>NC_138981.1:58273255-60804725 GCF_964341445.2 Mesoplodon mirus | reverse complement strand
AGCCTCTCTCTATCTCTCTCCCTCTCTCTCCCTCCCTCTCTCCCTCCCTTCCTCTCTCTCTCTCCCCCTCCCTCCCCCCTCCCCCTTGCTTGGTGCTCCACTCAGGTTGAGCAGCCCAGGTTCCAGGAGAATCCTAGTGAGCCTCGAGTTTGGCCCCCGCCACATCTGCCTCTGCAGACGGGGCCAGCACGGGAGCCCTCGGGGACCCGTCTCGCCAGCCCTCACCGTCCCTGGCTGCCTCTGTTCCTAGTGCTGTCATTTCTGCTGCTGCTAGCTTGCGGCTCTGTCTGCAGAAGCTTGCAGGAGCGAGGGGCCAATAACAGAGCCTAATCTGGGAGTGTGACAGGGACCAGTGAAGGAATGTGCTACCCAGGAATTCTAAGTGACACAGCTCCCTGCCCCGCTGGGGGACGGATCCAGTTCTGTAAGTGACAGCTGCCAATGGACTCTGGGCTCCAGTCTTGACTGAGGAAATCTGGGCAGAGCACGAGGCTGCCAGGCTGCAGACTGGGAACGAACACAGCCAGATGCCTCTCGCATGCCCAATGTGGCCACTAGGTGTACCTGCCTCCTTGTCAGACACACCTGAAGTCTCACTCCACTCTCCCCTCCTTCGCCTGCCTTGTCTTCCCAGGGGAGGGTAGCGCTGGCAGCCCAGAGATTCACAGACTGGAGCCGGGACCCTTGGCAGCCAATGAGAAGGTTCCTTCCATGAGTCCCACTGTAAATCCTCTTCCTCTCTCTCTCTCTCTCTCTCTCTCTCTCTGTCACACACACACACACACACACACACACACACACACACACACACACAAAGCTGTTCACTGCAAGCCTTGCAGCCCTGTGGGATAAATGACATGGGGCAGGTTGTGCTGGCTTCGCAGCTCATTCCAGCGCCAATAGCCTGGCAGCAAGGAAGGGCCATGACTCCTGGAATCAACTCTGCCAGAGCCAGACAGCCTTGAGTGACTTCACTTACTTAGCAGAGCCCAACGCTGATGTCATCAGACTCATGCTCACAGAGACAGGGAGCCTGTCTGTCACAATCACGGCCACAGAGCACTGTGGATGCAGGTCCAACTACAGCCTCAGCCTGGCAGACTCGAGGCTCTGTGCCACCCAGAAAGCAGAGCTTTCTGACTTTGGCGCAAAAGGTCTAAAGTGGGATCCATCTGTCCGTCCATCCATCCATCCATCCATCCACCCACTCACTCTCCCATTCAGTCATTTAGTCATTCTTTCAACAGTTCCCAGGGATCTGCTCTGGCCAGGCAGGCCTTGTGCTAAGTGTTGGGGACACAGTGGTGTAAGTCACCATGTAGGAGGGGTGACTGACATATCCACAGACCATGACAGTACAGTGTGATCACTGCTATACCAGGGAAAGGGTCACATGCTGGGGGAACACCAGAGAAGCTTCTTTGGTCTGGAAAGTTTGGAGATACCTTCCCAGAGGAGGTAACTCTTGGAGTGGGTCGAGAAGGATGAAGAAGAATTGGCCAGACCCAGAAAGGGAAAGGGTAGACTGTTAAATATTTGGAATAGTACCTGTGCTAGGAACATCTCCTGCCAGGCCCCCAGATGTCAAGGGTCTGTTCGGGTTTCTTCAATAATTCCACACACATCCCTTCAGCTCCACCTCTGTGCCAGAGCAAGGCTACAGAGGGAGGCAGACACTGCTGGGGAGTTAGATAATTATACTGAGAAGTCACAGGATGGTGTGATCCTTGCTTGGGCTTTGCAGCTCACTGTTGAATGTGTCAGGAGGCCTCCAAGGGGACCTACTGGAGGTCAGAAAAGAGGTCTTGGGAAATAGAGGTCCCAGAGCAAGTGTGAAGGACCGAGGGTGAAGCATCTTGGGAAAATAGATTTATGAGAAAAACCTTAAAGATTTATGAACATAGGAAAAACCTTGAAGGTGAGGTTTGGGGACGGTTTGGTCCCTGCCTTCTTGTCCACTTGTGGTGCGTCCCAGATATGAGTCTTGGTAGGTCCAAGGTTGTAAACATGGACTGAAAAAAGCTTAGAGAGGCTGGAAGAGACAGAACCCTGATGTCTTGAGATAGTCCTAAAATGCACAGGAACACCCTGAGAGTCAAAGCAGAATCGAACTCAACTGGGCTGTGCACTTGGGCCACCAGATGATACTCCCAGGGGCCAGGTGAGGAAGCTTGAATAGGAACAGGCATGTTTTGGAAGTGTTTGGGGACTAAGGGGATGGAGGGGGCTGCTGAAGAATGAGTGAATGATAAACTGAGCACACTTGTGTACTCACTATCCAGGTCAACAAGCTGAGCCTGACGAGGACTACAGAAGCCCTCCTACAAGCAGTTTTTAAACCATTATTGCAGATCTCCTCACAATAGCCCTGTCAGGTAGATATCAGTTCAATCCACTTTACAGATACCTAAACGGAGGCTGAGTGAGGGGAGGGAGCTTGACTGAGGTCTCCACTGGCCTCTTCCACTGGGCCTATACACCTGCTCAAGTTGCCCCCAGAGGAGAAAAGCCAACAGAACAGAACAACAGACACAGAACCCCTCCTTTCTCCTTGTGTCCCTTGACCTTATCATTCCTCTCCCTCCTTTTCCTGTCTGAGCTTTTCATAAGAGGAGTCTACAGCCCGTGTCCCACGTCCTCACCTCCTCCCCTCTGCAGCCCTGGCCCCTCCTCATCCCTCATCCAGTCACCAATGTCCCTATGGTCACATCCAGGATGCTTCAGCATCTTTTGTCATTGGGTCTCCCTGCTCTGTTTGCCACTGGGAGTCACATGCTCCTTCTTGACTAAATGAACCCAACTAGTACACGGGGCAGCCAGTATTTGAACCCCTGTCTGGCTATCTCCAAATTCAGCACCTTCTCCACCATATCCCTCTTTATCATCTAACGGGGATGGGAAATGCCTTTAGACATGTTTACCACTTTCCTCTTCTTCCCCGATCCATTTACTGAATCCTGTAAGCTATTCCTTGGAACTGTCTCATATCCAAGCACTTCTCAGTGTCACCTCCACTTCTCTCACCCTGGCCCCAGCCACCATTATCCCTCTCCCCCAGAAAACTGCAGTGAGCATCCTCTTCACTGGGTTCCCTGCTTCCATCCCTGCATCTTATAATCTATTCTGCACACAACAGCCAGAATGAGCTTTTACAAACGTAAACCAAATCATATCAGTCCATTGCTTGGAGCCTTCCAGTGATCTGTTGTCTAAAGTGTCAAGTCCATGCTCTCTAGCCACCACTCAGAACCGGCCCAGCTGACCTCTTCAACTTCTCTCACTTTGTTCCCTGAAACAAACCCCTCTGCCCACGCAACCTGTGGGCTACTCGTTATATTCTTTACCTTGTCCTTGTGATTTATCACTCCATGGTGCAGCAACCCGGGAAAGGTTTTGTAGTCAGAGAAATCTGGATTCATATCCCCACTCTGCCATTTCTACCTGTGTGATCTTGCAAAGTTACTTAACATCCCTGCCCTCGATTTTCCGTATCTGTATAATGGAGGATGAAAACATCTAACTTGCAGGCTATTGAGAGATTTCTGTTAGCTAACGGGCATCAGGCACATAGTAGGTGCTTGCTAAAAAGTGCTTCTCATCCCCTTCTCACTGTCTCTCCTTACTGTTCCCAAATCCTACAGCCCCTCAAGCTTCAGCTCAATCCCCACCATCCCATGAAAGCCCTCTCCCCACCCGCCCTCAGTCTGCAGGGCTCACTCCCTCCTCAGTACCTTCAGCCCCGGCTATATGAGCCACTCACTTGTCCCTAAACATAGATGTCCTGAAATTGTTAGAAATCTTGCATGTGCTCATGAACCTTCTCTGCCCAGGCAGCTTGTGAGTTCCTTGAGGGATGGGTTGGAATTTGCATCTTCGAGTATGCCCTGTGCAGGGCCTGGCACAGAGGATGTCTCAGTGTTTGCCAGTGAATCAGCAAAGACCAAGCTACCCTGACCAGGCAGACCTTCTTTCCTCCTCTTCCTCCACATCTTCTTTGTTCCCTGACAATCCCTCCAAAGGCTCCACATGCTTGGTCCTCGTGTCCCTACCAAGCCAAGAGTCTTCTGAAAATGTTCTCACCCCTTCCTACTTATCAGGGTGGACCTCCAGGCTGTGTGTGGTGCCAGTGGCAGCTGTTCTGCTGGGTCCACTGATATGAGATCACTGCTCGTAGAATGGTGCCAGGAAGATCAGCTACCCATTGCGCCGAGTAGTGTGCTGGGGGTGGGATGCAGTGGCTTTAGGAAGGGGTTAGACCCGTTATGGTGTTTTCATGTAGAGTTTTAGAGGGGAAAGGGCTTCAGCACACACAGAAGCCAAGCCAGGCCAGGAGCAGCCGTGTCTATGGAGGAAGGGCCAGGTCCTCACCCGACTTGGAGTCTTAGAGACACCAGGAGAGGTGACAGAGAAGTCTGAGGCTTGAAATAAGTAAGTCTGGGGTCCATTTCCCCAAAGTGAAAGCGTTTAAGGCTCATTGTTGCCACCTCATCAGTCACATCCAGCTGTACTCGGGGCTGGGGGAAGAGTGGATGGGGCAGTACTATCTCCAGACTGTCCCCGGGAGCCCAGGAGCTGGGACTAGAGCCAGCATGTGGCTTGAGTCATGCTCTCACTCACTCCTCACAACCACCCTGTGACCTGTGCACTATTAGGCCCGGTTCTGCAGATGAGGAAGTAGAGCTTGGGGAGGGAGGTGGAGCTGCTAAGTGACATGGTCAGAACTAAAAGCCAAGTTAGACCAACTCCAAACCTGGTCCTTCCCTCCTCTGGCCTGGCTGCCATGACCCTCACAAACACTATCCTGCTGTGGGCAAACCTCCAGGTGCAAGTTCCACAAGGAGAAGTGGATTCTAATACCCGGCTCCAACTCTGGCTCTGGCAGGCCATAGCCGACGAGAAGCTGGCCCCTGGAAGTTCACGCAGTGTCCCATCCTGGGGACACTTTCCCACTGCACATCAGTCACAGCCCCTCAAGCCTGAAGCACTCACTTCTCTTCCAGCCCCAAATAAGAGCTGCCTGTTTTCTACTTCTTCTGCCAGGAATGCTTTTCCTTCCACTTCCAACTCTGCTTGTGAAAAGTCATACTCATCTCTCAAGACCCAGCCTCCTCCTCCATGAAGCTTACTTTCAGCCTTGCAGCCAGAGGCAAACTCACCTCCACGTGGCCATATCCTCTTTATTTATTTATTATTAAAAAATTTTTCCCCTAACTCATCAAGTTGTATACATTAACTATGTACAGTTTTTGTATGTCAATCATACCTCAATAAAGTGGTTAAAAAACATATCCTCTTCACAAATGTCAGGCCCATAGCACATGCCTCCTCGTCCTGCTTCAAGCCTTTCCTGATCTTCCCAAATGTAAACTGCCTCTTCCTTGTGTTTACAATGTTACAATACAATGTTCCCCAAAGTGTGGTATACATTTTGCTGTGGCAAATGCTAGTGAGAGAATGGTACGAGAGAGGGAATTTTCAGTATATGTGAAGGATCTTTTTAAAGTTTAATAGTCATGTATTCATTCTAATGCATATTAAATTCTAATAATATTCAGAGGAAAACTCTAGTGCAGAAAATGTGTAATTTCCTGAGTACTCAAGGCTGAATTAAGTGAGTTGGTTTAAAGAAAAATAATTCAGTATCTTTAAAGTATATTGAATTACTTACACCTTCCTCCCAGGGCTGTTGTGAGAAGATCTGCAGTGATGGCCAAAAACTGCTTTGAGGAGGGCTTCTTTAGTCCTGGTCAGGCTCAACTTCTTGACCTGGGTAGTGGGTACATTGGTGTGTTCACTTTGTCATCATTCATCAATGCGAGCACTTTTTGATGTGTGCATTTTTTGGTGTGTATGTTAATTACCCATAAGATTTATTTTTGGAAAAGCAGCTGACAAATTTTTAAAAACAGTCCCTTGCTCAAGAGGAGCTGAATACTTTGTGTTTGGGGCCCAAGTGACTAGAAAGGTGGTGCCATTAACATCCAAGGAAGGGAGGGCATGGCTGTATAGAAAGTGGGTTTAGGGAAAGCAGGAGGCTATGGATTTGTGACTTGGGGCATGCTTTCTTCTTTGTCCCCTGTCCCAGTAAGAAAGCCAGAGCACCTTCTGAGAGCTGGTGCTGATGAGTCGCAGGCCAAGGGGGCGGAACCAGCCTGGATCATAAACGAGCATACATCCCAGAGGCTGAGCAAAGAGGCCGGCACAGGGGACAGAGTGTTGGCTGGATGCTTCATAACCTTGGGTGGGTTCTGGGCCTCTCTGCACCCCATTTAGTTCCCACTTGGGCAGTGAAATATATGGACCTAATTGCTCCCTGAGGGTCCTGTCAGCTCAGACATTCAGAAAGGTGTTGTCCTATGCACTGAAATTTGTCAACGAATGCGTTCTTGAATCATCTGAGCACTCATTCTGCTCTAGGCAACGTTCTGGTCATAGGGGATGCAAGATTGAGAGGCCCCAGCTGCTGCCCTCAGGGGGCTCCCAGGCCTCGGTTTTTCCAATATACTTGCTCCTGGGGATAGACCAGCACCAAGTTCCAGAGTAGGAGGGTCTCTAGAGACTTGCAAGGGAAACCCTAGCTGGGGTTGGAAATGCACGAGGCCGGGAAGGGCAGAGAAATGTGTGAAGTTTGCTGGGGGAAGCAGTGGGGGGTGGAGAGCTGGAGTGTGCATGCTGCCCATCCCTGACTCTGGCCCCTAAGCACTCAACCTCCAATCTGGGAAACCTCTATGCTAGCCCAGCCCAACCTATCTGTGGTCCACAGGCTGCCAACAGCTTGCCAGTGTGCTTCCCACCAGCTGTGGTCTCCCAGTCCTCTTGAGCTCATACCCCAACATCTGTATATTGACGTATAAATGATCTTCATGTAACACTGTGCCAATCGATCTTATACATTATAAAAGATAGACAAATATGGAAATTCAGATGTGATTAAAATGAATGTTAATAGGAATGTTAATATTCTCTTCCTGCACCCACTTTGGAAGCCACAGGTCTAGTGAACCACCATCTGCCTTACAGCCAGGTGGTGGAAGAAGGCAAAAGGAGGGGATAAGCATGTGTTATGCTCTACTAGCTTTCAGGCTTTGTTCTCAGTGCTCTGCATGCCTTGGTTATGCATTCATTCAATAGATTTCATTGAGCCTATTATACCTAGGCCCTGTGCTGGGCACTGGGGTACAGAGAGATGGACAGGACACACACAAGGAGTTTACAGTCCGGTCAGAGGAGACAGACAATAATCAAAGACACAACTAACCAAGGTAGGGCTAGCTTGTGAAAAGTGTTATGAAGAAAACAACATGGCAATATGACGGTGAGCGATGGGGGTGGGGTGGGGAGCTAGTTTGGATAAGTCATCAGGGAAGGTCCCTCTGAGCTAAGAAATGAGGATGACCAGGAGCCAGCAGAGGAAACAGAAAGTGCCAAGTCCATGAGGTGAAAAGGATCTTAATGCTTTTGAATGGAAAGGAGGCCAGCACATCTAGGGTGGAGGAGGTGGTGGGGAGAGTCGTGGATTTTATTTTAAGTACAATGGGAAACTGTTAGAGTTTTAAACAAGGGTGTGACAAGGTCTGATTTAAAAATTTTAAAGGCCACCATGTCTGCTATATGGACTATGGACTGAAAGGGGGTTCGAGTAGAAATGGGGAAGCGAGGAGGCTACTATACTGGTCCAGGCAAGAGACGATGGACAAGGATCAGGGCAATGGAAACAGCGAGAAGCAGGCGAGCATAAGATATATTTAAACCTTGTGACAACCTTACAATAATGCCCTTGAAAGGCCAGTATCATCATCCCCACTCCCCTTATGAGGGAACTGAAGCCAAGAGAAGTTAACTTGTCCAAGATCACACAGCTTGTAAGTGATAAAAAGCAGGATTCACCCAGGTCTGCCTGGCTACATTTCCATCCTACTCAGAATTCTAATTATGTTTCCTGCTCCAGGGACTCATTCACCAAGACAATACAGGGTCTTCCTGATTCAATCCTGAAAATTACTGGGCATCCTGAACAAAGAAAAGAGGATTGAAGACTATTTGACCCAGCACTCAGCCAAGGTTATATAAGTGATTAAAACAGTCTATTTGTCCCATTTTCTTAAACATGCTGAGTTCACCAGAGCTCAAAGTAAGGGAAAACCCATTCTTTCTTTTGGAGGGGGGGTGGACAGGAGGAGGGTGGTGATGGTGTATTTGGAAAGAGAAAAATAAAAAGCTGCCAATTTGTGCCTTCAAGGAATGCCCAGGGGCGCAGGCCAAGCCAGGGGAAGTGACTTGCCAAATCCCTCACGGCCCCCAAAGTTATCCGTGTGAAAAAGAAGGCGGAATTGTTCCTGCCAAAGACATGAAGTCCTTTACAGAGCATTTTGTTAGCAAAGCCTAGCATCCCTGTCACTATGCAAAGCACGCTGGAATGTTGCCATGGCAACAGGCAGCTGGGTGCCTGAATCTGCTCAAGGGCTGCCTCAACAGAGAGGCCCAAGCCCCGTGGGGGTATCTCCCAGAGGCAGGGCGTGGAGAGGTTCGAGCCGGTTTTGTGTATGCTGATAAAGATCCCTGAGCTCACTTCCAGGTTACCAGGGTCCGAAGCCTGTGTCTTGGGGAAATACTTCTGGTTGGCAGATTTGCCTAACTTCCCTAAAACACAGCACCCCAGGTTGTCATGACCTGACCCTTTTCCCTGGCTCCCTCCTGGTGGTGGGGTGGAGAGAAGAACAGACAGCCACAGTGACATGGGAATAGAATGGGTGGTGCCATTCTCCAAGTTAGGTGGCTCTGGAAGAGGGGCAGGTGCAGGGAAAGGGGAGAGAGCTCAGCTTGGCCACTGGGCATGTGCAGTGCCTCTGGGCGCAGCTGTCTGGGAGGCGGTGGAGCTGTGCAATCTGGAGCTCGGAGGAGGTCAGGGGTATATGGAGCAGTCACTACTTCTCAGGGGTATATGAAGCCAAAGACAGATGAGCCGGTCCAGTTTGAGTGGGGAAAATGGGAAGAGAAGGGAGCACTGACGTTTACGTTTTGTGTCCTTTTTGTGTCTCTCCCTGGCTCTGCACTAGTCCAACTTTTAGGGAAACCCCTGCAATGCAGACCAATGCCCTCCTGCAACTGGGCGGACAAAGATGACATGGGCTCGTGTGCATAGGGCCTTAGTAATCCAGGCAGGCAGCTGGCACCCTTGACATGAGGATTTTCTGGAAGAGGGACTTGATAATCCCAACAGGTCATGAAGAATTAAGGGGCAGGAAGAGAAAGCCTTTAAGTATTGAGAAGCTGTCAAGCCCGTGGTGGCAGAAACAAATTTTCCAAAATTCTGATTTTCACTTGAAAGTTCAAATTTTATCTTTGGTAACAGGCACTGTCAGCTGTTTTCCTTGAAGTGACAGGCTCACTCCATTCATTTTTGAGAAAATGTCTGCCAAGTACCCAAGTCTGAATAACCATAGTTTGTCTGTCAGTCGTCCTTTCAAGTACAAATGATGTTCCATGAAAAAAGAGGCCTGTTGAGCTCACACCTCAAACAACTGCACAAGTGCTTTTCCTCGGGACGAACATCATCCTTCGGCATCAGCACAAGTGGTCTATGTGTTCTTCCCATTCTGTCACACAGAATATTAAAAAGATCTAAACTCGAGGGTCAAGATTTAATCAAATTAACAATTTTTACTGCTTTATCAAAGCCATTCTTCAGTAAGACCGACTTTAAAAAAACAAAACTGAGAGTGTGTGGTGGTGAAGTATTCAGTGACCGCTAGTACAGTTTGGTGCCACCGCCGTGATTCATACTAAGGTGCCAGCAGTTTTGCCTTTGGTGCAAACGTCAGCCTTGTGAAAAGGTAAATAACGTCTTAGTACAATATTATCTTGAAAATAGCTCTGATCTTGCACACCTCCTGAAAGGGCACTGGTAACTCCTAGGGGTCTGTGGACCACACTTTAAGAACTGCTGGTTTAGAGAAATTCTTGCCCAGGTCCATGGGGGCAACTTAAGAAAGGTTTATTGCAGTACTATTTGTGGTCATAACAGGTTGGCAGGACCAAGACGTCCAATCTTAGAGGAACGGAGAAGTAAAATGTGACAGATGTATGCTGTGTCAGAAGTAATAAACTAGGTGTGCACATAGCAGCATAGGGAGACTTCAAAAACTGAGTGTTGAGGGAAAAAAGAATATGATCTATGGATCAACACCACTTATGTAAATTAAAAGCACATATATACATAAAAGACTATGTATTTTTCAAAGACATCCATACAGGTACACCTCATTTTATTGCACTTCTCTTTATCGTGCTTCGCAGATGGCGTGTTTTTTTTTTTTACAAACTGAAGGTTTGTGGCAACCCCGCATTGTCAGATAATGGTTAGCATTTTCAAGTCATAAAGTATTTTTAAATTAATGTATGTACATCTTTTTTTTAGACACAATGCTATTGCACACTTAATAGACTAAGTATAGTGTAAACAGCTTCTGTATGCACTGGGAAACTGAAAAAAAAATTTGTGTGACTTGCCTCATAGCGATATTAGCTTGACTGCAGTGGTCTGGAACTGGACCCACAACATCTACGAGGTATGCGTGTATTTCCAAGAACACATACCAACCGACTAGAGAGGGGATGGGAGTGGGGATTAGAGGTGAAAGGGAAAAATAAAATAAAACTACACAAAAATTTAAAGGACCTTGCATTGATAGATAATAGTATGCAGAGCAATATATTTAACTGTGCCCTTGAGTGCAAATAAGGACAGAACTAATGGGAGGCAGAAAACAGTCTACTCTTTCAAGAGCTCTGATGGTGAAAGGCAGGGGGGATTGCTGGAGAGAGGTCCCGAGAAAGAAGTGGATTGGATATCTGCATTTTGCCTTCTATCAATCTACCCAATATGCACTAGCTTGGGTTACCACTGGCCTCCTGGTTTCTAAAGTTCACAGAATAAGGCCAGAATAAGATAGGGGAAGGCACGGAAGGAGCTTCCACTTGCTGGCTCCTATTTTCTCTGGGAAGTAGGAGATGAGATCGTGGCTAGGAGATGGTATGTAGTTGGGGCTCGAAGAGCCAGGGAAGGGACTTTCCTGGTGGTCCAGTGTTTAAGCATCTGCCTTCCAATGCAGGGGACGCGGGTTCGATCCCTGGGTGGAGAACTAAGATCCCACATGCCACGGGGCAACTAAGCCCATGTGCCACAACTAGAGACCCCATGTACCACAATGAAAGATCCCACATGCTGCAATGAAAGATCCCGCATGCTGAAACGGGGATCCCCATGTGCCGCAACTAAGACCCGATGCAGCCAAATAAAAAATAAAATTAAATAAATAAAACAAAACAAAATAAAATAAGAGGAGCCATGGAAGACGTGAAGCAGCTGCCATAGAGATTAGAGAGAAATAAAAGTATGTCTAGGCAGCATCGAAGGCCCAGCTGGAGACTGAGGAACCTCTGAGATAGATGGGAGGAAAACTGCCTTGATTTCTCATTCATTTATTTAGTCAGTCAATTAGTTAACAAATATTTATTGAACGTCTGTTATGTGCCAAGAAGACTGCAAAGTACTTGGGATACCATAAGGAGTAAAATAGGCATAGTCCCTATCCTCATGGACCTGCCAGCCTAGGGGTGTATGTGTGTGTGTGTGAGGTGGGGGGAGGTGGGTGTTAAGTGAGCACATAAATACAAATATAATTAAACCATGATAACTGCAAGGAAGGAAGAAGGTACAGGATGTTGAGAGTGTATACTGGTGAGGCTGGATGCAGTTCGGGAGACCTGCTGATAAATAGAGATCTCAATCCTCATTTTCAACAGCTTCACAGTACCTCACTGTAGGGCCACGCCATAACTGACTTAGCCAGTCTCCTATTTAGGGCATTTAGAATTTTTTCCTTTTCTCTTCACATCATAACCAACATTTTGATGTACATCTTTGTATAAGAATCATTGGGCA
This sequence comes from Mesoplodon mirus, assembly GCF_964341445.2. Classification (NCBI taxonomy): domain Eukaryota; kingdom Metazoa; phylum Chordata; class Mammalia; order Artiodactyla; family Ziphiidae; genus Mesoplodon; species Mesoplodon mirus. Next base: position 60,792,781 of record NC_138981.1, on the reverse strand, counting down.
CTTGTTTATTTCCTTAGCATGCATTTCTAAAAGTAGAATTGCCAGGGCAAAGGGTATACACATTTTAAGGTTTTTGAAACATGCTGCCTAAATGCCCTGCAGAAAGGCTGTACCGATTTACGTGGGAAAAAGTCTGTTTCAAAAAATAAAAGATAAACAGTAGTCAGATCTAAGTGGTAAAAATTCTGTAAAGATTGTTTTATTTTCTACATTTATATTTCTCCTCATTTCTCCACCTTCTAACCACTCTTGTGTGTATGTGTGTTACTCATTTTAGGATGTTTTTTTAATAGTTAATGCATATGCACTGCATAAATATTAAGAGAGTACAAAAGTGAATTCAGAGAAAAGTGAGTCTCCTTGAGTCCTAGCCCAGTTTCTTGGACATCCTGCCAGAGATGTTCTGTGCATATACAAGAAATTAGATGGTAGCATCATATTACACACATTTTTGGCACCTTACACTTTTCATTTAACACAAAGAGCCACCTCATTTTTTAAGGTTGCATAGTATTCCATGGCTATTCAGGCCATTTCTACTCTTTTCCCATTACAATTTTTTTAAACTTATTTAACAATGATAATAACAAAGGTGGAAAAGGAAAAAAAAGAGCATCTACTGAGGTTAGAATATGTCTCCATTTGTTCAAGTTACATGCTGGGTGACAGGAATAAAAAGATAAGAACTTTTTGTTAGAGTTTCCAGAAAAAAAAGCAGATTGTTGTTTAGTCTCAAGGTTTGGAACACTTGTGCTTTCACTAAGCAATTGATTTGCTTTTATCTGTGAATCTTATAACTGATCATGCCTCCCCTTTCTGTTATCTGCCATGAAAGCTTAAAGCCAAATTTCGAGATTCATGTTTATCAAGAAGGGACTTCTTCACCGGTTACTCTTGTTTTCCCCTTGCCTCATCTTTCTCTCTTACATCTGATTTAGGCTCTTTCCAAGTACTGGGTGTACCTTCATAAGCTACCTTAAATCCTTTTTGGAATAAGTCAAGGTATAAATCATTTTTTACAAAAATTGAGCTAATGCTTGGGTCTCTCTGCAATGCAGTCCTCAAGAGGGATGGGCAAGACGCGAGCAGAAGATGCTTCAGGAAAACAAAAACCTAATGTAAGGTCAATTGATTTCTGGGCTACATGCGTCAAAGCTGAGGTCTTCAGCTTCCAAACACACAAAGCAATTTAGAGCTCGAGTTCCCATGGCAACTGTGTCGGAGAAGATGCAGGAGCCTGGCCTGGCGGTTGCTGGGGGAGCCTGGCCTGGTGGTTGCTGGGGGAGCTCTGGCTGCTGGCCGCATGACTTCACTCAGGCCCTAGTGTTTAGATGCTCAGGGACTGTCCATTAACGGGGAGCACTAGATTTGAACCTAATTGAAAATGTAGTTACTGAGAAGAGGTGAAAAGCATACACTGGAGATGGGGTGACAGCAAGGTAGCCCTCCAACACTTGAAGTTAGTTCTCACTTTTCTTTTCCTCCCTCTCCCCACTGAGAAGGAGGTTAGGAAGCAGGAGATAGAAACTTGGTGGGAGGGATCCACACCACGCTGTCCTTTGTCAAAGGGGCTGAAAGAGTGACTGGGGTATAGACCTCATTAGCATATTTAAAGCCTCAGCCTAATTGATTGCTTTGGCTTCCATTGAAGAAAGGTTGTGTTCACCGTAGGGGGAGGGGCTGCTTGGAGGCTGGAAGAGGGAAGCCCAGAAGCAGTAGAATGGGGCAAGGTCGGTGAACGTTCCCCTCACCACTAGAGGAGAATATAGATGAGTACTCATCTGATCTGGGAAGAGGGAAGACTTTCTAAGCATAAAAATCACAAAGGAAAACGGCCACACATTTGGCAGCATCTTTTTTTTTTAAAATGTTAGCACATCCCAAAGCACAATAAATCAAAAATCAAAGTACCAAAGTGGGAAATAAAAAGATATTTGCAGCACAGGGCAAAAAAAGGTTAATATCTATGTTACGTAAAGAGATTTAAGTAATAAGTTCTTTGCCAATAAGTAAAACATTTTACCTTTATTTTTATTTATTTATTTATTTATTTTGCGGTACGCGGGCCTCTCACTGTTGTGGCCTCTCCCGTTGCGGAGCACAGGCTCCGGACACGCAGGCTCAGTGGCCATGGCTCACGGGCCCAGCCGCTCCGCGGCATGTGGGATCTTCCCGGACCGGGGCACAAACCCGTGTCCCCTACATCGGCAGTCGGACTCTCATCCACTGCGTCACCAGGGAAGCCCTACTTTTATAATCAGGAAAATCAACTCTATTTAAGACAAGGTTGGGGGGCAGGACCAGAAGAACATGTCATTCTCTGAAAGGGAAGCTATTAAGAATCTCAGAACATGGATTAGCTCAGACAACTGCAAAAGTGGCCCAGAGAAGAGAGAGTTTGAAAATGTCCTGCTTATTGCACTGGGGAGGTGAGAGTGGGGGTCTCCTAAAGCTTATTGAACCCATCTAAAAGCAGCCAATTTAGAACAACCTACCAAATGGTACTAGAACTTGTCATTGACATGTGCAAGTGGATAACTCTGCTTCCTATACAGAGTACAGAGAGGAGTATGGCAGAGAACGGGTTACATAGTCTCCTTGGAAAGAGGGCTAGGCTGTATCCCCAGCATCCAGAGCAGACCTGGCCCAGAGTGAGAAGGTGCTCAGTGAGGCCTTGCTGAAGATTCTGTAAGGCTCTCTTCATGATGACCAAGTCCTTAGATGGAGTCCCTGCCCCCAAGCCACCTTCAAGGGACTCACCCAGGGGAAGCAGACATATTCTGTGTTTCTCTAGATGGTGAGACTGTTCATTTCTCCCACAAACATTGCTTGACACCTACTACGTGCTGGGCATGAGATGGGAGTGGAGGAGTGGACCCCCAGATGAGAAACTTACTACAAAAAGTTCCCAGTTTGGGGAAGATAATATGTAACTTGTGAAAGAAGCAGCTTTTGAGATGGGCTTTGAAGGTAGGGTAGGAGTTCAGGAGGCAGATGTAGTCAGGGAGAGGATGAGAATTGAAGTGAAGGCAAAGACATGTGAGTGGGCAAGATGATCTCTCAGGCCCTTTTCAGCTCTGCCAGTCTGTGGTTCTGAACTTCAGCCTCATCCTAAGCAGTAATATCTCTATGACACCATGGATTTGATATGCTGCTTATACTTTTCTCTAGTGTATAGAAAAATAAATACATAAGCATTCAAATAAAAGGAAAAGTTCATCCATACCTCTGGAAGGCATTTCAATTCATGAAAGTGGAGGAGATTCCAAGTTTTGGGAAATTGTACCAAAGGTAATAAAGAGCCACTGAAGGCTGTATCTCCAAAATTGAGAAGATTAGATGGGGAGAGAATGAAGGCGGGCAAACTAGTCAGGAGGCTCTTGCAAGAATCTAGTGAGAGGGGGTGCGACCCTCAACTCTGAAGAAATGGCCCAGAAGCCTGGGGTCGGCGGGGAGAGGTGACCGACTAAAGAACAGGTTTCTAATTCCCGGTTCGCTGCACTCAATTCCTAATGAGGCAGGGCTCACATTCAATTCTGGCCATTATGTTCTTCCCAACATGGAGAAGTATTGTTTTTCATTTCCCTTCCCCAATTTGGGACGCATTGTTATGGCTGTTTAAACAAAGTGCCAATTGGACTGGGCAATGGCAGGAAATGTTTCCCCACAGGAAAGGTTCACATCAGATCCCTGCTGCCTTTTGCAAGTAGAAATCAAGCCACCTCCTACAGAGGCCAAGAGGGCCAGACCACAGCGGCACCTTCAACAGGTGTTAACAAGAGAGAAAATTATCCTTTTCAGTTAGCAACCTGGAAATGGGGTGTCTGCAGAGGGGCTGTGGGGGGCAAGGCAGTGACATGTCCCCAGCTCTGCTGCCTGAGCAGCGTGGAGGGAAAGCCCAGAGAGATGGGTGGCTCCAGGGAGGCCACCAACTGCCTTTTCCGTTGCAACCTGGAGGGGGGCTTTCACTCCTCACACACAGGAAAATGTCAAGCTCGGAAACCACCAGGGCATCAGCCCAAGTTGGAGAGGCAGGTGAGAGTGTCCTGTGCCCCTGGAGGAATGAGAGAGGGACACAGGGGAAGGTGGAATGGAGAGGCAGAAGTGGGGAGGACCAGAGAGTAGTCAGGTCCCTGCCCCATCCCCTCCTGCGCCTCCAAGCACACCTCCTTCAGTTGAGACTCCTAGCTTTGTTCCAGAAGTTGTGTGGCTTCCCAGACAACTCCCAGGATGGTTGGCTTGGAGGCCTCCTGGCACCTCTGTGACCTAACTGAGGACTGCTTCTCCCCCTTCCAGTCTCCAAGCCTTTCAGTGTCTGACCTTGCACACAAGCAAGCTCACTCTCATCCCTCCTTGGCGCCAGGCACTGGGGACATAAAGTGGGGCATCCAGTCAGGCATGCCTCAGAGGCCCGAGGGCCCAGCTTTCTCAGAGGATGACAGGCACGCATGTTGCTCCTTGTCCCATCACACTGGGAGCACCAGGAGGGCAGGGGCCCAGTTGGGCTCAGCCACCAGTCAGTACCTGGCCCGGATGTAGTGGGCATGTGATTCATATTTGTTTAATTTCTTGAAGAAATTCTAAGCAACAAGGGAAAATGAGTCCATGCTGGCCAAACTTACTTTCCAAGCAAGAGTCAAGAGGCTTTATGTCTGATTTTTTTCAAGCTGCTGGGATACATACTGTATTAAGTGCAGTGGGAACCAAGAGGGGGCTTTGCCTAGAGGTATCTGGGATGGCTTCCAGAGAAGGTGCCATTGAGGCAAGCTTTGAGGAATAAATGAGGTTTTCATAGGTGGAAATGAACACTGTGGTTAGGTGTAGGGAACAGTAGCATGACCAAAGGTGTGTAGATAACAGATTGGGATGCATGGTTGGAGGCCTGCAATTAGAAGACTTTGCTGGAAGCAAGTGGTAGGAGATGATATTGGAAAGGTTGCCTGTACCCATCCTGTGGAGGGTCTTAAATTCCAGCTGGAGGAATGGATCAGGAATGCATTGTGGAGAAGGAAATCTTAACTAAGATTGACCTGGCAGTGACGTGGGAGAAGCAAGAGAGAGGTGGGTCAGGTAGGAGGTGATCCTGTGGCATGACATTATCTGGGATGTGCAGTTGCTGTGGGAAATGCTGATGTCGACCTAGGGGAAGAGGTTCTCTCATATATTACTGGTGGAACTGTAAATTGGCACAGCCATCTTAAAGAGCAGTTTTGTAATATCTAGACATACCCCTCAACCCAGCAATCTGACTTCTAGGTACATACAGTTGAATTTCTACATGTGCGTGGGGAAATATGCACAAGAACGTTCACCGCAGCGTAGTTCGCAGTGGTAAAAAATAGAAACAACCTAAGTTTCTATCATCGGGGATTAGAGAAATAGATTTTATTATTCATATGATGGTACACCATGTAGCAGTTACCATGAACAACCTACATCTATATGTGTAAAAAGAACAGAGACCAAAAATATAGTGCTGAGTGAAAAAAGCAAATTTTAGAGAGCTATTTCATAAAGAATATCACTTATGACAAATTTTAAAGTACAAAAAGTAACACTACACACCATATATGGACACATAAACATGGCCTGGATACGTAACGTTATCATGGTTAAGGCAATGAAGGATGGGACTGAGGGGACAGCACAGGGAGTTGAGTGGGATCTGTAATGTGTCATCTTGCTAGAAAAAAATCTCAGGCAAACATGAAGCAAATGTTAACATTTGTTCATTTTGGTGGAAGGTACATGAGCATTTGCTACATTATCCTCTGACTTTCTGAAATATTCTTTAAGTAAAAGAGAAAAAAGCAAAGTAGGAGAGGGATGAAAGATACAGAGCTGGCCACTAATGCATCCAACCAACTAGAAGCCCACAGACCCGTACTGAAGAACAACACAGCCATGATCAGGAAAAATAACAGGAAAAATGATCCCACAGTTCCTAATAAAAGCCAAATCACAGAGCCTGGGTTCAGTGCCACCCTTGCCCGTACCCAGCTTCACTGGCTTTCAGTCAAAAAAACAATAAATAAATATTAAACGAAAGTGACCCAAGGTGGAGAACAATGATTTGGAACTTATTGCCAGGCCCGGATGCAAAGGCACTTGGAGAGCAAAATTTACACATATGTTCCTCACATGAGAATCAGCTCCTCCCTTCAGGATGTCTGAGCTCCACAGCCAAGGTGGCAGGTCCAGCCTTTGCAGGGGCCAGGAGGGGGTCTTCCGGAGGGGAAGGAGAAGAGGAGAGCTTTCAGGTCATCAGACCCAGAGAAGGATGGTGAAATCAAAGGGAATGTGATCTCTCTAGAACTAGAACGTAAGCTCCAGCAGGATTTACTCGTGTTCACTGTTGCGTCCCCAGTGCCTAGAAGAGCGCCTGGCACAGAGTAGATGCTCACTGACTATCTGCTGAGTGAGTGAGAAGGAGCGCTGAGGGGCACAGGGTGGAAGGGAGAAGCCTTGAGTGTCCCCAGCTCTGCATCATTTTGATTGCTCAAATGACCGGATTTCAGATGTGCCAAAGCAGGTGCTCACAGTGTTTCTAGGGAATGTATACTGTTGCCTGAGGTAGGAGCTGGGGACTGGGTTTGAGCCGTTGGCAGAAGGAAGGGTGATAGAGCTACAGAGAAGTGAGACTCCAGAAAGAGGAAAAAGCCAGGAGGCTCAGGCAGGAAACGTCCCTAAAAAATGTATGGGGAGGGGGCTCTTAGAAGCAAAACGGACACCAGAGAGAATAAGGAAGGGAGGAGGGTCCTACTCCCATTGGGCACTGCTAGCTCATAAGGGCACCTTTGCACAAATTTGAGAAAGGTGTCTTCTCCTGCTGGACACACAATTTGGAGAGCAGTGATGCCTTGGGGAGGATTAGGGTAAATGGCCCCCAGATGCAGAGCTTGGCTATTGGAGCTTGGGCTGGATTTCAGTCCCAACTTGCTTGGGCGCCCTTGCACAGGGCACAACTTGAAGAACCATATGCAGCGGTCCTGATCCCCGTATCAGCCCTCTGGCCAACCAGGTTGTTTCTAATCTCCCATCATTCTGTAACCCACTGCCACCTGCTGAGGGCACTGTCACCACCCTGGCTGCTATCCCTGTTTCACAGCTCCTGACAGGCCACCTTGCCCTGGAACACAGCAGTTTCTTCCCTGGCAGGAAGGTAGGTGGAGCCATCGGACGAAAATCAGTTCTTGGGTGAATTCTGAATATTATTCTACAAGCAAGGACTCTGTGTTCTATTATCAGCAACATCTCACCTGCCTCATTTAGGGAGGTACATGCTTCTCTACCCTCCCAACAGAGGTCGAGTAAAGTCCAAGAAGCCAGAGGCTACAAACAAGCTGCTGCACCCCCTGGTGTTGCCTAAAGGCAACGTTGATGACATTTCTCCTGTCACTCTGAAGGAGAAATAAAAGGCTCCCCCACTGGCATCCACACGTGAGTTTTTGAGTCTGCTGGAACATCTGCATTGGAAATAATGGGGATAGAGCATCAGCACTCTCCCCAAGATCGCAGTGGGATCATGTCACCCCTTTTCAAGCAAGAGAATACAGACTCGTAATTCTGAGAAAGTGGTAGCCATCAGATGGGAACTCTGTCACTCCGTCCCTCCCACCAACAAAGTTATCTGCATCTGCTTTTCGTGAGTTCCTTTCTCCCCTGAAGGATGATCGGTCCTTCATCTTTTCTCAAGTCTGCCCCTGCCCACCTCTATCCTGGATCACATCCCATCCTATTAACTACCTTTCCTTTAACACAAGTGGTGGAAAGTGACTTGATCTGTGTGCCTCCACTTCCTCATCTGTATTATGGGAAGAAAACAGTATCTACCCTATGGAGTTGTTGTGAGGATTGAGGGAGTTAATCCACATAAAGTGCTTAGCTTAGTGCCTGCCATGTAGTAGGGACTCGATAAGTGTCGCTTATTATTATTATCATTATCTTGAGTGTGAAGGGCACGGTGAACGGCAATGAAGTGTCAATGGCACTGAACCAGTCTGGACAAGTCTGGGTTGGATAGCTCAGGGTTTGTTTCAGGATGGAAGCCCTACAAAAGAAGGCTCCTGGTCACTGCCAGGCTGGATCCCAGAGCCCTCAGGGTGCATTCTTCTGCATGGCGGAGTTGGCAATCCTTTCCTCCTGAAACTCTTGGCTTCCCAACTTGCCTCCTCTTCACCCTATTTCGACTTGCTCTCCTGATCTGAAATGACTGGGCAACCCCAAGGGCTGCTAGCACTAGGAGCTGGCCTCAGGTGCCATGTTGCATCCAGGCACCAGGCACACCTTCTCTGTGTCCAGCTCAGCACACTGGGCCTCACAACGGTTGGGAGAAATCTACTAATGGTTCTCATCCTGAGACACTTGGGGCTCCCTGGAACCCGATTTGGTGAGACAACTAATGAACTAAAAAACTTACAGTCAGGGCCAGGCTCAATATAGGCAGAGAGGATTTGGAGAGCAAGAGAAAAGCCGAGAAGTGCCTCCTCTGTCATTCAGTGGCTGTTGCCATTAGAAAGCTTCATTCCATGGCCAAAGCCATTGTTCCCAGTGAGAATGCGAAGCCTGAGAATGGGAACACAGTGAATCAGTCTCGAATGTTGATGGCTTTAGTAGAACAGTTTACTGAGCAAAGTCTCTGCAAAACTGAGAAACACAATGGGTGCCAGCTCCCTTCTCCCCATGCTCTGTCTGCCAACACCTCCTGAGAAATAAATACTCAAATACAAGTAAGGGAAGCATAATGGGGGAGACCCTTTGGGGGAAGCATGAGGGAAACTAGGCTCCTGGATACGGTTTCAGGATGGTGGGCAAAAAGGATGATGAAGTGAGGTATGTGTGTGTAAGAGGGAGGGAACTAAGGGGGCAGCCATGTTTCAACTTCACCACCTTCAGGGTGAACAACAGCTGTAGTGTATGCACATGACATTACATTTTGAATTAAACAATCCTGAGATTTTAATACCAGCTCTGCCACTTATTAGCTGTGTGACTTTGGAGAAGTCACTTAACCTCTCTGAACCTCTGTTTTCCCATCTGTACAACCCTGATAATAATAACAACAATAACAATACTAAATTGGTAATGTTGTTTGAGGGCTTAAATGTGTACACGAGAAACCAGCCAAGTGCCAGGCACAGAGGAAGTCATTTATTTGTTACATCTAAATTTTGTTCTGAGCCAGCGTTAGGGGCTTTTCCAGCAATGTAAAGACACTGAGAAGCAGAAACACAGGGCAAAGGTGACCCCTGTACCCGCCCGCCCCCCCCCCCCCCCGTAGTGTCTGTCCTTGAAATGTCCCCAGAGAAGAGAGCATAATCCTCAGCCCAGGATTTGGGAGCCAGAATCCAGGTGGCATGGCCCATTTATCAGTGCCACCAGACTCTCAGCTTTAATAAGCTTTCTGCTTTCATAACCACAGGAAGAGGAGGAAATGGGCCAGATTCCTTAGCGATCATGAGTACTGCCAGCTCACTTTTATATTGGCAAAGTGCATCGAGATCACTCTGATTAGTTCATTCCCACATCAGCCCTCAGGGGGCACGGGAGTATTTTTCTTTTTGTTTAAAGATGTGGGAATTGGGAAGCACAAGATTTCTGCCATTTCCAACACCTGGCCTGATCAAAACCCTCTTCTGGGTATGCGGAGTTGCCTTATTGCTGTTAGAATTTTAGGGATGGCATTTTAGGGTCTCGAGCCATTCGATACTCTTCCAGGAAGATAGGCTGCCTGGTGTTGTCTAAGCGACTCTTTTACCTATCAGATGGGGCTGTGGGGAGGCCTAGGAGGAAAGAAACTCCAAACCTTAAAAGGTTAGGAATGCAGAGCCCAGGGAGATAGGGGGAACGGACCAATGAAAGCACTCAGCAACATCCAAGGACCAATGGAGGATGAGCCCCTCTGTTTCCATGAGGCAGCCTTGATTATCATTGGCTGTGATCAAGAAACTGTCTTCCTGAACTGGGGAAAGGGGAGGAGGGGTCTGCAGCTCTGTTTAGGTACTTATACCTGTCCATGGAGGGGGCTTAAGAAAGCTGGGGGCGTTCCCACTCAGGCCTTTGGCATCCGTAAGTTCTCAGTCATATTAAAAACAAAAACAAAAACAAAAAAACCTACAGCAGTTTTTAGCAGACTTTTGCTTTTGCCAGGTCTGCACAAATGCAAATTGTGCAGGCCATAGGCATGTGGTCTGTACATGATATAAAAAGGCACACATGGTCATCTTAAACCCCTGAGTGAAGGAAAAGCTATTTATATGTCAGTCCCTGCCTGCCTCAAGCCTGTCTCATTCAGCAAGGATGATCAAAGACTTTCTGCCCGCTCAACTCGGCCCGGCTCTGGAATCAATGTGAACCCAGCCTGACAGGGCGTTAGGGGGTTCCCTCCTCAGCAAGCGGTATGAGGGGACACTGCAAATAGCATTTGCTGCCCTGGGCGCTGCATCTGAGGCTGGGAGTGAGCTAAGCCCCAGAGGTCATGGGGGTCTCCCACCTCCCACTGCCCCTGAGCCCCCACCTTGAAGGGCTGGTTTTCCTGACCAGCCATTGTGCCTGGGGCCACTGTCCTTGATCTCTCCATCAGCCTCACCTCCCAGGGGACCTGGTATCCAGTCCTGAGCCTCAGCTGGCTGTTGGGGAGCCAATTGGCAGGTTTGGTTCCTGCCAGTCCCTCCCTTTCCTCAATGTTAAAACTGTACTTAGACCTCATGCCTTGTGTGGGCTTGTGGGATGGGTGACTAGATTTCCACTGAACGCCAAAGCCTGCTATTGCACCCTGCTGCCCACACTCCCTAGATATTGCACTCTGTATCACATATGCCTTGAGTTTCCCCCATATCCTTTAGACTTTATACTCAGACTACTTCTCATGCCCTGGCTGGGCTATTCCTTAATTTTAGCACCTACCGTGAGCTAGAAGCTGGGAAGGTTGCTGGGTTCTAGCTGTCCCCGGCCCCTCTGTCCAGAGCCAGCTTGGACCCTGATGGCCCCATACCCCCACGTGGGAGTTTCTAGCCTGCTGTACAGCCAGGGCCACCCCAGTTAGGAAGTTTCCATGAGCCATTGATTTATGCTCTTATCTTTATTATTTCCTTCATTCTTTTTACTTTGGGTCTATTTTTTTCTTCTATGTTCTTGGAGTAAGAACTTAGATTTTGGATCTGGGGCCTTTTCCCTTTTCTAAGGTAAGCATTTAGTGCCACAAGTTTCCCTCTAAGCACTGCTTTAGATGCATCCTACACATTTTGATATATTGTATTTTACTTTTCATTCAGTTCAATGTTCTGTGGGGGCACAAGCCACGCTGAGGTGGGAGGTGGGAGGGGCACACTGACAAGGATACTGGTTGATGCTCACACTAAAGAGGGCTTGAGTCCTTGTTTAGGGAGCAGCACCTTCCCTTCCACTCAATGTGGGGAAGAGTTCCAAAACTAGGAGGAACCGGGATTCAGTCTGCTGTCCTAAATCCTGGTCTCTAGCTGTGTCGGATGGGCCCCAAGCACGTGAGAATCCAAAGAGCCACAACGTCCTCCACTACTACCATGTTGGCCCCAGATATCTGCTTCTGGTACTCCTTTGGATTCCTGATTGGCTCTCGTGTCAATGCTGGCTCTCTGTGACAGTCTGCCTTAAGTGCCAGTCTGCCGGGTCTAAGATTGACCTGTGTCCCCTCAGCTCCAGCCTTTTGTCTTCCATGACCACAGCACTGGTGATGCCCATCTGGAACTGGCTCTCCACAAACCTCCCAATTAGCCTGGGAGGCCCTTAAGGATGGGGTCTGGGTCTCATTCATCTCTGTATCTCCATCACCACCCACAGAGTGTGTGACACAAAGGAGGGCCTGTAAGTGTTGGCAGAACAAATACCTGCACTCGGCTTCGAGTGTAGGACTAAACTGGCTTCCTCATGGCTTGGTCAGCTTATTTTGTCCTTGAAGAATCTCCACTCCTTTCAAAGAAAGATCTGACCTAAAACTTGGATTTCCACTTGTGATTACAAAGTGAATTTTTGCTCACGCTGAGTTGAGTGGGGAAGGACAAGGGCTTAGAACACAGGCCCCTGATGAGATGGAGAGTAAATATTTGCCAACATAATCAACTGTGCGTGGTCCAAGAGGGACAGCAACCACATTGGTCAAAAGGAAGCCTCGGAGTCTTAATGCACAGCAGCCTCTGAGGAAAGGGGCCCCCAAGTAAAGAGTGCTGAAATGTGCACAGGGGCTCTAAAGAAGTCATTTCTGAGGGAGCACGGTGTAACAGAAAGCATACAGGTTTGAGGCCAGAGTGCCTAGGATCAAATCCCAGCTTTGCCATCTACTGGGTGACTTTGGCAATTTCATAAGAAAACTTCATTGCCTATTTCTTCGTGCGTAAAATGGGGATAGTAACATTATCTGCTTCAAGTTAGCACAAAGGTTACAAATAATACATAGAAGCTACCTTGTAACCTGGAACATTCTCAATAAATGGCATATATTAGTAATATGATTAATAATGTTTGGTACATGATTGATCCTGACACACAAAGTTGAACCTGGTTAAATTTGCAGAGACTTCAAGCAGGGTCTTCAGGGTGGAATTATGTGTGTAGGCAGGTTATATCTTCTAGGAAATTCACTTTAGGATAGTAAATGAGGTGACAGTGAACTGGCTATTTATTAGGTCTGATGGGGATTAGGTCTGATGAGGCAGAGAACACTGGAGTAGGGACCTGCACCTTGCAGTTGCATGTGTGCATGCTCACCTCCGCCAAGCCAACTGTGGGCACCCCAGTGGCAGCACCAAGCCCAACCCTCCTCTCTCTGCCCCACCACCCTACGTACCTAGCCCAGGCCTGGCACAGAGCAGATGCATGAGGGGACAGGGCAACCAGAGAATTCTGGACAGAAGCTACCCAACTTGGGTCTGTGAGAGCCCTGAATTACATGTCTTCGCCTTGTTCGTTCATCCATCCATTTGACACAGGAAGGGGACAGGGCACAACCTTTAAAAGAATGACATAGCCCAAGGACACGACATAAACTGATTAGAACCAAATAGGTCCAAGATGGCGGATGAGTTGACTTCCACTAGACCTTGATCCTCAGTATACGCTCATTGTAACACATCGGCAAGCTAAATGACACACCCACAGGTGCCATGACAGTTCAAGGCCAACCAGAAAGGTCAAAATGTGGGCCGTGGCTCAATTCCTGGAAATCCCCACCCCTTCCCCAAAATAGCTGGAATACTCCTCCCACTCATTAGCCTATGAAATTACCCACCCCTATAAAAACTGACAACTCCATACCCTCTTGCCTCTCTCAGCTTCCAAGATGGCCCATGCTCTGTCTATGGAGTATGTTTCAAACCTTTCACTTTACTATGGCTTGCTCTTGAATTCTTTTCTGCATGAAGCCAAGAACACACACTTGGCGGCTGTCCCAGGGACTCGCCTGAGACCTGGGACGTGACCATCCTCTCTGGCCCCAGCTCTCTTTCCTGCAACACATTCACTTATTCAATAAAGCACCTACCATGCACGAGGCACACAGTAGGTCCACACCAACCCAGGCCTAAGTCTCCCTGCTCACTCTACAAAGTCCTTGCAGCTCCTTCTTTGGGTTCAGGAACTGTCTTCTTCGCCGGACATCCTGCTCAGCTTTGATTTTCAGCTTCTTCACAAGATTCTGCTTCTTAAATCCTACCTCTTGGCTCCTCCCATTACGGCCTACAAATAGGTGTGGTGTATAGTTCCTAACCCCCCTCCAGCTCCAGGACACCCCACCCTGGCCTGGCCCTAACACTCCAGGCTCCTACTGGCCTGAAAAAGGGGTCAGGATTGAGGACCAACTCAAAGACAAAGAGAAGAGAGCAACTGAGCCCTGCTCTCAGGGAGGACGTGGATCGGGATGGAGTAGGGCAGAGAAACAGTGAGGCCAGGAAGTCAGCTGGGGACAGTCCTTTCCTAGACCCCTACTGGGGGTGAACTGGGACAGCCAATCTCTCACAGAGGCAGCACACTGGGCCGGCTGCCCCGCCGCATCCCCACAGGAGGTTGAAGCCCAATGAGCGGAGTTTGAGGCTTTTGTTTCAAAGGCTAACTCACTCCACCTGACCCTGTGGGTTGAAACCATCCTAGATGTTTTTCTGTTGAAATCACAGGGACTAGGGATCAGACAGACTGGGAGGGGAGAGTAGAACACCCAGGGGCAAGGCCCGAGGGGGTGGCTTCATCCATGATGCCTGCAAGGCCTTTGTCCCCAAGCAAAGCCTCCAGTCTCCACCCCAGGCCAGTCTACCTGCTCTTACCCGAAAGAAAGCTCTTGGGCTCTGTGGCAGCTGTTTCTCTCAGGGCTGGCAACTCTCATAGAGGAGCCCAGAACTGAGGCGTGAAGGGGAAAGAGAAGGCAAGCAGCATCCTGCACGGGCAGCTTCTGAGAGAAGCCCTCACCATGCCCTTCTTGAACTCCTTTTGTTTTCCATCCCACCCCCACCCCTAGCCTGCTGAGAATCACCAGCTGAAGGCCAGGATCAGATGAGTAAATAAGCCAGACACTAAATGTTTCCACCCAGAAAGGGAAAGAGGGAAGTGACATGAAACCCTCCTCCCATTTTTTCTTCTCCAACTTCTTGGATATTATTTTGTGCTGTCTCCTGTTTGAAAGCCAATTTTTAAAGTCAGGTGGATGTACTTCTGCATCACCCAGGAGTAGGGCTACTTGCAGAGGGGGAGGGTAGGGCATCTGGCCCTAGTGTTTCTTCCCTGCTCCCTCTGCTCTCCATGTTATAGTCATATAAGAGGCCGTAAAGGAGTGGCCAGTAGATGTGTTCTTTTTTTTTCCATCCAGCTATTCCTTTATTTTATTTTTTAAAATATCTTTATTGGAGTATAATTGCTTTACAATGGTGTGTTAGCTTCTGCTGTATCACAAAGTGAATCAGCTATACGTATACATATATCCCCATATCCCCTCCCTCTTGCGTCTCCCTCCCACCCTCCCTAACCCACCCCGCTAGGTGGTCACAAAGCACAGAGCTTATCTCCCTGTGCTATGTGGCTGCTTCCCACTAGCTATCTATTTTACGTTTGGTAGTGTGTATATGTCCATGCCACTCTCTCACTTCATCCCAGCTTCCCCTTCCCCTTCCCCGTGTCCTCAAGTCCATTCTCTATATTTGCATCTTTATTCCTGCAGTAGACATGTTTTGATGGTGTAGCTTACACATTTGAAATCATTGTCAACGTTGAAAAGTGACAATATTTTACAGTAAAAAATATTAATTTCTGGCATCTCGAAAAACTGGAAAATGTGGCAGCACTGGGCCAGTAATTCCAGATGACAACGAGTAGTAGAGCTTAGAAGCAGCAGTCCCCTTGGGGCACAGACTGTCCAGTTTCCCACATTCCTCATACTTCCCTCTGGTGCTCCAGGCATGGAGGGCCACTTACTATGTTCATGCTAGTCTTTGTTTGTACATGACCTGCTTCACGCACTTATATTAACTTCTGGGGCCCTCTCAGCACTTCAGTTGAGATCTCTGATTTACTTTCAGCTACTTATTATTTCCAAAACACACCTCCATGTTTGCTTTATTCTACCGTTGGCATGGAATGCCACCCTATAGCCTACCTAGAAAATGTCTACCCATCCTTTACAACCTAACTGAACCTCATCTCCCCTGTGAAGCCTTCCCTAACTCATGCAAGCAGAGCTGGGGATTTCATTGTCTGGATTCTTGCATCGAGGCCAATGCTCCACCATTATCATTTACCCATTGGATGATAATTATGCATTTATATGTCTGTTTCTGCTACTAAACTGTGTGCTACTAAACTAGGTCTTCCTTATCTTTGAGTTGCCATCTCCTAGCAAGGGGCCTGGCACATAGGAGACATTCAAATGCTTGTTGAATAAATGATGGAATGACTGACTGAAGGGATGAAAAGGGAGCTGTAAAGTGCTCACTCAGGATAGATAGTGACTATCCCTTGATGGGGACCAGAGGCCAGTTGGGTGGTACCAGAGCGATTCTAGTTTCCCTGAAGTCAATCTCATTAGGCACCAAGTGCTTGGCACAGAGCCTGTCACACTCTAAATGCTCACGGATTAAAAGAATGGAGCTCATCTGACCAAGGAGAGTGATACTTAAACTTTAGTTTGGAGTTGGAGTGCTCCAGGGGCCACCTCACATCACTCTGGTTTAGAATCCTGCCTCCAGCACATCCTAGCTCTGGGGCCCTAGACAAATGACTTAACCTCTCTGAGGTTCAACATCCAAACCAGAAAAAAAAAGAGAAAATAATAATAATACTTTATCACAGAGTAGGTATGATGTATAAACAAGGTATCTCTAGGTCAAGTGAAATGTTGCAGACAGTTAATAAGTGTTGGGCCCTTTGTTGGTCTAGGTTAGTAAGGAGTATGTGTGTGTGTGAGAGTGAGTGGGTATGTTAAATTACATGTGGAACCGTACAGATGTGATCTGTTTTCCTATTCAGCTCCGATTCCTTGGGATACTTCAAGGGAAGATTAGGACACATCCTCTAAAAGGAAGAATCCTATTACAGGATGGTTAACAAGACCTCCAAAGAGAGAGCTAAGTCCAGTTCCTCCATCAAAGGCTGCTCACAGGCACAGCAGAGCTCTGCGCCACCCCAATCCCCATCCCCTAGTGCCCACAACACCCATAGGTGCTGCACTCACTTAACCCATTTTGGCTGCCATTTGGATGTTTCCTCATCTCTATAATGAAAATGATAACAATTGCTTGGAGGGCTGGGTGGGACCATTAATGAGACTGGACATCTGAAGCACTTAACTTGGTGTTAGTGTACAGAGCAGATGCTCAATAAACCTTGGGCCCTTTCCCTTCCGTGGGGCCACAGGACTGCAGGCTAACAAATAAATAATGGCAGAGGGAGGGACACTGAGGACATGTCACGTTGTGTACTGAAGGGGGTGTACATGAAAGTGACAAGGACAGGAGGAATTTTAATAGGCCCATGATGAGATGAGGCCAAGGGATTGAGAATGAGTGAAAAAGATGCATGTGTGTGTCCTGAATACCCACAACAACTCCACACAGGACCCAGCCCACTGATATAACCAGCTCCTACCCAACTAAAGTGGGCCAGATTGTGGTTAATGGACCTTTCTGAGATTTCCCACAGATACCACATGGGGATTACTGATTGGAAGTGTACCTGCCACTGAACTTGACTAAACTTGAAGTGGGAGACTTTTTTTGAAAGCTTCAAAAGGCATTTCATAGTGGCAGTATTTGTAAACACTGAAAAATGAGAAGAAATCTAAATGTCTAACAACTGGAGAATGGATAAATAAATTGTGGTACAGCTATTATATGGAATAGTATACAGCAATAAAAATGAATAAATTGTAACTCTTGTATCAGCATGGATAAATCTCAAAGCATAATGTTTTTAAAAAAGGAAAGTTGCAGAAGAATATGCATGAACAGTATGATGCTATTTATACAAAGTTTAAAAACATGCAAAAAACAATATATATATTTTTTATGGATGCATATGTATGTGGTGGAAGCATGCATGGGAATTAGAAAGAGCCAATTTGGGATACTGGCTTCCTCCAGGCCAGGATGGGGTGGGGCTCACAGCTGGATCTGTAATGAGCTGTTTCTTAAAAAAGATCTCAAGCAAATGTGGCAAAATGTTAAGATTTGACATTTTCCTGTCTACTTTGATGTATGTTTGAAAGAGTTTATAATTTTGAAAATATGGAGGAAAAAAGTGTTTCGGGCTGCCCCTGCCTCATCCTTTTACACACGCTTCTTTGTTGAGGGCCTGCTACAGACCACAGATCATTTAAACCTTCACACAACCTTCACCTCATTTTACAAAGGAGGCACTTAAGGCTCAGACAGGTGAAATGACAAGTCAACAAGAAGCATGATTGGGTCTTAGGCTCCCAGACCTCATTCTCATACCCTGCATCTGGAAGTATAAGTCCTATGCTGCCGAAGCAAACTGGGATTCTTTGAGCTTTCTGGTGGCTTGGATTCTTAAACGGGATTGATCGGCATTTCTCAACCCTCCACCTTGTGGCAGAAGGCAACCCAGGTCCAGCATCTCCCAGCCGTCCACCCAGTGACAGAAGGTAGCCTAGGTAAGCCTTTCTTTCCCTGATGGCACTAGTAGAGATGGAGTGGGAACCCTGTTGGCACCAGGCTGCCCAGAGAGTTGGTTGGGTGCAGCACTCTCTGCTTAGCAATCTGGTATCTCTCACTGCTTACCAAGAAGAACTTGGTAAGAGGCCTGGGGAAGCACCTTCTGCCACCACTGGGGGCACCAGTAGGGATCCAGTGGGAGGTCCACAGACATCTGGCCTGGCGAAGAGCTTTCTTCCTTCACAGGCCTGGTGTCTCACACCCTCACATAACAGTATGAGTCCTGGAGAAGTGCATTCTACTCCCATGTGAAGCATTCTACTCCCATGTAAAGTGCATTCTACTCCCATTCTACTGTTCACCAGTAGGGTGAACAAAAAGACCAGAATACTAGTGCAAGGGCTCTAAAAACTAAATTGTTATTGGAACCACAGCCCACAGAATTAGGCCAGGACCTGCCCGTTAAACCTAAACAGAATTACTTCCTGTTAAAATACAAGATTGAAATAGGATCTAGAGTCTCCTAACATAATATCCAAAATGTCTGGGACACATTAAAAAAAATCACTCATCATACCAAGAACCAGGAAAATCACAATATGAATGAGAAAAGACAATCAGCACATGCTAACACCAAGATGAATCAGATGTTGGCATTATTAAGCAAGGATTTTAAAGCAGCCATCATAAAGTGCTTCAACAGATACTACTGAAAAAATTTTTAAAATAGAAAATTTCAACCAAAGTAATAGAAGATACAAAAAGAACCCAACATAAATTATAGAACTTAAAAATACAATAACAAAATCTCACTCACTGGCTAGGCTCAGTAGAAGAAATAATATGACGGAGGAAAGGATCCATGAACTTGGAGATAGAACAACAGAAATTATACAATCTGAACAGCAGAGAGAAAATAGACTAAAAAATATGAGCAGAGCATCAGAGACCTGTGGGACAATAACAAAAGATCTAAGATTAATATCATCAGAGCCCCAGAAGGAGAGTAGAAATAAAGGGTGAAAACTCCCCAGATTTGGTCAAAGACATACGCCTACAGATTCAAGAAGGTGAGCAAACCCAGATGGGATAAACCCAAAGAAATTCACACCAAGACAAGCCATAAATAAACTTCTGAAAACTAAATATAGAGAAAAAATCTTGAAAGCAGTCAGAGAAAAACAATCTATTACCCATAGTGCAAAAACAATGCAACCGACAGTAGAGTTTTCATCAGAAACCATGGAGTTCAGAAAAAAGTAGAACATTTTTCAAGTGCTGAAAGAAAAGAGCTGTCAACCTAGAATCCTATATCCAATGAAAATATCTTTCAGGAATGGAGGGGAAATCAAGACATTCTCAGAGAAAGGAAAACTAAGAGAATTTGTCATCAGGAGAACTACCCTGAAAGAATAGCTAAAGGAAATTCTTTAAATATAAAGGAAATTATTAAAGAAGGAATTTTGGAACATCAGGAAGGAAGGAAGCACAGAATAAGCAAAAATATGGGTAAATACAATAGATTTAAGATTCTCTTAAATTTTCTAAATTACGTTTTATGGTTGAAGCAAAAATTATAATATTGTCTGACGTAGTTCTAAATGTATCTAGAGGAAATATTTAAGACAATTATAAATGGATGCTAAAAAGGACATAAAGGGAGGTAAGGTTTCTACACTTCAATTGAACTGGTAAAATGACAACATTAGCAACTGTGATAAGGTCTATATCTACATCTATATCTATATCTTATGAGATATCTATTTATATAAATATCTATCTATCTATATCTATTTGTCTATCTACCTATCTATAAATACCTTCAGCAATGTTACACAAAGAGATACACTCAAAGACATTTAGATACATCAGAATGGAATTCTAAAAAATGTTCAAGTAACCCACATGAAGACAGGAAAAGGAAAATAGAAAACAAAAGATAAAGTGGCAGACTTAAGCTCTAACATATTAATAATTACATGAAATGTAAATGGTCTACATACTACAACTAAAAGATAGAGATTAGCAGAGTGGACTAAAAGGCATTACCCAACTATATGCTGTCCACAAGAAACTTGCTTCAAACATAACAATATAGGTAGGTTGAAAGTAAGAAGATGGAAAAAGATATGTCATGCAAACATTAACTTAAAAGGCAAGAGAGACTATATTGATATCAGATAAAGTAGACTTGAAAGCAAAGAAAATTACTTTCTTTGCTTTCAAGTCTACATAGGGAAAAAGAAAGACATTACATAATGATGAAAGGATCAACTCATTAGGAAGTCAGCAATCCTAAATATGGATGCATCAAGCAACAGAGCTGCAAAACACAAGAATCAAAAACTAAAAGAGGGGGCTTCCCTGGTGGCGCAGTGGTTGAGAGTCCGCCTGCCGATGCAGGGGACACGGGTTCGTGCCCCGGTCCAGGGGGATCCCACGTGCCGCGGAGCGGCTGGGCCCGTGAGCCATGGCCGCTGGGCCTGCGCGTCCGGAGCCTGTGCTCCGCCACAGGGGAGGCCACAGCAGTGAGAGGCCCGCGTACCGCAAAAAAAAAAATAAAAAAAAAAAATAAAAGAGGTGAAAGGAGAAATAGATGAATCCACAATTATAGTTGGGGACTTAAACACTCCACTTGCAATAACTGATAGACCTACTAGACATAAAATCAGAACTCAACAATACAATCAATCCATAGGATTTAATTGACATACATGAAAAACTCCACCCAACAGGAGCAGAATACATTTTTTTTCAAGCATTCATGGACCATTCACTAAGGTAAACCATATCCTAGACTATGTATAAACAGATCTCAGTAAGTTAAAAATATTTGAAATCATATTGAGTGTATTCTATGACTGTAATGGAATCAAACTACAAGTCAATAAAAAAAGACAACAAGAAAATCTCCAAATACTTGGAAGTTAAACAACATACTTCTAAAAAATCCATGGGTCAAAGAGGACGTCTCAAAAGAAATTAACAGATACACTGAACTGGACTTCCTTGGTGGCGCAGTGGTTAAGAATCTGCCTGCCAGTGCAGGAGACACAGGTTCGAGCTCTGGTCCTGGAAGATCCCACATGCCATGGAACAACTAAGCCCATGCACCACAACTACTGAGCCTGTGCTCTAGAGCCCGTGAGCCACAACACCTGAAGCCTGCATGCCTAGAGCCTGTGCTCCGCAACAAGAGAAGCCACTGCAATGAGAAGCCCACACACTGCAACGAAGAGTAGCCCCTGCTCTCCACAACTAGGGAAAGCCCATGGGCAGCAGTGAAGACCCAACGCAGCCAAAAATAAATAAATAAATAAAATTATAAAAAAATACATTGAACTGAATGAAAAGTAAAATACAACATATCAAAATTTGTTGGATGCTTCTAAAGCAGTGCTTAGAGGGTAATTTGTGGCATTAAATGTTTACCTTAGAAAAGGCGAAAGGCCCCAAATCCATAATCTAAGTTCATACTCCAAGAACATAGAAGAAAAAAATAGACCCAAAGTAAGAAGAATGAAGGAAATAATAAAGATAAGAGCATAAATCAATGAAATTGAAAAATGAGAAAGCAATTGATCAAAATCAATGAAACAAAAAGCTGGTTCTTAAAAAAATCAGTAAAATTGATAAACCTCTAGGAAGAATAACAAAGGTAAAAAAGAGAAGGCACAAATTACCAATATCAGGAATGAAACAGGGATATTGGTACAGATCTCGAAACCATTAGAAGAATAATAAACAAATATTATAAAACAACTCTACACTCATAAACTCAACAACTTAGAAGAAATGGATCAATACCTCAAAACCACAAACTACCAAAGCTCAATCAAAAAATGGATCATCTGAACAGTCCTATAATGATTTAAAATATTGCATTCAAAATTTACAAAGTTTCCAAAAAAGAAATCTCCAGGCCCAGGTGGTTTCACTGGAGAATTCAACCAAACATTTAAAGAAAATTTAACACCAATTTTACACAATCTCTTATAGATAACAGAAAAGGAGGGAACACTCCTGTAAATCATTTATGAGTTCAGTATTACCCCAATACCAAACTAGACACAGACAGTATGAAAATGAAACCTACAGACCGATATCCTTCATGAATTGACACATGACACAAAAATGCTTAACAAAATATTAGCAATAGAAATCAGCAATATAGAAAAAGAATTAAATGCCATGACAAAGTGGATATTTTATTCCAATGGGGGTTTATTCCAGGAATGCAAGAGTTGTTCAGTATTTGAAAAATCAGTGTAATCTACCATATCAACAGGCTAAAGAAGAAGAATCGTATGATCGGATCAACTGAAGCAAAATCATTTGGCAAAATCCAACACCCATTCGTGATAGAAATGCTCAGAAAACCAGGAAGAGAGGTGGAACTTCCTCAACTTAGTAAAGAACACCTCCAAAAAAAATCTGCAGCTAACATTAAACTTAATGGTGAAAGACTGACTGTTTTCCCCTGGAGATCAGGAACAAGGCAAGGATGTCTATTCTTACCACTCTTACTCAACACAGAAAAGACAATTGCATTACTATATACTAGCATTGACCATGTGGGAACCAAATTAAAAACACATAATATCATTTACAATTGTTCCAAAGAAAAAGAAATACTTATGTATTAAACTTGTACAGGATCTCTACGCTGAAAATTACTAAATCGATCAGGAAAGAAATTAAAGACCTAAGTAAATGGAGAGACAATACTGTATCATGGATTGGAAGACTCAACATAGTAAAGATGTCAATTCTTCCCAAACTGAAGGTATAGGTTTAATGCAATTCCTATCAAAATCCCACAGATTCTTTCGTAGATATAGACAAACTTATTCTAAAATTTATGTGGAAAGGCACTAGGCCCTAGAATAGCTAAAAATATCTTGAAAGAGAAGAGTGAAGTGGGAGGACTCACTCTACTCATACTATATAGCTACATTAATCAAGAGTGGTATTGGTGGAGGGACAGATATACAGATCAATGAAATGGAATAGAGAACCCAGAAATAGACCCACAAAATACGCCCAACTGATTTTTGACAAAAGTGGAAAAGCAATTCAATGGAGGAAGAATAACCTTTTCAAAAAATGGTACTGAAGGAATTGACCTCCCCAGGGGGGAAAAAGAATCTCTAAATGGATGATGAGTTAAATGTAAATATAAACTATAAAACTTTCAGAGAAAAAAAGAGAAAGTCTTTGGTATCAAGGGCTAGGTAAAGAGTTCTTGGATTTGACATCTCAAGGACAAGCCATAAAAGGAAAAATTGATAAACTGAGTCTTGTCAAAATTAAAATGTATGCTCTGCAAAAGTCCATGTGTAAAGGACAAAAAGACAAGCTCCAGAGTGGGAGAAAGTATTCGCAAACCACATATCCAAGAAACCACATATCTAGATGCTAGAATACATAAGGCAGTCTCAAAACTCAACAGTAAAAAAAGAACAATCCAATTAGAAAACGGACAGAAGTCATGAACAGACATTTCACTGAAGAGTATATATAGATGGCAAGTAAACTATGAGAAGGATGTTCAACATCATTAGCCATTAGTGAAATGTAAGTTAAGATCACAGTGAGATATCACACCTATCAGAGTGGCTTAAAAAAAAAATGACCACACCAAATCCTGGTACAGCCACTAGGCGGAACACTCTTTGACATAAATCGTAGCAGTATTTTTTGGATCTATCTCCTAAAGTAAAGAAAATAGAAGCAAAAGAAAACAAGTGGGACCTAATTAAACTTAAAAGCTTTTGCACAGCAAAGGAAACAACTGAGAAAACAAAAAGACAACTTACTGAATGGGAGAAAATATTTGCAAATGATATGGCCGATAAGGGGTTAATATCCAAAATATATAAACAGTTCATACAACTCAATATCAAAAAACCAAACAACCTGATTAAAAAATGTGAAGATCTGAATAGACATTTTCCCAAGAAGACATACAGATGGCCAACAGGCACTTAAAAAAGATGCTCAACATTGTTAACCATCAGAGAAATGCAAATGAGGTATCACCTCACACCTGTCAGAGTGTTTATCATAAAAAAGAACACAAATAACAAATGTTGGTGAGGATGTGGAGAAAAGGGAACCCTCACACACTGTTGGAGGGAATGTAAATTGGTGCAGCCATTAAAGAAAATAGTATGGAGGTTTCTCAAAAGTCTAAACATATAATCACCATATGACCCAGCAATTCCACTCTTAGCTATTTATCCAAAAAAAGGGAAAACACTAAATTGAAAAGTACATGTACCCCAATGTTCATAGCAGCATTATTTATGATAGCCAAGATATGGAAGCAACCTAAGTGTCCATCAACAGATGAACGGATAAAGAAGATGTTGTGTATATACACACACACACACGCACACACACACACACAATGTAATAGTACTCAGCCATAAAAAAGAATGAAATTTTGCCATTTGCAACAACATAGGTGGACTTGGAGGGCATTATGCTAAGTGAAATAAATCAGACAGAGAAAGACAAATACTGTATGATATTACTTATATGTAGAATCTAAAAAAAACTATTGAATATAACAAAACAGAAACAGATAACAAAAAAGAAACAGACTCACAGATATAGAGAACAAAGTAGTGGTTACTAGTGGGGAGAAGGAAGTGGAGGGGGACAGGATAGGGGATTAAGAGGTACAAACTACTACATATAAAATAAATAACCTACAAGGATATATAGTACAACACAGGGAATATAGCCAATAATAACTATAAATGGAATGCAATCTTTAAAAATTGTGAATCACTATATTGTACACCTGAAACTTATATAATATTGTGCATCAACTATACCTCAATAAAAAAAATCCTCATGGAAAAAAAATTAAGCATGCAATTACTATACAACTTGGCAACTGCACTCTTGGGCATTTATCCCAGAGAAATGAAAACTTATGTTCACAGACAAACTTGTTACATGAATACTCATAGCAGTTTTATTCATACAGCCCCAAACTGGAAACAACACCAGTGTCTTTCAACAGGTGAATGGTTAAATGAACTGGTACATTCATACCATGGAATACTACTCAGCAATAAAAAGGAGCGAACTATTGATAGATGCAACAACTTGCAAGGATCTCAAGAAAGTGATGCTGAATGAAATAAGCCAGTCTCGAAAGGTTACATATGATATGAATTCATTTATATAACATTTAAAAAATAACAAAACCATATAGATGGAGAATAGCGTCTTGGTTGCCAGGGGTTAGCGATGGGGGCAGTGGGGAGTGGGTGGGTGTGAATATCAAGAGGTAGCACCAGGGAGATCTTTGTGGTGACCAAACTATTCTGCACCTCGATTTTGGGGATGGTTACACACGTGATAAAATTGCATACACACACACAATACGTACACACACTCACAGAGTGCATGTAAAACATGAAATCTGAATAAGCTCAGTGGATTGCACCAATATCAATTTTGGCATTGTACTACAGTCATATAAGATGTCAACATCAGGGAAAACTGGATGAAGGGTCACAGGACCCCCTGTACATTTTTTTTGCAATTTGCTGTGAATTTATAATTATTTCCAAATAAAAACTTTAAAAAGGGGGGTTGGTATATTTACTTGATGTATTATTTCCTAAGATATCAGAGCTGGGGTTTTTTGGGAGAGGTTCATTCTCAGTTTATCAGAAAGCAGGTAAGGGATGGAAACCAGCATTTGCTGGGAACATGCTCTGGGCCAGACAACTCACCTACATGACTGCAGTTAAATCTCAAGACAACTCTGGCAAGGTTGGTATTTTTTTCTCATTTCACAGATGAAGAAAATAAGTCTTAAAGAGACTCAGAGCTTATCCAAGTTAGTGGCTAATAATTCCTAATTGAAGCTAATAATTATTAAGTGCTTTGTGTGCTAAGTGCTATAATGAATTATTTCATTTAATAACTCAAAATAATTATGTAAGGCAGGTACTACTATTACTCCCATTTAACAGATGAGGGACCTGAAGCTCAGCAAGGCTAAATGACCTACTCAAGATCATACAGTATGGAAGAGGTAGAATCAGGATCCAAGACAGGCGTGTATGATGCTCTTTTCCTCAACCCCAAGGCACTTCCCAAAGTAAAGTGGGGTAAGAAATTCAGATTCCAAAGCAGAGATGAGCCTTCCTCGGTGCCCTCAATAAGTCCCATGAGTCTCTTACCCCAGTCCCTAGAACACTTCATTGCATACCTACCTCCACATGCCTGCCTCTCCCTCCAGGTGCTAAATTATGGAAGCTCCTTGAGAGACAGAACCATGGTTTACTCAGGTTCATGACTCTAGAATAGAGGAACAACTGATGTCTGGTGCATGGATGAAAGAAGTTAGAGGTCACTTTAAATCCCGTGACCAATTCTCTTAACTAAGGGGGCTGCACCTGGGAGTATCTGACAGCCCACCTTCATCTATCTCAGGTGGGCTGGGTAGATGTGTGGACCCAGTTCTCTTTGAGCCCACATCACAGCCACTGGTATACTGGAGCCAGTTTGCCCTGGCTCACCATAGCTGATTGTTAAAGTTTCAGAATTTTGAAAATCAATTGTTAAACTGTTCATAGCTTGAAATCAGCCATGGCAGGAATATCTATGCCACAAAAATTGGCAAATGCTACAAAGCAGGGCACCCCCCACAAACACCAGAACTGGTTGTTAAACATTTACCAGCACACTGCTGATTCAAGACATTTGGCTGCAGCACTTAGGTGCATGTAAATAAAGAACTCCCAGGTGGAAGGGGCAAAAATGAGCCTTCTGGGGTGCTGAGAATGTCCTTTATCTTGGTTTGGCTTATGGTTACACACAGATGTATACATAGGTAAAAATCCATTGAGCTGCACATTTACAACTAGCGAAATGTATGCAATTTACTGTATGTGTGTTTTACTCAATAAAAAGGAACTCCCAGACAATGCAAAGAGCTGCAGATTGATCCTGAGTGCCCCCCTGCAGAGACCCCACTAATCAAGCTGCACTGACGCTCCCCAGCCATACTGATCTGCATGCGTCACGGATGATGAGGCAGCCCAGTTCAGTGCATTATCTATTGCGCAGGAGGGGGCAAAGGTGGTCCAAACAGCTGCTGGCATCAGGAATCCGAGTCCCGTCACGTCTTTTCTTCGTCACAGCTGCTGTCATCTCTCACCTACGTTATTCCTGGCTCTGTGGCTAGGGATGGTGCTGTTTGCTGACGGGCAGCATGACTCACTACCCAGCAGATCATTTTTCTAATTAAGTGGAGAGAGATGGACGGATATTTTCCCATACTTGGGCAGAAGCCTCATTTGCTTGGATCATTTTACTGGAATTACTTAGCTTTACATTGAAGGGGTGATTTTCTCCACTTTAAACAAATAGTTCACAAAACCTGCTCCCCTTAGACAATCAATTTGTGGAGAAAATGGAGACTAAACGAAGTGCTTCTCCAAAATGCACCCTCAGAGAGAAAACAACGTTTACTGAACTTCTTCCATGAAGTTGCCCTAGATGGGAAGGCCCAGCTCCCTATTTTATCTTTAGGATGCTGGCTGGCATTTAACCTGCCTGACACAATTCCTGTCCTCCTCTGCTTTCCCTGCCCCTCTCCCCTCAGCCACCCAGCTGAACAACTTGCTTGCGGCAGCAGCTTTATTCTGTGAAAGAATGACAGGAGCTTGCAGGCAGAGCCCGGGGTCCAGGAAGTGGGCACAGCATGTGAGAGGGTGGTGTAGCTCGGTGATAGCTCTTCATGGGGAGCTAGGAGCAACCACAGTGGGATTTGAAGGGTGGACGAGGATAAATTTGCAGAGCGTCACCATCATAGCCTCAAGAAATCATACAGTCTAGTCCCCATCTCCCTTCTAGGCTCAGAAATAGCCCCTCAGATAAGCCCAGCTCAAGCCCAAGTGTCCAGAGTGCATTGTAGACAGATATTGCTATGAGGAGGTGTTTTTAAGTGGAGTGGTGGTAGCTCCTGGAAGTCCCACTCAGCCCCCTCAGCTGAAGTCATGGAACTCACCAGTCCACTCAGCCCCTCCAGTTTCTCCCTCCAGCAGGGTGAGCAGGCCCAGGCACTGGTTCTACTGCTCTTTCACTGTATTCACGGGGCCCTTGTGCAACCTGCCAGTTATGAGTCCAGTCCTGAATCCCAAGCCTACTTGGAAAGGGTTACACTTCCTGCCTGGCTTTTGCCAGGCTCTTTCTCCTAGGGACTACTTCCTATAACACACACACACACACACACACACACACACACACACACACACACACACGTGTGCACACAAGCTTGTCTCTGCCATGCCTAAGCCTTCCACACCCAAAGACCACCCAAGAACCAGTATTCCTGACCCCACCCCTTCTTCAACAGCCTAGTGGCTGAGAACCCAGCATGCCTCCTGCCCAAATTATGACAACTTGCTTAAGTCACAAAGAAAAAAATCCTCAGATACTCTTGGAAAATCCAACCGATCCTTGGCCCACGTATGATGCTGAGGCCCAACCAGGGGCCCAGCTTTACCCCTAATATCCAGAGAAGGGCTAGACCACCCCTTCTGTCTGGGACGGGTTAGGCTGGATTTCTGTGTCCCTGCTGGTTCCTGACCTTCAAAGTCCTTCCCGGTGGTTGAGGTCATGTCTGGGGCCCAGCCCCAAGTTTCTTTCAAGAGGGACTGCTGTCAGGTGAGATATACCCACTCTAGTGCCAACAACGTCAGCACTTATCATGCCCTCATCAGGTCACCTGAGTGCACTAGAAGCTGGTGCCTGTTTCACTCTCAAAGGGGCTGGGAGTTGGGTGAGGGAAGGGAGGAGGAGAGACGTAGAGAAGGAGTTCAGGTGGGAGGGTCAGCTGCCATGTTGGGTTGCTGGTTCCCCCAACACCAGCAGTGGCCGATAGTCATTTAACAGATGTTTGCTGAATAAACCCATAAAGAAATGCATGGATGAATCCTAAAATATAGGAGGAGAGACGTAGAGAAGGAGTTCAGGTGGGAGGGTCAGCTGCCATGTTGGGTTGCTGGTTCCCCCAACACCAGCAGTGGCCGATAGTCATTTAACAGATGTTTGCTGAATAAACCCATAAAGAAATGCATGGATGAATCCTAAAATATAGGAGGAAAGCATTCTTAAGCTCACAGAAATCTCAGGCTCTCTTTGAATCTCTATCACTGGCCCAGTTTACCTTCCCTACCTCTTTCTTTGTGTTTCCCCCCTTTCAGTTAAGTAGCATTAAGTCCTTTCCTCTGAAATGTAAACTGAAGTCTTTAAAAACTAAGAGCCTTGCTTGTAGTCATCCACAAAGTGGAAAACAAGCCCTAGAAGAACTTGCATGGCTCCTGGCTACCACGGCCACCACACGTGCAACTCGAGCCGACCGAATGCCATTTGCCTCATGGGAGAGGTTATATACCAGCGTGTCATGGACAGACAGACTGATGGCTGGGGCTGGAAATGTTCCCATCTGCCTTTCTCATGGGATTCCTGGCACCCCTCTGGCCTCAGTTCCTCCAGGAGCAGCAGCAGCAGCACACTCAACACTTCACATTCCCAAACTGCCACTCATCAGAATTGGGGTAGGCAACTCATGAGGGTGCTGGTGAGCCAGGCTGCATGGACCGGGCCTCTGTCTGAGCTTACAGACTCCCAAACATAGAGCCCCTGGTGGAGTCAACCAGAGGGCTGTGGTCAAAGCCCACGCATCTTCTTCCTGCCTCAGTTACGACGGTTCTTGGAGGTCCTGGGGGGTCCCCCTCCCACCTCCCACCAGGTCCATGTCAGACACTCCCGGACCTCAGTGACAGGGCAAAGGTTAAAATGTCCAAACTACATACCTAGTCATTCCAGCAACTTGCCCCGTAGTCCTCCAGATCGTGTGCTTGGGAGCTGGAGGAGGGACAAGATGAGAGGACGAGGCTGCTGGGGAAAGCCCTGGGCTCCGTAACCTCCTGGCCATATGGACTGAATTTCCAGACTAAAGCTGGAGGAGGGACAAGCAAAGGAGAGAAAGGAAAAGAGGCAGGACCAAAGCTAACCCCTTCTTTTTTCCTCCTAAACTCAATCCAGATTTGCCTTCTGAAGGCTGCTTGAAACTGATCCCTGCGGCTCTGACTCGGCCTTTCTTAAAGACATAGTCTCCACTATGGGGGGGGGGGCGGGGCGGTGGGAATCTCACCTGGCCCAAATATGTCCCAGGACAAAAGATAGGGGGAAGGCAACACAAGTGCAAAACCCCAAATGACCCGCACCTCCACTCTTGATCCAGACCCACAGCTGGAGATTCCCTCAGAGCAGCCAACTCAGGACCTCTGCTGGGTGACTCAAGAGACTCTGCTAGAGCCACTGGGCTGGTCTGCTGAAGTCTGCAGGTGGGTGTGGGGAAAAGAGCACTGGAGCAGGAGTCCCACCTCTCACTACTTCCTGTGTCACCATGAGCAAGTCACTCTCCTCCTCTGGGCCACGGTTTCCCTTCGTGACGCATGAAAAGCGAACAGTGGCAGCCCTGCCATGCTCCCAGCTTGCTGATGTCTCCTGTTAACAGCAGAAGGCAGCACTCTTAGGGTCCTGGCGTCTGACTCCCAGCAGGCTGTGCTGTTCCAGCTGCCAGATATTTACAAGGATCAGAGTTGGGACTTTCTGCTGGGTTGGGTGGGGGTGGAATCTGGGTGTGAGCTAGTGAGTGGGTAGATGGGGAGCCATTTTGTGTGGGTGCCAGGGGAGGAGGAGGAGGAACAGCCTGTCTCCCGTGTCCTTTACAAGGTATTAACAACCTGTCAGGATCTGCCATTCGAGGGCACAGAAAGAGGCTGTGAACACATCCTCATGTTCCCCTTGTCCCCATATTTACCATTTCCTCTGCAGGAAAACCACCTAGGCCATCAGCCTGGCAGGGCCTGGGGCCAGGCTCTGGGCCTGGTGGCTCTTTCTTACTGCAGGCGCCAGCTCCCTTTCTTCCCACCTCTTCTCCACCCCTGGGCTTCTGTTCCTTTTCATCCTGTCTGCAGAGCGGGGCACCGTCTCCAAGCTCCCTCCTCCTTTCTCACCAGAAACAGCAGCACACAGCCTCATTTCCTTTTGAGGCCATGGTTCTCAGCTGTCTCCACCTAAGAATCTCCTGAGGAGCTTTGGAAAAAAAGGCTGCTACTCAAGCCTCACCCCTGGAGTCAGATTCCGTTAGTCTAGGGCGCCCTGGGCACCACGGGTGTAAAAGCTCTAGAGGTGATTCTAATGTGATGTCAGAGGCGCGAGCCATGGGTTTGAGGGTTCCTGCTGCTTAATACATCAGGGAATCAGAGGAAGGATGACCGGATAACAGGTATGCAGAAAGAGAAAGGACTGGTATCTCCCAAAGTTCTTCCAGAAGCAGTTCTTCCCTCCATGCATATCACTCTCTCAGGAGAAAATAATGCCAACGGCTCACACCGTCATGCCAGACACAGTGTCAAAGGCTTTGTTACCTCACTGAATCCTCATGACCACTGTAGGCGGTATCATTATTATCCTTATTTTACAGTTGAAGAAACTGAGGCATTGAGAGGTGAAGCAATTGGTCCAAGAGTAGGATTTGAGCTCAGGCATGCAGCTGTCAGCCGTTATGTCACATCCCCCTGGCTGCCAACCATCAAATCTGGTACTGCTCTCAAGACACTCCTCTCCTCCCTGGAAGGGGCTTCATCCCATACCTTAGGTCTGGAGATGCACTGGGGCTGAAAAAATGGTGTCACCTTGTATGCATTCAGCTGTCCTTTGTCCTAGGGAGGTCATTTGTATTTGAGGAAACTGCATTTGAGGTCTGGCACTCACCTTCCGGGAAGACAGACAGCTGCAGTGGTTACAAAATAAACTCTGGTCAGACAGACCTGGACGCACAGCCCAGCCTGGCCACTTACTTGATGGTGACTGTACATGAGGCTCTCCTCCTCGCTAGCCCTGGTCTC
Organism: Mesoplodon mirus; assembly: GCF_964341445.2. NCBI lineage: Eukaryota > Metazoa > Chordata > Mammalia > Artiodactyla > Ziphiidae > Mesoplodon > Mesoplodon mirus. Next base: position 60,760,701 of record NC_138981.1, on the reverse strand, counting down.
CTCGTGTGTCAAGTGGGATAATCACACCAAGTTCCTGGGTCACGGGACTGCAATGAAAGTACATGGGCGAAGTGCCTGGCACAGAGGGGTGCTTGGTGTGCACGCTTCCCAACTCTCCAGCCTGCCCTCTATCAGAGGAGCCTTCTAGAGCATGCAGCAAAGCCTTTTGACAGTCTATGGACCCTTTCTCAGAAAAAAAAGAAAGCCTTTAAATACATTAAATAACTACTTAGGATTACAAAGGAAACTGATTACTGAAATGCAATTTACAATCTGGTCATATGTGCTTCTTTTTTTTTTTTTCTGCGGTATGCGGGCCTCTCACTGTTGTGGCCTCTCCCGTTGCGGAGCACAGGCTCCGGACGCGCAGGCTCAGCGGCCATGGCTCACGGGCCCAGCCGCTCCGCGGCATGTGGGATCTTCCCGGACCGGGGCACGAACCCGTGTCCCCTGCATCGGCAGGCGGACTCTCAACCACTGCGCCACCAGGGAAGCCCTCATATGTGCTTCTTGATGAACAGATTCAATGTAACAATATCTAGCAGTAGGTCTAATACAACATTTTGAGGCAGTAATAAGGAGAAATGATTTTTTGAGATACACGCAACAACTGTGATGTGATATGAAAAAAAAGCTGTGACTCTACCGGCGACAGTCCCAGATGCTGCTAATACCACTGTGGTTTACTGCACTGGAGACAGATCTTCTCACTCCTCTACTCAATAGCTATGTGATCTGGGCCAACCTACTTAGCCTCTCTGTGCCTGTCTCCTCATGTGTAAAACAGGGTTGCTGTGAGGATGCAATGAGTGGATGAGTACATGTAAAGTGCTTACATCCAGGCCTGGGACGCAGCAGGTGCTCTTTAAGTGTTAGCTCTTATTGTTATGTACAAATGGGCTTCCATAGATCAGGGTGCAGAGTTCATTAACTCAAACCCCAGGGCAAAGCCCTACCTCCAGCTAAGCTCCCCTACTATGCAAAGATGACTCCAACCCCACGCACAATGCTGTGCCATTTGTATTCTTCTGGGACCTGGGATCTTTAAATATCCCCTTTAAAACACTGCCAAGGCCGGGTCTTCTGAGGCCAAGAAACAAGCCCCTTTTCAAGGACTGCCTGCCCTTGGGCTTTGCCTCAGGACAGCCTCCAAGGCCTCTCCCCATAGCCCCACTTGCCCTCAAACAACCCCCCCCCCACCTCCCCCGTACCTCCGCTGCCCAAGGCGCCGCAGTTACAGGCTCTGCCATGGCTTCAGGTTTCCCACTTAAGAGTCTAGAATTCGCCTCCAAACCTCTAACAAGCGAAAGGGTAATTTGGAAACCAGAAGCACTTCCTAACTTATTGCAGTCGTCATGGGTCAGGGAGGGGGTCTGTGTAGATCAAAGCCATCCCTTCAGTGTACAGATGTGGCAACTGAGACCCAGAAAGAAGCAAAGACTTGCTGAAGGCCACGTGGCAGTTTGCTGGCAGTGCTGGGCCTGTGACCCAAGATTCCTCTTATTCCGTCCTCCTGGATTGGAGCAAAATCTCCATCGTCTTTGACTTCTCCCTTCTTCTTTTTCTCCATCATCTGGTCAGTTGATACTTCCTGTCAGTTCCATTTCCTCCTAAATATGGTACCAATCCATTAGCCCCTCTTCATGCCCCAGTACCTGCCCTGGGTCAGGCCCTCTCTCCCTCCACTCCTCACCTGCCTCCCCAACCCTAGTCCACTCTGCTGCTTGAGCCTTCTTACTCTGTGCCTCTCCTCCCGTTGCATGCCACGGATGTCAAGAGCTCGGAGGAAGCTTATGGTTCACGAGCCCAACTCCTCACACATCACCCCACTCCACATCCTGCCATATCAGAGAGGAAGACGCTGAGGCCACAGGGGAATGGGGCCTGCCAAGGTCTGACAGCAAGAAAGAGGGAGAGCTGGCACCCAAACCCAGGTCAAAGGGTCGTGGAATCTGAGTTCTAGAAAGAATTGACTTTAGTGCTATTCCCATGACATCACCCACCTCTCAGAATTACACCCCAAATCCTATTGTTTCAGGTAACAACTGGAAACGTTGTTTTGGTCAGGACCATAATTGCTACTTCCCCTTCTACATGCTAATGTAGACAATACTCCATATCTTTCTTCCAATTCTCCCCAGAGCCCCTAAGGTAGGCCTCCAGCATCCACCAGCCCAAATTGCCTCCTGATCTGTCCCAAGCATGGTTAGGCCCTGCCTGTTCACCAACCATTTTCACAAATATTTCTACTGGCCTGGGCTCAAAATCAGTTTGCCAGTCTCACGTTTGTGGACTTCCCTGTTGCCCTGAATCTCCTAGAATATACTAGACTGTGTCTGCCTCTCCTCTGCTGCCCCAGCACCTGGTACCAGGCCTAGCATAGAATGGAGATTCAATCTCTGAGAAATGAATGAATGAATGAAGATGCTGATATTGCAAGGGGGAAAGAGAGGAATAAGACACAGACAACCCTGCCCTCCAGGAGCTTAGAGTTTACTTATGAACACAAGATATAGAAAGTAATAGAAATATGTGAATATAGAACCAGGTTGCCATGTTTGACTTTCCCTGCAGGCCAAGCAGGAGCCTGGGGCACTGCAATGAGGCTGCAATGCAAAAGCAGTTGGGTGCGAGGGCGCAGCAGGGCAAGTCACGGGGGTAGCACCTTGGATCCAAGTGGACATCAAGTTAAGCAGCAGGCTGTAACAGGGCTGGGGGGAGTGGGGAAAACCAGGTAAGGTTTCCAGGAACCAGACACACCATGGTACTAAAAGCATGTTCAGAGTGGAGAAGAGAGATTCTGGAAATATTTTTTCAAGGCCTGGTGTGCAGCTGCAGAGGATTATTGGTAAACTGGAGGGGAGTGGGACCAGAGACAGGAGGAAGCCTGGGGATAGATGAGAAGTGTCTGGATGAGAATAGAAGCAGTGAGAAAGGAAAGACAAAGCCAGCCAAAAATGGCTAAGGAGGGACTTCCCTGGTGGCGCAGTGGTTAAGAATCCGCCTGCCAATGCAGGGGACACGGGTTTGAGCCCTGGTCTGGGAAGATCCCACATGCCGTGGAGCAACTAAGCCTGTGCTCCACAACTACTGAGCCTGCGCTCTAGAGCCCGTGGGCCATAACTACTGAGCCCACGTGCCACAGCTGCTGAAGCCCGCGTGCCTAGAGCCTGCGTTCCACAACAAGAGAAGCCACCACAATGAGAAGCCTGCGTACCACAACGAAGAGTAGCCCCCACCCACCGCAACTGGAGAAAGCCTGCATGCAGCAACAAAGCCCCAACGCAGCCAAAAATAAATAAATTAATTTTTAAATGTGAATTTTAAAACAAATAAAAATAAATATAAAATTTAAAAAATTGGCTAAGGAACCAATTCCATCTGGTGACTGAAGCTGATGCTATCGCCACTGAAATGGGCAACACACTGAGGGGTGGGAGGAGTGCAAGTGTACCTTGAAGTCTTCTCATCCTTAAACTTCATGCATTCACTCATCAAACATTTACTCAACACCCAGGACAGCTCTTGACTCCGTGTGTGTGTGTGTGTGTGTGTGTGTGTGTGTGTGTGTGTGTGTCTACATATTCTAACCTCTAGGGAATGCTGGAGGCCTCTCCTAACCCTTCACCTTCAGGGAGGACAAGGGAAGGCAAAAGAGACTTCTAGATCTTTGCTACTCAAAGTGTGGTCCGTGGACCAGCTGCATCACAATTACTTGGGAACTTGTTAGAAAATGAAGAATTTCAGGTTCTACCCCAGACCTTCTGAAACAGAATCTGCACTTTACTTCTTAAACTTTAATATACAAACCATCTCCTAGAGAGCTTGTTGTCTATGCCACTGGCCCATGGATCCCACATTGAATAGAAAGGAACTATGACACAATAAGGGGTCAGTGTGCTGGGGATGAAGCTTTTAATGGGAGGGACCAAGGGAAACTGAGTAAGCCAGGGTTATGGGTTTATTTGTGGGGCCCCCTTCAGGCAGGTAGGGAAGTAAGTTCCCAAGCAGCCTCTCCCCAGGGCCCCCAGAAAGCTGCTCAGCGCTGTCTCTGGTCTGGATCAAAGCAGGCCTGGTGGCCCCCATGTAATCTAGCCCAACTCTAGCCCAACTCCAGGCAGGGTGAGAAGGCCCCACAGTGGTTCAGGTCCAAAGCCCTGCCTCAGAAAGAAAAGTTCTCTGAAGAGTATGGCCTTTGAGGACTTAACATGATGGTCTACACCTGGCTAAAGAATCAGAGTTTTGGGGTCCCAGCCAACATCTCTTCTCATCAGAGACACAACTAATGGAGGGTAAGCGAGAACTGCCTCCAGCTCATGCTTTCACTGGGAACGTAAGGCTTACATGACAGTCATCTGTGACGGTGTGTTGTATGAGCTCAGGTGTGTGTATTATAATGAAGGCATAACAAATCTTCAAGGAACTACATCAGGTAGGTGAAGGATGGGTGGTTTTTATTTTCTTCTGTATACGTTTCTGTTTTGCCCACAATTAACTGTGTTAGTTTAATAATATGAAATTAACCAAGGCTTTCTTTCAAAAACCCATTGAATACAAAGAAAAATCGTGGCAATACACAAATGAGTGCTGGTTTTTGTGGCATAGATAACTCATTGTATGAGGATTCGAGGGAGATTTCCAAGGTTTAAGACAGAGCAAGGGCGGTGCTTTGTGACACCCTCGAGGGGTGAGATAGGGAGGGTGGGAGGGAGGGAGACACAAGAGGGAAGAGATATGGGGATATATGTATATGTATAACTGATTCACTTTGTTATAAAGCAGAAACTAACACACTATTGTAAAGCAATTCTACTCCAATAAAGATGTTAACAAAACAAAACAAACAAAAAAAGACAGAGCAAAGAGATGGGAGAGGGGTGCTTAAGATTGCCAAGTCTTTATTCTGAGGATGGGCCCACTCAAAAGTCAAAACCTGAATATCTTGAACTGCAAAGCTGTCCAGGCCCTAACCTGGGTAACTGGATTCATTTTTAGAATCAGAGAATCTCAGAACCTGAAGAATCTGAGAGATTAGAGGGCCAACCCTATCCTTTTTTTTTTTTTCTTACAGGAACGAATTGAGGCACAGATTGGTGAGGACATCGTGAGCTCTGTACCTTGGCACAGGTTCTTCTCTGCCTGTATCGCCCTCCCTTCTGGCCCTGGGTGCCTAGCTAACACCCACTCTTCCTCAAGACTTGGTTCAAACGTCACTTACTCTTGTGGGTTAGGTGTTCTCTGTGCTCACAAAATGCCTAATGTATTCCTTTATCATTTATTTGACCAACTACTGAGCACCTACTGTGTGTCATGCACTGTTCTAGGCACCTGGGACACATCAGTGAGCCAAAATTCCCTGCCCTTGTGTGTAGTGATTAAGACGTAGCATTTATTTATTCAGCAAATATTTGTGGGTCACCTATGTGTGGGGTCCTGTGTGAGGCATAAGCTGTTTTAAGGTCGGGATAATTGTTCACAGCTTTGGCCTCCTCCCTTCCCCCCATGGTCAGTGCCTTGTGGACACAATGAATGTTTTCTGAATGAATGAATAATAAATGGCCGAGGTCACACTCGAGATGGAGCTGGTACTGAAACCCTGGTCCCCTGATAGCTAGAGCTCTTCCACACCCCACACCCCGCCCTCTGCTGTATCAGCCCAAATCTTTGAAACCATCACCTCGGGTGGGAAAGGTCAAGAAGGGACAAGATTAAGGGCTGGGTCACCTAGGCAGATCTATTTTGGAAAAGGGGGACCCACCCTATCAGGGACCCTCTCTGGGGAGAGTGGGGAAGTCGCCAGCTTCTCACATCCCTGCTCAAAAGCTTGGGACAAGCAAGAAGAGGCTCTCTCAAGTATGGCCCTGTTGGCCCCATTGCTCTGTACAGGGACTGATCTTTTTTTTTTTTTAACATCTTTATTGGAGTATAATTGTTTTATACTGTTGTGTTAGTTTCTGCTGTGTAACAAAGTGAATCAGCTATACATATACATATATCCCCATATCCCCTCCCTCTTGTGTCTCCCTCCCACCCTCCCTATCCCACCCCTCTAGGTGGTCACAAAGCACTGAGCTGATCTCCCTGTGCTATGCGGCTGCTTCCCACTAGCTACCTATTTTACATTTGGTAGTGTATATATGTCCATGCCACTCTCTCACTTTGTCCCAGCTTACCCTTCCCCCTTCCCGTGTCCTCAAGTCTATTCTCTACATCTGTGTCTTTATTCCTGTCCTGCCTCTAAGTTCTTCATAACCATTTTTTTTCTTTTTTAGATTCCATATCTATGAGTTAGCATATGGTATTTGTGTTTCTCTTTCTGACTTACTTCACTCTGTGTGACAGACTCTAGGTCCATCCACCTCACTACAAGTAACTCAGTTTCGTCTCTTTTTATGGCTGAGTAATATTCCACTGTATATATGTACCACATCTTCTTTATCCATTCATCTGTCGATGGGCACTTAGGTTGTTTCCATCTCCGGGCTATTGTAACTAGTGCTGCAATGAACACTGGGGTGCATGTGTCTTTTTGAATTATGGTTTTCTCAGGGTATATGCCCAGTAGTGGGATTGCTGGCTGTATGGTAATTCTATTTTCCGTTTTTTAAGGAACCTCCATACTGTTCTCCATAGTGGCTGTATCAATTTACATTCCTACCAACAGTGCAAGAGGGTAGGGACTGATCATTTTGAGGTACATTTCACTTCTGTGTTAAAAACAAGCATTTTCGTTAAAAAATATATTATGAAATAGACCCTCAAAACATTAAAATATTTACATTCTGGCCCTCTACAGAAAAAGTTTGCTGACCATGCTCTAAAGTTTGAGAAAGACACCTGTGAGATCTTGTGATTTTTCTCTTAGGTTCCAAATAAAGTTTATTTAAAATTAGGTTTTTCTTTCAAACCTGTAGCACATTCCCAATCTTCTGTAACCAGGTCAGAACTGGAAAAAGAATGCCAACAATAAAGTGACAATATTTTAATAATCTATTAAAATACATGAGATATAACTTTATTTTGTAATATCAGGAAAATAAATATATTAATTGTTTCACAAAAACAAAAACAAAAAACAAAGCCACCACTGGGGCTGCAGAGACCTTCCCCCCACCTCCGGGGCCGGGATCTTTCCCTCTGGGCCAGACGCGGTGCCTGCCTTTGGCAGCTGGAGCGGCTGCACTGCAGCGCCCTCTGCCGGACACGGGGCGGCTCTGCCGCTCAGCCGGGCGGCTCTGCCGCTCGGCCAGGCGGGGGAGGAAGGCCGGCGGGGGCCGGGCCGCTTTCGAGGAGCCTCATGTTCCGGAGGAGCTGAGGGACCGTGACTCATCCCGCTGGCTGCGCCCGCACAGGCCGCCCCCGCAGGCTCGCCGCCTCTGCCAGCGCCTGGTGACGCACCAAGACGCGCGGAGGTGCTCTGCGCACGAATAGCAGCCCCGGGCGGCCCCGCGACGGTGGCACCTGCTCCGCCGACCCGGGCCCCGCCCTGCCTGAACCCCCAACTTGGGGAAGCTTCTGGCCCTGGAAGCCCCCCTCACCTCCACTCTGAGTCTTCATCGCTAACCTCGAATAGGGGTTGTTTTGTTACACGGCCTTAACAGAATAGGAAACTGAGGGGTGACAGAAATGTGAAGCGAGGGCCAGGGTCATGCAGCAGCTAAGACGCAGAGGAGAGACTAGATGAACCAGTTATCTCTGACCCCAAAGTTCAAGGTACGCTCTACCCAGCATCAAGCTGCACTGTCCTCCTAACTGCCCCCCCCCCCCAACCCCACTTACAGACATACACAGGAAGGGAAGGTTGGGACGCATCATAAGGACTTTGAAAGTCAAGCACTATAGTAAACATTTGCCATTTTGGAAATAAAGGAAAAGCTGTAAATGGCATTTAAGAAGAAAGTCAGGTGGACGTTAGGCCTCGATTCTGTCAAGATGTTTTATTAGGGAGCAGAGGACATGATTAGAGCTTTGAGTTCGGAAGATGCACCAGAGGAAAACACATCAGAGAAGTGGCCCCTGAGCTAGTCCAGTAGTGCTCAGTGGAGCCCAAATCAGAGTCATGAAAGTGGGAAAAAATGGTACAGATCCAAAAGACACTGGGGTGGGAAAAGGCTTAGTGATAGATTGGATTTTCAAAAGTGAGGTTAGTAAACTCCACATAGCACTTTGCACCTCTCCTAAGGTATTTACTGCACTTGATGTTGCCCTCTTTGTTAGAGCAATGTTTTGTCGGCCTTGTTAGATGTTAAGGTTCAGAGAGTGGTGCTGGTAGCTCAGGCCCCGCCCCTGCCTTGGAGAACATGACCTTGTGGGGGAGAATAAAGATGGCTGGGGGCAGTGTCCATCCTGTCAGCTGAATGGAACATAGGTGAGGGCAGAGCTGCTTGCCCAGACAGCATCTGCACATGGGAAAGAACCCCTAAACCAGCGCCTACTTCCTCCTTAGGAAAAGTTTGGAGGGCTCCAGCTAAACTCCAAGGCTGCCTCATACTACCAAATATCCTTCTTGGGCTTACAGTTTGCTGAAACACCTGAGCAGGTAGGTTGAGCTGCTCTAGCAGCCCCACCCAAAGCCAGGCATCCAGATCTGTGCAACTGGCTGTGAGTACCTGCTACCAGATAGTAACACTGAAGGGGCACACCTCTGGGCAGGCAGCATGGCCCTTTTGTGATAGAATACACCATTTTTATACAAGGGTAAACTATCCAGGCATCGGAACACCCACCAAGACAGAAACCCCATGGGACTTGGGAGTGTTTTATGGGAGTGAACCCAAAGATAGCCAGATCTGCTTCCAAACCCACACTATGGTCTATCCAGAACATCAGGCCCAATAGGCCCAGATGCCAACCCAGCCCGTCTTCCAGTATATACTGTATATAGATGGACACAGTGAATAAGAGCACCTTGCTGGGAACAGGTGGTTCCCTAGTTCCTCAGGACCCCACCCCATAGACAACAGCATGGAAGAGGGGGCCACTCCTAATTCCTGGCACTGTCCATCCTTCACCATTCATAGTTGCCGTTATCCTGGGCTCTCCTGGATAAAAAAATCATGACCCCACTGTCTCCTAATGTTACCATGTGCTGCTTGTCTCCTTCATCTACTCCCCACTTCCTTCCTTGAAGTCCAGCAAAGTATGTTATCAAGCCAGAGTTTGGGGGGGTTGTTTCTTTTCGATCAGGAAAAGGAGTTGCCCCCACTTTGGGAGTACCAATGAACAACAGCCCTAGTGCCCAGAGCCCGTGTTTCTAATAGATATTTACCCTTGGAGCCTAAGCGTAGGCTTTCACAAATACACAGAAACAAGTGTGTGTGTGTGTGTGTGTGTGTGTGTGCGTGCGTGTGTGTGTGTTTGTGTAGAAGGGGCTTATGTGTGTTCTTTAGCCCCTAAGCATTTTTCATGTGGGCTCCAATATTCTCCATGAACGAGGAAAAGTTGTGTGGGGAAAAGTAGAAAACATGTCAATTCTCCCTAAATTAATCTATAAATTAATTGCCGTTCCAATCAAATCTCCACAGGAATTTTTCATAGAACTTGACAAACTGATTTGAACATCCATATGAAAGAGAATATGTACAAGAAGAGCTAAAACAGTTTTGGAGGAAAAAGGACAATGAAGGATGATTCATTATATAAGGTATCAAATCTATAATAATTAATAGGGTGTGGCATTGGCACAGAAATAGACAAGTAAATGAATAAAAGAGAACAGAGAGCTCCCTAGCCAACTCATGTAATAAGATATTAAATAAATAATATGTGTCATTTATAAGTCTGTGGTGAAAGGATGAACTATTCAATAGAACAACTGGTTTTCCATTTGAAAAAAACTAAATTAGATTTCTGCCTCATAGTACATGCCTGCACACAGGCACACAGGCACACAGACACACAGACATTCCAGATAGCTCAAACAACTAAATATGAAATAATAAAACATACCTATAACCACAATGAGAAGCATGTAGGCATATATATTTGTGACTCTGGTGTAGAGAAATCCTGTTTAAACAACACACATACACAACACAAAAGCCATGAAGGAATGCTTGATAAATTTGAATCTACATCAGAACATTTCTTAGATGAAAGACACCATCAATAAAGTTAAAAGACAAATGATAAACTGGGGAAAATATTATTTGCTATATATATTATATAAAAATTAATCTCTATATATAATTTCCATAAATCAATAAAAAAGGCAGACAACTCAAAAGATATATAGCAAAGTATATGGTCAGTCAATTCAAAAGGAGAGTTACAAATGGCTAATAGACATTTGGGGAAATTCACAACCTCTAGTAATCAAGGAAAGGCAAATGAAAAGAACCATCAGATACCATCTTTCACCCATTACACTGATAACTAAAAGTTTGATTCTATCAAGTGTTGGCATGGAGCTGAGCAAAACTGATACTCTCATACACTGCTGGGTGGAGGACAGGCATCACAGGTAGGAATTTAGTAATAGCTATTAGTATGCAAAATGCACATCCCCTATTACCCAGCAACTCTACTTCTTCGCATCTATCCCAAAAAAGCCCTTGCACATGTACACAAATGTTTATTGAATGGATTCTTATTGAAATATCAGCTGTCAAAATTTAGAAACAATCTGAGTTCATCAAATGGGTAAATAGTTGAATAAACTCTTATAAATGTCATACTCTGCAAAATTGTGTAACATTTAAAAAGAATAAGTTAGGACTTCTGCTTCTGGGAAGATGGAGTAGATAAACTTTTTTTCCCCCGATTCCCCCACTAAGTAAAACTAAAAACTAAGTACAACTGAAACTCTTGAACATTATAAATAAAAGAGACACAAGAAGACTCTGAAAGGTGGAGAGAAGGGACACCAGAGAGACCTGAGGAACGACACGGTGGTAAGTTCCGTGGATTTGTTTTGCCTCATGTATCTCAGAGTTGGAGCTTAAAAAGCTTGCAACATGGAAACACCAACGGGTGCAGACAAAAAACAAAAACAAAAAAACCTATGTCTCTAACCAAAGGACCAGAAAAGGCGGTATACCAGCCAGATAGAAAATTTTAGACACTAACTGCTCTATTCCAGCCAAACATCACAGGAAAAGAAAAACGTGGCCCCAACCCTCAACCCCACCTGCAAAGAAAGGGTTAAAAACACAGACTTTCACCCTTGCTGAACTGTAACCAGGGGTAACCTCGGTACTGGGGTGATGTCGAAGAAGGCTGAGTGGGGAGCTGGGATGGACCTACTAGACAGAAAATCAGCAAGGGTACAGAACTCAACAACACCCTCAACCAACGGCTTCTAATTTAACATTTATAGAACACTCCATTCAACAAAGAAGACTACACATTCTTTTCAAGTGCCCATGGAACAAGCTATGTTACACCATATCCTGTGCCATAAAACAAGCCTTAACAAATTAAAAAAAAACAATTGAAATAAAATGAAATGTATTTTGTGACTACAATGGAATCAAACTAGAAATCAATAATAACAGAAAGATAACAGGAAAATATCTAAACACTTGAAAACCAAACAGCTCACTTCTAAATAACCCATGGGCCAAAGATGAAATCTCAAGAAGAATTTTAAAAAATACATTGAACAGAATAAAAATGAAAATACAACATAGCAAAATTTGTGGATGCAACTAAAACAGTGTGTAAACGGAAATTTATAGAGAGGAGAAAAAGTGTCAAATCAATAATCTATGTTTCTACCTCAAGAAACTAGAAAAAAAGCACAAGATAAAGCCAGAAGAAAGGAAATTAAGAGCAAAAATCAATAAAATTGAAAACAGGAAAACAGAGAAAATCAATGAAACAAAGATCAGCAAAACTGACAAACTCCAGTAAGACCTACAGAGAGAGGAAAAAAAAGAGAAAACACAAGTTATTAATATCAGGAATGAAATGAATATCACTACAGACCCTTCAGACATCAAAAGGATAATAAAGGAATAAACACTAAGAACAACTCTATACACTTAGAGAATTGTGATGAAACTGACCAATTCCTTGAAAAACACAAATGCCCAAAACTCACTCAGTAGGAAATAGATGGTTTGAATAGCCCTATCACTATTAAGAAAATTGAATTCATAATTTTAAAACTCCCAAAAAAGAAATACCCAGGTCCCATGGTTTCGCTGGAGAATTCTACCAAATGTTTAAAGAATTAACACCAATTCTACACAATCTCTTCCAGAAAATAGAAGAGGAGAAAATGCTTCCCAAATAATTTTATGAAGCTAGTATTATCTTGATGCCAAAACCAGCTGACAGTTGCACACAAAAACGAAAACTACAGACAAATATCCCTCATGAAAATAGAAGTAAAGCTCCTCAACACAACATTAGTATTTAGAATTCAGTAAGAATTATACACCATTATCAAGTGGGGTCTATTCCAGAGATGCAAGACAGTTTCAATATCTGAAAATAAATTAATGCAATCCACCATATTAATAGACTAAAGAAGAACAATCACACAATTATATCAATCAATGCAGAAAAAGCACTTAACAAAATCCAACACCCATTATGATAAAAAGAAAAAAAAAACCCTCTCAGAAATAGGAAAAGAAAGGAATTTCCTCAACTTGAAAAAGAGCACCTACAAAACACTTACAGCTAACACTAAACTTAATGGTGAAAGATAATGCTTTCCTCCTCAGATTGGGAACAAGGCAAGAATGTCTGCCCTCACCACTCGAATCCAACATAATGCTGGAAGTTCTAGCCAGTACAATCAGGCAAGAAAAGGAAATAAAAGGCATACAGATTGAAAAGGAAGAAATAAAACTGTCCCTATTTGGAAATAATCTGACGGTATATGTAGAAAATCCCAAGGAACTACAAAACAGTTCCTAGAAGTAATACATGAGTTTGGCAAGGTTGCAGGATACAAGATATGCATACAGAAATAAATCATATTTCTACATACCAGCAATGAACAAATGGATGCCAAAATTTAAAAATACTATACCATTTACAGTTTCTCAAAATAAAATGTTTAAGTGTAAATATAACAAGACACGTATAGGACTTGTATGCTAAAAACTACAAAATGCTGATGAAAGAATTCAAAGAGACCTAAATAAATTGAGAAATATACTGTGTTCATGGATTAGAAGACTCAACATAGTAAAGATGTCAATTCTCCCCCAATTTATATACAGGTTTGGTGCAATTCCTATCAAAATTCCAAAAAAAATCAACTTAAAATGCATCACAAACTAACCTTATTTTGGTAATCATTTTGAAACATATATACGTGCACCAAATCATGTTGTACACCTTAAACTTACACAATATTATATGTCAATTATATTTCAATAAAGCTGAAAAAGTGCATCACGAACTTAAATGTAAAATGTAAAACTATAAAATTTTTACAGAAAGGAAAATATTTGAAATCTAGAGCTAGGCATACAGGCTAGATTTTATACATGACAATCAAACAATGACATGAACAGATAATTCATTGAAAAGGATATATGGATGGCAAATAAGCACATAAAAAGATGTTCTATCACTTGCTATTAGGGACATGCAAATTAAAGCCACAATAAGATACACTACATACCTATTAGAATAGCTAAAACTTTTTTAAAATGACCACACCAAATGTTGGAGAAGATGCCAAGAAATTGGATCCCTCATACATTGCTGATGGGAATGTAAAATGGTATGGCTATTCTGGAAAACAGTTTGGCAAGTTACTTTAAAAGGTAAACTTGCAACTACCATATGACCCAGCAATTGCACGCTTGGACATGTATCCCAGAGAAATGAAAACTTCTGTTCACATAAAAACCTGTTACATGATTGTTCATAGCAGCTTTATTTATAATAGCTAAAAACTGGAAATAATCCAAATGTCCTTCAACAGGCGAATGGATAAACTATTTGTGGTACATCCAAGCCATGGAAAACTACTCAGCAATTAAAAGAAACAGACCGTTGACACACACAACAACCTGGATGAATCTCTGGATAATTATATTGACTTAAAACTGAACAGCCCTTAAAGGTTACATACTGGATGATTTTATTTACATAACATTATCAAAATGACCTAATTTTAGAAATGGAGAACAGATTAGCAGCTGCCAGGGGTTAAGGAGGAGGTGGGGGGTGGGGAGAAAACTGGGTGTAGCTATGAAAGGGCAACTTGAAGGATCCTTGTGGTGATGAAAATTTTCTGTATCTTGACTGTATCAGTGTTACTATCCTGCTGGTGATATTGTCCTATAGTTTTGCAAGAGGTTGCCATTGAGGAAAACTGGGTGAAGTGTATATGGAATCTATTATTTCTTAAACTGCATGTGAATCTTCAATTACCTCAAAATGAAAAGACTGATTGAAAAAGAATGAGTTAGATCCATGTGTCCTGACATGGTAAGGTTTCCAAGATACATTGTTAACTGAAAAAAAGCAAGTTACAGATCAATATATATACAGTGTAATACCATTTATTTTTAAATACCCACATACGACCGAACTATGTATACATAGAAAGAGATTGGGAAGAGAGCACTCTTTGCTGATAACAGTGGTTGTTACCTCTGGGGAGCAGACCTGGGGAGGGAAGAGGATTTTAACTGTAGCTGGACTGTTTGATTTTTTTCACAATGAGAATAGCTTCATATACCACTTGTATAGTAAAAACATTATCCTGGACACAGCTACAGTATACTAGGAATTCAAACCTGTTTTGCTTGTCTTGATCTGACCTATCCCTGTTTCACCACCACTGTGGCCGGAGGGCCCAGCTCACATCCCCCAGCCCTTGAGCCTCAAGGAAGTGCTTCCTGGGCCCACCTTACTTGGAAACAGGCCCATTAGCACTACTACTGAGGTATGGATGTACCACCTGGAAGGGCCAATGTCCCCATGACTGTGAATCTATCCACTGCTGTGGACTTAACAACACACAAAGCTCAGCCCATGCTAATCAGTGCAACAGCAGTTTCCATAAGGTTCGAGTTGACAAACTGTCATGCAAGTTTCAATACTGAGGGCACCAAAGGCCTCCCCACCCTCTGACTTGAAATACCGCAGCAGCGAGCCTCTTTGGAGAAAACTCAGAGCAGCAGGCATTAAAAACAATTGAACACCTACCCCTAGCTGTGCCTGGCTGAGAGCAGACTCACCGTAGGGAGGCCTCTGAGAGTGCTTCATTCATTGACCAGATATTTATTGAGCACCTACTGTATACTATTCTAGGCAGTGATAATAGCAATGAATCAAACAAAGTCCCTGCCCTCATGGAGCTCCCATTCTAGTGGGGGAGCAGATGACAGGCAAGATAAATAAATTATATGTTATGTGGTATTAAGTGCTATACGAAAACATAGCATGAAAGGATGTAAGGTGTTGGGGGCTGGGGGCTGAAATTTTAGAAATGGTGGCCAGAGAAGGCTTCACTGAGAAGATAACATTTCAGTGGAGGGCTGGAGGAAGTGAGGGAGCCAGCTACAAAGCTATGCAGAGGTTGTGCACATTTTCCATTTGCCCCTCCAGATCTTGTCCACCCTTTTCCACCCAGCTTCGTGCCTTGGTAGGCTGACCTGTATAGACTCCATCGACAGGTTCCCTCGCCCTCTGGCTTCGGGTTAGGTTTGACCAATGGGAGGCACCTGCAAGGAGATCAGAAGGAAAGAGAAAGTGAGATTTTTTTCATCAGCTCTCGCTGTGCAGGTTCATCACGGGTTGGCCGCATCCCTCCACCAAAGACCACAATTCCTGTCAGGTAGCCTTCTCCATACAACAACCTTTCCCCAGTTCCCATAACCACACTCTCCCAGGATCCTGACTGATACACTGGGGTAAAGCATTCCAGGCAGAAGGAAAAGCAGGCACAAAGCACGAATGTGCCTGGAAAGCTTAAAGAATGATCAGGAGACGAGTGTGGCTGGGATGAAGGAGGAGACAGAAGGATTTGTAGGAGATAATGTCAGGGAGGTAAGGGGGGTGGCAGGTTCTGAGGGCCTCGCAGGCTACCCTAAAGACTTTTAATATGAGTGAGATGGGGAACAATTAGAGGATGTTGAGCAAAAGACTGACATAGACTATGTTTTAACAGCATCATTTTAGGAGACTAGTGACAGGCAAGAGAGGATGATGGCTTGGACTAGGTGGTAGCAATGGAGGTGGTGAGACGTGGTCGGATTTGAAATAGATTTTGAAGGTGATGCTGAAAAATCCTGTTCACTAAAATGACCAGAGTGAAAGCCCAAACCCAAGATCAGAGACTTGTCACCTCTTAACACTGCATATCACTGAAAATTCAGAAGTCCCTGCATGCAGCTCGATAATCCTAATCCGTTACCACCTGTGCAGGACACACAACTCTAGGCCAAAGGCCCAGCCCCAAAGGTTCCCAGAGTGTACCTGACTCCAGAACAATTCCAAAAAACTATCATCACAGACTTTCTAGCCAACCTACCCCACCCTAAAGCCACAACTCTATGGGGGTTGTGCTGCGTGCCATTTTGCCCCTGACTGGGTCCAGCCTCTGCCTCCACTGGCTCCTCAGTGAGTTGGCCTAACCACGTCACATCAGAATTCTGGGAAACACTGTCCACACCTGCCCTGTTCCTACCTCCTGTCCCCTGCTCACCATCACTCACAGGCTGGCAGCAGATGGATGGCATCCATCAACCACTGAGCAGATAGGGATGGGTCCCAGGGATAGTCAGAACACAGTGTGGGCAACATCTCAAAGGTACCATGATTTTGATAAGGATTTAAAATTTTGCCTGGCAGCCACCAACCAGATCACTGGCCGATCATTGGGAAGAAAGAGAAAATAGAAAACTCGGCTCCACAGGCTAAAAGCCCCCAGCCTGAAGTATCTTCTGGGAAGAAAAGCACCCTGGCATTTTTTGAGTGCACACTGTTAATGCTCAGGACAAGGCCTATTGCTTCATGTTCGTGAACACCCAGCAAAGGCACCCAGCTGCAAACTGGAAAACAGCACATGATTCTGAGGACTCATTCCAGAGCCAGGAAAAACTGATGGTATTTTGTTTATGTTCAGAGAAATCAATCCAGAGATCAGCCCCACAGCCAAAGTCAGCAAGACCGGGGAGAAAATTGCTGCCAATCGGGGAGGGGATGAACTGCACTGGAATCCTGGATCCAGGACTTTGAAGCTATGTGCCCTTGGGTAAGATTCTTAGCCCTCCAAGGGCCTCAGTTTTCTAGCCTGTAAAATAGAGACGATACCTACATCACAGAGTTGCATTAAGGATCAAAAGAGCTTGTGTGCGTAAAATGTGTCTGGTGTGGCCTCTGGGATACTAGCTACTCACTACATGTTTTTTTTCTCATGTCCCCTTATCTTTGGCAAGAGCCAGGCCAGTGGTGTGGTGCAACTATGGAGTTCCAGTGGCCCCTGTTGCCCTTAGGAAGATCTCTCTGAGGAATTCTCTGGCTCTTTTATGCCAATACTGTTTTTGCCCTTTACTAAATGGGCATCCTGGGCAGCTGGCATTTGATCCCAGCAGGACATGATTCCATGCACAGCTGGTCACTGAAGGGCACTAATGCCTATTAATTAACCGTACATTCAGCTGACCTGCCTAGGCAGCTGCTTTCATTTCCAGAGTCCCAAATCTTTTCTTATTCCATTCCAGGTTGTTTGAATTCCTATGTATGGAAGCTGTTGATGCAGACCTTGGCTCTCTCCTCTCCTCTTTCATCCTCTCAGCCTCTCCTCTCTTCTCCATTCAGCTCCCTCTGCCTGCCCACACCTTGGCTCTCCATCTTTTTCCTTCTCTCCCTTGGCTCTTTCACTAACCCTCATCCGAAGACAGTGCTTATGGAGAGAGCAGTTAAAAGTGGCTCAAGTGGATGCATTGTCAGGCTTGGGGGAAACCACTGTACTTTCTCTTTGCCCTGTCCTACCAGCCCATCCCCAAGCCCACTTTCCCGTCCCTTCACACTAGGCTGGGTAATGGGATGACAAAGCAAAACATGGCTGCCGCCCTCAGGGAACTCTCAGTCTGGTGGGAGAGACAGAAACCCCACAGTGTTATGAAGAGCTGGAGAGGGAGGTACAGAGATGGGAAAGTGTGCTTGCCTCTGAGGGGTGGGGGAAAGCTTTACAAAAGAGCGGAGGCTTGAACTCAGCCTTGAAGCCTGAATTTATTTTTCCAAATGGAGAGAGGGTCAAAGGGCATCCCAGGGGAGGAGATGGCATCGATGAAAGAAGGACAGTGTGTGTTTGGCGCTCTGTGTGGCCAGATGGTAAGGTCTAGGAGATGAGCACCAACAATCCTTGAAGGATAATCTGGAGCCAGCTTGCTGGGCAGCACGACTGCAGGGGGTTAGGTTGTGAGGCTGGACCTGGTGAATGTTGGGAAGGGACTTGATGAAAGCCAGGTTTTAAGAAGATAATTCTGGAAGGCAGAGAGACCAGAAGAAAAACGGAGGCCAGTTAGGAGGCTGCTGCAATGGTCGTGGCATGAGCAGAGGCCCTGAACTAGGGTGCTGGCCTTGGGAATGGAAACGAAAGGGCAGAGGTGCCCCCAGGGCTTACTTCTCTAGCTTCAGCCTCTGTTCTGAATTCATTCTTCACCTTTTCCCCAATATCTTCTCCCTTGATGATCTTAATGGATGCTGGGTCTCAACCCTAACTCCCACTTCAAAGTGGATTTATCCCAAATCTATATCTTGAGGTTGACTTCTAATGTACACCTGGGATCAAATAGTGGCTGTTTTCTGAACATTCTCAAAATACCATCTCATCATCTCATCATGTTCAAAACTGCCATCAGGGTGCCTGCAGCTCAGCCCTAAGCCAGCCCGAGGGAACTGTGGGCCTAGGCTACCTTACAGGCTTCTGGGGCCTAACTCAGCCACTGAAGGATTATTTTACACCTTTCTGGGACAAATTTGATTTCCCAGCTCTAAACCACCAATTCCATGTGGACTTGGAGGACTCAACACGTTCATACCTTGGGGATGGCCTTCCTTCCCTCATGTCCTGTCAAGTCCCTCAGCAGTGGTCCTCAGCCAGGGGTGGGTCCTCCCAGCCCCTGGAAGTATTTGGAAATGTGTAGAGGCATTTCTCACTGTCACAATGACTCCAGGGTGCTAAGTGGGCCAGAAGTCAGGATGCTGAACATCCTGCAATGCACAGGACCATCCCACACTGCAAAGAATCGTCTCACCCCAAGTGCCAATAGTACTCTCACTGAGAAACACTGTGACCGCGAGCTCAGTTGAGGGCAGGAATTCTGTCTATTTTGTTCTCTACTGTGTTCAGCAGAGTGCACGGCACATGAGGGTGTGCAATGAGTGTTTGTTAAATTAATAAATTGACTCACCCCTTCATATAAGCAACACCTACTGAGCATTGCCCTGGTGCTGGGGATAGAAAAACAAACAAGACTTGGGCAGTGCCTTTGTCCCTTAGCCAGCCTTAGCTGGGAAGGGTAAAGATGATCCTGAGATGGAGGCTAAAAGTCAAGAACACGTCACCTTCCAGAACTACCACGGGGTCCCTTCCTAGCGAGTGGAACGTACTGCCAGTTAAATGATGAATTGAAATCCATTCATTCATTCAACCAGCACTTGAATAGCACGTGAACTTTTTGAAGTACCTTCTCACACATGATCTTGCTGGAGTTGGCCTGGGAGGAGGGGAGGGTTGGGGCGGGGGCTGGAAGCAGAGTGGAGGCCTGAGAGGTTCCTGCCCAGCTCAGACTGGAACAGACAGGCCCAATCAGACAGTCTCCTGGGACTGGGGGGCGGGTCTGGTGTAAATGGAAATGTGTGCCACATGGCCTGAATTGCAGAGGCCGGCCTCAGGCTCCCACAGCCCCCAAACACTTCCAGATGGATTTATTTATAACTCCCAAAGCAGAGGCAGCACTCCATTCCTTTTCCTCACTCTCCTCCCCACTCCTGGAGCAAGGCTTGGCCGCCCCTTTCCACTCCGGAAACCAGCAGGAGATGGGAATGTGCTGTACTGCTCAGCCCAAGTTCATGGTCACTGCCTGTCCCCTAGGTGGCAACAGCAGCTCACTGTGTGGGCACCGGCTAAGCTGGCCATACTCCTGCGCCCCCCCCCCCCGACCCCCGGCCTCTGTGGGCTCTCTGCTAAATGGGTGGTGTGAACCGGTCGTGTTCACTCTGGTAAGTTTCTACTCCAGACTTGCCTCCAGTTTGTAAAGCCAGTCACACCCATTTCTTCTCATTCTCTGTCTCTGGTAGATTCTGAGCTCCCTCCCCTCCACCTTCTCCCATAGGATACTGCTTCTCACTGTACAGGCTGCCAGAGGCTTTGGACTCAGATGTTTTCCAAATCAGGAAACAAGCTCAGAGAGGTTGAGTGACTCGCCCAAGGTCACACAGCATGTTAACTAGCAGAGCCAGACATCTAAAGCCCTAAGCTCTGCCTCTGATGCTAGTGCCTCCTGGACCTCAAGTTTCCTCATGTGTGAAGTGGAACAAATGCGTGGCAGGTGGTCTGGTTGGAAGTGTGGGCTCTGGAACTGCTCTGTATCGAGTGTGTGCTGGTTCTGTCATTTACTGGCTGGATGACCTTCGATGAGTCACTCTTCCTCTCTGTAACTCAATTTCTTTATCTTTGAAAGATTAAAGAGAGAATGGACTGAAATGGTTCAGCACAGTGTCTGGCCCATAGTAAGCTCACAATAAATAATAACCAATATGATAGCTTATTGCTCAGTTGCATCATTAGAAAGCTCACAGCTCCCATCTCTTAAAATATGGACCAGGCCCCATACAAACATCGCCTCGTGACTCCTCACACTATACAGAAAGAAGTAAACTTGGGTTTGGAGAGATTAATGACTTGCCTAAGGCCACCGTTGTAGGAATAGAGGAGGGGCTTGAACCCGGTTCTAGGTGAGTCCAAGGTTACGGATTCCATGTTTCTTATAGTCCTATAAACTCCTACAGAGTCTGAAGGATAAAAGCCCCCATATGAATCCTTTGCCCTGCCTCTCCCACATGACCCCTGCCCTATCTTGCCTCCTTTAGGACTGGCCCGGGAGCTCCTTCTGTCTGAGCATTTCGGTGGCCCTAAGCAGGGCCTGTGAGCACATCAGACCTAGAGGAACCTGGGGCTGAAGGCTTCCCGCTTCCCTCCTCTCCTAGCCACAGCTGGAACTGGCGGTGGCTGGAGGGGGCAGGGTGGCAAAGAAGGCAGATGAAGCCTCCAGGGTCAAGCTTCTAGATGCACCATATCTGTTTCCTGTACAACCTCTTTGCCCTCAAAGTTACTCAGAACCAAAGTCTGGTGAACCCACCTCTCTGCCTCCAAGGGTCCAGACAAATTTTCCTGCAGCTGTTTAGCAACACATGACACCAGATTTCTGCCCCAGCGGGAGTCTACGGTATTCTCACATTCCTTTCTGCTTGCTGCTGCGCAATGAAACATGCATCATTTCTGCATGTTTTCCCGTCCCACACCACACATCAGTACCACCAGTGATGGCATGAGGGAATAGCACAATCTCTGTGCACATATGGGCAAGGAAATAAGCAGATGCTTCTCTCAGCTGAACATGACTCACCAAAGGGGCTCCAAATGCCATGAACAATTAGGTTCAATCTAGCTGTTTGTCCCTCAGCTTTTCAGTGAGCTGCCCAGGAAGCTCCGAATTCCTGATAGCCCAAGAATAAGTGCAGAGTTACCTCATAAATGCCCAGCACAGAAAGGACATTTAAAAACTGCTTAATCTCTATCCAAACAAAGTAACTCTCCAAGTTTGTGGACAAACATTACCAGCGAGTCCCAGGGGCAGCTCCTCTCGGCTTCCAGCATTGACATTTAGGAAAGATTCCTCATCAAGCACAGGCATTGGCCCTTACCCCAGAAACTACCAGATCTCCAGCCCCAGGCCTATTGCATAGGCTCTCTGAGCCTCGGTTTCCTCCTCTGTTGTTCTGAGGCATCTAGCATGAGTCAGGTACATTGATACTTTCTCAACAGACAGTACATTTGTAAAGCTTTACCTTGGAGTAAAAGTAAAGTTTTACACATTCTAGAGTCATCTGGAGGATGATTCAGGAAATTCTTTATTCTCTCAGTACTTATTGAGCATCTACTAGGTACAGAGATGCATGGGAGAAACAAAATAAATTCAAAATAAAGTTTCTTTCCTCCAAGAGACTCTAATACAGCTGGACATTTAGATAAGTGTGGAATATTTCAGAATTTCTGAATGTCTTGAGGAGCCAGGCAGGTACTATAAATGAGTGAAGGAGGCTGGAGTAATATAATAATGATGATAATAATAATAATAACAATAATAATAATAATGATAGGGAGTGGTGGGAACTGTGGCGAACTGGAGAGCAAGAGCTCCATCTAACAGGGAAGCCACCACCCCAATCCAGCTAACTACTAACCTGTGAGAATGCAGAGCCAGTATTACTAGACTTCTCTGTTTTTCAAAGAAGCCAGCAATCCAGATTGAATGGAAAGATTACTAATTGTGACTTGTTAACAAATAATTTAGAAAAGAAACAAACCACATGCAGACTAAACCAAACATATCTGTGGGCATTATTCGGCCCACCAGCCACCGGTTTATGACCTGTCCATTATGGTAGATGGTACACTGTCAAAATGAGCGTTACTGACAATAAGTTCTGGAGGCGCTCAGAGGAGGACGTGAGTCCCTTGGGCTGGTATAATCTGGAAGACTTTCCTCAAGGTGGTCAGATTCAGACCAGGCCCCAAAGTGTGGGTATGAATCTGATAGGCAGAAGGAAAGGGCACAAGGCTTTTGGCAAGGATAGACTGGGGAACCAAGAAGGTTGTAGTCAGAGCTCAGAGGTAGTGAAGGGGTGCATCTGGCTGTTATGAAGGCTTCTTGGGGGAACGGCAACCTCTGGCCTTTGGTTGGTCTCAGTGGACGAGGCTTCTTGTGACCAGAATCAGGAATCTCAGAGTGGAGGAAACAAGGGAAGATAGGGAACTACTACTTAGAGGGTCTGATTCTGAAAAGCCAGTCAGAGAGTAATATTAAACACAGACAGACAGATGCCTCATCAGCAGGCATGGGGAAAGGCCATTTTAGTAAGTCCAAGGCCTTTTCTAGAATACAGCAATGTAAAAATCTGTGAGAAGCACAAATAAATAATGCAGGATCCTGGCTGGTGACTAGAAACAGGTCCAGAAGGTGGGGATGGATAAACCACAGTACAATGAGACCTACCACGTAGGAAAGGGGGCTCTGGCCCCATACAAGCACTGGAGAAAGGAAAAAAATGAACAGGAGCTTTGAAAAAGCCAGCAATCCACAAAAATCCTGGAAACTATTTTAGGAACACTTTAGTAAGAGCCAAGGTAAAATATATGTCCAGGATTAAAAGCCCTAGGGATTAGAAACCATTCTCCCACAGGGCTCTCTGGCAGCTGGGATAGTAACGGAAGGAAAGAAGGCACTTTACCCCAAAGTGGAGGGCACGGAGACGTGTGGCATGCAGGTGTCAGGGAGAATAATACCGGCCTTCTATCGGATTATGTAACCGCTAAAACAAGAGGCAAGGTGGTTAAGGGTCATAGAAAAAGCACAAGTGTGGTAGGCAAAATTATGCGCCCCCCAAAGATGTCCGTGTCCAAAATCACCAGAACCTGTGAATATGTTAGGTTAAATAGCAAAATTCGGAAATAAGGTTTGCAGATGGAATTAAGGTTGCTAATCAGCTGACCCCAAGATGGGGAGACTCTCTTGCATGTAGTAAGTGGGCATCATGTAATCACAAAGGTCCTTATAAAGTGAAAGAGGGGGGCAGGTGAGGCAGAGTTAGAGAAGGAGATGTGACAACAGAAGCAAGGTCAGAGAGATGGGATATGAGAAAGACTCAACCGGCCGTTACTGGTTTTGAAGATGAAGGAAGGGGACAAAAACCAAGGAATGCAGGCAGTGTCTAGAAGCTGGAAAAGGCAAGTAAACAGATCCTCCCCTAGAAGCTCCAGAGGGAATGCAGCCCTGCCAACACCTTGATTTTAGTCCAATGAGACCCGTTTCAGACGTCTAACCTCTAGAACTGTAAGATAATATATTTCTGTTGATTTAAGCCACTAAATTTGTGGTAATTTGTTACAGGAGCAATAGGAAACTAATACAACTAGCTTTGAACTCAGATGTAGAGTTTAATCCTGACTCCACTATACAGCAATTACTTGACCTTGGTCCAGTCATTTAACCTCTCTGAGCCCCAATATCCTCATCTCATCCTCAGAAATGATGTCCATAATACTTACACTTCGCAGAGTTGAGGTGAAGAGCAACTGAGATGATGAACATAAAAAAGCTAGCACAGCTTGGCACAGAGAAGGTGCCCGGCAGTGTTCTTTTCTTTCCATCAATGCATTTGATGAAATAGTAATTGATACCTAGGATGAATGGTGTTCTGGTAAATGTTTAACCACTGGCTTTTAAAAAAATGCATGCATGTATATACATATATATATATTTACTTATTATGTAAGAAGTGAAACACCCAATTTATGAATAACAATGAAATAATACTCTATTGCAAATTCCATACAGCCAATTGATTTTCATATAATGAGTTCATTAATTTTGCTGAACTCTCACATCCATAGCCATCCTACAGCTGAAAAAGAAGAGTGAGTGTAGTTCCTACATGAATGAATGGTGGTTGATACTCTCACTTATGTTAATGAGTAAGAAGAAAGTGAAATGGTGAAGAAGTGTTGGAACTTGACAGATTCATCAATGATTCAAACAACTCCTTTGCTGAATCAGATTGTAGTTTCCATGTACTGGAAGCATATTTCTTCAATTTTTGGGGTGTTATTCATGAAGATGGACATCATTTCTGAGGATGAGATGAGGATATCAGGGCTATAAATATGAAACGCTTTTAAGTTTAATGTACATTATTAACATTTTCTCAATCACTTTCTCAAGGCTAGAGTACAATGAACAAAACAAGAATCTTTCCCCTTTTGTTGACATCTTACATCATTATAAAATGTGTCAAAACTGAGAAATTAACATTAATAACTAAAGTATAAAGATTATTTGGATTTCACCGATTTTTCCACAAAAGTCTTCTCTCTGTTCTAGGATCCAATCCAGCATCCCATATTGCATTTATTTGGTAGAATATCCCTCATCTTGGCTTGTTTTCTGTTTTCTCCTATAATTTAATTTTTAACGATGGCTGTGTTTAATAATTGGCTCACAGATTTCCTAAATATTGAACAATTGGCTCTCATGAGCCACAAGCCCAAGCCAGCTCCAGCACACCACTACCTAGGAAGCTCTAAGCAAAACCGACAAACAATTCGTTTGCTTTTTCCATCAATTCCACTAATATTTATTGAGCGCCCTCTAGGGGCTAGTGCTGGGGGTGTGGAGATAACGGAAACGTGCAGTCCTTGCCACTGAGAAAATTACAGGTTAGGGGACGTGGCTGAGCAGTAGCAGATAGCACCCCTAGAGCAATCAGGGCTACGATGGGGGGGAATAGGATGTACTGGAGCACTCAGAGGTGGGAGGGACCAACCCTGCCTGGGGAGGTCAAGGAAAGCCTCACAAAAGAAGTAAAGGATGAGCAAGAGCTCCCCAGGTGGGACGCAAGGAGATAAGACGACTGTGTGAGCTGAGTCTTTTTTTTAAAAAATAAATTTATTTATTTTTGGCTGCGCTGGGTCTTCGTTGGTGCAAGCAGGCTTTCTCTAGTTGCAGCGAGCCAGGGCTGCTCTTCATTGCGGTGTGCGGGCTTCTCATTGCGGTGGCTTCTCTCGTTGCAGAGAACGGGCTCTAGGCATGTGGGCCTCAGTAGTTGTGGCACGCGGGCTCAGCAGTTGTGGCACGCGGGCTCAGTTTCTCCATAGCATGTGGGATCTTCCCGGACCAGGGCTCGAACCCGTGTCCCCTGCATTGGCAGGCAGATTTTTAACCACTGTGCCACCAGGGAAGTCTGTGAGCTGAGTCTTGATGTGTGAGTGAGAATGAGCCAGTCAGTTGAGGAAGCAGAAGGAAAGCAGTCACCATTTATTCTTTCATTCTATAAGCATTTATTAGGCATCAATTCTGTACCAGGCTCTGGAGATGCCCAAATATGTAATGAATAAGGGCATTCAAGTGTGACAAGGGTTGTGATGGTGGAGACGGTGCCTGGGCTGTCTTGAAGATGAGGTGGTGTGTGCACATGTGAAGGTGGTACCATGAAGGAGCATGGACATAAGGGCACTGGCCAGACATCTCCTCCCCGGCAGTGCAGAAGAACCTAAGAGGAAGCTCTCAGGCTTCTACCGTCACTTCATCTAATGCTTCAACCAACAGCTTTTGCCAGAGGACGACTAATGCCAGAACCTTTCAATGCAGGTACAATACGTTCACAGCCCCCTCTTTCCAGCCCCTCACACCCAGAGCCCCGTGTACAGACCTCTGGGAGCTACACTTAGCAACTGACTCCTGCCTTGGGCAGATGGCATGTAAATGCTCTCGGGATGAGGTAGTGTTGACCAACTCAAGGCAAGGGCTCTTGACCTGAGATCAAGAACCCCCAAAAGAGCTCCTATGTCCCTTTCTCAACCCCCCTAGAGATATACCTCAGCCACTCTCTACATCATTATACTGCTTTATTTTCTTCATAGCATTTATTACTATCTGAAATTAAGTCTTTTCTTGCTTTTGCCTGTCTCCTCCCACTAGAATCTCAGCTCCTCAAACATAGAATCCTTGTCTGTCTTGTCATCAATATATCCCCAGCTCACAGCTCAGGGTCTGGCCCGTGGTGGGTATCCATGAAATATTTGTGGAGTGGACAAGTGAATGAATGAATGTGTGGATGGATGCTATTATTCAGATTTGAGGGTTGCATTCCTAATCCTCTGTGGCCCAAACTATTTCCCTCAATTTAAAATCCGCTGCCTGTCCTTGGTGCTGTGAACTAAAATGTTGCCTGGATGTTGCAGCCATCAAGCCACCACATTAGAGCTACCCCTAAGGAAACTCAGGATAGAAACAGGATGCCCGCCATCTAGCAGTCAACTGCTGCAGCCACCCCCGACGGTGTACCCTGAGGAGACTCAGGATGAGAAAGCACAGGACACTGGCCCCAGATAGCTGAGGTGCAGATCAAAGGAATGATTTCAGTGAGCCCAGACTCTTGCATCTTCCCATACATAGAAAAGCGCTAAATTCCTTAACTTGAGATATCTGGTTTTCTTTTATTAACAGTAATCTTTTGATGTTCCGACTACTTGGTCTTTTGTTGCAAAAACTCCTGTATATCCTGGCTCACCCCCTTGGCTCTTAGGAACAGTTTCTCAGCATTATCTGAGATGCTGTGTACCAGGCTAGAAGTCCTCAGAATGTCCGCCGAATAAAACATAACTCTCAACTTTTAGGTTGTGTATTTTTTTCCAGTCAACAGTGCCTTGACTCTAAACTTGAACCTTACATGGAGGAAGAAAACTGACATGCATGAAATTCAGAGTGCTCCTCTTGGAATTGTTGTGAGAATGTGAAAGATAATGACAACTAATGTTTGTTGTGTTTACTAAGGGCCAGTTCCCATTCCAAGCACTTCATAGGTATTCAATAAATATTTGTCGAGTCTCTACCAGGTGCCAGGCACTGTTTAGGCCTTAGGGATATAGCAGTGAATAAAAGACAAAATAATCTCTGCTTTGAGGGACCTTAACCATTAGCTCATTTAATCTGAAAACAACCTTGAGATGCGGACCTTGTGATCAGTCCCATTTTAAAGATGAGGAAACTGAAGCACAAGGTTAGATCACACAGCAGAGCCAGGCAGTCTGGGCCCTGAGCCTGTGTTCTTAACCAATAGGCTCCCCTGCCTCCTGAAGAGCTATTATATAGGGAAGTGCTTGGCAAACTTTGAATGACTTTGACAAATTTGAGTTCCTATTTTTCTTGGTGGGAGCATGGTGTGGGGAGGGGGCAGGAAAGAGACTGGGCCAGGGAGCTCAGAGGATGCGTGGAGAGCAGTGATCCCGGAGGTGCCTTTGGTACTACTTAGGCCGGGAGAGCACTAGCTGTGTCTCTGGAGTCCCCACCGGCCTCTTGCGGGGGCTGTCAGACTTAGCAGACTCACATGGAGTAAGGCTGCATGAAAGAGGCTGCAAGGCCTCCTCACCAGCATGTACTTAGCTCTTTGTGGATTTTTTTTTTTTTTTTTTTTTGCCTAGAGTCCTGTCCTGGTTCCCCTTCTACTGATTTGTTGCCCTTATGGGGGCCCTGCCCCACCCCCCTTGCATAGTCCTCCCATTCAGCCTCTCAGCCCAAGAAGACAAAGGAAAGTTTGGCCAACCCCCACTGGGCTTTTCTGGTTTTCTGTTTCCATTGGAACAAAGAACTGCTCACCAAGTGCTCTCTGATCTTTGGAATGAGAAAGGAAAATAGTTTATCACATGGAGTACCCCCCACACACCACTCCCATCACTCACTGGTCTCAGCATCTCAGGACACCCAGATTCCTGGCAAGGCTAGGCAGGGAAGGCGCCTCCCTTCTGCTCAGCCTTCAGGGAGCCGGCAGGAGAGTGATGACTTCCATCTGGGCTGGCCTGCTTTCCACTCCTTGGGCTCCACCTGTGTCCTAGATTGAGCAGAAGGAAGAAGGAAGCATCCTCCCTCCTGCCTCTCCCACAGCTCCAACCACACAGATGAGCCTCCTAGACCTTGGTCAACAGATTTCCAAGTGATTCCTGCAGAAGAATGAGAGGTTGCTTGGGACCTTGGGCAAATTCCTTAATCCCTCCAAGACTCAGTGTTCACTGAAAAATGGGTCGAAGAATGCCTGCTTCATAATGTTATTGCAAGGATTAAAATTTTAAGTGAAAAATGTTTGAAAAATGCTAGGCCCCAACTAGACTAGGTAGAAGAATTTAGTTTGGTCTAGGAGAGGAGATGGCATTGCTCCAGAGATGGGCCCACCTGAGTGGTAGGTGTGGTAGAAACTTTTGCTCTGGAGGGTGGAGTAGGACGTCCTCCCAACTGCTGGGCTCTGCCAGACTTCTCCCTTGCACCAGGCCTTTGGGTCAGAGCCAGGTACCCTTTGCAGAGCACCGCTGGCTTGATCGAATGTGGCTGATGGGCAGCCACCCCATCCCCCATCATTATGTGACCAGCTATACCATGGTGTCTTTATAGATGTGGGTTGAAAAGAAGATGGCACATTGGAAGAGGTCAAGAAAGCAAAAGGGAATGGCAGGGGTGAGGACCTCTGCCCTGGTGTCCATGGGGCCTGAGTTGCAAACCCAGATGGCCAGGCCCTCACTTTACCCCTTAGAGATGATCACAGATCCCTTACTTTATCAAAGAGCAAACTGAGGATCATAGAGCAGAAGGGACTCGCCCAAGGTCACTCTGGCTAGACCTGCTAACTTCTATGGACTAGCGGGCTCTCTGCTTCCCCTATACAACCTGCTCCTGTGAATCCCAGGTCACATGGTCCAGAGATGGCCCAGAGCAGCCTCACTGATCCCCTCAGTCTACCTGTTTATTCAGTAAGTCCTCATTGAGTGCCTACTATGCACCAGGCACCTAGATTAGAAGGCAATGTCTGATTTGGGGGAAAATGAAACAATGAAGGGACTTGGGGGGGCAGCAGAGTTGGGGATGGTGCTTTATAAGAGGATGGTCAAAGAAGGATTTATTGAGAAGGTGACATCTGAGCAGAGATCTGAAAGAAGTGAGGGAGTGAGCCCCGCAGATATCTGGAGGAAAAGAATTCCAGGCAGACGGACTTCCCTGGTGGCTCAGTGGTTAAGAGTCTGTCTGCCAATGCAGGGGTCAAGGGTTTGAGCCCTGGTCTGGGAAGATCCCACATGCCATGGAGCAACTAAGCCTGTGAGCCACAACTACTGAGCCTGCGCTCTAGAGCCTGTGAGCCACAACTACTGAGCCTGCGTGCCACAACTACTGAAGCCTGCACTCTAGAGCCTGTGCTCAACAAGAGAAGCCACCGCAACGAAGAGTAGCCCCTGCTCACCATAACTAGACCCACGTGCAGCAACGAAGACCCAACGTGGCCATAAATAAATAAATGAATTTTTTTTAAATGAAAAAAAAAAAAAAAGAATTCCAGGCAGAGAGAACAGCAAATGCAAAGACCCTGTGGCTGTCTGGGAACAGCAAGGAGGCCAGAGTGGCTGGAGCAGAGTGAGTGAGGGAGATAGTGGTAAGACATGAGGTCAGACAGGTCGTGGGCGGACAGATCACTCAGGACCTTGTGGGCCATTGTAAGAACTTAGGCTTTTAGTCTGAAATAGAGACCCGTTAGAGGGTTTTGAGCAGAGACAGGACATGACCTGACTTATGTTTCATCAGGATCACTCTGGCTGCTGTGTCTAGAGTCGATGTAGAGGATCCAATAACCTTATCTAACAGGCAGACCTGGTAGGAAGCTGTTGCTAATATCTAGGTGACAGATGATGGTGGCACAGACCATGATAGTGGTAACAAGTGGTTCAATTCTGGATACTACGAAGGTGGAAATAACATGATATGCTAATAGAGCGGAGATGGGAAAGGAGAGAAAGAGAGAAGAATGACTTTGGGGTTTGGGTCCTGAGCAATTGGAAAGTTGGGGATGCCATTAGCTGAGATGGGCAAAACTGTAGGAGCAGCAGGTTTGCGGGGAACAGTCTGGACTTTGGCTTTGACCGTGGTAAGTTGGATATGCCTAGGTGACACCCATGGGGATGCCTGTGAAAGCCAGACCAGGAGCAGCATGTCCTCCCTCCCTCCCTCACTCGTACAGTCGCTAGTTCAGCAAGGATGAGGCGAGCAAGCCCAGGCACTGGGGATGCAGCTCCCCAGCTGGCTTCCCTGTCATCAGTCTCTTCCCCCTCCTGTCCACATGACACACGCAGGCTCCAGTGGGGACCTTCCAAAGCCAAGGTCAGATCTGTCACTCTCCTTCTCTAAGCCCTCAGCTGGTCCCCACTGCCTCCAGAGTAAAAAATGATCCATCCTGTTCCTGCCACTCCCAGCCCCCCATTCCTTATATACCTGTCACGGAGTGACTCACCAGGGCCTGAGCAGGCCATCCAGAGCCACAACTCCAAGGGTCTGCTCAGGGGCTGCCCCAGGCTAGGAGAGGCCTGCCCCCTCCTCAGCTTGCTTTACTTGCTTTCTTCCTCCAGGACCTGGCCAAGCCGTCTCCTCTCACCTGAAGCCTGCCTTTCTCAGCTTTTACACACACAGAGGGAGCCTCCCCCAGGGAGCCCTGAGCCTTTACACACTTGCGAGTCGCTGTTTGCTCTCCTGTCTCTCCCCTCACTGTACTAGTTACTCCTCGAGGGCAGGGGTTATTTATTTATTCATCTCTGTAACCCCAGGATAGCCCTTGCCAAGGTACCCAATAAAGTTTTATTGAGTGAATGAATGGTCTAATATGCGACAATAGAGAGGCTAAGGGATCAGAGAGAGAATTCATTTGGCTGAAGGAGGGAGGTCAGAGAAAGTGTCACAGAGATGCTAGTTAAGCTGGGTTTGGAAGATCAGGGAAGATTTAGCCAGGCCAAAAGAATTCTCAGTGATGTGCAACTAAATTTCACTTCTCACAACGGTCACAAACTGGCAGCCAGGAGGCTGAATATGGCTTGCAGATGCTTTTAGTCTGGTCATTTTTTTTTTTTTTTTTTTTTTTACCATGTGAGGAGACAGGCATTATGTTTGGTCACACCACAACTCTCAGCCCTGTTAACTGCCAAGGGTGGCATGGTGAGTGTGGCCCTGCATGCATATGAGTTTGCCTCCCTGGCTCGGGGAACCCCCAAAATGCTCACCGTCCAAAATTCCTACTGCTAAGGGGAGGACAAACTTGGCTCATTCAAACTAAGCCCCAAGCCATGGAAGCCACATGGCCATGCCAGGCCTGACCAGCCGGCTAGTAGCCATGGGGATGAAGACCCAAATGCTCGCCAACTACCAGACCATCGTCTCGACCTCAAAGACCCCTAGGCGTGTGAGAGCTCTCCTCACAATGGTAGGAGAGGATGCAGGGCTTGGGCAGTGTGTAGGAAGCAGCTGCAGAGCCCAGGCCAGGGCTTGGCTTACCCTGACCCCCAATTACTCGAAAGGTAGAGAAGAGCAACCACAGAGTCCCCTCAGTGGCTTCCATCTCAGAAGGAGATGGCATTTCAGCAAGAAGCCTCACTGTGTGATGACGGCAAGGCTGAACACGAGGCGCGGGTATGGGTCTGCAACCAAGGCCCCAACCTTATCTCCTTTACCCGCTAGTCAGAGAGAGCTGGGTTTCTGGGGCACCCAGGGTAGCTGAGTGTGCCAACAGTGGCACAACTGTGCTGCCAGACACAGGCCCAGTGGGCTATGGGGAAATTAAGGTGAGAGCAGTTGGCTCCACGCCCATGTACCTGACAATGGGGCTCTCCAGCCTTTCCTGTGTTTGCTCCTGTCACTGCCAGAACATCCTGGTTTCAACCTGCAAGCCACAAATCCACACACAACAGCTATAGCCAGGTTTCCCAGTCATGTCAGAAACATGTACATAACACACAGTACAGCCACAGTCATACCACCCGCCACATCACATCTCCCCACGTGCATGGTCTTTGGCCTGGGCTGAAGCTGAGCCCCACCTAGCCGCCTCTCCCACCCTTCAGTGGCTGTGATGTCTTACACTTCCCCAAGCAGGTGTGCCCAGCTCTCCTTGCACATGCAACGGTCTCATGTGTCTCACCCAACACCTTGCTGACATGAGTTGGGTGCACTCATGCAAAGGAAACCAACAATACTAAAAAAATAATTTAAAACTGTTTCTCTAGGGCTTTACATGTGTTCCATAAAGTTTCTCTGGTAGCAGATGCAAACTATTATATACAGAATGGATAAACAACAAGGTCCTACTGTAGAGCACAGGGAACTATCTTCAATATCCTGTGATAAACTATCATGGTAAAGAATAAGAAAAAGAAGAGATATATTTGTATAACTGAATCACACTGCTGATTTCTAGTTTCACTAGAAACTAACACAACATTGTAAATCAACTATACTTCAATAAAATAAATTTTTAAAAAAGTTTCTTTGGAAAGTTTACTTTCTCCGTTCTATTTGCCTTTGAAAAACAGTACTAGGGATTCACCTCCCTGAGTTCAGAAGCCGCCAAGCACGAAAGGGCAGACACAGGGAAGCAAAACCACACAGTCAATCCCTTTCACTCCAGGAAGCTCCCTAGAGTTATCCCAGACACATGAAACACCTTAGTCATAAGCACCGTCTGTCTTCTCCCCTCTGCCTCTCTCATCCTCCCTGTCCTCATCCGAAATGCCTATAACTGCTACATACAGGGTGACTTCACCATGTGTGTCCACTAACTGAATAGCCCCTCTATGCCTTCCACATTGAGTTTGGGGACAGCCAGGCTATACATACCCCAAGTCAGAGCAGCCATTTGGTGCCACGGGCCACCAGAGGTTCCACTTCTACTCAGTGACTGTGCCCAGTGATGGACACATATACCTGCACCAGCCCTTTGCCTAGCTCCCAGTACCTTTCACCCAGATGCTGCCCAAACGTGTGGGGCTCAGCTGCTGTCTGGGCTAAGCGAGTGTCTTCCAGCAGCCGCTGTGTTGGTCTGGCATCACCCCAGTGAGCCGAGCCTTGCCAACCTGTGGCCAGGCAGGTTTGCAGCTATGTGGCCCTAGGGACCAGCTAATGCAAAGGAGCTCAGGGGTGAGAATGCTGTCTGTCCCTGACCTTCCTTGCCCACCCTGCGCTTCTCTGTGGAGTCTCAATGTGGACCAGGCCACTGAGAGCCAGGCAGAGATCGAGAGCCTGGCTTGCTAGCACACACTCCACATTCAGCACTTTGTCCTGGAAAGGATCCTGCCAGGCAACTTAAGCTAAATTCATACTTTGTGCCTGCAGCCGATGCCCCCTGTGTATGTATGCCCAGCTGGCTGCCAATGGGCTTGCTGTGCTTGGTCCTTTCTAGATTGAAAATGGGCCCCACTTGTGCTGGGTTATGTGAAGACAATCGCTTTCAATGGAATAACATCTCCCCCTGCAGCTGACTGCCAACATCAGAATACTAAGGGCACACACCATTGTTCTTTGGTGGCCTGTTTTGGGAGGGCAGAGCCAGTCAGGCCTGGCTGCTGTGTATGAGATGACATTGGAAACCACTTAAGCAAAGCACTTGCAATTTTCATTTCAAAGCAGGTCAAGCAGAATCCTGGCCTTGCCAGAGTTGAAAGGTGCATAAACACCACCTCATCCAAGGGTCACAAATGTAAATGCCTTTAGGCACCAAGCAGCTAATGAAAATGAGAGAGGAGGGGAGGTGTAAGAAAATGAGGGAAAGGGGTGTGGAACTGGAGCCCAGCTGTCTTACAAAAAGGCATTTAAATTCATTTTAATGTGCCAACCAGCAAAGCAGGCCTGCTTTGGCCCTTAGGGCCAAAGACCTGTAAGTTTGGGAGTGCTGCTGGAGACAGGAAGCCCAGAGAGAGGAAAGGACTTATTCAAGGTCATGCAACTAGTCAGTGACAGAAGTCCCCGAAGAACAGCTACTTGGCAAAATGAGTCTTTATCACATTCATCCCTTCAGCAAACAAGTCCTGATCCCCACGAGGTCCTAGGCATCCTCCTGTGCCATCAGGGTCCCAGAAGTGAACCACACATGCTCTCTATCTTCAAGACAGTCTCAGTCCAGTAGGGAAGTGTCAAGAACTAAGCCTGGAAATTGAGATTGACAGCAGAGAGCATGGGACCTTGAATGTCAAGCCGAGGCATTTGGATTTTATGCTGGAACCAGCAGAGAAGCCTTGGGAAAGTCTGAGCAGGTCTCAGAAAGCTGTTCTATAGGAAGATTCATCCATCGATGGTAACAAGATGGACTGGGGCCAGGCTAATGGGGTGGGAGGTGTAATTTGAGACACACAGAGTGGCTGAAGAAACCAAGAGTCTAGGTCTAAGGTAATGAGGTTGAGGGTCACTAAGAAGAGAGGGGAAAGGATGAATGTGTTAAGACATTGCAAGTCAACAGGGTGGGGCTTCCAGAGGCGTGAGACTGTGTGTGTGTGTGGGGGGGGGGCCTGGGGTGAAGGAGATGGGTTGGCAAAAGGCGAGAACAGGGAAGAATCAAGATGACTCCAAGATGGGGTGGATTGCTGGAATGCCAACAGACAGGAAGAAACCCGGGAATCGGGTAGGGGGAGAGTGGGTGGGTGGGGATGCCCAAATGTTTCTCTGTGACAGCAGCCTCAAGACCAATAGGAAGAAGCTGGTATTATCTGTTTTACATTCTTGGAGCCTTTCCTTCCTCAGTATGGAAAATTGAGCCAGGGCCCCTTGACCTCTCGACTCTTCCATGTGCCCGGAAGTGACCCCTGGGGAAATCCCACTCGGTGCTTCTGGGTGAAATGGTCCAACGATTTAACAAATACTAATCAAATAAATAACTAAAATACATTCTCCACCCCCGGACTCTTTCTGTCCCCCACTCCAAAACAGCTCTGTGGGAAAGTCAATTTGGGAATTTCCCACATGTGTCTATGACCGCAACGCCAGAGCAGTGGTCTAAGTCAGCTACAACCTTCAAAATTCTGTATTTGCTTCTCATATAAAAGGCAGCCTGCTGGCTGGGAGAGCCCTGGTGATGTTGTAAAATAATTCCCCATGTCACCTCAGGGGCTACCTGGGACTTCTGTACTAGCTTCCAAAGGTGTGGGCTACCAGGTCGAGAGAGGCCTGCCAGGCATGTGACTGAACCATATGACCCACTTACCCCACACCACCCACAGGGATGTTCATTTGCCTCCCGCTCCCTCTCAAGTTGCCCTTTCCTCTTCCCTCTGGAAGAGGGTGCAGCATCGGTGAACAAGCCAGAACCACTGTGGGGTTCCAAAAATAGATGAAGACTTCCAGTCCAAGTTTTGGCTACAGAAAGGGGACTTGAAAAGCTGCAGATGAAACTGAAGCTGAAGGATGCATGGGGCTCTGGAAAGAGTAGGGGATTTGGAGTCCAACTTTGGTTCAAATCTCAGCTTGGCCTCATTCCAGACGCATGGTCTGGTCAGTTTTTTTCATGCATAAAATTGTTATTATGATACCTCCCTTTCAGGGTTACTGTGAGGATTAAATGTGATGATGCATGCACAGTTCCTGGTACATAGTAAATGCTCAATACAAATTAATTTCATCTTTCATATCTTCTGCTTTTGAAGACAAGGTCTTTAAAAAATAAGGACCAGGTGTTATACCAAAATACCATCTAGTGAGAGGGGTTGGCGGAGAGGAGAGCCAAGGAGAAGGGAAAAGGTGCCAATATCTCATCTTACCAAGTGGAGATTCAAAAGGTGCCGATGATAATTGATGGAATAAAAACATAAAAGTGTTAGTATACTGCATAAATTACTAGATTAACCAATAAAGGAATAAAAATGGTGATATAGCCATATAATGGTGATAAATCCTCAACTAGCTTAGCAGGAAGTCAACAGATCATCTCCCAAAATTGGTAAATGAAGGAATAAAAGAAGTGCTTTATTTAGAGAAATGAGGGTAAATACAGGAAGAAAAGAACGAAAGTTGGTTGCCTTCCAGAAAGGGGACTGGGTGGGGTTCCTGCAGGGATCTGTTGTTTCTTTCCACGGGCATGTTCCACTTTGATTACAAAAACCCAACCAGGAATAAGATGGAAAGTCTGGACTAGCACCTATGCCCACCACCTTAAAGGATGGCCCACAGCATCACAGCTGCCATATGCTCCACCTTTAGCCCCCTTCCCTGCATGTTGTGCATGTCCCTCATTTGAGGTAGACCAAAGGGGGCAGAAACTTGATTAGGCCAGTTTCTCAAAGAAGCTCCCTTGCAGGAGAGCAGAGACGGCAGTCAGAGTGGCATGGGGCACAGGCCAACTTGAGAAGTCATTTACAGAACACATTCTCCACTGGGAAGGGTCTACCTGTCCCGCCCCTGGATCCCCAAATTGATGATCAGTTCACACTAGCTGACCATAGATAGTGTCCCGAAGTGCCAGGATATGGCACATGTGGCTACACCAGCAACTCTACCCACCCATAGCCCTGCTTGCAAGGAGAAAGATCTATGGCAACTTCCAGCCCAGAAGGAGCCCACCACTCTCCATCCCACTGCCTGAAACTTCTGCCTGGAAGCTGCCTTGAGGCTCTTTTCTTAAAAATTCATTCATCCGGAATTGACTGATGCCCAACAGGAATGCAAAGACCACTTCAAGGGAGAGTAAATTAAACCTTTTCCACTTTCAGGCAGAGGGAGAATTAGAAAAGTGCTGAGGGAAAATTTTGCCTATGTGACAGTTTTGCCTGGGGCCAGGCCAGGACCGGAATACCCTGAAACACGCATATGAGCACATGCACACACACACACAGCCAGGGAATACACACTCACACAGAAACACCTCCTATGATCTCTGATAAACCCTTTTCCCTTTATCAAGTCTGCCATGGTGGCTCTGGATAGTTCGTTTCTCCTTCCATTTTTTTCTTTAACAGTTTTATTGAGATACAATTCATATACCATGCAATTCAAACAATTAAAGTAGACAATTCAATGGCTTTTAGTATATTCACAGAGTTGTGTATCCATCACTACAGTCAACTTTAGATCATTTTCATCATCCCCTGAAAGAAACCCCATACCCATTAATTCCCTATTCCCCCTTCCCCACAGTCCCTAGCAAACACTTAATCTATTTTCTGTCTCTACAGGATTTGCCTACATAATCATACAATATGTAGGATTTTGTATCTTGCTTCTTTCGCTCAGAATACTGTTTGCAAGGTTCATCCGTGTTGTATCATGTATAAATCTTCGTTCCTTTTGATGGCTGAATAATATTCCATCACATGGATCTGGATATACTACATTTGTTTATTCACTCACACACTGAAGAACACTGAGTTGTTTCTATCTGTTGGCTATTATGAATAATGCTCCCATGAACTTTGTACAAGCTTTTGTGTGGACATGTGTTTCCATTTCTCTTGGGTATAAACCTAGAAGTGGAATTGCTGGGTCATATGGTAACCTGGGTAATATATTTAACCTACTGAGGAACTGCCAGACTGTTTTCCAAAGTGGCTGTGCCATTTTACATTCCACTAGTAGTGCGTGAGGGTTCCAGTTGCTCCACATCCTTGCAAACACTTGCTATTTTCCATATTTTTGATTATAGCCATCCTATTAGGTGTGAAGTGGCATCTTGTGGTTTCAATTTGCATTTCCCTCATGACTGATAACGTTGAATATCTTTTCATATGCTTGTTGGCCATTTGTATATCTTCTTTGGAAAGCTGTCTATTCAGATCCTTTGTCTATCTTTAAATTGGGTTACTTGTCCTTTTGAAATTGAGTTAAGAAGAATTCTTTATATATTCTGTATACAAGTCCCTTATCAGATATATGATTTACAAAAATTCTCTCTCATTCTGTGGGTTGTCTCTTCGCTTTCTTGATGGTGTCCTTTGAAATGAAAAAGGTATTCACTTTCGATTAAGTTCAATTTATCTATTTTTTTGGTCACTTGTGCCTTTGGTGTCATATCTAAGAAACCACTGCTTAATCCAAGGTCATGAAGATTTACACCTATACTTTCTTCTAAGAGTTTTAGAGTTTTAGCTCTTACATTTAGGTCTTTGATCCATTTTGAGGTAATTTTTTATATGGTGTGAGGTTAGGGGTCCAACTTCACTTGCTTTTGCATGAGGACTCTCATTCCTTTTTATTTCCAAGGGCAGCACCTTAACTGAGAACTGGGTCTAGGCAAAATCATGACTCATAATAATTACCAACGTCACTGATTAGGTCTCTACTAGATACTCACATATGCTACCCCTTATTTTTACAGCAACTCTTCAATGTAGACCTTTGTACTATTCTCATCTTACATTTGATCAAAGTGAGAGAGATGAACTTGTCCCTCTTTCCACAATTGGCAAGAGGCAGGGCCAGGATTTGCATCAGGCCTGTCTGTCTCCAAAGCCTAGACTCAAAGTGCTGCACCAGGCTGCAGAAGTAAGCATGGTAATAGTGCTTGAGATACGCTGGTTGAATGACTTGATAAGGACAGGTTGTTGACAACAGCTGATGTTGCACAGGAAGTGATCCCGGGATAGGCTAAATGATGCCAGGACCAGGAGCAACTTAGCAGAAAAATGAGCAGTAACTTCGGCATTAAGTACTGAATGCACCAAAAGCTTCTGGTCTGATGTAGGTGTGCCATTTCACTCTTCCATGACTGAGTAAAACCTCTAGCTTGGAATCTCTTTCTTCTAGTCCCATGCAGAGTGCGGTTAAAGACCTATAGTAGTTTGTTGGGCCTGGAAATACATGAGGATTACCTGAGAAGCTGTTCTGAGCAAAGTCCTGGCACCAAATGAGGGCCCCATAGATGGGATTGAGTATAAAGTACCCAAGGGCAGGGGCTGGCAGGGCCAAGGGAGGGATCTGACCAAGATTCCCATGTAAAGGAGAGCACTGTTATCAGGGCCTGAAAATGCATGGACACCTGAGAATTGGCTAGTAAGGGAAAACCTACAAGAAAAGTTTAAGAGATGTCTAATGACTTCTCAGTTTATTTTCTAATAGTAATAATAATAATAATAGCAGCTTAAATTAGGGCTTCTTATGTGCCAGGTACTGTGCTAACCGCTTTACATGTATTAACTCATCTAATCCACATGAGAACCTCATAATAGAGATACTGTCATTATGTCTATTTTACACACGAGAAAACAGAGGCAAAAAGAGGTTAGGTAACTTGCCCATGGTCACACAGAGAGTAAGTAGCAAAGGTGGAATCTGAATTTAGGCCACCTGGCTCCAGAGTCTGTGCAGTTATGCTATTAGGCTGTATAAGCACAAGTGGAATGTAAATAAGGGAGGTGGGAGAAAAAAGCACAGTCACCTCCTTCTAGAAAGTTATATTATGATTTCAGAAATTTTCCACTATCCTCCTAGTGAGGTGTCTGGAGCACTTTGAAAAGTTTTAAAAGATTTACCAATAAAAAATGGTGCCACGATTAGGACTGTGGTTTTACCTCATTGGAAAAAGTCAAGAAAGAGAGATTAGTCCAAAAGTTTCCAACTTCACCTAGTATGGGACACATATTCTGGGAGGACAAATATTAGCTAAGGTTTATAAAAGAACTTACCGTGTATAAGACAATGTTCTGAGAGATTTCATGAACTTTTAAATTTAGTAATCACAATAATCCTTTGAAGTAGGTACTATTATTGTCCCCCATTTTACAGATGAGAAGATGAGACACAGCTTTTTCAAGGTTACACAGATTATAAGTGGCAAAACTGAGACTTATGTCTGGGAAGTCCATCCTTCCGTCTGGGGCACCTGTTATGCTAAACCAATCTTGCCAAAGTCTATAAGGGAGGCTGCTACCGAAGAAGCCAGACTATAATGTTATCCTGCTGTCCTCAATCCCTTTTTTGTTTTGCAACTTGTTTTAAGCCTACTTTTAAAAGTTCCTTGTGTTGACTTCAGCAGTTTAGAAGTTTTCATAAGCACCAACATATCCTGGCCCAAGCCACCCAGATACCCCTGTCACACAGTTGTACTACTCTTCTACTGGTTTATCACAGAGAAAAACAATGCCCTATGATTTTCCAGAAGGAAAAGTGTATCTCAAGTGTCTCCCTTATCTTCCTGCCCCTGCTGCTATAATATAGTAGGAAGACAACAGGCTTTAGGGTAGACAGATCTGGATTCAAATCCTGCTTTCTCTGCTTCTAGGCTGGGAGGCCTTGGGCAGGTTGCTTTGCCTCGGTCTGTTCCTCTATGATATAAGGATAATCATAGCAGCTATTTCAGCCCCCAACCCCACCTTCCTCCTCCTCCAATATCATACACATACTGAGTTCCTGCACTGTCCCAGGCACTTGGGGGCAGGGGAGAGAGGAAACGGAATAAGACAGGAAAGCATATTTAGGGCATGACAAGAAGTCCAACGTGACTGAAGTATTGTATAGAGAAGGTAAGGAGGACTGAGACCAGAGCAAGAGTCTTGAATGCCTCAGACAAATGGGTTAAACTATATTTGAGAGGCAGTGGAGCCTTTGAAGGTCTTCATACAAGGGATGATGCAATCATGATGAACGTTTGTCGAGTACTTATTCCAGGTTAGGCACGATTCTTCACTAAATCCTCACAACAGGACTATGAGTAGGTATTACTATTTTTCATAGTTTGCAGGTGTGGAAACAAAGACTCAGAAAGATGGACTCACTTGCCCAAGATCTCGCATAGCTTATAAATGGCAGGCCTGGGACTAAATCTATACAGCTGGATCCCGGAGCCCCAGGAGGCTCTGTTATTTTGAGGTAACTCAATCAAGCAGGGTTGCACACAGTAGACTGGAGGGAAGGGCAGAAAACAGAGACCATTTAGGAGGTCACTATAGTCATCCAAGGGAGGATACGGGTGAAATGGAGGCAGTAGCACAGACCCTGAAAACAAGTTAACGTGGGAGGTGGGGGTGGTGGTTAATCTAGCCCAGAAATGGGAGGGGCAGGAGGAGGCTTGTCCCCCCATGTTCTTAAAAATTAAGAATAATTGTCAACAGCTTTAAACAGGACAGTTTAATATCTGGATTTCAGTCTTCTCTTAATGAACCAGAGGATTTGGCAGCACTGGGCTGGCACTCCCACAGGGCACCAGTGGCCTGGGGCCCAGCAGTAGCTTCCCTCTTGAGACAGAGAAGCATGTCCCAAGGCCCTCTGGGCCCTGCTTCTCCACCTTACCTGGCTGGCCAACGGGGGCCCTGGAGCCCCTAAGCCCTGAATTTTGTTAGACTGCAAACCCAGATGCTGGGAGGAGTGAATTTGGTGGGGAGGGGCTAGTTTAGGAGAGGAGAGAAACACTGTCTCTGTAAATAAAGAAAATTCAGTGCCAAGAGAAGGAGGAGATAAAGCAGCTAGGGGAAGGGGGGCAGGGAGTGGGCCTTGAGATGACAACTGGCATGACAAGAAGGGACAAAGGTCAAGGGGGGTTGAGGACATCATGGGGTCCAGGCTTTTTAAAGAAGCAGTTGGAGGCATTTACTGATGGAGAGGGGGGAAGACAGAGAGAGAGAGAAAGAAAGGCAGGAGTGGGGGAGGCAATGTCTAAAATCCAAAGGTTCTGGCAAAAGCTTAGAGGCCATCCTGCAGATGTGCTGGGAAGCTGTGGGAGGAAGGAGGTCGTGCTCAGAACAGAGAATTAAAGAGTGAGATATCTTGATAAAAATAAAAATGCATTCATGAATGATGAAAAGAGTAAATTAGAGTTCAGAAGGATAGGAAACGGAGAGGCCAGTGTGCTGCCATGGCCATGGTCTCAAAGCAGTCAGTTCCTCAGCGTGCCTGAACTTCCTTTGCAAAAGGCAAATGGAGGAGAGTCCCCAGGGAACAGATAGGTTGGTATCTGCCCCTCCAGCCATGTGACACTGCATCCAGGGTTTGAGGTTGCCAGATTTGGGAACAAAGGAGCAGTGGCTGCCCAGAATCAAGACACACACAGGCTGAACAAGGAGGAAGAAAAGTAAAAGCTGCTATGGCTACCTCTTCTCTTTGGGGTCCTGCACTTCTTTGAAACTCACCATTCCCTTGATAAAATGGTCAGGATGAGTAGGCCAACAAGAGAAACAACTGGAGAGAGGGTGTCAGTTTAGAAGAAGACATCTTTCTTAGTGGCACAGTCTTACTGCACTTTCCATTGAGGTAAGAGTTTCCCAGCCTGGCTGGTGTTCAGAATTCTATGCCTCAAAAGGAGAAAGCAAGTCAGAGAGAGAAGGGAAATGATCTTTCCCAAATGGTCGGTGTGGAAGGGGTCATGAAAGCAGTTAAAAGTCACAGCACTGTCACAACCTGCTTTTGTACATTTTTGGACCAAGGCTGTATGTTTCTAGAGACCAGATGATGAGCTATTTTGTGCTCTTGCAAACATTTAGCCAAGATAGATTTTCCAGTAAAAAATTACAGTGGGGGCTTCCCTGGTGGCACAGTGGTTGAGAGTCCGCCTGCCGATGCAGGGGACGCGGGTTCGTGCCCCGGTCCGGGAGGATCCCACGTGCCGCGGAGCAGCTAGGCCTGTGAGCCATGGCTGCTGAGCCTGTGCATCCGGACCCTGTGCTCCGCAACGGGAGAGGCCACAGCAGTGAGAGGCCCGCGTACCGCAAAAAAAAAAAAAAATTACAATGAAATTTCCAAACCATAGCTGTATCAGCAGCAGAGCAGGCCCTATATAACCATAAGTATTTCCCAGGGATGAGATTATTTCTGCTGCTCCAGGGATCAGAATGCTTTACACATATACTGCTGTTTCCCCCTCTGATTAATGCCTGATTCTGTAGGACAGCTACTCTGCAAAACATCAGCACTTAGGTGATAAACCTCAAACTATTTATTGGGTTTATTTTTGAAATGTCTTACATTGTAACGCCATTTCACTTTTTGTATGCTTTCTTTCCCTCTGAATAAAATCTTGGGTTTGAGCTAATTGAGTTCTAGTGGAGAAGGAGCCCCCACCAATTTTTTTTCCACTGGAAAAATGTTAAGTAGGGATGTGGGACTTCCAGAATGGCTCTATGGGAAGCTGGTGTGACTCCCCTGTGAAACAACCATTTCACTGGTGAAAATTATTTTTAAAAACAACCATATAAAGTCTCTGGAGATTTGCCCTCAGGGCGTACTGCAAGTAGAGAAACATTTATTCAAGAAAATTTACTAAATCTTGGTAAGAACAGTGAGAGTCTGTGGCATTTGAGTCATGACGTGTTCCAATTCCATACCCCACCCCCACCCCCGCCAGCTCCATCTTACAGAAACACTGTTCTTG
Source organism: Mesoplodon mirus (assembly GCF_964341445.2). Classification (NCBI taxonomy): domain Eukaryota; kingdom Metazoa; phylum Chordata; class Mammalia; order Artiodactyla; family Ziphiidae; genus Mesoplodon; species Mesoplodon mirus. The sequence continues at coordinate 60,716,862 of NC_138981.1, read as the reverse complement.
ACAAGTGTGGCCAAGAAAACAGGGCTCCCTTTCCTCCCAGCTCCTAGTCTAGGGGCTATAGTTTCACCCCAGGAACATCTCTTGTCTCCCCTAGCTCAGTATTGCAAAAGCTCTATTCTGGATGGCCAAGAGGACTGGGCTGCCCTCTCCCACCCGGCCCCAACTCATAGGGTGGAAGAAGCTCTACCTCAGGCTCAGCAGTCCAAGAATATTGGGCCCTCAATCATCCCACCTCAGCTTGCTCATAGGATGGAGGATCCACACTAGGAGAGGCAAGCTAAGACCAGGGGCTACCATCTCCTCCCCAGCACCAGTTCACAGAGCAGGGAGTATCACACCAGGAGAGGGGGGCACAGTTCCCACTCCCAGCCTCTGTGCAGTGGCCCAGAGTTTCCACCCAGGGTTGTAGGCAGACCATAAACATGGAGAGTGCAACAGCACATCTCTACCCTAAGGGGACTATTTAGAACAGAGCATGGAGGAGTTCATGCCTAAGGACACTGTCAAAAACAATGGAAATTTTGGTGACAAAAAGTTAAGAGGGGGCTGGTAGCTTGATGAAATTAGTAGCAACAAGAAAAATGGCATGCCAGCCAAAAGGTTACCAGGGGAAAAGACAGCCAAGAAGATCCCCTCACGCGATAATTCTCATCTTTATGGATCTGGAAAGCTGTACACATGCACTAGGCTGCACCTACTGCAGGAGCAATCAGAGAAGGACATGGGACAGACTTGAAAACACTCCCCAAGCCACACACAGATAAAGCAGCAAAGGGTAGAAGTCTTACTGGCTCAAGGAACTTATGTACAACCTCTGACCAGGCACTGACTGAGCAAGAAGTCATTCTTAAAATTAAATCACAACCATCCCTAGTGGTCTGGAAGACTCTGCCCTCTCAGGAATGACTGGAGAGAGAAATTTTAAGTTATTACTTCCTGGTTGAATGTGAGGCAAAACTGTAAACTCCCTGAACTGTCAAAGCAGTCTCCAAGCCATACACACACATCCAATTATAAAGATAGATCAATAGAGATTTTGCTATCTGAAAAACAACAAAAAGAATAAGGAGGATGGAGAGGGGAAGTAAGACGAGGGGAAGAAGAAAAATGAACAGAGCCTCAGAAAAATGTAGGATACCATTAAGCGCACCAACGTATATATAATGGGAGTACCAGAAGGAGAGGTGACAAAGAAAGGAACAGACAAAATATTCAAGGACATACTGGCTGAAAACAATCCAAATTTGATGAAAAATATTTATATACACATTCAGAGGCTCAGTGAACTCCAAGTTGGATAAAGACAAATAGATCCATAGCCAGACACATCATAGTTGTTGAAATGTTGAAAGACAGAGAAAATCTGGAATGCAGAAAGAGAAAACTATCAGACACAAGGAAACACCAATAAGGGTAACAGTTAACTTCTCATCAGAAACAATGGAGGGGGAGCAGTGGTTAAGAATCTGCCTGCCAATACAGGGGACAAGGGTTCAATCCCTAGTCCAGGAAGATCCCACATGCCATGGAACAACTAAGCCCGTGTGCCACAACTACTGAGCCCACATGCCACAACTACTGAAGCCTGCATGACTAGAGCCTGTGCTCCACAAAAAGAGAAGCCACTGCACCACAATGAAGAGTAGACCCTGCTCAACACAGCTAGAGAAAGTCCGTGTGCAGCAATGAAGACCCAACGCAGCCAAAAAAAAAGAAAAAGAAAAAGAAACAATGTAGGCCAGAAAGAAGTGGAATGGCATATTCAAAGTGCTGAAACAAGGGGGACCTTCAAGATGGTGGAGGAGTAAGAAGTGGAGATCACCATCCTCCCCACAAATACATCAAAAATACATCTACATGTGGAACAACTCCTACAGAACATGTACTGAACACTGGCAGAAGATCTCAGACTTCCCAAAAGGCAAGTAACTCCACACGTACCTGGGTAGGGCAAAAGAAAAAAGAAAAAACAGAGACAGAAGAATAGGGACAGGACCTGCACCTATGGGAGGGAGCCGTGAAGGAGGAAAAGTTTCCACACACTAGGAAGCCCCTTCTCCAGTGGAGACGAGGTGGGTGGTGAGAGGAGGGGAAGCTTCAGAGCCACGGAGGAGAGTGCAGCAACAGGGGTGCAGAGGGCAAAGTGGAGAGATTCCGCACAGAAGATTGGTGCAGACCAACACTCACCAGCCTGAGAGGCTTGTCTGCTCACCCACCAGGGTGGGTGGGGACTGGGAACTGAGGTTCAGGCTTCAGAGGTCAGATCCCAGGGAGAGGACTGGAGTTGGCTGCATAAACACAGCCTGAAGGGGGCTAGTGGGCCACAGCTAGCCGAGAGGGAGTCCAGGAAAATGTCTGGAACTGCCTAAGAGGCAAGAGACCATTATTTCAAGGTGCGTGAGGAGAGGGGATTCAGGGCACCGCCTAAATGAGCTTCAGACAAGGGTGCGAGGCGTGGCTATCAGCGCAGACACCAGAGACAGGCATGAAACACTAACTCTGATGCTGCAGCTACCAAGAATCCTGTGTGCAAGCACAGGCCACTACCCACACCTCCCCTTTGGGGAGCCTGTGTAGCCCGCCACTGCCAGGGTCCCGTGATCCAGGTAAAACTTCCCTAGGAGAACACATGGCACACCTCAGGCTATTGCAACGTCATGCCAGCCTCTGCCACCGCAGTCTTGCCCTGCATCCCGGCCTGAGTGAGCCAAAGCAACCGAATCAGCTGCTACTGTAACCCCGTCCTGTCTGGGTAGGGAACAGATGCCCTCAGGTGACCTACACGTAGAGGCAGGGCCAAATCCAAAGTTGAACCTCAGGAGCTGCACAGAACAAAGAAAAGAAAGGGAAATCTCTCTGTGCAGCCTCAGCAACAGTGGATTAAATCTCCACAATCAACTTGATGTACCCTGCATCTGTGGAATACCTGAAGAGACAACGAATCATTCCAAATTGAGGCGGTGGACTTTGGGAGCACTTGTAGACTTGTGGTTTGCTTTCTGCATCTAATTTGTTTCTGATTTTATGTTAATCTTAGTTTAGTATTTAGAGCTTATTATCATTGGTAGATTTGTTTACTGATTTCGTTGCTCTCTTCCTTCTAATGTGTATATATATGTACATATATATATATATATATACATATATATGTTTTCCTTTTTCTCTTTTTGTGAGTGTACATGTGTATGCTTCTTTGTGTGATTTTCTCATATAGCTTTGCTTTTGCCATTTGTCCTAGGGTTCTGTCTGTCTTTTTTTTTTTAGTAAAGTTTTTAGTGCTTGTTACTATTGGTGGATTAGTTTTTTGGTTTGGCTGCTCTCTTCTTTCTTTCTTTCATTTAATTACTTTTTAATTTTTGTAATTTAAAAATTTTTTATTTTAATAACTTTTTATTTTATTTTATTTTATTTTATTTTATTTCTTCTTTTTTCTTCTCCCTTTTCTTCTGAGCCGTGTGGCTGACAGGGTCTTGGTGCTCCAGCCAGGTGTCAGACCTGAGCCTCTGAGGTAGGAGGGCCAAGTTCAGGCCATTGGTCCAACAGACCTCCCGGCCCCATGAAATATAAAATGGCGAAAACTCTCCCAGAGATCTCCATCTCAACACTAAGACCCAGCTACACTCAATGACCAGCAAGCTATGGTGCTGAACACCCTATGCCAAACAACTAGCAAGATAAGAACACAACCCCACCCATTAGCAGAGAGGCTGCCTAAAATAATAATAAGGTCACAGACACCCCAAAACACACAAACGGATGCAGTCCTGCCCACCAGAAACACAAGACCCAGCCTCATCCACCAGAACACAGGCACCAGTCCCCTCCACCAGGAATACTACACAACCCACTGAACCAAACTTACTCACTGGGGTCAGAAACCAAAAACAACGGGAACTATGAACCCACAGCCTGCGAAAAGGAGACCACAAACACAGTAAGTTAAGCAAAATGAGAAGACAGAGAAACACATAGCAGATGAAGGAGCAAGGTAAAAACCCACCCGACCAAAAAAATGAAGAAGAAATAGGAAGTCTACCTGAAAAAGACTTCAGAGTAATGAAAGTAAAGATGATCCAAAATCTTGGAAATAGAATGGAGAAAACACAAGAAATGTTTAACAAGGAACTAGACGAACTATAGAGCAAACAAACAATGGTGAACAACACAAAATATGAAACTAAAAATTCTCTGGAAGGAAACAAGAGCAGAATAACTGAGGAGAAGAACGGACAAATGACCTGGAAGATAAAACAGTGGAAATAATTACCATAGGGCAAAATAAAGAAAAAAGAATGAAAAGAATTGAGGAGAGTCTCAGAGATGTCTGGGACAACATTAAACACACCAACATTCGAAGTATAGGGGTCCCAGAAGAAGAAGAGAAAAAAAAAAGGGACTGAGAAAATATTTGAAGAGATTATAGTAGAAAACTTCCCTAATATGGGAAAGGAAATAGTCAATCAAGTTCAGGAAGCACAGAGAGACCAACACAGGAAAAATCCAAGGAGAAACATGACAAGACACATATTGACCAAACTATCAAAAACTAAATACAAAGAAAAAATATTAAAAGCAGCAAGAGAAAGACAAAAATAACATACAAAGGGATCCCCATAAGGTTAACAGCTGATCTTTCAGCAGAAACTCTGAAAACCAGAAGGGACGGCAGGACATATTTAAAGTGATGAAAGGGAAAAACCTACAACCAAGATTACTCTACCCAGCAAGGACCTTATTCAGATTTGACGGAGAAATTAAAACCTTTACAGACACGCAAAAGCTAAGAGAATTCAGCACCAAAAACCCAGCTCTACAACAAATGCTAAAAGAAGTTCTCTAGGCAGGAAACACAAGAGAAGGAAAAGAACTATAATAAAAAACCCAAAACAATTAAGAAAATGGTAATAGGAACATTCATACCGATAATTACCTTAAATGTAAATGGATTAAATGCTCCAACCAAAAGACATAGACTGGATGAGTGGATACAAAAACAAGACCTGTATATATGCTGTCTACAAGAGACCTACTTCAGATCTAGGGACACATACAGACTGAAAGTGAGAGGATGGAAAAAGATATTCCATGCAACTGGAAATCAAAAGAAAGCTGGAGTAGCAATTCTCATATCAGACAAAATAGACTTTAAAACAAAGACTATTACAAGAGACAAAGGAGGACACTACATAATGATCAAGGGATCAATCCAAGAAGAAGATATAACAATTGTAAATATTTAAGCACCCAACAAAGGAGCACCTCAATACATAAGGCAAATGCTAACAGCCATAAAAGGAGAAATCGACAATAATACAATAATAGTGGGGGAACTTAACACCCCACTTTCACCAATGGACAGATCATCCAACATGAAAATAAATAAGGAAACACAAGCTTTAAATGATACATTAAACGAGATGGCCTTGATATTTATAGGACATTCCATCCAAAACCAACAGAATACACTTTCTTCTCAACTGCTCATGGAACATTCTCCAGGATAGATGATATCTTGGGTCACAAATCAAGCCTTGGTAAACTTAAGAAAATTGAAATCATATCAAGTATCTTTTCCAACCACAGTGCTATGAGACTAGATGTCAATTACAGGACAAAATCTGTAAAAAATACAAACACATGGAGGCTAAACAATACACAACTAAATAACCAAGAGAGCACTGAAGAAATCAAAGAGGAAATCAAAAAATACCTAGAAGCAAATGACAATGGAGACATGACGACCCAAGACCTATGGGATGCAGCAAAGGCAGTTCTAAGAGGGAAGTTTACAGCAATACAATCCTACCTCGAGAAACAAGAAACATCTCAAATAAACAATTTACCCTTACACCTAAAGCAGTTAGAGAAAGAAGAACAAAAACTCCCCAAAGTTAGCAGAAAGAAAGAAATCATAAAGATCAGATCAGAAATAAATGAAAAAGAAATGAAGGAAGTGATAACAAAGATCTATAAGACTAAAAGCTGGTTCTTTGAGAAGATAAACAAAATTGATAAACCATTAGCCAGACTCATCAAGAAAAAATGGGAGAAGACTCAAATCAGTAGAATTAGAAATGAAAAAGGAGAAGTAAAAACTGACACTGCAGAAATACAAAGGATCATGAGAGATTACTACAAGCAACTATATGCCAATAAAATGGACAACCTGGAAGAAATGGACAAATTCTAACAAACGCACACCTACCGAGACTGAATCAGGATGAAATACAAAACATAAACAGACCAATCACAAGCACTGAAATTGAGACTGTGATTAAAAATCTTCCAACAAACAAAAGCCCAGGACCAGATGGCTTCACAGGCGAATTCTATCCAACATCTAGAGAAGAGCTAACACCTATCCTTCTCAAATTCTTCCAAAATACAGCAGAGGGAGGAACACTCCTAAACTCATTCTACGAGGCCACCATCACCCTGATACCAAAAGCAGAAAAAGATGTCACAAAGAGAGAAAACTACAGGCCAATGTAACTCAGGAAGAGAGATGAAAAAAGCCTCAACAAAATACTAGAAAACAGAATCCAACAGCGCATTAAAAGGATCATACACCATGATCAACAGGGGTTTATCCCAGAAATGCAGGAATTCTTCAATATATGCAAATCAATCAATGTGATAAACCATATTAACAAACTGAAGGAGAAAAACCATATGATCATCTCAATAGATGCAGAAAAAGCTTTTGACAAAATTCAATACCCATTTACGATAAAAAACCCTCCAGAAAGAAGGCATAGAGGGAAGTTACCTGAACATAATAAAGGCCATATATGACAAACCTCCAGCCAACATCAGTCTCAATGGTAAAAAATTGAAACCATTTCCACTACGGTCAGGAATAAGACAAGGTTGCCCACTCTCACCACTATTATTCAACATAGTTTTGGAAGTTTTAACCAGAGCAATCAGAGAAGAAAAAGAAATTAAAGGAATCCAAATCGGAAAAGAAGAATTAAAACTGTCACTGTTTGCAGATGACATGATACTATACATAGAGTATCCTAAAGATACTACCAGAAAACTACTAGAGCTAATCAATGAATTTGGTAAAGTAGCAGGATACAAAATTAATGCACAGGAATCTCTTATATCCCTACGCACTAATGAGGAAAAATCTGAAAGAGAAATTAAGGAAACACTCCCATTTTTGCCAATGAAACAAAAAGAATAAAATACCTAGGAATAAACCTACCTAGGGAGAAAAAAGACCTCTATGCAGAAAACTGTAAGACACTGATGAAAGAAATGAAAGATGATACAAACAGATGGAGAGATATACCATGTTCTTGGATTGGAGGAATCAACATTGTGAAAATGACTATACTACCCAAAGCAATCTACAGATTCAGTGCAATCCCTATCAAACTCCTAATGGCATTTTTCACAGAACGAGAACAAAAAATTCCACAATTTGTATGGAAACATGAGAAAGAAAAATGGAGCTGGAGGAATCAGGCTCCCAGACTTCATACTATATTACAAAGCTACAGTAATCAAGACAGTATGGTACTGGCACAAAAACAGAAATATAGATCAATGGAACAGGATAGAAAGTCCAGAGATAAACCCACACACATATGGTCAGCTTATCTTTGATAAAGGAGGCAAGAATATACGATGGAGAATGAACAGCTTCTTCAATAATTGGTGCTGGAAAAACTGTACAGCTACATGTAAAAGAATGAAATTAGAACACTCCCTAACACCATACACAAAAATCAACTCAAAATGGATTAAAGACCTAAATGTAAGGCCAGACACTATAAAACTCTTAGAGGAAAACATAGGCAGAACACTCTATGACATAAATCACAGCAAGATCCTTTTTGACCCACTTCCTAGAGAAATGGAAATAAAAACAAAAATAAACAAATGGGACCTAATGAAACCTAAAAACTTTTGCACAGCAAAGGAAACCATAAACAAGACGAAAAGACAACCCTCAGAATGGGAGAAAATATTTGCAAATGAAGCAACGGACAAAGGATTAACCTCCAAAATATACAAGCAGCTCATGTAGCTCTATATCTAAAAAAACAAACTACCCAATCCAAAAATGGGCAGAAGACCTAAACAGACATTTCTCCAAAGAAGATATACAGATTGCCAGCAAACACATGAAAGGATGCTCAACAACACTAATCATTAGAGAAATGCAAATCAAAACTACAATGAGGTATCACCTCACACCAAATGGCCATCATCAAAAAATCTACAAACAATAAATGCTGGAGAGGGTGTGCAGAAAAGGGAACACTCTTGCACTGCTGGTGGGAATGTAAATTGATACAGCCACTATAGAGAACAGTATGGAGGTTCCTTAAAAAACTAAAAATAGAAATACCATATGACCCAGTAATCCCATTACTGGGCATATATCCTGAGAAAACCATAATTCAAAAAGAGTCATGTACCACAATGTTCATTGCAGCTCTATTTACAATAGCCAGGTCATGCAAGCAAGCTTAGTGTCCATTGACAGATGAATGGATAAAGGAGATGTGGCAGATATATACAATGGAATGTTACTCAACATAAAAAAGAAACGAAATTGAGTTATTTGCAGTGAGGTGGATGGACCTAGACTCTGTCATACAGAGTGAAGTAAGTCAGAAAGAAAGAGAAAATCAAATACCGTATGCTAACACATATATATGGAATCTAAAAAATAAAAAAGGTTCTGAAGAACCTAGGGGCAGGACAGAAATAAAGATGCAGATGTAGAGAATGGACCCGAGGACACGGGGAGGGGGAAAGGTAAGCTGGGACGAAGTGAGAGAGTGGCATGGACATATATACACTACCAAATGTAAAACAGATAGCTAGTGGGAAGCAGCCGCATAGCACAGGGAGTTCAGCTCAGTGCTTTTTGTCCACCTAAAGGTGTGGGATAGGGAGGGTGGGAGGGAGACGCAAGAGGAGGAGATATGGGGATATATATATATATACATATAGTTGATTCACTTTGTTATACAGCAGCAACTAACACAACATTGTAAAGCAATTATACTCCAATAAAGATGTTAAAAATAAATAAATTAATAAGAAATAAGGAAGGAAGGAATGGGGGAGGGGGGAGGGAAAGAATAAAGGAAACGAAAGAAAGAAAGAAAGAAAAGGAGGAAGGAAAGGAAGAAAAAAATAGAAATGAAATGAAAAGTATCCAGGTTGGAAAGGAAAAAGTGAAACTATCTGTATTTGCAGATTGCATGATTTCGTACGCAGAAAATCCTAAGGAAACCACTAAAAAGCTATTAGAACTAATAAATTCAACAAGGTTGTAGGATACAAGATCAAATCACATTTATCTTCTTTTTCAGATGCCCAATCTCACATCAGGGACAACCACCTTTTCTTGAGTATCTTCGAAAATTTCCAGGCATAGATAGAGAGACATACGGTATTGATATTTCTGTATCAGCACATATAGAAATACCTCATTCTTTTTTTTTCCTCCCTGGGGAATATTCTACTATAATCATGTACAAAACTTTATTTATGGCACTTTCAATGAAAGACTTTTAGATAGTTTCCTAGTGTTTACTATTACAAACAGTATTGCAATGAACATTTTTTAGGCATATGTATATCTCTATACTGTGTATTACTAGAAATGGAATTGTTACCTCAAAGGTTATGTGCATTTGTAATTTTGATAGCTATTGCAAAACAGTCCTCCAAACGAAAAAGCTGTACCAGTTTACATGCCTACTGACAGCACATTTGAGCACTGCTTCCCCTCCCCCCATCTCATCAACACAGAACTATCAAAGCTCTTGATGTTGGTTAATCTGATAAAACTTGATACTTTACTGTTTAACTTTGCCTGTGAGAAAAGTTAAGAATCTTTTCCAATGTTTCATTTTCTCTCTTTTTCTTTAAATTTTTCTCCCCTTTTCCTTTCTTGGAGTGTTGGCCTTTGATTCGGAAGAATTCTTAGTGCACTAGGTAAATTAGCCTTTTGTTGCTATACATATGCTAGTCCACATTTGTTTGCTTGTAAAAGCCCCTCTTTCCCTGCTTATTTTATCATTTATTTTTTGACATTATTTGTGGTATATTTTGACTTGTACAAAATGTTAAGTTATATTTTGTCAAATGATTATTATTTTTTTCTTTAAGTTTGATGGGCTTTATGTGTTTCCTAGAAAGCCTGCTTTCACACCAAGATTATAAAAGTAAATTCTCCCATGGATACTTCCAATTATTTTCATGTTTTTACTTTTTAACATTTCAATATTTGAACCATCTGGAATTTATTTTTGTGTAAATTGGGATTTAACTTTATTTTTTCAAATGGGTGACCAGTTGCTCCATCATAATTTATTAAATAACCATCCCATATGGCTCTGAAATGTTACTTACTTCACCTACTAAATCTCCTCATGGATTGGGGTCTGTCTTGGGACTCTTATTTTCCATTATTCTGAAGGCTCATTCATGTACCAGAACCAAACTGTTTTACAACAGATATCAATATCTGGTACTGCTACCAATACTTTATTTCAGAGAAAAAAGTCTGCTCTCAGGCTTGTACAACAGATATAAAATTGACCATGTGAACCATAAGGCAACCTATTCAGAAACAGACAGTGCAGCCTGTTAATCACTTGGAACTTTCTGACAATCAGCCTAGCTAACATTTTTAACATTCACTTTACTGGATAAAAGGTCCTCACTGAGGCACAAAAACTTGGACCTAGGAAGGCTAAAGAAGCCAGCAATTGGGCTTCCCTGGCGGCACAGTGGTTGAGAGTCCGCCTGCCGATGCAGGGGACGCGGGTTCGTGCCGCGGTCCGGGAAGATCCCACATGCCGCGGAGCGGCTGGGCCCGTGAGCCATGGCCGCTGAACCTGTGCGTCCGGAGCCTGTGCTCCGCAACGGGAGAGGCCACAACAGTGAGAGGCCTGCATACTGCAAAAAAAAAAAAAAAAAAAAAGCCAGGAACTCTACCTTCTCCTCTGACAAATGTTCTCATTTCCAGAGAGGCTGTGACTTCTCTGAGTTCCCACATTGCCACAGTGACCCTCGGATCATGGGAGTACAGGCACAAGTCTGCCTCTGACCAGGAAGCAGGGCACAGGGGTACATACTGTGGTCTGATGAAATATTCAGATTGCTTAAAAATGTACCTGGCCAGTAATGGTTACTTCAGCTTTAGGAAGTGGTGGAGTAAACCCATACCCAGGTTGCTGCTGCTAGAGGAGGAATTGGAATTGGCCAGTAGAGATAGCCCTGACCCAGTTGATAGAAGATCAATAAAGAGAAAAACAAATACTGTATGCTAACACATATATATGGAATCTAAAAAAAATGGTTCTGAAGAACCTAGGGGCAGGACAGGAATAAAGACACAGATGTAGAGAATGGACTTGAGGACATGGGTAGGGGGAAGGGTAAGCTGGGACGAAGTGAGAGAGTGGCATGGACATATATACACTACCAAATGTAAAACAGACAGCTAGCCAGAAGCAGCCACATAGCACAGGGAGATCAGCTCGATGCTTTGTGTCCACCTAAAGGGGTGGGATAGGGAGGGTGGGAGGGAGATGAAAGAGGGAGGAGATATGGGGATATATGTATATGTATAGCTGATTCACTCTGTTATAAAGCAGAAACTAACACACCATTGTAAAGCAATTATACTCCAATAAAGATGTTAAAACAAACAAACAAACAAAAAAACTCCAAAAGATACATGTACCCCTTGATAGCAGCACTGTTCACAATAGCCAAAACATGGCAACAACCTAAATGTCCATCGACAGATGAATGGGTAAAGAGGTACATATATACAATGGAATACTACTCAGTCATAAGAAAGAACAAAATAAGGCCATTTGCAGCAACATGAGATTATCATACTAAGTGAAGCAAGTCAGAAAGAGAAAGACAAATATCATATGATATCACATATATGGAACCTAAAATAAGGCACAAATGCTCCTATCTACAAAACAAAAACAGACTTGTAGACATAGAGAACAGACTTGTGGTTGCCAAGGGGGAGGGGAGGGAGAGGGATGGACCGGGAGTTTGGGGTTGGTAGATGCAAACTATTACATTTAGAATGGATAAACTATAAGGTCCTAATGTATAGCACAGGGAACTATATTCAATAACCTGTGATAAACCATAATGGAAAAGAATATAAAAAATAATGTGTATGTATGTATAACTGAGTCACTTTGCTGTACAGTAGAGATTGGCACAATACTGTAAATCAACTATACTTCAATAAAAAAATTTTTTAGTCTACTGTATACACTAGCATGAGCCATCTGAAAATGAAATTCAGAAAACACTTCCATTTACAAGTACATCAAAAAGAATAAAGTACTTGGGAATAACCTTAACAAAAGAAGTTTAAAAATTCATAGTCCAAAAACTACAAAACACTGTTAAAATAAATCAAAGAAGATATAAATAAATGGGAAGACAGCCCATGTTCATATATCAGAAGACTTAATATTGTTACATGGTAATACTCCCCAAATTAATCTGTAGAATCAATGCAATCTCTATGAAAATCACAACTGTCTTTTCTTTCTTTTCTTTTCTTTTTTTGCATGAGTTGACAAGGTGATCCTACAATCCATATGGGAATGAAAAGGACCCAGAATAGCAAAAACTTTCTTGAAAAAGAGCAGCAAAGTTGAAGGACTCACAATTCCCAATATCAAAACCTACTACAAAGCTACAATAATCAAAACACTGTGGTACTAGCACAAGAATAGACACATAGGTCAACTGAATAGAGCTAATAGATCATACATAAGCCCCAAATTTATGGTCAATTGATTTTGGACAAAAATGCCAAGATAATTCAATGGGGAAAGAGTGTTTTTTTCAACAACTGGTGCTAGGACAACTGGATAGCCACATGCAAAAAACATGAAGTTGGACACCTATCTGATACCAGACACAGAAAATTAACTCAAAGATAATAAACTAAATGTAAAAGCTAAAAGTTTAAAACACAGAAGTAAATCTTAAGGATATTGGGTTAATCTATTTTTTTCTTACATACAACACTAAAAACCACAAGTGAAAGAAGAGAAGAATGACAAGTTGAACTTCATCAAAATTGAAAACTTTGTATTTCAAGGAACACCATCAAGAAAATGTAAAAATAACCTACATTACATAAATATTCATAGCAGCATTATTTATAGTATCCAAAAAGTGGGAAAAATCCAAGTGTCCATCAGCTGGTAAATGCAATAATGAAATGTTTTATATCTGTATAATAAAACATTACTTGGCAATAAAGCAAAATGAAGTGGCAGGCTCAACTTCAAGTGTGGCAGTGTGAGGACCTCTGTGAACACACTCCCCAGAAAAATTGGTGAAAAAATTTTTTTAAATCATTAATTTCTGGTTTCCAGTCTGGCATGTAACTCTATCCTAACAGCAAACAAAAAGATGAGCAAACTGAAAATCAACTCTTCTTTGATCCATCAGAGAACTGAGGTCACAGGGAAAACTTCTGCCCCCCAAATTAGAGACACAGACAAGCAGACACAGAGAATCAGAACTTAAGGGAGCAGAAACCAGTACTGGGGTAGGAAAATCTGAAGTGTACAGTAGTATCCCCAAGATCCCCAGTGGATGCCTGAAACCGAGGATAGTACCAAACCCTATATATACTACGCTTTTTCCTATACATACATACCCATGATAAAGTTTAATTTATAATTAGGCACAGTAAGAGATTAATAACAATAACTAATAATAAAATAGAACAATTACAACAATATGCTGTAATAAAAGTTATGTGAATGTGGCCTCTTTCTGTCTCTCAAAATATCTTATTGTACAAATTTAATGCCTTTTCCATCTTAACTAAGCACTCATCATGCACTGTAGCTGTAACTTTTGCAGTTTGAGGTACAACAGCAAAACCAGCACAGGTTTCTTTACCCTTCATCACAATTTCATGGATAGGAGATTCCTTCTTACTGTAGATCTTAGCAACCTCAACATGCGATTATTTTTCTTTCCTTATTAAGTTGAGAAGAGAACTTTCATCTTGCCCTTAAAGGAAGCACTTTATGGCTCCTCTTTGGCATGTCCGAATTGCCAGCATCACTACTCTTGCACTTTGGGGCCACTGTTAAGTAAAATAAGGGTTACTTGAACACAAACACTGCGATCTGCGATGGTTGATCTGATAACCAAGATGGCTACCAAGTGACTAATGGGCAAGATACACTGGACAAAGGGATGATTCACGTCCTGGGTGGGACTGAGAAGGCCATTGTGAGATTTCGTCATGCTACTCAGAATGGTGCACAATTTAAAACTTATGAATTGTTTATTTCTGGAATTTTCCACTTAATATTTTTATTTTACCGCAGTTTACTGTGGGTAAATGAAATCACAGAAAGTGAAACCGCAGATGCGGGGGAACTATTATAATTGACAAACTGTTGGAGGTTCAGTGTGGACAAGTCTGCAAGTTAAGAATTCCAGGGGAAACCAGTCATACGGAGGGCCTCACACTTTTGTGAGTTTTACCTCCAGGAGCTCTACCACATTCTCACAGTGAAGATCAGAGAAAAATCCCCTAGTGCTTTCAGCAGGGGGAGGAGAAATGGAAACATTTTGAAATATGCTAAACCATTCTGTTCTTCTTAATAAGGTCTTCCCTCAGGAGAAGCTATTTTACCAGAGTCTAACCTGCTGGGATTTTATTAGAGCCTAATGGACCTAGGGGAAGGGAAATACCCAACTCCAGCTCCATATGATTAAGGATTCAATTCTCCAAGAAGTTCACAGTCCAGCGGCACAAGCTCACTAAAAAACTGATACTTAATCATAGGACTACATGACACTTCCCCTCCTCCCACACCTTACCACTACTCTACTAAAGACCTATTTACCACAGTTCCTTTTACCTAGTACATCATGTCCACCTTACAACAAAAAATTGCAGGACATACTAAAAGGTGAAAAACACTGACTGAAGAGAAAAAGCAAGCATCAGAACCAGATTCAGATATGGCAGGGATGTTGGAATTATCAGACTGTGAATTTAAAAAGACTATGATTAGTATGCTAAAAAGTTCTAATGGAAAAATTAGACAACATGCAAAAACAGACAGGTAATGTAAGCAGAGAGTTGTAAATTCTAAGAAAGAGCCAAACAGAAATGCTAGAGACCAAAAACACTGTAACAAAAATGAAGAATGCTTTTGATAAGCTCATTAGTAGACTGGACAGGGCAAGGAAAGAATCTCTGAGCTTGAAGATATATCAACAGAAACTTCCAAAACTGAAAAGCAAAGAGAAAAAAGACTGAAAAAAAAGTCAGAACAGAATATCCAATGGTTGTGGGACAACCACAAAAGGTGTAACAGGGCTTCCCTGGTAGCACAGTGGTTGAGAGTCCACCTGCCGATGCAGGGGATGCAGGTTCATGCCCTGGTCTGGGAAGATCTCACACGCTGTGGAGTGGCTGGGCCCGTGAGCCATGGCTGCTGAGCCTGCGTGTCCAGAGCCTGTGCTCTGCTACGGGAGACACCACAACAGTGAGAGGCCCGCATACCGAAAAAAAAAAAGGTGTAACATACATGTAATGGGAATACCAGAAGGAGAAGAAAGATAGAAAGGAACAGAAGCAATATTTGAAGCAATAATGTCTGAGAGTTTCTCCCAAATAAATGTCAGACACCAAACCACAGATCCAGGAAGCTAAGCAAACACCAAGCAGGATAAATTCTCCCCCAAACCTACAACTAGGTATATCATATCCAAGTTTCAGGAAATCAAAGATAAAGAAAATAATCTTGACCTCCCAGTTTGTCAAATAATGGGATAATTTCCCTTTATTCCTGGAAGGGACATTAGATTAGAAGGAAAAAACACAAGAACTGGAAAATGGCATTAAAAGCTAATACCAAGCAGGCTTATGGGAGTAAGATCTGGATTCCCTCTTAACTACATTTGGAGGAGCTTGTCTGTTGTACTGTGAGGTGGTTCTTATTTGGTTTCCTGCTGATCTTCAGGCTGGAAGAAATTTTGTTGAATTAGGGGGAAGAAATCCAAATGACAACCATGGAAAAATCAGTCCCAGTAGGAACCGTACTCCATTAGCATGGGTTTGACAAGTGCCTCATATTGAACGTGAAGATAAACCGGAGTTCACTGTCCCAACACTGTCTTAAAGGTGAATGCTTTCATATGAACAAGGATGTTTACCACATAATCATATATATTTGTGTATCCATAATATATAAATATATATGTATATTTGAAATAAAATATGGTATAGTGAAAAAGAAAAAAGAAAATAATCTTGAAAAAAGTCAGAGGGGAAGAAAACACCTTACCTTTAGAGGAGCAAAGATAAGAATTACACCTGACTTCTCAGAAACCATGCAAGGAAGAAAGGAGTGGAGTGAAATATTTTAAATGTTGGGAGAAAAAAACAACTGAACTAGAATTCTGTATCTGTGAAATTATCATTCAAAATGGAGAAAGAAAGACTCCTCAGAAAACAAAACTTGAGGGAATTTGTTGCCAGTAGACCTGCCTTGCAAGAAGTTCTTTAGGAAGAAGGAAAATGATATAGGTCAAAAACTTAGATTTCTTTAAAGAAAGAAGAGCATCATAGAATAAATAAGTGAAGGTAAAATAAAAACTTATATTTTTCTTATTCTTGATTGATCTAACAGATAGCAGTTTGTTCAAAATAACAATGGCAACAATGTATTCAATTATGTATACATATTCATGTATGAATGAAATGAATAACAGAAATGAGACAGGGACAGAAGAGAAGAATTAGAATTCTATTATTATAAGGTACTTGCATGAAGTAGTATAGTGTTATCTGAAAGTGGACTTGGATCAGTTGTTAATGTCTATTACAAACTCTAGGAGAAACACTAAAAAGTAAAAAATAAAAAAGTTTGATATTCTATGATATGCTAAGAAATGAGAGAAAATGGAATCACATAAAATGCACAACTGAAACCACAAAAGGCTGGAAAAGAGTAGAAGCTAAAAATAGAAACAAGGAACAAGGGCAGCAAATAGAAAACAGTAACAAATATATTAGCTATTTCTCCAGCTATGTCAATAATAACTTTAACATCACTAATTAAAAGACAGAGATTGTCAGAATGGATGAAAAACAGGACTCAAATATATGTGAGGCAAAAACTGACAGAATAGCAAGGGAAAATAGATGAATCCACCATTATGGTTAGGGACTTCAACATCCCTCTATTAGAAAAGGACAGATCCAGCAGCCAGAAAATAAGTAAGGATATAGTTGAACTCAACAGCACCATCAATCAACTGGATAAAATTGAAATCTATAGACTACAGATTACTTCACCCAATTACAGCAGATTACACAGCCTTCTCAAGTTCACATGGAACATTTGCCAAGATAGACTGCACTCTGGGCCATAAAACACATGTTAAGTTTAAAAGAGTAAAAATCATATAATGTGTGCTCTCAGACCACAGTGAAACTATTATAGAAATCAGTAACAAAAAGATTGATGGAAAATCCCAAAATACGTGGAGATTAAACAACACACTTCTAAATAACACAAAGGTCAAAGAAGAAATCTCAAGACAAATTTTAAAATATCTGGAGTTAAATGAAAATGAATACACAACATATCAAATGTGTGGAATGCAGCAAAAGCAGTGCTTAGAGGGAAATTGATAGCATTGAATGCCTATATTAGAAGAGAGATCTAAAATCAATAATCTAAGCTTCCACCTTAGGAAACTAGAAAAAGAAGAGCAAATTAAATCCAAAGCAGAAGAAAATAAATAATAAAAAAATTAGAGCAGAAATCAATGAAACTGAAAATGAGAAATCAATGGAGAAAATTAGCAAAACCAAAAGTGGCTCTTTGAAAAGATCAGTAAAATCGATAAGCCTCTAGCCAAGCTAACTAAGAAAAAAAAAAAGAATGAAGACACAAATTACTAATATCAGAAAGGAAAGGTGACATAACTACAGATCTCATGGGCATCAAAAAGGTAATAAATGAATGCCATTGACTACTCTGTGCCCACAAATTTGATAACCTAGATGAAACAGACCAATTTATTGAAAGACACAGTCTGCCAAAACTCACACAAGAAGAAATAGATAATCTGAATAGGCCTATACCTATTAAAGAAATTGAATCAATAATTAATAGCCTTCCAAAACAGAAAGCATCAGGCCTAGATGGATTCACTGGTGAGTTCTATCAAACATTTAAGGAAAAAATTATACCAATTCTCTACAATCTCTTCCAGAAGATAGAAGGAGAGGAAATACTTCTTAACTCATTCTATGAAGCCAGCACTACCCTAATACCAAAACCAGACAAAGATATTATAAAAAAAGAAAGCTACAGACCAATAGCTCTCATGAACATAGATGTAAAAATTCTCAACAAAATATTAGCTAATTGAATACAACAAAAAATACAATAAAAAGAATTATATATTACAACCAACTGGATTTATCTCAGTTATGCAAGGCTGGTACAATATTTAAAAATCAATTAATGTAATCCATCACATGAATAGGTCAAAGAAAAACTATATGATCATGTCAACAGATGCAGAAAAGCATTTGACAAAATCCCTCACCCATTCATGATAAACACTCTCATCAAATTAGGTATACCGGGGAACATCCTCAGCATGATAAAGAACACCTACAAAAAGCTAACATCATACTTAATGGTGAGAAATTCAAAGTTTTCACAATAAGATCAGGAACAAGGCAAGGATGAACCCTCTCACCAATACTTTTCAACACCGTACTAGAAGTTTTAGTTAATGCAATAAGACAAGAAAAGGAAATAAAAGGTATACAGATTGGGTGGGAAATAAATTAAATAATATAAATAAATTAAATTAATATTTAAATCTCTCCTTGTACACAAATGGACATGATTTTGTCTATGTAGAAAATCTGAAAGACTCAACAACAACAACACCAAAACCCTCCTGGAATTAATAAACAATTATAGCAAGGTTGCAGAATACAAGCTTAACATACAAAGGTCAGTTGCTGTCCTATATAGTAAACAATGAGCAAGTGAAATTTGAAATTAAAAACACAACACCTTTTACATTAACACCCCTCAAAATGAAATAATTAGGTATAAATCTAACAACAGATGTACAATATCTTTATGAGGAAAAACTACAAAACTCTGATGAATGAAATAAAATAACTAAATAAATGGAGAGATATTCCATGTTCATAGAGAGGAAGGCTCAATATGTCAAGGTGTTAGTTCTTCCCAATTTGATGTATAGATTCAATGCAATCCCAATCAAAATCCTAGCAGGTTAATTTGCAGATATCAACAAACTGATTCTTAGTTTATACAGAGAGGCAAAAGATTCAGAATAGCCAATACCACATCGAAGGGAAAGAACAAAGTTGAAGGACTGACATTACCCTATTCGAAGACTAACTATAAAGCTATAGTAATCAAGACAGTGGTATTGGTGAGAGAACAGACAAATAGATCAATGGAACAGATTAGAGAGCCCAGAAATAGACCCACATAAATATAGTTAACTGATCTTTGGCAAAGGAGCAAAGGCAGTAAAATGGAGCAAAGACAGTCTTTTCGACAAATGGTGCTGGAACAACTGGACATTCACATGCATAAAAATGAATCTAGATACAGACCTTACACCTTCATAAAAATTAACTCAAAATGGATCATAGACCTAAATGTAAAACACAAAATTATCAAACTGCTAGCAAGTAACATAGGAGAAAATCTAGATGACCTTGGGTATGGCAATGACGTATAGATAAAACACCAAAGGCACAGTTCATAAAAGAAATCATTGACAAGCTGGATTTCATTAAAATTAAAAATTTCTGCTCTGCAAAAGACAATGTAAATAGAATGAGGAGACAAGCCATTGACTGGGAGAAAATAGTTGCAAAAAGACTGCTATCCAAAATATACAAAGAATTCTTAAAACTTAACAAGAAAACAAACAAATTGATTAAAAAATGGGTCAAAGACCTTAAGAGATACCTCACCAAAAAAGATATACAGATGGCAAATAAGCATATGAACAGATGCTCCACCTCATATGTCATAAGGGAAATGCAAGTTAAAACAACAAGATACCACTACACACCCATGAGAATGGTCAAAATCCAGAACACGGACAACACCAAATGTTGATGAGGACATGGAGCAACAGGAACTCTCATTCACTGATGGTGGAAATGCAACATCATACAATCACCTTTGAAAGACAGTTTGGTGGTTTCTTACAAAATTAAACATGCTCTTACCATACAACCCAACAATCACGCTTCTTGGTATTTACCCAAAGAGGTCAAAAACTTATGTTCACACACAAACCTGCATATGGATGTTTAGAGTGGCTTTATTCATAACTGCCAAAACTTGGAAACAGCCAAGATGTCCTTCAACAGGTGAATGGATAAGTACACTGAGGTACAACTGGACAAGGAAATATTCAGCACTACAAAGAAATGAACTACTAAGCCTTAAAAATACATGAAGGAACCTTAAATGCATATTACAAAGTGAAAGAAGCCAATCTGAAAAGGCTACATATTGTATAATTCCAACTATATGACATTCTGGAGAAGGCAAAACTATGGAGACAGTAAAAAGATCAGTGGTCGCCAAGGGGTTGGGGTAGGGGGTTAGAGAGAGGATGAATAGGTAGAGAACAGGATTTTTAGGGCAGTGAAAATATTCTGTATGATGCTAGAGTGATGGATTCATGTCACTATACATTTGTCCAAACCCATAGAATATACAGCAAGAGTGAATCCTAATGTAAACTATGGATTGGGTGATTATGATGTGTCAATATAGGTTCATCAATTGTAACAAATGTATAACTCTGGTGGGGGCTGTTGATAATGGGGGAGGCTATGCATGTGTGGGTGCAGAGGGTATATGGGAAACCTCCGTATCTTACTCTCAATTTTGCCATGACCTTAAAACTGCTCTAAAAATAAAGTCTACTAAAAAAAATTTAAAGTCGCCAGACATGGTCTTCAAGGTATACAGCAAATGAAAAATATTTATTCAAGAAAATCTGCTAAATTTCTATAAGAAGAGTGAGACCCTGGGGTACTTGAAACAAGATTCACTCCCTCCTCCCTCCCAGCGCATCAAGATAGAAACTCCACTCCATAGTGTTGCAGCCAGGAACACAGGGCTCCCTCTTCCTCAGCTCCTGGTTGAAGGGCTATCTTCCTGGGAAGAACAAGACATCCACATTTCTTAATTATGAGCCCAGCTACCTGTTGGTGAGGCTAATTTCTAGGTCAGTGAGTCTGAGAGGTGGGGCCTCCCTTCTTCCACTTACGGGATAGAGGCTCTAAGTAGGGTGCAGCACCACTGAGAATACTAGGGCCATGATCATTCTTTGACCTGGCTTGTGGGACAGGGTTACCACGTCAAGAGAGGTGAGCCAAGGAGACCTGGAACGCTGCCTTTCCCTCCACTGAGCACTCGGCTCCTAAAGTGGGGGTGTCATTCAGAAGTGTGCCATTGTCTCTGACTGCAGCAGTAGTGCTGTGGCTCGGAGACTGCCCTGGGGGAGAATCAGGCCACAGAACAAAGACCTCTGAATCTCTCCCCAAAGGAACGAACTTTATTTGCAACGGAGTGTGGAGAAGTTCAAGACTAAATGCACTCTCAAAAAGAGTGGAGGTTGTGGTAAAGGGCAATTGTTAGGAGAATGATAGATTCATTAGAGATATAGGCTAAGCCTAGCTAGCTAGACAGGCTAGCTTACTAGAGAGAAACGAGGAAAAAAGCAGCTGGGAAAAGCCCTCCTGGATCATAACAAATCACAAACTGTGACCTAGGAAACTATCCCTTCAAAGGAGCCCAGATTTGATTGGATCAATTTGTGGAACAATTTATGCCATACAGGATTGTTGAAAACAACAGAACAATCAGCTGACAATTAGTGGAACTTAACAGCTGGGAGTGGTCAGTAGAAGAGACAAAGAGAGCCCTGCCAAAACCCAGAATGTCTGTGGGCATCCTAGGGCTATGCCCTCTGGGGAGAATCATAGGCTTCATACTAGGAGTATAGGGGCAGTAGCCTTCACTAAAATAACCCAGTCAGTGACTAAACAATTAAACAAGCAAATATCTTAAATAAGCCCTGGGGCGGGGGTGGGGAGACCAGTACCCAGAATTGCTACAACATGCTATCTAAAATATCCAGTTTACAGCAACTAGTATGAGACATGTAAGGAAACAGGAAAGAATGATCCACACATCAGAAAAAAATCAAGCAACAGAAACTACCTGTGACAATAAGCAGATGTCAGATTTAATAGGCAAAGACTTCAAAGGAGCCATTATATAGATGTTCAAAGAAAACAAAATTATGAATGAAGAAGTAAAAAAAATCTGACAACAATGTCATATTAATAAAGAGTATCTGTAAAGAGAGAGAAATTATTGAAAATAACCAAATGGAAATTTTGGAGTTGAAAAGTACAATAACTCAAATAAAAAACAAAAGAGAGAGAGATCTAGTTTGCTATATCAAAGTACTGAAACCAAGCAGGACCCTGTGGGGCTTCTGGGCACAGAATCCTCTCTGTCCCCCATTTCTTGTTTGTAGGGAACAGACTCCAGCCTCCATGACCTTTCCTGAGTTCCAAAGGGCAGATTCGAACAGTTGCTAATCAAGGGAGGAACAGCCAAGAAACCACCTCTGGCAGGGAACCAGAGAAGCTCATCAAGAAGATCACCAGAGACCAGATTAGAGGACTGCAGGCCCTGCACACACCCTAATCTTGTCAGCAACCCCACTCTTGAACTATTACTATAAAACTCATCAAATCCTCTTGGGATGGGACATATAGTACTTTGGAGCAGAAGTCCACTGTGTCCTTCTTTGCCTGGCAAAGCAATAAAACTATTCTTTTCTACTTCACCCAAAACTCTGTCTCTGAGATTCGATTCAGCACTGGTGAACAGAGGCTGAGCTTTTGGCATCAGTACCATAAACTGGATGGCTTAAAAAAAACACAAATTTATTGTCTCACATTTCTGTAGGCTAGAAGTCTGAAATCAAGGTATTGGCAGGGCCATGCTCCCCCTGAAGCCTCCAGACTTCCTTGCCTTTTCCAGTTTCTGGTAGTTCTAGGCATTCCTTGGCATGTGGCAGCATTACTCCAATCTCTGCCTCCATTTTCTCATGGCTGTGTTCCCTCTTTGTATCTGTGTCCAAATTTCTCTCTTCTTATAAGGATACTGATGCTGAAAGCTCAGCCTCTGTGCACCGGTGCTGAATCGAATCTTGGAGACAGAGTTTTGGGTGAAGTAGAAAAGAATAGCTTTATTGCTGTCAGACAAAGGGGGACACAGAGGACTCCTGCCCCCCAAAACTATATGGCCCAACCTGGGAGGCTTTGATGAGGAGTTTTATAGCAGTGGTTCCAGGTGGGGTTGCTGATAAGGATTAGAGTGTGTGCAGGGCCTTTAATCTGGCCTCAGGTGGTCTCTTGATTAGCTTCTTGAGGTTATCTTCTGTGATCTCTCGAATGAAGAATGCTAAGATCTTGATTTGTTGGGGGTTTTAGTTCTGTAAAGAGCTCAAGGCTATTGTTACATGTATCCCTTGAGGTGGAACCAGGACCCTGCTCCAAGACTGCACTATTGTTTCTTGGCTGCTTCTCCCTTGTCTTTGCATCCCCTCCTTTCCCTGATTAGCAACTGTCTGAAAGGCTTCCATGTCCAGGAGCCCCACAGGGTCTGGCTTGGTTTCAATGCCAATTATATTGGATGAAAGGTCCACCTTTCTTCAGTATGACTACATCTTAACTAATTATATCTGTAATAACTCCACCCCAAATAACTCACATTTTGAGATACTGGGGATTAGGACTCCAACATATCTCTTTACAGGACATAATTCAACACATAACAACTGGTAACTGTAATTATGCAATTATAAAAGACAGTAAAAATGCTCGTTTCTTCTCCTTTCTTAACTGATTTAAAAACCAATTATATAAAACAATATGTATATAATGTATTGTTGTGGATGTAACATATAGACAAGTAATATATTTACCAATAAGACCAGAGAGGAAGTGGGTGGAGTCAAGGCTATATTGGACTAAGGAAAAGACTCAAGATAGAAACTCGAATCCACAGGAACAAACGAAGAAAATCAGAAATGTATTAATTTTAAGGTTACAAATAAATTTTAGCAAGTAGGCGAATTTGTAAATATGGAATCCATGAATAATAAGAATCAACTGTATATAGGAGTAACATTTATAATAGGAGTAACATTTCTAAATGTCACTGGAACTAAGTTAGTATAAATCTGAAGCTGATTCTGATAAATTAATCTATGTATGGTAAGCCTGAGAGCAACAACTAATAACTCAAAATAGTAGTGTAAAAATCATTTAAAAATTAAAATGCTACATTAGAAAATATTCACTTAATATGAAATAATGCAGTAAAGGAGGAACGGAGGATGAAGACATGAAACAAGAAACCAAAAATTAAAATGGCAAATGTAAACAAAACTATATTGATAATAATATTAAATGTAGGGAGACCTTCAAGATGGCAGAGGAGGAACACATGGAGATCACCTTCCTCTCCACAAATACATCAGAAATACATCTACATGTGGAACAACTCCTACAGAACACGTACTGAATGCTGGCAGAAGACCTCAGATTTCCCAAAAGGCAAGAAACTCCCCAGGCACCTGGCCGTGTGGCTGACAGGGTCTCCGTGCTCCAGACGGGTGTCAGGCCTGCACCTCTCAGGTGGGAGAGCCGAGTTCAGGACATTGGTCCACCAGAGACCTCCTGGTCCCACGTAATATCAAATGGCGAAAGTGGTCCCACAGATCTCCAACTCAACACTAAGACCCAGCTCCACTCGACAACCAGCAAGCTACAGTGCTGGACACCCTATGGCAAACAACTAGCAGGACAGGAACACAACCTCATCCACTAGCAGAGAGGCTGCCTAAAATCAAAATAAGGTCAAAGATACACCAATGGATGCAGTCCTGCCCACAGGAAAGACAAGATCCAGCCTCATCCACCAGAACACAGGCACTAGTCCCCTCCACCAGGAAGCCTACACAACCCACTGAACCAACCTTAGCCACTGGGGGCAGACACCAAAAACAATGGGAACTACGAACTTGCAGCCTGCGAAAAGGAGACCCCAAACACAGTAAGTTAAGCAAAATGAGAAGACAGAGAAACACACAGCAGATGAAGGAGCAAGGTAAAAAACCACCAAACCAAAAAATAAAGAGGAAATAGGCAGTCTACCTGAAGAAGAATTCAGAGTAATGATAGTAAAGATGATCCAAAATCTTGGAAATAGAATGGAGAAAATACAAGAAACATTTAACAAGGACCTAGAAGTACTAAAGAGCAAACAAACAATGATGAACAACACATAAATGGAATTAAAAATTCTCTAGAAGGAATCAATAGCAGAATAATGTAGGCAGAAGAACGGATAAGTGACCTGGAAGATAAAATAGTGGAAATAACTACCACAGAGCAGAATAAAGAAAAAAGAATGAAAAGAATTGAGGACAGTCTCAGACACTTCTGGGACAATATTAAACGCACCAACATTCGAAGTATAGGGGTCCCAGAAGAAGAAGAGATATAAAAAGGGTCTGAGAAAACATTTGAAGAGATTATAGTTGAAAACTTCCCTTATATGGGAAAGGAAATAATCAAATCCAGGAAGCACACAGAGTCCCACACAGGATAAATCCAAGGACAAACATACCAAAACACATGTTAATCAAGCTATCAAAAATTAAATACAAAGAAAAAATATTAAAAGCAGCAAGGGAAAAACAACAAATAACATACAATGGAATCCCCATAAGGTTAACAGCTGATCTTTCAGCAGAAACTCTGCAAGCCAGAAGGGAGTGGCAAGACATATTTAAAGCGTTGAAAGGGAAAAACCTACAACCAAGAATACTCTACCCAGCAAGGATATCATTCAGATGTGACAGAGAAATTAAAACCTTTATAGACAAGAAAAAGCTAAGAGAATTCAGCACATCAAATCAGCTTTAAAACAAATGCTAAAGGAACTTCTCTATGCAGGAAACACAAGAGAAGAAAAAGACCTACAATAACAAACCCAAAGCAATTAAGAAAATGGTAATAGGAACATACATATTGATAACTATCTTAAATGTAAATGGATTAAATGTTCCAACCAAAAGAAATAGGCTGGCTGAATGGATACAAAAATAAGACCTGTATATATGCTTTCTACAAGAGACCCACTTCAGACCTAGGGACACATACAGATGGAATGTGAGGGGCTGGAAAAAGATATTCCATGCAAATGGAAATCAAGAGAAAGCTGCAGTAGCAATTCTCATATCAGATAAAATAGACTCTAAAATAAAGACTATTACAAGAGACAACGAAGGACACTACATGATGATCAAGGGATCAATCCAAGAAGAAGATATAACAATTGTAAACATTGATGCACCCAACAAAGGAACACCTCATTACATAAGGCAAATGCTAACAGCCATAAAAGGGGAAATCGACAGTAATACAATAATAGTAGGGGACTTTAACACCCCACTTTCACAAAGGACAGATCATCCAAAATGAAAATAAATAAGGAAACAAGCTTTAAATGATACATTAAATAAAATGGACTTAATTGATATTTATAGGATATTCCATCCAAAAACAACAGAATACACTTTCTTCTCAAGCACTCATGGAACATTCTCCAGGGTAGATCATATCCTGGGTGACAAATCAAGCCTTGGTAAATTTAAGAAAATTGAAATCATATCAGGTATCTTTTCTGATCACAACACTACGAGACTAGATATCAACTAAAGGAAAAAAATCTGTAAAACATACAAACACGTGGAGGCTAAACAATACACTAATAAATAACCAAGGGATCACTGAAGAAATCAAAGAGGAAATTAAAAAATACCTAGAAACAAATGACAATGAAAACATGACAACCCAAAACCTACGGGATGCAGCAAAGGCAGTTCTAAGAGGGAAGTTTAAAGCAATACAATCCTACCTCAAGAAACAAGAGACAGCTCAAATAAACAACCTAACTTACATCTAAAGCAGTTAGAGAAAGAAGAACAAAAACCCCCAAGTTAGCAGAAGGAAAGAAATCATAAAGATCAGATCAGAAAAAAATGAAAAAGAAATGAAGGAAACAATAGCAAAGATCAATAAAACTAAAAGCTGGTTCTTTGAGAAGATAAACAAAATTGATAAACCATTAGCCAGACTCATCAAGAAAAAAAGGGAGAAGACTCAAATCAGTAGAATTAGAAATGAAAAAAGAGAAGTAACAACTGACACTGCAGAAATACAAAGGATCATGAGAGATTACTACAAGCAACTCTATGCCAATAAAATGGACAACCTGGAAGAAATGGATAAATTCTTACAAAAGCACAACCTTCCAAGACTGAACCAGAAAGAAATAGAAAATATAAACAGACCAATCACAAGCACTGAAATTGAGACTGTGATTAAAAATCTTCCAACAAACAAAAGCCCAGGACCAGATGGCTTCACAGGCGAATTCTATCAAACATTTAGAGAAGAGCTAACACCTATCCTTCTCAAACTCTTCCAAAATATAGCAGAGGGAGGAACACTCCCAAACTCATTCTATGAGGCCACCATCACCCTGATACCAAAAGCAGACAGAGATGTCACAAAGAAAGAAAAATATAGGCGAATATCACTCACGAACATAGATGCAAAAATCCTCAACAAAATACTAGCAAACAGAATCCAACAGCACAGGAAAAGGATCATACACCATGATCAGGTGGGATTTATCCCAGGGATGCAAGGATTCTTCAATATACACAAATCAATCAATGTGATAAACCACATTAACAAACTGAAGGAGAAAAACCATAGGATCGTCTCAATAGATGCGGAAAAAGCTTGCAACAAAATTCAATACCCATTTATGATAAAAATCCTCCAGAAAGTAGGCATAGAGGGAACTTATCTCAACAAAATAAAAGCCATATATGACAAACACACAGACAACATCTTTCTCAATGGTGAAAAACTGAAACCATTTCCTCTAAGATCAGGATCAAGACAAGCTTGTCCAGCCTCATGACTGTTATTCAACATAGTTTTGGAAGTTTTAGCAACAGCAATCAGAGAAGAAAAAGAAATAAAAGGAATCCAAATTGGAAATGAAGAAGTAAAGCTGTCACTTTTTGCAGATGACATGACACTATGCCTAGAGAATACTAAAGATGCTACCAGAAAACTTGTAGAGCAAATCAATGAATTTGGTAAAGTAGCAGGATTCAAAATTAATGCACAGAAATGTCTTGCATTCCTATACACTAATGATGAAAAATCTGAAAGAAAAATTAAGGAAACACCCACATTTACCACTGCAACAAAGAGTAAAATACCTAGGAATAAACCTACCTAAGGAGACAAAAGACCTGTATGCAGAAAACGATAAGACACTGATGAAAGACATTAAAGATGATATAAGCAGATGGAGGGATATACCATGTTCTTGGATTGGAAGAATCAACATTGTGAAAATAACTATACTACCCAAAGCAATCTACAGATTCAATGCAATCCCTATCAAACTCCCAATGGCATTTTTCACAGAACTAGAACAAAAAAATTCACCATTTGTATGGAAACACAGAAGACCCTGAATAGCCAAAGCAATACTGAGAAAGAAAAACAGAGATGGAGGAATCAGGTTCCCTGACTTCAGACTATACTACAAAGCTACAGTAATAAAGACAGTATGTTACTGGCACAAAAACAGGAATATAGATCAATGGAAAGCCCAGAGATAAACCCATGCACATATGGTCACCTTATTTATGATAAAGGAGACAAGAACATACAATGGAGAAAAGACAGCCTCTTCAATAAGTTCAATAAGTGGTGCTGGGAAAACTGGACAGCCTGTAAAAGAATGAAATTAGAACACTCCCTAACACCATACACAAAAATAAACTCAGAATGGATTAAAGACCTAAATGTAAGGCCAGACACTATAAAACTCTTAGAGGAGAACATAGGCAGAACACTCTGTGACATAAATCACAGCAATATCCTTTTTGACCCACCTCCTAGAGAAATGGAAATAAGAACAAAAATAAACAAATGGAACGTAATGAAGCTTAAAAGCTTTTGTACAGCAAAGGAAGCCATAAACAAGATGAAAAGACAACCCTCAGAATGGGAGAAAATATTTGCAAATGAAGCAACTGACAAAGGATTAATCTCCACAATTTACAAGCAGCTCATGTAGCTCAACATCAAAACAACAAACACCCTGATCCAAAAATGGGCAGAAGACGTAAACAGACATTTCTCCAAAGAAGACATACAGATTGCCAACAAACATAAAAGGATGCTCAACATCACTAATCATTAGAGAAATGCAAATGAAAACTACAATGAGGTATCACTTCACACCAGTCAGAATGGCTATCATCAAAAAATCTACAAATAATAAATGCTGGAGAGGGTGTGGAGAAAAGGGAACCCTCTTGCACTGTTGGTGGGAATGTAAATTGATACAGCCACTATGGAGAACAGTATGGAGGTTCCTTAAAAAACTAAAAATAGAACTACCATACGACCC
Source organism: Mesoplodon mirus (assembly GCF_964341445.2). Lineage (NCBI taxonomy): Eukaryota > Metazoa > Chordata > Mammalia > Artiodactyla > Ziphiidae > Mesoplodon > Mesoplodon mirus. The sequence goes on along the minus strand of NC_138981.1, from coordinate 60,687,160 downwards.
AGCAATCCCACTTCTGGGCATATACCCTGAGAAAACCATAATTCAAAAAGAGTCTTGTACCACAATATTCATTTCAGCTCTATTTACAATAGCCAGGACATGGAAGCAACCTAAGTGTCCATCGACAGATGAATGGATAAAGAAGATGTGGCACATATATACAACAGAATATTACTCAGCCATAAAAAGAAATGAAATTGAGTTATTTGTAGTGAGGTGGATGGACCTAGAGTCTGTCATACAGAGTGAAGTAAGTCAGAAAGAGAAAAACAAATACCATATGCTAACACATATATATGGAATCTTAAAAAAAATTAAAAGGTTCTGATGAACCTAGGGTCAGGACAGGAATAAAGATGCAGAGTTAGAGAATGGACTTGTGGACACAGGAAAGGGGAAGGGTAAGCTGAGACGAAGTGAGAGAGTGGCATGGACATATATACACTACCAAATGTAAAATAGATAGCTAGTGGGAAGCAGCTGCATAGCACAGGGAGATCAGCTCAGTGCTTTGTGACCACCTAGAGGGGTGGAATAGGGAGGGAGGGAGGGAGAAGCAAGAGGGAGGCCATATGGTGATATATGTATATGTATAATTGATTCAATTTGTTATAAAGCAGAAACTAACACACCATTGTAAACCAGTTATACTCCAATAAAGATGTTAAGAAAATATTAAATGTAAATGAATTAAACAATCCAGTCAAAATGTAGAAATTGTCACACTGGATAAAAAAAATCAGTATAACAGTGTAACCATATGCTATGACATTTTAAATTCAAAGATACAAATAGATTAAAAGTGAAAGGAGCAAAAAAGAGAGAGAGAGAGAAAAAGTGAAAGGAGCAACAAAAATACAAGGAGCAAAAACTGACAAAACATGAAGGGAGAATAGACAATTCAACAATAACATTGGAGACTTCAATTCTCCACTTTTAATAATGGATAGAACTAGGCAGAATATCAACTTTGCACCCTAAGCAATAGAACAATAAGAGGAAACTAAACCCAAAAGTAGCAGTAGGAAGGAAAAGTAAAGGTAAGAGCAGAGATAAATGAAGTAGACAATAGAAAAATAATAGAATTTATTGCGTCAAAAGCTGGTTCTTGGGCCTCCCTGGTGGCGCAGTGGTTGAGAGTCCGCCTGCCGATGCAGGGGATACGGGTTCGTGCCCCGGTCTGGGAGGATCCCACATGCCACGGAGCGGCTGGGCCCGTGAGCCATGGCCGCTGAGCCTGTGCGTCCGGAGCCTGTGCTCCGCAACGGGAGAGGCCACAGCAGTGAGAGGCCCGCGTACAGCAAAAAAAAAAAAAAAAAAAAAAAAAAAAAGCTGGTTCTTGGGGCTTCCCTGGTGGCGCAGTGGTTGGGAGTCCGCCTGCCGATTCAGGGGATGCGGGTTCGTGCCCCGGTCCGGGAGGATCCCACATGCCACGGAGCGGCTAGACCCGTGAGCCATGGCCGCTGAGCCTGCGCATCCGGAGCCTGTGCTCCACAACGGGAGAGGCCACAACAGTGAGAGGCCCGCGTACCGCAAAAAGAAAAAAAAAAAGCTGGTTCTTTTAAAAGATTAAGAAAATTGACAAACGTTAGCTAGACTGACCAAGAGAAAACAGAGAAGACTCAAATTACTAAAATCAGATATGAAAGTGGGGACATTACCACCAAACTTATAGAAATAAAAAGGATTATAAGATAATACTATGAACAATTGTACATAGTATTCTTTTGTACAGTTGTTACAAATTAGATAACCTAGATATAATGGACAAATTCCTAGAAACAGACAAACTACCAAAACTGACTCAGGAAGAAATAGAAAATCTGAATGGATTTATAACAAGTAAAGACATTGAATCAATAATCAAAAATCTCCCAGTAAAGAAAAGTCCAGACCAGATTGTTAGACTGGTGAATTCCACTAAACATCTAAGGAAGAATTTACACCAATCCTTCTCAAACTCATCAAAAAATTAAAGAGGAGAGGACTTCCTAACTCATTCTACAAGGCCAGTATTAGCCTGAGTCCAAAGCTAAACACATCACAAGAAAAGAAAACCACAGACCAAAATCTCTTATATAAATGCAAAAATCCTCAAGAAAATACTAGCAAACCAAATCCAGCAGCATACTGAAAGGATTATATACCATGACCAAGTGGGATTTATCCCAGGAACGTGACAGTGGCTCTGCATATGAAAATCCCTATCATCATAAAACACCACATTAATAGAATGAAGGAAAGAGGCCACATGATAATCTCAAGTAATGCAGAAAAATATTTGACAAAATTCAACACATTTTCATGATAAAAACACTCAACAAATGAAGAATAAGAGGGAACTTTCAAAACACGATAAGGGGCATATATGAAAAACTCAGAGTTAACATAATACTCAGTGGTGAAAGACAAGGACGTTCTCTCTTGCCACTTCTATTCAAAGTTGTACTGGCAGTTCTTGCTGGAGCATTCAGGCAAAAAAAAAAAAAAAGAAAAATTCATTGAAATAGGAAAGGAAGAAGTAAAACTATTTTTATTCTCAGATGACATGATTTTATACGTGCAAACTCCTAAAAAAAACCAAAAAAACTATTAGAGCTAACAAGTGAATTCATCAAAGTTGCAGGGTACAAGGCCAACATACCCAAATCAGTTTAATTTCTATACATTGGCAATGAACAATCCAAAAATAAAATTAAGAAAACAATTTCATTTATCAAAATGAATAGCATCAAAAAGAATAAAATACTTTGGAATAAATTTAACCAAGGACATGCAAGATTTGTACACTGAAAATTACAGAACACTGATGAAAGAAATCATAGAAGCACAAATAAATGGAAATACATTCTGTGTTCATGGACTGAAAGATTTAATATTAAGATATCAATACTACCCAATGTGATCTACAAATTCAACACAATCCCTATTAAAATCTCAATAGCCTTTTTTGCATAAATGGAAGAGCTAATTCTAAAACTCATAAGGACTTCCAGGGGACCCCAAATAGCCAAATCGCTCTTGACAAAAAACAGCAAAGTTAGAGGGCTCACTTCTGGATTTCTAATCATACTAGAAAGCTACACTAATCAACACCATATTACACTGGCATGAAGATAGACATATAGTCAAGTGGAATACAATTCAGAGTCCAATAATAAACCCAAACATCTATGAACAACTGGTTTCAACAAGGTTGTCAACACTACTCAATGTGAAAAGAATAGTCTTTTCCACAAATTGTTCTGGAACAACTGTATAGCCACAAGCAAAAGAATAAAGTTGGACTCCTACCTCACACCATGTACAAAAATTAACTCAAAATGGATTAAAGACCAAAACATAAGAGCTAAAATTATAAAGTTATTACAAGAAAACATAGAGGTAAATCTCCATGATCATGGATTTGGCAATGGATTCTTAGATATGGCACCAAAAGCATAAGCAACAAAAGAAATAATCAATAAACTGGACTTGATAAAAAAAAAATTGCACATCAAAAGTCACTATCAAGGGGCTTCCCCGGTGGCGCGGTGGTTGAGAGTCCGCCTGCTGATGTAGGGGACGTAGGTTCGTGCCCCGGTCCGGGAAGATCCCACATGCCGTGGAGCGGCTGGGCCCGTGAGCCATGGCCGCTGAGCCTGCGCATCCGGAACCTGTGCTCTGCAATGGGAGAGGCCACAACAGTGAGAGGCCCATGTACCGGAAAAAAAAAAAAGTCACTATCAAGAGAGTGAAAGGACAACTCACAGAATGGGGGAAAATATTTGCAAATCATATATCTGATAAGGGTCTAGTATCCAGAATATATAAAGAACAATTACAACTCAGCAATAAAAAGACAAATCACCCAATTTTAAATGAGCAAAGGATTTGAATATATATTTCTCCAAAGAAAATATACAAATGGCCAACAAACACATGAAAAGATGCTTAACATCATGACTCATTAGGGACATGCAAACCAAAAGTACAGTGCCCACTGGGATGGTTATAATCAAAACAACACTCAGTAAAATGTATTGATAAGGATGTGGAGAAATGGTTCAGCCACTTTGGAAAACAGTTTGGCAGTTCCTTGAAAGACTAAACACAGAGTTATCACATGACCCAGAAATTCCACTCCTAGGTTTGAAGAGAATTGACAACATATATCCACACAAAAGCTTGCCAATTCAAAGGTCTGTCAACTGATGAATGGATAAACAAAATATGGTATATCCATAAAATTGAATATCTTTCGGCAAAAATAAAGGAATGAAATACTAATACATCCTACCACATGGATGAATCTCAAAAATCTTATGCTAAGTGAAAGAAGCCATTTACAAAAGAAGACATATTGTATAATATCATTTATTTGAAATGTCCAGAACAGGCAAATCCATACAGGCAGAAAGCAGAGTAGTCATTGCCTAGTACTGGGGAGTGCAGGAGTAGGGGAGGGCGAGGCATTGGCAGTGATGGCTAAAAGGGTACAATATTTATTTTGAGGGTGATGAAAGTATTCTAAAATTGGTTGTGGTAATGGTTGCACAACTCTTTAAATATAGTAAGAACCTTTGAATTGTACACTTTAAATGGGAGAACTTTATGGTATATAAATTACATCTCAATAAAACTGTTAAAAATAATTAAAACCAGGCTACGTTTTTGGTATAAATATATTCCAGAAATATACTAGCCCTGACTCTTATACTTGTACAAGCAACAAATGTTTGTGGATTAAAATTGTTTAGGGTAAGTGGCTCCTCTCTGGGGGCTACCCTTGGCCAACTTCCCAGTCTTAAAGAGGTGAACAGAGCTGTGGCTGCATAGCTATAGAACAGTGGGCAGGTGAGAGCCCAGATGGGCAGGGGCTCCATTTCCACCCTCTTCCTGATCCTTCAGTGCCTTCTAGACTCCTCCATTCTGGAATGGAAGCCTCCTGTTTTCTTTTCCATCCTTGATCAACTTATTCCCCAAGGAGGCACACTCTGGTCTGGTGCTTGCCTAACTCTTGCATTTCCCCTTTCGTTTCCTTTGTACAGTCCCTGGATTTGATATTTGTAATTAATTTATGACTCCCAGCCTTCAGACTCTGCAGCTGAGAGACGTTAGGAGACCTGGGCTCAAATTTCACCTTCCTAGCCGTGTGCCCTTGGCAGTCACTTAAACTCAGTTTCTGCAAAGTGAAAACAACAACTCCTACTTTATAAAGTTGTTTTGAAGACTCAATGAGATACTATGTTTGAAAGCATCTGCTGAATTGAATCCAACATCCTGTCCCATGTCAAGTGAAACCATTCAGTTTACCACTTAATAGCAACTAGCTTCCTTTAGACAGAAATTAGGAAACAGAGAAAGAGGCAGAGGGCAGAGAGCAGAGAAAGAGCTGGATTATATTCCCAGGCACATGCCTATGGATAGCACAAGCAGAAATGTTGCTATCTAACTCCTCGCTCTGTAGTTTGGGGACAACCCAATGCACAATCTCATAAAAAATAATGGGCCCTCCCCCTGCCCCCAGTCGGCCCGATTGCTGCCCAGCAATGGCCTATCTCAGCCATATAAATGATGGATGAAGTGAGCCAGCAACCATCATTCCCTGTGTGGCCTTCTCCCAGCCCAGGACCTTTATTGTTTCTAGCAATGTGATGAGCTGGGAAGGAAGACTTTTGTGAGGAAACTATTACCAGGCCATCAGGATTGGCCACTACTTCCGGCTTGGGCTAGCCAAGGGTCCAGCTAAATCTATTTGGCTACGTGGGGGCTCAGATCAAGGTGTGATGGGAAGGGAGTGTTCAACTTCTCAGTTACACTGAGACTCTGGGATTAGCAATGATTTGCAGTTCTCTGAGCTCTCTGGGGATATCCTCAGGGAGCTTTCTGGCCCTAAGCCTGCTGCTGGGGCCTGGAATGCAGCCTACCCTCACTCCCCACCCCCAGCACATAAACATTCATGATCCACTATAGAAACCCTAGTGCCTGTTCAAGATCAGCTCGAATGTCACCTCAAGCAGGAAGTTTTCTCTGGAGCCCCTTCCCCCGCCACTGCCAGATGTGAGCCTCCCGCCTCTCCATCTCTTCATTGTTCCTCTCCTAAGGCATTCATCACATTCTGTCGTGTGTAATGGTTATTTATGTGTTTGTCTTATCCCTCCTTCTCTACTATAGTCAGGGATTCGGGCCAGTTCATCTCTGTACCCCCCACAGTGCCTGCCATGGAGTAAGAGTTCATTCAGTCAGTCAACAAATAGTTACCAACCACCTACTCTGGGTACTTGCTGAGTACTCAGGAAGTAGACACCCTGGGCCTATTGGAACACTGCTACCACCTCAATTTCCCCTTAGCTGAGACTTGTCTCCAAGGCACTCCTTTCCCACCTTACCCTGGGGTGCAGCAGGCAGGGGGTTCTCTCAAAAGAGGGGAAGTAACTGGCCCTCCTCCCTTCCTCCAGGGAGCTACAAAAGATGCAGATGTTGGGAGCATGTGCTTGCTCCAAAATGACTGTGTGTGGCTCAGCCCAGCGCTCCTCAACCCCAGCCCATACCAGGACCCCTTGGAGGGGTGTACTGTGGGGCAACCAATGAGGTATAGAGTGCCAAATAGAGCTCCCTCCTAATCCCAAGATTTTCACCCTTTACCACCAGCCCCATGCTTCCCCCTCCAGGGGTTACTGAACATTTGCCCCGCACATGGTCCGGGGAGACTGCATACAATGAATAACATGCCAAGAGAGTTTCTGCTTTCTGGAAACCTCCAGGCTAAGAAAGTGTAAGGCTTCTATTCTATGGCCTCATCTGGTGATTTAGGAGGGCAGGGGAGCCCATTCTTTTGCCCCCTTATCCCCATCAGAGGCCTGCAGAGGTGAGCTATGGCTGGCTTCCAGATTGAGCCAGGAGGAAAGCAGGACTATCTGCTGGGTGCAAAGAACCTAACTCACCTCAGCAACATGGAAAGAATTTTTTTGAATTTTATTTATTTATTGTGTTGTACAGCAGGTTATTAGTTATATATTTTATACATATTAGTGTATATATGTCAATCCCAATCTCCCAGTTCATCACACCACCACGAGCACCCCCGCCACTTTCCCCCCTTGGTGTCCATACGTTAGTTCTCTACATCTGTGTCTCTATTTCTGCCTTGAAAACTGGTTCATCTGTACCATTTTTCTAGATTCTACATATATGCGTTAATATACAATATTTGTTTTTCTCTTTCTGACTTACTTCACTCTGTATGACAGTCTCTAGGTCCATCCACGTCTCTACAAATGACCCAATTTCGTTTCTTTTTATGGCTGAGTAATATTTCATTGTATATATGTACTACATCTTCTTTATCCATTCGTCTGTCGATGGGCACTTAGGTTGCTTCCATGACCTGGCTATTGTAAATAGTGCTACAATGAACATCGGGGTGCATATGTCTTTTTTTTTTTTTGGCTGTGTTGGGCCTTCGTTGCTGTGCACAGGCTTTCTCTAGTTGTGGTGAGCAGGGGCTGCTCTTCCTTGAGGTGCACGGGCTTCTCATTGTGGTGGCTTCTCTTGTTGCAGAGCACAGGCTCTAGAGGGCAGGCTCAGTAGTTGTGCTGCATGGGCTTAGTTGCTCCGCGGCACGTGGGATCTTCCCGGGCCAGGGATCGAACCCATGTCCCCTGCATTGGCAGGTGGATTCTTAACCACTGCGCCACCAGGGAAGCCCCATGTGTCTCTTTGAATTATGGTTTCCTCTGGGTATATGCCCGGTAGTGGGATTGCTGGGTCATATGGTAATTCTATTTTTAGTTTTTTTTTTAACACCTTTATTGGAGTATAATTGCTTTACAATGGTGTGTTAGTTTCTGCTTTATAACAAAGTGAATCAGCTATACATATACATATATCCCCATATCTCCTCCCTCTTGCATCTCCCTTCCACCCTCCCTATCCCACCCCTCTAGGTGGTCACAAAGCACCGAGCTGATCTCCCTGTGCTATGCGGCTGCTTCCCACTAGCTACCTGTTTTACATTTGGTAGTGTATATATGTCCATGCCACTCTCTCACTTCATCCCAGCTTACCCTTCTCCCTCCCCGTGTCCTCAAGTCCATTATCTACATCTGCTTCTTTATTCCTGTCCTGTTCTCCATAGTGGCTGTATCAATTCACATTCCCACCAACAGTGCAAGAGGATTCCCTTTTCTCCACACCCCCTCCATCATTTACAACATGGAAAGAATTAAGCCTTTATTCTTGGGAATATTATCTTTGAATGGAGTGTAGGGTAGTACCCAGTGCACCGGATTAGGAGTCAGGACTGGATTCACATCCCAGCTTAACTATTTATTAACTATGAGCAGATTATCTCTCCTTTCTGAGCTTCAGTTTCCTCATCTGTAAAATGGGGTTAATAACCCACTCAAAATCCTGCAGCACTCCAGTCATCAGCCAGGACCCTGCTAGAATGTAATTTAGGGCATGAGAAAACAAAGAAGAGAGATTGTACTTCTTTCATACTGTTCTTTAAAAAAAATTGCTATTTAGAAAAGATTGTCATAGAAATGTCCTGTAATGACAGGAACCTTAAGAGATCTTCTTGTCCAACCATCTCATTATATTGATGGAAAAACTGAGGCCCAGAGAGAGCAAGGTCTGCCTCAGGTCACCCAAACAATACAGCGCCAGAGGAATATCCTTTTAACAAGCACCACAAAAGTTGGCTTTCGTGAAGAACTGACTTCCGAGGGTCTGCCGGCCCCAGTACCTAAAAGCCAAAGCCACTGCTCCTGAGAGTTTTCTAATCTAAGAAGAGCTCATCACCAATAGACTTATGTTCATTCCCTCAACTTAGGTTGTGAAGAAAGATTAAAGGTGGCCAACAAGAAGAAATTTGGGGGACAATGGAAATGTTCATTATCTTGATCTTGGTGATGAGTTTATGGGTGCATACATATATTAAAACTCATCAACGTTTAAATATATGTAATTTATTGGCAGTCAAATGTACCTCAGTAACACTGTAAAAAAAGAGTGGAGGGACCCAAATGTTGAGCTGAGGAAGAGCTAAGCAGGGCCTGAGTATTGCTAACGTGGCCTCAAAGTAGCTTTGTTGTTCAAGACCAGCATTCCTTCCACCCCATTTCATGGAGGCGCCACAGGCAGCTTTCTTGGAGGTTGTCATATCTGGGCCTTTTGAAGCCCTGAGGCTCCTTACTGCTGCTCGGCTGCTGCAGAGCATGGGACCCACCAGGCATGGTTCTCAGACTGTGTCCTGCTCTTTGGTTTACCCCGGGGTGACGTGGCAACCAGTCAGGGATAGGCACAGAACTAACTTTTCTGACTTCTTTCTCCCTAAAGATTCACGGGAAACTTGCAGCTGGAATTGAATGAAAATTCAAAAAGTTTAGGAGTTGATGAAACTGGTTAAGTCATTTGAATGATTTCTATCACTCCCTCTATAGCCATCTCACTTCCACCCCCTGTCATCTTCCTTCACCTCACAGATTCCTGAGAGGACATATATGTGGTACCTAAGATTAGCTTTCAAGCTGCAGAATTGACTTTTTCTTTCTTTGCTTCCCCAGTTTGACAAATGCTTTTTGAGAATTTATCAATACTATGTGCAAGGCTGGGCCCTGTGGGAAACAAAGATGCCTAAGCCATTCCTCTGCCCTCCACATAAACTCTCAGCCTGGGACACAGTGGGAAAAAGATGATGCATGCTGTGAAGGCTGTGCAAGGGCTGGAGCATTGCAAAAAGAGAGGGTGCTCACTTCTACTCAGGGCCCTGGGGGAGCTTTCATGGGGTGGTACCACAGAGCTGAGCCCTAAAGGATGGGTCATTGCCCATATGAAATGGCATTTGGATGGCGCTTTACATTTTACAAAGTGCTTTTCATATAATTCTGTCTCATCACCACAACCATTTAAAAAGGTAGGTGGGCTGTAGCATTAGGCCCATTTTAGAGACAAGGAAACTGAAGCTCACAGGGGATGAGCCTGGGAGGTATGGCATTCAACCCAGGGCTACAGATCTAACCGTTCTTACTACTCCCTGAAGCTGCTTAATAGGCAGAGGCGGGAGGAGCAAGGAAGCCAGAAAGCCAGGAGTCTTTGGGCCATGATGGGTATTTGTGTCAATAGGAAAATTAGGATTGTGTAAGGAAGTGGTGGATCCCAAGACTGGAAATGATGCTTGGGACCCACTTGTTGGCAGCTTTTAGTGCCAGGCTAAGGGTCTGTGTATTTATCACCTATGTTTTATAAGAATAAGGGTAGATGCTAACTAGATTTATTGTGGTGATCATTTTGCAAAATATACAAATACTGAATCATTATGCTGTACCTCTAAAATCAATACAATGTTATATGTCAATTATATCTCAATTAAAAAAAGAATAGGAGAATATGAAAACAATGTATATATAACTGAGTCACTTTGCTGTATAGTAGAAATTAACAAAACATTGTAAATCAACCACACTTCAATAAAATAAAAGAAAAGAAAAGAATAGGGTTAGAATTAGTACTTGGAAGGGAGGTGGGGACCAAACCAGTGATGTATGTAAGGAGCTTCCTTTGCTTTGCTTTTAGGCCCCCAACAAAATAAACAAACAACCTTAGGGTGACCCCAGTCCCACTCCTTCAGCCATGAGTAAATTTCCAGAGAAGGTACAAGGAGACACTCATCCAGGTTAAATAACAAAAGCCATTTCCTTCAGAGCAGCTTGCTTTCAAGCTCCCATGGAGGGGGCAGTAAGGTCAGGGAGCAGAAGGCAATGAGAGAGGGTAGGAAGATAAAGGGAGGGCCAGGAAGGGAAGTCAGGCTCCAGGCCACATCCTGACAGCCAGCCGGGCCCAGCCTGAGGCTCTCCAGAGATGCTCTGGCCAGTTTCCCACTAGGACAAATTCAACTTTAATCAATCTGTTTTCCCCTCCAGCTCATTGTTCTTGCAGGCAAAAGAGAAAGAAAGCCCTTGTGTTGAGACCCTTTGCTAGTTATCCCAGCAGCAGAGGCAGCAGCATGCACCGGGGAGGAAAGGGCAGGCCCCCAAGGACGCAGTGTAAAGCTCACGTGAGTCAGGGAACCTGGGGCAAATTACTGAGCTTCTCTGAGCCTCAGTTTCCTCAAGTATCAAAGGATACCTGCTGAGCTGGCAGGAGAATTCAAAGAGCTCAGTCAGATGGAAGCCCAATGCAATGCTTGGCTCCCAGGAGGGACTCAATAGATGCTAGCTTCCTCAGTTCCTTCCCATTGCGCCTAGAACGGCTGCCAGGGGATGCCCGCGACACAACGAAGCAAGATGTCATCTCACGAGCAGAAGCGTCCAAGCCTAGTGTAGATTTCTCTAGGCCAAACAACGTTTAAGAATGCGTCCCATGTCATGTTTCAGGAGGATAAGCGCTGGGATTGTGCACACTAAGGAAGGAAAAGATTTGAAAAATCCTCTTTCCGGAGGGGCCAGGCAGGGGTTGGGAGGGAAACTATTAAGTGGAAGAGATTCGACCAAAGCAGAGTAATCTGAGGTTTAGTCACCAGCACTTCTGCCTTGAATTTCAGCAAGGAAAGCATTAGAGGAAGCTAATGAGGAAACAAAATATAGTCAATGGCCTAGTTCTCCGTGCTCATGGAGGAGAATATTAGTAGATCTAATAGATCCAATTGATTAGTAAACCTATTCTAGGTTTGTCTCACTGTCACCAGAGATCCAGAAACAGAAAGGTCTCCAGAACCAAATGCTGGCAAATCCTGTCATACAGCCCTCCTGGCAACTGTCTGCACGTAAGTCTCTTTTTAGAGAGGCAGGTCACTCTAAGGCAGTGTGTCCCGATCTCCAGTCACCTGTTTTTGTTTTTGTTTTTGTTTTTGCGGTACACAGGCTTCTCACTGTTGTGGCCTCTCCCGTTGCGGAGCACAGGCTCCAGATGCACAGGCCCTGCGGCCATGGTTCACGGGCCCAGCCGCTCCGCGGTACGTGGGATCCTCCCAGACCGGGGCACGAACCCGTGTCCCCTGCATCGGCAGGCGGACTCTCAACCACTGCGCCACCAGGGAAGCCCACCTTCCCAATTTTTATCACAGCCACAAACCACCTGAACTATTACTTAACTCATATTTTCCTTTAAAGTTCTCACTCTTTCACTTAAATAAACTGTGTATCGCTCATGTAAATGGAAAACCACTACCATGTGCCCTAAATTAAAGGAAACCATGAAAACAAATGCACTGCTATTAAAATAAAAATACTTATTCCTGTGCCATCTAAAAGCCTGAGCTGTACCCCCACTCCCAGGGCAACATGGGCCCACTTTGGGAAGCTGACTCTAAAGAACAAGATCGCTGCCTTGAGGATGAAGCCTACTCCAAGACAGACCTGGCAGCCAAGCTCCTGTCCCAACAGAACACCAGGCTGGAGTGGGAAGGCTCCAATGAACAGCTGGTTTGGGACATGGTGTCTGGGTCTTGCCCTGGAATCTCCTCTCAGATTATGGTAAGTCAAATGGTACTTACCACCTAGGGATAGGCAGAGAGCTGGGCCAGAAGGCAGGCAGGTAAGGGAGCAGCTGCAGTGCCCTGGCTCTTGCTGGTTCAGACTGCATCCCTTTCGGATCCAAAACTTGCACTCAGGAAACTTGTCTATTTAATATGTTGCTAATTGAACGAAGATCCCGCGTGCCACAACTAAGACATGGCGCAGCCAAATAAATAAATAAATATTTTAAAAATGTTGCCAACTGTATTTTTTTGGCAATGATTTCCTCCTTGCTCTCCTGTACTATTTTATAAATTGCCTGTTGAGAATACCAGATGTCTCAGGAGCTCAAAGAGAAGGATGCGGGTCTGGTCCTCAGGTGGGCTAACAACCAGCACGCCCGAGGCCACGTGGGGTAGTGTGGACAGTGGAGTCAGTGAGAGGATTCCAGGAGGAAGATGAAACTGAAGAAATGCATCCCTTCTCCACCTGGAAACCCTCCTACTACAGTTCTTGCCTGCTAAGAACTTGGAGGGGCTTCCTTTTTGTTCTTACTTTTGTTTTTCATGAGGGTCACCAGCTCTTCACATTCATTCAGAGATCAAACAGCAAAGGAAGCTCCTGGACAACATCTTTAGTGACAAATTTGGGCATTTTGATAGCTACGCTCTCATAGATCTATTTTCTATTCCTCATCTTATCCTAATGAAGAACAGGCAGGTTTCAAAGAAGGCACAGAACTGCTTGATAGACAAATAAAAACAAGCTTTTTGCATGGAGAGAGGGGCAGAATTATCTACTCTTTTGACCAGAAAATGGGTTCAAAGAAACTTGCCACCTCCTGCCTTTTCCCTTCTTCTCCATTCCCTGAGTCTTTTCCTCTCCAGGATGGCTGGCTGGCTGTTGCAGTAGGGTGGGACTATATTGGCCAGAGATGATAGAAAACAGACAATCAGAGATGTCTAGAGTTGGGGAAGGCCAGGTCTACAACCATGGGCAGAGAGTAGAGGAAGACTGCAGGACTGGCTGGCTGCGGGCTTGCAGCCTTCAAAGTGTGTGGAGAGACCAGAGGTAACTGATTGTACACCAAAAACTTCTTTAAGTCAAGGCAATCCTAACATACAAAACAATGGGCATGTCCAACTTCCTAGTGTGCCTGGAAATCAAAGCTAAATGCACAGCCTCATAGGCAAGCCAAAAACTTACCTGTCCAGCACATGAAAAGATGCTCAGCATGAGTAGCCATTAGGGAAATGCAATTCCAAATCACAGTGAGGTACCACTTTGCACCCATTAGGGTGGCCATCATTTTTTTAAAAGGTAAAAATAGCAAGTGTTGGTGAAGATGTGGAGAAACGGGAACCCTTGTGGTACATCACTGGTGGCAATGTGAGGTGATGCAGCCACTGTTTAAAACCGTATGGGGGGCCCTCAAAAATACCCCAAAGAATTGAAAGCAGGGAGTCAAATAGATATTTGTACACCCATGTTCAAAGCAGCATTATTCACAATAGCCAAGAGGTGGAAGCAACTCAAGTATCTAGCAATGGATAAACACAGTGTGGTATACACATTCAGTGGAATATGATTCAGCCCGTAAAAGGAAGGAAATTCTGACACATGCTACGATACGGATGAACCCTGAAGATATTATGCTACGTGAAATAAGTCAGATGCAAAAGGACAAATGTTGTATGGTTCCACTTATATGAGGTACATAGAAGAATCAAATTCATAGAGTCAGACAGTAGAATAGTGGTTTATAAGGGGTTGGGGGAGGAGGAAATGGGGTGTTACTGTTTAATGGGTACAGAGTTTCAGTTCTGGAAGATAAAAATGTTCTGGAGACAGATGCACAACAATGTGAATGTACTTAACCCCACTGAACTGTACACTTAAAAATGCTTAAAATGGTACATCTTATGTTATGTATGTTTTATCGCATGCACAAAAAGAACGTGCCTGCCTAGTACTAAAGGCAAATGAAGAGAAGGGACATGGAGTGATCCCAGCCCACTAAGGCTCTCACCCCTGCTAATAACCCACCGAGGGGGCAGGGGATGTACCACTCCAGGTGCTCACTGGAAAGGGGACCTGAAGCAAGGATGAAAGCGAGGGGTCCCTCTGCATGTCTGCAGGAGGCAGGCAGTATTGCAGTAGACAGGGAAGGAGGTAAGATAAGGAGAAACAAGGAAATACGGAGCCAGGAGGACTGTGCGCGGGGAGGGGAGAGGAAGAGCTGCTGGGCAGCAGGAGGCCATGGTGGGTGCTACCTACAGACAAGTATTTATTCTCCCCAGTGGGAAACTCTGGGGCTTCCAGCAGCTCCCCTTAATCCAAGCAAACCCCAACAAGAAGGGAAGCCATCCACCCCCTTCGCCTATTCCGTGAGTGGCTGTTTAAGTGCAGGCTCTGTGCTAAGGGCTGGTGGTGTCAAGAAGGAAACAGAGATGAAACGTGCTCTCAGGGAACTCACAGACTTGTAATAAGGAAAACAGGCAAATACACTACTAACTAGAACCCAAGGGAAAAGGTCCCAGAGGCCCTAGAACAAATCCGAGCAAACGTTGTGGAACGGATAGAAGGGAGAAATGCTGTCCGGCTGAACAGGCTGAGGGGACCTCGTGAAGGAGGTGGCCTTTAAGTTGGGCATTGAGAGCTGGGCAGATGGGGCCTGTGATTTTTGTTTTGTTTATTTGCTCTTCTTGAGAAATAAGCTCTATGCTCATCATTTATAATATCCCAGATTGACTTTCCTCAACCTTTTTCTTACACAGCAGAGCTTTATGTCAGCTTTACACCTAAAATCTTTGAACAAATTAGTTTACATAGGCTCTCAGTGCAGGTAAGACTTGGACATGTGACCACAAAGGTACCAATTACCATATCAAATACTGATCATCCAAATATATTTAGACACACAGAGTTGGAAACTGGCAATTTGCAAATGGAATTTGACACCACACCAGTGTCTGTGAGATGTCAAATACACAAATAAAACTGAAAACATTGTATCCACTATCTATATATTTTTTCAACATGATGCCAGGTGTACAGTCATTTGGACATTATATATATATATATATATATATATATATATATATATATATATATATAACATATTCAGTCTGGGGGGCAAATACGTGGCATTGGAATGTTGAACATTGTAAAAGATGAATTGTTGAAGTCTTTGAATACCAAGCTCAGGAGTTTGGACTCAACTCGAATGCCACCATCAAAATGAGCATTAACCCCTCTCCCCCTCACACTACAGGCTGCGCTCAATATCAGGATATGCCAGAAATCAGTAGGATGTGGCTGATGCCAACCCTGCAGAAATGGCCACATGGCTTAGTGTGGGAATGACAAACAGAGCTGTGCAAGTCAGGTCACAGGGATGGGGAGAGCTTAAAAGCCACAAGAAGGACCCACCGTGTCACAGGTAGGAGCAGAGCCATGGCACAGATGCTCACCCAGGCCCTTAGGAAGCTGTAAGGCATGTGCCACTGCTGGGCATTTATAGTGACAGGAATCCCTGGGGGCAGGACACAAGGACTTCTCCCTATAGCAGCCATTGGCTGCTGATACAAATTCCAGCTGGAACTGGGGCAAAAAGTTCAGCGCTCCTCCAGTTTTTGTTTTGTTTTGTTTTGTTTTGTTTTGTTTTTTTGCAGTACGCGGGCCTCTTGCTGTTGTGGCCTCTCCCGTTGTGGAGCACGGGCTCCGGATGCGCAGGCTCAGCGGCCATGGCTCACGGGCCCAGGTGCTCCGCGGCATGTGGGATCTTCCCGGACCGGGGCACGAACCCGTGTCCTCTGCATTGGCAGGCGGACTCTCAACCATTGCGCCACCAGGGAAGCCCTCTCCTCCAGTTTTTAACCCCGTCCCCCAGTCCTCCAACCTCAGGCTCACTAACTCCTCTGCCTTTTTTTTCAGTCCCACTGCACCAGCAGGCAAAATACCATGGCAACCTGCCGTGAACAGGGAGCTGGGAATGCTCTGTACTGCTGGCCAGGTTGGGTCCAGCTGGGCATTGGGACCAGCCGCTGCTGCAGCTCCTTAGCCTCACCTTCTTGCCTTACCCCACGGGCTTCCTCTTCCTCTGGAAGCTAGCCTTTGCCTCTCACCTAGGCCAGCTGGGCAGCCAGCAGGTACCTGGCGTACATCCCTGGCTGGACAAACTAGTGGCTACACCTACTGGCCAAAGGATTCCAGGTGGAAAAAAATACTCTGATGGATGGAGCAGAGGTCTGCAGAAATCCAAGAAATAGATAATCCAGATCCACCACTTGCAATGCAAAAGCACATGCTCAGGTGGCCACACTCTCTACCCCTGCAGACGGCCTGGCCCTCCCTGCCGCCTGGGGCCTCCTGCTGCTGGCCTGCAGGCACTGGTGTGATCTGGAGAGGCCAGAGGTCACACAGCAGGCCCCAGGGAAGTGTGCTGCCCCCTCCCCACCCCCAGGCCTGCTATGTGGCATCCCAGGGAAAAAAAACAGTCCCCCACCCCTGGTCTCTGCTTCCTGGTCTCCGCTCCCTGTGTGTGGCTTGGTGTGTGGAAGGGGCAGGGGGGATTTTGACTTTCTGATGAGCTTGTGTGTTCAGGCTGTGGGATCTTGGCCTTTCCGCTTGCAGGCAGGGCTGAGTGACTCCTGCTTTACCCAAGTGGCAGACAGGGTGGAGAGTAGGCCAAGTCAGAAGGCAAGTTGGAGATCTGATGTGTGGCAGTGATTGTCTGAGCAGACGGCAAGGAACCTCTGGGTTGGGGTGGGGGAGCTCAGTTATTGCCTGGTGAAGTGGCCTGGAGTTTTTCATCCCTATCTGTGAGCCAAGCAAGTCTGGGACAAAGCGACTCACTCCTCCACTGCAATATCTCCAGCCAGGGAAGTTCAGAGGTGCTAAGCTACTTACTGGGTAGTGCCCAGACTGTGCAGGTCCCTACAGCCTGTTTGGGTTCATCCTGGCCCAAATCTCCGGCCTGTGTCTTTCCCACCCTGCATTACCTAACGTATTCCTCTCCATCCTTCCTAACTCTTCTCAGACCTCCTCTCCTCCAGGAAACCTACCCCAAAGTCCTTCTCAGCCAAGCCCAGCCCAGGGTCCTCTCTCTCAGCACCCTGAATGACCTCTGTCACGGGGGCTCTGACAGAGCAGTACTAACATTTTATTTGATCATGTGAAGGCATTTTAAAAACTGCTATTTACTATAATCAAGATTTCATAAATAAGACGATGTTTTAACTTCAAAAAGTTGGAATGACAATTTCAGAATTTAAAAACCTGAACACGGGCTTCCCTGCTGGCGCAGTGGTTGAGAATCCGCCTGCCGATGCAGGGGACACGGGTTCGTGCCCCGGTCTGGGAAGATCCCACATGCCGCGGAGCGGCTGGGCCCATGAGCCATGGCCGCTGAGCCTGCGTGTCCGGAGCCTGTGCTCCACAACGGGAGAGGCCACAACAGTGAGAGGCCCGCGTACCACAAAAAAAATAAATAAATAAAACCTGAACACATTTGGCTTTATGAAAAATTACAGCATCATTTTTCACTTTTTTAGTTCAGAAGAATGAAAACCTTGTGAAGGATGAGCACCAGGTTGCGTTTGGGAACTACAGGCCTAGACACCAAGTAGGTAAATAAAAGCCTGTCTTGGGGATTCCCTGGTGACGCAGTGGTTGAGAGTCCGCCTGCCGATGCAGGGGACACGGGTTCATGCCCCGGTCCGGGAAGATCCCACATGCCGCGGAGCGGCTGGGCCCATGAGCCATGGCCGCTGAGCCTGCACCTCTGGAGCCTGTGCTCCACAACAGGAGAGGCCACAGCGGTGAGAGGCCCGCATACCACAATAAAAAAAAAGCCTGTCTTCAAGGACATGTGAGCACTTCCCCCACATTTGGATGGCACTCTGAAGTTTACCAAGCCACCTGTACATGCTCACTACCCCCTGCCTTGGAGGTATCATTTCCATTTTACACATGAGGAAAACTGAGGCTCAGAAAAATGCAATCACTTACCCAAAGCCACACAGGTAAGGAAGACCCCAAATCCATAATCTCCTAGGCTTCAACACAGTGGTATCTGCAATCCAACTTAACAAGCATTTGTTGAGAACAGACTCCTACCAAGTACAGTATTGTTCTGTCAGATGCAAAATTGAAGACGGCGTGTCCCACGTCCTCACAGAGCTCACAGGGAAGCAGGGACACTACAGATAACTGGGATTACATCACCACCTCTCAAGGTTGTTGTGACAAGGAATGACATGACTTATGAAGGCCCCTAGCATGAGGCCAGTCATCTAGTAGGCATTCAATAAATATTAGTTTCCTCACTTCCTTTCCTTCTTCAAAGCATCAGGGAGGGATGTGGAAAACAGCCCTGCTGCCAACAAGTGCCCATGCCTCCCAGCCCCAGTGCAGTCTGCTTTGGAGCACAGGGAAAGTGCTGGGGAATTGTGTCCCTTAACATTTAGTACAGTTCATCCCAGTCTTTGTGGTCTGTTTCTGGGAGCTAAGGATAAGTGCATCTGAGGGATGAGGTTAGGAAGGGAGGCCCATGGCCCAAGAAAGCTTCTTAGTGGGCCACGAGTCAAGGACCAGCTTGAGTGAGAAGAGGGAGAGGTCTGGTGGGTGGGGAGGGGCAGGAATCCTTCACTCCTGGTGTGTGAGAAGGCTGAGCATGGGGCGGGAGAGAGCAGATGAAGAGGCCATTGTTTAATTTTGCCAGAATGGAAGGGAAGGAGGGGCCAGAGCAGAAAACAAGGGGAGTGAGGGAGGTTGGGTGCCCAGTTAAAGGGTCTGAGGCTGAGGATGGAGGTTTGCCAAGTCCTCGAGTCTCCAGTGAGCATTCCTGTCGAGACCAGATACCACATGGGAAAATCCTTGGCAACCTCTCCACTGACAATGCAAATAGAAAAGAAAGGCCGATGGTGAGTCAGGCCCTGTGCTGGGCCCTTGATCACACGTGCAATTTCTATGGAGTCTCACAACTCTGGAGCAGGAGGTGGTACTAGCCCCATTTTACCAATGAAGAAACTGAGGCTCAGAGAGATCAGGAAACTTGCCCAAGCTCACACAGCTAGCAAGTGATAGAATGGGAGTGAACGCTTTAAAATCCACACTCTTCTACAAAATCCACACTCTGCTCCAATCAAATTATTTTACTTACCCAGTTATCCAGTTAGCAGAAAAGTTATAAGTGACTTTGGAGAAAGACCTGAGAAATGGAAATATGTTGTGAAGATTATTTGAAGAGTCCAGATGTGAAACAATATGGGCTTCAACCAAGGCAGCAGTAATAGAGCTGGAAAGGACAAGACAGATGTGAATGTGAAGCCAGATGATGGCTCCTTTTCAGTCTCTTTGGTGAGCTCATCGCTTTCTACCTACCTCTCGGCATTCACCAAGGCTTGCTCCTAGTGTCCACACTCTGTACTGCCTCCCTCTATGATCCTGTTCACAACTACAGCTGGGCACCTCTCTATGTGGTCTTCAACCGTCAGTGTTCTGGTAAACCAGTTGGGACAGGAGTGGGGGAGGGGACACCAATATGTAGCATTTGCCAACTTCCTTCCTTGCTATAAACACTTTCATCATAACCAATTAGAAGTAAGCAATGGTTTGATAACCAGCTTGCAAAATTCCTCAATATTTAAACAACAGTTCTTGCAGCTCCAGAACACCACTGAATCCACCCAGCCCTCTCCTATAAACTCTAGGTCCACATAGCTGAATAAGCCTGCTGCTTACTTGACCCCTACTCTTGGATGTTTCAATGGCACCCCAAAATTAACATGCCCGAAACTGAACACATGATCATTCCCCACAAAACCCCATCTTCTTCTGGGTTCTCCAGAATATAACCATCTATCTACCTGGATGTGCAAGACAGAATGCTAGGAGCCTTTCTGGACATCTCTTTCTCTATCTCTTTAATCCTCACACTCAATCTGTCACCAGATTCTATTGATTTTCCTTCCTCAATAGCTCTGGAATCCTTCCATGGCCCCAAGGTTACCACCCAAGTCCAAGCCACCATTCCAGATCTCTCTCCAAGACTATGGCAGTTGTCCCTTGACTGGTCTCCTCCAAAGCAATCTCCACACTGAAGCCAGAGTTGCCAGAGGGATCGGTTCATAATGCAGATGTGAACATGTCATCTCCTGCTTGGAAACGTTCAAGGGCAAGACTGAAAGAGGCCTGCAGGCCTTGCCTGTGTGAGGGCTTCAGGCCTCCCTCACGTGTGCGCCTCTCACTCCACCGGTCACTTGAATACGCTATGTTCCCTCCCACCACAGGGTCTTTGCACGAGTTCTTTCTTCTGTTTGGAATGCTGTTCCTTCCCTTATTTGCCTAATTAACTCCTATTCATCCTACATATTTCATCTCATCTCCCTCAGAGAAGCTTTCTCTGACTTGCCTGACTTGGTCAAATCCCCTATAATATAGGCTCCCCTAGTATGTATACATTTGTCTGTGTGATTATTTGGCTGTTATCTGCCTCCTCCATGGGACTGTGAACTCCATGAGGGCAGAGACTGGGTCTGGTTTTGTCGATCATTCTACCTCGAGTTCCTAGCACAAATTATATCCTCAGTAATTCCGGAGAAAAGTACTGAATGCGTGAATGAATAAGCGAATGAATGACTCCACAGAAGAGTCAGCAGAAAACCCCAGAGTGAGGCTACCTGAGTTTGGATCCCAGCTCTGCCACTTACCAGCTGTGCAGCCCTGGTCAAGTTACTTATCTCTCCTGTGCCTCAGTTTCCGCCTCTGGAAAACTGAGATGATAAAAGCAGTCGTTATGAGAATTAAATAAGCAAATATTTGTAAAGCACTTAAACAGTGTTGGGCACATGATGAGGTATATAAGTGTATAAGGTGTTCACTTAAATAATAAACAAACAAGTTCTCCTGTCTCATTGGCTCAATGGCAAGCAAGAATGCATTTGTTTTCCAGAGAGTTCCAAGACTCCAGACCTCAAGTTTGGCTGTAGGAAGCCCTCAACTTCAGCCTCTGTGAGCAGAGAAGAAAAGCGGAGGTCTGTGGAGCCCAACTGACCTGACTTGACTCCTCCCTCCCTCTCCTCCTACCTCGAATCCATCAGGAAGCGCTGTCAGCTCTACCTGAGACACAAACCCCTAATCTGTCTTCCTTGGTTCTCTCACCCTCAGCTAAGTCACCATTGTGATATCCCCACTTCCACTCTTGTTCCCTTAGAAGCCATTCTCCACACAGTGGCCAGGTTGAGCCAAAGAGAAGACCAATCATATCTCATCACTCTCCGGCTCAAAGCCCTCCGCAGGCTCCTCATCACTCCTAGAGTGAAATCCAAACTCCTCCCCACAGCTCCCATGGCACTCCACCACACAGTCCTGCCTACCTCCTCAGTCTCACCTCTCAGCCTGCTCCAGCCGTAGTCAGCCATGCTCAATGGTTTCTCAAAGCACTATGCTCTCTGTTGATTCTGGCCATTTGCAATGCTATGCCTTCTAGTTGGATCACTTTTTTCCTACCATAGCTTTCACTCGGCTGACGCCTGCTCCTCTTCTGGATCCAGCCCAGGCATCACTTCCTCTGGAAAGCCTTTGCTGCCTCCCCACCTCCTGCCCATGGCTGTAATGGATGCCCCTCCTCTGTACTCCCATAGCATCAATTTCTTCTCCATCACAGTAAGTGCCACCCTGTTCTATCCCTGCCTGCTTACTTGTCTGTAACACACACCCCCACAGCTGCTGAAGTTGCTGAAGGCAGCGACCTGCTCTTGTTCACAGCTGCATGTCCAGCATCCAGCACAGGGCTTGTCACAGAGCAGGTGGTTCAATACATTTTTGTTGAGCAAATCCTGACTTCCCCATTCCCTAGGTAAGTGACCTTGGGTAAATTCTCTCTGAGCCTGTTTCCCCAACTGTAAAATGGGAGGATCATACTTTGCCAAGCTGTCATGAGGATTAAATGAGATAACATACGTAAAGCACACAACACAGAGTAAGCACTCAATAAATGGCCGCTATTGTTGGATAACAACTGGTCAGGAGAAAGAAAAACAAGGCTCTCCTCACTGCTATCCCATATCCACACCCATCCGGCTTCGCCGCACCCCCCCCCCTCCGCCCTGTCCTGTCTTCAGTCTCTTGAATAAAGCTAGAAAACCTGACCCAGCAAAAATAATCCCCTTCAGTAAACTCTTGGGAGAGAACTATCTTCTGTATCAACAACACACCCTTGGCTCAGTCTCCAGTGGACCAGCCCCAGGTTGGAGGTCTGGCTTTGCTTTTCACCCCATCCAGATATTTACAGTGTAAACCTTGGATGATGGGGAGGGGCACACAGACCGTGCCAAGAAACCTCAGGAAGGAACTCACACTGGGTCTCCACACAGTAATGCACACTGTTCTGGAATGGGAATGGGACATGAAAATGCTTTGTCGGCTGTGAGATAGAAGAAAGGGATCTTCTCTTCAGTGAGGTGGACATGCAGAGGCTGTGTAGCTCTCTCCCAGCTCTGACTGTAGTCTGCTCTATCTAGCAGAGAAAAGACCCAAGTTCTAGTTCAAGCTCCATCTTAACTTTTCTGTCTTTATGGTGAAAGGAGGGAATAGTCTTGGATGCCCCATCTCCCACTTCTAAACTGCAGCTGAACTGGAACCTCCAATTGGTGACCCCCAACTGTCTCAGTGTTGACATTCAATTCCAATAAATATGTATTGGTTACCTAATGCCTCTTTGACTCAAACTCAGAAAGTTGTCTTCTGATACATGTCACATGTACATTTTATACAATCAATATGTACCTACTATTTTGCTCTTTTTCACTTAGCATTATTCTGTACAAATATTTTCTCGTAACAGCAGAGTTCAGAAAGTATCAAATTTGGTGACCATATCATAGCCAAATGTATTAAAACGAAAACTCACACTCTGCTTAGCCAAATCCCTATAATTGGCTGTTTGGGTTGTTTCTATTTGTTGCTATAATAAATAGCACTTTGTACAATTTACTTTTGGAAATTTCCTCTTCTAGATTTTTTTCTCTGGATGTGAATTCACTTTCAGAACTACTTCAGAAAACATACATGAAAATCAAAGATCCAAAGGCAGGAATGATTTCTTCCATGGAGAAGCAGGTCTGTCCATTCACTCCCCCCTCAGGCCTTGAAGTAGAGCCACAGGTAGAAACTACTCACGTGGCAGTAACAGAATGGGACAGTACCACACTCCACCAGACTCTTCGTTTAAGCTGAGGGAAGCCGAGCTGAGAGAGCCTACATAATCAGTCTGACCTTCCAACTGAGAGTCAAGGACACTTAGGTGCAATCGTGCGAGCACAGAGAAGATGGCTCTTTCTGGAAACCTCTTGGTCTCAGGGCTTCCACATCTCAGAAGCTAACTCAAACTCGGAGCAGGCTACTTATTTCTCTAAACTAGTCTTTATTGAGTTCTTTGGTAGATACTGCTAGGTGCCTATCTAACAGCCATTCCCTCCACCTTCATGCTTGCTAACAGAACTTCAATTTGTTCACGTAGCTGGTACAGATCCTTTCCCTGATATGAAAGGATCTTTGCCAGTTCCAGTCCCAGGTTTGAATTATAAGTGTTCTAAACCAGTTATTGATCTAAGAGTGAGCACACGACACAGTTCTGGCTAATGAGATGTAAGGGGTGGTCTCCTGGGAAAGTCTCTTCATCCCAAATAACAGGACAAAATCCCCTGTGGAGAAGCGCTTTGCTCCTTACTCCTTCTTCCTGATAGAATGCAAATGTGATACTCAGAGATGCAGCAGTCATTTTGTGACCATGAGGCAACAAGTATGAGGGTGAAAGCCAATTCACCATGGATCGTGGAGCAGGCAAACACTTGCCTCTAAACCTTTTGTTATGTGGAAAAAATAAACCTCTATTTGTTTAAGCCACTACAGGTTGGGTTTTCTGTAACCCGCATCCCAAAGCATACCCAACTGTACCTACCATGCACCTAGCACTTTGCCAAGCACCAATGAGGTTACAAAAGAAATAGAAAACACACTTCTTTACCTCAGAAAGTTGAGTCTACTTAGGGAGACACACACATACACACACCCCACAAATAGCACTATATGAAATATAAGCAAGTGACCAAATGGAAAAGACTGAGGAAACTGTTTTAGTCAAGGTATATAGGAAAGAGCCAGAGCTAGAAATAAGCACAGTATATCTGAGGAACAGTAAAGAAGGGAAATGGGAGATATGGGCAGATCTTAGGCTTAGGCTATATTCCAAGGACTGAGAACTGTTCATTCAGGAGTTTGGCCATGTTCTGATACTCACTGCAGAACAAATCTGGCAGAAATTCATGGCAAAAGTTATCCTGGAGGAAGATTCACTGGATGGTGAAGTGTAGGCTGAGGCTGTGACACTCAAATGGGTGATGGCAGCTGAAAGGGACACAGTGCAAGAGATACTCTGAAGGGAGAATTAACAGGACTTGGTCAGTGATTGAGCATGAAAAGGGGAGAGACAGAGAGACAAAGAGAGAGAACATGAGAGCTCTCAAAAGAGACCAGGAAGTTAAAGAAAGGAGATGAGGCTTTTGACTTTGATCTGTCGAGGTGACAGATGATTAGGCAGATTAATGTGTCTAGTAGACAATTCCCAAAGCAGAAGCCCCAAACTGGGGTGTGGGAGCAGAAGAGGCAACAGAAAAAGCAACATGATTTGGTCAAGACCAGTGTTCCCCCAACTTCAGTCTTCTGTATACTACTTTTATGACTTCTGCCACATGCTTAACACCTATACTGCTATCTTAATATTTTTCTTTAAATAAACTTCCTTTTTTAAAACTTTGGCATGGTTCTAAGCAATAATACCCTTGAAAGCACTGATTTTTATGTGAAAATTATATTTTTCTAAAACACATTAAAAGAAATCCATGGCTACCAAAGTTAAAAAATGTTCAGCCATATACCACCTGAAATTATTTCATATGCCACCAGTGGCCTACCCACCATCCTTGGGAAAACACTAGCTCAGACACAAGTCATCAGGGACCTGTTTCATGAGGGTGGGGCATTTCTAAGAGCCTAATCTCTGTGCCATGGGCCTCTTGAATCCATCCCTTTCCCCCACGTCAGCAATTTGCATTCTTTTCTCAGAAAAAAAATCTCTATCCATCTGGGTCAAGCTGTAGGGGAGAGAAAGATGGAGAGGCAAGGTCCTGACTGCCAGGGTACCTGGAGAGATGCTGCTTACACACCAGGCATCTCGGGCTGACCAGGTGAAGGCTCTCCTCTATAGCAGTCTGGTCACAGAGGGGCCTCAAATCCCCTCATCGGGGCTCTAAGGAAAGATTCCTATAACTTGAGCTAACCAACAAACTCAGAAAGAGGTTAAGTTGCTGCCTTCCTCCTCCCTTTCTTCCCCTCACTCCACCCCCACTCCCCTAGCCCCCTTCCAAATCTGAGCTGGGCTTAGCATAAGAGGAGCATGACTCATAGAAACCAAAGACTGAGCTGGAGAGGTCAGGCTGCCAGGATTCCTCCCCAGCTGACGATGAGCAGACCTAGCAGCTCGGTCCTCAGCTCACGGCAGACTCAGGAGTCTGATGGCTTTGGGCCTTTAGAAACCACAGGGTGACAAACATTCCCGGAGGGAAGGTCAGAAGACCAGAAAATGGCAAAGAGCTGGGATGAAGGAAAGAAAACTGGGTTCATTCAACTGCGGTGGGGTTCAAATCCTGCCTCCCCTAATGTCCTGTCCAAAACTCTATTAGGCCCTAAGTGCCTGCCTTCATAGTAAAATAAGAAGAAGAAGAAGAAGAAGAAATGTTTATAGGGAAATAACTATGTGCCACGTACTGTGCTGAGTGCTTTTCATGTATTATTTCATTTTCACAAAGACCTTATGAGGCAAGTACTCTTATAGAACTCATTTAAGAAATAAGGAAACTGGAATCAGAGGTGAAATAAATTGCCCAAGATCTCCCTGTAAGTGCGACAGCCTGGATTTAAGCCTAGACATCTGGTTCCAGAGCCCAAATTCTTAACCGCTCTGCTTGTCTTACCCACAACACCTTCTGAAGAATGTTGACATTAGATACCATTGGCTGGACCAGACATAGGTCTCCAAATCAGGGCAGAAAACCCATAGGTTGGCCAGCAGCCTAGACGGTGGCCTGAACTATCTGCCAAACATGGAAGATAGTGACTAATAGAATCACTCAGATCGTCTCTCCTGTGGAATCTGGACATGAGACATGGAGAGGAGGTTCTTCAGTCAGTAATGGGGGCAGAAGCAGACACAGAGACAGAGAGATAGAGACAGAGTTAGACAGAGAGAGACAGAGAGATATGAGGCAGAAGTCATGAGGCAGTGTAAGAGCCTTGAGTGAAGCAGAAGCTATGAAATAGAGTGAAAATAGAGGGAAATTATTGGTGGAAGCAAGAACAGGAGCTTCGGGGCTTCCCTGGTGGCGCAGTGGTTGAGAGTCCGCCTGCTGATGCAGGGGACACGGGTTCGTGCCCCGGTCCGGGAAGATCCCACATGCCGCGGAGCGGCTGGGCCCGTGAGCCATGGCCGCTGAGCCTGCACGTCCGGAGCCTGTGCTCCGCAACAGGAGAGGCCACAACAGTGAGAGGCCCACGTACCGCTAAAAAAAAAAAAAAAAAAAAAAAAAAAAAAGAACAGGAGCTTCTTAATCGAAGAGCAGGGGAATTACAAGTCAGTCATTTTAACTTCTCTTTTGCCAATATCCTCCCCTTTCTGACACCATTGTCCAGCCATCATATCCATCTTGCAAATCCCCAAACCTCAAAGCAATCCAATTATCTACCGTCTCTGCTCCTACCCCAGGACCACTAAGCGCTGCTTGGAGAAAACACCCCAACCTTGCAGATGAGAAGCATGATAAATTCATGGTCTCGACCTCCACTGGGCACTCAGTATGTCTGGGCAACCTTTCTTTGAGCCCCTGTTGGGTTCTCTCTTCCTTCCATTCTCTCCAGTGGCTCTCTGAGCACCATGGCCTCCACTTGCAGCCACAAACTAGTCCTGCCACATCCCACTCACCCAACTTCACAGAAAAAGAGAAGCCACAGGCAGTAATGTTCCATAAGGAAATCTGCAGGCTCACTCACCACATCCATGCTTTCCTCCTTCCCTCTCTGATTCCTCCTGCCTGAGACTGACCTTCTCACCTGTGCTCTGCATTCCATCTCCTCCCACCATCTCAGAGACCTCAATCCTCAATCACTCCTTTTCCCACCTGTATCTCCCATCATTCCCTCTCTACTTTCGGCCTCCTCCCCCTCAGCACTGAAGTATACCCTCCCTTCCCCCATAGCCCTCAGTTATCTGCTAGCACTTCCTTTTCACAGATAAACTTCTGGAAAGGGCTGTCTACACTTGCTATCTCCATTTCCTCACTCACACTCTTCAACTCAATGTTGTCTGACATCCAGTCCTACCGCTCCACTGAAACTCGTCACCAACCACCTTCTCACAGCAAAATCCCACTGTGGTTTCTCTCTTATATCGTCCTCTCCAAAGTATCGCCACCATTGGCCACAGCCACCATCTTGAAACATTCTCTTATCTTGGCTTCTGTGATGCTGTGCCCTCCCCCTGGCTTTTCTCCTGCTTCTCTGGCTGCTGCTCAGCCTCTTCATTGGTCTTTTTTACCTCTGTCCACCCCACAAATGTTGAGGGTGCTCAGGGCTCACTGCTAAGCCTTCTTTTCTTCCCTATGAATTCTCCCTGCACAATCTCCCAAGGTTTCAATGAGCTGATGGCTCTCAAATATATATATTTCTAGCCCGATATTTCTAGAAATATGTATTTATAGCTCCTGAACCTCAGACTCATATAGCCAACTTCCACTTGAGTGTCTCACAGGCAACCTAGAGTTGGCACGCTCAGAACTCATCATCATTCCTATGAGGACTATTCCTCCTCCCTGTTGCCTGTAATAATAGTTAATATTTACTGAACATTTTTCATGCTCCAGACATACTTCAAAGCACTTTATGTACTATTTCACTTAATCATTATAAGGAAGGTAATATTAATATCCTCATTTTACAGGTAAGGAAACTGAAGGACAGAGAGGTTAAGGAACTTGTCCAAGGTCACACAGCTAATCGGTGGCAGAGCCACTGCTCTTAACCATCACACTATACTCTTATCACTGCTATCCAGTTGTCCTGACTTCCCTTTACTGTCCATATCTGTTTATTCATATAATCTGCCTACCTTCTAAATGTGCCTCAGATCCATCCATCTCTCTCCAGTTCCATTACAACTCTCTTAACCAGGTCACTATGATTTCTCACCTGGGCTCCCAGCTTCCAGTATCACCTCTTCCCAATCCGTCTTCCATGCTGGCTCCACAGTAATGTTTCTGAAAGGCAAGTCTGACCCAAATGGCAAACCATTCCATAGTTCCCCACTGCCCTTGGGATAATAGCCAAGACACTCTACATGGCATCCATGGTCCTTCATGATCTAGCCTCTGCCTGTGTCTCTAAGCTCGGATCTTCATGCTCTCCTCTACCTCCTAACTTCCTTCCTTCCACGTGCCCTCACCTGGCTCACACCTACTTATCCTTCAGTTCTCTGTTTAGCTGAGTGACTGCTCCTCTAGGAAGCTTACCTTGACTCCCGAAGTCTAGCTCAGGTGCCATTCCTTTATTACCTTGTAGTCATCCTTGTCAGAGCACTTCTAGTGCCCTAATTATTTTCTTCTCCTACTAGACTGTAAATTCTGTGAGACCAGGACATTGTCTTGCTCACTTCTGTACCCCACCTAAGCTTAGCACAGTTTGGTGAATGCCATGCATGTATAAGCCATGCCAAATCTCTCTCTTCCCTCTCCTTTCTCCAGGCCACACTCAGTAGTGTGCAGAATCACCCTTAGGAGGCTGAGACCCGGGGCCAGCTGCCTGACATAGATCCTGTGCTCAAAGGCCAAAGACGTGTTTCCTGGGGTATCAGGCCAGATCTTCCTTCCCAGAAGTAGGGTCAAGAGCCAGTGTCCTCCCTTCACTCCATTTCCTGGACTTGCTTTGCATTATGAATTTCATTTATCCTTTGGCTTTTAGAACTAGAGTCTAGCTATGTCTTAGTTACTGACTCTTTTAATAGCCTTGTGAGATCGATGGGAATGCAACGGAAATAACAATGATGACTCACACAGCCTATGTCTCCTCCCTGCCCCACTCTGCACAAAATCCAGTCCCACCACTGGCAACTCGTGTCAGTCCAGAGGAGGCAGCTGCAGTGCCTTGATTATCTGAGGAATCATGCATGGGAGGAGAAGAGACCTCATGTGAGATGCCAGTCAGACTTTATGGTCAAATGCCCTGTTAGGCTTTGAGCCCATGGAACACAGACAGAAGGAAACGGGTAGAAAAGAATGGGAACTTCCAAGGAGAAAGGTGCTCTGGCTGGGAAATGGTGCAGAATGGAGCAGGTTGCCTTAACGGTATCATCTAAAGGGAAATAGGGATAGCTGAAACTCAGGTGGGCTTCCTTAAGCCTGCCCATGCAATCCCTTTCTTCCAGAACTTTCTCAGATAGAAGCAAGTCATGTCATGTTATATCACAGTGGGCAAGTGGGCTGTGATGGTCACTAGTGCTGTTCTCCAAATATTCCCAGCTCTTTGCCTTTGGGGTACAAGGTAAGATAGCACTTTTAGCCCATTATGGTAGGTCCATATGATGAGTTCTGCCCAATGGCACAGAAGTAAAATATGTCACTTCCAGGCTGAAACATTTCATCATAGACGTGTAGCAAGAGCATGGAATTGGCCTCTGTTGTTAGGAGCCACTAAGATCCTGCGTTGTCTGTTACTGCAGCACAACCTAGCTCATCCTGACTGATACATAACCTAAATCTTTCCTTTGGGATTTGTCATTATCAGGGAAGGGAAACCACAACCATAGAACTGAAAAGAAAGACAATTATTTATCAAAATGACCACAAAAAATACTTAGCATATTGGTAATATGTTATTAGCAATGTTCTAAATCATTATTTGAGTGGTTTGTTATGTTATGTTTCTTGCATGTTTGTTATATTATTAAACTGATAAATTGAGGGTAAAATACCTTACCACAAGTGTGATGATCTTAGACTACAACCAGCGATTCCAAAATGCATGGCACAGTCCAAGAGTCTAAACTGATCCAGTTAAGAACACAGATCCTAAGAGGTTCCAAATCCTCAGGTCCAGGCCCAAGTCCAGGCCCTTCTTAGCCTAGCTCTGACTCTCCAGCCCCGTGGAATTGTTGATTTCTCTTCCCCTGGTTCTCCATCCCTGGCTGAGGCCCCCTCTCTCAAGTCCCTTAATCACTAAGAACATGAGTTCTGCTTCCTGGTTCTCCATAGGCACTTCCAGGCCTCTACCTGCTGCCAAGGGAAGGCGCTGGGTGTCCCTGGTACCCATCCATCTGTAACTCCTTGACCCTTTCCTAGGGAGGGAGCCCCTAACAGGACAGGGTGTGGGTTTTGAGGTTAAAAACAAGCTGGGTTTGAATCCCAGCAATATAATTTACTTGCTATGTGATCTTGGATAAGTCTTTTAGTCTCTCTGAGTTTCAGTGTCTTCATCTTCAAAATAGGAACAATAAAACTTAGAACTCAAGGAATTGCTATAAGCATTCTACAGGGAGGCTGCAAGCAGACAAACGCTGGGACGCGGTAGGCACTCAACAGCTGTTACTTCCCTTTCACTTCTCTAATTTCTCCTTTTTTCTTTTTTTAAAATTTTATTGAAGTATATTTGATTTACAATGTTGTGTTATTCTCTGCTGTACAACAAAGTGACTTAGTTATACATACATATTCTCCTTTTTTCGAAATGGCAACTGACTTGTACTAAAGCTCTAATCTCATTTTATTCCTCATTTTTAATTTTCCTTTTTCTCCTTCTGGCCCAAACCACTCCCACCCCCTCCACCACCACCACACACACACACACACACACACACACACACATACACCACCATCACTACTCTCAATACCAGTGGATACTGTCATTTAAGCTTGTCTCTCATTCACTGTCTAGTTCAGGGGCTTTAAAGGTTTTTATTTTGCTTATTTTTGTCTGTTTGTTTTTAGGAACAGTGCCTTTTTTGCAAACAAAATCACCTGTAGCTGTCCAACATATAAGACAGGGTCAGGACTGCTCATGGCAGCCCCTGAGTTTGAGGGACTCTCGAAGGCTCAATGGATCACACATTGAAAACTACTACTGGGCTCTTTGCCCCTCCCAGGTCTATAGAATGTCAGGGCTGGCAAGTCCCTTAGAGGTCATTTGCTAATCCACTGCCTAAGTTTCTGGATGGGACACAGGTCCAGGGATTCAGAGAGTTGTTGGTTCCCAGGGCTGGAGAGAACCCTGAAGGTCACCAAAGCCCCAGGCTGACTGACAGGTGGTCAGTGCAGAGCAGGGAGGGAGCCAGGCCTCCTACTCCCATCTCTAGGCTTTGGGAGCACAGCCAGCCTCTCACCATGCCCAGGAATAAGCATCGTGTAATCAAAAGCTGGGAAACCTGGATTCAAAGCCCAGCTCAGCCACTTGGTAGCTATATGGCCCCAGGCAAATCACTTCCTCTCTCTGTATTTTTCTCCCTCTCTCTGTTTTTCCGGAAACTCTGTAAAATGGGGTAATGATGCCTACCTTGTAGAAGCTATATGTGACCACAATGCCTTTACTAGTGTAAAGCACTCACAGCGACACTTGGCTTTCAGAATTTCCAGGAGGGACACAGACAATGGTGATGGGAAGGAAGTGAGGCACCTCACACATTTTCCACTCTCCCAGGCAGAAGGGAGACTCACTCCCCTCCACAGAACCCTGGTTCCTACTTATGAGAAGCCTCTGGCTTCTCACAAATGCCCTAGGCTTTTCCTAGCAAAGAGGCTGCTTCCCAGCGGGGCTGTAAGGCTAAGGCTCACCCGTCCCTGCCTCAGGCCATCCTTTTGGTTCACTGCCCCTCAAGCACACAGGCTGAACAACTGCCCTGTTGGTCTTTCCCAGAAAATTTCGGGCAACCAGCATCTGCATTGAGTCCATTAGTACCCATTTGCATCACTGATGCAAACTCCCACCCTCAGGCCCTGGAAACACTGAGCTGTGAAGTGATCCTCAGTCAGAACCGACTCTGCCCGGAACCAACTGGTCAGTGGCCAAGACTCATTCTTTTTATTTCCAGTTTTCCACCCCTCCCTCCCCGTCTAATGAGCTACCCAGGTGACAGGCTGTGCACTTAGATAGCAATTATCCTTAGCCACAGATTGCTACTTTGGACTACGAACATTTGGTTTAATAAATGTGCAACTACAGTTTTTCACATTTCCCAAGGCTGGAAACCACTTTGACAGGGTAAAAGGTCCTTCCAACCACTAAGGCCACTCATTGCTGCTGACCTCTTC
Organism: Mesoplodon mirus; assembly: GCF_964341445.2. Taxonomy (NCBI): domain Eukaryota; kingdom Metazoa; phylum Chordata; class Mammalia; order Artiodactyla; family Ziphiidae; genus Mesoplodon; species Mesoplodon mirus. The sequence continues at coordinate 60,654,312 of NC_138981.1, read as the reverse complement.
CAAGAAGCAAAACAGGATGAGGCCCCGAGAGGGTGCTGCTACTGTTTTTGTTTTCTAATTAAAAACCATTAGCAAAACGTTCATCCCTATCAGAAAAAAAATACTGGCAAGGACATGTTAGAGACCCTGAAGGACCCCCAGGACTACTGATGTAGGAGGTCCAGAAAGAGATGCCGCAGTGGTGTGCGTGGTTAGGATGTGTATGTGTTTGTGAATATGTGGGTGTGCATGTGTGTGTAGGCATGTGTGTCCATTACCAAAGAGCTCTCCTGAAAAACAAAAAAGGTCCTGCCAGTTAAATCTTTACAGAACAGCTGGAGGTGCACCCTAAAAGAACTCCAAGCTGAGGCTCCTCTCAGTTATCATGAGGTATGTCTTGACAAACTCAAGGATTCTGAGGTTCAATGTCAGTTAAGAATGGACACCATCTATCTACCCACATGTTCAAGCCAAAAACCTAGCAGTCATCCTTGACTCTCTTATACTCCTTACTTTCCACATCCAATCCATCAGAAAATCTTGTCTGCTTTACTCCAAAATATACCCCAAATCCCTCCACTTCTCCCAACCTTTACTTTCATCAGTGTGGGTCAAGTCACCATCACCTCTGACCCAGACCAAGCCTCCTCAATGGTCTCTCTGTTTCCACCCTTGCTTCCCCATGGTCCATTCTGTACACAGCACTTAGGGGAATCTTTTAAAAATATAAATCACATCTTATGCCCCTTTTTCCTGTCATAGCAATTATGGAGGCACGTGTTCAAAATGGAACTTCCAGATAATTTCCTGGTGGTCCAGTAGTTAGAATTCTGTGCTTTCACTGCCAAGGGCACCGGTTCAATACCTGGTTTGGGAACTAAGGTCCTGCAAGCCGTGCGGCGTGGCCAAAATAAACAAAAAGCCAAAATGGAACCTCCACCAGCCTGGATCACTGTGACTATGATGAACAGAGCCCTCTCCCCTGGATCCACCTTGCACAGTTCCCATAAGTGAGGATTTTATACTGTCTGTTACTTCTTCATAACTTAGCCTATCCTGACTGATACACTGAAGTCATGTATATTTCTGGGGAAAGCATTATGGCTTCAGCTGATTCCTAAAGAAATCTTGGACCCCAAAGGATTCTCTCAATAATTGTCCTCGAAGGACAGGGGAGCTGGCTGAGTGGGCACAATGCTCAGAGGGTACCATGAACAGACTTGGTTACATATACCTCAGGCAGGGGCATCACATGGATGAAGTAAGTCAAGCAGGCAGACTGCTCAGCAGTCAGGCAACCTGTACCTAGACCAGGATAGAGGACAGGACCTTGGTCCGGTTGGGGTGGGCTGGTGGGCCAGGACTGGAGTACAAAGCAGGGTGACTGCGCAGAATTTGGGAGTAGGAATCAACATGGTGGGGGGGGCAGGGTTGGGGGAAGGAGAGGAGGGGAAGAAGAAACAACTTAGAGGCAACATGGATCTCCAGGGGTCACTCTTGGAGGTACCCGATCTTACAACAAATTGGCAGCAAGAATGTCCAAGGACCAATGCAGGACCCCAGCTATTGTTACAGGTTCTCCAGCTCCTGGGTCTGCTGAAGCTGATGGGATATTCCTTGCATCACCCAGGACTGGCTCAGGGGCTGGTATGGTGAACCAAGCTGGCCACAGTGAACCTGCCTGGGAGCAGCTGGGGGAAGCAGAGGCGGGAGAAATGAGGAAAGGCTTGTACCATCAAAATAACAGCTGACAGTTATCTAGTGCTTTTCACATGCCAGGCACTGTGGCAAGTACATCACAGGCATGCTCTCTCCATAATCCTTACACAAACCCCATAAAGTTAGGACTATTTTATCTCCACTTAGAGACATTAAGTAACTTGCCTATGATCATGCAGCTAGTAAATGTCAGAGCCCTGATTTGAAACTAGGATGTCTCCTCCACAACCTATGCCTTTAACCACTTTGTCTTCCTCCTACTCCTTGAATTTATGTACGTATTTATTTTCCTTTCTCCTAGTTTCTCATTCCATCCCAATTCCTGCCACTTGTTCAATTCCTTCTTCTCACACTCCTCTACTTGACATGACAAAAGAATTGAGTACACCTTGACTTGTCATCATTGCTAATTTTCCAGTCATTTACTTTCTGGCTCAATGTCTCAGCATTTCAGCTTTCCATATATTGACAAATGAGAGAGGACCCTTATCTACAACCACAGAGTCCACTGGACACCTCTGGGACCGGTATAAGACAGCAGAGAAGCAGGAAGTCTTCTGGACAGGATGACTGTCACTGGGAAAGGAGGCAGTACAGCTCTCTGTACATGGACAGCAAATCTGAGTCAAGGAATCAGGGACTTGGGAGTTCTAAACACTCCTGGAAGGGGCTTGGTAGCAATGCTGTGGAGATGAAAGTTTGTAGAAAGGAGGCCAAGGATTCCTTGGGAGTGTAGGTTTTGAGGTTTGGGAAACACTTGGTGTGGTGGGGGTGCGGCGGGGGGAGAAGTGGTAGCATTGATTTTCTCTGATTATTTGAAAATATTTGGGACGGACCTTTCTACTGAGTCAGCTCTAATGTCAGAGAAAAGAAAGAGCAGCAGGTTGTTCTTAGAGTAATGGGATTCTGATCTGGCTTTGCCACTTACTGGCTGCTCAGCATCAGGCAAGCCATGGTAACTTCCCTGGTTCTCAGTTCCTTCATCTGCAAAATGAGGACAAGAGTTTTATACCTTCCTCATAAGGATGATTTAGAGTGAGGATCAAATAACAATGATGTCTGCAAGAGACCTCAAACTCAATAACACTGATCCCCTCTTCCCTGAAGCTGCCCACGCTCCAGTGTTCTTTATCTTGATGCAGACCACCCTTCCCAACACTGTCACCTAGGCCAGAAATCCGGTTGCCTCCCAAACGAAATGATGTCTCTAAAACCTCCTCATTTACTTTTGCACATGTGAATCTGTCCACTTCCTCTCCAGAGTCACCATCACCACCCTCGGCAGAACCCCATCACTTCTCTCTCGGACTACAGTAATACCCCCCTCACTGGCTCTGCTCTTTGCCCAACCCCCTCCAGTCCGTCCTCTGCACAGCATCCAGAGGGAGCATTTTGAAATCAAAACCAGATCATGTTACTTCTCTGCTTCAGTGGCTTCATGTTGTTCTCAGAACAAAATCTTAGGACTTCTTCCAAACAGCCCACAAGATCCCGTGGGACTGGTCATCTTCATGCAGCTCTCCCTCATCTAATGCTGCTCTTTCTCTTATTCCCTTGTGCCTCAGCATCCTCACTTCCTTACAATTCCTTGAACGCACCATGCTCCCTCCTGCCACAGAGCCTTCAGACATGGTGTTCTTGCTGCCTGGAAAACTCTTCCCAAACCCCCTCCAGCTCCAGGCACCTTCCCAATCATTTATTTCTCCAGGAAAGATTTCTTGCTCTCCCGATACTAGGTCAATTCTTTCTGTTAGTCACTTTCAATTTATTTTGGTGATTGTTTGATTAATGTATGCCTCTTCTACTAGATCCTTAGGGCCCTGAAGGCAAGGGCTATGGCTGTCTTTGCTCACCATGGTGTCCCCAAGCACCTGACACGGTGCCTCGCATGTGGCAGGTGCTCAGTCAATATTTGTTGAAGGAGTAAATGAATGTGGATATCCTTGACAAATAGTAAAGAGCTGTGCAAAAATTAATCAGCCTTGCAGAAATGGACCAACTGATCTTAAAATTAATGTGGAAATCCAAGGGACCTGGAAGAGCCAAAACAATCTTGAAAATGAAAAACAAAGCTGGAGGAATAACACTTCCCAATTTCAAAATTTACGACAAAGATATAGCAATCAAAAGTGTGTTACTGGCATAAGGACACACACATAGATCAATGGAATAGAATTTAGAGTCCAGAAATAAACCCGTACATCTACGGTCAATTGGTTTTTGACAAGAGTGCCAATGCCATTCAATGGGGAAAGAATAGTCTCTTCAACAAAAGATCCTGGGACAACTGGATGTCCACATGCAAAAGAATGGAATTGGACAATTACCTCCTCACACCATATACAAAAACTAACTCAAAATGGATCAAAGACCTAAATGTAAGAGCCCATCTATAAAATTCTTAGAAGGAAATATAAATGTAAATCTGAATACCTTTGGATTAGACAATGATTTCTTATATGTGACATCAAAAGGATGAGCAACTAAAGAAAAAAATAGATAAATTGCATGTCACCAAAATTTTAAAACAATTTTGCATCAAAAGACACTATCAAGAAAATTAAAATGGCAACACACAGAATGGGAGAAAATATTTATAAATCATATGTCAGATAAGGGATTAATACCCAGAAGAGATAAAGAACTACAACTCCAAAACAAAATAACAAACAACCCAATTCAAAAATGGGCAAAAGCCTTGAATAGACATTTCTCCAAAAAGTTATACAATGGCCACTAAGCACATGAAAAGGTGCTCAACGTCATTAGTCATTAGGGAAATGCAAATCAAAACCATGATGAGATATCAATCACACCCACTAGGATGGCTACAATAAAAAATAACCATGGAAAATAACAAGGACGTGGAGGAATTGGATGTAGGGAAATAGCAAGGATGTGCAGAAATTAGAACCCTGGTACATTGCTGGTGGAAATGTAAAATGGTGTATCCTTTGTGAAAAACAGTATGGCAGGTCCTTCAAAGGCTAAACATAGAGTTACCACAAGACCCAGCAATTCCACTCCTAGGTTCATCCCCAAAAGAAATGAAAGTACGTGTTTATGCAAAATTTTGAGCATGAATATTCACAGCAGCATTATTCAAAAGATAGAAATAGCCAAAAGATAGAAATAACCAAATAGCCAAAAGATAGAAATAACCCAAATGTCCTTCAACGTGAGTATAAAAACAAACTGTGGTATAGCCATACAATAGCCATACAATGTATTATTCTACCATAAAAAGGAATGAAGCACAGATACATGCTATGACACAGATGAGCCTTGAAAACATCAAGCTAAGTGAAAGAAGCCAGACACAAAAGGTCACATGTTGTATGATTCCATTTATATGAAATGTCCAGAATTGATAAATCTATAAAAACAGAAAGTACATTAGTGGTTACCAGGGGCTGGAGGCGGGGGGATAGGGAATTGGGAGGTGACAGCTAAGGGAAGCATGGTTTCTTTGGGGGGTAATGAAAATGTTCTAAAATTGATTGTGGTGGCGGTTGTACAACTCCGTGAATATACTGAAAGTCACTGAATTGTACACTTTAAATGGGGGAGTCATATGGTATGTGAATTATATCTCAATAAAGCTGTTATTCAAAAAAAGGTGTTAACAGGGAAGGTGAGTTCTAAAGGTCAAAAATGAGCCAGTCACACTAAGACTTGCAGGATGAGTGTTCCAGCCAGAAGGAACAGCAAGTGCAAGGATCCTGAGGCATGAATGAGTTCGGTGAGGAACAGTAACGAGGCCAGTGCAGCTGGCCAGGGTGGCCAGGGTGAAAGTGGTGGGAGCCGAGGTCAGAGAGGATGGCGGGACAGATAGCCTTGCAGCTCATGGTAAGGAATGTGGAATCTATTCCGAGTATGATGAAGAGCCGCAAGAGGTTTTGGAGCCAGAGAGTGACATATTTCACTGGCCCAAGCAAGTCACATGGCCACACCTAACCAGAAGGGGCTGAGGAGGTGCAGTCCTGCCATGTACCCAGAAGAAGGAGAGCCAGAACTATCTGGAGAGTAGCCCTAATGACAACCACCCACGTATGTGTTCACATACACATGCAATCTTGAATGTAGTTTCCAGGTGGTCAAGTCTCTCCTCCAAGTCAATTCCTAGAGCAGGATTAAGACCCCACACTGGGTTGGTTCTCCAGCATCCGCTTTGCCTCAGGGCATGGATTCTTAACCTGGGGTCCACAGACCCCTAAGAGTTACATGAAGAGAGTTCAGGAGGTCTGTGGAAAAATTACCTCTTTATTTCCACTACCCTCTAATTGAAATGATGAGCGTAGACAACATACCACAGAAGTGAGAGCAGTATCCGTGACTTTATCAGTAGTAGAAATCACAGCTTTGCATATCATGCTACAGTTGCTGCAGGAATCTCCAAATTTCACGTACACTCATTCAAAATTACAGTAATTATTAGACCTGCTGTTAGATCTTGTCATTTAAAATGTGTTCAAATAAGCACATATATTACCATATCACAATTTTTAAAAATATTTTGATAACCGTATTTCAGTACAATTGTTTTCCTTGGTAAGTCTATCTATTTTATCTAATGCATTTAAAAATAATATTCTGAAAAAGATTAAGAACTGCAACGAGTCTTAGAGGGTGACTCTCACATTAGGTCCCTGCCCTGTTTTCCTCTCAACTTGCCCTGTGTTGCCTCCCTGGTAGGTCTGCCAAGCCTCAAGTTCAAGTTTTAATCTATGACAGTACAGGAAATTAAATGAAGCAGAAAACTTGAAAGCAAGTTCTTTTTTTTTGGTAATAGTGTGAATTTCTTTGTTTTAATAAAAAATTTTTTTATCGAAGTATAGTTGATTTACGTTTCAGGTGTACAACAAAGTGATTCAGAGATATATATATATATTTTTTCAGATTCTTTTCCATAATAGGTGATTACAAGATATTGAATATAGTTCCCTGTGCTATACAGTACGTTCTTTTATTTTTTACATCTTTATTGGAGTATAATTGCTTTACAATGGTGTGTTAGTTTCTGCTTTATAGCAAAGTGAATCAGTTATACATATACATACGTTCCCATATCTCTTCCCTCTTGTGTTTCCCTCCCTCCCACCCTCCCTATCCCACCCCTCTAGGTGGTCACAAAGCACCAAGTTGATCTCCCTGTGCTATGCGGCTGCTTCCCACTAGCTATCTATTTTACGTTTGGTAGTGTATATATGTCCATGCCTCTCTCTCGCTTTGTCACAGCTTACTCATCCCCTTCCCCATATCCTCAAGTCTATTATCTAGTAGGTCTGTGTCTTTATTCCTGTCTTACCCCTAGGCTCTTCATGACATTTTTTTTTTGCTTAAATTCCATATATATGTGTTAGCATACGGTATTTGTCTTTCTCTTTCTGACTTACTTCACTCTGTATGACAGACTCTAGCTCTATCCACTTCATTACAAATAGCTCAATTTCGTTTCTTTTTACGGCTGAGTAATATTCCATTGTATATATGTGCCACATCTTCTTTATCCATTCATCGGATGATGGACACTTAGGTTGCTTCCATCTCCTGGCTATTGTAAACAGAGCTGCAATGAACATTTTGGTACATGTCTCTTTTTGAATTATGGTTTTCTCAGGGTATGTGCCTAGTAGTGGGATTGCTGGGTCGTATGGTAGTTCTATTTGTAGTTTTTTAAGGAACCTCCATACTGTTCTCCATAGTGGCTGTACCAATTCACATTCTCATCAGCAGTGCAAGAGTGTTCCCTTTTCTCCAGACCCTCTCCAGTATTTATTGTTTCTAGATTTTTTGATGATGGCCATTCTGACCGGTGTGAGATGATATCTCATGGTAGTTTTGATTTGCATTTCTCTAATGAAAGAATAGAGTACGTTCTTGTTGTTTATCTATTTTATATACAGTAGTGTGTATCTGTTAAACCCAAATTCCCAGTGGAAGCAAGTTGTGAAACAACTTCTGGGTACTAGAGGAGTAGACTTGGGTGCTACTGAATGCTGTCTCCAGTAAACAGCCCAGGCATGGTTATGCATCACTGCATGGCAGAAATATCAGCCTGACAAAGCCAAGCACAGTTTGCTGCTGGCTTGCTGCAGCTGATCTTTTTACCTTTCTGGGCCTCAGTTTCCCCATCTGGCTATGAAAAGTTTGGACTGGATGGTCTTCTTATGGCCTGTCCCTGTGAAGCCTGAGTTTATATGCTTCTGCACTGTCTGCTTCCATGACATCCCCAGAAGGAAGCCCGGTAGCACTAGGCACCCCCTGACCTTGGCACTGAGTTTGAGGGGCTTCCCATGGATTCCCTACAATGTGGTAGAGGAGAAAAGGTGCCTTCCCCAGCCCCCCAAATGCTATCCATAGCCTTACCTCCTTGCCTTTACTCATACAGCTCCCTCTGTCCCTCCTTGTGCCTGTCAAGGACCCAATCCAAAGCCAGGCATCATGACAAAGCTATCACTGGCTACTCTCTGAAGTCCCTTGGCACCAGGCCTGGTGCACCTTTTATGGTTATCGTCTTATACATATGTCTGCTGTCCCCAACTACAGTGTAAACTCTTCTAGGCAGGACCAGGTTTTCATTCTTTTCAGCATCCTCCGGGCCCAGCTTTTTTTTTTTTTTTTTTTTTTTTTTTTTTTTTTTGCGGTACGCGGGCCTCTCACTGTTGTGGCCTCTCCCGCTGCAGAGCACAGGCTCCGGATGCGCAGGCTCAGCGGCCATGGCTCACGGGCCCAGCCGCTCCACGGCACATGGGATCTTCCCGGACCGGGGCACGAACCCGTGTCCCCTGCATCGGCAGGCAGACTCTCAACCACTGTGCCACTAGGGAAGCCCCGGGCCCAGCTTTTATCAGTGGGCATCAAGACGGAGATAAAGGCTTGTGTCATTACTCAGTATAGTCCTGTGGTTGAGTGGGTGCTAAGGAATCAATTCCCCTGGGGTCATAACCTGGCTCTATGACTTACTAACTAGGTCATTTTTTAACAAGTGACAACATCTTTGTGCCTTGGTTTCTTCATCTATAAGACTGGGGAAATAGTGCCTACTTCATGCAAAGTAAAGATTAGGGAGCAAATACAAGTAGGGTGCTGGACACTTACTCCAAATCATTTTTATAATGTTTGTGTAAAAATATTTACTATGTGCCAAGCTTGTAATCTTCATGACAGGCCTATGAAGTAGGTATTATTATAAGGATCCCCAATTTACAGCTTGGGAAACTAATGCAAAGAGATGTCAGGCTACTTACCTAGGGTCATAAAGAAAGCAAATGGCAGAGTGAGGGCTCAGAGTGAGACCACCCCAGGAGGGTGGTCTCAGGGTCCCTGCACTTAACCACTATGCTAACTATGTTGCCTCTCAACAGCTAGCATTATCATCTTTCTTCTGCCAGCGCAGACCAATTATAGGTGCAAAGAGATCTAGGTCAACTGGTAGGCTGCCTTCCTCTAGCTCACTTTCTGCTGTCCCTGGCTGTTTTTGATCTGCAAGGCACACATCTTTGTTTCTTCTTCCCTCTGGGTGACTTTCACAGTCAGACGCCATTGAGTCCTCCCCTCTGATCCTGCCCTTGTACGCCCAACTGTGTTGCCCAGTTTTATATAGCTATGTATATATACATATGTAATTGAATACATACACATATGCAACATATATATGTAATATATGTATATACACACACATATGTAACTGAATCACTGTGCTGTACACCTGAAACTAACACACTATTGTAAATCAACTATACTTCAATAATAAAATAAAATAAAATAAAATAAAAATGTCTGGACATGACTGCTGAGATTCTAATTTAATTCACCCCAGAGGTGAGGTCCAGACATTGGTATATATATTTTTAAGTTCCCAAGGTGATTCTAATGAGAAGCCAAGGTTGAGACTGCTCTAAACCAGTGCTTCTCATGCTTGACTGCACACGAAAACCCTCTGGAGCAGGTTTAAAACACTCATACACACACATGCACACACATCCGATGCCTGGGCTTCAACTCCCAGAGATTCTGATTTAATTGGTCTGGAGTGGGGCCCAGGCATCAGTGTTTTTTTAAAAATGTGCCAGATGATTCTAAAGCACAGCCAAGGGACTTCCCTGGTGGTCCAGCAGTTACGACTTTGCCTTCTAATGCAGGGGGTACAAAGACTTTGCCTTCCAATGCAGGGGGTACGGGTTTGATCCCTGGTCAGGAAGCTAAGATCCCACATGCCTCGGGGCCAAAAATCCAAAACATAAACCAGAAGCAATATTGTAACAAATTCAATAAAGACTTTTAAAAAATGGTCCACTTCAAAAAAAAATTCTTAAAAAAAAAATAAAGCACAGGCTTGGGTTTTCAACCCAAACCAATATCTATTACTTGATAATTGAAAAGAAATAAATCATAGTTTATCTACCTTGTAAGCTCCATGAGGACAAAGAATTTTGTCTGTCTTGTTCACTGCTGTATCTCTAGCATCAAAAACAGGGCCTGGTACATAGTAGATGCTCAATTAATGTTTATTGAATGAATGAATGGTTTACTGGTCTTCATAACCTTCCCACTTGCCCCCATGGGCAAGTCTGTTATAATGTCTCTGGATCTATTTTTTTTTTTCATTTCTTAAATAGGAGTAATAACTCACAGGGCTGTCATGAGGACTGTATGAGACAACATATGTAAAAGTGCTTCATCAATTAGAAAGAAATGCAAAAATGCTAGCTAATTTCACAGAAAAAAATTCAATATCCTGTTTTCTCTTCCTGTCTCACCCCTGAATTTTAATTCTCTTTTTAGTCCTACCAAATATAGTTCTGCTGAATCTCCTGGGTCCCACTAGAAAGTCTCCCAACTGATCTTACCCCAACCTAGGCTCTTCCCTGACGGTGGCAGAAATACTTTCCTTCCCTACTCCTCACTTTCAGTACAGCCCACTCCCCATTCACTGTGACTGAGAACATGCATAAGGGTTCCAATTCTGGATTCTCAACTTACTCCACAACTTTTAGTCAAATTATTTCCTCTTCTCTGAGCCTGTTTCTTCATCCAGAAAATGGGGATAATAATGGTAACTATCATGGAATCGTTGTGAGGAATAAATGAGTTGATGATTCACATATTGCCAGGCACATAGTAAGCTCTTAACAATAATAATAAACACCATGGCTTTTTTTGTCCAAAGGTTCTTTAATTTTAAAAAAGATGGGATCACCTCAGTGCAAAAGTAAGGTGGGGTAATCTAGCTGTGACATCTGTCACTTTCTGATATCTGGAACTGATCTGATTGGCCAAATAGAAGTGCAAACACATGCTACTAGCTCTCCCTGTTTGTCAGCCAGCAAAGATGTATATCGCACTTACTGGATACCAAGGCAGTGGGGGAACACAACCCCCACCCTTGAAGAGTCTGGTGGGAGACGTAAACCCTTAAGAAAAAGATCATAGCCTAGGCACCACTGTCGATTTGGCAATGGTACATCCTGATTGCAGGCTTCACAGTGTTGGTAATGGCAGAAATTACAAAACAGGTAAGGGTAAGCATTAATACAGCAGATTTATTAGATAATATGGAAAGGTTTAAAGAAATGCAAACAGGTTTTGGTTTCTTTGATGAGTTATGGGGAGTTCTTTATATATTCTGGATGTTAACCCCTTAGCAGATATATGATTTACATGATAGAAACATTCTTAAGTGATACACTAATTTGAAAAGGGCTATAAAAGGATGGATGCATTACAATAACTTCTTCTTACACAACGAAAATGAAACATTCATAAGGAAAAATATTAGAAGAATATACATCAGAATGTAGCCAATTATTATATCAGGTTGATACCAAGAAGGATTTTTGTTTTACTGTTTTTTTCTTTGTGCTTTCTATACTTCCAAGTTTTCTGCATCAAATATGTATTATTTTTCCAATTAGGGAAGTTATCATTAACATTATTATTATTATTGGTATTAAAGGTAGAGTCCTAGGGAAAAAAAGAAAGAAATACAAACACCTATCTCCTACTAGGCCACTTAGTCATTCAACAAACATTTGCAGTGTGCCTACTTCCAAACTAGATGCTGGGGGAAAAGGGATGAGTCAGCCACTGTCTTTGTTCTCAAGGGTGACAATACATAACATTTTGGGGTGGTTTTTTGTTTACAAAGTCTTTTCCATATGGGATTTCATTTGATCCTCCTGACAAAGAGAAAAAAGGCTCAACACTGAAATTACCCCATTAGCAAATACTGAAATTGGGCTTTATCCCTTGGCAAAATGAGCAAAATTAGCCAGGTTCATATCCAGGGCTTCTTTCTACCTCTAAAGGCCTGTCACTAGCCCACAACCACCTAATATAACTCTGATGTCCCTTGGGATGGAGGAAACCGTTCAAACTCATCTGAACTTATCAGGATCTGAAGGCCGCAGTAGTTCTACCTTATTTCCAAAGCCCCACAACCTTTGAAACAGGCTTTCACTCTTCTCGGGAGAGAATGCTAACTTCTAGCTTACAGTTCATCTTGGGGCCAGGAATGGCCAGGCTGTTCTTCCAAGTTTCACAGAAGAGGGTCATGTTACTTTCAAGAGGTGGTAAAAGAAAGGAAATAAAAATGAACTCAAGAAGATTCAGTACATAGTTGGCAGTCTCTGCCTCAACGATCTTCTCCCAGCTGGGCCACATGGAGGAACCAAGGGTCTCAAAAGTGAACAAAGCACAGCAGGAGTATAGCAGAGAGAGTCAGAGGAGGCTGTAAAGATGAGGGAATGTCTGGATGGATGGATAAATAGCAGTTTTCAGGAAGACAAGAGAGAAAAAGGCTATGGAAGCTTTCCTTGCCTCTGTGCTCTATGCTTTTCACCTAAGACCCAGCAGCCTGCAGTGAGGTTATCTCCCTCCACACTGTCCTCCCAACTAAATATCAAGACTGAAGGGCAAAAGTAGGTCTTATGAATTCAGTGTCACCAATACCTGGCACAGGGCCTGGCACAATCTTAATACAATGAGCTAGGTAGGAATTAGCCCTTGAAGCCAGCTCTAAATCACCAGATTAGAGATAAACTGCTTTCCTTTATTAAAGAATATGAAAATTAAAGGCAAAAAATAGCTCAGTTTTGCCTAAACTCACCATTTCAAAGCACATTTAATCAGAACACAACCAAGTTTTAAAACAGATGTTGAAGAAATGCTGTCTATATTTTCCCATCTAGAACCTAGAAGCAACAAGCCTCACAACGAACAATTAGCCCTAGTTGTTCATTATAGATAGTAGACATTTAGCCTGGAGCCTCAGGCAGGAGCAGCACAGCCCCCACTAACAGCAGACAGCAGCCCGTGCATCTGGAGGGTAGACGTTTTGTCACCATAAAGAGAAGCTCTGCCAGGCAGAATGCAGCATGGGTGGAGCTGGCAGCAGATGGGGTGAATTAAAGAGGATGGGGGTTAGGAGCAGGAGTCTATACATTTCTCAAGAACAAGGTCTAGCTCTTATATACATCTGTATGCCTGGTGCCTGGCCTGGCCCCGGGCACCATAGGACCACCTGTACTCTTGTGCAAGTTGTATTCCTACAGGGGTACCCTGCCAAGGGGTCTCAAGTTGGGGACAAAATTCAGCCAAGCCCAATGCCCTGTCTGACTGCATGTGGACTTTAATTATTAATTATTATGTCAAAATTGGTCCACCCAGAGGATGCTCTATTTTTAAATCGTTATGACCAAAACAAATGACTATTTCTAATTGCTATGCTCAAAGAATGTGCCTTTGTCTAACAGTTCCACCAAAAGGAGTGGGTTTTCCTCATTGGTCTATCCAGAGGAGGTACCTTTTTTGCCATCCCTCTTCTTGGAGGGGACACCTATTTGCCATATATACTACCAGCTCCCACTGGCATCTAACAGGAGTTCAATACATGCTAACTGGAATGGAAGGAGTCCTCACCTTCACTGGATCTTCCTCCTCCAACCTCCTCCCCACGTGCAGCAGATAGTTTTGAAACTACAGGCACAAAATGTAAAGCCTCTGTGCGAGTCACTAACATTTGTTTCCTAAATCTACCATTTTCATTAATTTGGAATTATGGGGGAAAAGATTTCACTGTGCTATTTCACAATGGGGAGTAAACTTATGTAATGCGTTATTCCAAGAGGTAAAACAGGTTAGAAATTGGAATACAGTGAGACTTAGCTATCCAGAAGCCTCAAGACATGAGTCTCTCCTAAGAGCAAAGTTTCCTGGGAGCTGGACTCTTCCCAAACTTTTTCATAAACTTTTTGTTTAATTTGCACCATTCTGAGTGCAACTCTTCCTCAAAACACACTTCTCAGCCTTCTTAACCAGATTCTTCTGAAGATGCTGCTGCTTCTTCTCGATGCCTTGTTATCCTCCGCATCAGCTGTTGCTGGGGACACAAACTAGAAGGGTTGACTTTAGTATCTCTTCCCTCTGATCACAGCAGGGAGAGGGGACACTAAAAGTGGCCTCCCAAAGTTTTCTCCTCTCCCTTGTCACCCTTGTCCCAGCATTTCTCAGGGTCACCTGAGTGGATGCCTCAGGACCCCAAAATAGACACAGGAGAGGTTCTGTGCTCGAAGTCAGTGCAACCACCGACCCTGGAGATGCCTTTAGACCAGTCCTCTTCCTTTCTCTGGGCAGCTGCTGACCTAGATTCACATTCTAAAACTCTATTTCTATTGGAATCGTGGAGGGGATAAAAAGAGAAATACTTTTTCTTCTAAACTGCATTTGTTGAAGTATAACAGATATGGGTTTAAAAATACTGAACACAACAACCTATACAGTTGTTCTCACTATTATGCACTGTCATTAACGTAATAATCTACCTGCATCAAATGGTGTGTTACATAAGAGAACTGAGGAAAGCACTAAGTCCAATCTAGATGTTGATTCAGAGGCAACCATTTCAACTTCTATTTATGATTGCTGGCATAGCCTAATTTGGAACACTAAATATTACAAAGTGGAAGTTTCCTTCCTCTTCCCTGTACTGCAACAACCCTGTGCATTGTGGAATCTTAATATTCTTTTGCAAAGACAGGTAAGTTGAGGTTGACTTGATGTAGGGATCCAACCCAGTAACCTCAAGAGTGATATTAAATAACTACAACATAAGAAAACAAAAGTACTGTTCTCGTCTAAAATGTCAGTGGTTGTTGATGACGTGTTATAACCAAAAAATGTAAAATAAAAGACGTTTAACTTTACCTTAACATGTATTTATTCTTTTTATTAATAAAATTAATGGCTTCATCTTTCTAATTTCCTCTGTTCTCTTATAAAATTTAAAAAGTGTATTATCCAGTTTAAAAAAAATAATATACTGGAACTTCTCTAGGCAAGAAACACAACAGAAGTAAAAGACCTACAATAACGAACCCAAAACAATTAAGAAAATGGGAACAGGAACATACATATCAATAATTACCTTAAATGTAAATGGACTAAATGCTCCCACCAAAAGACACAGATTGGCTGAATGGATACAAAAACAAGACCCATATATATGCTGTCTACAAGAGACCCACTTCAGACCTAGAGACACATACAGACTGAAAGTAAGGGGATGGAAAAAGATATTCCATGCAAATGGAAACCAAAAGAAAGCTGGAGTAGCAATTCTCATATCAGACAAAATAGACTTTAAAATAAAGACTACTAGAAGAGACAAAGAAGGACACTACATAATGATCAAGGGATCGATCCAAGAAGAAGATATAACAATTGTAAATATTTATGCACCCAACATAGGACCACCGCAATACATAAGGCAAATACTAACAGCCATAAAAGGAGAAATCGACAGTAACACACTCATAGTAGGGGACTTTAACACCCCACTTTCACCAATGGACAGATCATCCAAAATGAAAATAAATAAGGAAACACAAGCTTTAAATGATACATTAAACAAGATGGACTTAATTGATATTTATAGGACATTCCATCCAAAAACAACAGAATACACATTTTTCTCAAGTGCTCATGGAACATTCTCCAGGATAGATCATATCTTGGGTCACAAATCAAGCCTTGGTAAATTTAAGAAAATTGAAATTGTATCAAGTATCTTTTCCGACCACAATGCTATGAGACTAGATATCAATTACAGGAAAAGATCTGTAAAAAATACAAACACATGGAGGCTAAACAATACACTACTTAATAACGAAGTGATCACTGAAGAAATCAAAGAGGAAATTAAAAAATACCTAGAAACAAATGACAATGGAGACACGACGACCCAAAACCTATGGGATGCAGCAAAAGCAGTTCTAAGAGGGAAGTTTATAGCAATACAATCCCACCTTAAGAAACAGGAAACATCTCGAATAAACAACCTAACCTTGCACCTAAAGCAATTAGAGAAAGAAGAACAAAAATATCCCAAAGTTAGCAGAAGGAAAGAAATCATAAAAATCAGATCAGAAATAAATGAAAAAGAGATGAAGGAAACGATAGCAAAGATCAATAAAACTAAAAGCTGGTTCTTTGAGAAGATAAACAAAATTGATAAACCATTAGCCAGACTCATCAAGAAAAAAAGGGAGAAGACTCAAATCAATAGAATTAGAAATGAAAAAGGAGAAGTAACAACTGACACTGCAGAAATACAAAAGATCATGAGAGATTACTATAAGCAACTCTATGCCAATAAAATGGACAACCTGGAAGAAATGGACAAATTCTTAGAAATGCACAACCTGCCAAGACTGAATCAGGAAGAAATAGAAAATATGAACAGACCAATCACAAGCACTGAAATTGAAACTGTGATAAAAAATCTTCCAACAAACAAAAGCCCAGGACCAGATGGCTTCACAGGCGAATTCTATCAAGCATTTAGAGAAGAGCTAACACCTATCCTTCTGAAACTCTTCCAAAATATAGCAGAGGGAGGAACACTCCCAAACTCATTCTACGAGGCCACCATCACCTTGATACCAAAACCAGACAAGGATGTCACAAAGAAAGAAAACTACAGGCCAATATCACTGATGAACATAGATGCAAAAATCCTCAACAAAATACTAGCAAACAGAATCCAACAGCACATTAAAAGGATCATACACCATGATCAAGTGGGGTTTATTCCAGGAATGCAAGGATTCTTCAATATACGCAAATCAATCAACGTGATACACCATATTAACAAATTGAAGGAGAAAAACCATATGATCATCTCAATAGATGCAGAGAAAGCTTTCGACAAAATTCAACACCCATTTATGATAAAAACCCTGCAGAAAGTAGGCATAGAGGGAACTTTCCTCAACATAATAAAGGCCATATATGACAAACCCACAGCCAGCATCGTCCTCAATGGTGAAAAACTGAAACCATTTCCACTAAGATCAGGAACAAGACAAGGTTGCCCACTCTCACCACTCTTATTCAACCTAGTTTTGGAAGTTTTAGCCACAGCAATCAGAGAAGAAAAGGAAATAAAAGGAATCCAAATCAGAAAAGAAGAAGTAAAGCTGTCACTGTTTGCAGATGACATGATACTATACATAGAGAATCCTAAAGATGCTACCAGAAAACTACTAGAGCTAATCAATGAATTTGGTCAAGTTGCAGGATACAAAATTAATGCACAGAAATCTCTGGCATTCCTATATACTAATGATGAAAAATCTGAAAGTGAAATCAAGGAAACACTCCCATTTACCATTGCAACAAAAAGAATAAAATATCTAGGAATAAATCTACCTAAGGAGACAAAAGACCTGTATGCAGAAAATTATAAGACACTGATGAAAGAAATTAAAGATGATACAAATAGATGGAGAGATGTACCATGTTCTTGGATTGGAAGAATCAACATTGTGAAAATGACTCTACTACCCAAAGCAATCTACAGATTCAATGCAATCCCTATCAAACTACCACTGGCATTTTTCACAGAACTAGAACAAAAAATTTCACAATTTGTATGGAAACACAAAAGACCCCGAATAGCCAAAGCAATCTTGAGAACGAAAAATGGAGCTGGAGGAATCAGGCTCCCTGACTTCAGACTATACTACAAAGCTACAGTAATCAAGACAGTATGGTACTGGCACAAAAACAGAAAGATAGATCAATGGAACAGGATAGAAAGCCCAGAGTTAAACCCACGGACATATGGTCACCTTATCTTTGATAAAGGAGGCAGGAATGTACAGTGGAGAAAGGACAGTCTCTTCAATAAGTGGTGCTGGGAAAACTGGATAGGGACATGTAAAAGTATGAGATTAGATCACTCCCTAACACCATACACAAAAATAAGCTCAAAATGGATTAAAGACCTAAATGTAAGGCCAGACACTATCAAACTCTTAGAGGAAAACATAGGCAGAACACTCTATGACATAAATCACAGCAAGATCCTTTTTGACCCACCTCCTAGAGAAATGGAAATAAAGACAAAAATAAACACATGGGACCTAATGAAACTTAAAAGCTTTTGCGCAGCAAAGGAAACCATAAACAAGACCAAAAGACAACCCTCAGAATGGGAGAAAATATTTGCAAATGAAGCAACTGACAAAGGATTAATCTCCAAAATTTATAAGCAGCTCATGCAGCTCAATAACAAAAAAACAAACAACCCAATCCAAAAATGGGCAGAAGACCTAAATAGACATTTCTCCACAGAAGATATACAGACTGCCAACAAACACATGAAAGGATGCTCAACATCTTTACTCATTAGAGAAATGCAAATCAAAACTACAATGAGATATCATCTCACACCAGTCAGAATGGCCATCATCAAAAAATCTAGAAAGAATAAATGCTGGAGAGGGTGTGGAAAAAAGGGAACCCTCTTGCACTGCTGGTGGGAATGTGAATTGGTACAGCCACTATGGAGAACGGTATGGAGGTTCCTTAAAAAACTACAAATAGAACTACCATATGACCCAGCAATCCCACTACTGGGCATATACCCTGAGAAAACCATAATTCAAAAAGAGACATGTACCAAAATGTTCATAGCAGCCCTATTTACAATAGCCCGGAGATGGAAACAACCTAAGTGTCCATCATCGGATGAATGGATAAAGAAGATGTGGCACATATATACAATGGAATATTACTCAGCCATAAAAAGAAATGAAATTGAGCTATTTGTAATGAGGTGGATAGACCTAGAATCTGTCATACAGAGTGAAGTAAGTCAGAAAGAGAAAGACAAATACTGTATGCTAACACATATATATGGAATTTAAGAAAAAAAAATGTCATGAAGAACATAGGGGTAAGACAGGAATAAAGACACAGACCTACTAGAGAATGGACTTGAGGATATGGGGAGGGGGAAGGGTAAGCTGTGACAAAGTGAAAGAGCGGCATGGACATATATACACTACCAAACGTGAGGTAGATAGATAGTGGGAAGCAGCCGCATAGCACAGGGAGATCAGCTCGGTGCTTTGTGACCGCCTGGAGGGGTGGGATAGGGAGGGTGGGAGGGAGACGCAAAAGGGAGGGGATATGGAAACATATGTATATGTATAACTGATTGAATTTGTTATAAGGCAAAAAATTTAAAAATAAATAAATAAATTTAAAAAAATAATAATAATATACCTTATCATACAGAAGACCAGTTGGCCTACAAGGCCATGCCCTAGAATGGTGCTGCCCAATATGGAAGCCACTGTCCACATAGCACTATGGAGCATCTGAAAGGTAGCTGGACCAAACTGAGATGTGCTGTAAGTGTAAAATTCACATTGAATTTTGAAGACCTAGTACAAAAGAGAAAATAATGTAAACTACCTCATTAATCATTTTAATATTGATTGCATGCTGAAATGATACTATTTTTGATATACTGGGTTAAATAAAATGCATTATTAAAAAATTTTAAGTGTATTATCTAACTTGGTATTATTACTGCTTATGAGTTCATCCATGAGGTCATATTTTGTCACTTACTTTAATCTAAGCCTGTATTATAGTTCCTGCTCATTATCCACAAATACATTATAATTTTTCAAACTCTGGATGGTCTCTTCCAGCTTTAATCGTCTATACCACAACAGTGGTTCTCACCCACGCCTGCACATTAGAATCACCTGGGGGTCTTCTAAAAATCCTGGTTCCTGGGCCTCATCCCCCAGAAATTCTGGTTTTATTGGTATGGGGTGGGGCCACAGCATTAGTAACGTTTTTAAGCTCTCCAAGTAATTCAGATTTGCAGCCAGGGTCTATATTTTTTACTCTAATTTTAAAAATAAAAAATGCAACCAGACAAGCAGTGTGAAGGATTCTACTCAGGGAGATGACTGAATTGCTTGGTGGTCTGGGCATGCTGTAGACACTACCAAGGTGTGCCCATGACCTTGAGGCTGCCTGGTTGTAAGATTAGGGCTTACTGGCTCCAAATCCATGCTGGTGAGAGACAGACCTTCAGGCAAGCTGCCAAATACGTCACTGAAGCATCCTGAGGCCCCAGAAGTTTTGTGAGAAGATGTTTCTTCACCCATAAACCAAGCTGGTTCTGTAAAACTGGTGAGCCAAGCCAGAAGCCATGAAGCCATCCCGAGGGAAGAGGTGACCAGAGAGCCAGCAGGACATTTGGACGACGGCTCTGCCCCAAGGCAGGGGATTCTGCCTAGCTGTGCGACCTGCGTCCATCCTCTGCTGCTTCATTAAAGCCCCTCCTTGGCGTCCCAACCTGGCAGGTCCTCGTGGTCAGCCAGCACCACATATTCTGTGACAATAAACATCTCAGATCTACCAGAACTCTCGGTGGTGCCTCGGCTTCAGTTCCAAAGAATTTGCCCCCTTGGTTGGTGAGGCAGTGAACAGATGTCAGTGGGGGAGAATGAAGGGAGGAGTCAAAGGAAAGGAAAATCCTCGGATTGGGAGAGATGAGCCCACAGCCGTGGCTCCTCCGTGGGCACACAGGCAGGCATTCTTTACATATTCTGCAAAAGGGAAGAATGGCTGCAATTCGGAGCTGTTTAGGAAACATTATAACTTCAACTTGACAGTATCCCCATCCAGGGATTTCAAAAGGTTTTGTGGAATTTCATCTTCTTAGTATTTAGTGATCGTAAGCAGGATTGTGGCATATGGGCCCGGCATTTTCCATACATTATTCTGGATCCTCACGACAACCTTCTGAACTGGGGAGCATTAACCCCCTTTTAAAGATGAAGGAGTATGGTTCTGAGACACCCAAATCAGCTTATAAGTGTTGGGCAAGTCAGAATTAAACCCACAGGTGCTGCTTCCAAATCCCAAGATCCTTTTCCTTAATATGTCATTCATTGTTTGGTTTTTCTGTTTTTTAAAAGTAATACATGTTCATTTAGGAAATTTTGAGAAATACACAAAGGTACAAGAAAAGAAAAAACACCCACTCCCATAATCTCATAAAGATAACCACTGCTATCTTTGTTATCGTTTGCTATCATTGTTATCACCCTGAGATAACAACGAATGTTAACATTTTGGCACATACCCCTCCAGCTTCTTTTTTATGTATGTGCTTTATTTTGGATAATATCATACATGCAATTTAATACCCTGATTTTTCACTTAGCATTATTTCACACATTTCCACATATCCTCATATATTTGTTTCGAGCACGATTTTTCTTAGTTGCCTAGATTTGTACCACACATAGACCTGTCAACATTTATAGAACCACACCCATATTACTGAATAAGTTGTTTTCATTTGGGGGTCAGTATAAATAACCGAAAGATGCAGTGAGGATCTGCAAACATTTTCCGCACAATATCTGATCATTTCTTTAGCATAAGGTCTTGGAAATGGAATTACTGGGTCAAGGGGGGAAAAGAGCATATAACAACACCACTGGAATTGCTGACAGCTGTGATGCATGGCCTCATGCGAGAGCAGAGAGCGCCCAAGGCTTTCTGGTAAAGTAGACCTCACTCCCCTCAGGGCCTGATGGTTGGGAAGAACAATATGAGTTTGACTACTTCACAGATACTGGGAATCAGACTATAAATTGCCAGGCAGTTAATTACACTGTTCTCAGAAGCAAATGATTCCACTTAAAAACAGCTGAATCATTTTTAAAACTCATCTCCTCTTTGAGTCCGTTTTCCAAGGGAAAAAATATTTTTCTGATTTTCCCCTAGATGAATTACAGACCATTCTTAAGAATCTATGCTATTTAGAAAGAAAAAATAAAATAAAATAAAACATACAGTCAAACCTCAAATGTCCCCACTCACAAAAAAGCAGGGGCATGAATAATATATTTCACTCTGGAATGCAACTGGATCCACACAGCCCGGGACATACAGGCAGGTAGATTCTTGCTTTCTCTCCCTCTTTCTATCTCACTGTGGCGTGGAGTGCCTCCTGGCCTGGACATCTTAGAGGGACCTAGGACTTGGCTCTGCAAAGCAGGGAGGAGCCAAGGTCGCCCAGGTCTCATCTGCCCAAGGATAATGAAAACCTGAACGTAGATCAAGAAAATCTGCAGTTCCTATTATAGCTTCAATTGGATCTTCCTAAGGCTCTCCAGTATCCAGCTCCTTGGTCAGCAAACAGGATGTTAGAGCCCCCCCACCCGACCTCCACCCTGAGGGCTCACTCTGACTCAGGAGGTGCCTTGCACCCTCTCCTCCTGAAGCACTTGAGTTAGTTCCTCAGCCACACTAGCCCTCTCACATATCCAGGGCTTTGCACAGGCTACCTTCTGAGCCAGAAATTCCCTCCCCCTCCTTCTTCAATTGGCCAGCTCCAGATCATCCTTCAGAACTCAGACACCACATCCTCCCCAAAGCTTTTCCAAGCCTCTGAGCTGAATTAGGTGAGCTTCCTCCGCCTTCCGATGACACCCAGGATTGCCTCCACGGCAGTACGATGATTCCAGGCTCTCCGCGTTGGACCATGGGGCTGCATTCTAGCTTGGCTCTATATCCTCAGAGGCTAGCACAGGACCAGGCCCAGAGTCAGGTGCTCAATAAATGTGTGGTGGTTAGAAAGAAGGGAGGAATTGAACTTAATAGGTATTTATTAAGTGCCAAGCACTATTTTAGGGACTGGAGATATGGCAGTAAAAAGAGATAAAATCTCTGCCCTAAGGATGTTTACTTTCTACTGAGGAGCTTACATTTTAGAAAGAGAGAGAGGGAGGGAGGACAGGAAGGGAGGAGGGATGGACAGAGACTGCTCAAATCTCCCAAGTTAAAGGACTGAGCCTAATGGTTTGTACACAGTCAGACCCACTGCCTCACATACAAAGCACCTTGGTGCAAGCCTACTTGTGCAAACACAATCCACACATCTCCTATTTGTGGCATTATTAACGTAGCCTTGTCCATTAAGTTTTTGCCATCCTATGGAGGTTCCTCAAAACATTAAAAATAGAACTACCATACGATCTAGCAATTCCACTTCTGTGTATTTCTCCAAAGAAAATGAAAACGCTAATTCGAAAAGATACATGCACCCCTGTGTTCACTGCAGCATTATTCACAATAACCAAGATATAGAAGCAACCTAAGTGCCATCAACAGATGAATGGATAAAGAAGATGTGGTGTATAGATACAATGGAATATTACTCAGCCATCAAAATGAATGAAATCTTGCCATTTGTGACACAGATGGACCTAGAGAGTTTTATGCTTAGTAAAATAAGTCGTACAGAGGAAGACAAATACCATATGATTATACTTATATGTGGAATCTAAAAAACAAAACAAATGAACAACACAACAAAACAGAAACAGCATCATAGATATAGAGAAAAAACAGGTGGTTGCCAGAGGGGAGGGGGTGGGAGGGATGAGTGAAATAAGTGAGAGAGATTAAGAGGTACAAACTTCCAGTTACAAAATAAAGGAGTATTGTGCAGATAAAGTGTAGAGTGTGGGAAATATGGTCAATAATAATGTAATATCTTTGTGTGATGACAGATGGTAACTAGACTTATCATGGTGCTCAATTTGTAAGGTATAGAAATATGGAATCACTATATTGTGCACCAGGAACTAACATAGTGCTATAGGTCAATTAAACTTCAAAAAACATACAAATAAACTCACAGAAAAAGAGATCAGATTTGTGGTTACCAGAGAGGTTGGGGCGAGGGGAGGGGGAACTGGATGAAGGTGGTCAAAAGGTACAAACTTCCAATTATAAGATAAGTAAGTACTAGAGTTGTAATGTACAACATGATAAATATAATGAACACTGCTGTGTGTTATTCATGAAAGTTGTTAAGAGAGTACATCCTAAGAGCTCTCATCGCAAGGAAAAATATGTTTTTCTTTTTCTTTAATTTTGTATCTATATGAGATGATGGATGTTCACTAAACTTATTGTGATAATCATTACATGATGTATGTAAGTCAAATCATCATCCTGTACACCTAAATTTATGCAGTGCTGTATGTCAATTATATTTCAATAAAACTGAAAGAAAGTAAATAAATAAAGTGAGAAAAAAACATTGCCATCCTGTGTATGCTAACTTGAAAACTTCAGTGAGGGCTTATCTGAGTGAAATCATGGAATTCTTTGGAGCAGGGAAGAGCTGAAAGCTTGAACCAGGAAGGTTAAGCCAGTGTTTCCCAACGGAGGGTAGAAGACTCTAGAAGCCCATCTAGATAACCCTGGAGAGTTATCACAAGAACTCCATGAGTCTGCAGATCCACCAAGCATTGTTTATCTACTGAATAAGCACTATTTTGCCTACGTGTGAAGTGAAAGTCATCAATTTTAAACCTACAAATTCATGTAAAAGCACTGCCGAATTCACAGTAGCGCTCTATCATTGTTTGGGTTTTTTGTTTTTTGGTTTTTTACCATAGGGAATTCTAAAAGTCCAAATTCCATCCTTGGACTGCGAACCAGACTGAATGGAAAATCCTATGCGGTGTGAACTGGGGTCCATATTCTGGTTATCTTCTTTCCCCCACCTAGAGAAGAAGACAGGATGCCCAGGCACCCTGTGCTGATGTGCTGGGAAACAAGTTGGCATCAACCCCTGCAGACTGGGAGCTCTTCGAATGAACAGACTGGGTCTTATTTACCTGTGGGTCTCTAAAACCCAGCACAAGGGTTGGGGGCAGGGAGGAGACAGGACCCAAAGTTGTGCCCTTTCTTCAAAGTTAGAAAGTAATGATCTGAGGAAAAGGTGATCTGAGTCCCTCAGAAAGGGTATATAGATCAGCAAAGCTAGTAAGCCTGTTAAGCTACTTAAGCTTTGAAGAATAATAAATCCATACTTTGGAAACACGTATGTTAAACACATTTTTGGTAATAATTTTACTTTCTCATTCCCCGTGGCTTTTAATAAAAGTGCCTTTGGAAATGCCAACCAGGCTCTGCTGTAATAACAGAAAATAGTCAGGATGTGGGTGTGCGATAAGATGTGTCCACAGTTGGATTAAAAGATATTAGGGAGAATAGCAAGTATAAAGATGACAGAAGGATTGTGAGGGAAAGATCCAATGGAAAGGTGACCTTCAGAAGACTGTCAGTGTCACTAGCCCAGCCACCCCTTCCCAACTAAAGATTATTTTTCCAAGCCTATTTCTACTGAAAGCATAAAGGAGACTGTTTTAACAAGGGAGCCTCTTGCCTCACATCTATTCTCTACATGATGCAAGGTTGACCTTCCTTCCTCCCCTCCACCTCCACCTCACCCCCCAAGTTCCAACTGCAGAAACCCCAGGAGGCCTGTTCTCTAGAGAACCCCTCAGTTCCAAAAGGTAGCAGTAGTTACTCCTTATCCTGAACAAGTTCCAGCTAGAAAAAACGCCACGGCAGTGACTCTCAATGAACAACTGACTTTGAACTTAGCATCCCTGAAGACGGCAGAGCACTGGCTTGGATGGCAGAAGCCCTGGCTTCTAGATCAAGGCCTCATGCCACTGACCTGCTGTGTGACAGCCAGTGCCACATTCCCCAAGAGGCAGATTAAGTCCATGCTTAGGGCACCAACAACAGGAGTACAAAAGAGAGAGAGAATGAAAGAATCTAATAAAAAGCCATTTTAATTTCAACATACAGGTGGAACTTTGAGTAATCTTTTAAAATAAAATTTTATTTGAAGGTTTAATATTGCTTCATTTGGAATTAGGTATGGAGAGGCACTATAATCTTTCCAGCACTTAGGGCTACTAAAGGTCTTGATCCAGCTGGGTGCCTTTGGACAAGTCCCTTCCTTTTTCTGGGCCTCAGTAGTCAAGTATTATGGTGCCCATAATGGTCAGTGACCGAATTTTTGGTGACACAAAGTATAAACTGACTCCACCCAAGCCAGAGAAGTACAGGGACAAATGATGCAAATTCACTGCCCTCCTCCTGACACCTAATCAACTCATAAAGATCAAAATGGAGCCCAAGAGCTATAATTTAAATCCTCTCCTATTACTCTACTATTCCGTCATCCTGACGCTTTTATCGCTTTAGCTGTTGATGTATCTAAAAAAAGGAGAAGATTAAATTTCTTGTTTCTAAAGTGGGGGAAATTCTAGTGGACATTTCGGTGTCCAAATTTCCAGGGAAGATGTTTTCAACACATGGAAATACCATGAAGCAGACCAGGAATTTCATGGTATTTAAAAGAAAATGGGCTTGCTCCCCCTCCCCACTCTGTCAAGCCAACTGTCTCAACAGTTTCTGGGGCTGACATGTAGGACAGAGACAAAACTGAGCCCTGGTAGAGTGCCTTTTCCAAGTCCCCCAAGTTCCTCCTGCTCCATCCAGCTCAAGCAGGCCCCTCCTCAGTAGCCATGACAGTCAGGTTCAGGGTCTACCATACCTCATCTAATGGTAAACTGGCTGCAGTCTAGAGGTGCAGTTTCCATTCTTCATCTCCATATAGACTTACAACAGTCTCCCCTCACACTGGAATTATGATTTAAACATACATAAACCAGCTGTCCTTTATGATTTGGAGCCAGAGTTGCCACAAAGTTGGAAAATCAAGAGGCAGGAATTTTACATAAAGATGAAGAGGGAGTTTCCACCATCTACCCAACTGGCTGTATTCAAGCCAAAATCATTGCAAGAAAGAACAGAGCATCTTTCCCACAGCAAGTTCATGGGCTAGTGTAACATGATAGCTCCCCAGTGTTATTAAACATACCTAGCAGTTGTCTAGTGCTTCAGTGACTTCCTTGCTTGCACAGGAGATATTATACCCCCAGGCCAATGGCCTGATTGCTTTTGTAATTATCATTTAAGCACCTACAAACATTAAATAGATGTCTGAGGGAGAAATTGGAAAGCTTGGATTGACTCAGCATACGGTGGCAGGAATGGAGCTATTTCCCACTGGCTTTGACCATGCCATTCTTGAGATGAAGAGTACGGAATCCAGGACATGAATGCAATAAAGCGGGTCACATTCAGAGCCAGATGCGAGGAAAAACGCAAGTTATAGGCAGGGTTATGCCAAGGGTGCGGCAACAGCTACAGATCCACAACCAGAGGAGCCTGGTGCAGTCCTGTAACACGCCCTCTCCTCTTTCCAACCCCCATCCCCCACCCCAGACCAGTTACAAGAGCTTCTGGGGCAGTCTCAAAGGGGTTCAAGTTACCGAAGAACAGCCTTCAGTGGAGAAGAGGGTGTTGCCAGGCAACCAGCCCAGCCCAGTCCCACCCTTGTAACCTTGAAGATGGTGGGGACATGACCCCTGATTGTGGAGAGGAACACCTTGGACTCCTTTAGCATCAACTTTCTCCTCCTCTGTCTTTCTCCCTCTCCTCTCCCTGTCCTCCCCCTGCTGCCTCCCTGCCCGGCCCAGCCTGCAATCTGGTCTCTGCAAGCCTGAAGGCTATGGGCCAGTCTGACTTGTCATTACTCAGTCCGGAGGTGGCAGCCAAGCTGTCCCCACAGGAGGCTACAAACTGCTGGCCTGTCAGGCATCATTCACTCTGGCCATGTTGCTTCCAAACCTTCCTTCCCAGTTCTTTCCTGCCCTCATGACCAAAGAAACAGCTAGAGCAAGAATCTGGGGGAAATCCAGCCAGATAGAGGATATACAGGGTAAAATGCTGATTGGGCGTGCCCACCACCAGCAAAATGGTCAGTCATGGAGTAGGAGCTAGCAGGAAAAGACACGGGGAAGAAAAGAGCAAGCATTGACAATGGTGGGGGGAAAAAGCATTTTTAATTGGGTTCAAAATATAATATGCAACCTGCTTGAACACCTTGTTGAAGCTTATGCCTGAGCGACAAGGGGGTGGCCAGGTGGTGCACTGATTATGCACCCCAGCTCCCTTTGCATTTGGCACTTGTGCTCAGATCATTGCTGAGAAGGCCTAATTTAAGTGCTACACAATCAAAACCCCTGAAGAGAAAAGTGTGCAGTGGGAACCTCAAGGGGAGTCCAGGGTAGGGCATTAGACCAGAAAATGGAAAACCAGACCTTCTTGCCAAATTAAGGTAGCTGTGTTCCATTTACGCAGCAGTCCCCTCAGTACCTGAGCCTGCAGATAGGTACACTCTCAAAGGCAAGTAGCCAAACCAAAGATGAGAGATAGCCACTCTCCCAGCTCTTGCAAATTTCAAAGAAGCCAACCCAATGCAATTTATCCTAAGAATTGCTCCCTTCCTTTAAAAGCTCTCCACTGCATGAAGCCATCTCTTTCCCAAGGCAACTTGGTGAAGCCATTCCTTCCCTCACATGGAAAGGACAGAAAGGCACAAATTGGAAAAGTAGAGCCTCCTCACTGTCCTTAACTTACCCTGCTGCACTCAGTAGGTGGCTCTCTGCAAGCTGTGTGGGGATTTGGAAAATGACTCCCCAAGCTAACTTATCAAATTTCTCCTAGGCTAATCCTGGTAGTCAGTGGGACCCCAGAAAAAAAAATCAACAAATGACCTTCCTACCCTCTCTGTTAACTGAGAACTAACCAGACCTAAGGCCCCAGCTTTCCTGCTCCCCTGCCATGCAGAGATTTCTGGTCCCCTGTCTACATTCCATCTGGCAGTCAACTGTGTCTTCCACCTTCCTTTCCCCACAGGACCCAGTTCATTTTCTCCACAAGTGACCTCCACCATCAACATCAGAGGTCAGAGAGTTTGGGGAAGAGGGGTGCCAGGGCCTATGACACCTATCCTGTGGAAGGCGTGGGAGGGAGGTGAGGTCTGCAATGGAGAGGGGCTGACTCAGACACTTCTTTCCCAAGGCAGCTGGAGGCCTGCAATCACAAGTCAGTCAGTAGCCATATTCTGCCTCCATCTGAAACTTCCTGTCCACACTGCTCTTTCTCTCCCCTAACTTTCTGGTGGCACCAATTGGCCCTGGTACCTGGCATGCCCCAGCTGTGGTCAACATTTCCTGCACATTCAATCCCCTTGCTTTCTCCAAAAGTCCCACACTCTAAAGGATCACAGCATTTCCATGGAGAGAGGATTCCCCATGCAAAGTGTTGGGGACCAAACTAGTAAAGCACAAGGGCTCGCGTTGCCCTCCTGCCCTCTCACGAGTCCTGCGTGCTCAGCCAGAGCACCACTGGGTTTCTCAGGCATGGCTGATTTCTAAAGGAATCACAGAACTGATGACAGTTGCTTTAAACGGTTCTCCCAAGCAAGTCTGTGCAGCCGGACCCTAGGGGTAAGGGGTCAGAGAAGCCGGCTGGGAGGCGGAGAGTCTCTCCTCCCCACCACTCCCTCCGGCCTCTCCTGGAGCACCAGCTCCGACCTCGCGGGGAGAAGCGGGCGGGTGGGCTCTCAGACACTTCTTCGAGCAAGAGCCGCGATCACACTCCAGCGCGAAGTTGCACAGGTTTAAAGTCGGTAGGCACCGCCGCCAGGGCTCCTGCCGCCGCGTAGGTGGCCGGCGGCTCCGGCGCGCTTTCCGAAGTGCCTGAGCTCCTAGACTGGAGCAAAGACGCCAACGGCGCGGCCATTTGGTTCCCGACGCCGCGAAGGCTAAGACGCCTCGGGCCTGGGGGCGGCGCCGAAGCGGTCCGGACCCAGCAGCTCCCGGGGACCCCCGCAGGTCCCCCTGCCTTCTTCCCCAAGATCCCCAGAAGGCGGCCGCCAACCCCAGGGCCAGGAACCCCGAGGGCATATGGCCACTCGGGACGGCACGACCGGATCCAGGAGCAGGAAGTTCCAGCTGGAGTGCGGCGGGCGTGGAATCTGGGAAACGGGATCCCCTCGCTCCCTGAGGGGAAAGGAGGGGAGGGCCGAGGAGGGGCGAGGAGGGAGGGGGAGGGGTGGGCGCAGAGCGGGTGCGGGCTGGCGCCCCCAGAGGCGGGGTGCACGCGGGGCCGCGGGCCGCCCGGGCGCGGCTTACCTAGCTCTTCCTCGTCGTCCTCCGGGCCGAGCAGGCGGCAGGGAAGGCGGCGGCGGAGGTGCACGGTGCGGCGGAACAGGCTGTCGGTGCGGCGCCCCAGGGCCAGCAGGTGCCCCTCGAGGTCCTCGAGCAGAGCCAGCGAGTGGCCGCAGAGGTCGGCGAGCTGCCGGAGCAGGCTGAGCGCGGCCAGGTGGCTCACGTCGCGGAGCTCGGTCAGCGGCTGCGGCGGGTTGCGCGGGCACAGGCGCTGGGGTACCACTGTGCGCCTGTAGAACGGCATCCCGGGCGCGGGCGCGGGGGACCAGCCTGGCGGCGCGGCCGGCTCGCCCCGAGCGGCGCCCCTGGCCCGAGCGCCCCTGAGGGGCGGCCCCAGCTCCGGGTGTAGCAGGCCCCTGGGCGCAGGCCGGCGAGCGGGCGGGCGCCAAAGACGCCGGGCGGGTGGGCGGGATGACGGGTTCCCAGCCTGGAGCGCCGGCTCCCCCCGGGGCTGCACACTCGCCGGAGCCACCAGTCCCTCTGACTCTGGTTCGCTGGGCTCCTCCTCCTCCCCGCCTTTCTCCACCTCCTCCTCCCTCGCTCTGCTACTTCGGGATCCCCCCACCCACCTTTTTTTTTTTTCTTTTGCGGTCAGAGATTCACAGATTAACGCTTGATCCGGGAGAGGAGGCAAAGGGAAGTAGGAGTAAAAAGATCGAGCTGGAGCGTGAAAGAAGGAATGTCTGCGTGAGTGGGGTGTGTATGTGTGATGTTCGTTCGGTACAGTATGTGTGCCCGCGTCCTCCTGTGCAGCTCCAGTCCCAGTACTGATGGTTAAAGTTTTCCGCTTTGGTGTGTGTTTTGTTTTGTTTTTTCGTTGTTGTTGTTGTTTTCATTTAAACTCTTAATTCGTAAATAATAGAAATTAAAGTGCACCCGTGCCCACACCAGCTAGTAACCAGCGGAGACCCGTCGAATAGTCTGACCTCATTCATCTAGATTCCCTTTCCCAAACATGTACTCAGTGCCACGCATGGGCTACACAACTAGACTGTGAGTACAGCCGTCTAGTGCCCAGGAACTTGGAAATGAGGGGGAAAGAACCAAATATCTTACCCGACTGCTCAGTGTCTCTGGGCAGTGTCTCTGGGGAGTCCTGGACTACTGTAAAGGATCTGGAATGAATGAATGAATGAAAACAAACCCATTCTCTGGAGCAACAGATTCAGTTCAGATAGAGGGCCACCGGTCTATATTTTAAGCCAAAAGGGAGCCCAGGGCCCTCTCCTCTTGGCAAGGCCTGCTGGCTGAGATGGACTGTCTCTGGCCATAATGGGCTCCTGGGATGTACACTGAAGTACAGGAGCTGGGGTGTGCTTTCAGTACTGGCAACACTGTGGTCAAGTCCTGATTTCTCTTCATTGTAGAAGGTAGAAGAGGGGGGATACTGGCATCCTCAGAAAAGCAGAGTGCCCGAGTGTGCATATGTCCCTGTGCCCTTGGGGAGTTTCTACTCAGAACACTTATTTTCGACACACCGAGTTCCCATCTGATTCTCCTCTCACTTCTTTGACTTTGGTGTGGTTCCACTTCTTCCTTTTGGTAATTCTCTCCTCATCTTTCCTCCTAAAAATGTTCCCATCCTTATAATCCTTTATAGTCTTAGTAAAACACCTTGAACAGAATATGTGTGTCTGCACTAATGATCCTGAGCGTGGCCTGTTTTCATTCATTCCTTCAGAGAATTGTCTCTTAAGCAGTTCAAGGTGCTACAACTAGTTAACAGTAATCTCAGATTTCCCCAGCAGTCCAGTGGTTAAGACTCCGTGCTTCCACTGAAGAGGGCATGGGTTGGATCCCTGGTCGGGGAGCTAAGATCCTGCATGCCGTGCTGCCAAAAAAAATAAATAAATAAAGAGTAATCTGATTACCCTTTTCAGTAAATAGCTATCCCTGGTTCAGTAATTTGGAACACAAATACTAGAAAAGTTGGGTTCTAATTCAAAGAAGAATAAACAAATGGGCAAAAGACAGCTCCTTTTCTGAACTGTGAAATCAAGTTGCGGAATGAGGACCTGAAATTCTCTATTTGGCAAACTCAAACCTGAGCCAAGAGAGTGACTGACTGGCAGGAAGTAGGGACTTGGCTGGACTCTCCAGGGATAGTTTTCCTTGACCTATGGGCTGTTTAGACTGATCTCCGTTCCGGAGAAAAAGAAATGAAGTACCAGCAGATTGAAGGAGACTGTGTGGGCAAAGCGTCACTGCCAGAGGGTGACAGGCCTGGCTCAGGCCTGGTGTCTGAGCCGCCCTCACTACTCTGATTCCTGAAGCTGATGAATCTTTCAGGGCTCTCTAATAACAAGCTCAACTCCAAGCAAATCAGCTTTAACCCCACGCCCTTCCCCCAGCTGAGTCCGCTCACTCCAGCCTCTTCAGTGCGCTGGCCCTGGCTTTCATCAAGGAAACATCAAGGACTTGCAAAGGGGCCACCTCAGAACAGAGCCCCTCCTCCCTTCCCAGGGCCAGACCCACACTGCACGTCCCATGGAAGAAGTCAAGGGAAAACATATAAATTTCCACGTTCCTTCGTATCTCCAGTCTCTTCCCAACAGGAAAGGTGAGACCTCGAGGTGGGCCTGGATGTAGAGAGCCTCTGAGGAAGGAGCACAGGGGCCTGGCTCCAGTCTGTGGAGGGAGGGTTGGGGTTCTAGAAGTGCCACACTTCGGCCAAGCTGTCCAGGGCAGGCAAGCAGCTAAGGTGAAGGGTTCTTCCCCGTGCTCCCACATCACCCCCCAGCACAGCATTCTCACAATCATCCTTGCTTAACGGTAATGATATTTATTTTGTCATGATATTGTCTCTCCCTCTAGACTGTTAGCTCCATGAGGGCAGGAACCATGTCTGTCTTGCTCACTGCTGTGCTTCCAGTGCCAAGCCTAACAACTGGCACCCAGGTGGTACTCGGAAAATATATGTTGATGATGAATAAATGAAGCTGGACTAGAAGCAGAGCCTGGTATGAAGAGCCTTACTAAAGGATTTAACTTGGCCCAACAGGCAATAGAGAATCATTGTGGATTCTGGAGCAAAATGCTGCCTGACTCAGGAAAAGGGCAAGGATGGGGCCCCACCTGCGCCCACGTCTCCAGGGCCAAGTAGCCAGAAAGTACTTGAATGAAACATTTGCTTTGATTTGTCTAAAATCTTGGCACTGCACATTCTGAGAGGCCCGTAACAACCAAGCCAGATCTGAAAATGCTGGGTGCTTTCTACCCACCCACCAGCTCCCAGACTGCAGGCCTGTAGTAATTCACCTGTCACTGCTCCAAGTTGCAAGCTGAGCCCAAGCAAGGCTCACCTGTGGAATTGGATCTAGGTCTGGCTTAGAAGCAGAGACTAAGCAAAGACTAAGAAAGAGTGGCCAGACAGGTAGGAGGGAAATGGGAGAGCTGACCACTCATGACCAGCAAGGCCTTCCCACCCTCTGTCCGGCCTAACTACCCACTGCTAAGAACCTAGAATTTCAATCAAAACTGAATCTGAAAGAATAACATAGGATATGCCATTTTCTCTTCCTCCAAGCTGACAGATTCCACAGCTGCAAAATGAAAATTTATGAGCAAACTTCATGCAACCTACCCAGCTTCCCAGTGCAGCCCTGCATCTAATTTCACCATGAGGAACAAGAAAGCTGTGGCCCCTGTTGCTACCTCTCAGATATACCCAAATAGTAACATCTTGGTGGCTAAGCAGAGATGCCAGTTTTCTCCTTGACATTCCCCTATAGTCAGTCGTTTCATCTACACTGTAAGAATATGCATTCCACCCCACACCCTCTTGCCAGGAGACTCCATGAAGATGCTTTCCTTACGAATGAAAAAAATATTAGTGGGCTTCCCTGGTGGCGCAGTGGTTGAGAGTCCGCCTGCTGATGCAGGGGACACGGGTTCGTGACCTGGTCCGGGAAGATCCCACGTGCCGTGGAGCGGCTGGGCCAGTGAGCCATGGCTGCTGAGCCTGCGCGTCCGGAGCCTGTGCTCCGCAACGGGAGAGGCCACGACAGTGAGAGGCCTGCGTATCGCAAAAAAAAAAAAAAAAAAAAAAAAAAGCCAGTAAGGGGACAAAAAGGCTGCTCCTCAATCCCAACTCTAACATTCTGTTGTTCCCTGGTTCTAAGTGTCTGTACCAAGAGAAATTAACGAGAATTGGCAAATACTAGATTGACTCTTTTTTAAAATGTCTATTACCCTTTTTGGTATTAAGGCTTGGCTCTGCAGTTAAGAACACCAGTAAAAACTCTCTCTCCTCACATAGGCCCAAAGAAAGCAAACTGGCAGCTTTTGGCTTTTCAATCAGAATAGAGCCCACATTCAATCAACAAGCCAGACAAAACCCATGCTAATTAACGCCACACTTTGAAAAGAGGGGGAGTGGAACAGTGCTACAAGATTTGAGAGGAGAGAGGATGCTTGTGCCCTTGAGGCAGCTCGGGCTGCGGAGAGGGGAGGGGTGTACCCCAGAGCTGGGCCTCCAGGGGTGGACTGGAAACTTACACAGCCATCAATCACCTCCTAGGGCAATAGGCGTGTAAGCCTAAGACGGCTCAAGGTCCTCAAATTCCTTTCAGCCCAGACTCAATGCTTCACACACACGATGCAGGGCAAACCCTTCAAGAATTCCATGAGGAAATAAACCTTTATTTCAAAAATAAACTTTGATGTTGCTTGAACTTTGGCCCTGACTCTGAGCCCAGGCTGAAACTGCGAGAAAAGACTTGCAGACTTGAGGTATTTTGAAAGAAACTGCGGGAGATTTCAGCAGAATGTGGCCAGATTCTTTTTCAGTCCCTCACCCTCATATCATATGTGGATCCCCCCCTCACTACCAGTCCTCCACCCCCGACCCCACCATCATGTTTTTCCTTCCTCCCTACCTTGTTAGGACACGACTGTAATTAGGAACATTCAAATGTTGCATTCAATGGGTAATTTTATATTAACATGCCTGCTTTACTCAGGAGAAATCATATTAGGCCACTCCCTTGCTATCCTACTTTTGACCTAACGACCACCCTTCCCCTGCAAACTCCTATCTCCCCACAAAATCCTAAAGCAGTAAGTAAAAGTCCTTCATTTCCCCAGGATGGGCTATGTCTGCCACATGATTACTTGTCTTCTATGCGTTTAATATTAAGGCTAGATTTAGGTAATGACCATGTCCATCTCTACAACATTAAATTGGGAGTTGTTATACAGGTCAGGGCTTTGGATTAATGAGGGGAAAATACTGAACCTGAATAACTAACGTTTCAGCTTTATCAAGCATCCAAATATAGTTAGACATATGGTCAGCCTTCCCTCTGTAGTGGGAAGTTATGCAGCACAGCATAGAGATAACAGCCAAATGCAGGCTTTGGAGATCCACTGATCTGAGGTCAAATCCCCGGCTCCATTGCCGGCTGTGTCTTGGGCAGATTACTTAAATTCTCTGTGCCTCGGTTTTCTCATCCATAAAATGAGCAAGGCCAATATCCAATTGACGTGCATGAGTATGGCTGTGCTGATCGTCTGCAGGTGTCCATTCTGATCAGGGCCTACCCCTACTGGTTGTTAAATGTTTTGACTACCACCCCTAAAAATGGGGTGATCTTGGTACTTAGCTTGTGGGATCAGATTACGTGAGATAATGTACATAAAGTACTTAGCACTGTGCTTGGTGCCTAGGAGACATTCAAATGTTATTAGCAGTTTAGTCAGTAGTTTCCTGATTATAAATAGGAAGGGACAGCCTAAAAATATAACATAATACAGGTTTTTTTCAACAACAATGCCTTTAATTTCTAAGTAAATTCAATTTCAAATAACATTTCCAGTATACAGAAACATGAAATTTCAACCCAAATATAACATGGAAAGGCAATGAATCAGACAAGTTTCTCTGGTTTACTATTGATGGAGTTTATGGGATGGTCACATGTTTCACAGACTTACCTTTATGACTAACTGTTTATACCTTTTGTGCCTGAGCTCAGCCACAACCCAGTGGAAGCATTATCAAGCTTGTAGTTTTTTGTGGTGCTGTTTCTCTCAGAAACAGCTTTACCAACCACTTTGAAATCCTCCATAGGCTAAACCTATACCTTCTATTGATATATGTCTCCTCAATTGAGATCAAGAATCCATTAGCCCATGGAATCTCCAGCTGCTTTAAATCTAGAAAATGCATTGTCATATTAAAAAAAAAAGGAAGAGACTTTTTTTCTCCCTTCTCCATCCTGGGTCAACATAGCCTCACATCCTTGCTTCAAAGTTTCTGTAGTTATAAATATTATTATAATCAGGAATAGTCTAAATCTTGTCTCTTACCAAATTGCCTTTTAATTTATCAAAGGCTTCCTGACATTCAGGTGTCTCACGTTCATTATCAAGCCTTTTCTCAGCCCATAAATGAGTAAGAAATTTATTGGATTAAACTGGATTACAAACTTATGGCAATAACCAGTGCCAGCCCTCATCTGCTTCTTTTTGTATGGGTTGCTCCACTTCCCAATCATCTCAGCTGGATCTTAAGTAAGTAGGAATCTGTTATTTCTAACTCTCTAACCCAGAGTCATCACCTCGAGCAATCAAAAGGAACATTTTCTCACCTTCTTAGTATGCCCAGTTCCTGGAGTTACCTAAGAGAACAGTCTCCAAACATCCCAGATGAGTTTCCATATTTACATTAAAAATGGATGTCTCCCATATATATGCTGTCTACAAGAGACCCACTTCAGACCTAGAGACACATACAGACTGAAAGTAAGGGGATGGAAAAAGATATTCCATGCAAATGGAAACCAAAAGAAAGCTGGAGTAGCAATTCTCATATCAGACAAAATAGACTTTAAAATAAAGACTACTAGAAGAGATAAAGAAGGACACTACATAATGATCAAGGGATCGATCCAAGAAGAAGATATAACAATTGTAAATATTTATGCACCCAACATAGGAGCACCTCAATACATAAGGAAAATACTAACAGCCATAAAAGGAGAAATCGACAGTAACACACTCATAGTAGGGGACTTTAACACCCCACTTTCACCAATGGACAGATCATCCAAAATGAAAATAAATAAGGAAACACAAGCTTTAAATGATACATTAAACAAGATGGACTTAATTGATATTTATAGGACATTCCATCCAAAAACAACAGAATACACATTTTTCTCAAGTGCTCATGGAACATTCTCCAGGATAGATCATATCTTGGGTCACAAATCAAGCCTTGGTAAATTTAAGAAAATTGAAATTGTATCAAGTATCTTTTCCGACCACAATGCTATGAGACTAGATATCAATTACAGGAAAAGATCTGTAAAAAATACAAACACATGGAGGCTAAACAATACACTACTTAATAACGAAGTGATCACTGAAGAAATCAAAGAGGAAATTAAAAAATACCTAGAAACAAATGACAATGGAGACACGACGACCCAAAACCTATGGGATGCAGCAAAAGCAGTTCTAAGAGGGAAGTTTATAGCAATACAATCCCACCGTAAGAAACAGGAAACATCTCGAATAAACAACCTAACCTTGCACCTAAAGCAATTAGAGAAAGAAGAACAAAAACATCCCAAAGTTAGCAGAAGGAAAGAAATCATAAAAATCAGATCAGAAATAAATGAAAAAGAAATGAAGGAAACGATAGCAAAGATCAATAAAACTAAAAGCTGGTTCTTTGAGAAGATAAACAAAATTGATAAACCATTAGCCAGACTCATCAAGAAAAAAAGGGAGAAGACTCAAATCAATAGAATTAGAAATGAAAAAGGAGAAGTAACAACTGACACTGCAGAAATACAAAAGATCATAAGAGATTACTATAAGCAACTCTATGCCAATAAAATGGACAACCTGGAAGAAATGGACAAATTCTTAGAAATGCACAACCTGCCAAGACTGAATCAGGAAGAAATAGAAAATATGAACAGACCAATCACAAGCACTGAAATTGAAACTGTGATAAAAAATCTTCCAACAAACAAAAGCCCAGGACCAGATGGCTTCACAGGCGAATTCTATCAAGCATTTAGAGAAGAGCTAACACCCATCCTTCTGAAACTCTTCCAAAATATAGCAGAGGGAGGAACACTCCCAAATTCATTCTACGAGGCCACCATCACCTTGATACCAAAACCAGACAAGGATGTCACAAAGAAAGAAAACTACAGGCCAATATCACTGATGAACATAGATGCAAAAATCCTCAACAAAATACTAGCAAACAGAATCCAACAGCACATTAAAAGGATCATACACCATGATCAAGTGGGGTTTATTCCAGGAATGCAAGGATTCTTCAATATACGCAAATCAATCAACGTGATACACCATATTAACAAATTGAAGGAGAAAAACCATATGATCATCTCAATAGATGCAGAGAAAGCTTTCGACAAAATTCAACACCCATTTATGATAAAAACCCTGCAGAAAGTAGGCATAGAGGGAACTTTCCTCAACATAATAAAGGCCATATATGACAAACCCACAGCCAGCATCGTCCTCAATGGTGAAAAACTGAAACCATTTCCACTAAGATCAGGAACAAGACAAGGTTGCCCACTCTCACCACTCTTATTCAACCTAGTTTTGGAAGTTTTAGCCACAGCAATCAGAGAAGAAAAGGAAATAAAAGGAATCCAAATCGGAAAAGAAGAAGTAAAGCTGTCACTATTTGCAGATGACATGATACTATACATAGAGAATCCTAAAGATGCTACCAGAAAACTACTAGAGTTAATCAATGAATTTGGTCAAGTTGCAGGATACAAAATTAATGCACAGAAATCTCTGGCATTCCTATATACTGATGATGAAAAATCTGAAAGTGAAATCAAGGAAACGCTCCCATTTACCATTGCAACAAAAAGAATAAAATATCTAGGAATAAACCTACCTAAGGAGACAAAAGACCTGTATGCAGAAAATTATAAGACACTGATGAAAGAAATTAAAGATGATACAAATAGATGGAGAGATGTACCATGTTCTTGGATTGGAAGAATCAACATTGTGAAAATGACTCTACTACCCAAAGCAATCTACAGGTTCAATGCAATCCCTATCAAACTACCACTGGCATTTTTCACAGAACTAGAACAAAAACTTTCACAATTTGTATGGAAACACAAAAGACCCCGAATAGCCAAAGCAATCTTGAGAACGAAAAATGGAGCTGGAGGAATCAGGCTCCCTGACTTCAGACTATACTACAAAGCTACAGTAATCAAGACAGTATGGTACTGGCACAAAAACAGAAAGATAGATCAGTGGAACAGGATAGAAAGCCCAGAGTTAAACCCACGGACATATGGTCACCTTATCTTTGATAAAGGAGGCAGGAATGTACAGTGGAGAAAGGACAGTCTCTTCAATAAGTGGTGCTGGGAAAACTGGATAGGGACATGTAAAAGTATGAGATTAGATCACTCCCTAACACCATACACAAAAATAAGCTCAAAATGGATTAAAGACCTAAATGTAAGGCCAGACACTATCAAACTCTTAGAGGAAAACATAGGCAGAACACTCTATGACATAAATCACAGCAAGATCCTTTTTGACCCACCTCCTAGAGAAATGGAAATAAAGACAAAAATAAACACATGGGACCTAATGAAACTTCAAAGCTTTTGCACAGCAAAGGAAACCATAAACAAGACCAAAAGACAACCCTCAGAATGGGAGAAAATATTTGCAAATGAAGCAACTGACAAAGGATTAATCTCCAAAATTTATAAGCAGCTCATGCAGCTCAATAACAAAAAAACAAACAACCCAATCCAAAAATGGGCAGAAGACCTAAATAGACATTTCTCCACAGAAGATATACAGACTGCCAACAAACACATGAAAGGATGCTCAACATCTTTACTCATTAGAGAAATGCAAATCAAAACTACCATGAGATATCATCTCACACCAGTCAGAATGGCCATCATCAAAAAATCTAGAAACAATAAATGCTGGAGAGGGTGTGGAAAAAAGGGAACACTCTTGCACTGCTGGTGGGAATGTGAATTGGTACAGCCGCTATGGAGAACGGTATGGAGGTTCCTTAAAAAACTACAAATAGAACTACCATATGACCCAGCAATCCCACTACTGGGCATATACCCTGAGGAAACCATAATTCAAAAAGAGACATGTACCAAAATGTTCATAGCAGCCCTATTTACAATAGCCCGGAGATGGAAACAACCTAAGTGTCCATCATCGGATGAATGGATAAAGAAGATGTGGCACATATATACAATGGAATATTACTCAGCCATAAAAAGAAATGAAATTGAGCTATTTGTAATGAGGTGGATAGACCTAGAGTCTGTCATACAGAGTGAAGTAAGTCAGAAAGAGAAAGACAAATACTGTATGCTAACACATATATATGGAATTTAAGAAAAAAAAATGTCATGAAGAACATAGGGGTAAGACAGGAATAAAGACACAGACCTACTAGAGAATGGACTTGAGGATATGGGGAGGGGGAAGGGTAAGCTGTGACAAAGTGAAAGAGCGGCATGGACATATATACACTACCAAACGTGAGGTAGATAGCTAGTGGGAAGCAGCCGCATAGCACAGGGAGATCAGCTCGATACTTTGTGACTGCCTGGAGGGGTGGGATAGGGAGGGTGGGAGGGAGACGCAAAAGGGAGGGGATATGGAAACATATGTATATGTATAACTGATTAAATTTGTTATAAAGCAAAAAAATAAAATAAAACAAAATTAAAAAAAAAAAAATGGATGTCTCATCACTATATGCAATTGCAAGATCATTCATTCAGACAATAAAGTATTGTCCACCACTGAAATACAGTTAAAGCATTACTTATGCCAATGGGAAATAAAGTCCATTTTTAGTCACTATCAAAGCACATCAGCTGAATATTGGTCTCATCCATTTTATGGATAAGGAAACTGAGGCACAGAGAGTTTAAATAACCTGTCCAAGAAACACTAGCAAAGTTGGTCTTGGCCTTGTGCATCCTAGGTTATTTTGGCTGAAAGCAATAAAAGCTCTAACTCAAAATCACTTAAACAATAAGGACATTTATCATCTCATAAAACAAGAAATCCAGATAAAGGACGGGCACTAAGTTGGGTTAATTCAGATGCTTGATGACATCATCCAAGAGCCAGGTTTTCTCCATCTCTCTGCTCTGCTATCCTCAGCATGTTGGCTTTATCTCCAGGCTAGATGCCATTTAGGGGCAATATGCTGCTTTATTTACATCCAGAGGAAAAGAATAAGGAAAGCACTCTCCCAACCATGGAATTCAGTCTTTCCCTTCATTTTCATTGGACCTGTGAAATATGTCCCCACCTCCAAACAATTATCTGTCACCAGAGTTATGTACTTATCTGCATTTTCCAATCGGCACACCTCTGGAGTTAGGTGTTGCATGAATACCAGTACAAAAGCAAGGTTCTGTTAGTAGGAGGAAGGGTCAATGACGGAGTGCAGCAGGGACACTAAGGCATGTCTCTCCCTGGGAGACACGGGACTCCTGG
Source organism: Mesoplodon mirus (assembly GCF_964341445.2). NCBI lineage: Eukaryota > Metazoa > Chordata > Mammalia > Artiodactyla > Ziphiidae > Mesoplodon > Mesoplodon mirus. The sequence continues at coordinate 60,612,814 of NC_138981.1, read as the reverse complement.
GATGGCCAACTTTAGCCTAAGTTTTCCCCAACAGCTCAAGAATTCCTGAGAATCATGGACCAATGATCCTCCCAGCTGCCTCCAGTTCCTTCCACATATTCTCTCACAGGTATTTTCCCTAATCAATTTCTCACACATCTAATCCTGTCTTGGTATCTGCTTCTCAGAGGACTTGGGCTAAAACCATCACCAGTCAACCAATTCAAACCTCATCTCCATCTTTATCATACTCCACCTCTCAGCAGCATTTGACACTGATGACCACACTCACATTCTTGAAACTCCATTCTACCTTGACTTTCACAGTGCTACATATCCTGATTCTTCCCTGGCTCTCTGATAGCTTCACCTCCCAATCCAAGTTTCTGTTCTAGTCTTATAGGGAGACAAATTCCATGGTTCTCTCATGTTTCTGCATGTCTTGCAAGCAGAGGAACTGACTGCCTTTATTCCAAACTATCTTTTAAAGAGTATTTGTATAGTGAACGGCCTTGGAGGATACAGAAAGTATCCAGATCAAGTGCGCTTATAGTCCAGTATAATAATGTCTCTCTCTGGAATAAAGGGCAACCAAGCTTACTGTCTATTATAAAAGATTCAGATTCCCTAAGCTTAGGGTTCCTCTCCTGTAATGCTACCCACTGGATATTCAGGTGACACCTGGACATCTTTGCATTGCTCCATGGATTGGTGCTCCAAGAATCAGCATAAGAAAATGCTGATGCTCTGGCTACTGCTGTTACTGTCATAAAGTCTTTCGTCTCTGACCCAGGAGTCTCATGTCTTCTGCTGGCATACATGAAACTATGGCAGGCTAATTGTTAGTGTGCAAGGAAGGTAAAATCTCAGAACCTTCACAGTTTTTTTGACCTCTCATCTCACACTACACTCTACTTAATCAACTCATCATTCACAGAGGTCAAGAGTAAAATGGTTCCTCCTCCAGACTCCATATTACTATAGGCAGGAATGAAGAGAGGATTCCAGAATTCTTCCAAGTTCCTAGTAAGAAACCTATGACTGTGTATTGGAGAAAGGGAAATAATCAGACTCTGAGGGCACTAGCTCTGAACTGACACTAATTCCTGGTGACCCAAAACATCATTATGGCCCATCAGTGATGGTAAACTAGGGGTCATACTAGGGGCTGGTGGAGGTCAGGTGATCGATGGAGTTTTTAGATCAAGTTCATCTCACAGTAGGCCCACTGGGTTCTCAAACCCGCTCCATTTTCAGAATGCATTCTTAGAATCAAAATATTCCACAGTTGGCAGAATCTCTATGCTAGTTCCCTGGTGTTTGGAATGAGGACTATTATGGTAGAAAAGGCTGACTGGAAGCCAGTATAAATGTCTCTATCTACAAAAACAGTAAACCAAAAGCAATACTGCATTCCTGGGAGGATGGCAGAGATTAATGCCACCATTAAGAATGTGAAAGATTCAGGGGTGGTGATTCCCACCACATCCCAATTCAACTCACCTATTTGGCCTGTGCAAAAGACAATTAGATCTTAGAGAATGATGGTGAAATTAATCAGATGGTAACCCCAATTGCAGCTGCTTTTCCAAATATGGTTTTGTTGCTTGAACAAATTAACACTTCTCCTGGTATCTGGTATGCAGCTATTGATCTGGTAAATATTTTTTTCCTCTATGCCTATTAGTACTAGACCACCAGAAACAGTTTGCTTTCAGCTGTCAAGGCTGAAAATACATCTTCACTGTCCCACCTTAGGGGTAAATCAACTCTCCAGTCCTACCTCCACAGGAGACTTTATTGCCTTTCCCTTCCAGAGGATATCTTGCTGGTCTCTAACACTGATGATACTGTGCTGACTAGACCTGGTGAGCAGGAAGTAGCAACTACTCTAAAGAAATTGGTAAGACATTTGTGTAGTGGAGGATGGGAAACAAATATTCAGAGGCCTTCCACCTTAGTGAAATTTCTAAGGGCCCAGTAGTTTGGGGATGTCAAGACATCCCTTTTAAGGTAAAGGCTAAGTTACTGTATCTGGCCCCTACTACCACCAAAAGAGGCACAAAATCCTAGTGGATTTTGGAAGCAACATATACCTCATTTGAGTGTGCTACTCTAGCTCATTTATCAAGTGGCCCCCAAAACTGCTAGTTTTGAGTGACACCCAGAACAAGAGATGGCTCTGCAACAGGTCCAGGCTGCGAGGCAAGCTGCTCTGCCACTTGGTCTATAGGCTCCAGCAGATCTGATGGTGTGTCAAGTGTCAGTGGCAGAAAAAGATGTTTGGAATTTTTGGCAGGCTCCTGTGGATGAATCACAGTGCAGATCCTTAGGATTTGGGACCAAAGTCTTACCATCCTCTGAAGATAACTACCCTCATTTTGAGAAATAGTTTTTGTCTTGTTACTGGGCCCTCATAGAGACTGAGTTCTTAACCATGGGTCACCATGTTACAATGCAGCTTGAGCTGCCCATAATGAACTGGGCATTATCTGACCTGAAAAGCCATGAAGTTTGCACAGTTAGCACTCCATTATCAAATGGAAGTGATATATATGAGATTGGGTTTGAGATCAGAAGTGATATATATGAATATCTGAAGGTATGGATGAGGAAAAGGCTCAACTGCCCATGACCCCTACTCCTTCTACGTTACCTTCTCACTCTCAGCCCACACCTATGGTCTCATTGAAAGTTACCAACAACCATATGACTGAGGAAGAAAAAACCTGGGCCTTGATTACAGATGGTTTTGTACAATATGCAGGCACCACCAGAATGTGGTACAGCACTACACTCCCTTTCTGGGAGATCCCTGAAGGACAGTGATAAGTGGAAATGCTCCCTGTAGACAGAACTTTGAACAGTGCACCTGGATGTTCATTTTGCCTGGAAAGTAGAAAAGGCCAGAGGTAGAGTCTATACAGATTCCTGGGCTGTGGCCAATGGTTTGGTTGGATGATCAGGAACTTGGAAGGAACACGACTGAAAATTGGTGACAAGGAGATCTGGGGAAGGGGTATGTGGATAGACCTCACTGAATTAGCAAAGAATGTAAAGATATCTGTGTCTCACGTGAATTCTCATCAAAGGATGACCTCAGCAGGGGAGGATTTAATAATCAAGTGGCTATGATGCCTGTTCTAGGGATACCAGTTACCCTCTTTCTCCAGCTACTCCTGTCATTACTCAGTGGGCTCATGAAAAAGTGACCATGTTGGAAGATTATACAAGGGCTGAGAAACATAGACTGCTGAGTGCCCAACTGCCAGCAACAGAGACCAACACTGAATCCCTCATATGACACAATTTCCCAGGGTGATCAGCCAACTACCTAGTGGCAGATTGATTGCATTGGGTCACTTCCATAATGGGGGCAGCGTTTTGTTCTTTCTGGAATAGACACATACTATGGGTATGGATTTGCCTTCTCTGCATGCAATGCTTATACCAAAACTACCATCCAGAGACTTACAGAATGCCTTACTCACATGGTAACCTGCACAGCATTGCTTCTGATCAAGGAATTCACTTCACAGAACTGAAGTATGGCAATGGGCCTGTGCTCATGTAACTCACTGGTCTTACCACTTCACCATCATTCTGAAGCAACTGGCTTGATAGAATGTTGGAATGGCATTTTGAAGACTCATGTTACAGTGCCAGCTAGGTGACAATACCTTGCAGAGCTGGGGAAATGTTCTTCAGGATGCTGTATATGCTCTGAATCAGTATCCAATATATTGTACTATTTCTACCGTCGTCAGGATTCACAGGTCCAGGAATCAAAGGGTAGAAATAGGAGTGACTCTACTCACAATTACCCCTAGTGAGCCACTAGAGAAAATCTTACTTCCCATCCCTGCGACCTTAGATTCTGCTAATTCACAGTTCTTCATTCCAAAAGGAGGAATGCTTCCACCAGGAGACACAACGATTCCATTGAACTGGAAGTTAAGACCAAATTTGTTGGTCAGTTTTATTTGTCATCTTTGCTAGGTTATGGTTCCCAGCTATTCAATCAAACATTAAGCATTTATTTGAAGGTATTTTGTAGATTTGATTAAAGTCTATAATCAATTGACTTTAAATAAGGGATTTTACCCTGGATTCTCTAGGTGCACCTGACTGAATCCATTGGGAGGCCATAAAAGCAGGGCTGAGAATTCCCTGGGAGAGAGAAGTTCCACCTACGGACCATAACTTTGACCCATATGACAACAGAGTTCCAGCCTGCTCATGATCTTCCCTTCCTGACTGCCTGCAGACAAGAGTTTTCATCAGTGTCCATGGGTTTGAGTCTGCCTGCAATCTTCCCTTTTTGACAGCCTGCCCTACAGATTTTAAATTTTCTTAACCAGTCCTTGCAACCACATAAACTAAACCAACTATATATATTATATATATAATTTATTTTTTTAATTTATATTTATATACAGGCCATCACCTCTCACTTCCCAGGGCTTCAACATTACTATTCATCTTGAAACCATCGGGAATAATCTCATCATGGCTTTTATCTGTTTGCGTCAGTTACCCTAAGTCACGCTAAAACTCCCAAGTTATCTGTCTCTTTGAGTGGCCTCACTCAGCTCTGTATATTGCTTTTATGATTCCATCTCCCTCCTCTCCCCAGCTTCTGAAATCCTCCCACTAGGCTTTGTGGAATTTGTGAACAGTCATCATCCCCTATATCTGCAACTGCTTCTCTGTATAGTCCCTTCATCTTGCTTAACTGAAATCAAACTCTCCCCTAAGGTCTTTACTCTCCCAGAAATCCTCTTAAATGGTATTGTCTTCTCTCATACACCCCTAGCACCACAAGACCTGGAGATGTCCTCCTCACTGTCGCTTCCAGGACACTTTCCCTCCCTCCTCAGTAACAACTCCCAGCTTTGAATCTCATATCATCAGATTAAATCACCAATTATCTGTCCTCAGGAAAGTCAACTGCTGACCCCGGATGACTCACCTTTATTATTTGAAGATTTTAGTACCTGGATCACTGTTACTCTCTCTAGCACTATTACTGTCAAAATTTTTGATATTTAAATATCTACACTGATGGCCTTTTTAATAGCCTGGTCTCTCGGTTCCTTGACCGTCTCTCCTCCAATTATCTTGTTTGCCACCCTACTTTAGCCACTAACACACATGGCCCTAACACTGACCTTATCATTACTAAAAATTACTATTCCATTCTTTTCTCAATTTGAAGCATCGCACTATTCAACTAACACTTTTTTCTTTCTAATTCATTCCTTACTGTTCCCCACCCTAACAATACTTTGGCCCCACTCACTAAATTGACTACTCCCACTTTCCTTCATGTCCTCACTTCCCTTTCTACCCAACTTAAAGTTCATGGTCAGTTATTATATTAATTCATCTGCATGTGCTCTCAATTAATGATTTGAGACCTTCTTTTCTAATATAATGTTTAATTCTATGAATTTCCTGCTGATCAGTTTTTGCTACATCCCACAAATTCCAGTGTTTCATTTTTATTTAATTAAAATATTATTAAATCTCCTCTGAGAATTTTCTTTGACACCTTGGGTATTGAGAAGTATATTTTTCAAGTTCCAAAAATTTGGGGATTTTCTAGATAATCATTCTGGTAGTGATTTCTAGTTTCATTCCAACACAGTCTGATTTTTATGATTCCTACTATTTTAAATTTGTCAATTGTTGTTTATGTCCCAGTATATGGTCTAACTTCATGACTGTTCCATGTGCACTTAAGATTTGTAATGTGCTGTTGTTGGGTGGTACATTCTCTAAGTGTCAATTGGGTTTAGTTAGTTGAGAGTGTTCCTCATGTTATCTATATGCTTACTGATTTTCTGCCTACTTCTTCTGTCAATTATTGGTAGAGGGCTGTTGTAGTCTCCAACTATAAGTATGGATTCGTCTATTTCTCCTTTAATATTTTTTAACGTTTTTATTGGAGTATAGTTGCTTTACAATGATGTGTTAGTTTCTGGTTTATAACAAAGTGAATCAGTTATACATATACATATATCCCCATATCTCTTCCCTCTTGCTTCTCCCTCCCTCCCACCCTCCCTATCCCACCCTTCTAGCTGATCACAAAGCACCGAGGTGATCTCCCTGTGCTATGCGACTGCTTTCCACTAGCTATGTATTTTACATTTGGTAGTGTATATAAGTCCATGTATACAATACAACTCTCTCACCTTGTCCCAGCTTATGGATCCCCCTCCCTGTGTCCTCAAGTCCATTCTCTAGTAGGTCTGCATCTTTATTCCCGTCTTGCCCCGAGGTTCTTCATGACCATTTTTTTTTAGATTCCATATATATGTGTTAGCATACAGTATTTGCTTTTCTCTTTCTGACTTACTTCACTCTGTATGACAGACTCTAGGCCCATCCACCTCACTACAAATAACTCAATTTCTTTTCTTTTTATGGCTGAGTAATATTCCATTGTATATATGTGCCACATCTTCTTTATCCATTCATCTGTCAATGGACACTTAGGTTACTTCCATGTCTTAGCTATTGTAAATAGAGCTGCAGTGAACATTGTGGTACATGACTCTTTTTGAATTATGGTTTTCTCAGGATTTATGCTCAGTAATGGGATTGCTGGATCATATGGTAGTTCTATTTTTAGTTTTATAAGGAACCTCCATACTGTTCTCCATAGTGGCTGTATCAATTTACATTCCCACCAACAGTGTATGAGGGTTCCCTTTTCTCCACACCCTCTCCAGCATTTATTGTTTGTACATTTTTTGATGATGGCCATTCTGACCATTGTGAGATGGTCATTGTAGTTTTGATTTGCATTTCTCTAATGATTAATGATGTTGAGCATTCTTTCATGTGTTTATTGGCAATCTGTATATCTTCTTCAGAGAAATGTCTCTTTAGGTCTTCTGCCCATTTTTGGATTGGGTTGTTTGTTTTTCTCATATTGAGCTGCATGAGCTGCTGGTAAATTTTGCAGATGAATCCTTTGTCAGTTGCTTCATTTGCAAATATTTTCTCCCATTCTGAGGGTTGTCTTTTCATCTTGTTTATGGTTTCCTTTGCTGTGCAAAAACTTATAAGTTTCATTAGGTCACATTTGTTTATTTTTGTTTTTATTTCCATTTCTCTAGGAGGTGGGTCAAAAAGGATCTTGCTGTGATTTATGTCATAGAGTGTTCTGCCTATGTTTTCCTCTAAGGGTTTGATAGTGTCTTGCCTTATATTTAGGTCTTTTATCCATTTTGAGTTTATTTTTGTGTATGGTGTTAGGGAGTGTTCTAATTTCATTCTTTTACATGTAGCTGTCCAGTTTTCGCAGCACCACTTATTGAAGAGGCTGTCTTTTCTCCATTGTGTATTCTTGCCTCCTTCATCAAAAATAAGGTGACCATATCTGCATGGGTTTATCTCTGGGCTTTCTATCCTGTTCCATTGATCAATATTTCTGTTTTTGTGCCAGTACCTTACTGTCTTGATTACAGTAGCTTTGTAGTATAGTCTGAAGTCAGGGAGCCTGATTCCTCCAGCTCCATTTTTCTTTCTCAAGATTGCTTTGGCTATTCGGGGTCTTTTGTGTTTCCATGCAAATTGTAAAATTTTTTGTTTTAGTTCTGTGAAAAATGCCAGTGGTAGTTTCAGAGGGATTGCATTGAATCTGTAGATTGCTTTGGGTAGTATAGTCATTTTCACAATGTTAATTCTTCCAATCCAAGAACATGGTATATCTCTCCATCTATTTGTATCATCTTTAATTTCTTTCAGCAGTGTCTTATAATTTTCTGCATACAGGTCTTTTGTCTCCTTAGGTAGGTTTATTTCTAGGTATTTTATTCTCTTTGTTGCAGTGGTAAATGGGAGTGTTTTCTTAATTTCACTTTCAGATTTTTCATCATTAGCATATAGGAATGCAAGAGATTTCTGTGCATTAATTTTGTATCCTGCTACTTTATCAAATTCATTGATTAGCTCTAGAAGTTTTCTGGTAGCATCTTCAGGATTCTCTTTGTATAGTATCATATCATCTGCAAACAGTGACAGCTTTACTTCTCCTTTTCCAATTTGGATTCCTTTTATTTCTTCTTCTTCTCTGATTACTGTGACTAAAACTTCCAAAACTATGTTGAATAATAGTGGTGAGAGTGGGCAACCTTGCCTTGTTCCTGATCTTAGTGGAAATGTTTTCAGTTTTTCACCATTGAGGACAAAGTTGGCTGTGGGTTTGTCATATAGGGCCTTTATTATGTTGAGGTAAGTTTGCTTTATGCCTACTTTCTGGAGGGTTTTTATCATAAATAGGTGTTGAATTTTGTCGAAAGCTTTCTCTGCGTCTATTGAGATGCTCATATGGTTTTTCTCCTTCAATTTGTTAATATGGTGTTTCACATTGATTGATTTGCCTATATTGAAGAATCCTTGCATTCCTGGATAAACGCCACTTGATCATGGTGTATGATCCTTTTAATGGGATGATGGATTCTGTTTGCTACTATTTTGTTGAGGATTTTTGCATCTATGTTCATCAGTGATGTTGACCTGTAGTTTTCTCTTTTGTGACATCTTTGTCTGGTTTTGGTATCTGCGTAATGGTGGCCTCGTAGAATGAGATTGGGAGTGTTCCTCCCTCTGCTATATTTTGGAAGAGTTTGAGAAGGATAAGTGTTAGCTCTTATCTAAATGTTTAATAGAATTCTCCTGTAAAGCCATCTGGTCCTGGGCTTTTGTTTGTTGGAAGATTTTTAATCACAGTTTCAGTTTCAGTGCTTGTGATTGGTCTGTTCATATTTTCTATTTCTTCCTGGTTCAGTCTCAGAAGGTTGTGTATTTTTAAGAATTTGTCCATTTCTTCCAGGTTGTCCATTTTATTGACATATAGTTGCTTGTAGTAATCTCTCATGATCCTTTGTATTTCTGCAGTACCAGTTGTTACTTCCCCTTTTTCATTTCTAGTTCTATTGATTTTAGTCTTCTCCCTTTTTTTCTTGATGAGTGTGGCTAATGGTTTTTCAATTTTGTTTATCTTCTCAAAGAACCAGGTTTTAGTTTTATTGACCTTTGCTATTGTTTCCTTCGTTTCTTTTTCATTTATTTCTGATTTGATCTTTATGATTTCTTTCCTTCTGGTAACTTTGGGGTTTTTTTTCTTCTTTCTCTAATTGCTTTAGGTGTAAGGTTAGGTTGTTTATTTGAGATGTTTCTTGTTTCTTAAGGTAGGATTGTATTGCTATAAAGTTCCCTCTTAGAACTGCTTTTGCTGCACCCCATAGGTTTTGGGTGGTCATCTTGTCATTGTCATTTGTTTCTAGGTATTTTTATTTCCTCTTTGATTTCTTCAGTGATCTCTTGGTTATTAAGTAGTGTATTTTTTAGTCTCCATGTGTTTGTATTTTTTACAGATTTTTATCTGTAGTTGGCATCTAGTCTCATAGTGTTGTGGTCAGAAAAGATACATGATACAATTTCAATTTTTTTTTTTTGAAATTTACCAAGGCTTGTCTTGTGACCCATGGTATGATCTATCCTGGAGAATGTTCCATGAGCACTTGAGAAGAAAGTGTATTCTGTTGTTTTTGGATGGAATGTCCTATAAATATCATCAATTAAGTCCATCTTGTTTAATGTATCATTTAAAGCTTGTGTTTCCTTATTTATTTTCATTTTGTGTGAACTGTCCATTGGTGAAAGTGGTGTGTTAAAAGTCCCCTACTATGATTGTGTATATGTATAACTGATTCACTTTCCTATACACCTGAAACACAACATTGTATATCAACTATATTCCAATAAAAATTAATTTAAAAAATAGTTTAAAAATGGCAAAAATTAAAGGGAGAATCTTCAAAGCATCAAGGGAAAAGCAACTAGTTACATCCAAGGGACCTCCCATAAGGCTATCAGCTGACTTTTCAGCAGAAACTCCACAGGTCAGAAAGGTGTGGCACAATACATTTAAAGTGATGAAAGGAAAAAATCTACAACCAAGAATACTCTCTGGCAAGGCTATCATTCAGATTTGAAAGCGAGATTAAGACTTTTACAGACAAGCAAAAGCTAAAAGAGTTCAGCACCGTGAAACTGGCTTTACAGGAAATGCTAAAGGGACTTCTCTAAGCAGAAAAGAGAAGGCCACAACTTAGAAATATGAAAATTAGAAAAGGAAAAAATCTCAATGGTAAAGGCAAATATAAAGTAAAGGTAGTAGATCAATTATAAAACTAGTAGCTGTTTAAAAGAAAAAAAGTAGTAAAATTATCCATATCTGCATTAAGCAGTTAAGGGATACATAAAACAAAAAGATGTAAAATATGATGTCAAAAACATTGAACATGGAGGGATAAAAATGCACAGTTGTTAAACAAACTTGAGATCAATGACTTAACATAATCATGTATATATATATAGGTTATTATATATAAGCCTTATGGTAAGCACAAAGTAAAAAACTATATAGATACACAAGAAAGGAGATAAGAATCCAAACATAGAACTAAAGACAGTCATTAAATCACAAAGGAAGAAAACAAAAGAAGAAGAAAGGAACAAAAAGAAGTATAAAAACAACCCTAAAACAATTAACAAAATGGCACTAGGTACATACCTGTCAATAATTGCTTTAAATAGAAATGAACTAGATGCTCCAATAAAAAAAAAACATAGAATGACTGAATGGATACAAAAACAAGAACCCTATATGTGCTGCCTACAAGATAATCACTTCAGATCCAAAGACACACACAAACCAAATGTGAGGGGTTGAAAAAGATATTCCATGCAAATGGAAATGAAAAGAAAGCTGGGGTTGCCATACTCATATCAGACAATATAGACTGTAAAAAGAAGACTGTAACAAGACAAAACAAAGGACATTAATTACATAATGATCAAGGGATCAATCCAGAAAAAATGATATAACAATTGTAAATATATATGCACCCAACATAGGAGCAACTAAATACATAAAGCAAATATTAGCAAAAACAAACAGACAAACTGACAGTAACACAATAACAGTAGGGGACTTTAACACCCCACTTACACAAAGGACAGATCATCCAGACAGAAAATCAAAAAGGGAACACTGAAGTTAAGTGACACATTAGATAATATTGACAATAGATATACATAGAACATTTCATCCAAAAGCATCAGAATACATTCCGTTCAACTGCACATGAAACATTATCCAGGATAGATCACATGCTAGGCCACAAAACAAGTCTCACTAAATTTAAGAAGACTGAAATCATATCAAGCATCTTTTCTTACCACAACACTGTGAAACCAGAAATCAACTACAAGAAAAAAAACTGAAAAAACCCACAAACACGTGGAGGGTAAACAACTTGTTACTAGACAACCAATGGGTCACTAAAGAAATCAAAGATGGAATCAAGAAGTAACTAGAGACAAATGAAAACAAAAACACAATGATCCAAAAATCTGTGGGATGCATCAAAAGCAGTTCTAAGAGGGAAGTTTATAGCCATGTAAGTCTACCTCAAGAAACAAGAAATCTCTCAAGCATATAACCTAACCTTGCACTTAAAGGAACCAGAAAGAGAGGAACAAACAAAACCCACGATTGGTAGAAGGATAGAAATCATAAAAATTCAGAGCAGAAATAAACGAAGTAGAGACTAAGCAAAAAAAAAAAAAAAGAAAAGAAAAGATCAATGAAATTAAGAGTTAGTTCTTTGACAAATTCTTAGAAAGGTATAACCTTCCAAGACTGAACCAGGAAGAAAGAGAAAATATGAACAGACCAGTCACAGGTAACGAAATTGAAACTGTGATTAAAAATCTTCCAACAAACAAAAGTCCAGGACCAGATGGCTTCACAGGTGAATTCTATCAAACATTTAGAGAAGAGCTAACACCCATCCTTCTCAAACTCTTGCAAAAATTTGAAGAGGAAGGTTACAGTTACAAAATAAATGAGTCATGGGTATGAAATGTACAGTGTGGGGAATATAGTCAATAAATATGTAATACATTTGTATTGTGACAGATAGTAGATTTATTGTGGCAATCATTTTGAAATGTATAGAAATATTGAATCACTGTATTATGCACCAGGAACTAACATAGTGTTGTAGGTCTATTATACTTCAAAAACAAACAAACAAACAAGCTCATAGAAAAAGAGATCAGATTTGTGATTATCAGAGGCAGGAGTGGGAGCAGAAGGGATGGGATGAAGGTGGTCAAAACTTACAAACTTCCAGATGTAAGATAAATAAGTACAAGGGATGTAATATACAACATGATTAATATAATTAACACTGCTGGATGTTATATATGAGAGTTAAGAGAGTAAATCCTGAGTTCTCATCACAAGAAAAAAGGTTTTCTATTTATTTTATTTTGTATCTATATGAGATGATCAAAGTTTACTAAACTTATTGTGGTAATCATTACAGGATGTATGTAAGCCAAATCATTATGCTTATACATATATATATATATATATATATATATATATATATACCTTAAACTTATACAGTGCTGTATGTCAATTATATCTCAATAAAGCTGGAAGAAGGAAAAAATGGATCATATATCTAAATGTAAAACATAAATCTATAATATTTTTAGAAGAAAACATAGGAGAAAATTTCATGACTTGTGGATAGATGAATTCTTTGGCATGACACCAAAATCATGAACAATAAGAAATCATAAGGGGAAAAAGGTGTTAAATTTGATCTCATCATAATTTAAAACTTTTATTCTGAGAAAGAGCTTATCAAGAGAATAAAAAGATGAATATATATCACAAGGAAGTAAATATTTGTAAATTATACATCCAACTAAGATCCAGAACACACAGAATATATGAAGAACTCTCAAAACTCAACAACAAGAAAATTAACGGCTCAATTAAAAAACAGGGAAAGGACTTGAACAGACAATTCAACAAAGAGGACATAAGAATGGCAAATAAACACATGAAATAATGTTTAACATCACTATCCGTTAGGAAAATGCAAATTAAAACCACAATGAGATACCACTACACACCTATTAGAATAGCTGAAATAAAAAACACTGACAATACCAAGTGCTGGAGAGAATTTGAAGCAAATGGAACGCTCATATATTGATGAGGGAATGCAGAATGGTACAGTCACTCTGGAAAACAATTTGCCAATTTCTTTAAAAGGTAAATATGCACTTACCACATGAAGCATCAGTTGCACTCCTGTGTACTTGCCCTAAAGAAATGAAAACTTGGGTTTACAAAAAAAACTGTGCATGAATGTTCATAGCAATCTTATTCATAATCTCTAAAAACTGAAAACAATCAAGATATTTCCAACAAATGAAAGGATTAAACAGCCTCTGGTACATCCATGAGGAGGATACAATTGATACATGCACAGATTGGGTGAATCACAAATGCATTATGCTAAATGAAAGAAGCCAGTCTCAAAAGGTATGATTATGTTTTTTCAACATTATGGAAAAAGTAAAGCTCTAAGGTCACTGGTTATCAGAGGTCTGGGATGGGGGACATGGTCTGACTACAAAGGGCAAAATGAGTGAGATTTTGGGGGTAATGAAACTGTTTTATACCCTGACTGTGGTGATGGTTACATGAATTTATTTACATGTTAAAATTTATGGTACTGAAAACCAAAAAAATATTTAATTTCACTATAATAATTTCAAATATATTATTTTTTAAATGTTAATGAGTCACATTTAGAGAATTAGGAAACATAACAGCATTCAAAATAATACCAGGCATCTCAAGAATGACATAGGAAGTTAAAACAGTCACTCAATGCCTTTAAACATTCTTGGTGAAATTTTCAGCCTGAAATTATAAAATGAGCTATCAAATAAGTATAAGATAAAGACAAACTTTGCTCGTGCAAAATCTCAAAAGAAATCATCTCCCATGTATCTTTTCTCAGGAAGTTCCTGAGATAACCTAATTTACTTCTGATTTAATTTGAGTCCTCTTTTTTTCTTTTTCCTGGTCTAACTGAAGGTTTGTCATTTTTATCTTTTCAAAAAATCAGCTCTTAGTTTCATTGATCTTTTCTATTGTTCTTCTGGTCTCTATTTCACTTATTTCCTCTCTGATCTTTATTATTCCCATCCTTCTGCTAATTTTGGGATTAATTTGTTCTCCTTTTTCTAGTTACTTGAGGTGTAATGTTAGATTTTTTTGGAGATTGTTCTAATTTCTTAATATATGCATCTATCACTGTAAAATTCCCTCTCAGAATTGCTTTTGTAGCATCCCATAGTTCTATTTTTATTTTCACTTGTTTCAAGATATTTTTAAATTTCCCTTTTGATTTATTCTTTGACCCATCCGTTGTTTAGAAGTGTGTTGTTTCATTTCCACATATTTGTAGATTTTTCAGCTCTCTTCTTGCTTATTTCTATTTTCATAACATTATGGTTGGATAAGGTACTTAATATGATTTAAATCTTCTTAAGTTTGCTAAGACACGTTTTGGAGCCTATCATGTGAACTATCCTGGAAAATGTTCTGTGTCCACTTGAGAAGAATGTGTATTCTGCTGCTGTTAGATGGAATGTTCTAAATATGTCTGTTAGGTTCGTTTGGTCTAGAGTATGGTTCAATTTCAACATTTCTTTATTGATTTTGTGTCTCCTATGATCTATCCATTGCTGAAAGTGGGGTACTGAAGTCCCATACTATTATTGTATTGTTGCCTATTTATCCCTTCAGATTTGTTAGCAATTGCTCAATATATTTAGGTGTTCCAATGGTGTATGCATATACATTTACAATTGTCATATCATCTTGATGAATTGACCCCTTTTATCATTATTTAATGACCTTCTTTTTCTCTCATACCATTTCTGGTTTAAGGTCTATTTTGTCTAAGTATAGCTACTCTCACTTTCTTTTGGTTTCCACTTGCATGGAATACCTTTTTCAAGCCCTTCATTTTGAGTCTGTGAGTGTCCTTAAAGCTGAAGTGAGTCTCTTGTAGGCAGCATATAGTTGAATTTTGGTTTTTTTATCCATCCATACAATCCTGGCCCTTTTGATTGGTGATTTCAATCTATTCAATTACTGATACTTAGGGACTTACCTATGCCATTTTAATGATTGTTTTCTGGTTGTTTAGTATTTCATTTGTTTCCTTTTCCCTCTGTTTCTGCCTACTTTTATAAATGGTAATTTTCTGTGTTGTTATGCTCTGTTTTCCCCTTTTTAAATGTTTTGTGAACCTACTTCAGATTTTTGCTTTGTGATTACCATCATGCTTACATAAAATGTCTCATACATAAAGCAGCCCACTTTATGCTAATAGCCAGTTATCTTTGCTTGCTTACAAAGGTTGAACGCTTTTATCACCTCTTTAATATCTTTGATATCACGATTTAACTCTTTTTATATTGTGTATCCATTAACAAATTATATTATAGTTTTTAAGAAACTTTTTCTTTTATATTTGAGTATAGTTGATTAACAATGTTGTGTTAAACAACTAGAGCACCTGCTGGCCGCTGGTGGGGGACCCTGATGCCCAAGGAGATGGGAGCAACCCCAAAGTGAACTGGTAGGACGTGGGGGGACAGAGGTGGGAGGAGAAGTGGAGGCCAGACAGGATTGGTGCCCCTGAGGCTGGGGAGATCAGGAGATGCAGGCGGGAGGGGTCCTCCAGGAGGAGCAGGAAAGGAGCAGAGGGCGTTTGCCCCACCCACTCTGGCCCAGGGAGCATGCTGAGCTCCCAGGAGAGGTCCCCTACCCTCTGAGACCAGGGTAGGGGACACGCCTGGGCCTCTTCTCTTCCTTGAGCCTAAGCCCCAAGCCCCCACAGCCCCCAGGGCCTTTTCCAGCCCTGTGGGTCCTAAGCATAGGCCCTACCCACCACCCAAACCTCGCCCTTGCTTAGCCCCCGTCCTACACAGCCAAGGCCTTTTCCCCATTTTTTTCTTTCTTTTTCTTTTCTTTTCTTTTTCTCTTTTCCCTCCTCTTTTTTACTATTTTGGTACTGTTGTACCTCTGTTCATTGATTCATCTATATTTTTATTTTTATATTCTTTCTAACATATCTGTTAGTTTCCTAGTCTAATATTATTTTTTATTTTGCTATTGTTCTCTCTTTTTTTTTGCCACCCCACAAAGCTTGTGGGATCTTGATTCACGAGCTGGGGGTCCAGCCGAAGCTCCTGCAGTGGGAGCTTCGTGTTGGAAGCACTGGACTAACAAAGAACCTCACTCCCTGAGAATATTCATGGGGGTGAGGTCTTACAGAGGTCCTCATCTTAGCACCAAGACCCAGCTCTACCCAACAGCCTACAAATTCCAGTGTTGGAAGCCTCAGGCCAAACAACCAGTATGACAGGAACACAATCCCACTCATAAAAAAATGAGATAGCAAAAAAGTATGTCACATATGAAGGAGCAATATAAAAACCTACAAGACCAAATAAATGAAAAGGAAATAGGCAATCTACCTGAAAAAGAATTCAGAATAATGATAGTTAAAGATGATCCAGAATCTCGGAAATAGAATGGAGGCACGGATTGAGCAAATACAAGAAATGTTTAACAAAGATCTAGAAGAACTAAAGAATAAACAAACAGAGATGAACAACACAATAAATGAATAATACACTAGAAATGAATAATACACTAGAAGGAATCAATAACAGAATAACTGAGGCAGAAAAACGAATAAGTTAGCTGGAAGACAAAATGGTAGAAATAACTGCCAAGGAGCAGAATAAAGAAAAAAGAATGAAAAGAATTGAAGAAAATCTCAGAGAACCCTGGGATAACACTAAATGCACCAACATTTGAATTATAGGGGTCCCAGGAGAAGAAGAGAAAAAGAAAGGATCTGAGAAAATATTTGAAGAGATTAGAATCAAAAACTTCCCTAACATGGGAAGGGAAATAGTCATCCAAATCCATGAAGCACAGAGAGTACCATACAGGATAAACCAATACACATATTAATCAAACTAACAAAAATTAAATTCAAAGATAAAATATTAAAAGCAGCAAAGGAAAAGCAAAAAATCATATACAAAGTAATCCCCATAAGGTTATCAGCTGATTTTTCACCAGAAACTCTGCAGGCCAGAAGGGAGAGGCAGGATATACTTAAAGTGATGAAAGAGAAAAACCTACAACCAAGATTACTCTACACAACAAAGATCTCATTCAGATTTGACAGAGAAATCAAAAGCTTTTCAGGTAAGCAAAAGCTAAGAGAATTCAGCACCACCAAACCAGCTTTACATCAAATGCTAAAGAAACTTCTCTGGTGGGAAACGCAAGAGAAGAAAAAGACTCACAAAAACAAACCCAAAACAATTAAGAAAATGGTAATAGGAACATATATATCAATAATAACCTTGAATGTAAATGTATTAAATGCCCCAACCAAAAGACACAGACTGGCTGAATGGATACAAAAACAAGACCCATATATATGCTGTCTAAAAGAGACCCACTTCAGACCTAGGGATACATACAGACTGAAGGTGAGGGGATGGGAAAAGATATTCCATGCAAAGGGAAGTCAAAACAAAGCTGGAATAGCAATACTCGTATATGATAAAATAGACTTTAAAATAAAGACTACTACAAGAGACAAAGAAGGACACTACATAATGATCAAAGAATCAATCCAAGAAGAAGACATAACAATTATAAATGTTTATGCACCCAACATAGGAGCACCTCAATACATAAGGCAAATTCTAACAACCATGAAAGGAGAAATTGACAGTAACACAATAATAGTAGGGGACTTTAACACACCACTTACACCATGGACAGATCATCCAAACAGAAAATAAGTAAGAAAACACAAGCTTTAAATGACACAATAGACCAGATAGATTTAATTGATATTTATAGAACATTCCACCCAAAAATGGCAGAATACACTTTCTTCTCAAGTGCACACGGAACATTCTCCAGGATAGATCACATCTTGTGTCACAAATCAAGCCCTGGAAAATTTAAGAAAATTGAAATCGTATCAAGCATCTTTTCTGACCACAACACTATGAGACTGGAAATCAATGACATGAAAAAAAACTGTAAAAAACACAAATACATGGAGACTAAACAGTGTGCTACTGAATAACCAAGAGATCACTGAAGAAATCAAAGAAGAAATTTAAAAATACATAGAAAAAAATGACAATGAAAACATGATGACCCAAAACCTATGGGACACAGCAAAAACAGTGCTAAGAGGGAAGTTTATAGCAATTCAATCTCACCTCAAGGAACAAGAAAAATCTCAAATAAACAATCTAACCCTACGCTTAAAACAACTAGAGAAGGCAGAACACAGAAAACCCAAAGTCAGAAGGAAAGAAATCATAAAAATTAGAACAGAAATAAGTGAAATAGAAATGAAGAAAACAGTAGAAAAGGTGAATAAAACTAAAAGCTGGTTCTTTGAGAAGATAAACAAAATTGATAAACCCTTAACCAGACTCATCAAGAAAAAATGGAAGAGGATGCAAATCAATAAAGAAAAAGAAGAAATCACAACTGACACTGCAGAAAAACAAAAGCTTATAAGAGCCTACTACAAACAACTATATGCCAATAAAATGGACAACCATGAAGAAATGGACAAATTCTTGGAAAGGTACAATTTTCCAAGACTGAACCAGGAAGAATTAGAAAATATAAACAGACCTATCACAAGTAATGAAATTGAGACCATAATTTTAAATCTTCAAACAAATGAAAGTCCAGGACTTGAGGGTTTCACAGGCAAATTCTATCAAACATTTAGAAAAGAGCTAACATTGATCCTTCTCAAACTCTTACAAAAAATTACAGAGGGACAAACACTCCCAAATTCATTCTATGAAGCCACCATCACCCTGATACCAAAACCAGAAAAAGACATCCCAAAAAAAGAAAATTAGAGACCAATATCACTGATGAAGATAGATGCAAAAATCCTGAACAAAATACTAGCAAACAGAATCCAACAACACATTAAAAGGATCATACAACATGATCAAGTGGGATTTATCCCATGGATGCCAGGATTCTTCAATATATGCAAATCAATCAAAGTGATACACCACATTAACAAATTAAGGAACAAAAATCATATGATATCTCAATAGATGCAGAAAAAGCTTTTGACAAAATTGAATACCCATTTATGATAAAAACTCTCCAGAAAATGGGCATAGAGGGAATCTACCTCAACATAATAAAGGCTGTATATGGCAAACCCACAGCAAGCATCATACACAATGGTGAAAACTGAAAGCATTTCCATTAAGATCAGGAACAAGACAAGGATGTCCATTCTCGCCACGCTTATTCAACATAGTTTTGGAAGTCCTAGCCATGGCAATCAGAGAAGAATAAGAAATAAAAGGATTACAAATTGTAAAAGAAGTAAAACCGTCACTGTTTGCAGATAACATGACACTATACATAGAAAATCCTAAAGATGCCACCAGAAAACTACTAGAACTAACCAATAAATTTAGTAAGGTTGCAGGATACAAAATTAATGCACAGAAATCCCTGGCATTCCTATACACCAATGAAAATTCAGAGAGAAAAACTGAGGAAACAACCCCATTTACCATCGCACCAAAAAGAATAAAATACCTAGGAATAAACCTGCCTATGGAGGCGAAAGACTTGTATGCAGAAAATTATAAAACACTGATGAAAGAAATCAAAGAGGACATAAATAGATGGAGAAATACACCATGTTCTTGGATTGGAAGAATCAGTATTGTGAAAATGACTATACTACCCAAAGCAATCTACAGATTCAATGCAATCCCTATCAAACTACCAATAGCATTCTTCACAGAATTAGAACAAAAAATTTTACAATTCTTATGGAAAAACAAAAGACCCCGAATAGCCAAAGCAATCTTGAGAAAGAAAAACGGAGTTGGAGGAATCAGGCTCCCCGAATTCAAGCTATACCACAAAGCTACAGTGATCAAGACAGTATGGTACTGGCACAGAAACAGAAATATAGATCAATGGTACAGGATAGAAAGCCCAGAGATAAACCCACGTACAAATGGTCACCTAATTTATGACAAGGAATGCAAGAACATACAATGGAGAAAGAACAGCCTCTTCAATAAGTGGTGCTGGGAAAACTGGACAGCTACATGTAAAAGAATGAAATTAGAGCACTACCTAACACCATACACAAAAATAAACTCCAACTGGATTAAAGACCAAAATGTAAGACCAGACACTATAAAACTCTTAGAGGAAAACATAGGAAAAACACTCTTTGACATAAACCACAACAGGATCTTTTTTGACCCACCTCCTAGAGTAATGGAAATGAAAACAAAAATTTTAAATGGGACTTAATTAAACTTAAAAGCTTTTGCACAGTGAAGGAAACCATAAACAAGACAAAAAGACAACCCTCAGAATGGGAGAAAATATTTGCAAATGAAACAACAGACAAAGGATTAATCTCCAAAATATACAAACAGCCCATGGAGCTTAATATCAAAAAAACAAACAATCCAATTTAAAAATGGGCAGAAGACCTAAACAGACATTTCACCAAGGAAGACATACAGATGGCCAAGTGGCACATGAAAAGGTGCTCAACATCACTAATTATTAGAGAAATGCAAATCAGAACTACAATAAGGTATCACCTCACGCTGGTCAGAATGGCCATCATCAAAAAATCTACAAACAGGGGCTTCCCTGGTGGCGCAGTGGTTGAGAGTCCGCCTGCCGATGCAGGGGAAACGGGTTCATGCCCCGGTCTGGGAAGATCCCACATGCCGCGGAGTGGCTGGGCCCGTGAGCCATGGCCGCTGGGCCTGTGCGTCCAGAGCCTGTGCTCTGCAACGGGGGAGGCCACAACAGTGAGAGGCCCACATACCGCAAAAAAAAAAAAAATCTACAAACAATAAATGCTGGAAAGGGTTTGGTGAAAAGGGAACCCTCCTACACTGTTGGTGGGAATGTAAATTGATACAACCACTATGGAAAACAGTATGGAGGTTCCTTAAGAAACTAAAAACAAAACTACCATATGACCCAGTAATCCCACTTCTGGGCATATACCCTGAGAAAACCCTAATTCAAAGAGAGACATATGCCACAATGTTCATTGCAACACTATTTACAATAACCAGGACATGGAACCAACCTAAAAGTCCATCAACAGATGAATGGATAAAGAAGATGTGGCATATATATACAATGGAATATTACTCAGCCATAAAAAGAAACGAAATTGAGTTATTTGTAGTGAGGTGGATGCACCTAGAGTCTGTCATACAGAGTGCAGTAAGTCATAAAGAGAAATTCAAATACTGTATTCCAATGCATATATATGGAATCTTTAAAAAATGGTACTGATGAACGTAGTTGCAGGGCAGGAATAAAGATGTATACATAGAGAATGGACTTGAGGAATAAAGATGTAGACATAGAGAATGGACTTGAGGACTTGGACTTGAGGACGTGGGAGGGGGAAGCTGGGGCAAAGTGATAGTAGCATCAACATATATACACTACTGAATGTAAAATAATTAGCTAGTGGGAAGCAGCCGCATAGCACAGGGAGATCAGCTCGGTGCTTTGCAATGACCTAGAGGGGTGGGATAGGGAAGATGGGAGGGAAGCTCAAGAGGGAGGAAATATGGGGACATATGTATGCATATGGCTGATTCACTTTGGTGTACAACAGAAACTAACAGAGTATTGTGAAGCAATTATACTCCAATAAAGATCTATTTAAAAATTTTAAAGGAAAAAAACCAAACAACAAAAAACAATGTTGTGTTAGTTTCAGGTGTACAGCAACGAGATTCAGTTATACATATACGTGTATCTATTCTTTTTCAAATTCTTTTCCCATTTAGGTTGGTACATAATGTTGAGCACAGTTCCATGTGCTATACAGTAGGTCCTTGTTGGTTATACACTTTAAATATAGCAGTGTGTACATGTCAATCCCAAACTCCCTAATTATCCCTCCCCACACCCTTCACCCTTGGTAACCATACGTTCTCTAAGTCTGTGAGTCGGTTTCTGTTTTGTAAATAGGTTCATTTGTATGATTTTTTTAGATTCTGCAAATAAGTGATATCGTACGATATTTGTCTTTGTCTGACTTACTTCACTCAATATGACAATCTCTATGTCCATTCATGTTGCTGCAAATGGCGTTATTTCATGCTTTTTTATGGCTGAGTAGTATTCCAGTATATGTATGTACCACATCTTCTTTATCCATCTGTCAATGGACATTTAGGTTGCTTCCATGTCTTGGCTATTGTAAATAGTGCTGCAATGAACAATGGGGTTCATGTATCCTTTTGGACCATGTTTTTCTCTGGATATATCCCCAGGAGTGGGATTGCAAGATCATATGGTAGCTCTATTTTTAATTTTTTAAGAAACCTCCATACTGTTCTCCACAGTGGCTGTACCAATTTACATTCCACCAACAGTGAAAGAGGGTTTCCTTTTCTCCACACCCACTCCAGCATTTATTTTGTTATAGTTATTTTAAATACTTTGTCCTTTAACCTTTATACTAGAGTTAAGTGATTAACACACCACCATAGTACAGTATCAGAGTAGTCTGAATTTGACTGTATACTTACCTTTACCAGTGTGTTATATATTATCATATGTTTCCATGTTTTTAATTAGTGTCCTTTCAATTCAACGTTTCTTATAATGCAGGTCTAGTGGTGACAAACTCCCTCACCTATTGTTTGCTTAGCAAAATCTTTATCTCTCCTTCATTTCTGAAAGACAACTTTGCCAGGTAAAGTATTCTTGGTTGGCAGGTTGTTTGTTTGTTTTGCTTTCAGCACTCTGAATATATTATGGTATTATCTGCTGGTCTGCAAGCTTTCTTCCCTTATATGTGAAGAATTTTCTTCTCTTGCTGCTTTTAAGTTTTTTCTTTTTTCTTTGATTTTAGACATTTTTATTATAATATGTCTTGAAGAAGATTGTCTTGGGTTGAAATTTTGGCATGACCCATTATTTTCATGAACTTGGATATCCAAATCTCTCCCCAGATTTGGGAAGTTCTTGGCTGTTACTGCTTTAAATAAACTTTTTCATTCTTTCTTCTCTGTTCCCATTCTGGGACTCCCATAATGCATAGGATGTTTTGTTTAATGCTACCCTGTAATTCAGGTAGGTTTTATTCACTCTTTTTTCCTCTTTTTTCTTTTTGCAACTTTGACTAGATGTTTCAAATGACCTATCTTCTAGTTCACTATTTTTTTCTTATGTTTTGTTGAATCTGCTATTAAAATTTTCAGTTTAGTCATTGTATTCTTTAACTCTAGGATTCTGGGTCTTTTTTATGGTTTCTATGTCTTTTGTTGAACTTCTCATTTTGTTCATGCATTGCTTTCATAATTTCAATGCTTTGTCTTTTAGTCTTTGTACTAGCTTATTTAAGTGGTCAATCCTCAGCCTTTACTATATATTTGCCTTTACCAGGGGGATTTTTTTACTTCCTGTAGATACTTACCTCTTGTTATATAGCCTTTTCTTTTCCACTTAGAGAAGACCCTTTAACATTTCTTTTAGGGTTGGTTTAGTATTGATGAACACTTAGTTTTTGCTTGACTAAGAAATTCTTTATCTCTCCTTCAATTCTAAATGATAAATTTGCTGGGTAGAGTATCCCAGGTTGCAGGTTTTTCCATTTCAGCACTTTAAATATATCATGCCACTCCCTTCTGGCCTGCAAAGTTTCTGCAGAAAAATCAGCTGATAGCTTTATGGAGGTTCACTTGTATATGGCTCCTGTTTTTCTTTTGCTGTCTTTAGAATTTTCTCTTTTATCTTTAACTTTTGCCATTTTAATTATGATATGTCTTGGTGTGGGTCTCTTTGTGTTCCGCCTGTTTGGGATCCTCTGTGTTCTTGTATCTGGATATCTGTTTCCTTCTTCAGGCTTGGGAAGTTTTTGGCTATAATTTCATTAAATACATTTTCAACCCCCTTCTTTCTCTCTTCTCCTTCTGGGATCCCTATAAAGTGAATGTTGGTATGCTTGATGTTATCTCAAAGATTCCTTAACCTGTTTTGACTTTTAATTTTTTTCTTTTTGCTATTCTGATTGAGTGGTTTCCATTATTCTATCTTCCAGATCACTTATGCTTTCTTCTGTATCACCTAGTTTGCTGTTCATTCCCCCTAGTGTGTTTTTCATTTTAGTTATTTTATTCTTTGGTTCTGGCTGGTTCTTTTTTATATTTTCTTGTTCTTTGTTAAAATGTGTTCATCTATTCTTTCCCCTAATTCAGTTTCTTATTCTTATTACTAATGCTTTGGACTCTTTGTCTAGTAAATTGTTTATTTCTGTTTCATTATTTTTTTTCAGGGTTTTCTCTTGCTCTTTCAATTGAGGCAAGTTCCTCTGTCTTCTCATTTTGCTTATCTTTGTCTGTCTCTGAATTAGGTGAAACAGTTGCCTATGGTGATCTTGAAGGGGTGTTCTTATGTGGGAGTATCCCTATACAGTCTGTGTGTGCCTAGTGGCTTTGGTGGGAGAGCTGGATTTGAAGTGAACACAAGTCAAATCTTTCTTCAGGGTGCTGGCAGCTATCACCTTGGTAGATGGTAGGGCTGGAGATAGAAGGGCTGGAGCTGGAGCTGGAGCTGGAGCTGGGTGTGAGATGGGGCTTCCCCTCAGTGGCCATCACCACCCTACTGGGGGTGGGGGCTACTCCCAAGTTGCTGGAGCAGAAGCCCTGAGGGTCGGGTCCAACCTGGCTCAGTTCCCTTTAAATGTGTGCTCTTTCCTGTCCCAGCACCAGCGCCCTTAGCCCCAGAGGGGAGCAGTGCTAGAGTAAGAGGGGCTGGTGTGGGTATTCAGCAAGGGTCAGGGTGTATGCTGTGGTGGTCTGGCTGCTGTCAGAGATCTGCTCTGCCTCTGATGCACTGCCTGTACAATCACCTGTAATGGCGTCCCACTTCTTGCTCAGCTGCTTCTTAGGGTTTGAGCTATCACAGCATCTCATGGTTGGTCATGGTTGCCCATGATCCAGTGTGGAGCTGCAATGCAAGGCAAATCGTGCTGGAGGGTTTGTTGGGCTCAGATTGGGGTGCATGCTGGGGTGGTCAAGGGAAATGAGTCAGCCAGATATATGGTTTCTGTCTGCCCTTTCCACACTGCTTAGAGAGCAAGCAAGCATTTGTGTGCTCCTCTTGAGCAGAGTCCAGGATTATTCTAAATTCTTTGTCAGACAGCTCATAGATCTCCATTTCTTTGGGGTAAACTGTCATAGTTTTATTAGTTTCCTTTGGTTGTGTCATGCTTCCTTGATTATTTACGATCCTTGTGGCCTTATGTTGGTGTCTGTGCATTTGAAGAAGTAGAGATCTCTTTTGGTCTTTACAGACTGATTTGGGCAAGGAAAGCTCTTCACCAATCAGCTCATCCAGAGATTCTGCGGGGTTCATCTAGTGTTGTCTATAGGTAGGCTTTCCCCTGGAGTCCTTGGGTGGGCAGGTCTGGTGCCTGGGTCAGCAGGTGGGACATTCTGTTGCTTAGTTCCATGGGGCTATTTGAGAACTTTCTTCTTTGTTAATGTAGGCATTTGCCACTATATACTTTCCTCTTAGTACTACTTTTGCTGCATCTCATATGTCTTGGTATTTGTATTTGTTTTCATTTTCATTTTCCCCAAGATATTTTATAGTTTCCCTAAATTTCTTCTTTGATCCAGTGGTTGTTCAAGAGTATGTTGTTCAATTTCCAGATATTCGTGAATTTTTCCATTTTCCTTTGTTACTGATTTTTAGTTTCATTCCATTGTGGCTGGAAAAGATACTTGGTATGATTTCAATCTTCTTAAATTTGTTAAGACATGTTTTGTGGCCTAGCATGTGATCTGTCCTGGAGAATGTTCCATGCACTTTAGAAGAATGTGTATTCTGCTGCTGTTGGGTAGAATGTTCTATATATATCTGTTAAGTACATTTGGTTTATACTGTTGTTCAAGTCTGCTTTTTCCTTATTAATTTTATATCTGAATGATCTGTCCATTATTGTAAGTGGGGGTATTAAAGTCTTCTACTATTATTGTATTGCTGTCTATTTCTCCCTTTAGATCTGTCAATGTTTGCTATATATACTTGGGTGCTCTGATGTTGTGTGAGTATATATTTATAATTGGTTTATCTTCCTGTTGAATTGACCTTCTTATCATTATGTAATGACCTTCTTTGTGTCCTATGACAGTTTTTTTTTAACTTAATGTGCTTTTGTCTGTTATAAGTAGGGCCACCCATGTGCTCTTTTGGTTACAATTTGCATGGAATATCTTCTTCCACCACTTAAATTTCAGTCTATGTGTGGCCTTAAATGTAAAGTGAGTCTCTTGTAGACAGTATATAGTTGTTGTTTTTTTAAATCCACTTAACCATTGTATATATTTTTAAAATTTTTATTGAAGTATAGCTGATTTACAATATCATGTTCGTTTCAGGTTACAGCACAGTGATTCAGTTATATATATATATATATATTGTGTATGTGTGTGTGTGTGTGTGTATACACACAAATTCTTCTTCAGATTATCTTCCCTTATAGGTTATTACAAAATATTGAGTATAGTTCTCTGTGCTATACAGTAGGTCCTTGTCAGTTTATCTACTTTATATACAGTAGTGTGTGTATGTTAATCCCAAATTCCTAATTTATCCCTCCCCCCACCTTTCTCTTTTGGTAACCATAAGTTTGTTTTTGAAGTCTGTGAGTCTGTTTCTGTTTTGTAAATAAGTTCATTTGTATCATTTTTTTAGACTCCACAAACATGTGATATCATATGATATTTGTCTTTCTCTGTCTGACTTACTTCACTTAGTATGATAATCTCTAGGCCCATCCATGTTGCTGCAAATGGCATTATTTCATTTTTTTTATGGCTGAGTAGTATTCCATTGTATATATGTACCACATTTTCTTTATCCATCTGTCGATGGACATTTAGGTTGTTTCCATGTCTTGGTTATTGTAAATAGTGCTGCAATGAACATTGGGGTGCACCTATCTTTTCAAATTATGGTTTTCTCTGGATTTATGCCCAGGAGTGTGATTGCTGGATCATACGGTAACTCTATTTTTAGTTTTTTAAGGAACCTCCATACTGTTCTCCATAATGGCTGTACCAATTTACATTCCTACCAACAGTGTAGGAGGGTTCCTTTTTCTCCACACTCTCTCCAGGATTTATTATTTGTAGGCTTTTTGGTGATGGCATTCTGACTGTTGTGAGGTGCTACTTCTTTGTCATTTTGATTTGCATTTCTCTAATAATTAGCAATGTTAAACATCTTTTCATGTGCACTGTATATGTTTTAATTAGTGACCTTAATCCATTTACATTTAAAATAATTATTGCTAGGTAAGGACTTACTATTTATCTTCAGATCTCATACCCACCACCCCTATTTTCTTCTAGACCTATAACTAGACTCAAATCCCAGCAGGGCCCTAAAGATGAGGTACAATGTGTGATCCATGAGAAAGTGCACTACACTCCAAAAGAACTATATGATTTTTCCAATATATACAGACAAAAATCTGCAGAATATGTGTGGGAATGGATATTAAGGATGTACGGCAATGGAAGGAGAATAAAATTTGATGGCTTAAATTTATTGATATGGGCTCACTAAACAGAGATTCTAGATTTAATATTATAGCTTAAGGGGTTAGAAAGGACTCTAGAAGTCTGTTTGTTTGTTTGTTTGGCTGAAACAAGGACCAAAAGGTAGCCTACACTAAATGAAGTTGAAATGCCAGGTCTGCCTTGGTATACTATAAAAGAAAGAATCCTAAGGCTTAGGGATACTGTAATGTTTGTAGTGTTAGAGTGAATTTTTCATTTAAGACCTGCTCACCCACCCTGGGAGGGTACAGAAGACACATCTTTTACCACGAATGTGAGAAATAAATTTGTAAGAAGAGCCCCAGCATCCTTGAAGTGCTCTGTAGGTCTGAAATTACAGTGGGAACTGCTACCACTGAGTTGAGTTACCTAAATACAACAGAAGTAATTACATCCAAGTGTGGCAGGGGCCAAGAGGTGGCGCTTAATCACCAAAGGCAAGGTGAACATGGTTACTGTAATGGGCTGCAGAATCAAAGCAGCAATCAGAATAGTATGACTAGAAAAGACCTATGGCATTGGCTAGGTGATCATCGTATTCCTAGAAGTGAAATAGATGGGAAGTCTACTAAGTTCTTACTTGATCTGTATAAGCAGAAGAGCTCTAGGTCAAGTGAACAATTTTAACTTGAATCATAAAAACAAAGTCACAGCCCCTCAATCAATTCCCAGATTTGAGCCCGTTTATAGACTCAGAACCCCTTAAACGAAGGGGAGGCTGGGTCCCCTTAAGGAAGGGCCTAGGTACACTGCCAAAATTTATACTGTTAATCTTTCTCCCAGCCTTCCCCAAAGGGATCTATGGCCTTTTACCAGGGTGACTTTCACATTGGGGAAAAGGAAATAACCAGACCTTTTGGGAATGACTGAACATGGCCTTTGAGCTGATACTAATTCCAGGAGGCCCAAAATGTCACTGTATTCTACCGGTCAGAGTAGGGGCTTATGGACATCAGGTGATCAATGGAATTTCAGCTCAGGTCTATCTCACAGTGGGTCCGGTGGGTCCCCAAACCCATCCTGTGGTTCATATTTTCCCAGTTCTGGCATACATAATTGGAATAGTCATTTTCAGTAGCTGGTAGAATCCCTATATTGGCTCTTTGACCTGTGGAATGAAGTTATTATGATAGGAAATGCCAAGTGGAAGCCATTAGAACTACTTCTACCTAGGAAAATAGTAAACCAAAAGCAATACTGTATTTCTTGAGGGATTGCAGAGATTATTGCCACCATCAAGGACTTGACGGATGCAGGGGTGGGTGATTTCCACCACATACCAATTCAACTTGTCTATTTAGCCTGTGAAGAAAACATATGGATCCTGGAGAATCACAGTCGATTATCATATGCTTAATCAGGTGATGACTCCA
The DNA here is from genome assembly GCF_964341445.2 of Mesoplodon mirus. Lineage (NCBI taxonomy): Eukaryota > Metazoa > Chordata > Mammalia > Artiodactyla > Ziphiidae > Mesoplodon > Mesoplodon mirus. The sequence goes on along the minus strand of NC_138981.1, from coordinate 60,583,814 downwards.
ATTGCAGCTGCTGTACCAGATATGATTTCACCGCTTGAGCAAATTAACACATCCCCTGGTATCTGGTATGCAGCTATTGATCTGGAAAATGCTTTTTAAAAATCCATACCTATTAAAAGACCACCAGAAGCAGTCTGTTTTCAACTAGCAAGACCAGAAATACACCTTTACTGTACTACCTAAGAGGTAAATCAACTCTCTAGTCCATGTCATAATTTAGTTTGAAGGAATCTTGATCACCTTTCTCTTCCACGAGACATCATACTGGTCTGTTACATTGATGATGTTATGTCAATTGGACCTAGTGACCTGGAAAGAACAACTACTCTAGACTTATTGATAAGACATTTACATGTCAGATGGTGGGAAATAAACCTGACAAAAATAAGGGGGCTTCTACCTCAGTGAAATTTCTAGGTATCCAGTGGTATGGGGCATGTCGAGATATTCCCTTTAAGGTGAAGGGTAAGTTGTTGCATCTGGCCTCTCCTACAACCAAAATAAATAACTAGGCACAATGTCTAGTGGGCCTCTTTGGATTTTAGAGACAACATTTTCTGCATTTAGGTATGGTACTCTGACCCGCTTACTGAGCCATCTGAAAAGGTTTTAGTTTTGAATGGGGCCATAACAAGAGATGGCTCTGCAACAGGTCTAGGCTGCCATGCAAGCTGCTGTGCTGCTTGGACCATAGGATCCAGCAGATCCAATAGTCCTTGAAATGTCAGTGGCAGATAGCAATGCTGTTTGGAGCTTTTGGCAGCCCCCCATAGGTGAATCAGAGCACAGGCCCTTAGGATTTTGTAGCAAAGCCCTGCTATCCTCTGTGGATAACTACTCTCTTTTTGAGAAACAGATTTGACTTGCTAATGGGCAGCCTTAGTAGAGATGGAATGCTCAACTATGGGCCACAAAGTTACTCTGCAACCTGAGATGCCCATCATGAACTGAGTGTCTGACCCACTAAGCCATAAAGTTGGGCACACACAGCAGTACTCCATTATCAAATAAAATTGGTGTATATTAGATAGGGCTCAAGCAAGCTTTAAAGCCTCATAAGTTACATGAAGAAGTGGCACAAACGCCCATGGTTCCCACTCCTGCTACACTACCATCTCTCTCTAAGCCTGTACCTAGGACTTCATGGGAAGTACCCTATAAACAGTTGACAGAGGAGAGAAGACCTGAGCCTGGTTGACAGATGGTTCTACATGATATGCAGGCACCAGCCAAAAGTGGACAGCTGCAACACTAGAGCCATTTTTGTGGGACATCTCTGAAGGACCGTGGTGAAGGGAAACCTTCCCAATGGGTAAAATGTTGAGCAATACACCTGGTTGTTCACTTTGCTTGGGAGGAGAAATAGCCATACATGCAATTATATACTGATTCATAGGCTGTGGCCAATGGTTTGCCTGGATGGCCAGGGACTTGGAAGGAACATTATTGGAAAACTGATGACAAGAAAATTTGGGGAAGAGGTATATGATAGACCTCTCTGGCAAAAATCTTGAAGATATTTGTATTCCATGTGAGTACTCACCAAAGTGTGACTCCAGCAGAGGAGGGTTTTAATAATCAAGTGGATAGAATGGCCTGTTCTGTGCATTGTCAGTCTCTTTCTGCATCCACTCCTGTTATTGTCCAATGTGTTCATGAACAAAGTGGCCTTGGTGGCTGGGATGGAGGCTATGCATAGGCTGAGCAACATGGACTTCCATTTACTGAGTGACCTGGCTACAGCCACTGCTGAGTACCCAATTTGCCAGCAGCAGAGACCAACACTGAGTCCTGATATGACACTATTTACCATGGTGATCAGCCAGTTACCCAGTGGCAGATTGGTTACATTGGACAACTTCCATCATGGAAGGGGCAGCATTTTGTTCTTAGTGGAATAGACATTACTCCGGATATGGATTTGCCTTCCCTGCATGCAATGCTTCTGCCAAAACTACCATCCATGAGCTTATAGAATGCTTTATTCACCATCATAGTATTCCTCACAGCATTGCTTCTGATCAAGGGACTCATTTCACAGCAAATGAAGTGTGGCAATTAGCCCATGCCCATGGAATTCACTGGTCTTACCATATTCCCCATCATCCTGAAGCAGTTGGCTTGATGGAACAATGGAATGACTTTTGAAGTTAAAGTGCCAGTTAGGTGGCAATATTTTGCTGGGCTGTGGCAAGATTCTTCAGGATGCTGCATATGCTCTGAATCAGCACCCAATATATGATGCTATTGCATGAGTCCAGGAATCAAGGTGTGGAGATGGGAGTGGCACCACTTGCTATTACCCCTAGTGACCTACTAGCAAAATTTTTGCTTCCTATCCCTGCACCTTTATGCTCTCTGCTGGCCTAGAGGTTTTAGCTCCAAAGGGAGGAATGTTTCCACCAGGAGACCCAACAATAGTTCCACTGAACTGGAAGTTAAGACTGACACCTGGCCACTTATCAACAGGCAAAGAAAGAAGGGACTTACTGTGTTGTCTAGGGTGATTGATCGTGATCACCAAGGGGAAATTGGACTGCTACTCCATAATGGAGGTAGGAAGAGGATGCCTGGAATACAGGATATCCCTTAGGGTGTCTCTTAGTATTATCATCCCCTGTGATTAAGTGAACAGAAAACTACAATAATCTAATTCTGGCAGGACTACTAATGTCCTAGACCCTTTAGGAATGAAGGTTTGGGTCCCCCAAGTAAAGAACTACAACCAGCCAAGGTGCTGGCTGAGTGAAACGGGAATATGGAATGGGTAGTGGAAGAGGGTAGTTATAAATACCAGCTATGAGCACATGACCAGTTACAGAAATAAGGACTGTAATTGCCATGAGTGTTTTGTTATGAATATGTTTCTGTGTGTATATACACACATATTTATATATATATATAATATATATATATATAATATATATATAAATATATATATATATTATGGTTAAATTTATGTGTCAACTTGATAGGGCCATGAGGTGCCCAGATACTTGGCCAAACATAATGAGATTAACATTAAATCAGTAGACTGAGTATAGCAGGCTTCCCTCCTTAATGTAGGTGGGCCCCATCCCATCAGTTGAAAGCCTGAATAGAACAAAAAGTTCTCCCTGAGGAAGGGAGAATTCTTCCTGACTGACTGCTTTTAAACTGGGACATTGTTTTCTTCCCTGCCTTTGGCTTTGAACTGAAATATCAGCTCTTCCTAGGTCTAGAGCCTATCAGTCTTCAGATAGGAATGACAACTTTGGTTCTCCTGATTCTCAGGCCTGTGGACCCAGATTAGAACTAAACCATTGGCTCTTCTGTGTCTCCAGCTTGCCAAATCACTCTGCGTATTATGGGACTGGTCCGCTTCCATAACTGAGTGTGTTATTTCCTTATAATAAATCTCTCCATATATTGGGTTGGCCAAAAAGTTTGTTTGAGTTTTTCCATAAGATGTTATAGATGTTGTTTTCTTCCCTCTCTTTTTCCCTTGTCATATAACATAAGATATATTGACTTTACAACATAGTATTTAAGTATTATTGTTAACTTTATTCTTTTTCCAGTTTTATTGAGATGTAATTGACATATAACATTGTATAAGTTTAAGGTCTACAACATAGTGACTTGATATATGTATATATTGTGAAATTATTTCCACAATAAGTTTAGTTAACACCCATCACCTCACATAGTTACAATTTTTTTCTTGTGATGAGAACTTTTAAGATCTACTCTCTTAGCAACTTTCAAATATACAATACAATATAACAATAGATGTCATGCTATATATTACATCATCAGAACTTATTTATCTTATAATTGGAAAGGTGTACCACCTCCCACCCCTAAATGTTGTTAGCTTATACCATAGTATTTAAGTTACAGGATATAAAGGAGAAGAGTGCACATCACCCATGTATTTTGCTTCCTTTTCTGGGGAAAGGATTAGTGCATTTTTGGTTGTATGCAGATTGGTTGTATCATGTTAGGCAGAACTATGACCTTGTTCTTTTCATTATTTGGAGATTAAGGAGATTTATATGGGTGCCAAGTTGACAAGGGCTGGACATATGATGGCCCATTTTATGTGTCAACTTGGCTAGGCCACAGTGCCCAGATATTTGGTCAAACATCACATATCTCAGTGAAGGTTTTTTTGGGGGGTTTTTTTGTTTGTTTTTTTCTGGACATGCAGGCTCAGCGGCCATGGTTCATGGGCCCAGCCACTCCGCGGCATGTGGGATCTTCCCAGACTGGGGCACGAACCCATGTCCCCTGCATCGGCAGGCAGACTCTCAACCACTGCACCACCAGGGAAGCCCTGAAGGGTTTTTTTTTAGATGAGATTAATATTTAAATCAGTGGACTTTGAGTAAAGCAGGTTATCTTCCATAATGTGAGTGGGTCTCATCCAGTCAGTGGAAGGTCTTAAGAGAACAAGGCTGAGGTCTCCAAGGGAGAGGGAAATCTGCCTCTAGACTGCCTTCAGACAGTCTGCTGCAGCATCAACTCTTTCCTGGGTCTCCAGCCTGCAGACCTGCAATCACATTGGCCAATTCATTAAAAATTATTTTTCTTCCTCTCTCTCTCCCCCCTCACCCCCGCCATCCCTCTCTTCTCTCTCTCCCCCCCCACTTCATATACACATATGTTCTATTTGTTCTGTTTCTTTGGAGAACAGAATACACAGTATATTAATATACTGTAAGGGGAGTATACAGTGGATGAGTTGCCTGATCACATCAGCCACTTCACCTGGGATATTCCACTTGATACTTATAGGAAGAGTAGAGAGTTCCATTTCTCAGGATAAATAAGCTTTACAGCAACTTATATCCAGTCCATGTGGCTAACTGTTTCCTTGGAATAACCTACTGTATATCTGTATCCCATACAGCTGTATGTGATTGTTCAATAGTGAGCTGTGAATCCTGTATCAACCCGAACATGCTCTTTCACTCTGCAGCATTCAAAGCAAAGACACCACTCCTAAATTAGTAACAATACACAATCTGCTCTAGCGAAGGATCTTCAGGAAGCTGATGATACTGATCCATAAAATGAAAATTCCTTCACACTATATCCCCTGTTTTCAGTAGTTTTTTGGTTTTGCCTTCCCTCTACCTGGACTACTTTCTTAGTGACCAGAGGTCATAGACAACCAGAGGTCTGTTGGTTTCTTAATAAAAATTTTCCATTTGGGGGCATCTCTGAGGCTAGCATCATAGCTCAAACTGATGAAAATCTGAGGTTGGCCCAGTGTCAGGGTCTACCCCAGCACTCTGTTTTACTTTCACTTTAATTATTACAGATAACAATAATCAAAGAATCATATATGTAGTGTGTTTCCTTTTGTATCTAGTTAGCCAACTCTTTGCAAATTGAGTCTGTCATTTCTAGATTCCATTGGTAAGTGTTATCTTTAGTAACCAGTAACAGTGCAGCTACAGTTTCCTGCCTTGTGTGAATAGAAAGCCATCCAGGGAGGTTTAGAACCAAGATGACGGAGTAGAAGAATGTGCTCTCATTCCCTCTTGTGAGGACACCAGAATCACAACAAGCTGCTGGACAATCATCGACAGGAAGACACTGGAACTCACCAAAAAAGATACCCCACATCCAAAGACAAAGGAGAAGCCACAATGAGACAGTAGAAGGGGGACAATCACAGTAAAATCAAATCCCATAACTGCTGGGTGGGTGAGTCACAGACTGGAGAACACTTATACCACAGAAGTCCACCCACTGGAGTGAAGGTTCTGAGCCCCACGTCAGGCTTCCCAACCTGGGGATCTGGCAAGAGAAGGAGGAATTCTTAGAAAATCAGACTTTGAAGCATAGTGGAATTTGATTGCAGGACTTTGACAGGACTTGGGGAAACAGAGACTCCACTCCTGGAGGGCACACACAAAGTAGTGTGTGCATCGACCCAGGGTAAGGAGCAGTGACCCCATAGGAGACTGAACCAGACCTACCTGCTAGTGGTGGAGGGTCTCCTGCTGAGGCAGGGTGTGGCTGTGGCTCACTGTGGGGACAGGGACGCTGGCAGTGTAGGTTGTGGGAAGTGCGCCTTGGTGTGAGTCCTCCCAGAGTCTGCCATTAGCCCCACCAAAGAGCCCAGGTAGGCTCCACTGTTGTGTTGGCTCAGGCCAAACAACCAACAGGGAGGGAAGCCAGCCCCACCCATCAGCAGTCAAGCAGATTAAAGTTTTACTGAGTTCTGCCCACCAGAGCAACAGTCAGTTCTACCCACCACCAGTCCCTCCCATCAGGAAATTTGCACAAGCCTCTTAGATAGCCTTATCCACCAGAGGGCAGACAGCTGAAGCAAGAAGAACTACAATCCTGCAGCCTGTGGAACAAAAACCACATTCACAGAAAGATAGAAAAGATGAAAAGGCAGAGGGCTATGTACCAGATGAAGGAACAAGATAAAACCCCAGAAAAACAACTAAATGAAGGGGAGATAGGCAACCTTCCAGTAAAGGAATTCAGAATAATGATAGTGAAGATGATCCAGGACCTCAGAGAAAGAATGAAGTCCAAAGATTGAGAAGATGCAAGAAATGTTTTAAAAAGACCTACAAGAATTAAAGAAGAAAAAAACAGAGATGAGCAATACAATAACTGAAATGAAAACTACACTAGAAGGAATCAATAGCAGAATAACTGAGGCAGAAGAACGGATAAGTGACCTGGAAGACACAATGATGGAATTAACTGCTGTAGAACAAAATAAAGAAAAAAGAATGAAAACAAATGAAGACAGCCTAAGAGACCTCTGGGACAACATTAAACACAACAACATTCACATTATAGGGGTCCCAGAAGGAGAAGAGAGAGAGAAAGGACCAGAGAAAATATTTGAAGTGATTATAGTTGAAAACGTCCTTAACATGGGAGAGGAAATAGACACCCAAGTCTAGGAAGTGCAGAGAGTCACATACAAGATAAACCCAAGGAGAAACACGTCTAAACACACAGTAAACAAACTGGCAAAATATAAAAACAAAGAAAAATTATTGAAAGCAGCAGGGGACAAACAACAAATAACAAACATACAAAGGAACTCCCATAAGAGTAATAGCTGATTTCTCAGTAGAAACTCTACAAGCCAGAAGGGAGTGGCATGATATACTTAGAGTGATGAAAGGGAAGAACCTACAACCAAGATTACTCTACCCAGCAAGGATCTCATTCAGATTCGATGGAGAAATTAAAAGCTTTAAAGACAAGCAAAAGCTAAAAGAATTCAGCACCACCAAACCAGGTTTACAACAAAAGCTAAAGGAACTTCTCTAAGTGGGAAACACAAGAGAAGAAAGGGACCTACAAAAACAAACCCAAAACCATTAAGAAAATGGTTATAGGAATATACATATTGATAATTACCTTAAATGTGAATGGATTAAATGCTCCAGCCAAAAGACACAGGCTTGCTGAATGGATACAAAAATAAGACCCATATATATGCTGTCTACAAGAGGCCCACTTCAGACCTAGGGACACACACAGACTGAAAGTGAGGGGAGGGAAAAAGATATTCCATGCAAGTGGAAATCAAAAGAAAGCTGGAGTAACAGTACTCTTATCAGATAAAATAGACTTTAAAATAAAGAATGTTACAAGAAACAAGGAACACACTACATAAAGATCAAGGGATCAATCCAAGGAGAAGATATAACAATTATAAATATATATGCACCCAACATAGGAGCACTTCAATACATAAGGCAACTGCTAACAGCTATAAAAGAGGAAATTGACAGTAACACAGTAATAGTGGAGGAATTTAACACCTCACTTACACCAATGGACAGATCATCCAAAATGAAAATAAATAAGGAAACACAAGCCTAAATGATACAATAGAACAGATATACTTAATTGATATTTATAGGACATTCCACCCCAAAACAGCAGATTACACTTTCTTCTCAAGTGTGCACAGAACATTCTCCAGGATAGATCACATCTTGGATCACATATCAAGCCTCAGTAAATTTAAGAAAATTGAAATCATATCAATCATCTTTTCTGACCACAATGCTATGAGATTAGAAATGAATTACAGGGAAAAAACCATAAAAAACACAAACACATGGAGGCTAAACAATACGTTACTAAATAACCAAGAGGTCACTGAAGAAATCAAAGAGGAAATCAAAAACTACCTAGGGACAAATGACAATGCAAAGACGATGATCCAAAACCTATGGGATGCAGCAAAAAAAGTTCTAAGAGGGAACTTTATAGCTATACAAGCCTACCTCAAGAAACAAGAAAAATCTCAAATAAACAATCTAACCTTACACCTAAAGGAACTAGAGAAAGAAGAACAAACAACATGCAAAGTTGGCAGAAGGAAAGAAATCATAAAGATCAGAGCAGCAATAAATGAAATAGAAACAAAGAAAACAATAGCAAAGATCAATAAAACTAAAGCTGGTTCTTTGAGAAGATAAACAAAATTAATAAACCTTTAGCCAGACTCATCAGGAAAAAGAGGGAGAGGACTCAAATCAATAAAATTAGAAATGAAAAAGGAGAAGTTACAACAGACACCACAGAAATACAAAGTATCCTAAGAGACTACTACAAACAACTCTACGCCAATAAAATGGACAACCTAGAAGAAATGGACAAATCCTTAGAAAGGTATAACCTTCTAAGACTGAACCAGGAAGAAACAGAAAACATGAATAGACCAATCACAATTAATGAATTTGAAACTGTGATTAAAAATGTTCCAACATACGAAAGCTCCAGATGGCTTCACAGGTGAATTCTATCAAACATTTAGAAAAGAGCTAACACCCATCCTTCTCAAACTCTTCCAAATACTGCAGAGGAAGGAACACTCCCAAACTCATTCTATGAGGCCACCATCACCCTGATACCAAAAACAGACAAAGATACTACAAAAAAAGAAAATTACAGACCAATATCACCGATGAATATAGGTGCAAAAATCCTCAACAAAATACTAGCAAACAGAATCCAACAACACATTAAAAGGATCATACACCATGATCAACTGGGATTTATCCCACGGACTCCAGGATTCTTCAATATACAAAAATCAATAAATGTGATACACCATATTAACAAACTGAAGAATAAAAACCATATGATCTTCTATATAGATGCAGAAAAATCTTTTGACAAAATTCAACACCCATTTATGATAAAAACTCTCCAGAAAGTGGGCATACAGTGAATCTACCTCAACATAATAAAGGCCATATACAACAAACCCACAGCAAACATCATTCTCAAGGGAGAAAAACTGAAAGCATTTCCTCTAAGGTAAGAAACAAGACAAGGATGTCCACTCTCACCACTATTATTCAACATAGTTCTGGAAGTCGTAGCCATGGCAATCAGAGAAGAAAAAGAAATAAAAAGAATACAAATTGGAAAAGAAAAAGTAAAACTGTCACTGTTTACAGATGACATGATACTATACATAGAAAATCCTAAAAATGCCACCAGAAAACTTCTAGAGCTAATCAATGAATTTGGTAAAGTTGCAGGATACAAAATTAATGCACTGAAATCCCTTGCATTTCTATACACTAATGATGAAAAATCTGAAAGTGAAATTAAGTAAACACTCCCATTTACCATTGAAACAAAAAGAATAAAATACCTAGGAGTAAACCTACCTGGCGAGACAAAAGACTTGTATGCAGAAAATTATAAAACACTGATGAAAGAAATTAAAGATGATACCAACAGATGGAGAGATATACCATGTTCTTGGATTGGAAGAATCAATATGGTGAAAATGACTATACTACCCAAAGCAATCTACAGATTCAATGCAATCCCTATCAAATTACCAATGTCATTTTTTATGGAACTAGAAAAATAAATCTTAAAATTTGTATGGAGACACAAAAGACCTCGAATAGCCAAAGCAGTCTTGAGGGGAAAAAAATGGAGCTGGGGGAATCAGGCTCCCTGACTTCAGACTATACTACAAAGCTACAGTAATCAATACAGTATGGTACTGGCACAAAAACGGAAACATAGATCAATGGAAGAAGATAGAAAGCCCAGAGATAAACCCATGCACCTATGGTCAACTAATCTATGACAAACGAGGCAAGGATATACAATGGAGAAAAGTCAGTCTCTTCAATAACTGGTGCTGGGAAAACTGGACAGCTACATGTAAAAGAATGAAATCAGAACACTCCCTAACACCATACAAAATAATAAACTCAAAATGGAATAGAGACCTAAATGTAAGACTGGACACTATAAAATTCTTAGAGGAAAACATAGGAAGAACACTTTTTGACATAAATCACAGCAAGATCTTTTTGATCCACCTCATAGAGTAATGGAAATAAAAACAAAAATAAACAAATGGAACCTAATGAAACTTCAAAGCTTTTGCACAGCAAAGGAAACCATAAACAAGATGAAAAGACAATTCTCAGAATGGGAGAAAATATTTGCAAATGAATCAATGGACAAACAATTAACCTCCAAAATATATAAACAGCTCATGCAGCTCAATATTAAAAAAAACAAACAACCAAATCAAAAAATGGGCAGAAGACCTAAACAGAAATTTCTCCAAAGAAGACATGCAGAGGTCCAAGAAGCACATGAAAAGCTGCTCAATATCACTAATTATTAGAGAAATGCAAATCAAAACTACAATGAGGTATCACCGCACACCAGTTAGAATGGGCACCATCAGAAAATCTACAAACAACAAATATGCTGGAGAGGGTGTGGGGAAAAGGGAACCCTCTTGAAGTGTTGGTGGGAATGTAAATTGATACAGCCACTATGGAGAACAGTATGGAGGTTCCTGAAGAAACCAAAAATAGAATTACCATATGATCCAGCAATCCCACTACTGGGCATATACCCAGAGAAAACCGTAATTCAGAAAGACACATGTATCCCAATGTACATTGCAGCACTATTTACAATAGCCAGGTCATGGAAGCAACCTAAATGCCCATCGACAGATGAATGGATAAAGAAGATGTGGTACATATATACAATGGAATATTACTCAGCCATAAAAAGGAACAAAATTGGGTCATTTGTTGAGACGTGGATGGATCTAGAGACTGTCATACAGAGTGAAGTAAGTCAGAAAAAGAAAAACAAATATCGTATATTAACACATATATGTGGAACCTAGAAAAATGGTACAGATGAACTGGTTTGCAGGGCAGAAATAGAGAGACAGATGTAGAGAACAAACGTATGGACACCAAAGGGGAAAAGCTGGGGGGTGGCAGGTGGGGGTGATGGTGTAATGAATTGGGCGATTGGGATTGACATGTATACACTGATGTGTATAAAATTGATGACTAGTAAGAACCTGCTGTATATAAAAAAAGAAAACCATCCATGAATCAAAGTCTCCTCGTTCTCCTGCCATTTCGTTCTTTTACTTCCTAAACCATGTGTTTCAGTGAGTCAGAGTTATTTTAGCAAATCTCACTTTTTCTGACACCAACTGCAATGACTTCTGACACTGGCAACCTGGCGTTAGGCCAGACTTCACAGGTAAAGGGCACAGTCATCTGCAAGACTGTTCTCACTTCAGACACCAGCCACAAGTTTGAAGATTCTCAGGCCACCTTTACTTCTGACCACCTGGCTCCAAATTCAGGGGTTCCTGCTATCCCTTCAGGTTTGATCATTTGCTGGATGACTCACAGAATACAGGACAACACTACATCTATGATTACAGTTTCATTATAACAAAAGGATAAAAATCAGAACCAGCCAAAGGGAAAGAGGCATAGGGTAAGGTATGGGAAGGTACCAAATACTAAATTTCTGTCTTACTCAAGGATGTGTTACCTTCTCAGCACATCAGTGTGTGACAGTACACAGAATGCTGCCAATTAGGGAATCTTACCCGAGTTTTGGTGTCCAGAGTTTTTATTGGGGTTTCATTATGTAAGCATAATAGATTGAATCACATGGTTTAACTCAGTCTCCAAACCTTCCCTTCTCTGGTAATTGGGCTGATTTAACATGGCTCAAAGCCCCAACTCTCTAGTCATGTGGTTGGTTTTTCTGGCATGTCCAGGCCCCATTCTGAACCATCTCACTAACATATGCTATCTAGGGGCCCACCATGAGTCACCTCATTAGCATAAACTGTGAGGTGTGGTCCATGGTGCCCACCATGAATAACAAAGACACTACTATCTCTTGGGAAATTACAAGGGTTTAGAGGTTATCTCCTAGGAGCTGGGGACAAAGCCCAGTCAAATTTACTTATTACACACTAAGTATACAGAAAAATGCACATCATAAAGAATTCATCTTATTGGGATATTTCCAACTCTCTGGAATTTAGAAAAGGCTCTATCAATGGGCAAATAGGGAAAGAGATAGTACTACAAACAACTAAATGTATGCACAAATTCAACAACTTAGGTGAAATGGACCGATTCTTTTAAAGCCACAAATTACCAAAACTCAAGCAATATGAAGTAGATAATTTGGATAGTCCTTTAAAGAAATTGAATTCATAGTTAATTACCTTCTTAAAAAAGATGTCTCCAGGCCCAGATGGTTTCACTGGCAAATTCCACTATACATTTAAAGAAGATTTAACACCAATTCTACAATACCTCTTCCCCCAAATAGAATAGAATAGGAAGGAACACTCCCCAACTCATTTTATGAGACCAGCATTACCCTGATAACAAAACTAGCCAATGACAGTGCAAAAAGAATTAAGCAAGAAAGAAAATATAGACCAATAACTCTCATGAACGTAATTGCAAAAATCATCAGATATACTAGTAAATTGATACTAAATTAGTAAACTGATAGGGGCTTCCCTGGTGGTGCAGTGGTTGAGAGTCGCCTGCTGATGCAGGGGATACGGGTTCATGCCCCGGTCCGGGAAGATCCCACATGCCATGGAGTGGCTAGGCCCATGAGCCATGGCCACTGAGCCTGCGCATCCGGAGCCTGTGCTCTGCAACAGGAGAGGCCACAACAGTGAGAGGCCCACGTACTGCAAAAAAAAAAAAAAAAGTAAACTGATAAAAATTAGTAAAATTAGTAAATTAGTAAATTGATATAGCAATGTCTAAAAAGAAAAATATAGCTCATGTGTAGTTTATCCCAGGAAGTGTCAATTGATGTAGAAGAAGCCTTTGACAAAATTCAACATCTTTTAAGATAAAAACTCTCAGCAAACTAAGAATAGAGCCAAATTTTGTCAGCCTGATAAAGGGCATCTATAAAAAACCTACATCTAAGATAATACTTAATGGTAAACAAACTAAATGCTTTCTCCCAAAGTTCGGGAACTAGACAAAGATGTTCACTCTTCTTTTTTTCTTTTGGCTGTGCCACGCAGCTTGTGGAATCTTAGTTCCCCAACCAGGGATTGAACTTGGGCCTCGGCAATGAAAGTGCCAAGTCCTACCACTGGACCACCAGGGAATTCCAAAGGATGTCCACTCTTGCCACTCCTACTTGAAATGGTACTAGAAGAACAATTGTCTTGGTGTGGGTGTTTGGGTTAATTTTGTTTGGGACCCTCTGTTAGTCCTGTACCTGGATATCTGCTTCCTTCTTCAGGTTTGGGAATTTTTCAGCCATAATTTCTTCAAATACATTTTTGATTTCCTTCTCTCTCTCTTCTCCTTCTGGGACCTCTATAATGCTAATGTTGGCATGCTTAATATTATCCCAGAGATCTCTTAAACTGCTTTCATTTTTTAAATTTTGTTTTTCTTTTTGTTGTTCTGATTGGGTGATTTCCATTATTCTGTCTTCCAGATCACTTATGCATTCCTCTGTAACACTTAGTCTGCTATTCAGTCCTTCTGTATGTTTTTTATTTCAGTTATTGAATTCATTGTATCTTTTTTATATTTTCTAATTCTTTGTTAAATTTTTCACTGTGTTCATCTATTCTTTTCCCTAATCCAGTTAACATTTTTATTAGCAATTTTTTGAATTCTTTATCTGGTAAATTGTTTATTTCTGTTTCATTATTTTTGAGAGTTTTTCTCTTGCTCTTTCAATTGAGAGCAGTTCCTCTGCCTTTTCATTTGTTTAATTTTCTCTGCCTCTATGAATTTAGGTGAAACAGTTGCCTATTTTGGTCTTGAAGGGGTGTTCTTATGTGGGAGCATCACTATACGGACCACATGTGCTCAATGCCTTTGGTGAGAGAGCTGAATTTGATGTGGACAAAAGTCACATCTTTCCTCAGGGTGTGCTGGCAACTATCACATTGGTAGGGAGATGGGGCTGTAGATAGAGGGGCTAGAGCTGGAGCTGGGTGTGAGGCAGGACTTCTCTTCTCAGTGGCCATAACTGCCCTATTGGGGGTATAATCTGATCTCAAGTTCCTGGAGCAGAAGCCCTGAGAGTCAGACCTGAGCTGGCTCTGTTCCCTTTAAGTGTGTGTTTTTCCCTCTCCCAGCACCAGGATCCTTGCCCCAGAGTGGGTAGTGCTGAAGCAACGGGGGCTCTTACGTGCTCTCAACTCATGTTGGCTTCAGACAGAGGTCTGATCTGTCTCCTATGCACTGCCTATACAGGCACCCACAATTGTTTCCCTTGCTCTGCTCAGACAGACTGGGGTGCAAGTCCCCTTTGTCCCTCACAGCCAATCACTGCTCCCAAAATCTGCCTCTTCCACCTTATTATGGAGCCACACTACAGTGCAGGTGAGGACCTCATGGACTCTCAGCATGTATCAGTGCATGAGCTGTAGTGGAACGGCTGCCATCAGAGTTCTGGGATGCTTTTGATGTGCTGCTTGAATAAGTGTCAACAATGGCCACTGCCACTGCGGGCTCCTACGTGGGACCAGGTCGCCTCTCCATCCCATGGTTGACTTTTCTCCCCAGTCATGGCAGCCCTAGATCCAGTACACGGGGCTGGAGTGTTCACTCAGCTCAGGCTGGGGCATATGCCGAGGCAGTCGCAGGAAACCCAGTAGCCCCTCCTAGGGGGGCTGCTCTAGAGGACTAGAACAGTCCTCTCTCTGCCCTCTCCACCCTGCCTTGGGGGCAAACCAGCACACATGCTCCTTATGAGTGGAGTCCAGGCTTCCCACAGCTCTACTGTTAGTCCTAGCAGTCCTCCAACCAGCTAAGGGAGCTTGTTTCCCCTGTGTACAACCTCAGGACTGGGGTACCCAATCTGTGGCTCTCACTGCTCACTCCCCAGGGTGGGTCTCCATCCATGTATTCCCCTTTTTCCTCTTAGTCCCCTGCCGGGGACGCAGGCCCTGACTTGATTGCTTTTCTTCCCTGCCTGGATTGCTTTTCTTCCCTGCCTACCTGATATATGGGGATTTTTATAACAGTCTTGGTTGTACAGGAGTCTTTCTGCCAGCTTCCAGATAGCTTTAAGTGAGAATTGTTCCACACGTGGATGTATTTTTGATATGTTTGTGTGTGGGGGTGTGAGTTCTGTGTCCTCCTGCTCTGCCATTTTGATTGCTCCCCCAACAATTCTTTCTTCAAATGTTCTTTCTGCCCCTTTTCTTTCTCCTTTCCTTATGGATTTCCCAGTATGTGTATGTTGGCGTGTTTTATGGTGTTCCACAGGTCTCAGGCTCTGTTCTTCTTGTGTGTGTGTCTTTTTTTTTTCTCTCTGCTCCTTAGACTGGATAATTTTATTTAACCATTCTTCAAGTTCAGTGATTGTTTAATCTGCCTACTCAAAACTACTATTGAAGCCCTCTAGTGTGTTTTTTTCAGTTATTGCACTTTCAGTTCCAAAATTGTGCTTTAACTCCTTTTTATAATTTTTGACTCTTTATTGATATTATTTATTTGTTCATACATTGTTCTCCTGGTTTTCTTTAGCTCTTTGAGCATTTTTCTTTTTGTTCAAGTAAGGATCTTATTTATTTTTAGGAAGATTGGCTGAATTTTTTTTTTTACTTTTCAGGTAGGAGTTTCAGTATTTTGTAAACATAAAATAATTTAGGACCAAGCTGCCATTATGAATTAAACTTATTACCCAATTTATTTCACCTAAGCGTACTGTAGCATCAAGGAGTAATAACTGCCCCACAATGTCTTCAGTACCTAGAGTCCTGTTTCTCTTCCTTATGTAAGACCCAACAACATCTGCACAGAATATCGACAATGCCTTCTCTCCCAAAGCCAGATTTAAAGAACAGCATTAGATTACATGCTAAATTTTATTTTGGAATCTATCATCCTGTTAATCCTATGAATGAATGGTAGGTTACATTTTTCTTGATGATGGTCCTTAATGTAAGCCTTCTTCTTTTTTTTAACATCTTTATTGGAGTATAATTGCTTTACAATGGTGTGTTAGTTTCTGTTTTATAACAAAGTGAATCAAAGTGAATTATACATATACATATGACCCCATATCTCTTCCCTCTTGCTTCTCCCTCCCTCGCACCCTCCCAATCCACCCCTCCAGGTGGTCACAAAACACCGAGCTAATCTCCCTGTGCTATGCGGCTGCTTCCCACTAGCTATCTAGTTTACGTTTGGTAGTGTGTATATGTCCATGCCACACTCTCACTTTTTCCCAGCATACCCTTCCCCCTCCCCGTATCCTCAAGTCCATGCTCTAGTAGGTCTCTGTCTTTATTCCTGTCTTGCCCCTAGGTTCTTCATGACGATAATTATTTTTCTTTAGATTCCATATATATGTGTTAGCATGCGGTATTTTTTTTTCTTTCTGACTTCCTTTACTCTGTATGACAGACTCTAGGTCCATCCACCTCACTACAAATAACTCAATTTCATATATTTTTATTGCTGAGTAATATTCCATTGTATATATGTGCCATATTTCTTTACCATTCATCTGTTGATGGACACTTAGGTTGCTTCCATGTCCTGGCTATTGTAAATAGAGCTGCAGTGAACACTGTGGTACATGACTCTTTTTGAATTATGGTTTTCTGAGGGTATATGCCCAGTAGTGGGATTGCTGGGTCATATGGTAGTTCTATTTTTAGTTTTTTAAGGAACCTCCATACTGTTCTCCATAGTGGCTGTATCAGTTTATATTCCCACCAGCAGTGCAACTGGGTTCCTGTTTCTCCATACCCTCTCCATCATTTATTGCTTCTAGATTTTTTGATGATGGCCATTCTGACCAGTGTGAGATGATATCTCATTGTAGTTTTGATTGGCATTTCTCTAATGATTAATGATGTTGAGCGTTCTTTCATGTGTTTGTTGGCAATCTGTATATCTTCTTTGGAGAAATGTCTATTTAGGTCTTGGGACCATTTCTAGATTGCTTTGTTTCTTTTTTTGATATTGAGCTGCATGAGCTGCTTGTAAATTTTGGAGATTAATACTCTGCCAGTTGCTTCATTTGCAAATATTTTCTCCCATTCTGAGGGTTGTATTTTCTTCTTGTTTATGGTTTCCTTTGCTGTGCAAAACTTTTAAGTTTCATTAGGCCCTATTTGTTTATTTTTGTTTTTATTTCCATTTCGCCAGGAGGTGGGTCAAAAAGGATCTTGCTGTGATTTATGTCATAGAGTCTTCTGCCTATGTTTTCCTCTAAGAGTTTGATAGTGTCTGACCTTACTTTTAAGTCTTTAATACATTTTGAGGTTTTTTTTATGGTGTTATGGCGTGTTCTAATTTCATTCTTTTGCATGTAGCTATCCAGTTTTCCCAGCATCACTTATTGAAGAGACTGTCTTTTCTCCACTGTATATTCTTGCCTCCTTTATCAAAGATAGGGTGACCATATGTGAGTGGGTTTATCTCTGGGCTTTCTATCCTGATCTATTGATCTATATTTCTGTTTTTTTGCCAGTACCATACTGTCTTGATTACTGTAGCTTTGTAGTATAGTCTGAAATCCTGGAGCCTGATTCCTCCAGCTCCATTTTTCTCTCTCAAGGTTGCTTTGGCCATTCAGGGTCTTTTGTGTTTCCATACAAATTGTGAATTTTTTTGTTCCAGTTCTGTGAAAAAGGACAGTGGTAGTTTGATAGGGATTGCATTGAATCTGTAGATTGCTTTGGGTAGTACAGTCATTTTCACAATGTTGATTCTTCCAATCCAACAACATGTTATACCTCTCCATCTATTTGTATCATCTTTCATTTCTTTCAGCAGTGTCTTGGAGTTTTCTGCATACAGGTCTTTTGTCTCCTTAGGTAGGTTTATTCCTCGGTATATTATTCTTTTTGTTGCAATGGTAAATGGGAGTGCTTTCTTAATTTCACTTTCAGATTTTTCATCATTAGTGTATAGGAATGCCAGAGATTTCTGTGCATTAATTTTTATCCTGCTACTGTACCAAATTCATTGATTAGCTCTAATAGTTTTCTGGTAGCATCTATGGGATTCTCTATGTATAGTATCACATCATCTGCAAACAGTGACAGCTTTACTTCGCCTTTTCTGATTTGTATTCCTCTTATTTCTTTTTCTTCTCTGATTGCTGTGGCTCAAACTTCCAAAACTATTTTGAATAATAGTGGTGAGAGTGGGCAACCTTGTCTTGATCCTAATCTTAGTTGAAATGGTTTCAGTCTTTCAACATTGAGGACAGTGTTGGCTGTGTGTTTGTCATATATGGCCTTTATTATGTCAAGGTAAGTTCCCTCTATGCCTACTTTCTGGATGGCTTTTATCATAAATGGGTGTTGAATTTTGTCGAAAGCTTTCTCTGCATCTATTGAAATGACCATATGGTTTTTCTCCTTCAATTTGTTAATATGGTGTATCATACTGATTGATTTGCATATACTGAAGAATCCTTGCATTCCTGGGATAAACTCCACTTGATCATGGTGTATGATCCTTTTAATGTGCTGTTGGATTCTGTTTGCTAGTATTTTGTTGAGGATTTTTGCATCTATGTTCATCAGTGATATTCGCCTGTAGTTTTCTCTCTTTGTGATATCTTTGTCTGGTTTTGGTATCAGGGTGATGGTGGCCTCATAGAATGAGTTTGGGAGTGTTCCTCCCTCTGCTATATTTTGGAAGAATTTGAGAAGGATCAATGTTAGCTCTTCTCTAAATGTTTGATAGAATTCGCCTGTGAAGCCATCTGGTCCTGGGCTTTTGTTTGTTGGAAGATTTTTAAACACAGTTTCAATTACAGTGTTTATGATTGGTCTGTTCATATTTTCTATTTCTTCCTGGTTCAGTCTCGGAACATTGTGTATTTCTAAGAATTTGTCCATTTCTTCCAGTTTGTCCATTTTATTGGCATATAGGTGCTTGCAGTAATCTCTCATGATCCTTTTTAATTCTGCAGTGTCAGTTGTTACTTCTCCTTTTTCATTCCTAATTCTATTGATTTGAGTCTTCTCCCATTTTTTCTTGATGAGTCTGGCTAATGGTTTATCGATTTTGTTTATCTTCTCAAAGAACCAGCTATTAGTTTTATTGATCTTTGCTATCGTTTCCTTCATTTCTTTGTCATTTATTTCTGATTTGATATTTATGATTTCTTTCCTTCTGGTAACTTCGGGGTTTTTTTTGTTCTTCTTTCTCTAATTGCTTTAGGTGTATGGTTAAGCTGTTTATTTGAGATGTTTCTTGTTTCTTAAGGTAGGATTGTATTGCTATAAACTTCCCTCTTAGAACTGCTTTTGTTGCATCCCATAGGTTTTCCATCGTCGTGTTTTCATTATCATTTGTTTCTAGGTATTTTTTTATTTCCTCCTTGATTTCTTTAGTGATCTCTTGGTTATTAAGCAGTGTATTGTTTAGCCTTCATGTGTTTGCATTTTTTTACAGACTTTTACCTGAAATTGATATCTAGTCTCATAGCGTTGTAGTCAGAAAAGCGTTGTAGTTGAAATCATATCAAAAAATTGATACGATTTCAATTTTCTTAAATGTACCAAGGCTTGATTTGTGATCCAAGATATGATCTATCCTGGAGAATGTTACATGAGCCCTTGAGAAGACTGTGTATTCTGTTGTTTTTGGATGGAATGTCCTATAAATATCAATTAAGTCCATGTTGTTTAATGTATCATTTAAAGCTTGTGTTTCCTTATTTATTTTCATTTTGGATGACCTGTCCATTGGTGAAAGTGGGGTGTTAATGTCCCCTACTATGATTGTGTTACTGTCGGTTTCCCCTTTTATGGCTGTTAATATTTGCCTTATGTATTGTGGTGCTCCTATGTTGGGTGCATAAATATTTACAATTGTTATATCTTCTTCTTGGATCGATCCCTTGATCATTATGTAGTGTCCTTCTTTGTCTCTTGTAATAGTCTTTGTTTTAAAGTCTATATTGTCTGATGTGAGAATTGCTACTCCCGCTTTATTTTGATTTCTGTTTTCAAGGAATATCTTTTTCCATCCCCTCATTTTCAGTCTGTATGTGTCCCTAGGTCTGAAGTGGGTCTCTGCTAGACCCCATATATACGGGTATTGTTTTTGTATCCATTCAGCCAGTCTGTGTCTTTTGGTGGGAGCATTTAATCCATTTATATTAAGGTAATTATCGGTATGTATGTTCCTATTACCATTTTCTTAATTGTTTGGGTTTTGTTATTGTAGGTGTTTTCCTTCTATTGTGTTTTCTGCCTAGAGAACTTCCTTTAGCATTTGTTGTAAAGCTGGTTTGATGGTGCTGAATTCTCTTAGCTTTGGCTTGTCTGTAAAGATTTTAATTTCTCCAACAAATCTAAATGAGATCCTTCCTGTGTAGAGTAATCTTGGTTGTAGGTTTTTCTCCTTCATCTCTTTAAATATGTCCTGCCACTCCCTTCTGGCTTGCAGAGTTTCTCCTGAACGATCAGCTGTTAACCTTATTGGGGTTTCCTTGTGTGTTATTTGTTGTTTTTCCCTTGCTGCTTTTAACATTTTTTCTTTGTATTTAATTTGATAGTTTGGTTAATATGTGTCTTGGCATGTTTCTTCTTGGATTTATCCTGTATGGGACTCTCTGTGCTTCCTGGACTTGATAAACTATTTCCTTTCCCATATTAGGGAAATTTTCAACTATAATCTCTTCAAATATTTTCTCAGTCCCTTTCTTTTTCTCTTCTTCTTCTGGGACCCCTATAATTCGAGTGTTGGTGCATTTAATATTGTCCAGAAGTCTCTGAGAATGTCCTCAGTCCTTTTCATTCTTTTTTCTTTATTCTACTCTGCAGTAGTTATTTCCACTATTTTATCTTCCAGGTCACTTATTCGTTCTTCTGCCTCAGTTATTCTGCTATTGATCCCTTCTAGAGAATTTTTAATTTCATTTATTGTGATGTTCATGATGGTTTGTTTGCTCTTTACTTCTTCAAGTTCCTTGTTAAATGTTTCTTGTATTTTCTCCATTCTATTTCCAAGATTTTGGATCATCTTTACTATTATTCTGAATTCTTTTTCAGGTAGACTGCCTATTTCCTCTTCATTTGTTAAGTCCAGTGGGTTTCTGCCTTGCTCCTTCATCTGCTGTGAGTTTCTCTGTCTTCTCATTTTGCTTAGCTTACTGTGTTTTGGGTCTCCTTTTTTCAGGCTGCAGGTTCATAGTTCCTGTTGTTTTTGGTGTCTGTCCCCAGTGGCTAAGGTTGGTTCCGTGGGGTTTGTAGGCTTCCTGGTGGAGGTGACTAGTGTCTGTGTTCTGGTGGCTGAGGCTGGATCTTGTCTTTCTGGTGGGCAGGTCCACGTCTGGTGGTGTGTTTTGGGTTGTCTGTGACCTTATTATTATTTTAGGCAGTGTCTCTGCTAATTGATAGGGTTGTGTTCCTGTCTTGCTAGTTGTTTGGCATAGGGTGTCCAGCATTGTAGCTTGCTGGTCTTTGAGTGGAACTGGGTGCTGGTGTTGAGATGGAGATCTCTGGGAGATTTTTGCTGTTTGATATTAAGTGGAGCTGGGAGGTCTCTTCTGGACCAGTGTCCTGAACTTGGCCGTCCCACGTCAGAGGCACAGCCCTGATGCCTGGCTGGAGCACCAAGAGTCTGTCATCCACACGGCTCAGAATAAAAGGGAGAAAAGAAAGAAGATAAAATAAAATTATTAAAATAAAAAATAAAAGTATTTACTGAAAATTTTTTAAGTAATAAAAGAAAAAGAAAGAAAGAAAGGACAGAGCAACCAAACCAAAAACCAAATCCACCAATGATAACAAGCACTGAAAACTATACTATGAAAACAAACAAACAAAAAATCGGACAGACAGAACCCTAGGACAAATGGTAAAAGCAAAGCTATACAGACGAAATCACACACAGAAGCATACACATACACACTCACAAAAAGACAAAAAGCGAAAATGTATATATATCTTTGCTTGCAAAGGGTCCACCTCCTCAATTTGGGATCATTCGTTGTCTATTCAGGTATTCCACAGATGCAGGATACATCAAGTTGATTGTGGAGATTTAATCCTCTGCTCCTCAGGCTGCTGGGAGAAATTTCCCTTTGTCTGCTTTGTTGGCACAGCTCCTGGGGTTGAGCTTTGGATTTGGCCCTGCCTCTGTGTGTAGGTTGCCTGAGGGCGTCTGTTCTTCACTCAGACAGGACAGGGTTAAAGGAGCAGCTGATTAGGGGGCTCTGGGTAACTCAGGCTGGGGGGAGAGAGGGGTATGGAGTGCGGGGCAAGCCTGCTGCAGCAGAGGCCGGCGGGACCTTACACCAGCCTGAGGCATGTCGTGTGTTCTCCCAGGCAAGTTTTCCATGGCTCACGGGACCATGGCAGTGGCGGGTTGCACAGGCTCCCGGGAGGGGAGGCGTGGATAGTGACCTGTGCTTGCACACAGGCTTCTTGGTGGCTGCAGCAGCAGCCTTAGCATCTCATGCCCGTCTCTGTTGTCCACACTGTTAGCCCCGGCTTGCGTCCATCTCTGGAGCTCCTTTAAGCAGCGTTCTTAATCCCCTCTCCTCGTGCACCAGGAAACAAAGAGGCAAGAAAAGTCTCTTGCCTCTTCGGCAGGTCCAGATTTTTTCCCCGAACTCCCTCCTGGCTATCCGTGGTGCACTAACCCCTTCAGGCTGTGTTCACACCGCCAACACCAGTCCTCTCCCTGCGATCCGACCGAAGCCAGAGCCTCAGCTACCAGCCCCCGCCCGCCCCGGCAGGTGAGCAGACAAGCCTCTCAGGCTGGTGAGTGCTGATCGGCACCGATCCTCTATGCGGGAATCTCTCTGCTTTGCCCTCTGCACCCCTGTTGCTGTGCTCTCCTCCAGGGCCCCGAAGCTCCCCCCTCTGCCACCCGCAGTCTCTGCCCGTGAAGGGGCTTCCTACTGTGTGGAAACCTTTCCTCCTTCACAGCTCCCTCCCACTGGTGCAGGTCCCATCCCTATTCTTTTGTCTGTTTTTTCTTTTTTCTTTTGCCCTACCCAGGTACGTGGGGAGTTTTTTGCCTTTTGGGAGGTCCGAGGTCTTCTGCCAGCGTTCAGTAGGTGTTCTATAGGAGTTGTTCCACATGTGGATGTATTTCTGATGTATTTGTGGGGAGGAAGGTGATCTCCACGTGTTACTCTTCCACCTTCTTGAAGCTCCTCTCTCTCTCTTTGAGCATATTTAAGACAATTGATTTAAAATATTTGTCTAGTAGATCCAAAGTCTGTGCTTCTTCAAAGACAGTTTCCATTGATTTCTTCTATGAATTAGTCATAATATTTTCTTATTTCTTTGCATACTTAATATTTTTATTAAAAACTGGACATTTTGAATATTATAATGTGGTAACTCCAGAAATCATATTCTTTCCCTTCTGAGGGTTTTCCCCCCTTGATGTTTTATATCGCTGCTTGTTTATTTAGTGACTTCTAAACTATTTTTGTAAAGTCTGTATTCTTTGTCATGTGTGCTGTCTGTTTCTGTAGCTTGTGGTAAGCTAGTGTTTTGACAGAGATATCCTTGAATGCCAGGAGGCGGGGGGAGGGAGAGAAGAGGCAAAGGAGAAGAAGAAGTGGAAGGAGAAGAAGAAGGAGGAGGATGAAGAAAGAAGGAAGGAAGGAAGGAAAGAAAGGAAGAAGAAAAAGAAAGAAACAACAACAACAACAAAAAACTCTCATTGGCTCTGTTCTGAGGCACTCCTTCAATGCTTAACGAGGCCTTTAAAAACTCTATCTTATCTGCTTGTGCTGAGCCTATAGATCATCCAGAGGTAAAAGCTTAGGGTATTCTCAGGACTTTTCTAAGTATGCATTCTGACCCGGACATGCACACTGCTTTCTAAATTCCCCAGTAAACTTCAGTGCTTTTGAATGCCCTAGTATCCCTCTGTCCCAGCTTTCCCCCCCTGACTTTCAGCATGCTATCAAATGCCTCGACCATATTCTGTTGCCCCAGGTGGCTGTGGATACCCTGAGCTAGTTCTGAATAAGGTATATCAATCCTTCAGTTAGCCCCTATATAGACCAGAACAAACAGAATTCTTTGAGAATAAGTCTGCTCTTCTCCCTTGGGAGCCAAGGATAAGAGTCCCATACTGAAAATGTGGGCTGCAGTCTTCAAATTGCCACCGAGCCAGGGAGGGGCACAGGGCGAGGACAACTAGAAATGCCACAAAGTTTTTCTACCACTTTTAAGTTGCCTTTTTATTGTTTTACATTTGTTTTCCTGCTGTAAACTTTGACTGTTTTAAAGAATTCTGACAAAGTTGACTCTTGTACTTTTTGCTTGATTTTTTGATGTTCCTGTAGAGGGACTGGCCCTTGGAGGTATCTACTTCACCATTTTTGCTGATGTCACTCATGCCAACTAATTTTTTATAAAGGTGCAAAATAAATGCAATTTAGAAAGCATAGTCTTTTCACAAATGGTATTGCAATTTTTGGGTATCTGTATGCAAAAAGAAAAAAAAAGAGCCTGAACCGAAATATTGCATCTCATTCGTAATTTAACTCATAATATATCATGGATCAGAATGTAAAACATATGAATATAAATTTTTTAGAAGAAAACATAAGGGAAAATCATGACCTGAGGTTAGGTAAAGAATTCTTAGAAATAACACCAAAAGGCTAGTCTGTAAGAAACACTAGGAAAAATTTGTTAAATTGGATTTCAACAAAATTATACTCTTTTTCTCTGAGAAAGACCCTGTTAAAAGAATGAAAAGGCAGCTGTAGAATGGGGGGAAATATCTGTAAATTACAACCATATACAGAATATACAAGGAATTCTCAAAACTCCACTATAAGAAAATAAACTGCTCATTTTAAAAATGGGCAAAGGACATCTACAGGCACTCCACTAAAGAAGATATAAGGATGCCAAATAAGCACCTGAAAAGATGTTCAACATTGTTAGCTCTTAGGAAAATACAAATTAAAAGCACAATGAGATACCACTGTAACCCTATTTGAATGACTAAAATTAAAATCACTGATGATACCAAGTACTGATGAGTTTGAAGAGAAACTGGAACTTCTATATATTGATAGAGGGAATGCAGAATTGTACAGCCACTCTGGAAAACAGCTTGCCAATTTCTTATAAAGGTAAACATACAATTACCATACGACCCAGCAATTCCATGCCTGGGTACTTGCCTTAGAGGACTGAAAACTTATGTTTACAAAAAATCTCCACATGAATGTTAATAGAAACTTTATTCATAGTCACCCCAAACTGAAAGCAATCAAGATGTTATTCAACAGATGAACGAATAAAACCATACATCTATAAATGTAACATTTTTTAACAATACAAAGGAAGGAACTCTTGATACATGCAACAACTTGGATGAATCGCAAATGCATTATGCTAAATGAAAGAAGCCAGTCTCAAAATGTTACATACTGTATGATTGTGTCTGTATAATATTTGGAAAAGGTAAAACTATAGGGATGGGAAACAGATCACCAGTTATCAGAGGTTTGGGATGTGGGAGATGGTTTGACTACAAAGCAGCAGAATGAGGGAAATTTTGGGGCTGATGGAACTGTTTTGTATCCTGATTGTGGTGATAGTTACACAAATCTGTCCATGTGTTAAAATTCATGGTACTGAAAACAAAAAAGTTAATTTTACTATGTAATAAATCAAAATATATATAACTAAAAAATTAAATGTGTCATACATAAATGATTGGGAATCATAATGGCATGCAAAATAGTACCAGCATTCTCAAAAGTGACATTGAAAGTCAGAAAAATTTTCAGCCTGAAATTATATATCAGCTATCAAATAAGCATGAAATTAAAGTTAATATTTATTCATGCAAAGTCTTAAAAGAAATTATCACCCCTGGTACCTGGAGAATGAGTCCCATCAAAACATTGTGGTAAACCAAGAACAATGAAGACATTAGTTCTAGGAAGCAGAAGATCCCACTTAGGGGTTTGGTAAAGGAATGTTCTAGGTGCAACACTCTAGGCAACCAATAAAGATTGAAACTGGGTCCAGGAGGGTGATTTCCAACAGCGAAGGAATGGACATAGTTGAAGATTTAGAAAATATTGCCAATAGGCCTATGACAGAAATGTAAGCTCTTGAGGGAAGGAATGTCATCTGTTTTTCTCAGTGATGTAGCACCTTGTGTTAGAACAGTACCTGGCATGTGGTAAGCCCTCAATAGAGAATTGTTAAATGGAAAGGAGAGGAAGAGTGAATGGGAAGAGAGGAATTTGAGACAGCAAGTATACACCGACTCTTAAGGAGTTTTTCTGTGAAGGTGAGCAGAGAAAAATGGTGTAGCTTGAAGGGAAATTGGAATCAAAAGGTTTTCTTTAATTGGGAGAAATGACAACATACTTGTATGCTGATAGGAATGATCCAAAATAGAGAAAAATATTTATGAATGAGGGAAGTTTGCTTCTGATTGCCTGTATACTCTCAATGAAATGGGAAGCAAGGTCATCAGGTGAGAGGGAAGATGGTCCATGATCAGCAAGTACCCCCTCAATTTCCCCGGATCATCTTGTGATCTTCTTCTTTCTTTTAAAATTTTTTATTTATTTATTTTTTGGCTGCGCTGGGCCTCTGTTGCTGCATGCGGGCTTTCTCTAGTTGTGGTTAGCAGGGGCTACTCTTCATTGTGGTGCGCGGGCTTCTCATTGCAGTGGCTTCTCTTGTTGTGAAGCATGGGCTCTAGGCACGCAGGCTTCAGCAGTTGTGGCATGCAGGCTCTAGAGCACAGGCTCCAGTAGCTGTGCCACACAGGCTTAGTTGCTCCGTGGCATATGGGATCTTCTGGGACCAGGGATCGAACCTGTGTTCCCTGCATTGGCAGGCAGATTCTTAACCACTGTGCCACCAGGGAAGTCCCGTGATCTTCTTGTATGGAACTTTTCATAATAAAATGCTGTGAAAAATTAAAAAGAAGTACTTTTGTTCATTAAAAGGCATGATAAAAAGAGTGAAGGCAAGCTAAAAACTAGAAGATATCTATATAACATGAAATCATCAAAGAATTAAAGTATAGAATACATAAAGAACTTCCACAAATAAATATGCAAACAACCCAAGGGGAAAATGGGCAAAAGATACTAAATGAATACCTCATAGACAAGAAAATCCCCAATGCCAAATATATGAAAAGCTGCTCAATATTATTACTAATATTATTACTAATCAAGAAATTGCAAATTAAAACTACAATGAGACACCATTTCACTATCACCAGATTGACAACAATTTTTTACTTTGTTAATATCAAATGTTGATGAGGATGTGGAACAGTTAAACACTGTTGATAGGAGTAGAAATTAGCATGACCACTTTGTAAAAAATCTGGCATGATCTAGTAATGTTAGACATCTTCTTTCCCTATGAGATGACAATTTCAGTCCTAAGTATGAGCACTGGAACACAGCTTCCCAGCCATTTTATTCTATGGCTCACACAGAAAATGATGATTGTATGGCATACAGGAGTAAGATGACAAAGTTGTTCAGGGCCAGAACCAAGCAGTCCAGGGGCTGCTGTCTGGCTGTCTCTGGAGATGAAGGTCTCAAAGTCCCAGGTCCAAAAGTTGGAAAGTTCTGCCCTGGAAGGCTCTTGTATGTGGGCACCAGGAAACATGTGCCAGAATGTTTATAGTGGCACTATGTATAATATCTGCCCGAATGGAAACAACCCAAATTACCCATTGACAGTAGAATGGATACATAGGTTGAGATACAGTTGATTCTTGTTATTTGTAGATTCCATACTTGCAAATTCCCCTATTTGCTAAAATTCAATTTTAACCACAAATCAATACCAGAGTGCTTTCCTCCTCATTCGAGAGAACTATGAAAAATTTGAGTTGCTGGAATACGTTCCCAACTGAGGTCAAACAAGGCGACGCTCTGCCTTCTGGTTTCAGTCTCATACTGCAAGCAAGTGTCCTTTTCATGATTTATTTAGTGCCACATATTTTGCATTTTTGTGCTTTTTTGTTGGTGATTTCATAATTAAAGATGGCCTCCAAGCTTAGTGCTGAAGTATTGTCTAGTGTTCTTGAGTGCAAAATGACTATGATGTGCACTCAAGAAAATATGTGTGTTACATAAACCTTGTTCAGGCATGATTTATAATGCTGTTGGCTGTAAGGTCAATGTTAATGAATCAATAATATTTATATTAAATAGAGTGCCTTTAAACAGAAACACACATGAAACATGATTATGCAGCGATCAGTTGATGAAAATGTTGTGACCAGCGGATGGTAGGAACTTGAAATTATATTTCCCTTAGGAGCAATGTTTCAGGATTGCCTAATTCAGTGTTCATGGCAACTTTATAGACTGCAAATAACTATCATGATAATGAGAGTCTACTGTATATTCATTTGGTGGAACAGCGTACAGCAATGAAAATGAACAGTTGCCTGCCACATGCGACAACAGGGATGAATCTCAGTTACACAGTATCACACGGGAGAAGTCAGAAACAATACAAATGATTCCATTTACATAAAGACCAAAGGATGCAGCAAAACCAAAATTGTTAGGAATATGAACCTATGTAGACAATAATTAAAGAAAAAGAAGGGAATGATGAAGACAAAGGATAGAGGTTACTTCTGAGGAGGGTGAAGGGAAAGGAATTGGAGCTTACGTGCAAGGAACTTCTAAGGTTATGGTGATGTTTGAAAAAACACTGCTATAAAAGTTTACTGAGGAAATGAATGACTCCTAAATCTGTATCTCTCTCTAGCTCTGACCCCTCACTGGTGTTCCAGAACTAAATTTCTAAGTGCATTCTGGCTAATTCCACCTGCATGTCCTATAAGAAACACAACCTTAATGTATCCAAAATCCCATCATTTCCCTCCCAATCTTTCTTTACTTCCTGTGTCCCTATGCTCCCCACCACAAAGTCACTCAAAACGGAAATGTTAGTCATTTTTGACTTCTGCTTCCTTGTGGTGGCCATAGAAACATGCCCCTCCGATCCACTGCAGGGAACATAGTAGATTGGCAAGTGCCAGCTACCACTTCTCTGGCACCACCATTGTTTGTGCCAAGATCCCACATCCTCTGGGTAGCTCCCAGCCAGAGACTGAGCATGGCAGGGGCATACTGCTTCAGGACAGGGACTCCTCTAAATGGCAGCTGTAGGCTGGGGACTCCACATGAGCCTGAACAAACTAAACTAAACTGAACTAAAGTTTAGTGTTAGAACGAAACTGCATCTGAGATTCTTCTTATCTGACCCTCCTTTCCCCACATCTCTCTTACAGACGTCAGACCTGCATCGCACCATGAAGACTCATTCCTGCTCCTTCTCCTTTATCCTTCACATGCCATTCTCCCATCATGTTCGTTCATGTCCAATCATGCCTTGGCGTCCGTATTTTTGGAGGACCCAAACTAACAAAAGTGGTACCAGGCATGGTCTGAGAAGTTAGCTATAAGATGGGGTTTATGGACCAGCTCACTCACTGCCCAAATGACCAAGAGCGTACCATTCTGAGTGTTATGTGGGGCATGGATAATCTCTGGCACAAGGTTACCTCCTGATTCCTTAAGGTTTTATCCATACGTACCTTGAAAAATATCCCAGTGGAGGGTCTTACTGTGGCCTGTGAGATGATTCAGGCCTTTGAATGGTAGGGAGGGCACTATGTCTATAGGGAGGGCAGAGGCGGCTGTTCATCACTGTTATACTGGCGCCATGCAAAGGCATAATGAGAAACTAAGGGACATTACCAAACAGTTAAGGGCCAAGTGTAAGACTCATGGGGTTTTCTTGGTGGCTTACAAAATGCCCTTGCTTCCTGCAGAAGAAGAGCAGAGACAGCTGAGTAGCTCACAGATTATGTGATAACAATAAGTGCAGAACTCCAGAGATGTATACATCCTTGACAAACACAGGCCTGTTATGGGAAGGTCAGGGCCCTTTTTGGAAAATCTTCAGACTCTGAAATGTAGGCCGAGTATATTGGCATGGATGTCTCCAAACGTTGGCTTATCAGATCCAAATGTCCTGAGGCTTCAAAGTTTGCAGGGTGACCCTTTCTTCCCTAGCAAGAGTTAACACATGTCCTGTGCTGGTAGATGCTACAGAGTCTGCTCCCCCACAAAGTGACAGATGCCTCTCCCAGGGAAACCATCATCTCTTCTCCATAAACTCACTGGGATATGCCAAGCCTGATAAGGGGAAAAAGAAATTATACATCAAGAAATAACAAGCCTGTACTGGCAGGAGCAGGGCAATATCCCTGGGATTGGATTTTGAGGGGGTTGGATCAAGTGGACAGGAATATGAGTGGATAAGCAAGTTTTACTGAGCAGAGGAGCTTTCTCATGCCATGGGATTTAACACACTGGCAAGGACTCCAGGAGATGGAGGAAATTCACTGCCAGACTGGCCCTTTGAAACTTTGAGAAAGTGATGGCCCATAAGGAGAGAAGTGGAAATGCCTGCCTTGGATTGGCAGATGGTAGAGGAAGGAACAAAAAGGTTGAGTGATGCAGACATGCTAGAACGGACAGAAAAGGTGAGGCCAGTCACATGGCCTCATGGTTATGTCCCACTGTAGGGCTGAGAGGACACATCACTCACCAAAGCCATCAGGAGTGTTCTGGTGAGAGGGGACCCAGCATCACTAGAAGTTTGGTGGTTGCTCCCCTCTGCGGGCCAATGCCAATGATGGAAGGAAAGTGGTCCCGACCTGGGCTCATTACCACGCATGGGAGCAAAGGAATTCTGACATAATAGAGGGCAGAGGGCAGCTCTTAACCAAGAGATGCCAGCCGACCACATTTCCAGTAACAACCAGCAAGGTCAGAGGGGCAGTCAAGAGTGCCTGCTTGACCGGCAGAAAGCTGAGAAGATGGCTCAAACAGCATAGCTCCCTAGGGGCAACTACAGCCAGCAAAAGGCAAGAATGCAAGAGAAAGAGGGCCATCATCCCACTAAAAAGCCACAGTCTCCTGCTCAGTTCCTGGTCCTGAGCCAATTCAGAGACTGGCCCCACTGAAGAGGTGGATGAGTCCTGAGGAGGAAGGATCCAGAAACGAGGCAGGGGGTTATGTCCGTCCCTAAAGAGAATGACTGCCATTTCTCAGGTGACTGTACACTGAGGCTAGAAAAAGATCCAGACATTTCTACGACTACTGGACACAGGATCTGAGCTGACATTGATCCAGGAGGCCCAAAGTGTCATGATGGGGCCCCATTAGAATGGGGCTTATGAGGCCCTAACATTAAAAAGAGTTGAGGATAGAGACCAGTTCACAGTGAGCTGAATGAGTCCCTGGACCAAAATAGCGGTCATTTCTCCAGTCCCCAAGCTGATAATTCTAAGTGATACACTTGGCAGTTGGAGCAATGACCTACACATTGGGTCATTGGTCTGTGGAGTAAGAGCTATCACGGCGGGGAAAGCCAAGAGGAACCTCTGCCACTGGCTCCCACCCCGGGCCAAGAGAGTACGTCCAAACCAGTATTGGATCCTGGTGAGCATAACGGGGTAAAGCAGAGATTAGTGACATCATTGGAGACGTATGGGATGTATGGGAAGAGGAGGTAGGAGAGCCACAGGGACGAAGAGAGTGGAGAAGGAGAGAAGTTCCGGGAGTCTCTCTATGGGGGAGGGAGGAAGGGAATGGAAATGGTGAGAGGGAAGATGGAGGCTTCCACTGGATCCACTGGTAATGTTTCATAGGATGCTGGTGGATGCAGGAGATTTTGCTATATCCTTCCTTATCCATTTTAACATATTTGAAATAGCACACCATGCCTTAAAAAGTCACTGGGAGAAGTGGAAGAGGGCGGTATCCACAAACAGGCAGGCACCATCGGGGGCAGGCTCGAGGAGGAGGATTGCAGATTTACAGTGCACCCAGTCTCCCCTGCTCTGTAACTTCTCCAGCACGGCCAGCTTCTCAGGTGCAGAAACTCAGGCCCAGAAAACTGGGCCTTTGAGTTCCACAGGCAACAGCGGTTCAGACACGCCAGGACTCTCCAGGAGGTCAGCCAGAGCAGGATGCAGGAGAGAGAGGTGACTGAAGACAGAGGAGTATGAACGGGTAAGAGCAGAAGGAAGGTATGGGAGGAATGGAGGGGTGTCAGAGTAGGAGCTGGGTGGCAGACAAGGGAAATTCTAACACTCATGGGCCATATAGAAACCAAGGGAGGCACCACTCCCCAGACATCAGTACTGCTCAGCTCAGGGAAGCTGAGAACTGACAGTTCCAAGAAAAATTGAGAGACACCGGGCTATCCACACCGACTGCCATCACAACTGGTAGGCCTTGGTTGTGCGTCCTTCAAAACTTTAAAACATACTTGTACATATACTTAAATGAATTCTCATATATTACATAGGATTGACTGGTGTGTGTGTGTGCCCACGCACGCAAGTGATTTAACTTACAAATGTGAATCCAAAGCCATCGTTCTGCAACTTGCAGTTTGAAGTCAGGCAGATGCTTTGGAAAGCTGTGAGAATGGCCTGATGCATTCCGTTGGACTGCCACGCTTTATGCTACTGGATGCTAAGCCACGTTGCATTCATCCATTTCCTTATTGATGGGAATTTGGAGTGCTCCCAGTTTTTCCCATCACCAACACCCTTGTGCATGGGCTCCTGTACACTACAGGTACCAGCGTGTCTCCGGAAGAAGTACCAGGCAGCGGACTTGCCGGAACATAGAGGAAATACCTATCTTTTTTCTTCCTTTTTAAGGTCTTTGGCTCAAAGCAAGGACTCTGGAGTCAGATTGATTTGTTTCAATCCTGCCGCTGATCCCCATGAGCCGAATGACCTTGGGCCAGTGGCTGAACCTCTCAGTGCCTGTTTGCTCACCGGTAAGAGGCCAGTAATAGTTGGTACTATAGTTCTAGGAGTGTCACGCTGATGCATTACTATTTATGCCCAGCGCTTAGAAGAGTGCCAGGCACAGAGTCCATGCTGGCACTAAGTTGCTTTCAATGGATTCTGCCAAATTACCTCCCAAATGGGTCTCTTGCACCACCGCCACAGGGGTTTGCTCCTAACCTCTCCCACCCTCGAAATGGTTAAGTTCTTTGAAGGATGTCAACCTAGTGTGTGAAACCCGATTCGTGGTTTTAGTTCACATCTCCAGGATCAGCGGTGGCGAGCATCTTTTGGGGTGTAACTGGCCACTGCGATTTCCTCTTCTTTGAATTTGCCTCAGAGAGGAGGAAGGGCTGATGGAGCGAGGCCAACCCCAATCTCTCTGCCAACCCCAGTCTGTCCGCCAAACCCGCCTGCCAATGAAGTTTGCTGAGCGACATTTGATGGAGCAGTTGAGACAGAGACCTTACAGAACGAATATATGATCCCTTTGCTCTCTGGCTGACCCCTGATCACTGACTGAGGGACTCCCATGCCCATTCACCCGTTGGGTCGTAAGGCTTGCGGTGGAAGGGAGGCTGGCAAATGCTTTCGGCGCGTGCTAGGCATCCAGTGCCTCCATCTTGACATTTCATCCTCACCACCCCTGGAGCCTGGCGCCCTCACTCCCCGACCCCCTGTATAGATGGGAAACGGAGGCTCAGACCTGTGACTCTAACCGGAAAGGGGAGGCGGGACAGGAGGAGGCGAGCCGAGAGTCTTGACAGAGGGAGGCACTCCCACCATCCCCTTCTCCAGCCAACTGCTCGGACCGCCCACGGGCTTGAGTGCAAAGCAGAGGCTCTCAACCCCATTGGTTAGGCCTCGAGGGGACAGGCGAACAAGGCGCCTGCTGGTTGGCAGGGGCCGGACCAATGAGGAGGCCGCAGCGCGAGTATGGGAGGCGCGCTGAAAGTCGCGCGTCGTTTCGTTTGAGGCGAGCTCATGCGGCGCCTGAGGTGGTTGACGCTGCCCTCTGAGCGCCACCCGCCTCGTCCGACTTCACCGCGATCATGACTCGGGGCCATCAATTGTCTTCCCGGTTCCGCGGCCGCCCGGGTCGCGACATGAGCTCCCCAGATGAGGTGTCTGTGTGGGGAACGGGTTTCGGCCCAGAGGGCGGGGAGCGGGCCGGCGTCCGCACGGCCGGCCGCGCAGTTCCGC
This sequence comes from Mesoplodon mirus, assembly GCF_964341445.2. Classification (NCBI taxonomy): domain Eukaryota; kingdom Metazoa; phylum Chordata; class Mammalia; order Artiodactyla; family Ziphiidae; genus Mesoplodon; species Mesoplodon mirus. Next base: position 60,549,456 of record NC_138981.1, on the reverse strand, counting down.
GGGGACCCGACTGCGGCCCCGCGCCCAGGAAGCCGCCGAGCGGTGGGGGCGGGAGCGGCTGCCCGGATCCCAAGGGCTTCCAGTCAGAGCGGGAGATGCTGGAAGCGGGAGGGCCGGTGGTGTGTGGCCGCGAAGGCCGACCTGGCTCCCTGGCTGACGTCAAGAGGGACCTCCTAGACTTGGCCGAGGAGTCTGCGGCGGGCACCACGCAGCACCTATACGATCGGGACGTGCTGGGCTTCCGCAGATACCCGTTGGCGGAAACCTGCGCCTCCTTCAAAGTGTCCGCTGGCCTCGAGGCGGGTCCCGGCGGTCCAGGAGCGACCGCCCAGAGCTGTGGGGAAGCGCCGCCGGCTCTGGCCGGCCCTCTCCACCTCGGTGGGCCCGAAGCGGGTCGGGCCTGGGGGAAGCCTAAGAGAGCCACTAAGCGTAGGTTGAACGTGGCTGTGGATCGCCAGCGGTTCTCCGATGAAGGCCTGGCGTGGCTACTGGGCAACTCCGAGTCCTCAGATGAGTTCAGTGACACAGAGATGATGACGGTGAGTACTTACCCCGGAGGAGGAGGCCAGGCCGAGCCCAGCAGACCCGAGGATCCCGGGGACACTCCCAGTCACTTGAATTTCCAAATCAGGGAGAATTTCCTTCACGTGACAGGCTCTTGCCTGTCCTCGGCTCTGCGAGGACTCTCTTCGGTTGTGGAAAGGCAGGGCATGGGAGAGCAGGGCATCTCTTCCCCTAAGAAAATGCAGAGCGTGCTCTGGGGGAACGGGGGCAGCAAGCCCAGCTACCCGGGAGCTGCTGCTGCTGCTGCTACGGCAGGTGGCCTGCCGCAGGTCACTCCTAGGAAGAAGGGGACCCTGGAGAAGAAATCCCTCGGGGGAGCCTCCACACTTGCCCTGGGGAAAAACTTCCCTTCCTGGGGGCAGCGAATCTGGGCACCTCCGCTGGAACCGGCCACCTTCCCCCCAGTCTCTGGTATTCCGCTGCTTGGGAGATCCAAGAGGTATACCTTGGGCCCTTCCGGAACCAAACAGGCCAAGCACACCAGCGCTGGGAAGAAATCGGTGGTCACGTGGACAAGGGAGTCTGAGGCTGTGGCGGGAGAAGATAAGGACCCAAATAGAGACCCAGCCCCAAAGGGCCAAGTGAATAGGCCAGGCTCCTCCTGTCTCCCCACTCTTCCCCGCCCCCACCGCACCCAAAGCACACGTCTTCACCCATGCTGCCTCTGTCCACCCCTCAGGGGTCGACATTGGGTGCCCCTCGGTCACTGGGTCATTATGATGCCTGATCAGGCTCCTTTTACTAGGGACAAACAGTAAGGTAGCACTTCGGGTGTGCTGGGCCTGGTTCTCCACCCTTGGCCTGTTTCCAGCGTCCTCTGAGAGACTGGGGCTGGGATGGAAGGGAGGGTTGGTAGCTGAATTGGGTCGGGGGATCCCTTAAAAGCTTCCCCGAAAAGCCTCAGTATTTAGACTCACCAGCTTCCTGAATCCTATCTCCTAGGTGTTCCCCAGACCTTCCTTGCAGGGGCCCTGGGCTTACTCAGTGCCCCACTGTTGTCCCTAGATCAGCTCTGCCTGCTGGCCTGGGGCTGACGGAGGGAGAAAGTGCTAATGAGATCAGCCTTTCAATTCCCTTCCCGATTCCCTGCCTCACCCCGGCCCAAATCACACAACTCTCTCTCTCTCTCTCTCTCTCTCTCTCTCTCTCTCTCTCTCTCTCTCTCTCTCTCACACACACACACACACACACACACACACACACTTCCTTAGTCCAAATCGGTGAAAAATTTTTGTTTCAGCTGCCAGCTCACAGGCCAGGGACATCTTATCCGCGCATGCATCGTGGAAAAGCCAGCAGTGGCGAGGTCGACACCAGAGGCCCCCAAGATCCAGGAATCTCAGAGTCCTTTGCCCTGAACCAGGGAGAAGTCATGCCCGGGGGGCCTGCCCCCTCAGGTGAGTGTCGTGGGTTTGATAGGAGGGGAGGGGAGAGGGGTGGAGGGCAGAAAGCTCTGGCTCTGTCTCTGTTGGGGGCACAGCCTTTCTGCCAGGCAGCTTCTCCCACAGGAGACGGGGTGCTGGCAGGGCTGGCCTTGAGCCACATCATCCTGTGTGTGGGGTTTGTGCATGCCATGTACCCTCCATGACTTATGAGTAATAAACTTCGTCCTTTCACAGTCTCCTAAAGGTTATTGCTGAGGTGCCTCTTGCAATTATAATAAGAACCACAAGGGCTAGTTCAACCACAACATTGGTTCTGAAAGGGGAAATATCTGTGGGGGCTCGCCTTGGAGTACAGATAAGTGCCTCCAGGTATTTCTAGCTGACAGTATCACTATCGATTGGCTGAGACCAGCACAATTACCCTGATGCCCAAAACACACAAAGACATCCAAAATAAAGAAAATTGCATACCAATCTTTCTCATGAATATAGATGAAATAACCCTCAAGAAAATATTAACAAACTGAATTCAGAAACATGTAAAAAGGATTATATACCATGACCAAGTGGGATTTATTCTAGAAATACAAGGTTGGTTTAACATCTAAAAATCAATTTATGTAATACACTATTTTAAAAGAAGAAAGCACTGAAACATTATCATATTAACTGACACAGAAAGAGCATGTGACAAAATTCCACCACCTTTCATGATAAAAACAATTTTAAAAAACTAGGAATAGAAAGAAATTTCTTCAGCATCATAAAGGATATCTATGAAAAACCTACAGCTAACATCATATTTAGTAGTGAAAGACTGCATACCTTTTCCCTAAAGTCAGCAACAAAGACATGCTCACTACTTTTATTCATTATTGCACTGGAAGTTTGAGCCAGTTCAAACAGGGAAGAAGAAGAACTAAAAGTCATCCAGATAGGAAATAAAAAGGGAGTTTTTTTTATTCTCAGATGACATGATTTCATATGCAGACAACCCTAAGGAATCCACAAAAACGGATCTAACGGTAGAACTAATAAAGAAGTTCAACAGATCACAGAATACAAGAGTAATATATAAAACAAATTTTATTGCTGTATACATGTAGCAAATAATCCAAAAATGAAATTAAGGAACACTTAATTCTAGCTACAATAGCATCAAAAAGAATGAAATGCTTAGGCATATATTTAACAAACCAAATGTAATACTTATGCACTGAGAAACACAAATTGATGTTTGTTGAGAGAAACTAAAGATGATCTAAATAACTGGAAAGGCATTGCATGTTCATGGTTGTAAGACTCAATATTTATATGGTAATTCTCCCCAAATTGACATATAGATTCAATTCAATCTCTATCGAAATTTCAGCAGGCTTTCTTTGTAGAAACTCACAGGCTGATCCAGAAAATTCATATGGAAATGAAAAACAAAACAAAACAGAATATCCAAAACTACTTCAAAAAAGAACAAACTTGGAAGATTCCACCTTCTGATTTCAAAACTTACGATAAAAATAAAGGTAATCAACTTAGTGTGATACCGACATAGAGATAGGTCAATGGAACAGAATCGAGAGTTTAGAAATAACGAACTCTCCTTAGATTTATGGTCAATGATTTTCAATTCAATGGGGAAAGGATGGTCTTTTCAACATATGGTGCTGGCACAACTGGATATCATGCAAAAATACAAACTTCGAACCTTACTTCACAGCACACACAAAACTTAATGCAAAATGGATCAGAGACTTAAAAGTAAAACCTACAACTATAAATCTGTTAAAAGAAACCCTAGGAGAAAAATATTTGTACGCATGAGCTAGGCGATGATTTCTTAGATACAACACGCAAAGCATGATCCATAAAAGAAAAACTTGATAAATTGGACTTCGTCAAAATTTAAAACATTTATGCTTCAGAAGGCACTATTCAGAAAATGAAAAGACAAGGTACAGACTGGGAGAAAATATTTGAAAGTCACAGATCTAACAAAGAACTTGTATGCAGAATAAAGAAGAAGAATACTAAATAAATAAGAAAATGACCCCATTAAAAAATTGGGTAAAAGATTTGTATAGACATTTAACCAAAGAAGGTATAGAAATGGTTAATAAGCATATGAAAGGATGTTCACAACCACTAGTCAGTAGGGAAATATAAATCAAAACCATAATGAGATACCATGTTGCAAAAACAATAGGATGGCTATAATCCAAAATACAGATAATAACAAATATTTGGATTTGGAGAAATTTGAATCCTCATACACTTCTGGTGATAATGTAAAATAGTTGAATCTTTTTGGAAAATATTCTGGTGTTTTCTTAAAAAGTTAAACACAGAGTTACCATATGATCCAGAATGTCCATTCCTAGGGATCTACCGAAGAGAACTGAAAACATATGTTCACACAAAAACTCATGAACTCAAAATGTATATGAATATGCTTAACAGCATTGAGTTTGGGAATATTATCCATAACATTCCCAAACTAAACACAACCCAAATGCCCATAAACTGATGAATGTATAAATAGAATGTGGTATACCCATACCATGGAATATTATTTGGCAATAAAAATAACTGAAGTACTGATACATGCTACAACATGGGTGAACCTCGAAAACATTACATTAAGTGAAAGAAGCCAGACAACATGTACTATATATTGTGTGATTCCATTTATACAAAATTTCCTAAATAGGCAAATCATAGAGACAGAAAGTAGTTTATTACTTGCCTATAGGGCTGGGGGTGGGTTGGGGGGTTCGGGGTGTTGGGTAAGGGATACAAGGCGTCTTCTTGGGCTAACAAAAATATCCTAAAATTGATTGTGATAGATGCACAACTGTGAATATACGAAAAGCCATTGAATAAGGCATTTTATTTTTTAATTCATTTTTATTGCAAAAACACATAATATGAAACCTACCTTATTAACAATTTTTTAGTGTACAGTGTTGTTAACTATATGAACATTGTTGCAATCAGATCTCCGGAATTCTTCATCTTGCATGACTGCAAATCTATACTCATGGAACAACAACTCCCCATTTCCCCCTCCCCCAAGCCTTTGGCAACCAGGATTCTACTTTCTGCTTCTAAGAGTTTGACTACTTTAGGTACCCCATATAAGTGGAAACATGCTGTATTTGTCCTTTGTGAGTGGCTTACTTCACTTAGTATAATATCCTCAAAGTTCATCCATACTACAGCATATAGCAAGATTTCCTTCTTTTCAAAGGCTGAATAATATTCTGTAATATGTATACATTATATATACCACCTTTTTTAATTTATTTATTTTTAATTAGTTTCTGCTTTATAACAAAGTGAATCAGTCATACATATACATCTGTTCCCACATCCCTTCCCTCATGCATCTCCCTCCCTCCCACCCTCCCCATCCCACCCCTCCATGCGGGTCACAAAGCACCGAGCTGATCTCCCTGTGCCCTGCGGCTGCTTCCCACTATCTATCTACCTTACGTTTGGTAGTGTTATATACCACCTTTTATCCATTCACCTGTTGATAGATATTTAGGTTGTCTTCACCCCTTGGCTATTGTGAATAAGGGTACAGTGAACATGGGAGTGCAATAATCTATGCAAGATCCTGATTTCAATTATTTTGTAATGTAAATGTAAATATACCGAAGTGAGAACGCTGGATCATATGGGAGTTCTATTTTTGTTTTTTTAGGAACTTCCATACTGTTTTCCATGGCGGGTGCACAATTTTACACTCCCACCAGCGATGCACAAGGAATTCATTTTCTTCACTACCTTGCCAACACTTGCTATTTTGAGTTGTTTTTTTTTTTAATACTGGCCATGTTAACAGTTGTGAGGTGATAACTCATTGTGGTTTTGAATTGCATTTCCCTGTTGACTAGTGATGTTGAGCATTTTTCATATACCTGTAGGCCATTTATGTGTCTTCTTTGGAGAAATATCTAATCAATTCCTTTGTTCATTTTTAAATTGTGTTATTTGGGTTTTGTCTGTTTCTTTGTTTTTGAAAGCATAAGCCACAGACTGGGAAACAATATTTGCAAAGCACACATGATAAAAAACTTGTATGCGAAAGAGATAAAGAACATTCGATATTCAGTAATGAGAAATCAAACAACACAATAAACAATGAGCAAAAAAAAAAATCGAACTGACATTGCGCTTACTGGATGGTCAGTAAGCTACTGAGAAGATGTTTCACCTCATTAGTCATTAGGGAAATAACTAAAGCCAGAATGAAATACGACAACATAGCTATAAACATGGCTGAAATAAAAACAAAATACAGACAATACCAAGTGCTAGACAGACTGAGGAACAGCTAGAACTCTCCTGCATTGCTGGTGAGAATGCAAAAAATGGTATAGACTCTCTGGAAACAGTTAAAAATACACTAACGATTCAATCCAGCAAGTTAACTCCTAGATATTTACCCAAGAGAAATGAAAACTTATATTCACAAAAAATCTGTATGCAAATGTTCATAGCACTTTTCTTAGATGCTTGGGTGACTGCACACTGGCACCGGACGCAGACATATCTAGGACTACTGGACACAGTTTCTGAGCTGACATTGATCCCGGAAGCCCAAAGTGTCATGATGGGGCCCCATTAGAGTGGGGCTTATGAGGTTCTGGCAGTAAAAGGAGTTGGGGATAGAGATCAGTTCACGGTGAGCTGACTGGGTCCCTGGACAAACATAGTGGTCATTTCTCCAGTCCCCAAGCTGATAATTCTAAGTGATACACTTGGCAGTTGGAGCAATGACCTACACATTGGGTCATTGGTCTGTGGAGTAAGAGCTATCACGGTGGGGAAAGCCAAGAGGAACCTCTGCCACTGGCTCCCACCCCGGGCCAAGAGAGTACGTCCAAACCAGTATTGGATCCTGGTAAGCATAGGGGGTTAAAGCAGAGATTAGTGACATCATTGGAGACGTATGGGATGTATGGGAAGAGGAGGTAGGAGAGCCACAGGGACGAAGAGAGTGGAGAAGGAGAGAAGTTCCGGGAGTCTCTCTATGGGGGAGGGAGGAAGGGAATGGAAATGGTGAGAGGGAAGATGGAGGCTTCCACTGGATCCACTGGTAATGTTTCATAGGATGCTGGTGGATGCAGGAGATTTTGCTATATCCTTCCTTATCCATTTTAACATATTTGAAATAGCACACCATGCCTTAAAAAGTCACTGGGAGAAGTGGAAGAGGGCGGTATCCACAAACAGGCAGGCACCATCGGGGGCAGGCTCGAGGAGGAGGATTGCAGATTTACAGTGCACCCAGTCTCCCCTGCTCTGTAACTTCTCCAGCATGGCCAGCTTCTCAGGTGCAGAAACTCAGGCCCAGAAAACTGGGCCTTTGAGTTCCACAGGCAACAGCGGTTCAGACACGCCAGGACTCTCCAGGAGGTCAGCCAGAGCAGGATGCAGGAGAGAGAGGTGACTGAAGACAGAGGAGTATGAACGGGAAGGAGCAGAAGGAAGGTATGGGAGGAATGGAGGGGTGTCAGAGTAGGAGTTGGGTGGCAGACAAGGGAAATTCTAACACCCATGGGCCATAGAGAAACCAAGGGAGGCACCACTCCCCAGACATCAGTACTGCTCAGCTCAGGGAAGCTGAGAACTGACAGTTCCAAGAAAAATTGAGAGACACCTGGCTATCCACACCGACCGCCATCACAACTGGTAGGCCTTGGTTGTGCGTCCTTCAAAACTTTAAAACATACTTGTACATATACTTAAATGAATTCTCATATAGTACATAGGATTGACTGGTGTGTGTGTGTGCCCACGCACGCAAGTGATTTAACTTACAAATGTGAATCCAAAGCCATCGTTCTGCAACTTGCAGTTTGAAGTCAGGCAGGTGCTTTGGAAAGCTGTGAGAATGGCCTGATGCATTCCGTTGGACTGCCACGCTTTATGCTACTGGATGCTAAGCCACGTTGCATTCATCCATTTCCTTACTGATGGGAATTTGGAGTGCTCCCAGTTTTTCCCATCACCAACACCCTTGTGCATGGGCTCCTGTACACTACAGGTACCAGCGTGTCTCCGGAAGAAGTACCAGGCAGCGGACTTGCCGGAACATAGAGGAAATACCTATTTTTTTTTCTTCCTTTTTAAGGTCTTTGGCTCAAAGCAAGGACTCTGGAGTCAGATTGATTGGTTTCAATCCTGCCGCTGATCCCCATGAGCCGAATGACCTTGGGCCAGTGGCTGAACCTCTCAATGCCTGTTTGCTCACCGGTAAGAGGCCAGTAATAGTTGGTACTATAGTTCTAGGAGTGTCACGCTGATGCATTACTATTTATGCCCAGCGCTTAGAAGAGTGCCAGGCACAGAGTCCGTGCTGGCACTAAGTTGCTTTCAATGGATTCTGCCAAATTACCTCCCAAATGGGTCTCTTGCACCACCGCCACAGGGGTTTGCTCCTCACCTCTCCCACCCTCGGAATGGTTAAGCTCTTTGAAGGTTGTCAACCTAGTGTGTGAAACCTGATTCGTGGTTTTAGTTCACATCTCCAGGATCAGCGGTGGCGAGCATCTTTTGGGGTGTAACTGGCCACTGCGATTTCCTCTTCTTTGAATTTGCCTCAGAGGGGGGAAGGGCTGATGGAGCGAGGCCAACCCCAATCTCTCTGCCAACCCCAGTCTCTCCGCCAAACCCGCCTGCCAATAACGTTTCCTGAGCTACATTTGATGGAGCAGTTGAGACAGAGACCTTACAGAACGAAAATACGATCCCTTTGCTCTCTGGCCGACCCCTGATCACTGACTGCGGGACTCCTATGCCCATTCTCCCGTTGGGTCGTAAGGCTTGCAGTGGAAGGGAGGCTGGCAAATGCTTTCGGCGCGTGCTAGGCATCCAGTGCCTCCATCTTGACATTTCATCCTCACCACCCCTGGAGCCCGGCGCCCTCACTCCCCGACCCCCTGTATAGATGGGAAACGGAGGCTCAGAGCTGCGACTCTAACCGGAAAGGGGAGGCGGGACAGGAGGAGGCGGGCCGAGAGGCTTGACAGAGGGAGACACTCCCACCATCCCCTTCACCAGCCAACTGCTCGGACCACCCACGGGCTTGAGGGCAAAGCAGAGGCCCTCGACCCCACTGGTTAGGCCTCCAGGGGACAGGCGAACAAGGTTGCTGGTTGGCGGGGGCCGGACCAATGAGAAGGCCGCGTCGCGGGCATGGGAGGCGCGCTGAAAGTCGCGCGTCGTTTCGTTTGAGGTGAGCTCGTGCGGCGCCTGAGGTGGTTGACGCTGCCCTCTGAGCGCCGCCCGCCTCATCCGCCGTGACCGCGACCGCGACTCGGGCCATCAACAGTCGCCCCGGTTCCGCGGCCGCCCGCGTCGCGACATGAGCTCCCCAGATGAGGTGTCTGTGTGGGGAACGGGTTTCGGCCCAGAGGGCGGGGAGCAGGCCGGCGTCCACCCGGCCGGCCGCGCAGTTCCGCGGGGACCCGACCGCGGCCCCGAGCCCAGGAAGCCGCCGAGCGGCGGGGGCGGGAGCGGCTGCCCGGATCCCAAGGGCTTCCAGTCAGAGTGGGAGATGCTGGAAGCGGGAGGGCCGGTGGTGTGTGGCCGCGAAGGCCGACCTGGCTCCCCGGCTGACGACATGAGGGACCTCCTTGACCTGGCCGAGGAGTCTGCGGCGGGCACCACGCAGCAGCTGTACGACTGGGACGTGCTGGGCTTCCGCAGATACCCGTTGGCGGAGCCCTGCGCCTCCTTCGAAGTGTCCGCCGGCCTCGAGGCGGGTCCCGGCGGTCCAGGAGCGACCGCCCAGAGCTGTGGGGAAGCGCCGCCGGCTCTGGCCGGCCCTCTCCACCTCGGTGGGCCCGAAGCGGGTCGGGCCTGGGGGAAGCCTAAGAGAGCCACTAAGCGTAGGTTGAACGTGGCTGCGGATCGCCAGCGCTTCTCCGAGGAAGCCCTGGGCCTGCTGCTATCCGACTCCGAGTCCTCAGATGAGTTCAGTGACACAGAGCTGATGACGGTGAGTACTTACCCCGGAGGAGGAGGCCAGGCCGAGCCCAGCAGACCCGAGGATCCCGGGGACACTCCCAGTCACTTGAATTTCCAAATCAGGGAGAATTTCCTTCACGTGACAGGCTCTTCCCTGTCCTCGGCTCTGCGAGGACTCTCTTCGGTTGTGGAAAGGCAGGGCGTGGGAGAGCAGGGCATCTCTTCCCCTAAGAAAATGCAGAGCGTGCTCTGGGGGAACGGGGGCAGCAAGCCCAGCTACCCGGGAGCTGCTGCTGCTGCTGCTACGGCAGGTGGCCTGCCGCAGGTCACTCCTAGGAAGAAGGGGACCCTGGAGAAGAAATCCCTCGGGGGAGCCTCCACACTTGCCCTGGGGAAAAACTTCCCTTCCTGGGGGCAGCGAATCTGGGCACCTCCGCTGGAACCGGCCACCTTCCCCCCAGTCTCTGGTATTCCGCTGCTTGGGAGATCCAAGAGGTATACCTTGGGCCCTTCCGGAACCAAACAGGCCAAGCACACCAGCGCTGGGAAGAAATCGGTGGTCACGTGGACAAGGGAGTCTGAGGCTGTGGCGGGAGAAGATAAGGACCCAAATAGAGACCCAGCCCCAAAGGGCCAAGTGAGTAGGCCAGGCTCCTCCTGTCTCCCCACTCTTCCCCGCCCCCACCGCACCCAAAGCACACGTCTTCACCCATGCTGCCTCTGTCCACCCCTCAGGGGTCGTCATTGGGTGCCCCTCGGTCACTGGGTCATTATGATGCCTGATCGGGCTCCTTTTACTAGGGACAAACAGTAAGGTAGCACTTTGGGTGTGCTGGGCCTGGTTCTCCACCCTTGGCCTGTTTCCAGCGTCCTCTGAGAGACTGGGGCTGGGATGGAAGGGAGGGTTGGTAGCTGAATTGGGTCGGGGGATCCCTTAAAAGCTTCCCCGAAAAGCCTCAGTATTCAGACTCACCAGCTTCCTGAATCCTATCTCCTAGGTGTTCCCCAGACCTTCCTTGCAGGGGCCCTGGGCTTACTCAGTGCCCCACTGTTGTCCCTAGATCAGCTCTGCCTGCTGGCCTGGGGCTGACGGAGGGAGAAAGTGCTAATGAGATCAACCTTTCAATTCCCTTCCCGATTCCCTGCCTCACCCCGGCCCAAATCACACAACTCTCTCTCTCTCTCTCTCTCTCTCTCTCTCTCACACACACACACACACACACACACACACACACACACACACACTTCCTTAGTCCAAATCGGTGAAAAATTTTTGATTCAGCTGCCAGCTCACAGGCCAGGGACATCTTATCCGCGCATGCATCGTGGAAAAGCCAGCAGTGGCGAGGTCGACACCAGAGGCCCCCAAGATCCAGGAAACTCAGAGCCCTTGGCCCTGAACCAGGGAGAAGTCATGCCCGGGGGGCCTGCCCCCTCAGGTGAGTGTCGTGGGTTTGATAGGAGGGGAGGGGAGAGGGGTGGAGGGCAGAAAGCTCTGGCTCTGTCTCTGTTGGGGGCACAGCCTTTCTGCCAGGCAGCTTCTCCCACAGGAGACGGGGTGCTGGCAGGGCTGGCCTTGAGCCACATCATCCTGTGTGTGGGGTTTGTGCGGCGGGGCTGATCGGTGGCAGTGCCACAAACAGCTCCTCCGGGTGTAGCCTTACAGGGGAACAGCCTTTTCTGTTAAGTCCTTTTCGCCCACATTGCTCTCCCACGTGCTGGCTGTGGCTGCAGCTCTGGGAGGGGCGAATCCAGAGGCACATAGCTTGGGGACCACAATGCAATGGCGAAATGGCTGCCCCCGGGTAACAGCGGAGGCAGGCCCAGAGAGAAGGTTCGGGCTTCTGGGCAGAGCAGGGGCGGCTGGTCGCCAGCAGAGGGTGGTGCCGCCTCACCTCATGGTAGACCCCACTTGGCCCTTTCCACCTCACTGGGAGCCTGGGAAGCTGGATTGTGTGTCCTTTCCCTCTCAGGTGACTGGGAGCCACTGGACCATCCCCCAAGACCGGAAACGCCGCAGCAGCCACTGGGAATGCCGGGCTGTCCTTGGGTAATGCTTCGTCTGGCTCCTGGAAATGCAGGCCCAAACTCGAGGGTGGGATCTGGGTCCAAGTTCAGCTGACATGTGTGGGGCCACCCCTCCCCTGCCCCCATCACGTACCCCATGGAGGGAGCCCACCTGCTTTCCACTGAGGAGCCCTTGCCATTCTAGCCACCCGGCTTTGGGGTGCAGGGCCTGGTGGAGAGGAGAAGGTGGAGGAGAGAGGAGGCCAGATTATACTAATCATTTCTCTTCCTCCTGTGTCTGCTGGCCTAGTGTCTCGTGCTACAGAGAGAAGTAGACGCCCTTAAGAAGAAACTTGGTATGAGGAACCAGGGACGGAGAGCGGTATCTTAGTTCAGAACCCGGGTGGGCACCTGGGGTGGGGGTGGGCTGCAGGTGCAGTCAGCCTCGCAGGGACCAACATCCCTGTGGGGAGGAGAACCTAGCAGGCCTGGCCCTGGAGCCGGCTGTGCATGTACAACTGGGCATGTGTACAAGCAGCAAAGTACTGTCTGGACTGCACGCACACTGTGCCAACCAGACCCGTCCTAGTGAAACTCCTTCTGATAGGACTTTTAGAGATGCCTCGTTGATTTTCCCTTGAACTGCTGCTTGGTGTGGCTTCTAAGGTTCTTGTTGGATTGTTTGTTTGTGTGTGTGACGAGATCTGAATGGTTGTGGCACGGCCCACAGCATCAGAGCTGCTGGCACACTTTGTTTCCCTTTAGGAACCAGTTTCACATTCAATTCCGGTGGTGGGGAGTGATCTGGTCCAGAGCTCTTTGCATCGGGTCTGGAGGGGGTTTCAGGTTTCAGGGCTACGCGGTTCCTCACGGGGATAGGGGACGGGCTTCCATATCCCTCTCTCTGGAGTGCCTACTAATGCCTGTCCCTGTTGCAGACACCATGAAGGACATGGCTCTCAGGATCCTGACACTTTGAAGTGAGTGTTACACACACCGTACCCCTTCCCACAGTCCTGGCTGTTGAGCAGGGCTGGGGGCTGGCCCTGGCTTGAGGCTCTTCCCTGACTCTGCTGTTTTACAGGTTGAGCCCATCGTCTTCCTGCAGGAGGGGCAGCTGGTACCTTTGGAGCCCGGGAGCTGTGGCCAAGCTCGTTCCCTCCTGTTCTGCCTCAGCTAGGGCTTCCTCTACCCTTGTTTTGCCCCCTCCCCAGTTTCACAGCAGTTTCCAAAAAAAGTACCTCTCATATTATGTGTTCTGCCTTCTCTCTGGAGGGGTAGGGGTAGGGTTAGGGGGCCGGGGAGGGGCACTGCTCCACGTCAGAGCCTTTTCCAGAACAGTATCTGTCGCATCCTGTGGTGGGGACTCTGGACCAGCCTCTGCTACCATCCCTGCAGTCAAGTCAGCGGACTGCCCCAGGTCTGCGTCCTGTGTGTGCTCTCCCTGGCCACATTGACACGTCCTCCCTTGCCCCCGAAGGCCCTCTTCTAATTCTCTCCAAACCACCCTCCTCCTTTGGGGTCTGGTGGTTCCCATTCATCTCTGCCATTCACCCTCCCCATCAGCAGGAACTCATGACTCCCTTCCAGAGCTCCACTCTGGAAGCATTCACATCCTCCCTGCCCTCACCAGCTGACCACCCTCCTCCAGCCTGGTCGTCTCTATACCCTTGAGTGGAAATTGGCCCGTCAGGTTCTATGGCAAGTGTGGTTAGTAGGTCTGTGTTCTTGCATGGTCCCTGTCAAATACTCTTCCACCAGCCCCATGGCACAGATTTTCCTGGAAATTATATTTCTGTGTCCCAGCTCAATCTCCCAGACTGCCTCTTTAGGACACACGAGATTGAGTCTGAGCTCCATGTTCAATTTCCCCCTCACTGGAGGTTGGGGAGCACTTCCTTCCCTCAGCCGGGACCCAGGGCTGTACTAGCCTGAGAGTCGGACAGACCTGTGTTTGAGTGCGGCGATTCTGCCTGGCACCCTTCCCAAAAGACCGGTGTTTTACTACACAAAAGGGGGTGTGATGGTAGATAGCATATTCAAGGTTGGTGACTGTGTGTCCCTGTGTGTGAATAAAAGTAATCAGGGATAATCTCCCTTGAGGGAGAAAGATGTGATTCAGGGAGTAAAGAGAGTAGAGGCTGGTCCAGGTTCTGTAAGGCATTGAATGAGCAAAAGCAAGGGTCGGATCTGTTGTGTTCAAGGGTTGTCGTTAAATTCCCAAAGCATAGGCGGGGGAGGATGCAGAAGTCACCAAACCCCACGACAGGGTGTCGGGATGCTCGAAATGTTGGATTCGCTGGAGGAGGCTCTCGATCCTACTCTGTGATCCTATGATGTCTGACAGCTACTGTGGGTGTGGATGGAATGAGATTGGGAAGAGTGGCTCCTCAGAGTAGCTCATCTTAGAATCAGGGGACCCATATATGAGACCACCCAACATGAGCTACCCGGGACAGGGGCAGGGTGGGCGCAGTGAGGATGGGAAGTAAGGAGTGACTGCGCCTGGACAATGGGGAGCACTTGAGTCCACCCTTCCCCCATATTCTCACAGTGACTCGCTTCCAGAGTCCATGGCATGAGCTCAGGTGGACAGACCACATGTGGGATGGGGCAGTCACAGACCTCAGGGTCAGAAAAGGACATTCGTGGGACTTAATCCACTCAAACCCCTCCCTTGAGAAGGTGGGCTTGATTGCTGCCCAGGCCTCTGGCTGGATTCCTAGGATGTACCCAGTGCCCCCCCCCCAGTCCAGCCTGTACCAGGCTTATGTTCTAGCCCCTCTTGCTTCGGCACTGCTCCCCACTGAGCTGAGGCCATTACCAATGAGTGTGTGTGCACTTCGAGGAAACAGAGCCAGCGTAGACTTTGGACCTGCCTCTAACCTGTAGAGACAGTCATTCCAGGTCTTGTGTTCCTGCAGACACTCTGGAGAGTGTGAAGCTAAGTACAGGCTGGAGACCACCATCACAGGAACTCGCTTCCCCGTGCACACTATGGATGGTATGGGACCAGCTCAGTGGTAGGGCACCATCCCTTCCATCCTGAAGCCCTCTGGCTCAGAGCCCATTCCCTCTAGCCTCTAACCACAGTGTGCACACTGGGGGGAAAGTGAAACCAGAAGAGAAATACTGCCCCAAGCCCTCAGGACCCGGCTATATCCCAGACCAATGTGGAGACTGCCATCACACCTGGGAGAAACCCAACTTCCTCAGGGCTCTTAACTCTGGCCCCTCAGGTCCCAACCCCACACCTGAAAGGGCAGTGAGGGCCATTGAGCAGAGAAGCAGCCCCAGCTCACACCTTATTCTGGCTCTAGCCCCTTCCACTCCAGACCTGTTTCCCACCCGGGCAGTGACTGCCACCACGCCCTAGGGGAAGATGCAGCCCATGCTCACTTCATATCTAGCTCTCCCTCCAGAGCCACTGGGCACATGCAGACTGAACAGGGATGGTCCCACACAAGAACACACCCTCAAGACTGGGATAGATAACTGTCTCACCTAATTTCATAGAGACAGAGAAAGTTTTAAAAAGATGAGTAGACAGGGGAACATGTTTCAAATTAAAGACAAGAAAAAATGCTGAAAAATACCCTAAGGAAACTGATAAATAATTTAACTGATGAAGAGTTCATAGCAGTAGTAATATGAATGCTAACTGAACTGGGGCAAAGAATAGATGAACACAGTGAGAATTTTTAACAAAGAACTAGAAAATATAAAAAGGACAAGTCAGAGCCGAATATAATAACTGAAATTACAAATACACTAGAGGGAATTAACAGCAGATTAGGTGACAGAGAAGAACACATAAGCAGTCTGGGAAGTAGAATAATGGAAATCACTCAATCATAAGTGCAAAAAACAATTTTTTTAATGAGAATAATTTAAGGGACCTGTGGGACAACATCAAGCATACTCACATTTGCATTATAGGGGTCCCAGAGGAGAAGAGAGAGAGAAAGGGGTTGAAAAATGTATTTGATGAAATTATGGCTGAAAACTTCCCTAATCTGAAGAAAGAAACACAGAGGAAGCACAGAGAGTCCCAAACAAAATGAACCCATACACACCCACATCAAGACATATAATTAAAAGGGCAAAAGTTAAAGAGAGAATTCTAAAGGTAGCAAGAGAAAAACAAGAGTCACATACAAGGGAAGTCCCATAAGCCTATCAGCTAAGTTTTCTGCATATACTTTGCATGTCAGAAGGGAGGGGCATGATAAGATTTAAAGTGCTGAGAGGGAAAACCCTACAACCTAGGATACTTTACCCAGCAAGGTTATCATTCAGAATTGAAGGAGAGATACAGGCTTCTCAGACAAGCAAAAATTAAAAGAGCTCATCAATACTAAACCAACCTTATAAGAAGGGTTCAAAGGTCTTCTTGAAGTAAAAAAAAAAAAAACAAAAAACAAAAAACACTGGCTACAACAGGAAATAAGAAATTAAAGGACGGGGAAAATATACTGGTGAAGCAATTATATCATAAAGGCTGGGTATTTACCAGTTAAATAAGCTAGTACAAAGGTTAAAAGACAAAAATTGTAAAATCAACTGTAACTACAATAAACAGTTAAATGATAGACATGGAGATGTGAAATATGACATCAAAAACACAAAATGCTGGGAGGTGAGTAAAAAATGTAGAGCTTTCAGAATGTGTTTGAACATATATGACTATCGGTTTCAATCAAATAGTTATAGGTCAACATAAATGAACTCCATGGTAACCATAAATCAAAGATCTACTATAGATCTACCAAAACTAGAGAGAAAGGAACACAAACATAACACTGAAGAAAATCATCAAACCACAAGAGAGACACTAAAAGAAGAAAGCATCCTCCTGACTTCAAACTGCAAGTTGCAGAACGATGGCCTCAGATACACATTAGTCAATGTTTTTAAATCCCAAATGAATCCTACCTAATATTTGATAACCTTTGGGTGTATGTTTCAATGTCTGAAAGACAGTTTCCACTAGATGTTAAAGTTGTGGGATAGCTTCTAACAGGACCCAATAGGTTTATACAACAAATTTATGACCTTGGATCTCCCCAGATTGGTTAGGAAGGTGTACAATTGGTTTCCTTTAGGCTCAATGTCACCTACAGGTAGCCTTGAAAACAGCCGCTGTCATCCTGCTTTCAATGTGGACATGTTGGGTTCAATCAGTTTTCCAATGGTATGATTATTTGGCTGCAATATTTATTCCTTCACTTGGAATGGAAGATATCATTACTCATATAGAGGCTTTAACAAAATTCACCCAGCAAGCCTTAAATGATAGTAACCAAGCCGTGTGCTTGCTCAGTTCAGAAATTTCCATGATGAGAAAAGCAGTCCTACAGAATTGCATGGCCCTCAATATTCTAACAGCTTCCCAAGGGGGAGCTTATGCTGTAATACATAGTGAACATTTTGTTTTTATACCTGACGAGTCTTCTAATGCAACCCCCGCTTACGATGCATATGAAAAATTGGATTTCCCCTCTGAATGATCGTCTTCCCAGTTTAAGGGAAATGCTAGGAAAATGGTATGGTTCAAGAGGATATTGGCTTAAATCTTTACTAATGATGTTGTTGCTCCTATTTCCAACTTTGATTACAGTTTGTGTAACTTATAAAGTTTTAGTTTCTTGTTTTTTGCACTGTGTATCACCTGCTCCTACTAAGATAATGATATCTAAACAACTGGAAACTATTGACCACATCTATAGTTCTCTATAAAATAATGGACATGCACAATGCACATGCAAGGTAAAATTGGTGCAAGTCCTATTGGACAACTTGGAATTGGCCGTAAGTCCTTGCCAGACATCTTACTAGTACCACCCCCTAAAAGGAAAGAAAGAACCGGGCTATTAGGACCCAGCATCGAGGGACATGATGGACCCAAGGCACGTAAAGAACCACCCTAGCATTTAGGGACCAAATACTTGATCACCTAATGCTTTCTATTGAAAGATTAATGATCAAAAGTGGAATTAATGAAATAAAATTATTTTCAGGCAGGACAAGAAACATTTTAAACATAAAATTCTCTCTCTGCCCATTTGAGCCACTACCCCCTCCCCTTTAGTGTGATTTGTGCATCACATTATACATTAACTAGATCCCCTTAAAAGATACAGGAATGCCCACACACCAAAAAAAAGAAAAGAAAAAAAAGAAAGAAAGAAAGAAAGAAAGAAAGAAAGAAAGAAAGAAAGAAAGAAAGAAAAGAAAGAAAGAAAGAAGAAAAAGAAATTTCCTCCTGGAATCAGCGAGGTAACTCCTTAAGAGATAACTTTCCTTTCTCAATCCTGTAATGCCTCATTAATACCCACTACTCGCCTTGTTGGACTATGTAAACTATTAATATGCTACTTTGTCTCAAAAACTTATATCACGGTTTTACCTCCAATGGGTGGAACAGTCCTCAGAGTTTTCTGAAGATTGTCTCCCAGGTTATAGTCCTCAGGTTGGCTCAAATAAAAATTTCCATTTTTCTTCGATTGACTATTGATTAATTTTTTTGGACAACACAATGAAACCAAAAGATGGTTTTTTAAAAAGATAACAAATCACAAACCTTAGGCAGACTGACCAAGAAAAAAAAAAAGATTCCTAAGGAATCACTAAAATCAGGGCTGAAAAGGGAGACATCACCATTGAGCCTACTGAATTTAAAAAAACATAAGAAAATAGTATGAAAAATTTTATACCAACAAATTAGACACATATATGCAATGAAAACATTTGTAGAGAGACACAAACTTCAAAACAGACTCAATAATAGACAATCAATTAAATTAATAATTAAAAATATTCCCACAATGATGCTCCTGTCCAGATGGCATCACTGCTGAATGCTATCAAACATTTCAGATGGAAATAATAGCAACACTCCAGAAATTCTTCCAGAAAATAGAAGAGGAATGAACACTTTCAAAATAGCTCTAGTAGGCCAATATTACTGTAGTGTGAGCCTCTGACAGTTTTTTTTTTTTCTTAATTGTAATGCAAGTGCCTGACATTAAGCTTTTGATTGCTGAGGCACCACTTCAAAGACAGCTATATCAAAAAGAACAAATTGCCAACTACACGACTAGGTAAAGAGTCAGGCCACCACACCCCTGAAGTTTCCTTTGTTTTAGAGATCTCTGATTGACTTAGATAACTGACCCTTTGGCTGCTTGTTTTTCCCTTCTTGTGCTTTAATTCCCATTCTGTGTTAAATTCATCAATAAAGAGTGAATCTGAGAAACCCTAGGCCCCTCACTCTTGACCCCGATACATACATAACCCCAGGTCCCAGCTCTCTTTCTCCACCCACAACCTTTCTGTGTGGTCCAAGGCATGCCATGTACCCTCCATGACTTATGAGTAATAAACTTCGTCCTTTCACAGTCTCCTAAAGGTTATTGCTGAGGTGCCTCTTGCAATTATAATAAGAACCACAAGGGCTAGTTCAACCACAACATTGGTTCTGAAAGGGGAAATATCTGTGGGGGCTCGCCTTGGAGTACAGATAAGTGCCTCCAGGTATTTCTAGCTGACAGTATCACTATCGATTGGCTGAGACCAGCACAATTACCCTGATGCCCAAAACACACAAAGACATCCAAAATAAAGAAAATTGCATACCAATCTTTCTCATGAATATAGATGAAATAACCCTCAAGAAAATATTAACAAACTGAATTCAGAAACATGTAAAAAGGATTATATACCATGACCAAGTGGGATTTATTCTAGAAATACAAGGTTGGTTTAACATCTAAAAATCAATTTATGTAATACACTATTTTAAAAGAAGAAAGCACTGAAACATTATCATATTAACTGACACAGAAAGAGCATGTGACAAAATTCCACCACCTTTCATGATAAAAACAATTTTAAAAAACTAGGAATAGAAAGAAATTTCTTCAGCATCATAAAGGATATCTATGAAAAACCTACAGCTAACATCATATTTAGTAGTGAAAGACTGCATACCTTTTCCCTAAAGTCAGCAACAAAGACATGCTCACTACTTTTATTCATTATTGCACTGGAAGTTTGAGCCAGTTCAAACAGGGAAGAAGAAGAACTAAAAGTCATCCAGATAGGAAATAAAAAGGGAGTTTTTTTTATTCTCAGATGACATGATTTCATATGCAGACAACCCTAAGGAATCCACAAAAACGGATCTAACGGTAGAACTAATAAAGAAGTTCAACAGATCACAGAATACAAGAGTAATATATAAAACAAATTTTATTGCTGTATACATGTAGCAAATAATCCAAAAATGAAATTAAGGAACACTTAATTCTAGCTACAATAGCATCAAAAAGAATGAAATGCTTAGGCATATATTTAACAAACCAAATGTAATACTTATGCACTGAGAAACACAAATTGATGTTTGTTGAGAGAAACTAAAGATGATCTAAATAACTGGAAAGGCATTGCATGTTCATGGTTGTAAGACTCAATATTTATATGGTAATTCTCCCCAAATTGACATATAGATTCAATTCAATCTCTATCGAAATTTCAGCAGGCTTTCTTTGTAGAAACTCACAGGCTGATCCAGAAAATTCATATGGAAATGAAAAACAAAACAAAACAGAATATCCAAAACTACTTCAAAAAAGAACAAACTTGGAAGATTCCACCTTCTGATTTCAAAACTTACGATAAAAATAAAGGTAATCAACTTAGTGTGATACCGACATAGAGATAGGTCAATGGAACAGAATCGAGAGTTTAGAAATAACGAACTCTCCTTAGATTTATGGTCAATGATTTTCAATTCAATGGGGAAAGGATGGTCTTTTCAACATATGGTGCTGGCACAACTGGATATCATGCAAAAATACAAACTTCGAACCTTACTTCACAGCACACACAAAACTTAATGCAAAATGGATCAGAGACTTAAAAGTAAAACCTACAACTATAAATCTGTTAAAAGAAACCCTAGGAGAAAAATATTTGTACGCATGAGCTAGGCGATGATTTCTTAGATACAACACGCAAAGCATGATCCATAAAAGAAAAACTTGATAAATTGGACTTCGTCAAAATTTAAAACATTTATGCTTCAGAAGGCACTATTCAGAAAATGAAAAGACAAGGTACAGACTGGGAGAAAATATTTGAAAGTCACAGATCTAACAAAGAACTTGTATGCAGAATAAAGAAGAAGAATACTAAATAAATAAGAAAATGACCCCATTAAAAAATTGGGTAAAAGATTTGTATAGACATTTAACCAAAGAAGGTATAGAAATGGTTAATAAGCATATGAAAGGATGTTCACAACCACTAGTCAGTAGGGAAATATAAATCAAAACCATAATGAGATACCATGTTGCAAAAACAATAGGATGGCTATAATCCAAAATACAGATAATAACAAATATTTGGATTTGGAGAAATTTGAATCCTCATACACTTCTGGTGATAATGTAAAATAGTTGAATCTTTTTGGAAAATATTCTGGTGTTTTCTTAAAAAGTTAAACACAGAGTTACCATATGATCCAGAATGTCCATTCCTAGGGATCTACCGAAGAGAACTGAAAACATATGTTCACACAAAAACTCATGAACTCAAAATGTATATGAATATGCTTAACAGCATTGAGTTTGGGAATATTATCCATAACATTCCCAAACTAAACACAACCCAAATGCCCATAAACTGATGAATGTATAAATAGAATGTGGTATACCCATACCATGGAATATTATTTGGCAATAAAAATAACTGAAGTACTGATACATGCTACAACATGGGTGAACCTCGAAAACATTACATTAAGTGAAAGAAGCCAGACAACATGTACTATATATTGTGTGATTCCATTTATACAAAATTTCCTAAATAGGCAAATCATAGAGACAGAAAGTAGTTTATTACTTGCCTATAGGGCTGGGGGTGGGTTGGGGGGTTCGGGGTGTTGGGTAAGGGATACAAGGCGTCTTCTTGGGCTAACAAAAATATCCTAAAATTGATTGTGATAGATGCACAACTGTGAATATACGAAAAGCCATTGAATAAGGCATTTTATTTTTTAATTCATTTTTATTGCAAAAACACATAATATGAAACCTACCTTATTAACAATTTTTTAGTGTACAGTGTTGTTAACTATATGAACATTGTTGCAATCAGATCTCCGGAATTCTTCATCTTGCATGACTGCAAATCTATACTCATGGAACAACAACTCCCCATTTCCCCCTCCCCCAAGCCTTTGGCAACCAGGATTCTACTTTCTGCTTCTAAGAGTTTGACTACTTTAGGTACCCCATATAAGTGGAAACATGCTGTATTTGTCCTTTGTGAGTGGCTTACTTCACTTAGTATAATATCCTCAAAGTTCATCCATACTACAGCATATAGCAAGATTTCCTTCTTTTCAAAGGCTGAATAATATTCTGTAATATGTATACATTATATATACCACCTTTTTTAATTTATTTATTTTTAATTAGTTTCTGCTTTATAACAAAGTGAATCAGTCATACATATACATCTGTTCCCACATCCCTTCCCTCATGCATCTCCCTCCCTCCCACCCTCCCCATCCCACCCCTCCATGCGGGTCACAAAGCACCGAGCTGATCTCCCTGTGCCCTGCGGCTGCTTCCCACTATCTATCTACCTTACGTTTGGTAGTGTTATATACCACCTTTTATCCATTCACCTGTTGATAGATATTTAGGTTGTCTTCACCCCTTGGCTATTGTGAATAAGGGTACAGTGAACATGGGAGTGCAATAATCTATGCAAGATCCTGATTTCAATTATTTTGTAATGTAAATGTAAATATACCGAAGTGAGAACGCTGGATCATATGGGAGTTCTATTTTTGTTTTTTTAGGAACTTCCATACTGTTTTCCATGGCGGGTGCACAATTTTACACTCCCACCAGCGATGCACAAGGAATTCATTTTCTTCACTACCTTGCCAACACTTGCTATTTTGAGTTGTTTTTTTTTTTAATACTGGCCATGTTAACAGTTGTGAGGTGATAACTCATTGTGGTTTTGAATTGCATTTCCCTGTTGACTAGTGATGTTGAGCATTTTTCATATACCTGTAGGCCATTTATGTGTCTTCTTTGGAGAAATATCTAATCAATTCCTTTGTTCATTTTTAAATTGTGTTATTTGGGTTTTGTCTGTTTCTTTGTTTTTGAAAGCATAAGCCACAGACTGGGAAACAATATTTGCAAAGCACACATGATAAAAAACTTGTATGCGAAAGAGATAAAGAACATTCGATATTCAGTAATGAGAAATCAAACAACACAATAAACAATGAGCAAAAAAAAAAATCGAACTGACATTGCGCTTACTGGATGGTCAGTAAGCTACTGAGAAGATGTTTCACCTCATTAGTCATTAGGGAAATAACTAAAGCCAGAATGAAATACGACAACATAGCTATAAACATGGCTGAAATAAAAACAAAATACAGACAATACCAAGTGCTAGACAGACTGAGGAACAGCTAGAACTCTCCTGCATTGCTGGTGAGAATGCAAAAAATGGTATAGACTCTCTGGAAACAGTTAAAAATACACTAACGATTCAATCCAGCAAGTTAACTCCTAGATATTTACCCAAGAGAAATGAAAACTTATATTCACAAAAAATCTGTATGCAAATGTTCATAGCACTTTTCTTAGATGCTTGGGTGACTGCACACTGGCACCGGACGCAGACATATCTAGGACTACTGGACACAGTTTCTGAGCTGACATTGATCCCGGAAGCCCAAAGTGTCATGATGGGGCCCCATTAGAGTGGGGCTTATGAGGTTCTGGCAGTAAAAGGAGTTGGGGATAGAGATCAGTTCACGGTGAGCTGACTGGGTCCCTGGACAAACATAGTGGTCATTTCTCCAGTCCCCAAGCTGATAATTCTAAGTGATACACTTGGCAGTTGGAGCAATGACCTACACATTGGGTCATTGGTCTGTGGAGTAAGAGCTATCACGGTGGGGAAAGCCAAGAGGAACCTCTGCCACTGGCTCCCACCCCGGGCCAAGAGAGTACGTCCAAACCAGTATTGGATCCTGGTAAGCATAGGGGGTTAAAGCAGAGATTAGTGACATCATTGGAGACGTATGGGATGTATGGGAAGAGGAGGTAGGAGAGCCACAGGGACGAAGAGAGTGGAGAAGGAGAGAAGTTCCGGGAGTCTCTCTATGGGGGAGGGAGGAAGGGAATGGAAATGGTGAGAGGGAAGATGGAGGCTTCCACTGGATCCACTGGTAATGTTTCATAGGATGCTGGTGGATGCAGGAGATTTTGCTATATCCTTCCTTATCCATTTTAACATATTTGAAATAGCACACCATGCCTTAAAAAGTCACTGGGAGAAGTGGAAGAGGGCGGTATCCACAAACAGGCAGGCACCATCGGGGGCAGGCTCGAGGAGGAGGATTGCAGATTTACAGTGCACCCAGTCTCCCCTGCTCTGTAACTTCTCCAGCATGGCCAGCTTCTCAGGTGCAGAAACTCAGGCCCAGAAAACTGGGCCTTTGAGTTCCACAGGCAACAGCGGTTCAGACACGCCAGGACTCTCCAGGAGGTCAGCCAGAGCAGGATGCAGGAGAGAGAGGTGACTGAAGACAGAGGAGTATGAACGGGAAGGAGCAGAAGGAAGGTATGGGAGGAATGGAGGGGTGTCAGAGTAGGAGTTGGGTGGCAGACAAGGGAAATTCTAACACCCATGGGCCATAGAGAAACCAAGGGAGGCACCACTCCCCAGACATCAGTACTGCTCAGCTCAGGGAAGCTGAGAACTGACAGTTCCAAGAAAAATTGAGAGACACCTGGCTATCCACACCGACCGCCATCACAACTGGTAGGCCTTGGTTGTGCGTCCTTCAAAACTTTAAAACATACTTGTACATATACTTAAATGAATTCTCATATAGTACATAGGATTGACTGGTGTGTGTGTGTGCCCACGCACGCAAGTGATTTAACTTACAAATGTGAATCCAAAGCCATCGTTCTGCAACTTGCAGTTTGAAGTCAGGCAGGTGCTTTGGAAAGCTGTGAGAATGGCCTGATGCATTCCGTTGGACTGCCACGCTTTATGCTACTGGATGCTAAGCCACGTTGCATTCATCCATTTCCTTACTGATGGGAATTTGGAGTGCTCCCAGTTTTTCCCATCACCAACACCCTTGTGCATGGGCTCCTGTACACTACAGGTACCAGCGTGTCTCCGGAAGAAGTACCAGGCAGCGGACTTGCCGGAACATAGAGGAAATACCTATTTTTTTTTCTTCCTTTTTAAGGTCTTTGGCTCAAAGCAAGGACTCTGGAGTCAGATTGATTGGTTTCAATCCTGCCGCTGATCCCCATGAGCCGAATGACCTTGGGCCAGTGGCTGAACCTCTCAATGCCTGTTTGCTCACCGGTAAGAGGCCAGTAATAGTTGGTACTATAGTTCTAGGAGTGTCACGCTGATGCATTACTATTTATGCCCAGCGCTTAGAAGAGTGCCAGGCACAGAGTCCGTGCTGGCACTAAGTTGCTTTCAATGGATTCTGCCAAATTACCTCCCAAATGGGTCTCTTGCACCACCGCCACAGGGGTTTGCTCCTCACCTCTCCCACCCTCGGAATGGTTAAGCTCTTTGAAGGTTGTCAACCTAGTGTGTGAAACCTGATTCGTGGTTTTAGTTCACATCTCCAGGATCAGCGGTGGCGAGCATCTTTTGGGGTGTAACTGGCCACTGCGATTTCCTCTTCTTTGAATTTGCCTCAGAGGGGGGAAGGGCTGATGGAGCGAGGCCAACCCCAATCTCTCTGCCAACCCCAGTCTCTCCGCCAAACCCGCCTGCCAATAACGTTTCCTGAGCTACATTTGATGGAGCAGTTGAGACAGAGACCTTACAGAACGAAAATACGATCCCTTTGCTCTCTGGCCGACCCCTGATCACTGACTGCGGGACTCCTATGCCCATTCTCCCGTTGGGTCGTAAGGCTTGCAGTGGAAGGGAGGCTGGCAAATGCTTTCGGCGCGTGCTAGGCATCCAGTGCCTCCATCTTGACATTTCATCCTCACCACCCCTGGAGCCCGGCGCCCTCACTCCCCGACCCCCTGTATAGATGGGAAACGGAGGCTCAGAGCTGCGACTCTAACCGGAAAGGGGAGGCGGGACAGGAGGAGGCGGGCCGAGAGGCTTGACAGAGGGAGACACTCCCACCATCCCCTTCACCAGCCAACTGCTCGGACCACCCACGGGCTTGAGGGCAAAGCAGAGGCCCTCGACCCCACTGGTTAGGCCTCCAGGGGACAGGCGAACAAGGTTGCTGGTTGGCGGGGGCCGGACCAATGAGAAGGCCGCGTCGCGGGCATGGGAGGCGCGCTGAAAGTCGCGCGTCGTTTCGTTTGAGGTGAGCTCGTGCGGCGCCTGAGGTGGTTGACGCTGCCCTCTGAGCGCCGCCCGCCTCATCCGCCGTGACCGCGACCGCGACTCGGGCCATCAACAGTCGCCCCGGTTCCGCGGCCGCCCGCGTCGCGACATGAGCTCCCCAGATGAGGTGTCTGTGTGGGGAACGGGTTTCGGCCCAGAGGGCGGGGAGCAGGCCGGCGTCCACCCGGCCGGCCGCGCAGTTCCGCGGGGACCCGACCGCGGCCCCGAGCCCAGGAAGCCGCCGAGCGGCGGGGGCGGGAGCGGCTGCCCGGATCCCAAGGGCTTCCAGTCAGAGTGGGAGATGCTGGAAGCGGGAGGGCCGGTGGTGTGTGGCCGCGAAGGCCGACCTGGCTCCCCGGCTGACGACATGAGGGACCTCCTTGACCTGGCCGAGGAGTCTGCGGCGGGCACCACGCAGCAGCTGTACGACTGGGACGTGCTGGGCTTCCGCAGATACCCGTTGGCGGAGCCCTGCGCCTCCTTCGAAGTGTCCACCGGCCTCGAGGCGGGTCCCGGCGGTCCAGGAGCGACCGCCCAGAGCTGTGGGGAAGCGCCGCCGGCTCTGGCCGGCCCTCTCCACCTCGGTGGGCCCGAAGCGGGTCGGGCCTGGGGGAAGCCTAAGAGAGCCACTAAGCGTAGGTTGAACGTGGCTGCGGATCGCCAGCGCTTCTCCGAGGAAGCCCTGGGCCTGCTGCTATCCGACTCCGAGTCCTCAGATGAGTTCAGTGACACAGAGCTGATGACGGTGAGTACTTACCCCGGAGGAGGAGGCCAGGCCGAGCCCAGCAGACCCGAGGATCCCGGGGACACTCCCAGTCACTTGAATTTCCAAATCAGGGAGAATTTCCTTCACGTGACAGGCTCTTCCCTGTCCTCGGCTCTGCGAGGACTCTCTTCGGTTGTGGAAAGGCAGGGCGTGGGAGAGCAGGGCATCTCTTCCCCTAAGAAAATGCAGAGCGTGCTCTGGGGGAACGGGGGCAGCAAGCCCAGCTACCCGGGAGCTGCTGCTGCTGCTGCTACGGCAGGTGGCCTGCCGCAGGTCACTCCTAGGAAGAAGGGGACCCTGGAGAAGAAATCCCTCGGGGGAGCCTCCACACTTGCCCTGGGGAAAAACTTCCCTTCCTGGGGGCAGCGAATCTGGGCACCTCCGCTGGAACCGGCCACCTTCCCCCCAGTCTCTGGTATTCCGCTGCTTGGGAGATCCAAGAGGTATACCTTGGGCCCTTCCGGAACCAAACAGGCCAAGCACACCAGCGCTGGGAAGAAATCGGTGGTCACGTGGACAAGGGAGTCTGAGGCTGTGGCGGGAGAAGATAAGGACCCAAATAGAGACCCAGCCCCAAAGGGCCAAGTGAGTAGGCCAGGCTCCTCCTGTCTCCCCACTCTTCCCCGCCCCCACCGCACCCAAAGCACACGTCTTCACCCATGCTGCCTCTGTCCACCCCTCAGGGGTCGTCATTGGGTGCCCCTCGGTCACTGGGTCATTATGATGCCTGATCGGGCTCCTTTTACTAGGGACAAACAGTAAGGTAGCACTTTGGGTGTGCTGGGCCTGGTTCTCCACCCTTGGCCTGTTTCCAGCGTCCTCTGAGAGACTGGGGCTGGGATGGAAGGGAGGGTTGGTAGCTGAATTGGGTCGGGGGATCCCTTAAAAGCTTCCCCGAAAAGCCTCAGTATTCAGACTCACCAGCTTCCTGAATCCTATCTCCTAGGTGTTCCCCAGACCTTCCTTGCAGGGGCCCTGGGCTTACTCAGTGCCCCACTGTTGTCCCTAGATCAGCTCTGCCTGCTGGCCTGGGGCTGACGGAGGGAGAAAGTGCTAATGAGATCAACCTTTCAATTCCCTTCCCGATTCCCTGCCTCACCCCGGCCCAAATCACACAACTCTCTCTCTCTCTCTCTCTCTCTCTCTCTCTCTCACACACACACACACACACACACACACACACACACACACACTTCCTTAGTCCAAATCGGTGAAAAATTTTTGATTCAGCTGCCAGCTCACAGGCCAGGGACATCTTATCCGCGCATGCATCGTGGAAAAGCCAGCAGTGGCGAGGTCGACACCAGAGGCCCCCAAGATCCAGGAAACTCAGAGCCCTTGGCCCTGAACCAGGGAGAAGTCATGCCCGGGGGGCCTGCCCCCTCAGGTGAGTGTCGTGGGTTTGATAGGAGGGGAGGGGAGAGGGGTGGAGGGCAGAAAGCTCTGGCTCTGTCTCTGTTGGGGGCACAGCCTTTCTGCCAGGCAGCTTCTCCCACAGGAGACGGGGTGCTGGCAGGGCTGGCCTTGAGCCACATCATCCTGTGTGTGGGGTTTGTGCGGCGGGGCTGATCGGTGGCAGTGCCACAAACAGCTCCTCCGGGTGTAGCCTTACAGGGGAACAGCCTTTTCTGTTAAGTCCTTTTCGCCCACATTGCTCTCCCACGTGCTGGCTGTGGCTGCAGCTCTGGGAGGGGCGAATCCAGAGGCACATAGCTTGGGGACCACAATGCAATGGCGAAATGGCTGCCCCCGGGTAACAGCGGAGGCAGGCCCAGAGAGAAGGTTCGGGCTTCTGGGCAGAGCAGGGGCGGCTGGTCGCCAGCAGAGGGTGGTGCCGCCTCACCTCATGGTAGACCCCACTTGGCCCTTTCCACCTCACTGGGAGCCTGGGAAGCTGGATTGTGTGTCCTTTCCCTCTCAGGTGACTGGGAGCCACTGGACCATCCCCCAAGACCGGAAACGCCGCAGCAGCCACTGGGAATGCCGGGCTGTCCTTGGGTAATGCTTCGTCTGGCTCCTGGAAATGCAGGCCCAAACTCGAGGGTGGGATCTGGGTCCAAGTTCAGCTGACATGTGTGGGGCCACCCCTCCCCTGCCCCCATCACGTACCCCATGGAGGGAGCCCACCTGCTTTCCACTGAGGAGCCCTTGCCATTCTAGCCACCCGGCTTTGGGGTGCAGGGCCTGGTGGAGAGGAGAAGGTGGAGGAGAGAGGAGGCCAGATTATACTAATCATTTCTCTTCCTCCTGTGTCTGCTGGCCTAGTGTCTCGTGCTACAGAGAGAAGTAGACGCCCTTAAGAAGAAACTTGGTATGAGGAACCAGGGACGGAGAGCGGTATCTTAGTTCAGAACCCGGGTGGGCACCTGGGGTGGGGGTGGGCTGCAGGTGCAGTCAGCCTCGCAGGGACCAACATCCCTGTGGGGAGGAGAACCTAGCAGGCCTGGCCCTGGAGCCGGCTGTGCATGTACAACTGGGCATGTGTACAAGCAGCAAAGTACTGTCTGGACTGCACGCACACTGTGCCAACCAGACCCGTCCTAGTGAAACTCCTTCTGATAGGACTTTTAGAGATGCCTCGTTGATTTTCCCTTGAACTGCTGCTTGGTGTGGCTTCTAAGGTTCTTGTTGGATTGTTTGTTTGTGTGTGTGACGAGATCTGAATGGTTGTGGCACGGCCCACAGCATCAGAGCTGCTGGCACACTTTGTTTCCCTTTAGGAACCAGTTTCACATTCAATTCCGGTGGTGGGGAGTGATCTGGTCCAGAGCTCTTTGCATCGGGTCTGGAGGGGGTTTCAGGTTTCAGGGCTACGCGGTTCCTCACGGGGATAGGGGACGGGCTTCCATATCCCTCTCTCTGGAGTGCCTACTAATGCCTGTCCCTGTTGCAGACACCATGAAGGACATGGCTCTCAGGATCCTGACACTTTGAAGTGAGTGTTACACACACCGTACCCCTTCCCACAGTCCTGGCTGTTGAGCAGGGCTGGGGGCTGGCCCTGGCTTGAGGCTCTTCCCTGACTCTGCTGTTTTACAGGTTGAGCCCATCGTCTTCCTGCAGGAGGGGCAGCTGGTACCTTTGGAGCCCGGGAGCTGTGGCCAAGCTCGTTCCCTCCTGTTCTGCCTCAGCTAGGGCTTCCTCTACCCTTGTTTTGCCCCCTCCCCAGTTTCACAGCAGTTTCCAAAAAAAGTACCTCTCATATTATGTGTTCTGCCTTCTCTCTGGAGGGGTAGGGGTAGGGTTAGGGGGCCGGGGAGGGGCACTGCTCCACGTCAGAGCCTTTTCCAGAACAGTATCTGTCGCATCCTGTGGTGGGGACTCTGGACCAGCCTCTGCTACCATCCCTGCAGTCAAGTCAGCGGACTGCCCCAGGTCTGCGTCCTGTGTGTGCTCTCCCTGGCCACATTGACACGTCCTCCCTTGCCCCCGAAGGCCCTCTTCTAATTCTCTCCAAACCACCCTCCTCCTTTGGGGTCTGGTGGTTCCCATTCATCTCTGCCATTCACCCTCCCCATCAGCAGGAACTCATGACCCCCTTCCAGAGCTCCACTCTGGAAGCATTCACATCCTCCCTGCCCTCACCAGCTGACCACCCTCCTCCAGCCTGGTCGTCTCTATACCCTTGAGTGGAAATTGGCCCGTCAGGTTCTATGGCAAGTGTGGTTAGTAGGTCTGTGTTCTTGCATGGTCCCTGTCAAATACTCTTCCACCAGCCCCATGGCACAGATTTTCCTGGAAATTATATTTCTGTGTCCCAGCTCAATCTCCCAGACTGCCTCTTTAGGACACACGAGATTGAGTCTGAGCTCCATGTTCAATTTCCCCCTCACTGGAGGTTGGGGAGCACTTCCTTCCCTCAGCCGGGACCCAGGGCTGTACTAGCCTGAGAGTCGGACAGACCTGTGTTTGAGTGCGGCGATTCTGCCTGGCACCCTTCCCAAAAGACCGGTGTTTTACTACACAAAAGGGGGTGTGATGGTAGATAGCATATTCAAGGTTGGTGACTGTGTGTCCCTGTGTGTGAATAAAAGTAATCAGGGATAATCTCCCTTGAGGGAGAAAGATGTGATTCAGGGAGTAAAGAGAGTAGAGGCTGGTCCAGGTTCTGTAAGGCATTGAATGAGCAAAAGCAAGGGTCGGATCTGTTGTGTTCAAGGGTTGTCGTTAAATTCCCAAAGCATAGGCGGGGGAGGATGCAGAAGTCACCAAACCCCACGACAGGGTGTCGGGATGCTCGAAATGTTGGATTCGCTGGAGGAGGCTCTCGATCCTACTCTGTGATCCTATGATGTCTGACAGCTACTGTGGGTGTGGATGGAATGAGATTGGGAAGAGTGGCTCCTCAGAGTAGCTCATCTTAGAATCAGGGGACCCATATATGAGACCACCCAACATGAGCTACCCGGGACAGGGGCAGGGTGGGCGCAGTGAGGATGGGAAGTAAGGAGTGACTGCGCCTGGACAATGGGGAGCACTTGAGTCCACCCTTCCCCCATATTCTCACAGTGACTCGCTTCCAGAGTCCATGGCATGAGCTCAGGTGGACAGACCACATGTGGGATGGGGCAGTCACAGACCTCAGGGTCAGAAAAGGACATTCGTGGGACTTAATCCACTCAAACCCCTCCCTTGAGAAGGTGGGCTTGATTGCTGCCCAGGCCTCTGGCTGGATTCCTAGGATGTACCCAGTGCCCCCCCCCCAGTCCAGCCTGTACCAGGCTTATGTTCTAGCCCCTCTTGCTTCGGCACTGCTCCCCACTGAGCTGAGGCCATTACCAATGAGTGTGTGTGCACTTCGAGGAAACAGAGCCAGCGTAGACTTTGGACCTGCCTCTAACCTGTAGAGACAGTCATTCCAGGTCTTGTGTTCCTGCAGACACTCTGGAGAGTGTGAAGCTAAGTACAGGCTGGAGACCACCATCACAGGAACTCGCTTCCCCGTGCACACTATGGATGGTATGGGACCAGCTCAGTGGTAGGGCACCATCCCTTCCATCCTGAAGCCCTCTGGCTCAGAGCCCATTCCCTCTAGCCTCTAACCACAGTGTGCACACTGGGGGGAAAGTGAAACCAGAAGAGAAATACTGCCCCAAGCCCTCAGGACCCGGCTATATCCCAGACCAATGTGGAGACTGCCATCACACCTGGGAGAAACCCAACTTCCTCAGGGCTCTTAACTCTGGCCCCTCAGGTCCCAACCCCACACCTGAAAGGGCAGTGAGGGCCATTGAGCAGAGAAGCAGCCCCAGCTCACACCTTATTCTGGCTCTAGCCCCTTCCACTCCAGACCTGTTTCCCACCCGGGCAGTGACTGCCACCACGCCCTAGGGGAAGATGCAGCCCATGCTCACTTCATATCTAGCTCTCCCTCCAGAGCCACTGGGCACATGCAGACTGAACAGGGATGGTCCCACACAAGAACACACCCTCAAGACTGGGATAGATAACTGTCTCACCTAATTTCATAGAGACAGAGAAAGTTTTAAAAAGATGAGTAGACAGGGGAACATGTTTCAAATTAAAGACAAGAAAAAATGCTGAAAAATACCCTAAGGAAACTGATAAATAATTTAACTGATGAAGAGTTCATAGCAGTAGTAATATGAATGCTAACTGAACTGGGGCAAAGAATAGATGAACACAGTGAGAATTTTTAACAAAGAACTAGAAAATATAAAAAGGACAAGTCAGAGCCGAATATAATAACTGAAATTACAAATACACTAGAGGGAATTAACAGCAGATTAGGTGACAGAGAAGAACACATAAGCAGTCTGGGAAGTAGAATAATGGAAATCACTCAATCATAAGTGCAAAAAACAATTTTTTTAATGAGAATAATTTAAGGGACCTGTGGGACAACATCAAGCATACTCACATTTGCATTATAGGGGTCCCAGAGGAGAAGAGAGAGAGAAAGGGGTTGAAAAATGTATTTGATGAAATTATGGCTGAAAACTTCCCTAATCTGAAGAAAGAAACACAGAGGAAGCACAGAGAGTCCCAAACAAAATGAACCCATACACACCCACATCAAGACATATAATTAAAAGGGCAAAAGTTAAAGAGAGAATTCTAAAGGTAGCAAGAGAAAAACAAGAGTCACATACAAGGGAAGTCCCATAAGCCTATCAGCTAAGTTTTCTGCATATACTTTGCATGTCAGAAGGGAGGGGCATGATAAGATTTAAAGTGCTGAGAGGGAAAACCCTACAACCTAGGATACTTTACCCAGCAAGGTTATCATTCAGAATTGAAGGAGAGATACAGGCTTCTCAGACAAGCAAAAATTAAAAGAGCTCATCAATACTAAACCAACCTTATAAGAAGGGTTCAAAGGTCTTCTTGAAGTAAAAAAAAAAAAAACAAAAAACAAAAAACACTGGCTACAACAGGAAATAAGAAATTAAAGGACGGGGAAAATATACTGGTGAAGCAATTATATCATAAAGGCTGGGTATTTACCAGTTAAATAAGCTAGTACAAAGGTTAAAAGACAAAAATTGTAAAATCAACTGTAACTACAATAAACAGTTAAATGATAGACATGGAGATGTGAAATATGACATCAAAAACACAAAATGCTGGGAGGTGAGTAAAAAATGTAGAGCTTTCAGAATGTGTTTGAACATATATGACTATCGGTTTCAATCAAATAGTTATAGGTCAACATAAATGAACTCCATGGTAACCATAAATCAAAGATCTACTATAGATCTACCAAAACTAGAGAGAAAGGAACACAAACATAACACTGAAGAAAATCATCAAACCACAAGAGAGACACTAAAAGAAGAAAGCATCCTCCTGACTTCAAACTGCAAGTTGCAGAACGATGGCCTCAGATACACATTAGTCAATGTTTTTAAATCCCAAATGAATCCTACCTAATATTTGATAACCTTTGGGTGTATGTTTCAATGTCTGAAAGACAGTTTCCACTAGATGTTAAAGTTGTGGGATAGCTTCTAACAGGACCCAATAGGTTTATACAACAAATTTATGACCTTGGATCTCCCCAGATTGGTTAGGAAGGTGTACAATTGGTTTCCTTTAGGCTCAATGTCACCTACAGGTAGCCTTGAAAACAGCCGCTGTCATCCTGCTTTCAATGTGGACATGTTGGGTTCAATCAGTTTTCCAATGGTATGATTATTTGGCTGCAATATTTATTCCTTCACTTGGAATGGAAGATATCATTACTCATATAGAGGCTTTAACAAAATTCACCCAGCAAGCCTTAAATGATAGTAACCAAGCCGTGTGCTTGCTCAGTTCAGAAATTTCCATGATGAGAAAAGCAGTCCTACAGAATTGCATGGCCCTCAATATTCTAACAGCTTCCCAAGGGGGAGCTTATGCTGTAATACATAGTGAACGTTTTGTTTTTATACCTGACGAGTCTTCTAATGCAACCCCCGCTTACGATGCATATGAAAAATTGGATTTCCCCTCTGAATGATCGTCTTCCCAGTTTAAGGGAAATGCTAGGAAAATGGTATGGTTCAAGAGGATATTGGCTTAAATCTTTACTAATGATGTTGTTGCTCCTATTTCCAACTTTGATTACAGTTTGTGTAACTTATAAAGTTTTAGTTTCTTGTTTTTTGCACTGTGTATCACCTGCTCCTACTAAGATAATGATATCTAAACAACTGGAAACTATTGACCACATCTATAGTTCTCTATAAAATAATGGACATGCACAATGCACATGCAAGGTAAAATTGGTGCAAGTCCTATTGGACAACTTGGAATTGGCCGTAAGTCCTTGCCAGACATCTTACTAGTACCACCCCCTAAAAGGAAAGAAAGAACCGGGCTATTAGGACCCAGCATCGAGGGACATGATGGACCCAAGGCACGTAAAGAACCACCCTAGCATTTAGGGACCAAATACTTGATCACCTAATGCTTTCTATTGAAAGATTAATGATCAAAAGTGGAATTAATGAAATAAAATTATTTTCAGGCAGGACAAGAAACATTTTAAACATAAAATTCTCTCTCTGCCCATTTGAGCCACTAACCCCTCCCCTTTAGTGTGATTTGTGCATCACATTATACATTAACTAGATCCCCTTAAAAGATACAGGAATGCCCACACACCAAAAAAAAGAAAAGAAAAAAAAGAAAGAAAGAAAGAAAGAAAGAAAGAAAGAAAGAAAGAAAGAAAGAAAGAAAGAAAGAAAAGAAAGAAAGAAAGAAGAAAAAGAAATTTCCTCCTGGAATCAGCGAGGTAACTCCTTAAGAGATAACTTTCCTTTCTCAATCCTGTAATGCCTCATTAATACCCACTACTCGCCTTGTTGGACTATGTAAACTATTAATATGCTACTTTGTCTCAAAAACTTATATCACGGTTTTACCTCCAATGGGTGGAACAGTCCTCAGAGTTTTCTGAAGATTGTCTCCCAGGTTATAGTCCTCAGGTTGGCTCAAATAAAAATTTCCATTTTTCTTCGATTGACTATTGATTAATGTTTTTGGACAACACAATGAAACCAAAAGATGGTTTTTTAAAAAGATAACAAATCACAAACCTTAGGCAGACTGACCAAGAAAAAAAAAAAAGATTCCTAAGGAATCACTAAAATCAGGGCTGAAAAGGGAGACATCACCATTGAGCCTACTGAATTTAAAAAAACATAAGAAAATAGTATGAAAAATTTTATACCAACAAATTAGACACATATATGCAATGAAAACATTTGTAGAGAGACACAAACTTCAAAACAGACTCAATAATAGACAATCAATTAAATTAATAATTAAAAATATTCCCACAATGATGCTCCTGTCCAGATGGCATCACTGCTGAATGCTATCAAACATTTCAGATGGAAATAATAGCAACACTCCAGAAATTCTTCCAGAAAATAGAAGAGGAATGAACACTTTCAAAATAGCTCTAGTAGGCCAATATTACTGTAGTGTGAGCCTCTGACAGTTTTTTTTTTCTTAATTGTAATGCAAGTGCCTGACATTAAGCTTTTGATTGCTGAGGCACCACTTCAAAGACAGCTATATCAAAAAGAACAAATTGCCAACTACACGACTAGGTAAAGAGTCAGGCCACCACACCCCTGAAGTTTCCTTTGTTTTAGAGATCTCTGATTGACTTAGATAACTGACCCTTTGGCTGCTTGTTTTTCCCTTCTTGTGCTTTAATTCCCATTCTGTGTTAAATTCATCAATAAAGAGTGAATCTGAGAAACCCTAGGCCCCTCACTCTTGACCCCGATACATACATAACCCCAGGT
The DNA here is from genome assembly GCF_964341445.2 of Mesoplodon mirus. NCBI lineage: Eukaryota > Metazoa > Chordata > Mammalia > Artiodactyla > Ziphiidae > Mesoplodon > Mesoplodon mirus. The sequence continues at coordinate 60,513,055 of NC_138981.1, read as the reverse complement.
CCCAGCTCTCTTTCTCCACCCACAACCTTTCTGTGTGGTCCAAGGCATGCCATGTACCCTCCATGACTTATGAGTAATAAACTTCGTCCTTTCACAGTCTCCTAAAGGTTATTGCTGAGGTGCCTCTTGCAATTATAATAAGAACCACAAGGGCTAGTTCAACCACAACATTGGTTCTGAAAGGGGAAATATCTGTGGGGGCTCGCCTTGGAGTACAGATAAGTGCCTCCAGGTATTTCTAGCTGACAGTATCACTATCGATTGGCTGAGACCAGCACAATTACCCTGATGCCCAAAACACACAAAGACATCCAAAATAAAGAAAATTGCATACCAATCTTTCTCATGAATATAGATGAAATAACCCTCAAGAAAATATTAACAAACTGAATTCAGAAACAAATAAAAAGGATTATATACCATGACCAAGTGGGATTTATTCTAGAAATACAAGGTTGGTTTAACATCTAAAAATCAATTTATGTAATACACTATTTTAAAAGAAGAAAGCACTGAAACATTATCATATTAACTGACACAGAAAGAGCATGTGACAAAATTCCACCACCTTTCATGATAAAAACAATTTTAAAAAACTAGGAATAGAAAGAAATTTCTTCAGCATCATAAAGGATATCTATGAAAAACCTACAGCTAACATCATATTTAGTAGTGAAAGACTGCATACCTTTTCCCTAAAGTCAGCAACAAAGACATGCTCACTACTTTTATTCATTATTGCACTGGAAGTTTGAGCCAGTTCAAACAGGGAAGAAGAAGAACTAAAAGTCATCCAGATAGGAAATAAAAAGGGAGTTTTTTTTATTCTCAGATGACATGATTTCATATGCAGACAACCCTAAGGAATCCACAAAAACGGATCTAACGGTAGAACTAATAAAGAAGTTCAACAGATCACAGAATACAAGAGTAATATATAAAACAAATTTTATTGCTGTATACATGTAGCAAATAATCCAAAAATGAAATTAAGGAACACTTAATTCTAGCTACAATAGCATCAAAAAGAATGAAATGCTTAGGCATATATTTAACAAACCAAATGTAATACTTATGCACTGAGAAACACAAATTGATGTTTGTTGAGAGAAACTAAAGATGATCTAAATAACTGGAAAGGCATTGCATGTTCATGGTTGTAAGACTCAATATTTATATGGTAATTCTCCCCAAATTGACATATAGATTCAATTCAATCTCTATCGAAATTTCAGCAGGCTTTCTTTGTAGAAACTCACAGGCTGATCCAGAAAATTCATATGGAAATGAAAAACAAAACAAAACAGAATATCCAAAACTACTTCAAAAAAGAACAAACTTGGAAGATTCCACCTTCTGATTTCAAAACTTACGATAAAAATAAAGGTAATCAACTTAGTGTGATACCGACATAGAGATAGGTCAATGGAACAGAATCGAGAGTTTAGAAATAACGAACTCTCCTTAGATTTATGGTCAATGATTTTCAATTCAATGGGGAAAGGATGGTCTTTTCAACATATGGTGCTGGCACAACTGGATATCATGCAAAAATACAAACTTCGAACCTTACTTCACAGCACACACAAAACTTAATGCAAAATGGATCAGAGACTTAAAAGTAAAACCTACAACTATAAATCTGTTAAAAGAAACCCTAGGAGAAAAATATTTGTACGCATGAGCTAGGCGATGATTTCTTAGATACAACACGCAAAGCATGATCCATAAAAGAAAAACTTGATAAATTGGACTTCGTCAAAATTTAAAACATTTATGCTTCAGAAGGCACTATTCAGAAAATGAAAAGACAAGGTACAGACTGGGAGAAAATATTTGAAAGTCACAGATCTAACAAAGAACTTGTATGCAGAATAAAGAAGAAGAATACTAAATAAATAAGAAAATGACCCCATTAAAAAATTGGGTAAAAGATTTGTATAGACATTTAACCAAAGAAGGTATAGAAATGGTTAATAAGCATATGAAAGGATGTTCACAACCACTAGTCAGTAGGGAAATATAAATCAAAACCATAATGAGATACCATGTTGCAAAAACAATAGGATGGCTATAATCCAAAATACAGATAATAACAAATATTTGGATTTGGAGAAATTTGAATCCTCATACACTTCTGGTGATAATGTAAAATAGTTGAATCTTTTTGGAAAATATTCTGGTGTTTTCTTAAAAAGTTAAACACAGAGTTACCATATGATCCAGAATGTCCATTCCTAGGGATCTACCGAAGAGAACTGAAAACATATGTTCACACAAAAACTCATGAACTCAAAATGTATATGAATATGCTTAACAGCATTGAGTTTGGGAATATTATCCATAACATTCCCAAACTAAACACAACCCAAATGCCCATAAACTGATGAATGTATAAATAGAATGTGGTATACCCATACCATGGAATGTTATTTGGCAATAAAAATAACTGAAGTACTGATACATGCTACAACATGGGTGAACCTCGAAAACATTACATTAAGTGAAAGAAGCCAGACAACATGTACTATATATTGTGTGATTCCATTTATACAAAATTTCCTAAATAGGCAAATCATAGAGACAGAAAGTAGTTTATTACTTGCCTATAGGGCTGGGGGTGGGTTGGGGGGTTCGGGGTGTTGGGTAAGGGATACAAGGCGTCTTCTTGGGCTAACAAAAATATCCTAAAATTGATTGTGATAGATGCACAACTGTGAATATACGAAAAGCCATTGAATAAGGCATTTTATTTTTTAATTCATTTTTATTGCAAAAACACATAATATGAAACCTACCTTATTAACAATTTTTTAGTGTACAGTGTTGTTAACTATATGAACATTGTTGCAATCAGATCTCCGGAATTCTTCATCTTGCATGACTGCAAATCTATACTCATGGAACAACAACTCCCCATTTCCCCCTCCCCCAAGCCTTTGGCAACCAGGATTCTACTTTCTGCTTCTAAGAGTTTGACTACTTTAGGTACCCCATATAAGTGGAAACATGCTGTATTTGTCCTTTGTGAGTGGCTTACTTCACTTAGTATAATATCCTCAAAGTTCATCCATACTACAGCATATAGCAAGATTTCCTTCTTTTCAAAGGCTGAATAATATTCTGTAATATGTATACATTATATATACCACCTTTTTTAATTTATTTATTTTTAATTAGTTTCTGCTTTATAACAAAGTGAATCAGTCATACATATACATCTGTTCCCACATCCCTTCCCTCATGCATCTCCCTCCCTCCCACCCTCCCCATCCCACCCCTCCATGCGGGTCACAAAGCACCGAGCTGATCTCCCTGTGCTCTGCGGCTGCTTCCCACTATCTATCTACCTTACGTTTGGTAGTGTTATATACCACCTTTTATCCATTCACCTGTTGATAGATATTTAGGTTGTCTTCACCCCTTGGCTATTGTGAATAAGGGTACAGTGAACATGGGAGTGCAATAATCTATGCAAGATCCTGATTTCAATTATTTTGTAATGTAAATGTAAATATACCGAAATGAGAACGCTGGATCATATGGGAGTTCTATTTTTGTTTTTTTAGGAACTTCCATACTGTTTTCCATGGCGGGTGCACAATTTTACACTCCCACCAGCGATGCACAAGGAATTCATTTTCTTCACTACCTTGCCAACACTTGCTATTTTGAGTTGTTTTTTTTTTTTATACTGGCCATGTTAACAGTTGTGAGGTGATAACTCATTGTGGTTTTGAATTGCATTTCCCTGTTGACTAGTGATGTTGAGCATTTTTCATATACCTGTAGGCCATTTATGTGTCTTCTTTGGAGAAATATCTAATCAATTCCTTTGTTCATTTTTAAATTGTGTTATTTGGGTTTTGTCTGTTTCTTTGTTTTTGAAAGCATAAGCCACAGACTGGGAAACAATATTTGCAAAGCACACATGATAAAAAACTTGTATGCGAAAGAGATAAAGAACATTCGATATTCAGTAATGAGAAATCAAACAACACAATAAACAATGAGCAAAAAAAAAAATCGAACTGACATTGCGCTTACTGGATGGTCAGTAAGCTACTGAGAAGATGTTTCACCTCATTAGTCATTAGGGAAATAACTAAAGCCAGAATGAAATACGACAACATAGCTATAAACATGGCTGAAATAAAAACAAAATACAGACAATACCAAGTGCTAGACAGACTGAGGAACAGCTAGAACTCTCCTGCATTGCTGGTGAGAATGCAAAAAATGGTATAGACTCTCTGGAAACAGTTAAAAATACACTAACGATTCAATCCAGCAAGTTAACTCCTAGATATTTACCCAAGAGAAATGAAAACTTATATTCACAAAAAAATCTGTATGCAAATGTTCATAGCACTTTTCTTAGATGCTTGGGTGACTGCACACTGGCACCGGACACAGACATATCTAGGACTACTGGACACAGTTTCTGAGCTGACATTGATCCCGGAAACCCAAAGTGTCATGATGGGGCCCCATTAGAGTGGGGCTTATGAGGTTCTGGCAGTAAAAGGAGTTGGGGATAGAGATCAGTTCACGGTGAGCTGACTGGGTCCCTGGACAAACATAGTGGTCATTTCTCCAGTCCCCAAGCTGATAATTCTAAGTGATACACTTGGCAGTTGGAGCAATGACCTACACATTGGGTCATTGGTCTGTGGAGTAAGAGCTATCACGGTGGGGAAAGCCAAGAGGAACCTCTGCCACTGGCTCCCACCCCGGGCCAAGAGAGTACGTCCAAACCAGTATTGGATCCTGGTAAGCGTAGGGGGTTAAAGCAGAGATTAGTGACATCATTGGAGACGTATGGGATGTATGGGAAGAGGAGGTAGGAGAGCCACAGGGACGAAGAGAGTGGAGAAGGAGAGAAGTTCCGGGAGTCTCTCTATGGGGGAGGGAGGAAGGGAATGGAAATGGTGAGAGGGAAGATGGAGGCTTCCACTGGATCCACTGGTAATGTTTCATAGGATGCTGGTGGATGCAGGAGATTTTGCTATATCCTTCCTTATCCATTTTAACATATTTGAAATAGCACACCATGCCTTAAAAAGTCACTGGGAGAAGTGGAAGAGGGCGGTATCCACAAACAGGCAGGCACCATCGGGGGCAGGCTCGAGGAGGAGGATTGCAGATTTACAGTGCACCCAGTCTCCCCTGCTCTGTAACTTCTCCAGCACGGCCAGCTTCTCAGGTGCAGAAACTCAGGCTCAGAAAACTGGGCCTTTGAGTTCCACAGGCAACAGCGGTTCAGACACGCCAGGACTCTCCAGGAGGTCAGCCAGAGCAGGATGCAGGAGAGAGAGGTGACTGAAGACAGAGGAGTATGAACGGGAAGGAGCAGAAGGAAGGTATGGGAGGAATGGAGGGGTGTCAGAGTAGGAGTTGGGTGGCAGACAAGGGAAATTCTAACACCCATGGGCCATAGAGAAACCAAGGGAGGCACCACTCCCCAGACATCAGTACTGCTCAGCTCAGGGAAGCTGAGAACTGACAGTTCCAAGAAAAATTGAGAGACACCTGGCTATCCACACCGACCGCCATCACAACTGGTAGGCCTTGGTTGTGCGTCCTTCAAAACTTTAAAACATACTTGTACATATACTTAAATGAATTCTCATATAGTACATAGGATTGACTGGTGTGTGTGTGTGCCCACGCACGCAAGTGATTTAACTTACAAATGTGAATCCAAAGCCATCGTTCTGCAACTTGCAGTTTGAAGTCAGGCAGGTGCTTTGGAAAGCTGTGAGAATGGCCTGATGCATTCCGTTGGACTGCCACGCTTTATGCTACTGGATGCTAAGCCACGTTGCATTCATCCATTTCCTTACTGATGGGAATTTGGAGTGCTCCCAGTTTTTCCCATCACCAACACCCTTGTGCATGGGCTCCTGTACACTACAGGTACCAGCGTGTCTCCGGAAGAAGTACCAGGCAGCGGACTTGCCGGAACATAGAGGAAATACCTATTTTTTTTTTCTTCCTTTTTAAGGTCTTTGGCTCAAAGCAAGGACTCTGGAGTCAGATTGATTGGTTTCAATCCTGCCGCTGATCCCCATGAGCCGAATGACCTTGGGCCAGTGGCTGAACCTCTCAATGCCTGTTTGCTCACCGGTAAGAGGCCAGTAATAGTTGGTACTATAGTTCTAGGAGTGTCACGCTGATGCATTACTATTTATGCCCAGCGCTTAGAAGAGTGCCAGGCACAGAGTCCGTGCTGGCACTAAGTTGCTTTCAATGGATTCTGCCAAATTACCTCCCAAATGGGTCTCTTGCACCACCGCCACAGGGGTTTGCTCCTCACCTCTCCCACCCTCGGAATGGTTAAGCTCTTTGAAGGTTGTCAACCTAGTGTGTGAAACCTGATTCGTGGTTTTAGTTCACATCTCCAGGATCAGCGGTGGCGAGCATCTTTTGGGGTGTAACTGGCCACTGCGATTTCCTCTTCTTTGAATTTGCCTCAGAGGGGGGAAGGGCTGATGGAGCGAGGCCAACCCCAATCTCTCTGCCAACCCCAGTCTCTCCGCCAAACCCGCCTGCCAATAACGTTTCCTGAGCTACATTTGATGGAGCAGTTGAGACAGAGACCTTACAGAACGAAAATACGATCCCTTTGCTCTCTGGCCGACCCCTGATCACTGACTGCGGGACTCCTATGCCCATTCTCCCGTTGGGTCGTAAGGCTTGCAGTGGAAGGGAGGCTGGCAAATGCTTTCGGCGCGTGCTAGGCATCCAGTGCCTCCATCTTGACATTTCATCCTCACCACCCCTGGAGCCCGGCGCCCTCACTCCCCGACCCCCTGTATAGATGGGAAACGGAGGCTCAGAGCTGCGACTCTAACCGGAAAGGGGAGGCGGGACAGGAGGAGGCGGGCCGAGAGGCTTGACAGAGGGAGACACTCCCACCATCCCCTTCACCAGCCAACTGCTCGGACCACCCACGGGCTTGAGGGCAAAGCAGAGGCCCTCGACCCCACTGGTTAGGCCTCGAGGGGACAGGCGAACAAGGTTGCTGGTTGGCGGGGGCCGGACCAATGAGAAGGCCGCGTCGCGGGCATGGGAGGCGCGCTGAAAGTCGCGCGTCGTTTCGTTTGAGGTGAGCTCGTGCGGCGCCTGAGGTGGTTGACGCTGCCCTCTGAGCGCCGCCCGCCTCATCCGCCGTGACCGCGACCGCGACTCGGGCCATCAACAGTCGCCCCGGTTCCGCGGCCGCCCGCGTCGCGACATGAGCTCCCCAGATGAGGTGTCTGTGTGGGGAACGGGTTTCGGCCCAGAGGGCGGGGAGCGGGCCGGCGTCCACCCGGCCGGCCGCGCAGTTCCGCGGGGACCCGACCGCGGCCCCGAGCCCAGGAAGCCGCCGAGCGGCGGGGGCGGGAGCGGCTGCCCGGATCCCAAGGGCTTCCAGTCAGAGTGGGAGATGCTGGAAGCGGGAGGGCCGGTGGTGTGTGGCCGCGAAGGCCGACCTGGCTCCCCGGCTGACGACATGAGGGACCTCCTTGACCTGGCCGAGGAGTCTGCGGCGGGCACCACGCAGCAGCTGTACGACTGGGACGTGCTGGGCTTCCGCAGATACCCGTTGGCGGAGCCCTGCGCCTCCTTCGAAGTGTCCACCGGCCTCGAGGCGGGTCCCGGCGGTCCAGGAGCGACCGCCCAGAGCTGTGGGGAAGCGCCGCCGGCTCTGGCCGGCCCTCTCCACCTCGGTGGGCCCGAAGCGGGTCGGGCCTGGGGGAAGCCTAAGAGAGCCACTAAGCGTAGGTTGAACGTGGCTGCGGATCGCCAGCGCTTCTCCGAGGAAGCCCTGGGCCTGCTGCTATCCGACTCCGAGTCCTCAGATGAGTTCAGTGACACAGAGCTGATGACGGTGAGTACTTACCCCGGAGGAGGAGGCCAGGCCGAGCCCAGCAGACCCGAGGATCCCGGGGACACTCCCAGTCACTTGAATTTCCAAATCAGGGAGAATTTCCTTCACGTGACAGGCTCTTCCCTGTCCTCGGCTCTGCGAGGACTCTCTTCGGTTGTGGAAAGGCAGGGCGTGGGAGAGCAGGGCATCTCTTCCCCTAAGAAAATGCAGAGCGTGCTCTGGGGGAACGGGGGCAGCAAGCCCAGCTACCCGGGAGCTGCTGCTGCTGCTGCTACGGCAGGTGGCCTGCCGCAGGTCACTCCTAGGAAGAAGGGGACCCTGGAGAAGAAATCCCTCGGGGGAGCCTCCACACTTGCCCTGGGGAAAAACTTCCCTTCCTGGGGGCAGCGAATCTGGGCACCTCCGCTGGAACCGGCCACCTTCCCCCCAGTCTCTGGTATTCCGCTGCTTGGGAGATCCAAGAGGTATACCTTGGGCCCTTCCGGAACCAAACAGGCCAAGCACACCAGCGCTGGGAAGAAATCGGTGGTCACGTGGACAAGGGAGTCTGAGGCTGTGGCGGGAGAAGATAAGGACCCAAATAGAGACCCAGCCCCAAAGGGCCAAGTGAGTAGGCCAGGCTCCTCCTGTCTCCCCACTCTTCCCCGCCCCCACCGCACCCAGAGCACACGTCTTCACCCATGCTGCCTCTGTCCACCCCTCAGGGGTCGTCATTGGGTGCCCCTCGGTCACTGGGTCATTATGATGCCTGATCGGGCTCCTTTTACTAGGGACAAACAGTAAGGTAGCACTTCGGGTGTGCTGGGCCTGGTTCTCCACCCTTGGCCTGTTTCCAGCGTCCTCTGAGAGACTGGGGCTGGGATGGAAGGGAGGGTTGGTAGCTGAATTGGGTCGGGGGATCCCTTAAAAGCTTCCCCGAAAAGCCTCAGTATTCAGACTCACCAGCTTCCTGAATCCTATCTCCTAGGTGTTCCCCAGACCTTCCTTGCAGGGGCCCTGGGCTTACTCAGTGCCCCACTGTTGTCCCTAGATCAGCTCTGCCTGCTGGCCTGGGGCTGACGGAGGGAGAAAGTGCTAATGAGATCAACCTTTCAATTCCCTTCCCGATTCCCTGCCTCACCCCGGCCCAAATCACACAACTCTCTCTCTCTCTCTCTCTCTCTCTCTCTCACACACACACACACACACACACACACACACACACACACTTCCTTAGTCCAAATCGGTGAAAAATTTTTGATTCAGCTGCCAGCTCACAGGCCAGGGACATCTTATCCGTGCATGCATCGTGGAAAAGCCAGCAGTGGCGAGGTCGACACCAGAGGCCCCCAAGATCCAGGAAACTCAGAGCCCTTGGCCCTGAACCAGGGAGAAGTCATGCCCGGGGGGCCTGCCCCCTCAGGTGAGTGTCGTGGGTTTGATAGGAGGGGAGGGGAGAGGGGTGGAGGGCAGAAAGCTCTGGCTCTGTCTCTGTTGGGGGCACAGCCTTTCTGCCAGGCAGCTTCTCCCACAGGAGACGGGGTGCTGGCAGGGCTGGCCTTGAGCCACATCATCCTGTGTGTGGGGTTTGTGCGGCGGGGCTGATCGGTGGCAGTGCCACAAACAGCTCCTCCGGGTGTAGCCTTACAGGGGAACAGCCTTTTCTGTTAAGTCCTTTTCGCCCACATTGCTCTCCCACGTGCTGGCTGTGGCTGCAGCTCTGGGAGGGGCGAATCCAGAGGCACATAGCTTGGGGACCACAATGCAATGGCGAAATGGCTGCCCCCGGGTAACAGCGGAGGCAGGCCCAGAGAGAAGGTTCGGGCTTCTGGGCAGAGCAGGGGCGGCTGGTCGCCAGCAGAGGGTGGTGCCGCCTCACCTCACGGTAGACCCCACTTGGCCCTTTCCACCTCACTGGGAGCCTGGGAAGCTGGATTGTGTGTCCTTTCCCTCTCAGGTGACTGGGAGCCACTGGACCATCCCCCAAGACCGGAAACGCCGCAGCAGCCACTGGGAATGCCGGGCTGTCCTTGGGTAATGCTTCGTCTGGCTCCTGGAAATGCAGGCCCAAACTCGAGGGTGGGATCTGGGTCCAAGTTCAGCTGACATGTGTGGGGCCACCCCTCCCCTGCCCCCATCACGTACCCCATGGAGGGAGCCCACCTGCTTTCCACTGAGGAGCCCTTGCCATTCTAGCCACCCGGCTTTGGGGTGCAGGGCCCGGTGGAGAGGAGAAGGTGGAGGAGAGAGGAGGCCAGATTATACTAATCATTTCTCTTCCTCCTGTGTCTGCTGGCCTAGTGTCTCGTGCTACAGAGAGAAGTAGACGCCCTTAAGAAGAAACTTGGTATGAGGAACCAGGGACGGAGAGCGGTATCTTAGTTCAGAACCCGGGTGGGCACCTGGGGTGGGGGTGGGCTGCAGGTGCAGTCAGCCTCGCAGGGACCAACATCCCTGTGGGGAGGAGAACCTAGCAGGCCTGGCCCTGGAGCCGGCTGTGCATGTACAACTGGGCATGTGTACAAGCAGCAAAGTACTGTCTGGACTGCACGCACACTGTGCCAACCAGACCCGTCCTAGTGAAACTCCTTCTGATAGGACTTTTAGAGATGCCTCGTTGATTTTCCCTTGAACTGCTGCTTGGTGTGGCTTCTAAGGTTCTTGTTGGATTGTTTGTTTGTGTGTGTGACGAGATCTGAATGGTTGTGGCACGGCCCACAGCATCAGAGCTGCTGGCACACTTTGTTTCCCTTTAGGAACCAGTTCCACATTCAATTCCGGTGGTGGGGAGTGATCTGGTCCAGAGCTCTTTGCATCGGGTCTGGAGGGGGTTTCAGGTTTCAGGGCTACGCGGTTCCTCACGGGGATAGGGGACGGGCTTCCATATCCCTCTCTCTGGAGTGCCTACTAATGCCTGTCCCTGTTGCAGACACCATGAAGGACATGGCTCTCAGGATCCTGACACTTTGAAGTGAGTGTTACACACACCGTACCCCTTCCCACAGTCCTGGCTGTTGAGCAGGGCTGGGGGCTGGCCCTGGCTTGAGGCTCTTCCCTGACTCTGCTGTTTTACAGGTTGAGCCCATCGTCTTCCTGCAGGAGGGGCAGCTGGTACCTTTGGAGCCCGGGAGCTGTGGCCAAGCTCGTTCCCTCCTGTTCTGCCTCAGCTAGGGCTTCCTCTACCCTTGTTTTGCCCCCTCCCCAGTTTCACAGCAGTTTCCAAAAAAAGTACCTCTCATATTATGTGTTCTGCCTTCTCTCTGGAGGGGTAGGGGTAGGGTTAGGGGGCCGGGGAGGGGCACTGCTCCACGTCAGAGCCTTTTCCAGAACAGTATCTGTCGCATCCTGTGGTGGGGACTCTGGACCAGCCTCTGCTACCATCCCTGCAGTCAAGTCAGCGGACTGCCCCAGGTCTGCGTCCTGTGTGTGCTCTCCCTGGCCACATTGACACGTCCTCCCTTGCCCCCGAAGGCCCTCTTCTAATTCTCTCCAAACCACCCTCCTCCTTTGGGGTCTGGTGGTTCCCATTCATCTCTGCCATTCACCCTCCCCATCAGCAGGAACTCATGACCCCCTTCCAGAGCTCCACTCTGGAAGCATTCACATCCTCCCTGCCCTCACCAGCTGACCACCCTCCTCCAGCCTGGTCGTCTCTATACCCTTGAGTGGAAATTGGCCCGTCAGGTTCTATGGCAAGTGTGGTTAGTAGGTCTGTGTTCTTGCATGGTCCCTGTCAAATACTCTTCCACCAGCCCCATGGCACAGATTTTCCTGGAAATTATATTTCTGTGTCCCAGCTCAATCTCCCAGACTGCCTCTTTAGGACACACGAGATTGAGTCTGAGCTCCATGTTCAACTTCCCCCTCACTGGAGGTTGGGGAGCACTTCCTTCCCTCAGCCGGGACCCAGGGCTGTACTAGCCTGAGACTCAGAGGGACAGATCTGTGTTTGAGTGCGGCGATTCTGCCTGGCACCCTTCCCAAACGACCGGTGTTTTACTACACAAAAGGGGGTATGATGGTAGATAGGACATTCAAGGTTGGTGACTGTGTGTCCCTGTGTGTGAATAAAAGTAATCAGGGATAATCTCCCTTGAGGGAGAAAGATGTGATTCAGGGAGTAAAGAGAGTAGAGGCTGGTCCAGGTTCTGTAAGGCATTGAATGAGCAAAAGCAAGGGTCGGATCTGTTGTGTTCAAGGGTTGTCGTTAAATTCCCAAAGCATAGGCGGGGGAGGATGCAGAAGTCACCAAACCCCACGACAGGGTGTCGGGATGCTCGAAATGTTGGATTCGCTGGAGGAGGCTCTCGATCCTACTCTGTGATCCTATGATGTCTGACAGCTACTGTGGGTGTGGATGGAATGAGATTGGGAAGAGTGGCTCCTCAGAGTAGCTCATCTTAGAATCAGGGGACCCATATATGAGACCACCCAACATGAGCTACCCGGGACAGGGGTAGGGTGGGCGCAGTGAGGATGGGAAGTAAGGAGTGACTGCGCCTGGACAATGGGGAGCACTTGAGTCCACCCTTCCCCCATATTCTCACAGTGACTCGCTTCCAGAGTCCATGGCATGAGCTCAGGTGGACAGACCACATGTGGGATGGGGCAGTCACAGACCTCAGGGTCAGAAAAGGACATTCGTGGGACTTAATCCACTCAAACCCCTCCCTGGAGAAGGTGGGCTTGATTGCTGCCCAGGCCTCTGGCTGGATTCCTAGGATGTACCCAGTGCCCCACCCCCAGTCCAGCCTGTACCAGGCTTATGTTCTAGCCCCTCTTGCTTCGGCACTGCTCCCCACTGAGCTGAGGCCATTACCAATGAGTGTGTGTGCACTTCGAGGAAACAGAGCCAGCGTAGACTTTGGACCTGCCTCTAACCTGTAGAGACAGTCATTCCAGGTCTTGTGTTCCTGCAGACACTCTGGAGAGTGTGAAGCTAAGTACAGGCTGGAGACCACCATCACAGGAACTCGCTTCCCCGTGCACACTATGGATGGTATGGGACCAGCTCAGTGGTAGGGCACCATCCCTTCCATCCTGAAGCCCTCTGGCTCAGAGCCCATTCCCTCTAGCCTCTAACCACAGTGTGCACACTGGGGGGAAAGTGAAACCAGAAGAGAAATACTGCCCCAAGCCCTCAGGACCCGGCTATATCCCAGACCAATGTGGAGACTGCCATCACACCTGGGAGAAACCCAACTTCCTCAGGGCTCTTAACTCTGGCCCCTCAGGTCCCAACCCCACACCTGAAAGGGCAGTGAGGGCCATTGAGCAGAGAAGCAGCCCCAGCTCACACCTTATTCTGGCTCTAGCCCCTTCCACTCCAGACCTGTTTCCCACCCGGGCAGTGACTGCCACCACGCCCTAGGGGAAGATGCAGCCCATGCTCACTTCATATCTAGCTCTCCCTCCAGAGCCACTGGGCACATGCAGACTGAACAGGGATGGTCCCACACAAGAACACACCCTCAAGACTGGGATAGATAACTGTCTCACCTAATTTCATAGAGACAGAGAAAGTTTTAAAAAGATGAGTAGACAGGGGAACATGTTTCAAATTAAAGACAAGAAAAAATGCTGAAAAATACCCTAAGGAAACTGATAAATAATTTAACTGATGAAGAGTTCATAGCAGTAGTAATATGAATGCTAACTGAACTGGGGCAAAGAATAGATGAACACAGTGAGAATTTTTAACAAAGAACTAGAAAATATAAAAAGGACAAGTCAGAGCCGAATATAATAACTGAAATTACAAATACACTAGAGGGAATTAACAGCAGATTAGGTGACAGAGAAGAACACATAAGCAGTCTGGGAAGTAGAATAATGGAAATCACTCAATCATAAGTGCAAAAAACAATTTTTTTAATGAGAATAATTTAAGGGACCTGTGGGACAACATCAAGCATACTCACATTTGCATTATAGGGGTCCCAGAGGAGAAGAGAGAGAGAAAGGGGTTGAAAAATGTATTTGATGAAATTATGGCTGAAAACTTCCCTAATCTGAAGAAAGAAACACAGAGGAAGCACAGAGAGTCCCAAACAAAATGAACCCATACACACCCACATCAAGACATATAATTAAAAGGGCAAAAGTTAAAGAGAGAATTCTAAAGGTAGCAAGAGAAAAACAAGAGTCACATACAAGGGAAGTCCCATAAGCCTATCAGCTAAGTTTTCTGCATATACTTTGCATGTCAGAAGGGAGGGGCATGATAAGATTTAAAGTGCTGAGAGGGAAAACCCTACAACCTAGGATACTTTACCCAGCAAGGTTATCATTCAGAATTGAAGGAGAGATAAAGGCTTCTCAGACAAGCAAAAATTAAAAGAGCTCATCAATACAAAACCAACCTTACAAGAAGGGTTAAAAGGTCTTCTTGAAGTAAAAAAAAAAAAAAAAAAAAAAAAATAACACTGGCTACAACAGGAAATAAGAAATTAAAGGACGGGGAAAATATACTGGTGAAGCAATTATATCATAAAGGCTGGGTATTTACCAGTTAAATAAGCTAGTACAAAGGTTAAAAGACAAAAATTGTAAAATCAACTGTAACTACAATAAACAGTTAAATGATGGACATGGAGATGTGAAATATGACATCAAAAACACAAAATGCTGGGAGGTGAGTAACAAATATACAGCTTTCAGAATGTGTTTGAACTTAATGACTATCGGTTTCAATCAAATAGTTATAGGTCAACATAAATGAACTCCATGGTAACCATAAATCAAAGACCTACTATAGATCTACCATAACTAGAGAGAAAGGAACACAAACATAACACTGAAGAAAATCATTAAACCACAAGAGAGACACTAAAAGAAGAAAGCATCCTCCTGACTTCAAACTGCAAGTTGCAGAATGATGGCCTCAGATACACATTAGTAAATGTTTTTAAATCCCAAATGAATCCTACCTAATATTTGATAACCTTTGGGTGTATGTTTCAATGTCTGAAAGACAGTTTCCACTAGATGTTAAAGTTGTGGGATAGCTTCTAACAGGACCCAATAGGTTTATACAACAAATTTATGACCTTGGATCTCCCCAGATTGGTTAGGAAGGTGTACAATTGGTTTCCTTTAGGCTCAATGTCACCTACAGGTAGCCTTGAAAACAGCCGCTGTCATCCTGCTTTCAATGTGGGCATGTTGGGTTCAATCAGTTTTCCAATGGTATGATTATTTGGCTGCAATATTTATTCTTTCACTTGGAATAGAAGATATCATTACTCATATAGAGGCTTTAACAAAATTCACCCAGCAAGCCTTAAATGATAGTAACCAAGCCGTGTGCTTGCTCAGTTCAGAAATTTCCATGATGAGAAAAGAAGTCCTACAGAATTGCATGGCCCTCAATATTCTAACAGCTTCCCAAGGGGGAGCTTATGCTGTAATACATAGTGAATGTTTTGTTTTTATACCTGATGAGTCTTCTAATGCAACCCCCGCTTCTGATGTGTATGAAAAATTGGATTTCCACTCTGAATGATCGTCTTCCCAGTTTAAGGGAAATGCTAGGAAAATGGTATGGTTCAAGAGGATATTGGCTTAAATCTTTACTAATGATATTGTTGCTCCTATTTCCAACTTTGATTACAGTTTGTGTAACTTATAAAGTTTTAGTTTCTTGTTTTTTGCTCTGTGTATCACCTGCTCCTACTAAGATAATGATATCTAAACAACTGGAAACTATTGACCACATCTATAGTTCTCTATAAAATAATGGACATGCACAATGCACATGCAAGGTAAAATTGGTGCAAGTCCTATTGGACAACTTGGAATTGGCCGTAAGTCCTTGCCAGACATCTTACTAGTACCACCCCCTAAAAGGAAAGAAAGAACCAGGCTATTAGGACCCAGCATCGAGGGACATGATGGACCCAAGGCACGTAAAGAACCACCCTAGCATTTAGGGACCAAATACTTGATCACCTAATGCTTTCTATTGAAAGATTAATGATCAAAAGTGGAATTAATGAAATAAAATTATTTTCAGGCAGGACAAGAAACATTTTAAACATAAAATTCTCTCTCTGCCCATTTGAGCCACTACCCCCTCCCCTTTAGTGTGATTTGTGCATCACATTATACATTAACTAGATCCCCTTAAAAGATACAGGAATGCCCACACACCAAAAAAAAGAAAAGAAAAAAAAGAAAGAAAGAAAGAAAGAAAGAAAGAAAGAAAGAAAGAAAGAAAGAAAGAAAGAAAAGAAAGAAAGAAAGAAGAAAAAGAAATTTCCTCCTGGAATCAGCGAGGTAACTCCTTAAGAGATAACTTTCCTTTCTCAATCCTGTAATGCCTCATTAATACCCACTACTCGCCTTGTTGGACTATGTAAACTATTAATATGCTACTTTGTCTCAAAAACTTATATCACGGTTTTACCTCCAATGGGTGGAACAGTCCTCAGAGTTTTCTGAAGATTGTCTCCCAGGTTATAGTCCTCAGGTTGGCTCAAATAAAAATTTCCATTTTTCTTCGATTGACTATTGATTAATTTTTTTGGACAACACAATGAAACCAAAAGATGGTTTTTTAAAAAGATAACAAATCACAAACCTTAGGCAGACTGACCAAGAAAAAAAAAAAAGATTCCTAAGGAATCACTAAAATCAGGGCTGAAAAGGGAGACATCACCATTGAGCCTACTGAATTTAAAAAAACATAAGAAAATAGTATGAAAAATTTTATACCAACAAATTAGACACATATATGCAATGAAAACATTTGTAGAGAGACACAAACTTCAAAACAGACTCAATAATAGACAATCAATTAAATTAATAATTAAAAATATTCCCACAATGATGCTCCTGTCCAGATGGCATCACTGCTGAATGCTATCAAACATTTCAGATGGAAATAATAGCAACACTCCAGAAATTCTTCCAGAAAATAGAAGAGGAATGAACACTTTCAAAATAGCTCTAGTAGGCCAATATTACTGTAGTGTGAGCCTCTGACAGTTTTTTTTTTCTTAATTGTAATGCAAGTGCCTGACATTAAGCTTTTGATTGCTGAGGCACCACTTCAAAGACAGCTATATCAAAAAGAACAAATTGCCAACTACACGACTAGGTAAAGAGTCAGGCCACCACACCCCTGAAGTTTCCTTTGTTTTAGAGATCTCTGATTGACTTAGATAACTGACCCTTTGGCTGCTTGTTTTTCCCTTCTTGTGCTTTAATTCCCATTCTGTGTTAAATTCATCAATAAAGAGTGAATCTGAGAAACCCTAGGCCCCTCACTCTTGACCCCGATACATACATAACCCCAGGTCCCAGCTCTCTTTCTCCACCCACAACCTTTCTGTGTGGTCCAAGGCATGCCATGTACCCTCCATGACTTATGAGTAATAAACTTCGTCCTTTCACAGTCTCCTAAAGGTTATTGCTGAGGTGCCTCTTGCAATTATAATAAGAACCACAAGGGCTAGTTCAACCACAACATTGGTTCTGAAAGGGGAAATATCTGTGGGGGCTCGCCTTGGAGTACAGATAAGTGCCTCCAGGTATTTCTAGCTGACAGTATCACTATCGATTGGCTGAGACCAGCACAATTACCCTGATGCCCAAAACACACAAAGACATCCAAAATAAAGAAAATTGCATACCAATCTTTCTCATGAATATAGATGAAATAACCCTCAAGAAAATATTAACAAACTGAATTCAGAAACAAATAAAAAGGATTATATACCATGACCAAGTGGGATTTATTCTAGAAATACAAGGTTGGTTTAACATCTAAAAATCAATTTATGTAATACACTATTTTAAAAGAAGAAAGCACTGAAACATTATCATATTAACTGACACAGAAAGAGCATGTGACAAAATTCCACCACCTTTCATGATAAAAACAATTTTAAAAAACTAGGAATAGAAAGAAATTTCTTCAGCATCATAAAGGATATCTATGAAAAACCTACAGCTAACATCATATTTAGTAGTGAAAGACTGCATACCTTTTCCCTAAAGTCAGCAACAAAGACATGCTCACTACTTTTATTCATTATTGCACTGGAAGTTTGAGCCAGTTCAAACAGGGAAGAAGAAGAACTAAAAGTCATCCAGATAGGAAATAAAAAGGGAGGTTTTTTTATTCTCAGATGACATGATTTCATATGCAGACAACCCTAAGGAATCCACAAAAACGGATCTAACGGTAGAACTAATAAAGAAGTTCAACAGATCACAGAATACAAGAGTAATATATAAAACAAATTTTATTGCTGTATACATGTAGCAAATAATCCAAAAATGAAATTAAGGAACACTTAATTCTAGCTACAATAGCATCAAAAAGAATGAAATGCTTAGGCATATATTTAACAAACCAAATGTAATACTTATGCACTGAGAAACACAAATTGATGTTTGTTGAGAGAAACTAAAGATGATCTAAATAACTGGAAAGGCATTGCATGTTCATGGTTGTAAGACTCAATATTTATATGGTAATTCTCCCCAAATTGACATATAGATTCAATTCAATCTCTATCGAAATTTCAGCAGGCTTTCTTTGTAGAAACTCACAGGCTGATCCAGAAAATTCATATGGAAATGAAAAACAAAACAAAACAGAATATCCAAAACTACTTCAAAAAAGAACAAACTTGGAAGATTCCACCTTCTGATTTCAAAACTTACGATAAAAATAAAGGTAATCAACTTAGTGTGATACCGACATAGAGATAGGTCAATGGAACAGAATCGAGAGTTTAGAAATAACGAACTCTCCTTAGATTTATGGTCAATGATTTTCAATTCAATGGGGAAAGGATGGTCTTTTCAACATATGGTGCTGGCACAACTGGATATCATGCAAAAATACAAACTTCGAACCTTACTTCACAGCACACACAAAACTTAATGCAAAATGGATCAGAGACTTAAAAGTAAAACCTACAACTATAAATCTGTTAAAAGAAACCCTAGGAGAAAAATATTTGTACGCATGAGCTAGGCGATGATTTCTTAGATACAACACGCAAAGCATGATCCATAAAAGAAAAACTTGATAAATTGGACTTCGTCAAAATTTAAAACATTTATGCTTCAGAAGGCACTATTCAGAAAATGAAAAGACAAGGTACAGACTGGGAGAAAATATTTGAAAGTCACAGATCTAACAAAGAACTTGTATGCAGAATAAAGAAGAAGAATACTAAATAAATAAGAAAATGACCCCATTAAAAAATTGGGTAAAAGATTTGTATAGACATTTAACCAAAGAAGGTATAGAAATGGTTAATAAGCATATGAAAGGATGTTCACAACCACTAGTCAGTAGGGAAATATAAATCAAAACCATAATGAGATACCATGTTGCAAAAACAATAGGATGGCTATAATCCAAAATACAGATAATAACAAATATTTGGATTTGGAGAAATTTGAATCCTCATACACTTCTGGTGATAATGTAAAATAGTTGAATCTTTTTGGAAAATATTCTGGTGTTTTCTTAAAAAGTTAAACACAGAGTTACCATATGATCCAGAATGTCCATTCCTAGGGATCTACCGAAGAGAACTGAAAACATATGTTCACACAAAAACTCATGAACTCAAAATGTATATGAATATGCTTAACAGCATTGAGTTTGGGAATATTATCCATAACATTCCCAAACTAAACACAACCCAAATGCCCATAAACTGATGAATGTATAAATAGAATGTGGTATACCCATACCATGGAATATTATTTGGCAATAAAAATAACTGAAGTACTGATACATGCTACAACATGGGTGAACCTCGAAAACATTACATTAAGTGAAAGAAGCCAGACAACATGTACTATATATTGTGTGATTCCATTTATACAAAATTTCCTAAATAGGCAAATCATAGAGACAGAAAGTAGTTTATTACTTGCCTATAGGGCTGGGGGTGGGTTGGGGGGTTCGGGGTGTTGGGTAAGGGATACAAGGCGTCTTCTTGGGCTAACAAAAATATCCTAAAATTGATTGTGATAGATGCACAACTGTGAATATACGAAAAGCCATTGAATAAGGCATTTTATTTTTTAATTCATTTTTATTGCAAAAACACATAATATGAAACCTACCTTATTAACAATTTTTTAGTGTACAGTGTTGTTAACTATATGAACATTGTTGCAATCAGATCTCCGGAATTCTTCATCTTGCATGACTGCAAATCTATACTCATGGAACAACAACTCCCCATTTCCCCCTCCCCCAAGCCTTTGGCAACCAGGATTCTACTTTCTGCTTCTAAGAGTTTGACTACTTTAGGTACCCCATATAAGTGGAAACATGCTGTATTTGTCCTTTGTGAGTGGCTTACTTCACTTAGTATAATATCCTCAAAGTTCATCCATACTACAGCATATAGCAAGATTTCCTTCTTTTCAAAGGCTGAATAATATTCTGTAATATGTATACATTATATATACCACCTTTTTTAATTTATTTATTTTTAATTAGTTTCTGCTTTATAACAAAGTGAATCAGTCATACATATACATCTGTTCCCACATCCCTTCCCTCATGCATCTCCCTCCCTCCCACCCTCCCCATCCCACCCCTCCATGCGGGTCACAAAGCACCGAGCTGATCTCCCTGTGCTCTGCGGCTGCTTCCCACTATCTATCTACCTTACGTTTGGTAGTGTTATATACCACCTTTTATCCATTCACCTGTTGATAGATATTTAGGTTGTCTTCACCCCTTGGCTATTGTGAATAAGGGTACAGTGAACATGGGAGTGCAATAATCTATGCAAGATCCTGATTTCAATTATTTTGTAATGTAAATGTAAATATACCGAAGTGAGAACGCTGGATCATATGGGAGTTCTATTTTTGTTTTTTTAGGAACTTCCATACTGTTTTCCATGGCGGGTGCACAATTTTACACTCCCACCAGCGATGCACAAGGAATTCATTTTCTTCACTACCTTGCCAACACTTGCTATTTTGAGTTGTTTTTTTTTTTAATACTGGCCATGTTAACAGTTGTGAGGTGATAACTCATTGTGGTTTTGAATTGCATTTCCCTGTTGACTAGTGATGTTGAGCATTTTTCATATACCTGTAGGCCATTTATGTGTCTTCTTTGGAGAAATATCTAATCAATTCCTTTGTTCATTTTTAAATTGTGTTATTTGGGTTTTGTCTGTTTCTTTGTTTTTGAAAGCATAAGCCACAGACTGGGAAACAATATTTGCAAAGCACACATGATAAAAAACTTGTATGCGAAAGAGATAAAGAACATTCGATATTCAGTAATGAGAAATCAAACAACACAATAAACAATGAGCAAAAAAAAAAATCGAACTGACATTGCGCTTACTGGATGGTCAGTAAGCTACTGAGAAGATGTTTCACCTCATTAGTCATTAGGGAAATAACTAAAGCCAGAATGAAATACGACAACATAGCTATAAACATGGCTGAAATAAAAACAAAATACAGACAATACCAAGTGCTAGACAGACTGAGGAACAGCTAGAACTCTCCTGCATTGCTGGTGAGAATGCAAAAAATGGTATAGACTCTCTGGAAACAGTTAAAAATACACTAACGATTCAATCCAGCAAGTTAACTCCTAGATATTTACCCAAGAGAAATGAAAACTTATATTCACAAAAAATCTGTATGCAAATGTTCATAGCACTTTTCTTAGATGCTTGGGTGACTGCACACTGGCACCGGACACAGACATATCTAGGACTACTGGACACAGTTTCTGAGCTGACATTGATCCCGGAAGCCCAAAGTGTCATGATGGGGCCCCATTAGAGTGGGGCTTATGAGGTTCTGGCAGTAAAAGGAGTTGGGGATAGAGATCAGTTCACGGTGAGCTGACTGGGTCCCTGGACAAACATAGTGGTCATTTCTCCAGTCCCCAAGCTGATAATTCTAAGTGATACACTTGGCAGTTGGAGCAATGACCTACACATTGGTCTGTGGAGTAAGAGCTATCACGGTGGGGAAAGCCAAGAGGAACCTCTGCCACTGGCTCCCACCCCGGGCCAAGAGAGTACGTCCAAACCAGTATTGGATCCTGGTGAGCATAACGGGGTAAAGCAGAGATTAGTGACATCATTGGAGACGTATGGGATGTATGGGAAGAGGAGGTAGGAGAGCCACAGGGACGAAGAGAGTGGAGAAGGAGAGAAGTTCCGGGAGTCTCTCTATGGGGGAGGGAGGAAGGGAATGGAAATGGTGAGAGGGAAGATGGAGGCTTCCACTGGATCCACTGGTAATGTTTCATAGGATGCTGGTGGATGCAGGAGATTTTGCTATATCCTTCCTTATCCATTTTAACATATTTGAAATAGCACACCATGCCTTAAAAAGTCACTGGGAGAAGTGGAAGAGGGCGGTATCCACAAACAGGCAGGCACCATCGGGGGCAGGCTCGAGGAGGAGGATTGCAGATTTACAGTGCACCCAGTCTCCCCTGCTCTGTAACTTCTCCAGCACGGCCAGCTTCTCAGGTGCAGAAACTCAGGCTCAGAAAACTGGGCCTTTGAGTTCCACAGGCAACAGCGGTTCAGACACGCCAGGACTCTCCAGGAGGTCAGCCAGAGCAGGATGCAGGAGAGAGAGGTGACTGAAGACAGAGGAGTATGAACGGGAAGGAGCAGAAGGAAGGTATGGGAGGAATGGAGGGGTGTCAGAGTAGGAGTTGGGTGGCAGACAAGGGAAATTCTAACACCCATGGGCCATAGAGAAACCAAGGGAGGCACCACTCCCCAGACATCAGTACTGCTCAGCTCAGGGAAGCTGAGAACTGACAGTTCCAAGAAAAATTGAGAGACACCTGGCTATCCACACCGACCGCCATCACAACTGGTAGGCCTTGGTTGTGCGTCCTTCAAAACTTTAAAACATACTTGTACATATACTTAAATGAATTCTCATATAGTACATAGGATTGACTGGTGTGTGTGTGTGCCCACGCACGCAAGTGATTTAACTTACAAATGTGAATCCAAAGCCATCGTTCTGCAACTTGCAGTTTGAAGTCAGGCAGGTGCTTTGGAAAGCTGTGAGAATGGCCTGATGCATTCCGTTGGACTGCCACGCTTTATGCTACTGGATGCTAAGCCACGTTGCATTCATCCATTTCCTTACTGATGGGAATTTGGAGTGCTCCCAGTTTTTCCCATCACCAACACCCTTGTGCATGGGCTCCTGTACACTACAGGTACCAGCGTGTCTCCGGAAGAAGTACCAGGCAGCGGACTTGCCGGAACATAGAGGAAATACCTATTTTTTTTTTCTTCCTTTTTAAGGTCTTTGGCTCAAAGCAAGGACTCTGGAGTCAGATTGATTGGTTTCAATCCTGCCGCTGATCCCCATGAGCCGAATGACCTTGGGCCAGTGGCTGAACCTCTCAATGCCTGTTTGCTCACCGGTAAGAGGCCAGTAATAGTTGGTACTATAGTTCTAGGGGTGTCACGCTGATGCATTACTATTTATGCCCAGCGCTTAGAAGAGTGCCAGGCACAGAGTCCGTGCTGGCACTAAGTTGCTTTCAATGGATTCTGCCAAATTACCTCCCAAATGGGTCTCTTGCACCACCGCCACAGGGGTTTGCTCCTCACCTCTCCCACCCTCGGAATGGTTAAGCTCTTTGAAGGTTGTCAACCTAGTGTGTGAAACCTGATTCGTGGTTTTAGTTCACATCTCCAGGATCAGCGGTGGCGAGCATCTTTTGGGGTGTAACTGGCCACTGCGATTTCCTCTTCTTTGAATTTGCCTCAGAGGGGGGAAGGGCTGATGGAGCGAGGCCAACCCCAATCTCTCTGCCAACCCCAGTCTCTCCGCCAAACCCGCCTGCCAATAACGTTTCCTGAGCTACATTTGATGGAGCAGTTGAGACAGAGACCTTACAGAACGAAAATACGATCCCTTTGCTCTCTGGCCGACCCCTGATCACTGACTGCGGGACTCCTATGCCCATTCTCCCGTTGGGTCGTAAGGCTTGCGGTGGAAGGGAGGCTGGCAAATGCTTTCGGCGCGTGCTAGGCATCCAGTGCCTCCATCTTGACATTTCATCCTCACCACCCCTGGAGCCCGGCGCCCTCACTCCCCGACCCCCTGTATAGATGGGAAACGGAGGCTCAGAGCTGCGACTCTAACCGGAAAGGGGAGGCGGGACAGGAGGAGGCGGGCCGAGAGGCTTGACAGAGGGAGACACTCCCACCATCCCCTTCACCAGCCAACTGCTCGGACCACCCACGGGCTTGAGGGCAAAGCAGAGGCCCTCGACCCCACTGGTTAGGCCTCGAGGGGACAGGCGAACAAGGTTGCTGGTTGGCGGGGGCCGGACCAATGAGAAGGCCGCGTCGCGGGCATGGGAGGCGCGCTGAAAGTCGCGCCTCGTTTCGTTTGAGGTGAGCTCGTGCGGCGCCTGAGGTGGTTGACAGCTGCCCTCTGAGCGCCGCCCGCCTCATCCGCCGTGACCGCGACCGCGACTCGGGCCATCAACAGTCGCCCCGGTTCCGCGGCCGCCCGCGTCGCGACATGAGCTCCCCAGATGAGGTGTCTGTGTGGGGAACGGGTTTCGGCCCAGAGGGCGGGGAGCGGGCCGGCGTCCACCCGGCCGGCCGCGCAGTTCCGCGGGGACCCGACCGCGGCCCCGAGCCCAGGAAGCCGCCGAGCGGCGGGGGCGGGAGCGGCTGCCCGGATCCCAAGGGCTTCCAGTCAGAGTGGGAGATGCTGGAAGCGGGAGGGCCGGTGGTGTGTGGCCGCGAAGGCCGACCTGGCTCCCCGGCTGACGACATGAGGGACCTCCTTGACCTGGCCGAGGAGTCTGCGGCGGGCACCACGCAGCAGCTGTACGACTGGGACGTGCTGGGCTTCCGCAGATACCCGTTGGCGGAGCCCTGCGCCTCCTTCGAAGTGTCCGCCGGCCTCGAGGCGGGTCCCGGCGGTCCAGGAGCGACCGCCCAGAGCTGTGGGGAAGCGCCGCCGGCTCTGGCCGGCCCTCTCCACCTCGGTGGGCCCGAAGCGGGTCGGGCCTGGGGGAAGCCTAAGAGAGCCACTAAGCGTAGGTTGAACGTGGCTGCGGATCGCCAGCGGTTCTCCGAGGAAGGCCTGGTCCGGCAGCTATCCGACTCCGAGTCCTCAGATGAGTTCAGTGACACAGAGCTGATGACGGTGAGTACTTACCCCGGAGGAGGAGGCCAGGCCGAGCCCAGCAGACCCGAGGATCCCGGGGACACTCCCAGTCACTCGAATTTCCAAGTCAGGGAGAATTTCCTTCACGTGACAGGCTCTTCCCTGTCCTCGGCTCTGCGAGGACTCTCTTCGGTTGTGGAAAGGCAGGGCGTGGGAGAGCAGGGCATCTCTTCCCCTAAGAAAATGCAGAGCGTGCTCTGGGGGAACGGGGGCAGCAAGCCCAGCTACCCGGGAGCTGCTGCTGCTGCTGCTACGGCAGGTGGCCTGCCGCAGGTCACTCCTAGGAAGAAGGGGACCCTGGAGAAGAAATCCCTCGGGGGAGCCTCCACACTTGCCCTGGGGAAAAACTTCCCTTCCTGGGGGCAGCGAATCTGGGCACCTCCGCTGGAACCGGCCACCTTCCCCCCAGTCTCTGGTATTCCGCTGCTTGGGAGATCCAAGAGGTATACCTTGGGCCCTTCCGGAACCAAACAGGCCAAGCACACCAGCGCTGGGAAGAAATCGGTGGTCACGTGGACAAGGGAGTCTGAGGCTGTGGCGGGAGAAGATAAGGACCCAAATAGAGACCCAGCCCCAAAGGGCCAAGTGAGTAGGCCAGGCTCCTCCTGTCTCCCCACTCTTCCCCGCCCCCACCGCACCCAGAGCACACGTCTTCACCCATGCTGCCTCTGTCCACCCCTCAGGGGTCGTCATTGGGTGCCCCTCGGTCACTGGGTCATTATGATGCCTGATCGGGCTCCTTTTACTAGGGACAAACAGTAAGGTAGCACTTCGGGTGTGCTGGGCCTGGTTCTCCACCCTTGGCCTGTTTCCAGCGTCCTCTGAGAGACTGGGGCTGGGATGGAAGGGAGGGTTGGTAGCTGAATTGGGTCGGGGGATCCCTTAAAAGCTTCCCCGAAAAGCCTCAGTATTCAGACTCACCAGCTTCCTGAATCCTATCTCCTAGGTGTTCCCCAGACCTTCCTTGCAGGGGCCCTGGGCTTACTCAGTGCCCCACTGTTGTCCCTAGATCAGCTCTGCCTGCTGGCCTGGGGCTGACGGAGGGAGAAAGTGCTAATGAGATCAACCTTTCAATTCCCTTCCCGATTCCCTGCCTCACCCCGGCCCGAATCACACAACTCACTCTCTCTCTCTCTCTCTCTCTCTCTCTCTCTCTCTCTCACACACACACACACACACACACACACACACACTCACTTCCTTAGTCCAAATCGGTGAAAAATTTTTGATTCAGCTGCCAGCTCACAGGCCAGGGACATCTTATCCGCGCATGCATCGTGGAAAAGCCAGCAGTGGCGAGGTCGACACCAGAGGCCCCCAAGATCCAGGAAACTCAGAGCCCTTGGCCCTGAACCAGGGAGAAGTCATGCCCGGGGGGCCTGCCCCCTCAGGTGAGTGTCGTGGGTTTGATAGGAGGGGAGGGGAGAGGGGTGGAGGGCAGAAAGCTCTGGCTCTGTCTCTGTTGGGGGCACAGCCTTTCTGCCAGGCAGCTTCTCCCACAGGAGACGGGGTGCTGGCAGGGCTGGCCTTGAGCCACATCATCCTGTGTGTGGGGTTTGTGCGGCGGGGCTGATCGGTGGCAGTGCCACAAACAGCTCCTCCGGGTGTAGCCTTACAGGGGAACAGCCTTTTCTGTTAAGTCCTTTTCGCCCACATTGCTCTCCCACGTGCTGGCTGTGGCTGCAGCTCTGGGAGGGGCGAATCCAGAGGCACATAGCTTGGGGACCACAATGCAATGGCGAAATGGCTGCCCCCGGGTAACAGCGGAGGCAGGCCCAGAGAGAAGGTTCGGGCTTCTGGGCAGAGCAGGGGCGGCTGGTCGCCAGCAGAGGGTGGTGCCGCCTCACCTCACGGTAGACCCCACTTGGCCCTTTCCACCTCACTGGGAGCCTGGGAAGCTGGATTGTGTGTCCTTTCCCTCTCAGGTGACTGGGAGCCACTGGACCATCCCCCAAGACCGGAAACGCCGCAGCAGCCACTGGGAATGCCGGGCTGTCCTTGGGTAATGCTTCGTCTGGCTCCTGGAAATGCAGGCCCAAACTCGAGGGTGGGATCTGGGTCCAAGTTCAGCTGACATGTGTGGGGCCACCCCTCCCCTGCCCCCATCACGTACCCCATGGAGGGAGCCCACCTGCTTTCCACTGAGGAGCCCTTGCCATTCTAGCCACCCGGCTTTGGGGTGCAGGGCCCGGTGGAGAGGAGAAGGTGGAAGAGAGAGGAGGCCAGATTATACTAATCATTTCTCTTCCTCCTGTGTCTGCTGGCCTAGTGTCTCGTGCTACAGAGAGAAGTAGACGCCCTTAAGAAGAAACTTGGTATGAGGAACCAGGGACGGAGAGCGGTATCTTAGTTCAGAACCCGGGTGGGCACCTGGGGTGGGGGTGGGCTGCAGGTGCAGTCAGCCTCGCAGGGACCAACATCCCTGTGGGGAGGAGAACCTAGCAGGCCTGGCCCTGGAGCCGGCTGTGCATGTACAACTGGGCATGTGTACAAGCAGCAAAGTACTGTCTGGACTGCACGCACACTGTGCCAACCAGACCCGTCCTAGTGAAACTCCTTCTGATAGGACTTTTAGAGATGCCTCGTTGATTTTCCCTTGAACTGCTGCTTGGTGTGGCTTCTAAGGTTCTTGTTGGATTGTTTGTTTGTGTGTGTGACGAGATCTGAATGGTTGTGGCACGGCCCACAGCATCAGAGCTGCTGGCACACTTTGTTTCCCTTTAGGAACCAGTTTCACATTCAATTCCGGTGGTGGGGAGTGATCTGGTCCAGAGCTCTTTGCATCGGGTCTGGAGGGGGTTTCAGGTTTCAGGGCTACGCGGTTCCTCACGGGGATAGGGGACGGGCTTCCATATCCCTCTCTCTGGAGTGCCTACTAATGCCTGTCCCTGTTGCAGACACCATGAAGGACATGGCTCTCAGGATCCTGACACTTTGAAGTGAGTGTTACACACACCGTACCCCTTCCCACAGTCCTGGCTGTTGAGCAGGGCTGGGGGCTGGCCCTGGCTTGAGGCTCTTCCCTGACTCTGCTGTTTTACAGGTTGAGCCCATCGTCTTCCTGCAGGAGGGGCAGCTGGTACCTTTGGAGCCCGGGAGCTGTGGCCAAGCTCGTTCCCTCCTGTTCTGCCTCAGCTAGGGCTTCCTCTACCCTTGTTTTGCCCCCTCCCCAGTTTCACAGCAGTTTCCAAAAAAAGTACCTCTCATATTATGTGTTCTGCCTTCTCTCTGGAGGGGTAGGGGTAGGGTTAGGGGGCCGGGGAGGGGCACTGCTCCACGTCAGAGCCTTTTCCAGAACAGTATCTGTCGCATCCTGTGGTGGGGACTCTGGACCAGCCTCTGCTACCATCCCTGCAGTCAAGTCAGCGGACTGCCCCAGGTCTGCGTCCTGTGTGTGCTCTCCCTGGCCACATTGACACGTCCTCCCTTGCCCCCGAAGGCCCTCTTCTAATTCTCTCCAAACCACCCTCCTCCTTTGGGGTCTGGTGGTTCCCATTCATCTCTGCCATTCACCCTCCCCATCAGCAGGAACTCATGACCCCCTTCCAGAGCTCCACTCTGGAAGCATTCACATCCTCCCTGCCCTCACCAGCTGACCACCCTCCTCCAGCCTGGTCGTCTCTATACCCTTGAGTGGAAATTGGCCCGTCAGGTTCTATGGCAAGTGTGGTTAGTAGGTCTGTGTTCTTGCATGGTCCCTGTCAAATACTCTTCCACCAGCCCCATGGCACAGATTTTCCTGGAAATTATATTTCTGTGTCCCAGCTCAATCTCCCAGACTGCCTCTTTAGGACACACGAGATTGAGTCTGAGCTCCATGTTCAACTTCCCCCTCACTGGAGGTTGGGGAGCACTTCCTTCCCTCAGCCGGGACCCAGGGCTGTACTAGCCTGAGACTCAGAGGGACAGATCTGTGTTTGAGTGCGGCGATTCTGCCTGGCACCCTTCCCAAACGACCGGTGTTTTACTACACAAAAGGGGGTATGATGGTAGATAGGACATTCAAGGTTGGTGACTGTGTGTCCCTGTGTGTGAATAAAAGTAATCAGGGATAATCTCCCTTGAGGGAGAAAGATGTGATTCAGGGAGTAAAGAGAGTAGAGGCTGGTCCAGGTTCTGTAAGGCATTGAATGAGCAAAAGCAAGGGTCGGATCTGTTGTGTTCAAGGGTTGTCGTTAAATTCCCAAAGCATAGGCGGGGGAGGATGCAGAAGTCACCAAACCCCACGACAGGGTGTCGGGATGCTCGAAATGTTGGATTCGCTGGAGGAGGCTCTCGATCCTACTCTGTGATCCTATGATGTCTGACAGCTACTGTGGGTGTGGATGGAATGAGATTGGGAAGAGTGGCTCCTCAGAGTAGCTCATCTTAGAATCAGGGGACCCATATATGAGACCACCCAACATGAGCTACCCGGGACAGGGGCAGGGTGGGCGCAGTGAGGATGGGAAGTAAGGAGTGACTGCGCCTGGACAATGGGGAGCACTTGAGTCCACCCTTCCCCCATATTCTCACAGTGACTCGCTTCCAGAGTCCATGGCATGAGCTCAGGTGGACAGACCACATGTGGGATGGGGCAGTCACAGACCTCAGGGTCAGAAAAGGACATTCGTGGGACTTAATCCACTCAAACCCCTCCCTGGAGAAGGTGGGCTTGATTGCTGCCCAGGCCTCTGGCTGGATTCCTAGGATGTACCCAGTGCCCCACCCCCAGTCCAGCCTGTACCAGGCTTATGTTCTAGCCCCTCTTGCTTCGGCACTGCTCCCCACTGAGCTGAGGCCATTACCAATGAGTGTGTGTGCACTTCGAGGAAGCAGAGCCAGCGTAGACTTTGGACCTGCCTCTAACCTGTAGAGACAGTCATTCCAGGTCTTGTGTTCCTGCAGACACTCTGGAGAGTGTGAAGCTAAGTACAGGCTGGAGACCACCATCACAGGAACTCGCTTCCCCGTGCACACTATGGATGGTATGGGACCAGCTCAGTGGTAGGGCACCATCCCTTCCATCCTGAAGCCCTCTGGCTCAGAGCCCATTCCCTCTAGCCTCTAACCACAGTGTGCACACTGGGGGGAAAGTGAAACCAGAAGAGAAATACTGCCCCAAGCCCTCAGGACCCGGCTATATCCCAGACCAATGTGGAGACTGCCATCACACCTGGGAGAAACCCAACTTCCTCAGGGCTCTTAACTCTGGCCCCTCAGGTCCCAACCCCACACCTGAAAGGGCAGTGAGGGCCATTGAGCAGAGAAGCAGCCCCAGCTCACACCTTATTCTGGCTCTAGCCCCTTCCACTCCAGACCTGTTTCCCACCTGGGCAGTGACTGCCACCACGCCCTAGGGGAAGATGCAGCCCATGCTCACTTCATATCTAGCTCTCCCTCCAGAGCCACTGGGCACATGCAGACTGAACAGGGATGGTCCCACACAAGAACACACCCTCAAGACTGGGATAGATAACTGTCTCACCTAATTTCATAGAGACAGAGAAAGTTTTAAAAAGATGAGTAGACAGGGGAACATGTTTCAAATTAAAGACAAGAAAAAATGCTGAAAAATACCCTAAGGAAACTGATAAATAATTTAACTGATGAAGAGTTCATAGCAGTAGTAATATGAATGCTAACTGAACTGGGGCAAAGAATAGATGAACACAGTGAGAATTTTTAACAAAGAACTAGAAAATATAAAAAGGACAAGTCAGAGCCGAATATAATAACTGAAATTACAAATACACTAGAGGGAATTAACAGCAGATTAGGTGACAGAGAAGAACACATAAGCAGTCTGGGAAGTAGAATAATGGAAATCACTCAATCATAAGTGCAAAAAACAATTTTTTTAATGAGAATAATTTAAGGGACCTGTGGGACAACATCAAGCATACTCACATTTGCATTATAGGGGTCCCAGAGGAGAAGAGAGAGAGAAAGGGGTTGAAAAATGTATTTGATGAAATTATGGCTGAAAACTTCCCTAATCTGAAGAAAGAAACACAGAGGAAGCACAGAGAGTCCCAAACAAAATGAACCCATACACACCCACATCAAGACATATAATTAAAAGGGCAAAAGTTAAAGAGAGAATTCTAAAGGTAGCAAGAGAAAAACAAGAGTCACATACAAGGGAAGTCCCATAAGCCTATCAGCTAAGTTTTCTGCATATACTTTGCATGTCAGAAGGGAGGGGCATGATAAGATTTAAAGTGCTGAGAGGGAAAACCCTACAACCTAGGATACTTTACCCAGCAAGGTTATCATTCAGAATTGAAGGAGAGATACAGGCTTCTCAGACAAGCAAAAATTAAAAGAGCTCATCAATACAAAACCAACCTTACAAGAAGGGTTAAAAGGTCTTCTTGAAGTAAAAAAAAAAAAACAAAAAACAAAAAACACTGGCTACAACAGGAAATAAGAAATTAAAGGACGGGGAAAATATACTGGTGAAGCAATTATATCATAAAGGCTGGGTATTTACCAGTTAAATAAGCTAGTACAAAGGTTAAAAGACAAAAATTGTAAAATCAACTGTAACTACAATAAACAGTTAAATGATAGACATGGAGATGTGAAATATGACATCAAAAACACAAAATGCTGGGAGGTGAGTAAAAAATGTAGAGCTTTCAGAATGTGTTTGAACATATATGACTATCGGTTTCAATCAAATAGTTATAGGTCAACATAAATGAACTCCATGGTAACCATAAATCAAAGATCTACTATAGATCTACCAAAACTAGAGAGAAAGGAACACAAACATAACACTGAAGAAAATCATCAAACCACAAGAGAGACACTAAAAGAAGAAAGCATCCTCCTGACTTCAAACTGCAAGTTGCAGAACGATGGCCTCAGATACACATTAGTCAATGTTTTTAAATCCCAAATGAATCCTACCTAATATTTGATAACCTTTGGGTGTATGTTTCAATGTCTGAAAGACAGTTTCCACTAGATGTTAAAGTTGTGGGATAGCTTCTAACAGGACCCAATAGGTTTATACAACAAATTTATGACCTTGGATCTCCCCAGATTGGTTAGGAAGGTGTACAATTGGTTTCCTTTAGGCTCAATGTCACCTACAGGTAGCCTTGAAAACAGCCGCTGTCATCCTGCTTTCAATGTGGACATGTTGGGTTCAATCAGTTTTCCAATGGTATGATTATTTGGCTGCAATATTTATTCCTTCACTTGGAATGGAAGATATCATTACTCATATAGAGGCTTTAACAAAATTCACCCAGCAAGCCTTAAATGATAGTAACCAAGCCGTGTGCTTGCTCAGTTCAGAAATTTCCATGATGAGAAAAGCAGTCCTACAGAATTGCATGGCCCTCAGTATTCTAACAGCTTCCCAAGGGGGAGCTTATGTTGTAATACATAGTGAACGTTTTGTTTTTATACCTGGTGAATCTTCTAATGCAACCCCCGCTTACGATGCATATGAAAAATTGGATTTCCCCTCTGAATGATCGTCTTCCCAGTTTAAGGGAAATGCTAGGAAAATGGTATGGTTCAAGAGGATATTGGCTTAAATCTTTACTAATGATATTGTTGCTCCTATTTCCAACTTTGATTACAGTTTGTGTAACTTATAAAGTTTTAGTTTCTTGTTTTTTGCTCTGTGTATCACCTGCTCCTACTAAGATAATGATATCTAAACAACTGGAAACTATTGACCACATCTATAGTTCTCTATAAAATAATGGACATGCACAATGCACATGCAAGGTAAAATTGGTGCAAGTCCTATTGGACAACTTGGAATTGGCCGTAAGTCCTTGCCAGACATCTTACTAGTACCACCCCCTAAAAGGAAAGAAAGAACCGGGCTATTAGGACCCAGCATCGAGGGACATGATGGACCCAAGGCACGTAAAGAACCACCCTAGCATTTAGGGACCAAATACTTGATCACCTAATGCTTTCTATTGAAAGATTAATGATCAAAAGTGGAATTAATGAAATAAAATTATTTTCAGGCAGGACAAGAAACATTTTAAACATAAAATTCTCTCTCTGCCCATTTGAGCCACTACCCCCTCCCCTTTAGTGTGATTTGTGCATCACATTATACATTAACTAGATCCCCTTAAAAGATACAGGAATGCCCACACACCAAAAAAAAGAAAAGAAAAAAAAGAAAGAAAGAAAGAAAGAAAGAAAGAAAGAAAGAAAGAAAGAAAGAAAAGAAAGAAAGAAAGAAGAAAAAGAAATTTCCTCCTGGAATCAGCGAGGTAACTCCTTAAGAGATAACTTTCCTTTCTCAATCCTGTAATGCCTCATTAATACCCACTACTCGCCTTGTTGGACTATGTAAACTATTAATATGCTACTTTGTCTCAAAAACTTATATCACGGTTTTACCTCCAATGGGTGGAACAGTCCTCAGAGTTTTCTGAAGATTGTCTCCCAGGTTATAGTCCTCAGGTTGGCTCAAATAAAAATTTCCATTTTTCTTCGATTGACTATTGATTAATTTTTTTGGACAACACAATGAAACCAAAAGATGGTTTTTTAAAAAGATAACAAATCACAAACCTTAGGCAGACTGACCAAGAAAAAAAAAAAAGATTCCTAAGGAATCACTAAAATCAGGGCTGAAAAGGGAGACATCACCATTGAGCCTACTGAATTTAAAATAACATAAGAAAATAGTATGAAAAATTTTATACCAACAAATTAGACACATATATGCAATGAAAACATTTGTAGAGAGACACAAACTTCAAAACAGACTCAATAATAGACAATCAATTAAATTAATAATTAAAAATATTCCCACAATGATGCTCCTGTCCAGATGGCATCACTGCTGAATGCTATCAAACATTTCAGATGGAAATAATAGCAACACTCCAGAAATTCTTCCAGAAAATAGAAGAGGAATGAACACTTTCAAAATAGCTCTAGTAGGCCAATATTACTGTAGTGTGAGCCTCTGACAGTTTTTTTTTTCTTAATTGTAATGCAAGTGCCTGACATTAAGCTTTTGATTGCTGAGGCACCACTTCAAAGACAGCTATATCAAAAAGAACAAATTGCCAACTACACGACTAGGTAAAGAGTCAGGCCACCACACCCCTGAAGTTTCCTTTGTTTTAGAGATCTCTGATTGACTTAGATAACTGACCCTTTGGCTGCTTGTTTTTCCCTTCTTGTGCTTTAATTCCCATTCTGTGTTAAATTCATCAATAAAGAGTGAATCTGAGAAACCCTAGGCCCCTCACTCTTGACCCCGATACATACATAACCCCAGGTCCCAGCTCTCTTTCTCCACCCACAACCTTTCTGTGTGGTCCAAGGCATGCCATGTACCCTCCATGACTTATGAGTAATAAACTTCGTCCTTTCACAGTCTCCTAAAGGTTATTGCTGAG
Organism: Mesoplodon mirus; assembly: GCF_964341445.2. Classification (NCBI taxonomy): domain Eukaryota; kingdom Metazoa; phylum Chordata; class Mammalia; order Artiodactyla; family Ziphiidae; genus Mesoplodon; species Mesoplodon mirus. The sequence continues at coordinate 60,478,630 of NC_138981.1, read as the reverse complement.
GTGCCTCTTGCAATTATAATAAGAACCACAAGGGCTAGTTCAACCACAACATTGGTTCTGAAAGGGGAAATATCTGTGGGGGCTCGCCTTGGAGTACAGATAAGTGCCTCCAGGTATTTCTAGCTGACAGTATCACTATCGATTGGCTGAGACCAGCACAATTACCCTGATGCCCAAAACACACAAAGACATCCAAAATAAAGAAAATTGCATACCAATCTTTCTCATGAATATAGATGAAATAACCCTCAAGAAAATATTAACAAACTGAATTCAGAAACAAATAAAAAGGATTATATACCATGACCAAGTGGGATTTATTCTAGAAATACAAGGTTGGTTTAACATCTAAAAATCAATTTATGTAATACACTATTTTAAAAGAAGAAAGCACTGAAACATTATCATATTAACTGACACAGAAAGAGCATGTGACAAAATTCCACCACCTTTCATGATAAAAACAATTTTAAAAAACTAGGAATAGAAAGAAATTTCTTCAGCATCATAAAGGATATCTATGAAAAACCTACAGCTAACATCATATTTAGTAGTGAAAGACTGCATACCTTTTCCCTAAAGTCAGCAACAAAGACATGCTCACTACTTTTATTCATTATTGCACTGGAAGTTTGAGCCAGTTCAAACAGGGAAGAAGAAGAACTAAAAGTCATCCAGATAGGAAATAAAAAGGGAGGTTTTTTTATTCTCAGATGACATGATTTCATATGCAGACAACCCTAAGGAATCCACAAAAACGGATCTAACGGTAGAACTAATAAAGAAGTTCAACAGATCACAGAATACAGGAGTAATATATAAAACAAATTTTATTGCTGTATACATGTAGCAAATAATCCAAAAATGAAATTAAGGAACACTTAATTCTAGCTACAATAGCATCAAAAAGAATGAAATGCTTAGGCATATATTTAACAAACCAAATGTAATACTTATGCACTGAGAAACACAAATTGATGTTTGTTGAGAGAAACTAAAGATGATCTAAATAACTGGAAAGGCATTGCATGTTCATGGTTGTAAGACTCAATATTTATATGGTAATTCTCCCCAAATTGACATATAGATTCAATTCAATCTCTATCGAAATTTCAGCAGGCTTTCTTTGTAGAAACTCACAGGCTGATCCAGAAAATTCATATGGAAATGAAAAACAAAACAAAACAGAATATCCAAAACTACTTCAAAAAAGAACAAACTTGGAAGATTCCACCTTCTGATTTCAAAACTTACGATAAAAATAAAGGTAATCAACTTAGTGTGATACCGACATAGAGATAGGTCAATGGAACAGAATCGAGAGTTTAGAAATAACGAACTCTCCTTAGATTTATGGTCAATGATTTTCAATTCAATGGGGAAAGGATGGTCTTTTCAACATATGGTGCTGGCACAACTGGATATCATGCAAAAATACAAACTTCGAACCTTACTTCACAGCACACACAAAACTTAATGCAAAATGGATCAGAGACTTAAAAGTAAAACCTACAACTATAAATCTGTTAAAAGAAACCCTAGGAGAAAAATATTTGTACGCATGAGCTAGGCGATGATTTCTTAGATACAACACGCAAAGCATGATCCATAAAAGAAAAACTTGATAAATTGGACTTCGTCAAAATTTAAAACATTTATGCTTCAGAAGGCACTATTCAGAAAATGAAAAGACAAGGTACAGACTGGGAGAAAATATTTGAAAGTCACAGATCTAACAAAGAACTTGTATGCAGAATAAAGAAGAAGAATACTAAATAAATAAGAAAATGACCCCATTAAAAAATTGGGTAAAAGATTTGTATAGACATTTAACCAAAGAAGGTATAGAAATGGTTAATAAGCATATGAAAGGATGTTCACAACCACTAGTCAGTAGGGAAATATAAATCAAAACCATAATGAGATACCATGTTGCAAAAACAATAGGATGGCTATAATCCAAAATACAGATAATAACAAATATTTGGATTTGGAGAAATTTGAATCCTCATACACTTCTGGTGATAATGTAAAATAGTTGAATCTTTTTGGAAAATATTCTGGTGTTTTCTTAAAAAGTTAAACACAGAGTTACCATATGATCCAGAATGTCCATTCCTAGGGATCTACCGAAGAGAACTGAAAACATATGTTCACACAAAAACTCATGAACTCAAAATGTATATGAATATGCTTAACAGCATTGAGTTTGGGAATATTATCCATAACATTCCCAAACTAAACACAACCCAAATGCCCATAAACTGATGAATGTATAAATAGAATGTGGTATACCCATACCATGGAATATTATTTGGCAATAAAAATAACTGAAGTACTGATACATGCTACAACATGGGTGAACCTCGAAAACATTACATTAAGTGAAAGAAGCCAGACAACATGTACTATATATTGTGTGATTCCATTTATACAAAATTTCCTAAATAGGCAAATCATAGAGACAGAAAGTAGTTTATTACTTGCCTATAGGGCTGGGGGTGGGTTGGGGGGTTCGGGGTGTTGGGTAAGGGATACAAGGCGTCTTCTTGGGCTAACAAAAATATCCTAAAATTGATTGTGATAGATGCACAACTGTGAATATACGAAAAGCCATTGAATAAGGCATTTTATTTTTTAATTCATTTTTATTGCAAAAACACATAATATGAAACCTACCTTATTAACAATTTTTTAGTGTACAGTGTTGTTAACTATATGAACATTGTTGCAATCAGATCTCCGGAATTCTTCATCTTGCATGACTGCAAATCTATACTCATGGAACAACAACTCCCCATTTCCCCCTCCCCCAAGCCTTTGGCAACCAGGATTCTACTTTCTGCTTCTAAGAGTTTGACTACTTTAGGTACCCCATATAAGTGGAAACATGCTGTATTTGTCCTTTGTGAGTGGCTTACTTCACTTAGTATAATATCCTCAAAGTTCATCCATACTACAGCATATAGCAAGATTTCCTTCTTTTCAAAGGCTGAATAATATTCTGTAATATGTATACATTATATATACCACCTTTTTTAATTTATTTATTTTTAATTAGTTTCTGCTTTATAACAAAGTGAATCAGTCATACATATACATCTGTTCCCACATCCCTTCCCTCATGCATCTCCCTCCCTCCCACCCTCCCCATCCCACCCCTCCATGCGGGTCACAAAGCACCGAGCTGATCTCCCTGTGCTCTGCGGCTGCTTCCCACTATCTATCTACCTTACGTTTGGTAGTGTTATATACCACCTTTTATCCATTCACCTGTTGATAGATATTTAGGTTGTCTTCACCCCTTGGCTATTGTGAATAAGGGTACAGTGAACATGGGAGTGCAATAATCTATGCAAGATCCTGATTTCAATTATTTTGTAATGTAAATGTAAATATACCGAAGTGAGAACGCTGGATCATATGGGAGTTCTATTTTTGTTTTTTTAGGAACTTCCATACTGTTTTCCATGGCGGGTGCACAATTTTACACTCCCACCAGCGATGCACAAGGAATTCATTTTCTTCACTACCTTGCCAACACTTGCTATTTTGAGTTGTTTTTTTTTTTAATACTGGCCATGTTAACAGTTGTGAGGTGATAACTCATTGTGGTTTTGAATTGCATTTCCCTGTTGACTAGTGATGTTGAGCATTTTTCATATACCTGTAGGCCATTTATGTGTCTTCTTTGGAGAAATATCTAATCAATTCCTTTGTTCATTTTTAAATTGTGTTATTTGGGTTTTGTCTGTTTCTTTGTTTTTGAAAGCATAAGCCACAGACTGGGAAACAATATTTGCAAAGCACACATGATAAAAAACTTGTATGCGAAAGAGATAAAGAACATTCGATATTCAGTAATGAGAAATCAAACAACACAATAAACAATGAGCAAAAAAAAAAATCGAACTGACATTGCGCTTACTGGATGGTCAGTAAGCTACTGAGAAGATGTTTCACCTCATTAGTCATTAGGGAAATAACTAAAGCCAGAATGAAATACGACAACATAGCTATAAACATGGCTGAAATAAAAACAAAATACAGACAATACCAAGTGCTAGACAGACTGAGGAACAGCTAGAACTCTCCTGCATTGCTGGTGAGAATGCAAAAAATGGTATAGACTCTCTGGAAACAGTTAAAAATACACTAACGATTCAATCCAGCAAGTTAACTCCTAGATATTTACCCAAGAGAAATGAAAACTTATATTCACAAAAAATCTGTATGCAAATGTTCATAGCACTTTTCTTAGATGCTTGGGTGACTGCACACTGGCACCGGACACAGACATATCTAGGACTACTGGACACAGTTTCTGAGCTGACATTGATCCCGGAAGCCCAAAGTGTCATGATGGGGCCCCATTAGAGTGGGGCTTATGAGGTTCTGGCAGTAAAAGGAGTTGGGGATAGAGATCAGTTCACGGTGAGCTGACTGGGTCCCTGGACAAACATAGTGGTCATTTCTCCAGTCCCCAAGCTGATAATTCTAAGTGATACACTTGGCAGTTGGAGCAATGACCTACACATTGGTCTGTGGAGTAAGAGCTATCACGGTGGGGAAAGCCAAGAGGAACCTCTGCCACTGGCTCCCACCCCGGGCCAAGAGAGTACGTCCAAACCAGTATTGGATCCTGGTGAGCATAACGGGGTAAAGCAGAGATTAGTGACATCATTGGAGACGTATGGGATGTATGGGAAGAGGAGGTAGGAGAGCCACAGGGACGAAGAGAGTGGAGAAGGAGAGAAGTTCCGGGAGTCTCTCTATGGGGGAGGGAGGAAGGGAATGGAAATGGTGAGAGGGAAGATGGAGGCTTCCACTGGATCCACTGGTAATGTTTCATAGGATGCTGGTGGATGCAGGAGATTTTGCTATATCCTTCCTTATCCATTTTAACATATTTGAAATAGCACACCATGCCTTAAAAAGTCACTGGGAGAAGTGGAAGAGGGCGGTATCCACAAACAGGCAGGCACCATCGGGGGCAGGCTCGAGGAGGAGGATTGCAGATTTACAGTGCACCCAGTCTCCCCTGCTCTGTAACTTCTCCAGCACGGCCAGCTTCTCAGGTGCAGAAACTCAGGCTCAGAAAACTGGGCCTTTGAGTTCCACAGGCAACAGCGGTTCAGACACGCCAGGACTCTCCAGGAGGTCAGCCAGAGCAGGATGCAGGAGAGAGAGGTGACTGAAGACAGAGGAGTATGAACGGGAAGGAGCAGAAGGAAGGTATGGGAGGAATGGAGGGGTGTCAGAGTAGGAGTTGGGTGGCAGACAAGGGAAATTCTAACACCCATGGGCCATAGAGAAACCAAGGGAGGCACCACTCCCCAGACATCAGTACTGCTCAGCTCAGGGAAGCTGAGAACTGACAGTTCCAAGAAAAATTGAGAGACACCTGGCTATCCACACCGACCGCCATCACAACTGGTAGGCCTTGGTTGTGCGTCCTTCAAAACTTTAAAACATACTTGTACATATACTTAAATGAATTCTCATATAGTACATAGGATTGACTGGTGTGTGTGTGTGCCCACGCACGCAAGTGATTTAACTTACAAATGTGAATCCAAAGCCATCGTTCTGCAACTTGCAGTTTGAAGTCAGGCAGGTGCTTTGGAAAGCTGTGAGAATGGCCTGATGCATTCCGTTGGACTGCCACGCTTTATGCTACTGGATGCTAAGCCACGTTGCATTCATCCATTTCCTTACTGATGGGAATTTGGAGTGCTCCCAGTTTTTCCCATCACCAACACCCTTGTGCATGGGCTCCTGTACACTACAGGTACCAGCGTGTCTCCGGAAGAAGTACCAGGCAGCGGACTTGCCGGAACATAGAGGAAATACCTATTTTTTTTTTCTTCCTTTTTAAGGTCTTTGGCTCAAAGCAAGGACTCTGGAGTCAGATTGATTGGTTTCAATCCTGCCGCTGATCCCCATGAGCCGAATGACCTTGGGCCAGTGGCTGAACCTCTCAATGCCTGTTTGCTCACCGGTAAGAGGCCAGTAATAGTTGGTACTATAGTTCTAGGAGTGTCACGCTGATGCATTCCTATTTATGCCCAGCGCTTAGAAGAGTGCCAGGCACAGAGTCCGTGCTGGCACTAAGTTGCTTTCAATGGATTCTGCCAAATTACCTCCCAAATGGGTCTCTTGCACCACCGCCACAGGGGTTTGCTCCTCACCTCTCCCACCCTCGGAATGGTTAAGCTCTTTGAAGGTTGTCAACCTAGTGTGTGAAACCTGATTCGTGGTTTTAGTTCACATCTCCAGGATCAGCGGTGGCGAGCATCTTTTGGGGTGTAACTGGCCACTGCGATTTCCTCTTCTTTGAATTTGCCTCAGAGGGGGGAAGGGCTGATGGAGCGAGGCCAACCCCAATCTCTCTGCCAACCCCAGTCTCTCCGCCAAACCCGCCTGCCAATAACGTTTCCTGAGCTACATTTGATGGAGCAGTTGAGACAGAGACCTTACAGAACGAAAATACGATCCCTTTGCTCTCTGGCCGACCCCTGATCACTGACTGCGGGACTCCTATGCCCATTCTCCCGTTGGGTCGTAAGGCTTGCGGTGGAAGGGAGGCTGGCAAATGCTTTCGGCGCGTGCTAGGCATCCAGTGCCTCCATCTTGACATTTCATCCTCACCACCCCTGGAGCCCGGCGCCCTCACTCCCCGACCCCCTGTATAGATGGGAAACGGAGGCTCAGAGCTGCGACTCTAACCGGAAAGGGGAGGCGGGACAGGAGGAGGCGGGCCAAGAGGCTTGACAGAGGGAGACACTCCCACCATCCCCTTCACCAGCCAACTGCTCGGACCACCCACGGGCTTGAGGGCAAAGCAGAGGCCCTCGACCCCACTGGTTAGGCCTCGAGGGGACAGGCGAACAAGGTTGCTGGTTGGCGGGGGCCGGACCAATGAGAAGGCCGCGTCGCGGGCATGGGAGGCGCGCTGAAAGTCGCGCCTCGTTTCGTTTGAGGTGAGCTCCTGCGGCGCCTGAGGTGGTTGACGCTGCCCTCTGAGCGCCGCCCGCCTCATCCGCCGTGACCGCGACCGCGACTCGGGCCATCAACAGTCGCCCCGGTTCCGCGGCCGCCCGCGTCGCGACATGAGCTCCCCAGATGAGGTGTCTGTGTGGGGAACGGGTTTCGGCCCAGAGGGCGGGGAGCGGGCCGGCGTCCACCCGGCCGGCCGCGCAGTTCCGCGGGGACCCGACCGCGGCCCCGAGCCCAGGAAGCCGCCGAGCGGCGGGGGCGGGAGCGGCTGCCCGGATCCCAAGGGCTTCCAGTCAGAGTGGGAGATGCTGGAAGCGGGAGGGCCGGTGGTGTGTGGCCGCGAAGGCCGACCTGGCTCCCCGGCTGACGACATGAGGAACCTCCTTGACCTGGCCGAGGAGTCTGCGGCGGGCACCACGCAGCAGCTGTACGACTGGGACGTGCTGGGCTTCCGCAGATACCCGTTGGCGGAGCCCTGCGCCTCCTTCGAAGTGTCCGCCGGCCTCGAGGCGGGTCCCGGCGGTCCAGGAGCGACCGCCCAGAGCTGTGGGGAAGCGCCGCCGGCTCTGGCCGGCCCTCTCCACCTCGGTGGGCCCGAAGCGGGTCGGGCCTGGGGGAAGCCTAAGAGAGCCACTAAGCGTAGGTTGAACGTGGCTGCGGATCGCCAGCGGTTCTCCGAGGAAGGCCTGGTCCGGCAGCTATCCGACTCCGAGTCCTCAGATGAGTTCAGTGACACAGAGCTGATGACGGTGAGTACTTACCCCGGAGGAGGAGGCCAGGCCGAGCCCAGCAGACCCGAGGATCCCGGGGACACTCCCAGTCACTCGAATTTCCAAGTCAGGGAGAATTTCCTTCACGTGACAGGCTCTTCCCTGTCCTCGGCTCTGCAAGGACTCTCTTCGGTTGTGGAAAGGCAGGGCGTGGGAGAGCAGGGCATCTCTTCCCCTAAGAAAATGCAGAGCGTGCTCTGGGGGAACGGGGGCAGCAAGCCCAGCTACCCGGGAGCTGCTGCTGCTGCTGCTACGGCAGGTGGCCTGCCGCAGGTCACTCCTAGGAAGAAGGGGACCCTGGAGAAGAAATCCCTCGGGGGAGCCTCCACACTTGCCCTGGGGAAAAACTTCCCTTCCTGGGGGCAGCGAATCTGGGCACCTCCGCTGGAACCGGCCACCTTCCCCCCAGTCTCTGGTATTCCGCTGCTTGGGAGATCCAAGAGGTATACCTTGGGCCCTTCCGGAACCAAACAGGCCAAGCACACCAGCGCTGGGAAGAAATCGGTGGTCACGTGGACAAGGGAGTCTGAGGCTGTGGCGGGAGAAGATAAGGACCCAAATAGAGACCCAGCCCCAAAGGGCCAAGTGAGTAGGCCAGGCTCCTCCTGTCTCCCCACTCTTCCCCGCCCCCACCGCACCCAGAGCACACGTCTTCACCCATGCTGCCTCTGTCCACCCCTCAGGGGTCGTCATTGGGTGCCCCTCGGTCACTGGGTCATTATGATGCCTGATCGGGCTCCTTTTACTAGGGACAAACAGTAAGGTAGCACTTCGGGTGTGCTGGGCCTGGTTCTCCACCCTTGGCCTGTTTCCAGCGTCCTCTGAGAGACTGGGGCTGGGATGGAAGGGAGGGTTGGTAGCTGAATTGGGTCGGGGGATCCCTTAAAAGCTTCCCCGAAAAGCCTCAGTATTCAGACTCACCAGCTTCCTGAATCCTATCTCCTAGGTGTTCCCCAGACCTTCCTTGCAGGGGCCCTGGGCTTACTCAGTGCCCCACTGTTGTCCCTAGATCAGCTCTGCCTGCTGGCCTGGGGCTGACGGAGGGAGAAAGTGCTAATGAGATCAGCCTTTCAATTCCCTTCCCGATTCCCTGCCTCACCCCGGCCCAAATCACACAACTCACTCTCTCTCTCTCTCTCTCTCTCTCTCTCTCACACACACACACACACACACACACACACACACACACTCACTTCCTTAGTCCAAATCGGTGAAAAATTTTTGATTCAGCTGCCAGCTCACAGGCCAGGGACATCTTATCCGCGCATGCATCGTGGAAAAGCCAGCAGTGGCGAGGTCGACACCAGAGGCCCCCAAGATCCAGGAAACTCAGAGCCCTTGGCCCTGAACCAGGGAGAAGTCATGCCCGGGGGGCCTGCCCCCTCAGGTGAGTGTCGTGGGTTTGATAGGAGGGGAGGGGAGAGGGGTGGAGGGCAGAAAGCTCTGGCTCTGTCTCTGTTGGGGGCACAGCCTTTCTGCCAGGCAGCTTCTCCCACAGGAGACGGGGTGCTGGCAGGGCTGGCCTTGAGCCACATCATCCTGTGTGTGGGGTTTGTGCGGCGGGGCTGATCGGTGGCAGTGCCACAAACAGCTCCTCCGGGTGTAGCCTTACAGGGGAACAGCCTTTTCTGTTAAGTCCTTTTCGCCCACATTGCTCTCCCACGTGCTGGCTGTGGCTGCAGCTCTGGGAGGGGCGAATCCAGAGGCACATAGCTTGGGGACCACAATGCAATGGCGAAATGGCTGCCCCCGGGTAACAGCGGAGGCAGGCCCAGAGAGAAGGTTCGGGCTTCTGGGCAGAGCAGGGGCGGCTGGTCGCCAGCAGAGGGTGGTGCCGCCTCACCTCACGGTAGACCCCACTTGGCCCTTTCCACCTCACTGGGAGCCTGGGAAGCTGGATTGTGTGTCCTTTCCCTCTCAGGTGACTGGGAGCCACTGGACCATCCCCCAAGACCGGAAACGCCGCAGCAGCCACTGGGAATGCCGGGCTGTCCTTGGGTAATGCTTCGTCTGGCTCCTGGAAATGCAGGCCCAAACTCGAGGGTGGGATCTGGGTCCAAGTTCAGCTGACATGTGTGGGGCCACCCCTCCCCTGCCCCCATCACGTACCCCATGGAGGGAGCCCACCTGCTTTCCACTGAGGAGCCCTTGCCATTCTAGCCACCCGGCTTTGGGGTGCAGGGCCCGGTGGAGAGGAGAAGGTGGAGGAGAGAGGAGGCCAGATTATACTAATCATTTCTCTTCCTCCTGTGTCTGCTGGCCTAGTGTCTCGTGCTACAGAGAGAAGTAGACGCCCTTAAGAAGAAACTTGGTATGAGGAACCAGGGACGGAGAGCGGTATCTTAGTTCAGAACCCGGGTGGGCACCTGGGGTGGGGGTGGGCTGCAGGTGCAGTCAGCCTCGCAGGGACCAACATCCCTGTGGGGAGGAGAACCTAGCAGGCCTGGCCCTGGAGCCGGCTGTGCATGTACAACTGGGCATGTGTACAAGCAGCAAAGTACTGTCTGGACTGCACGCACACTGTGCCAACCAGACCCGTCCTAGTGAAACTCCTTCTGATAGGACTTTTAGAGATGCCTCGTTGATTTTCCCTTGAACTGCTGCTTGGTGTGGCTTCTAAGGTTCTTGTTGGATTGTTTGTTTGTGTGTGTGACGAGATCTGAATGGTTGTGGCACGGCCCACAGCATCAGAGCTGCTGGCACACTTTGTTTCCCTTTAGGAACCAGTTTCACATTCAATTCCGGTGGTGGGGAGTGATCTGGTCCAGAGCTCTTTGCATCGGGTCTGGAGGGGGTTTCAGGTTTCAGGGCTACGCGGTTCCTCACGGGGATAGGGGACGGGCTTCCATATCCCTCTCTCTGGAGTGCCTACTAATGCCTGTCCCTGTTGCAGACACCATGAAGGACATGGCTCTCAGGATCCTGACACTTTGAAGTGAGTGTTACACACACCGTACCCCTTCCCACAGTCCTGGCTGTTGAGCAGGGCTGGGGGCTGGCCCTGGCTTGAGGCTCTTCCCTGACTCTGCTGTTTTACAGGTTGAGCCCATCGTCTTCCTGCAGGAGGGGCAGCTGGTACCTTTGGAGCCCGGGAGCTGTGGCCAAGCTCGTTCCCTCCTGTTCTGCCTCAGCTAGGGCTTCCTCTACCCTTGTTTTGCCCCCTCCCCAGTTTCACAGCAGTTTCCAAAAAAAGTACCTCTCATATTATGTGTTCTGCCTTCTCTCTGGAGGGGTAGGGGTAGGGTTAGGGGGCCGGGGAGGGGCACTGCTCCACGTCAGAGCCTTTTCCAGAACAGTATCTGTCGCATCCTGTGGTGGGGACTCTGGACCAGCCTCTGCTACCATCCCTGCAGTCAAGTCAGCGGACTGCCCCAGGTCTGCGTCCTGTGTGTGCTCTCCCTGGCCACATTGACACGTCCTCCCTTGCCCCCGAAGGCCCTCTTCTAATTCTCTCCAAACCACCCTCCTCCTTTGGGGTCTGGTGGTTCCCATTCATCTCTGCCATTCACCCTCCCCATCAGCAGGAACTCATGACCCCCTTCCAGAGCTCCACTCTGGAAGCATTCACATCCTCCCTGCCCTCACCAGCTGACCACCCTCCTCCAGCCTGGTCGTCTCTATACCCTTGAGTGGAAATTGGCCCGTCAGGTTCTATGGCAAGTGTGGTTAGTAGGTCTGTGTTCTTGCATGGTCCCTGTCAAATACTCTTCCACCAGCCCCATGGCACAGATTTTCCTGGAAATTATATTTCTGTGTCCCAGCTCAATCTCCCAGACTGCCTCTTTAGGACACACGAGATTGAGTCTGAGCTCCATGTTCAACTTCCCCCTCACTGGAGGTTGGGGAGCACTTCCTTCCCTCAGCCGGGACCCAGGGCTGTACTAGCCTGAGACTCAGAGGGACAGATCTGTGTTTGAGTGCGGCGATTCTGCCTGGCACCCTTCCCAAACGACCGGTGTTTTACTACACAAAAGGGGGTATGATGGTAGATAGGACATTCAAGGTTGGTGACTGTGTGTCCCTGTGTGTGAATAAAAGTAATCAGGGATAATCTCCCTTGAGGGAGAAAGATGTGATTCAGGGAGTAAAGAGAGTAGAGGCTGGTCCAGGTTCTGTAAGGCATTGAATGAGCAAAAGCAAGGGTCGGATCTGTTGTGTTCAAGGGTTGTCGTTAAATTCCCAAAGCATAGGCGGGGGAGGATGCAGAAGTCACCAAACCCCACGACAGGGTGTCGGGATGCTCGAAATGTTGGATTCGCTGGAGGAGGCTCTCGATCCTACTCTGTGATCCTATGATGTCTGACAGCTACTGTGGGTGTGGATGGAATGAGATTGGGAAGAGTGGCTCCTCAGAGTAGCTCATCTTAGAATCAGGGGACCCATATATGAGACCACCCAACATGAGCTACCCGGGACAGGGGTAGGGTGGGCGCAGTGAGGATGGGAAGTAAGGAGTGACTGCGCCTGGACAATGGGGAGCACTTGAGTCCACCCTTCCCCCATATTCTCACAGTGACTCGCTTCCAGAGTCCATGGCATGAGCTCAGGTGGACAGACCAGATGTGGGATGGGGCAGTCACAGACCTCAGGGTCAGAAAAGGACATTCGTGGGACTTAATCCACTCAAACCCCTCCCTGGAGAAGGTGGGCTTGATTGCTGCCCAGGCCTCTGGCTGGATTCCTAGGATGTACCCAGTGCCCCACCCCCAGTCCAGCCTGTACCAGGCTTATGTTCTAGCCCCTCTTGCTTCGGCACTGCTCCCCACTGAGCTGAGGCCATTACCAATGAGTGTGTGTGCACTTCGAGGAAACAGAGCCAGCGTAGACTTTGGACCTGCCTCTAACCTGTAGAGACAGTCATTCCAGGTCTTGTGTTCCTGCAGACACTCTGGAGAGTGTGAAGCTAAGTACAGGCTGGAGACCACCATCACAGGAACTCGCTTCCCCGTGCACACTATGGATGGTATGGGACCAGCTCAGTGGTAGGGCACCATCCCTTCCATCCTGAAGCCCTCTGGCTCAGAGCCCATTCCCTCTAGCCTCTAACCACAGTGTGCACACTGGGGGGAAAGTGAAACCAGAAGAGAAATACTGCCCCAAGCCCTCAGGACCCGGCTATATCCCAGACCAATGTGGAGACTGCCATCACACCTGGGAGAAACCCAACTTCCTCAGGGCTCTTAACTCTGGCCCCTCAGGTCCCAACCCCACACCTGAAAGGGCAGTGAGGGCCATTGAGCAGAGAAGCAGCCCCAGCTCACACCTTATTCTGGCTCTAGCCCCTTCCACTCCAGACCTGTTTCCCACCCGGGCAGTGACTGCCACCACGCCCTAGGGGAAGATGCAGCCCATGCTCACTTCATATCTAGCTCTCCCTCCAGAGCCACTGGGCACATGCAGACTGAACAGGGATGGTCCCACACAAGAACACACCCTCAAGACTGGGATAGATAACTGTCTCACCTAATTTCATAGAGACAGAGAAAGTTTTAAAAAGATGAGTAGACAGGGGAACATGTTTCAAATTAAAGACAAGAAAAAATGCTGAAAAATACCCTAAGGAAACTGATAAATAATTTAACTGATGAAGAGTTCATAGCAGTAGTAATATGAATGCTAACTGAACTGGGGCAAAGAATAGATGAACACAGTGAGAATTTTTAACAAAGAACTAGAAAATATAAAAAGGACAAGTCAGAGCCGAATATAATAACTGAAATTACAAATACACTAGAGGGAATTAACAGCAGATTAGGTGACAGAGAAGAACACATAAGCAGTCTGGGAAGTAGAATAATGGAAATCACTCAATCATAAGTGCAAAAAACAATTTTTTTAATGAGAATAATTTAAGGGACCTGTGGGACAACATCAAGCATACTCACATTTGCATTATAGGGGTCCCAGAGGAGAAGAGAGAGAGAAAGGGGTTGAAAAATGTATTTGATGAAATTATGGCTGAAAACTTCCCTAATCTGAAGAAAGAAACACAGAGGAAGCACAGAGAGTCCCAAACAAAATGAACCCATACACACCCACATCAAGACATATAATTAAAAGGGCAAAAGTTAAAGAGAGAATTCTAAAGGTAGCAAGAGAAAAACAAGAGTCACATACAAGGGAAGTCCCATAAGCCTATCAGCTAAGTTTTCTGCATATACTTTGCATGTCAGAAGGGAGGGGCATGATAAGATTTAAAGTGCTGAGAGGGAAAACCCTACAACCTAGGATACTTTACCCAGCAAGGTTATCATTCAGAATTGAAGGAGAGATAAAGGCTTCTCAGACAAGCAAAAATTAAAAGAGCTCATCAATACAAAACCAACCTTACAAGAAGGGTTAAAAGGTCTTCTTGAAGTAAAAAAAAAAAAACAAAAAACAAAAAACACTGGCTACAACAGGAAATAAGAAATTAAAGGACGGGGAAAATATACTGGTGAAGCAATTATATCATAAAGGCTGGGTATTTACCAGTTAAATAAGCTAGTACAAAGGTTAAAAGACAAAAATTGTAAAATCAACTGTAACTACAATAAACAGTTAAATGATAGACATGGAGATGTGAAATATGACATCAAAAACACAAAATGCTGGGAGGTGAGTAAAAAATGTAGAGCTTTCAGAATGTGTTTGAACATATATGACTATCGGTTTCAATCAAATAGTTATAGGTCAACATAAATGAACTCCATGGTAACCATAAATCAAAGATCTACTATAGATCTACCAAAACTAGAGAGAAAGGAACACAAACATAACACTGAAGAAAATCATCAAACCACAAGAGAGACACTAAAAGAAGAAAGCATCCTCCTGACTTCAAACTGCAAGTTGCAGAACGATGGCCTCAGATACACATTAGTCAATGTTTTTAAATCCCAAATGAATCCTACCTAATATTTGATAACCTTTGGGTGTATGTTTCAATGTCTGAAAGACAGTTTCCACTAGATGTTAAAGTTGTGGGATAGCTTCTAACAGGACCCAATAGGTTTATACAACAAATTTATGACCTTGGATCTCCCCAGATTGGTTAGGAAGGTGTACAATTGGTTTCCTTTAGGCTCAATGTCACCTACAGGTAGCCTTGAAAACAGCCGCTGTCATCCTGCTTTCAATGTGGACATGTTGGGTTCAATCAGTTTTCCAATGGTATGATTATTTGGCTGCAATATTTATTCCTTCACTTGGAATGGAAGATATCATTACTCATATAGAGGCTTTAACAAAATTCACCCAGCAAGCCTTAAATGATAGTAACCAAGCCGTGTGCTTGCTCAGTTAAGAAATTTCCATGATGAGAAAAGCAGTCCTACAGAATTGCATGGCCCTCAGTATTCTAACAGCTTCCCAAGGGGGAGCTTATGTTGTAATACATAGTGAACGTTTTGTTTTTATACCTGGTGAATCTTCTAATGCAACCCCCGCTTACGATGCATATGAAAAATTGGATTTCCCCTCTGAATGATCGTCTTCCCAGTTTAAGGGAAATGCTAGGAAAATGGTATGGTTCAAGAGGATATTGGCTTAAATCTTTACTAATGATATTGTTGCTCCTATTTCCAACTTTGATTACAGTTTGTGTAACTTATAAAGTTTTAGTTTCTTGTTTTTTGCTCTGTGTATCACCTGCTCCTACTAAGATAATGATATCTAAACAACTGGAAACTATTGACCACATCTATAGTTCTCTATAAAATAATGGACATGCACAATGCACATGCAAGGTAAAATTGGTGCAAGTCCTATTGGACAACTTGGAATTGGCCGTAAGTCCTTGCCAGACATCTTACTAGTACCACCCCCTAAAAGGAAAGAAAGAACCGGGCTATTAGGACCCAGCATCGAGGGACATGATGGACCCAAGGCACGTAAAGAACCACCCTAGCATTTAGGGACCAAATACTTGATCACCTAATGCTTTCTATTGAAAGATTAATGATCAAAAGTGGAATTAATGAAATAAAATTATTTTCAGGCAGGACAAGAAACATTTTAAACATAAAATTCTCTCTCTGCCCATTTGAGCCACTACCCCCTCCCCTTTAGTGTGATTTGTGCATCACATTATACATTAACTAGATCCCCTTAAAAGATACAGGAATGCCCACACACCAAAAAAAAGAAAAGAAAAAAAAGAAAGAAAGAAAGAAAGAAAGAAAGAAAGAAAGAAAGAAAGAAAGAAAGAAAGAAAAGAAAGAAAGAAAGAAGAAAAAGAAATTTCCTCCTGGAATCAGCGAGGTAACTCCTTAAGAGATAACTTTCCTTTCTCAATCCTGTAATGCCTCATTAATACCCACTACTCGCCTTGTTGGACTATGTAAACTATTAATATGCTACTTTGTCTCAAAAACTTATATCACGGTTTTACCTCCAATGGGTGGAACAGTCCTCAGAGTTTTCTGAAGATTGTCTCCCAGGTTATAGTCCTCAGGTTGGCTCAAATAAAAATTTCCATTTTTCTTCGATTGACTATTGATTAATTTTTTTGGACAACACAATGAAACCAAAAGATGGTTTTTTAAAAAGATAACAAATCACAAACCTTAGGCAGACTGACCAAGAAAAAAAAAAAAGATTCCTAAGGAATCACTAAAATCAGGGCTGAAAAGGGAGACATCACCATTGAGCCTACTGAATTTAAAAAAACATAAGAAAATAGTATGAAAAATTTTATACCAACAAATTAGACACATATATGCAATGAAAACATTTGTAGAGAGACACAAACTTCAAAACAGACTCAATAATAGACAATCAATTAAATTAATAATTAAAAATATTCCCACAATGATGCTCCTGTCCAGATGGCATCACTGCTGAATGCTATCAAACATTTCAGATGGAAATAATAGCAACACTCCAGAAATTCTTCCAGAAAATAGAAGAGGAATGAACACTTTCAAAATAGCTCTAGTAGGCCAATATTACTGTAGTGTGAGCCTCTGACAGTTTTTTTTTCTTAATTGTAATGCAAGTGCCTGACATTAAGCTTTTGATTGCTGAGGCACCACTTCAAAGACAGCTATATCAAAAAGAACAAATTGCCAACTACACGACTAGGTAAAGAGTCAGGCCACCACACCCCTGAAGTTTCCTTTGTTTTAGAGATCTCTGATTGACTTAGATAACTGACCCTTTGGCTGCTTGTTTTTCCCTTCTTGTGCTTTAATTCCCATTCTGTGTTAAATTCATCAATAAAGAGTGAATCTGAGAAACCCTAGGCCCCTCACTCTTGACCCCGATACATACATAACCCCAGGTCCCAGCTCTCTTTCTCCACCCACAACCTTTCTGTGTGGTCCAAGGCATGCCATGTACCCTCCATGACTTATGAGTAATAAACTTCGTCCTTTCACAGTCTCCTAAAGGTTATTGCTGAGGTGCCTCTTGCAATTATAATAAGAACCACAAGGGCTAGTTCAACCACAACATTGGTTCTGAAAGGGGAAATATCTGTGGGGGCTCGCCTTGGAGTACAGATAAGTGCCTCCAGGTATTTCTAGCTGACAGTATCACTATCGATTGGCTGAGACCAGCACAATTACCCTGATACCCAAAACACACAAAGACATCCAAAATAAAGAAAATTGCATACCAATCTTTCTCATGAATATAGATGAAATAACCCTCAAGAAAATATTAACAAACTGAATTCAGAAACAAATAAAAAGGATTATAGGGCCTCCCTGGTGGCGCAGTGGTTGAGAGTCCGCCTGCCGATGCAGGGGATACGGGTTCGTGCCCCGGTCTGGGAGGATCCCATATGCCGCGGAGCGCCTGGGCCCGTGAGCCATGGCCGCTGGGCCTGCGCGTCCGGAGCCTGTGCTCCGCAATGGGAGAGGCCACAACAGTGAGAGGCCCGCATACCGCAAAAAGAAAAAAAAAAAAAAAAAAAAAAAGGATTATATACCATGACCAAGTGGGATTTATTCTAGAAATACAAGGTTGGTTTAACATCTAAAAATCAATTTATGTAATACACTATTTTAAAAGAAGAAAGCACTGAAACATTATCATATTAACTGACACAGAAAGAGCATGTGACAAAATTCCACCACCTTTCATGATAAAAACAATTTTAAAAAACTAGGAATAGAAAGAAATTTCTTCAGCATCATAAAGGATATCTATGAAAAACCTACAGCTAACATCATATTTAGTAGTGAAAGACTGCATACCTTTTCCCTAAAGTCAGCAACAAAGACATGCTCACTACTTTTATTCATTATTGCACTGGAAGTTTGAGCCAGTTCAAACAGGGAAGAAGAAGAACTAAAAGTCATCCAGATAGGAAATAAAAAGGGAGTTTTTTTTATTCTCAGATGACATGATTTCATATGCAGACAACCCTAAGGAATCCACAAAAACGGATCTAACGGTAGAACTAATAAAGAAGTTCAACAGATCACAGAATACAAGAGTAATATATAAAACAAATTTTATTGCTGTATACATGTAGCAAATAATCCAAAAATGAAATTAAGGAACACTTAATTCTAGCTACAATAGCATCAAAAAGAATGAAATGCTTAGGCATATATTTAACAAACCAAATGTAATACTTATGCACTGAGAAACACAAATTGATGTTTGTTGAGAGAAACTAAAGATGATCTAAATAACTGGAAAGGCATTGCATGTTCATGGTTGTAAGACTCAATATTTATATGGTAATTCTCCCCAAATTGACATATAGATTCAATTCAATCTCTATCGAAATTTCAGCAGGCTTTCTTTGTAGAAACTCACAGGCTGATCCAGAAAATTCATATGGAAATGAAAAACAAAACAAAACAGAATATCCAAAACTACTTCAAAAAAGAACAAACTTGGAAGATTCCACCTTCTGATTTCAAAACTTACGATAAAAATAAAGGTAATCAACTTAGTGTGATACCGACATAGAGATAGGTCAATGGAACAGAATCGAGAGTTTAGAAATAACGAACTCTCCTTAGATTTATGGTCAATGATTTTCAATTCAATGGGGAAAGGATGGTCTTTTCAACATATGGTGCTGGCACAACTGGATATCATGCAAAAATACAAACTTCGAACCTTACTTCACAGCACACACAAAACTTAATGCAAAATGGATCAGAGACTTAAAAGTAAAACCTACAACTATAAATCTGTTAAAAGAAACCCTAGGAGAAAAATATTTGTACGCATGAGCTAGGCGATGATTTCTTAGATACAACACCCAAAGCATGATCCATAAAAGAAAAACTTGATAAATTGGACTTCGTCAAAATTTAAAACATTTATGCTTCAGAAGGCACTATTCAGAAAATGAAAAGACAAGGTACAGACTGGGAGAAAATATTTGAAAGTCACAGATCTAACAAAGAACTTGTATGCAGAATAAAGAAGAAGAATACTAAATAAATAAGAAAATGACCCCATTAAAAAATTGGGTAAAAGATTTGTATAGACATTTAACCAAAGAAGGTATAGAAATGGTTAATAAGCATATGAAAGGATGTTCACAACCACTAGTCAGTAGGGAAATATAAATCAAAACCATAATGAGATACCATGTTGCAAAAACAATAGGATGGCTATAATCCAAAATACAGATAATAACAAATATTTGGATTTGGAGAAATTTGAATCCTCATACACTTCTGGTGATAATGTAAAATAGTTGAATCTTTTTGGAAAATATTCTGGTGTTTTCTTAAAAAGTTAAACATAGAGTTACCATATGATCCAGAATGTCCATTCCTAGGGATCTACCGAAGAGAACTGAAAACATATGTTCACACAAAAACTCATGAACTCAAAATGTATATGAATATGCTTAACAGCATTGAGTTTGGGAATATTATCCATAACATTCCCAAACTAAACACAACCCAAATGCCCATAAACTGATGAATGTATAAATAGAATGTGGTATACCCATACCATGGAATATTATTTGGCAATAAAAATAACTGAAGTACTGATACATGCTACAACATGGGTGAACCTCGAAAACATTACATTAAGTGAAAGAAGCCAGACAACATGTACTATATATTGTGTGATTCCATTTATACAAAATTTCCTAAATAGGCAAATCATAGAGACAGAAAGTAGTTTATTACTTGCCTATAGGGCTGGGGGTGGGTTGGGGGGTTCGGGGTGTTGGGTAAGGGATACAAGGCGTCTTCTTGGGCTAACAAAAATATCCTAAAATTGATTGTGATAGATGCACAACTGTGAATATACGAAAAGCCATTGAATAAGGCATTTTATTTTTTAATTCATTTTTATTGCAAAAACACATAATATGAAACCTACCTTATTAACAATTTTTTAGTGTACAGTGTTGTTAACTATATGAACATTGTTGCAATCAGATCTCCGGAATTCTTCATCTTGCATGACTGCAAATCTATACTCATGGAACAACAACTCCCCATTTCCCCCTCCCCCAAGCCTTTGGCAACCAGGATTCTACTTTCTGCTTCTAAGAGTTTGACTACTTTAGGTACCCCATATAAGTGGAAACATGCTGTATTTGTCCTTTGTGAGTGGCTTACTTCACTTAGTATAATATCCTCAAAGTTCATCCATACTACAGCATATAGCAAGATTTCCTTCTTTTCAAAGGCTGAATAATATTCTGTAATATGTATACATTATATATACCACCTTTTTTAATTTATTTATTTTTAATTAGTTTCTGCTTTATAACAAAGTGAATCAGTCATACATATACATCTGTTCCCACATCCCTTCCCTCATGCATCTCCCTCCCTCCCACCCTCCCCATCCCACCCCTCCATGCGGGTCACAAAGCACCGAGCTGATCTCCCTGTGCTCTGCGGCTGCTTCCCACTATCTATCTACCTTACGTTTGGTAGTGTTATATACCACCTTTTATCCATTCACCTGTTGATAGATATTTAGGTTGTCTTCACCCCTTGGCTATTGTGAATAAGGGTACAGTGAACATGGGAGTGCAATAATCTATGCAAGATCCTGATTTCAGTTATTTTGTAATGTAAATGTAAATATACCGAAGTGAGAACGCTGGATCATATGGGAGTTCTATTTTTGTTTTTTTAGGAACTTCCATACTGTTTTCCATGGCGGGTGCACAATTTTACACTCCCACCAGCGATGCACAAGGAATTCATTTTCTTCACTACCTTGCCAACACTTGCTATTTTGAGTTGTTTTTTTTTTTAATACTGGCCATGTTAACAGTTGTGAGGTGATAACTCATTGTGGTTTTGAATTGCATTTCCCTGTTGACTAGTGATGTTGAGCATTTTTCATATACCTGTAGGCCATTTATGTGTCTTCTTTGGAGAAATATCTAATCAATTCCTTTGTTCATTTTTAAATTGTGTTATTTGGGTTTTGTCTGTTTCTTTGTTTTTGAAAGCATAAGCCACAGACTGGGAAACAATATTTGCAAAGCACACATGATAAAAAACTTGTATGCGAAAGAGATAAAGAACATTCGATATTCAGTAATGAGAAATCAAACAACACAATAAACAATGAGCAAAAAAAAAATCGAACTGACATTGCGCTTACTGGATGGTCAGTAAGCTACTGAGAAGATGTTTCACCTCATTAGTCATTAGGGAAATAACTAAAGCCAGAATGAAATACGACAACATAGCTATAAACATGGCTGAAATAAAAACAAAATACAGACAATACCAAGTGCTAGACAGACTGAGGAACAGCTAGAACTCTCCTGCATTGCTGGTGAGAATGCAAAAAATGGTATAGACTCTCTGGAAACAGTTAAAAATACACTAACGATTCAATCCAGCAAGTTAACTCCTAGATATTTACCCAAGAGAAATGAAAACTTATATTCACAAAAAATCTGTATGCAAATGTTCATAGCACTTTTCTTAGATGCTTGGGTGACTGCACACTGGCACCGGACACAGACATATCTAGGACTACTGGACACAGTTTCTGAGCTGACATTGATCCCGGAAGCCCAAAGTGTCATGATGGGGCCCCATTAGAGTGGGGCTTATGAGGTTCTGGCAGTAAAAGGAGTTGGGGATAGAGATCAGTTCACGGTGAGCTGACTGGGTCCCTGGACAAACATAGTGGTCATTTCTCCAGTCCCCAAGCTGATAATTCTAAGTGATACACTTGGCAGTTGGAGCAATGACCTACACATTGGTCTGTGGAGTAAGAGCTATCACGGTGGGGAAAGCCAAGAGGAACCTCTGCCACTGGCTCCCACCCCGGGCCAAGAGAGTACGTCCAAACCAGTATTGGATCCTGGTGAGCATAACGGGGTAAAGCAGAGATTAGTGACATCATTGGAGACGTATGGGATGTATGGGAAGAGGAGGTAGGAGAGCCACAGGGACGAAGAGAGTGGAGAAGGAGAGAAGTTCCGGGAGTCTCTCTATGGGGGAGGGAGGAAGGGAATGGAAATGGTGAGAGGGAAGATGGAGGCTTCCACTGGATCCACTGGTAATGTTTCATAGGATGCTGGTGGATGCAGGAGATTTTGCTATATCCTTCCTTATCCATTTTAACATATTTGAAATAGCACACCATGCCTTAAAAAGTCACTGGGAGAAGTGGAAGAGGGCGGTATCCACAAACAGGCAGGCACCATCGGGGGCAGGCTCGAGGAGGAGGATTGCAGATTTACAGTGCACCCAGTCTCCCCTGCTCTGTAACTTCTCCAGCACGGCCAGCTTCTCAGGTGCAGAAACTCAGGCTCAGAAAACTGGGCCTTTGAGTTCCACAGGCAACAGCGGTTCAGACACGCCAGGACTCTCCAGGAGGTCAGCCAGAGCAGGATGCAGGAGAGAGAGGTGACTGAAGACAGAGGAGTATGAACGGGAAGGAGCAGAAGGAAGGTATGGGAGGAATGGAGGGGTGTCAGAGTAGGAGTTGGGTGGCAGACAAGGGAAATTCTAACACCCATGGGCCATAGAGAAACCAAGGGAGGCACCACTCCCCAGACATCAGTACTGCTCAGCTCAGGGAAGCTGAGAACTGACAGTTCCAAGAAAAATTGAGAGACACCTGGCTATCCACACCGACCGCCATCACAACTGGTAGGCCTTGGTTGTGCGTCCTTCAAAACTTTAAAACATACTTGTACATATACTTAAATGAATTCTCATATAGTACATAGGATTGACTGGTGTGTGTGTGTGCCCACGCACGCAAGTGATTTAACTTACAAATGTGAATCCAAAGCCATCGTTCTGCAACTTGCAGTTTGAAGTCAGGCAGGTGCTTTGGAAAGCTGTGAGAATGGCCTGATGCATTCCGTTGGACTGCCACGCTTTATGCTACTGGATGCTAAGCCACGTTGCATTCATCCATTTCCTTACTGATGGGAATTTGGAGTGCTCCCAGTTTTTCCCATCACCAACACCCTTGTGCATGGGCTCCTGTACACTACAGGTACCAGCGTGTCTCCGGAAGAAGTACCAGGCAGCGGACTTGCCGGAACATAGAGGAAATACCTATTTTTTTTTTCTTCCTTTTTAAGGTCTTTGGCTCAAAGCAAGGACTCTGGAGTCAGATTGATTGGTTTCAATCCTGCCGCTGATCCCCATGAGCCGAATGACCTTGGGCCAGTGGCTGAACCTCTCAATGCCTGTTTGCTCACCGGTAAGAGGCCAGTAATAGTTGGTACTATAGTTCTAGGAGTGTCACGCTGATGCATTACTATTTATGCCCAGCGCTTAGAAGAGTGCCAGGCACAGAGTCCGTGCTGGCACTAAGTTGCTTTCAATGGATTCTGCCAAATTACCTCCCAAATGGGTCTCTTGCACCACCGCCACAGGGGTTTGCTCCTCACCTCTCCCACCCTCGGAATGGTTAAGCTCTTTGAAGGTTGTCAACCTAGTGTGTGAAACCCGATTCGTGGTTTTAGTTCACATCTCCAGGATCAGCGGTGGCGAGCATCTTTTGGGGTGTAACTGGCCACTGCGATTTCCTCTTCTTTGAATTTGCCTCAGAGGGGGGAAGGGCTGATGGAGCGAGGCCAACCCCAATCTCTCTGCCAACCCCAGTCTCTCCGCCAAACCCGCCTGCCAATAACGTTTCCTGAGCTACATTTGATGGAGCAGTTGAGACAGAGACCTTACAGAACGAAAATACGATCCCTTTGCTCTCTGGCCGACCCCTGATCACTGACTGCGGGACTCCTATGCCCATTCTCCCGTTGGGTCGTAAGGCTTGCGGTGGAAGGGAGGCTGGCAAATGCTTTCGGCGCGTGCTAGGCATCCAGTGCCTCCATCTTGACATTTCATCCTCACCACCCCTGGAGCCCGGCGCCCTCACTCCCCGACCCCCTGTATAGATGGGAAACGGAGGCTCAGAGCTGCGACTCTAACCGGAAAGGGGAGGCGGGACAGGAGGAGGCGGGCCGAGAGGCTTGACAGAGGGAGACACTCCCACCATCCCCTTCACCAGCCAACTGCTCGGACCACCCACGGGCTTGAGGGCAAAGCAGAGGCCCTCGACCCCACTGGTTAGGCCTCGAGGGGACAGGCGAACAAGGTTGCTGGTTGGCGGGGGCCGGACCAATGAGAAGGCCGCGTCGCGGGCATGGGAGGCGCGCTGAAAGTCGCGCCTCGTTTCGTTTGAGGTGAGCTCGTGCGGCGCCTGAGGTGGTTGACAGCTGCCCTCTGAGCGCCGCCCGCCTCATCCGCCGTGACCGCGACCGCGACTCGGGCCATCAACAGTCGCCCCGGTTCCGCGGCCGCCCGCGTCGCGACATGAGCTCCCCAGATGAGGTGTCTGTGTGGGGAACGGGTTTCGGCCCAGAGGGCGGGGAGCGGGCCGGCGTCCACCCGGCCGGCCGCGCAGTTCCGCGGGGACCCGACCGCGGCCCCGAGCCCAGGAAGCCGCCGAGCGGCGGGGGCGGGAGCGGCTGCCCGGATCCCAAGGGCTTCCAGTCAGAGTGGGAGATGCTGGAAGCGGGAGGGCCGGTGGTGTGTGGCCGCGAAGGCCGACCTGGCTCCCCGGCTGACGACATGAGGGACCTCCTTGACCTGGCCGAGGAGTCTGCGGCGGGCACCACGCAGCAGCTGTACGACTGGGACGTGCTGGGCTTCCGCAGATACCCGTTGGCGGAGCCCTGCGCCTCCTTCGAAGTGTCCGCCGGCCTCGAGGCGGGTCCCGGCGGTCCAGGAGCGACCGCCCAGAGCTGTGGGGAAGCGCCGCCGGCTCTGGCCGGCCCTCTCCACCTCGGTGGGCCCGAAGCGGGTCGGGCCTGGGGGAAGCCTAAGAGAGCCACTAAGCGTAGGTTGAACGTGGCTGCGGATCGCCAGCGGTTCTCCGAGGAAGGCCTGGTCCGGCAGCTATCCGACTCCGAGTCCTCAGATGAGTTCAGTGACACAGAGCTGATGACGGTGAGTACTTACCCCGGAGGAGGAGGCCAGGCCGAGCCCAGCAGACCCGAGGATCCCGGGGACACTCCCAGTCACTCGAATTTCCAAGTCAGGGAGAATTTCCTTCACGTGACAGGCTCTTCCCTGTCCTCGGCTCTGCAAGGACTCTCTTCGGTTGTGGAAAGGCAGGGCGTGGGAGAGCAGGGCATCTCTTCCCCTAAGAAAATGCAGAGCGTGCTCTGGGGGAACGGGGGCAGCAAGCCCAGCTACCCGGGAGCTGCTGCTGCTGCTGCTACGGCAGGTGGCCTGCCGCAGGTCACTCCTAGGAAGAAGGGGACCCTGGAGAAGAAATCCCTCGGGGGAGCCTCCACACTTGCCCTGGGGAAAAACTTCCCTTCCTGGGGGCAGCGAATCTGGGCACCTCCGCTGGAACCGGCCACCTTCCCCCCAGTCTCTGGTATTCCGCTGCTTGGGAGATCCAAGAGGTATACCTTGGGCCCTTCCGGAACCAAACAGGCCAAGCACACCAGCGCTGGGAAGAAATCGGTGGTCACGTGGACAAGGGAGTCTGAGGCTGTGGCGGGAGAAGATAAGGACCCAAATAGAGACCCAGCCCCAAAGGGCCAAGTGAGTAGGCCAGGCTCCTCCTGTCTCCCCACTCTTCCCCGCCCCCACCGCACCCAGAGCACACGTCTTCACCCATGCTGCCTCTGTCCACCCCTCAGGGGTCGTCATTGGGTGCCCCTCGGTCACTGGGTCATTATGATGCCTGATCGGGCTCCTTTTACTAGGGACAAACAGTAAGGTAGCACTTCGGGTGTGCTGGGCCTGGTTCTCCACCCTTGGCCTGTTTCCAGCGTCCTCTGAGAGACTGGGGCTGGGATGGAAGGGAGGGTTGGTAGCTGAATTGGGTCGGGGGATCCCTTAAAAGCTTCCCCGAAAAGCCTCAGTATTCAGACTCACCAGCTTCCTGAATCCTATCTCCTAGGTGTTCCCCAGACCTTCCTTGCAGGGGCCCTGGGCTTACTCAGTGCCCCACTGTTGTCCCTAGATCAGCTCTGCCTGCTGGCCTGGGGCTGACGGAGGGAGAAAGTGCTAATGAGATCAGCCTTTCAATTCCCTTCCCGATTCCCTGCCTCACCCCGGCCCAAATCACACAACTCACTCTCTCTCTCTCTCTCTCTCTCTCTCTCTCTCTCACACACACACACACACACACACACACACACACACTCACTTCCTTAGTCCAAATCGGTGAAAAATTTTTGATTCAGCTGCCAGCTCACAGGCCAGGGACATCTTATCCGCGCATGCATCGTGGAAAAGCCAGCAGTGGCGAGGTCGACACCAGAGGCCCCCAAGATCCAGGAAACTCAGAGCCCTTGGCCCTGAACCAGGGAGAAGTCATGCCCGGGGGGCCTGCCCCCTCAGGTGAGTGTCGTGGGTTTGATAGGAGGGGAGGGGAGAGGGGTGGAGGGCAGAAAGCTCTGGCTCTGTCTCTGTTGGGGGCACAGCCTTTCTGCCAGGCAGCTTCTCCCACAGGAGACGGGGTGCTGGCAGGGCTGGCCTTGAGCCACATCATCCTGTGTGTGGGGTTTGTGCGGCGGGGCTGATCGGTGGCAGTGCCACAAACAGCTCCTCCGGGTGTAGCCTTACAGGGGAACAGCCTTTTCTGTTAAGTCCTTTTCGCCCACATTGCTCTCCCACGTGCTGGCTGTGGCTGCAGCTCTGGGAGGGGCGAATCCAGAGGCACATAGCTTGGGGACCACAATGCAATGGCGAAATGGCTGCCCCCGGGTAACAGCGGAGGCAGGCCCAGAGAGAAGGTTCGGGCTTCTGGGCAGAGCAGCGGCGGCTGGTCGCCAGCAGAGGGTGGTGCCGCCTCACCTCACGGTAGACCCCACTTGGCCCTTTCCACCTCACTGGGAGCCTGGGAAGCTGGATTGTGTGTCCTTTCCCTCTCAGGTGACTGGGAGCCACTGGACCATCCCCCAAGACCGGAAACGCCGCAGCAGCCACTGGGAATGCCGGGCTGTCCTTGGGTAATGCTTCGTCTGGCTCCTGGAAATGCAGGCCCAAACTCGAGGGTGGGATCTGGGTCCAAGTTCAGCTGACATGTGTGGGGCCACCCCTCCCCTGCCCCCATCACGTACCCCATGGAGGGAGCCCACCTGCTTTCCACTGAGGAGCCCTTGCCATTCTAGCCACCCGGCTTTGGGGTGCAGGGCCCGGTGGAGAGGAGAAGGTGGAGGAGAGAGGAGGCCAGATTATACTAATCATTTCTCTTCCTCCTGTGTCTGCTGGCCTAGTGTCTCGTGCTACAGAGAGAAGTAGACGCCCTTAAGAAGAAACTTGGTATGAGGAACCAGGGACGGAGAGCGGTATCTTAGTTCAGAACCCGGGTGGGCACCTGGGGTGGGGGTGGGCTGCAGGTGCAGTCAGCCTCGCAGGGACCAACATCCCTGTGGGGAGGAGAACCTAGCAGGCCTGGCCCTGGAGCCGGCTGTGCATGTACAACTGGGCATGTGTACAAGCAGCAAAGTACTGTCTGGACTGCACGCACACTGTGCCAACCAGACCCGTCCTAGTGAAACTCCTTCTGATAGGACTTTTAGAGATGCCTCGTTGATTTTCCCTTGAACTGCTGCTTGGTGTGGCTTCTAAGGTTCTTGTTGGATTGTTTGTTTGTGTGTGTGACGAGATCTGAATGGTTGTGGCACGGCCCACAGCATCAGAGCTGCTGGCACACTTTGTTTCCCTTTAGGAACCAGTTTCACATTCAATTCCGGTGGTGGGGAGTGATCTGGTCCAGAGCTCTTTGCATCGGGTCTGGAGGGGGTTTCAGGTTTCAGGGCTACGCGGTTCCTCACGGGGATAGGGGACGGGCTTCCATATCCCTCTCTCTGGAGTGCCTACTAATGCCTGTCCCTGTTGCAGACACCATGAAGGACATGGCTCTCAGGATCCTGACACTTTGAAGTGAGTGTTACACACACCGTACCCCTTCCCACAGTCCTGGCTGTTGAGCAGGGCTGGGGGCTGGCCCTGGCTTGAGGCTCTTCCCTGACTCTGCTGTTTTACAGGTTGAGCCCATCGTCTTCCTGCAGGAGGGGCAGCTGGTACCTTTGGAGCCCGGGAGCTGTGGCCAAGCTCGTTCCCTCCTGTTCTGCCTCAGCTAGGGCTTCCTCTACCCTTGTTTTGCCCCCTCCCCAGTTTCACAGCAGTTTCCAAAAAAAGTACCTCTCATATTATGTGTTCTGCCTTCTCTCTGGAGGGGTAGGGGTAGGGTTAGGGGGCCGGGGAGGGGCACTGCTCCACGTCAGAGCCTTTTCCAGAACAGTATCTGTCGCATCCTGTGGTGGGGACTCTGGACCAGCCTCTGCTACCATCCCTGCAGTCAAGTCAGCGGACTGCCCCAGGTCTGCGTCCTGTGTGTGCTCTCCCTGGCCACATTGACACGTCCTCCCTTGCCCCCGAAGGCCCTCTTCTAATTCTCTCCAAACCACCCTCCTCCTTTGGGGTCTGGTGGTTCCCATTCATCTCTGCCATTCACCCTCCCCATCAGCAGGAACTCATGACCCCCTTCCAGAGCTCCACTCTGGAAGCATTCACATCCTCCCTGCCCTCACCAGCTGACCACCCTCCTCCAGCCTGGTCGTCTCTATACCCTTGAGTGGAAATTGGCCCGTCAGGTTCTATGGCAAGTGTGGTTAGTAGGTCTGTGTTCTTGCATGGTCCCTGTCAAATACTCTTCCACCAGCCCCATGGCACAGATTTTCCTGGAAATTATATTTCTGTGTCCCAGCTCAATCTCCCAGACTGCCTCTTTAGGACACACGAGATTGAGTCTGAGCTCCATGTTCAACTTCCCCCTCACTGGAGGTTGGGGAGCACTTCCTTCCCTCAGCCGGGACCCAGGGCTGTACTAGCCTGAGACTCAGAGGGACAGATCTGTGTTTGAGTGCGGCGATTCTGCCTGGCACCCTTCCCAAACGACCGGTGTTTTACTACACAAAAGGGGGTATGATGGTAGATAGGACATTCAAGGTTGGTGACTGTGTGTCCCTGTGTGTGAATAAAAGTAATCAGGGATAATCTCCCTTGAGGGAGAAAGATGTGATTCAGGGAGTAAAGAGAGTAGAGGCTGGTCCAGGTTCTGTAAGGCATTGAATGAGCAAAAGCAAGGGTCGGATCTGTTGTGTTCAAGGGTTGTTGTTAAATTCCCAAAGCATAGGCGGGGGAGGATGCAGAAGTCACCAAACCCCACGACAGGGTGTCGGGATGCTCGAAATGTTGGATTCGCTGGAGGAGGCTCTCGATCCTACTCTGTGATCCTATGATGTCTGACAGCTACTGTGGGTGTGGATGGAATGAGATTGGGAAGAGTGGCTCCTCAGAGTAGCTCATCTTAGAATCAGGGGACCCATATATGAGACCACCCAACATGAGCTACCCGGGACAGGGGTAGGGTGGGCGCAGTGAGGATGGGAAGTAAGGAGTGACTGCGCCTGGACAATGGGGAGCACTTGAGTCCACCCTTCCCCCATATTCTCACAGTGACTCGCTTCCAGAGTCCATGGCATGAGCTCAGGTGGACAGACCAGATGTGGGATGGGGCAGTCACAGACCTCAGGGTCAGAAAAGGACATTCGTGGGACTTAATCCACTCAAACCCCTCCCTGGAGAAGGTGGGCTTGATTGCTGCCCAGGCCTCTGGCTGGATTCCTAGGATGTACCCAGTGCCCCACCCCCAGTCCAGCCTGTACCAGGCTTATGTTCTAGCCCCTCTTGCTTCGGCACTGCTCCCCACTGAGCTGAGGCCATTACCAATGAGTGTGTGTGCACTTCGAGGAAACAGAGCCAGCGTAGACTTTGGACCTGCCTCTAACCTGTAGAGACAGTCATTCCAGGTCTTGTGTTCCTGCAGACACTCTGGAGAGTGTGAAGCTAAGTACAGGCTGGAGACCACCATCACAGGAACTCGCTTCCCCGTGCACACTATGGATGGTATGGGACCAGCTCAGTGGTAGGGCACCATCCCTTCCATCCTGAAGCCCTCTGGCTCAGAGCCCATTCCCTCTAGCCTCTAACCACAGTGTGCACACTGGGGGGAAAGTGAAACCAGAAGAGAAATACTGCCCCAAGCCCTCAGGACCCGGCTATATCCCAGACCAATGTGGAGACTGCCATCACACCTGGGAGAAACCCAACTTCCTCAGGGCTCTTAACTCTGGCCCCTCAGGTCCCAACCCCACACCTGAAAGGGCAGTGAGGGCCATTGAGCAGAGAAGCAGCCCCAGCTCACACCTTATTCTGGCTCTAGCCCCTTCCACTCCAGACCTGTTTCCCACCTGGGCAGTGACTGCCACCACGCCCTAGGGGAAGATGCAGCCCATGCTCACTTCATATCTAGCTCTCCCTCCAGAGCCACTGGGCACATGCAGACTGAACAGGGATGGTCCCACACAAGAACACACCCTCAAGACTGGGATAGATAACTGTCTCACCTAATTTCATAGAGACAGAGAAAGTTTTAAAAAGATGAGTAGACAGGGGAACATGTTTCAAATTAAAGACAAGAAAAAATGCTGAAAAATACCCTAAGGAAACTGATAAATAATTTAACTGATGAAGAGTTCATAGCAGTAGTAATATGAATGCTAACTGAACTGGGGCAAAGAATAGATGAACACAGTGAGAATTTTTAACAAAGAACTAGAAAATATAAAAAGGACAAGTCAGAGCCGAATATAATAACTGAAATTACAAATACACTAGAGGGAATTAACAGCAGATTAGGTGACAGAGAAGAACACATAAGCAGTCTGGGAAGTAGAATAATGGAAATCACTCAATCATAAGTGCAAAAAACAATTTTTTTAATGAGAATAATTTAAGGGACCTGTGGGACAACATCAAGCATACTCACATTTGCATTATAGGGGTCCCAGAGGAGAAGAGAGAGAGAAAGGGGTTGAAAAATGTATTTGATGAAATTATGGCTGAAAACTTCCCTAATCTGAAGAAAGAAACACAGAGGAAGCACAGAGAGTCCCAAACAAAATGAACCCATACACACCCACATCAAGACATATAATTAAAAGGGCAAAAGTTAAAGAGAGAATTCTAAAGGTAGCAAGAGAAAAACAAGAGTCACATACAAGGGAAGTCCCATAAGCCTATCAGCTAAGTTTTCTGCATATACTTTGCATGTCAGAAGGGAGGGGCATGATAAGATTTAAAGTGCTGAGAGGGAAAACCCTACAACCTAGGATACTTTACCCAGCAAGGTTATCATTCAGAATTGAAGGAGAGATACAGGCTTCTCAGACAAGCAAAAATTAAAAGAGCTCATCAATACAAAACCAACCTTACAAGAAGGGTTAAAAGGTCTTCTTGAAGTAAAAAAAAAAAAACAAAAAACAAAAAACACTGGCTACAACAGGAAATAAGAAATTAAAGGACGGGGAAAATATACTGGTGAAGCAATTATATCATAAAGGCTGGGTATTTACCAGTTAAATAAGCTAGTACAAAGGTTAAAAGACAAAAATTGTAAAATCAACTGTAACTACAATAAACAGTTAAATGATAGACATGGAGATGTGAAATATGACATCAAAAACACAAAATGCTGGGAGGTGAGTAAAAAATGTAGAGCTTTCAGAATGTGTTTGAACATATATGACTATCGGTTTCAATCAAATAGTTATAGGTCAACATAAATGAACTCCATGGTAACCATAAATCAAAGATCTACTATAGATCTACCAAAACTAGAGAGAAAGGAACACAAACATAACACTGAAGAAAATCATCAAACCACAAGAGAGACACTAAAAGAAGAAAGCATCCTCCTGACTTCAAACTGCAAGTTGCAGAACGATGGCCTCAGATACACATTAGTCAATGTTTTTAAATCCCAAATGAATCCTACCTAATATTTGATAACCTTTGGGTGTATGTTTCAATGTCTGAAAGACAGTTTCCACTAGATGTTAAAGTTGTGGGATAGCTTCTAACAGGACCCAATAGGTTTATACAACAAATTTATGACCTTGGATCTCCCCAGATTGGTTAGGAAGGTGTACAATTGGTTTCCTTTAGGCTCAATGTCACCTACAGGTAGCCTTGAAAACAGCCGCTGTCATCCTGCTTTCAATGTGGACATGTTGGGTTCAATCAGTTTTCCAATGGTATGATTATTTGGCTGCAATATTTATTCCTTCACTTGGAATGGAAGATATCATTACTCATATAGAGGCTTTAACAAAATTCACCCAGCAAGCCTTAAATGATAGTAACCAAGCCGTGTGCTTGCTCAGTTAAGAAATTTCCATGATGAGAAAAGCAGTCCTACAGAATTGCATGGCCCTCAGTATTCTAACAGCTTCCCAAGGGGGAGCTTATGTTGTAATACATAGTGAATGTTTTGTTTTTATACCTGGTGAATCTTCTAATGCAACCCCCGCTTACGATGCATATGAAAAATTGGATTTCCCCTCTGAATGATCGTCTTCCCAGTTTAAGGGAAATGCTAGGAAAATGGTATGGTTCAAGAGGATATTGGCTTAAATCTTTACTAATGATATTGTTGCTCCTATTTCCAACTTTGATTACAGTTTGTGTAACTTATAAAGTTTTAGTTTCTTGTTTTTTGCTCTGTGTATCACCTGCTCCTACTAAGATAATGATATCTAAACAACTGGAAACTATTGACCACATCTATAGTTCTCTATAAAATAATGGACATGCACAATGCACATGCAAGGTAAAATTGGTGCAAGTCCTATTGGACAACTTGGAATTGGCCGTAAGTCCTTGCCAGACATCTTACTAGTACCACCCCCTAAAAGGAAAGAAAGAACCGGGCTATTAGGACCCAGCATCGAGGGACATGATGGACCCAAGGCACGTAAAGAACCACCCTAGCATTTAGGGACCAAATACTTGATCACCTAATGCTTTCTATTGAAAGATTAATGATCAAAAGTGGAATTAATGAAATAAAATTATTTTCAGGCAGGACAAGAAACATTTTAAACATAAAATTCTCTCTCTGCCCATTTGAGCCACTACCCCCTCCCCTTTAGTGTGATTTGTGCATCACATTATACATTAACTAGATCCCCTTAAAAGATACAGGAATGCCCACACACCAAAAAAAAGAAAAGAAAAAAAAGAAAGAAAGAAAGAAAGAAAGAAAGAAAGAAAGAAAGAAAGAAAGAAAAGAAAGAAAGAAAGAAGAAAAAGAAATTTCCTCCTGGAATCAGCGAGGTAACTCCTTAAGAGATAACTTTCCTTTCTCAATCCTGTAATGCCTCATTAATACCCACTACTCGCCTTGTTGGACTATGTAAACTATTAATATGCTACTTTGTCTCAAAAACTTATATCACGGTTTTACCTCCAATGGGTGGAACAGTCCTCAGAGTTTTCTGAAGATTGTCTCCCAGGTTATAGTCCTCAGGTTGGCTCAAATAAAAATTTCCATTTTTCTTCGATTGACTATTGATTAATTTTTTTGGACAACACAATGAAACCAAAAGATGGTTTTTTAAAAAGATAACAAATCACAAACCTTAGGCAGACTGACCAAGAAAAAAAAAAAAGATTCCTAAGGAATCACTAAAATCAGGGCTGAAAAGGGAGACATCACCATTGAGCCTACTGAATTTAAAATAACATAAGAAAATAGTATGAAAAATTTTATACCAACAAATTAGACACATATATGCAATGAAAACATTTGTAGAGAGACACAAACTTCAAAACAGACTCAATAATAGACAATCAATTAAATTAATAATTAAAAATATTCCCACAATGATGCTCCTGTCCAGATGGCATCACTGCTGAATGCTATCAAACATTTCAGATGGAAATAATAGCAACACTCCAGAAATTCTTCCAGAAAATAGAAGAGGAATGAACACTTTCAAAATAGCTCTAGTAGGCCAATATTACTGTAGTGTGAGCCTCTGACAGTTTTTTTTTTCTTAATTGTAATGCAAGTGCCTGACATTAAGCTTTTGATTGCTGAGGCACCACTTCAAAGACAGCTATATCAAAAAGAACAAATTGCCAACTACACGACTAGGTAAAGAGTCAGGCCACCACACCCCTGAAGTTTCCTTTGTTTTAGAGATCTCTGATTGACTTAGATAACTGACCCTTTGGCTGCTTGTTTTTCCCTTCTTGTGCTTTAATTCCCATTCTGTGTTAAATTCATCAATAAAGAGTGAATCTGAGAAACCCTAGGCCCCTCACTCTTGACCCCGATACATACATAACCCCAGGTCCCAGCTCTCTTTCTCCACCCACAACCTTTCTGTGTGGTCCAAGGCATGCCATGTACCCTCCATGACTTATGAGTAATAAACTTCGTCCTTTCACAGTCTCCTAAAGGTTATTGCTGAGGTGCCTCTTGCAATTATAATAAGAACCACAAGGGCTAGTTCAACCACAACATTGGTTCTGAAAGGGGAAATATCTGTGGGGGCTCGCCTTGGAGTACAGATAAGTGCCTCCAGGTATTTCTAGCTGACAGTATCACTATCGATTGGCTGAGACCAGCACAATTACCCTGATGCCCAAAACACACAAAGACATCCAAAATAAAGAAAATTGCATACCAATCTTTCTCATGAATATAGATGAAATAACCCTCAAGAAAATATTAACAAACTGAATTCAGAAACAAATAAAAAGGATTATATACCATGACCAAGTGGGATTTATTCTAGAAATACAAGGTTGGTTTAACATCTAAAAATCAATTTATGTAATACACTATTTTAAAAGAAGAAAGCACTGAAACATTATCATATTAACTGACACAGAAAGAGCATGTGACAAAATTCCACCACCTTTCATGATAAAAACAATTTTAAAAAACTAGGAATAGAAAGAAATTTCTTCAGCATCATAAAGGATATCTATGAAAAACCTACAGCTAACATCATATTTAGTAGTGAAAGACTGCATACCTTTTCCCTAAAGTCAGCAACAAAGACATGCTCACTACTTTTATTCATTATTGCACTGGAAGTTTGAGCCAGTTCAAACAGGGAAGAAGAAGAACTAAAAGTCATCCAGATAGGAAATAAAAAGGGAGGTTTTTTTATTCTCAGATGACATGATTTCATATGCAGACAACCCTAAGGAATCCACAAAAACGGATCTAACGGTAGAACTAATAAAGAAGTTCAACAGATCACAGAATACAAGAGTAATATATAAAACAAATTTTATTGCTGTATACATGTAGCAAATAATCCAAAAATGAAATTAAGGAACACTTAATTCTAGCTACAATAGCATCAAAAAGAATGAAATGCTTAGGCATATATTTAACAAACCAAATGTAATACTTATGCACTGAGAAACACAAATTGATGTTTGTTGAGAGAAACTAAAGATGATCTAAATAACTGGAAAGGCATTGCATGTTCATGGTTGTAAGACTCAATATTTATATGGTAATTCTCCCCAAATTGACATATAGATTCAATTCAATCTCTATCGAAATTTCAGCAGGCTTTCTTTGTAGAAACTCACAGGCTGATCCAGAAAATTCATATGGAAATGAAAAACAAAACAAAACAGAATATCCAAAACTACTTCAAAAAAGAACAAACTTGGAAGATTCCACCTTCTGATTTCAAAACTTACGATAAAAATAAAGGTAATCAACTTAGTGTGATACCGACATAGAGATAGGTCAATGGAACAGAATCGAGAGTTTAGAAATAACGAACTCTCCTTAGATTTATGGTCAATGATTTTCAATTCAATGGGGAAAGGATGGTCTTTTCAACATATGGTGCTGGCACAACTGGATATCATGCAAAAATACAAACTTCGAACCTTACTTCACAGCACACACAAAACTTAATGCAAAATGGATCAGAGACTTAAAAGTAAAACCTACAACTATAAATCTGTTAAAAGAAACCCTAGGAGAAAAATATTTGTACGCATGAGCTAGGCGATGATTTCTTAGATACAACACGCAAAGCATGATCCATAAAAGAAAAACTTGATAAATTGGACTTCGTCAAAATTTAAAACATTTATGCTTCAGAAGGCACTATTCAGAAAATGAAAAGACAAGGTACAGACTGGGAGAAAATATTTGAAAGTCACAGATCTAACAAAGAACTTGTATGCAGAATAAAGAAGAAGAATACTAAATAAATAAGAAAATGACCCCATTAAAAAATTGGGTAAAAGATTTGTATAGACATTTAACCAAAGAAGGTATAGAAATGGTTAATAAGCATATGAAAGGATGTTCACAACCACTAGTCAGTAGGGAAATATAAATCAAAACCATAATGAGATACCATGTTGCAAAAACAATAGGATGGCTATAATCCAAAATACAGATAATAACAAATATTTGGATTTGGAGAAATTTGAATCCTCATACACTTCTGGTGATAATGTAAAATAGTTGAATCTTTTTGGAAAATATTCTGGTGTTTTCTTAAAAAGTTAAACACAGAGTTACCATATGATCCAGAATGTCCATTCCTAGGGATCTACCGAAGAGAACTGAAAACATATGTTCACACAAAAACTCATGAACTCAAAATGTATATGAATATGCTTAACAGCATTGAGTTTGGGAATATTATCCATAACATTCCCAAACTAAACACAACCCAAATGCCCATAAACTGATGAATGTATAAATAGAATGTGGTATACCCATACCATGGAATATTATTTGGCAATAAAAATAACTGAAGTACTGATACATGCTACAACATGGGTGAACCTCGAAAACATTACATTAAGTGAAAGAAGCCAGACAACATGTACTATATATTGTGTGATTCCATTTATACAAAATTTCCTAAATAGGCAAATCATAGAGACAGAAAGTAGTTTATT
Organism: Mesoplodon mirus; assembly: GCF_964341445.2. Classification (NCBI taxonomy): domain Eukaryota; kingdom Metazoa; phylum Chordata; class Mammalia; order Artiodactyla; family Ziphiidae; genus Mesoplodon; species Mesoplodon mirus. Next base: position 60,441,621 of record NC_138981.1, on the reverse strand, counting down.
ACTTGCCTATAGGGCTGGGGGTGGGTTGGGGGGTTCGGGGTGTTGGGTAAGGGATACAAGGCGTCTTCTTGGGCTAACAAAAATATCCTAAAATTGATTGTGATAGATGCACAACTGTGAATATACGAAAAGCCATTGAATAAGGCATTTTATTTTTTAATTCATTTTTATTGCAAAAACACATAATATGAAACCTACCTTATTAACAATTTTTTAGTGTACAGTGTTGTTAACTATATGAACATTGTTGCAATCAGATCTCCGGAATTCTTCATCTTGCATGACTGCAAATCTATACTCATGGAACAACAACTCCCCATTTCCCCCTCCCCCAAGCCTTTGGCAACCAGGATTCTACTTTCTGCTTCTAAGAGTTTGACTACTTTAGGTACCCCATATAAGTGGAAACATGCTGTATTTGTCCTTTGTGAGTGGCTTACTTCACTTAGTATAATATCCTCAAAGTTCATCCATACTACAGCATATAGCAAGATTTCCTTCTTTTCAAAGGCTGAATAATATTCTGTAATATGTATACATTATATATACCACCTTTTTTAATTTATTTATTTTTAATTAGTTTCTGCTTTATAACAAAGTGAATCAGTCATACATATACATCTGTTCCCACATCCCTTCCCTCATGCATCTCCCTCCCTCCCACCCTCCCCATCCCACCCCTCCATGCGGGTCACAAAGCACCGAGCTGATCTCCCTGTGCTCTGCGGCTGCTTCCCACTATCTATCTACCTTACGTTTGGTAGTGTTATATACCACCTTTTATCCATTCACCTGTTGATAGATATTTAGGTTGTCTTCACCCCTTGGCTATTGTGAATAAGGGTACAGTGAACATGGGAGTGCAATAATCTATGCAAGATCCTGATTTCAATTATTTTGTAATGTAAATGTAAATATACCGAAGTGAGAACGCTGGATCATATGGGAGTTCTATTTTTGTTTTTTTAGGAACTTCCATACTGTTTTCCATGGCGGGTGCACAATTTTACACTCCCACCAGCGATGCACAAGGAATTCATTTTCTTCACTACCTTGCCAACACTTGCTATTTTGAGTTGTTTTTTTTTTTAATACTGGCCATGTTAACAGTTGTGAGGTGATAACTCATTGTGGTTTTGAATTGCATTTCCCTGTTGACTAGTGATGTTGAGCATTTTTCATATACCTGTAGGCCATTTATGTGTCTTCTTTGGAGAAATATCTAATCAATTCCTTTGTTCATTTTTAAATTGTGTTATTTGGGTTTTGTCTGTTTCTTTGTTTTTGAAAGCATAAGCCACAGACTGGGAAACAATATTTGCAAAGCACACATGATAAAAAACTTGTATGCGAAAGAGATAAAGAACATTCGATATTCAGTAATGAGAAATCAAACAACACAATAAACAATGAGCAAAAAAAAAAATCGAACTGACATTGCGCTTACTGGATGGTCAGTAAGCTACTGAGAAGATGTTTCACCTCATTAGTCATTAGGGAAATAACTAAAGCCAGAATGAAATACGACAACATAGCTATAAACATGGCTGAAATAAAAACAAAATACAGACAATACCAAGTGCTAGACAGACTGAGGAACAGCTAGAACTCTCCTGCATTGCTGGTGAGAATGCAAAAAATGGTATAGACTCTCTGGAAACAGTTAAAAATACACTAACGATTCAATCCAGCAAGTTAACTCCTAGATATTTACCCAAGAGAAATGAAAACTTATATTCACAAAAAATCTGTATGCAAATGTTCATAGCACTTTTCTTAGATGCTTGGGTGACTGCACACTGGCACCGGACACAGACATATCTAGGACTACTGGACACAGTTTCTGAGCTGACATTGATCCCGGAAGCCCAAAGTGTCATGATGGGGCCCCATTAGAGTGGGGCTTATGAGGTTCTGGCAGTAAAAGGAGTTGGGGATAGAGATCAGTTCACGGTGAGCTGACTGGGTCCCTGGACAAACATAGTGGTCATTTCTCCAGTCCCCAAGCTGATAATTCTAAGTGATACACTTGGCAGTTGGAGCAATGACCTACACATTGGTCTGTGGAGTAAGAGCTATCACGGTGGGGAAAGCCAAGAGGAACCTCTGCCACTGGCTCCCACCCCGGGCCAAGAGAGTACGTCCAAACCAGTATTGGATCCTGGTGAGCATAACGGGGTAAAGCAGAGATTAGTGACATCATTGGAGACGTATGGGATGTATGGGAAGAGGAGGTAGGAGAGCCACAGGGACGAAGAGAGTGGAGAAGGAGAGAAGTTCCGGGAGTCTCTCTATGGGGGAGGGAGGAAGGGAATGGAAATGGTGAGAGGGAAGATGGAGGCTTCCACTGGATCCACTGGTAATGTTTCATAGGATGCTGGTGGATGCAGGAGATTTTGCTATATCCTTCCTTATCCATTTTAACATATTTGAAATAGCACACCATGCCTTAAAAAGTCACTGGGAGAAGTGGAAGAGGGCGGTATCCACAAACAGGCAGGCACCATCGGGGGCAGGCTCGAGGAGGAGGATTGCAGATTTACAGTGCACCCAGTCTCCCCTGCTCTGTAACTTCTCCAGCACGGCCAGCTTCTCAGGTGCAGAAACTCAGGCTCAGAAAACTGGGCCTTTGAGTTCCACAGGCAACAGCGGTTCAGACACGCCAGGACTCTCCAGGAGGTCAGCCAGAGCAGGATGCAGGAGAGAGAGGTGACTGAAGACAGAGGAGTATGAACGGGAAGGAGCAGAAGGAAGGTATGGGAGGAATGGAGGGGTGTCAGAGTAGGAGTTGGGTGGCAGACAAGGGAAATTCTAACACCCATGGGCCATAGAGAAACCAAGGGAGGCACCACTCCCCAGACATCAGTACTGCTCAGCTCAGGGAAGCTGAGAACTGACAGTTCCAAGAAAAATTGAGAGACACCTGGCTATCCACACCGACCGCCATCACAACTGGTAGGCCTTGGTTGTGCGTCCTTCAAAACTTTAAAACATACTTGTACATATACTTAAATGAATTCTCATATAGTACATAGGATTGACTGGTGTGTGTGTGTGCCCACGCACGCAAGTGATTTAACTTACAAATGTGAATCCAAAGCCATCGTTCTGCAACTTGCAGTTTGAAGTCAGGCAGGTGCTTTGGAAAGCTGTGAGAATGGCCTGATGCATTCCGTTGGACTGCCACGCTTTATGCTACTGGATGCTAAGCCACGTTGCATTCATCCATTTCCTTACTGATGGGAATTTGGAGTGCTCCCAGTTTTTCCCATCACCAACACCCTTGTGCATGGGCTCCTGTACACTACAGGTACCAGCGTGTCTCCGGAAGAAGTACCAGGCAGTGGACTTGCCGGAACATAGAGGAAATACCTATTTTTTTTTTCTTCCTTTTTAAGGTCTTTGGCTCAAAGCAAGGACTCTGGAGTCAGATTGATTGGTTTCAATCCTGCCGCTGATCCCCATGAGCCGAATGACCTTGGGCCAGTGGCTGAACCTCTCAATGCCTGTTTGCTCACCGGTAAGAGGCCAGTAATAGTTGGTACTATAGTTCTAGGAGTGTCACGCTGATGCATTACTATTTATGCCCAGCGCTTAGAAGAGTGCCAGGCACAGAGTCCGTGCTGGCACTAAGTTGCTTTCAATGGATTCTGCCAAATTACCTCCCAAATGGGTCTCTTGCACCACCGCCACAGGGGTTTGCTCCTCACCTCTCCCACCCTCGGAATGGTTAAGCTCTTTGAAGGTTGTCAACCTAGTGTGTGAAACCTGATTCGTGGTTTTAGTTCACATCTCCAGGATCAGCGGTGGCGAGCATCTTTTGGGGTGTAACTGGCCACTGCGATTTCCTCTTCTTTGAATTTGCCTCAGAGGGGGGAAGGGCTGATGGAGCGAGGCCAACCCCAATCTCTCTGCCAACCCCAGTCTCTCCGCCAAACCCGCCTGCCAATAACGTTTCCTGAGCTACATTTGATGGAGCAGTTGAGACAGAGACCTTACAGAACGAAAATACGATCCCTTTGCTCTCTGGCCGACCCCTGATCACTGACTGCGGGACTCCTATGCCCATTCTCCCGTTGGGTCGTAAGGCTTGCGGTGGAAGGGAGGCTGGCAAATGCTTTCGGCGCGTGCTAGGCATCCAGTGCCTCCATCTTGACATTTCATCCTCACCACCCCTGGAGCCCGGCGCCCTCACTCCCCGACCCCCTGTATAGATGGGAAACGGAGGCTCGGAGCTGCGACTCTAACCGGAAAGGGGAGGCGGGACAGGAGGAGGCGGGCCGAGAGGCTTGACAGAGGGAGACACTCCCACCATCCCCTTCACCAGCCAACTGCTCGGACCACCCACGGGCTTGAGGGCAAAGCAGAGGCCCTCGACCCCACTGGTTAGGCCTCGAGGGGACAGGCGAACAAGGTTGCTGGTTGGCGGGGGCCGGACCAATGAGAAGGCCGCGTCGCGGGCATGGGAGGCGCGCTGAAAGTCGCGCCTCGTTTCGTTTGAGGTGAGCTCGTGCGGCGCCTGAGGTGGTTGACAGCTGCCCTCTGAGCGCCGCCCGCCTCATCCGCCGTGACCGCGACCGCGACTCGGGCCATCAACAGTCGCCCCGGTTCCGCGGCCGCCCGCGTCGCGACATGAGCTCCCCAGATGAGGTGTCTGTGTGGGGAACGGGTTTCGGCCCAGAGGGCGGGGAGCGGGCCGGCGTCCACCCGGCCGGCCGCGCAGTTCCGCGGGGACCCGACCGCGGCCCCGAGCCCAGGAAGCCGCCGAGCGGCGGGGGCGGGAGCGGCTGCCCGGATCCCAAGGGCTTCCAGTCAGAGTGGGAGATGCTGGAAGCGGGAGGGCCGGTGGTGTGTGGCCGCGAAGGCCGACCTGGCTCCCCGGCTGACGACATGAGGGACCTCCTTGACCTGGCCGAGGAGTCTGCGGCGGGCACCACGCAGCAGCTGTACGACTGGGACGTGCTGGGCTTCCGCAGATACCCGTTGGCGGAGCCCTGCGCCTCCTTCGAAGTGTCCGCCGGCCTCGAGGCGGGTCCCGGCGGTCCAGGAGCGACCGCCCAGAGCTGTGGGGAAGCGCCGCCGGCTCTGGCCGGCCCTCTCCACCTCGGTGGGCCCGAAGCGGGTCGGGCCTGGGGGAAGCCTAAGAGAGCCACTAAGCGTAGGTTGAACGTGGCTGCGGATCGCCAGCGCTTCTCCGAGGAAGGCCTGGTCCGGCAGCTATCCGACTCCGAGTCCTCAGATGAGTTCAGTGACACAGAGCTGATGACGGTGAGTACTTACCCCGGAGGAGGAGGCCAGGCCGAGCCCAGCAGACCCGAGGATCCCGGGGACACTCCCAGTCACTCGAATTTCCAAGTCAGGGAGAATTTCCTTCACGTGACAGGCTCTTCCCTGTCCTCGGCTCTGCAAGGACTCTCTTCGGTTGTGGAAAGGCAGGGCGTGGGAGAGCAGGGCATCTCTTCCCCTAAGAAAATGCAGAGCGTGCTCTGGGGGAACGGGGGCAGCAAGCCCAGCTACCCGGGAGCTGCTGCTGCTGCTGCTACGGCAGGTGGCCTGCCGCAGGTCACTCCTAGGAAGAAGGGGACCCTGGAGAAGAAATCCCTCGGGGGAGCCTCCACACTTGCCCTGGGGAAAAACTTCCCTTCCTGGGGGCAGCGAATCTGGGCACCTCCGCTGGAACCGGCCACCTTCCCCCCAGTCTCTGGTATTCCGCTGCTTGGGAGATCCAAGAGGTATACCTTGGGCCCTTCCGGAACCAAACAGGCCAAGCACACCAGCGCTGGGAAGAAATCGGTGGTCACGTGGACAAGGGAGTCTGAGGCTGTGGCGGGAGAAGATAAGGACCCAAATAGAGACCCAGCCCCAAAGGGCCAAGTGAGTAGGCCAGGCTCCTCCTGTCTCCCCACTCTTCCCCGCCCCCACCGCACCCAGAGCACACGTCTTCACCCATGCTGCCTCTGTCCACCCCTCAGGGGTCGTCATTGGGTGCCCCTCGGTCACTGGGTCATTATGATGCCTGATCGGGCTCCTTTTACTAGGGACAAACAGTAAGGTAGCACTTCGGGTGTGCTGGGCCTGGTTCTCCACCCTTGGCCTGTTTCCAGCGTCCTCTGAGAGACTGGGGCTGGGATGGAAGGGAGGGTTGGTAGCTGAATTGGGTCGGGGGATCCCTTAAAAGCTTCCCCGAAAAGCCTCAGTATTCAGACTCACCAGCTTCCTGAATCCTATCTCCTAGGTGTTCCCCAGACCTTCCTTGCAGGGGCCCTGGGCTTACTCAGTGCCCCACTGTTGTCCCTAGATCAGCTCTGCCTGCTGGCCTGGGGCTGACGGAGGGAGAAAGTGCTAATGAGATCAGCCTTTCAATTCCCTTCCCGATTCCCTGCCTCACCCCGGCCCAAATCACACAACTCACTCTCTCTCTCTCTCTCTCTCTCACACACACACACACACACACACACACACACACACACACTCACTTCCTTAGTCCAAATCGGTGAAAAATTTTTGATTCAGCTGCCAGCTCACAGGCCAGGGACATCTTATCCGCGCATGCATCGTGGAAAAGCCAGCAGTGGCGAGGTCGACACCAGAGGCCCCCAAGATCCAGGAAACTCAGAGCCCTTGGCCCTGAACCAGGGAGAAGTCATGCCCGGGGGGCCTGCCCCCTCAGGTGAGTGTCGTGGGTTTGATAGGAGGGGAGGGGAGAGGGGTGGAGGGCAGAAAGCTCTGGCTCTGTCTCTGTTGGGGGCACAGCCTTTCTGCCAGGCAGCTTCTCCCACAGGAGACGGGGTGCTGGCAGGGCTGGCCTTGAGCCACATCATCCTGTGTGTGGGGTTTGTGCGGCGGGGCTGATCGGTGGCAGTGCCACAAACAGCTCCTCCGGGTGTAGCCTTACAGGGGAACAGCCTTTTCTGTTAAGTCCTTTTCGCCCACATTGCTCTCCCACGTGCTGGCTGTGGCTGCAGCTCTGGGAGGGGCGAATCCAGAGGCACATAGCTTGGGGACCACAATGCAATGGCGAAATGGCTGCCCCCGGGTAACAGCGGAGGCAGGCCCAGAGAGAAGGTTCGGGCTTCTGGGCAGAGCAGGGGCGGCTGGTCGCCAGCAGAGGGTGGTGCCGCCTCACCTCACGGTAGACCCCACTTGGCCCTTTCCACCTCACTGGGAGCCTGGGAAGCTGGATTGTGTGTCCTTTCCCTCTCAGGTGACTGGGAGCCACTGGACCATCCCCCAAGACCGGAAACGCCGCAGCAGCCACTGGGAATGCCGGGCTGTCCTTGGGTAATGCTTCGTCTGGCTCCTGGAAATGCAGGCCCAAACTCGAGGGTGGGATCTGGGTCCAAGTTCAGCTGACATGTGTGGGGCCACCCCTCCCCTGCCCCCATCACGTACCCCATGGAGGGAGCCCACCTGCTTTCCACTGAGGAGCCCTTGCCATTCTAGCCACCCGGCTTTGGGGTGCAGGGCCCGGTGGAGAGGAGAAGGTGGAGGAGAGAGGAGGCCAGATTATACTAATCATTTCTCTTCCTCCTGTGTCTGCTGGCCTAGTGTCTCGTGCTACAGAGAGAAGTAGACGCCCTTAAGAAGAAACTTGGTATGAGGAACCAGGGACGGAGAGCGGTATCTTAGTTCAGAACCCGGGTGGGCACCTGGGGTGGGGGTGGGCTGCAGGTGCAGTCAGCCTCGCAGGGACCAACATCCCTGTGGGGAGGAGAACCTAGCAGGCCTGGCCCTGGAGCCGGCTGTGCATGTACAACTGGGCATGTGTACAAGCAGCAAAGTACTGTCTGGACTGCACGCACACTGTGCCAACCAGACCCGTCCTAGTGAAACTCCTTCTGATAGGACTTTTAGAGATGCCTCGTTGATTTTCCCTTGAACTGCTGCTTGGTGTGGCTTCTAAGGTTCTTGTTGGATTGTTTGTTTGTGTGTGTGACGAGATCTGAATGGTTGTGGCACGGCCCACAGCATCAGAGCTGCTGGCACACTTTGTTTCCCTTTAGGAACCAGTTTCACATTCAATTCCGGTGGTGGGGAGTGATCTGGTCCAGAGCTCTTTGCATCGGGTCTGGAGGGGGTTTCAGGTTTCAGGGCTACGCGGTTCCTCACGGGGATAGGGGACGGGCTTCCATATCCCTCTCTCTGGAGTGCCTACTAATGCCTGTCCCTGTTGCAGACACCATGAAGGACATGGCTCTCAGGATCCTGACACTTTGAAGTGAGTGTTACACACACCGTACCCCTTCCCACAGTCCTGGCTGTTGAGCAGGGCTGGGGGCTGGCCCTGGCTTGAGGCTCTTCCCTGACTCTGCTGTTTTACAGGTTGAGCCCATCGTCTTCCTGCAGGAGGGGCAGCTGGTACCTTTGGAGCCCGGGAGCTGTGGCCAAGCTCGTTCCCTCCTGTTCTGCCTCAGCTAGGGCTTCCTCTACCCTTGTTTTGCCCCCTCCCCAGTTTCACAGCAGTTTCCAAAAAAAGTACCTCTCATATTATGTGTTCTGCCTTCTCTCTGGAGGGGTAGGGGTAGGGTTAGGGGGCCGGGGAGGGGCACTGCTCCACGTCAGAGCCTTTTCCAGAACAGTATCTGTCGCATCCTGTGGTGGGGACTCTGGACCAGCCTCTGCTACCATCCCTGCAGTCAAGTCAGCGGACTGCCCCAGGTCTGCGTCCTGTGTGTGCTCTCCCTGGCCACATTGACACGTCCTCCCTTGCCCCCGAAGGCCCTCTTCTAATTCTCTCCAAACCACCCTCCTCCTTTGGGGTCTGGTGGTTCCCATTCATCTCTGCCATTCACCCTCCCCATCAGCAGGAACTCATGACCCCCTTCCAGAGCTCCACTCTGGAAGCATTCACATCCTCCCTGCCCTCACCAGCTGACCACCCTCCTCCAGCCTGGTCGTCTCTATACCCTTGAGTGGAAATTGGCCCGTCAGGTTCTATGGCAAGTGTGGTTAGTAGGTCTGTGTTCTTGCATGGTCCCTGTCAAATACTCTTCCACCAGCCCCATGGCACAGATTTTCCTGGAAATTATATTTCTGTGTCCCAGCTCAATCTCCCAGACTGCCTCTTTAGGACACACGAGATTGAGTCTGAGCTCCATGTTCAACTTCCCCCTCACTGGAGGTTGGGGAGCACTTCCTTCCCTCAGCCGGGACCCAGGGCTGTACTAGCCTGAGACTCAGAGGGACAGATCTGTGTTTGAGTGCGGCGATTCTGCCTGGCACCCTTCCCAAACGACCGGTGTTTTACTACACAAAAGGGGGTATGATGGTAGATAGGACATTCAAGGTTGGTGACTGTGTGTCCCTGTGTGTGAATAAAAGTAATCAGGGATAATCTCCCTTGAGGGAGAAAGATGTGATTCAGGGAGTAAAGAGAGTAGAGGCTGGTCCAGGTTCTGTAAGGCATTGAATGAGCAAAAGCAAGGGTCGGATCTGTTGTGTTCAAGGGTTGTCGTTAAATTCCCAAAGCATAGGCGGGGGAGGATGCAGAAGTCACCAAACCCCACGACAGGGTGTCGGGATGCTCGAAATGTTGGATTCGCTGGAGGAGGCTCTCGATCCTACTCTGTGATCCTATGATGTCTGACAGCTACTGTGGGTGTGGATGGAATGAGATTGGGAAGAGTGGCTCCTCAGAGTAGCTCATCTTAGAATCAGGGGACCCATATATGAGACCACCCAACATGAGCTACCCGGGACAGGGGTAGGGTGGGCGCAGTGAGGATGGGAAGTAAGGAGTGACTGCGCCTGGACAATGGGGAGCACTTGAGTCCACCCTTCCCCCATATTCTCACAGTGACTCGCTTCCAGAGTCCATGGCATGAGCTCAGGTGGACAGACCACATGTGGGATGGGGCAGTCACAGACCTCAGGGTCAGAAAAGGACATTCGTGGGACTTAATCCACTCAAACCCCTCCCTGGAGAAGGTGGGCTTGATTGCTGCCCAGGCCTCTGGCTGGATTCCTAGGATGTACCCAGTGCCCCACCCCCAGTCCAGCCTGTACCAGGCTTATGTTCTAGCCCCTCTTGCTTCGGCACTGCTCCCCACTGAGCTGAGGCCATTACCAATGAGTGTGTGTGCACTTCGAGGAAACAGAGCCAGCGTAGACTTTGGACCTGCCTCTAACCTGTAGAGACAGTCATTCCAGGTCTTGTGTTCCTGCAGACACTCTGGAGAGTGTGAAGCTAAGTACAGGCTGGAGACCACCATCACAGGAACTCGCTTCCCCGTGCACACTATGGATGGTATGGGACCAGCTCAGTGGTAGGGCACCATCCCTTCCATCCTGAAGCCCTCTGGCTCAGAGCCCATTCCCTCTAGCCTCTAACCACAGTGTGCACACTGGGGGGAAAGTGAAACCAGAAGAGAAATACTGCCCCAAGCCCTCAGGACCCGGCTATATCCCAGACCAATGTGGAGACTGCCATCACACCTGGGAGAAACCCAACTTCCTCAGGGCTCTTAACTCTGGCCCCTCAGGTCCCAACCCCACACCTGAAAGGGCAGTGAGGGCCATTGAGCAGAGAAGCAGCCCCAGCTCACACCTTATTCTGGCTCTAGCCCCTTCCACTCCAGACCTGTTTCCCACCCGGGCAGTGACTGCCACCACGCCCTAGGGGAAGATGCAGCCCATGCTCACTTCATATCTAGCTCTCCCTCCAGAGCCACTGGGCACATGCAGACTGAACAGGGATGGTCCCACACAAGAACACACCCTCAAGACTGGGATAGATAACTGTCTCACCTAATTTCATAGAGACAGAGAAAGTTTTAAAAAGATGAGTAGACAGGGGAACATGTTTCAAATTAAAGACAAGAAAAAATGCTGAAAAATACCCTAAGGAAACTGATAAATAATTTAACTGATGAAGAGTTCATAGCAGTAGTAATATGAATGCTAACTGAACTGGGGCAAAGAATAGATGAACACAGTGAGAATTTTTAACAAAGAACTAGAAAATATAAAAAGGACAAGTCAGAGCCGAATATAATAACTGAAATTACAAATACACTAGAGGGAATTAACAGCAGATTAGGTGACAGAGAAGAACACATAAGCAGTCTGGGAAGTAGAATAATGGAAATCACTCAATCATAAGTGCAAAAAACAATTTTTTTAATGAGAATAATTTAAGGGACCTGTGGGACAACATCAAGCATACTCACATTTGCATTATAGGGGTCCCAGAGGAGAAGAGAGAGAGAAAGGGGTTGAAAAATGTATTTGATGAAATTATGGCTGAAAACTTCCCTAATCTGAAGAAAGAAACACAGAGGAAGCACAGAGAGTCCCAAACAAAATGAACCCATACACACCCACATCAAGACATATAATTAAAAGGGCAAAAGTTAAAGAGAGAATTCTAAAGGTAGCAAGAGAAAAACAAGAGTCACATACAAGGGAAGTCCCATAAGCCTATCAGCTAAGTTTTCTGCATATACTTTGCATGTCAGAAGGGAGGGGCATGATAAGATTTAAAGTGCTGAGAGGGAAAACCCTACAACCTAGGATACTTTACCCAGCAAGGTTATCATTCAGAATTGAAGGAGAGATAAAGGCTTCTCAGACAAGCAAAAATTAAAAGAGCTCATCAATACAAAACCAACCTTACAAGAAGGGTTAAAAGGTCTTCTTGAAGTAAAAAAAAAAAAAAAAAAAAAAAAAAAAAAAACACTGGCTACAACAGGAAATAAGAAATTAAAGGACGGGGAAAATATACTGGTGAAGCAATTATATCATAAAGGCTGGGTATTTACCAGTTAAATAAGCTAGTACAAAGGTTAAAAGACAAAAATTGTAAAATCAACTGTAACTACAATAAACAGTTAAATGATGGACATGGAGATGTGAAATATGACATCAAAAACACAAAATGCTGGGAGGTGAGTAACAAATATACAGCTTTCAGAATGTGTTTGAACTTAATGACTATCGGTTTCAATCAAATAGTTATAGGTCAACATAAATGAACTCCATGGTAACCATAAATCAAAGACCTACTATAGATCTACCATAACTAGAGAGAAAGGAACACAAACATAACACTGAAGAAAATCATTAAACCACAAGAGAGACACTAAAAGAAGAAAGCATCCTCCTGACTTCAAACTGCAAGTTGCAGAATGATGGCCTCAGATACACATTAGTAAATGTTTTTAAATCCCAAATGAATCCTACCTAATATTTGATAACCTTTGGGTGTATGTTTCAATGTCTGAAAGACAGTTTCCACTAGATGTTAAAGTTGTGGGATAGCTTCTAACAGGACCCAATAGGTTTATACAACAAATTTATGACCTTGGATCTCCCCAGATTGGTTAGGAAGGTGTACAATTGGTTTCCTTTAGGCTCAATGTCACCTACAGGTAGCCTTGAAAACAGCCGCTGTCATCCTGCTTTCAATGTGGGCATGTTGGGTTCAATCAGTTTTCCAATGGTATGATTATTTGGCTGCAATATTTATTCTTTCACTTGGAATAGAAGATATCATTACTCATATAGAGGCTTTAACAAAATTCACCCAGCAAGCCTTAAATGATAGTAACCAAGCCATGTGCTTGCTCAGTTCAGAAATTTCCATGATGAGAAAAGCAGTCCTACAGAATTGCATGGCCCTCAATATTCTAACAGCTTCCCAAGGGGGAGCTTATGCTGTAATACATAGTGAATGTTTTGTTTTTATACCTGATGAGTCTTCTAATGCAACCCCCGCTTCTGATGTGTATGAAAAATTGGATTTCCACTCTGAATGATCGTCTTCCCAGTTTAAGGGAAATGCTAGGAAAATGGTATGGTTCAAGAGGATATTGGCTTAAATCTTTACTAATGATATTGTTGCTCCTATTTCCAACTTTGATTACAGTTTGTGTAACTTATAAAGTTTTAGTTTCTTGTTTTTTGCTCTGTGTATCACCTGCTCCTACTAAGATAATGATATCTAAACAACTGGAAACTATTGACCACATCTATAGTTCTCTATAAAATAATGGACATGCACAATGCACATGCAAGGTAAAATTGGTGCAAGTCCTATTGGACAACTTGGAATTGGCCGTAAGTCCTTGCCAGACATCTTACTAGTACCACCCCCTAAAAGGAAAGAAAGAACCAGGCTATTAGGACCCAGCATCGAGGGACATGATGGACCCAAGGCACGTAAAGAACCACCCTAGCATTTAGGGACCAAATACTTGATCACCTAATGCTTTCTATTGAAAGATTAATGATCAAAAGTGGAATTAATGAAATAAAATTATTTTCAGGCAGGACAAGAAACATTTTAAACATAAAATTCTCTCTCTGCCCATTTGAGCCACTACCCCCTCCCCTTTAGTGTGATTTGTGCATCACATTATACATTAACTAGATCCCCTTAAAAGATACAGGAATGCCCACACACCAAAAAAAAGAAAAGAAAAAAAAGAAAGAAAGAAAGAAAGAAAGAAAGAAAGAAAGAAAGAAAGAAAGAAAAGAAAGAAAGAAAGAAGAAAAAGAAATTTCCTCCTGGAATCAGCGAGGTAACTCCTTAAGAGATAACTTTCCTTTCTCAATCCTGTAATGCCTCATTAATACCCACTACTCGCCTTGTTGGACTATGTAAACTATTAATATGCTACTTTGTCTCAAAAACTTATATCACGGTTTTACCTCCAATGGGTGGAACAGTCCTCAGAGTTTTCTGAAGATTGTCTCCCAGGTTATAGTCCTCAGGTTGGCTCAAATAAAAATTTCCATTTTTCTTCGATTGACTATTGATTAATTTTTTTGGACAACACAATGAAACCAAAAGATGGTTTTTTAAAAAGATAACAAATCACAAACCTTAGGCAGACTGACCAAGAAAAAAAAAAAAGATTCCTAAGGAATCACTAAAATCAGGGCTGAAAAGGGAGACATCACCATTGAGCCTACTGAATTTAAAATAACATAAGAAAATAGTATGAAAAATTTTATACCAACAAATTAGACACATATATGCAATGAAAACATTTGTAGAGAGACACAAACTTCAAAACAGACTCAATAATAGACAATCAATTAAATTAATAATTAAAAATATTCCCACAATGATGCTCCTGTCCAGATGGCATCACTGCTGAATGCTATCAAACATTTCAGATGGAAATAATAGCAACACTCCAGAAATTCTTCCAGAAAATAGAAGAGGAATGAACACTTTCAAAATAGCTCTAGTAGGCCAATATTACTGTAGTGTGAGCCTCTGACAGTTTTTTTTTTCTTAATTGTAATGCAAGTGCCTGACATTAAGCTTTTGATTGCTGAGGCACCACTTCAAAGACAGCTATATCAAAAAGAACAAATTGCCAACTACACGACTAGGTAAAGAGTCAGGCCACCACACCCCTGAAGTTTCCTTTGTTTTAGAGATCTCTGATTGACTTAGATAACTGACCCTTTGGCTGCTTGTTTTTCCCTTCTTGTGCTTTAATTCCCATTCTGTGTTAAATTCATCAATAAAGAGTGAATCTGAGAAACCCTAGGCCCCTCACTCTTGACCCCGATACATACATAACCCCAGGTCCCAGCTCTCTTTCTCCACCCACAACCTTTCTGTGTGGTCCAAGGCATGCCATGTACCCTCCATGACTTATGAGTAATAAACTTCGTCCTTTCACAGTCTCCTAAAGGTTATTGCTGAGGTGCCTCTTGCAATTATAATAAGAACCACAAGGGCTAGTTCAACCACAACATTGGTTCTGAAAGGGGAAATATCTGTGGGGGCTCGCCTTGGAGTACAGATAAGTGCCTCCAGGTATTTCTAGCTGACAGTATCACTATCGATTGGCTGAGACCAGCACAATTACCCTGATGCCCAAAACACACAAAGACATCCAAAATAAAGAAAATTGCATACCAATCTTTCTCATGAATATAGATGAAATAACCCTCAAGAAAATATTAACAAACTGAATTCAGAAACATGTAAAAAGGATTATATACCATGACCAAGTGGGATTTATTCTAGAAATACAAGGTTGGTTTAACATCTAAAAATCAATTTATGTAATACACTATTTTAAAAGAAGAAAGCACTGAAACATTATCATATTAACTGACACAGAAAGAGCATGTGACAAAATTCCACCACCTTTCATGATAAAAACAATTTTAAAAAACTAGGAATAGAAAGAAATTTCTTCAGCATCATAAAGGATATCTATGAAAAACCTACAGCTAACATCATATTTAGTAGTGAAAGACTGCATACCTTTTCCCTAAAGTCAGCAACAAAGACATGCTCACTACTTTTATTCATTATTGCACTGGAAGTTTGAGCCAGTTCAAACAGGGAAGAAGAAGAACTAAAAGTCATCCAGATAGGAAATAAAAAGGGAGTTTTTTTTATTCTCAGATGACATGATTTCATATGCAGACAACCCTAAGGAATCCACAAAAACGGATCTAACGGTAGAACTAATAAAGAAGTTCAACAGATCACAGAATACAAGAGTAATATATAAAACAAATTTTATTGCTGTATACATGTAGCAAATAATCCAAAAATGAAATTAAGGAACACTTAATTCTAGCTACAATAGCATCAAAAAGAATGAAATGCTTAGGCATATATTTAACAAACCAAATGTAATACTTATGCACTGAGAAACACAAATTGATGTTTGTTGAGAGAAACTAAAGATGATCTAAATAACTGGAAAGGCATTGCATGTTCATGGTTGTAAGACTCAATATTTATATGGTAATTCTCCCCAAATTGACATATAGATTCAATTCAATCTCTATCGAAATTTCAGCAGGCTTTCTTTGTAGAAACTCACAGGCTGATCCAGAAAATTCATATGGAAATGAAAAACAAAACAAAACAGAATATCCAAAACTACTTCAAAAAAGAACAAACTTGGAAGATTCCACCTTCTGATTTCAAAACTTACGATAAAAATAAAGGTAATCAACTTAGTGTGATACCGACATAGAGATAGGTCAATGGAACAGAATCGAGAGTTTAGAAATAACGAACTCTCCTTAGATTTATGGTCAATGATTTTCAATTCAATGGGGAAAGGATGGTCTTTTCAACATATGGTGCTGGCACAACTGGATATCATGCAAAAATACAAACTTCGAACCTTACTTCACAGCACACACAAAACTTAATGCAAAATGGATCAGAGACTTAAAAGTAAAACCTACAACTATAAATCTGTTAAAAGAAACCCTAGGAGAAAAATATTTGTACGCATGAGCTAGGCGATGATTTCTTAGATACAACACGCAAAGCATGATCCATAAAAGAAAAACTTGATAAATTGGACTTCGTCAAAATTTAAAACATTTATGCTTCAGAAGGCACTATTCAGAAAATGAAAAGACAAGGTACAGACTGGGAGAAAATATTTGAAAGTCACAGATCTAACAAAGAACTTGTATGCAGAATAAAGAAGAAGAATACTAAATAAATAAGAAAATGACCCCATTAAAAAATTGGGTAAAAGATTTGTATAGACATTTAACCAAAGAAGGTATAGAAATGGTTAATAAGCATATGAAAGGATGTTCACAACCACTAGTCAGTAGGGAAATATAAATCAAAACCATAATGAGATACCATGTTGCAAAAACAATAGGATGGCTATAATCCAAAATACAGATAATAACAAATATTTGGATTTGGAGAAATTTGAATCCTCATACACTTCTGGTGATAATGTAAAATAGTTGAATCTTTTTGGAAAATATTCTGGTGTTTTCTTAAAAAGTTAAACACAGAGTTACCATATGATCCAGAATGTCCATTCCTAGGGATCTACCGAAGAGAACTGAAAACATATGTTCACACAAAAACTCATGAACTCAAAATGTATATGAATATGCTTAACAGCATTGAGTTTGGGAATATTATCCATAACATTCCCAAACTAAACACAACCCAAATGCCCATAAACTGATGAATGTATAAATAGAATGTGGTATACCCATACCATGGAATATTATTTGGCAATAAAAATAACTGAAGTACTGATACATGCTACAACATGGGTGAACCTCGAAAACATTACATTAAGTGAAAGAAGCCAGACAACATGTACTATATATTGTGTGATTCCATTTATACAAAATTTCCTAAATAGGCAAATCATAGAGACAGAAAGTAGTTTATTACTTGCCTATAGGGCTGGGGGTGGGTTGGGGGGTTCGGGGTGTTGGGTAAGGGATACAAGGCGTCTTCTTGGGCTAACAAAAATATCCTAAAATTGATTGTGATAGATGCACAACTGTGAATATACGAAAAGCCATTGAATAAGGCATTTTATTTTTTAATTCATTTTTATTGCAAAAACACATAATATGAAACCTACCTTATTAACAATTTTTTAGTGTACAGTGTTGTTAACTATATGAACATTGTTGCAATCAGATCTCCGGAATTCTTCATCTTGCATGACTGCAAATCTATACTCATGGAACAACAACTCCCCATTTCCCCCTCCCCCAAGCCTTTGGCAACCAGGATTCTACTTTCTGCTTCTAAGAGTTTGACTACTTTAGGTACCCCATATAAGTGGAAACATGCTGTATTTGTCCTTTGTGAGTGGCTTACTTCACTTAGTATAATATCCTCAAAGTTCATCCATACTACAGCATATAGCAAGATTTCCTTCTTTTCAAAGGCTGAATAATATTCTGTAATATGTATACATTATATATACCACCTTTTTTAATTTATTTATTTTTAATTAGTTTCTGCTTTATAACAAAGTGAATCAGTCATACATATACATCTGTTCCCACATCCCTTCCCTCATGCATCTCCCTCCCTCCCACCCTCCCCATCCCACCCCTCCATGCGGGTCACAAAGCACCGAGCTGATCTCCCTGTGCTCTGCGGCTGCTTCCCACTATCTATCTACCTTACGTTTGGTAGTGTTATATACCACCTTTTATCCATTCACCTGTTGATAGATATTTAGGTTGTCTTCACCCCTTGGCTATTGTGAATAAGGGTACAGTGAACATGGGAGTGCAATAATCTATGCAAGATCCTGATTTCAATTATTTTGTAATGTAAATGTAAATATACCGAAGTGAGAACGCTGGATCATATGGGAGTTCTATTTTTGTTTTTTTAGGAACTTCCATACTGTTTTCCATGGCGGGTGCACAATTTTACACTCCCACCAGCGATGCACAAGGAATTCATTTTCTTCACTACCTTGCCAACACTTGCTATTTTGAGTTGTTTTTTTTTTTAATACTGGCCATGTTAACAGTTGTGAGGTGATAACTCATTGTGGTTTTGAATTGCATTTCCCTGTTGACTAGTGATGTTGAGCATTTTTCATATACCTGTAGGCCATTTATGTGTCTTCTTTGGAGAAATATCTAATCAATTCCTTTGTTCATTTTTAAATTGTGTTATTTGGGTTTTGTCTGTTTCTTTGTTTTTGAAAGCATAAGCCACAGACTGGGAAACAATATTTGCAAAGCACACATGATAAAAAACTTGTATGCGAAAGAGATAAAGAACA
Organism: Mesoplodon mirus; assembly: GCF_964341445.2. Taxonomy (NCBI): domain Eukaryota; kingdom Metazoa; phylum Chordata; class Mammalia; order Artiodactyla; family Ziphiidae; genus Mesoplodon; species Mesoplodon mirus. The sequence continues at coordinate 60,423,109 of NC_138981.1, read as the reverse complement.
TTCGATATTCAGTAATGAGAAATCAAACAACACAATAAACAATGAGCAAAAAAAAAAATCGAACTGACATTGCGCTTACTGGATGGTCAGTAAGCTACTGAGAAGATGTTTCACCTCATTAGTCATTAGGGAAATAACTAAAGCCAGAATGAAATACGACAACATAGCTATAAACATGGCTGAAATAAAAACAAAATACAGACAATACCAAGTGCTAGACAGACTGAGGAACAGCTAGAACTCTCCTGCATTGCTGGTGAGAATGCAAAAAATGGTATAGACTCTCTGGAAACAGTTAAAAATACACTAACGATTCAATCCAGCAAGTTAACTCCTAGATATTTACCCAAGAGAAATGAAAACTTATATTCACAAAAAATCTGTATGCAAATGTTCATAGCACTTTTCTTAGATGCTTGGGTGACTGCACACTGGCACCGGACACAGACATATCTAGGACTACTGGACACAGTTTCTGAGCTGACATTGATCCCGGAAGCCCAAAGTGTCATGATGGGGCCCCATTAGAGTGGGGCTTATGAGGTTCTGGCAGTAAAAGGAGTTGGGGATAGAGATCAGTTCACGGTGAGCTGACTGGGTCCCTGGACAAACATAGTGGTCATTTCTCCAGTCCCCAAGCTGATAATTCTAAGTGATACACTTGGCAGTTGGAGCAATGACCTACACATTGGTCTGTGGAGTAAGAGCTATCACGGTGGGGAAAGCCAAGAGGAACCTCTGCCACTGGCTCCCACCCCGGGCCAAGAGAGTACGTCCAAACCAGTATTGGATCCTGGTGAGCATAACGGGGTAAAGCAGAGATTAGTGACATCATTGGAGACGTATGGGATGTATGGGAAGAGGAGGTAGGAGAGCCACAGGGACGAAGAGAGTGGAGAAGGAGAGAAGTTCCGGGAGTCTCTCTATGGGGGAGGGAGGAAGGGAATGGAAATGGTGAGAGGGAAGATGGAGGCTTCCACTGGATCCACTGGTAATGTTTCATAGGATGCTGGTGGATGCAGGAGATTTTGCTATATCCTTCCTTATCCATTTTAACATATTTGAAATAGCACACCATGCCTTAAAAAGTCACTGGGAGAAGTGGAAGAGGGCGGTATCCACAAACAGGCAGGCACCATCGGGGGCAGGCTCGAGGAGGAGGATTGCAGATTTACAGTGCACCCAGTCTCCCCTGCTCTGTAACTTCTCCAGCACGGCCAGCTTCTCAGGTGCAGAAACTCAGGCTCAGAAAACTGGGCCTTTGAGTTCCACAGGCAACAGCGGTTCAGACACGCCAGGACTCTCCAGGAGGTCAGCCAGAGCAGGATGCAGGAGAGAGAGGTGACTGAAGACAGAGGAGTATGAACGGGAAGGAGCAGAAGGAAGGTATGGGAGGAATGGAGGGGTGTCAGAGTAGGAGTTGGGTGGCAGACAAGGGAAATTCTAACACCCATGGGCCATAGAGAAACCAAGGGAGGCACCACTCCCCAGACATCAGTACTGCTCAGCTCAGGGAAGCTGAGAACTGACAGTTCCAAGAAAAATTGAGAGACACCTGGCTATCCACACCGACCGCCATCACAACTGGTAGGCCTTGGTTGTGCGTCCTTCAAAACTTTAAAACATACTTGTACATATACTTAAATGAATTCTCATATAGTACATAGGATTGACTGGTGTGTGTGTGTGCCCACGCACACAAGTGATTTAACTTACAAATGTGAATCCAAAGCCATCGTTCTGCAACTTGCAGTTTGAAGTCAGGCAGGTGCTTTGGAAAGCTGTGAGAATGGCCTGATGCATTCCGTTGGACTGCCACGCTTTATGCTACTGGATGCTAAGCCACGTTGCATTCATCCATTTCCTTACTGATGGGAATTTGGAGTGCTCCCAGTTTTTCCCATCACCAACACCCTTGTGCATGGGCTCCTGTACACTACAGGTACCAGCGTGTCTCCGGAAGAAGTACCAGGCAGCGGACTTGCCGGAACATAGAGGAAATACCTATTTTTTTTTCTTCCTTTTTAAGGTCTTTGGCTCAAAGCAAGGACTCTGGAGTCAGATTGATTGGTTTCAATCCTGCCGCTGATCCCCATGAGCCGAATGACCTTGGGCCAGTGGCTGAACCTCTCAATGCCTGTTTGCTCACCGGTAAGAGGCCAGTAATAGTTGGTACTATAGTTCTAGGAGTGTCACGCTGATGCATTACTATTTATGCCCAGCGCTTAGAAGAGTGCCAGGCACAGAGTCCGTGCTGGCACTAAGTTGCTTTCAATGGATTCTGCCAAATTACCTCCCAAATGGGTCTCTTGCACCACCGCCACAGGGGTTTGCTCCTCACCTCTCCCACCCTCGGAATGGTTAAGCTCTTTGAAGGTTGTCAACCTAGTGTGTGAAACCCGATTCGTGGTTTTAGTTCACATCTCCAGGATCAGCGGTGGCGAGCATCTTTTGGGGTGTAACTGGCCACTGCGATTTCCTCTTCTTTGAATTTGCCTCAGAGGGGGGAAGGGCTGATGGAGCGAGGCCAACCCCAATCTCTCTGCCAACCCCAGTCTCTCCGCCAAACCCGCCTGCCAATAACGTTTCCTGAGCTACATTTGATGGAGCAGTTGAGACAGAGACCTTACAGAACGAAAATACGATCCCTTTGCTCTCTGGCCGACCCCTGATCACTGACTGCGGGACTCCTATGCCCATTCTCCCGTTGGGTCGTAAGGCTTGCGGTGGAAGGGAGGCTGGCAAATGCTTTCGGCGCGTGCTAGGCATCCAGTGCCTCCATCTTGACATTTCATCCTCACCACCCCTGGAGCCCGGCGCCCTCACTCCCCGACCCCCTGTATAGATGGGAAACGGAGGCTCAGAGCTGCGACTCTAACCAGAAAGGGGAGGCGGGACAGGAGGAGGCGGGCCGAGAGGCTTGACAGAGGGAGACACTCCCACCATCCCCTTCACCAGCCAACTGCTCGGACCACCCACGGGCTTGAGGGCAAAGCAGAGGCCCTCGACCCCACTGGTTAGGCCTCGAGGGGACAGGCGAACAAGGTTGCTGGTTGGCGGGGGCCGGACCAATGAGAAGGCCGCGTCGCGGGCATGGGAGGCGCGCTGAAAGTCGCGCCTCGTTTCGTTTGAGGTGAGCTCGTGCGGCGCCTGAGGTGGTTGACAGCTGCCCTCTGAGCGCCGCCCGCCTCATCCGCCGTGACCGCGACCGCGACTCGGGCCATCAACAGTCGCCCCGGTTCCGCGGCCGCCCGCGTCGCGACATGAGCTCCCCAGATGAGGTGTCTGTGTGGGGAACGGGTTTCAGCCCAGAGGGCGGGGAGCGGGCCGGCGTCCACCCGGCCGGCCGCGCAGTTCCGCGGGGACCCGACCGCGGCCCCGAGCCCAGGAAGCCGCCGAGCGGCGGGGGCGGGAGCGGCTGCCCGGATCCCAAGGGCTTCCAGTCAGAGTGGGAGATGCTGGAAGCGGGAGGGCCGGTGGTGTGTGGCCGCGAAGGCCGACCTGGCTCCCCGGCTGACGACATGAGGGACCTCCTTGACCTGGCCGAGGAGTCTGCGGCGGGCACCACGCAGCAGCTGTACGACTGGGACGTGCTGGGCTTCCGCAGATACCCGTTGGCGGAGCCCTGCGCCTCCTTCGAAGTGTCCGCCGGCCTCGAGGCGGGTCCCGGCGGTCCAGGAGCGACCGCCCAGAGCTGTGGGGAAGCGCCGCCGGCTCTGGCCGGCCCTCTCCACCTCGGTGGGCCCGAAGCGGGTCGGGCCTGGGGGAAGCCTAAGAGAGCCACTAAGCGTAGGTTGAACGTGGCTGCGGATCGCCAGCGCTTCTCCGAGGAAGGCCTGGTCCGGCAGCTATCCGACTCCGAGTCCTCAGATGAGTTCAGTGACACAGAGCTGATGACGGTGAGTACTTACCCCGGAGGAGGAGGCCAGGCCGAGCCCAGCAGACCCGAGGATCCCGGGGACACTCCCAGTCACTCGAATTTCCAAGTCAGGGAGAATTTCCTTCACGTGACAGGCTCTTCCCTGTCCTCGGCTCTGCAAGGACTCTCTTCGGTTGTGGAAAGGCAGGGCGTGGGAGAGCAGGGCATCTCTTCCCCTAAGAAAATGCAGAGCGTGCTCTGGGGGAACGGGGGCAGCAAGCCCAGCTACCCGGGAGCTGCTGCTGCTGCTGCTACGGCAGGTGGCCTGCCGCAGGTCACTCCTAGGAAGAAGGGGACCCTGGAGAAGAAATCCCTCGGGGGAGCCTCCACACTTGCCCTGGGGAAAAACTTCCCTTCCTGGGGGCAGCGAATCTGGGCACCTCCGCTGGAACCGGCCACCTTCCCCCCAGTCTCTGGTATTCCGCTGCTTGGGAGATCCAAGAGGTATACCTTGGGCCCTTCCGGAACCAAACAGGCCAAGCACACCAGCGCTGGGAAGAAATCGGTGGTCACGTGGACAAGGGAGTCTGAGGCTGTGGCGGGAGAAGATAAGGACCCAAATAGAGACCCAGCCCCAAAGGGCCAAGTGAGTAGGCCAGGCTCCTCCTGTCTCCCCACTCTTCCCCGCCCCCACCGCACCCAGAGCACACGTCTTCACCCATGCTGCCTCTGTCCACCCCTCAGGGGTCGTCATTGGGTGCCCCTCGGTCACTGGGTCATTATGATGCCTGATCGGGCTCCTTTTACTAGGGACAAACAGTGAGGTAGCACTTCGGGTGTGCTGGGCCTGGTTCTCCACCCTTGGCCTGTTTCCAGCGTCCTCTGAGAGACTGGGGCTGGGATGGAAGGGAGGGTTGGTAGCTGAATTGGGTCAGGGGATCCCTTAAAAGCTTCCCCGAAAAGCCTCAGTATTCAGACTCACCAGCTTCCTGAATCCTATCTCCTAGGTGTTCCCCAGACCTTCCTTGCAGGGGCCCTGGGCTTACTCAGTGCCCCACTGTTGTCCCTAGATCAGCTCTGCCTGCTGGCCTGGGGCTGACGGAGGGAGAAAGTGCTAATGAGATCAGCCTTTCAATTCCCTTCCCGATTCCCTGCCTCACCCCGGCCCAAATCACACAACTCACTCTCTCTCTCTCTCTCTCTCTCTCTCTCTCTCTCTCTCTCTCTCTCTCTCACACACACACACACACACACACACACACACACACACTTCCTTAGTCCAAATCGGTGAAAAATTTTTGATTCAGCTGCCAGCTCACAGGCCAGGGACATCTTATCCGCGCATGCATCGTGGAAAAGCCAGCAGTGGCGAGGTCGACACCAGAGGCCCCCAAGATCCAGGAAACTCAGAGCCCTTGGCCCTGAACCAGGGAGAAGTCATGCCCGGGGGGCCTGCCCCCTCAGGTGAGTGTCGTGGGTTTGATAGGAGGGGAGGGGAGAGGGGTGGAGGGCAGAAAGCTCTGGCTCTGTCTCTGTTGGGGGCACAGCCTTTCTGCCAGGCAGCTTCTCCCACAGGAGACGGGGTGCTGGCAGGGCTGGCCTTGAGCCACATCATCCTGTGTGTGGGGTTTGTGCGGCGGGGCTGATCGGTGGCAGTGCCACAAACAGCTCCTCCGGGTGTAGCCTTACAGGGGAACAGCCTTTTCTGTTAAGTCCTTTTCGCCCACATTGCTCTCCCACGTGCTGGCTGTGGCTGCAGCTCTGGGAGGGGCGAATCCAGAGGCACATAGCTTGGGGACCACAATGCAATGGCGAAATGGCTGCCCCCGGGTAACAGCGGAGGCAGGCCCAGAGAGAAGGTTCGGGCTTCTGGGCAGAGCAGGGGCGGCTGGTCGCCAGCAGAGGGTGGTGCCGCCTCACCTCACGGTAGACCCCACTTGGCCCTTTCCACCTCACTGGGAGCCTGGGAAGCTGGATTGTGTGTCCTTTCCCTCTCAGGTGACTGGGAGCCACTGGACCATCCCCCAAGACCGGAAACGCCGCAGCAGCCACTGGGAATGCCGGGCTGTCCTTGGGTAATGCTTCGTCTGGCTCCTGGAAATGAAGGCCCAAACTCGAGGGTGGGATCTGGGTCCAAGTTCAGCTGACATGTGTGGGGCCACCCCTCCCCTGCCCCCATCACGTACCCCATGGAGGGAGCCCACCTGCTTTCCACTGAGGAGCCCTTGCCATTCTAGCCACCCGGCTTTGGGGTGCAGGGCCCGGTGGAGAGGAGAAGGTGGAGGAGAGAGGAGGCCAGATTATACTAATCATTTCTCTTCCTCCTGTGTCTGCTGGCCTAGTGTCTCGTGCTACAGAGAGAAGTAGACGCCCTTAAGAAGAAACTTGGTATGAGGAACCAGGGACGGAGAGCGGTATCTTAGTTCAGAACCCGGGTGGGCACCTGGGGTGGGGGTGGGCTGCAGGTGCAGTCAGCCTCGCAGGGACCAACATCCCTGTGGGGAGGAGAACCTAGCAGGCCTGGCCCTGGAGCCGGCTGTGCATGTACAACTGGGCATGTGTACAAGCAGCAAAGTACTGTCTGGACTGCACGCACACTGTGCCAACCAGACCCGTCCTAGTGAAACTCCTTCTGATAGGACTTTTAGAGATGCCTCGTTGATTTTCCCTTGAACTGCTGCTTGGTGTGGCTTCTAAGGTTCTTGTTGGATTGTTTGTTTGTGTGTGTGACGAGATCTGAATGGTTGTGGCACGGCCCACAGCATCAGAGCTGCTGGCACACTTTGTTTCCCTTTAGGAACCAGTTCCACATTCAATTCCGGTGGTGGGGAGTGATCTGGTCCAGAGCTCTTTGCATCGGGTCTGGAGGGGGTTTCAGGTTTCAGGGCTACGCGGTTCCTCACGGGGATAGGGGACGGGCTTCCATATCCCTCTCTCTGGAGTGCCTACTAATGCCTGTCCCTGTTGCAGACACCATGAAGGACATGGCTCTCAGGATCCTGACACTTTGAAGTGAGTGTTACACACACCGTACCCCTTCCCACAGTCCTGGCTGTTGAGCAGGGCTGGGGGCTGGCCCTGGCTTGAGGCTCTTCCCTGACTCTGCTGTTTTACAGGTTGAGCCCATCGTCTTCCTGCAGGAGGGGCAGCTGGTACCTTTGGAGCCCGGGAGCTGTGGCCAAGCTCGTTCCCTCCTGTTCTGCCTCAGCTAGGGCTTCCTCTACCCTTGTTTTGCCCCCTCCCCAGTTTCACAGCAGTTTCCAAAAAAAGTACCTCTCATATTATGTGTTCTGCCTTCTCTCTGGAGGGGTAGGGGTAGGGTTAGGGGGCCGGGGAGGGGCACTGCTCCACGTCAGAGCCTTTTCCAGAACAGTATCTGTCGCATCCTGTGGTGGGGACTCTGGACCAGCCTCTGCTACCATCCCTGCAGTCAAGTCAGCGGACTGCCCCAGGTCTGCGTCCTGTGTGTGCTCTCCCTGGCCACATTGACACGTCCTCCCTTGCCCCCGAAGGCCCTCTTCTAATTCTCTCCAAACCACCCTCCTCCTTTGGGGTCTGGTGGTTCCCATTCATCTCTGCCATTCACCCTCCCCATCAGCAGGAACTCATGACCCCCTTCCAGAGCTCCACTCTGGAAGCATTCACATCCTCCCTGCCCTCACCAGCTGACCACCCTCCTCCAGCCTGGTCGTCTCTATACCCTTGAGTGGAAATTGGCCCGTCAGGTTCTATGGCAAGTGTGGTTAGTAGGTCTGTGTTCTTGCATGGTCCCTGTCAAATACTCTTCCACCAGCCCCATGGCACAGATTTTCCTGGAAATTATATTTCTGTGTCCCAGCTCAATCTCCCAGACTGCCTCTTTAGGACACACGAGATTGAGTCTGAGCTCCATGTTCAACTTCCCCCTCACTGGAGGTTGGGGAGCACTTCCTTCCCTCAGCCGGGACCCAGGGCTGTACTAGCCTGAGACTCAGAGGGACAGATCTGTGTTTGAGTGCGGCGATTCTGCCTGGCACCCTTCCCAAACGACCGGTGTTTTACTACACAAAAGGGGGTATGATGGTAGATAGGACATTCAAGGTTGGTGACTGTGTGTCCCTGTGTGTGAATAAAAGTAATCAGGGATAATCTCCCTTGAGGGAGAAAGATGTGATTCAGGGAGTAAAGAGAGTAGAGGCTGGTCCAGGTTCTGTAAGGCATTGAATGAGCAAAAGCAAGGGTCGGATCTGTTGTGTTCAAGGGTTGTCGTTAAATTCCCAAAGCATAGGCGGGGGAGGATGCAGAAGTCACCAAACCCCACGACAGGGTGTCGGGATGCTCGAAATGTTGGATTCGCTGGAGGAGGCTCTCGATCCTACTCTGTGATCCTATGATGTCTGACAGCTACTGTGGGTGTGGATGGAATGAGATTGGGAAGAGTGGCTCCTCAGAGTAGCTCATCTTAGAATCAGGGGACCCATATATGAGACCACCCAACATGAGCTACCCGGGACAGGGGCAGGGTGGGCGCAGTGAGGATGGGAAGTAAGGAGTGACTGCGCCTGGACAATGGGGAGCACTTGAGTCCACCCTTCCCCCATATTCTCACAGTGACTCGCTTCCAGAGTCCATGGCATGAGCTCAGGTGGACAGACCAGATGTGGGATGGGGCAGTCACAGACCTCAGGGTCAGAAAAGGACATTCGTGGGACTTAATCCACTCAAACCCCTCCCTGGAGAAGGTGGGCTTGATTGCTGCCCAGGCCTCTGGCTGGATTCCTAGGATGTACCCAGTGCCCCACCCCCAGTCCAGCCTGTACCAGGCTTATGTTCTAGCCCCTCTTGCTTCGGCACTGCTCCCCACTGAGCTGAGGCCATTACCAATGAGTGTGTGTGCACTTCGAGGAAACAGAGCCAGCGTAGACTTTGGACCTGCCTCTAACCTGTAGAGACAGTCATTCCAGGTCTTGTGTTCCTGCAGACACTCTGGAGAGTGTGAAGCTAAGTACAGGCTGGAGACCACCATCACAGGAACTCGCTTCCCCGTGCACACTATGGATGGTATGGGACCAGCTCAGTGGTAGGGCACCATCCCTTCCATCCTGAAGCCCTCTGGCTCAGAGCCCATTCCCTCTAGCCTCTAACCACAGTGTGCACACTGGGGGGAAAGTGAAACCAGAAGAGAAATACTGCCCCAAGCCCTCAGGACCCGGCTATATCCCAGACCAATGTGGAGACTGCCATCACACCTGGGAGAAACCCAACTTCCTCAGGGCTCTTAACTCTGGCCCCTCAGGTCCCAACCCCACACCTGAAAGGGCAGTGAGGGCCATTGAGCAGAGAAGCAGCCCCAGCTCACACCTTATTCTGGCTCTAGCCCCTTCCACTCCAGACCTGTTTCCCACCCGGGCAGTGACTGCCACCACGCCCTAGGGGAAGATGCAGCCCATGCTCACTTCATATCTAGCTCTCCCTCCAGAGCCACTGGGCACATGCAGACTGAACAGGGATGGTCCCACACAAGAACACACCCTCAAGACTGGGATAGATAACTGTCTCACCTAATTTCATAGAGACAGAGAAAGTTTTAAAAAGATGAGTAGACAGGGGAACATGTTTCAAATTAAAGACAAGAAAAAATGCTGAAAAATACCCTAAGGAAACTGATAAATAATTTAACTGATGAAGAGTTCATAGCAGTAGTAATATGAATGCTAACTGAACTGGGGCAAAGAATAGATGAACACAGTGAGAATTTTTAACAAAGAACTAGAAAATATAAAAAGGACAAGTCAGAGCCGAATATAATAACTGAAATTACAAATACACTAGAGGGAATTAACAGCAGATTAGGTGACAGAGAAGAACACATAAGCAGTCTGGGAAGTAGAATAATGGAAATCACTCAATCATAAGTGCAAAAAACAATTTTTTTAATGAGAATAATTTAAGGGACCTGTGGGACAACATCAAGCATACTCACATTTGCATTATAGGGGTCCCAGAGGAGAAGAGAGAGAGAAAGGGGTTGAAAAATGTATTTGATGAAATTATGGCTGAAAACTTCCCTAATCTGAAGAAAGAAACACAGAGGAAGCACAGAGAGTCCCAAACAAAATGAACCCATACACACCCACATCAAGACATATAATTAAAAGGGCAAAAGTTAAAGAGAGAATTCTAAAGGTAGCAAGAGAAAAACAAGAGTCACATACAAGGGAAGTCCCATAAGCCTATCAGCTAAGTTTTCTGCATATACTTTGCATGTCAGAAGGGAGGGGCATGATAAGATTTAAAGTGCTGAGAGGGAAAACCCTACAACCTAGGATACTTTACCCAGCAAGGTTATCATTCAGAATTGAAGGAGAGATAAAGGCTTCTCAGACAAGCAAAAATTAAAAGAGCTCATCAATACAAAACCAACCTTACAAGAAGGGTTAAAAGGTCTTCTTGAAGTAAAAAAAAAAAAAAAAAAAAAAAAAAAAACACTGGCTACAACAGGAAATAAGAAATTAAAGGACGGGGAAAATATACTGGTGAAGCAATTATATCATAAAGGCTGGGTATTTACCAGTTAAATAAGCTAGTACAAAGGTTAAAAGACAAAAATTGTAAAATCAACTGTAACTACAATAAACAGTTAAATGATGGACATGGAGATGTGAAATATGACATCAAAAACACAAAATGCTGGGAGGTGAGTAACAAATATACAGCTTTCAGAATGTGTTTGAACTTAATGACTATCGGTTTCAATCAAATAGTTATAGGTCAACATAAATGAACTCCATGGTAACCATAAATCAAAGACCTACTATAGATCTACCATAACTAGAGAGAAAGGAACACAAACATAACACTGAAGAAAATCATTAAACCACAAGAGAGACACTAAAAGAAGAAAGCATCCTCCTGACTTCAAACTGCAAGTTGCAGAATGATGGCCTCAGATACACATTAGTAAATGTTTTTAAATCCCAAATGAATCCTACCTAATATTTGATAACCTTTGGGTGTATGTTTCAATGTCTGAAAGACAGTTTCCACTAGATGTTAAAGTTGTGGGATAGCTTCTAACAGGACCCAATAGGTTTATACAACAAATTTATGACCTTGGATCTCCCCAGATTGGTTAGGAAGGTGTACAATTGGTTTCCTTTAGGCTCAATGTCACCTACAGGTAGCCTTGAAAACAGCCGCTGTCATCCTGCTTTCAATGTGGGCATGTTGGGTTCAATCAGTTTTCCAATGGTATGATTATTTGGCTGCAATATTTATTCTTTCACTTGGAATAGAAGATATCATTACTCATATAGAGGCTTTAACAAAATTCACCCAGCAAGCCTTAAATGATAGTAACCAAGCCGTGTGCTTGCTCAGTTCAGAAATTTCCATGATGAGAAAAGAAGTCCTACAGAATTGCATGGCCCTCAATATTCTAACAGCTTCCCAAGGGGGAGCTTATGTTGTAATACATAGTGAATGTTTTGTTTTTATACCTGATGAGTCTTCTAATGCAACCCCCGCTTCTGATGTGTATGAAAAATTGGATTTCCACTCTGAATGATCGTCTTCCCAGTTTAAGGGAAATGCTAGGAAAATGGTATGGTTCAAGAGGATATTGGCTTAAATCTTTACTAATGATATTGTTGCTCCTATTTCCAACTTTGATTACAGTTTGTGTAACTTATAAAGTTTTAGTTTCTTGTTTTTTGCTCTGTGTATCACCTGCTCCTACTAAGATAATGATATCTAAACAACTGGAAACTATTGACCACATCTATAGTTCTCTATAAAATAATGGACATGCACAATGCACATGCAAGGTAAAATTGGTGCAAGTCCTATTGGACAACTTGGAATTGGCCGTAAGTCCTTGCCAGACATCTTACTAGTACCACCCCCTAAAAGGAAAGAAAGAACCGGGCTATTAGGACCCAGCATCGAGGGACATGATGGACCCAAGGCACGTAAAGAACCACCCTAGCATTTAGGGACCAAATACTTGATCACCTAATGCTTTCTATTGAAAGATTAATGATCAAAAGTGGAATTAATGAAATAAAATTATTTTCAGGCAGGACAAGAAACATTTTAAACATAAAATTCTCTCTCTGCCCATTTGAGCCACTACCCCCTCCCCTTTAGTGTGATTTGTGCATCACATTATACATTAACTAGATCCCCTTAAAAGATACAGGAATGCCCACACACCAAAAAAAAGAAAAGAAAAAAAAGAAAGAAAGAAAGAAAGAAAGAAAGAAAGAAAGAAAGAAAGAAAGAAAAGAAAGAAAGAAAGAAGAAAAAGAAATTTCCTCCTGGAATCAGCGAGGTAACTCCTTAAGAGATAACTTTCCTTTCTCAATCCTGTAATGCCTCATTAATACCCACTACTCGCCTTGTTGGACTATGTAAACTATTAATATGCTACTTTGTCTCAAAAACTTATATCACGGTTTTACCTCCAATGGGTGGAACAGTCCTCAGAGTTTTCTGAAGATTGTCTCCCAGGTTATAGTCCTCAGGTTGGCTCAAATAAAAATTTCCATTTTTCTTCGATTGACTATTGATTAATTTTTTTGGACAACACAATGAAACCAAAAGATGGTTTTTTAAAAAGATAACAAATCACAAACCTTAGGCAGACTGACCAAGAAAAAAAAAAAAGATTCCTAAGGAATCACTAAAATCAGGGCTGAAAAGGGAGACATCACCATTGAGCCTACTGAATTTAAAATAACATAAGAAAATAGTATGAAAAATTTTATACCAACAAATTAGACACATATATGCAATGAAAACATTTGTAGAGAGACACAAACTTCAAAACAGACTCAATAATAGACAATCAATTAAATTAATAATTAAAAATATTCCCACAATGATGCTCCTGTCCAGATGGCATCACTGCTGAATGCTATCAAACATTTCAGATGGAAATAATAGCAACACTCCAGAAATTCTTCCAGAAAATAGAAGAGGAATGAACACTTTCAAAATAGCTCTAGTAGGCCAATATTACTGTAGTGTGAGCCTCTGACAGTTTTTTTTTCTTAATTGTAATGCAAGTGCCTGACATTAAGCTTTTGATTGCTGAGGCACCACTTCAAAGACAGCTATATCAAAAAGAACAAATTGCCAACTACACGACTAGGTAAAGAGTCAGGCCACCACACCCCTGAAGTTTCCTTTGTTTTAGAGATCTCTGATTGACTTAGATAACTGACCCTTTGGCTGCTTGTTTTTCCCTTCTTGTGCTTTAATTCCCATTCTGTGTTAAATTCATCAATAAAGAGTGAATCTGAGAAACCCTAGGCCCCTCACTCTTGACCCCGATACATACATAACCCCAGGTCCCAGCTCTCTTTCTCCACCCACAACCTTTCTGTGTGGTCCAAGGCATGCCATGTACCCTCCATGACTTATGAGTAATAAACTTCGTCCTTTCACAGTCTCCTAAAGGTTATTGCTGAGGTGCCTCTTGCAATTATAATAAGAACCACAAGGGCTAGTTCAACCACAACATTGGTTCTGAAAGGGGAAATATCTGTGGGGGCTCGCCTTGGAGTACAGATAAGTGCCTCCAGGTATTTCTAGCTGACAGTATCACTATCGATTGGCTGAGACCAGCACAATTACCCTGATGCCCAAAACACACAAAGACATCCAAAATAAAGAAAATTGCATACCAATCTTTCTCATGAATATAGATGAAATAACCCTCAAGAAAATATTAACAAACTGAATTCAGAAACAAATAAAAAGGATTATATACCATGACCAAGTGGGATTTATTCTAGAAATACAAGGTTGGTTTAACATCTAAAAATCAATTTATGTAATACACTATTTTAAAAGAAGAAAGCACTGAAACATTATCATATTAACTGACACAGAAAGAGCATGTGACAAAATTCCACCACCTTTCATGATAAAAACAATTTTAAAAAACTAGGAATAGAAAGAAATTTCTTCAGCATCATAAAGGATATCTATGAAAAACCTACAGCTAACATCATATTTAGTAGTGAAAGACTGCATACCTTTTCCCTAAAGTCAGCAACAAAGACATGCTCACTACTTTTATTCATTATTGCACTGGAAGTTTGAGCCAGTTCAAACAGGGAAGAAGAAGAACTAAAAGTCATCCAGATAGGAAATAAAAAGGGAGGTTTTTTTATTCTCAGATGACATGATTTCATATGCAGACAACCCTAAGGAATCCACAAAAACGGATCTAACGGTAGAACTAATAAAGAAGTTCAACAGATCACAGAATACAAGAGTAATATATAAAACAAATTTTATTGCTGTATACATGTAGCAAATAATCCAAAAATGAAATTAAGGAACACTTAATTCTAGCTACAATAGCATCAAAAAGAATGAAATGCTTAGGCATATATTTAACAAACCAAATGTAATACTTATGCACTGAGAAACACAAATTGATGTTTGTTGAGAGAAACTAAAGATGATCTAAATAACTGGAAAGGCATTGCATGTTCATGGTTGTAAGACTCAATATTTATATGGTAATTCTCCCCAAATTGACATATAGATTCAATTCAATCTCTATCGAAATTTCAGCAGGCTTTCTTTGTAGAAACTCACAGGCTGATCCAGAAAATTCATATGGAAATGAAAAACAAAACAAAACAGAATATCCAAAACTACTTCAAAAAAGAACAAACTTGGAAGATTCCACCTTCTGATTTCAAAACTTACGATAAAAATAAAGGTAATCAACTTAGTGTGATACCGACATAGAGATAGGTCAATGGAACAGAATCGAGAGTTTAGAAATAACGAACTCTCCTTAGATTTATGGTCAATGATTTTCAATTCAATGGGGAAAGGATGGTCTTTTCAACATATGGTGCTGGCACAACTGGATATCATGCAAAAATACAAACTTCGAACCTTACTTCACAGCACACACAAAACTTAATGCAAAATGGATCAGAGACTTAAAAGTAAAACCTACAACTATAAATCTGTTAAAAGAAACCCTAGGAGAAAAATATTTGTACGCATGAGCTAGGCGATGATTTCTTAGATACAACACGCAAAGCATGATCCATAAAAGAAAAACTTGATAAATTGGACTTCGTCAAAATTTAAAACATTTATGCTTCAGAAGGCACTATTCAGAAAATGAAAAGACAAGGTACAGACTGGGAGAAAATATTTGAAAGTCACAGATCTAACAAAGAACTTGTATGCAGAATAAAGAAGAAGAATACTAAATAAATAAGAAAATGACCCCATTAAAAAATTGGGTAAAAGATTTGTATAGACATTTAACCAAAGAAGGTATAGAAATGGTTAATAAGCATATGAAAGGATGTTCACAACCACTAGTCAGTAGGGAAATATAAATCAAAACCATAATGAGATACCATGTTGCAAAAACAATAGGATGGCTATAATCCAAAATACAGATAATAACAAATATTTGGATTTGGAGAAATTTGAATCCTCATACACTTCTGGTGATAATGTAAAATAGTTGAATCTTTTTGGAAAATATTCTGGTGTTTTCTTAAAAAGTTAAACACAGAGTTACCATATGATCCAGAATGTCCATTCCTAGGGATCTACCGAAGAGAACTGAAAACATATGTTCACACAAAAACTCATGAACTCAAAATGTATATGAATATGCTTAACAGCATTGAGTTTGGGAATATTATCCATAACATTCCCAAACTAAACACAACCCAAATGCCCATAAACTGATGAATGTATAAATAGAATGTGGTATACCCATACCATGGAATGTTATTTGGCAATAAAAATAACTGAAGTACTGATACATGCTACAACATGGGTGAACCTCGAAAACATTACATTAAGTGAAAGAAGCCAGACAACATGTACTATATATTGTGTGATTCCATTTATACAAAATTTCCTAAATAGGCAAATCATAGAGACAGAAAGTAGTTTATTACTTGCCTATAGGGCTGGGGGTGGGTTGGGGGGTTCGGGGTGTTGGGTAAGGGATACAAGGCGTCTTCTTGGGCTAACAAAAATATCCTAAAATTGATTGTGATAGATGCACAACTGTGAATATACGAAAAGCCATTGAATAAGGCATTTTATTTTTTAATTCATTTTTATTGCAAAAACACATAATATGAAACCTACCTTATTAACAATTTTTTAGTGTACAGTGTTGTTAACTATATGAACATTGTTGCAATCAGATCTCCGGAATTCTTCATCTTGCATGACTGCAAATCTATACTCATGGAACAACAACTCCCCATTTCCCCCTCCCCCAAGCCTTTGGCAACCAGGATTCTACTTTCTGCTTCTAAGAGTTTGACTACTTTAGGTACCCCATATAAGTGGAAACATGCTGTATTTGTCCTTTGTGAGTGGCTTACTTCACTTAGTATAATATCCTCAAAGTTCATCCATACTACAGCATATAGCAAGATTTCCTTCTTTTCAAAGGCTGAATAATATTCTGTAATATGTATACATTATATATACCACCTTTTTTATTTATTTATTTTTAATTAGTTTCTGCTTTATAACAAAGTGAATCAGTCATACATATACATCTGTTCCCACATCCCTTCCCTCATGCATCTCCCTCCCTCCCACCCTCCCCATCCCACCCCTCCATGCGGTCACAAAGCACCGAGCTGATCTCCCTGTGCTCTGCGGCTGCTTCCCACTATCTATCTACGTTACGTTTGGTAGTGTTATATACCACCTTTTATCCATTCACCTGTTGATAGATATTTAGGTTGTCTTCACCCCTTGGCTATTGTGAATAAGGGTACAGTGAACATGGGAGTGCAATAATCTATGCAAGATCCTGATTTCAATTATTTTGTAATGTAAATGTAAATATACGGAAGTGAGAATGCTGGATCATATGGGAGTTCTATTTTTATTTTTTTAGGAACTTCCATACTGTTTTCCATGGCGGGTGCACAATTTTACACTCCCTCCAGCAATGCACAAGGAATTCATTTTCTTCACTACCTTGCCAACACTTGCTATTTTGAGTTGTTTTTTTTTTAATACTGGCCATGTTAGCAGTTGTGAGGTGATAACTCATTGTGGTTTTGAATTGCATTTCCCTGTTGACTAGTGATGTTGAGCATTTTTCATATACCTGTAGGCCATTTATGTGTCTTCTTTGGAGAAATATCTAATCAATTCCTTTGTCCATTTTTAAATTGTGTTATTTGGGTTTTGTCTGTTTCTTTGTTTTTGAAAGCATAAGCCACAGACTGGGAAACAATATTTGCAAAGCACACATGATAAAAAACTTGTATCTGAAAGAGATAAAGAACATTCGATATTCAGTAATGAGAAATCAAACAACACAATAAACAATGAGCAAAAAAAAAAATCGAACTGACATTGCGCTTACTGGATGGTCAGTAAGCTACTGAGAAGATGTTTCACCTCATTAGTCATTAGGGATATAACTAAAGCCAGAATGAAATACGACAACATAGCTATAAACATGGCTGAAATAAAAACAAAATACAGACAATACCAAGTGCTAGACAGACTGAGGAACAGCTAGAACTCTCCTGCATTGCTGGTGAGAATGCAAAAAATGGTATAGACTCTCTGGAAACAGTTAAAAATACACTAACGATTCAATCCAGCAAGTTAACTCCTAGATATTTACCCAAGAGAAATGAAAACTTATATTCACAAAAAATCTGTATGCAAATGTTCATAGCACTTTTCTTAGATGCTTGGGTGACTGTACACTGGCACCGGACACAGACATATCTAGGACTACTGGACACAGTTTCTGAGCTGACATTGATCCCGGAAGCCCAAAGTGTCATGATGGGGCCCCATTAGAGTGGGGCTTATGAGGTTCTGGCAGTAAAAGGAGTTGGGGATAGAGATCAGTTCACGGTGAGCTGACTGGGTCCCTGGACAAACATAGTGGTCATTTCTCCAGTCCCCAAGCTGATAATTCTAAGTGATACACTTGGCAGTTGGAGCAATGACCTACACATTGGGTCATTGGTCTGTGGAGTAAGAGCTATCACGGTGGGGAAAGCCAAGAGGAACCTCTGCCACTGGCTCCCACCCCGAGCCAAGAGAGTACGTCCAAACCAGTACTGGATCCTGGTAAGCATAGGGGGTTAAAGCAGAGATTAGTGACATCATTGGAGACGTATGGGATGTATGGGAAGAGGAGGTAGGAGAGCCACAGGGACGAAGAGAGTGGAGAAGGAGAGAAGTTCCGGGAGTCTCTCTATGGGGGAGGGAGGAAGGGAATGGAAATGGTGAGAGGGAAGATGGAGGCTTCCACTGGATCCACTGGTAATGTTTCATAGGATGCTGGTGGATGCAGGAGATTTTGCTATATCCTTCCTTATCCATTTTAACATATTTGAAATAGCACACCATGCCTTAAAAAGTCACTGGGAGAAGTGGAAGAGGGCAGTATCCACAAACAGGCAGGCACCATCGGGGGCAGGCTCGAGGAGGAGGATTGCAGATTTACAGTGCACCCAGTCTCCCCTGCTCTGTAACTTCTCCAGCATGGCCAGCTTCTCAGGTGCAGAAACTCAGGCCCAGAAAACTGGGCCTTTGAGTTCCACAGGCAACAGCGGTTCAGACACGCCAGGACTCTCCAGGAGGTCAGCCAGAGCAGGATGCAGGAGAGAGAGGTGACTGAAGACAGAGGAGTATGAACGGGAAGGAGCAGAAGGAAGGTATGGGAGGAATGGAGGGGTGTCAGAGTAGGAGTTGGGTGGCAGACAAGGGAAATTCTAACACCCATGGGCCATAGAGAAACCAAGGGAGGCACCACTCCCCAGACATCAGTACTGCTCAGCTCAGGGAAGCTGAGAACTGACAGTTCCAAGAAAAATTGAGAGACACCTGGCTATCCACACCGACCGCCATCACAACTGGTAGGCCTTGGTTGTGCGTCCTTCAAAACTTTAAAACATACTTGTACATATACTTAAATGAATTCTCATATAGTACATAGGATTGACTGGTGTGTGTGTGTGCCCACGCACGCAAGTGATTTAACTTACAAATGTGAATCCAAAGCCATCGTTCTGCAACTTGCAGTTTGAAGTCAGGCAGGTGCTTTGGAAAGCTGTGAGAATGGCCTGATGCATTCCGTTGGACTGCCACGCTTTATGCTACTGGATGCTAAGCCACGTTGCATTCATCCATTTCCTTACTGATGGGAATTTGGAGTGCTCCCAGTTTTTCCCATCACCAACACCCTTGTGCATGGGCTCCTGTACACTACAGGTACCAGCGTGTCTCCGGAAGAAGTACCAGGCAGCGGACTTGCCGGAACATAGAGGAAATACCTATTTTTTTTCTTCCTTTTTAAGATCTTGGGCTCAAAGCAAGGACTCTGGAGTCAGATTGATTGGTTTCAATCCTGCCGCTGATCCCCATGAGCCGAATGACCTTGGGCCAGTGGCTGAACCTCTCAGTGCCTGTTTGCTCACCGGTAAGAGGCCAGTAATAGTTGGTACTATAGTTCTAGGAGTGTCACGCTGATGCATTCCTATTTATGCCCAGCGCTTAGAAGAGTGCCAGGCACAGAGTCCGTGCTGGCACTAAGTTGCTTTCAATGGATTCTGCCAAATTACCTCCCAAATGGGTCTCTTGCACCACCGCCACAGGGGTTTGCTCCTCACCTCTCCCACCCTCGGAATGGTTAAGCTCTTTGAAGGTTGTCAACCTAGTGTGTGAAACCCGATTCGTGGTTTTAGTTCACATCTCCAGGATCAGCGGTGGCGAGCATCTTTTGGGGTGTAACTGGCCACTGCGATTTCCTCTTCTTTGAATTTGCCTCAGAGAGGGGGAAGGGCTGATGGAGCGAGGCCAACCCCAATCTGTCCGCCAACCCCAGTCTGTCCGCGAAACCCGCCTGCCAATAATGTTTGCTGAGCCACATTTGATGGAGCAGTTGAGACAGAGACCTTACAGAACGAAAATACGATCCCTTTGCTCTCTGGTCGACCCCTGAACACTGACTGAATGACTCCCATGCCCATTCTCCTGTTGGGTTGTAAAGCTTGCGGTGGAAGGGAGGCTGGCAAATGCTTTCAGCGCGTGCTAGGCGTCCAGTGCCTCCATCTTGACATTTCATCCTCACCACCCCTGGAGCCCGGCGCCCTCACTCCCCGACCCCCTGTATAGATGGGAAACGGAGGCTCAGAACTGTGACTGTAACAGGAAAGGGGAGGCGGGACAGGAGGAGGCGGGCCAAGAGGCTCAGCAGAGGGAGGCTCTCTCACCATCCCCTTCACCAGCCAACTGCTCGGACCGCCCAAGGGCTTGAGGGCAAAGCAGAAGCCCTCGACCCCATTGGTTAGGCCTCGAGGGGACAGTCGAACAAGGCGCCCGCTGGTTGGCGGGGGCCGGACCAATGAGGTGGCCGCGGCGTGGGCGTGGGAGGTGCGCTGAAAGTCGCGGGTCGTGTCGTCTGAGGCGAGCTCGTGCGGCGCCTGAGGTGGTTGACGCTGCTCCCTGAGCGCCGCCCGCCTCCCCTGCCGTGACCGCGGCTCGGGCCATCAACTGTCGCCCCGGTTCCGGGGCCACCCGGGTCGCGACATGAGCTCCCCAGATGAGGTGTCTGTGTGGGGAACGGGTTTCGGCCCAGAGGGCGGAGAGCAGGCCTGCGTCTGCCCGGCCGGCCGCGCACTTCCGCTGGGACCCGACCGCGGCCCCGAGCCCAGGAAGCCGCCGAGCGGCGTTGGCAGGGGCGGCTGCCTGGGCCCCGAGGGCTTCCAGTCAGAGTGGGAGATGCTGGAAGCGGGAGGGCCGGTGCTGTGTGGCCACGAAGTTCGACCTGGCTCCCCAGCTGACGACACGAGTGGCCTCATGGACCTGGCCGAGGAGTCTGCGGAGGGCATCCTGCAGCAACTGTACGACCGGGACCTGCTGGGCTTCCGCAGATACCCGTTGGCGGAGCCCTGCGTCTCCTTCGAAGTGTTCGCCGGCCTCGAGGCGTGTCCCGGCGGTCCAGGAGCGACCGCCCAGAGCTGTGGGGAAGCGCCGCCGGCTCTGGCCGGCCCTCTCCCCCTCGGTGGGCCCGAAGCGGGCCTGGCCTGGAGGAAGCCTAAGAGAGCCACTAAGCGTAGGTTGAACGTGGCTGCGGATCGCCAGCGCTTCTCCGAGGAAGGCCTGGCCCGGCAGCTATCCGACTCCGAGTCCTCAGATGAGTTCAGTGACACAGAGCTGATGACGGTGAGTACTTACCCCGGAGGAGGAGGCCAGGCCGAGCCCAGCAGACCCGAGGATCCCGGGGACACTCCCAGTCACTCGAATTTCCAAGTCAGGGAGAATTTCCTTCACGTGACAGGCTCTTCCCTGTCCTCGGCTCTGCGAGGACTCTCTTCGGTTGTGGAAAGGCAGGGCATGGGAGAGCAGGGCATCTCTTCCCCTAAGAAAATGCAGAGCGTGCTCTGGGGGAACGGAGGCAGCAAGCCCAGCTACCCGGGAGCTGCTGCTGCTGCTGCTACGGCAGGTGGCCTGCCGCAGGTCACTCCTAGGAAGAAGGGGACCCTGGAGAAGAAATCCCTCGGGGGAGCCTCCACACTTGCCCTGGGGAAAAACTTCCCTTCCTGGGGGCAGCGAATCTGGGCAACTCCGCTGGAATCGGCCACCTTCCCCCCAATCTTTGGTATTCCGCAGCTTGGGAGATCCAAGAGGTATACCATGGGCCCTTCCGGAACCAAACAGGCCAAGCACACCAGCACTGGGAAGAAATCGGTGGTCACGTGGACAAGGGAGTCTGAGGCTGTGGCGGGAGAAGATAAGGACCCAAATAGAGACCCAGCCCCAAAGGGCCAAGTGAGTAGGCCAGGCTCCTCCTGTCTCCCCACTCTTCCCCGCCCCCACCGCACCCAGAGCACACGTCTTCACCCATGCTGCCTCTGTCCACCCCTCAGGGGTCGTCATTGGGTGCCCCTCGGTCACTGGGTCATTATGATGCCTGATCGGGCTCCTTTTACTAGGGACAAACAGTAAGGTAGCACTTCGGGTGTGCTGGGCCTGGTTCTCCACCCTTGGCCTGTTTCCAGCATCCTCTGAGAGACTGGGGCTGGGATGGAAGGGAGGGTTGGTAGCTGAATTGGGTCGGGGGATCCCTTAAAAGCTTCCCCGAAAAGCCTCAGTATTCAGACTCACCAGCTTCCTGAATCCTATCTCCTAGGTGTTCCCCAGACCTTCCTTGCAGGGGCCCTGGGCTTACTCAGTGCCCCACTGTTGTCCCTAGATCAGCTCTGCCTGCTGGCCTGGGGCTGACGGAGGGAGAAAGTGCTAATGAGATCAGCCTTTCAATTCCCTTCCCGATTCCCTGCCTCACCCTGGCCCAAATCACACAACTCTCTCTCTCTCTCTCTCTCTCTCTCTCTCTCTCTCTCTCTCTCTCTCTCTCTCTCACACACACACACACACACACACACACACTTCCTTAGCCCAAATCGGTGAAAAATTTTTGTTTCAGCTGCCAGCTCACAGGCCAGGGACATCTTATCCGCGCATGCATCGTGGAAAAGCCAGCAGTGGCGAGGTCGACACCAGAGGCCCCCAAGATCCAGGAAACTCAGAGCCCTTGGCCCTGAACCAGGGAGAAGTCATGCCCGGGGGGCCTGCCCCCTCAGGTGAGTGTCGTGGGTTTGATAGGAGGGGAGGGGAGAGGGGTGGAGGGCAGAAAGCTCTGGCTCTGTCTCTGTTGGGGGCACAGCCTTTCTGCCAGGCAGCTTCTCCCACAGGAGACGGGGTGCTGGCAGGGCTGGCCTTGAGCCACATCATCCTGTGTGTGGGGTTTGTGCGGCGGGGCTGATCGGTGGCAGTGCCACAAACAGCTCCTCCGGGTGTAGCCTTACAGGGGAACAGCCTTTTCTGTTAAGTCCTTTTCGCCCACATTGCTCTCCCACGTGCTGGCTGTGGCTGCAGCTCTGGGAGGGGCGAATCCAGAGGCACATAGCTTGGGGACCACAATGCAATGGCGAAATGGCTGCCCCCGGGTAACAGCGGAGGCAGGCCCAGAGAGAAGGTTCGGGCTTCTGGGCAGAGCAGGGGCGGCTGGTCGCCAGCAGAGGGTGGTGCCGCCTCACCTCACGGTAGACCCCACTTGGCCCTTTCCACCTCACTGGGAGCCTGGGAAGCTGGATTGTGTGTCCTTTCCCTCTCAGGTGACTGGGAGCCACTGGACCGTCCCCCAAGACCGGAAACGCCGCAGCAGCCACTGGGAATGCCTGGCTGTCCTTCGGTAATGCTTCCTCTGGCTCCTGGAAATGCAGGCCCAAACTCGAGGGTGGGATCTGGGTCCAAGTTCAGCTGACATATATGTGGCCCCCCCTCCCCTGCCCCCATCACATACCCCATGGAGGGAGCCCACCTGCTTTCCACTGAGGAGCCCTTGCCAGTCTAGCCACCCGGCTTTGGGGTGCAGGTCCCGGGGGAGAGGAGAAGGTGGAGGAGAGAGGAGGCCAGATTATACTAATCATTTCTCTTCCTCCTGTGTCTGCTGGCCTAGTGTCTCGTGCTACAGAGAGAAGTAGACGACCTTAAGGAGAAACTTGGTATGAGGAACCAGGGCCGGAGAGCGGTGTCTTAGTTCAGAACCCGGGTGGGCACCTGGGGTGGAGCTGGGCTGCAGGTGCAGTCAGCCTCGCAGGGACCAACATCCCTGTGGGGAGGAGAACCTAGCAGGCCTGGCCCTGGAGCCGGCTGTGCATGTACAACTGGGCGTGTGTACAAGTAGCAAAGTACTGTCTGGACTGCACGCACACTGTGCCAACCAGACCCGTCCTAGGGAATCTCCTTCTGATAGGACTTTTAGAGATGCCTCGTTGATTTTCCCTTGAACTGCTGCTTGGTGTGGCTTCTAAGGTTCTTGTTGGATTGTTTGTTTGTGTGTGTGACGAGATCTGACTGGTTGTGGCACGGCCCACAGCATGAGAACTGCTGGCACACTTTGTTGCCCTTTAGGAACCAGTTTCACATTCAATTCCGGTGGTGGGGAGTGATCTGGCCCAGAGCTCTTTGCATTGGATCTGGAGGGGGTTTCAGGTTTCAGGGCTACGCGGTTCCTCACGGGGATAGGGGACGGGCTTCCATATCCCTCTCTCTGGAGTGCCTACTAATGCCTGTCCCTGTTGCAGCTGCCATATGGTGCCTGGCTGACAAGTTCCAGAACAATTGAAGTGAGTATTACACACACCGTACCCCTTCCCACAATCCTGTCTGTTGAGCAGGGCTGGGGGCTGTCCCTGGCTTGAGGCTCTTCCCTGACTCTGCTGTTTCACAGGTTGAGTCTAGCATCTTCCTGCAAGAGGAGCAGCTGGTACCTTTGTTGCCCGGGAGCTGTGGCCAAGCTCGTTCCCTCCTGTTCTGCCTCAGCTAGGGCTTCCTCTCCCCCTTGTTTTACCCCCACCCCACCCCAGTTTCACAGCAGTTTCCAATTAAAGTACCTCTAATATTTTGTGTTCTGCCTTCTCTCTGAAGGGGTAGGGGTAGGGGGCCAGGTCGGGGCACTGTTCCACGTCAGAGCCTTTTCCAGAACAGTATCTCTGGCAACCTGTGGTGGGGACTCTGGACCAGCCTCTGCTACCATCCCTGCAGTCAAGCCAGTGGAGTGCCCCAGGTTTCGGTCCTGTGTGTGACCCTCAAAGACCCTCTTCTAGTTCTCTCCAAACCCCCCTCCTCCTTGGGGGTCTGGCGGTTCCCTTTCATCTGTGCCATTCCCCCTCCCCATCAGCAGGATCTCATGAATCCCTTCCAGAGCTCCAATCTGGAAGCATTCACATCCTCCCTGCCCTAGCCAGCTGACCACCCTCCTCCAGCCTGGTCGTCTCTATACCCTTGAGTGGAAATTGGCCCATCAGGTTCTATGGCAAGTGTGGTTAGTAGGTCTGTGTTCTTGCATGGTCCCCATCAAATACTCTTCCACCAGCCCCATGACACAGATTTTCCTGGAAATGATATTTCTGTGTCCCAGCTCAACTCCCAGACTGCCTCTTTAGGACACACGAGATTGAGTCTGCGCTCCATGTTCAATTTCCCCCTCACTGGAAGTTGGGGAGCAGTTCTTTCCCTCAGCCGGGACCCAGGGCTGTACTAGCCTGAGACTCAGAGGGACAGATTTGTGTTTGAGTGAAGCGAGGGTGGTTCTGCCTGACACCCTTCCCGAAAGACCAGGGTTTTACTACACAAAAGGGGGTATGATGGTAGATAGGACATTCAAGGTTGGTGACTGTGTGTCCCTGTGTGTGAATAAAAGTAATCAGGGATAATCTCCCTTGAGGGAGAAAGATGTGATTCAGGGAATAAAGGGAGTAGAGGCTGGTCCAGGTTCTGTAAGGCATTGAATGAGCAAAAGCAAGGGTCGGATCTGTTGTGTTCAAGGGTTGTCGTTAAATTCCCAAAACATAGGGAGGATGCAGAAGTCACCAAACCCCACGACAGGGTGTCGGGATGCTCGAAATGTTGGATTCGCTGGAGGAGGCTCTCGATCCTACTCTGTGATCCTATGATGGCTGACAACTACTGTGTGTGTGTGTGGATAGAATGAGATTGGGAAGAGTGGCTCCTCAGAGTAGCTCATCTTAGAATCAGGGGACCCATATATGTGACCACCCAACATGAGCTACCCGGGACAGGGGCAGGGTGGGCGCAGTGAAGATGGGAAGTAAGGAGTGACTGCACCTGCACAATGGGGAGCCCATGGGTCCACCCTTCCCCCATATTCTCACCCTGACTCGCTTCCAGAGTCCATGGCATGAGCTCAGGTGGACAGACCACATGTGGGATGGGACAGTCACAGACCTCAGGGTCAGAAAAGAACGTTCGTGGGACTTAATCCTTCCACTCAAACCCCTCCCTGGAGAAGGTGGGCTTGACTGCTTAGTTTACAGCTTTGAGCCTGAACCTGATCCAGTGGTTATTGCTTGGTGGTGTAGCACATCTCGCTGTTGTCTGAGTGACTAAGTTTGGCAGAGACCTTCCAGCTGAGGTTTCTGCCCACCGAGACGTGCAGGCAACTTGTGCCCGGGGAGAAGTCCAGCACCAGCACCAGCACCGCCTGTCGGCAGAGGGGATCAAGGGGCTGTAGTCACCAGGGTGAGGAAACAGAGAAGCTTGTTGAAAGGGAGGTGACATGGGAGGGCGTGAACTCAACCCTTGGTGATGCATTTTCCCTGCCTCCCTTCCCTCCACTGAGCATACGATCTCTCTGTTACGTGTTCTGACCAACTACTGCAGAAAAATGTTGCTGGAAACATGTATATCACAGGCTGTGGCTTGGTGCTGAGCTTTCCAGTTCCAGAGGAAAATAGTGGCAGGTCATACATCTGGGCCCCCGTGGGTAGGAGGAGGTCAGAACCCCATCCTCATTCAGTTCACCCCATTTGCCTTTCCTCTCAAGCCCCTTCTCCAGCCTGGGAGACAGTGACGGCTGGCCTGGAGAGCCCTAGGCCCCATCCTGCCTGCTTCTGCTCCCTGCCCAGTCACTGGGAAGATGCCCCCTCCCCACCCCACCCACTCTGCACCAGCACCAGCCCAACCACAGGCCAACTGCTCTCTCTGGACTCTTGGGGGGAACTGACACAAACAAAGAAGATAGGTGTAGGTGAGCCCTGGAGAGGGAGCTGGGTGTGGTGGGCAGAGTAATCATGACCAAAGGTGTCCAAATCCTAATTCCTGCTGTCAGCTTATATGTTACCTTGCATGGCAACAGGGGTTAAGCTTGCAGATGCAATAAAGGCTGCTACTCAGCTGAATTAAAGTGAGGAGACTCTCATCTGCATTGGCCGGGTCCGGCCAGGAACATTGGGGCTGCCTGCTTTGCCATGTGGGCTGTCCCTGCATGATTCCAGTGTGTGGCATTCAAATGACTGCAGTGTGCTTGGTGCCTCCTTTGCTTGTGCAGTGTTGAAGTCCTGGTAAGTACCACTCAGACACAGGTGGAGGCCAGGCCGGTAGCTTTGGATCCTCCTTTGTTCAACCCCCTCTCTTGTCCTTTTGATGCACCCGCCAGCCTGACTTTTCCAGTAATCATTCACTTTCTTTTAAAAGTTTTACAATTGCTCTCTAATAAAATAACCCTTCCGAAGATATAAAAGACAAATTACATTGAATTAAATATAAATCAAACACACCACACATATGCACATTGTAGAGACCATAAGCCCTCAATTAGACAAATAATTATTAACTGATCACTCCATGTTACTATACTCAGTTGATAGGTACATTGTCCATCCAGAAGTCCCCTATGTGTCCCTTTCTGTGAAGGAATCCAAATGGATAAATCTACATACTGCCTGATTCCATTTATTTCACATTCTTGAGTAGGCCAAACTATAGGTGTAGAAAACAGATTGGTGGTTGCCTGGGTCTGGCGGTTGAGACAAGGCATTAAACTACCAAAGAGCATGAAGAAATTTTGGGGCTGATGAAAATGCTTTTTGTTTTGATTGTGGTGGTGGTTCTGTAACAGAATGTGTTTATAGAGGCTCATAGACCTTGTATGTAACTTATATCTCAATAATCCCATATTATTTAAAAAATTATAAAAAGTAGAATTCAACTGCAGGAATAAAAAACTGTAGAAAAAACAAACAGATGGAGGCTAAGCAATATGTTACTAAAAACCAATGGATCACTGAGGAAATCAAAGAGGAAAACAAAAAATACCTAAAGACAAATGAAAATGAAGGCACAACGATCCAAAACCTATGGGATGCAGCAAAAGCAGTTCTAAGAGGGAATTTTATAGCAATGCAATCTTACCTCAGGAAACAGAAAAAATCTCAAAGAAACAACCTAAGGTTACCTAAAGCAACTAGAGAAAGAACAAAGAAAACCCAAAGTTAATAGAAGGAAAGAAATCATAAACATCAGAGGAGAAATAAATAGAGATGAAGAAACCAATAGAAAAGATCAATGAAACTAAAAGCTGTTTCTTTAAAAAGATAAAAAAATTGATAAACCTTTAGCCAGACTCATCAAAAAAAAAAGGGAGAGGACTCAATTCAATAAAATTAGAAATGAAAAAGGAGAAGTTAAACTGACACCACAGAAATACAAAGGATCATAAGAGACTACTACAAGCAATTATATGCCAATAAAATGGACAACCTAGAAGAAATGGACAAATTATTAGAAAGCTACAAACTTCCAAGACTGAAACAGGAAGAAATACAAAATAGGAACGGACCAATCACAAGTACTGAAATTGAAACTGTGATTGAAAACCTTCCAGCATACAAAAGTCCAGGACCAGATAGATGGCTTCATGGGCAAATTCTAGCAAACATTTAGAGAAGAGTCAACACCTATCCTCCTGAAACTATTCCAAAAACTTGCAGAGGAAGGAACACTCTCATACTCTTTCTATGAAACCACCATCACCCTGATACCAAAAGCAGACAAAGGTACCACAAAAAAGAAAAGAAAAGAAAAGAAAATTACAGGCCAATATCACTGATAACCATAGGCACAAAAATCCTCAACAAAATATTAGCAAACCGAATCCAACACTACATTAAAAGGATCATACAACATGATCAAGTGGGATTCATCCCAGGGATGCAAGAATTTTTCAATATACACAGATCAATCAGTGTGATACACCACATTACAAACGGAAGAATAAAAACCATATGGTCATCTCAATAGATGCAGAAAAAGCTTTTCACAAAATTCAACACCCATTTATGATAAAAACCCTCCAGAAAGTGGGCATTGAGAGAACCTATCTCAACATAATAAAAGCCATATATGACAAACCCACAGCTAACATCATACTCAATTGTGAAAAGCTGAAAGCATTTCTTCTAAGATCAGGAACAAGACAAGGATGTCCACTCTCACCACTTTTATTCAACATAGTTTTGGAAGTCCTAGCCACAGCAATCAGAGAAGAAAAAGAAATAAGAGGAATCCAAATTGTAAAAGAGAAATAAAACTGTCACTGCTTGCAGATGACATAATACTACACATAGAAAATCCTAAAGATGCTACCAGAAAACTACTACAGCTCATCAATGAATATGATAAAGTTTCAGGATACAAAATTACTACACAGAAATCTCTTGCATTTCTGTATGCTAACAATGAAAGATCAGAAAGAGAAATTAAACAAACAATCCCATTTACCATCACATCAAAAAGAATAAAATACCAAGGAATAAACCTACCTAAGGAGACAAAAGACCTGTACTCTGAAATCTATGACACTAATGAAAGAAATCGAAGGTGACACAAATAGATGGAAAGATATATCATGTTCTTAGATTGGAAGAATCAATATTGTCAAAATGACTATACTACCCAAGGCAATCTACTAATTCAGTGCAATCCCTATCAAACTACCAATGGTATTTTTCACAGAACTAGAACAAAAAAAAATTTTAACTTGTACGGAAACACAAAAGACCCAAATAGCCAAAGCTATCCTGAGAAAGAACAACAGAGCTGGAGTAATCAGGCTCCCTGACTTCAGACTATACTACAAAACTACAATAATCAAAACAGTATGGTACTGGCACACAAAAAGAAATATAGATCAATGGAACAGGCTAGAAAGCCCTGAAATAAACCCATACACCTATGGTCAATTACTCTACAACAAAGAAGGCAAGAATATACAATGGAGAAAAGACAGCCTCTTCAATAAATGGTGCTGGGAAAACTGGACAGCTACATGTAAAAGAATGAAATTAGAACATTCTCTAACACCATACAAAAAAATAAACTCACAATGGATTAAAGACCTAAATATAACACCAGATACTATAAAACACTTAGAGGAAAACACAGGCAGAACACTCTGACATAAAGCACAGCAATATGTTTTTGGATCCACCTCCTAGAGTAATGAAAATAAAAACAAAAATAAACAAATGGGACCTAATTAAACTTAAAAGCTTTTGCACAGCAAAGGAAACCATAAACAAAGGGAATAAAACCCATAGAATGGGAGAAAATATTTGCAAAGGAAGCAACCGACAAGGGATTAATCTCCAAAATATACAAACAGCTCATGCAGCTCATAAAAAAAAAAAACCAAATGACCCAATCAAAAAGATGGACAGAAGATCTAAATAGAGATTTTTTCAAAGAAGACATACAGATGGCCAAAAAGCATATGAAAAGATCGCAGCATCACTAATTATTAGAGAAATGCAAATCAAAACTACTATGAGGTATCACCTCATACCCATCAGAATGGCCGTCATCAAAAAGTCTACAAACAATAAATGCTGGAGAAGGTGTGGAGAAAAGGGAACCATCCTACACTGTTGGTGGGAATGTAAATTGGTACAACAACTGTGGAGAACAGTATGGAGGTTCCTTAAAAAACTAAAAATAGAACTACCATATGATCCAACAACCCCACTCCTGGGCATATATCCAGAGAAAACCATAATTCGAAAAGATACATGTACCCCAATGTTCACTGCAGCACTATTTACAATAGCCAAGACATGGTAGCTACCTAAATGTCCATTGACAGAGGAGTGGATAAATATGTGGTACAGGACTTCCCTGGTGGCACAGTGGTTAAGAATCCGCCTGCCAATGCAGGGGACATGGGTTCAATCCCTGCTCTGGGAAGACCCTACATGCCATGGAGCAACTAAGCCCATGCACCACAACTACAGAGCCTCTGCTCTAGAGCCCACAGGCCACGACTACTTAAGCCCATGCACCCTAGAGCCTGTGCTCCACAAGAGAAGCCACTGCAATGAGAAAAGAATCTTCTAGCAAATTAGAACACTCTCTAATGTTGTAATTCTAATGTGTCGCACGCAACAAAAAGTAGCCCCTGCTCGCCACAACTGGAAAAAGCCCACGTGCCACAACGAAGACCCAACGCAGCCAAAAAAAAAAAACTCATGTGGTACATGTATACAATGGAATATTACTCAAGCATAAAAAAGAATGAAATAATGCCATTTGCAGCAACATGGACGGACCTAGAGATTATCATACTAAGTGAAGTAAGTCAGACAGAGAAAGACAAATATCATATGATATCACATGTTTGTGGAATCTAAAAAAATGATACAAATGAACTTATTTACAAAACAGAAACAGACTCACAGACTTCAAAAACCTACTTATGAAAAAAAAAACCTACTTATGACTACCAAATGGAAAGGTTGTGGTGGGGGGGATAAATTAGTAGTTTGAGGTTAACAGATACATGCTACTATATGTAAAATAGATACATATAGTAACAAGGACCTACTGTACAGCAGAGTGAACTCTACTCAGTATTCTGTAATAACCTATATGGAAAAAGAATCTGAAAAAGAATGGATATATGTATATGTATAACTGAACCACTGTCCTGTACACCTGAAACTAACACAACATTGTAAATTAACTATACTCCAATATAAAATAAAAATTAAATTACAAAATAGTTTTTTTATTTTTTTAAAACATCTTTATTGGAGTATAATTGTTTTACAGTGGTGTGTTACTTTCTGCTTTATAACAAAGTGAATCAGTTATACATATACATATGTTCCCATATCTCTTCCCTCTTGCATCTCCCTCCCTCCCACCCTCCCTATCTCACCCCTCTAGGTGGTCAGAAGGAACCGAGCTGATCTCCCTGTGCTATGCGGCTCCTTCCCACTAGCTATCTATTTTACATCTGGTAGTGTATATATGTCCATGCCACTCTCTCACTTTGTCCCATCTTACCCTTCCCCCTCCCCATATCCTCAAGTCCATTCTCTAGTAGGTCTGTGTCTTTATTCCCGTCTTGCCCCTAGGTTCTTCATGACCAGTTTTTCATTTTGTTTTTTTAGATTCCATATATATGTGTTAGGATACAGTATTTGTTTTTCTTTCTCACTTACTTCACTCTCTATGACAGACTCTATGTCCATACACCTCACTACAAATAACTCAATTTCGTTTCTTTTTATGGCTGAGTAATATTCCATTGTATATATGTGCCACATCTTCTTTATCCATTCATCTGTTGGATGGACACTTAGGTTGCTTCCATGTCCTGGCTATTGTAAATAGAGCTGCAATGAAAATTTTGGTACACGACTCTTTTTGAATTATGGTTTTCTCAGGGTATATGCCCAGCAGTGGGATTGCTGGGTCGTATGGTAGTTCTATTTGTAGTTTTTTCAGGAACCTCCATACTGTTCTCCATAGTGGCTGTATCAATTTACATTCCCACCAAGAGTGCAGGAGGGTTCCCTTTTCTCCACACCCTCTCCAGCATTTATTGTTTCTAGATTTTTTTGGTGATGGCCATTCTGACCGGTGTGAGATGATATCTCATTGTAGTTTTGATTTGTATTGCTCTAATGATTAATGATGTTGAGCATTCTTTCATGTGTTTGTTGGCAATCTGTATATCTTCTTCAGAGAAATGTCTATTTAGGTCTTCTGCTCATTTTTGGATTGGGTTGTTTGTTTTTTTGATATTGAGCTGCATGAGCTGCTTGTAAATCTTGCAGATTAATCATTTGTCTGTTGCTTCATTTGCAAATATTTTCGCCCATTCTGAGGTTGTCTTTCCATCTTGTTTATGATTTCCTTTGCTGCGCAAAACCTTTTAAGTTTCATTAGGTCCCATTTGTTTATTTTTGTTTTTATTCCCATTAGTTTATTTTTGTTTTTATTTCCATTTCTCTAGGAGGTGGGTCAAAAAGGATCTTGCTGTGATTTATGTCATAGAGTGTTCTGCCTATCTTTTCATCTAAGAGTTTTATAGTGTCTGTCTTTACATTTAGGTCTTTAATCCATTTTGAGTTTATTTTTGTGTATGGTGTTAGAGAGTGTTCTAATTTCATTCTTTTACACGTAGCTGTACAGTTTTCCTAGCACCACTTATTGAAGAGGCTGTCTTTTCTCTACTGTATATTCTGGCCTCCTTTATCAAAGATAAGGTGACCATATGTGTGTGGGTTTATCTCTGGGCTTTCTATCCTGATCCATTCATCTATATTTCTGTTACTGTGCCAGTACCATACTGTCTTGATTACTGTAGCTTTGTAGTATATTCTGAAGTCGGGGAACCTGATTCCTCCAGGTCCATTTTTCTTTCTCAAGATCGCTTTGACTATTCAGAGTCTTTTGTGTTTCCATACAAATTGTGAATTTTTTTGTTCTAGTTCTGTGAAAAATGCCAGTGGTAGTTTGATAGGGATTGCATTGAATCTGTAGATTGCTTTGGGTAGTAGAGTCATTTTCACAATGTTGATTCTTCCAATCCAAGAACATGGTATATCTCTCCATCTGTTTGTATCATCTTTTATTTCTTTCATCAGTGTCATAGAGTTTTCTGCATATGGGTCTTTTGTCTCCTTAGGTAGGTTTATTCCTAGATATTTTATTCTTTTTGTTGCAATGGTAAATGGGAGTGTTTTCTTAATTCCACTTTCAGATTTTTCACCATTAGTGTATAGGAATGCAAGAGATTTCTGCACATTAACTTTGTATCCTGCTATTTTACCAAATTCATTGATTAGCTCTAGTAGTTTTCTGGTAGCATCTTTAGGATTCTCTATGTATAGTATCGTGTCATCTGCAAACAGTGAC
Source organism: Mesoplodon mirus (assembly GCF_964341445.2). NCBI lineage: Eukaryota > Metazoa > Chordata > Mammalia > Artiodactyla > Ziphiidae > Mesoplodon > Mesoplodon mirus. Next base: position 60,389,706 of record NC_138981.1, on the reverse strand, counting down.
AGCTTTACTTCTTTTCTGATTTCGATTCCTTTTATTTCTTTTTCTTCTCTGATTGCTGTGGCTAAAACTTCCAAAACTATGTTGAATAACAGTGGTAAGAGTGGGCAACCTTGTCTTGTTTCTGATCTTAGTGGAAATGGCTTCAGTTCTTCACCATTGAGGATGATGTTTGCTGTGGGTTTTTCATATATGGCCTTTATTATGATCAGGAAAGTTCCCTCTATGCCTACTTTCTGGAGGGTTTTTTTCATAAATGGGTGTTGAATTTTGTCGAAAGCTTTCTCTGCATCTATTGAGATGATCATATAGTTTTTCTCCTTCAATTTGTTAATATGGTGTATCACATTGATTGATTTGAGTATATTGAAGAATCTTTGCATTCCTGGAATAAACCCCACTTGATCATGGTGTTTGATCTTTTTAATGTGCTGTTGGATTCTGTTTGCTAGTATTTTGTTGAGGATTTTTCATCTATGTTCATCAGTGATATTGGCCTCTAGTTTTCTTTCTTTGTGATATCTTTGTTTGGTTTTGGTATCAGGGTGATGGTGGCCTCGTAGAAGGAGTTTGGGAGTGTTCCTCCCTCTGCTATATTTGGGAAGTTTGAGAAGGATAGGTGTTAGCTCTTCTCTTAATGTTTGATAGGATTCGCCTGTGAAGCCATCTGGTCCTGGGTTTTTGTTTGTTGGGAGATTTTTAATCACAGTTTACAGTTCAGTGCTTGTGATTGGTCTGTTCATATTTTCTATTTCTTCCTGGTTCAGTCTCAGAAGGTTGTGAATTTCTAAGAATTTGTCCATTTCTTCCAGGTTGTCCATTTTATTGGCATAGAGTTGCTTGTAGTAATCTTTCATGATCCTTTGTATTTCTGCAGTGTCAGTGTTACTTCTCCTTTTTCATTTCTAATTCTATTGATATGAGTCTTATCCTTTTTATTCTTGATGAGTCTGGCTAATGGTTTATTAATTTTGTTTATCTTCTCAAAGTACCAGTTTTTAGTTTTATTGATCTTTGCTATCGTTTCCTTCATTTCTTTGTCATTTATTTCTGATCTGATATTTATGATTTCTTTCCTTCTGCTAACTTTGGGGTATTTTTGTTCTTCTTTCTCTAATTGCTTTAGGTGTAAGTTTAGGTTGTTTACTTGAGATGTTTCTTGTTTCTTAAGGTAGGATTTTATTGCTATAAACTTCCCTCTTAGAACTGCTTTTGCTGCATCCTGTAGGTTTTGGGTTGTCGTGTTTTCATTGTCATTTGTTTCTAAGTATTTTTTGATTCCCTCTTTGATTTCTTCAGTGATCTCTTGGTTATTAAGTAGTGTATTGTTTAGCCTCCATATGTTTGTATTTTTTACAGGTTTTTTCCTGTAATTGATATCTAGTTTCATAGCATTGTGGTTGGAAAAGATACTTTACACGATTTCAATTTTCTTAAATTTACCAATGCTTGATTTGTGACCCAAGATATGATCTATCCTGGAGAATGTTTCATGAGCACTTGAGAAAAATGTGTATTCTGTTGTTTTTGGATGGAATGTCCTATAAATATCAATTAAGTCCATCTTGTTTTATGTATCATTTAAAGCTTGTGTTTCCTTATTTATTTTCATCTTCAATGATCTGTCCATTGGTGAAAGTGAGGTGTTAAAGTCCCCTACTCTGATTCTGTTACTGTTGATTTCCCCTTTTATGGCTGTTAGTATTTGCCTTATGTATTGAGGTGCTCCTATGTTGGGTGCATAAATATTTACAATTGTTATATTTTCTTCTTGGATCAATCCCTTGATCATTATGTAGGACATTATGTATGTCCTTCTTTGTCTCTTGTAATAGTCTTGTTTTAAAGTCTATTTTGTCTGATATGAGAATTGTTACTCCAGCTTTCTTCTGATTTCCATTTGTATGGAATATCTTTTTCCATCCCCTCACTTTCACTCTGTATGTGTCCCTAGGTCTGAGTTGTGTCTCTTGTAGACAGCATACATACGGGTCTTGTTTTTGTATCCATTCAGCCCGTCTGTGTCTATTGGTTGGAGCATTTAATCCATTTACATTTAAGGTAATTATCGATATGTATGTTCCTATTACCATATTCTTAATTGTTTTGGGTTTGTTATTGTAGGTCTTTTCCTTCTCTTGTGTTTCCTGCCTAGAGAATTTCCTTTAGCATTTGTTGTAGAGCTGCTTTGGTGGTGCTGAATTCTCTTAGCTTTGGCTTGTCTGTAAAGGTTTTAATTTCTCCGTCAAATCTGAATGAGATCCTTGTTGGGTAGAGTAATCTTGGTTGCAGGTTTTTCCCTTTCATCACTTTAAATATGACCTGCCAGTCCCTTCTGAATCCCCTCTCCTCGTGCACCCCGAAACAGTGGTCTCTTGCCTCTTATGCAGTTCCAGACATTTTCCCAGACTCCCTCCCGGCTAGCCGTGGTGCACTAACCCCTTCAGGCTGTGTTCACGCCGCCAACCCAGTCGTCTCCCTGCGATCCGACCGAAGCCAGAGCCTCAGCTCCCAGCCCCGTCCACCCCGGCGGCCGAGCAGACAAGCCTCTCAGGCTGGTGAGTGCTGGTCGGCACCGATCCTCTGTGCGGGAATCTCTCTGCTTTGCCCTCCGCACCCCTGTTGCTGCACTCTCCTCCATGGTTCCGAAGCTTCCCCTCTCTGCCACCCGCAGTCTCCGCCCATGAAGGAGCTTCCTAGTGTGTGGTAACCTTTCCTCCTTCACGGCTCCCTCCCACTGGTGCAGGTCCCATCCCTATTCTTTTGTCTCTGTTTTTTCTTTTTTCTTTTGCCCTACCCAGGTACGTGGCGAGTTTCTTGCCTCTTGGGAGGTCTGAGGTCTTCTGCCAGCGTTCTGTAGGTGTTCTGTAGGAGTTGTTCCACATGTAGATGTATTTCTGATGTATTTGTGGGGAGGAAGGTGATCTCTGCGTCTTACTCTTCCGCCATCTTGAAGCTCCACCCCAATAAATTTTTTAGAAGTACATTATGAACAGATATTGACATTTAATATTTATTTTTTCTGAACATGGTTTTATCCCGTAATCTGATAACGTGGAAAGTTATACTACCTTCTTTTCTGAAATTAAATCAAGTTTGTATTCCTGGGATGAATCCGGTCATGGCATATTATGTATTTTCCTTTTTTATATCCTGTAGGATTCAGTTTGCTAATATTCTGTTTCTGATTCTTGCTTCTATGCCATGAGTGTGTGATTGACCCATGATTTTCCTTTCTCAAGCTGAATATCAAGGTTATTCCATCCTCAGGAAATGAGTTGGGAAGTATCCCACCTTTTCCATTTTTTCTAAGGTTTTGTGTCAAGTTGAAAATATTTATGCCTAGGATGTTTATCAGAATTCAGTGGGGAAACCTGGAGGGTTTTTTTGTGAAAGGTGTTTTGACTACTGGTATAATTTCTTTATGGTTACCTGGAACAATTCAGGTTGGCTATTCTTTCTTGAGTCAGTTTTGGCAAGTTATTTTTTTCTAAAAAGTGGTCACCTTTTCCTAAGTTTTCAAATTGATTGGAATAAAATGGCCCACAATATCCTCTTTTTCCCGCCAAATTTTATTTTTGAAAATATCTCTCCTACAGATAGTAGTTGCAAGAAAATTGCACAGAACACCCAAACATCCTTCACCTGGACTCACCTGTTATTAATATTTTGTCACATTTGTCATATTCTCTGTTTCTCTCTCTGCCTCTCTGTCTGTCTGTCTCTCTCTCTATGTTTTGTTGAATCATTGGAGTTACTTTAAGATATTGTAGTATATCTTCTCTAAATATTTCAGCATGTATCTCTTAAGAAAAAGATTAGTCTGCTACAAAATCTTAATGAAATTATCATACTCAGAAAATTTAACTTTGAGACAATACAATCACCTACTATATGATCCTCACTCAAAATGTCCGATTGTCCCAATATTGTTTTTGTACCTGATTTCTTAAATAAATCTTGTTTCCAAATAAAGTTCATGCAGTGCATTTTGTTGTCAAGTGTCTGTAGTGTCCTTTAAAGTACAACAATTTCCTAGACTTTTTTTGGTCTTGCATGACATTGACTTTTTTAAAGATCCAATCCAGGTGTTTTTCAGAAAGCTTCTCGAGTTGGGTTCGTCTGATTTCTGCTTCCTGATTCCATCAGGTTAAACATTTTGCCAGGAATATTACATAGGTGATGTCTTATTTTTCTCAGTGTATGGCATCAGGATATTCTTTTTTTTCTTCCAGTTTTATTCAGATATATTTGACATACAGCACTGTATAAGTTTAAGGTGTACAGCATAATGACTTGGGTTACATACATCATGAAATTATTATCACAATAAGTTTAGTGAACATCCATCATCTCATATAGATACAAAATTAAAGAAAAAATTTTTCTATGATGAGAACTCTTAGGATTTACTCTCTTAACCAGTTTCATATATAACATATGGCACTATTAATTATATTTATCATGTTGTACATTACATCCGTAGTGCTTATTTATCTTATAACTGGAAGTTTGTCCCTTTTGCCCACCTTCATCCAATTCCCCTCTGCCACCTCTAGCCTTTGGGAAGCGCAAATCTGATCTCTTTTACTCCGAGTTTGTTTGTTTGTTTGTTTTTGAAGTATAGTTGACCTACAACACTATGTTAGGTCCTGTTACACAACATAGTGATTTAGTATTTCTATACATTTCAAAATGGTCAGCATGATAATTGTAGTTACAATAAGTCACCATACAAAGATAGTACATAGTTATTGACTACATTCTCTACACTGTGCATACCTCTTTGTATCTATCTGATTATTTTAAGTTGCTGACCTCTTAAGTTCACATGCATTTTAATGACCCCGCATTTTTACTCCCCTCCTCATGTTTACTGTTTTTGACATCATATTTTCCATCTTTTTGTTCAGTGTATCCCTTAACTACTTATTGCAGATATAGATGATTTTACTACTTTTGTCTTTTAACCTTCTGCTTTGTAAGTGATTAATGTACTACCTTTACTGTATATCTGCCTTTATCAGTGAGATTTTTCCTTTCATCATTTTCATGTTTCTAGTTGTGTCTTTTCTGTTTTGCTTAAAGAAGTCAGATTTGGTGGTAATGAACTCTTTTAGCTTCTGCTTGTCTGTAAAGCTTTTGATCTCTCCTTCAAATCTGAGGGAAAGCCTTGCCAGTAGAGTATTCTTGGTTGCAGGTTTTCCCCTTTCACCACTTTTATTTTTAAGATTTAATTTTTTTAATTTTTGGCCACGTTGGGTCTCATTGCTGTGTGTGGGCTTTCTCTAGTTGTGGCGAGCAGGGCTACTCTTCATTGCAGTGCATGGGCTTCTCATTGTGGCGGCTTCTCTTGTTGCAGAGCACGGGCTCTAGGGGCATGGGCTTCAGTAGTTGTGGCACATGGGCTTAGTTGCTCTGCAGCATGTGGGATCTTCCCAGACCAGGGCTCGAACCCATGTCCCCTGCATTGGCAGGCAGATTCTTAACCACTGCACCACCAGGGAAGTCCGTCCTTTCAGCACTTTAAATGTATTGTGCCACTCCCTTCGGGCCTGCAGAGTTTCTGTTGAGAAGTCCCTTGTTTGTAACTTGTTGCTTTTCCCTTGCTGCTTTTAGTACTCTCTCTTTTCTTTAATTTTTGCCATTTTATTTACAATGTGTCTTGGTGTGGTCCTCTTTTTGTTTGGGACTCTCTGTGTTCCTGTACCTGGATGTCCATTTCCTTTCCCAGGTTAGGGGAGTGTTCAGCTATTATGTCTTCAAATATGTCTGCCCCTTTCTCTCTTTCTTCTCCTGCTGGGACCCCCTAGAATCCCAATGTTTCTATGCTTGATGTTGTCCCAAAGGTCTCTTAAACTGTCCTCATTTCTTTTTATTCTTTTTTCTTTTTTCTGTTCAGCTTCAGTGATTTCCGCTACTGTCTTCCAGCTTGTTGATCCACTCCTCTGTATCATCCAACCTACCATTGAAGTGTATTTTTCATTTCACTTATTGTACTCTTCATCTCTGTTTGGTTGTTCTTTATATGTTCTACGTTTCTCTTAAAAACTTCTAACATCTCAATTTGTTCATCCAGTCTTCTCCTGAGTTCTTTGATCATCTTTATGATCATTACCTTGAGTTCTCTGTTGGGTAGATTGCCTATCTCCTCTTCACTTAGTTCTTCTGGGGTTTTATCTTGTTCCTTCATTTGGAACATGTTCCTCTGTCACCTCATTCTGACTAATTTGCTTTTTTATTCCTATGCATTTGGTAGGTTGACTATGTTTCCCCACCTTGGAGAAGTGCCTTTTTTGTAGGAGACATCCTATGTGTCTCAGCAGCATGCTACCCTCTGGTCACCAGAGCTATGTGCTTTAGGGGTTCCCCCTATGTGGGACACATGGGTGCTTCTGTTGTGACAGGCTAACTGCCATAAGTGGTCTGGTAGTGGTGGCTGACCCCCAGTCTCACTGGTTGCCAGGCTCTGCCTTGGGCAGAGGCTGCCATCCACTGGTGGGCAAGGTTGGGTCACATGGGGCTCTGAGGCTATTGCTGGCCCACTGGTGTGTGGAGCCATGTTCTGGAGTGAGTGAGTGCCAGGTCCAGGGTGTCTCAAAGCTGGTGTTTTCCTGCTGGTGAGTGGGGCTGGATCTTGGGACAGCTGGCTGAGGCATCCAAGTTTCTTGGAGCTGGTCTGGGCCTGCTGGTGCACAAACCCTGGTCACAGGGTCTCTGACTGCAGTGCCCTGGTCGTCCCAGGGCTGAAACCAAGCAGGACCCTTTGGGGCTCCTGGGCATGGAAACTTTTCCATGTCTGCCGTTCCTTGTTTGTAGGGAACAGACTCCAGCCTCCATGACCTTCCCTGAGTCCCAAAGGACAGATTCAAACAGTTGCTAATCAGGGAAGGGAGGGGATACAGAGACAAGGGAGGAGCAGCCAAGAGACAATAGTGCAGCCTTGGGGCAGGGTCCTAGCTCTGCCTCAGGGATACACATAATATCTTTTGAGCTCTTTATAGAACTAAAACCCCCAACAAATGGAAGATGTCAGCATTCTTCATACCAGAGAAAACCACCTGAGGCCAGACTAAAGGAACCAGAGAAGCCCATCAAGATATTACCTGAGACCAGATTAAAGGAGTGCAGGCGAGGCACACACCCTAATCTTGTCAGCAACCCCACCCTTGAACTATTACTATAAAACTCCTCACCAAATCCTCCTGGGTTGAGACACACAATTTTGAGAGACATGAGCTCACTGTGTAACCCTTTGCCTGGCAAAGCAATAAAGCCATTCTTTTCTACCTCACCCAAAACTCTATCTCTGAGATTTGATTCAGCACTGGTGCACAGAGGCCAAGTTTTCAGCATCAGGGCTAGGGTTGGCACACTGTAATTGGGGGCCAGATCCTGGGCCCTCTACTGGACAGGGCTGAGTCCTGGGGACCTATGGGCTCAGGAAGTCTTTAGTCACCTGGCCTGCTGGTGGATGGAGCTATGTTCCCGCCCAGCTAGCTGCTTGGCCTGAGGCATCCCAGTAGTTGTGCCTAAAGGTTGATGGGCAGGTCTCTGGCACTGGTGCTAATAAACTAGAGGGAGGATTCCAAAGTGGTGCTTGCCAGCACCCAGGGTCCACGTGGCAGAATTAGCTCCCCAAAATGGCTGCCTCCAGTGTCTATGTCCCAGGGTGAGCTACAGTTGTTCCCTGCCTCTCTGGGAGTCTCTCCAAGATCATCAGGTGGGTCTGACCCAGGCTCCTTTCAAATAACTGCTTCAGCCCTGGCTCCTGGAGTGTGTGAGATTTTGTGTGCATCCTTTAAGAGTGGAATCTCTATTTCCCACAGCCCTCTGGCTCTCCCATAAGTAATCCATGCTGGCCTTCAAAGTCAAATGTTCTGGGGGATCATCTTCCCTGTGCAGGACCCCTGGGCTAGGGAGCCTGATGTGGGGCTCAGACCCCTCACTCCTTGGGAAGAACCTCTGCAAGTGTAATTATCCTCCCATTTGTGTGTTGCCTACCTGGGGGGTATGAGTCTAGACTATACTACATCTCTGCTCCTCCTACCCATCTCGTTGTGGTTCCTTCTTTATATTTTGATTGTGTAAGATATTTTCTCCTAGTCTTCCAGTCTTTCTCATCAATAGTTGCTCTGTAAATAGTGTAATTTTCGTGTGCCCATGGGAAGAGGCGAGCTCAGGGTCTTCCTACTCTGCCATCTTGGCCACTCCTCCCTGACATCAGGATATTCTTTTATATATATATATATATAATTTTTAAATTTTATTTATTTTTTATTTTTGGCTGCACTGGTCTTTGTTGCTGCGTGTGGGCTTTCTCGAGTTGAGGCAAGCAGGGGCTACTCTTTGTTGCAGTGTGCGGGCTTCTCATTGCCATGGCTTCTCTTGTTGTGGAGCACGGGCTCTAGGGGAGCGGGCTTCAGTAGTTGTGGCAAGTGGGCTCAGTAGTTGTGGCTCGTGGGCTCTAGAGCACAGGCTCAGTAGTTGTGGCTCACGGGCTTAGTTGATCCACAGCATGTGGGATCTTCCCAGACCAGAGCTCGAACCCATGTCCCTTGCATTGGCAGGCAGATTCTTAACCACTGCACCACCAGGGAAGTCCCCATCAGGATATTCTTGATGTCAGTTTGTCCCACAACTGGTGATGTTCACTTTGACTGTTCAGGGCTCTGCTCCAAATGACTCCATGGTTATATTAACATGTCCCTTTTTTGTAGTAAACAATTTACTTCTGTGTCATTACTTTGATACTATGAATATTCAGTTGCCTCATAATATCCTCTTACTATATTTTAAATTTACTTCAATGCATTTTTTGGATGTACAAAAAAGTGTATATTATATATGCAAGTTGTTGAGTCTTAAGATAAGTATACATCTGTGAAAACATCACCACAGTCTATGCCATTAACCTATACATCACCTCCAAAATTTTCCTCCTTCCATGTTATTACTGCATTTTTTTGTGGTAAGAACTCTTAACCTAAGATCTACCATTTTACCAAATATGGAAACAACACAAATTTCCACTTTCATGCACTGGATCAATAAATTGTGGCATATTCATATGAAGAAATATTATTTTATCAGCAAAAATGTATAAATTTCCACTACACGGAATAGGCATGAATCTTACAAATTTAACACTGAGTCAAAGAAGCAAGAAACAACACAGATATATTTAATACTTCCGTTCATATAACTGTAAATAACTGGCAACACTTACTCATACCATTTAAAGACACATATATAGGATATAAAACCTTGAGGAAAAGGGAAGAAAGGGTGGTCACAAAAGTAGGAGTGTGGATATTTTCTTTGGAGAAGGAATGGGACTAAGATAAGACAGGGAAACTTCAGGAGCCTTGGGGGAAGCTGATAGTATCCTCTTCTGTGACTTGGGGGTGTACACTCAATTACCATTTATTAAACTATACATATATATTATGATCTTTTCTCGATCTATTTTACCTTTCACTACAAATGGAGAAAAAATAATGCTAAGGGAAATAACATCCCAGTATAAGCATATTGTAATTACGTTCTAACCAGAAGTAGAACCAAAATTATTTCCTTTTTTTATAACATATCTCATTGAGATTAGTAATCTTATTTCATTTATATTAATAGCCTTATTTTCAAGAACTCACAGATTTTACTAAAAACAATAAGAATGATGCTTACATACTTATAATATCAATCTCAATTTGTGTGTGTGTGTGTGGTATGCAGGCCTCTCACTGTTGTGGCCTCTCCTGTTGTGGAGCACGGGCTCCGGACACGCAGGCTCAGCGGCCATGGCTCACGGGCCCAGCCACTCCGCGGCATGTGGGATCTTCCCGGACTGGGGCATGAACCCGTGTCCTCTGCATTGGCAGGAGGACTCTCAACCACTGCGCCACCAGGGAAGCCCCCAATCTCAATTTTTAATAAATATTCCATATTTGGGTAGTACATTTTCATTCAGAATTTAATTGTGAATTTGTACTGAAACCCACAGAAGTGTTGCACTTTGGTTACAATTTCTCAGAGATTTCTCCCCTCCCCATCCACTTCCTCTCATAGGTGGAGCACTAAGAGCCTGAGAAAAAGAAACGAAGGCAAAAAAACCAGGGCAATGTGTCTGCGTTGTAATACCCCTATTTGACCAGCAGAGGACAGTAGTGTTTAAGGCTGTTTGTAGGGAAGGGCCAGATGCCATGACTTTGGAGTTCTCATGTTCTTCGTGATTAGCCAATTAACCCCTGGGACTGAGGTAGTTATTTGTACCAATAAAGGTGGTGGTAATGGTGGTGGTGGTTTGGATGGGCTGCATCTCCTTTGCCTGTTTGACGCCTCTATCTTAACACCAACTTTCACCCCTGCTCCCCCAGCAGCAACTCTTTTCTTCCTCTTTCTCCTCAGACAGAAAATGAGACCATTGATGTGCTAGACTAGGCGTGCTACACACACACACACACACACACACACACACACACACACACACAGAGGCAGAGAAGCAGCAGGCGGTTGTGCGCAGCCCTTCAAGCCCTTCTCCTGTTCTTTGTGGGAAGCAAAGCTAAAAGAATTTTCCTGAAATGTTAGCTTCCACCCCACAGTGAGTGCCCCTGCTTTTGTATCTAGTCTTGTGTTCCCCCAAGGGAAGGCTCCACACTGGTTTGTGGTATTGATAGGGTCAATAGGAAGAATGTCATTTTTTTTTAATCTCACTGATTGATGAAATGAAACAAAAATGATTCTCTGGGACCAGCCCTCTGCCTAAAGATAAATAGCATTTCCATTACAAATACTGCCCATCCTCTAACCTCATTGTTTAGAATTCCAGCTATCATAATTCACCTCCCTTACTTAAAGATGGGCCTGCAGCGGAAATTAAGGAAGCATTTATGTTGAAACTTTAAATATTTAAAGGATCTTCTCAGATTTTTTTTTTTTTGGCCCGGCCGTGCAGCATGCAGGATCCTAGTTCCCTGACCAGGGTTTGAACCCGCACCCCCTGCAGTGGAAGTGCAGGGTCTTAACCACTAGACCACCAGAGAAGTCCCCTTCTCAGATTCTTGTTGGGGATTTTTCATCTCTTTAAGCTACATTTGCTTTATTGCTAATTCTATTATACCATTAGAAGACATTTTGAAAAAAAATTATTTTGACCATAATTCTAGAACCCAAATGCCTCAACTGATCTTTCCCCCCATGGTTCCTGCCCCAGAATCATAGAAATACAGAATGGTAGAGTTAGAAGATCTCATGGAGAAATCTAATAGGTCTACTCTTGAGCAGCATACAAATGAGGAATCTGAGAGGAGAGGGACAGTGCCATGTGAAGGCCACCAGACAGTTCAACTGTACCTCTTCAGTCCCCACTTTTTCCTTTATCAGAACAGAAGCACTTCCATCTCCTCACACTCAAACCTCTTGTGGACATATGTCGAAGTTGGTGCAGTTTCTTCCCAACCTCCCGACTAGTTCGAAGCACTGAAATCTGTCCCATTTGCTGTCAGTTACAGCTAGAGGTTTGTTAACTCACGTGAGCATTCCAGGTGAAGAAGTGACTATCCCCTTCACTGTGTCCACAGGATCTGTGGTGTGCTGGGGTCACCACGGATTGTTGACCTAACAGGCTTAACAGAAGTCAGAGTAATAAGGTAAGGCAAGCACTAGATGAGGAATCAGGAGACCTGGTTCCCTCCTAACCTGCTGAAAAGCACTTCCCCTTTCTGAACCCTGTTCCTCCATCTGTGAAAAGAGGAAGGTGGCCTAGAACAGTGGTTCTCAACCTGGGATCCAAGAACTTCCTGAACTTGTGTACAGAATTATGGGAGACAATGTATACAGTCTTCTTGGGAGGGTGTACAGAGCTTTCATCAGATTCTCAAGTCGTGCTATGGACTGAATTGTGTTGCCCCAAAATTCCTATCTTGAAGCCCTAACCCTCAGTGTGACTGAATTTGGAGATGGAGCCTTGAGGGGGGTAATTAAGGTTAAATGATGTTATAAGATTGGGGCCCTAATCCCACAGGACTGATATCCTTATAAGAGGAAGAGATACCAGAGATCTCTCTCTCTTTCTCCCTACACACACAAAGGAAATGTCATGTGAGGAAACAGTGAGAAGGTGGCCACCTGCAATATAAGAAAAGAGCTCTCACCAGGAATTGAATTTGCTGGCACCTTGATCTTGGACTTCTAGTATCCAGAACCATGAGAAACTAAATGTCTGTTGTTTAGGCCACCCAGCCTGTGGTACTTTGATTTGGCGACTCGAACAGACTAAAACAGGTCTCATAACCCAAAAAAGATTCAGAGCCACTGGACCCACTGGTCCCCAGAAACCCATCCTGGACATTCATGTTTTAATACAACATGTTTTTAGATATTTTGCAGACTTCTTGAGTTTCTGCTCAGAACTGTGCATCTTTTTTATTGCAACATACTTCATTTTCTAATAGTTTCACAACACAGGTTTAGATCTGTATAAACCCAGAGACCAGAGTTTAAATCCTGATTCCACCACCTACTAGCTGTCTGACCTCAGACAAGTTATCACATGTTTGTGCCTCATATATAAAATAGGGATAAAGTTAGTATCTACCTCACATGGCTGTTGTGAGAATCAAATGAGATAAAGTATATAGAGGGCCTGGCACATAGTAAAGTTTCAACAGATATTAGTACCTCTTGTGGTTGTCATTGTTGAACATTTAAGTTGCTATCGGGGTTTTTTGCCCTTATAAATAACACTGTTGTGAACAAACTTCCTTATACATAGAGAATTTTTTTCTTTAAATGATTTCCTCAGGCTAAATTCCTGAGAGTGTTGTAACAGGGTCAATAGTTAGGGGTTTTTTTCCTTATCATTTAGATTTTTTTATCTTGTTCTTATTGAAAGATCTCATTTACATTTATTTAGGTGTAAATCTCTTGAAAATACACAGAAAAGCAAAATAAATCAGTTATTTATTTGTAACATTTCTAGAAGTTCTTTATATTTACTATAGAACTTTTATGAGTCCTTTTTCAACTCAGAGTACTCTGTGTTGCTGGTTTTGCACGCCTATGCAATTCTTTGGTGGGACAGCATTTATAAAGAGCTACTGAGATCCCATCTACACCCTTTCAATGGAGACACTTTCTAAGGGGGTTTCATGTAGGTACAAGCAATGACAACTACATCATAAAACTGCCAGATGGCCAAAAGACATCACTATCAAAAGTATGCTTATTTCAGAAACATGAAAATGTAAAAAAAATATGCTTGTGCTAGAATCAATGAAATATGCTTACTCACCATTACTGTGAATCCCATCTTCTTCAGATAATTTTCTTAAACTACACTTCCCAACATCCCTTGCAAGCCTGTGATCTGGTTCTCACCAATAAGGTACATCCATGCAAGGCTTTGATTTGGAAGTGGCATGAGAAAACAGCTGGGCAGAGGTCATTGGTTTCCCTGGCATGGATGGCAACAGAGGCAGTGTTTCTGAGGTTAATCAGACAAATTAAGCAGCAATGTTTCTGAGAGCTTTGCCTAGAGCTTCTTCTACAGCCATTCTAACAATTCTGCAGGGGATAAATTCCTTTCTGCCCCAACTAGTTAGAGTTGCCCACGAGATCTTTTTTCTTTCCTTCTTCCTCGTTAACAAACCCTGATTTTGTTGGGGGCAGCAGTATGTTCCAGCTAAAAAGCTTCATTTTCCAGGCTTCCTCAAAGAGGGATAAGCACATGACTAAATTCTGGCCAATGAGACATAAGTGGAAGTTGGTACATAGAGGTTTTGGGAAAATTCCTCAGGAAGCAGGGTGATCTCAGTATGTCCCACAAGGTAATGTCCCGCAGGTGAGGTGGTGTGTGTCAACTCCTCAAAGCTAGAGGGTTTTCTTTTTTTTTTGGCTGTGTTGGGTCTTCATTGCTGCGTGCGGGCTTTCCCTAGTTGCAGCAAGAGGAGACTACTCTTCATTGCGGTGGCTTCTCCTGTTGTGGAGCATAGGCTCTAGGTTTGCGGGCTTCAGTAGTTGTGTCACGCGGGCTCAGTAGTTGTGGCTCACAGGCTCCAGAGTGCAGGCTCAGTAGTTGTGGCACACGGGCCTAGCTGCTCTGCAGCATGTGGGATCTCCCCGGACCAGGGCTCGAACCCGTGTCCCCTGCATTGTCAGGTGGATTCCCAACCACTGTGCCACCAGTAAAGTCCCCAAAGCTAGAGTTTTATTTTATCATTGTTGTTAAGTGTAAGCCTAGGGCACATATTCATTTTGCAAAATAAAAATAACGCCCAGAAATGCATTTGGATTATGATAAAGAAACAAAGATATGAAACCTAGGCCTCCATTGTATACTGATAACACCCACAGGATGGAGAATGCTCTTTCAGCTCTGTACACAGCATGTACATAGGGTCATTTTACCTGAACCCCATTCAACATGCATAAGCAGTCACTAGGTACAAATTGGCCAGATGTTTCTGTAGATAATGTTAGTGCAGGAAATATTTGACAAGCCAGAACCAGAATCTATCACTTTGCCTTCATTTCAGGTAAAATTTTTATTACATGACCAAAGATTTGGATTTTATTTTGTATTTGCAAGGTTTGCCACTGAATAATAATTAATGTCCACCTTATGATAAGCTCATACTTATAACTCAACAGATGTTAATTTTCTTCTTGTTTGCCCTACATTCCTTTTCTTACCCTCAGAAGTTGATTTTGTTTTTCATCATGGTCTTATTTCTTAGTGTTTTAAATTGGAATGATCCTAGTTCATGAAGCTTTAAATTATTATTATAAATTCCTTTGCAGATTGAGTGCTCTTTGTTTAACATTTGTTTCGATGTACCACTGCCTATTCCACACTGAATATATCATTCTTTGACATTATACTCTGCTGAACCTAGCAGTGAAATCTGAGTATCATCTTTCCTACCTAAAAGTACCTAAAAGATTATACAAATATATTTTATGGCAAAGAAACATGGGTGGGGGAGTTAAATCAATTGACCAATCTCCTTTTGCCCTTACCTTCTCTTCCTCTCTGCTGCCTTGAAGACAGATGTGAAAGCTGAAGCTCAGGCAGCCATCTCGTGAAGGCTAAATGACCATTCTAACTTTGAGCAGAAATACAAAAGGAGTCTGAATTTCTGAAAACATCATGAAGTACCATTTCAGCACTTGATTGCCCATCTTCAGACTTTAGCTTAAATGGAAAAAAAATTTTTTTAACTTAATTTGCTTAAGCCACTGTTTTTGGAGTCCCAGTTACTGGAGCTAAATTCAGATTCTAATTGATTTACAATTTGGTACCTCAAAGTGCAAGCTGCAAGTTACAGAATCTAAAGTTTTAGAATTGGCTGACTAGAAAGGGTTGGGCTTGGAGCCATAATGGTAAAGCTATGGCAGGCTGAAAAGTTGTCACTCTTAGGTATGTGGTGGTGAAACATTTGGTCAAATTATTGTCTATGGTACTTTAGAAAGTGGGTTCTGTGCCAACCAAAACTGTAGGTTAGGGCAGTTAGGTTATTTTTAAACTTGTATGTGCTTTTTAATCTTTCTTCATAGAAAGGTTTATCATCCAAGAGGATACAAGGAAGAGAGGCAGAGACAGAGACAGAGATGAAGGGAAGATACCCTCACCCACACAGCTACCCACTATTGCCCTTGCACAGCCATCTCAGGTACTGGGCCCCACTTCAACAAGACTGGAAGACTTTCCCAGATAAGCAAAAGCTGAGGGAGTTCTTTACTGCTAGACCTGCTCCATGAGATGGGCTAAAGGAAGTCCTTCAAATTGAAACAAAGGGATGGTCAACAGCAATATGAAGCCATGTCAAAATATGATTCTCTGGGGTTTCCCTGGTGGCGCAGTGGTTGAGAGTCTGCCTGCCGATGCAGGGGACACTGGCTCGTGCCCCGGTGTGGGAAGATCCCACATGCCGCGGAGCGGCTGGGCCCGTGAGCCATGGCCGCTGAGCCTGTGTGTCCGGAGCCTGTGCTCCACAACAGGAGAGGCCACAACAGTGAGAGGCCTGCGTACAGAAAAAATATATATATATATATTATTCTCTGGTAAAGGCAGATACATGCACCAAACACTATGGTAATTTGGGTGCATAGAATTAAATGACAAAAACATAAAAATAATTATAAACCTATGTTAATGGGTATACAATATATAAAGATGTATGTTATTAATAACATAAAGAGGGGGTGGAGCTGTGAAGGAGTACAGTTTTTGTATATAATTGAAGTTGTTTTTATCCATTTAAAATAGAATGTTATAACTTTAAGATGTTTTATGTAATTGCAATGGTAACCACAAGGAAAATATCTATAGAATATACACACGAGGAAATGAGAAAGAGATTAAAACATATCACTACAAAAAATAAAACCAACAAAACAGGAGGGAAAGCAATAAGAGAGGAAAGGAGAGACAAAAAAAAAAGCTACAAGACATATGGAAAACAATCGACAAAATGGCAATAGTAAGTCCTTCCTATAAATAATTACTTTAAATGTAAAATTGATTAAACTTCCCAAGATACATAAATTTGCTGAATGGATTAGAAAAAAAACAGGATCCATATACACTGTCTACAAGAAATTCACGTTAGATCTAAGAACACACATAGGCTGAAAATGAAAGAATGGAAACAGATTCTCCATGCAAAAAGAGAACAGGAATGGCTATACTAATATCAGATAAAATGGGCTTGAAATCAAAAACAGTAACGAGAGACCAAGGACATTATATAACGTTAAAAGGGTAAATTAATCAACAAGATCTAACAACTATACAAACTTATGCACCAAACCTTGGAACTCCCAAATATAGGAAGGAAATTTTGACATAACTGAAGGGAGAAATAAATTGCAGCACAATATTAGTAGGAGACTGCAATATCCCACTTTCAGTAATGGATAAAATAACCAGACAGAAGATCAACAAGGAAATAGAGGACCCAACAATGCTATAGACCAGTTGGACTTAACATATGCAGAACACTCCACCCAACAACAGTGGAATATATTCCCATGTGTAAATGGAACATTCTCCAGGATAGACTACATTTTAACCCACAAAACAAGTCTTAAGAAATCCAAGAAAAGTGAAATCACACAAAGTATCTTTTCTGATCATAGTGGAATGAAACCAGAAAGCAATAGCACAAGGAAGACTGGAAAATCCACAAATATGTGGAAATTTAACAACACACTCTTAAACAACCAATGGGTCAAAAAAGAAGTCACAAGGGAAATTAGAAAATACCTTGAGACAGAAGAAAATGGAAACAAAACATACCAAAAGTTATGGGGTACAATGAAAGCAATGCTGGGAGTTATAACTGTAAATGCATACATTAAAAAGGAAGAAAGATCTTAAATCAACTACATAATTTTACACCTCAAAGAGCTAGAAAAAAGAAGAACAAACTAAACCCAAATCTAGCAGAGGAAGGAAATAATAAAGATTAAAGCAGAGATAAAAGAAATATAGAATAGAAAAGACAACAGAAAAAATCAACAAAACTAAGATTTGTTTTTTTAAAGATCAACAAAACTGACAAATACTTAGCTAGATTAACTAATAAAAAAAGAGAAGAAGACTAAAATAACTAAAATCAGAAATAAAAGAGGGGGTGTTACAGCCAATGCCACAGAAAACAAACAGGATTTATAAGAGAATATTATGAATAATTGTGTGGCAAGAAATTGGACAACCTAGGAGAAATGAATAAATTCCTAGAAACACACAATCTACCAAACTGAATCAAGAAGAAATAGAAAGCCTGACAGACCAATAAAAAATAATGAGATTGAATCAGTAATCACAAACCTCCCTGCAAAAAGACCAGGAACAGATAGCTTCACTAGAGAATTCTACCAAACATTTAAAGAATTAATACCAATCTTTCTCAAATGCTTCCAAAAAACTGAAGGGGAGGGGGAACACTTCCAAACTCATTTTATGAGGCCAGCATTACCCTGATATCAAAGGCACCAAAAGAAAAGAAAACTACAGACCAGTTTCCCAGATGAATACAGACGCAAAAATCCTCAACAAAATACTAGCAAAATTAATTCAACAGCACATTAAAAGGACTATGTGTCATGGCCAAATGGGATTTATCCCTCGGATGCAAGGATAGTTTAACATACAAAAGTCAATCAATGTAATAAAACACATTAACAGAATTAAGGATAAAAATCACATGATCATCTCAATAAATGCATAAAAAGCACTTGAAAAATTCAACACTCTTTCATGATAAAAACACTCAACAAACTAGGAGTAGAAGGAAATTACCTCAACATAATAAAGGCCATATATGAAAAGTCCACAGCTAACATCATACTCAATGGTGAAAAACTGAAAGCCCTTCTTCTAAGATAAGGAACAAGGCGAGGATGCCCACTCTCGCCACTTATATTCAACATACTAGAAGTCATAGCCAGAGCAGTTAGGCAAGAAAAAGAAATAAAAGGCATCCAAGTCAGAAAGAAGTAAAATTATCTCTGTTTGCAGATAGCATGATTTTGTACATGGAAAACCCAAAAGATTACACACACACGCGCACACACACACACACACACAAAACTGTTAGAACTAATAAATTCAACAAAGTTATAGGGCACAAAATCAACAAACAAAAATCAGTTATATTTCTATACACTAACAATGAACAATCTGCAAATGAAATTAAGAAAACAATTCCGGGGGCTTCCCTGGTGGCGCAGTGGTTGGGAGTCTGCCTGCCAGTGAGGGAGGCGCGGGTTCGTGCCCTGGTCTGGGAGGATCCCACGTGCCGCGGAGCAACTAGGCCCGTGAGCCACAACTGCTGAGCCTGCGTGTCTGGAGCCTGTGCTCCGCAACAAGAGAGGCCGCGATGGCGAGAGGCCCGCACACCGCGATGAAGAGTGGCCCCCACTCGCCGCAACTGGAGAAAGCCCTCGCACAGAAACGAAGACCCAACACAGCCATATATAAATAAATTAATTAATTAAAAAAAAAAAAAAAAAGAAAGAAAACAATTCCGTTGGGCTTCCCTGGTGGCGCAGTGGTTGAGAGTCCGCCTGCCGATGCAGCGGACACGGGTTCGTGCCCCAGTCCGGGAAGATCCCACATGCTGTGGAGTGGCTGGGCCCGTGAGCCATGGCCGCTGAGCCTGCACGTCTGGAGCCCGTGCTCCGCAACGGGAGAGGCCACAACAGTGAGAGGCCCGCGTACAGCAAAAAAGAAAAAAAAAAAAAGAAAACAATTCTGTTGACAATAGCATCAAAAAGAATAAAATACTGAGGAATAAACTTAAGCAAGGAGTTGAAAGACTTGTACACTAGGACTTCCCTCGTGGTGCAGTGGTTAAGAATCCGCCTGCCAATGCAGGGGACATGGGTTGGAGCTCTGGTCCTGGAAGATCCCGCATGCCACAGAGCAACTAAGCCCGTGCGCCACAACTACTGAGCCTGTGCTCTAGAGCCTGCGAGCCACAGCTACTGAGCCTGCACACCACAACTACTGAAACCCGTCTCCCTAGAGCCCGTGCTCCACAACAAGAGAAGCCACTGCAATGAGAAGCCTGTGCACTACAACAAAGAGTAGCCCCCACTTGACGCAACTAGAGAAAGCCCGTGCACAGCAACAAAGACCCAATGCAGCCAAAAATAAATAAATAAATGAATAAAGATGCACACTGAAAACTACAAAACATTGCCAAAAGAAACTAAAGAAGACACAAATAAATGGAAAGGCATCTGTGTACACAGATTGGAAGACTTCATATTGTTGAGAGGTCCATACTACCTGTAATGGTTAATTTTATGTGTCAACTTGACTGGTCCACGGGGTGCCTATATATTTAGTCAAACATTATTCTGGGTGTTTCTGTAGGGCGCTTTTTGATGAGATTAACATTTATTTTTAAAATTTTATTTATTTGTTTATTTTTGGCTGTGTTCGGTCTTCGTTGCTGCACGTGGGCTCTCTCTAGTTGCGGTGAGTGGGGACTACTCTTCATTGAGGTGCATGGGCTTCTCGTGGTGGTGGCTTCTCTTGTTGTGGAGCATGGGGTCTAGGCACACGGGTTACAGTAGTTGTGGCTCACAGGCTCTAGAGCACAGGCTCAGTAGTTGTGACACATGGGCTTAGTTGCTCATGGCATATGGGATCTTCCTGGACCAGGGCTTGAACCTGTGTCCCCTGCATTGGCAGGCAGATTCCTAACCACTGCACCACCAGGGAAGCCCGAGATTAACATTTAAATCAGTCAACTGAGTAAAGCATGTTGCCCTCCCTAATGTGGGTAGGCTTCACCTAGTCAGTTGAAGGCCTGAATAAAACAAAAAGGCTGAACTTTCCTTGTGTAAGAGAGAGTTCCTCCTGTGTGAAAGCCTTTGGACTGGGATATCAGCTTCTTTTCCTGCCTTTGGACTCAAACTGAAACTCTCCTGGCTCTCCTGGTTTGGTTTTTAGGCCTTCTCACTTGGGCTAGAACTAAACCACTGGCTCTCCTGGGTCTCCAGCTTGCCAACTCACCCTCCAGATCTTGGGACTTACCAGCCTCCATGACTGCATGAGTCAATTCCTTACCACACACACACACACACACACACACACACACACACACACACACACGCATTCCATCGGTTCTGTTCCTCTGATTAACACACTACCCAAAGTGATCTACAGATTTAATGCAATCCCTGTCAAAATCCCAATGGCATTTTTTACAGAAATAGAAAAATTCATACTACAATTCAGATAGAATCCCAAAAGACCCTGAATAGCCAAAACAATTTGGAAAAAGAACATAGTTAGAGGACTCACACTTCCTGATTTCAAAACATATTATGAAGCTGCAGTAATCAAAACTGTGTGGCACTGCCATATTGACCAATAGACCAATGGAATAGAATAGAGAGCTCAGAAATAAACCCTCACCTATCGTCAAATGACCTTTGAAGATTACTCAATGAGGAATGGACAGTATCTTCAGCAAACAATGCTGGGTAAATTGGATATCCACATGCAAAAAATGAAGTTGGACTCTTACCTTATACCATATACAAAAATTAACTAAAAATAAATCAAAGACCTAAATGTAAGACCTAAAAATATAAAACTCCTAGAATAAAACATAGGGGGAAAGCTTCATGACATTGGACTTGGCAACAATTTCTTGGCTATGACACCAAAAGCACAGGCAACAAAACTAAACATAGACAAATGGGAGTACACTCAAGTTAGAGAGCTTTGTGCATCAAAGGACGCAATCAAAAGTGAAAAGGCAGGAATTCCCTGGCAGTCCAGTGGTTAGGACTCAGTGCTCTCACTGCCAGGGCCCTGGGTTCAATCCCTGGTTGAAGAACTAAGATCTCACAAGCTGCGTGGCAAGCCCCCCAAAAAGTGAAAAGTCGACCTCCTGAGTGGGAGAAAATGTTTACAAATCATACATCTGAAAAGTAATAAATATCCAGAATATATTAAAAACTCCTACAATTCAACAACAAAAAAATGAAATAACCCAATTTTTAAATGGGCAAAGAATTTGAATCGATGTTTCTCCAAAGATGATATACAAATGACCATCAAGCATATGAAAAGATGCTCAGTGTCACTAACCATTAGGGAAATGCAAATCAAAACCACAATGAGATATCACCTCATTAGTATGGCTACCATTAAAAAAAAAAAGAATATAACAAGTGTTGGAGGATGTGAAGAGATTGGAACCCTTGTGCACTGTTGTCAGGATTGCAAAATGGTGAAACCACTATGAAAAGCAGTATGGGGTTTCCTCAAAAAATTAAAAATAGAACTACCATATGATCCAGCAATCCCACTTCTGGGTATATGTCTAAAAGATTTGAAAGCAGAGTCTCAAAAAGATATTTGCACACCAATGTTCATGGCTGCACTATTCACAATAACTATGAGTTGGAAGCAACCCAAGGGTCCACTGATGAATGAAAGAATTAAAAAACTGTGGTAAATACATACAGTGGAACATTATTCAGCTTTTAAAAAGAAGAAAATCTTGTTATATGCTACAACGTGGATGAACTTTGGGGACATTGTGCTAAGTGAAATAAGCCAGTAACAAAAAGACAAATACTGCATGATTCCACTTATATGAGGTATCTAAAGTAGTCAAATTCATAGAAACAGAAAGTAGAATGGTGGCTACCAGAGGCTGTGGAAAAGGGGGAAAGGGGGGCTGCTGTTTAAAGGGTATAGTGTTTCAGATTTGCAAAGTGAAAATTTCTGGAGATGTTTCACAACACTGTGAATATATTTAATACTACTGAACTGTACACTTAAGAATTGATGGTAAATCTTACATTTTATGTTACGTGGTTTTTTTACCATAATACAAAAATGTCCTAAAAAAGAAAATCCCAGACTGCATTATGAAGCCTGGCTTGGATGGACACAGAGACTGGAGACAGGGATTCCAGTGAGGGGGCTGTGACAATTGTCCACAGAAAAGATGTTAAGGGTTTGGACCAGGACAAATTAAATGGAATGGAGAAGAGATGAGGTGTTCAAGAGGTGGTTAGGAAGTAACACTGCCAGTAGTTGAGCAAGGGAGGAAAAAGTCAGAGGTGGCTGAGAGTTTGAACTGGGTGACTGAGAGAATCATGACACCATTAACAAAAATAGGGGATTCAGGAAAAAGGAAGTGATTTGAGGGAGATGAATTTTGTTTCGAACACATTGAATTTGAGGTGTGTGTGACATAGCAAAGTATAGGTGTTCGGTAGGCAATTGGAAGCACAGGTCTGGAACTCTGGAGAGTTCCCTCCAGAGAGGTGGGAGCTGGAGGTATTGATTAGAGAGTTTTCTGCTCAGAGATGGTGACCGAAGCCAAGGGTCAGCTATAGCCCACAGACCAAATCAAACCCACAACCTGTTTTTGTACAGCTTGTGAACTAAAAACAATTTTTACATTTTAAATGTTTATGTAAGTACCCACATAATCGCTTTGATTTTTTCCTTTGGCCCACTAAGCTGAAAATATTTACTCTCTGACCTTTAAGAAAAAGTTTGCCAGGTCTTCCCTGGTGGCGCAGTGGTTAAGAATCCACCTGCCAATGCAGGGGACACGGGTTCGAGCCCTGGTCCGGGAAGATCCTACATGCCACGGAGCAACTAAGCCCGTGCGCCACAACTACTGAGCCTGCATGCCACAACTACTGAAGCCCGCATGCCTAGACCCCGTGCTCCACAACAAGAGAAGCCACCGCAATGGGAAGCCCGCGCACTACAACGAAGAGTAGCCCCCGCTCGCTGCAACTAGAGAGAGCCCACGCACAGCAACAAAGACTCAACACAGCCAAAAATAAATAAATAAATTTTAAAAAAGGAAAAGAAAAAGTTTGCCAATGGCCAGTTGAAACCATAAGAGTTCAGGTGCTCACCAAACGAGTGGTGTCAAGGGAAGAGCATCATGGGTAAGGAAGAGAATAGGCAGAGGGAAAACCATAATAAAACAGCAATGAAGATCAGTGAAGGGGAGCGCTTCAGAAAAAGACAGCTAGGCCAGAGTGTCAAGTGCTGTACGGAGAGTGACAACTGCCCTCTGAGTTTGGCAGCTAGGAGACTATTAGTGGTCATTAGGTTGACGACCAAATAGAGCGGTGGAAACAGAAGTCCGATTGTAAGGGGTTAACAAGTGAGTAGGTGATGAGCAGGTACGGAGCTCGCATAGACTATTCTTTGAAGACGTTTAATGTTGGGAGGGACTGGCGTAGGGTGGTATCTGGCATGGAGGGCGAGAAGATGGTTTTAGAATGGAGGAGATCCAAGTGTATTATATGCTGAAGGGGAGATGTAGACATGCAGAAGTACATGAATGATACAGGGGATCATTACTGGAGCAAGGTCTGGAGAAGACGATATGGGGTAGGAGCCAGGGTACCCGTCTGAGGAGACTGTTGGCAAGGAAGGAGACGATTCTTCCCCAGCCATGGCAAGAGGAGATCAGGGAGAAGCAGACAGACTTTCCGGTGATGAGTCTTCTACTCCCATAGCATAGGCGTAGAAGACTATTTCTCCTGCAAATTTGGACATTTGTAAACGCTACAGCATTAAGCAGACAGTCATCCAGGGCCCGGAAGTCAACCAGAGAAAGGAGTGTGGAAATGCAAGGTGGAGGTGAAAGCATGGTGATATGGCTAGCCATGGGGGTCTGGCTTGGCAGAGAGGTGACTGAGACCGGACCAAGGTGGCCTGGGAGAATTAGGCTGGCTTGAGGGGTTAGAAACCAAAATGAAGACAGACTGACTCTGGTACAAGAAAGAGAACTGAAAGAAACAGAGGTTATACTCAGAAAAGTGGATTTTCAAGTTTAAAATCTTGAAAATGAAACTCGGGTAGAAGGCATCCTAGGTGTGATTAAATGTGTGGGAAGCTGAATAAGAGTAGAGATGGAGATTACTGAAAACGAAAGGAACAGTTACATGGTCTTATTTACTCCTCATCACATACTTAGCAAATAGAAGATGAAGAAACTGAGGCACTGAGAGGTTAAGTAGCCAGCCCCCAAGGCATGCAACTAGGAAATGGCAGAGTTGAGATTTGAATCCAGATCTGTGACTCTAATATCCAGTTGACCATGTCATGGGAGAGACATGATGCTTTTCTGTCACTGGGGATAGAGTAAAAAAGATGGCATGGAGAGAGGAGGACAATGCCCTACGGGTGAAGGCAGAATTAAGCACATACTTAGTTTGAACAGTGGAAATGGAATAAGGAGGGTTTCATATGTATGAACCAGGTTCCTAAATTAGGGACGTAATTTTTTTATATCTCTTTTTTTCTGTGCCACTTTGAACTAAAGTGGTCCTTTGGAAGTTATTAGCACATGACTTCATCCCTCAGTACCTTCATGACAGTCTCTGAGGGTAGCTATTATTATTATGTCCATTTTACTGAGAAGAAACAGGCTGGAAAGCTACGATTTGCCCATGATCACATAGAAAGTGACAGATACAGGCATGCCTTCCAGATATTGGGTTCTTTTGTTGAGCCATCAAGGTGAAAGTAGGATTTACTGCCCCCCACCATCTCACTGGTATTGAGGAAATCTCTAGCTCCAGCACCTCCAGCCTGAGGTGGCCTTGGAGAATGAGGAACCCCACGTGCCTGAAACCATATCCTCAGAGAGAACTACCAAGAATCTTACTAAATGTCAGAAATATCGAGATAACAGGCATCCATGGAGGGGAAAGAATTGTTTCTAAAATAACAATCCGGGCTTCCCTGGTGGCGCAGTGGTTGGGAGTCCGCCTGCCGATGCAGGGGACACGGGTTCGTGCCCCGGTCCGGGAGGATCCCACATGCCGCGGAGCGGCTGGGCCCGTGAGCCATGGCCGATGGGCCTGCTCGTCCGGAGCCTGTGCTCCGCAATGGGAGAGGCCACAACAGTGAGAGGCCCACGTACCACAAAAAAAAAAAATAAATAAAAAAAATAAAATAACAATCCAATATACTAATTTATGTTCCATCCTGATGCACACTGTACCGTGGGAGCCCAAGGGAGAAGCAACTACTATTGCATAGGGCATTCAAGGCCAGCTTCTGAAAGGAAGAGCTTCCTGATGGGTAAGGAGGCAACTGAGTTAGGGCAGAGCAGATAGGAACAGCATGCACAGAGACACAGAGAAGGGCCCGTTGACCCATTTGGTGAATGAACTTTGCAGCATGCTTGGAAAGTGGGGTCGCTGTTAAGGAGCCAGATCATGGGGCCTTGTGTGGCAAGCTCGGAGCATCGGCCTGTATACAGAGGGCAGTGGAGAAGACCATCGTGCAGTTTTCACCAGAGAAGTAATATGATTAGGTTTGACTTCTGAGCAGTCTTTCCATAGAGAGGCAGGACTGGGCACAGGAAAATCAGATAGGAGGCTGTCACAGTGGGCCAGATGAGAGATGCCAGCTTGAGCCCTGGGAGGAAGGCTAGAGAAGAGGAAACCTATTTGAGAACACCATCGTGCATAGATTTTTGAGCACTTGTGCTGCTGGGGTTGCTGATTCATAGAAGATGCACCTGTTTTCTGGATACTGCCCAATTGCTCTCCAAAAGGACTAGAAATTTTTATGTAGGCAATGTTCATTAGAGTACCCCAAACATTTTCCATTTTCTCAGTCTTCCTATAATGCTATTTCATATAAAATGCTCCATACAGGAGATTGTATTCTCTGATTGTGGATAAAACGCTCATTTTAAGCAAAACCTTCATTTTAAGCATGTGATTTCCCAAGCAATCGTGTGGCTCCCTTCTGCCTTCACTCCCACCACGCCCAAGCTCCTCGGCAGACTGAAAGCTGTGTTTCTTTCTTGTTATCAGTCCCAAACCATAATTGTAGGTATGCAAGAAATAGTGCCTCTCTTTAGTGTTTTTCTAAATCAACTTAATTTCGATTCTTCACCCCATCTCAGCAGAGGGTTGGGAAATTCTACCTGAGTCATTCTTGCAGTTCCTGCCTCCCTGAGATCAAAACGAGATCTTGGAACTTTCCACAGTGTGAGACGTCTGACAGAGCCCCATCTGGTCATCGATTATCTGTAGTATGTAAGCTGTCAACAAGCCACCCATTGTCCCCTGTCCATTGCTGCTTCTGTAGGAAACTGAGGAAATCTGCCAGACGGCTGGGAGCCCTGGTGTTTCTGGATGAACCAGGATTGGTGGGGGCACTCCACTTAGGGGAATTACCAGCTCCTCAGAGCACTACTAAGAAGCAGGGTCTAGCGACCCACAGTCCTCTCTCTCCTCCCTCTACCAGGCTATTACCTCCCCCGAGACAATAAAGTGAAGAGCTGGCTTCGTCTGGGTCAGATGTGGGGAGAAAGGGGAAAATACAAGAAGGAAAAATACAGCCTTCGGCCTATAGCACCTAAAGGGATGAGCTGCTGAGTAGGTTTATTAAAACTGATATAATATCAGAGTAAAGCAATCTTAGAGCTTATGGTTAAAAAATAATTTGGAAATGGCAACATCCAATCTAACTTTAAAACACTTAAATGGGGCCACAGCCCTACATCGTGTATTCACGGGGCATCTCCCAGGTGATGTTAACACTTTTGTTCCTAGGATGGAGACTCTTTTCCTCCTAGGCCTGTGTGGTGGGCAGAATGATTCTCCCACCACCAAAGATGTCCACATCCTAATCCCGGAAATTGTGAATATGTTATATTATATGTCAAAGGGTAATTAAGGTTTGCAGATGGAATTACAGTTGCTATTCAGCTGGCTTTGAGATAGGGAGATTCTCTTGGACTACCTGGGTGGGCGAGTATAATCACAAGGGTCTTTGTAAGTGGAAGAGGGAGCCAGAGTGAAAGAACCAGAGAGATGGCAACCTGAGAAGGACTCAGCCTGACATTGCCAGCTTTGAAGATGGAAGAAGGGATCATTAGCCAAGGAACGCAGGCAGTGTCTAGAAGGTGGAAAAGTCAAGGAAACTGATTCTTCCCTAGAGCTTCCAGAAGGAGTGCAATCCTGCCAATACTTTGATTTTATTTATTTTATTTTATTTTATTTTATATTTATTTATTTATTTATTTATTTATTTTTGCGGTATGCGGGCCTCTCACTGTTGTGGCCTCTCCCGTTGCGGAGCACAGGCTCCGGACGCGCAGGCTCAGGGGCCATGGCTCACGGGCCCAGCTGCTCCGCGGCATGTGGGATCTTCCCAGACCGGGGCACGAACCCGTGTCCCCTGCATCGGCAGGTGGACTCTCAACCACTGCACCACCAGGGAAGCCCAATACCTTGATTTTAGTCCAGTGAGACCCATTTCAGACTTCGGACCTCCAGAAATGTAAGTTAAGCCACTAAGTTTGTAATAATTTGTTACAGCAGAAATAGGGAATGAATACAGCCAGACAGAGGAAAACAATGCTTTTTAATGTCCTGACATCGTTTCCAGTGTAACTGTTTCCATCCCAGGGCTCGAAGGTAGCACTGGGTAAGACTGGAATCATATTTGCTCCTATACTTGGATGGTAGAGGGTGAGTAGAACAGATGACCCACCTCTGGCCCTGGCCACGTGGGTCCTGAGAAATCAATATCTTCCCCTTGTCCTCCAACCCATCTAAAAGCCAAGTCTTGACTAGAGATGAGTGCTGAAAGCTGCTGGGTCTACAAATGGGTCCTCCTTCAGTCACATGGCCAAACTGCACTTCTCATCCCCATTGAAGTTATACGTGGCCATGTGGCTTGCCTTGGCCAGTGAAGCTTTAAGACACAGTGTGCAATTCATCTTGTTCTCATCGCACGGCTGTGGTGACCATGAGAGCGTGTGCTGAGATGGGGCCACCATCAGTCTTGGTCCTCGAGTGACCCATGTTGCATGTCTAACGTGAGTGGGAAGTAAAGTTCTGTTTGGTTAACCTTCTGAAGTTTGGACATTTTTGCTGTTACCAACGCATAGCTTAGTCTAGCCTGCTCTGTCAAACCTGGGTCCTGCCCGTAGCTCTCTCTCCTAGTCAATCTCTTACTCAAGTGGCCACAAGAGAGGTGGAGCCTTAGCCTTCTTCACTTCAGGCATGAACTTGTGCAACATGGACTCTGGCCCCAGCCTCATGCCCTTTGTCTCACTTGACACTAACTGACCTCTGCTTTCCCATGGTCTACTCTGGGATACCGCATCACTGAGGAAGCTTTTGGCTGCAAGTAAAACAAGATAGGGATTTTTTTCATCTCACTTCATAAATGCAGAGCGGTCCCGGGGATTATTCAGGAGCACAAAGACTTCATCAAGGACCCCAGACATTTTCTATCCTTCCGGTTTGCTAAGCATGTTGACATTTGTCCTCAGGTTTGTCACATCATAACTGTAAGATGGCTGCTTCACACAGCCATGTCCAAAGACAAGAAGCTACAGGAGGAACACTCCTCACCAATTTCTCTTTTTATGACAGGGAACCCTTTCCCTGAAGCCTTCTAGCTGATTTCCCCTTACGTATCATTGTTCAGAACTCAGTCATCATACACGACTACGCCTACTTGTAAGGGAGGCTGAGAAACTGAGTCCCTGGCATTTCCAACCTCTTTTGTGGGAGAAAGGCTCTTCCCGTGGGAAAGAAGGGTAGGGGCATGGCTGTCAGGCAGACAACCAACAGAGTCTGCCAGAACAACTGTCTGCCCAAGCTTCAGCCTGCTTCTCTCCCGCACCAGCCGTGACACTTGGATTCACTGGGTTGTGGGTTTGCCCCTTCCGCTCCTTGCCACACTCCTGGTGAGATGACTGCCTGGGTTATGGCACAGCTGAAACACAAAATGGAGTGTGACTTGTGGCTGAAAGACCACTTGAAGGTTTAATACCCGTCCTTAGGGAATTTTGATTCTTCTAACTTTCGTGCTTATTGGAGGGGCTGGCTTTCCTTAGAAGCAGACAAGAAAGATAGGGTTACCTTCAGGGGTTTTCCCACATGCTTAGATGCAAAGGAGCTTTCAAAAGTGTCATGCAAAGCTTTGATGAGGTATTTGCTTTCTAAATGTCTGATAGCAGCTGGGGGGATGAAAGAAGTGAAGGCCATACAGCTTGTAAGAAACTTGCTTCTCAGACCTAGCCTGGACAGAAAGTTGCAGGCAGGAACTTGCCTGTCTCTTTCTCTCTCCAGCTCCTCCTGGGGGCTTAGTGGTGATGCTTATTCAAGAATAAACGTGCCCTGTTGGAGGCCAGGGTGTCAGGAAGCCCTAGGAGGCAGGACACAGACTAGGAGAGGAGAGAGCCCAACATCTTCCTTTTTGTAAGAAACAGGCACAAATGTCACCCAAGCAGAGGAATCTAGCCATCTGGCCCCTGGGGCTTGTGCAAGGTAAAGAAAAGGCCTTCTCCGTGAGAGTCTTTACTACGGGGGCCCGTTCCAAGCTCCCAGGGAGTGTGAATGGCCAGCTCGCAGGGTAGCAAGGGCTCTTGGAAGGGTGGAGAGCAGGGCAACAGTCTCTTTGGAGCCCGCCTAGCCCAGCCAATGAATAGGATTTGGGCCAAGCCAGCATTTGAATCCTGGCCCTGCCACTTAGTTGTTGAATGATCCTTTCTGAACCTCACTTTCCTCTCCTGCAAAATAATAATTCCTGTTCATAGCGGCATTATTCACAATAGCCAAATGGTGGCAACAACACAAGTATCCACTGATGGATGAATGGATAAATAAAACATGGTATATCTGTGCAACGGAATAGCATTCAGCCTTAAAAAGGAAGGAAGTCCTACCACATTTATAACATGAATGAACCTTGAAGACGTTATGCCAAGTGAAACAAACTAGTCAAGAAAGGACAATACTGTATAACTCCATTTACATGAGGTACCTAGAGTAGTCAAACGCATAGAAACAGAAAGTAGAGTGGTAGTTGCCAGGAGCTAGGGGGAAAGGGAATGGGAGTTAGTGTTTAATGGGTACAGTTTCAGTTGAGAAGGGTGAAAAGAGTTGTAGAGATGGATGGTGGAGATGGTTGCACAAAACTTCAAATATACTTAATGCCACTGAACTGTAGACAAAAATAATTAAGAGGGTAAACCTTAAGTAATGTGTATTTTGCCACAGTTTTTAAAAACTGCATGCCAGCTGCCAAACTAAAAGCACTTATGTTAAAATAACGTGTCTAAATTGAATGAGTCAAAACAAAGTGTCTGAGTCCACATTGACATACCATTCTTACTCCATCCCATTACTGTGGGGGGAGAAGGTAGAGAGTCAGACATAAAATGCAGTAAACAGTGTATTCTTCCTGATATTTATAATTATTCAGAATAAATTAGAACTTTTAAGTTTACAAAAGGCAGCTTCAAAGCCACCATCTCATTTTATCCTTTCAGTAGACTGAAACGATTTGGAATTTTTTTTTTTTTTTTTGCAGTATGCGGGCCTCTCACTGTTGTGGCCTCTCCCGTTGTGGAGCACAGGCTCCAGACGCGCAGGCTCAGCGGCCATGGCTCACGGGCCCAGCCGCTCCGCGGCATGTGGGATCTTCCCGGACCAGGGCACGAACCCGCGTCCCCTGCATCGGCAGGAGGACTCTCAACCACTGCGCCACCAGGGAAGCCCTCGATTTGGAATTTTGAGGCTAAATATGATATTCTATCTGTGAAGAATCTATCGCCTATCATAAAAATGTATCTGTGGGGCTTCCCTGGTGGCGCAGTGGTTGAGAGTCCGCCTGCCGATGCAGGGGACACGAGTTCGTGCCCCGGTCCGGGAAGATCCCACAGGCCGCGGAGCGGCTGGGCCCGTGAGCCATGGCCGCTGAGCCTGCACATCCGGAGCCTGTGCTCCGCAACGGGAGAGGCCACAACAGTGAGAGGCCCGCGTACCGCAAAAAAAAAAAGAAAAAAAATGTGTCTGTGATTCCTTGTCCCCAACAATGGTTAAAATGGTAAGCTTTATGTGATGTATATTTTAGCACAATTTTTAAAATGAGAAAAAATTAACAGTAATGCCTGCCTGGCTCACCTCCCCAGAGAGCTAGCGGGGGTTAAGGAGATAGTGGACAGAAAAGCTCTGGATAAGACCCCATGGAGTGCTAATCAACTATACTCCAATATAAAATTAAAAAAAATTTTTTTTTAAGAAAAGACCCCATGGAGAAAGGACGTATTCCTTTTTGGAAGCCGCAACCTTAGAAAGGTTTAGTCCATCATCGTGAGGCCTCATACCAGGTAGCTTGAACCTCAAGAGCCAGCAGGGCTGCTGAAAGACCGCCCCCCGCCCACCTTGGCCTCCACAGTCATGGCAAGATTGCCCCCTCCATCTGGGCCAGAAGAGAGTAGAGGCTGGGCCCAGACCAAGGGCTTTCCTTTTTTTTTAATTAAATAAACACCACCTGGGCTTCCCTGGTGGCGCAGTGGCTGAGAGTCCGCCTGCTGATGCAGGGGACACGGGTTCGTGCCCCGGTCCAGGAAGATCCCACAGGCTGCGGAGCGGCTGGGCCCGTGAGCCATGGCCCCTGAGCCTGCGCGTCCAGAGCCTGTGCTCCGCAACGGGAGAGGTCACAACAGTGAGAGGCCCATGTACAGCAAAAAAATAAATAAATAAACACCACCTTCTCTTTCTTCCCGGCAACTCTTGGCAGCTCTCTGCTGGGTCCCTATGTCCGGCACTGTAGACTCTGGCTAGGGGCTGAGGCTCTCGAACATCGGTGGCTCCAGCGACGATTTCTGCTTTCTATCTGCACCTCACACTTGCTGAGCATCTCCCCATCCTCCCCGCACAGAGGCAGCCAGTGTTTCCAGCACTTTCACATTCGTTATTATCTCCCTGAAAAGGTCAAGAGGATTAATTATGGATGTAAACATTATGAAGCTTGTAACTACTCTTAAAGATAATGTTCACCAACAGCTGTATTTTGACATTCTCACCGCCTCGACACTATTGTCCAAGTGGTTTTCCACTCTTGCTATGCATTACAGTTACCTGGAGAGCTCTTGAAAACCACCCATATCCAGACACCCTCCCCAGCCTAATTAAATGAGAAGTACAGCGGCGCTCATTACTCTCCATCAGGCATAATTACCTCTCCATGTCTCTGTACGCAGTGGGTCCTAGTCCTTGACACACAAAAAGAATCAGCAGGAGAGCTTGGTCAATATCCAGCCCCATTCCTCCCACCCTGAAGAGAGCCTGACAATTATAGTATCCTTTCACGTTTTCAAGAAGTTGTTTCTTCCTGTACTCTATTCCCATCTCCATCCCCATCCTTCCTAAAAACCCATTTTTCTCAAGTCACCGTTTCTCAAAATAGTAGGGGAGTTGTAGGAAATAGGAGAGATAGTGACTGTGGTTAGCTGATAATGGCCCCCAAAGATCTGTGCAGTCCTAGACCCCAGAACCTGTAAATGTTATCTTGTTTGGAAACAAGTCTTTACATATATAATTAGGTTAAAGATCTTGAGATGAGGAGACAATCCTGGATTATCTGGGTGGACCCTAAATGCCATCGCAATTGCCCTTATAAGAGAGAGATAGAGGTAGATTAGACACACAGAAGAGGGGGAGGCCACATAAAGACGGAGGCACAGATTGGGCTCATGGTCACAAGCCAAGGCATGTGAGCCAGCAGCAAAGAGATGCAAAGAATAAATTCTCCCCTAGAGCCTCTGGAGGGAGTGTGGCCCTGCCAACAGCTTGATTTTGGACTGCTGGCCTTCAGAACTATGAGAGAATAAATTTCTGGTGTTTTAAGCCACCCAGTTTGTGGTAATTTGTTATGGCAGCCTTAGGAACGGAATATGGTAACCAAATAAGTTTGGCTACTCTTGTCTTTACAGCAGGACTTCCCCAAAGCTTTATGCTAATAGGCATTGTTTCCCAAACACAGGCCCTAGAAAAGTGCTCCCCAGAACACACCTTGTGCTAGGTCACGTGCTTGACAGCAGCAATACCCCAAACTTACAGCGTTACAGGTCGTATGCATGAGAGAGAGTTACAGCCATACGTATGTATCCGTTGTGTATCTACCCTTTCAGAACCCACTAGCCATTCATTTATAACTCAGTAAGTATTTACGAGCACCTACTATGAGTCAGAAACTATTCAAGGCACTCAGGATATAGTAATTAAGAAAAGAAAATTATATCTCTAGTGAAAAGTATATTCTAATGGAGTGATCAGCCAGTAAACAAATAAGCAAGTAAATAGCAGGTGGTGATGAATATAAAATGAGCTAAAGGGATAGAGAGGGATGCGGGGTGGCTACTTTAGAGTGGGTGTCAAAGAAGGTCAGGTATTTCACCAGGTGATTTTCCTAAATTGGTTTCATGTAATCCTTTCAACAAGCATTTCATCCTTGTCATATGAGGTAGGTATCATCTCCACTTTGCAGATGAGGAAACTAAGGCTCAGGGAAGTGAAGTGATTTGCCCAAATCATACAGCTGTTGAGTGGCCAATACAAGATTGAAACCCAGGCCTGTCGGACACCAAACAAAGCCCATTTACTACCGCCATGCTGCACGGTTCCTGTCTTCAGTAGGACTCCCGTTGAGGTCCTCCAGAGCCTGTCTTGGTCTGTCTATACTTGTTCAATGATTCCCAATGGAGTGAGTGGTTCTAAGGGGAAGAAGGCTGGAGGCGAGAGATCAGATGGCAAAGGATACTTCTAGTCAGAGACTTGCCCCGCAGAATAACTTCAACCCATTTCTATCTTTGGAAGGTAGGCAGAGGGTACTGAAACTTCCTGCTTCCTCCCCTGGGTCTTCTCACCTCTCCTTTCTGTCTGCCTCATTGGCTAGGGCCCTCAGGGCAGAACCATGGGGTCCAGATAAAGGGACTTTGTAATGCCTTCATGGCTCTGAGCTGTACCTCTGAGTCCTAGACGGTGGGCAGGACTCAGGTAGAGACCAGCCAAGCAGTGAAAACTTGGGGTATGCTTGCAACAGTGTGAGGCTCAGTTTGGCTACCATACAGGATGCACAAAGCAGAGAGGAGAATCAGGCTGGGCAGGAGGCTGGGGCCAGATCACGGAAGGCCTTGAAGGCCAGGCCAGGAGAATAGCCTCCATCTCTGGGCTGGTGTTTGCCAAGGTATGCCCTGCAGACAACTCACGTTTGGGGATAACAATAGCGGGCACAAGAAGGGGTGTTATGTGAGAATGCGAAGTTTCCTTGTCACTAATTTGGAGTTCAGAGGCTAAACAGACCCCTTTTATGCCAAACTTTCCAGACCTGACATGAGGGCAGAGGACAAACTGAGGGCCGCAGTGGATGCCATCCTCGTGGCAAAGATGGATGGAAACCCACGAGAGGCAGACTGGGCTGGGGGTGGCCAATCAGTGCTGTGGATTCCAGCTCTGAATCACCTTCTCTCTCCCCTCCCTGCCGCCCCTGCTACCCACACTTCAGTGAACACTCTCCCTCCCTTTTAACTTGTCTCCTTACGCCTATACCTGCCCCCAAACTCTCTCCCCCTTCCAACTCTTTCCCCCACCGCACCACCCCCTTCCTCCTCAGCCATCCTATGCCTCTTCACACGCAAGCACTTCTCTAGCTGTACTGTACACTACAGTAATTTATAAATCCTCTGGGTAGTTATGTGAAAGACTGCTACCCACTAGCAAATAGGCTAAAAATTCATCTGAGTTCCACAGAGGGTTTGTCCTAAACGATTCTCCAAAAAATATAGAATTTAAAAAAATATCATTTGCTTTTTTTTTTTTTTTTTTTTTTTTAAGACCCAGACAGGCTCGGCTTGGAGCTTTACCACACTGTTGGTTCCCATGGTAACCACCGCGCGTTCCTGACTCCCATCCTTCACTTCCGTCCTGGCACCACCGGCTGTGAAATATGCCTGAGGAGCACCGTTGTCGCAGGGGCGGCCTTGCTTTGGTTTCCACCGCAGCCCCCGCACTGGCCCAGACGCTCTGGAATCTCCGTTGGGGTTGGGGATTTGCATAATGCGCAGCGCATCCATCCCGGGCCCAGCGGGCGGCTCACCTTCAGGCGCCTCTGCTTCTCTTAAAGTCACATAATGGCCTTTTCAGACTCAAGACAGTAGAGCAGGGTGGTTAAGAGTGTGGATTTCGAAGCCAGACTGCTTGGTTTGAAAGCCAGGCTCCATCACTTATCAGCTGTTTCACTGGGCGAGTCACTTGACCTGAGTCTGTTCCCTCATCTTCAAAACAGGAATAAAATTAGAACCTCTCAAAGACTTGTTAGGAGGATATGTGTGTGTAAAGGTGCTTCAAATGGCATGGTAAGTGCTACGTAAGCATTACTGACTAGTGTTATCGTTGTGGTTGTTTTCTGTCAGTCCCATCATCGACAGACATTTTGACTGAGTCAGCAATTAAAGTGGTATTCTGTGAGTGAGGAACTTGTGGATATCACAGGGGAAAGCATGTTTTCAATTTGGTGTGCCCTCAAGCTCCTTTTAAGTCTTGAGCCCCAGAAGCAAGGCTCAGCTTCTAGACCCAGTCCCCTCTGTAGCCGCAGAACAGAGCAGACAGCCCACCCAGCCGGGCTCTGCGTCTGGAAGGGACCTCTCACCCCATCACCCATGAAGACCTGGGCACAGGGATAAAACTGTCATTCAGGCCCCACAGCCAAAGGCATCAGCGCTTTGACCAATTCGGCAATTCAGGGCCAAGGCTTAGGCTTTCCAGTTTGGGGTGTGCAGTACCTCAATGCAAATGAAGCTGCCCCTGGACAGAGAAAACAAACTTATGGTTACCAAAGGGGAAAATGGGGTGGGGCGGGGTGGAGGGAGTTTGGTATTAGCAGATACAAACTACTATATATAAAATAAACAACAAGGTCCTACTGTATAGTGCAGGGAAATACATTCAACACCTTGTAATAAACCATAATGGAAAAGAATAAGAATAGATATATATGTATAACTGAATCACATTGCTGTACGCTAGAAACTAACAACACTGTAAATCAACTATACTTTTATTTATTTATAAAAAAGAAAATAAATAAAAACTTTTAAAAATGAAGCTACCCCCGGGGGTGTGCCCAGTCCTGGGAGGATCTCGGCAGCCACAGGGAGGAGGGTAGCTAACGATTCAGATATAGCACTGACCACGTGCCATGCCTTGTCCGGAGCATCTCGACATATACAGCATACTGACTCTGTTTATCCGGAGAGGGAAACCAAAGCACAGAGAGGTGAAGTAACTAGTGCAAGGTCACACAGCTAGTAAATGGCAGAGCCAGGAATCCAGTTCAGACAGCCTGAACAGCAGGCTGCTCCAGAGTCAGTGTGCTGACCTGCTCTGCTGGACTGCCTGGCATGGGGCCAGTTCGGCTCTGGCCAGACGAGCCCCAGTGCCTGTGCCCGTGCAGATGACTTAGTGCCTAGTTGGAGAAATATGGGCCCAACAATAATGGAAGGCAAGGCCAGGGCTATGGCAGCACAGGACATGTAGACAAAGCCCCCCAGGCCACCACCATACCCTGCTGGGATTTTGGGAAATTCGTTTAGCTGGCTGAGGAATTTTCCAGAAGGCCAGAGAGTCCAGGCAGGAAGAGTTCAGACCAGAGTCAGACCCATCAGCAAGGGGCCTTGTGCAGGGTCCTGGGAGGCCAGTGTAACGCACAACTGGGTTCCCTTCGAGGTAAGCACACGGGGAGGGACACCATCACTCAGCTGCTCCTGCTCAGTGGAGCACCTTAGCGGCAGGCAACGTGGTTTCCAGCGTGTGCCTTTTCCTCTTCGTGGGAGCCCAGAAGCAGCCAAGAACCCCTGCCCAGACTGCTGGCTCTTAGGGGAGAGCGGCCTCTCAGACAGGGACCTCACCCAACTTGGCAGGTCCACTTCCATTTGGAAACAAGAACTCCAGGCCCTCAGCTGGTGACACCCTCTGAAGGACGCAAGCCCCAATACCTTCTCTTCAGCCAGTCTGAGGCAAGAATGGGGTCACCCTGAGAGCCTCAGGCGCGGCTTGTATTCTTTGAGGGGCCCTGAGGGCTTGGAGAAGGAGTGCTTGGGCTGCCAGTGCCTTCCACCTGGAAAGCAGACAGCGCTTCCCTTCCTGGTTCAAAAGGCAGAGGGGAAAGTTGGGAGGAGCTCCAGGCCAAGAGGCTGGAGGTAGCCAGACTGTGGGAAAAGGGAAGAAGCCTGGAGTCCAGAAGTAAAGTGAGGCTGGAGGGGAGAAGGGGAGGGGACTGAGTCATGGGAGGGAGCTTCCTGGGGACGAGGCCAGAGGACACAGCCAGTGAGCATTTGTTTCCAGACCACCTCCGTCCCATCTTCTTCTCACAAGACCTCTAAGCTGGTCCTGGGAATAGCAGCTGACACCAAACCCATCCTGCGTGAGAGAGATCCTTTCAGTAACTTTTATTTTGATATAGTTTCAAACTGACAGAAAAGTTGCAAGAATAGTACAAAGACCTCCTTTATACCTTTCCCAGTATCACCAGTTAGCAGCACGCTGCCCCATTGCCTTTATCCTCTGTGCATCCTCTTTCACTCTGCGTATCTCTTTTCCAACTCATATGAAAGAAAGCCACAGATGTGATAGGCTTTTACCCATAAATTCCTCAATCATAATTTCTACAAACAAAGACATTCATTAGAAAAATAGCATGGATATAAGGTTTTTATCTCATCTCCAGGCCATGCTCAAATTTCACCAATTGTCCCGGGTGTTTAGCTTAATTTTATTTTCCTTCTGGATGGTTATTTTTAATCACATAGCTAATACGTGAATCCAATCTCCTTGTAAAACATTACAAAGAAGGCCAAAGCCAGCCTCTTTGAACACCACCCTCCGTCCCAGTCCCTCTCATCTTAAAAGGCATGACAGCATAATAGGTGAGAGCAGGAGGTCTCTGCCACTTGCTGGCTGCGTGGCTTTGAGCAAGTTCCTTAAACTTTCTGTGTTTCTGCCATCTGATAATAGTAACAATGTCATAGTTACTACATAGTTGTGAGTATTAAATGAGTTCATCCCAGTAAAGCTCTTAGAATAGTGCCTGGCGCATAGTTAAGCAATCAATAGATGTCAGCCATTCTTATTGTCCCATTTGACCTCACTCTGTGGGGATGACCCAAAGAAGTGCAAGAAGCAAATGCTGGGCCTGCCAATGACTTCCACGGGGCAGCCCAGCCGAGCAGCGCAGGGGGACATCCTCCCCCTGTTAACTGAGGGAGTGATGGGGACTCAAGAATCCATCAAGGTTACATGCACCCCAATGTTCATAGCAGCACTGCTTCCAAGAGCCAAGACATGGAAGCAGCCGTCAACAGATGAATGCATAAAGAAGATGTGGTGCATTTATACAATGGAATATTACTCAGCCATAAAAAGGAATGAAATAATGTCATTTGCAGCAACATGGATGGACCTAGAGATGGTCATACTAAGTGAAGTAAGTCAGACAAAGACAAATACCATATAATATCACTTATATATGGAATCTAATATATGATACAAATGAACTTATTTATGAAACAGAAACAGACTCACAGACATAGAAAACAAACTTAGGTTGCCAAAGGGGAAAGGGGTGGGGGAGGGATAAATTTAGGAGTTTGGGATTAGCAGATACACACTGCTATATATAAAATAGATAACAAGGTCCTACTGGTATAGCACAAGGAACTATACTCAATATCTTGTAATAAGCCATAATGGAAAAGAATATTTTAAAAAGAATATATATATATGAATCACTTTGCTGTGCACCAGAAACTAACACAACATTATAAATCAACTATACTTCAATTAAAAAAAAAAAAAGAGGGCTTCCCTGGTGGTGCAGTGGTTGAGAGTCCGCCTGCCGATGCAGGGGACACGGGTTCGTGCCCCGGTCCGGGAAGATCCCACATGCCGCGGAGCGGCTGGGCCCGTGAGCCATGGCCACTGAGCCTGTGCGTCTGGAGCCTGTGCTCCACAATGGGAGAGGCCACAACAGTGAGAGGCCCGCGTACCGCAAAAAAAAAATAAATTAAAAAATTAAAAAAAAACAATTCATCAAGGTCAGGCTTCCATGATAGAATTTTTGTGCGTTGCCAGTGTTGCCACCTGCGCCTCTGGAGAGTCCGGACAGGCCCGAGAGCAGAGGTGGTGTCCCAGGGACCGGGGTGGGGGGGTGGTGGTGGTGGGAACAGATGCACACCAACCACAGAGGTGGGGAATTTTCCAAGCCAGGTCTTCAGGAGCCTGTGGTGGCAGGGAGACTTCTGGAAGCACCACAGATCCTCCTGGAGGCATCGCAAAAGGGGTCTGGCCCTCGGTGGAATTTTGCTTGGTCCTCCAGGCTCCTTGTCCTGGAGATTCTGACATTTCTTCTCCTAGTAAGTGGGCAGAAGAATGGGGATGTGGTGAGGTCTACCAAAGCTCCCTCTAGGGCACAATCCCCGCCAGGTGAGCAGCTGCCCTCACACAAGATGCCTGCTTGGGGCGGCATGGTGAGTAAGGTGTGGCTCCTGAAAGATCCAGTCCTCGGGCGGCAGCATGATTGTGGGGGTTGGGAGAGCACATTAGAAAGCAGCCCGGGTAGGAATGTTGTCACAGACCCTGCTGGCTGACTAGCCTAGGACAGGTCACTTCACCTCTCTGAACCTCCGCTCCATTCTACAAAATGCGTACAGCAACCTCTGGCTCCCCGGGAGGCTTAAAGGTTTAAAGAAGATTGTGTGTACGAAAGCAAGGGCTTGCCAAGTGGAAGCTGTTATTATTTACTGGTTCCCAGGCACTGCTGCGGACAGGATGACAGGAAGGTCATTGTGTTTGGTGGCAGGGCTTGGGTCCTGAACTACTCTCCAGCCCACTCCATCCCCCTGCTTTCATACATACCCTCTTTTCCAACCAGACTGCCTGCTCCTGGGCTGACAAGCTCTTCCTCGCTGCCTGACCTTGGCACCTGTTGGCCCCATGGCCTGACTTGCCTTGTCTCCCTTTGCCACCTGACAGATGGCAGCAACATCCTCCTTCCCTGGTCCCCAAAAGAATGAGCACCCCCATAGCTTGGGGGCTCAGTCCCACAGGCCTGGACTGCTGAGGTCCCAGCCCATGGCCCCAGCACTTGGAAAGGACTTGCCTCGCTGTAGGGCTCAGAGCTGCAGGGAAAAGGACAGAGGAGGGGGCGCTTCCCAGTCCCTGGGACTTAAGCTCTCCTTCTCTTGTGAAATCCACAGCCGGCAGAAGGAAGCGCAGAGTCCCAGCAGTGTCTGGGGCAGACGCACACCCCCTTCGTGGGGTTAGGACTCTTCATTTTGTGTAAGAAAGGCTCTGTCCCAGTCTGGGCCACCACCTGAGACCCAAAGAAAGCTTGGGCCTCGCTGAGCCTGCCCCCCTGACAGCTGGGGGCTAGCAGCCCAGTCCAAGGGGCTTTGGGAGCAGGGCTCCCAGAGGCATTCGGAGAAGCTGCGAGAGAGGCTGTGAAACACTGAGAGGATGGAGGAAGAGGAAGTGGCCCCCTTCCCTGACTGGCCTGACAGACACCTGTGGAGGCCCTCCTTCCTGTGAGGGACCGGGCCCAGGGCTCAGACCTTCAAGCCTCCCATCTCCCCAGACCACAGCCCAGAGGTGTGAAAGACAGAAAAAAAAAAACAGGGGGAGGGGTGGCAGAGAAGAGACAGGTGCACATTTCACACCTTGACCACAGGTGGGGCTCGGAGCAGCTTCGCTCTGACTAACTTCCTTCTGAAGCTTCCCCACTGGTGTCTCGGGAGGCCAGAAGCAGAAGGGTGCAGCTACCAACACTTAGGGTGCAGGCTCCTGGCTAGGTGGGTCTTCCCCACGGCTGGGCCTGCTTGGGAGCTGGTCTGGGGACTGCTTGGGATAGGAGAGGGCCGAGTTAGTGGGCCAGACAAGGTTCTTAGCTCGGCACCTTCTGAGGCATGTGAGCTGTGAAAGACAGCAGTGGCCGACTGCAGACCTGACCTTCTGTGGCCTTGGGAGGGGCTGGTCTGGAAAGTTACTAGAAGGGGAGGAAACTGCTGCTCGCTGGGTTCTTTACCCTGTGCCATATGTATTGTTTACAGTTCACAGAGCAGCCCTGACACAGGTGGACTAGCTTTATCCCTACTTTTCAAATGAGGGAACCAAGGCAGAGAGGTAAAATGATTCACCTAAGGTGACACAGTGGGGCAGCCAGAGGATTCGGCCAGGACTGGCCAAACCCTCCTAGCTAAGGCATGGGGCAGCCTTCCCGAAGGATCCGTCCTCCAGCCACGTCCACAGGGCAGCACACTCCGTCCCAGGGCTCCCCTGACATGGAAGGGCTCCCAGGGACTCTGGGTTTGTGGCCAGTATCCCTCACACTCAGCATTCTCAGATATGCTTCTACTAAGGGCTGAGCCCTTTGTGGAGACCTCACAGCCTTGTTCACCTCAGATGATCTTTTTTTTTTTTTTTACAAATTTATTTATTGTTGGCTGCGTTGGGTCTTTGTTGCTGCACGCGGGCTTCCTCTAGTTGCGGCAAGCGGGGTCTACTCTCTGTTGTGGTGCGCAGGCTTCTCACTGCAGTGGCTTCTCTTGTTGCGAAGCACGGACTCTAGGCGCACGGGCTTCAGTAGTTGCGGTGCGTGGGCTCAGTAGTCGTGGCGCGCGGGCTTAGTTGCTCCGCGGCTTGTGGGATCTTCCCGGACCAGGGCTCGAACCACTGGTGGTGCAGTGGTTGAGAATCTGCCTGCCAATGCAGGGGATTCTCAACTACTGTGCCACCAGGGAAGCCCTCAGATCATCTTATAACACCCCTGCTGAGACCAGCTCAAAAATGGTTATGTCATAGGTCCAAGGTCACACACCTCGAACGGGGTGGAGTCACGGCTGGAGCCAGACAAATTCAGCATTTTTCCCATTCTTCCCGCTGCATCATGGCCACACCAGGAGCAGCGGGAACAGTCTGCCCCACAGCCCAGGCTGGCCTCTCAGGATATGGCCCAATGCAGAAAGGAAAGCTCTCTGCACTTTTCCAACACTCTTAGCTGACCTCCTCTCATTTCTCCTTTCCAGCAACTCAGGAAGGTGGGGATCTTGGTCCCCATGTGACTTGGACACAGGAAGGAGACCGTAGGTCCCTAAACTTAGAAATTTCACATGTATCTAGAGGACCCACACTGGGTTGTCAACTCCTGCTAACACAAGATGCTATTGTCACCAACATTTCATAAACAGAAGATCCTTTTAATACCAAAAAGGGGATGAAGGCCATAACTGCAGAATACAAGAACCTCCTTTAAGTTGAACAAATAGAGCTTTTTGTTTTCTTCCTTTCTCTCACCTGTAGAAGCCCAGTGAATGGAAACTCCTCATGGACCAGCATCAGAAGCTGTGCTCCTGGCTCCCACCTGTCTTCCTCCACCTGCAGGCAAGTCACCTGCCAAGTCCTACCTATCCTAACTGCTGTG
The DNA here is from genome assembly GCF_964341445.2 of Mesoplodon mirus. NCBI lineage: Eukaryota > Metazoa > Chordata > Mammalia > Artiodactyla > Ziphiidae > Mesoplodon > Mesoplodon mirus. Next base: position 60,346,901 of record NC_138981.1, on the reverse strand, counting down.
GCTTCTGGAATCCTCCCAGGCCCCTCCACTTGTGCTGCTCCTGACCTCCTCCAAGCCCTTAGTTCCCTCTGGCCTGGATTCTGCAGGTGACAATCTGCTTAGAGCAAGGACAGTCACATCTTCTGGCCACAGGAGGCGGGGAAGGACCTCGCTGCCTCACAAGTGTGTGTTTTGTCCATTAAGTTTGAGCTGAATTCCAGACCCAAGCCTGGAGGCTCAGGTGACGCATTCTGGCTGAAAGCTGGACCCCGTTGCCATAGCCTCTGTCTCAGTCTCCCTCTCTCTCTCTCTGTCTCTCTCTCTCTCTCTCTCTCTGCTTTTCACCTATGAGGAGAGAGGGAAACTGCTTGGGAGAGGCAAGGGGCTGCCTTTTCCCTCTGATAATGAGAGCAGGGCAATAGGGACATCCCCATGTAGTCTTCCCCAACCCTATTCCCCTTCTCCTCACTCCAGAAGCAACTGCTCTCATGGATGTGTGGTGTGTCCAGTCCCTACTTTATACTTCTAGGACAAATAGCTGTATCCAAAACAACACGGTATTGTTTTGTGTGTGTGGTTTTTCTAATTTACCTAAGTGGTGTCAAACTATACACAGTATTCCCTAACTTGCCTCTTCCACCATTGGTCATTGGTTTTTCTAGATGTGTCCATGTTAAAATATATAGCTTTTAGTTCATTTGTTTTTAACTGTGTGAATATATCATTGTTTATCCATTAGAAAGCAACTGAAGGCAGTGTGAGGAGTGGTAAAAGGAGAGTCAGACAGCTGTGGGTTCAGTCGTAGTACCTACCCTTGCTTGTTATGTCTGGCGAAGGCCTTTCCCCTTTCTGGATTAGCCATGAGGATGCCGCCCACCCCTCCACCCCGCCCCTACATCCCCCCCCCCCGCCCCTACAAGGGATTTGTGTGGTTGGAATGAGGCAGTGTCAGAGAAAATGCCTAAAGCAACACCCAGCACACAGCAAGTTCATTACTAGCAGTTCCCTTTCCTTGCCCCTGTTGCTTAGCAGGGAGGGGCAATAGTAAAGGACTAGAATTAGTGTGATGGATTACTTTCAAATATTTTCATTTTTTAAGAAGGTTCATCTCCTTTATAGAATTAACACGTTTAGCTATCCAGTCCACAATCGTGCAAGAGCAGCTCCAGCCCAGGACGGATGAGCAGCAGTTCTTACCCCTGCCCTTGCCAGCTGCGCTGCTTCTCCTTCAGACCTCTCCCCTCAAAGCACCTGCCCCTGCCGTTCCCTCGGCCCCAGGCTTTCTGGTCCCAGGCTTGTGTTCAACTCCCAGAGCAGCTTCCCCGGGCCAGCGGGACGTTGGGGTAGGAACCCTGTGGGCTTGGCTCTAGGGAGTTCTGGTATAGATAACCCCTTGGAAGAGGCTGCTGCCGAGAACCGCGTGAAACCCTGACTTCCTCTGTGTAGCGCAAGTTCCCGACCACAAGCACCAAAGCAGAGGGGCAGGCAGCACACGGCCAGGCAGCCAGAGTACCAGCCCAGCCATGGTCCCCGAGGTAAGTGCCGCTGTCCAGCCAGGCCAGACCACAGCTCCAAGTGGAGAGCCTAGGACACTAGGGGAACATCAGGGCTGGCCCACAAGCCAGGGCCACCAGAGGGTTGGGTGAATAGGTGGAGAATGCAGGGGTTGTGTAGAAGGAGCACTCTGGACCTGGAATTGGGAAACCACCTTGGCCAGTGACTTGTGAATGACCACAGGCGAGACCCCTCCCCTTTCTGGCTTTGGCGCCTCATCTGCGAAACGCCTGAGGTTGAGGCTCACCCCTCACGGTCCCCAAGGCTCCCTTCAGCTCTGACTTGGAACTTTGATCTTCCATGCCGGACTGAATTGGCCCCTGGGAGGCCCTCAGCTATGGGGTGGTTTGCAGGGGAAGGGGGTAAGGAATGTTTCTAATAAAGCTTGCTGGGCAAGTCCCCGGCGGGTGGCAGGCCTCAGTGTAGGGGAGGGGAAGGACAGTGGCAGAAAGCATGTGGGGGGCTGCAGTGATTTGTAGAGGGGCCCCATAGGGTGGGGGGCAGGAAGTTGGAGTCCCCAGACAAGGGCTGAGGAGGGAAGAGGAGGGCCAGTGGCTGGGAGAGGGGACTGTGGATAGGCGCCAGGGGACGAAGGTGGTGGAACTAGGCGTGGCCAGGACACTGAGGACCGTAAGCCATGAAGGAAGGGCAAGGAGAGAGCAGAGGGGGCCGGGAGGGCTCTGGGCACAAGATGGAAGCTCTTCCTCCAGTCCACAGTCCCTGGGCCGATGGGATGACCCAGAAGGGAGAGAGAGAAGCAGCCTTCGAGAAGGGAAGTTACCAGCCCAGCACCCAGGCCAGGCACCTGGAGCTCAGAGGGCGTGGTTTCAGAAGAAAGGCAGGACAGTTCCAGGGTACAGCCCAGGCCTCCGGGCCTGCCTTACAGAGGAGTGGCTTCGAGAGAGGCTCCTCAGACTGAATCTTGAAGGAGTGGTGTTTTTTAATTGAAGTATAGTTGATTTACAATGTTTCAGGTGTACAGCAAAGTGATTCAGTTATGCTGACATATATATCTATTCTGTTTCAGATTCTTTTCCATTATAAATAACCTACAAGATATTGAATATAGTTCCCTGTGCCCTACAGTAGGCCCTTGCTGTTTATCTATTTTACATGTCGTAGTGTGTATCTGTTAATCTCAAATTCCTAATCGAAGGAGTGACTTTTAAGGCCTTCACAGGCTCTGTGCCCTCCCTCCCTCCACAGATGAGTGAACGCCAAGAGTTCCAAGCCTCAGAGCTTGCCTTCCTCCTGGAAAACTCTTCCTATGACTACGGAGAAAACGAGAGTGACTCCTCCTGCTGCGCCTCTCCACCCTGCCCGCAGGACTTCAGCCTCAACTTCGACCGGGCCTTCCTGCCCGTCCTCTACAGCCTCCTCTTCATGCTGGGGCTGCTGGGCAATGGCGCTGTGGCGGCCGTGCTGCTGAGCCAGCGGGCGGTCCTGAGCAGCACCGACACCTTCCTGCTGCACTTGGCCATGGCTGACGCACTGCTGGTGCTGACGCTCCCGCTCTGGGCGGTGGACGCGGCCGTCGAGTGGGTCTTCGGCTCCAGCCTCTGCAAAGTGGCAGGTGCCCTCTTCAACATCAACTTCTACGCGGGGGCCCTCCTGCTGGCCTGCATCAGCTTCGATCGGTACCTGAGCATTGTGCACGCCACCCAGCTCTACCGCCGGGGGCCCCCGACCCGCGTGGCCCTCACCTGTGTGGCGGTCTGGGGGCTCTGTCTGCTCTTTGCGCTCCCGGACTTCATCTTTCTGTCCGCCCACCACGACAAGCGCCTCAACGCCACCCACTGCCAGTACAGCTTCCCGCAGGTGGGCCACACGGCCCTGCGCGTCCTGCAGCTGGTCGCCGGTTTCCTGCTGCCTCTGCTGGTCATGGCCTATTGCTACGCCCGCATCCTGGCCGTGCTGCTGGTCTCCAGGGGCCAGCGGCGGCTCAGAGCCATGAGGCTGGTGGTGGTGGTGGTGGTGGCCTTTGCTCTCTGCTGGACCCCCTACCACCTGGTGGTGCTGGTGGACACCCTCATGGACCTGGGGGCCGTGGCCCGCAACTGTGGCCGAGAAGGCAGTGTGGACGTGGCCAAGTCGGTCACGTCAGGCATGGGCTACATGCACTGCTGCCTCAACCCTCTGCTCTATGCCTTTGTGGGTGTCAAGTTCCGAGAGCGGATGTGGATGCTACTCATGCGCCTGGGCTGCCCCGACCAGAGGGGCCACCGGCGGCAGCTTCCGGCTTCCCGCCGGGATTCATCCTGGTCTGAGACCACAGAGGCCTCCTACTCAGGCTTGTGAGGCTTGGGATGGGGGATCCCCCTTTCCCACGCAGCCCGACTCCCCCCACATTCCAGGCTCCTCCATCACTCGCTCCCCAGACACACACTCCTTGGAGTCCCCGGTGGCCCCGGTACTGCCGGGTCTTCCAGGGAGCCTCCCTCCTGGCTCTGGGGGCTGCGCCATCACTGCTCCTTAGCTGCGCAGCCCCCATCCCGCCGCTTCAGAGGTGGCTGCCTACAGGCCCTTCTTACCTTGGCCGCTGGGAACCCCACCACCCTCCTAATTCAGTAACTAGCCTTCCCTGTATGCAGGGAGCATGAGGCAAACAGCATAATGGCAGCTGCCTTGGCCAGGCCTCCTGTTCCGCAGTGACTATGGCTGTGGTTCCTGAGACCTCTGTGTTTGCTCACTTTGATTTTTATGTCTAACACTCTGCTTCAAACTTTTCAATAAACAAGCTAATCAGGACCAGGGTGTGTTAGTGCATTACTGCAGCCAGCCCTGCCCAGGCTCTGGGGATTCACTTCCTGCTTCTCTTTGTCTGGCCCTGGGTCTGTGCCAAACAATGCTGCCTCTGTTTCTTGTCTCCCCTCCTCTCTGCCCTCCTGGGCACACCTGTCACTCACAGGGAAGCACCCAGGGACGTGGGTGCAGGGTAAGCAGTTAGCCAACCTGCTGGCTAGACACTGTCTAGGCATAATTTGGGGAAGGGGCCTTCAGACATAAATAAGACATAGTCCCTGCACTCCAGAAGCTTAGGCCAGCAAGGAAAATGTATAGGTGACAATACCAAGCAGTCTGTGCCATGAGGCAAATGTGCAGCACATGTTCAGAGCACTGTGGCTGGAGCCATTTGGGAAGCCTTCTTGAAGACAGAGAAATGAGTAAGAACTTAAGGGGCCAGTAGTCTTTCCAAGGGCAAAGAGAAGGAAAGATGGTGTTTCCAGGCAGATAGGGCAGCAGCAAAGGCAGGAAGGCTGGAAACAGCAATGCTTATTGGAGGAATGATAAGTGGTCCCAACTGGCTAGAATTAAGGGTTCAGGTAGAGAAAGGGTGGAAAAGACTGAAAGTTAGTTTGGGATCAGGTGAGGGTATCATAGGTTACAAGGCTGTAGTGGTTATTCATGTTAGAGGTGACGCAGGCTCTTACTAAGGAGATAGAAGTGGGACTGGAAAAAAAAAGGAGATCGGACGACTTGGCAGTCATTAGCACATAGGCCAGCTGGAGGTATGTGTGGGCTGCAGGGAGCACTTTCCCATGGCTATAGCTTGGGTGGAAGTGAGTGGGGGAAGTGACCAGGGCTACTGAGGTAAGGCAGAGGGCTGGACCCTCCCTTTGCAGGGGTGGAACCACTGTCAGTTCTCCCGAATGAAGTCACCAGTGGGCCATGATCCAGTTCACAGGCCAGCTGGGCTTTGCTAAGATTGCAGATGTGGCTGGAGGTGGGACTGGAGAAGAGGGACCCAAGGATTTAGCTGGGGGAGCGCGTACCACCCTGTACACATACCCGATCCCATCTAGACTTGTGCTTAGGCTTCAGTTTGTGGCCACTGAAAGAACACTCTCAGAATCTGCAAAATGAAGGATGGAAGGCAGATGACAGAATAACACATCCTGCCTATAAAAAAGTATCAGTGGGGCTTCCCTGGTGGCGCAGTGGTTGAGAATCTGCCTGCCAATGCAGGGGACACGGGTTTGAGCCCTGGGCTGGGAAGATCCCACATGCCGTGGAGCAACTAAGCCCGTGAGCCACAACTACTGAGCCTGTGCTCCGCAACAAGAGAGGCCGCGACAGTGAGAGGCCCGCGCACCGCGATGAAGAGTGGCCCCCGCTTGCCACAACTAGAGCAAGCCCTCGCACAGAAAGGAAGACCCAACACAGCCAAAAATAAATAAATAAATAAATAATAAAAAAGTATCAGTGATGCTAGACTAGTAAAGATGTTTGTGGCAGGCTGAATAAGTCCCCAAATGTCCACACTCTAATCCCTAGAACTTGTGAATATGTTAATATGTTACCTCACATGGCAAAGGGGAATTGAGGCTGCTCATCAGCTGACTTTAAAATAAGATTTTCCAGGGCTTCCCTGGTAGCGCACTGGTTGGGAGTCCGCCTGCCGATGCAGGGGACACGGGTTCATGACCCAGTCTGGGAGGATCCCACATGCCGCAGAGCGGCTGGGCCCGTGAGCCATGGCCGCCGGGCCTGCGTGTCTGGAGCCTGTGCTCCGCGATGGGAGGGGCCACGGCGGTGAGAGGCCCGTGTACTGCAAAAAAAATAAAAAATAAAAAAATAAGATTTTCCTGGATTATCTGGGTGAGCCCAGTGTTATCACAAGGGTCCTTAAAAGTGAAAGAGGGAGGCAGAAGGGGAGAGAGTCAGAGAAAGAGATGTCACTGGCTTTGAAGATGGAGGAAGGGGACCACAAACCAAGGAATGCAAGCAGCCCCTAGAAGGTGGAAAGAGAAGGAAATTGATTCCCCCGCCCAGGGCCTCCAGAGAGGAATGCAGCCCTGCCCACTCCTTGATTTTAGACTTATGAGGTCTGTGCCAGACTTCTGACCTCCCGAGCTGTAAGATAATACATTTGTGTTGTTTTAAGTCACTAAACTCGTGGTAATCGGCTTTGGCAGACTGTTTTGGCAGAAACAGAAAACAAATACAACGTTGATTCCACTCTACATCCCAGACAGCTCCCAAAAGTGGGGAGGTTGTTGAAGTGCTTATGAGCAGTCACAAAAATCCAAGAGAAACCCTAAACGGAGGCTGTTCTTTCAGACACATCCTGGAGAGCTTGAGAGGTCTGGGGTCTTAGACAAAGACCCAAGGGTTTATTCTGCTCTGGACATGGGTTGTCAATGAACAGACTTTGCTAACAAGTGAACTGCAGAAAACATTTGTTTATTTTTATTTTTCATAGTTACATTGTTCAGGTGGCTTCATACAATGTCAAGAGCAACTAACTTCATGAAACATGTCTGTATTTCACTTCCAGGTAGGTGTAACAGGTTACATCTGACAGCAGCTCTGGTTTTGAAGTACTGTCTTTAAAACTTGTTCTCTTCTCAGCATGCCTCTCATTCTCTCAACGTGCCACTCTCCAGAAATCATTTCTCTTTTGCATTTTGTTCTACATGTTAAAACTACAGCATCTAAGTAAGACTCAAGGTAGATCCTAAGTGCTTTTGGGTATCAACACAAAATGATTAGCAACAGAACCCTTAGTGAAGAACAAACATCATTAACAACAGGAAGCTTTTAAAGAAGGATTTAAATTCTAATATGCATAACTTCACAGCATCAAAGATATCTTTCTAAAACTCCTTACCAATAGGTGACTCACCTCACACAAATACATTCTCAGATAACCTCAACGACCCTGGCTTTGTTTTTTGGCATTAAAATCCTTGCTGAGCTTTCTCATCACATCCCCATGACCTATCCCTGCCATCTCCTTCCTGACTATCCTGTAATTCTCCTGCACATACTTGGCAAATGGTCTCACGTGGGGCTTAATGGGGGTTCCATCTTTACGAGTTAATGGCAGAATGACCAGAGAGCCCTTGCACCTAGCACAGATGAAGCGCTTGGTGTCCAATGATCTGGAGTAGCGGCCGACCCTAAGGAGGAAAAGAGACACCACACAGCAAACAAATCAGTCACTGTACCTCCACATCTTCTCGGAGCTGCTGCCCCTGAGCCCACAGCCAGACTTCTTCTGTGGGATCTCAGCAAGTGGGGCACCAGGCACTGGCCGTGGTCAGGCTGGCTCAAAGCAGAAGAGATGGAGAAAGAAGACATGGAAGGGAGTAGAGAAGTTTTACTCCTCAACTCAGATAGCCATGTACTTCCTGATAAAATCACTGAAGACCATGTGGAGGCCATAGTAAAAACGTAATTGGAAAAAGTCTGAGAAGGGTCTTACCTGAATTTGCAATTAGTACACTCATAATAAATCTTGTAGTTAATCTTGTAGTCATGGCAACGGGTGACCTTGGGCAGCTCCGGGTGCACCATATTCAATTTTCGGGCATAATTCTTCCATGTATCACCATGAAAATCACATTTGCCATCGAGCAGCCAGGAGGCTACGTGGCATATCTCATGGATCAAAGTATCCCGGAGTCGGTCTTAGAAGAGGAATGAAAAGAAATCATGTGGCTTAAACCGATTCCCTTCTGGTCTGTTACCCAACCACCCCTAGACTCTCCACCCCACCAGACACATAAGCATATGTGGGCAGGCAGGAGTGTTATCGCCCCAGGATTCTGAAGGTGAAATTTCTACCAAATTCAACCCGATTTTATTAATGGCAGAGAGCCTCAGCGGGGCAAGTGGTTTTGGAAAAGCTCCAATGTGCTCTTTTTGTGGGACACTGCTAGAAATACATCCAGCTGAGACCTGGTCGCCGCCCTCCAGGAGCAGAAAGCGGGGTTTGGTCAGGAGAAGCTCCGTGGAGAAGCTGGGATCTGAGCTGGGCCCTTAACAATGGACTAGATTGGCAAAATTATCAAGGTCTTTCTAGGTGTGGTAGAGAAGGTGAGCCAAGGTTGGGGTCAGGAAAGCGTGTGGTCCACTTTGAAACACAGCGTGAAGAAAGCCTGGTTGGAGCACAGGTGGAGTAGTGAGAGACAAGACTGGCCACATGGAGGGGGGCAAAGTACAATGGCCTCGAAAGCCACACTCGAGGCATTGGCAAGCCCAAGGTTTCCTAGCAAGAAACTGCATGGAGCAGGGAGAAAAGTGAGGTGATGAGGGTCCATAGCTGGGCAGAGGCAAAGACAGAGAAGGAATGATAATAGGAGAATCATTATGAACATCTGGTGATTGGCTAGATATAGGGGACCTTGAACCTCAGTTACTGGGAGGATTGGAGATGCTGCCGCTGGCAGTGGGGAGCTGCAGAGAGAAAGTTAGGCCCGGTAGAAATATGGACGAACTGGATTCTTGGTGGTGGTGAGACATCCAATAATAATGTCCTCTAAGCAACACACAGTAGGCCTGTCCACCCAGGAGTGACAGGGAAAGCTGTGACACAGGCGGCCAGAGAACACCAGCACCCAAGAATAACCTCCCAGGCGCCGTATCGGATGTAAGTGCGGCAGGGGAGCTGCCCAGCTCTTGCCATCACCTGCAGAATCACAGACTTTCTGAGAAAGCTGAATCTTAGCAAAACGCTCCCCCTTCAGGTGCTGAATCTCGCCAGCGGCACATAAACCAGCAGTTCTCAGCATCTTTTTATTCCAGGTGATGTCAATTTTCTCTGGCAGCTGAGAACAAAAAGCAAACAAGAGCGAATCAGAAAGTGGTTCTAAGCAGAGCAGAAAATATCAACTCAAGAGTTTTGCAAATCTAACATTCTGGGGAGAATAAAACCTAAGCTGAAGCCCACGTAAAGATGAGACTGTTGCAAGCACGTGAATGCAGGATCTGTGCTCCCCTGTATGGAGACAAAAGTCAGGGGCAGCCAAGGAGAGAAGGACACTTCTGCTGGGCTAGGAGATGGAGCCCGTGCATGAGAGCCATGAGGCAAAACTAAAAATGCAACTCAGAATACTTAAGGTTCCACTCATCAGAGACGTCTGATGTAACACCACTGTCATCAGGAAGGGCACCAAAGGCTGGGGAACCTTTAGAAAGATCTAAAAACTTTCCCTGCAGGAAGTTTTGTCACCAGAGACAATAAAGTCTGGAAAACCTCATGACCACAGGTCACTCTGCCTCCAGATTCTCTCCGATCCAGTCCACACCACAGGCTACTGACAGAACCATTTCTTTCAGCAGGCACTCCACATTACATCCCATCCCTGGGCAGTGGTGCCTACTGATTTCAATTTAAGTTCTTCCAACCTGACTCCCAAGGCCCTCCATTAACCAGCCCTACGCTAGTTAACATGTACTGCTCACTATGTCATAGGCCCTGTTCTAGGCACTTCAGGGGCATTCACTTATCCAGGCCTAACGGTAATTCTGTGAAGTAGTAGGTGGTAGGGACTAGGGTAGTAGGACTGCCCCCATTTTACAGATGAGCAAACAGGGGCTCAGTAACTTGCCCAAGGTCCCACAGCTCTTTCCTAGTATCCTTCAACACGAACCCTCTCTTCCAGATAGTCAAGCCTCAATACTTGCCCTCTCCCCCACCACTGTTGTTCTCTCCCCTTACCATCCTTCAAGACCCAGAAGAAGTCTCACTCCCTCCAGGCAATCCTATTTCCCGACCGCTCAGGCTCTCAGTGATTTCTCCCTCTGCTGATCACCTGTGGTAGTAACAGTCTGGACCATATACTATAACCCACAAAACATTCTCCGTGTCTTTCACATATGCATGTCTCAACTCCCCTCCCCATCTAAACTGACACTTCTCAAGGGCAGGAAATATACAGTTAGTACCTCTGCACACCTCCCAGCTCCCAAGACAGCTGGGCATACAGCAGGTGCTCAGTAAGTGCTTATTTCATCAAGTCTACCTTTTTATCAAAGACAGAGCTGTTACACAGATCGTAGATTTTCTGAACCAGTTCATCCTTATTTTGCTTGAAATTCTTTCCAGAATACTGCTTTGAGTTCTCAATGCCACGCAAGAAACATCCAGGTATTTTGCATTCAGAATGCCTGCAAAGGTAAGTTCAACTGAGTTTTGTAGAGGGAAAGAAATCAGTAGAAGAAATGCATACATACAGGTCATGTCAAGAGAGACTTAGAGAAGACTTGCTGGTCCCTCTTCCTTCCAGCTCCTGCTACAAGGGCATCTCCTATAAGGTTCCATTCATAGCCTTTTTCTCGTCACTCCCCGCACATTGTCAGAGATGTGAAGCCCATGGTTCCAACCTCAACAGGGGTGATCCCACATCTGGATCTGCAGTCTCCATCTCTCTCCTAAGATCTGCGTTTACAACTGCCCAGTGCAAATTTCCAACTTACTAACCGGAGTATGTCTCCAGCTAAATGTGTTTAATTGTTCAACTTCTGTTATAACAGGCTGAAAACCTCAGAGACTTTAAATTCATTTTTCTCCCTCACCCCATATTCAACTAGGCACAAAGACAGACCACTGTCTCCTTCGCATCATCTCTTCCAGCCAGCCCCTCCTTTCCACCCTGCTGTCACCACTCTAGGTCAAGTTCCTGTCCTCCCCTCTATGCCTTGCTACTACAGCATCCGACTGTGTTCCTCACCTCCAGGCTCTTTTTCTTCTAACACACACACACACACACACACACACCACACACACACACACACACACTCTCTCTCTCTCTCTCTCTCTCTCTCTCTCTCTCTCTCTCTCTCTCCAGATTAATTTTCCTAGGCCATGTTCCAATGATGTCCCTCCCTGGCTTTTCACTGACTGTCTGGCCTAACATTCAAGGCCCAGGTCAACCTGGTTCCAACCTCTGTTTCCAGCTATCATTTCCACTCTGGCCAAACTGGGCAACTTAAATGTTCCCTGGACATGAACCGATTTGTCCATGGCCTAGAATGGCCACACCTCCACCTCTACTGAGACTCACCCTCTGTGGAGCACTTCATCATTTGCTAAGAACTTCCTTTTGCATCATCATATTTAATCCTCACGACCACCCTCCAAAGAAGCTACTACTATTCTTACCATCTCCACTTTGCACATGACGAAACTTTAAGTTCAGAGGTTAAATGACTTACCCAAGTTTCACAGACACTGAATCTTTTGACCCAAATCTCTTGGTCTTTCCATCAGACCACTATTGCTGCCCCATCTTTCAAGGCCTAACTCAAATGCACAAAGAACAGTGCTGAGCCCATAAAAAACTCACACGTGTAATATCTACTTATTTAAACTGAAACATTTTTTTAAAAGAAGATGTTGGGGGTAGGAGTTTATTAATTAATTTATTTATTTTTGGCTGTGTTGGGTCTTCGTTTCTGTGCGAGGGCTTTCTCTAGTTGTGGCGAGCGGGGGCCACTCTTCATCGCAGTGTGCGGGCCTCTCACTGTCGCGGCCTCTCTTGTTGTGCAGCACAAGCTCCAGGTGCGCAGGCTCAATAGTTGTGGCTCACGGGCCTAGTTGCTCCGCGGCATGTGGGATCTTCCCAGACCAGGGTTCGAACCCGTGTCCCCTGCATTGGCCGGCAGATTCTCAACCACTGCACCACCAGGGAAGCCCCTAAACTGAAACATTTTTATCTTGGCTGGAACAATCCACGAATCCAAAGAGATGAGCCCACAGAGCTGAAAAAATGATAAACCAGTAGCAAACAGAGGGAAGTGTTTCTGACCTAACAGAACCCCTGAGACCGAGATTTTGCCAAGACACTCATTAACCCTTAAGTCACAAAAGAAAACCCTATGAGAGTTGCCCAGGGTGAGACAGAGGGAAAGTACCAGAGAAGATATAGGCAGATAAAGTAAGGGACTTTTGCCCCACAGTCTGATATGGGTGACTAATATTTCTGCCTCCAATTATTTAGTCCTGAAAGCAAATTTGCATCAGAAAAGGTGGCAGATAAAAACCTAAACCATCTGCAGACCTCAGCAGAGAGTGTGATCCCTGCGTGTGTCTGTGCTCACATCAAGCAGCTTGTGGCTTAGCAAGCCTTCATTTCAGTGGCAATGCTGCTTTACTGCAGACTGAGTACCTCCACATCAGAGGAACCAACAAGACCCCAGACGCACGCATCAGACACCACGACCAGCAAGCAGCCTGCACAGGAACAATGCTGAGCACAACAGGAAGCCTACAGACTGAAACAGGAAGCAGCAAGGCAACAGAGAAGAGTCCAAACAGGCCAGCCTCCTGATATGAGGCAGAGGACAATGACACAAAGGAGCAGCTTCTTCCTTCATTTGTCACACTGTTTAGCAAAGCAACCTGGGCCTACCCAAGACACATGTCCCTTAGAGGCAAAGCAGCCTAAATATGGATCTAGGAATCCAGAGAACAAGCTTTGCTGCAAGGGGACCCATCTAAGACATCACACGCCGAACCAAAGAGAAATGCAGAAACAGAGAGCCTCTCTGCTCAAGTTCAAGTTTCTCCGTTGCCCCTACGCCTGACACATCATTCTTCTTCTCCCCTTAAGATGCAATTATTGGAGTTCCCTGGTGGCACGGTGGTTAAGAATCCGCCTGCCAATGCAGGGGACACGGGTTCAAGCCCAGGTCCGGGAAGATCCCACAGGCCACGGAGCAACTAAGCCCATGTGCCACAACTATTGAGCCTACGCTCTAGAGCCCGCGAGCCACAACTACTGAAGCCTGTGTGCCTAGAGCCCATGCTTCACAGAAAGAGAAGCCACCGCAGTGAGAAGCCCGCGCACCGCAACGAAGAGTAGCCCCCGCCCGCAGCAACTAGAGGAAGCCTGTGTGCAGCAACGAAGACCCAACGCAGCCAAAAATAAATAAATAAATAAATTTCTTAAAAGGAAAATACCATATGTTTAAAAAAAGTTGCATTTATTGCCCCAAAGTACAGGTAAAAAAAGAAATGTACAGTCCTTCAAATATATCCCTTCTTTTGTAAGATAATTCAGATGTAAGTATAAATTACTCCTGAATGCAAAGAAAAACAAAGAAAAGTATGCTCACTATATCATATTTTTAAGAGAAAAAGTGAGAAGTTCCTGGAACCTAAGTGAGAAAATGCATTTTTTTTTTGCTTCCTTTGAGCATTAACATGTCTTTGGTCTAAATGACCTGTTGTTTTCAGTATCAATATAATATCTAACATATAGCTTAATAAAGATAAAGAGACTATTTATTTTACCTTAACGTTTAAGCTTTAAAAATTTGCAAGAATATATACAGATAGTAAGACTAAGGGTTCATATAAAATAGATAACCAACAAGGACCTACTGTATAGCATAGGAAACTATACTCAATATTATGTAATAACCTATAATGGAAAAGACTCTGAAAAAGAATATCTTTATCTATATCTATATATATACATACTGACTCGCTGTGCTGTAGTCCTGCAACTTACATGATATTGTAAATCAACTATACTTCAATTACAAAAAAATTTTTTTTAAAGAATAAGGGTTAAGGGCTTCCCTGGTGGCGCAGTGGTTGAGAGTCCACCTGCTGATGCAGGGGACACAGGTTCATGCCCCGGTCTGGGAAGATCCCACATGCCGCGGAGTGGCTGGGCCCGTGAGCCATGGCCGCTGAGCCTGCGCGTCCGGAGCCTGTGCTCCGCAACGGGAGAGGCCACAACAGTGAGAGGCCCGCGTACCGCAAAAAAAAAAAAAAAAAAAAAAATTAAGGGTTCATCCAGAACACTAGAAACCCCTGGAAGACAATCTTGACTGCCTCCCCCCAATTCCAATGGATGGGAACACATCTGTTCTGCCTTCTCACCATTCCCACTGCCTTTGCTTTTAGTTCAGTGCAAACTGGTGGCCATGAGGCTGTATCTGGCCTGAAAAAAAGGATCTTTAGCTACACATCATTGTTTAATCTGAGTGGAAGGACAAAGGAAACCTCAGAGGCCAGAGTTCCTGTCGGGGGGTGGAGGGCAAAAGGGCTCCCGTCTGCCCGGAATTGCTGAAATCTGTGCAGAGCGCCCACGCCCGGCTCTGTTGGGAGAGGGGGAGGGGGTGCACCGAGGCTTCCCCCCCGCCCCCGCTTCCTCCTCTCCTCCTCCGGCCGCTTCTGCCCTCCCCATTCAGGGAGGTAAAACTTGTGCTGCCCCCCGCCCCAGCAGACTTCTTCATCCCCTTGAAAACCCCCACACGTGCCCAGTGGACGGCTTTGCACGTGACAACTGTGCAGTCAACTCCTGTGCCGCTGACCGTGAGCAATATATACATACCCAGGCTCGCATTTTTCAAATTCTGCTGCTCTGGGTTTCTCCTTTAAAGGCTCATGCTTCTTTGGTCTTTTAACAACTGAAAAGAGAGTAGTTCGTTTGTACCCTGAAAACTGGTACCAACCAGCAACTCGCAGAAAGGTAATCTCAGGAGGAGCCCTCACAGCCAAGCCCAGAGCAGCACCTATACACTCAATGCTTCTCTCGGAAGCGGGCACCCTCCTCCGTTAGTCCGCATGAAAGATTTCACCTACACGAGTAAGCAGAGTAAGCGGGACAGGATTCTGTCCTAGGCGCTGAGGACTATTATGAGGCTACATGAATATGCCTTTGGAGGTTAGACTGTGGGGGCGACTGAGGCACGTGCAGTACCAGGAATGGTGTGGCATAACTCATGCACTCACTCTGAGGAAAATGGCCCCCATCCTAGGTGGCACCTTCATCCAATGTGCAAGCCAAATCTTTCCCCTTTTGTCTAGCACCCATACTGCTGGTTGTTCTAGCCAGAAATTCGCATATCAGGAGTTAGTGCCCTTCATTCATTTATCTAAAAAACTTATTAAACGTCTAGTACGTGCCAAGTACCAGGCTAGACTCCAGGAGAGACTAAAGGATGAGTGAGAGCCCTCTCATCAAGAGGCTCACCATCAGGATTTCCCTGGCAGTCCAGTGGTTAAGACTCTGTGCTTCCACTGCAGGGGGCACAGGTTCAATTCCTGGTCAGGGAACTAAGATCCCACATGCCATGTGATGTGGCCAAGAAAAAAAAAGGCTCACTATCTACTGGGAGGACAGATTCAAAAACATACTTAATACAGTTGTGTAAATGCTTTACTAGTGACAGGGTCTAGGAACTTTGGGAACCTGGGAGGGAGGAGCACCTCGGACTTATTATGGCTTCCTACAGCAAATGGCAATTGGGCTGGATCCTAAGAAAAATGGGATATCCTCAGGACAAAAAATTGCGGGGAAAAAGCACTGCCAATGGATGGAACGGCAGATACTAACACACTGGAGCATGAGGACGACACAGGTGTTCCTCGCCCTTCCCCAGAAAGAGCCTTCTCACTGGGATGGCTGCCTCCCTCAGCCACTAGGAAGCTGCTGAAACATAGCGGAGGGTTAGTAGACAGGACAAGCAGACTCGACAAGACAGACGTATCCGGGGGAAAGGGCACCCACTTGTGGTGCTAGCCTTAGTGGGACAGGCATACTTGGTTTGATTGGCTTACCAGGTGTCACAGGTATGTTTTTGGTTTTATATTTCCTTTTCCTTGGTTTTGCCACCAAACATACAGGCTCTTCATCACGTGACAACTTTCCAGCTGAAATCTCTAGCTCAGCCTTAGGATCATCACTTGGTGGCTGGCAGACATCCTCCCCAAGATCCTGATTATCAACAACATGAGATGATTTGTGTCGGTAGACAGCACACTCATTCTTCTTTTTCTCATTTGAGGGAGTTTGGTCCTCATCACACGAATCATCTTCTATTAGCACAGGGCCCTCTAAATCATTATGATCATCATCATCATCAGTGATAAGTATTGGAGACCCCTGGGGTGGCTGCTCATTGGTATCAGACACTTCCAGAATCTCATCTGAAATTCAAGAGACACAATGACGTATAAACATACTCCCTCCAGCCCCCACACCCCCAACTCAAGTTCAGATTATTGAGCACAAATTAAACAAGTCAGGGGCTTCCCTGGTGGCGCAGTGGTTGAGAGTCCGCCTGCCAATGCAGGGGACACAGGTTCGAGCCCTGGCCCGGGAAGATCCCACATGCCGAAGAGCGACTAAGCCCGTGCGCCACAACTACTGAGCCTGCGCTCTAGAGCCCGCAAGCCACAACTACTGAGCCTATGTGCCACAACTACTGAAGCCTGAGCACCTAGAGCCCGTGCTCCACAACAAGAGAAGCCACCACAATGAGAAGCCCACACACCACAACGAAGAGTAGCCCCCACTCGCCGCAACTAGAGAAAGCCCGCGCACAGCAACGAAGACCAAGTGCAGCCAAAAATAAATAAATAAATAAATTTATATTTAAAAAAATTAAACAAGTCAGGAACTGTGATATAATGAATCCTAGGTAAGAATCAGTTATTTAGACGATTTTCCCTCTATTACTTTTTTATTTTACTGAGAACAGTGACAGATAAAATAGCAATCCAAACCCAGAGGCAATTTTCAAACCACATTTCTCTGTAGGTGCTCAGGGGTTCCCACAGGTCCGAAACTTGTATAATTTTCACTGGGCCAGAGCAAAATAAGAGAAATTAGAATTATAAAGTGGGTTTGTTTTTCCTTCTCTCCTATCAAGCTAGCTTTCTATAATTTAAAGGAGTGTCCTATATTTTTTATTTTTTATTCTTTTTGCGGTACGCGGGCCTCTCACTGTTGTGGCCTCTCCCGTTGCGGAGCACAGGCTCCAGAGGCGCAGGCTCAGCGGCCATGGCTCACGGGCCCAGCCACTCCACGGCATGTGGGATCTTCCCGGACCGGGGCACGAACCCGTGTCCCCTGCATCGGCAGGCGGAGGAGTGTCCTTTATTTTGAGATTATGTCCTGACTAAACTTTTGGTGCTCTTTACCTTATGAAATTATGGTGATAGATGGTAGTTGGAGTTTATTTCCATCATTAGACAAATTAAAAATTGGCAACTCTATGTTAGTCACTAAAATTTCTTTTTTTAACTAGTCCATAAGTCCCAAGCTCTCAAAACCACTGATGTGAGAGTAAGGAGTTAAGTTCTGATGCCAGCACTGAGAGGCCTTGGGAACACTGAGACTGTCCCTGCCCTCACTGAGGATCCATCCCTTCATCTGGATACAAGGGGCAACGTGTCTAAGACTCAAGCTCTCTGCAGTCTGCTCAGAGTTCAACTTCTAGGTTTCTATGATTCTGGATGTAAAAAATATAAACCACAGCATGAGCAAGTTGTGAAAATATCTTTATGGTGCAAAAACTCTGCATCCTAAAATTGCAGATTTGGGATAATATATTTTGAGTCTCATCTATGATTTAAATTAATTATCGAAAAATTTCTGATATGCAATAAGGAAAGAGAAAGCAGTGGGTGTTCCTATGGTAAAAAGTCATCCTTCTTAGAAGAGTTAAAGATTTCCCAACTGCAGCTGAAATTCTAAGCTGTAGGGACACAAATGAACTCACTTACCATACAGAAACAGACTCACAGACCTGGAAAACAAACTTCTGTTTACCAAAGGGGAAAGGTGTTGGGGGGAGGGATAAATTACGAGTTTGGGATTAACGTATACACACTACTATATATAAAATAGATAAACAACAAGAACCTACTGTATAGCACAGGGAACTATACTCAATATCTTGTAATAAACTATAATGGAAAAGAATAGAAAAAAGAATATATATATATGTGCATGTGTGTATAACTGAATCACTTTGCTGTGAAACTAACACACCTGAAACTAACACAATATGGTAAATCAACTCTACTTCAATAAAATATAAATAAATGAAAAGTAGGGACACACTGCTTACAATCTGTAAAAAATGACTCTGTACATTGACAAAGGTTACAGGTGAGGTTGGAAGTATGTGTTTAAGCTCCTTGGGCCTTTTTTTTCTGTAAAACTGCCTAAATTCATTACCATAACAAAAGAAATGGCATGTGGAGAACAGTAAAGAAACATAAAAAGACAGTCCTGTTGAAGCATTCTTCATCCCACTACCGGGATGGATGCTACCAGTCAGAGCAGCCTTATTTGAAAGTTCATCCTCAAAAGACGATGGATCTTCTGATTCAAGGAGTTAGCAACTGGTGGCCTATGGTGATAAACTGGCCTCTGGCTTTGTCACTCAGGCCCCTACTCTAAAGCTACCTCCCTTGGGGCTCCCTCTGCATTACAGTAGCTTGTCATGTTACACCCCCTACTCTGCACCTGGACCTCTGTCCTGCTCAGGCAATCCACTCAGAGCTAGAGAGGAGGGAAAAAGGAAATGAGAGGGGACAGGTGGTGAAACAGTAGGAAATGCGGGTTCCAAGCCACCTCTCCTTTCCCTTCTCTGATATCAATGGTATATCTGAGGTAGTTATCAAAGAAGTAACCAGTATTTTTAAGGGTGCCAGTACTTTAAGTAGATGCCTGTGTCTCATGCCCTACACCAGGTACTTAGCAAACAGAGCAAACAGAGATCAATTAAATACTATCTCGGGCTTCCCTGGTGGCGCAGTGGTTGAGAGTCCGCCTGCCGATGCAGGGGACACAGGTTCGTGCCCCGGTCCGGGAAGATCCCACATGCCGCGGAGCGGCTGGGCCTGTGAGCCATGGCCGCTGAGCCTGCACGTCCGGAGCCTGTGCTCCGCAACGGGAGAGGCCGCAATGGTGAGAGGCCCGCGTACCGCAAAAAATAATAAATAAATAAATAAATAAATAATAAAAATAAAAAATAAATAAAATACTATCCCAAAGGCTTAAGAAGCTCCTAGTCTTCCTATGTCTCACACCCACTGAGCAGGTTCTGAGCTGCGAGTAAAACTCCGTGCCTCCCGCAAGGTGATGAGGGCCTCTGACTCCAAAGAGGCAAGGACCTGCTATGGGAAACAGGCTCTAAGAAAAACAGGACTCTCTAGAAAATATAAAGGGGGTAGCAAAAGGCAAAGACAAACAGCTAGACAGAGAAAACAAGCATTCCTCTGAGAAGTCACTGCCAGCTGGCCCGTAAGCCTCACACACGAGTCTCCATCAGGCTGGAAAGAATGAGCCCCTGTCTCTTACTCCTCCTTCCTCCTCTCTGTCATCCCCACACACAGAGAAAGAGGAAAAGAGCGGAAGGCGGAGGAGCAGGGCACCCTTCATGCTAATCAGGCTGAGTTCCTGACTTCCCTCTGCTCCCGCGATGTAACGCTGGGTAGCTAAGAACTCTACTGAGGGCGATGCCTGGGGTCTAAGGCAGCAAGAACAGTTGCTGCTATGTTAGGAAATTGACCAGGCAGTGCGGGGAACCCAGCCATATCCACGTCCAGCACATAGGAGGAAAAAACAGTGGCACTCACTACGGAATGATTCAGAATAGAACATTTGCTGACTTTCATCCTGAGATGACTGTGCATGGTGAGGCTGCACCTTCTCTAAGTTAGTAGTATACTTGCCTTTGCTATGTATTTCAGCTATCTTAGCTCTCTTTCGCTCACAGAGGTATTCATTGTCAGAGTCTGAGTCGATCACCATGTAGCTGAGTGATGAGACTGGGAAAAACAAAAGAGAAGCATGAATACAACATTCTTCTTTTCATGGCATTTTCTACCTTTGCTCCAATGAGCATAATCACTTTGAAATGACTTTTTGGTTTCCCACAGTAACTCTGTTCCCCTTCTCTGGAACTACTCAATTGTTATTCCCGATTTTCCATCTTTCCTATCTTCGTACCAAACCTGTCCATCCGTCTCAATCCTTTCAAAAGGAGGAATGTGTCAAGTACTGAGAGAGTGAAGTGGGCTGTCAGACGGTATGTGTTTAAATAGTTTTGGCACAGGGGGAAATTGATTAAGGAAAGGTCTAGTTAATTGCCATTTCTCTTTATCCACATTGAGATCCCCCTGCCACAGATACAGAGAGGCAGCCTCAGCAGGGAGATTTCTCCTGGGCGCCACTCTTTGCAGCCAGAAGCCAGCACTGCCCTCTCTAATTGATGGACTGCTCTGGCAGGAGTCCAACTCAGCAGTATCCCTGTGCCACCCAGGATGCCGGTGGTGAGCATGCCTCTGGGACCGTCGTTCTCAGCTGGCCCAGGTATTTGGGTCAGAGGTTCCAGAAGGCTGAAATTCTCCACCTTTTTGTATTTCCCAAACAGTGTACGATAAGCGTGATATACCTTTATGATGAGACAGAAAACTACTTAAAACACTGCTAAAGGACTTGTCTGTACCCGTTAACAGGCACAAATCCATTCATCCATTTCCACCATATTCACCACTTTTAAGCTGCCAAGTTGATGGGCCTTTGCTCTCCTGTTGACCATTCATTCCATCCTTAAAATTCTCTCTTTTCTTGATTTCTGGGATACTGTTTGGTTTTGGTTCTCTTCTCACCTTTTTTGCCCACTCCTTCTCTCTCAATTCTCTTCCTCACTCGTTCCCAGGCTTTATCCACACCCCTTTCATGCCAATCCAATTAATTCCTAAGGATTGGGTAAACATTATCCATCCACCAGCCCAACTTTGCTTCTGACTTCTCACTCCACAGTGCCAGCTTCCTACCTGGATATCCTGTGGGGAGGGCCGATTTTCAGTCACGTCTCCACAGGTACAGCCTCACCAACTGTTTTATTGATGGTGTCTATTCGAACCAGTCAGGCAGCCATCCTGACTAATCCCTGTCTGTATCTATTGGCTGTAAATGTTTTGAATATCAGCCCTGCCTATAGGCCCCTCAATTTCAGCATACCCCAAACTGAACTCATCACCTTTCTCCCCAAATCCACCCTTCCTTCAAAATCCCATATATAGAAGCCTCCTGGGACTGGACCGAGATCTGTGGGCACTCCTGGCAGACCCATTGAAATTGATTTTCTTTTTTTTTTTTTTTTCACGGTATGCGGGCCTCTCACTGTTGTGGCCTCTCCCGTTGCGGAGCACAGGCTCCGGATGCGCAGGCCCAGCGGCCATGGCTCACGGGCCCAGCCGCTCCGCGGCATATGGGATCCTCCCAGACCGGGGCACGAACCCGTATCCCCTGCATTGGCAGGCGGACTCTCAACCACTGCGCCACCAGGGAGGCCCTGAAATTGATTTTCTTTACATATTTGTTCAACATCTACCTAGCGGAGGCAGGAAGAAACCAATTTTTCTACTTAAAATTTGGATACTTTTAAATTTATTATCAAACAAGGGCTCTATAATGTATAATATTGTAAACCAGAATATTTCTGAGGATCCATGACATACCATTTAAAATGTAAGGGGCAGTGATGGAAATTCTGCATCTTTGACTGTGGTGATGGCTACACTACCACATACATTTGTCAAAACTCATCAAACTGTATTCCCACAAAGGGTTAATTGTTCTGTATGTTAAGTCATTCCTCAACAAACCTAACTTTAAAAGTATAAATAATAAAACTGATCGTTTCCAATATAGCTTTATACAATGCATTATTCAGTTCTAGAATTTCAGCTGACCGCAACTGCTGACTTTAAATCACTTTCACACATTGGTGTCAAGCTTGGTGGCTTGCACGTTTCAAAAATAATCAACAGAGGTAAATCAGAACTAGCTAGAAAAACATTTTCCCACTTGACAGCACTATTTCGCCTTGGGTGGGTGGGTGGGGACAGGAATGATCAATTCATATTTCTACAGGAATTCAAGGAGTTGATGTGGAAACCACAGTTATTTCAGTTTTATTCCAGGAATTTTTTTTTCTTAGCACTTCCTATAGTTTGGCACCTGGGCAACACCCCTTCATCTAGCAGAGGGCTCCTAAATAGGAAAAGTAGTAGACAATGCTGACAGTTAGGTTAGAGCCGGATCACAGAGGACTTTAACTACTGGGCTTACCAGTTTGATTTCCCTATGATAAGCAACTTGAATAGAGAATTAATATGATCAAAGCAGTGACTCAGGAGATTAATCTGGAAGTGGGATACAGACTGGATCAGAGGAGGAAGAAATCAGGGTGAGGAGCCCACTTAAAAAGCTCTTGCACGGGGGCTTCCCTGGTGGCGCAGTGGTTAAGAGTCCGCCTGCCAATGCAGGGGACATAGGTTCGAGCCCTGGTCCAGGAAGATCCCACATGCTGTGGAGCAACTAAGCCCATGTGCCACAACTACTGAGCCTGCACTCTAAAGCCTGTGAGCCACAACTGTTGAAGCCTGCGCACCTAGAGCCCGTGCTCCACAACAAGAGAAGCCACCACCACAAGAAGCTCGCACACCGCAACAAAGCATAGCCCATGCTCGCTGCAACTAGAGAAAGCTCGCGCACAGCAACGAAGACCCAACGTGGCCAAAAATAAATAAATAAAATAAATTTATTTTTTAAAAAAAGCTCCACACAGATACAAGAGTAAAAACTGACAAAGGCCTTAGTAGTCGAGACGGAAAGTTAAGGGATGGTTCAGAGAGACTTTTTTTTTTTGCGGTACGCGGGTCTGTCACTGTTGTGGCCTCTCCCGTTGCGGAGCACAGGCTCCGGACGCGCAGGCTCAGCGGCCATGGCTCACGGGCCCAGCCGCTCCGCGGCATGTGGGATCTTCCCAGACCGGGGCACGAACCCGTGTCCCCTGCATCGGCAGGCGGACTCTCAACCACTGCGCCACCAGGGAAGCCCCCCAGAGAGACATTTTGAAGAAGAAACTGCCCAATTAAATAATGGGCCAAGGATAAGAAATCTAATATTTTGAACCCAGTTGTGAGACCAAACACCCATTATGACCCTGAACATAGGATTCACAGAGAAAATGTAATGTTTATTCTTAAGTCATCTTACCAGGAACATTGTTCCTTAAAAAAGTCAAATTTCACTAATTCTCCTATTCACCTGATGTCCCTTTTCTGCACGTTCATTCCAGACACAACTGACACAGAGAAAGAAAGAGGGCATCAGAAAGCATCTGAAGCATAATCAAATCTGGTTACCCATGTCTAACTCACTAAAACCAAAGTCCATAAATTACAGCTGGTCAAAATTTATGGTGGAATCTTACATCTCCCATGAGAGAGAAGAAATAAAAGTAAGGAGACCTTGAATGAAAAAAGTAAAGGAAGCAAATTGGAAAAGCAGCACAAAGAACTTCCTCTGCTCCTCACAGTAGGGAAATAAACTTTGCTTTGCCAATCTAGAACGAGCCCTAGAGGAGACAAACCTAGGACAGCTTACACCAAATGTCCCAAATCACATTTTAGTCATCTCTACGGAGACATGGCTAAATTATGCTTTAAATTGTAAGTTACTGCTTTGAGGGGACTCTACTTACCGTAATCCAGTTCTTCATCACTGCTTGAGCCCACAGTAAGAATGTAACTGCAAAATAAAACACATTCTGTTTTATTTTTTTTTTTTTTTTTTTTTTTTTTTTTTGCTGTACGCGGGCCTCTCACTGCTGTGGCCTCTCCCGTTGCGGAGCACAGGCTCCGGACACACAGGCTCCGCGGCCATGGCTCGCGGGCCCAGCCGCTCCGCGGCATGTGGGATCTTCCGGGATCGGGGCACGAACCCGTGTCCCCTGCATCGGCAGGCGGACTCTCAACCACTGCGCCACCAGGGAAGCCCACACATTCTGTTTTAAAGGAAGGCTACTAACGTCATAAGCAACCAAATGTCAAAAATCTCAAATGAAAAGAATCATCAATCAGAGTTTCTGAAATGCAAAAAGGTTTTAAGGGCTTATGAAATGAAGATCACAATAGGGGAGGAGAAGAAAAATTAGAAGTCACAAGCTGCTCAGTCCGTACTGCACAAAGACCGGACAAGAATGTTAGTTGAGTATCATTAGCTATCAGTGAGAAGACTGTTTTCTGCCAAGTGGTATATTTCTATTTAAAGATATGAAAGTGAATTCTGAGAAAGGGACCACAGGGGAAAGGACTTGAGGATGCAGAGTTTACAGTTAAAAATCAAAAGGGCAAAAGAGCAAGGGGAACACCTTTTGGGGCTTTGCTGCTTGAAGAGGGTCTACTGATCGGGATTGCCACCTGAGTAAATGGACAAATGCCGAAGTCCATTTCTTGGGGAGCAAACAGAGCGTGATTTCAAAGCTGCACCTGCTCCCTGCAGTGAACCTTGATGTTGGGCCGCTTGCTTCTCTGCCTCGCAATTTGCCAGAGGCCCAAGTACTCATCCTACCCCCGCCGGCGGCAGGCTACTTGGCCTGTTGTTGTAGCTTGGCAGTATGGTCGGCCCTCCATATCCATGGGTTCCATATTTGCTGATTCAATCAACGTCCGATGGAAAACATTCAGGAAAAAAAAAAAATCGGCCAGCAAGTTCCAAAAAGCAAAACTTAAATTTGCTGCGCGATGGCAACTATTTACGGAGCATTTCCATTGTATTAGGTACTATAAGTCATCTAGAGATGACTTAAAGTATACAGGAGGATGTGCATAGGTTATATGCAATTACTACACCATTTTATATAAGAGACTTGAGCATCCAGGATTTTGGTATCCGAGAGGGGTCCTGGAACCAATCTCCCACAGATACTGAGGGAAAACTGTACTATCTGAGGTGACACCAAAACACATTGCAGCTGGGGATCCTTTTTTTAAAATTAATTTATTTTATTTTTGGCTGCGTTGGGCCTTCGTCGCTGCGTGCGGGCTTCCTCTAGTTACGGCGAGCGGGGGCTACTCTTCGTTGCGGTGTGCAGTCTTCTCATTGCGGTGGCTTTTCTTGTTGAGGAGCATGGGCTCTAGGCACACGGGCTTCAGTAGTTGTGGCACGTGGGCTCAGTAGTTGTGGCTCACGGGCTTAGTTGCTCCGCAGCATGTGGGATCTTCCTGGATCAGGGATCGAACCCGTGTCCCCTGCATTGGCAGGCAGATTCTTAACCACTGCGCCACCAGGGAAGCCCGCAGCTGGGGGTCCTTTAGCTCACCAGGTAGCAGCTGACTGGACATTGTCAGCTATCTTGACTGGACTCAAGATTCAGCTCAGAAAAGTCATACTGCGATAAGCATCACTTCCACGCTGGAGCCAGGCTCCAGTTGTAGGACCTACCCATAGGTAATCTTATCATGAATTACTGTGACAACTGAGCTAACAGAGGAAACCAAAGTGCTGAAGAAAGCCTTATAATAGCTATAAGGCTTTACATATATTTATATGGTTTTATACACATAAGGTTTTACATAATATTTATAAGGTTTTACATATAAAAAGTTAGCCTTACCCACTTCTTGTGGACTTTTATTTTGGCCTTGAGGTTGATTACTGGATTGCTTATATACCTTTTATATACATTCTTTCAAGACACATGCTGGCTCACCCCCTTGATTAAGTTTCCTATTCATTTATTGATTGCTGTACACTGGACTTATTCAGTAGTAGGCTTCAAGTCCCTTTTTATTTAATCAAGAAAGAAAACTCTTGGTTTCCTAGGTATGGGTCAAAACGTGACCTTGGTTATTTGAAACCTATTATCAATATATCACACTATATATAAACTAAAACGTGGTTCATACTTCATTTATCTTTTTACATATTTTTGTGTTACATGTACACACACTTTTTTTTTTTAGAGGTCAGGCAAAAGGAATCAGGGATTGGAAACATGACACAAAAAGTTACACAACAGGGCTTCCCTGGTGGCGCAGTGGTTGAGAGTCTGCCTGCCGATGCAGGGGACACGGATTCGTGCCCCAGTCCGGGAAGATCCCACATGCCGCAGAGCGGCTGGGCCCGTGAGTCATGGCCACTGAGCCTGCGCGTCCGGAGCCTGTGCTCCGCAACGGGACAGGCCACAACAGTGAGAGGCCCGCATACCGCAAAGAAAAAAAAAGTTACACAACAGAGAGTCCCACTCTAATCCCGAAAGAGAAAATATCGCATTCCAGGCTGGCTACTAACCAACAGGAAAAGTGAAAAGGTCCGAAGACAGCACTAAGGAAGAAATAGGAGGTCAAAAAGAAGGCAGATTTTAGACACCCTCTCAAGTAAAATTTACGACCAGGAATACAAGTCCCTAGACAGTGTTTCAAGACTGATTTTTTTTTAGTTTTTTTAAAAATAAATTTATTTATTTGTTTTTGGCTGCATTGGGTCTTCATTGCTTAACCAGCACTCTATCATGAAAGGACTAAGAAATCATATTAGGGGACTTCCCTGGTGGCAGAGTGGTTAAGAATCCGCCTGCCAATGCAGGGAACACGGGTTCAAGCCCTAGTCTGGGAAGATCCCACATGCCGCAGAGCAACTAAGCCTGTGCACCGCAACTACTGAGCCTGCGCTCTAGAGCCCGCGAGCCACAACTACTGAGCCCATGTGCTACAACTACTGAAGCCTGTGCACCTAGAGCCCGTGCTCTGCAACAAGAGAAGCCACCTCAATGAGAAGCCCGCACACCGCACCAAAGAGTAGCCCAGGGAAGCCCAGGAAGATAAGCCTTTTATCATAAGTAATAAAAATATTTTTCCAGTTTGTTGTCATTTTTATGCTTTTGTTAGATATCAAATTTAGAAAGACCTTCCCCAATCCAAAATTACTGGAAACAAAATCCAGCTATATTTTCTAGCATTTTTAATGGTTTCATTTTTTTTTTTTTTTTTTTTTTTTTTGTGGTACGTGGGCCTCTCACTGTTGTGGCTTCTCCCGTTGCGGAGCACAGGCTCCGGACGCGTGGGCTCAGCGGCCGTGGCTCACGGGCCCAGCCGCTCCATGGCATGTGGGATCTTCCCAGACCGGGGCACGAACCCGTGTCCCCTGCATCGGCAGGCGGACTCTCAACCACTGAGCCACCAAGGAAGCCCTCATTTTTTTATTTTTAAATATTTTATCCAGGGGCTTCCCTGGTGGCGCAGTGGTTGAGAGTCCGCCTGTCGATGCAGGGGACACGGGTTTGTGCCCCGGTCCGGGAAGATCCCACATGCTGCGGAGCGGCTGGGCCCGTGAGCCATGGCCACTGAGCCTGAGCATCCGGAGCCTGCAATCCGCAGCGGGAGAGGCCACAACAGTGAGAGGCCCGCGTACCACAAAAAAAAAAAAAAAAAAATTTATCCAAGTGTAATTTACTTTGGTATAAGGAGTGATGAGGTAAGAATCCAATTCTTATTGTTTTCCAAATGGTCAACCAATTATCTTCGAATTATTTGTCAGTGAGTCCATCTTTTCCCCACTGACTTGAAATGTCATTTTTTTCATCATGAACTAAATTTTCATATGTATTTGGGTCTATTTCCAGACTCTCTATTCTATGGTCTCTACTCCCATACCAGACACTTATCTGTATGTTTATCTTACCTGTGAAGGAGGAAAATAGAGCAGTGTTCTGGGAGAATGAAGACTTAGAGGAGATGAGGCAACTATCCTAAAATACCTATCCCAGAAGTAAAATACTTCACCTGTGTACCTCAAGAAGGCAGCACTGCGAACACTGGCAGTAACAAAAGGACAGATTTGAAATTCACCAGAATGAAGAACTTTCTAGAAATTACACATATTCAACACTGCATTGTGTTGCTTCATGAAGTTGTACACTCCTGGCCACTAAAAGAGCTGTTATACAGAGGATTCATGCATTGGATAGAGCTGGACTCCCATGATTCTAAGCTCTCTTTTCACAATTCTCATTTTATGACTAACCAAATTATACACTCTGTAGACTCTAAGTGACATAAACATATACTTTTTGAGAAAGTCGTTTTGCCAACAGAGTAAGACTAAACTAAGAGAAAAGAGAATTTTTCAAATCTCACCAATAATCATCCTGGATCTTCCAACGCCCATCCTTTCTTTCGGACATGTCCACGTCTGTAGTCAGGACAAGGATATACGTTTGAAAGGAAACCAGAACCAGTTAGATGTTTCTACATTCTGCATTTACCTTTGAGCAGCTTCTTCACCCCAACTTAAAGCCAAAACTTTGCTCTATGAAATGAGAAGTATTTAAATTTGTTTATTGCTGACCTTTCTCCCACCTTGCCCCACCAAGGTTCTTCGTTGATCCATTAGAAAACCCAAAGCCCACAGCGGCCCCTGATGTTAAGCCACCTCTACCGCCAGCTGTTATAGAGATGTGCGGGGAGGACAATCATTCATTTATCAGCCCCCAGATCAATTTTCTCCCACTGTAAGGCTTTTAGCATGTACTACTCCGTCCCCGGCCCAATGCTCTTCTGACCCCAAATGTATTCCCACCACCCCCTACATCACCACCGGCCCTCCCCTGTCCCCCACATCTTCATTCCCCCTACTCCCGCCTCATGCCCCAAGGAAGTCTTCCATCAGGCTTTCACACGCCCCCACCCCCACCCACGCCACCCGCGTACCCTCCACCACCTCCCTACTCCTGCTCATAGCCCGTCTTACACAGACCAGGCCACACCCCGACACACACCTCAATCCAACTCACACTCTCCCCATCCCCCTACTCACGCAGGGAATCAGGTCACCCTCCCCCCACACCTCCACCTTCCGCCCCAGCTGGGCCCCAAACCCTCCGCTTACCATCACACTCTGCCGCCTCGAAGCTCCACCCTCTCCACCTCCCCTCTAAGGCCCCTCTACCTCTCCACCGCCCCCAACACTGCGCCCCCCCCGCCCCGCCCCCGCCAGCTTTGCACCAATCAAGCCTAGACTCCTCCTCCATCTCAGCGCCCCCAGCCAGCCTTGCACCAATCAAGTCTCGACTCCTCCCCTCCCCCCACCCCCACCCCCACCCCCACCCCCACCCCCACCCCCGCCCCCGCCACTCTCGCCTTCTCTCCCCACGAAGTCTTACACCAACAGGCCTGGAGCCCTCCCCCCTCCTGGCAGTTTTGCACCATCGGTCCTAGACCCATCCCCCCATCTCGCCTCCCAGCGCCCCCAGCCGGCCTTGCACCAATTGGGCCTTGACTCCTCCGCTCCCCGCTCCCACGCCTGTCTCTCGCCCCTAGCTGATCAGGCATCGACCCCCCCCACGCACACCCCTACCCACCCTCCACCTGCCCCTACTTCCACACGTTACTCCAACCTCTATCAGCCTGCTGGCCTTCCACCACTCAGGCCTAGAGTGCCCCCTACAACTGTACGCCACCTCCCAGGCCTCTACTCCCTAATGCACCAACTGGTATCTCTGCCCCCCATCCCCCATCTTTGCTTTAGCGGAGTTAATATCACTAACACACACAAAAAAATTCCTCCTTCCAAAAGCTTTAAGTGGAAACGGGCAAAATATTTTGCCAAAATCTCAGTCTCAAGGCTCACGGACAGAGTATCCAGGGCTTACGGTGGTCCTGACTTTGTCAGCTCAACTAGGTAGGACGAGCGTGAAGATTGTTTCCGCTTCGGTACTCTCCCTTCACCCACCTGCTTCTGAGGCCTCTGGCCTGATCGAATCACCGCCGCTCTCCTATGACCGGGAGTGGAAGGTGTGCAAGGTACCGAGCAACTGTGAAACATGCCATTTTTATAGAGCCCAGGCTCAGCGGAACTGACGTATTCCTTGCCTTCTCTGTACCCACCTATCACAGTGCAGTAACTAGGCAATTTCGCAGCTATGAACTCAAACTTGGCACCCAGTTATAGTGCTTCCGGAATCAAGGTTACCACTTCCACGAGGTATCGCTAATTTTACCAGAACGTACCATTTCACACACAGGGTACAAGCCCATTTCTGTAGTTTGGTGATCCCTAAATTAATTTTGGGGGCGACAGGGAAGAACCGAGTCGAATCCTCCCGAACAAAGTTTCATCCTTGTGAGGACTTGGATAAGCGAGCCCCATTCCTTGCTTGATTTGCCCAACTAGTCCGTTAGCCTCCCTCCAAACACAGCGGAGGTGCGGGAGGGGGGTGGGGGGAGCGGTCAGATCCCTTGATAAGAGTGAGGCAGCAACCCAAAAGTGCCAGGCAACACTGAACTATGATGTTTGCTTCCAGACCCCTCCGAACTCCGGAGATAAAGAGAAATTAGTTACTTGAAGCTTTCTGGCACTCACTCCCGACACACCAAGAATAACAAACGGGGGCAGCAAAGCCTTTCTAGATTGTGCCCGTTTCTCTGGCAAAAACCCATACATCTCATAATTTAAGCATTTGGCCAACAGAATACATATAAAACGTCCCTGCATTTAAAAACATTAATGACATTGAGCTTATTTCATGCTAGGCTCTGTTCCAAGTGTTTTTATGTGGATTTAATCCTTACGACACTTTTAAAAAGTAGGCAGTGTTAGCACTCATTTTACAGAGATCACATGGCTAAAAAGTGGCAGGGAGCTAGAATGCAAATTCCAGCAGAACTAGTTAATCTTAAGCACCAAACTGCCTACATATAAAAAGGTACTTTCTGGGGCTTCCCTGTGGCGCAGTGGTTGAGAGTCCACCTGCTGATGCAGGGGACATGGGTTCGTGCCCCGGTCCGGGAGGATCCCACATGCCGCGGAGCGGCTGGGCCCGTGAGCCATGGCCGCTGAGCCTGCGCGTCCGGAGCTTGTGCTCCTCAACGGGAGAGGCCACAGCAGTGAGAGGCCCGAGCACTGAAAAAAAAAAAAAAAGGTACTTTCTGAGTTGATAGGGAATGGGATAAGAAGGGCTTATCATTATAACCTTATCACTTACAACAAACTTGCAAATTTACCTCTACAAGCCTATTCCATAAAAATGGGGCTTACATAACTGTGTGCCTCAGAGGTTTGGGCAAAGAATCTGAACATTAGCTGTAGTTAATATTAAGAGGCATGTGCTTCAAGTAAAGAGTGGGTTTAGGATTGGAATCAAATGGTAAGTTACACAAGTTTATTCAAGGTGCAGAAGCAACTCCTTTAGACTGAAGGCAGGAGGAGCTGAAGTAGACTGGAAATAACTGATGCAGATTCCTAATAGATAGAAGAGGGTGGGGGTAAGAACTTAATTATGGGGACTTCCCTGGTGGTCCAGTGGTTAAGAATCCACCTTCCAGTGCAGAGGACACATGTTCAATCCCTGGTAGGGGAACTAAGATGCCACATGTCGTGGGGCAACTAAACCTGCACGCCGCAACTACTGAGCCCACGCACTCTAGAGCCCGCACGCCACAACTAGAGAAGCCCGTGTGCCACAACGAAAAGACCCTGTGCGCCACAAGGAAAAGACCCCACACGCCACAACTAAGCCCCAATGCAGTCAAATAGACAAACAGATATTAGAAAAAAAAAGAACTTATGACTAATCTACTGGACATCTTTCTTGCCCCATCTTCCAAGAAACAAACACTAACCCACATTAGGGCTTTGAGGGTCTCAATCCACAGAACTTGGGAGGTAAATTACCTAACATGTTATTGAAAAAAAATTGGTTATATCTCTGAGAAAACAGGCAGCTAAACAGCCTGTTCTGGTCCCTGATGCATGGATATCCTCCTCCCTCATACTGGTGGTTGAGTTCAATCACCATACAGAGTGGGAAGGAATAGTCCACATAAAAGAATGAGACTACAAGGGTAGATGAAGAAGCCAGAATGGTTATAAGCTGAACAGGAACAAACACAAATGCGTGTGCTGGGAGTCTCAGGCTTTGTTAAGTCTTAATGGATCATACACCAACCTGACCCATGCTCCACCACACTTGGCTGAGAAAACAAAATAATTCTTACTATCATAGCTGCACTGTAGGGAAATCTGGTCCTTTTGTTGTTTGGAGCTGTTCAAATATAGATTTCATCACTGGAGGACCCTATTATTCCATCCAATGCTCAATTTAACAGAACACAAAATACATCAGCCATATTAAGGGCAAATCATTCATTTATTGTTTAAAGATTGCAAGACAACATCTGAATTTCTGTAGCACAATTTAAATGTTTTACTTTTTTGATAAAGCAGAGTATAATAGAAAAAACAGTTAGTTTCCAGTAATATCTATAACTCTATTCAGAATTAAGTCTTCCACAGACATGTTACCTGGAAACAAAAGCCTGTTACAATAAGCAAAGCTTCAACCAGAGCGGCTACTTTTCGGGCCAGGGAAAGGTTCATCCCTATAGGAGGATGATGTGCTATGTAAAATGGCTGCAAGGTCACAGCCTTGAGGGCGTTGAAAGTCTATTATCCTATTCCACATTAAGTAGTTTGGTGAACTTCAAACGTCCGTTCATCTGCAACCAAGCTGGCAACCTTTAACTGATATTTCAAGCAGGTAAAAAATAAATTAAAAGAAATCCCTACACTGATGTTCCTTGATTTACACTGTTAAATGGTTCATTAACATGTAATTCTGGCTAAGAATTTCATTTGAGACTCCTTGCTCAGATTTTGGTTAACAGTACAAATCTTTCAGAAATTCAGGTTCTTATTAATCAATAATTTGTCAGCTAGGATACATTCAGGCATCAGCTGCAACTACAGAATAGGTGCACTGCCTCAGCGCTTTGGAGAGACATAATCTAGAACACTACTAGCAGACAAAACATCTGTCACTAGACAGCACGTGTGCAGGACAGCAAGACACAAACATCTATTCATATGTTGGCTTGTTTAAGCCTCAAGCCCTCGATCCTTTGTTGAAATACAATGATTTCATTCCTATGGTTTTCAATACCAAAAACTCAACCTCCAGGAGGGCTAAAGTCTAATTTGTACTCCAAACCAAGTAGCAGTGCAGTTCGCTACTACTGAGGCTGAATCCATAAAGACTTCAAGACCACGTCCAGAAGACAAGTTATTATATATAATACCCTAGAAGGTCTGAAACATAATTATCATATACATAGCTGGTCCTTCAGAGCTTTTTACCTATAACATGTTTTTTGATGAAAGTTATTTAATGTACTGGAGATAACTGTGACTTACTGATCAAATATTTGAATACTTATACTTACCTGGGATTTCATTTCTGCTGAAAGAAAAAGGAAGAACAGGACTCACTTAAAAAAAAAGCAAACTTTAGAAATGAAAGTAAAAATCTTATCACACACTATCACTTTTGGAAGCAGCATAGAGGGGCAGTCAACAGTAAAACACTGGTGAAATAGGTCAAAACTCTAGGCCAGAAATCTATTATTATTATCATCAGTGACAGTACCACAACTGTGCCCTTCATAATTAATAATCACTCCTAAGAATCTTCATTTGGCACCAGATGATGTGTTTAAGAGAAACACTCTGGGAGGTTTTGAATCAGACTTGGTTTTTTGTTAGCCAAGTTACAGGAGAATTTCTAAAGTGGGGGGAAGGGAAGAAGGAAACGGACCAGAAAAAGAATTGAAGCCATCATCTACAGACCAACAAAGCACTGAGAGTTCCAAACATTATGCCAGACACTAAAATGACTGATATAGGCTCAAGTGGTTTATAAAACCTATAAAAAGACTACACCAGCAAAGTCCCCATTTATCTGTAGAGTTCAGAAACTAAAACAAGGAATATTTTAGCTTAAAACCTTATCTCAAGAGAATCATATATACTTCACATGAATAAAAATACCTGAAACCAAACATTTTTAGAAGCTCCAATCCCCAAAATATAAAGAAAAAAAAATAATTCAGAAGACTCAATCAATCCATGATAATCACAAAACGGCTGGGCAATCTCTATCTCCCTTCCACACTAACCATCCATCCCATGGAAGACCAAGGGAGATCAGACCTTCCAGACTTATGCAACACCCGGCTGCTGCAAAATTCTATGGAGACTCCTTGTGGAACAGCAGTTTCCCATCTCTTGTGTCTCTCCCTATCATGATCATGCAGGAAGCAAGTCTGGCTGTGCTATTTCTTATCATTGTCTGTCACCCATCTGCAACATGATATTGTACAGATAAGTAAAAAGTAGTTCCCTTTCCCCCAGAAGGTTGAGGCTCAGGTACAGGGGTAATTCTCCTGTGCACACAGTCATTATTTAGGCCGACTCAGTGACTTCAACAGGCTTAATCATGTGATCAGGTTTGTTGCCAGCTGCATAATGCTCCCACATCTGTAGATAGAGCCGCTCTAGTTCCATTGTGTATTGTTTGGTGTTGAACAGAGGGCTAGATATTCTCTGCTTCCAGACTTTGCCACGAATTTTCTTCAGGCTGAATAATAAAAAGAGATCCAAGTTTACAAATCAGAGCAGAAACTCAGAACTAGCCCCCATAAACACCTAGACACCTTTATGGTAAATTATATAACCAAACTTTCTCTTCTGATTGGCCCTCCCTTACCTCAATGCTAAAAAAGTGAAAGGTCACAGCTAACATAATGTTAAACACTTATAATGGAGTTCACCTCCACGTCCCCTGAAAAAACTGTTCTTTCCTAAATAATCATATCCAAGAGACACCATGCTTTCTCCACTTCATCTTATTTCTACCTTTAAAATAAAAATAAGACTTAGCAACGACACGTCTATTCCTACGTACTACTGGTTAGAACATAAACTGTTTACCCTTTTAATACGCAACTTAGCAATGTGTCTATTAGAACCATAAATGTTCATAACCCTATGACCTATCAATAACACTTTTAAATCTATTCAACAGAAATAATCAGAGATGCAGACATACCTGACCATGCAAAGATGTTCACTGAAGCATCATTTACAATAGCTAAGGCACAAACATAAGATGGAAGCATTCGTTTTATGAATGTTTTAATGAAATAGGAAAACACTCAAGGGGAAAAAATGCAGTACGTCTACTGCTTTAATTTTCCCCTTGTACATGAACTGAGTTGTTTATTTAGATATAAAAAAAAGTGTTCCTAATATCACCAAGACTATGGCTCTGTTCAGAAACAGGAAAAAAAAGCAATCAATTCTTCTGGGGAAAGAGGATAGAATTCTCTCTCTCCTCCTGTTGTGAATATATCATTTGTCATGAGACTATTCTTATACAGAGAGAGTTATTACTTTAGAACCAGAAGTTGGAATACTCTTGTGCATTTTTAAAAACAATTAATAAAAAGGTTGTTTTAATATTTTTTTTTGTGCCAGAACTAGTAAAACAGCTATGCATATCTGTTGGCCTCAACCCAACCATGACCATATTAATGTTATCTTCCAAATAAAAATACCTTTGTGTTATTTTTAAAGTTCTCTATGTCGGCTTCCCTGGTGGTGCAGTGGTTAAGAATCCGCCTGCCAATGCAGGGGACACAGGTTCGAGCCCTGGTCCAGGAACATCCCACATGCCGTGGAGCAACTAAGCCTGTGCGCCACAACTACTGAGCCTGCGCTCAAGAGCCTACAAGCCACAACTACTGAGCCCACGTGCCACAAC
Organism: Mesoplodon mirus; assembly: GCF_964341445.2. Lineage (NCBI taxonomy): Eukaryota > Metazoa > Chordata > Mammalia > Artiodactyla > Ziphiidae > Mesoplodon > Mesoplodon mirus. The sequence continues at coordinate 60,311,438 of NC_138981.1, read as the reverse complement.
TACTGAAGCCTGTGCACCTAGAGCCCGTGCTCCACAAGAGAAGCCACCGCAGTGAGGAGCCCGCGCACCACAACGAAGAGCAGCCCCCGCTCGCCGCAACTAGAGAAAGCCCGCGCACAGCAATGAAGACCCAAAGTGGCCAAAAATAAATTAAATAAATTCTAAAATAAATAAATAAATAAAGTTCTGTACGTCAATAGAATGGTTAAACTGTGGTGCATCCATACACTGAAATACTACTCAGCAATAAAAGGGAATGAACTACTGATACGAGCCAACAACATGGATGAATCTCAAAACATTATCCTGAGTGAAAGAAGCCTTCAGAGTACATGCTGTATGATTCTATTTGTATAAGGTTCTAGAAAGGCAAGACTAAATAAATTATGGTGGAAAAAAAATTCAGAACAGTGGTTGTCTCTGAGGGTTGGTGAGGAGGACCAACTGAGAAGGGGTGTGAAGGAACTTTCTGGAGTGATGGTAATGTTATACATGCTGTTGGAAGCCTGGGTTATAAAGGTTATTTCTCAAAACTCACTTAAGATTTGTGTATTCCAATTTGGGACTAGCAGGTACAAACTACTGTAGATAAAGTAAACAACAAGGTCCTACTGTACAGCACGGAGAACTATATTCAATATCCTATAATAAACCATAATGGAATAGAATATGAAAAAGAATATACATGTGTATATAATATATATATATAACTGAATCAACTTTGCTGTACACCAGAAGCAACACTGTAAATCAACTATACTTCAACTAAAAAAGTAAAATTAAATTAATTTAAAAAAAGATTTGTGTATACACTGTATATAAATTCTGCCTCAAAAGAAACAAGTATTAAACTCTAGTTAATGATGGCCACTGTGAAGTATTTAGGGAGAAGAATACTGATATCTGCAATTTACTTCAAATAAGATGGATGGCTAAATGGATATAGGAATAAACAGATGGAATAAATGTAATAAAAGTACAGTAAAATTATCAGTGGCAGAAGCTAGGTGGTAGGTATATAAGTGTTTATTATAAAATTGAATTTTCATACTAAAATGTTGGGAAAAAGTATTGTATGAAATCAACTAAGTTCCAAAAAGAAAATACACTAAATTATTTATTGTAGTTATCTCTGGGATGATGGACATGAATCTTAATTTTTTAATGCCTGGGCTCAAAGTTTTCACTAGTTTTCCTTAGCTGTATATGATGTTCAGGGGAGAAAATTTTGAAAATGATAAATAAATGCTTAACATACATCTGTTGAATGCTTACTATGTACCAAGAACTGTTGTTAAGTGCTTCACGTGGAACACTTCTTTTCTTTTTTTAAACATCTTTATTGGAGTATAATTGCTTTACAATGTTGTGTTAGTTTCTGCTGTATAACAAAGTGAATCAGCTATATGTATACATATATCCCCATATCCCCTCCCTCTTGCGTTTCCCTCCCACCCTCCCTATCCCACCCTTCTAGGTGGTCACAAAGCATCGAGCTGATCTCCCCGTGCTATGCGGCTGCTTCCCACTAGCTATCTATCTTACATTTGGTAGTGTATCTATGTCAATGATACTCTCTCACTTCGTCCCAGCTTACCCTTCCTTCCCCCTCCCCACGTCCTCAAGTCCACTCTCTACATCTGCATCTTTATTCCTGTCCTGTCCGCTAGGTTCTTCAGAACGTGTTTTTTTTTTTAGATTCCATATGTGTGTTAGCATACGGTATTTTATTTGTCTTTCTCTTTCTGACTTCACTCTGTATGACAGTCTCTAGGTCCATCCACCTCACTACAAATAACTCAATTTTGTTTCTTTTCATGGCTGAGTAATATTCCATTGTATATATGTGCCACATTTTCCTTACCCATTCATCTGTCAATGGACACTTAGGTTGCTTCCATGTCCTGGCTATTGTACATAGAGCTGCAGTGAACATTGTGGTACATGTCTCTTTTTGAATTATGGTTTTCTCAGGGTATATGCCCAGGAGTGGGATTGCTGGGTCATATGGTAGTTCTATTTTTAGTTTTTTAAGGAACCACCATACTGTTCTCCATAGTGGCTGTAACAATTTACATTCCCACCAACAGTGCAAGAGGGTTCCCTTTTATCCACACCCTCTCCAGAATTTACTGTTTGTAGATTTTTTGATGATGGCCATTCTGACCGGGAACAGTTTTTTTTAATCCTCACATCTCTGCAAGGTAGGTACTATCATTCATCCCCATTTTGCAGATGGAAAAACCAAGGCACATAGAAACTAACTTGTCCAAAGTCACAAAGCTTGTGAGAGAGCCTGGATTCAAACCCAGGAAGTCTGACTCAAAGAGGGTGCTTCTTTAAACTTCTACATAATATGCTACTTGTCAGAAAACACAAAGAAAAAAATCACACGTAATACCCAAAAAGAGATAAGAGATAAACACTATTTTATTGTATGGATAAAGCATCATTTATCTAAGCATCATCTAATTCCCACCCATTTGGGGGCATTTAAGTCGTGCCCAATTATTATTACAAGGATATTCTTAGGGTCAAAGGTCTTTTTTTTTTTTTTAGGGCTCTGAAAAGACTACCAATTTACTCACCAATGTATGAAAAGGTCAGCACCTCAATGCTCCCTCATCACTGGTATCATATTAAAAATCTTTTATTTTATAGTTAAATAATGGGTATACCTCAATGTTATTTTAATTTATTTCTACTAGGGAATTCCCTGGTGGTCCAGTGGTTAGGACTCCACACTTTCACTGCCGTGGGCGTGGGTTCAATCCCTGATCAGGGAACTAAAATCCCACAAGGCAGGTGGCAAGGCCAATAAATTAAAAAATAAATATTTATTTCTACTACAGAGGTTGAAACTTTCTTGTTAACCATTTGTATTTCTACTTTAGTCAGCTGTCATTTCTTTGCTTACTTTCCTATTAAGGGATTTAAAATGTAAATATTCTTCAGTCTTTATATAGCCAGGCTATTAATATTTGACATTAAGGAACAGATTTTTTCCCCTCTTGTTTGCCTTTTAATTTTCTTTTTTTTATTGAAGTATAGCTAGTTTACACCTTTTAATTCTCTTGACTTACTTTTATTCAGCCATTTACTCTTTACATAGTGAAACCTAATGATCACTTCATTTATGAAAGTTTAAAAAATTCTTCTCAGGACTCCCCTGGCGGTCCAGTGGTTAAGACTCCATGCTTCCACTGCAGGAAGCACAGGTTCAATCCCTGGCCGAGGAAGTAAGATCCTGCATGCCGCGTGGCGCGGCCATAAAAATAAATAACAAGTTAAATTAAATTAAAAAATAAAATAATAAAAAGTCCTTCTCCCATCCAGAGAGCATACAACTAATTCATTTATTTTATATTACCCTTATTTTATGATTTCACTTCATAACACCTATATTCTGTCTAAATTTTTCTTGTTTCTTTCACCTCACCATATAATTTGTTCATGGAAAAGTTTACTTACTATTCTAGATCAGTTCCCAGTTTCACAGCTATGTCTTCATATTCTTGTCTATTTTTAGCAATAAGCTCAAGACAGCCTAAACAAGTGAGCTGGGAAGCTGCAACTCGGGAAGCAAGAGTCTCTCCTGCAATAAGAAAGATAACAACTGCACATCTGAGAATGCAAATAGCACACAGTTATTAATGTTATTTATGTTAAATATCCACACGATGCAGATGAAGAGTGTTCAGACTTGAACAAGTCTCATTTTCTATCATCTTGCCCTAAATGTTGCTTCTAGTACATATGATTTCACCTGGAAGTGTCTCTCCCAAGGAGATTTTAAAAAGAACAAGGAAGCAACTCACCTGGCATAGTCACCATGGGTGTCCCTGCCCAAAGGACATCCATCCCTGTGGTGTGTCCATTACAGAGTGGAGTGTCCAAGCAGACATCAGCCAGCTGGCCTCTCCGAACATGTTCCTCTTTAGGAGCAACAGGTGAAAAAATGATACGGTTCTGGGGAAGGCCCATATTTTGTGCGTACTGTTGAATATTAGGTTCTCCTACTGCTGGAAAACGCAACAGCCACAGTACACTATTGGGAACACGCTTTAGAATCTAAAATAGGGAAAACAAGAGCAAGTATTAATAGCAGCTCTGCCCTTCTCAAGAAAGGTTCCCATAAATTTCTAGTAATTCTACCATACTCTATTCTTTTCACCCAGATAGCAGTCTACCATGCACTTAAGTCTTTCTTTCACATAGATGAATTAGATCGACTGAATTATAGGTTCCTGTTCTGCTTAGCTGTCCCCAAAGACAGTTCAAAGAAAGAGGAGATTGATGCAAGAAGACACAAAACAAGTTACTAATTGGCAAAATCTGAGGCAGCTATGTCCTGTGGGACATTGATACTAGGAGTGGTTTTTGTCCATGATAGGAATTTTCCATTTCAAATTTTAAATCCCCCACCATGGTACAACAAATAAAGTTAGTTCACACTTGCCAAACTTTATTTGCCTAATCTAGATCAGGGGTCAGCAGACATTTTCTGTAAAGGACCAGAGAGCAAATACTTTTGCCTTTGATGCCAACATGGACTGTGTCAAAACTATTCAATTCTGCCCTTGTCACTGGAAAGTAGCCATAGACAATATATAAGTAAGTAGGCATGGCTGTGTGTCAGTAAAATTTTATTTACAAAAACAAGCAGCTGGGACTTCCCTGGTGGTCCAGTGGTTAGAACTCCGTGCTTCCACTGCAGGGGGCTCAGGTTCGATCCCTGGTCAGGGAACTAAGATTCCGCATGCCACACTGCCAAAATAAAAAAACAAACAAAAAAAAACAAGCAGTGGACTGGGTTTGGCTCATCGGCCATAGTTTGCCAACCCGATTTAGACCTACATCTACTCAATGTATCATACAAGTTCACCATCCCGTCTCTGAAAGCCGTGAGAACAGATGGATTTCAGAATTTAGAATATTTCATATTTTTAAAAAGTAGTACAGTATATATAAATTACCTAACACTCTCAGCGGCAACTCCCTGCAAACCAACATATTAGTATCTCTGAATCAAGATGTAGGAATATTCATACTAATGGAATAAATAAAGAACCATAAATAGCCTAACATCACTTCAGGCAGTGTGGCTGCCAACCAAATAAATTTACCACAAACTTATGAAGATGCTTTTGGTTTTCAGGTTTTTTGAAATGGGGAAGTGAAGATTCAGGGATAGTAAACCTGTACTCATCTGCTTCCTCTTCTCCACCCTCCCTCCTCCTTTAAAAAAAGAAAACAGACCAAAAAACCCAGATATTAATCAGAAAAAAAGTCAACCAAGAATTATCTCCATTTTAGCTCTATGGAAAAAGAGGCAGATATGGATAGCAAAGTTTAGAACCTTCAGAGGTCCTGCTTATGCAAACTGGTATGATGAAATAACTGAGAAGTAATGCCATAAGTCAATTCCTTCCTGGTTCTAACTCTACAATATTGCAAGAATGATGTAAAATGTGGATGAGTATATGTAACAGCTTTGCTATCAGCTTAGACCATGGGTTGGCAAACTATAGCCTATGAGCCAAATCTGGCATATTGCCTGTTTTTGTAAATAAAAACTTATTGGAACATACCTACGCTCATTCATTTATATAATGAGTATGGTGTTTTCTTGCTACAATGGCAGAATTGAGTAGGTGTGACAGAGAGGATGGACTGCAAAACCAAAAATATTTACCACCTGGCCTTTTAAGAAAAAGTTTGCTGATCCCTGCATTTGAACACATAAATTTTAAAAGTTCATAATATGATATTTAGACACTTGAAGGACAAATCAAAAATTGCTGAAATCTACAGCTCTTTTGAAGATTATCGCAATAATCTAGCACAATAGCTCCTGAATGGGAGGATGGGGGGCAGCCTCAGCAAGACGACCTATATACAGAATCTTTACTAGAATCTCTAGACATTAATAATGAATCTACGCACACTCACATTTGCCCACATCTGCAAAGTAGATGGGTCAATTTTATATAACTGATTAAAGTTACAGTACACAATGGCATCTTCTGGTAACCCGTACTGAGAACGTGTGGTTACAATAATGGTACGGGGAACCTCCTCTCCAGTGGCAGCCTTATTGTTGATCTAGAACAAGAAAAAAATATATGATTATATTTAAAGTAAACATGGTCCGATATTTTTCTTTTCTTTTCAATATTTGTTTATTTATTTATTTGGCTGCTTCAGGTCTTAGTTGCGGCACGCAGGATCTTCGTTGCACCATTGCAGTATAGAGGGTCTTCAGTTGCGGCATGCGGGATCTAGTTCCCTGACCAGGGATCGAACCCAGGTCCCCTGCATTGGGAGCACGGAGTCTTAACCACTGGACCACTAGGGAAGTCCCCAGTCTGATTATTTTTCAATCAATAAACAATCCTTACGATACAAAGTGGTATAACCATTAAAAGTCATGTCACTGAACTATAATGAGAATATATTAATGACACATTAAGTTAAAGGAAAAAAGTTAGAGCATTATCTTAATTTGGGGGGGACTGCACTATGAAACATCTCACTCTAGCCAAAAAGTTCTCTTCAAAACCCTGTTAGTCCAACAGCAAGCTTTTGCTTACTCTTTTCTCCATGTACGAAATATCCTTTTCTAAATCACACCCACCTTTCAAGACTAAACTTAAATTACTGAAAAATCTCTACTAAGACTGCCTCTCCTCACATTGTTCAGCACTGTTTCTGAGCATCTACATATACAATTACAGTCTTATCTTGCAATTCCCACACATCTGGGTACTCTTACCTTGTTATGTAACTATTCCAGGTGTGATGGACATCTCATACATTATGGGCATTGTGTTGTTCTACACTCAAAATTCTTTGTACCTGTGCACTTCAAGAAGTATATTTTTCCTTAAGTCAAGCATGTCTGCCCTATTGTTTCAAAGGACAGTTCAGGCCCAATACACATTACGGGCGATTAATTCCTTTACCTTAATTCATTTCAAGCATTCTTTGTATCAACTGCTATACCACTAAAACTGTTAACTCCTAAAGAGGTCAGAGATCCTTGCCTTATGATCTCTTGACAGAGCTACATATTCACTTATTCAAGTATGCAGTATACAATATTGGGTTGGCCAAAAAGTTCATTCGGATTTTTCATACAAGCTTACAAAAAACCTGAACGAACTTCTTGGCCAACCCAGTATTTACTCAGCACGTACTTCATTATTATGGCTAAGACACGGACCCTAAAGTAATTCAATTCAGTGGAGAATACATACAAACCCAGGGAATTATAATGTGTTGTGCTGGATGTAAAGATATATCCCAAATACTACAAGAACAGAGAATACAGGTACCAATGGAGCAGGGAAGGAGAGGTCAGGGATATGGACAGAAACAGATTCCTGGCGGAGCTGTCTGAACTGAAAGCCTTAAAGATGAGTATGATTTAACTGGGGAAAGGATGAGTTACAGAAGCAAGACACTGTATGATGCCTACAGACAGTTCACCGTTGATAAGAGTAAAGCCACAGGCAGGGAATAACAAGGTATTAACACAGAAGACTCTCATTAAGTAACCTGCTGGCTGAATCCAAGAGACTTTTAAAATCAAACAAACCTATATAAGATGCCAGTTTCCACTGAATTCATTTCCTCAGCTATAAAACAGAAGTAATGATGCTTATCTCCTAGAGTTATGAGATGTAAAGAAGATAAATGTATACTTGGTGGTAGATAGTATGTTCTATTATTCTCTTCTCACCTGGGTAGTTGCCAGTCCATTGCTAATACTGAATCCATTAATTGTTATCTGAATTTGTCCTCTGTTAATCATTTCAATAACTGCTTCTGCAATAGTATTCATAGGAATGACAGGCATATTAAGAGCTGTATTACTGCTGTCTGCGTTGTCTCCTCCATCAGGACATTTCATCTTAAAATAATTACACAAAATACATCATTAGGGAAAAGATACCAAATGCAGATAACTTAATTTCAAGGACAGTATTGACCAGGTTCTGACCTTGACAATTTTCACATCTGGTAGACTATCAAGAAATGCTTTGAGGTCGATGCCATTCAGCACAATCCGATTGTCATAAATGTGCCCATTGGACTTAAAATCGATGACTGCTTTTTTCTAATTGAAAAAAAAGTTTCAGACATATCTTTTAGGATGCACAGGGACAGCAGCAAGGAAATAAATGACTACAGTTCTTTGCAATTCCCCTATAGCACTGTTTTTCTACCTACCTTCAGGTGAGGGAACATATTAGCATGATCACCAATAAAGAAAGTATGGGGCATATAAGCCAGTTTCTCAGAATACTGCTCAGCAACTTCAGCAGGTGAAGTTTCCTGATCAGTGATGATATAATCCATGAAAAGCGCACCACTAGTCCCAGGGTACCCCAGCCACATTGCCTAAAAGAAAAAAAAAATATCAGACCAAAAACTGACTAAGAACCTTCAGCAAAATGGTTTAAAATTAAATAAGTAAACAACCAACCAAGGAGGGTGGACTTCTTTAGCCAAGAGCAATCAAGTAATATTTCAGACTAACCTTCTAAGTGCTAAACCGTTTTTCCAATTTACAAGACAGAACAACTGTTTACATCCAACTATGAATTGCACGTCTCCATATACATGTTCCTGTGGGCACTGTGTTCTCACTCAAAATTCTTGGTCCCTGTTCATTTTCAACAACTACACTTTTTTTTTCATAAGTCAAGCATGTCTGTCCTATTGTTTCAAAGGACAGTTAACCAAAGAGGGAAAAAACCTATCACTGTCTTCTTAGCCCAATAAACACTGTGAATAATTATCATTATTTCCTTTACCTGAATAGGAGCTGGCCTGAGAGCAAAGAGTTCATTTCGAGCACCCTTGGTATAACCATTCATATTTACAAGGATGTGTATACCATCTTGATGGATGCGATCAGCTGCTTTTCCATTGCATGGAATCTATGGAATAAAAAATTAAGAACTTTTACTATGTATAATCTAAGACTGATTCAATTAGTCTTAATGGCATTGAACAGAATGCAAATTCCCAGATGCAAAAGTGGTAACAACACAAATTACATGAACGTGGGGTAAAAACATGGTTAAGTACCATTAAAATGGGCCCACAGCATTACACAAACAGGATACAGAGGAAGGAGAGTTTACCTCTACATTGAATGTATGAACAACTAGGCTTGGGACTTCCCTGGTGGCTCAGTGGTTAAGAAACCACCTGCCAATGCAGGGGACACGGGTTCGAGCCCTGGTCCAGGAAGATCCCACACACTGCGGGGCAACTAAGCCCATGTGCCACAACTACTGAAGCTCGCGTGCCCAGAGCCCAGGCTCGACAACAAGAGAAGCCACCGCAATGAGAAGCCCATGCACCCCAACTAAGGGTAGCCCCCGCTCGCCACAACTAGAGAAAGCCCACACACAGCAACAAAGACCCAACACAGCCAAAAATAAATAAATAAATAAATAAATAATTTTTAAAAAAAGATGCATAGGAGTTTGAGGGAGCTGGACAGAATACAATCTTGACAGAGAACTGTATGAATAAAGAACCAGAGTAAAGTGCATGGTTGGTTTAAAAAATGGGTAGATCACTTCTACTTGGTATAGGGTATAACTGAGGGCTAATGATGGGTGAAAAGCACTGGCAAACAAGGTTGTTTGTTTAGAAAGGTTGTGAAGGCCACACTGAAGAGCTTAGACTTCATATAGGCACACCAATGTTCACTGCGGCACTATTTACAATTGCCAAGATATGGAAGTAACCTAAGTGTCCATCAATGGATGAATGGATAAAGAAAATGTGGTATATATACACAATGGAATATTCCTCAGCCATTTAAAAGTTGCCAGAGGGAAGGGAGGGAGGAGGGCAAAACAGGTGAACAGGATTAAGTAGTACAAACCTTCAGATATAAAACAAGCAAGCCACAGGGATATAACATACAACATGAGGAATATGGTCAATAATACTGTAATAACTTTGTATGGGGACAGGTGGTTACTAGACTTATCATGGTGATTTCACAATGTATGCAAATGTCAATTAACTATGTCGTACACCTGAAACTAACATAACATTGTACGTCTACTACGTTTCAATTTATATATATATATATAATTAATAAATAAATACGTGTGTGTGTGTGTGTGTGTGTGTGTTATGCGGGCTTCTCACTGTTGTGGCCTCTCCCATTGCAGAGCACAGGCTCCGGACACGCAGGCTCAGCGGCCATGGCTCACGGGCCTGGCCGCTCCATGGCATGTAGGATCCTCCCGGACCAGGGCACGAACCCGTGTCCCCTGCATCAGCAGGCAGACTCTCAACCACTGCGCCACCAGGGAAGCCCCATAAATATATATTTTTAAAGAGTTAAGACTTTAGTCAATAAGCAGTGAATCCTAAAAGGTCTCAGAGGTAGAGGGCCATATTCTTCTTGGTCACAGAGAGTCCAACCCTACATCAAAAATGGTCAGGTATATTTCCAAAGCAACAGCTATAACGCAAAAGACGTTGGTAGAAATTATTTATGAAATGACAAGAGTCTCACAATCCTTCTGCTAGGACTTCAATGATTCATATATATGAATTACTGGATATACCATACATACCTCTGTTAGTCACCAAAGTGGCCAATAGCGTCTATAAGAAAAAAACTCTAGTCCATACCTTCAGCAAATTTATTCCCTCACAGGTTTCAATCTTAATTTATCATAAAACTTTTGCTCCTAGAGGAAACAGCAATGGAGCAAGTACAGAAATAAAGAAAACCAAAGGCAAAGGCCCTTTAAATGACTTTTTTGTTCTTCTTCCAAGCCACCATTTTGTTCAATTTATTCAGGTAATATTAGGTATCTACTGTCACAAGTGCTAGCTCAATCCCCAGAGAAGTTCTACGTCCACACACAAATACACCATATTTCTATTTCACTTGCAAACTCAGCAAAAATCCATGCTGATTATAAATGCAATGTAATAAATGTAAACAATCAAGGAAATAAGATCAAAGCCATTGCCCACAGGTATGTAGTAGCTGAGGTTAAATATCTGTCATGAAAAATATTGAGGATATGGGCTTCCCTGGTGGCGCAGTGGTTAAGAATCTGCCTGTCAAGGCAGGAGACACAGGTTTGAGCCCTGGTCCGGGAAGATCCCACATGCCATGGAGCAACTAAGCCCGTGTGCCACAACTACTGAGCCTGAGCTCTAGAGCTCGCGAGCCACAACTACTGAAGCCCACGCACCTAGAGCCTGTGCTCCACAACAAGAGAAGCCACCGCAATGAGAAGCTCGCACACCGCAATGAAGAGCAGACCCCACTCACCGCAACTAGAGACAGCCCGTGGGCAGCAATGATGACCCAAACCGGCCAAAAAATAAATAAATTAATTAAATTTAAAAAAAAAAATTGAGGATACAAGCTACACACCAACAGTTTTATTCACTATTTGCTCAAAATAAAAAGTTGGAAGTACAAGCCTCTTAGATAGCCTCATCCACCAGAGGGCAGACAGCAGAAGCAAGAATCCTGCAGCCTGTGGAACAAAAACCACATTCAGAAAGACAGACAAGATGAATAGGCAGAGGGCTATGTACCAGATGAAGGAACAAGATAAAACCCCAGAAAAACAACTAAATGAAGTGGAAATAGGCAACCTTCCAGAAAAAGACTTCAGAATAATGATAGTGAACATGATGCAGGACCTCGGGAAAAGAATGGAGGCAAAGATCGAGAAGATGCAAGAAATGTTTAACAAAGACCTAGAAGAATTAAAGAACAAACAAATAGAGATGAACAATACAATAACTGAAATGAAAACTACACTAGAAGGAATCAACAGCAGAATAACTGAGGCAGAAGAACGGATAAGTGACCTGGAAGACAGAATGGTGGAATTCACTGCTGCAGAACAGAATAAAGAAAAAAGAATGAAAAGAAATGAAGACAGCCTACGAGACCTCTGGGACAACATTAAACCCAACAACATTCGCATTATAGGGGTCCCAGAAGGAGAAGAGAGAAAGGACCCAAGAAAATATTTGAAGAGATTATAGTCGAAAACTTCACTAACATGGGAAAGGAAATAACCACCCAAGTCCAGGAAGCACAGAGAGTCGCATACAGGATAAACCCAAGGAGAAACATGCCAAGGCACATAGTAATCAAACTGGCAAAAATTAAAGACAAAGAAAAATTATTGAAAGCAGCAAGGGAAAAACGACAAATAACATACAAGGGAACTCCCATAAGGTTAACAGCTGCTTTCTCAGCAGAAACTCTACAAGCCAGAAGGGAGTGGCATGACATATTTAAAGTGATGAAAGGGAAGAACTGACAACCAAGATTACTCTACCTGGCAAGGATCTCATTCAGATTCGATGGAGAAATCAGAAGCTTTACAGACAAGCAAAAGCTAAGAGAATTCAGCACCACCAAACCAGCTCTACAACAAATGCTAAAGGAACTTCTTTAAGTGGAAACACAAGAGAAGAAAAGGACCTACAAAAACAAACCCAAAATAATTAAGAAGATGGTCACAGGAACATACATATCGATAATTACCTTAAACGTGAATGGATTAAATGCTCCAACCAAAAGAAACAGGCTCGGTGAGTGGATACAAAAACAAGACCCATATATATGCTGTCTAGAAGAGACCCACTTCAGACCTAGGGACACATAGAGACTGCAAGTGAGAGGATAGAAAAAGATATTCCATGCAAATGGAAATCAAAAGAAAGCTGGAGTAGCAATACTCATATCAGATAAAATATACTTTAAAATGAAGAATGTTACAAGAGACAAGGAAGGACACTACATAATGATCAAGGGACCAATCCAAGAAAAAGATATAACAATTATAAGTATATATGCACCCAACATAGGAGCACCTCAATACATAAGGCAACTGCTAACAGCTATAAAAGAGAAAACTGACAGTAGCACAATAATAGTGGGGGACTTTTAACACCTCACTTACACCAATGGACAGATCATCCAAACAGAAAATACATAAGGAAACACAAGCTTTAAATGACACAATAGACCAGATAGATTTAATTGATATTTATAGGACATTCCATCCCAAAACAGCAGATTACACTTTCTTCTCAAGTGCGCATGGAACATTCTCCAGGATAGATCACATCTTAGGTCACAAATCAAGCCTCAGTAAATTTAAGAAAATTGAAATCATATCAAGCATCTTTTCTGACTGCAACGGTATGAGATTAGAAATCAATTACAGGGGAAAAAATGTAAAAAACACAAACACATGGAGGCTAAACAATACGTTACTAAATAACCAAGAGATCACTGAAGAAAACAAAGAGGAAATCAAAAAATACCTAGACACAAATGACAGTGAAAACATGACGATCCAAAACCTATGGGATGCAGCAAAAGCAGTTCTAAGAGAGAAGTTTATAGCTACAATCCTACCTCAAGAAACAAGAAAAACCTCAAATAAATAATCTAACATTACACCGAAAGGAACTAGAGAAAGAAGAACAAACAAAACCCGAAGTTAGTAGAAGGAAAGAAATCATAAAGAACAGAGCAGAAATAAATGAAATAGAAACAAAGAAAACGATAGCAAAGATCAATAAAACTAAAAGCTGGTTCTTGGAGAAGATAAACAAAATTGATAAACCATTAGCCAGACTCTTCAAGAAAAAAAGGGAGAGGACTCAAAAAAAAAAAAGTTGTAAGTATAAGAGTTTCACCTACCTGAGAAAGATCAATGAAATGATTGGCTTCTGCCATCACCTTCACTCGGAAGTTTGTGCCATCATCTGGGCTCAGGGCATAACAGAATACCTGAAAGGCAGCACATAGTATATTTAATAACCTTGTCTCAAATCTTTCTAAAAGACACTGGGCTTAACACCTAAAGGTGACTATAAAGCTACCACTGTAGGTTTGTTTGGTTTTATAAATAGTGACTCTAGAGCAACACTAGTCTTACCTCAAATTTATCAGGATTGTGCATGCCTGGAATAGACTGCATAAGATGAGAAGTAGGATGATTCCCAAAGTCAGAACTCACATATCCTACACGCAGTCGACCATCACTGAGCTTCAAGTCTTTTGGATGTTCATACGGTGGTTTATGAAGGACATTTATCTACCAATGGAATTCAGTGCTTGTTAGTAAATTTGAGTCTATATGTAAATTTTCATCTAGGAAAACTGACTAAAAGCATACCTGTTAGGAATGTTATGCCCAGAATACTTCTTTAATTCATATAACCAGTCTAATACAACCTTAGCAATTTGTATAATATGCTTCATACTTTGACCTGTTCCTGAGGTCTATGAAGTAGCCCAAGCAAGTTAAAGTTGTAGGAAGGAAGCAGAGTGGAAAGAGCATGACAAACCCTGCATTTTAGAAAATTCTGTAGGGAAGCATTTTTTAAAAACAGAATTACACCTAGCACTCTGCTCTATTCTGCTGAGAAAATTCCCACCTTTGATCAAGTGCTGCTCTAATTCTCAAAGGTGAGTAGAAAATACCAAACACTTTATTAAAAACTATGGTTTCAAAATTAAAGGAAAACACTATCAGCCTACTGTTAAGTACTTCAGTTAAGGATTCCACCTTATAGAATGGAAGGGGTTATGATCAAGACAGGACACAATGGGAGGGGGGCTTCTGGGCTGGCTCACGAAGCTTCATTTCTCAACTTGGGTGGTAAACACCTTATGATAACTCATTAAGCCATAAATTTGATTCATGTAGTTTTCTGTATCTGTTTTACTTTACAACGAAAAGATTAAAATGAAAGACTCGCACCTTATCCAAGCAGAGGTTCCCATGCCTCTCAGCAATAGCCTTCCTGAAGCCATGAGAAAGAGGATATAGCATACTATGATGAGGATGCACAGAAGGCAACCTATTCTTCTCTAACTGGTCAGCCACAATGCTGACCAACTTCTTCATTCGCTCATCATAGTCTGTCCAATCACAGACAATCTAGAGGAGGCAAAAAGAAGTTATTATCCAGAAAACCTTACTCCAAGACTTAACATCTTATGTGTCTTTGGCCTAAAGTAATGTCAGATAACCCATTAAAAAACACTGTCTCCAGCCAAGTTTGGATTAATATGGCACATACAATTAAAAAGTGATTACAACCCTGAAAGCCAATTACTGGCCTGTTATTCTTTACCTGCAGGCAATGAGCCAAATTACAATAAGCGTCAGGAAAATCAGGTTTAAGCTTCAGAGCAGTGCGATAAGAAGCAATTGCTTCTGGAATATTCCCTGAATCCTGGAAATAAATAAAGTGGAGTGGTTAAATTTTTTCCTAAAATTAAAAACATTAGGTGCTAAGATGGATATATTGTAATAAAATATATATATATAATAGTACCTTGTGAATGGAAGCCAGATTGCTGTGGGCATCCGCAAATGCAGGGTTAATCTGAATGGCACGAGTATAACACTGCAAGGCTCCCTGAACATCCTGCATCTCCTTTAGAGTGTTTCCCATATTAGAGTAGGCATCAGCAAAGGTAGGACTGATTCTAAAGGAGAGGACAAAGATTTTATTTCTCTAGTACAAAAACCTTTAACCCCCTGTAATGTTAATTTAGTCTGCTATTATTAGAAGTCCCATATACCAAATGTGCCAAATGCCAAACATTTAAAAACTTAGAAGAAAAAAATAAGGCTGTGTGTCTCTTACCGAATAGCCTCCTTATAATGCATCAGAGCTTCCTGCAGTTTTCCCTGCTGCTGCAATACACTTGCTAAATTTGAATGGGCAGCAGCAAACTCTGGGAAGACCTATAAAGATTCAAGATGATAACTGAGGTTTAAAAAAAAATAACTGCTAAAACAGCAGTAATAACTTACCACAACAAGAACTTCGCTCAAGCACCTTTATATCCCTACACTTCTCTCCACCTTCTCCAAGTCTACTCATTCTTCAAAGCCAAGTAGTTCAAATTCTACCTCTTCCTTTCTTTTATACCTCTCCATGTTTCAAAACATAATGAGGTAGACCTCTCCTCATCTTAGTTTATGCTGGTAACTCTAGCATCTCTCTCTTCAAAACTCCTACCACACCTACCAACCAACACTACAGCCATCAGGTACTGAAATTATATATTTACTGGTAACTCTTCTTGAACTCTTAGCTTACTGTTTAAATTTTTTGTGCCGATCTTATCTACCCATAAAATGACAAACTCAATGTTAAGGATTTTCTTGAATGTCACACAGGACCTCACTCATACCTTAGGTACTCAATTACTGGTTCAATGAATGATTCACCCACTATCTACTTTTACAAAAGAGGTGGATGACATGGCAAACTTAACTGCCTTCCCTCTACTTCACACAGACAAAATACCCAGCCACACCACCCTCAACATACTTCTAACGCTTTACGATACAAGCGAACTGCCTCTTCAATGTTTCCCTGTTCTCGTTTGATATTGGCTAGGTTATTCAGAGAGTCTGCATGGGTGGGACACAGCCGGAGAGCTGTGTTATAACAATCTTCTGCTTCGGCAACCTAAAAAACAAAACAAACTATTCAAAAACCTATACAGAGGAATCACAAAGTCACCACTGATATTATTCTAACAATTGCTTAGTTAAGCCTAATGGCTGGTAATATTCCAGAAAACAGGTATTTTTGCTATTCTTCCTCTCATCTACAACTCTGAAATTAAACAATTTACCACCTCAATATTTAATGACAATATGTACAAAAACGACTTTTTTTTTAATGCCATCAGGTAACAAAGAAAGAGACAATAAAAATCCTTACACTGCCCTTCTCTTTGAGAGCGTTGGCTAGGTTGCAGTAAGCATCAGGGAAATGTGGTTGCAATTCAATAGCTCGCCTGTAGGTGTCTATTGCCAGATCTATCAGGCCTTGCTCATAGTATACACAAGCCAGGTTGCCATGTACCACTGCATGATTTGGACTCAAGCTTAGGGCACGAAGGTAAGCTGCCACAGCTCTATAAACAGAAACACACACACACACAATGCAACTAACTTTTAATGGATGCTTTGTTAAAATTATTTCATTCTATACTATATCAAAGTATATCAATTATAACTAGTTACAATTAATTCATGTCATACTACACTTAACCTGAAAAATCAAAATTGCACCTTTATAAAATGTATTTTTACACTGAAAAATTTTCTATACCCCCATAAAAAACAGACTTTCCTTTGACAACAGCAAAAAAAGTTAAAAGTCAGGATTTACTTAGTTTTCTGAATCAGATAGAAGGAATAATTTAGTCTAAAAGAGAACCATTTCAATAGTTTTACAATAAAGGAAATTTCAACTGAACTCCTAGTGAGAAGGATAATGGCTTTGTGAAAAGCCAACAGTGAAGTCAGGCAACAATAAACCTATAATAAAAGGTAATACAGCAGACCTGAGCAGGGGAAAGCAACATAGTAGAAAAGGAAAGTGTATTTCAATGACCCACTGTGATAATTTCAGTCCAAACTCTCAAGTGTTGATACAACAAAAACTCCAAATAGAACATTCCCTCACCTGTCAAAAATCCGTGCCTCTTTCAAGACATTTCCTAAATTGATATAAGCATCCAGAAAATTGGGGTCAAGGGTGACAGCCTAAAAATTGCAAGACAGTTACTTAGAGCAAGTTAGGATTTCAGATTAACTTCCCAATTACAATTTTTTAACCTGAGATAATTTTAGACCTCCAATTACATTTTCTAGTATAATTAAATCTTATTTCTTTCATTTTTAAAACCCAATTATTTTAGTACCCACTCATTATTCACAAATCTCAATGTTACCAAAATAACTTCCCATGTAATATAAGAGCAAAATGTGTCCTGAAGGGAAAAATTTTAAATTGGGTCTGCTCCACTTTTATTGAGCTGAACACTTCTCATGGTTGGCCCCATTTTATTCTCAATTAATCAGCCTAGCTCTTCTAAAAAATAATGGCAGGAAGAAGCAGCAAGCTCTAACTGAATAAGGAAATACATACCTCAGTAACTACAACTGTATACTCAGACCTTAGTAAGATATGTAATTAGAGCTGTATACTCAGTAAGATACATTACTTCAAGGGGATACTAACCATTAAATGGTTCATTCAAATAGTTCTGAAGCTGTCTTAAAATATGATCAGATATATCTACAGCAGTAATTCTCAACCCTGGCAGTGTATTAGAATTCACCTCCTAAATGGAGCCTGGGTTCCATCACAGGCCAGTTAAATCAGACCCTCTGAAAACGGGGCCAGGATATCCATATCTTTTACAAGCTCCTCATGTGCAACCAAGGAGAACCACAGAGCAAGAGAGTAGGTACTCCTATAGTGTAATGAATGGAAACCTGAACTGAAATACTGAAAAATACTAAAAAATCATATTCAATTTTATTTAATCTATATTCCAACCTAACTCGCCCTCTTCCCAGATCATTCTGAAGCTAATCCCAGACATATTAGTTCATTCGAAAATATTTCAAAATATATTTTAGGGACAATACAGGAATACTTTTTCCTCCTAACGTAACCACAATACCAATATCACACCTAAAAAAGTGGCAGCAATTCCTTAATATTCATTCAGTGGTCCAACTTCTGATTAACTTTGATTGAGGATCCAAATAAGACCCATACAATTAACATGTCTTTGTGAGTTTCTTTAAATCTTTTAAATTAAAAGTTTAATTTAAATCTCCATTTTTATTCCTGTAATTTGTTGAAGAAATCAGATCACTGTCCTATACAGCTTCCCATACTTTGAATTTGCTGACTGCACCCCTACGGTGTCCTTTAACGTGCTTATTATGTTTCCCTGTCCCATGTACTTCCTGTAAATTGGTAGAACTACAAGCGTAATCAGATTTGGGTTCTTTTTTTTTTCCCCCGGTACGCGGGCCTCTCACTGTTGTGGCCTCTCCCGTTGCGGAGCACAGGCTCCGGAGGTGCAGGCTCAGCGGCCATGGCTCACGGGCCCAGCCGCTCCGCGGCATGTGGGATCTTCCCATACCGGGGCACGAACCCGTGTCCCCTGCATCAGCAGGCGGACACTCAACCACTGCGCCACCAGGGAAGCCCAGGGTTCTTTTCTCTTTTTGCAAGGCTACTTCACTGGTGGAAGTATTTACTTCTATCACAAGGTACAAAATGTCTGGTTGTGTCTCTTTTTTTTGCCACTGATAAATGCCTAAATTTATTATTGGTTATACTCTGATTCTATCATTCCTACTTCATTTATTAGCTGGAACACTTGTATAAAGAGAAACTTCCCCCATCAACTACTGGGTTACCCTGATGTCCAGTTCATACAGGAGAGAGAGGACAATTGTTTAACCAGTTCTCAAAATGAGTTGCTCCTTATCTTCCAAAGATGACCCATGGATTTCTTCTTAGTATAATTATACTCATGAACTTAAATGTATTTGATAAGTTTCAATATATTTCAGTTATTATTCCCATTGATGCTCAACTCCCATCTTTAGCTAGTAGGAGCCTCTTCCAGTTGCCTCCTGAGTCCTTTTGACATAAATGTATCAAAACTTCCTTGCTTTCTGGCACAACAAGGCACTCCAGATTATTTTTGTACATTCCCTGCCCCAGATCTGGAATCAGTCGTTTCACCAAGAAACGCTGTTTCTTTACAGTGAAGCTGCCCATTTAAAAAAAAAGAATTTTTAATTACTAAAGTACATTTTCAATGCTAAACTGGAAACTGCCATATACCATCCAGCAAATGCTGCAATACTGTCAGAGAAACAAAGATATTATGTGACTGATTAACTAAAGGCCTATTATTTAGTTCTAGTAGAAACACCCTGCATACGTAAGCACTTCAAAAATACCTATTACTAATTTAACGACTAACCTTTTCAAAGTGATGAATTGCAAGCCAAATCTCCCCTTGTGCATTGAAAACACAGCCAAGATTACTCCAAGCTACTGCAAAGTTCGGTTGCGTCTCAATTGCTTTCAAATAACATGCCTTAGGAGGGGTTAATGAAAGAAGAAGATGGGAGGGGAAGGAGGTAAAGGGAAAGGGGAAAATTTATAAAGGGGAAAAAAAAAGATTGGGGGAGGGGGGAAGAAGGTGATATCATTATTCCTTCTCTGACCAGCCAAAAGTGACCCTGCAGCATAGGCTCGCTTGCGCCAAAACTAATGCGCTGCCACAGCTGGCTGCTCCTGCGCCTGCGCCACCAGAACCCAGGTGCAAACCACCATGTTCAGTTCTGCCAACCAATGACCAACCCTTACAATGGGACTTAACCGGGAAGTCGGTTGCCTTAAGACTCTATGCTGGACTTCTCTTACCTGAACACCTAAGGGCTCTTGCTACGTTTTCAAGTGGTATCTGGAAGGCGCCACTTAAGGCTAAGTTCCTCCCCCCTCCCCCACCCAAGTTTCCCAAAGTCTGTTCTACGATGTGTTAATAGTTATCACTGGAAAAAAAGATTTCAAGATCAAATAAATTAGGAAAACAGAAAACAGGTTTCTTGACTACAGGACTTCCCTAAGCCTTTAATAGTATATACACGGTTCCCTGAACTTAGTTGACCATGGAACTCTTCTTTCACTGGACATTTTATGAGAATACCTATAAAACACATTTTGGGAAATGCTGCTCTAAATAAACAATAATGTTCCTAACATCAAAACTATGCTACTGAGGAGGAAAATGTTTTTCTGACAAGCCAGATATCATAAGGCCAGGCTATAAGTCACATCCTCACAATGCCCGTCCCCCAAGGGGGACTGAAGCTGAAACCTCATATGACAGGACTGCACCTAGGTTGAGGTCCCTGTAATGCGAGCGCAAACATCGCTTGCGCAACCTAACAGCATCGCACTGCGCAATCGCTGCGAACTGCTGCGCTACATAGAACACCCCTAGACGCAGCAAACGGCCAACCAGATCCATTAATCTACTAGACAGGCCCATAGAGAATATTTGTTTAATGAGATTAGTTGGACTCGAGGTATGTTAAAACCCAATTTTATCCAAAAAGGCTACAAAATAGGACTGAGGGAGCCAGTCAATCAGATTACTCATCTAGTCAACCGTTCACAGGGGCTCATTCGCACGCATTGCGCATTAACGCTGCGCAGCCTTTGCGCTACTGCAGGGTCACAGCGCATCATCAGAAGAGCAGAATGCTGCAATCCAAACAAAGAAGAAAAAAGGAAAAAATGAACAACAAGAAGAGTTAGAAGCTTTTACTAGTAAATTATCTCTAATAATTTTTAATATCAATTAACTTTTACTTATCTTTGACAGAATTGTGGCTGTAGTATAAAACATTCTCTTACATAACTTGCTTGTAAATAAAATTATTTTAAGCTGTTTCTGAAGCCACAAGACAGAAGATTCAGGCATGGAGGCAAATTGTTTTGCTGTGGCAGTTACAAACCCGTTACCATATTTCTCATCATGTGACTTTTCGGTGCGTTCCTTGCTGGAAGAGGAGGAGGTGTGTGTCTGCCCTAGATCCAGGCCTCGAGCTCCCTTCAGCGAGGCACCTTACGCATGGAATAGGAGGTTTCACCCACCTGAAACCTTCTAAATACAATATCAATGGTGAAAAACCAAAAACAAGAGAGAAAATAAAAACAAGATCATTAGTAAAAGTTCAACAAAGCAATTGAAATTCTTTGGATGTCTATTACATATGGGAATGAGGACAGTCTCAAGTCTGTAATATGGGAAACATGCAGAAGGGAGAGGGTTAATCAGGGCTATTGCATACAGCAGGGATTTTTGCTGGAAGAAAGGCTCTTCATTTTCTACAAAGACAACTTAATTTTGCTTCCATCTACTAGGAATATGCTGGCTTGAATTTTCAAATGCACTGATTACAAAAGAAATACATTGCATTTCACTCAAGAGTATTTTCTTGTTCACTAAGTTCTCACAAAAACAGAATAACATTTTTCAAACTAGGTGTCTCCAGAGCTCTGAAATAAAGAAGTCAGCAACCTAAGGCAGGCGCAATGTCTCAGCCTAAACCGATGTCTAAAGCTGCAGTGAAGTGCAATTCATGTTAGCTGTCCGCTTGGTGGGGTGACAATTAATAGAAGCTTATCAAATATTTGTTCTATAAATTACCAATTAGATTTATCAGCTAAGATTGAAATCAATTACAATTCATTAGCTGGAAACCTACATAAGGTTAATCCAAAGTGTCAGCAGAATTTATGAGCTATGCACTTAAAACTAGTGCCTTTTAACATCAGATGGTGCTGAAAAGCCTTCTCCCTCCCTGGATGAAGCAGTCAAACAGACAGCTACGCTGCGCATACACTCCACGTATTAGCATGCGCGTGGGGCTCAGAGCAACAGGTGGGAGTTTCAGAAGCATTCTGGTTTCTCCCCACTCCTCACCCCTGCAGCGCGGTTGCGTAAGGTGGCTTGTAACAAGACAATTTCATTTATAAATTTAATTTAAAATTATACCAAAAGCTTTAATAACCCAACCTGGTATTCAAATTCATTATTTGGAAACACAGAATGCTAAAAGCCACCTTTCCACTTGGGCAAGTTTTCTTTCGATCAGTCCATTTCCCAAACAAACCAGCTTTGTCCTTCTGACTTTTTTTTTTTAAAGGAGGTGGGATGGGGAGGAATAAAAGAAGGAAGTAAGAAGAAAAGAAGGTAGACAACTAGGATTGGAAAAGAGGAAAAGGAACTTGGGGAAGGGAGTGAGGACAAGAAGGGGCAGGATGTTCCAATTATTAATTTGCAATCATTTAACAGCCTTTCTTCCACTGTAAAAAGGGTGAGGAAGATGAAGGGAGGAAGGTTAAATAAGAATTTTAAATGCCAGTATTACAGGGTAACATTTGGATGAAATTCTTCTCCACTTACAAGCCACAAAGGACTTAGAAGAGCAGCATTTTCAATGGCACCTGCATCATATAGGAGTCTTGAGCCAAATCACAGGCGCTCTGCTTGTCACCAGCAGGCAAGCCTCAGATTTGAAGGAATGTTATTTATTCCCACATAAGATCATGACAGAGCCCGCTGTTATAAAGATGATCTAGCTCAGCAGAAAGGCTCCAAAATGTTCAGGTTCTTGCTTTACCCCCAGATTTAGAACAGATATGCCAAATCCTGGCCCTGCTCTAGTCTGAGGCGATTCATGCCGTCAGTTTTCCTCAGTTTCATAGGACTGTTTTGTGAAGATAGCTCAATGAAGAGTTGAAGACTTGGCAAAAAGTACAAGTATCCATAACATTGATGCTTAAATGTGTTCTATCAAACACCTACCTTGGCTTCTTCCAAGCGACCCAGGGCTTTGAGCAGGTTCCCCAGGTCACTGCGAACACAGTACAAATCCTAGAAACCCAGAGATACTCTGTCACTAATTATACTCTGCTTTGTCAACCAAAGATATCTTGAAATTACTTTTACGTATCTAGCTCCATCATTTTATTGTCAACTAGAGAGACTGCTTGACAAATTTAAGAACAGGAACACAATCCCCTCATCCTCAATTCCAAATTCCAAAAAATTTAAAAAACTCATTTGATGATTAAATCTGACTTGAACTGGCATGAAGTTATTTACAGAATTTATTGAGCCCACTTAATGTGAATATGCATACCTTTTGCTGCAGAAATATGTGTTTTACTAGAAGGTGCTGCTCCAGACACACCTGGGAGTCATATATGGTATTATCATCTTTCTAAAATCCTAAAAACTCTGAATTTTAAGATGCATTTGATCCCACCAATTTCAGATAAAAGACTACAGGCCTTGCTATAGCTTCTCCTCTCCCCAAATGTTAGTCACGTTAAAAAAAAAAAAAGCATCAAATGTTTGTTCAACTATTTTGTTCAAGGTTATGATGAACCACTACTATATCGAGGGTCAAAAATTTTCCATAGTGGAAAAAAGGATTTAGCTGTGATTAGTTATTGGCAAACCTACCCTTAGGCTGTCAGACCTATGTAGAAAACTTGACTTCATTTCACTATTAGACAAAAGGATTACTATCCAACCAAAGCTTTAATCCTGGCACCTGGCACTAGATTACTCATTAGTATTAACTGCCATTAGAGTTGAGTGGGCGAATAATGAAAAGCAGTCGACTCGGCTTTTTATTAGCAGCACAATTGTGTTGCTAGTCATCTGACTCACCAGTCCGTTCATCAGTATGAAAGACACATCAGAACAGTGAGCTTAAATTTTTTATTTGTCCTTGGTTTGCCTTGTCAGTCAACAAGCAAAGACAATGGCAATAAGGAGTAAGCTTATCATTCCAAACTGTTCCACGTGTGGAAGAGCCTTACACTAAATCCTAGGAAGTGAAATTTTGTCAACTGTGCCAAAGTATCATCATATATACTATTCTATGTGCAACTGTATTATGGTTTCCACAATCAGGTGATTAATTTTACTGATAAACAGCTTTTATGATTGTATATTATCATCCATCAAGTGAACAAAAAGTCAGCCAGCAAAGAATAGGCTGCCACAGAACACCCTTACGGTTGGCCATACTGAGTCAGTTCCATGAGCTACCTGATCTGTCTGTCCATGGAGCAGGCAAGTGTTTTAGTCCATTACATTATAATTTTATTTACAAGCAAAACTAGTGTTTTGGAAGAAAATGGTGGTCTCCCGTGACCTCAAGCACAAAAGGCTAATACTAATCCTCACAGGTATCATTAATCTTATTACAGACTTAGCATCCTCTAATGAGTCTATTTTTCAACCCTATTTATACTCTCAGAAGTAATGAATTCTATAATCTTGCTATCTACTTTGTATGATTTTTCCCCCTAAACTTTAAGCGCTACCATTATGTTTTGGCAGACCATGACTGAACAATCCAATCTGTTCAAACAAACTCCTCCTACTATATCTCATTATCGTGGTTATACCTCTTTGGACTTTTACCAATTCCTATGCCTTTTCTGAGCCATAATAATCAGAAGTCTTGCAATAATTCTCCAACAATGACCCTAATGGGCTATACATCTTAGCCAACTGTTGCATAATTTTACCCTCTAGTTTCTATAAACTCTTGGATGCGTGCCATCCAAGTACTGACAGTGTATGTATCTATATTTAGTTATATCATCTAGACCCATTACAGCATACTAAATCAAGTTAACACAATGCCCACAGTTAAAAATAGATTATCTTCAAGATCACTATAAAATAATCAATAAGGCAGTTTTAGAAAAAGGTAAAACGTATCATATTAAATATAATAGTGATATCCAATTCTCCCATTGGAAATCCAAACCTTCATGCATGAATAACTAATTTCCAGAAAATTCAAGGATACCACTATTCTCCCCAAAGTTCAAAACCTAAGACATCAGTTCTGCTTCATTAGTCACATCTAAACAATATCTGCTAAGAGAATCACAATTCTCAAATCCGGCCCATTGTATCCATTCCTAGGTTAATATCTTCTATGCAAACCTTTATTCAATTCAACAATATGCCTGGAACTGTAGGGAAATAAATTAATAGAATCCTTATCTTCAAAGGGCTTACAATCTATGTGGAAAGACAAAACACATACATACTAAATAGCCACATAGTGGTAAAGAAATGAACTCAAAGAATAAATATTAAGCTGGGCCTTAAAGGATGAGTACGGTTTTAACACACAAAGGAGGAGGACATTGCAGACAAGGGAAAATAGTATAAATAAAGGTAAGGAGATGGAAATGAGTAAGAATCTGCTGTATAACAACCCTTCCTGAGATAGCATTTATTTCCCGCCTTTCCTCCTAGAGTCCCCACACCCCCACCTACAACATCTATATACACACACGAAATAAAATCAGGTTGATTAAAGCTTACAGTAGTTCTCAATTGCCTCTCAAATTAAATTCAAACTCCTCAGCCTCTATTCTTTCTCAATCTTCCAATTGACTCTCCTCTACTACACTCACTTCTTGTTACTACTTGACTCACCACTTCAGCCAAGGAAGTCTACTTGCTATTTACCTTCCTACAGAATGCTTAGGTTATAAGCATCCACTCGAAAAAATCTTCTGATTAATACTCCCTAAGAATAATTATCTGAGGAGCTTACACCTTTTTTCCTTTATGGGTCAAGTCCTGTCTCATATTATAATCCACAACTCCCCCCACAACACATCTCCCCAATTCCTAACAAAGCACTGTACACACAATAAGCACTCAAGTATTTAAATGTGACATTTGCACAGCAAACTTACAAAAAGCAGAGCAGAGGGGGACAGAAATACAGCTGACCCTCTGCATCTGTAGATGCAGAAACTGTGGACTCTGAGGGCCAACTGTTCTACACCACTGTTTATAAGGGGCTTGAGCACCCACAGATTTTGGTATCCATGGGGGGTCCTAGAACCAATCCCCCACGGATACCTAGGGATGACTGTATAAGGTTTTCTACAGTTTAGCTGTATGACTGAGACTCGCAACAGTAACAAATAACATGGCAGTAACACGTGATGGTCAGGATGCCAGTAGCTCTCAGTGCTACGCATCCACAATCAAAACAGAAGCAATGGTTCAAAAACCTATAGACTCAGAAACAGAGTTCCTTAGAGCAACTCAGTATTATAGCCATCTTACAAAGAACATTTTATACATAATTCATAAAAGGCATTGCCAAGCATGGGCAACTCTAGTGAGTTATCATGTGAAAGATTACCAGCTGCAACAGCACCTTCAAATACAATGGACTAATATTTTAGTGAAATTATTAAATCACCCTATATTACAGAAGCCAATTCAGAATGTAAAAATATGAAACAGCTCTACTTCTTAAAAGTAATTTCTACAATCAAGTCACAGAATAAGCTCTCAACTGACTTACCATTAACTTAAAAAGACAAACACTATTGAAAACAGGTTGCCAAGACTACCACCTTAACATTTTACTTTTTCACTACTGCAAAACCAAAATAACCTGAGTTTCTTTAACTATTTTTCATAGAATGCCAACGACATCTGTGATTCAGGCCAGCAATGTACTGCCAACAAGAGCACAATCTAGGAACAGACTCAAGATTCTCTGTCAGTACTGAATTGACACAGGCATTTGACAGTAAGCTTAAATCTAGTTAAGACTAGATACCCTGAAATGAATTAAAACATGATCACTACAGTATATTTAGGTGAAATCAAGGCAGTAGGCACAGTCCCTTTTTCATTCTTACTGGTAAAGACAGAGAAATAAAGCAGCACCTTCCACTAGAAGAAACAGAACCAGATGGGAATGCACAGCTGTTCAATGCCTTCAAGGGGTAGTCCCATGATCTATTTTAGTATTATCTTACTTCTTTGGTAGGGCACAATGATAAGCTTCCTGTTAACAGGTTAGATATTGAAAAGCATGGTTCTGTCTCGCACTTTAGCTTTCCCTTCTCATCATACTCCTACAGTTTGGTATACTGTCAGCAGCAATGACTGCTCTGCAATACATGTAGGCAACTGGAAACCTGAGCAAAGGGGATCAGAGTTCCAAGATGTTTGGGGCCACGGCTGTGTAAGAGGGCACAAGTGAATGTATATGCAATCAACAAGTGAATGATGGGACCAACCTTAATTAATAAAGGGAAAGAATTTACTGTGACAATTAGGTACACAAGTGAGCCCCGAGCCTTGGCAAGAACAAGGTCCAAGCCCCAGTGGCAGCACATACAGGGTTCCCTAAAACTTTCTGTAACTAGCTAGATGGTACTGCAATAAAAATTACAAAAAGTCACTCAAATTTACATATATATGCATTGAGTATCTCCAAAAGGATACATAAGAAATTAGTTTCATCAGCTACCTCCAAGAAGGGTAGCTGGGAGACTTTTCACTGTATCCATACAAAAGGCAATAAATAAAATTTAAAATTTTACAATCAAAATTAACGGAAAAAACAACTGTTAATAGATATAAAAAGTGATTTCAGATCTTTGCATAAACTACTATATTAAGCTTCAGTTTCCCACTTGTAAAATAAGGATTAAGGGACAACAGAATGGTTTTCAAACTGTGCTCAAGGGCTGCCTTGAGGGGTGGATGCCCTCTGGGTACGCAGATAAAAAGGGCTTCCTTTATTTCTTCTCTCTACAATGTTTGCTTTCAAGATATTCCGACTCAGGTTTTTAATATCCACTTCACCATTACTAGCTGTTTGATCCCAAGAAAGTTAACATAACCCCTGAGTCTGTTTTTAAGTGGTAAAATTGGAACAGATACCATCTACCTTGAAGGATCATTGTGAGCATTAAGAAAGACCAACGTCTGATTGGCACAATGTCTGAGCACATAGTAGACTTTCAATAAATGGTAGCTATAATAGTTAATTATTAACCACTTCAAGGGTTGGTGCAAAGCTAAATGTTGACAACGTAGCTCAGAAACATATTCTTAAATTTTTTCTGGATTCCTATAATCTCCCTCTTTATCACTTTCCTGTTATGTCTATCTTATTTCCCTAACTACATCAAAAGTTCTAAGGGCAAGTCTTACTTTTTTCTGTGTACCTTTCAGAAACCCTAACACATTGTGAACTTAATGTCTGCCAACTGGGCCTCACTTGTTCCCCGGAAAACATCTGCAATTTAGACAAAAAAATTTTTAGAACTAATCAAAAGCCTGGTGTGCATACTATCACCTCTATTCTACCACTTCTAATTATGTAGAAAGAAAAGAGAATAGGATATTGAGGAAAAAAATTTGCAGCCGAGTTTTCATGTCACGGATCCATATATTGACATCTTAACTATTCTATATTACAGATTAAGGCCCTTCTTCCACTATTCCTTGAAAATCAATTAACCGTTGCAAACATGTTATAGCAGAAGTTATCCAAATTTAAGCAAAAGAGCCCAAAGAAACAATGCCATGTGTTCTGTACTTTTACGAGCATTATAAAGATAGATGTAGAGTTTCTTGCAATAAGGATAATTTTTATGCTCTCAAATAACTTGCTAGATAAAATAAATTTTTAAAAACATAACACACAGCTGAGTCAAAGCAATTTCACCATTTTAAGTAGACAAAACATTTCCAAACTCTTGACTTTTTTCCATGCAAAAACCTATTTTAGTGTCTAAAGTATCAAACTGTTTCTTCCTAGGCTTTTGTGAAGGGAAAATAATAACCATTAAAATTATACTCACAGGATTGTACTGAAGAGCAGAGACGTAAGCTTGTACTGCCCCTTCCATGTCGCCTGCTGCTACCAAAGCGGCTGCCAGGTTAATATAACCATCGATGAAATCTGGTTTGAGACGCAATGCATGCCGATAATGCTCAATTGCTTCCTGCAACTGCCCTCTTTCCTTGTACACATTCCCCAAATTCGAATAGGCTTCTGCCAGAAGAGGGTTCTGTTTAATTGCCAGAGTACTAAAGTGGGCAGATCTGGAAAAGGGGAAAAGTATTCACGCATGGGTATGCATGTTACAGAAAGAAGGTATGGCCCATATGCAACTCAAACAGTTTCTGAAGATCCTGTGTATTGCTCATTATATAATAATACATTATCTTTTAACTAGCGCATAGTAGGAAAAGTTTTGGAAATCAAAGTTTTTCAGAAGTGGAGGCATTCCAGATTTCAAATTGGAACACTCTTTTTTCTTATGAGATAAAATTCTTAACTAGAGTCCCATTACCAAACTGCCTCATTGTAAACCATGATCGTTAAGATCAAGAATAAAAATGCTATGTGCATGAGTCTCATTTTCCATTTCTTGAAAAGATTCAATGACGCACACCTTTAAATGTCTAAATAAGCCAAAATGACAAGTTATTAAAAGGATAAGAACACAGATTCTTCCCTTTTGATTAATTCAATTGATTAGCTAAAAGTAGCACATCATAATGACTTGATGGCATCTGCAACTTGAACCACATATGCACCTCCAACCACAGCATATACACCATCACCTCTGAGCATTTCTGTCCCTCAAGCTGACACATCTTACAAAGGTGAGAGTGGATGCTCAGATGTATACTAAGAATAATTACCTGAACAGAGTTTTAAAAAAGCAGCAGACGTAGGTGGAAAGAACTAGAAAAGGTCCCTAGTCATACTGATAATATAACCACCACCACAAAAGGAGGGAGGAAAAACTGGCAGCTGGGCATGTCACAAGTGGGCAAGAGAGCAGATGTGCGTTGGTGGCTCCAGGTGAAACCCAGTACTGGAAAAATTTCAAGTTCAAATATTTAAGTATCATTTTTCAAGCTTAGCACCCAGAGGCAGCAATCACCAGCATCACCCCCACATCTCCTACCTGTCCAGCCTTCGACACTGGAAGTGTATAGATGAAAGTAATAAAAGTACACCAGTATTGTCTGGCTCTTGTCTCCAGAGCTGCATGCAGTGTCTCTCAGCTGCCTCAAAATCTCCT
Source organism: Mesoplodon mirus (assembly GCF_964341445.2). Classification (NCBI taxonomy): domain Eukaryota; kingdom Metazoa; phylum Chordata; class Mammalia; order Artiodactyla; family Ziphiidae; genus Mesoplodon; species Mesoplodon mirus. Next base: position 60,281,072 of record NC_138981.1, on the reverse strand, counting down.
GCCTGATATTCTCGATGTGCCAACTCAGCTAACCCTTGGAAGGAAAGCATACGTTTCGTTGGTTCTGGAGAATCATCAAAACATTTGAGGGAAGGGGGGGGGAAACAAAAAGTTAGAAATGCAAACAAAAAAATGTAAAAATATGGTATATTAAACTTAAAGATGAAAATGCTTGAAACTATGTAAAGCACTAGAGTGTTCCGCACCTTACTGATACCCCCAAGTTAATATCAAGTGCAGAATTGGCATTTTTAGAATTCGCCCATTAACTTCTTTCCCAGACCAGACAGATATATTTACTTCCAAAGGAGATTACATAATGACACAAAATACTTCGTATTTTTAAATTACAAATCAGAAGTAGCATCTAAAGATTTACAAAACATTATTCCTCATACCTTAGTTAACACAGACAAACAAAATATAAAACATGTGATTTGCAAGGTCACATAGATTTAATAATGTCAGAATAACCTACTGGGAAACTTAATACTTTGTCCCGTGTTCTAGGTTGGATCTGTGGGGGGTGGGGTACTGGTAACTATCTCTTAACCTGGGGTGGGGGCACCAGATGCGCAGTGACTTTTTTTTTTAAATTACTTTAAGGGCAACACTAGAAACAAGCATACCGGAAACAAAACTAAAGGTCAAGGTGCTATTTTTAAAACAGCTGGTAAACAAGATGAATTCATCTGTCAAGAGCCAAAATATTTAAAGGGATCATCAAACATTTTAAATAAAGATCCAAGATTACATTGCTCCTCTACCATCCCAAACTCACACTGAGACCAAATTAGCTAAATCCCACCCACGCTGGTTTAACACTAGCATTTTCCAAAGACCTCGGATACTGACTAAAGGATTAAGACACTGCAAACAACCCTGTGTAAACCAAGCAGTTACCTACAACTGCAATGATTTTTTAAAATGGGAAAACACTAAAATATAAAACCATTCGATAAAGCGCAACAGAATAACAAATGAAAGCACTTTGCTGTGTGTAAGTGACTTCGTTCAGATACATAAAGATAAAGGGTATACATCTAAAGCCCAGAGAGGGAAAACAACAACAAGCTACCTAAGTATCAATTGTAAATACTTACTTAATAATACATTACTGGGAATTTGACCACACCACTTTAATTAGATAGGTGGGAAACCTTGTACAAATTACTTAAATTCTACCAAGGTCAGAGTGACAAGCTCAAATTTAAGCCTAGACCCCCAATCATTAGAGCTGGCGAGTGGACTGTATTCACAGGAACGCAAAGTAAATTTCCTAACAGAATGCACAGCTAGCTGACCACTAACGTAAGAGCAGAGAGACCTGCATCCAACTCTGGGGGCGGTTATACCTCTGAGAGAAACTAGAAAATCACATTTTAGACAAGCCTCTAGAACTTCCTAACTCCTTATCGCAAGACATTATTAACTTTTCAAGACCGCCTGCTATTTTAACGCTCGAAATGACAACTTCCTCAGATAAAATTAACACGTAGAAAAGGGCAAACTAGTACAGGAGAATCTAGGACAGAATCTTAAATCTTTAAAAATCCCTGAGAGGGAGGGGAACACTGACTAATAACTAATCCCACTACCTACAATCATGGATAAGACAATTGAAGATTCACTTCTTAGTGCGCAATGTTCAAAAACAATAAAACCCTTGACACATCTCAACTGAGAAATCAACAAAAAAATAACCTCGTGGGAAACCTTAGAACCGCAGCCCAATCCCCCCTCCCTCCCGCCCCAAATAGCCTCAATATGGAAAGGCAGCTGAAGGACACTCCTATAATTTGGTTGTTTCCTTATTTTTAGTACCAAATACTCTCGACTAATTGTCTAAAAGGGCAACCGCCTTGCACTTGTGCAGCTACACTCCAGTTGCTTTACAAACTCTTCAAGCAGGGATGAAAACTTAAAAAAAAATACACCCCCTATGAATAAAGAGATACCGGGCTAAAGAATGGGGATGGAAAACCCAGAGGCGGCGGCGGAGGAATACAGGGAGAAAGTAACACAAAGCGAGAAACTGGCGGGCAGGATGGTCAACGCCAAAGCCCCAGCACCAGGGTGGTTTCTCCCCAAGGGTAGGAAGTGGACCGCAGGGCTGGCAACCTCGCGAAGGAAAGGGTGTGGCTCCCTGCGGGAGGGGAGGGGGGAGGACAGGGTGGGAAATCCAGGCTGGGGCAGCGGGTGGAATTGAGCGATGGCAAAAGGAACCCCTGGAAATTTCCAATTCGAAACCAGGGCCACTCAACCGAAGATACAGCAGAAAGGCGCTGCCCGGCGGGGTGCTGCTTCAAAATCCTCTCGTCGAGGTTACTCGAAGCACACCCAGGAGCTTGTGATCGTCCTTGGGGTGATACAAAGTGAGGATACGATTACCTCGGAACGGCACCCCCGCCCTCGATTGACAGAGGACCACCAAATCGGGCTCCGGGGAGCAGGGTGGAGGGGGACGTGGAGGGGGAAGAGGAGGGGGCGGTGAGCTGAATTAGGAGAGAATACGGCGGCGAAGGCAAGTGAAAGGCAGCGAGAAGGGCAGGGATTCCAATGCAGTCCATTCCGAGACATCTTAAGCGCGCACGTGTGGAAGAAGCGTCCCGAGAGAGTAGAAGGCTAGAAAATGCATAGGATTACAAAGCAAGAAAGAAAGCAAAAAACAAGCAAGCGAGAGGAAATGTTTAAGGAACGGACGACAGCAGAAACCCAGATCGGATGCCGGTAGACGACGAAAAGCTCAGCGATGCCACTGATGTAATGGGGATGGCTAGAGGGAAGGGAGTGATGAGAGGCAGAGGACGGCGCGAGACCCCAAGGGGACGTCTGCCAAGGTAGAACAGACACCGGTACCTGTGCTGTCGGCCACGTTGCCCACGGAAGACGCCATCTGGAGCTTCTGGAGGGAGTGCAAAAAGGGGGTAATCGAGTCCCGCTGCCGCCACTACTGGCAAGAATGTTTCTAGAGGTAGCAAATACGAGGGCAGCAGCCGTACCACTGCTCTGGCAGGCTTAAGCGGTGGCAACAGTACAGGAACCGAACCTTAGGAACTCTGGTTGGCCATCTACCTCTCACGGTCTTGAAATGGCGGCGACGGCTCCTCGGCCGAGACAACACGGACCGGAACTACTTTCTGTTACAATCAAGTACCAGCGCGGAAGTAGCGCGGTAACCACTTATGAGATCAAAATGACTATAATCAAAGTCACTCTTTCCTATGTAGCCTTCCGCACAGGGCCCATTGCGACAAACACGATTTGTGTCGAGAGCGCATGCGAGCAACCCTGTCAACCGGACTCGCGGCTAGGGCACTGTCTGGGGCAGGACCGTCCAAGTTTTCTACTAGCGAAGCGGAAGGTGAAAAAGAAACACACATGATGGCTACATTTTTGGCAGAGTGGTAAAGTATAGTCCACTACCTAGCCAAGAACGTAGATTTTAATAGAAATGCCAAAGGCATCTACAAAAGTTTCATCAACTTTATTCGTACAAAAAGGGATAGTTACAAGGTTGATGAATCAATTCTGAGCAAGTAAATTTAAATGGTTATATTTCAAAGGCTGGGATTCAAAACGATGGCGGAGAGGGTTCCAATTAGAACACGTCTTAATTCTGATTCCAGCCATTGATTTAAGCACTTTGATGAAAAAGATTGAGAGTTTCACAGGGCCAAGTGAACCCACGCATCTCAGATTTGAGCCATATAGCCCGAAATTTCCAAATCCTTTTGGTGTTCAGGATAGTTTTGCCCACAGTATTATGGCAAATGCTTCATAACTCGGGGACATGCTGAGAGTTTGCACTCCAAAGGCAGCAGCCATAAAAATGTTAAAGACGATTCACATTCGTCAAAATCCATGACTCTTCTGAGTTGTGACTTCATTTCCACCACGTAGCTCTGCAGAACGTTACAATCGGTGATATTTAACTCAAGGCAGCTCAACAATGATAAATGGATTCATCTGCCATCTACCTAAACCACACGTCGAGACTGAAACTAAATTGCCTCCACTTACTGAACAAATCAGTTCTTTATGATCTCCTGCAGTTTCAAGTCCACTGTTCAGACATTTTGTCACATTGGTATTAATTTATACCTCATCTCTTGTTCCAGGAAGGATTTAAGGTAGCTTGCCACATCAGCAAGAAATTATAAACCAATGGAGGCAACAAGTTGTGTCTCTCGGAGCCTTCTTTTTTCCAAAAAAAAAAAAAAGTCCTTTATCTAAGAAAACAAGTCGGTGAATTTCTTCAAAAGGTTTCTACTACCTAGCCAACTGACTACACACAAACACACCCTTAATTTCTCAAATTTTGCTTCAATTTCTTTGAGACAGTTCACATACTGTTAATTATGGATATGGGCACAGGAAATTTGTAATATTGATCATTTCTTCTATCACATCCATAATTGCGAGTCAGATGCAGTGAAAAAGACAAAGTTCACTACACAAACTCTCCTGGAAATTGGGCGCCAACCTCTTCTCTTAATTTGATTTAACTGGTAAAACCTTTTTCTCCCCCCTCCCCCGGCAGAAGTGCTCCATCTGTGGTGAATAAAATCAGCTTTTCAACTTTTAGAATGGACTTCTCAGATTCCACTGGCAGATGTTTAGGCCTTACTGATTAGTGGGTGCTAGCTAATTAAGTAAAACTCTTCTTGTTAAATGCCAGATTATGTTCCCAGCCAGGCAGGCTATTTGGCCCATCCATACTTGTGATCTAAGTTTCCTTATCCTGAGAGGAGTCAAAGGACGCTGCTGTGGAAAGCTGGGTGGTGGGGCTCACAGTGATTCAATAAGGAAAAACTCCTGTTGTAGTCTCAAGAACCCCCTCCAGGTACCTTCCAGCAGTAGCACCTGGAGGGTTTAGTTGGAAGGACTTATCAGATAAACGCATCTTCTTTGGCCAATCAAGTAACATTTACTAGAGTGCAAGGCACTGTGGGAGACACAAAAATCAGCAAGACAAGACCTTTGCCCTCAAGGAAATTGAAGCCCAGTTAGGTAGACACAAAAAGCCACTAGAGCATGAAACAGAAGAGTATTATTAAGGTGATAAAATACATCACTGTCTATAAATATCTGAGGAGGGAACAGTCACTTCAGGCTGGAGGAGGGTGACCAAGAAGGCCTGACCTGGGCATTGATGGGGGTGCTTTTGTGTATTCTCTTTCACACTGATTTCTGTTTGTTTGTTTTTCTCCCTTTTATGGGCAATTGTAAATTCAGAATCACCTAAAATAAACCAGCCGCTTCTTCCACCGCAATCCCAAACTTTGCCACCGTAATAATACCGCTAATGGTGTATTCGTTTTCTGTTACTGTCTCGCAAATTGCCCACCAATTTAGCGGCTTGAAACAACGCACACTTCAGAGCAGTCGCGCCAGCGCTCGGCGAGGGAGCCGGAGACACGCTCTGGCCGCCGCCGCCGCCGCCGCCGCCGCGCAGTTGCCGCTGGAAAATGGCTCCAAAGGTTCAGTGAAGCTGGAAAAATACATAGATGTAGCGCCGCAGACTCTCCAGATGTTTGGGGATATTCCAGAGAGAGATCGACCCCCACCACCCGGAGTAGCTAACCACTCATAACGAAGAAAATTCGTTGTAAAACCTTCCAGAAGTCTTTGAGCTCGAATAAAAGTAAAGAAACTGATTTCATGGTAGCACAGCAACCATCACTAGCCAGTGAGTTTGGAAAAAATGATTCCTTATTTGGTAGCTGCTATGGTAAAGACATGGCCAGCTGTGATATCAACAGGGAAGATGAAAAAGGTAGAACAAAATAGATCAAAGACTGAAAGTCTAATGGGTACATTAAAAAGGCGGCTTTCTGCAGAACAAAAGCAGAAAAGCAAGGGGAGCACACCCTCTGGGAGCTCTGCCAGATGAGGATACGTTTTCCTCTCCTCAGCACCAATAGTCTTTAAAGATACGAGAGCTCAAAAGACCAATAAGGTCCACTTTCCTCGTCAATCATCACTATAGTCCTACCCCTTAGTCTCTTGACCTACAAACTCTGAGGAGCGGTGTATCAAAATGGAGGAAGTGAGATTCAAAGCCCTGGTTCATTCTTCCAATCCAAATCCAACACGGAAGGATGTCTGAAAAGATTTTCACAGTCTTCAGCCTGAAACTGTGTGCCGAGAACAAAATAATTCATTAAAGAGTTCAGAATCTCAGAATGGAGATTTGCATCTTCACCACAATGAACACGTGCCTGTAGTTATTGGACTTACCCGTCAAGACTGCGTTTGGTATTCTGTGCCTAGAAATGAGGGGGATGTATGCTTTGAAAGCATCGCCTATTGTCTGGACAGCTTTCCCATGGAAGTTTCTGCAGTTCCTTCTCAAGCGGGAGAGAACTCTTTCTCCAAAAATGAAAACCAGGACCTAGTCGTTGCCCCAGAGATCTTTGTGGACAAGTCTGTGTATGGCTTGTTCATTGGCACCTCAGGTGTCACATTGCAAAGCTCAAGAGTGAGTCATGATGATGTCCCTCCACACTCACCATTGCCACCTCCAATGCAGAAAAATCAAATCCAAAGGAAAGTCAGTGGACTTACCAGCACAGATGTCCATGTGTCTGAAAGTATACGTGCTATCATTTGAATTTTGATCCCGACTATGCTCCTGTGGTTGCAAGAGTTTCTTTCTTTTTTTTATTAATTTATTCATTTTTAAAATTTATTTATTTTTGGCTGCATTGGGTCTTCGTTGCTGCGTGCAGGCTTTCTCTAGTTGCAGGGAGCAGGAGCTACTCTTTGTTGTGGTGCACGGGCTTCTCATTGCAGTGGCTTCTCTTGCTGTGGAGCACCAGCTCTAAGCGCACAGGCCTCAGCAGTTGTGGCTCACGGGTCAGTAGTTGTGGCTGGCGGGCTCTAGCTCTAGAGTGCAGGCTCAGTAGTTGTGGCACACAGGCCTAGTTGCTCCGTGGCATGTGGGATCTTCCTGGACCAGGGCTCAAACCCATGTCCCCTGCATTGGCAGGCAGATTCTCAGCCACTGCGCCACCAGGGAAGCCCAAGAGTTTGTGACTCAGTGGAAAGTAGTGGTCTTATGGCTGTGATGAGCTTTGCAGAGAAGCTGAGAAAATTTGTGAAATAAGGATAGTGCTGGGGACAAATCACATGCTGGGAGACAGAAGGAAATTTAGCAAATGTGCCAGATGGTTCTTTTCTTGCTCTGGCTAGTTCTGATGACTGTTATCTTTTAAGCTCCAGCTTTCGCTTCCATGGTAAACACTTCACACTAGAATTGAGCACTCAAATGTTAGGTTTTGCTTTTATGAACAACCAGATGTGGATGGACAATTTGCTGATCTAATTAAACATTCAACCAGGGACTCTGAAAATGGAGCTTTTTGTTATTCAAGGTCTCGGTTGCCTGGATATGCAATTTACCCTGTCAGACTGACCAACCAAGTATCACGATTCCTGCAGGTGCTATTTTGTTATATGTCAGTATATCAGAATAGACGTATTTCAAAAACTGCCTTTGCCAAACAAAATGAAGAATTATTGACAGGAGAAGCATTACTGAAAGATTAGGAGAACCCTGCATCATGCACTTTGGGTTCCAGAAAAAGAGACTGAAATATAATTTACAAACTTTCATTACTATCAAAATCTTTGGCTGCCATAACTGTTAAAGATTTAGGTGAAAAGAGTAATCAGTTTGTTTAGGGGTGGGGCAGTATTGCCAACATGTCTTGAGTTTATTTTTGGTTCTTTAAAAAGGAAGGTCTTGGGCTTCCCTGGTGGCGCAGTGGTTGAGAGTCCACCTGCCAATGCAGGGGACACAGGTTCGTGCCCCGGTCCGGGAAGATCCCACATGCCTCGGAGCGGCTAGGCCCATGAGCCATGGCCGCTGACCCTGCGCGTCAGGAGTCTGTGCTCCGCAACGGGAGAGGACACAACAGTGAGAGGCCCGCGAACCGCAAAAAAAAAAAAAAAAAAAAAAAAAAAAAAGAAGAGTCTTGAGGTTTGAGAAGTGTGAATTTTCTTCCACTGTATGCAAAATAATCACAATGTAAATTATCAAATTCTCCTTAATCTGTGCCTCCCCCCAAATCCTTTGCTGCTATCCATTGTGATTTTTAGACATAAAGAACACATTTCACATGTATGCAACCCGAAGTAAAGTTGAATGAAACTTTTAGAATAAAAATGGTGGTCTCTTTAAATGGCCTATTTTCAAAAGATAGTGTTGCAGAAACATACCCATGTGATAAAATGCAGAATTTATATATACACTAAAAATGATTTTTAATCTCATACTTTAAAAAGATTTAGAATTATGAATTGACATAGCTTGGGTAATAGAATACAGATCTGCAGTATATCTTTTTTTTTGTTATTTCAAGAGAGTGATATTTTAATTATCAAATAGTACATACAAAGAAGTTAAGATTTGTGATATCACACAAATTAGATTTTTTTTAATTTATTCATTTATTTTATTATTTATTTTTGGCTGCATTGGGTCTTTGTTGCTGCGTGTGGCTCTCTCATTGCAGCGAGCGGGGGGCCACTCCTCATTACCATGTATGGGCCTCTCATTGTGGCTTCTCTGGTTGCGGAGCTCAGGCTCTAGGCGTGTGGGCTTCAGTAGTTGTGGCTCACGGGCTCCAGAGCACAGGCCCAGCAGCTATGGCGCACGGGCTTAGTTGCTCCGCGGCATGTGGGATCCTCCCAGACCAGGGCTCGAACTCGTGTCCCCTGCATCAGCAGGTGGACTCCTAACCACTGCGCCACCAGGGGAGCCCTAGATATTATTATTAAAAATTTATATCATGGGCTTCCCTGGTGGCACAGTGGTTGAGAGTCCACCTCCTGATGCAGGGGACACGGGTTCATGCCCCAGTCCGGGAAGATCCCACATGCCACAGAGAGGCTGGGCCCATGAGCCATGGCCGCTGAGCCTACACGTCCGGAGCCTGTGCTCCACAACGGGAGGGGCCACAACAGTGAGAGGCCCACGTACCGCAAAAAAAATAAATACATAAAAATTTAAAAAAATTATATCATATGTAAAGCATTCTTAAAATAGCTAAGTTGACTTTTGCTATGATATTAGAAATGGAAATATATATAAATAAAACATGTATATGTAAAACATATTAGGAATTCTGTGAAATTAGTACCTGGTGGTATATAATAGGGCATCATGGAATGAGAAGAAAACAATTAAACTTTTTTTTATTTTGGAAGATTAAAGTGGAAATGTAACTGAAGTATACAAGCTCATTGAGCTATTTTAAGAGTAATTTTATTTCTTGGGCTTTTTTTTTTGTATACACCTCAGTTATTTGGAGACATAGAGGTAAGCCAAATCAGTATCTGGGTATATACCTAGACCCAGGTGAGTATAGGGGTGAAATAATGGTGTGAATTGTGTCACATTTCTATTGTAATTATGTATGCCTAAAAAAAGATGGGGAATTTTATTCGAATTTTTTTATCTCCTAACAAGAAAAGTGTAATTTAAAAAATTTTAATACAAATGTATTTGCATTCGTTTCTGAAAGTAAAAGAAGGGTATACAAAGACAAACCACATGCATACAAACATTTTTTTTTTGACGGTAATTAAGTTAAGAAACACAATAAGAAAAAAAAGCACACAATAAGGGCTTCCCTGGTGGCGCAGTGGTTGAGAGTCCACCTGCCGATGCAGGGGACACGGGTTCATGCCCCGGTCCGGGAAGATCCCACATGCCGCGGAGCGGCTGGGCCCGTGAGCCATGGCCGCTGAGCCTGTGCGTCCAGAGCCCGTGCTCAGTAACGGGAGAGGCCACAACAGTGAGAGGCCCGCGTACCGCAACAAACAAACAAACAAACACAATAAAATAGCACAAAATGAACTGAGCGCCTATATATTTTTAAGAGGCATGTAAATCACACAGGATCATGTGGTGGTTATCAATAAGCTACACTCTATGAAATATTTGTCCTATATTACCACATAAACTCCATTTTACCCTGCATCCTAATGCTGCTAAAATATAGTAGAAAGCAGCAGCATAGCACAGGGAGATCAGCTCGGTGCTCTGAGACGACCTACAGGGGTATATCTTTTTCAACATTCTTTTCTAAATTATTTTTAAGGTTGTGCTAATTTTTTGGTTATGAAAAGTTGAATTTTTCTGTTGCCTTCATTTTCATCTAGTGGTTTGTATATTTTGTAAAAATGGCCTTAGAGGCCAGACATCGGAATGGGAGATAATATTTGCAAATGAAGCAACTGACAAAGGATTAATCTCCAAAATTTACAAGCAGCTCATGCAGCTCAATATTAAAAAAACAAACACCCCAATCCAAAAATGGGCAGAAGACCTAAACAGACATTTCTCCAAAGAAGATATACAGATTGCCAACAAACACATGAAAGAATGCTCAACATCACTAACCATTAGAGAAATGCAAATCAAAACTACAGTGCGGTATCACCTCACACCAGTCAGAATGGCCATCATCAAAAAATCTACAAACAATAAATGCTGGAGAGGGTGTGCAGAAAAGGGAACCCTCTTGCACTGTTGGTGGGAATGTAAATTGATACAGCCACTATGGAGAACAGTATGGAGGTTCCTTAAGAAAGTAAAAATAGAACTACCATATGACCCAGCAATCCCACTCCTGGGCATATACCCTGAGAAAACCATAATTCAAAAAGGGTCATGTACCAAAATGTTCACTGCAGCTCTACTTACAATAGCCAGGACATGGAAGCAACCTAAGTGTCCATCAACAGATGAATGGATAAAGAAGATGTGGCACATATATACAACGGAATATTACCCAGCCATGAAAAGAAACAAAAATTGAGTTATTTGTAGTGAGGTGGATGGACTTAGAGACTGTCATACAGAGTGAAGTAAGTCAGAAAGAGAAAAACAAATACCGTATGTTAACACATATATATGGGATCTAAAAATAAAAAAATGGTTCTGAAGAACCTAGGGGCAGGACAGGAATAAAGACGCAGACATAGAGAATGGACTTGAGGACACGGAGAGGGGGAAGGGTAAGCTGGGACGAAGTGAGAGAGTGGCATGGACATATATACACTACCAAATGTAAAACAGATAGCTAGTGGGAAGCAGCCCCATAGCACAGGGGGAGATCAGCTCGGTGCTTCGTGACCACCTAGAAGGGTGGGATAGGGAGGGTGGGAGGGAGACGCAAGTGGGAGGGAATATGGGGATATATGTATACATATAGCTGATTCACTTTGTTATACAGCAGAAACTAAAACACCATTGTAAAGCAATTATACTCCAATAAAGATGTTAAAAAAAATGGCCTTACATTAAAAATCTTGAAGAAATGTAGCCCACCAATTTAGAAATTGTTGCCTTTTCTGCCTTTAAACTCTGACACAAATTGGCATAATATATAAAGACCTATGGAACTAGAACTATTATTAAAGAAATATTACATGAACTTAGATTCCTATGATAGCAATTTTCTGCATCTATACTTTCCTCTGGCAAACGCTTTACCTCAGTTTCTTCAGTTTAGTCACAATTTCTTGGGTAGAACTTGACTGTACCACTAATTTGCATAAGTGGATTGGCAGATTCTCTTGCAACATTCAAATTTACATTAGGTTTTGAGTTGACTTAGATAAAAGGAAAACATTGTTTTGCAGTTGGATTTATATTTTTCTTTAATGTAGTCACTAGTAAAATGTGCTAGATTTGACCCCTGCCCCCACCAAAGACTCTAGCTGGAAAAAAATGTGGAAATTGTGAAGCATTATGTGAGGAAAATATTAAACTATATCAGATATATGCAAGTCTTATTGCCTACCATATGTACTGCCATTTTTAAAAGTTTTTTATTTGTTTATTTTAAATTTAGCTAAGTCTTGAGTAATTTGGAATCATTAGTTAAGCATTTTATGTCTGATTCAGTAGTCAGGGGGGTGGTTATCCCTAATATTTTTTAGTTATTTTGAAATGCAGAGTGTTTATTCATTGCACAATGCTGTAATGTAGTGTTTCGAGATTGCCCTGACCAGAAGGTGTTTCCAGTTACACAAGAAAACTCTTTCTATCTAAGATGAAACCTGTAATTCGAGATGTTTCTTCCTTTGTCACTTAGTTTTCCCTACCCTCATTTAAACACAAGGGTAAAAGTCCTAAGTAAGTCAAACTTAATGGTTTTGTCATTCAAATGTAACTGTATCCCCACTTTTTTCTCTATTTGTTTTTTAGGGTCAGAATTGAGATATTACCAAGAAAAGGCACAAAGCCATAATATCATGGCACTATTTCTTTTGACTTAAAGGGGGAAAAGTACTGAATTCTGGCCGATGTTGATCGTACCTGTGGAGACTCCTCTCATTTTCTGATATGTTTTCACCTAATAAGAAGATGGAGAATATGGAGAATATTGTAATAATATCATTTGTGTTCACTATAAGCTATTTGGATTTAGAATTATTACAGAGTTGTAAGCTTGTTATCAAATTAATGTAATACGTTTAAACTACTCTTTTGCAAAGTTATTTATTTTTAAACAATTTAAAATATATCTAGGGTGAGTTAAAAGTCGTGTGCATCTGTATTAGATGGCAGGTATTGTCAGAGAGCCAATGTATATTAATAATAACTGTTGAAATGACTTTTTCATGTTTCTAGAAGCATTTACAAGTGCTTTGTGTGAAACCATGCTGCACAGAGGTCTTTGGACTGCCCTGAAACCCATTTTATCACGTGTGCATAGCTTGTTCCCCACGTTTTCCTCATGTGATACTATGTGTATAAGATCTAACTATTCAGTGTCAAGTTCAGATTATTCTGATTTTCATCTAAATGTTTTAAAACTTTAAAAAATTTTCACCCAATGAGCTTTTATTTTTATTTTACTATTTTTTATTGAGGTATAGTTGATGTACAATATTATATAGGGTTTCAGGTGTATAATACAGTGATTCACAATTTTTAAAAGTTACATTCCATTTATAGTTATTATAAAATATTGGCTATATTCTCTTGCTGTACGATATATCCTTGTAGCTTATTTATTTTATACATAGTACTTTGTACCTCTTAATCCCCTACCTGTATCTTGCCTCTCCCCCGTCCCTCTCCCCAGTAGTAACCACTAGTTTGTTCTCTATATCTGTGAGTCTGTTTCTGTTTTGTTATGTTCATTTATTTGATTTATTTTTAAGATCCCACACATAAATGATAACATGCAGTATTTGTCTTTCTATCTTTGACTTATTTCACTAAGCATAATAGCCTCCAGGTCCATCCATGTTGTCGCAAACGGCAAAATTTCATTCTTTTTTACAGCTGAGTAGTATTCCATTGTATATCTATATACCACATCTTCTTTATCCATTCCTCTGTAGATGGACACTTAGGTTGCTTCCATATCTTGGCAATTGTAAATAGTGCTGCTATGAACATTGGGTGCATGTATCTTTTTGTTTTTTTGTTTTTGTTTTTTTTCTCTTTCTTAAAAGTTTTAATTGAGATGAAATTCACAAACATAAAATCAACCACATTAAAGTGTACAATTCAAGGGCATTCAGTGCAGTCACAGTGTTGTGCAGCCATCACCTCTATCAAGTTCAAAAGCATTTTCATTACCCCCAAAACAAAACTCTGCACCCATTAAGCAGTCACTCCCCATGACCCCTGGCAACCACTAATCTACTTTCTGTCTCTATGGATTTACCTATTCTGGATGTTTTGTATAAATGCAATCATACAATAGGTGACCTTTTGTGTCTGGCTGCTTTCACTTAGCAGAGTGTTTTTTTTTTTTTATTTTTAGTTTCTGCTTTATAACAAAGTGAATCAGTCATACATATACATCTGTTCCCACATCCCTTCCCTCATGCATCTCCCTCCCTCCCACCCTCCCCATCCCACCCCTCCAGGCGGTCACAAAGCACCGAGCTGATCTCCCTGTGCTCTGCGGCTGCTTCCCACTATCTATCTACCTTACGTTTGGTACTGTATATATGTCCATGCCTCTCTTTCGCTTTGTCACAGCTTACCCTTCCCCCTCCCCATATCCTCAAGTCCATTCTCAAGTAGGTCTGTGTCTTTATTCCCGTTTTACCCCTAGGTTCTTCATGACATTTTTTTTTAAATTCCGTATATATGTGTTAGCATACGGTATTTGTCTTTCTCTTTCTGACTTACTTCACTCTGTATGACAGACTCTAGGTCTATCCACCTCATTACAAATAGCTCAGTTTCATTTATTTTTATGGCTGAGTAATATTCCATAATATATATGTGCCACATCTTCTTTATCCATTCATCCGATGATGGACACTTAGGTTGTTTCCATCTCCGGGCTATTGTGAATAGAGCTGCGATGAACATTTTGGTACATGTCTCTTTTTGAATTATGGTTTTCTCAGGGTATATGCCCAGTAGTGGGATTGCTGGGTCATATGGTAGTTCTATTTGTAGTTTTTTAAGGAACCTCCATATCGTTCTCCATAGTGGCTGTACCAATTCACATTCCCACCAGCAGTGCAAGAGTGTTCCCTTTTCTCCAAACCCTCTCCAGCATTTATTGTTTCTAGATTTCTTGATGATGGCCATTCTGACTGGTGTGAGATGATATCTCATTGTAGTTTTCATTTGCATTTCTCTAATGATTAATGATGTTGAGCATTCTTTCATGTGTTTGTTGGCAGTCTGTATATCTTCTTTGGAGAAATGCCTATTTAAGTCTTCTGCCCATTTTTGGATTGGGTTGTTTGTTTTTTTGCTATTGAGCTTCATGAGCTGTTTATAAATTTTGGAGATTAATCCTTTGTCAGTTGCTTCATTTGCAAATATTTTCTCCCATTCTGAGGGTTGTCTTTTGGTCTTGTTTATGGTTTCCTTTGCTGTGCAAAAGCTTTGAAGTTTCATTAGGTCCCATTTGTTTATCTGTGTTTTTATTTCCATTTCTCTAGGAGGTGGGTCCAAAAGGATCTTGCTGTGATTTATGTCATAGAGTGTTCTACCTATGTTTTCCTCTAAGAGTTTGATAGTTTCTGGCCTTACATTTAAGTCTTTAATCCATTTTGAGCTTATTTTTGTGTATGGTGTTAGGGAATGATCTAATCTCAAACTTTTACATGTCCCTGTCCAGTTTTCCCAGCACCACTTATTGAAGAGGCTGTCCTTTCTCCACTGTACATTCCTGCCTCCTTTATCAAAGATAAGTTGGCCATATGTGCGTGGGTTTATCTCTGGGCTTTCTATCCTGATCCACTGATCTATCTTTCTGTTTTTATGCCAGTACCACACTGTCTTAATTACTGTAGCTTTGTAGTATAGTCTGAAGTCAGGGAGCCTGATTCCTCCAGCTCCGTTTTTCGTTCTCAAGATTGCTTTGGCTATTCGGGGTCTTTTGTGTTTCCAAACAAATTTTGAAATTTTTTGTTCTAGTTCTGTGAAAAATGCCAGTGGTAGTTTGATAGGGATTGCATTGAACCTGTAGATTGCTTTGGGTAGTAGAGTCATTTTCACAATATTGATTCTTCCAATCCAGGAGCATGGTATATCTCTCCATCTATTTGTATCGTCTTTAATTTCTTTCATCAGTGTCTTATAATTTTCTGCATACAGGTCTTTTGTCTCCTTAGGTAGGTTTATTCCTAGATATTTTATTCTTTTTGTTGCAATGGTAAATGGGAGTGTTTTCTTGATTTCATTTTCAGATTTTTCATCATTAGTGTACAGGAATGCCAGAGATTTCTGTACATTAATTTTGTATCCTGCTACTTTACCAAATTCATTGATTAGCTCTAGTAGTTTTCTGGTAGCATCTTTAGGATTCTCTATGTATAGTATCATGTCATCTGCAAACAGTGACAGCTTTACTTCTTCTTTTCCAATTTGGATTCCTTTTATTTCCTTTTCTTCTCTGATTGCTGTGGCTAAAACTTCCAAAACTATGTTGAATAAGAGTGGTGAGAGTGGGCAACCTTGTCTTGTTCCTGATCTTAGTGGAAATGGTTTCAGTTTTTCACCATTGAGGACAATGTTGGCTGTGGGTTTGTCATATATGGCCTTTATTATGTTGAGGAAAGATCCCTCTATGCCTACTTTCTGCAGGGTTTTTATCATAAATGGGTGTTGAATTTTGTCGAAAGCTTTCTCTGCATCTATTGAGATGATCATATGGTTTTTCTCCTTCAACTTATTAATATGGTGTATCACATTGATTGATTTGCGTATATTGAAGAATCCTTGCATTCCTGGAATAAACCCCACTTGATCATGGTGTATGATCCTTTTAATGTGCTGTTGGATTCTGTTTGCTAGTATTTTGTTGAGGATTTTTGCGTCTATGTTCATCAGTGATATTGGCCTGTAGTTTTCTTTCTTTGTGACATCCTTGCCTGGTTTTGGTATCAAGGTGATGGTGGCCTCGTAGGATGAGTTTGGGAGTGTTCCTTCCTCTGATATTGTTTGGAAGAGTTTGAGAAGGATGGGTGTTAGCTCTTCTCTAAATGTTTGATAGAATTCACCTGTGAAGCCATCGGGTCCTGGGCTTTTGTTTGATGGAAGATTTTTAATCACAGTTTACAGTTCAGTGCTTGTGATTGGTCTATTCATATTTTCTATTTCTTCCTGAGTTAGTCTTGGCAGGCTGTGCATTTCTAAGAATTTGTCCATTTCTTCCAGGTTGTCCATTTTATTGGCATAGAGTTGCTTAATCTCTCATGATCTTTTGTATTTCTGCAGTGTCAGTTGTTACTTCTCCTTTTTCATTTCTAATTCTATTGATTTGAGTCTTCTCCCTTCTTTTCTTGATGAGTCTGGCTAATGGTTTGTCAATTTTGTTTATCTTCTCAAAGAACCAGCTTTTAGTTTGGTTGATCTTTGCTATCGTTTCCTTCATTTCTTTTTCATTTATTTCTGATCTGATCTTTATGATTTCTTTCCTTCTGCTAGCTTTGGGGGTTTTTTGTTCTTCTTTCTCTAATTGCTTTAGGTACAGGGTCAGGTTGTTTACTCGAAATGTTTCCTGTTTCTTAAGGTGAGATTGTATTGCTATAAACTTCCCCCTTAGAACTGCTTTTGCTGCGTCCCATAGGTTTTGGGTCGTCGTGTCTCCATTGTCATTTGTTTCTAGGTATTTTTTAATTTCCTCTTTGATTTCTTCAGTGATCACTTCGTTATTGAGTAGTGTATTGTTTAGCCTCCATGTGTTTGTATTTTTTACAGATCTTTTCCTGTAATTGATGTCTAGTCTCATAGCATTGTGGTCGGAAAAGATACTTGATACAATTTCAATTTTCTTAAATTTACCAAGGCTTGATTTGTGACCCAAGATATGATCTATCCTGGAGAATGTTCCGTGAGCACTTGAGAAAAATGTGTATTCTGTTGTTTTTGGATGGAATGTCCTATAAATATCAACTAAGTCCATCTTGTTTAATGTATCATTTAAAGCTTGTGTTTCCTTATTTATTTTCATTTTGGATGATCTGTCCATTGGTGAAAGTGCGGTGTTAAAGTCCCCTACTATGAGTGTGTTACTGTCGATTTCCCCTTTTATGGCTGTTAGTATTTGCCTTATGTATTGAGGTGCTCCTATGTTGGGTGCATAAATATTTACAATTGTTATATCTTCTTCTTGGATCGATCCCTTTATCATTATGTAGTGTCCTTCTTTGTCTCTTCTAATAGTCTTTATTTTAAAGTCTATTTTGTCTGATATAAGAATTGCTACTCCTGCTTTCTTTTGATTTCCATTTGCATGGAATATCTTTTTCCATCCCCTTTCTTTCAATCTGTATGTGTCTCTAGGTCTGAAGTGGGTCTCTTGTAGACAGCATATATATGGGTCTTGTTTTTGTATCCATTCAGCCACTCTGTGTCTTTTGGTGGGAGCATTTAGTCCATTTACATTTAAGGTAATTATTGATATGTATGTTCCTATTCCCATTTCCTTAATTGCTTTGGGTTCGTTATTGTAGGTATATTCCTTCTGTTGTGCTTCTTGCCTAGAGAAGTTCCTTTAGCATTTGTTGTAAAGCTGGTTTGGTGGTGCTGAACTCTCTCAGCTTTTGCTTGTCTGTAAAGGTTTTAATTTCTCCATCAAATCTGAATGATATCCTTGCTGGGTAGAGGAATCTTGTTTGCAGGTTTCTCTCCTTCATCACTTTAATTATGTCCTGCCACTCCCTTCTGGCTTGTAGAGTTTCTGCTGAGAGATCAGCTGTTAACCTGATGGGGATTCCCTTGTGTGTTATTTGTTGTTTTTCCCTTGCTGCTTTCAATATGATTTCTTTGTGTTTAATTTTTGACAGTTTGATTAATATGTGTCTTGGCGTATTTCTCCTTGGATTTATTCTGTATGGGACTCTCTGTGCCTCCTGGACTTGATTAACTATTTCCTTTCCCATATTGGGGAAGTTTTCAACTATAATCTCTTCAAATATTTTCTCAGTCCCTTTCTTTTTCTCTTCCTCTTCTGGAACCCCTATAATTCGAATGTTGGTGCGTTTAATGTTGTCCCAGAGGTCTCTGAGACTGTCCTCTGTTCTTTTCATTCTTTTTTCTTTATTTTGCTCTGCATCAGTCATTTCCACTATTTTATCTTCCACCTCACTTATCCGTTCTTCTGCCTCAGTTATTCTGCTATTGATCCCATCTAGAGTATTTTTCATTTCATTTATTGTGTTTTTAATCAATGCTTGATTCATCTTTAGTTCTTCTAGGTCCTTGTTAACTGTTTCTTGCATTTTGTCTCTTCTATTTCCAAGATTTTGGATCTTGGAAATAGAATCTTGGATCAGCTTTACTATCATTATTCTGAATTCTTTTTCAGGTAGACTGCCTATTACCTCTTCATTTGTTAGGTCTGGTAGGTTTTTATCTTGCTCCTTCACCTGCTGTGTGTTTTTCTGTCTTCTCATTTTGCTTATGTTACTGTGTTTGGGGTCTCCTTTTTGCAGGCTGCAGATTCGTAGTTCCCGTTGTTTTTGGTGTCTGACCCCAGTGGCTAAGGTTGTTTCAGTAGGTTGTGTAGGCTTCCTGGTGGGGGGGACTAATGCCTGTGTTCTGGTGGTTGAGGCTCGATCTTGTCTTTCTGGTGGACAGGTCCACGTCTGGTGGTGTGTTTTGGGGTGCCTATGGCCTTATTATGTTTTTAGGTAGCCTCTCTGCTAATGGGTGGGGTTGTGTTCCTGCCTTGCTAGTTGCTTGGCATAGGGTGACCAGCACTGTAGCTTGCTGGTCGTTGACTGAAGCTGGGTGCTGGTGTTGAGATGGAGATCTCTGGGAGATTTTCGCTGCTTGATATTATGTGGAGCTGGGAGGTCTCTTGTGGACCCGTGTCCTGAAGTTGGCTCTCCCACTTCAGAGGCACAGCACTGACTCCTGGCTGCAGCACCAAGAGCCTTTCATCCACCCGGCTCAGAATAACAGGGAGAAAAAGCAGAAAGAAAGAATTAGTAGAAGAAAGAAAGAGAGAGGGAAAGAAAGGAAGAAGGGAAGAAGGGAAGGAAGGAAGAAAGAAAGAAAGGAAGGAGGGAGGGAGGGAGGAAGGATGGAAAGAGAGAAGGAAAGAAAGGAGGGGGGAGGGAGGAATAAAAGCAAAAGGAAGAGTGAATGGAAGAAGGGAGGGAGGGAGGGAGGAAGGAAAGAAAGAAAGAAAGACAGGAGGGAGAGAGGGAGGAAGGAAAGAAAAAGAAAGTGGAAAGAAGAAGGGTGGGAGGGAGGGAGGAAAGAAAAAGAAGGAAAGGAGGAGCGGAGGGAGGGAGGGAGGAAGGGAAGGTAGGAAAAAAAGAAAGAGCAGGTAAAGTAAAATAGAATAAAGTATGAAATATAGTAGCGTTATTAAAATTAGAAAGTAATTATTGGGAAAAAAAAAACGGACCGATAGAACCCTGGGACATATGGTGGAAGCAAAGCTATACAGAGAGAATCTTACACAGAAGATTACACATACACATTCACAAAAAGAGAGCAGGGGGAAAATCAAAAATCTTGCTCTCCAAGTCCACCTCCTCAATTTGGGATAATTCGTTGTAAAAAGAGGAAAGGGGCGAGAAGTCTGAAATCTTGCTCTCTAAGTCCACTTCCTTAATTTGGAATAATTCGTTGTATAAAGAGGAAAAGGGGGGACAGTCTTAAATCTTGTCCTCAAAGTCCACTTCCTCAATTTGGGATGATTCGCTGTTCATTCATGCACTCCACAGACGCAGGGCACATCAAATGGACCGTGGAGCTTTAATCCGCTGCCTCCGAGGCTGAACAGAGAGATTTCCCTGTCTCTGCTCTCACAGCTCCCGGGTCTCAGCCTTGGACCTGGCCCCGCCTCTGCGCGTAGGTCGCCGGAGGGCGTCCGTTCTTCGCTCAGACAGGACGGGTTTAAAGGAGCCGCTGATTCGGGGGCTCTGGCTCACTCAGGCAGAGGGGAGGGAGGGGCGCGCAGTGTGGGGCGGGCCTGCAGCGGCAGAGGCTGGCATGACGTTGCAGCGGCCCGTGGCGCTCCGTGCGCTTTCCCGGGAAAGCCGTCCCCGGGTCTCGGGACCCCGGCAGTGGCGGGGTGCACAGGCACCCCGGAAGGCGGGGCGGACAGTGACCCGTGCTCGCACACAGGCCCCGCGGCGGCGGCGGCGGCGGCGGCGGCGGCGGGCCGCGGCGGCGACGGCGGCGGCGACGGCGGTGGCCGCGGCGGCGGGCGGCGGCGGGCGCCGGTGGCCCACGCCCGTCTCCGAGGTCCGTGCCTTACCCACGGCTCACGCCTGTCTCCGGCGCTTCCCCAAGCAGCCCTCTTAATGCCCTCTCCTCGCGCACCAGGAAACAAAAGGGAAAAAAGTCTCTTGCCTCTTCAGCAGCTCCAGACCCTTTCCCCGGACTCCCTCCGGGCTAGCCGTGGTGCACTAACCCCTTCAGGCTCTCTTCCTGCTGCCAGCCCCAGTCCTCTCCCTGCGCTCTGACTGAAAGCCGATACCCGAGCCTCAGCTCCCAGCCCCCCCGCCAGGGCGGCCGAGCAGACAAGCCTCTAGGGCTGGTGAGTGCCTGAGGGCACCGATCCTCTGTGCCGGAATCTCTCCGCTTTGCCCTCCACACCCCTGTTGCTGTGCTCTCCTCCGCTACTCCAAAGCTTTCCCCCTCCGCCACCTGCAGTCTCCGCCCGCGAAGGGGCTTGTAGTGTGTAGAAACCTTCCCTCCTTCACGGCTCCCTCCCACTGGTGCAGGTCCCGTCCCTATCCTATTGTCTCTGTTTATCCTTTTTTTTCTTTTGCCCTACCCAGGTATGTGGGGAGTTTCTTGCCTTTTGGGGGGTCTGGGGTCTTCTGTCAGCGTCCAGTAGGTGTTCTGTAGGAGTTGTTCCACGTGTAGATGAGTTTCTGATGTATCTGTGGGGAGGAAGGTGATCTCCGCGTCTTACTCTTCCGCCATCTTCCTCCGGGCCCGCATGTATCTTTTTGAATTAGTGTTTTCATTGTCCTCGGATATCTACCCAGGATTGGAATTGCTGGATCATATAGTAGTTCTACTTTTAGTTTTTTGAGAAACCTCCATACTATTTTCCACAGTGGCTTCACCAATTTACATTCCCACCAACAGTGTAACATTCCCTTTTCTCCACATCCTTGCCAACATTTATTTGTGTTCTTTTTGATGCCAGCCATCCTGACAGGTGTGAGGTGATATCTCATTATGGTTTTAATTTGCATTTCCCTGATGATTAACAAGGTTGAGCGTCTTTTCATGTGCCTGTTAGCCATCCGTTTGTCTTCTTTGGAAAAATGTCTATTCAGGTCTTCTGCCCATTTTTTAAATGGTTTGTTTGTTTAAATGTTTAAAAATTTTATTTTGTGTCATTTTAGAGGGCAAATGTTAATGCTGTTCTATTCAGAAAGACAATTTTAATGTGCCTTTGTGTAGCCATATTATAAAATACCTTAAAGAAATATGCCCTGTTATAATGCAGTCTGAAATTATGTTCTGATTGTATATCAATAAAAATAAAAGTATTTGCCAAAAAATTAATTAAATGTATAAACAGAAAGAATGAGGTATTGCAATATTTTCTACTTTTGTATATAAAGAGAGCCATTAGACATAGGTAGCACAACCTAATGTGAAAGGTTAATTTTATATGATACTCAAAGAGTCTAGTTAAAAATGGAAGGTAGGGAATTCCCTGGAGGTCCAGTGGTTGGGACACTGCGCTCTCACTGCCAAGGGCCCAGATTCAATCCCTGGTTGGGGAACTAAGATCCCACAAGCTGTGCAGGGTGCAGCCAAGAAAAAAAAAATGGAAGGGAAAAAAGAGAGATAAAACTTTAACCCCTAGTTTGGCCTAAATAATTTTGATCATACCTTTGGATTCTATTAAATGGTAACTTAAATGACATTTGGAAAAACCTGTACTTGATTTTTAAAATATGTGCTTCTAAAAATCTGAGCTCAAGGCAAAAAAAGGAAAACAGGAAAGCTGTGTCCTTTTGCCATACTAAATGGATCAAAGTGGTTTTTGTCAAATGTTTCATCACAAAATTTGATGAAGGCCAGAGCTATTGTCAGGCTTATTAGGACTCTAGTATGAATTTTTACAAATAATAAGAAAGCTATAGAAGAAATTTGGAAATTTTCTGTGTGTCCCTGATTCTGTCTCTCAGTCTGTCTAAGAAAAACTGTTCTCTTTCTACTTGGAGCCATAATCTGAAAATGCAGAAGGTCAAAATATTTATTGCAGGAAATGATCATAGAACTAAAAAATAGGTTTTAAGGGAACCAGCTACACAGGGCAACCATCTTGCTCTTAAAGAAAATCATGTGCCAAAAGCTGCGCAGCCAAACAAATAAAAAAACAGTATACATTATAATTTGAGCCAGCATTCAAAACTGGATAAAAAGATTAAAGTTACTAAAATCTTAAATAGGTTATGTGCAATGTCTCTGCTAAAGCTGTAAGTCTAAACATTCTGTTTAAAATGCCTTCAGAAATTGCAATTTTAATTATTATACATTTCACATTAGAGATATTGCTTTATGAATGATTCAAAATACCTATTATATATATTTAAACCATAATGGCTTTTCATCAAATGTGAATTTTTTTTTCTTTATTGGCCTCACCAGGTGGCTTGCGGGATCTCAGTTTCCCGACCAGGGATTGAACCCAGGCCCTCGTCAGTGAAAGCCCAGAATCCTAACCACTAGGCAACCAGGGGACTCCCTGAATTCTTTTTTTTTTAATTGAAGTATAGTTGATTTACAATGTTGTGTTAGTTTCAGCTGTACAGCAAAGTGATTCAGTTATACATATATATACATATATATATTCTTTTTCAGATTCTTTCCCATTATAGGTTATTACAAGATATTGAATATAGTTCCCTGTGCTATACAGTAGGTCCTTGTTTTTCAAATGTGAATTCTTAATTTGACAATGAAATCATACTATCAGTAATAGACAGTTTTGTTGAATAGTCTAATAAGGAACAATTGCCAGTTCCATAAATAACTTTATATTTCTAAAATAAAGTGTTGGTACACTAGTAATCACAAATTTAGTTTCTTTTAATACTTTTTTAATCCCATAAAGTATTTTTATAATCATCCTTTTTATTAATCAATCATGACATGGCAAAATGTTTCGTTGCTGTTTCTGGAAAGTGTTACAAACTCTACATCTAGAGATGATGAAAAATTCTTATAGAATTTGTGATAAGTATATATGTTGGGTTAGAAATTTTATAGTCGTGTTGGAGTGTCATGAGATTAATACTGCAATCCAGACTGCTGTAGTTTATACTTTTTCTGTATGTTTCAATCAGGTATGTAAAACCATTTGTACTTAGAAGTTCACTTGAATCATCCCAAATCCACTGATTGTAATATGTGGTTTGGTTTGTAAACAAATTATAGCAATGTCTTGCATATTTCTGGAAATAAATTGTACAAGAATTTATGTATCTACTTCTATATACAGTGTATAAATAAAATTTTCATTTAAAAACACATACCAAACACACACATACACACATACACACACACACACACTCACACACGTTTATTTTCTCACCGTTTCTATGGACCAGAAATCCAGGCACAGGTTACCTGGTCCTCTGCTCAGGGTCTCACCAGCTCAAATGAAGGTGTCAGGCTGCAGACTCACCTGAGGCTTAGGATACTCTTCCAAAGTCATGTGGTTGTGGCAGAATTTAGTTCCTCATGGTCATAGGACTGAGGTTCCCACATCTTTGATGTCAGTCAGCTGGAGGCCACTCTCAGCTCGTAGAGGCAACCCACATTACTTGCCACACGGCCCCCTCCATCTACAAAGTCAGCGACGGAGAATCTTCCTCGTGTCAAATTCCTCTCACACTTTGAATCTCACCAGAAAGAGCCCAGTCCCTCCTATTTTTTTTTTCTTTTTTTTTGCGGTACGCGGGCCTCTCACTGCTGTGGCCTCTCCCACTGCGGAGCACAGGCTCTGGACGCACAGGCCCAGCGGCCATGGATCACGGGCCCAGCCGCTCCGTGGCATGTGGGATCCTCACAGACCGGGGCACGAACCCGCGTCCCCTGCATCGGCAGGCGGACTCTCAACCACTGCGCCACCAGGGAAGCCCCCCTCCTACTTTTTAAAAATTGTGATAAAAAGTAACATAAAATGTACCATCTTAACCATTTTAAGTGTACAATTTGGTACTGTTAAGTATATTCACACTGTTGTGCAACAGATCTCCAGAACTTTTTCATCTTGCAAAACTGAAACTCTAGGGACTTCCCTGGTGGCGCAGTGGTTAAGAATCCGCCTGGCAATGCAGGGGACACGGGTTCGAGCCCTGGTCTGGGAAGATCCCACATGCCGCGGAGCAACTAAGCCCCTGCGCCACAACTACTGAGCCTGTGTCCTGGAGCCTGTGAGCCACAACAACTGAGCCCACATGCCACAACTACTGAAGCCCACGTGCCTAGAGCCCGTGCTCTGCAATAAGAGAAGCCACCGCAATGCACCGCAACAAAGAGGAGCCCCACTCGCTGCAACTAGAGAAAGCCCGTGCGCAGCAACGAAGACCCAACACAGCCAAAATTATTAATTAATTAATTAATGTTAAAAAAACATTGAAACTCTAGATTCATTAAACAACTCCCCATTTCCCCCTCCCACAGCCCCTGGTAACCGCCATTTTACTTTCTGTCTCTATGAATTTGACTACTTTATTTTTTAAAATAAATTTATTTATTTATTTATTTATTTATTTTTGACTGCATCATGTCTTCGTTGCTGCGTGCGGGCTTTCTCTAGTTGTGGTGAGCAAGGGCTACCTTCGTTGCAGTGCGTGGGCTTCTCATTGTGGTGGCTTCTCCTGTTGCGGAGCATGGGCCCTAGGCACATGGGCTTCAGTAGTTGTGGCTCGTGGGCTCCAGGGCACAGGCTCAGTAGTTACAGTGCACACTGTAACTTTACCTTCTCAGTTACCTTCTCCATTCTGTTTCAGCCACCTGCACTCAAAGCACCACATCTTGAACTTTACTGAGGCCCAGAATTGCTTACCTCTAACATTGAACCCTTCGGTATTCCATTTTGAGACAAGCTCCTCTCCTACCTGCTTCCTCAGGAGTAAGGGCCTCACAGGACACTGGTTCTTTTACCTCATATGGACCCCTTCAGTCCTTTGAGCCCTCCATTTTCTCCCAGTCTCCCAGACCCTCATGGCCTCTTTTCCTTCCTTTCCCAACCTTTCTTAATGCCATGCTTGATCACCAGAACTACTCTCTCACCAGCAGCCTCAATTCCCTTTGTGTTCCTGTCTGCCAAACCAGCCCCACAAACCTCTCACCCTGTGTTAGTACTACCAACCACCCTTCTCCCCTCCTTCACCTGGTTGTTTCCACCAGGTGACTAATCTCTTCCACAAACAAAGCTACATTCACACTCATCCTTGTCTCCATTCCATCTTCCTGTTCAAGATCCACCCATCCACTTGGACCCTATGTGCCATCTTTTTCAATCATCTCCTTTAGAAACTGGCTCCATCAATTAACCCTTCTCTCTTTGATTTCAATCTGTGGTGCCTCTTCTCCTTAAACATGCTTAGGTCTCTCCTGTTTAAAAAAACAGAAAACAAAAAAAAACCTCTCTCCTGACCCTAAATCTTCATCAGGTGCCAGTTTCTCTCCTTACTTTCTCAGCTTAAGCTTCTCCAAATAGTAGTAGTCTATGTTTGCTGCCTCTACTTCCTCAAATCCATTCATGCCTCCAACTACTGAAAAATATTTCCATTGAAATTTCTTTCGGCAAAAGTCACCAGTGACTTCCAAACTGCCAAAGCTTTTTGGTCTTGATGTTATTGGACTTCCCTATGCATTTTTTAAAATACTTATTTGTTTATTTGGTTACACCGGGTCTTAGTTGCGGCAGGGGGCTCCTTAAGTTGCAGCACGTGGGCTCCTTAGTTTGGCATGCAAACTCTTAGTTGCAGCATGCCTGTGGGACCTAGTTCCCTGACCAGGGATTGAACCCGGGCCCCCTGAATTGGGAGTGCGGAGTCTTATCCACTGCACCACCAGGGAACTCCTGGACTTCCCTCTGCATTTGACACTGCAAATAATTGCCACCCCCTTGAAACGTTCCTGTTCCTAGGTTTCCATCACACTGAATTCATTCAGTTTCCTGGTTATTCTGTACTTCTTTGAGCATTCCTTTTTTTTTTCTTTTTTTTTAAATCAGTTTACTGTTTTTAATTTATTTACTTTTATTTATTTATTTATTTATTTTTTGGCTGTGTTGGGTCTTTGTTGCTGCATGAGTGCTTTCTCTAGTTGTGGCGAGCAGGGGGCTACTCTTCATTGCAGTGCCCGGGCTTCTCATTGCGGTGGCTTCTCTTGTTTGGAGCATGGGCTTCTAGGCATGTGGGCTTCAGTAGTTGTGGCACGCGGGCTTCAGTAGTTGTGGCGCATGGGCTCTAGAGCACAGGCTCAGTAGTTGTGGCACACAGGCTTAGTTGCTCCGCAGCTTGTGGGATCTTCCGGGACCAGGGCTCGAACCCGTGTCCCCTGCATTGGCAGGTGGGTTCTTAACCACTGCGCCACCAAGGAAGTCCCTCTGTGAGCATTCCTGTTTGTTCTTTTTATTTTATATTTTTGTAGGCAACTTTATTTGTTCTCTTTCTTTGGTTAAATTTTAAATTTATTTTTACTTTTAAATTTTAGTTGATTTACAAATATCATATTAGTTTCAAGCATACAGCACAGTGATTCAGTTATAAATATAAATATATGTATATATATTCCTTTTCAGATTCTTTTCCCTTATAGGCTAGTAAAAAATATTGAGTATAGTTCCCTGTGCTATATAATTGGTCCTTGTTGTTTTTGTAGGTAATTTTCATTCTATTTTCATGCATTTTCTTTTATTTACAATTTTTTTGAAGTATAGTTGAGTTACAATCTTGTGATAGTTTCAGGTGTAGAGCAAAGTGATTCAGTTATACATACATATATATATATATATATATATATATATATATATATATATGTTCTTTTTTAGATTCTTTTCCATTACAGATTATTACAAGATATTGAATATATTGCAGTGTGCTATACAGTAGGTCCTCATTGTTTATTTTATATATAGTAGTGTGTATCTGTTAATCTCAAACTTCTTATTCCCCCCTCCTTTCCCTTTTGGTGACCATAAATTTGTTTTCTACGTCTGTGAGTCTATTTCTGTTTTGTAAATAAGTTGTTCATTTGTATCATTTTTAAAGGTTCTACCTATAAGTGATATCATATGATATTTGTCTTTCTCTAACTTCACTTAGTATAATCATCTCTAGGTCCATCCATGTTTCTGCAAATGGCATTTCATTTGTTCTTTTTAATTTTTTTTAAATTTTTGGCCGCACTGCGTGGCATGCAGGATCTTAGTTCCCCAACCAGGGATCAAACCCGTGCCCCCTGCAGTGGAAGCGTGGAGTCTGAACCACTGGAATGCCAGGGAAGTCCCCTGTTCTCTCTTTTTAAAATCTCTTCCTCCTTCCACCATTTAAATGTTCATGTTTCCCAATGTTTTGTCAAGAGCTGAAAGGGGTCTGCGATGTTACCCCACTTGCACAGTTATGTACATTATATGTATGGATACTAAAGAAACACGAGACACCTGGCTCAGGGAAAAGAGGGATTTTTTTTTTTATTAATACTCACAACCAGATCAACAGCCAGAGTAATATTGCCATGTTGGTCCCCCACACCCAGACCCACAGGTGACAGGGTGAGAACTGATGGAAACTTTCTATGTGAGTGGCGGGTTTCACCCCAAAGATGAGAGATAGAGAACAGTGGATTTTCTCCATTTATATCTGGGAGACAGCCATCCTGCTCCCCTCCGAAAGGAGAGAGAAAAAGCTTTGCTCCTCGGAGAGGGGCTGGAAAGGATCCCGGTTCTTACACCAACCTTTTGTAATGTTAACATGTCCTTCCAAGAGCCAGATAAATCCTGTGTCTCCAGCTTTTACAGCCTAGAGATGTCTCCAAAGTCTGGGCTTTATCCCATTTGAAGTGTTAATACTTGGGGAAATAGTGCTCAGTCTTCCTGGAATCTTGGGCGCTTCACCTGGGGACCTGGTCTCAGCTGTAACCATTTGGAGCTCTTGGAAAGATGAGAAAAGTTTTATTATCCCTTTGGATCAGAGCAGTGAGCTAGACAAATGACTGGAGATATCCTCATGGTATGTGAAAAGTGAAATGCAGGGGAAGTGAAAGCAAACATTCTCCATCTTTATATTGTGTACATCCCCGTGTCTCAGGTGGCTGGGTCTTTTTACAGGAGCACTAAGAAATTCAGGGAAGTTTTATTTTCCACACCAGGACTCTACCTTCTGTCTTCTTCTGATCTCACTCTACATGCTCTCCCTGGACCATCCCACCTCCTCTTGTTGTTTTAACTGCTACCTCTATGCTAGGACCTTCAAATATCCCACCACCTTCCAGACATCTATATGGGAGTGTTCTAACCCCACATGTATGAAATGGAATTCATCACCCTGCCCCCAGACTCTTGTATCCTCTACGTCAGTTGGCAGCAGCACCATCTGTGTCATACTTGCGGCTGCCCTCATTATTGGAATAACCTTTCTATACACGGAAGATTTTCCACGTTATGAGCTCCGCCCCCCTCGTGTAAGAGTCAGAACTATCTGCCGGCCTCCCTCGTAGCTAGAACACGGTCCCAGGACTTAGGCTCCTCCACTCAGACACACCTGCATGAGACTGATTCGGAACTGAGCACCATGAGGAAACCAGCTCTTCTACACAGAGCTTCCATTTTTTGCTATCAGGGAATTCCCAGTGTTTTCAAGGTTGACTTCTTGCAGCAGCAGCGGCAGCAGTCTCCTCTTGGGCTCTGGCTGGGGGCACCTGTAGCATCCGGCCGCTTCTGCAATGGTTTGGGCATTGTTCCCGGAAACTTAGCTTTCAAGGTCTTCCTCCAGCCTTCCCAACAATTGTGGCAGCTCCTCAATACCCTTTTCTTCTTTTTATGTAAATTTATTTATTTTATTTTTGGCTGCATTGGGTCTTTGTTGCTGTGTGCCGGCTTTCTCCAGTTGCGACGAGCGGGGGCCACTCTTTGCCGTGGTGTGCGGGCTTCTCATTGCAGTGGTCTCTCCTGTTGTGTAGCACGGGCTCCAGGCGCGCGGGCTTCAACTACACAGGCTCAGTAGTTGTGGCACACGGGCGCTAGAGCGCAGGCTCAGTAGTGGTGGCGCACAAGCTCAGCTACTCTGCAGCACATGGGATCTTCCCGGACTAGGGCTCGAACCCGTGTCCCCTGCATTTGCAGGCGGGTTCCTAACCACTGCACCACCAGGGAAGTCCCTCAAAACCCTTTTTTAAAAAATGACTTTTCTGTTTAGTCAACTGGAGTCAGCCTCTATTGCTATCAACTGATATCTCTGACAAATACACACCCCATCACACAAAACAGAAGCCTGGAGTCTTCTTGACTCTCCCTCACCACCAACATCCACTCAATCCTCGAGTCTTGTTAATTTTATCTACTAAGCATTTCTTGATTCTGACCCTTCCTCTTTATCCCAGTTACCTCTTCTCTGGCTCAAGCCCTGGTAATTTTTCATCCAGACTATGGCAACAGCCTCCTACTAGTCTGCCTGCCTCCAGTCTCGTCCCCTTCCAATCCCAGCCTCCACACTGTAAATAGAGTGAAGGCTGGGATCTAAAACATAAGCCTGGCTGTCATTCTCTTGCTTTAAATTTCATTACCTGCCACTTCCTATTTTGAAAAATGTTGCTATTACAACACGGAACCACTTGTAATTACTCCCCAGGCATGCACGTGCATACACACACACACACACACACACACACACCCCTTCTATCTCTTGGTTCCATGCCTTTGCTTGTGCTGTTCTCTCTAAAATGACTTTCCTTCCCCCTCTTCACTTGGCCAGTACCTGCCTATCCTTTCAAATACACCAAGGGTGTGATAGGTGGTCTCTTCCTTGTTTCCATAATACCTTGTGCACACATCTATCACTGCACTTATGACAAGCCACTGTAATTGATACACACACACACACACATACACACACACACGTCCTCAATGCCTACCTTAGTGCTTGGCATTTGCATGCACACAAATGTTTGATAGCTGATTCATAAATTGATTGACTTAATTCAATTCAAACAATACTTCTTTGAAAATTGCTTTAAACCTTCCCATCTCCCTTCAGACCTCTCCTAAAGCAGTTAGTGGTTCCTTTCTCTGTGCACTTTGTACATTCCTCATTTTTTAAATCTAGGTAGAATTCACATAACACAAAATTAACCACTTTAAAGTGTACAATTCAGTGGCATATAGTATATTCAAAATGTTGTGTAACCATCACCTCTATCTAGTTCCAAAACATTTTCATCATCCCAGTGGGAAACCCCACACCCATTAAGCCGTCACTTCCCAGTCCTCCCGCCCGCCCCCTACCCCCCAGCCTCTGGCAACCACTAATCTTCTTTCCATCTCTATGGATTTAGCTATTTTGGATATTTAATAAAAATGAAATCATACAATATATGACCTTTTATGCCTGTCTTTTTTCACATAGCATAATGTTTTCAAGCTTCATCCATGTACCATGCATCAGTACTTAATTTCTTTTTATGATTAAGTAAAATTTAATTGTATGGCTATATCACATTTTATTTATCCATTCATCCATTGATGGACAGTTCAGTTGTTTCTACTTTTTGGCTACTGTGAATAGTGCTGCTCTGAACAATTGTGTACAAGTTTTGGTTTAAGTAACCGTTTTCGATTATTTTGAGTATATACCTAGGAGTGGAATTGCGGATCATACAGTAATTCTATTTTTAAAAAAGCTTTCTGAGGAACTGTCAAACTGTCTTCCATAGTGGCTGCACCATTTTACATTTCCACCAGCAATGTATGAGGGTTCCAATTTTCCCACATTCTTACCAGCACTTGTTATTTTCCTTTAAAAAAAAGTATAGCCATCCTAGTGGGTGTAAAGTTGTATCTCATTGTGGGTTTGAGCTGCATTTCCCTAGTGACCAGTGATGCTGAACATCTTTTAATGTGTTTTTTGGCCATTTGTGTATCTTCTTTGGAGGAATGTCTAGTCAAGTCCTTTCTTCATTTATTTTAGTAGACAGTTTTTTTTAGTACAGTTTCAGGTTTACAGATTAGGCAGATATTACATAGAGTTCCATATACCCACCCCGCCCTCCTCTCCACCCCCATCCATTCCTACTCCTGCATGCAGTTTTCCCAATTATGAACATCCTGCAATAGTGTGATACATTTGTTACAATTAATGAACCAATATTGATACATTGTTATAAGATCTAATAGTTTATAGTTTACAGTAGGGTTCACTCGTTGTGTTGCATGTTCTATGGGCTTTGACAAATGTATGTGACACATCCACCATTACAGTATCATACAGTATTGTTTCACTGCCCTAAACCCCCCTGTGCTCCACCTATTCAATCCTCTCTCCCTTCTTCTCCAGAACCTCTGGCGACCACTGATATTTGTATTGTCTCCAGAGATACACTTTATTTTTTAGAGAAGTTTTACATTTGTAGAAAAACTAAGATGATAGTACAGAGAGTTCTCATATACCCACATCCATCCCTATTATTAACATCCTACATTAGTGTGATACATTTGTTACAATTAATGGACCAATATTGATATGTCATCATTAACCAAAGTCCACACTTTATTCAGACTTCCTTAGGTTTTTATTGGTTTATTTATTTATTTATTTTTGGCTGCGTTGGGTCTTCATTGCTGCGCGCGGGCTTTCTCTAGTTGCGGCGGTGAGCAGGGGCTACTCTTCGTTGCGGCAGGCGGGCTTTTCATTGTGGTGGCTTCTCTTGTTGCGGAGCATGGGCTCTAGGCGCGCGGGCTTCAGTAGCTGTGGCACGTGGGCTCAGTAGTTGTGGCTCGCGGGCTCTAGAGCGTAGGCTCAGTAGTTGTGGCGCACAGGCTTAGGTGCTCCGCGGCATGTGGGATCTTCCCAGACCAGGGCTCAAACCTGTGTCCCCTGCATTGGCAGGTGGATTCATAGCCACTGTGCCACCAGGGAAGTCCCCAGACTTCCTTAGTTTTTACCTAATGTCCTTTTTCTGTTCCTGAATCCCATCCAGGATGCCACATCACATTTAGTCATCATGTCTTATCTTAGGCTCTTCTTGGTCGTGATAGTTTCTCAGACTTTTCTTGTTTTTGATGACCTTGATGGTTCTGAGAAGTGCTGGTCAACTATTTTGCAGAATGTCCCTCAATTGGTATTTTTCTGATGTTTTTCTCGTGGTTAGACTAGGATTATAGGTTTGGGGGAGAAGACTACAGAGGTAAAGTGCCATTTTCATTGCATCATAGCTGTGATACAGAATATCAACACGATTTTCACTGTTGATGTTGAACTTGATCACCTGACTGAGGTAGCATTTGTCAGATTTCTCCACTATAAAGTTACTCCTTTCCCCCCCTTTGCACATTGTACTCTTTGAAAGGAAGTCACTATGCATACCCAATCTTAAGAAATAGAGAGTAATGCTCCACCTCCTTCGCGGCAGAGTACCTACATAAATTATTTGAAATTCTTCTGCATGGGAGATTTGCCTCTTCTCTTCCACTTATTTATCTATTTATTCAGTCAATCGCTTATTTATGTCAGTATGGACATATATTTATTTAATCTCTGCCCACTCTCACTTTTATGTTCAATCATTTTTACTTTCTTTTTATGCAGTTAACAGCAGTCTGGCATCAACCAACCAACCAACCAATAATAGTTCACTTGACAACGCTAGCACACTGTTCCTGACATTGGGAACCTTTCCTGGGACCTGAAGAATGGTTTCCTTCCAATCAGAGGCAATGATGGCCCTCTGTAAGTATGTACTGAAGTCGATCTTCCCCCTTGAGGAACAGATAAACGAGTTTGGGGAGTGCCTCCGTACACTTGTCAATGAAATGAGGACTTCCCAGACTGGGTGGAGAAAATACTTTGAAGGATGTATCAGTCAGAGTTCAACCAGAGAGCCAGTAGAAGATATATATTAAGAGATTTATTGCAAGAAATAGGCTTACACAGTTGTGGGAGCTGGTTAGGCAAGTCCAAAACCTGTAGGGCAGTCCATCAAGAAGGGCAGGCCAGAACTCCTGAACAGGCTGGAGCTGCTGTTCACAGGAGGAATTTCTTCTTCATCAGGGAAGCCTCAGCTTAAGGCCTTTGAACTGACTGAATCAGGCCCACCCAGATTATCCAGGATAATCTCCCTTACTTAAAGCTAACTGCTTATGGACTTCAATCACATCTACAAAATACTTTCACAGCGATACGAAGATTAGTTTGATTCAGTAACTGGGGACGGTAGCCTAGCCAACTTGACACATCAAAACCCATCACAAAGGAGAAAGAGGAAGAGGTGAGAAGTGGAAGAGAAAAAGAAGAAGGGAAAGGAGAACAAGGAGGAGGGAGAGAAAGGGGGAGGGGAGAAAGAGGTGTAGGAAAAAGAGGAAAAGGAGAAGGAACATGCCAGGAGGTCAGCAGAGGGTTTCCATAACCAAGGTTATGATGGTAAGTAGAAAAATGTGAAAAGAAAAACAAGTTGAACCAGCCACATCACACCACTGATATGAAGCATTCTCCATGAAGGCTTTGCACAGACCCACTAGACAAGATGTTTTATCACATACTCCACAGAAGAAGAGGGAGGATTCTGTAAGTGGAAACAAAAGGAAGTGGAAACAGTTGCCCTTGGCAGCAGCAGCAGAGACTGTGGAAGTGGACGGCTTGCTGCCACAGTGTTCAAGAGATCACTGGAAAAAGCCTCCTCACGGCCAATCAAAAGTGATAGTGCCATAGTCTGATCTAGAAATTCCACTTCAAGAGATGCATTCTATATCTACTTATTCTATATATAGTCTATATATTTATTCTACATATATTCTATAAATATATGTTTGAAATGACACATGTAGAAAAATATTCACTGAAACGTTGTTTGCAACAGCAAAAAGTTGGAAGTAGCTGAAAAGTCTGCCAGTGGGAAACTGGTTAAATAAACTATGGTATAGCTAGCAGTGTAATACTACACATTTGCAAAAACAATGAGCAGCTCTTTATGGACTGACTTAGAAAGATCTTCAGGATACAGCGTGAAGTGAAAAAGGCAAGGTGCAAAACTGTGGGCATATTATGCCACAATTTGTGGTTTTTAAAAAGGAATATATGGGTATAAGTGGATAAATGTATAGAATCTTTCTGGAAGAATATACAAGAAACTGATAACTGTAGTTGTCTCTAGGGAGAGCAAGTGAATTGGGGATAGAGGAAGAAGGGAAACTTACTCTTTATCACGTACATTTTGGGAGATTTTAATTCTTGTACTATACATTATATATACAAAAATTCAATATTGTATGCCAAGTAATGCTGAAAGGGGATGAGGTGCTGTCTTCCCACTGTGGATCTGGAGTATGTCATAGAATCTATCAAACTTTCTGACCTCTATCTGCTCAGAGGAGGCAAGTCACTTGCAAAGCAATTCTCTGCAGTGATGCGTGGGCAAAAGCTGAAGACCTTGGGAGCAAAAGGGGGCATTTCCATTTCTTCATCCAACTGAAAGAAGGGCTCTGGGAAGAGTGGGGAGGAGTTGACAGTGTTAGAGAAAGCAATTTGGGCTTTTGGACCAAGCCTTAAGATATTAGGAAAACACGGTGTTCGCTACAGAGAGAGCACATTTCATGAGGGTTCGAGAGAGTATTTCCTTGGAGACATGCCAATCTGATCACATGAATTTTAAACAGAAAGCAAAGTAAGCGTTAGAAATATGTTCAAGTGAAATTAAAATCGGTTGTAATGGGGCACATTAAGAATGGTATTAAAAGAGAATGACAGGACTTCTCTGGTGGCGCAGTGGTTAAGAATCTGCCTGCCAGTGCAGGGGACAGGGGTTTGAACCCTGGTCCAGGAAGATCCCACATGCCGCGGAGCAACTAAGCCTGTGCGCCACAACTACTGAGCCTGCGCTCTAGAGCCCATCCTCCGCAGCAAGAGAAGCCACCGCAACGAAGAGCAGCCCCCGCTCGCCCCAACTAGAGGAAGCCCACGCGGAGCAATGAAGACCCAATGCAGCCAAAGCAAAACAAAAAAAAGAATGACAGCAGAGGAGGTGTCACCACCTTTCTAAGACTGGAAAAGAGGTGAAAACTGATATTAGAGCCCCAGATGCTCTGTTTCCTCCACATACACCTGCAACCTGTTTTTGCCACCACTTGCTTTTCTCAGAGCCCTTTGCACTGTGCCTTCTGGAGCTCCTGCTCCAGGAGAAAGTAACCGCCCTACACACTGGCTTTCTTTGCTGAGCTCTTCCTTCCAGCCCTTGTCTTAACTGATCGTGGCTTTCTCCTGAGGCTCCTGCTTCTCCTCTCCTCTCCAGAAGGAGACTGCCTCTTCTCTCACACTCTGACCATCACAAAGGTGAGGAGGAGTGGGGGGAATGAGGGAAGCTTTCTCCTTGCTCCCTGTTGCCAAGTCCACCACTCGTGGGTAAACCATTTCTGTTCCTTTGAGACTCGTGGCATCTGGATTTGTAACTGTCTACACAACCTTAAAACTATGATCCCAGCCTCCTTTATTCAGTAAGAAACTTTGAATCTAGCTATCAGTTTTCTTTCCTACCCCATGTCATCAGCTAGACGACTCCAGAATTAATCTGGATGACCATCTGACTCCCTAGCTTCCCAATTTCTTGACTTTCTCAATTGCCTTCAAGAAAATACCCAAATTCCTTAGTATGGGGACTTCCCTGATGCTCCAGTGGTCAAGACTCCATGCTCCCAGTGCAGGGGGCCTAGATTCGATCCCTTGTTGGGGAACTAAGATCCCACATACCGCAACTACTGAGCCTGTGCGTTCTAGTGCCGCAACTAGAGAAGCCCACATACTGCAACGAAGAGCCTGTGTGCTGCAACGAAGACCCAGAACAGCCAAAAAAAAAAAAAATTCCTCAGTACGACAGACAGCATCCTTCAAATATAGTCACTGGTCTACTTTATTTCCTGGCATGGCTTCTTAGGTACTTTATATTACAGCTAGAAGAAATATTTTATGGTTCTCCAAAACCACTGTTAATTTATTCCTTCAGGCCCTTTGCCATCCTCCTCCTTCTTTCTGTAACGCCAGTTCCACCCCCACCTAGTTTGCCAGTTGAGCATCCATATGAATGACTCATTTAACAATCCAGCCTTCCAGTTCCTATTCTGCCTTTACTCCAGGAACTTTGATATCCATCCCATTTCAGCCTCCACTCACAGAGCCACATCCTGGGCTTCTTCATTGCCCAGAAAAATAGGACTTCTGAAATCTCACACCCCAGTCTCACAAAAAGCCAGAGGGGACTTCCACTTGTGGCCAAGATGGAATAATTTACCCTCCTGGCCCAAAGAACAACAACAAATGGACAGACTCTATTAAACAATAGTTTTCAGACACTGGACATCAGGTAGCACATGATAATGATCACAGAAAGCGGAGAAACAAACAAGCTGAGTGCCCTAGCATACTGTCAGAAGAGAGTTTCTAGGCCACAGTGCAGAGGGGTGGAATCCAAGCAGAGCCTAGCAGCCTTTGTGAGCTGAGAAGACAGAGTTGGGAGTCCAGGAAGGCCAAGGTAGCTAAAACTCACAGGACAGAATACTAGAGAGAAGAGGGCTACACAGAGAGAAAGCTCTGGAGATATGCAGAGGATTCGCCTTGAGTCTTCCATCTGAGTACTGGTTAGTGAATACATGTAAAGAAACTACCTAAAGCTGGAGAAAGAACCACCTGAAAGGACTGGAGGGGAAAAATATTGAAAGCTTGGGATTTCCCTGGTGGTCCAGTGGGTAGGACTCCATGCTCCCAATGCTAGGGGGCCCAGGTTCAATCCCTGGTCGGGGAACTAAATCCCGTGTGCGTGCTACAACTAAGAGTCCACATGCCACAACAGAGTAGTCCACATGCTGCAACTAAGAAGTACGCATGCCACAACTAGGAGCCTACATGCTGCAACTAAGACCCGGCACAGCCTAAATAAATAAATAAATAAATATTTTAAAAAATATATAAAAAAAAAGATTCAAAGCTCACACAGGGACCAGATAGTTTGTGTTCCCACAGCCTGAGTGAGAAAACTTCATAATTCACAAGACAGTGGGTAAAATACTGAGGAGGGTTTTGCCTCAGTAGTAGAGTGAAATTAGCCTGAGACTAAAAGGCTGCTTTGATTCTGGCTTTAGAAAAAAAAGCTGAAAAGCTAGTCTCAAAAAGATCAAACTGTTTCCAAGTAACAACTTCCCAGAAAAAAGCTTTAAGTGCATCTATAGTAGTACAAAAATATCCAGCACCCAATAAGGTAAAATTCACAATGTCTGGCATCCAATATTGTTAAGATGACAATACTACCCAAGGCAATCTACAGATCAATTTAATCTGTATATTTTGCAGAAATAGAAAAACCCATCTTAAAATTCATGTGGAATCTCAAGGGGCCCCCAAAGAGCCAAAACAATCTTGAAAAAGAAGAACAAAGCTGGAGGTCTCACACTTCCTGGTTTCAAAATTTACTACAAAGCTACAGCAATCAAAACAGTGCAGTACTGGTATAAGGACAGACATGGACCAATGGAACAGAATAGAGAGCCCCAAAATAAACCCTCATATATATGGTCAGTTGATTTTTGACAAGGATGCCAAGACCATTCATTGGGAAAGGACAATCTCATTAATAAATGGTGTTGGTTCCCTCCCAGAGCTGGCTTTTCCCTGAGAGGGTGACTTCAGGGCTGGCCACACCCCTCCCCCCCATTCCCCATCCTCAGCTGAAGTTTGATGAATTGAA
Source organism: Mesoplodon mirus (assembly GCF_964341445.2). NCBI lineage: Eukaryota > Metazoa > Chordata > Mammalia > Artiodactyla > Ziphiidae > Mesoplodon > Mesoplodon mirus. The sequence continues at coordinate 60,242,680 of NC_138981.1, read as the reverse complement.
ATTGGGCCTCTATGCTAACTGGTTTCCTTTATTCTCAATAAATGTTGGGCTTGGTTTTAAAAAAAAATGGGGCTGGGACAACTGGACATCCACATGCAAAAGAATGAAGTTATACCATTACCTTACACCATATACAAAAATTAACTCAACGTGCATCAAAGACCTAAACTCTAAAACCATTAGAAGACAACAACAACAAATTCGAAAATGGGTAAAGGGGGCTTCCCTGGTGGCGCAGTGGTTGAGAGTCCGCCTGCCGATGCAGGGGACACGGGTTCATGCCCCGGTCCGGGAAGATCCCACATGCCACAGAGCGGCTGGGCCCGTGAGCCATGGCCGCTGACCCTGCGCGTCCGGAGCCTGTGCTCCGCAATGGGAGAGGCCACAGCAGTGAGAGGCCCACGTACCGCACACAAAAAAAAAATGGGTAAAGGACTTGAATAGGCGTTTCTCCAAAGAAGATATATAAATGGCCAGCAAGCACATGAGATGATACTCAATAGCACTACCCATGAGAGAAATGCAAATCTAAATGACAATGAGATACCACTTCACATCCATTAGGAAGGCTATTATCAAAAAAAAAAAAAAAAGGAAACTAACAAGTGTGGTCAAGAATGTGGAGAAATTAGAACCCTCGTGCATTACTGGTGGGAATGCAAAATTGTGCAACTGCTGTGGAAAACAGTTTGGCAGTTCCTCAAAAAGTTAAACATAGAATTACCATATAATCCAGCAATTCCACACCTAAGTACACACCCAAATGAATTGAAAACAGAGACTCAAATAGATACTTGTACACAAAATCATATCAGCATTATTCACGATAGCTAAAAGGTGGAAACAAATCAAGTGTCCATCAACAGATGAATGGGTAAATAATATGTGATATATACATGCAATGGAATACTTTTCAGCCATAAAAAAGAATGAAAGGCTTCCCTGGTGGCGCAGTGGTTAAGAACCTGCCTGCCAACGCAGGGGACAAGGGTTCGAGCCCTGGTCCGGGAAGATACCACATGCCGCGGAGCAACTAAGCCTGTGCACCACAACTACTGAGCCTGCACTCTAGAGCCCACGAGCCACAACTACTGAAGCCCGCGTGCCACAACTGCTGAAGCCCGCACGCCTAGAGCCCGTGCTCTGCAACAAGAGAAGCCACCGCAATGAGAAGCCCGCGCACTGCAACCAAGAGGCGTCCCCACTCGCCGCAACTAGAGAAAGCCTGCGCACAGCAACGAAGACCCAATGCAGCCAAAAATAAAAATAAATAAAATAAATAAATTTATATAAAAAAAAGAATGAAGTTCTCATACATGATACAACATGGATAAACCTTGAAGACATTATGCCAAGTGAAAGAAGCCAATCACAGATGGACAAATACTGTATGATTCCAGTCATATGAGATACTCAGAGTAGTCAAATTCATAGAGACAGAAAGTAGAATAGAGGTTACCAGGCAAGGGGGAAGGAGGGAATAGGGGGTTATTGCTGAATGGGTACAAAGTTTCTGTTCGGGGTGATAAAGGGTACTGGAAATAGTGGTGATGGATGCACAACACTGTGAATGTAGTTAATGCCAGTAAATTGTACACGTAAAAATGGTTAAAACGGCAAATTTTATGTATGCATGTTAACCACAATTAAAAAAACACATGCCACAGCACATCATAATCACATTGTTTACAACTGGTGATGAAGAGAAAAATCTTAAAAGCAGCCAGAGAAAAAAGATATATGTTATGTATAGAGGAATAAAGATAAAAATGACAACAGGTTTCTCATGAGAAACGATGTAAACCAGAAGTCAGCTGAGCAACAAGTACTTAAAGAAAAAAAAAAACCTGCTAACCTAAAATTCTATGCTCAGGGGCTATAAAAGGGTAGCATGAGCCATCCTGAGATGGAACTGCTCTGTGTTTTGACAGTGGTGGTGGTTGCACAAATCTACACATGTGATGAAACTGCACAGAACTAAAGACACACATACAAACACACAGGTTAGCATATGGAAAGCTGGTGCTATGATAAGGTCTATGAATTGTATCCATGTCAGTTTCCTGGTTGTGCAGTGCACTATATAGTTAGGCAAGATGTTTCCACTGGGAGAAACTGGGTGAAGGGTGTTGGGATCTCTGCATTACATTTTTTTTAACAACTGTCTGTGAAACTACAGTTAACTCAAATTAAGAAGTTAAAACAAAACCATACGTTTATTAAAAAATAAAACAAAGAAAGGAAAAAAATTTAGAGAAGAAAAAAACCCAAACCATACATTTATCATCTCACTGTCTCCTACGGGTCAGGAAACTTGGCACTGCTTACCTAAGTTCTACAGGTCAGGGTCTCTCACAGGGCTTCAATCAAAGTGTCGGCCAGGACTGCATCCATCTCAAGATCTACTTTCACATTCACTCTGTGGTTGTTAGCAGGATTCAGTTCCTTGTGGGCTGTTGCACTGAGGGTCTCAGTTACTTGCCATTTTGGCCCCTCCACAAGGCAGCTCACAACATGGCAGCTGGTTTCCTTAAAGCAAGCAAGCAAGAGAGAGCAAGAGAGGGCCAGCCAGATGGAAGTCATGGTCTTTCGTAACTTAGTCTTAGAAGCAACGACCCATCACCTTTGCTGTATTCTATTTGTTAAGTCACAAGGTCCAGCCCACACTCAAGAGGAGGGGACTATACAAAGGCATGAATACCAGGAGGTGGGGATCACTGGAGGCCATCTATCTTCCACAGCAGCCAAAGAAAATACTTTAAAGGATGAATAATAAGGCCATTTGACCCACCAGATATAATTAAATGCATAGTAATTAAAAGTTTTATAGTGGTCTAGAAATAAACAGAAAGATTAAACAGAACGGAATAGAGTCCAGGAGACTCAAGCATTGCTAAGAGCAAAAAAATGGAAAATTAGATGTCTACCAGGGACTTCCCTGGCAGTCCAGTGGTTAAGACTCCACACTCTCAATGCAGGGGGCCTGGGTTTGATCCCTGGCCAGGGAACTAGATCTCACATGCATGCCGCAACTAAGAGTTCACAGGCCACAACTAAGACCCAGTGTGGCCAAATAAATAAATAAATAAATAAATATTTTTAAAAAAGTGTCTATCAATAGGTTGTTAAAAAATAATGAGGCAGGGCTTCCCTGGTGGCGCAGTGGTTAAGAATCCGCCCGCAGGGGACACAGGTTCGAGCCCTGGTCTGGGAAGATCCCACATGCCACGGAGCAATGAAGCCTGTGTGCTACAACTACTGAGCCTGCGCTCTGGAGCCTGCGAGCCACAACTACTGAGCCCGCGTACCTAGAGCCTGTGCTCTGCAGCAAGAGAAGCCACCACAATGAGAAGCCCATCCACCGCAATGAAGAGTAGCCCCCACTTACCACAATTAGAGAAAGCCCGTGGGCAGCAACGAAGACCCAATGCAGCCAAAGATAAATAAATAAATGTATAAAAAAAATAATGAGGCAAACTGGAGAAATCTGAAAAAGATTACTGGGTTGCATCAATGTCAATATCCTGGTTATGATATACTATACTATAGGCTTGCAAAATGTTACCACTGGGAGAAACTGGGAAAAATGTGCAAGAGATCACTGTTATTTGTTACATTTACCTCAATGAAAATGTCAGTTAAAAAAGAATGAGGTGTGTGTGTGTAGAGAGACATTCACAATAATTAAGTGTAAAAAGAAATATACCTTCCATCTAACACACACACATGTACACACACACTTCTAGATCCTCACATCCCCCTTGAGATACTGTCTCCTTTCTCTGCTCCCCTTAATAGTAAAACTCCTCAAGTATCTATACTCACTGTCTCCACTTCTCATCTCCGATCTTCTCTTAAGCCAACTTTAACTAGGCTTTCACTACCACCACTCCACAGAAACTGTTCTTGTCAATAACACAATTACCTTCATTTTGTCAAATCCATTCTGCCTCAGTTCTCAGGCATCATCCTGCTGGAACTCTCAGCAGCATTTTATATAGCTGATCATGACTTACTATTTTTCTTACACTACTTTTCTTACTGAAGTATAGTTGATTTACGATGTTGTGTTAGTTTCTGGCATACAGCAATGTGATTCAGATATATATATATATATGTTCTTTTCCTTATTCTTTTCCATTATGGTTTATTACAAGATATTGAATATAGTTCCCTGTACTATACAGTAGGCCCTTGGTGTTTATCTATTTTATATATAGTAGTTTGTATCTGCTAATCCCAAACTCCTAATTTATCCCTCCCCCCCTTTCCCCTTTGGTAACCATAATGTTGTTTTCTATGTCTGTGAGTCTATTTCTGTTTTGTAAATAAGTTCATTTGCATCATTTTTTTTAGCTTCCACATATAAGAGATATAATATGTTATTTGTCTTTCTCTGTCTGACCTACTTTACTTAGTAGGATAATCTCTAGATGACTTCCTTATTTTAAATTCTTTTTACTTGGCTTCTAGGAACTGTACTCCCATCCCTTAATTTTCTTCTTACTTCACAGTCTGTTCCTTCTTGGCTTCCTTTAATGAGTCCTCTGCATCTCCCTGGCCTCTGTATTTGTTGGAGGACCTCAAGATTCAGTCCTTTAATCTCTTCTCTTCTTTGCACTCAATTCTTAGGCCATCTCCCCTAATCCCATGGCTTTAAACACCATCTACATAGTGATGATTCCCAAATTCATATCTCTAGCCCCAACCACTCCCCTCAACTCCAGACTCATATAGCCAATTGCTTATTCAACATCTCCACTTGGTTGTCTAAATGGCACCTCAACCTAATATGTCAAAAACGGAACTCTATTTTTCCCTTCAAACCTTCTTTTCTCTCAATGTTCTCCATTTCACCAAATAGCATCTCCAGCCTTCCAGTCTCTCAGGCTTGGGAGTCATCCCTGACTCCTCTCTTTATTTCAAACCTCACATGCCATCAATTAGCAAGCCCTGTTAGTTCTACCTTCAGAATACATCCCTACTTTTTTTTTTTTTTTTTTTTGCAGTACGCGGGCCTCTCACTGTTGTGGCCTCTCCCGTTGCGGAGCACAGGCTCCGTATGCGCAGGCTCAGCGGCCACAGCTCACGGGCCCAGCCTCTCCGCGGCATGTGGGATCTTCCCGGACCGGGGCACGAACCCATGTCCCCTGCATCGGCAGGTGGACTCTCAACCGTTGCGCCACCAGGGAAGCCCCATCCCTACTTTTAACCACTTCTTACCATCTCTGTTACTACCAACCTTATCCAAGCCACCACCATCTCTTGCCTGGATTACTACAATCGCCTACTAATTAGTCTCCCTGCTTCCACCATTGCCCCCTAGTATTTACCACAAAGCCTAAGAGATCCCTTAAAAAACAGAAATAAAAATCATGTCACTCCAAGCCTAAAACCTTCTAATGGCTCCCCATGCCACAAGGAGTTACATAATCTGGCCCCTGGAAACCTCTCTGACCTCATCGCCTTCCACTCTCCCCTTGTTTACGCTGCAGCAGACATGATGGCCTCCTTGCTGTTCCTCTAACATGCCAAGCACCTCAACTGTCTCAGCATCCTTGTACTTGCTGTTCTCTCTGCCTGGAATGATCTTCCCCCAGATATCCACATGATTTATTTCTTCACTTCATTAAGTTCTCTGCTCAAATGTCACCCTCTCAGAAAGGCCTTCCCTGAACAGTCTAATAACTCACCCCCCCAACTCCCTCTCTATACCCTTACCTTACTTGTTTTCTCATGTACTTACCACCACCGTCCACATACAGTCATCCCTCAATATCCTCGGGGAGGCGGGGGGATTGGCTCCAGGACACCCCCCCACACACACACCAAAATCCCTGGATGCTCAAGTCCCTTATTTGCATATAACCTATGCACATCCTCCCATATACTTTATTTATTTATTATTTCTTTATTTGGCTGTGTTGGGTCTTAGTTTCAGCATGTGGGATCTAGTTCCCTGACCAGGGATCGAACCCAGGCCCCCCTGCATTGGGAGTGCAGAGTCTTAGCCACTGGACCACCAGGGAAGTACCCCTCCCATATACTTTAAAGTTTATTTTGTTTTATTTTGTTCAGTGCTGTATTCCCAGCACTTAGATCACTGCCTGGCACAGAGTATTCACTCGCTCAATAAATATTTGTTGAATGAATAAATGAATTAATGATTTCTAGCTCTTAGATGAACAGTAACTACATAATTGAATAAATGTATCTCTGTACTCCAGGTCCCAGCATAGTACCCTGTACCTAGTTGGTATCAACACAGTTTTGTTGAATGAATGAAAGAAGCCTGTAAATGTGCTCCTATCTATCTTACAAGTATTTAAAAAATCTTCTGATGATCCCATTTCTCCCTCTAGTTATTACTATTATTCTCCTTCCCTTCACAGCCTAGCTTTCTCACCTTCCAATCATTATTTCTTAGCCTAAAAATTTTTATGAAACGTATCACAAATACAAAACAATATATACATACTCTTACGATTTATTTAAATCATATATATTAATAATAAAATCATATATGTGTGTGATGATTTAAAGAATAATAAAATGAACACTCATGTAACCCACCAATCAGCTTCAGAAACAGAACATTACCAGAGCTTCTGAAGCCCTCTGTATGACCTTCTGTGTTGCATTCCTCTCCTTTCCCGCAACATATAACTGCCCGCAGGGATTTTGCTTTTCTTTATTGCTTTCTCACCTGTGTTTTTGAACTTTACATACATAGAATCATACCGTATGAACTTTTCTGAACTTGACCTTTCTGTAGATTGTGTTTGTGGGATTTATCCATGTTGATATTGTAGATGTAGGTATTCATTTTCACCAATGGGTAGTTTTCCATTTTATGATTATACTGCAATTCATTGAGCCAAATGTCCTGCTGAAGGACATTTGAACTGCTTCCAGCTTTTTGCTATTAAGATCAGTGCTGCTATGAACACTCTTGAACTCTTGTACATATTTTCTGGTACATTTCTGCAAGAATCTTTCTAGTGTTCATAGCTGGGGTAGAATTGCTGAGTCAGAGAGTATGATCATGGGTACTTTTGAGTTCTTACTTGACTTCTCTGTTGCATTTTAAATACTGATTATTGGGAATTCCCTGGCGGTCCAGTGGTTAGAACTCTGTGCTTTCACTGCCAAGGGCCTGGGTTCAATCCTTGGTTGGGGAACTAAGATCCCACAAGCCTCACAGCCAGGAAAACCCAAAAAACCATCTTCTGATGGGAAAGAGAAAGAAAGAAAGGAAGGAAGGAAGGGAGGAAGGAAGGAAGAAAGGAAGGAAGGGAGGGAGGAAGGAAGGAAAAAAGAAAGAAGAAAGAGAAAGACTTATTATTCCTTCATTCCTCACATTCTCTTCCCCCTCTAAGTTCTGGATTACACACTTGCTGACTGTTCTTTTGCAATCACCTTGCTGACTCCCCTACCTTTGGTCACCCATTAAATGTTGGATCTTTTCCCCAGAGTTCTGCCCTTGGCCCTGATCTCATTTCCATAACTTCATCTGCCACCCATAGGCTAACGACACAACAACATGGCCTCTCTCCTAAGCTCCATTATTTCCAATTACTTCCTGAACATCTCCACTTGGATGTCTTACAGACGTCTCACCAAACATGACACAACTCCTTATCTACCTCAACCCAAAGCCTATTCCTTCTTTTAAGTTACTCCTCTATTATTCTCCACCCCCACCCCTAGCTGCCCAAGACAAAAACCTGGAAGAATTCCACTCTCCCGTTTGGTCATTACATTCCAATTTGCTTTACTCAAGTTGCAACACTTCGGTTCCTCCAATACACCAACCTCTTTTCTGCCTCAGAGCCGTTGTTCTTGCTGTTCCCTCTACCTAGGATGATCTTCCTGTGGCTCAGTGCAAGGCTAGCTCTTTCTCATCTTCAAGGCTTAGTGAAAATGTCACCTCCTCATTAGAGACTTCTGCTGTCTATCTTATCTAAAGTAGGTCTACAGCCACCCCAACCTGGCCACAATGACTAATATACCACCTTATTTTATTTCTAACAAACACAGTTTGTGTTTCTTTGCTTACTGTCTCTTTTCCACTCAGGTATAAATTTCATGAGAACAGAGATTTATTTCCATGTTTTTCACTGCTATGTCCACAGAGTCTAGAACAGGGCCTGGCACGTAATAGGCACACTATAAGGATTTATTGACTGAGTCCTATAAGCCTTCTTATTTCTTGCCCCTCTAACAATTAGTCACCAAGCATGGTTGAGTCTACCTCTTAAATATCTCCCAAATCTATGCCATCTACTCCAACCCGAATATCGTTGCTCTAGTTGAAGTCCACAACGCTTCTCACCTGAACAAATGCAACTGCCTTGTAACAGGTACCCTTTCCTCCAGCCTGGCCTCTTCTCTAACACATTCACTACAGTGAAGCCAGAGTTAATCTCTTTAAAACCAAACCAAATCGAATCACATCCTTCACTGTCCATCAAGATAAAGTCCAAATTCCTCACCGTGGTCTACAACCCCTTGTGGGATCTGTTTCATAATCTACTCTGCCTTCCCCACCTTTCCCCTACCCTCACTTTCCCTCCCCACAGGCCCAATGCTCCAATTCTGCTGGACTACTTGCGGCTCTGCAAACATTCGTCGCTGATTCTAGGCTCTGGCTTTTGGATATGTACTATCTGTCTGGAATATCCTCACCCCAACTCACCTGCCAACCCTTCAGCAGCCATTCAAATTCAGCTCAAAGGTCTTTTGAACTGTAAAGCTTTTCTTCACCCTCATCACTGGCCCATAACTTGCAAAACTGATTACTTTTTCCTCTCAACTTTCCCTTTTCCTTTCACATGCTTCCACTGCATTGATCACACTGTACTGTACTCTTGGGTTTTGCTTCTCCTGTCAGTCTGGCTTCCTGTGATGCATCAGAGCAGATGCTGTATCATTCTTCTTCGTAACCTCAGTTGTCTCCTGTAGTAGGTGCTGGAACGGTTATTGAATGAATGAAAATAGGCAAAAACAACTTTTAAATAACATCTAAAGTTGACAATGTTGTAGTGAAATTAGTATGTTCACATAGGATGGGTACAAACTTTTGGAAAGCAATGTGACATTACGTATCAAAACCCATAAATACCTTTGTAACAGATACAAGTGGTTGCTTTGGGGAAAGTGAGTGGAGAAGAAAAGGGAAGTGTGGGTAGGGAAGTTGCTATTCATTATGAGCTCTTCTGATTTTTTGACCGTGTGCTACATAGATAGCAATTTTATAGAATTGTTTTTAACCACTGGCCTAATGATTCCACACTCACGAACTGATGCTAGAGAAACAATTCAACAGAAGTAAAAGCTATATGCATGGGACTTCTCTGGTGGACCAGTGGTTAAGAATCCGCCTTCCAATGCAGGGGACACAGGTTCACTCCCTGGTCGGGGAACTAAGATCCCACATGCCACGGGGCAACTAAGTCCACGTGCTGCAACTACTGAGCCTGCACGCCACAACTAGAGAGCCTGTGCGCCGCAACTACTGAGCCCCCGTGCTCTGGAGCCTGCACGCCACAACTGGAGAGAAGCCCACATGCCTCAATGAAAGATCCTGTGTGCCGCAACTAAGACCCAACACAACCAATAAATAAATAAATAAATAAATACATATATAAAAAAGTAAAAGCTATATGTATGAAATGTTAATTGTTGAATTATCTAAAAATGGGAAATATTGGAAACAATCTAATGACATAATAATAGGGAAATGGTTAAATAAGTAATGGTAAATTCAATAAACTATTACACAGTCATTAAAAAATGGTATGTGCAAGTATGATCTAATCTTGGTATACATTATATATACACAAGTGTGTAAAGGCCTGGAAGCTAGCTATACACAAAACAAGTTAACGGTGATTTTCTTTGGTGGTGGGATTACAGGTTTGTATTTCCCTCTTTTTGCCTATCTATATTAATTTCTACAATGAACAATAATATTTAAATAATTATTATTTTTGTATTTTTATTTTTTTTAAATAGTAATTTTTAAGAGGTAAAAAAACATATTTTGTACACCATGACTGCTATCAGGTAAAATTATGCAACTACGGGAACAAAGACTGGGAGGTGATATGCAAAAATGAAAACAGTTATTATGTTGGCATAGTAGGATTATAAATGACTTTTTTCTTGTAACAAAACTTATTTTCAACATTTTTATGATGAAAGTAATATATGTTTGTTATAGAAAATTCTCTGTAGAAGAAAATTTTTTAATAAATTTCTTTTTTTAATGAATTTTATTTATTTATTGCTGCATTGGGTCTTCGTTGCTGCACACAGGCTTTCTCTAGTTGCAGCGAGTAGGGGCTACCTTTGTTGCGGTGTGCAGGCTTCTCATCGTCGTGGCTTCTCTTGTTGTGGAGCACGGGCTCTAGGCACGCGGGCTTCAGTAGTTGTGGCATGCCAGCTCAGTAGCTGTGGCTCGTGGTCTCTCGAGCACAGGCTCAGTAGTTGCAGTGCAGTGGTTAAGAATCTGCCTGCCAATGCAGGGGACACGGGTTCGAGCCCTGGTCCGGGAAGATCCCACATGCCGTGGAGCAACTAAGCCCGCGTGCCTCAACTACTGAAGCCTGCGCGCCTAGAGCCCATGCTCCGCAACAAGAGAAGCCACCGCAATGAGAAGCCTGCACATCACAAGGAACAGTAGCCCCCGCTCGCTGCAACTAGAGAAAAGCCTGCATGCAGCAACAAAGACCCAACGCAGCCAAAAGTAAAATAAATACATTCAATTAAATAAAAAACCCATTCACTTTATAGCAGTACACCATATACACTCAATAAATATTTGTTAATCAATAAATATTAAAAAAACAAAAAACAAAAACACTGCACCACCAGGGAAGCCCAATGGAAAAATTTTAAAAATAAAATGAAAAACACTCTTCATCCCACTGTGCAGATATAAACAGTGTTACAATTTTCCTGTATTTCCTTCCAGACTTTTTCTATACTTATTTTTTTAACAAAAAATGTGGTCATACTTAATTTTGTATACTGTTTGTCTCACTTGACATTGTATCATGAGCATTGTTCCATGTCCCCTGTCCATCTTGTGGCTGTATCTTAATTTAATTCCATATTGTCGAACACTCATGGTTTCCATTTTTTTATTTTTTTGCCGTGCCACGTGGCTTGTGGGATCTCACTTCTCTGACCAGGAAATGAACCCAGGCCACGGCAGTGAAAGCCTGGAATCCTAACCACTAGGCCACTGGGGAACTCCCTCCAATTTTTTATATTAAAAATAGAATGCTTCGATGAGTGTATTTTACATAAATCTTCATGTTCATCTCTGATTATTCCCTTAGGATAATTTTGTTTGTTTGTTTTGGGTTTTTTTGTGGTACGCGGGCCTCTCACTGTTGTGGCCTCTCCCGTTGCGGAGCACAGGCTCCGGAGGTGCAGGCTCAGCAGCCATGGCTCACGGGCCCAGCCGCTTCACGGCATGTGGGATCTTCCCGGACCGGGGCACGAACCCGCATCCCCTACATCGGCAGGCGGACTCTCAACCACTGCGCCACCAGGGAAGCCCCCTGTAGTTCTTCTATAGCAAAGTTGTCCCAAATTGCAATTCTCTGTTATTCCTGAATGAACCCATTTTTCTGGTAAAATAATTGGCTGTTTTATTTCTATGGTCAACACCTTCAATGGACTTTCATACAAAGCAGCCTTTCCCAACTTCCCTTTTTCCTCTGTAAAATAACATTCCTCCCCTTGGTCTCTGGAGTTGCCTATCGTTTGCTATAGTTGGCATGCCCTTAATTGCTATTCCTCTGCCATTCCTAAATAAACTCATATTGCTGGTTAAAAAAAAATGTAGGGGGCTTCCCTGGTGGCACAGTGGTTGAGAGTCCACCTGCTGATGCAGGGGACACGGGTTCGTGCCCCGGTCCGGGAAGATCCCACATGCCGTGGAGCGGCTGGGCCCATGAGCCATGGCCGCTGAGCCTGCGTGTCCGGAGCCTGTGCTCCGCAACGGGAGAGGCCACAACAGTGAGAGGCCCGCGTACAGAAAAAAAAAAAAAAATGTAAGGAGTCTATCAAAAGTTCATTACTTACTTTGGTGGTTTTAACTTATGTTCCCAACTTCTTTGCTACTTCTTGCTCTAGGAGATGGAACTTAATTTCCCCTCATCTTGAGTGAACTAGATTCAGTGACTTGCTTCTAAGGAACAGTACATGGAAAAGGAGAACTAGTAATTTTATAGTGGAGAAACCTGGCAGACAGCTCCTTAACCAAGTGATTAAGGTTAACATCAACAGTGATAAGTCATGCTGATATTCTGTACACCACCTGGTATGATGTGAGAGAAAGGCACTTCACGCTGTGGTCTTCTTCGCCCACATGCATACCACCAGGATAATGAGAAAAATATCAGACAAACCCAAATTGAGGGTCATTCTACAAAATACTGGACCGGTACTCTTCCAAAGCATCAAGGTCATGAGAGACAAGGAAAGACCAAGAAACTTTCACAGACTGGAGGAGACTAAAGAGACATAATGATTAAATGCAACATGGTATCCTGGATTGGATCCTGGAACAGAAAAAGGACGCAGGTGAAAAAACTAGTGAAATTTGAATAGAGTCTCTAGTTTGGTTAATAGAACTGTACCAATGCTAATTTCTTAGTTTTGATAAATGTACCAGATTAAGGTGTTAACATTAGGGGAAGTTAGATAAGGGTATAGGGGACCTGTCTGTACTATATTTGAAACTCCACTGTAAATCCAAAGTTCTTTCAACATAAAACTATTGAAGAAAAAAATATAATTTCTTATGTGGTAGGTACACATTTAATGGTTTTATGATTCTTTACATCTAGTGCATCCATTATATTCTTTTTTAAAATTTTTTATTTTGAACAGTTTTATTTATTTTTTTATTTATTTGGTTTAATTTTTATTTATTTGGCTGTGTTGGGTCTTCCTTGCTGCATGTGGGCTTTTAGTTGCAGCGAGTGGGGGCTACTCTTCATTGTGGTGTGCGGGCTTCTCACTGCGGTGGCTTCTCTCATTGTGGAGCCCGCGGTAGTTGCAGCACGCGGGTGCTAGAGCACGCAAGCTTCAGTAGTTGCGGCGCGTGGGCTCTAGGGCACGTGGGCTTCAGTAGTTGTCGCTCACGGGCTCTAGAGCGCAGGCTCAGTAGTTGTGGTGCACAGGCTTAGCTGCTCCGCAGCATGTGGTATCTTCCAGGACCAGGGATCAAACCCATGTCCCCTGTGTTGGCAGGCAGATTCTTAACCACTGCGCCACCAGGGAAGTCCCCATCCACTATGTTCTTTTTTTAAGTTTATTTTATTGAAGTATAGTTGATTTACAATGTTGTGTTAATTTCTGCTGTACAGCAAAGCAATTCAGCTATACAGATGTATACATTCTTTTTTATATTCTTTTCCATGATGGTCTATCACAGGATATTGAAGATAGTTCCCTGTGCTATACAGTAGGACCCTGTTTATCCATTCTCTATAGTTTGCATCTGCTAATCCCAAACTCCCAATCCCTCTCTCCCCTACCCCCCATTATATCCTTTTATACACATGAACTATTTTATAATTTAAAAACCAATATAGGAAAAATGTAAGGGATCTAAAACAAGCCATCTGTGGAAGGGACCTACAAAATTTTTAATACTCCAAATTCAATTAAGTTGATTTGGGGTAAGCACAGGATGGATTGTTCCAGTAGGTAAGAAGCTTTTATTTTAGCAAATATACGGGCTTTCTTTAGTTGCGTCGAGTGGGGGCTACTCTTCGTTGTGGTGCGTGGGTCTCTCGTTGCGGTGGCTTCTCTTGTTGTGGAGCACAGGCTCTAGAGCGCAGGCTCAGCAGTTGTGGCGCTTGGACTTAGTTGCTCCGTAGCATGTGGAATCTTCCCAGACCAGGGCTCGAACCCGTGTCCCCTGCATTGGCAGGTGGATTCTTAACCACTGTGCCACCAGGGAAGCCCTACTGAGCTCTATCTGACGAAATGGAATATTAACAGAACAAGGATAGTCTGCAAGTCATCAGATACAAGAGTCCAAGGTAGAGGCCAAAGTCATCAATATTCCCCAGCACTGTCTAGGAGGATGTTCTGGTATCAAATCCATGCCTATACAGAAGATGGGTACATGAGGTTATGACAGCTTGATCCCAGCCATTCAAATTGGCCCGTGTAACAACCAGATAATCATGTGCCTCCTGATGTGATGCAACAGGAAGCACACACCATCAGTTATGAAACATCTTGTTCCTCCCCCTCCCTCGAAAAGAAAAACATTCTGAACTTGACTCTAATCAAGCCTCCTGGTCTAACTTCCCGTTTACAGGATATACAGGGAATAGAAGACTATTGGGGATGCAGTCAGCCATACTGGGAGAAAGTCAAAGTGACCTGGTTTTCTCAACAACAAATGCCACTAAAAAAAGAGAGAGAGGTGGAACTGTTAAAGATTAGAGAGGACTTAAAAGATGTGAACCAAATATAATGTTTGAATCCTGATTTCAACAAACCAAATGTATACCTTTTTTTGAGACAATGGGGACATTTGTGTATAGATGGGGTATTAGATAGTATAAGGGGATTTTTTTGGGGGGGGGCTGCGCCATGCAGTATGAGGGACCTTAGTTCCCCGACCAGGGATCGGACCCGTGCCCCCTGCAGTGGAAGCTCGGAGTCTTAACCACTAGACTGCCAGGAAAGTCCCATGATTATTGTCATTTTTGCTATGTGATAAAGGTAGAGGAGTTTTTAAAGTTTTATCCGTAAGAGCTACATAATGAAGAATTTTCTGGCAAAATATGATCTCTGGGATTTACTTGAAAATACTACAGCACCTCTCCAAGAAAAGGGGGAGGGATAGATGAAAGAAGACTGGCAAAATGTTGATAATTGTTCAAGCTATATGAGGGGTTCATGAGGGTTCATTATACACCTCTACTTTTAAGTAAGTTTGGAATTTTCCATAGTAAAAATTTAAAGGTAAAATCCAACTTACTGCCCTGGTTCTGATTGTCTCCTCACTAAGCCACATTCTGATTACAATGTCTTCTCCTGTAGACTTGTCAACTAGCAGAGAATGTACTAATGAGCAAATATGGGTACTTGTCTATTTGTTAAATTTCTCATTGCTGATTAACAAATTAGTAAATGTTTATATATCAGTTTGCTTTAAGGTTTAGACACAGCTTCTGATTGGTGAGGCAGAGACCATGGGCTGGGATGAATGCTACCACTGGTCAACTAACTGGGTGGCCAACTGGTCTTCCCTGAGTGGACGGATTACCTCCCAACAGTTTTACATTCACTGTTTTACCAGCATGCCGTGCTTTCCTACTTGAACTGCAACACTGGTAAATTGTGATTTAGGAACTGATGAGCTGTGGAATTAGAACAAGGAAAGAAGGTCCACCTCTCTTCTCCTACTCATTATTTGTAACAACAAAATGAGAGTTAACACATACTGAGTGCTTACTATGTGCCAGACATTATTCTAAGCACTTCACAATGTATTTTTCATTTAATCCTTACGATTATCCTACTACCCTACATTCACAGATGAGGAAACAACGCCCAGGGGACTTGCCTAAAGAGCCATAGGAGTCTGACTTAAAAGGCATGTTCCTAGGCATTAGGACCTATTATCTTCATTGGAAAACACTGTCGTAAGTCATCTGGTTTATTTTGTAAATCACACACAGGAGCATCTCTGAACTGTCTCTAGGCTCTGAAGCAGCATATTACAGACTAGGCAAGTAAATATGTCCCTGGCAAAATGCACAAGGGTATCATATGTTGGAGAACAGAAGATTTTGTAATGAGTACTGGGGGGAGGGGACAGGGCAGTATAGCCTCTTTTACCTGTATATTGAGAGATTATCTTCTAAGTCTTGGGCACTACCTATGTTAAGACAGGACACCTAGGGAAAGCGCCAGGCTGTCCTCTTTACACAGCTCCCACTGAATCAAAAGCAGTTTAAGTGCTTGAAATTTTAATAATTAGAGGTTTGCATGGAAAAGCTTAGAATTTGTGTTATAAAATGAGGAGCCCTTGAAACTAGAAATTAATTGACTAAACGGGTACGTGAAATGTGTATAAATTGAATGGATGTATTACTATGTAATAACTTACTTCGAAATAATAATTTAAAAAACCATCATGCTAGGAAGGAGTCAAAGAGAACAACTTCTGACTTAGTTGCAAGAAATTTCTCGTCTTACCTTTCTAAAGAATTTATATTATATTTTCTGGCAAAAAAATTCTGCCCAGTCTGATATTTATTGCTCAGAGTTAGGAGAAGCCATACTTGCTTGGTGATCTGAGGGTTAAATCTCATAACTTACAATTTGATTCTAAAGTAAAAAAAAAATGAAATGAGAAGCAAAACTTTTAAAACCCCAAGTTTTGGGAATTCCCTGGCTGTCCAGTGGTTAGGACTCGGCGCTTTCACTGCCTCAGCCCGAATTCAATCCCTGGTCAGGGAACTAAGATCCTGCAAGCCGCTGTGGCCAAGCTTTTATTCTAAACTTGAATTTCAGAAACACATCAAGTAACTTGGAAGAAAAGCTAAAATATTTAAATTACAAAAGTTAGTGGTGGACAAATTCTTATGCTTTTTTCATATCTGCAATAACTTGGCTATTTTACAGTACTTGGAGCTGTCTAGAGTCGTCAGATATTTGTGTTTTACTTTTATTTGACTGTGTCATAAAGAGTTGTTTATTTTAAATAAAGGAGAGTCAAGTAAACTGAAAAGTTGTTTTCTGGCCCTGCCAGAAAGGGAGATGAAGTCAATACATGGTTCTGAAGATTTCCCCTCTACCTGTGTAGATTCTCATCCGTAATAGTAACTCACCAAGGCACTGATTTTCAGCCAAGGGGATAATAAAACTCTGGGTGAGAGTGGAAGCAACTCTCCATGTGGGGGGAGAAGACTAACAGGGAATGGGAGTTTGAAAACGTCTCTCAAGTAATTCTGACAAACCCTCCCTTCCTGAGGATTTCTACTTGGTCTGGAATATTTTGCAATTTCACATTAAGATCGAGGTTTCACTTTAAGGAGCTAGAATAACTTAAATTGGTCTGAATGTGTGAACTATTGTTTATTCAGAAGAGATAATAACCACAGCTAACATTTACTGGGTGTGAACCATGCGCCAGGCACTGTGCTGAGCACGTCATAGGCACTATCTCATTTAACTCTCACTACAACTCTGTCAGATAGCTGAGGAAGCAATGTTAGTTAATTGCTAGTAAGCTGTTATACATAAGTATACATGATACTTAAGCCTGTATTTCAAACCACCACACACTACACTGTTTCTAAGACACTTGGATCTGAAATGTGGGTTTTTGTTGAAATTTTTTTTTCCTGTATGTGGGCCTCTCAATGTTGTGGCCTCTCCTGTTGCGGAGCACAGTCTCCGGACGTGCAGGCTCAACGGCCATGGCTCACGGGCCTAGCCGCTCCGCGGCATGTGGGATCTTCCCGGACCGGGGCACGAACCCGCGTCCCCTGCATTGGCAGGCGGACTCTCAACCACTGCGCCACCAGGGAAGCCCCTGTTGAAATATTTTTTTCCTCACAGTCCACAAAGAGATTCTACTGGAATCTGGAGCTGGCAATCACAAGGTTGGAGAAAGTGAAACGACTGATAAATTTACCTCACGAGAATGAAAAAGTGTTGTCCCAACTTTTCTCTCTATTGTAAATTGGCGATCGAGCCTGTAACTTGCTTATGATTTTGTCTAAAGATTTAGGAGTATTTAAATTATGCTCTATTGTTTGCAACTTAGATACCCTTGGTGAGAAAGTTACGTTAAACCTCAGACTATACTTCTTTTTAAATTACTTTCTTAACCAGGAGTCTAATAAGCACCTGATATTATATACAAAACTTATGTACCCACCGCTATATTTAAAATAGATAACCAACAAAGACCTCCCGTATAGCACAGGGCACTCTGCTCAATACTCTGTAATAGGGACTTCCCTGGTGGCACAGTGGTTAAGAATCCGCCTGCCAATACAGGGGACACGGGTTCAAGCCCTGGTCCGGGAAGTTCCCACATGCCGCAGAGCAACTCAGTCCGTGCGCCACAACTACTGAGCCTGCGCTCTAGAGCCCGCTAGCCACCACTACTGAACCGGTGTGCCACAACTACTGAACTCCGGACGCCTAGAGTCCATGCTCTGCAACAAGAGAAGCCACCGCAATGAGAAACCCGCGCACCACAATGAAGAGTAGCCCCCGCTCCGCTTGGCGCAACTAGAGAAAGCCCGCGCACAGCAACGAAGACCCAACGCAGCCAAAAAGAAAAAAAAAAGAAAAAAAAATACTCTGTAATAACCTAAATGAGAAAAGAACTTGAAAAAGAATAGATACGTGTATATGTATAACTATGTTGTACACCTGAAACCAACACAACATTGTTAATCAGCTATGCTCCACTATAAAATAAAAATTAAAAAAATTATTTTTTTAAATAAAAAAACTGGGCCTCCCTGGTGGCGCAGTGGTTGAGAGTCCGCCTGCCGATGCAGGGGATACGGGTTCGTGCCCCGGTCTGGGAGGATCCCATATGCCGCGGAGCGGCTGGGCCCGTGAGCCATGGCTGCTGGGCCTGCGCGTCCGGAGCCTGTGCTCCGCGGCGGGAGAGGCCACAACAGTGGGAGGCCCGCATACCGCAAAAAGAAAAAAAAAAAAAAAAAAAAAAAAAAAAACTTGGGCTTCCCTGGTGGCGCAGTGGTTGAGAGTCCGCCTGCCGATGCAGGGGACACGGGTTCGTACCCCGGTCCGGGAAGATCCCACATGCCGGCTGGGACCGTGAGCCATGGCCACTGAGCCTGCACGCCCGGAGCCTGTGCTCCG
Organism: Mesoplodon mirus; assembly: GCF_964341445.2. Taxonomy (NCBI): domain Eukaryota; kingdom Metazoa; phylum Chordata; class Mammalia; order Artiodactyla; family Ziphiidae; genus Mesoplodon; species Mesoplodon mirus. The sequence continues at coordinate 60,223,783 of NC_138981.1, read as the reverse complement.
CGATGGGAGAGGCCACAATCAGTGAGAGGCCCGCGTACCGCAAAAAAAAAAAATAAATAAAATAAATAAATAAAATAAAATAAAAAAACTTTATGTGTATTTATATCACAGCTTTTACTATATTTTCAAAATTGTCCATATCCCCAAACAGGGTAAGATCCATTATTTTAACCACTGTTTGATAGACTGAGAGCTGTTTGATAGAGAACAAAGGTAAAGGCTGAAAATTCCTCATTGATAAGAAATCCATTAGTTTCAAATTTAAGTATTGAAGCCTACGAATTGTTTTAATATAATATCGGGGAAACTTCATCAAAGTGTCTAAATCAGGGATTGGGGAAGGGCGGGGCGGGGGGTGGGGGGTGGGGCAGGTCTTCCTATCACTTGGGAGGCTTTAAAAAAAACCCTTCCCAGACTCTGGTGACCTTCCCTACCACCAGAATCTAGAGCCACCCTGTCCCCCCTCTCCCAGAATCTAGAACATTTGTTTACTAATGAATGCTCTTCTTAACTCCCAGTGTATTGGGGGAAGAAACAAAGAAACAAATAAGACTGGTTTAAACTCTTGCCTTCAGGGTCATAATATGTGCCCAGCACTATGCTGATGTTAGTTTAAAAGATAGGCAGGCCAGTGTACACAGAGGAGGAGGAAGAGAAGCAGACCAAGGCTCGCGCAGCCCCCGGCTGTTTCCAGGGCAACGGGAGTAGGGGACCCCACGAGAGGCCGCCCACGAGACCCTCGCGCGCAGCCATGAGCCCCGCCCCCCACTGGTGTTCGGAGAGGGGCGGGACCTGGAGAGAGGCTGCTCCGTGACCCCACCATGTCCACCCCCGCCACGAGTTCCCTGGACACCCCCTTGCCTGGAAATGGCCCTAGCACCCCCTCTTCTTCACCTGATGGAAAGGAGGATGGCCCTGAGCCGTGCCCAGGGGCGGATCCTGATGTCCCAGGCACTGATGGGGCCAACTCAGCTTCCATCGTGGTCATCCTAGACACAGCAGAGGAGCCAGAGCGCAAGCGAAAGAAGGGCCCGGCTCCAAAGATGCTGGGCGACGAGCTGTGCCAGGTGTGCGGGGACACAGCCTCTGGCTTCCACTACAACGTGCTCAGCTGCGAAGGCTGCAAGGGCTTCTTCAGGCGAAGTGTGATCCGAGGCGGGGCCGGGCGCTACGCCTGCCGGGGCGGTGGAACCTGCCAGATGGATGCCTTCATGCGGCGCAAGTGCCAGCAATGCCGGCTGCGAAAATGCAAGGAGGCTGGGATGCGGGAGCAGTGCGTCCTCTCCAAAGAACAGATCCGGAAGAAGAAGATACGGAAGCAGCAGCAGCAGTCGTCACCCACAGGGCTGGGAGTCAGCAGCAGCTCAGCCTCTGGGCCTGGGGCCTCCCCTGGAGGGTCTGATGGGGGTGGCCAGGGCTCCGGGGAAGGCGAGGGTGTCCAGTTAACAGCCGCTCAGGAACTAATGATCCAGCAATTGGTGGCGGCCCAGCTGCAGTGCAATAAACGCTCCTTCTCTGACCAGCCTAAAGTCACGCCCTGGCCCTTGGGCGCAGACCCGCAGTCCCGTGATGCTCGCCAGCAGCGTTTTGCCCACTTCACGGAGCTGGCCATCATCTCAGTCCAGGAGATCGTGGACTTTGCCAAGCAGGTGCCTGGCTTCCTGCAGCTGGGTCGTGAGGACCAGATCGCCCTCCTGAAGGCATCTACCATTGAGATCATGCTGCTGGAGACGGCCAGACGCTACAACCACGAGACTGAGTGCATCACGTTCCTGAAAGACTTCACCTACAGCAAGGATGACTTCCACCACGCAGGCCTGCAGGTGGAATTCATCAACCCCATCTTCGAGTTCTCGCGGGCCATGAGGCGCCTGGGCCTGGACGATGCTGAGTACGCCCTCCTCATCGCCATCAACATCTTCTCGGCCGACAGGCCCAACGTGCAGGAGCCGAGCCGAGTCGAGGCGCTGCAGCAGCCCTACGTGGACGCGCTGCTGTCCTACACCCGCATCAAGAGGCCACAGGACCAGCTGCGTTTCCCCCGCATGCTGATGAAGCTCGTGAGCCTGCGCACGCTCAGCTCCGTGCACTCGGAGCAGGTCTTCGCCCTGCGGCTCCAGGACAAGAAGCTGCTGCCTTTGCTATCCGAGATCTGGGACGTCCACGAATGAGGGGCCCGGCCACCCTGCCCCACCACCCTGCACCCTCCAGTGAATGAACACTGGGGTGTGGATGGGCCAGGCTGGGCCTGGGGTCCCGCCCTGTGGCTTGGAGCTCAGGCCCTGGCCCCACCAGCCCTCAACCCTCAGGATGAGCCCCAGTCGGGGTCCGGGAGCCTCTCTCCCCGCCCACTGAGTCTTCCTGGGAGGGGTAGATGGGTCACAGATCACGACCTCTCCCAGCACTCCCAGCTGCCCTCCCTGCCCAGCTTACACCTCAAGCCTACCACGCAGTGCACCTTGGGATGCAGGGGAGGGCCTGTGGCTCCCCCAGAGCCCGAGAGACACAGGCCCCCCTCCCTCTGCTCCTTTTATTTAATAAAAACTAAAAAAAAAAAAAAACAGGAAAATAAAATATGAATAGAAAAAAATAAAATAAAAGATAGGCAGACTGTCAATATTTAGGATAAAGGAATTTAGGAAGTGAGTTGTCTAAAATAAACAACTTCTAATATACTTTCTTCTGATACAGCTGTGAAAACTGAAGCAAAATATATCTGGCACCCTACCAACCTCCATTTTTCATTGATAAATTCTTTTTCCTTCCTAAGTATTTAACTATGTCTCTAGTTTTGGGAACTAGAGCAAATAAATGTGCTCCCAAGTTTTCCCATATAGCTGTTTCCTCCCTTTATAGTATTCCAGATTTCATAAGAAGGAAACACAGGAAAAATGAATAAATTTGTGATCATTGATATGACATACCCTTCACCTACTAAAATGTAATTTAATTCGGCTTACTCTGTTATTTGACCACTTCTTACAGTTAACTCAGTCAAATTTTTGGTTGATACAAGTTCTTATTTGTACTCTGTAAGTGAGAGAGTCACAAACACAGGATATAAGTACACATTTTTATTTTACCGTAAATCAGGATGAGTGGGTATTTTTAAAAGTTAAAAAGCTATAATGTGCAGTTGATTGAAAACACTGCATTCTGAGACCCCAAAATGTGGAAAATCCAAACCTGTACAGGCAGTTTTAAATAAATGATTTTTAAAGTCTTACATCTATTTAAACCAACTTGCAGAATTTATAATTTATATGTAACTTGTCAGTTTATATATGACATTTATAAATAATAGATTGAATGTATAACATTAAGGGTAATTTATTATTTTTAAAAACCTTGAATATTAAGTTATTATGAACCAAAAAGCAAAGGATAAAGTTGTAATACTATATACCTGATAATTAAAATATTGTGATTCTATATTTCTTCTAAAGTACTTATGTTTACCAAAGGATTATTATGAATATTGTTGCTAGTATTATTTTAAGGGCTATCTGTATCAGAATTATAGATGTGCATGTTAAAAATGCACATTCCAAGCCCAGGAATTTAAATTTACAATAAGCAACCCCTATTCCCATTTTGATGTAATACTTGTTGAAGAAAAGTGATGCCGAGCAGGAAACTCTGGGGCTCCTGGGCAGGGAGGCCTTTTTGTCCCCCATTTCTTGTAGGCAAGACTCCAGCCTCCATGACCTTCCCTGAGTTCCAAAGGGCAGACCTGAACAGTTGCTAATCAAGGGCCTGAGGCAAGACTAAAGGGACCAGAGAAGCTCAGGAGGTTAGGAGACCCTGCATACACCCTAATCTTGTCAGCAACCCCACCCTTTTGAAACTTTGCAGAAGAAAGAAGAATGCAAGACTGTTACTGCCTTGATCCTTATCACATACCTCTGACCACTACCCCTCACTATATAACCTCTCCCTATTCCCCAGTGAAGGGGACACAGTTCTTGAGGTGCTAGCCTACTGTGCTCCCCTTTGCCTGGCAAAGAAAGCAAGCCACTCTTTCTCCTCCATAACACTGTCTCCATATTCCTGTTTGGCATTGCCGCACAGAGAGCCAAGATTTTGGCAACAAAATTGGGGGCTCGTCCAGGATTGACTTGTGGGCAGGAGGCCCCGTAGGGCCCTCGGCTTGATCTGTTGCTCAGGGATTTCTCTCCACGCCACCCTCCTCAGGGAGAGCAGAGGGTTGGAGGATTTCTCTGAGGCCAGATCGCCAGGGTTCCCCTGCCATAGGGCCCTGCCCTGATCACATCCAACCCACCGTCTCAGCTGCAGAACTCCATGGCTGCGGCGGAGATGGGGGAGAGGTTGCCCTAGCAGCTGCCGAGGCTTTCTTTGCCTTGAGGACACCTTCCTTCTCCCTTCTCCGCATCAGCCCGGACACCTACTCTGAGAAAACATTAACTCTTGGAGGATTAGAAAGAGGGCGTTTGGTACATCGCAACAAACCTGCCAGCAATTTGGTAAGTCCCCTGGAGTGCACACCATGGCCTTTTTGACTTTGTTCAGTTGGGGAACTTCGGTTCCAGTTTGGGGAGTGGGAGTTCTCCCTATGAAGGGAAATTCCATTTGTAAGGCGCCACTTGGGACAAAGGTCACAGGTCTAGTGGGACTGGGAAGTCATATTTGGGGCATTTTTGCCATTTGGTTTTTGATTTCTGGGCATCTCTTTGCTGTTTTTTTAAATTTTGAGTGTGGCTTCCAGCTGGCAAGGTCTGGGTTCGTTTGGTTACTTTGGTTTCAGCGCGCAGACATGTTACTAACTGCTCAAGCTAGAATGGGAAGCGCTTCCTCTAGGGTTCCACCCCCACCTGGGAGCCCCTTAGAACACTTTTTGAATGACTGGTCAACCTATAGCTATGATCCAATGACAAAGAAAAATGGCCTAAAAATGGGTCTCTTACAATTAGATCTTTATTGCCACAGGATGGGAAAATGGACTGAGGTTCCCTTATGTCCAGGACTTTCCCCTATAATTGAAAGCCTGAGGAATCAGAAAAACTCTCCTGGCTGAGGGAGGAAAACAAGCCTCCCCCACTTCTGCACGTTCCCTTACTCCTTCAGATTGTTCTGATAAGCCTTAGTAGACCCTGGAACGTGGAATATCGAGGTTCCCGGCTTGGCCAAAGATATCCAGCCGGTGATTATTAAGTAAAAGGGTTATATAGTATCTAAATATAAGGTACCAATTTCTGAAAAGTAGGGAAGATCCTCAAAAATTGTTTATAAATAGATTACCAAAATAGGAGGCCACTGGTCTGACTAAACTAACCATAGCTGATATTCAGAGCCTGATAGGAAGTCTGGAAGAGGCCTTCTCCCCTAAGCTAAATGAGGAAAAGTAAAACTTTCCAACATGGGTGAATGGGTATGTCAGTCCCTCAATATCATTGAGGTAGCCACCCAATTCTTTGAAAAAGAAAACAAAACTGTCCTTGTTTTACAAATGTAGTCTTTACCGGACCAGAGGTGTGGCTCCGAAAATAATCCAAAACCCACCAATCTCTTTTACCACTCCCAAAACCTTCCCTATTTATCTTAAGAGGCTTATAAATATATATATATATATTTTTTTTTTTCTTTTTTGCTGCACACGGGCCTCTCACTGTTGTGGCCTCTCCCGTTGCGGAGCACAGGCTCCGGACGCACAGGCTCAGCGGCCATGGCTCACGGGCCCAGCGGCTCCGCGGCATGTGGGATCTTCCCAGACTGGGGCACGAACCCACGTCCCCTGCATCGGCAGGCAGACTCTCAACCACTGCGCCACCAGGGAAGCCCAAGAGGCTTATAAATATTAAACAAAAGGGAAACAAAGTCATCCTAGGAGGAACTTGCCTGTACCATTGAGATGCAAATGTCCTATCTGGTCTTCTCAGGAACACCTACCTCTGCCATCCTTTTAAACTGGAAATTTTAAAGAGGGTAAAGTAATTTAGAATTTGACTTGTCAAGGATAAATAGAAATCTTAAGTGTCTTTTCTTCTGTAGACACTAGTAAAAAGGGTTTAACCATCTAGATAGGTGACCTTGATGTGTTCCATCTGCTAGAAGCCCAATTTGAATCCAACCCCTTGTAACTGATGGCTTTTATGCTGTATCTGACTCAGGGCTGAAATTCGAATGGAAACTATGGGGCCTCTATGTTTGTTTGTGTGTTCGTATATGTGTGTTTTAGGTGTATGGTATTGCCAAAAATGAATTCATAAAAGAGCTCTACTTAGTTGGCTTTTTAAAAAAATTAAGTGCTTATATAAATACTCAGAAATAGAAAATAATCTGGCTAGAATGAATTTCACGTTCATGTCATCTGGAAAATATTCAGTACTAAACTGATATCTGGTATTGAAGGTGGTTTAAGCTTGTTTGTTTGATTAATATAGATATGTTAGAGTCATCAATGTCAAGTATAATACTTTTGTTGTACACCTAGGTTTACTAGAGATCAAATAAGACCTTATTCTGTATCTATTACAAATTTGTCAACAAGAAAATGAACTCAATGGGAAAAAACTTGTAAGGAAAGTAAGATATGTGTTTTTAGTAAAAGAAGTTATGAAGGGCTTTCCTGGTGGCACAGTGGTTAAGAATCCACCTGCCAATGCAGGTGACACGGGTTCGAGCCCGGGTCCTGGAAGATCCCACATGCTGTGGAGCAACTAAGCCCGTGCGCCAAAAATACTGAGCCTGCGCTCTAGAGCCCTTGAGCCACAACGACTGAAGCCCGCATGCCTAGAGCCTGTGCTCCACAACAAGAGAAGCCACCACAATGAGAAGCCCACACACCTCAACGAAGAGTAGCCCCCGCTCCCACAACTACAGAAAGCCTGCACGTGGCAACGAAGACCCAACGCAGTCAAAAACAAATTAAATAAATTTTTTTAAAAAGCATTAAAAAATGTGTGAAGAATGAAAAATACTGAAAAGAATGATACATGATCAGGATTTTCTAAGACTGGACTAAATTTAGTTGGGTACATGGATTTCAATAGGAATGGGCTAGAACAAGACTGGATTTGGTTTCTCCCTCCAAAGTATTCTTTTCTTTTTTAAATCTTTATTGGAGTACAATTGCCTCACAATGGTGTGTTAGTTTCTGCTTTATAACAAAGTGAATCAGTAATACATATACATATGTTCCCATATCTCTTCCCTCTTGCGTCTCCCTCCCTCCCACCCTCCCTACCCCACCCCTCTAGGTGGTCACAAAGCACCAAGATGATCTCCCTGTGCTATGGGCTGCTTCCCACTAGCTATCTATTTTACATTTGGTAGTGTATATATATGTCCATGCCTCTCTCTCGCAGCTTATCCTTCCCCCTCCCCATATTTTGCTTTTTACAGATATATGCCCAGGAGTGGAATTGCTGGGTCGTATGGTAGTTCTATTTTTAGTTTTCTGAGAAATATCCATACTGTTTTCCACAGTGGCCCTGAAACATCCCAAAGAGAGATACTAATCAGGTTCATTTGGTATGTTAAATTACATGGGAAGTATTGTCAAATGAGTAATAAATCTTCTTAGGTTATATTGTATGGTAAATGTTACTAATACAGATATTCTAGAAATTATATGGACTTCATAAAGATCTGATATATCCTGGTAATAAAATGTTATCAGTCATAATTCTAGTTATTATCTTAAAATGTTGTATATCACAACAGTAACCAAGTTACTTTGTCAATTGCATTGTAATCAGATTTTAAACATGGCTTTTTTAAAAACATCTTTATTGGAGTATAATTGCTTTACAATGGTGTGTTAGTTTCTGCTTTATAACAAAGTGAATCAGTTATACATATATACGTATGTTCCCATATCTCTGCCCTCTTGCGTCTCCCTCCCTCCCACCCTCCCTATCCCACCCCTCGAGGTGGTCACAAAGCACCCAGCTGATCTCCCTGTGCTATGCGGCTGCTTCCCACTAGCTATCTATTTTACGTTTGGTAGTGTATATACGTCCATGTCACTCTCTCACTTTGTCACAGCTTACCCTTCCCCCCCCCATATCCTCAAGTCCATTCTCTAGTGGGTCTGTGTCTTTATTCCTGTCTTACCCCTAGGCTCTTCATGACTTTTTTTTTCTTAGATTCCATATATATGTGTTAGCATACGGTATTTGTTTTTCTCTTTCTGACTTACCTCACTCTGTATGACAGACTCTAGGTCCATCCACCTCACTACAAATAACTCAATTTCGTTTCTTTTTATGGCTGAGTAATATTCCATTGTATATATGTGCCACATCTTCTTTATCCATTCATCCGATGATGGACACTTCGGTTGCTTCCATCTCCTGGCTATTGTAAATAGCGCTGCAATGAACATTTTGGTACATGACTCTTTGAATTATGGTTTTCTCAGGGTATGTGCCCAAATCAAAACTACAATGAGATATCATCTCACACGGGTCAGAATGGCCAACGTCAAAAAATCTAGAAACAAATGCTGGAGAGGGTGTGGAGAACAGGGAACACTCTTGCACTGCTGGTGGGAATGTAATTTGATACAGCCACTATGGAGGACAGTATGGAGGTTCCTTAACAAACGTGCCTTAAGTCTTTTGTCATTATAGACACTTACGGTTTCAATCTAATGCCTTTGCAAAAAATGCTTCCCCTTCAAGAAGATTTATAGAAAGGACTTTTGGATATATACAAGTTTCTGACTTTCAGACCATAATGATGAACTGGGTAAGAAATTGAAGAATTCTAATGAAAAACCTGATGGCCTCATAAAGCTGTTAACCAAAAAAGGATTAGTTATATAGGATGGAGTGAACTGGCGAATATGGTTATTTTTATGGTTTCTATCTGAAAAAATTACCGGTTTAAACCTGTGTTTTCCAGGTATAAGGAAACCTTCCCCTCAAATTCACTGTAACTTACAGAAATTTGGTAAATTATACTTTTTTGTAAACAGAATTGAAACATTTATCTTATCTCTCTATCTGCTCCCTCCAGAGATTGGAAACTCTTAGGTTCCCTGCAGCTTTATCAGATAAATTAGGAAGGCTACCTCACTAGTGGTTACAGAAATCCCAAGGTATTTTGGAGACCTCAAAAAGGGAGGAATTCACCTACATCTGTTAGGCAAAAATCTGTGATAAGCCCTTGGCGTGACTTTTCTAGCCCTGAGAGGTCCTTTAAAAGTGCAGTCTGAGACTCCTTATAAGAGTTTCAGCAAGTAGGGTTTCCCTGGTGGCGCAGTGGTTGAGAGTCCGCCTGCTGATGCAGGGGACACGGGTTCGTACCCCGGTCCGGGAAGATCCCACGTACCGCAGGGCGGCTAGGCCCGTGAGCCATGGCTGCTGAGCCTGCACGTCGGAGCACAGGCTCCGCAAGGGGAGAGGCCACAACAGTGAGAGGCCTGTGTACCGCAAAAAAAAAAAAAAAAAAAAAAAAAGTTTCAGCAAGTAAAAAGTCTATATGATCAATTACAGTTATATAATAAATCATCAAACCAAGTTTATTGAGACCACACTTATTTTGCAATCCATTGATTCTTAATTTGGTTACATTTAGTAGAAAAGAGGGTAATTTTAGAGAGAAAAGGATTTTTCAATGAATGTTAAATCCCAGTTTTTTTTTTATAGTAGGTATATATTTTATGCTAATGTTGCTCGAATAAGAACAAGATAAAAATAAACACGAAGATGTCTTGGTGGATCAGTCCCGGGGATTCTCTAAGTCTGTGCTCTTTTTCTTTTGCTCACATAGCTCTTTGATAGCATCTATCTCTGCAGGACTGAACTTGGGGGTTAGAATCACAGCATCATAATCAAATTCTTCATCAAGTGAGAACAGCCGAACTTCACCTCCGACTATCTTTGTTTGTCTGCTCCTTTTCCAGTGGGCCTTGGCTTCACTTCAGAGGTAAGAGGCTGGGCCACAGAAGGAATGTAAGAAGGAACACTCATGCTCATGTCCTGCTCCACCTCTCCTGGAAGCAGCAGCAAAATCATTTGGGGCTTAATGTCTTCATCCAAGTCCAAATCTTCTAAATCAAGGAAGGTGTCTACCTTCACCTTTCCTGCCTGATTCAGATCACCTTGAAAGGAACTGCCAACTTTTTGGCCTTCATCCATCACTATCTGTTCCTCTTCTGAACACTGTGACGAAGTACGAAGAAAGATGGCTTTATTGCTGAGATGGTGATCATTTGGTTCATTTCTCTGAGTAAATTTTACTGAAGGAAAATTGTTTTCTGAAGAATTGGTTCCAAAGGCTCCTCTTTTGGTCACATTATCTTTTGAAAGATGAGCAAAAGTGCTCAGAAATTCTTCATATGTTTGCTCGTGACAATTAACAAACTTATCCAAGACTTCTTCAATATGCCGATCTTCATCCATCACCTCCAGTTCTGGTATCTGGCAGGCATTCCTATTCATGAAGCCACATTCTCTCTCCTTCGCTAGTTTTACGTCTTGGCTCCCATTTAGTCCCTTCGTGTTTTCGGCGTCTTTATTCACAGACTCCTCTCGCGGAGCCACAGAGACAAACTCCCCAGTTTTTTTTTTTTTTTTTTTTTAAATCCCAGTTTTGTTAATGGAGATTTGTAGTTACTAAGACTCATCTCTCACATAGTTCTTTGCTGTTATGTTAAATTAATTTAAAGCTTAATTGAATTATTAAAGGATACTCTAAGCTTGTTTCTGAAGCTTATCTCAGTAATTTCTTTGGGTGAAGATCAGATGCCCCATGACCTGCAACCAGGGGATTATGCATACTGGAGAAGTTATAATGGACAGGAGGACCCTTTTCAGGTACTCTTAACTAGCTTATGCACAGCGAAACTGAAGGGAATTGACTCTTCGATTAATTTCCACTCACAAAGGGCCCCTGCACTGGAGTGGCCCATAGAGAGGATGGCTGACCTCAAAATCACCTCAAAACAATGATCCAACAAAGGAGAAACTACACGCACACCAGGGCGAGAAGACGACGACATCAGAAGTAGACAGCTTGCCCGAGATCCTCGACCTGGCTCATCTCCCTCTCACCTGGAAGCTCTCTTACATCCCTTCAAAGGGGGAGACGGGGTGCTGCTGAAGTATCAAAAAGAGCAATGACCTGAGCAGCAGAAGCAGCCTGAAGAAAAAAATGAAAGGGATCTTATCTTAGGACGTTCTTCTTACTACTCACACCTCTCTAAAATTAGATAGAGTAAAACCGTGGGTACATCATACCAGAGTAAGAAGATTATCAGCTATTGACCAGCCAAGGCTGCCTACAGCCAGCACAGACTCCTGCGAAGCAGACATCTCACCCTTTGGGAAACTTTAAGTATTTGTTCCGACAAGTGGAATGAAAGTTCTGTTTTCTTATCCTTTCTCATACCTTCTACCTATAGATTCATATGCTGATTCTTTCGATAATTCTAACTGCTAGACATGTGGTCAGCTTCCTATTTCTGGGTCTTCAGGATTGCCTTGATAGGTTTTCCCCATACAGGGAATGGTTTGGAAACAACTGGCTACAATAAGTCTCTCTGAAGTGCTGGTTCCAGACTGGGCTTCAGACTTACTCCCCTGAATTCCCAAGGAAATGAGATCTGTTCTGTCTACTAAAGTTCTAGTTGTCACTCCTCTTACTTCTAACTGGGTCTGCTACACCAAAATGGCAAAACAAAGGACTGAGATCTTAATCACATAAGACTCGGATCCAGGACTTGGAACTCAAATATTTCTAATTCGTTATCTATTCCCCCAAATTTAGGCAGGAATACGCCCCAGCTCAGCAAGAAGTAGTTAAAGCTGTTGTCGCCCCGTTCCCTAAAAGATTTGGGGAAAGATACAGCTGAAGTGGGGATGAAAACCGAGTCCCCCTAAAGCTGAGCTCCTCTGCCTAACATCTCTACCCAAAACGATTGTTCCCTTTTCTTGTCCAACATCTGTTCTCCTCAAGATTGAGGAATATCAAAGAAAAGGGAGGGACCAATGCTGAGCAGGGCCCTCTGGGGCTCCTGGGCCGGGAGGCCTTTTTGTCCCCCATTTCTTGTAAGCAAGACTCCAGCCTCCATGACCTTCCCTGAGTTCCAAAGGGCAGACCTGAACAGTTGCTAATCAAGGGAGGAGCAGCCACAAAACCACCTGAGGCAAGATTAAAGTGACCAGAGAAGCTCAGGAAATTAGTAGGAGACCCTGCACACACCCTAATCTTGTCAGCAACCCCACCCTTCTGAAACTTTGCAGAAGAAAGAAGAATGCAAGACTGTTACTGCCTTGATCCTTATCACATACCTCTGACCACTACCCCTGACTATACAACTTCTCCCTATTCCCCAGTGAAGGGGGGCACAGTTCTTGAGGCACTAGCCTACTGTGTTCCCCTTTGCCTGGCAAAGAAAGCAAGCCACTCTTTCTTTCTCCTCCATCACTCTGTCTCCATATTTCTGTTTGGCACTGGTGCACAGAGAGCTAAGATTTTGGCAACAACAGCTGATACAGAGGATAGCATTAATTTGGGAATGTTGCTGAATCAGAGTTTCCCAAACTTCTCAGATAAGAATCACTTGGAGGGAATTCCCTGGCAGTCCAACGGTTAGGATTCCGCACTTTCACTGCCAAGGGCACGGGTTCAATCCCTATTCGGGGAACTAATATCCCACAAGCTGTGTGGCGTGGCCAAAAAAAAAAAAATCACTTGGGCCATCTGTAAAATATACACACCACCAGTCTTCCCCAGACACTCTGACTCAAGAAGTTTGAACTGGGGCCTGGGAATCAGTACAAGTACATCAGTGGTTTATCTTCAAAGTCAGGGGGAAACAAATTAGATTATTATATTTAGGCAAATATTTGCACTATAATACCGAAGACCCTGGAATTGCCAAAGGAGATTAAACTACCAATAGGAAAAAATTTGTCTATTTTTACACTGATATGGAACCGGTGTTTTGGAAACTCAATCCTGAGGTTACCTTCTCAGGCTCCAACCCCACTCCCACTGAAAAATTTCCCACTACTTTTAGAATATAGACAAAACTCCTTACCATGGTCCACAATGCCCAGAGTCATGGTTTCCTTCCTACTGCTTCTCTATATCCAATACCCATCTTTCTGGTCTTAATTTAAAGATGGCCCTTCTCTAGGCCAAGGCTAATCTCTTCTACCCTTGGTGCTCCTGAGGAAGTTTTCTCATTTGTAAAATGGGAATAATATTGATCTCATAGATGGTTCAGGATTAAATGAGGTCAGGTAAGAAGAGCTCTCTGCACAGAGGCTGGCACAGTGAATGACAGCTATTATTTAATCAAATCAAGCTCTGTTTCTACTTCACATTCAATTCAATTCTTAAACCCACTTGCCATCTGGTTTCTGCATCCACCATTCCAAAGAAACTATTTTCATTAGGCTCACCAACTGCCAAGTCCAAATGACATATTTCAGTCCTTATCTGACTAACCTTTCTGCAAATACTGGACATTGCTGACCATTCCATCCTCTGAAATTCTCCTTTGGCGTCCCCAAAAACTGTATCCGTTTTCCTCATACTTCTCTGGCCAGTCTTTTAAAGTACCTTTTGTGGTTCCTTCAAATTAAAAAAAAATGTTTTATCACAGTAATACATGCATATTTATACGCCAATGAGAGCTACTCAGCAAGGTCTTCCTTGACCATTAAGTTAGAACCCTCACCCCATACCCTCTCACATCACTTTGTTTTGTCTTCGGAGTACTTCTCTCACTCTCATTCACTTGTTTGTCTTCCTCCCCCACTAGATCCTAAACTCTCTGAGGGAAGGGGGTATGTTTTATTCACTGCTGTATTCAGAGCACAAAGAATAATGCCTGGCACCCACCAGGCTCAATCAGCATTTGACTAACTGACTGAAATATCCCCCACATTTAATCAATCACTTGTAGATTCTACCTCCTCAATTCTCTCAAATCTTTGCCCCCTGTTCTTGTTTCACAACTGACTCATATCTTGCTTAAATGACTGCCACAACCATCTCCAGTCCTATTCTATAGTCCATAGCCCAAATTGCAGCTAAAGTGATCCAAATCCTTCAGTAGATTCCTACTGCCTTTAGGATTATGTCCAGATTCTTTAGCAAAGCATATAGAGCTCTCCATGATCTGGACCCTGGCTAATTCTAGTTTCAGCTTTTGCCAGCCCCTTCCATATGCACCATGCTCTAACCATCCCTAACTATTTATAGTCACATGCAAACTGCTTTACCTTTTCTGCTTCTACACCATGACAGCTGTGTTGCTGAGGACCTTTGGAAAAAAATCACACAATAAAGTAAATCGGTACCATTTTAGATAAACAGACTTTAACCACATTTGTGCATTGAACACCTATAACAATCATTTTATGGATCCCACGTCAGCTCCAGCTCCCATTTCCCTCATGACCATTAAAAAAAAAATACCAAGAAACACTTCAACATTAATAGAAGGGTTTACAGTGAAAAGAATGTGCCCCTCCCCAACCCTACCTCACTCCTAGAGGTGTTAACAGTTTGAAGCGCAACATGCCAAATCTTCTCTGTGAATATGCAAATATGGATTTACATTCCTTTTGTCTCCTAAACAAGTGAAATTAAATGCCACCTACTATTCTAAGACTTACTTCTTCAAGAATATCTTTCCATATTAGCACATATAGATTTTCCTCATTCTTTTTCAACAGTTGCATATTTTTTGACTGGACGTACGTAATTCAACCTCTCTGCTACTAATGGACATTTAGCAGGTTTCCCGTTTTTCATTCTCTCAGCAGTTCAACACTTTTATTCGAGCTCCCATCCCATTTTCACTTTTCTCACAAGGATGATTTTACCTATTCCACAGAGGAAACTGACGCTATGAAGTGTGAATTCCTCCAACTTTCTATCTCCCTCATCTATAGGCCTGTAACTGTAACTCCGTCTCCGTCCTTCCTTTGTCTGGGGGGCGGGGGGAGAATCTCTTCTCCTATAAGAGAAAATGCTATCTATGCTAACATTCCTTCCTGTTTTCACAGAGGTCTTTCCAACAATTATCTTCTCTTGCTTTTTTCCAACCCCTCCTTCTCTATTGCTTTCTCCCTTAAGCCTACATAAGCGTACTTATTTATCTTCCATCTTTTTTTTTTTTTTTTTTAAATTTTTGGCTGCGCTGCACAGGCGCCGCATGCAGGATCTTAATTCCCTGACCAGGAATCAAACCTGCGGCCCCTGCAGTGGAGGTGCAGAGTCTTAACCACTGGACAGCCAGGGAAGTCCCTATTTTTCTTCCATCTTAAGACTCTCTCCCTCTTTTATTCCTCACAGCCTAGCTTCTTGAAAGAGTAGTCTATGATCTCTCTTGTCACTTCCTCATCTTCCATCTGTCCCTCACCCTCCTGCTTGGCTGGCTTCTATTCTCACTCTCTTGCTAGCTAAAGTCACCAGGGACCTCCTAGTTGCCAAACCCAAAGGCTCTCAGGCTTTATTTTACTTTTCTGTGGTATATATGCTAAGTATTTTTCTTTTTTCCTTTAAAACTCCTTCCTTGGTTTAAGAAATATCATTCTTCAAGTTTTCCTTCTATTTCTGACCACCCCTAAAAATTGGTCTATACCAGCATTCTGCCCTCCATACTCTTCTGACTCTACACAGGCTTCCTGTGTGATTTCACCTACTCCCAAGTTTGCACAAATCCTAAGCTTTCTACCTATCATAGTTTAAACACACAGGCTCCCAAGCGAACTTAGCTATTTCTCCTACCTTCCACCCTCAATCTGTTCAGTGAATGGCCATCACCATTTACCCAATCACCTAAGTCAGAAACCTAGATTCCACTTTTCTTTTTAACTTTCCATTATCCTATCAGTCACCAAGAGGTACCTCTCATTTCACCCCTACTGCCAATGCCTCAGCCAATTTAATTTCATTTCACCCCTACTGCCAATGCCTCAGCCAGTTTAAGTCTCCATCATCTCTCATCTGGCATCACCCCTCCCCAGCCCATCCATTTTTCACACTGTGCCAGTGATCTAAGATGAGCATTTGATCCTGAGCCTTGTAATCACTACACTACATATGTTTCCTATATTCCATCCATCCAGAACTATTTGTTGTTCCATGAACAGACCATGTACTTTTATGCCCCTAAGCATTCTGTTCCCTCTGCCTAGAATACTGCCAGGAGGACCCCGGCAAAGTCCTCCCTACTCTTCATGATCTATCTGAAGGGTTCCCCTCTATGAAGGCTTCTTATCCTTACTTCATAAGCAGAGTTGGTAACTCCTTATCACCATGAAACTTTGTAAATATTTATTGAAATGATCATTTCTTATTAAAGTTATTTATATTTATGTGTCTACCACTCATTCTAGACCTTAAGTGCCCTGCCATCAGAAACTGTATCTTAACGTCTGTATCAGCATCTAGCAGACTACTTGATAAAAAGGTGGCTCGATAAATGCTGAATGAATGAATGAATACCATGTACCCATCCAATCAAGCTAAACCAAAATTCTGGAAGCCACCTTTCATTCTTCCTTCTCTACTCCCAAATGCCAATTGGTCATCAAGTCCTGTTGAGTCTATCCCCTAAACAGCTCTCAAATTCATCCCCCTCCTCGCCATCTTAATGCCACAGCCCTAGTTCAGGCTCCACTACCCCATACTTGAACTAGATTTGCCCCCCTCCAAACCACTCTCCGCACTAGTGCTGGAATTTAAAAAATTTTTTTTATTACAAAAATAATACATTCTTGTAAAAAATTCAAATACAGAAATAAAAGCACAATACCCCACCCAGTATACACACAAGCATATAGCCCCCTCCCCTCCAATCCCACTCCCCAGAGGTTATCACTGTGAACAGTTTTGTGTATATCCTTTCAGACCTTTTCCTTTGCATATACACACATATAAAAACACATATAAATACACACACATGGGTTTTGTCATTTACAAAAACGGTATCACACTTGTTACATGATTGTTCAATTTTTCTTCATTTCATATACAGAAAATTTCTAAAACACAAATCTGATTATATCACTCCACTAGAGCGCCTCATTTCTCATAATATGAATTCACATGCATTAGCATCAAATTCAAAGCTTTTGACGATATGCTTCCTATCCATCTTTCAGTCTCATCTCTAGCCATTCCAGCATTTGAGGGACTCGAACATAAACCACCTTAAATCCTTTCTGGAACAAGGCAGGTACAAACAAACAAACAAACAAACTAGAAACACACTCTGCCATTTCTGGAGTTCGGCCTTTTCACTTCATGTTACACTCTGCCTGGACTTTTCCATCTGGCAAGCTCCTACTAATTCTTCAACAATCAGCTTAAAAATTACCTCTAGGAAGACTTCCCTGACTTTTTCAGACATGATCACTCTTCTATTTTCCCCTATACTTTAGATCTAGCTTCTTAATTGCACTTATCTCACAGTACTGTAATGATTTATTAACGTCTTGAATTCCACTCCCCCTCCCCCAACTGGATGGTGATATTGTTCAGTGAAAGGAATGCATCTTATTTAATTTTGCATCCCAACGTTTTGATGGAAATGCTTACCATGGAGCAGATGCTCAGTAACGAATCTGTTGAGGATTTTATGATTCTAGGAACATTTACTGAGTACCTACTCTCACAGAACCATATCCTAAGCATGAAAAGAAACAGAAGACAGTCTTTGCCCTAAGGAACTTACCATTTCCCTACCATTTCCCCTGGGGGGGAGGGACAGAACACATTTACATGGCGACATATTTCTGACATATAGGCTGTTTCAAAGATTTATAGTTATTTGCCTCCAATCCATTTAGGAACAAGGCATTGTATAATCAAATAAATAATAAAATAATGGGCAGTTCAGTTTGTCCAAGAGGTTTATGCTTTTAGTGTGGCATAGAGTCCACCAGAATCCAATTCTCTGTCCCAGCAGAGGGGCTGTCCCCTGTTCCAGCCTGCAAATTAGAAAACTGAGATGATACCATGCTTGGAAATTTTCTAATACATCAAGAGGACATAAAGTTATTAGTTCTTTCATGATTTCTCTTCTTTCCCCAGGAAAGAATGATACTAAGGGCAATAAATGGAGTTAAAGGGGGCACTGGAGAAGAAGATTACTCTCTGTTAGTGGTAGGGGGAAGGGGGTTGCTTGATTTTAAATCAAAGGGTGGCACTGCCCCAGGAACATCAGGAGAGGTGATTTTTTATCATTTACTTACTTACTAATTTTTAAAGGCTACGGTATTAGTTAATCTGGTGATTTCAAGATCAGACACTGTACAAATATAAACATATGGGGGAAAGGTGAACCACCTAGGCTGGAGAACAGGGAAGGCTGACCAAGGAGGCCCAAAGGAAGCCTCATTCATCAGAGTCCAAGTCACTGTCCCCAGCAATGGAGTGGAAATCCTCACTGTCCTCCTCGTCCTCTGACAGGTGGACCTGGCTTAGTACGCTCGGCCCAGAGCGCTGCTCTTCCTCCTCCTCATCTTCTTCCTCCTCTGATACCTCATACCCACCGACGCTGCTGAAGCTTGTGTCTTGGGTGTTCGACTTGGGATCAGGCTCCTCATAGCTCCCATAACTGAGAAGAGAAACATGTCATCTCTCAAGCTCGGACACCATCCTCTAGCTGACCAGTCCCGTTTTTGGTGCCACCAAGGGATCAGCCCATCTCACCTCCCCTGGACACTAAAATGACGGTTCTGGACTGTTCTACAGGTCCCTGAGAGAAAAATGATCCTATTCAAAAACATCAACTTGCCAACTTCATATATGCAAGAATCTGAATGAAAGAAACTCCCCTACACCTGAACAACACACTGCCAGCTTACATGACCATAAATGCTCTGAGAGCCTCATAGTTTTGTCTGCCACTTACAGCTTCACTCATCTACATATCCAATTAGTCAACAATCCTGAAGATTCTACCTTTTCAATATATCTTGTCTCTATCCCCTCCTTTCCAGCCCTATTCTGCCTGCCTTGGCTTAGTCCTTTGTGATCCCTGGCCGTCTGCACCACTGAAATCAGTCTTCATGCCTCCAGTCTTGCTCTCCCCCAATTAATTCTTCACATTTCTGCCAGAGTGCTGTTTATTTTTGTTTGTTTGTTTATTCTTAATTTTACTTAAAAAAAAACCACAAGTAACGCACGTTCACTGGTTAAAAAAAAATTAGAATATACACCAGAAGGGGCTTCCCTGGTGGCACAGTGGTTAAGAATCCGCCTGCCAATGCAGAGGACACGGGTTCGAGCCCTGGTCCAGGAAGATCCCACGTGCCGTGGAGCGACTCAGCCCGTGCGCCACAGCTACTGAGCCTGTGCTCTAGAGCCCGCAAGCCACAACTACTGAAGCCCGTGTGCCACAACTACTGAAGTCCACGTGCCTAGAGCCTGTGCTCTGCAACGAGAAGCCACCACAATGAGAAGCCTGCATCCCGCAACAAAGAGTAGCCCCCGCTCACTGCAACTAGAGAAAGCCCGCGTGCACCAGCGAAGACCCAACGCAGCCAAAAATTAAATAAATGAATAAATAAATTAAAAAAAAAGAATATACACCTGAAAAAAAGAAAAAAAAAAAAAAAACACCAATAAAGCTACCACCCAGAGATGATCTTTTGGTATACGACCTTCTAAATTTTTTTCTATGCACTTCACTTTGATGCTTAAACATTTTCTTTTTATTTACAAAATTAGAATACTCTACATACTCTTCAGGAATCTGCTTTTTCACTAATGTTTATAATGAACATCTTTCCATGTCAATAAACATACATCTATAGCATCATTTTAATAGCTGCATGGTATTCCACTGTATGGCTGTAACAGGATTTATTTCACAGTGTCTCACTAGAACATTTAAGCTGTCTTCAATTTTCCCACTATTAGAAACAATGCTGTGATAAACATCCTTGTACAAACATCTTGATGAAGGTATTTTATCGTTCCCATGGAATAACTTCCTAGATATGGAATGTGGGGGCCAAAGGGGATGCACGTGTTTTAAGCTTCTGATTTATAATGACAGATTGCTGTATCTCTCTCACCTACCCCTTTCAATTTACATTACCAACCAGTCATTTCAGAATGTCTTTTTCCTCATGCCTTTTCCAACACTGGGCGTTATCATTTATTTTAATCTTTGCCCATCTTATAAGTAAAAATTGTATTTCATTGTTTTATTGCATTTCTTTGATTCTTAGGGAAGCTACTTTTTCATATATTTATTGGCCATTTGCATTTCTTTTGTAAACTGTTAATTCATGGCTTTTGCCCATCTTTCTTCTGGGGCACAGAGCAACCTTTCCAAAATACAGGTATGATCATACTATGCTCATTCAATGTCTGCCCCCAATTTTCAGACCCTTCATGACTTGGTCCTTACCTACTTCTTTAAACTGTCTCTATTACACGGATCATGACCAAAACCTCCAGCCACACTGAGCTACTTGCATTCTCTAGAAGTGTTTCATGTTTCTGTGTCATCATACATGCTGTTCTTAGTCTCTGGAATGTCCTTCACTTTCTTTTTCATTTAGCTGATTCCTATTCTGATTCAGCTCAGTTTCTCTAACCAGCTCCCCTACTCCACTCCTACCCAAGTCCCCCAAAAATCCTGTTGTTGCCTATCACAGCACTTTTCTTGTTACACTGTGATCATCATCTGTTTGCCTGTTTTAGATTTCCCACTAGACTGAACTCCTTGAAGCAAGGACAACATCCTTGCTTTTGTACTTGTAAATATTTGCTGATGAACAGACTCTTAACTGCTTGCTGGATACCTGTGGCTTAGATGTATCTTATGTACCTTAAATCCAACATATCCACAGACAAGTTCATTTTTTGCCTCCTTTCCCACTCCATCTAATACCTGTTTTTCCTCTTTCTTCTCTCAGTGACATTCCCATTCATTATATATCTAATCTCCTTACCTCCTGAATCCAATTGATCTACCCTCTGAACAGCTCTTGAATATGTCCCTCCCCTTTCTTCCACCCCTAACAGATTCTAGCTGAATTCCTTATCACTGCCCTAGAGTTATTTAACACAAAAATTTGATGTTACTTTCTTTTCCTTAAAGTGATGATTCCCATTAACCACAATCCAAATGTCTTAGCATACCAGTTAAGGTCCTCTACAGTATAATCCCTTGCTACTTCTAGAGTCACAACGCCCAGAAACCTCCCTTCTGTCTGGAATTTACTTTGCTATATTTCTGTGCCTTTGAACATACTGTTCCATCTCTAAGGATCTCCTTACCTGCTGCCACTTATCTACTTAGTAGA
This sequence comes from Mesoplodon mirus, assembly GCF_964341445.2. Classification (NCBI taxonomy): domain Eukaryota; kingdom Metazoa; phylum Chordata; class Mammalia; order Artiodactyla; family Ziphiidae; genus Mesoplodon; species Mesoplodon mirus. The sequence goes on along the minus strand of NC_138981.1, from coordinate 60,202,526 downwards.
CTCCTATTCATCCTTTAAGGCCCAGTTCAAATGTTCCCTCATCTGTGACACTTTCCCTGATTACTCCAAGCAGAGCGAGATACTCCCTCCTCAATGGTGACTTGGCACTTTGTACTTAACCTATGCTACGTAGCTCTTATCACACTGTATTTGTAATAATTTTGTTGTATCAGTCTCTTCCACTAGACTGTGAGCTCCTCAAGGGCAGGATATGTCTTGCTCCTCTGTGTATCCCCAAGGGCCTAGCACAGTGCCTGGCCCTAGTAGGTGCTCAGGAAATGTTTGATGGATGAAAGTAATCTGATGCTGGGCCCTCTGACATCATAGCTGGGCACTGATGCCACAGCCCTGTAGCGTGTTGCTACCGATTACCTGATGTTGCTATCCTCCAAACCATGAGAAGCCTCCCCACCGTCTCCCTCATAGGACATCATGCTTTCTTCATTTTCCATGCCCATCCTTGTGTTCTCCTGAAGCAGGCGGGGCCGTTTGGGTCTTATCCCACCAGATTCCACATCAGAGTCACTTCCACTTTCACTCAGCTGGATAGCTGTGAAAAGAGACAGATCCTGAGATAAGTTTGACAAAGAATTAACATCTTTGGCTTAGTCTTCCAGAACTAGTTAATCCCATGCATCTACAGAGGCATCTTGCCTGGACTCCTCACCTCAGAGGACTGCCTAGGGTCAACATTGACAAGATCTGTAGTTTGGAAAGAGAATTAAAAAATCATTTCCTTTTTCCATTTCAGTGCTATCTATCTGTTCTTTTTCCCCCCATCATCTCCTCCTATACTCATCCCCTGCCATTGCCATTAATCCACAAAAAAATCCCAAAGCAGGATCTTTTTTCTTCATTTTCCTTCCCTATTGCCACATATAACACTTCTATCTCATTTTTATCAAGTATTCAAATCAAAACTGCTGCTTTGGCATTGCCTTTTTGACTGTCATCTTTTGTACCTCCTGTGTTGTATCTTTTCACCTCTTCTAAGACTAATGAATTTGATCAGCCTATGAGTGAGTGCTCAGTACCCTGAGGTCTATTAATGGGACTTCAATAAAAGAGCAGTTTCTGGTAACAGCATATGTAGCCCAGAGCTTCCTCCCAAGTCCTGAGGGTGCCACGGTGAGCTACGTACCAGAGAAAGGGTTATCTCCTTCTTCATCACTCCCGGCATCTTCCTCATCATCTTCTCCTTCAGACATAAGCAAATCCTCATACAGGACACTGGCTTGAGGCTGTTGCACAGTTCCCTCCTCTTCATCTGCAAGATCACCATCTACATCTTCACCTTCCTAAATGAGACCAGTTGAGGACAAAAGTCCCATTAATCGACCAAGTAAAAGACCAGAAGCCACCACCAGCCGCACCCCCCTTGCTGCCTTACAAGAAGTTACATAATTTTGGTGGATAGATTTGTTTAGCTGGTTCTTAAAGTCAGATTGGGCCTCACTATGGAGACCTTCTGATAGCGCCTGGGGATTTGGCCTGTCCTGTACTACTGGGGCTCCTACCATATAAGGGTATAATGTAACCATAAGCTTTCTGTAAGCATACTCACTGGGGCTGGAGTCTTAGGTTTCCCATCCTCCTCCTCATCATCATACCCTTCAATATCTACATCAGAGTCTTCCTCGCCCAGCCTACCTCGGCCCTGGCGCATCTGAGTAAGGAACACAAATAGCACATCATTGAGGGACGTGCCAGTAGGAGGAGTTAACCAAGGGCTCTCACTCAGGACCGATGCTCCTCCCTGATATCCCAGCCAACCCCACAGCTAGTGGGGGCTGTTTACACAGCTCAAGCCATGTGCATTTTCCCCCATTCATTCTTTGGAAATCACAGGCAGGGTTAAAAAAGAAAAAAACCCCAAAGAACAGGAAGGCCTCGGTCTACTATTACTGTATCATCACAAGGAGACTCCTCCTTTCTAAACCAAGCTTTCCCTAGCTTGTGTTGGACTCTTTGGGACAGAAAAACCCTCCTGGATTTTGCACTCTCCAGTGGAACCCTGACTGAGATCAGCTGATAAGATTTCTGGCTTCAGAACAGGAGTATCTGCTGATACCTCTAGAAAAGGCCAAGTTAAAAAACTTAGTTTTAAAAATAACTTTAATTTAGATAACTCATATACAGTAAAGTAGCGGGGCAATTATTTTGAACTCTGTCTCTGAATGCAGTTGGTCTTTCTAGTCACCTGTCAGGTTGCTGTGATGCCTCACACATTTTTCACACTTGTACCTTCCCTTAAGCTCTGCTGTGCCTGACTCTGCCCATGGTGACAGACAGAAGACAATGCCAGTCATGCGACCTGCCACCGTCCCACCTTGAAATCACATTTCCAGGCCTTCATTCCCAGGGCCAAGGGGTCCAATCATCGTCCTTGACACATGTCCACACATCACCACCATCACTCCCCCATCCCCTACTCCCAAGCATACTACCAATCTCACAAAGAGAAAAAGAATATCCTACCTGTGTCACCTGCTTTTCTGGAGTGGCATTGGGAATATCCAGGACAGACATATTGCTCTCATCTTGAAATACAGAGGCATCTCGAGACATACTGAGGGATGTGTTGGTATCATACAAATCAGGAGGCTGTGGCACAAATCATACAACTTAGCTTCTATTTAGTAAAGGGAGCAAGAAATACAGAGAACTCCCCTTTAGAGCATTCACTGCAGAAAAAGGTCATGCAGAACAATCCATTTAAAGAGAAAACATAGCTTTGACATAGTTTTATGGACAGGTTTTTGGGACTCTCACAAATGTTGCTCATTCTAGTAGAGAGGCATCTGATGTATATGATCAGAAGCCTGAAGCAGAAAAGCATCAAAGCTATGGGACAATTCTATGTCCTAACTGCCTTTATGGTCAATAATCTAATTTCTTCTAAGCCTTGTCTTATTGTTTTTAGCCCCAGGGCTTCATACCAGTGCCATTTGGATTGTTTGGTTTAGAGACATCTAATAGAAAATGGGATAAAGAAATTTCAGTTCCAACCAGAGCATGGAATGGGGTAAGAGCTTATGAGCTCACCAGAGGATGCTACGAGGCAAAATGGCATGGTGAAAAACCATGGACTTCGGAGTAAACCGCCCTGGGTTTGAGTCCTGGCTCTACCATTTGCTAGCTGAGTAACTTTAACAAATTACTTCATTTCTCTAAGCCTTGATTTCCTCAACTGTGAAACATGGATGATAATGTCTACCTCACAAGGTTGTTTGGGAGAATTAAGAGATGTGTATATGCTCCTTACCCAGTGCTTGGTAGTCAACAAATTATAGCTTCCTTCCTTCTTCCCTCTCCTGAAGAGAACAGGGATTTAACAAATGGACTATTCAGTGAAAGGAGGGCAGGAGGGACTAAAAAAGAACAGGCTGGAAAAGTAGGAAAGCATTCTCTAAAAAGCTGGCTGAGGGTAGAAATATTATGTGGCTATTAAAAAATGTTTTCAAAGACTATTTAATGAAATAAAAGGCTCATGATATAATGTGAAACGAAAACAAGACAAAATCATAATGACCAATTTCACTTTAAAAATGTGTCTAGAAACGTACACGTACACGCATTACAGATTTGAAACACACCAAAATGTTCACAGTGGTTGGTTCTTTCTGACTGGTGGACTTGATTTTAGGTAACTTATTTATTCTGTATATTTTCCAATGTGTCCCAATGAACATGTTACTTTTATCAACAAAAAACCCACATGTGTTACTTTGTTGTTGGTTTTGTTGTTGTTGTTGTTTTTAAAGCAAACAAACAAGGCTGATTGGGAACAGGGTTTTGGAGAAAGAGAAGCAAAACAGAATTCAAAGCATTACACTGCAAATAAACTAGTTGTGGAACAAAAGAAGAGAAAATCAGGGAATGAAACGCTATGTGGGAAAATGTAAAGCAAGCAATTTTAGAGAAAATGTTAAGCTGAATGTATGGTGCAATACAAGCTGGGTAGAAATAGTTGAGTGAAAATACATTATTGATTACCACCATTTAGAGCTGGAAGTAAAGTACGATTTCTGTCATGTTTCTACACAACAAAATTGTATTATGACAGGTTAAACTTACACAAACACACTTTAATAACATTTGGGTTTGAGAGTAGTAATGAGTAAGGACAATCACTCATGCGCATCTTCCTCAGGTTTAGAAATAATGCACTGGGCTTACTAATTTAAAACGTGTATATATGAGTGAAGGCAATGATCAGAGAGTGAACTGGAATAATGAAGAGGCAATACCTACACCCTACTCCTCATAGGAGATCCTCTTAACTGCACAAAACAACAGCTACTGCTCCAGAGGAAGAACAGTTGCCAGGTTTTCCTCCACCATTTGAGATAGTGTGGGAGGGGAAGGGAAGAAAGGAAGATGGCTTCTGGGTCTAAGGCTCTGACTCACCAAACGGTTAGCCTTAGGCTGTCATAGAGCAGAGCAAACCACACTCCACTCAGTAGTTAGACTCTCCTGGGGAATGATGGCTAAAACCCAGGCTTTAACTTACCACAAAGGGTCTTGTGGAAGCTGTGGGCCTATTAGCAAATAGGACCTTCCTGGGCAACATCACTCACCCAAGCCCCCTTGACCCAATCTGCCCACACACTCCAAGAGCCTTTCCTTGTTCTGGGCCTGGAAGAAGTATCTTAGGGCTCTTTATACTTGGCCCCTCAGTGGCCTAGGTTTTGGGGTGAAAGAGAGAGTAAAAGATAGATAAGGAGAGTGCATGAATGAGATATAGACAGCAATTATCCAACAGAGATCACACAGGTTGCATTATTAGTTCAGAGTGAAACCTGAGCAGAATGGAAAAACGTTTTCCGGTGGGAATTAGGAGAAATATGCATTAGAATATTTGGTTAAATTTGAAAGGGCCTCTGAGAACCCTGTAGGTGACTTTCATACAGATAAGGAAATAAACATTTCCTGAATGTCTACTATGTGCTGGGCAAATGACCTTGTTTAATGTCTACAACAATCTTGAAAAGTACATTTTAGAGAAACGGAAACTGGATTAGAGGGGTTAAGTTAACTTCCCAAGTTCACAAAGCTAGATAGCAGCAGAGCTAAGACTCAAACCCAGGACTGTTTTATACCAACCTTCATGTACTTTCCACTTTACCATAGTGCCTCCAATACAGTTATATTCTGGTAAGTCTTATTTTTCAAATATACCAGCCCTCTAAGAGTATAGTATAGATGAAAGAGACTCAGTATATTCAAGGGTCAGATCAGAAAGACTAAAAATTTCTTATTAATCTTGCTCTCTAGTCTTTGACATGAAAATTTAAGAACATTATAAAACATTACCTGTCTTCATTTACGGGGAGAGCGAGTCAATCCAGGAAAATGGGTGACATCTGAGCTACACTGAGATATCTCAGAGGGAATGAGTAATCAGGCATCTATAAGGCACAGGAACAATGTGGCCCATGTCTATACTCTAGGGTTGTCCTAGAACCCCAATGCATGAGGCAAGGGAGCCCCAGAGACTCAAGAGAATGCCTCTGGCCATGGTAGTCAGGAATCTGGTATTCCTAAATACTGCCTAAACAACTAAGACCCCACCCCGTTCATTCATCCCATATCTGTCTCTTCTGGATTCAACAAGGCTACCAAGACCCACGGCCCTCACTCACCTTAGCCTTTGAGAAGACAAGAAAGCACACGAAAGGCATATGAAGAGGAAGGACAGAGAAGAAGGGTATCTCAGTAAATACATCTGTTAACATGCTCCCAAGTTCCCAAACCAAAAAGAAAACTGTAAGAGGAAGCTTCTAGTCCTCAGACTCACCTGAGGTGTGTAAGGCCCTGGGGTCATTGGGTCCAAGCTTTCTAATTCTGCTTCCTCCAAAGCTGCTTCTTTGGCTGTGCAAATATCCTTCTCAAGTTGAGTCAAATGCTCATCATACTGAGAAATAAAGAAAATTAGTGAATTCATTCAACATTTGTTTTAGACACTGGGGACACAAAAGTTGTAAAAAGAGCAAATGAAAATCCCTTTGAGGAGCTTCTATTCTAGTGGCAGGACACACATGGTAATTAAAGTAAATAATTACATAGTTTATTAAAAACATTTAGTGCTAGGTAAGAAAATACAGCAGGGAAGGAAATAAGGGATGTGGGTTGAGGTTTGGGGTGGGCTATTACATTTTAAAACAGGATAGGCAGAGAAGGCCTCCTCATCACTCTAGGGAACAAAGGGATTCCAGAAAGCTAGATCCTAAGGGGACCTCCTCTTTACCACTTACCTCAGTCAATGTCTGGTAACAGACGTTCACAATCTCCTGAGCAGTCTTGGTATACTGACTTTCAGGCCCTAAAAATGAAAAGAGAATGCCATTACCTTTGCAGACTTCAGTTCCAGAAATTTACATTCTGTCACCAGCGGTAGTGTCCCATTATCCTAGATGCAAAGAATCATGCTTCAGCTTTAACTTGGACTCTTGCTCTACTTTTGGAGGTGGAAAATTTCAAACACATACAAAAACAGAGACACTAATAAAATGAACTCCCATGTACCCATTACTCAGTGTCAATGATTATCAATGCATGGTCAATCCTGTTTCATTTACACCAACTTTGACACTTCCCAAATTATTCTGAAGCAAATTCCAGCGTTTCATTTCATCCATAAAATGTTCAGTATGTGTCTTTAAGGACTCTTTAAAAAAATAACTATGCGTGATACTATAATGGTAGATACATGTCACTATAAATCTGTCAAAACCCATAGAATGTACAATACCCAGAGTGAACCCTAATATAAACTATGGACTTTGGGTGATAATGATGTGTCAATGTAGGTTCACTGATTGTAACAAATGTACCACCTTAGTGGGGGATGTTGATAACAGGGGAGGCTGAGCATGTGTAGGGGCACAGGGTATATGGGAACTCTCTGTACCTTCTGCTCAATTTTGCTCTAAACTGCTCTAAAAAATAAAGTCTATTTAAAAAAAACAAACAACTGTATTACACCTGAAATAGTTAACAATAATTCTTTAATATTATTAAACAGCCAGTCAACATTCAAATTTCCCCAACTGTTTTACAAATGTTCTTTTACATTTGATTTTTTGGAATCATAATCCAAATAAGGTCCACACACTGCATTTGACTGATGTGTCTCTTTAAGATACTTTAATCTATTAGGTGATTCTTAACCAAACTACAAAGCTCCCCATACAGTTTTTGTCACAAGTTGCAAACTGGTGGCTTGGTCAATCCAATTTTATTTGGCTCACAAAAAAAATCAGTTCAGGTGGTGATTGTTTCATAATGTGCAGAAATGTCCAATCATTGTATTGTACACCTAGAACTAACATACTGTTGTAGGTCAATTATACTTCAATTAAAAGAAAATCACTTCAGTTTGTGAAAATGGATTGAGCTGTGCACTCATAATATATACACTTTTCTGTATGTAAACTGTACCTCAATAAAAAGTTTTAAAAAAATCTTAGTTGGCAACATTCATCAATCAAGAGATTTCATATAAAAACCCAAATGTCTAGCTTCTCTTAAAGAAGTAAAAGATGTGGCAACACAGGGTTAGCATTCTCATAATGCACCAATGGGGTGGATCTGAGTAGCAGCTGTCCCTTTTAGATAAGGCATGTGTTTCCCAGGTTACCTTGGTCCCTACCAGGTCTGCTTAACTCATTTACGCCTGGACCATGAAGGCATCTGAGTTTTTATTCCCTGCCTTAAGTGCTTTATAATATTCTTTAACATACTGTTCATTCACCTAACTCATTCATAAAACATTTTTGAGTACCTTCTAGGCGCCAGGCACTAGACACAGAAAGGAGTAAGATATAGACCATATCCTCAAGAAGTTATGGTCTAACACAGTGAGATAGACTATAAACAAATGGGGCAATACAATGCAGTGAAAAAATCTATACAGGGCTCAGTAGAGGCATAGAGGAGGAATTGGCCAATTCTAGGATGTAAGAAGGAAAGCAGAATTAGGACAGGCTTCACAGAGGAGGTGATGCTTGAATTAAATCTACTATTTATCAGGATGTAAAGGATAAAAAATATACCACATGTGAAGTTTTCGTGCCGTAATTACCCTGATTATTGTAAGCTACTATACAAGTAAATAAGTCTCCTTCAGTTAAAATCTCTCACAAGCATAGGTCATCTGTTCATTCATTCATTCATTCATTCATTTATGGCTGCGCTGGGTCTTCGTTGCTGCACACAGGCTTTCTCTAGTTGCGGCGGGGGGCTGCTCTCTTCGTTGCAGTGCGCAGGCTTCTCATTGCCGTAGCTTCTCTTGTTGCGGAGCACGAGCTCTAGGCGCGCGGGCTTCAGTAATTGTGGCACTCGGGCTCAGTAGTTGTGGCTTGTGGGCTCTAGAGCGCAGGCTCAGTAGTTGTGGCGCACAGGCTTAGTTGCTCCGTGGCATGTGGGATCTTCCTGGACCAGGGCACGAACCCGCGTCCCCTGCATTGGCAGGCGGATTCTTAACCACTGAGCCACCAGGGAAGTCCCAGGTCATCTATTTTTTATAAAAGATAAGTAAGCTGTGTCCTCACACAAGCTGACTGTGCCAAACACAAACCAGAAAGAAAACGCAGTCAACCAAAAGATATTCAGGACATGTATAAAGACAGCCAGAGCTGGCTCACAGTCAAGAATAGCTTGAGTGATAAGAAGACCGAAGCTGAAGTTTCTGAGTTCTAATCTTCTAGGGCCACCAGTAGGTTGGTCCTCAAAGTACTGATGGAGACAGACTGCAACAGTTATCAGACAAGCTTTCGTGCTGATAGAAATGCATGATGTTAGAGAAAACAGGCTGCATACAGGTTAGAGCCCTCCTTCACCAAGCCAGTACAGCATCAGCTTATTGCAGTATCCTGGCTCTTATACCTACCTACCTGACTCATCGCTCAAATTCCAGCCTATAGAATAAGAATTCAGCTCTTCAGTTTTGAAACCTAAACATAAACCAACCCTTTCAATATCTCAGTGCTCTCATAATACAAGGAAAAATTAGTTTTATACATTTGCAAAGTTTTCTCTTACTTTAAACCATTTAAAAGATGTGACCTCTTCGTCGCCCATTTTCTTTGCAACACACAGCTCTAAAGAAATACCCACGGGCTTCCCTGGTGGCGCAGTGGTTAAGAATCCGCCTGCCAATTCAGGGGACACAGGTTCGAGCCCTGGTCCAGGAAGATCCCACATGCCGCGGAGCAACTAAGCCCATGTGCCACAACTACTGAGCCTGAGCTCTAGAGCCTGCAAGCCACAACTACTGAAGCCCGTGCGCCTAGAGCCCGTGCTCCGTAACAAGAGAAGCCACCACAATGAGAAGCCCACGCACCACAACAAAGAGTAGCCCCCACTCGCTGCAACTAGAGAGCCTGTGTGCAGCAATGAAGACCCAATGCAGCCAAATAAATAAATAAATTTGTATTAAAAGAACCCCTAAAAAATTTTAAAAATCCCCACTAATAAAGCCCCCAGAATATAAAAAAATACTTACTTATATAGCTGAGATACTTCTCTGTGTGTGTGTTTTGATTACTAGCTGTGTCTGTTCTCAGTTTTTGACAGTCCATGCTCTCAAGAGCTACAAGGGTTTCAGCTATTTAACTCTATTACTCTACTATATGCAAAGTGGCACTGAAGTATAATATTTTGGATGAAAGATGGTGGTGGAGTTGGCAAACCACTGTTAACACCACCAAAAAAGGATAAAAATGCACAGATATTTTCTTAACCCTACCTATATATACCAGAAATTCTTTATTTGTTTGTTTGTTTATTTATTTATTTATTTATGGCTGCACTGGGTCTTTGTTGCTGCACATGGGCGGTGAGCGGGGGCTACTCTTTGTTGTGGTGCGTGGACTTCTCATTGCGGTGGCTTCTCCTTGCGGAGCACGGGCTCTAGGCACGCAGGCTTCAGTAGTTGTGGCACGTGGGCTCAGTAGTTGTGGCTCACGAGCTCTAGAGCACAGGCTCAGTAGCTGTGGCACACGGGCTTAGCTGCTCCACGGCATGTGGGGTCTTCCTGGACCAGGGCTTGAACCCATGTCCCCTGCATTTGCAGGCGGATTCTCAACCACTGTGCCACCAGGCAAGTCCCTGTACCAGAAATTCTTGAATGGAGTGGTAATGAGAGAGATCCATGAACCTCCTGGAACTGTAAACAGAATTCTGTATATAATACATATTTTTCTGAGGAGAAGATCCATAGTTTTCCATCAGATTCTCAAAGGGGTCCATAACCATCTCCATAATGCTAAAAATATTGCTCTATATTCTGCAGCAATCAGGTGCTTACTAAAAGTAGGATGATCAGGGCTTCCCTGGTGGTGCAATGGTTGAGAATCCGCCTGCCAATGCAGGGGACACGGGTTCAAGCCCTGGTCCAGGAAGACCCCACATGCCGCGGAGCAGCTAAGCCCGTGCGCCACAACTACTGAGCCCGCGTGCCACAACTACTGAAGCCTGTGTGCCTAGAACCTGTGCTCTGCAACAAGAAGCCACCGCAATGAGAAGCCCGCACACCGCAATGAAGAGTAGCCCCCGCTCGCCGCAACTAGAGAAAGCCTGTGCACAGCAATGAAGACTCAACGCAGCCAAAAATAAATAAATAAATAAATAAACAAATAAAAGTAGGATGATCAGCTTTAAGTTTCACAGCTTAGGAAGGAAAGAGTCATCCAGTGAAAAGACATACACAGACAACAGGGCCTCTGCGGGAATAATAAAGATACTGTGGCTATTGTGGGGGGGAAAAGAGGAGGCAGAAACTGAATTCCAATTTCCCAGTCCCTAAAGGATTACTATAGAGAAAATCAGAATTTATGAAGAGTAATTTCCAGGATGACATGAAAATGAATGTGAACGATAAAACTGTCTATGAATTATCACTGTGCCCTACAGGAGAACAAGTGACCCATTTGCAAAAAGAAATGTTTTTCTGAATATATTTTGTTTTTCTTCTCTCTCCTTATTTAGTAAACCATGGCAAAGCAACTGCAAATATCAAAGAAATATATTTATATTTATACTTTGCCTCATTCATAAGGATTGGCAGTAGCCTACAGAATCACATGTAGTTCAAATCAAATGTCCTTAAATAGTGATAATTCCAATGACAGCTTTGGAAAGTTGATATTCCACCAAAATCAAAGAAAATTCCTTTTGTCATTTCTAAGTTAATCTTCCTCTTTAGTAATGTCAGGAGAAGAGAAGAAAGTTACAAGCTTTGTGGTTCTAGTTAGAGAGGGAAAACAAGTATTATTGCTATCTAAAAGGTTTCAGAGAAAAATACCAGTTGAGTTGGTGAGCAGTCCTGTGCAACCAAGAGAAGAGGGTTTGTGATCACTCCTAAGCTCCTATTTCCTTTGAGAACATTTCCACAAATACTAAAAATAACCTTCCTCCTAAGAAGATGAGCACTGTGCCAAAACAAGCATACATTATTATCCTGACAGTGAACGGTGTGGGGGATATGCATGTGTTGCAATGTGAATCATTAAAATTAAAAAATAAAATCTCAGTAGCAGTAGAAAGCTTTAAAAAAAATCAGTGCCAGATTTAAAAAGAAAAAAAGGAAAAATCTGCACAGCTAATTCCTAAAGAAATTAGAATTACTAAATTCAATTATGCATAGTCCACAGATCCCCAAAAAGATGAGCTTGGGCTCTCCCAATTCTTAGATATTTATCTCAAACTAGGTCCAGAAAAGGTAAAAAGAGAAGTGAATCTAACCTTTCAGACTGTAGCTAGGCTCTTTACATTAGGAATGACGTAGATAAAATGCAAATTAAGATGTTTAGTTTCCAAGATAAGAGGTTTGAGCTCTCAAACCACTGTAACAGAACTTTACTCAGAATCTGGACTAGAAACTCAAGAAGCTAGAAAATCCAGAGGGGAACTGGGGTAATAAATCTCACTGGGCATGGGTAGGATTTACATTCAGGACCTACCTCATAAAAGTCCCGAAGAATGTTAAAATACTTTTTTCCCCCAAATGGACCATTCCATTTAGCAACTTAGAAAATACACACATAGGGCTTCCCTGGTGGCGCAGTGGTTGAGAGTCCGCCTGCCGATGCAGGGGACGCGGGTTCGTGCCCCGGTCCAGGAGGATCCCACATGCTGCGGAGCAGCTGGGCCCGTGAGCCATGGCCGCTGGGCCTGCGTGTCCGGAGCCTGTGCTCCACAATGGGAGAGGCCACAACAGTGAGAGACCCATGTACAGAAAAAAACAAAAACAAAAAAACAAACAAACAAAATACACATATAGCCTTAGCTAAACACACTCATCTCATATTTCTACAACAATTAGAAAAATAACAATACAGACAATTCAAAACACCTTTTCTTGTAGAATAAAATTTATAACAGCCTAACTCTTCATTTTTAAGTACTTACTGGAAGCCAGGTATAGTGCTAGGCTCTGATGATACAAAGATACAAAAATAAACAGAACAAACAAAAAACAAGAGATAAGTCCTTGTCCTTGATGCCCTTTCACAGCTTCATGGAAGATAAATATACACAAACTCGTAACTTCAATAACATACCAAGCACTAAGGGATCATAGAGAAAGTAGCAAATGTGTCAGAGAATGAGGCAGTGTTAAAGAACAAACACTTCTTTGAAACTGTTTTCATCAGGTCAACAGTGATACGCTTAACTGCCAAATCCACTCAACATTTTTCAGACTCAACCCTAGAAGTGCTATGTTACATATGCAATTGACGTTCACTTCTTTTCCTTGAAATTCTCTAAGCCCGAGCTTCTACAGCACCACTCTTCACTTATTCTTGGTACTGCACCTCTTTCTTTGGCCGTTAGTTCATTCAGCAGATATTTACTGAGTGTTTACTATGTGCCAAGAATTATCCTACACACTGGGGATATGAGACAGACATGGTTCCTGCCTCCATGGAGCTTATAGCAATCACTTATTAGATTTAGGCCATTTTTCTTTCTGTGCCCATTTTTCTTTCTATACTCTTCACCTAACTCTACATGATGCCAACTGTAATAGCTTATATAGAATAAACATGGGGAAGTTAACATTGATTTATATCCTTCATGGTAATAAGGTTTTGTTTTGTTTCTCCTGGCACCACAGAAAATACACTGCCTTGACAATACATTACAGAAACTCCCAGGCTGACAGAAAGCCTATTTTTCTATATCTCCTTTTTCTTTTAATAAATAGTAATTTTTATTTTCCCAAATGCTGTTTTTGGAAATGTGGGCTTTGTTGTGTAGCCTTAGCACTTTCTGGTGCATATTTGTTTTCTAGCATATTATAATATCTCACTCACCATAAGTACAGGACTTTCAGTGAGATGATGCCTTGTAACAGATTGCTATATCACTATTTACTAGCTCAATACAGTACATAAGAGAAAAGGGCTAGTAACTTATGGACATCCTATGTCTATTCCCTATCAAACTTAAGCAGATAATGAATTCTTGAACAACAAACAAGTATTCTCACAGAAATGAAATGTCAAAAGACAATTATCACTGGGCAATCTCCCTCTACTTCAGCCACAGTATTTATTTATATATACATACACACACACACATTTTATTGAGGTATAGTTGATTTATATATTAGCTTCAGGTGTACAACATAGTAATTCAAAATCTTTATCGATTATACTCCATTTAATTACAAAATATTGGCTGTATTCCCTGTGCCATACAATATATCATTGTACCCTTTTTATACATAGTAGCAGCCACAGTATTTTTTTTTTAATTGAAGTAGTTGATTTACAATGTTGTGATAGTTTCAGGTGTACAGCAAAGTGATTCCATTATACATCTATATATATCTATTCTTTTCAGATTCTTTTTCATTATAGATTATTGTAAGATATTGAATATAGTTCCCTGTACTATACAGTAGGTCCTTGTTGATTATCTATTTTATATACAGTAGTGTGTATCTGTTAATCCCAAACTCCTAATTTATCCCTCCCCCCACCTTCCCCCTTTGGTAATTGTAAATTTGTTTTCTATGTCTGTGAGTCTATTTCTGTTTTGTATCATTTTTTTAGATTCCACAAAAAAGTGATATCATACGATATTTGTCTTTCTCTGTCTGACTTACTACATCTAGTATGATAATCTCCAGGTCCATCCCACGTTGCTACAAATGGCATTACTTCATTCTTTTTTATGGCTGAGTAATATTCAACTGTATGTATGTATGTGTGTATATATATATTACATCTTCTTTACCCATTCATCTGTTGATGGACATGGCTTCCATGTCTTAGCTACTATAAATAGTGCTGCTATAAACATTGGGATGCATGTATCTTTTTTTTTTTCCTTGCCATGCCATGCAGCATATGGGATCTTAGTTCCCCAATAAGGGATTGAACTCGTGCTCCCTTCAGTGGAAGCATGGAGTCTTAACCACTGGACCACCAGGGAAGTCCCCTTGCACGTATCTTTTTGAATTAGAGTTTTCATCTTTTCCAGATTAAATGCCCACGAGTGGAATTGCTGGATCATATGGTAACTCTATTTTTAGATTTTTTTAAGGAACCTCCATACTGTTCTCCATAGCAAGCAGCCACAGTATTTTTAAAAGCAAAGTAGAAATCCAATTTAGATTTCTTTTCCAGAAACATTCAAAATGATATTCAGTTCACTCTTTTGCCTTTTTGAGTCACATACGAACAGATTTTACTTAAACAATATCACATACTTAGATGAATGAAAAATTGTCCATAATACAATGTCAACTGAAAAAAGAAAAAGTATATGGTGTGTACAGAAAACGGCCCAGAATGCTTCACACCAAAACTAACACTACTCTGGAGAATGGGATGGATAAAGGGGAAGGACAGGGAGATTTTTCCTTTGCACTATATACAATTCTATATGGTTTGATTTTTTTTTAATGCACATGTAATTTTTTATGATGAAAAATTTTAGTTTAAGTTATATACTTGAATTTTACAGAAATAATTTGGCAAAGATTTTAAAACACTGATAATCTCCAGTGTTGGACAGGCTGTAGGGAAACAGGCATTCTCCTTCACTGTTATTTTTATTATAAACAGGTACAGCCCTTTTGGAACACAATTTTAGAACATCTATCAAAATTTCCTACAAAAATATTCCTACAAATGTGCAAGGATATCAATTATGATATATATATATTTATGCTATGGAATACATTAAAAAGAATGATAGAGATCTCTATGTACTAACAATAAGACAGGATCGGTAAAGATGTCAATTCTCCCCAAATTGATCTATAGGTTTAACTCAATTCCTATCAAAATCTCAGCAAGACTTTTTTGTAGATATAGACAAGATTCTTCTAAAATTTACGTGGAAAGGCAAAAGAATAAGAAAACAATTTAGGAAAAGAATAAAGTGAAAGGAATCACTCTACCTGATGATAAGACTTACTACGTAGCTACAGTAATCACAGCAATGTGCAGAGGGACAGATACATAGGTCAGCGGAACAAAGTAAACCCAGAAAGAGACCCACACATTTAACTGATTTTTTACAAAGGTGCTCACAGCAACTCACTGGAGTAAGTCTTCTCAACAAACAATAATAGAACAATTGGACATCCACAGGCAAAAAGAAAATGAACCTCAACCTAAATCTCATGCCATATATAAAAATAAATTCAAAATGGATCATGGGGCTTCCCTGGTGGCACAGTGGTTAAGAATCTGCCTGCCAGTGCAGGGGACATGGGTTCAAGCCCTGGTCAGGGAAGTTCCCACATGCCGTGGAGCAACTAAGCCCGTGCGCCACAACTACTGAGCCTGCGCTCTAGAGCCTGTGAGTCACAACTACTGAGCCCACGCGCCACAACTACTGAAGCCCATGTGCCTAGAGCTTGTGCTCTGCAACAAGAGAAGCCACCGCAATGAGAAGCCCGTGCACTGCAACAAAGAGTAGCCCCCGCTCGCCACAACTAGAAAAAGCCCGCGTGCAGCAATGAAGACCCAAGGCAGCCAAAAATAAATAGATTAATTTAAAAAAATGGATCATGGATTTAAATGTACAACAATAAGAGAAAACCTTTGTGACCTTGGGTTAAGCAAAGACTTCTTAGAGACATACCGGAAGCACAGTCCAAAAAGAAAAAAATTGATAAATTGGATTTCATCAAAATTAAACATTTATGCTCTTCCAAAGTTACTGTCAAAAGACTGAAAAGACACAGGTTAGAAAAAACTCTTTGTAAATCATATATCTACGGACTTCCTGGTGGTGCAGTGGTTAAGAATCTGCCTGTCAATGCAGGGGACACGGGTTCGAGCCCTGGTCCAGGAAGACCCCACGTGCCACGAAGCAACTAAGCCCGTGCGCCACAACTACTGAGCCCACGTGCCACAACTACTGAAGCCAGCGTGCTGCAACTACTGAAGCCCATGAGCCTAGAGCCTGTGCTCCACCAACAAGAGAAGCCACTGCAACGAGAAGCCCGTGCACCATAACGAAAGAGTAGCCCCCGCTTGCCACAACTAGAGAAAGCCCACAAGAAGCAACGCAGACCCAACGCAGCCAAAAAAAAAAATCATATATCTAATAAAAGACGTACCTAGAATATATAAAGAACCCTCAAAACTCATTAATCATAAGAAAACAACGCAATTAAAACCAGGGCAAAGAAATGAACAGACACTTCACCAAAGAAAATATATGGATGGCAAATAATCACATGAAAAAACGTTTAAAATCAACAGCCATTAGGGGAATGCAAAGTAAAAACACAATGAGATAGATGAATGGATACAATTTTTAAAAACAGTGGTAATACTAAATACTGCAGAGAAACGATGATTCATAATTGTTGGTGGGAATGCAAAATGGTACGGGCACTCTGGAAGAGTACAGCAGTTTCTCACAAAACCACACATACGTCTACCATCATATTCTTAAGCATTTATCCCAGAGAAATGAAAATTTATATTCACACAAAATCCTGTATACTAATGTTCACAGCAGCTTTATTCATAAGCAAAATACTGGAAAACTGAATGTCTTTCAATGACTGAATGGTGGAACAAACTCTAGTGAGATGGAACACTACTCAACAATTCAAAAAATGAACTACTGGGCTTCCCTAGTGGCGCAGTGGTTGAGAGTCCGTCCGCCTGCTGATGCAGGGGACGTGGGTTCATGCCCCGGTCCGGGAAGATCCCACATGCCGCGGAGCGGCTGGGCCTGCGTGTCCGGAGCCTGTGCTCCGCAGCGGGAGAGGCCACAACAGTGAGAGGCCCGTGTACAGCAAAAAAAAAAAAAAAAAAAAAAAACTACTGACACATACAATAATTTTGATGGATCTCAAGAGAATTATATTTAGTGAAAAAAATCAATCTCAAAAATATTATATTATTCTTTATATAACATGCTCAAGTTTCAAAACTATAGAGATGGAGAAGAGCAAAGAGGTTGCCAGGGAACAAGGAGAACGGTGGGTGCACGTGGAGGGACGTGGATGCAAAGGGGTAGCGTCAGGGAGTTCTTTTGTGATGACAGACCAGTTCTAAACCTTGATGGTGGTGGTGGTGGTGTGATGGCATAAAACTGCATAGAACTATACACATGCACAAATGAATATAGATTTTTTTAAAGGTGCAATCTGAATAAGGTCTGTAATCTAGTTAATGGTAATGCATCAATATCAATTTCCTGATTTTGATATTGAACCACAGCTATGTAAGATGTCACCATTGGAGGAAGGTGGGTGAAGGGTATATAGGACTCTACACTAATTTTGTAATTTCTTGAGTCTAAAATTATTTCAAAATGGAAGCTTAAAAAAGAGGATCAGGATATATTCATGAGCAAAGAGAGCAAATTACAGAATAATTATCTATAAAAATGACAATTTTTGTAAAAAAGAAAACCCAAAAGTTAAAAACTATTTATGTGTAATTACTTAACATGTTTTGTATAAGTACAGAAAAAAAGTACAGACGGGGCTTCCCTGGTGGTGCAGTGGTTGAGAGTCCACCTGCCAATGCAGGGGACACGGGTTTGTGCCCCGGTCCGGGAGAATCCCACATGCCGCGGAGTGGCTGGGCCCGTGAGCCATGGCCGCTGAGCCTGCGCATCCGGAGCCTGTGCTCTGCAACGCGAGAGGCCACAACAGTGAGAGGCCCGCGTACGGCCAAAAAAAAAAAAAATATATATATATATATATATGTGTGTATATATATATATATATATGTGTAGACGGATATACACCAAACTGTTACCTCTAGGGAATAAAACTATGGGAGATAGGAGTGGGAGGGCAGGAACAAGCTTTTTTTTTTTCAGGAGAAGGATGGATTTACCACTTGCAGCAAGTAAGGAGAACACTGGGGATCTTTCCCAAAGCAGTGTCTCCGGAAGAAGCTTTAATATTTAATTATATTTATTTCTGTATTGTTTGACCTTTTTGTAAGTATGAATTATTAAAGAGGTCTATCTGACAGGAATGTGAATGATAGGTTAGAAAGAGATAAGTCTAAAGGCTGGGACACTGGCCAGGTGACTACTTATTTTAATAATCTAGGCAAAATATAATGAGGGTTTTAGTGATATGCTGGAAGTTGGAGATTTATTCAAGGGAAAGAATCAAAAATAACTCTGAGGTTTCCAGATGTAGCTACTCAGTGACGCTAGTACCCCATTCAACCCAGATTGGAAACAGTAAAGGAGTGAGTCAAGTAAAGGACAGAGGGAGAAAACTGGAATAGAGAAAGATTGGAAGAACACTCAGTTTGAAGCATGTTTCAAGTTCCACTGGGACATCCAACAGGAAATGTTCAGCAGGTGGTTGGGATATATATAGATCTTTCCCCAGAACAGAGTTGAGAGTCATCAGGGAAGAGGTAGTAATTAAAGTTGTAGGAACAGGCAGAAGAACATTGAGTAAAGGAGATTAAAAAGGAATGGTCAAAGAGGTAGGAGGAAAGTAAGAGCTGAAAGTTGTTATGAAGCCAATCATACTACAGTTTCAAGGAAGAAATGGTCAGTAATGTCAAATACTGGGGTGAAGTCAAGATAAGGACTTGAAAAGTGCCCACTATACCAGGCAATTATGTAATACTGTTCACTTGGTATGCCGGGCAGGGTAGAACCAGATTAAAGCTAAGTGAGGCATGAATGGCAGGTAAGGAACAGGAGAGAGACGTTACATATTCGTTTAAAAAAAAAAAAGAAAAGGAAAAAAAAAAGAAATCCTCATCCATGCTACAACATGGATGGCTGAACCTTGGAAACATTATGCAAAGTGAAATACAAGCCAGACACAAAAGGACAAATATTCTATGTACTGTATGATTCCATTCATATGAGGTACCTAGAAGAGGCAAATTCACAGACAGAAAGTAGAATAGAGGTTACCAAGAACCGGGGGAATGGGAGAATGTGGTTACTGTTTAATGGGTACTGAGTTTCTGTCTGGGATGATGAAAAGGTTCTGGAAATGGATAGTGGTGATGGTTGCACAACACTGTGAGTGTACTTAATGCCACTGAATTGTAAACTTAAAAATGGTTTAAAAAGGTAAATTTTTATGTTGTGTAGATTTTACCATTTTTACGATCAAAAGAGATTTTATTCTCCTCAATGATGTGAGAGACTTAACCTGTATGTAGGAATACTTACACCTTGGCCCCAATCTAAGGAGAGTCATTGACAGAAAAAAAGAAAACCTTAATATTTATTAATGGCCAAACTTACAGAGTAGTCTCAAGGACAGACTTAGAAACTAGTATACAGAAATACTTTAAGCATTATATTAACCTATGAACAATACTATTCTTCAAACTGATTGAAACCTTTAGATTTAATAATCATTTTGGGGGCGGGGAGCACATGTACAACAGTAGCAAAACTTTTAAATCAACTAGGAATAGGGACTTCCCTGGTGGTGCAGTGCTTAAGAATCCGCCTGCCAATGCAGGGGAAAGGGATTCGATCCCTGGTCCGGGAAGATTCCACATGCCGTGGAGCAACTAAGCCTGTGCGCCACGACCACTGAGCCCACGCGCCTAGAGCCCGTGCTCTGCAATGAGAGAAGCCACTGCAATGAGAAATCCGCGCACCACAATGAAGAGTAGCCCCTGCTCGCTGCAACTAGAGAAAGCCCACGTGCAGCAACGAAGACCCAATGCAGCCAAAATTAAAATAAATAAATAAATAAATTAATTAATTAATTAACTAGGGAAAAACTCAACAAGAAAAATGTAGATGCTCAACAGCAACAAAAACTATAAAACATATAGAAATAATCAAAAGATGCCTAGAAATTATACAAAAAACCTAGAAGTCTTTGTTGCGGGGAGTAAAAGAAAATTTGAATAAATGAAGAAACATGAGATCCTAGATGAAGAAACGTATTATTATAAAGATATACACTCTCTTCAAATTAACCCACAAATTAAAATGTCAATATTATCTACCTACCTACCTATCTATTTATGGACAAGATAGAATCTAATAAAAACGATCCTAGAGTGTATTTAGGATACTTGGGTGAAGACAGTCTAGCAGAGGAATTTAAAATGATAAAGTCTGAATGATGATCACAGTGATACTATCTGGTGGTAACAGTGCAGACTGGATAAACAAACACATAAAACAGAATAGAAAGCTCCAAAATAGGTTCAAGAATATATATAAGAATTTAGTATATGATAAAGGTGGTATTTTGTACTAATGTAGAAAAGGATAGACTATTCCATAAATACAACTTGAACATTTTGGCTAATCCTTTGGAAGAGAAAATAAGTTAGATATTTACTTTATACCTTAGATCCTATTTTTAAAAATCAATAAACATTCAAACGTTTAAAATGTTATATGTATTAGAAAAAATACAGTTGGGTATCTTGGGGGTAGGGAAGGTCTCTTAAACAATTATACCAAAGATAGAAATCATAAAGGCAAAGACTGATAAATGTAACTACATAAAAATGAAGTTTCTATATGTCAAAAATACCATAAACCTAAAAGACCTCTGGGCATGACAGAGTAACTGCTATTGGACTAGTCTTCCCACTGTAACCAGAAAACTGGAAAAAACACATGGAACAACTGTTTCCAACCAGGAAGTATAGGACTGTGATTTTTGAGAGAAAGGAAATAAAGGAAGTGAGCCCTATAATTGTCCTTGGCTTTCTGCCGAACCCAAGAAAAGCACAGCAGTCTCGCTAAGCCATAGAGCCAGACAGTGGAGTCTGAGGAGGCTAAAACAGCTGTAAACTGCAGGACAGATCTGGAGAGAAGAGAACTCCACAGAAAAATAACCTAAGATCTTCAGAAAGGCTCTCGAGTCTTCAGCTGAATACTAAGCTGCACATGTACATAATGAAACTCCGGAAAGAGTCCTATAAGCAGAACAACTATTAGAGCTCACACAGGGTTGGGAATTACTCAAACAAAAGTGTAGGAAAAAACTACCCTAGAGATTTTTTGGGTAAATTTATTTTTTATCTAATCTAGATTGTAGGGTCCCACTGAGCATTCTAAAACGTCAGGAGCTCAGATTTTATGATATATCATCTACCTATCATAGGTAAGATGGCTTCTTCTTGGGGTTGACTTTTTGGTTTGAAGAACACCGGAGGAGGAACTTGCTAGGAAATTCTTTGGGAAAAGGGCTTTCGTCATGAATAGCTCGGCATCATCTATTGGTAGACTATGCAGTTTACCTTAAACTTACATCAAACATTAAGTATTAAGGCCTCTGCCAACGATTTAAGACTTTGTGGCTTTGTTAAGACCAGTAAAAAATGCGGGCTGTGTTTTTCAGACAGGATTTCTTTATCTGTATGACTCTCTCACTGACATGGAATGTTGTGTGCCTTTTAAGACTAGTGCAAATAGTTCCAATCCCAAGTTTTAGGTTTCCTTGATTATTAACGTTCCTTCAAATGTAAGTTGACCATGAACAGAGGCTGAGATTGATTCAGTACCTATGTGGTATCTGGAAGGCCTAAAGGCCTAAACTCCAATATCAGTGTGCAGTCCATCACCACTACCTCAAGTACAAGACTGTGTCCTCCAATGTGTACTGCATACTTCCAGATGCAGTTTCATCTGGAGTACTACTTATCTTCCACTTGTTGCCCGATGATAACCTTAGTGTTAAGCATTCTAGCTATGTACAATATAGCTCATGTGTCATATACATGATTATACAGGATAAGTCAATGAAGGTATATAAAATGCTATGGAAATACGCCACTATGCAGTGTGATATTTATTATGTGTGAAGGATCTGAATGGAAAGAGTCAAAATAATGTTAACTAGAGATACCATTCTACTAATTTTGGTTAGTAAATTTTTTTGAAATAAAAATTTTAAAGCAGGGAATAGATTCCACATGGATTTTGTTAATTATATATATATATATATATATATATATATTTTTTTTTTTTTTTTTTTTTTTTTTTTGCAGTACGCAGGCCTCTCACCGCTGCGGCCTCTCCCGCTGCGGAGCACAGGCTCCAGACGTGCAGGCTCAGCAGCCATGGCCCACGGGCCCATGGGCCCAGCCGCTCCGCGGCACGTGGGATCCTCCCGGACCGGGGCACAAACCCGTGTCCCCTGCATTGGCAGGCGGACTCCCAACCACTGCGCCACCAGGGAAGCCCCTGTTACTGTTAATTAGAAAGAGGCAGGTTCGTATCTGGCCAAACCAACACAGTTTTAAACAAAAGTATTATTTTGTGTATAGTACCTGATGGTAGGAAACATCTCATATGTGCCTTCAACTCCATGGTGGGTGTCCTTTTAGTATAAAAAATGTGACATTTCAAAAAAAAATGTGACATTTCTTATCTCATGACACCATTTACCCTTACAGCCCTATTCAGAGGTTACTTACACTCTCACCCACTGATTAAGGATGGGGGGAAGACAGCCTTCTAGGCTGTCCACTGCTGCTACCAAATTATTATTTACTTCCCCTTGGGGAAAAGAAAAAAAATCCCTCCTACTTTGAGGCTTGTTCTCTACTATGCCAGATGTTGAAAACCAGCTGCCTTGGAGCCAGATTTGGCCTGCAGATAGATGTTTTTATTTGGCTTGCACAATTAAAAAAATTTTTTTTAACTATTTGCAAATATGTAAAAATTGGGAAATGTTATACACACACAAATCCAGATTTTCAGCTTCTCTTGAAAAATTAAGATACCTAGTGACACTGTATACTCATCTCCTTAGGAAAACAATCAGATGTAGTAAAGTACAAGCCTCTTTAGATGGAATATGTACTCTTCCAGTTTACCACAACCCACACCTGGCCCACCTCACTCATTTACATTACTTGCCTGGCCCCTATAGGCCACTTGAGTCTGAGATCTTTGCTCTTCACCTTTACTCACCATCATTAACCTACTCACATTCACCAAGGACTTGCACACCTGGCACAATCTTCTTGGCTCCAAATCCCTCCCCATCATGGTGGGTTACTCTAACGTTCACATGTACCACCCATCCAAAATCCTTGCAAATCCTCATGCCAATGGTTCACAGCCAAACATATACACGACTATATCCAGAATGTTCTTTACTAAAAACTGCTTCACCTCTGAAAGTTTCAATGTCAATATCCTACACTTCCTTATCACAGCCTTGTATCTGTCCAGTTTTTTCATTCTCTCTCTCTGATCTCAAGGAAACTTGCATCCCCATTAACTCCTGTCTCTATCAAGCCTCTCCTGGCTTTAGTTCAAAAACTAAGGCAATGTGTAGCAGTATACTGAAGAAAGCTATAGGATCACTGTCATTTATCTTTCTTCATCAGCAGTTTTACTTGAAGATGGAGGTGAGGGTGGGGGAGGATATAAAATAATTTGGTAAGAAAATTGCAACATGTTAAAGTACAAAGAGATTTCGCCTAATACAAAATCAGTATAAATTTAAAAGATAAAACATGAATTGCCAAAGAAATTTCAAGCTTTTGTAGAGCTGCTTTGGGATACTCCCCCCAAACTAGAGGCTATGTAGTCATAATCCTCTGCTATAAAGGGACCTTTGGTGACAAAGTTTGAGAAGCTCAACGATCAACTTTTTTTTTCTTGCTAACACTGTCAATTCCCAATCTTTGCAACACATCCAGAAACAAAATCCCAATCCTGAATCAATTCTACCATCTGCCTTGTTTCCTCATGTGGTTTGATGAGCACTGACAAGTTACCCAACTGTGCCAATTGATGCTGTTATAAAAATGAATGATCTCCAACTTCAGCTGGACCCTCAAAGGCTGCTCAACATTTCTGAAATGTCTCTAAGTCAGCTCCTTTTCAAATTTCCTACAACAGATAATTCAAACCCTTATCTACATTTCTCTTCAAATTCTCTCTCCCACCACCTCACCCACTCTTAGCAAAAGATCCCATTTGCTACTTTGCAGAGAAAATGAGAGGCTACTGGGCAGAAACTTTCTCAATGTTTATATTCCCATTCTCATAGGGATCCTATCTTATATTCTTAATTTTCTTCTCTTTCACCTATACAAACATCCCCTCTGTCCAACTGCCTTCGTCCCCTCCAAAACATTGATTACAGTCTTCCATCTTCCCTTCACGGGCAAATTTCAGTCTCCACTTAATTCTCACTCATTTATATCCTCTGTAGTCTGGCTTTTGATTCTACCACTGCACTGAAATAGCTCTTCTAATGACCGTTCTCTTTGGTCTTCTCCGTAGCACTTGACCTGTTGGCCATTTTCCTCTTCTCTTGGTTTCCAGGACATCACTCTCTTCTGGTTTTCCTTCTTTCATTCTGGTCACCCCTCAGTATTCTCCACCTGATCCCTTAAATGTTGATTTGGTATTTGTTGAGTATATTCTCATCCTACATCCTCTCTTAACAGTGGTTCTTAACTTTTTTGGGTCACATACAACTTTGGTAATATGATAAAGCTATGGTCTGAAAAACATACAACCATATTTCACCTACAGCATCAGGGGGTTCAAGGAATGTACCCTACTCCCTATTTGAGCTCATCTACTTATATATGTATATGCTGATGATTTGAAAAAAATATCCATATGTACAAATAGTACAGACTTCTCTTCTGAGCTTTGGACCCCTATATAGCTAACTACCTACTGAAAGTCTTCACTTGGACGTCCTACCTTAATACAATATAGCCCAAATTGAACTCTACCACATTTCTCCAAAACCACTCCTCCTATATTTCCTATTATAGTCATCCCTCTGTATCCACAGGTTCTGCAACCATGGAAATCAACCAACTGTAGGTCGAAAATATTTGCAAAAAAAAATTCCAGAAAGTTCCAAAGAGCAAAACTTGATTTTTCTGCACACTGGCAACTATCTACATTGTATTTATAACTACTTACACAGCATTTACATTGTACTGGGTATTGTAGGTAATCTAGAGATGATTTATTAAAGTATATGGGAGGATGTATGTAGGTTATATGCAAATACTATGCCATTTTATATAAGTGACTTGAGCATCTGCAAACTTTGGTATCCATGGGAGTCACGGAACCAATCCCCTGCAGATATCGAGGGACAACTGTATTAGTCAATGGCACTGCCAGTTTGCCCAGGTCAGAATTCTGAATGTCATCTGACTTAGCCATCCTTCCAAAAAATGGAAATTTCTTTATTTTTAATTACAAAAGTATTTCATGCTCAATTAAAAAAATTCAAACACCTAAGTACAAAGAAGTATAAAGTGAAGATTATCCTCCACCTCTCCCTTTAGTAATTCTACTCTGTGACAACAATTGAACAAAATAGTGACTGAGCCCTTTAGATGGGGGATGTGCTCTCCAGTTCATCCAGTCCTACTGAGCCTGTTTTACTCATTTATGTTACCTGTCTGGCCTCCATAGGATCTGAATTTGCAACTCCTGTAAATACTGTTGAGTGATCTAGTTTTCAACAGTACATATCCTGGATATATTTTGATATCAGCATATGTAAGGTACAGCTTTATTTGTTAGCTGATCTACCATTCCGATGGCTAAACAGTATTCCATTATATAGAGGTACCATAATTTAACTAATTTCCTATTGTTGGATATTTAGAATGCTCCTATATTTTTGCAATTACAAACAATGTTGCAATTACAAACATATGTACATTTGTACGTATGCCTTTGCAAACCTGTGTGGAGTATTCCTTTGAGATGAACTTGCTTAGTCAAAGGGAATACACATTTATAGTCCTCTAAAAAGTCTGTACTGATTTATGTTCTCACCAAGAGCATAAGAGTACTTGGCATCATTTTGAATTCTCCCTGTCCTTTACCCATACTCTCAACTTCCAACCATTTATGAAGGTATCAATCCTACTTCCTCAGTATCTCTACCATCTGTCCCCATCTTTCCATTCTTATTGCTACTTAACTTAGTTCAAGCTCTCAGTACTTTTAACTTGGACTGTTGTCAACAGTTTCTTTACTGGTCTCCATATTTCATGTCCCCTCCTATCTATTCTTCAGGTAGCTTCCAGAATGATCTTACTAAAATACCTGTTATGGTGGTCTGTCCTTTTAAAGGCATACTAGGCCTTTCATGACTTGGCCCCATCTAACTTTAAAAACTAATCTCTTAACACCAAAACTAGCTCCCACTTTGCACCCTAGCCAAACTCAGCTATTTGCACTGCCCTATCCAAGGCACTCTCATCTTTTTAGCATTTGCACTATCTACCTGGAACTTCTTCCCCACCCTTCTCCACTTGACTATTTGCTTGGCACAGAAGGTGCTCACTAAAAAATTAGCTACAATAATCGTCATCCTTCAAAATTTAGCTTAAAAATCACCTCCTCATGAAAGAGTTTCCTGCCTTCCATACCAGTAGAAAACTTGGAAAACATACAAAAGATGAAAATGAAGACAACTGTAACCTTACATCTCAGAAATAATCACTTATCACCAGCACGTCTTTTTTCTATGTATCTTTTCTTAAAAGCATAACTGAGATGACATAAAGTTATGTTCTGCTTTTCTCACTTAACATTCTAAGCACTTTTGTCATTAGCTTGTTTTTTTTTTTTTCCTTTTGCGGTATGCGGGCCTCTCACTGTCGTGGCCTCTCCCGTTGCAGAGCACAGGCTCCGGACGCGCAGGCTCCGAGGCCATGGCCCACGGGCCCAGCCACTCTGCGGCATGCGGGATCCTCCCGGACCGGGGCATGAACCCGTGTCGTTCTGGTTGTCCCCTCCGTCACCTCCTCTTTCTAATTCTCTGTCCCTTCTATCTGGCAAACTTAGCAGCCACACTACTTGGGTTCCTGAATATTGTGGAGAAAAGTCATACAATCAGGTGGATCTTTAGCTGAGACCTCAGTATGCTAGGCAATTCTCTCAAATGCCCTTAGCTCCCTCTTCTGTTTTGCTTCAGGAGTTATTTGGGATTGTCATTTTGCTGCCTAATTCTTTCAACGTTTTTCCATTTAGGATAATGTAAAAGCTCTTAAGTATGACATATGGCATACACTAGGCCCTCTTATGATCTGACACCTGTCTACTTCTCTATATGTAACCAGTCATCCATCAACATGTACACTTAACTGCAACCCCAGTAACTTGTTTCTTAAACCCAAGATGTAATTTCAGGTCTCTGTGCCTTCATATATTGCTGTTCTCCCTGCCTAGAACGCTTTCTCCTCATTTTTTGGTTAGCAAACTCCATATCCTTTAGAACTCAGCTTAAGAAAACTCTCTTCCCACTCTGATTTAGATACCCTGTTTCTGTTTTCCTTTGGCACTCTGTGAATGCATCTAGCATAATACTTAAGTTCTGTAATTTTTTTTTCTGTTTTCCCAACTAAACTATAACCAATTTGGAGGCAGAAAACATATCTAATTTGACTTTATATTTGTATCATCTATCAGTGCCAGCACGTATTAGGTGCTCAACTGATGTTTACTTAAGTGAGCCGTTCAAAACTGAACTGTATTAACTTGTTTATGAAGCCTTCCCTAACCCTTAGGTGAAGGTGTCCTTCCTCTCCTCTAGGGCACTTTGTACATCCTTCTAATATAGCCCTTGCCAAGCTGCATTTTAACTGTTTCTCTTTGTTGACTTGAGGACAATGATGTCTTTCCCACTGGTAGATTAAGTAGCTAGCACAGCACCTGAGATACATTATGCAATCATTTCATATATTGAGCAAAAACTCCATGCTCTGAGGAAGCACACCATGGTCTATATTTAACACATTTCCCTAAGCTCCATCTAAGGGCCTGGGGCATAGGTGAGTTTTTACATCTCATGGAAAGCAGTGATGGCCCAAAGTAATATCCAGTTGATTTTCATTCTCATCTCATTTTTCGGTGCTTTCCAAAGTTTAGAAAATAAATATACGTTGTTTTTTCATCATTAAACGTTATTAGCAAACTTTACAGAACACGCTAAAGTACGTGCCTGTTTTTAAAAAAATGCAGAGTAAGTCACATGACTGATTCTACTGACTATCATGGCTCAAGGCTGCTTTATGCACTTAAATTTTAATAATGCTAACTAATGTTGGATGGATATATTGATGGAAAGAGAAAAAAAGGAGAAATACCCACCATTGTATTTAACACTGTTGGCCAGAATAAGGTTGACATCGTCTAGAAAGCTCTCCCGACTCTGATACTTGTGCTTGGAGATATTCTGTGATTAAAAGAATCGGGGATTCAGATACACAAAGTTACTTGATTCCCAAAAGACATTTTAGACCAAATCACTCACCTTACGTATGGTCTCTAAATCCATTGGACTGACAATCACTTTGTAATAATCTGGAACAAACTTCTTATTAACTGGGTGATGAAATGGCCAAGACTAGCAAAAAGAAAGCATGAGAAATTAAATGGAAACCATTCTTTATACCAGAGATTCTCAAACTTCACTGGGTCACAAATATTCTTAAGACTCCGACAAAAGCTATGGACCCTTTTCCCAGAAAGACACATAATCATACAAAACTATGCATATGATTTAAGG
This sequence comes from Mesoplodon mirus, assembly GCF_964341445.2. Taxonomy (NCBI): domain Eukaryota; kingdom Metazoa; phylum Chordata; class Mammalia; order Artiodactyla; family Ziphiidae; genus Mesoplodon; species Mesoplodon mirus. Next base: position 60,173,548 of record NC_138981.1, on the reverse strand, counting down.
GGATTCCTTTATGGATTCATGTGCCCTGGTAGGGTAAGGACCCCTGCTCTATATTCACAATTAAAATCTCTCATTCCCTTGTCCCATGCAGAAGGTTTATAGCAGGGGTCCCCAACCCCTGGGCCATGGACCGGTACCGGCCCGTGGCCTGTTAGAAACCGGGCCGCACAGCAAGAGGTGAGCGGCGAGCAGGCGAGCGAGCGAGTGAAGCTTCATCTGTATTTACAGCCACTCCCCATTGCTCACACTATCGCCCGAGCTCGACTCCTGTCAGATCAGCAGTGGCATTAGATTCTCACAGGAGCGTGAACCCTACTGTGAACTGCGCATGTGAGGAATCTAGGTTGCGTGCTCCTTATGAGAACCTAATGCCTGATGATCTGAGGTGGAGCTGAGGTGATGATGCTAGTGCTGGGGAGTGGCTGCAAATACAGATTAGCAGATGATAATTAATGATAATTAGCAGAGAGGTTTGACTGCACAGAGACCATAATAAATCAATTGCTTGCAGATGCATATCAAAACCCTATCAGTGAGTGGCAAGTGAAAACAAGCTCAGGCCTCCCACTGATTCTGCATCATGGTGAGTTGTGTAATTATTTCATTATACATTACAATGTAATAATAATAGAAATAAAGTGCACAATAAACGTAATGTGCTTGAATCATCCTGAAACCATCCCCCACCCACCATCCGTGGAAAAATTGTCTTCCACGAAACCAGTCCCTGGTGCCAAAAAGATTGGGGACCGCTGGTTTATAGCGTAACTGCATCCACAACATATGCCTACAACACAAAAGGAAACTCAGTTCAGAATTCCCTAGGGAGGATCATTACAACAAAATGATACATAGAATCAACATGGTACTCCTGCCATAAAGTTGCAAGACAAAAAATGAAACAAAAAACAACAAACGCGGGACTTCCCTGGTGGCACAGTGGTTAAGAATCCACCTGCCAATGCAGGGGACATGGGTTCGAGCCCTGGTCTGGGAAGATCCCACATGCCTTGGAGCAACTAAGCCCGTGACCCACAAGTACTGAGCATGCACTCTAGGGCCTGCGTGCCACAACTACTGAGCCCACGTGCCGCAACTACTGAAAGCCCGCACGCCTAGAGCCTGTGCTCCACAAGAGAAGCCACCGCAATGAGAAGCCTGCACACTGCAACGAAGAGCAGCCCCCGCTCACCGCAACTAGAGAAAGCCCGCGCACAGCAACAAAGACCCAACGCAGCCAAAAATAAATACATTTAAAAAAAGAAAAGAAAAGACAACGAATGCTGGGTAATTATCAAACTCTCATTTGTTAAGAAGCACCTCTAAATCCAAAACCTCCCATTACCTGGCATCCTAATTTCTCTCCAGGGCTATTCAGGAGCATTAAAATACTGAATGTCAACAACAGGTATAAAGAACCTCTCTATATCACAGATTCCTGGCCTCTTTGATTTCAATGATAATGCACTCATAGAGCAAAAAGGTTTCTTTTTAAAATTATATACCAGTTTGAACTGACAAACACCACACTCCAGAATCCCAAACATACATACACATGCACACATCCTTTCACCCTTTCCTCTCCCCTGTCCTATCTTCACAATATTTAACACACAGACCACTTACATCTGGAACTGCCATCATTTTCTGGGTGACAATGTTGTCCAGAATAAAAGAAAATGCCACTTGGTCATCATCATCCAGCAAGGGGTTGATAGCTTTCTCTAAACGAGCCAATTTGTCTTCTTTCTGACATGAAACAAAGCAAAGGAAAGGCAGAGGTTTCCCTGAGGTATAATCACCATAGAGTATTAAGGATAATTTAAGGTTCAGTTGTCTATTTCCCTTGTCCCAAAAAGTCTAACTTTGAATTGTGGCCTATTCAGTTCCAGACAAAAAGTCCAGATAAGAGAAATAATATTCCAGTAAAAGGATCAAAAGAGATGTACTGACCAATTCCTTTAGGTATTCTATCTTCTATTCTTGTAGATCATCAAAAATACACATCATTGGGCATCAATAGCTTAGCTGCCACAACAAAAACATCTTCACCAAATTAAGTTTTAATATCAGACTGCTTTTGTCGTAAAACTATTGCTGAAAACACTGAACACATTATTGTTGAGTAGTGACTTGTGTAAGGGAATCTAACCCAATAAATTGATTTTAGACTGTACTAGGAAAAAATTTGTGTCAACTGCTCCATATCCTCATCCAATAAAACTCAGACTTTTGTTTTTCTAAGTCTTTTTAAATTTTAGCCTTCTAAGGGAGGTATGCAGTGTTAACTAATCATGGCTTAAATTTGTATCTCCCCAATGATCAATCAAATTGAGAATCTTTTCATGTTTACTGGCCATTTGGTTATCCTCTTTTATGAAATTTCTACTTCAATATTAACATCACCATACTTATATTTTTTAAGCCTATTAAGGTGCCATTTTTTTTGTTGTTAAGAAGATGAAATACAGATAGATTATCTTTTAAAAATTAAAATTTCTCCCTGCCAAAACAGTCTCTTAGCTTCAGCTGACTTCCTGGGAAGTCAATTTCCTAAGAGTTATGTGGATTTTATATTTTAGTCGTAGCCCTACTGTTTAATAGCCATGATGCCCAAGACAAATTAGTTTCTTCTATGGACCTCGCTTTTTCCATCTACAAAAGGGAGGGATTAGACTACATGATTTCTAAGGTCCCCTCCATACTCTAACATACAAAAGACCTGCTACTCTCTCATTTCTCTACTCTTCCTTCTGTTACATTCCCTACTTCCTCAATACTGGTACCTGCCAGCTTCATTCTACTGCTTTTCCCTCATTTTAAATGTCTTACCTCTTTAAGTTTTTCATCACAGAGATCCAGCATGGATTGAGAGATCTGGGTCAATGAGTGCTTCGGCCCTAGATTACAGAGGAACAATAAAAGAGATGGGACCACTAAAAATGGGAGGCAAAGAGCTACCAACACCTCTCCAGACTTTTAACTCATTTAGTTAATCACCTAATATGTGCCAGGCACCAGCCTAGCTGCTGGGTTAGACAGATGTATCAGTCTTATCTCCATTTTTCAGTGCCTAACACATAGCAGATGCACAATATGGATGAATACTAACTAATTTTAACTCTCTCCCTTATTTGTGTATATCCATACATAGTGGTACTACTGTCGATACTGCTGCCTTTAATACCTTGAAAATAAAACTATGGATGGGGAATGACAATTTGTTTAAGGATGTCTAAGGAGACCAATGAATGATTTATAATCTTTCCATACTCAGCATACAAAATTTGTGACTGCAATTTTTGTTCGCAGAACTCATGGTTTGTGATGTCCACCCAACATACGGCTAATCCAAAGCCTTTGTCAGAAAAGAATCTCCACCCCACCTCAGACTATTACTTTAGTTTCCCTGAAATCCGTAACAAGAGCTTCACAGAATCCTCCAACTATCTCCTACATTCCCTGCTTATGGCTACCCTAATTTAAGCTCATCATAAGGATAGTGAAAACATTTTCATGTAAAAAAACAGTAATTCTGGCTACTTCCTTTCAGTATACTTTCTTACCTTCCTCTGTCAATTCTTTGGTGTAAGTGCTCCCCAGAGCCTAAAACTCAGCTCTTTTCTCAATTACTTATTAATTAATTAGCAGGGATTTGTTTATTCATTCAACAACTGTTTAATGACTGTCTGTGATGTATTCAATGTTGAGAATAAAGGGAACATAAGACACAGTCCCTACCTTAGAGAGTTCTTGGTTTAGTCAAAGAAAATGATATGAAAATAAAGCATTGCACGACAGGGTGTAAGTGCTTGAAGTATCTACAGATGAAATGATATGACGTCTGGGAATACAGGCTAAACAATGAACAAGACTGGCCATATATGCTGGTGATTGTGGAAATGGGTGAATAGGTGCACTGAAGTTTATTTACTTTCTCTCTACTTCTGTATATGCCTAACAATTTCCATAATAAAGTTTTTAAAAAGTGAGTGTAGGGCTCCCCTGGTGGTGCAGTGGTTGAGAGTCTGCCTGCCCATGCAGGGGACACGGGTTCGTGCCCCAGTCCAGGAAGATCCCACATGCCGCGGAGCAGCTAGGCCCATGAGCCATGGCCGCTGAGCCTGCGCGTCCGGAGCCTGTGCTCCGCAACGGGAGAGGCCACAACAGTGAGAGGCCCGCGTACCAAAAAAAAAAAAAAAAAAAAGAAAAGTGAGTGTAAGTGCAAATAGAGGAATACACTGATTACTATGAACTATGGAGGGGTTGCAACGTGTTTTAAGTTGTTTTACAACAATTAAATCTGAGTACCAGGGAGGAGTAGGGAAGGCTTGTTGTAAATGACAATCGAGCAGTGTTATTAAACAAGAGAAGTCTATCTGGTAGACAGTAGGGTTGAAAAACATTCCAGAGGGAGGAAAAAGTATGCAAAAACATGTTAAGTAAGCAAATTCATGGAAACATGAAACAATACATTTCACAACAGGAATCACAAGTAGTTTGGTACAACTGGAATACAGGTAGGTATGTGTGGAGGAGAAATAGGAAATGGAACTTGGAAAGGCAAGAAGGGACATATTACAATGGTCTCACAGGAGATACAAAGGCACTGGAGATTTTAAGCTAGAGAGTAATTTTTCAAATTTGTGTATCAGAAAAAAATACCCTGTCAACAGTGTGAAGAATTAAGGCAAGCAGCAGAGAGAAAGTTTGGAAGCTATTGCAAGAGGTCAAACAAGAGACGACAAGGGCTTCAACTAAGATAGTAGCAATGGAGACCAAAAGGAAGGTAATGTATTTCAGCAAAATTTTGAAGGTACAATTTATGCAACTTAGTGATCTATGAGTATAGGGCAGGGAGAGTGGAATAACAATGGCCAACATTTCTAGGTTGTACAACTAGATGGACAGCAATACTAGCAATGGTGGCACTACTACTATTATCACCATTATCAGCATTTGGGGAGGAAAAAGGAAGACTGAGTTAGAGGGGGATGTGGAGAAAGTCATAACTTAAGTTCCCAAATTTTTACGAACACTGCCACCTAAATGACCCACAAGTACCTCAAGCTCTGTATTTTCAAAGTCAACTCTTACCTTCCCATTCCCCTTCCAAGCTGATTTTTGTTTATGCATTTATCCTTGTCACCTTGAATGACAGTTGGGACTAATAAATTTCTTCTTCCTCTTTATGTGTCTAGTACTCTGCTAGGCCCTCGGAATACAAAGATGAATAGTTTCTCTAGAAGGTCACAAAGTGATGGGAAAATCGGATATATAAACAATTATATGTAACACATAAGAGCCATAAAACTTGATTTAATTGTGCTAGGGGGGGCACAGAGGATTGAAAAAAATGGGTACTTTGGGCAATCTGAATAAGTCTTCATGAAGAGATGATATGAGTTGGTCTGGAAATAGGAATGGAAATGGAATAAAGGGCACTCTGCGGACAAAGCCTATACAAAGACATGAAGACATGGTATAGGATATTTAGTTAAATACAACACTGAGCATAGCCGGAGTCTCTATAGTAGGTCTGGGAGCCAGTCTCTGGAGATGAGACTAGATAAATGGGTCAGGCCTGCCTGTGAAAGGTATTAAAATCTAGGTACTACTATTGTCCCATGTGTACAGGTAAGAAAACTGAAGAGGCTATGAGAGGTTAAATAAGTTGTCTAAGGTAACTCAATTAGTAAGTGGCAGAGCCATAGTTCATACTCTATCTGTAACCTTAATCCCTACACTAAGGATAGAACTGGAAACTAGAAAACTTTATCCTCTACATGCAGAAGCTATACTGTTTCTTGAACTCTTTAAGACTCAGAAAACAGATTTCTTCCTCCTTGCCTTTCCAGCTTTTGAGCAAAGTAGACATATAACAGCCCCTCTAACAGATTTGTAGACCAAATCAAAGACAAATATAGTCAACAAGCATATACTCTGCAGGGGTTCCATCCACACTGAATGCCTCTCCCTTCTACTTATTTAGGCTCACTCCTATCTCCCACTGCTTCTCATGCAATTGTTTCAACAGATTTTCTAAATTCTCTAGAGGATACATAAAAAAGTGGGAATAAAAAGAAGCAACACTTATTAAATGATTAAAATGTACATTACCTGATTTTCATAACCCCTGAATGCACTAATACATTGTAGGTCCCTTCAGTCAGTCCAATCTAGTCTAAATTTAGGACTAGTAAGGGATAAATAAGGATCTGAAAGGTGACCTTTGCAGTCAAAGAACAGGTGATTCTTACCATTGTAGGTTGCACTATTTTTCACAATTAGCTCCAAATGCTCTCTGAACTCTTCCCGAGATGGGTAAAGGCGTTTACGCACATTTTCACGGAGCGTTTGTAAGTCCATTGGTCGGGTGATAATTTTGTAGTAGTCCTTTACAACCTTTGCATTGACTGGAGTGTGGAAAGGGTACGTCTGTGCAAACAAGAGCCAGCACCATCCATGAGCAAAGAACAATTGCCAGACCAATTCCTGAAGACTTTCTCACACCTCACCTGTCTCTACCTGGCCATGAACTCTCAAAGGAATCTCTCTAGATGGAGCAGGTCTGTTTCCTCTACTAAACTATTAAAAAATAAATGAAAACTATATCCCAAAGAATTAGGAGTTCCAGGTTCCTAGGACTATACTCTACTGCCATCTATCTGAAATCACACAGAACAGCCTTGCCATCCATACTGTAGATCTGAATGCAATGAACTCACATTTGGAAGATCTCTCATGTCATTGATGATAGACTCCAAAATGGATGACAATGTCACCATGGGGTCTGTCCGGCGCCGGTGAATGGACTTATGAGGTCTCTAAGGAAAAACAAGAAATCAGAATGCTTCTTTAGATTAAAAAAATAATAAACACAATACATATATATTTTGGAAACCCTGTAATGAACAGTACATGTAATTCTCAGGGCAAGGCCAAAGGGAGAATCTAAGGCTATATCAGGGCCATGGCTTAGAGGGCTGGGGGAATGAATGAGAACCCTATGTGGTCAGAAAGCAGCAATGCCAATACTCACATTCAAATAGTCACAGTGAACAGTGGTTCCAACTCGCCGTTTCTTCTTGGGAGGAAGTTGCTGCTTAGGAAACTTGAGAACCAGAGATTTTCTGCGAACCTCATCTGCACTGCAATAAATAACACTTTCATAGTGTGCAGTCCCTATTTCTAGTCCCCAGAAAAAAAGCAACTACAATGAAGAAGTCCAAGGTACCTGAGCATGAGCCTGGGGAGGAAAAAGCCAAACCAAAGGCCAGACATCCACATTCTAAGGCTCAGATCAGGCAAGGCCTCATAGGCTCTCCAAATTAATAAAGAACTAGGCAAGCCACAACTTCACCTCAGCTTCCTATTTGGAAGATAAGGCAACTAGGCTAAAGGAATTTCAAGAATCCTCCCAGCTCCAACATTCTATCTTTGGGTTAAAGGGCTAGGAAATTTAACTCACTCAGAATAGAAACAAGGAAGAAATTAAAGCAGGTTTGAAAAGAAAAACTAATTTGAGTCTCCCTCAATCATTAAAAGCCCAACCACCTTTTTCCTTTCCATCATATGGGATCAAGACACTACATTTTCCTTTTCTAATGTGCTTCAAAACATGACTACTATAGATATTGATAAATTAAATTAACGAGGATTGGAAACAACCCTCAAATCTAAACAGAAACGGATGAATATAACTGCATATCAAATTAATTAAAAATCATATACTCAAAAAAGAATTCAAATATATTTTGAATAGAATACCCTGACTGTACAACTTCAGTGGCACATAATCCAAGGACAACTAATTACAGAAAACACCTTGAACCTACTGTACAGATTTGTTGTTGGTAGTAGTATTGGTATTGTAATTCTCAAACTATTTTGTACATATCATAGGATAGAGCAAGATGTTGGGAACCAAAGAAAGGATACAAATATGAAACGGAGGAAGATAAGGAAGCTGTAGATACAATTTGAATTGGAGGTATTGATATGAAGTTGTGATTTACAATATATGTATATTTCCTAGTTCTGTCTACTAAGAGCCTAGAAGCAATGACATCTCAGTGGCAATGAGCATACCTAACGCCCAGATATTGGTTTCTAAATACCATTCCCCAATAAAAGGAACCAGGACTCTCTGAGAAATGGCTGATCCTGGGTCTGGGACAGGGAAATTTCAAGGACAGCCTGGAACATCTCGTGCCAAAAAGCAAAGAAGTTTTCAAAATTTATAGGGTCATTTCAAAAGGACACAGGTCAGGCTTGAAGGGATCAAATTTGGGACAATCTGGCCATCAAAATTAATAATGATGTTAATAGATTTTAATATATTAAAGTTTCCAAAAGAAAGAATTTCAGAATCTATAGTAATACCCAAACAAAAAAGGGAGGGGGAAGCTCTTTACAGAATGCCAGTTAACGCAGAAAGAATGAAAAGAATTAGAAAAACCACCATTAAGCAACCCCCAGTGTAATAACTGAGTTATCAGGTAATGATCATCAATGGATGTTAAAACTATTGAGAGAAAGATTGTTAGCAGGATAGACCGCAGTCCCTAGCGACACCTTGAAGGCAGCCTCTGAGCAGAGGACCCAGCTGAGCTGTGCCCAGACTCCTGACCCACAGAAACTGTGAGATAATAAATATATGTTGTTTCAAGCTACTGGGAAAAAAAAAAAGGGACTTCCCTGGTGGTGCAGTGGTTAAGAATCCGTCTGTCAATGCAGGGGACACGGGTTTGATCCCTGGTCCGGGAAGATCCCACATGCTGCAGAGCAACTAAGCCCACGAGCCACAACTACTACTGAGCCTGCACGCCACAACTATTGAAGCCCACGCACCCTAGAGCCCACGTGTCACAACTACTGGGCCCACATGCTGCAACTACTGAAGCCTGCATGCCTAGAGCCTGTGCTCCGCAATAAGAGAAGCCACTGCAACAAGAAGCCCACGCACCGCAATGAAGAGTAGCCCCCACTTGCCACAACTAGAGAAAGCCCACGTGCAGCAATGGAGACACAACACAGCCAAAAAAAAAAATTTTTTAAAAACCCAGGATATTCACCCACATATTAATTACAATGGGAAAAACATATCCTTATTATAGAGGAATCTGGGGATTAACACTTTAATAAGATAATCAAAATACTAAGAAAACCTGACGTTATCTGCTTCCTGATGTGGTGCAGTAAGTACATAATACCACCTATGTTGTAATCTTGCCAAAGACATTTACTCTGAATATAATCAATGCGAAAACAGACAAATCCAGAATGTGGAATATTTTATGAGACCACTGGCCTGGACTCTTCAAAACATTCAAAGTCATGAAAACCAAAAAGGTGGGGAGGACAGTTCTAGATTAAGAGAGACTCAAAATACTTAAATGTTTGAACTGGAATTGGATCCTGAAGGGGGGTGAGGGGCAGGCAATAAAGGACATTGAGACAACTGGGGAAATTTAAATAAGGACTGAATATTAGATCCTACTGAATTAATGTTAATTTTCTTACGTGTAGTAATAGTATCATGTTTGCCACATCTTTATTGTTAGGAGATGTGTGCTAAAGAATCTGAGTGAAATGCCATGATGCCTAAAACTTCCAAATGTTTCAGCAGAAAGAAAATGTTTTAGATATATAAAGATGAAACAAATGTGACAAACGTTAACAGCTGGTGAATTAAGAGGAACAACAAACTTAATTATTCCTTCAGCTTTTCTGTAGGTTTGCAATTTTCAAACTAAAAATTTAGGGAAGAATTTTTTTTTATTTAAAAACTTTTCTACTTGCTTATCAAATTCTCTGAGGGCAAGAGACAGATAAGTATAAGCACAGTTTGTCTCCTTAATCTTTTTGGATGGTCCATTATCAGAACATCTGAGATCAGGGAGGGACCTTACAAATATTACAAGTGCCTGGAAGTAGAATAGGAAGAGCATCTACTATATGCCAGGCACTATACTACATTTTTTATACAGTCTCCCTCATTTTACCTTCATAGCTACCGTCGTAAGGGTGATTTTATTTTGTAAATAAGGAAACGAAGACTCAGAAAAGTTAGGTAGCATGCCCAAGGGCAAGTGGTGGAGCTTAATGAGTGCTTCACAAGACTAATTTTCATTACTGGCAACAATTAGTGAGGAAAATCCATCAAAGTTCCTATGTCCTCAGTTCCACTTCAGAGAACACATCACATCCACCCCTGCCACCCATCGATACCACCAACCTCCAACAGATCTCTCCCACCTGCTATCTCTTACCTCTCAATTAGCTGTTTCCCTAAGACAATCTTGGTCCCTTCAACCTTGATAAGTTCTTCATTATCATTATGAATGACTGTCTTTTCCAACTCTTCCTCCTGCTCCTCTGTCATGGCAACAGGGTTGGAAGGTGGAGCATTTGTTTGATAATAAAGGGGGCAAAATTTGTTTGTTCTCATGTGCCCAATGGCACCACAAGCCCCACATTTCAGCTGCAAAAGGAAAAGTATCAACATGTCAGAGGTAAGCAGGCTTCTTCATGTGAGCTTTAAGAAATATATAGAAGGCAGACAAGAAACAAAGGCAGGCCCAGAACTTTTATTCTAACAGAATCGTTATACGCCTTTCAACCAGAAGGCACTAGACAAAAGTGCATGTATGGAAATGACACATTAAAAACAAAATGAAATCCAGAGACTGAACATTACTTTAAAAACCAAGTGAGGGAGAAAACGGAGAGGATTTCTATCCCCAATTCAAGTTGTAAACTATGAAAATATTAAATATGCATAAGAAAGGCTATTGGAAGCCCAAGGCTGCATTCAGCCTCACAGGCAGCCAGCCTGGGTGTATTCCCAGCCTCAAGGAAAAGGCTTAATAATACCAAGTCTCCGGGAATTCCCTGGTGGTCCAGTGGTTAGGACTCTGTGCTCTCATTGCAGAGGGCCTGGGTTCAACCCCTGGTCAGGGAACTAAGATCCCACAAGCCGTGCAGTGTGGCACAAAACCCAAAAAACAAAAAAACCAATCTCCATCTTACTTTTGCAACTGCCCTCAGTTTCATCTGTAAAATGGATCAATACTGCATCATACAACACTTATATAATATCACATAGAAGAAACATTAAAATACTTAATGACCTCAGTACATGTTAATAGCAGTTCACATTTGTTGAGAATTTTACAGTTTATAAAGTGCTTCCCATGCATCATTATATACTTTAATACAACACCAGTGTGAGATAGGTATCATTTTATAGAAGAGAAAACAGGTTTGGAGAGGTTACGGTCACAAAGCTACTAAATGGCAGAACGAGAACCTGAACCCAGATCTTCTGTTTCCAAGTCCATGGCTCTTTCCACTGTACCATAGTTGCCTCATTTTGTGATGCACGTTACAGTTACACTGCACAGTAATATCTGGAATCCCACCTAAATTATGCAAAGCAACCTGTATTGTATGTTTTTTTCTGTTGCTTCTTTTAATACATGCAATTTAAAAACAAGATGTGTTCACATATGTACATACATGTGGTTAAAAAAAATCCACCACACCTATCTCAACTCACAGAAAATATTTCCAATGGATGAAGTATCAATGACACCCAATGACACCAGATCAAGTCTGGTGTTGTCAGTACCAGTCACAATAGTACTAATAACACCCAAGTGGCCACATCAATTCAAACTAGTTTTCCACAATACTGCCCTCATTCCCAATAAGGGAGGATGCCAAAAGCTAAGGGAAAAGGTATGCTTTCTTAGTTACGATCACACCACATATACTTACTTTTAGGTCAGGACGCTCCTTCATTTTTTTGGGCTTCTTCTCAGGAGGACCCTTAAGCTTCTCCTTTTCCTGGTTTCGCTTAAGCCGCCTCAGTTGCTCTTGAATCCTCCGCCGTTCTTTTCGCATCTCTTCTCGATGCTGCTCATCAAAAAGGGCAAATTTACGACTAAATAATGGGGAAAAAAAATCACAGATCCATAAGCAAACTTAAACCAAGAAGACTGTCCTGATAGCAAACATCTCAGAACTAAAGTAATCCATCAAGAATGAAACAAAAGGGGCTACCTGGCATCCCCATCTATCCTGCTCATCATTCTTCCACGTGCAGAGAGGCACCTCTCTCAGAATGAGAAGCCCTGAGGAGTCCCTAAGATTTTTGCCAACCAATCAATGAAAACACAAAGGACCCACTGGAACTAAAAACATGCCTTTATTTTGCAGCAAATTTGGAATTCTCCCTGTGATTTGGCTTTGTTCAAACCCAAAGTTCTAAAGGCAAAATGGTTGCCAATTAACACAGACTTCCAGGGACAACTGTGCAGAATCCTGTCACTAAAACTCAAGCAACAGGAGGAACCAAGATGGCGGAGTAGAAGGATGTGCTCTCACTCCTTCTTGTGAGAACACCAGAATCACAACTAGCTGCTGTTGGACAATCGTCGACAGGAAGACACTGGAACTCACCAAAAAATACACCCCACATCCAAAGACAAAGAAGAAGCCACAATGAGATGGCAGGAGGGGCACAATCACAGTAAAATCAAATCCCGTAACTGGTGGGTGGGTGACTCACAGACTGGCAAACACTTATACCACAGAAGTCCACCCACTGGAGTGAAGGTTCTGAGCCCCATGTCAGGCTTCCCAACCTGGGGGTCCAGCAACGGGAGGAGGAATTCCTAGAGAATCAGACTTTGAAGCCTAGTGGGAACTGACTGCAGGACTTCGACAGGACTGGGGAAAACAGAGACTCCACTCTTGGACGGCACACAAAAAGTAGTGTGCGCATCGGGACCCGGGGAAGGAGAAGTGACCCCAAGGGGAGACCGAACCAGACCTACCTGCTAGCGTTGGAGAGTCTCCTGCAGAGGCCGGGCGGTGGGGGGGGGGGGGGGGCGTGGCTCACCATGGGGACAAGGACACTGGCAGAAGAAGTTCTGGGAAGTACTCCTTAGTGTGAGCCTTCCCCCCAGAGTCTGTCATTAGCCCCACCAAAGAGCCCAGGTAGGTTCCAGTGTTGGGTTGCCTCAGGCCAAACAACCAACAGGGAGTGAACCCAGCCCCACCCATCAACAGTCAAGTGGATTAAAGTTTTACTGAGCTCTGCCCACCAGAGCAACAGTCAGCTCTACCCACCAACAGCCCCTCCCATCAAGCCTCTTAGATAGCCTCATCCACCAGAAGGCAGACAGCAGAAGGAGGAAGAACTACAATCCTGCAGCCTGTGGAACAAAAACCACATTCAGAGAAAGACAGACAAGATGAAAGGGCAGACGGCTATATACCAGATGAAGGAACAAGGTAAAACCCCAGAAAAACAACTAAATGAAGTAGAGAAAGGCCCCCAGAAAAACAACTAAATGAAGTGGAGATAGGTAACCTTCCAGAAAAAGAATTCAGAATAATGATAGTGAAGATGATCCAGGACCTCGAAGAAAGAATGGAGGCAAAGATCGAGAAGATGCAAGAAATGTTTAACAAAGACCTAGAAGAATTAAAGAACAAACAAACAGAGATGAACAATACAATAACTGAAATGAAAACTACACTAGAAGGAATCAATAGCAGAATAACGTATAAGTGATCTGGAAAACAGAATGGTGGAATTAACTGCTGCGGAACAGACTAAAGAAAAAAGAATGAAAAGAAATGACGACAGCCTAAGAGACATCTGGGACAACATTAAACGCAACAACATTCACATTATAGGGGTCCCAGAAGGAGAAGAGAGAGAGAAAGGACCCGAGAAAATATCTGAAGAGATTATAGTGGAAAACTTCCCTAATATGTGAAAGGAAATAGCCACCCAAGTCCAGGAAGCACAGAGAGTCCCATACAGGATAAACCCAAGAGGACACACACCGAGATACACAGTAATCAAACTGGCAAAAATTAAAGACAAAGAAAAATTATTGAAAGCAGCAAGGGAAAAACGACAAATAACATACAAGGGAATTCCCATAAGGTTAACAGCTGATTTCTTAGCAGAAACTCTACAAGCCAGAAGGGAGTGGCATGCTATACTTAAAGTGATGAAAGGGAAGAACCAGACAACCAAGATTACTCTACCCAGCAAGGATCTCATTCAGATTCGATGGAGAAATAAAAAGCTTTATAGACAAGCAAAAGCTAAGAGAATTCAGCACCACCAAACCAGCTCTACAACAAATGCTAAAGGAACTTCTCCAAGTGGGAAACACAAGAGAAGAAAAGGACCTACAAAAACAAACCCAAAACAATTAAGAAAATGGTCATAGGAACATACATATGGATAATTACCTTAAACATGAATGGATTAAATGCTCGAACTAAAAGACACAGGCTTGCTGAATGGATACAAAAACAAGACCCATATATACATACTGTCTAGAAGAGACCCACTTCAGACCTAGGGACACATGCAGACTGAAAGTGAGGGGATGGCAAAAGATATTCCATGCAAATGGAAATCAAAAGAAAGCTGGAGTAGCTAACTCATATCAGAAAAAATAGACTTTAAAATAAAGACTGTTACCAGAGACAAGGAAGGACAATACATAATGATCAAGGGATCAATCCAAGAAGAAGATATAACAATTATAAATACATATGCACCCAACATAGGAGCACCTCAATACATAAGGCAACTGCTAACAGCTATAAAAGAGGAAATCGACAGTAACACAATAATAGTGGGGGACTTTAACACCTCACTTACACCAATGGACAGATCATCCAAAATGAAAATAAACAAAGAAACAGAAGCTTTAAATAATACAACAGACCAGATAGATTTAATTGATATTTATAGGACATTCCATCCAAAAACAGCAGACTACACTTTCTTCTCAAGTGTGCACAGAACATTCTCCAGGATAGATCACATCTTGGGTCACAAATCAAGCCTCAGTAAATTTAAGAAAATTGAAATCATATCAGGCATCTTTACTGACCACAACACTATGAGATTAGAAATGAATTACAGGGAAAAAAACGTAAAAAACACAAACACACAGAGGCTAAACAATACGTTACTAAATAACCAAGAGATCACTGAAGAAATCAAAGAGGAAATCAAAAAATACCTAGACACAAATGACAGTGAAAACATGACGATCCAAAACCTATGGGATGCAGCAAAAGCAGTTCTAAGGGGGAAGTTTATAGCTAGACAAGCCCACCTCAAGAAACAAGAAAAATCTCAAGTAAACAATCTAACCTTACACCTAAAGGAACTAGAGAAAGAAGAACAAACAAAACCCAAAATTAGCAGAAGGAAAGAAATCATAAAGATCAGAGCAGCAATAAATGAAACAGAAACAAAGAAAACAGTAGCAAAGATCAATAAAACTAAAAGCTGGTTCTTTCAGAAGATAAACAAAATTGATAAACTATTAGCCAGACTCATCAAGAAAAAGAGGGAGAGGACTCAAATCAATAAAATTAGAAATGAAAAAGGAGAAGTTACAACAGACACCGCAGAAATACAAAGCATCCTAAGAGACTACTACAAGCAACTCTATGCCAATAAAATGGACAACCTGGAAGAAATGGACAAATTCTTAGAAAGGTATAAGCTTCCAAGACTGAACCAGGAAGAAATAGAAAATATGAACAGACCAATCACAAGTAATGCAATTGAAACTGTGATTAAAAATCTTCCAAGAAACAAAAGTCCAGGACCAGATGGCTTCACAGGTGAATTCTATCAAACATTTAGAGAAGAGCTAACACCTATCCTTCTCAAACTCTTCCAAAAAATTGCAGAGGAAGGAACACTCCCAAACTCATTCTATGAGGCCACCATCACCTTGATACCAAAACCAGACAAAGATACTACAAAAAAAGGAAATTACAGACCAATATCGCTGATGAATATAGATGCAAAAATCCTCAACAAAAGACTAGCAAACAGAATCCAACAAGACATTAAAAGGATCATATACCATGATCAAGTGGGATTTATCCCAGGGATGCAAGGATTCTTCAATCAATGTGATACATCGTATTAACAAACTGAAGAATAAAAACCATATGATCATCTCAATAGATGCAGAAAAAGCTTTTGACAAAAGTCAACACCCATTTATGATAAAAACTCTCCAGAAAGTGGGCATAGAGGGAACCTACCTTGACATAATAAAGCCCATATATGACAAACCCACAGCAAACATTCTCAGTGGTGAAAAACTGAAAGCATTTCCTGTAAGATCAGGAACGAGACAAGCATGCCCACTCTCACCACTATTATTCAACATAGTTTTGGAAGTCCTAGCTATGGCAATCACAGAAGAAAAAGAAATAAAAGGAATACAAACTGGAAAAGAAGAAGTAAAACTGTCACTGTTTGCAGATGACATGATACTATACCTACTATACATGATACTATACTATACATGATACTGTACATATACAAGAATCCTAAAGATGCCACCAGAAAACTACTAGAGCTAATCAATGAATCTGGTAAAGTTGCAGGATACAAAATTAATGCACAGAAATCTTTTGCATTCCTATACACTAATGATGAAAAATCTGAAAGAGAAATTATGGAAACACTCCCATTTACCACTGCAACAAAAAGAATAAAATACCTAGGAATAAACCTACCTAGGGAGACAAAAGACCTGTATGCAGAAAACTATAAGACACTGATGAAAGAAATTAAAGATGATACCAACAGATGGAGAGATATACCATGTTCTTGGGTTGGCAGAATCAATACTGTGAAAATGACTATACTACCCAAAGCAACCTACAGATTCAATGCAATCCCTATCAAATTACCAATGGCATTTTTTACAGAACTAGAACAAATCATCTTAAAATTTGTATGGAGACACAAAAGACACCGAATAGCCAAAGCAATCTTGAGGGAAAAAAACAGAGCTGGAGGAATCAGGCATCCTGACTTCAGACTATACTATAAAGCTACAGTAATCAAGACAATATGGTACTGGCACAAAAACAGAAACAAAGATCAACGGAACAAGACAGAAAGCCCAGAGATAAACCCACGCACCTACGGTCAACTAATCTATGACAAAGGAGGCAAAGATATACAATGGAGAAAAGACAGTCTCTTCAGTAAGTGGTGCTGGGAAAACTGGACAACTACATGTAAAAGAATGAAATTAGAACACTCCCTAACACCATACACAAAAATAAACTCAAAATGGATTCGAGACCTAAATCTAAGACCAGACACTATAAATCCCTTAGAGGAAAACATGGGAAGAAACACTCTTTGACATAAATCACAGAAAGATCTTTTTTCATCCACCTCCTAGCGTAATGGAAATAAAAACAAAAATAAACAAATAGGACCTAAAGAAACTTCCAAGCTTTTGCACAGCAAAGGAAACCATAAACAAGACCAAAAGACAACCCTCAGAATGGGAGAAAATATTTGCAAATGAATCAACAGGCAAAGGATTAATCTCCAAAATATATAAACATCTCATGCAGCTCAATATTAAAGAAACAAACAACCCAATCCCAAAGTGGGCAGAAGACCTAAATAGACATTTCTCCAAAGAAGACATACAGAGGGCCAAGAAGCACATGAAAAGCTGCTCTACATCACTAGTTATTAGAGAAATGCAAATCAAAACTACAATGAGGTATCACCTCACACCAGTTACAATGGGCATCATCAGAAAATCTACAAACAACAAATGCTGGAGAGGGTGTGGAGAAAAGGGAACCCTCTTGCACTGTTGGTGGGAATGTAAATTGATACAGCCACTATGGAGAACAGTATGCAGGTTCCTTAAAAAACGAAAACTAGAATTACCATATGATCTAGCAATCCCACTACTGGGCATATACCCAGAGAAAACCGTAATTCAAAAAGACACATGCACCCCAATGTTCATTGCAGCACTATTTACAATAGCCAGGTCATGGAAGCAACCTAAATGCCCATCGACAGACGAATGGATAAAGAAGTTTTGTTACGTATATACAATGGAATGTTACTCAGCCATAAAAAGGAACGAAATTGAGTCATTTGTTGAGACGTGGATGGATCTAGAGACTGTCATACAGAGTGAAGTAAGTGAGAAAGACAAATATCGTATATTAACATATGTATGTGGAACCTAGAAAAATGGTACAGATGAACCGGTTTGCAGGGCAGAAGTTAAGACACAGACAAACAAATTAACCAAAAAAACAACTAATACTAAACTTTCTTTGGGTTATTTGTATGGACATACGTTAATATAAATGTTTCAGACATTACATGAAATTTCTAAAAATCTTATATGTTCCGGTATAATGTTATAAGTCATAGTTCTAGTTATTATTTTAAAATGTATATCTCAGAAACAACGAAATTTCCTTGTCAACTGCATTATTATGAACTTTCATCAAATCTTTAACCGTGGTCATTTTTAAGTCTTTTGTCATTTACAGACAGTTCTGGACGTACTCTGATGCTTTTGCAAAAATGTTCCTATAAAAGTTTTTCATCTTCAAGGAATTCATGGAAAAGACTCTGACAAGTACAGGTTTCTGGTAACTGACTATACTGCTGAACTGAATGAACAAGCATTTTCAGAACTCTAATGGAAAACTGATGAATTCATAAAAGTGCTAACAAAAGATCAAGATGGGGCTTCCCTGGTGGCGCAGTGGTTAAGAATCTGCCTGCCAATGCAAGGGACATGGGTTCAAGCCCTGGCCTGGGAAGATCCCACATGCCACGGAGCAACTAAGCCTGTGTGCCATAACTACTGAGCCTGAGTTCTAGAGCCCACGAGCCACAACTACTGAGCCCATGTGCTACAACTACTGAAGCCCGCGCGCCTAGAGCCCGTGCTCCGCAACAAGAGAAGCCACAACAATGAGAAGCCCGTGCACCGCGATGAAGAGTAGCCCCCGCTCGCCGCAACTAGAGAAAGCCTGCGTGCAGCAACAAAAACCCAATGCAGCCATAAATAAATAAACAAACAAATAAATACTGAAAAAAAATCAAGATAAAAAAATTAATTACATGGGACTGAGTGAACTGATGAGGATGATTATAATTTTTGTGACTTTCTGTTTGAATAAAAAAAAAATCCCCCCCCCCCCCAAAAAAATCCCACAAGGACTGAGAGGCAAAAAATATACAAATCAATTTTCACTGCAAAGTAAAGGAGCTGTTACAGTGGAGGATTACTGGACTGAATGTCAATACTATGACATAGTATGAGTGTGTTTCGTGTTTGGTAATTGCAATCATTGTTGCTTTTGTTGTGGTCATCCATTTACAATGCTTGGTGTCAGTTTATTTATCTCTTGTAAAAATAAAATACAGTGTGTGTGTGTGTGTGTGTGTGTAAATAAAGAATATTCAAAAAATAAAAAATTTTTTAAAATTTAAAAATAAAAAATATAAAAAACTCAAGCATCCACCCTCACTCCCTTCCCCATCATTATCATTCTCCTTATCGCACTGGAAAGTGGGGAGGGAGTCAAACTCACATGAATTCCTCATCTTTTGTGGTCCGTATACGCACGTAGGCATCAATGACAGCTGGCTTTCGGACGGTCTCACAGCGAACATATTCTTTCCCCTCTTCATCGCGAAATGTGCGACAAATCTTGAGACAACGGCCAGTGGCAGAAGAGTTTAGGCTAGTCACAGAAGCTGTGTCATCATCTCTGTGATTGTTTCCTGATGCTGCTGAGCCTGCTGCTGCAAGGCAGAAAAAGGTTTCCACAAATTCCCCCTACCACCCAAATGGCCATTTTCTTGGGGTTGAGTGGAGACCCTGAAGCTCAACATGCCACAGAACTATGTTTCTACAGAAAGCATCAGTCACCACCAGCCCCAAGGATACACTGAGTTGTCCTTTCCTGACTTCATTTTACCATTGTCAAGTTCTCATTTTTGTAAGTACAAAAAGTTCTGAAAGGATCTCAAAGAAACACGTTTGTTATATAAGGGACAGAAGAGCAGTAGCTGTATTCTGATTCCTCTGAACAACAGCACAAGAAGAAAGTCCAAGCAGGAAGCAGTTGATGGTCACATTATAGAAAAGCACCCAAGCACCCAGGGGAAAAAGATGGCACCACAGAAAAAATCCAGAGTCTCAAGGTCTAGAGTATGCTTCTCAGACTATTAATATGAACGAATAGGAATCATCTGAGGATCTTGTTAAAATACAGATTCTAATTCAGTAGGTTTGGGGTGAGACCTGAGATGCTGCATTTCTAACAAGCTCCCATGTGATGTAGATACTGCTGGTCCAGGACCACACTCGAGGAAAGGCTTTATCACATCTTTACAAAGTAGCCAGAACAACAGAATTACACAAAGCTTTTAGAGAGAGGAAACAAAGGAAAGACTACTGTGAGTGAAAATAGTCATTTAAACCTTCATCTTCAGCCTTTATCTTCTCTCTCAGTATCTACATCCAAGTTTTCAATTGCCTACTTGACATCTATACTGGGAGTATCATGGGGACCTCAAACACCACGTATTACACCTTTCCTTCTTAAACCTGCTTCTTTTTCTGAAATTTACTACTTTAATCAATGGTACCACCATCTTTCTAGCAAGCAAGAGTGAAATCTTAAGGTCCCTTTTTCTCTTTTCATTCCCAGTGACCAAATCCCAAACTAGTTTAGGCCTTTCTCATCCTCACCGTCAACTTATGCAATTTTGGTTTGGTGATTTTAAACTTTTTAGGGTCTAAGACTCCTTTAAGAATCTTCTGAAAGCCATGGATTTTCTCAGAAAAGGCACATTTGCACAGAATTGTACATGTGATTTCAGAGGGTTCATTAACAACCCCCCAATTCATCCACAGATTCTGTATTAAAAACTCTTACCCTCTAGGATGAATGCACAGAAAACTCAATTGATGTATAGCACTGATAGCCCTGGCTTGGCCAGGCCAAATACAGACAGAGGCAGTAGTGGACTGGCAACATCTCTTCAATTTGTGCCCCACAGACAAACCTAGAATCCAGTTTGCAGAATCTCTCTACCTCATCAACAGGCTTTTCTACACTCATCCCCTACTTCTTCTGCCTCCAGCTTTACCTCAGTTATTAGCGTGGTTATTTACACTTTTTTTTTTTTTTTTGCAGTACGCAGGCCTCTCACTGTTGTGGCCTCTCCCGTTGCGGAGCACAGGCTCCGCACGCGCAGGCTCAGCGGCCATGGCTCACGGGCCCAGCCGCTCCGCGGCATGTAGGATCTTCTCGGACCAGGGCACGAACCCGTGTCCCCTGCATCGGCAGGCGGACTCTCAACCACTGCGCCACCAGGGAAGCCCATTTACACTTTCTTGATCTTTCTTTTTCTTATCTGTCTGTGAAGTCACTACCCTCACCCAGTAGCATCCGCTGCAGTTCCTTCCGCTCCTGCTCCTCCCGCTCACGTGACAGCTGAGAGCTTGTTTTCTTATTCTGCAACATGTTCTCGATGTTCTTTCCCATCTCCTCAAAGTCACTGTCTTCAGCTGAGCTGCTATCTGTGTCAGTTGATAAGATTTCAGTTGATGACAAAACCCTAAAAAGAAAAAACGTTAAGAAGAGGGAATCATAAACGTGTAGAAACAACTGAAGAAATACAGTTTTAGTTTAGGCAAAAGTAGGAAATTGAGAAATCAACCTTAAAAAAGAAATATTCAAAATCCACTAAGACATGGGACCCTGAACAGAGAAGCTCTACAAAGTTTTCCCAGAAATTTAGTCACAAGGCAAGTTCAAAATATGAAATAGTACGGCAACTCTTTCACAATTCCTGGAAAAAGCCTGAGAAACAAATCAGTACACTGGTCATTTTTAATAGGGCATTACCATCCTCTAACCACTAAGCCTACTGTTGCCTATCACCACTATAATGGCTGCCAGGCCCAAGTAGGCCACAAAAGTTGCCATGGAACCTAGCACTTCTTGCCATTCAAAACCTTTGCCAAGCTGCTTTGAAGGGAGTAGGTCCTCTAGCAGTATTATGAATAGACACCACCCTGAAATCTCAGATACCTGACCACCAGTCACTTTATTAGGTGACCTTCTCTTCACTATAAAATAATGTCTGGGACCCCCAGCTTTCCAGCCTGGATTTTCTACAGCACTAAAACAACACACTTGTTCTGCAGGTCAAAGATGCGCTGACATTCCTCTTTGTAACGCTCTTGATGCTCAGCCACAGAAAACCTTGATCCACGGGCAAATTTACTCATGGGCCCCTCTCCAGAGCGGGCCTGTTCTGTTGACATTGTGCGTACTACATCGATCACTTCCCAGCGGGACAACTTTTTTATCTATAAGAGACACACACAAATCATTCAGGGATTTCAAAGGACAAACCAGGATACATGGTTAGAGTTAGACAAAAAAAAAAAACACAAAAAAACAACAACAATGAAATCACCCAAAACAGGTTAAACAGAAAGCTTTGGGAAAGCTAACTCCTGAAAAACTATCTAAGATCCAGTTTACCACAACCTACCCTACAAAATTCTCCAGATTAGTTCCTAACATCTGTCTCCACCAAGCTTTTCCCTCTCTATACAAAGCCCCTAGGAGCCTGTAAGTCTTCCTCTTCCACACCCACCTCTTCCTCAGGCACGCCAAATTTACGTAGAAGTTGCTTGGCATTTTTCAGTGAAAGGCGACGGAGGTCTGCATCTGTTCCTGTCACTGTCTTCTTCACTGGCTGAGGCTCCTTATCATCCTACCTCAGAAACAAAACAAGAGAGAACACTAGTAAGTTGAATTCTTTATAGTAGGCATTTAAGTCATCCTGTCAACATTTTAATGGCTTTCCAGATCCCCACCCATTCATCTGCATTCCTTAACCTCTATTTCTTCCTCCCTTGATTTTTAACCTCTAGAAATTCAGACAGTCTCACCTTCTGCTGTGTTGGTTTGTTTGGAATCTTCACATAGGAGAATCCTTCACCACACCCTGTGGGATCTGCCACCCCAGTCACCTCCAGGAGACACTTGCCCTTCATGGCAGCAATGAAGGCCCTTGTGGTGTTCCAAGGAGCAGTGCGAACCTGAGGTAGAGAAAAATATTCAAAGGGTGGTGGGAAACATTTGCTCTATGTCTAGCCATACTTAGAAGGTGGGGATAATTACAATAATGTACAATTTGATGCTTTCTTAAACTGCCTACAGAGATCAATAGTTACATAAAGCTGCCCAGTACTCAGCCTGCTGTTCTTTCCTATGGTACTTAAATCATGATAATAAATAGAGGCCAAGACCTCAGCCAGTATAAGTAGGAATATGTGGAACAGTGGTACCTTCAGCCCCATATCCCTTGGGTTTGACTGAGAGTTCTCAAAGACAGTGTTGCCCCCACTCTCATGATGCTCAAAGAGTTAAGTTAGATTGATGACCACATTTGACTGTCCAATTGCTCAAACGCCTTCTTGAGAATGACTCTCACAATTAGATGATAAGCATGCTTTACAAAAGCACTGGCCCCAATCCCAGTAGCAATAAATTAAAGTGTATTCTACCTCTGCCACTGGTTTGGTCAAAAAGGCCTGTCCTCTCCTGGGACCCTGAATAGTGTTCATCGACCCCATTAAATAATCAGGCAGTTAAGACAAGGGGAATGTGCTTGTCCAAACAGACCAGTCAAGAGTATAAATTATTAGCTAGAAAGAGGCCAATTCTCTACTCGAGATTCAATCTTGAAGGCCATTCAACAAAATCTTTAATTTTGGAAATTCTTAGACATCCACTCATTGTTAACTCCAACCTCAAAAGAATAGTACAACAATGCTTCTTTAGTCACTCTGCCTGACCTCACTGACAATCATTTACTCATTTAACAAATATTTATGGAATATCTACTACATGTCAAGCACTACTTTCTCAAGGACCTCATATTAGTGAGAGAGAGACAAATAAACCAACAAATTCAATACTGCATGATCAGTGCCATGATAGGAAAGTAAAAAGTGCTGTATGTACACAAAGAAGGAAAGGATGGTGATCCAATCTGAATGAAGGGTGGGAGTGAGGGCAAGAGTTGGGGAAAGCTTCCAGGAGAATATAACTTGTAGATGAAGGTCAGATGACAGAGGAGTGGAGAGAAAACATTCTAGGCAGAAGGAATAGCAGTTGCAAAATCCCAGAAGAGAGCAGAAAGAAATTAAGGGAACTGAATGAACTTCAGTATGTTTGGAGCTTACAGTATAAGATGGGCAGTGACAGATGAGAGGAGGTGATAGTTGTATTACAATACAAGACCAAAATCATGAAGAGCCTTATGAATCATGTTAAGGATTTCTTCCTACAAGAAATGAGGACCCAAAGGAAGTCTTTGGGCAAGAGAGTGATATGACCAAATTTTTGTTTTAAAAGATCATTTAATTTTTTGACAAATGGTACTAGAATAACTGGACATCCATATGCAAAAAAATGAACCTTAGGGCTTCCCTGGTGGCGCAGTGGTTGAGAGTCTGCCTGCCAATGCAGGGGACACTGGTTCGTGCCCCGGTCCGGGAAGATCCCACATGCCGCGGGGCGGCTAGGCCCGTGAGCCATGGCCGCTGGGCCTGCGCGCCCGGAGCCTGTGCTCCGCAATGGGAGAGGCCACAACAGTGAGAGGCCCGTGTACCACAAAAAAAAAAGAACCTTAATCTACACCTTGCACCCTAAACAAAAATTAACTCAAAATGGATGTAACCATAAGATCTAAAACAATAAAACCTTTAGAAGAAAATATAAGAAAAAAACTTTGCAACCCTGAGCTAGATTAAAATATCTTACATATAACACCAAAACCACAAGCAACAAAGGAGAAGATTTACAAGTTAGACTTCAGCTCTTCATAAGACACTGCTAAGACAATTAAAACACAAGCCTCAGATTGGGAGAAAAATCTTTGTAAATCACATACCTGGATAAGGAACTCGGACCTAGAATACATAAAGAACTCTCAAAACTTTAGAAGAAAACAAACAACGAATTAAAAATAAAAATGGGCAAAAGAGATACAGACCCTCAACCAAAGAAGATAACTGGATGATAAATAAGCACATAGAAAGATGCTCAACATCTTTAGCTATCAGGGAAATGCAAATTAAAACTGCAATGACAGACCACTTCACACCCACTAGAGGCGGGCAATAATAATAATAGTAATAATAATAAATAGAAAATAACAAGTGTTGATAAGGATGTTGGAAAACTGGAACCCTCATACACTGCTAGTAGGAATGTAGATGGTGCAGCCACTGTGGAAAAGTCTGGCAGTTCCTCCAAAGGTAAAACAGAGTTACCATACAACCCAGCAATTTCACTTCTAGGTATTTACCCCCCACACAAAATGTATGTCCATATAAAGATTTATACATGGATATTTAAAGCACCTTTATTCATAATAGCCAAAAACTGGGAACAACCAAAATGCCCTTTGACAGGTGATTAAACAAACTGTGGTACATCCATACTGTAGTATACTACACAGCAAAAAAAGGAACAAACTATTAATACACACAACCACCTGGATGAATCTCAACATAATTAGAGTGAAGAACACAGACAAGAAAAAATTTATACTTTCAACAAATGGTGCTGGGAAAATAGAATACCCACGTACAAAATAACAAAGGTGGACCTTTACTTTACACCATATACAAAAATTAACTCAAAATGGGACAAACACCAAAATGTAAGAACTAACGATGTAAAACTCTTAGAAGAAAAAATAGGGGAAAAGCTTCCCGACGCTGGATTTGGCAATGATCTCCTGGATATGGAACCAAAAGCACAAGCGACAAAAGTAAAATTAGGTAAACTGGACTACATCAAAATTTAAAATTTCTCAGCAACAAAGGACACAACCGAATGAAAGCCAACCTATGGAATGGGAGAAAATATTTGCATAACATATATCTGAAAAGAGGTTAACACCCAGAATATATAAACTCCTGCAACTCAACCACAAAAAGCAAACAACACAATTCAAAAATGGGCAAAGTGCTTGAACAGACATTTCTCAAAATAAGGCATACAAACGGCCAACAAGCACATGTAAAGACACTAATCATCAGGGAAATGCAAATCAAAACCACACTAAGGTACCACCTCACATCCATTGAGATAGCTATTTATCAAAAAAACAATAAATAACAAACGCTGACAAAAGTGTGGGGATGCTGGAACTCTTATACACCATTGAGAGGAATGTAAAACAGTGCAGATGCTTTGAAAAACATTATGGAGGTTCCTCAAAAAACTATTGATAAAAATAGAATTACCGTATGATCCAGTAATTCCATTTCTGGGTATATATGGAAAAGAATTGAAAGTAAGGTCTTGAAGAGATAGCTGCACACCCATATTCATAGCAGCACTATTCACTACAGCCAAGAGGTGGAAACAATGCAAATGTCCATAAATGGATGAATGGATAACCAAAATAATATTCCATGATATACGTGTGTGTGTGCATATATATCACAGAATATTATTCAGCCTTAAAAAGGAAGGAAGGGCTTCCCTGGTGGTGCAGTGGTTAAGAATCTGCCTGCCGGGGCTTCCCTGGTGGCGCAGTGGTTGAGAGTCCGCCTGCCGATGCAGGGGACACGGGTTCGTGCCCCAGTCTGGGAAGGTCCCACATGCCGCGGAGCGGCTGGGCCCGTGAGCCATGGCTGCTGAGCCTGCGCGTCCGGAGCCTGTGCTCCGCAACGGGAGAGGCCACAACAGTGAGAGGCCCGCGTACCACAAAAAAAAAAAAAAAAAAAAGAATCTGCCTGCCAATGCAGGGGACATGGGTTCGAGCCCTGGTCCGGGAAGATCCCACATGCCGTGGAGCAACTAAGCCCATGTGCCACAACTACTGAGCCTGCGCTCTAGAGCCCATGCGCCACAACTACTGAAGCCTGCGTGCCTAGAGCCACAAGAGAAGCCACCGCAATGAGAAGCCCGCGCTCCGCAACGAAGAGTAGCCCCCGCTCGCCACAACTAGAGAAAGCCCGCGTGCGGCAACAAAGACCCAACACAGCCAAAGATAATAAAAAACAAAACAAAAACTCTCTAAAAAAAAAAAAAGGAAGGAAATTCTGACACATGCTACAACCTGAATGAACCTTAAGAATATTATCCCAGATGAAATAAATCAGTGATATAAAAACAAATACTGTATGATTCACTTAGGTGAAGTACCTAAAGTAGTAAAATTCATAGGGAATTCATAGGGACAGAAAGTAAAATGGTGGTTGCCAGGGGCTGGGGTAGGGAAAAACGGGGAATTACTGTTTAATGGGTAATAGAGTTTCAGTTTTGCAAGATGAAAAGAGTTCTGGAGATTGGTTGTATAACAATGTGAATGTACTTAACACTACTGAATACACACTTAAAGGTTAAGATGGTAAATTTTGTGTTACATGTATTTTACCACAATTAAAAAAAAAAGAGTACATGTAACTGTATGATTCCATTTATCTAAAATTCTAAAAAGTGCAAACTCATCTATAGTGACAGGAAGCACATCAGTGGTTGTCAAGGGACAGGGAGGGTAGAGAGAAGGGAGGAGAGTGGAGAAAGGGATTTCAAAGAGGCACAAAGAAACTTGTGGGGGTGACAGATACACTCATTATCTTGTCACGACAATTTCACAGGTATAAACATACAACAAAACGTACCAAATAGCACACTTTAAATATGTGCCGTTTATTGTATGTCGATCATCTCAATAAAGCTGTTTTTTTAAAAAAAGGATAAATGGGATGTACTAATAAAGATTAAAGTCATACCTCATCATCAATCTTCATCTGGAAATCTTCCTCATTTTCCTCTTCTGGAGCAAAAAAGGACTTCTCACCATAGCCAGCATCCTGGAAAAGGACACATCCATGCGTAAGACAAAGCACAAGTTTCACTGAATACGAAGTACAGAACACCAAAGCCCATTTTGCATACAGAATGGATTCTGTAAAGTCTTAGGCGTACCTATCACCATTCTACATACTTAGGCTAATACATGTGGACAGTTAAGGCCCATAAGGAAGCGGAATAGAGATGCTCATTAACTCAGTGGGACAGAGTTGTGCTATCTCACCCCAGCTAGATCTTTCCTATTTTGGCCTGATAAGGACATTATGCTTCTCTAAACCACATGTCCAGCACCATCATCATCTCTGCCCACCTGGAAGGCTATGGAAAACAACTAAGAAGTACTTTCCCTGCTAACACAACTGTCTTACAAAGAACAGAGATTAAAACCACCACCCAAATGAATGAGCGACCATTTTCAAAGCAAAACAATAGGCCCTAAGTCCCTCACTAAGCCTTCCCACTGGTATTTAACTACAGTGCAGTTTACCCCAGAACTGATGTACACAGAGTACATCATACAGTTTGACTTTATAAACAGTTGGTAATAATCTAGTAACCATCATTCGTAAGCCAGTGAGAGAAGTCTTCATCCTCATCTCTCTGAAAAAAACCCATAGGCATAAGTAGTGCCTAAGAGGAAGGTATTCACCTTCAGCCGCTGCTCTGCCGCTATCATGCTATAATAAGCGCAGCACTGCTCTGGAGACACCATAGCCCTGATCTCCTCCTCAGTTGGTAAACGAAAATCAGACTTCAGCACCCACCAGTTTGAGTCCATGCCTAGAAAAGATAGAGAAAATGAGACCATTCTGAATTCCAAAGGCCCTTTCATTGACAGCAACAGGGACAGCAAAACAAGACTGAACTAGGCAATGTCCTAGAAGGTATCAGGCCTAGCCACAGTTAGCCTGACTGTCCGGCAAAGAAAAGCCCTGCTGCTAGGTTTCCTACATCTCATGTAAGACATCCAACAATCACACTGAATTTCCTGACAGGCAAGATTAAATAGCAAAAAAAAAAAAAAAAATTAAATAGTAATCAGAGCCTCCATAATTAGAAGATTGGCTACCTCCTTTTGATGACTTTTTTTTTCTACTTTATTAACTGTATGTTTATCCTTTTAACTGGAAGCCCTAATTCCTTTCTTGGAGAGAGGCAGAGAGGACATATAATCAGTCACAACTGATGACCTGTGCGTTTGAAGTCAGCGCAGAGCTTTAGCCTCTTCCGGATGCTGCTTTCTGAATGGGAAGGAAAGGCTTTTTTTATATCTTCCATTCGGATCCGCCGTGGCCGATCTTTACTCTTCCAGAACAGGCGGTAAATAAAAACCTGCCCAACAAACCGAATTTTTTTTATTTGGCAAAGTAAGGATAAAAGTCCTCCCCAGGGCCCCTTCCCCTGTTATCCCCTATGTGTTCTGATCTTTCCTGGTATGCCCCCAAATCCACATATCCTTTTATGTTCACCCAGACCCCCTCTCCCTATCCTCTCATCCTTACCTGGAGAAAGTCTCGAATATGTGTATTGGCCCTTTTGGAGTTGGGCCCAGGAACTTCAGACAAGGGGCACTGCTGTCCAACCACAAAAATATCCACTAATTCCCGAATATAGTAACCTTGTCTTGTGCGAATGATAAGGAAGTCAGTTTCTGGCATCTTATGAAGATAAATTGGAGCACGAAAAAGATTGTTCTCAAATGCCTAACAGAAATAAAAACACAAAAGTTATATACAGAAAAACCCTGGAAATTTAGTAAACTAATGAGAAAGGAAAATCAAGCTTGTTTGCTCTCTATCCCCATTATGCCATCTAAGGTCTATCGAATAACATAAACAAATTATAACATGGAATATCAAATGAGATTAGACAGATAATTTTTTACCCACTGGCTACCTTTAAGAGTCAGTAGTAGGGAAACTACAGGATTTGGATTCAGATGACACTGGCTCTGCTACTCACTGTATGATGTCAGGTAAATTACTTAATATCTATGAGCTTAATTTTCCTCATCTACAAAATGGAGATATTTAAAACACCTATACCTCACACGATTGCTATAAAGATTACATATGAAAATCACTTTATAAACTAACAAGTACCATACTATTACCCTAGACCTAGCATAGCCCTTGACATAATATGTGAGATCAAAACATTTGTTAAGTAAATTAATAAAAAAATAAAACAACAAAAACAACTAATGAATTAGAAAGTGTGCTAGAAAAGACAGACTAAACATGCAGGACAGAAACATTTGAGCTTGTTTAAGTAGCAGCCAGATGAGGATCAACTATCACAAGAACCTGTGATTCTAAGGAAAGACTTCTCAAAAAAATCAGAAAAGTAGAAAGAGGGAGGATCTTCAATAGATAGGTGTGGAAAGAAAATTCTAAATGTGAAAAAGAGTTACAGGGGAAGGTAAAACGGATCTCCCTGAGAGACTACAAAAGTAGCCACAAAAGAAGGGGATGGACTGGTAGAAAATCTCAATAGAAAGTTACAGGGATAGGAACTCCAGGAACAGTATGAAGGTGATACTCAAAATCTGGTGGGAAATGGATTACAGATGTAAAGGATAAAAAAACAATGTGCTTGGTAGATGCTTTAAGAGAATAAGCAATAGAGGCAATGGAATAAAGTAGGTACAAGAGCAGGTAAAATGGTTAAGATTGCCAAGAGAAATGAAGTGGGGCGGGAGTGGGGGGGAAACAAGGTAGAAGAGTGCTAAAGATTTCCTCACATCATTTGTGGACCTCTGTACGTTCCCTTAACAAAATATGTAAAAGCTAGGTTACCAGAGGGCATATCTCTGTACCCATCAGAACAAAGAGGGGAAAAAACCATTTCACTACAGCTGGGGACTGTAAGTAGCACAGTTCAGGGTGGTTCAATACTCAAAATGACCACGACTAATATAATTAAAACATACCCATCTTACACATACAAATTAAACATTCATAAATTAACTATAGTAAATTTTTTAAAGATTTTTTTTTAACGTGGACCATTTTTAAAGCCTTTATTGAATTTGTTACAATATTGCTTCTGTTTTATGTTTTGGTTTTTTGGCCCCGAGGCATGTGGGATCTTAGCTCCCCAACCAGGGATTGAACCTGCACCCCCTGCATTGGAAGGTGAAGTCTTAACCACTGGACCACCAGGGAAGTCCCTATAGTAAATTATTAATCCCAGGTTGACTTCCCTACGCCACCCAGATGTTTCTGGACTTCTTACCACTATGTATTTTCAAAAAACGATTTCAAATTTAACTTACTGAATAACATAATAAGGAGCCAGTTTCAATAAAAAGATGCAAAAAATTTTGGATTATAATCATTTTTAGTTTATATTGCTTTTTCCCATACCTGATATATAAATAGTATCTCAATCAACTAAAATTGGTCCTTTCTGGGCTGACTAGCTCCTCATCTATCAATTTCCTTAGGGAAGAGTTACAACAGGAAATAATTCCTTACCTGCAGTAATTGTCCAGGATGGAGTGAGCCTAGAAAAGGAGATGTATGGCAGTAAACAGTTTCTCCATATTTACAATCTGGGGCTCCAGGATCTTTTCCGGGTTTCTATAAGGAATGCAGCAGACCCAGTTACTATCCCAGAATATAATCAATAAGCCTACACAAAATATTCCATGAGCATAGCATTCTTCTAATAGTACTACCTGCAAAATGGATACCATTCCTTTCTCCCAATAAATTTCTAGTATAAAATAACAAAATACACGTTCACATATGATCACTGATATTTAACTACAGCTATGCTAACAACAAAGATTTTCTGAGCAAACTCACCCGCTTATAGTAGTTTTTAATCTTGGTTGCCATGCCAACCTGCATCATTAATGGTCCATTTTCCTCACTATATTCTGCAAGAATAAGATCTCCATCTTTGCCTGTGAGGTCCTGAGGTGTGCGCATGAAAAACATCTCTCCACCACCTGAAGCTTGCCTCTCTTGTTCTCTCATCTGCCGAGAACAGACAATACAGTACAGCTACTGACAGGACAGTAATTACAGAGTGATGTTATTCATTGAGACATCAAAAACTTTTACTTGCTTTTTTTTCCAATTTCATTGCAAAAATTTTCAAACATAAAGTCAAAACTATGAACACCTATTATCCCACCACTTAGATGTAACTTTATATTTTGCCATATTTGTTTTATCTGTAACTATCTCTCAATAGATTTTGCTGAACCATTTTTCAAAGTTGCAGTTATCATGGCACTTCACTGCATTTGCACATGCATATCCCAAGAATAAGGACATTCTCCTAAATAACCACAATAACATTCTATCACATCTAAAAAAATAAATAATTTCCTAGTATCATCTAATATCCAGTCCATCTCCCCCGTTTGTACTCCAGTGTCTTTTTTTTTTGCGGTACGCGGGCCTCTCACTGTTGTGGCCTCTCCGCGGAGCACAGGCTCCGCATGCGCAGGCTCACTGGTCATAGCTCACAGGCCCAGCCGCTCCGCGGCATGTGGGATCTTCCCAGACCGGGGCACGAACCCGTGTCCCCTGCATCGGCAGGCAGACTCTCAACCACTGCGCCACAAGGGAAGCCCCTCCAATGTCTCTTATAGCTGTTTTTTTCTAACCAAGATTCAATCATACCTTAGCCTTCTTTTTGATGTGCTTTAGCAAGGGCTGGACTGAGTGGGGACCTGGCTGAGATAGTGCCCCAAAAGAGTACTTCTTCAGAGGTGGGCGATGGAACTGCCGTAGTTTAATGGGCCCCATGTGGGTGGGAAAGAAGGGCTGCCGTAATTCCACAGCAGGAATTGAGTGCTAAGACAGAAATATAAGGGTTCAAATTAAACTCCAGCCTAGGCAAGATTTACCCATATCCTCCATCAGAAGAAAGCAGTGGTTCCCATTCACCACAGAAAAAAATGCTACTTTTACCTGGATAATATTTCCTCCAAAGGTGCCTCGAAGACCCTGTTGCTTAGGGTAGTAATATTCATCATTGGAGAGATTCCATGGATCTTTCACTTCTGGCTGAGACATGTTCTAATGATAGATCATCAAACCTTAGTCAGACTATCCTTCTCCATTACCTTTCTTCGTTCTTCTAAACACCAAACCCCTTTTCCCTTCACAGACCTGCTGTGGTTCCTCCTTGATGACTCCTGTTTTCCCTAACAGAATTCGACTCTTCTTCAGAGATGATTCCTTCTTACTCTCCTTGGAGGGGGAGTTAGAAGTAGCCTCTTCCTTTTCATCTGGAATTTCTAAGGAAACAAAAGTTACCGTGGAGTTATCCTTGAAGATTCACCTTTCCTAATGACACCTTCGCAATTCCTAACCAGATTTCTCATCCTTCTCCAGACCACTTCCAGTCCATAATCAACTCCAACCAAACTACACTCCTGACATCTCCAAGGTACTACTTTCCAACATTCCTACCTTATATGAGTTTCCCCTGAACAATACACAAATACTAGAAACTGACAGCCACAACTTTGCTGTCTCAAACTGCTATCAAGAAGCTTCTAGTCTTGACCTTCCCAACCCTTCTGATTTGCTCCTGCCCCTGACATTTGCAGAGCAGGCTGTCAATTATGGAGGATAAACACTGACCCAGCCAGTACCATACCCAAAATGAGGTTCTCATCATTGGGATCAAGTGTCAAAACAGGAGGCTCCAAGAGCCGGGGCATGGCCTGGGCGTCCCAAATGATATTGTCCTCCCAGCGTCCATACACTAACTCCTCATTGTCAATGGGAAAAATGGAGTACCAAGGTTTGTCATCATCCAGGGTTGCTGCAAAACCTAGTCAAAACACGAGGAAACAATAACAAACAAAACATTTATGCCCCCTTCAATTCTAGCAAAGGGAAAAGGAGCAATGCTAGTAGTTACTCATGTGGCTACTGAAAAGGAACCTAGTGGATACAGTGTATTTTAAAAAATGTTGCAGACAAAAATGTTCACTGCAATGTTTTTTTATAATAGTCAAAATTTAAACAGCTAAGTGTTTAATAATGGACTGATTAAATAAATTATGGTAATAAATGATATGGTAAAATATGCTAACAATAAATGTAGTAAAATATATTATATTTAAAATACAATAATTATTGGTAAGTTATGAAAACATCCATGTATGACTGCTATGTAACTAATAAAGTGTTTAGATAGATGCGAACGAAAAAGAAAAAAAACTATTTCTTAGATTTAAAAGACATTTTTGGTTTTCCTCTGAATGTAAAAGAAATCCAGATTAACTCAATAAAATTTGGAAAATACAGGAAAGGTATAAAGAAAACTGCAAAGCTGTTTGTGATCTTACAAACTAGAAGGAACCACTGTGAATCCCACAGTATATTCCCTTTTAGTAAACTTTCTATTTATATAGTGTTTTTTTCTTTTTCACTTATGCAAACAGGGTATCAAATATGCCACATCATATCTGGGTTTTTTTTTCCTTTTAAAATGAGTTTCCCATGTCATTAAACATTGATAATCTCTAGATGGTAGGATTACCAGTGATCTTTGACACTGTACTGTACCTTCAAAGTTTTCTACATTAAGCATAGCATACCTTTTTTTGAGTGTCCACGTCTATTTAAGGAGGAAAAAAGCAAATTCTAGAATGATAAAGATAAACGGTCTTTGAAAACAAAAGTAGACTGTAAAGAAAAAAGCATTGTTACAGTTCAGAAAGATCTTTTTTTAAAATTTTTATTTATTTATTTATGGCTGTGTTGGGTGTTTGTTTCTGTGCGAGGGCTTTCTCTAGTTGCGGCAAGTGGGGGCTACCCCTCATCGCGGTGCCTGGGCCTCTCACTATCGCGGCCTCTCTTGTTGCGGAGCACAGGCTCCAGACATGCAGGCTCAGTAATTGTGGCTCACGGGGCTAGCTGCTCCGCGGCATGTGGGATCTTCCCAGACCAGGGCTCGAACCCATGTCCCCTGCATTGGCAGGCAGATTCTCAACCACTGCACCACCCGGGAAGCCCCCCAGAAAGATCTTTAATTTCAAAGTAGTTTTCACATTTTTCTAATGAGAACCGGGAAGCCCCCCAGAAAGATCTTTAATTTCAAAGTAGTTTTCACATTTTTCTAATGAGAAATCAGAGTCCAACCTAGCTCATTAACAGTGTAAAGAAAAAACATTAAAGACTAGAATCAGGGCTCAGATTCAAAACATTTTACTGTCCCTCAGCAGCCAAGATCACAGCTAAGCCTACTTAAGATGACTGAGATGAAGGACAGTTTGTGCTGGACACTGCAGGCATAGATGCACACCTTGTTGAACATTGTAAGCCATGGCATTCCTAGTCATGCTGGAAGGAAGCCAGCCGGCCAAGCTTGCACGCTGTGGTTTTGTCCCTTTGTGTTTGACATCCTCTCCATCCCAGATGATATCATCCTCCCAATGCAGCTGTGTCACCATCAGGAAGTTTTCATCAGCCAGAAGATCAGTGCCACTGCTTTCCTCAAGTTTCCTGAAGTCCTACACAAGTAGAAGAGGAACAACAAATCCCTGAATGGTCACTCATCAGAGTTCCCACTCCAAATGCCACAACCGATACATCAAATGTGGTCCCTGACTTGAGAGAAGAACCTGATAACAAAGGGGTATCTGCCTCCTCCCCCTCCTAGTCTGGCGCAGCACTCATCTCACAAACAGAATCCTTGCAGTGGGGCCAAGTTGCCAGGGTGATATACCACACCAAACAAAAGGCTTGGACACCTCAATCTCCCACCAAGGAAACCCTACCCAGTGTCTCCCCAGTTGAAAAGTAAAGTAAAACTGATAGGGCTCAGGGCACAGTGATTCCTTTCTTATACACCAGTGTCACTTACCTCCATCATTCTACATTTCATCACAGGTTCAAGTTCCATCTTTCTCAGTTTGAAGCCATAGTCAAACCCACTGCCATCTTCAGGAACACCTAGCATATCATACCACAGTCTAGCAGGACCATAACGCCACTCAGCCACTCTTGGTTTGGTGTCTGTCACTTTATCTGTATCTCCAGTTGACTGGGAAAACTTGGACTCCACAGGAGCCATCATTGTGATCTGTAACAGAATAAAGTAGAAGGGGAGGAAGATATCCTGATCCCAGATGCCCTAAGGCTACAGGGAGTTAACAGGCAGGAGGGGAACTTAGAGGAGCCATAACAATGAATCTTGAACAGGACTGGAGTTCGAATGTAAACAATGCAGGTATATCATGGCATCATACTCTTATCATTCAACTTTCCTACTCATCAGTGTATCACCATCTGCCTGCCCCCAATACTTTTCTATTACAACAGGGAAGGGACAGCCACTGGGATTGAAATCATGATTACTTAATAATAATCAGCACAGGACACTGCCTGTTAAGGTATTATTTTCAATTTAGACATAAGCTAGGGAGAACTCATTTGTTCCCCTCTTAGGTCTTAATTCCAGATCTCTACTTTGCCTACTTCATCATCAGAGAGACACTGCTCTGGAGGTGGTGGTGGAGCGTAGTCATAGTTCCACAAAGATTTCTGGTTGATTTCTGATTCTACTGAGCACTCCACCTCCTGGATCTGCTCTTCCTGTATTAGTTCACGGTGCTTCTTCTTCCTCTTTCTCCGAGCACTCCGCCAAACAGATGGGACATTCTTCCCTGGTCCAAAAAGACGTAGGAAGCGTAACACCTAGAACACAAAACATGCTTCTATGTCAGAGACTCAATGTCAGATAGGAAAACCAGTAGCTCTGAGTCTGGAAACTCCCTTGAGGATTCTACTCAACTGTGAGGGAGGGATCAAGAAATGCTGAACTCGGACTTATAACATCTGCCAAGAAAGTAAAGTGTTCCTTAATAATTTGGATTAGTTCTTTTAAAACAGAAAGGACGGGCTTCCCTGGTGGCGCAGTGGTTGAGAGTCTGCCTGCCGATGCAGGGAGCATGGGTTCGTGCCCCGGTCTGGGAGGATCCCGCGTGCCGCGGAGCGGCTGGGCCCGTGGGCCGTGGCCACCGGGCCTGCGCGTCCGGGGCCTGTGCTCCGCAGCGGGAGGGGCCGCAGCGGTGAGAGGCCCGCGTACGGCAAAAAAAAAAAAAAAAAAAAAAAAAAAAAAAAAAACAGAAAGGACAATTTCTAATGAGAACTATATAAATCACTGTACTATCAATGCACAAAACTTAAAAAAAGGAAACCTTTAGATTCTACCCATTCCATATTCAGTATCTTAACAACACAACTCAGTATC
Organism: Mesoplodon mirus; assembly: GCF_964341445.2. Taxonomy (NCBI): domain Eukaryota; kingdom Metazoa; phylum Chordata; class Mammalia; order Artiodactyla; family Ziphiidae; genus Mesoplodon; species Mesoplodon mirus. The sequence continues at coordinate 60,136,525 of NC_138981.1, read as the reverse complement.
TACAAGAGGGCAGTGGTTTGCAATGTGGACATTCTCCATAGAAAGTACGTTCCCGGGCTTCCCTGGTGGCGCAGTGGTTGAGAATCTGCCTGCTAATGCAGGGGACACGGGTTTGAGCCCTGGTCTGGGAAGATCCCACATGCCGCAGAGCAATTAGGCCCGTGAGCCACAACTACTGAGCCTGCGCATCTGGAGCCTGTGCTCTGCAACAAGAGAGGCTGCGACAGTGAGAGGCCCGCGCACCATGATGAAGAGTGGCCCCCGCTTGCCACGACTAGAGAAAGCCCTCGCGCAGAAACGAAGATCCAACACAGCAAAAATAAATTAATTAATTAATTAATAAACTCCTACCCCAAACATCTAAAAAAAAAAAAAAAAACAGTACCTTCCCAGGACGAAATTCTGGGAAAAGTTCTGTGACACTCGGCAACAGCTTGGTGGCATCATGCTGCATAATCCCAGCCAATGGTAGGGTCAGCTTTCCATCCTCTGATTCTGCCTGTGTTGCTTCCTGAAGTCCCATCTCAGATTCTGAGTCAGAGGAACTACTGAAGTCCACTTTCTCTGAGGCCAAAGAGGAAGGGGCAATGATGGAGGGCAAGATGATGCCTTCTCCATCCTCAGACACTGCAACAAGGAAGAGAAACCCCTTTGGCATGTAACTGTGAGCATATTTCCTCAAATTCAGCCAACACCCACTCTAGGCTTAAGCATGGCTCAATGGCAGGGGATACAGTTCCAAGCACCCAGATTACTAGTAGGCAACCCAGAAAACTCATTCCAACTCATTATCTCCCACCATCCCCAACTCACCTTGTACCTGGTACCCTGGGGTTGTGATAAGAGAAAACAAACACTATTACTACATTTACTACTTTCTGTAAGTATATTAGGTTAAAGAAATGTGACCAATAGAAAAATTACATAACACTTTTATACCAGTCAGGCCTTATGTCTGATTCAGGGACCCATAAACTGGAGAGATTTTTTAAGTCCACAGGATAACAATGAAATTATTTAGCATAAAATAACATCTATGCCACAAAGTTACCAAATGCTACTTAGCCTGCAGACTAAAAAGGAAATGGCTTAAAACTCTAATAGGAGACACTTAGGTTGACATAAGCCTCAAAATACAGGAGATCAAAGACACTGCTCTTCCCCAATCTTCTAGCCTAGAACAGGGTTACTTACTGCTGTTGCGGACATAGGAATAGGTGAGATGATCATTAAAGACCCTGCCTTTGAAATCTCTGATTCTGACAGCTGGCTCTAAATGATTTATACACATTCTAGATGCCTTCCTATTTAATCATTTCTTTTAAAGAGAGTCATCTAAACAGGTAGTTTCCAAATACCAGTACAGATCAGTTGCATCAGAAATTACTTGGGGGAATTCTCTGAAATCCCTGAGCTCTACCTAAGATCTTCTGAATCAGATTCTCAGATTTTTAAGACTCGAGGTGATTCTGATGGGCAGCCAGATTTGAGAACCACACTGACCTAAACTACTTTTTCTTGAGCGCTTGTTAAAATACTCTTGTCAAATGTTTTAAAAATAAAATTTCCCTTTAATACTGAAATTTGAAAATTGTATGAATCACTTCTAGAAGTTGCGTCCTTTCCTAGCAGCTTAATTTTAATAGCTCACTATGAGCATGCCAAAAATTTGGACCAGGAATGGAACTTGCTCCTTAGACAAAAATAGACAGTCTCTACTTACCACCAGTAATAGCATCCTGGTCCTTATCCTTCTTCATTGGTCCTGGGGGTGGAGGTGGAGGAGGCATCAACTTGCAATCAATGTCTTCACAATCAGCATCATAGTCATCCTCATCATAATCTAATAAAACCAAGAAAGTGATCTCCTCAATATCCAGAATGTCACACAACAGCCTTGAGCTCCCTTGTCGTTCAAGAATTTAAAGCACCACATGAAGAACTAGGCAGATGCCTTGAGAACACACAAGAGATGCAGCTTCTGCCTTCAGAAAGAGATGACACCATATCGCCAAGTGCTGTTAACACCATGTATATCTCACACAGGAATTTAGGAAGCTCCCAAGAACTGTTTAAAACCTTCGCTCCTTCTCCTGGTCAAACCCTGTTCCTTTATTTTCATGCTACTCAATCTCATAACTGAATTTAACATTCTTCTTTCCTCTGTCAGCTTAAGACTGGACTTTTTTCTCACCTCCCAAGTCTCTGACACATTTTTTTCTGTCTACCTTCTGTAGTCTGTTATTCTTTTCACTACCCTTTAACCAGTGGCATCACTCAATACTTAGTCCTGAACACTCTGCTTTTATTCCTCTATACACTCTCCATTCCCTTTCTAAAGAATCACCTTTATCCAGACTAAACTCAAATCTGTTAAGTCTTGCCCTGACTTAGCCCCTCTACAATTGCATGTTCTGCTGCCTGAAGAGCTTTTCCATTCATATATTCAACAACCGCGTTCCGTATCACACTGAAATATCCTTCAACTCTTTTAAATTCCCTTTTGTTACTATCAATACCTCCTCCATCCTCATTTTCCCAGCTTATGATTTTAGCCTCCTGTCTCCTTCATCAATCTCTTACCCCCAACACACCTTTTCCAATCAATCATTAATAGTAGTCATTACAGCAACTTCTATTCACTGAGCTCCCATTATGTGCCATGTACATTTAGCTATTTTATCTAGAATCCTCCCAATAATGCTACAGAGTAGGAATTATTCTGAGATACAGAAGCGAAGTGACTTAGGGTCATACAGTTTTAAGTGACAAGGTCAGAATTCAAGCCTGGTTTAACAACAAAGTGTCTTTCCAACACGCTTCCTCACTCACCAAGTCCTACCGATGTTTTATCAGCAACTCTCAAGTCTGACCCTGCCTATCATTTTCCACAATTGTCACCCTACTCCAGACCTTGATAACTTTTGATAACTTTACATCTAGCCCACAAGAACTGTCTCCAAGTTAGTCTGCCCCTTCACCCTTTTTCTAATCAAAACCCCAAAGCAACAAGCATCACTTTTCATTTTCACTTAGGAAGGAAAGACAACTAACATTTATGGAGCATCCACCATGACACTGTTCTATGTAGGTGTTTTCATACCATGTGATAATGAACTTGAATTCCCACCAAAGTCCTATTAATGAGGTAGGTATTAATACACTTATTGCAGAAAGAAAACTGACGGATTATTACAAATGAGAAATCCAAGCCTCAGAGACTGAGCAACTTTCCCAGGGTCAAACTAAATATGGAGGTGGGACTTGAACCTATGACATTCTGACTCCAAAGTCCATCTTCTTTTCATTATACCATCCTGCTTCTTACTCAACAATCTATATCAGTTTACAATTCTTTATGGCAGCAAACCCCAAGTAATGCGTACATAAAGGTGCTGTCAAGTTGCTCTATGGTTGGTTCTTACTATTTGGTGTATGTTTTCCACTCCTTCCAAGAAAACCTGCTGGCCAATTCCCCCCACACTACTTGCTTATTTCTATCTCCAAACCTTTATGCAAGCCATGTTTACAAACCACAATACCCTGCTGCGTCCTCTTCATCAAACCTTATCTTTCAAAATTTTGCTCAAAATTCACCTCCATGAAGCCTCTTCTAATGACCTCCATCTACTTCTAATTATTCCAAAGAAACACCCTTGTCAGTCAAGCCGTGTGAAGGGGCCAATGCCAGGGAAGGAGGAAGCTAAGGGTATAGATGAAGGTACCCTCAGAGGACAAGAGAACTTGGCAATGAGCTTCCCACAGTACTGAGACTCTATCAAATACAGCATCCTCCTTTTCCAGGAGGCCAGCTCACACAACCCAACTAAGAACCCCCACCTATCCTCTTCCTTACCATCCCTAGCCAAGACAACAAATCCAAAACTGAAAATTACAACAAGCCCTGAAAAATCAGATCTGCTACCACCTCCCCCTCAGCCTAAGTCAGGGTGCTCAAACAAATAGTTATGCTACTTGACTTAGCTAGTCTGGCAGCCCTTCAAAATTAAGTATAACACTCTATACAGAAATATGAGCTGGCAACTGGTTTACGTCTCCTTATTATGAATAATTATGTTTTGCATTCATTTATCTCACCTTCCCCAAATGATAACAATATCCCTGAAAGTAAGGTCTGTATCTTCTATTTTTCTAGGTTACTTCTTGTGCATGTGGTGCAGTTAATTCTCTTTATATAAGAAGCACCCAGGGCTTCCCTGGTGGCGCAGTGTCCTGGTGCCGATGCAGGGGACACGGGTTCGTGCCCCGGTCTGGGAGGATCCCACATGCCGCGGAGCGGCTGGGCCCGTGAGCCATGGCCGTTGAGCCTGCGCGTCCGGAGCCTGTGCCCCGCAGGGGGAGAGGCCACAGCAGTGAGAGGCCCACGTAACAAACAAACAAACAAAAAAAAAAAAAAAAAAGAAGCACCCAAATATATTAACTGGCTCTGAAGAAACTAAGTTCAGCTCTTTACTAAGGTTTTATCTATACTTCTCAGCAGCCTGAAATCTAATTCAAAGAGGTGGATAATGAATAAACAGTGAACAACTTCATACAAAAGTCCCAAACAGTGAAAGGTAGTATAGGGCAGTGGAAAGAATGAACTAGGATCAGTAAGTCTAGGTTCCAGACCACAAAGCCGAGCTCCTCAAAAATCAGAAAATGGATTTTATTATCTTTGTACTTTACTATCACAGTTTATAACACATAACGGGTGCTCAATGCCTAATAAACTGAAATGCTGAATTAGTCAAGGTCTGCCACTAGTAACTACAGAACTTTTGATGAAGTTCCACATTTTATTAAAGTTTTCTGAAGTTCCAGGTTTCCATATCTATGATGAGCTTAAGAATAAATAATCACTAAAACCCTCAAACTCTGACATTTTGATTCTATAATGTAGCACCTTATACCAGGAGGAAAACCTATGTTGTGAGCAAGCATTAAGCGCACTGTGTCGGCATACAGGTAGTGAGTGATTAACGGAAGCTGAGCCGATAAATACATGTGCTCGTTTATATACAACATAGCATACTTAATCTTTCTTGAACTACCAATTCCTTGAGGGCAAAGACTGAGTTTAAATAGCATCTAAAACAGTACTGTGAACCCCATAGGTACTCAAATACCAGATGATAAGGAGAAAAGAATTATCATCCTTATTTGGCATTCACCAAGAATTTGGGACTAACCAGTATGAGGAATAAAAGCCTGAGTATAGTAACGCTGCCCCAGAACACAAAAGAGGACAGCAGCTACTTGGAACTGAGCTGACAAAGGGAGAGAAGCAAAGACATAAAGAGCAGAAACAGTGACAGAAAGCCTGGATAGAAACAAACTGGACTACACAGCAAGAAAATGTACTGGAGTGCTCTTACTGATGGCACCAAAGAATCACCTGCATGGCAAAGGGGCTGCAAGGTCCCCATTGTTTGCTGGTATCTTCGGCTTTCATCTTCTGCTACTTCATTAATGTCTGAATAGTCCACAGCATCTTCTGTACTCCTGATCCATCCTATAAATAAAAGGTGGGGGGGTAGATCTAAACAAAGAGCAAGAAACTTTCACTCCCTTAGATAATTCCCATTGAAAAGTACATGTACAGTAAGTGGCTAGCCTCCTCCCCCACCTTACTCCCCATGACCCAGACTTCACCTTCATCATTTACGAGGGCACCGTCAATCCCAATCAATTCTTCATTTGCTGTGAGTTCAGTGATCAGGGTGCCCAGACCCAAAGCCCCCAGGCCTGCCAGGTGCTTCTTACACTCCTGAAAGAGAGACAGCACCAGAATCAAAGACAATACCTAAGTTTCCCACACCGCAAGGCTTATTTCCCAGATCCACGACAAAGCTATAAATCCATCTGAAAAACGACTCGGCAGCGTGCTAAAAGCAGCATCACGTCCGAGAACTGGAAAGTACATCTTCCACTAAACTCCACATTGATCAACACATCATGTCCAATTTCATCACCATCCTTTAAACTAATGTAAGGAAAGATTATTCAAGGAACCCCCACCAAGACTAAATAAATGGAACAGCAGTTGCCTGAATAAAGGCTAAGGAAACTGAGGTCATTCTGATCAGAGAAAGCAAGGCAAGAACTTTACTGCTGTCATTATTGTGTGTTGCAGAGAATGAGGAATATTGGTCAGTATTTTCTCCGTGAGGAGACGAACTTAAATGAAGATAGGTAAGTGTCAGGCACAAGAAACTATTTCATGAATGTCAGTGAACGGTGGGAAAACTATGTAAGAAGTGCACTGGGACCAGAAGGGGTCTGCCCTGCATGATTTGAACACTGGCTGTTCTAAGAACTGGGACCTGAACCACGTGATTTGGTGCAGGTCCTGTCCTCTCGCTCTAGAGCCACCTCTAGTCAGCGATGGCACAAACGCAGTTTCAAGAATCTCCAAGGTTCTCGTAGCAAAGGTTTGAAAGCACTCTCACTAGGCTAAGCTGCTATTTTTCCATCTATCTAGCTCCAAAGCCACCCATATCAGCTGATGTCCCAGAGCTTGCCTACTCTTCTCTCGTCTCCACCATCGCCCAAACTGAGCCCCCTCGCTCTCCGTTACTGCACAATCTACTAGCATGGCAACCTCTTCTCTGGTCCCCTTCGCGTACGTTAAGTGCGCCCTCTTTTTCCGGTTCCTAAGACCACTCAACTCTCCTCACTCCACCTTTTCCTTAGCCGATCCACCCCCAGCCCTATCCCCACGCCCACCCCCTCACATCATCCAAGACGCTTTCCCCCTCCAGCTGCCCGGCTCCATTGATGTTGCCGAAAAGGAAACCGGTTAAAGAAAATGGGCGGCCTCCAGCGGAATCTTCATCGCTGTCCGTATCTGACATGATGGCGGCAGCGCTGCTGGCAGCCGCTTTGGAGAACAGCAAATCCCAGTCTTGCCCCATATGCCGGAAACAACGTGGCCCAGAAGTGATTCTCATAGTTCAGTGACTCTACCAGGCCCTACCGGATACGGAATAAAGAAAAAGAGAACCGGAAAGGCCGCCAGTCCTACGAGAAAGGAGAATTGTGTAACAAACTCCAGGAGGCTTTTGATTGGAACACGTGACGAGGAGGCTGGATCTGTGAAAAGAGGTTTTTCGGTCCCGCCCCCTTCCGCTTATCTAAGCAGGAGCTGTCTCAGTGCACGGGGGAAGAGCGTGCTTCCTAGGTCACGTGATCTACGTCCTACGTAACCACGCCACAGGACACGGAAGTAAAGATTAGAACCGGTTTTTCTTGTCTGTGTTGTCTCCTCCTGTACTGTTTCGATCCGAAGAGAAACTGGCAGTGTGACAAAGGTACCTTTGCAGTTAGTTGTTTTGAATTGACATTTACCCTTAGAAATGGATTTCTTCCCCCCTTTTTTTTTGCGGGAAATGTGAAAGTAAAAGATAAGTAAAACGAACAGGCGACCCTTCACCTAGATTCACAGTTTTAACATTTTGCTAGGTTTTTTTTCCTGAACCATTTAAAAGTGGGTTACAGATATCGTGATTCTTCACCCCAAAAAATACTTTTTTCTACACAACCACAATACCATTTGCACATATTTAAAACTTAACATTAATTCAATATCATTTAACATACAGTCCGTATTTAAATTTCCTCAATTGTCCTAATTGGAGCATTTTACATTTCAATCCGGGATCCACTCAAGGTTCAAGCATTGTATTTGTTTATCTCCCTTTAGTCTCTCAATCCAGAATCCACCAGCATTTTTCTTTGTGTTGCATGACACTACGTATTTGGAAGAATCCAGGGAAGTTGTCTTGACAATATTCTATATGCTGAATTCGTCTAATCTTTTCTTCAAAGTGATTCCAGTTAAATATCTTACCGGTCATCAGAAGGCACAATGTCAGGTTGTCCCAATGTTGGTGATGCTAAATTTGATCACTTCAAAAAAGTGGTGTCCACCAGATCTCTCCATCGCAATGGCACATTTTTCCTTTTGTATTAGTAAATAACATATGGGGTGGTACTTTGAAATTCTGTGAATATTCTGTTCCCTATCGCCCTTGCACCCAAAGGTTTTAGCATCCGTCGATGATCCTTGCCTGAATCATATTGGAAGAGTGCAAAAGGGTGATTTTTCTAATTCTTATTTCCTTCTACATTTATTAACTGGACTTATTCAGTAAAGAACTTTCCCTTTTCTTATCTCCTTTCTTGTATTTTTATTTTAATGTGTTACAATCTAACACCATCATTATCCTTTTTGATCCTCAAACTGTTACAAATTTGTCCAATGGTTACCACTTCACTCTGGCTCCTGTGTCCTTTTGACATGACCCATGACCCCAATTAGTCTTTGAGCACTTCCTTGCTTTTTGGCACAAGATGTTCCAGGCTCACTCTGTGCATTCCCTGTCCTGGATCTGATATAAGCCATTTCTCCAAGGAGCCCTGGTTCCTTTTAGTGGGGAATGGTGTTTAGAAACTGGGGCATCGGGACTTCCCTGGTGGTCCAGCGGCTAAGACTCCGCCCTCCCAATGCAGAGGGCCCAGGTTCAATCCACATGCGGCAACTAAGAGTTCGCGTGCTGCAGCTAAAGATCCCGCACGCCGCAACGAAGATCCCGCGTGCCGCAACTGAGACCCGCCACAGCCAAATAAATAAATAAATATTTTTAAAAAAAAACAAAACTGGGGCATCATTGCTTGTAGGCCCTTTCAGTGGAGAGAGAGAAAAAATTTTAAATGAATGAGTTTATACTAATACCTTCGATTCAAATCTAATACCACAGGGTTCTCCCTCGCCATTCCCCATTTCATATTTGTATCTTGCTTCTCTTACAATGAAAACTCTGGTTCCTAACACCAATATATTACTCTTTTCAGAATTACAAACCAATACCACTACCAACAATTAACCTAAGTTCAGAAGTGCTTTGCAGTTTTCTGTCCTTAGACTATATCCTATTAAAAATTACGTGAATCTTTTTTTTTCCTCTGTGGAGTTGTTTCCGTTTGTATTCAACTTTAGGATTTGCTTTTATTGTCCTTTTTAATAAAAAGGATAAAAATTTTATAAAATTTTTATTTTTAAAAAATGTAAACTTTTACATGGTTCAAAGTCAAAACTATATAAAAAGCTATTTCCAGAGAAGTCTTGTTCCCATGCCTATGCTCTCTGCCCCATTGTCACCCACTCTCTGTAACCATTTTCATTAATTTCTGGTTTATCCTTCCTGTGTTTGTTTTTTTCAATTGAGGCGTAATTGACATTAACATATTAGTTTCAGATGTACGGCATGATTCACTATTTGTATTTCCTGTTTCTTTTTGCAAATATATGCAAATGAGTATGTTCTTATCTCTTCTTTTTCATTATATACCCATGTATTGTTTGATTCCGTTCATATGAAATGTTCAGAAAAGACAAAGATTAGTGGTTGCCTAGGGCTGGGGGTGGGAATGGGGATTAACCGCATGAGGGATCTCTTTGGGGTGATGGAAGTGTTCTCAAACTTAATTTTGGTGATGGTTGCATGACTCAGTAAATTTACTAAAAATCATTAAATTGTACACTTGAAACAGGTGAATTGTACAGTATGCAAATTATACCTCAATAAAGCTGTTTTTAAAAAAACAAAAAACATGGTTTTGCACTTCTTTACTCGTGCACTTACTAGTGTACCAGCGCTATTTACAGTTGCCAGCCAGGATGGGGGGGGTTCTTTGTGGTTTTTTGGGGGTGGGAGGAGATCGAACCCACTCTCTCAGCAGTGAAGGCACAGAGTCCTAGCCACTGGACCACCCACCAGGGAATTCCCTAGTTCATTTTTATAACAAACGGGAAGGAGATTTTTCTGATGTAACTGGAAGAGGCAAAAAATATTAAATGATATGTCTTATCTTCACAACCCAGCCCCTAGCAGTCAAGCCTGTAACACAGTAGGAGCTTGATAATTGTTTACTGAATGTAGTGTAATAAGTGAGGAAAATCACCAACAGGGAACTAACTGGTCTGTCATTATTGAAAACCAGGAAATGAAGCTAAATCCTGGGGATGAATAGGTAGGGGGTGGGCAGGAACTAGACAATCAATGGTTAGCAGGGCAGACAGTTCCTTACCCTGATTATCTGATGTAGAGAAATAAGCACAGCTACACATAGGTGCCATGTGCAATATGACAATTATAGTTATTTCATCCTTTGCAAGCTGAAAAGCATTTAGAAACCACTCAAAGCAAAGGGGTGGTGGTGAGGAATTGCTTTGATTTTTAGAAAGCAATGGACCCAGTAAAATCAGAAAAGTTTATTACCATTCCTTATGAATAATTTAAAAGTGATATTAGCATGTTAGTCTTCATACAAATTCCTTTCAAGTATAAAAACCAAGATGTCAGTGTATGCTTAAGACTATTAAATCAGACCAATACAAAACCACTCTCTCAGACTTGTGGATCACACCTCCATTTATTAGAGGACACAAATTTGCCCAAACCAAACCCAGGCTTACATTTGGGAATTTGCGAGGCAAAGGGAGAGCAGGAGGCACTATTAAATTAAAAGCCAACTTAAAAGATTTCAGTAGCTAAATAGAAAGTTCCCAGAGACCCAGGTGACAGCCATGTTTCTAACCCCTTTGAACCATGAAGTCCTGTGAGCACCCAAGGTGGCATCAAGCAGAACATCCTGAGACTGGAATACACTTTCATTTGGCTGCCTTTGGGAAAACCCAGTGACTCTACCCAAGGGCAGTGGGCACAGTGCCCAGAAGCCAGTTGACTTCTACGGTGGCCACGTTACTGTAACAGCAGCCCCACTTTCCAAAGTGCTACTGGGCCTTAGTAGAGGAGGTCCACCCTCACCCTCTTCCAGTTGACTCACTTCTCATATAGAATCCCTGCCACCCCCAGGAGGCCCTGAGTCACACACTGGAAAATAGATACAGTACATTGGACCTGAGACAGAAGGCAAGCGCTGGACAACAGTATTCATCCTGGATCCTCCACAGCTTTAGACAATCAGCAGTGTAGAAATATACACCAATGAAGTACTATGTGAAGTGGAGGGTACAGTCATGAAGGAAAAAGAAAAGAAAACACTAGTCCAACGTGAGGGAAAGGGCAACCAGAAGAAAAGGAGGAAGAATACAGAATTTACATAATCATTTTTAGAAAATATTTATTTATTTATTTTGGCTGCACCGGGTCTTAGTTGAGGCAGGCAGGCTTCTTAGTTGTGGCAGGCGGGATCTAGTTCCCCGACCAGGGACCAAACCTGGGCCCCCTGCATCGGCAGCGCAGAGTCTTACCCACTGGACCACCAGGGAAGTCCCTACATAACCTTTTATCTTCTATTAATACTTGATATTTGACCTCCAGGTTCCAGGTTCTCCAAGAGTAGGGTTGCCAGATTTAGCAAATAAAAATACAGGATGCCCCATTATATTTGAATTTCAGATAAACAGCAAATAATTTTTTAGTGTAAGCGTGTCCCAAATATTGCATGGAACACACTTATACTAAACAATTATGGTATTTTATCTGGCAACCCTATCCAGGAGGTTCAGTTAGCCTGAGGTTACTCTGATCATATCCCGTCAAAGAGCAACAGCAAGATGATCACAGAGTGAAGCTCAGGCACTCCACCCACCCCAAGGGGAGGTATGTGTTCCTTTCAGCTCCATTTCCCAAACTCTCAAAAATCCCATGCTATTCTGGCAGGGTGAGAGGATATGTGCACGGTGGAGTTGTCAACCACTATTTGCCAGGTAGAGAAGTTAAGGTTTCCTTCCATATCAAATGAAGAAGGTCAAAAATACAGCTAGGGAGAAGGAGCAGCAGGCCTGCTAGGATATGGAATCTGAATCCTTCCACCCCGAGAGAAGGCTGAGCAACTCCAGCAACACCACCACAAGGGCGATGACAGCCCTGCGGCCTGGAAACCCAACGTACCCCAGCTCTCTTGGAGCAACCTCAAAAGGCACACAGGGCTGAACACACACACAGGGAGATACACAGAGGCAGGAGGAACAGGAAGAGAGCAAGGTAGTCTTTATAGTAACTCAGAGGAATGACAGCAGAAGAGAAGTATCAGAGGGAATCACAGAATCCCCTGACAGTGACTGGCAGGACATTTTATTTCGTTGGTCGTTTCATTGGTTTTATTTAGGGGGTTAATCTTCAGTGGTCTTTCCTTCAAGCGGAAGGATGATGAGAGAAAAAAGAGCCACACAGAAGCCTCAGAGACACAGCTCTTCAGAGGGACTGTTCATTACACATCACCATGCCTACTGTGCTAGCAGAATCCAAGAGCAGATCTGAACATCAGATTCCACAGCCAATATACTATCGTGACTAAGTGCCAAACCCACCTCCTGAGGATGGAAGAGGAACCAATAACAAGGCCATGGCTGGTAAACATTCCTGTCAAAGGCATGAAGAGGGAAACAGCACAAAGAACAGGACCACATTATGCTTTTTTCAGTCTCCACCATGAGCATTCCCAGTCCCTTGTAATCCAGCATCTCTGAAACTGTGTTCCCAGAGATGTTAATAGGTGTTGCATGGGGCCAAAAAACAAAAGTTCAGTGAAATAAGTTTGGGAAATATTGCATACTTATTAAGTTATAACTTCCTGCAGTAGAAGAGGAAACTATCCGGCATTATTTAAATCACTGGTCCCTGCCTTATTTGACCAGAGAACCCTTTTAAGAAACATCTATTACCATCTCACAGAACTCTAGAAATGCTGCTTAACCATTATTGCAAAAATATCTCCTCTCAAGAATGGAAAGAGCATGTCAACATTGGGAACACCTAGGAATCACACATAAGATGGTTTCCAAATATTAGTGTATCAGAAAGCTTAAGGCAATGATTTGAAAACTTATAGAACCTTGTCCTTCTGTGAGGCACTTGCTCAACGGTAAATACAGCCAGGAACGCTGAAATTAGATTTCAAACAGCCAAGCAAAAGCCTACAAACAACAGTGCTAGGCTGCTCTGCTTAGTCGTGGCCTGGCCAGGACAGAAAACAACGGCACTTGGTGGCATCTCCTCTTACCACTTCGACAGGAGAGACACACACACTCTCACTCTCTCAAACTTCCTCCAAAAGGTTCAGACCAAACTTCAAAGCAGCCAAGTGCAAACTAGCCTCTCTTTGTTCCTCCAAAAGCTGAATAACCTGGAGTCTAGGGTTTCCAGGGGAAGAGATAAGTGGCTCACGCTGGCATTGTTAAATGCTGTCAAAGGAATTCCCCCTTATTCTCCTTAGGTGCAGTCTCCAAGCAGCACCCCCAAAGCTATAAGAGGACACACTTCTTGCTGTTCTTCTTTGTGGCAGGGTAAAGCACAGCCCGGACAGCTTCTGAAAATACCTCATGGACCCCATCCTGCATCAGGGCTGAACATTCCAGATACTTCACAGCCCCCACCTGCTTAGCCAGGGAAGTGCCTTGCTGAGGAGTTGTGGGCACTAGGCTCTGTTCCTTCAGCTTCTTCACTGTCTCAATGTCACTTCGCAGGTCCCTCTTGGTGCCTACCAGCAAAACAGGTACATTGGGGCAATGATGGGAGACCTCTGGGTACCACTTATGCCTCACATTGGCATAAGAAGATGGGTTGCCAATGGAAAAACAAATGACGAAGATATTGGTCTGGGGGTAGGAGAGTGTTCGCAGTCGGTCATACTCCTCTTGGCCAGCTGTGTCCCACAGGTTCAGGCTGACGATCTGGCCGTCCACAGATGTCTGGGCACTATAGTTGTCAAAGACAGTAGGGATATACTCCTCGGGAAAGGCGTTTGTTGTGTAACTGATGAGGAGGCAGGTCTTACCTACAGCCCCATCTCCCACAACCACACATTTAATTGTCTGCATTCTTCCCTTGGAGTCCTACGGACAAGAGAGAAAGAAAGAATGTTCACAGACGTCTGGTTAATTTAGGGAGCCTAAGCCATATAAACATTTCTCTCTGAGGAGAAAGAAAGGAGGTGAGACCCCCCCACCGCCACCGCCACTTGCCTGGCCTCTTAACACTATGGAAGAGTCAGCTGTGAAAGGTTGCAGAGGGCAAGAATTCTTACCATGGAGTCCATGGACTGCTAGAGGATAAGCTTCAGTAGATTCTAGAAGCCACCTCTGCAGTTGTGTGCAATATTATGTGCATAAGGAAATTTTTCTGGAAAGAAGATCCAAAGCTGTCATCAGACTCTCAAAAAGGACTGTGAGCCCAACAAGATAGGTATTTATGTTGCAGTATCGTCATAAGGTCTGCATATACAATATCAAAGGTTCTAAAATATAGCAGATGCTAAATAAATGTTAACTAATTAAAAAACAAACAAAAAAAATGGTATAGAAAGAAGGTTCCCAAGGTTGAAACGAAAGGAAACACGTCTTTTACTTTGGGTCTGTGGCTATAGACTCAGCAAAGTCTATAAAACTCAGCACTGTTTTCTCTTCCTGAAAAACAGTGACATCATAATATTGGAGAGAAAGGTAGGCCAGTCAGACTCAGCCATATAGAGAAGTGGCTGAGTCCAGACTCTGAAGTCAGACCTCCTGGAGTCGAAAACCAGTCCTCTCTTTTCCTAAGCTTTGTGAAACTCGGGCAAGTTTTTAACCTGAAGCTTACATGAAAGAATGCATGTGCTGTACTTATTAGTGCCTGCCACATAGGAAGTACTCATTAAGTGTCAGAAGCTACTATGACTTCACAGAAATTACTAATGTGCCGGGGAAGGCAAAAGTTCTATAATGTGAGTACAATGCTAGACAAACCAGGGGGTCTCACCCCTTCCGACCTTATCTGAGTAAAACTACAGGTCATAACACCACTATATTCTCGTCAATTTCTTCATGAATCAAGTATTTGCGAGTTAATGGTACAACACAGATGATCCCCAAGGAGCATGTTTACTATGAGCTCCCATGTCTGTATCCCCTTATTAATATTCTGTCAATGCCCTACTGTGTCAGTGCCTCCACAGCACTCCATTTTCTTTAGCTTCTTAACTAGTACCCTAGTTTCAGACCCGATCCTCACAGCATTAACTTCAAGTGTCCGAACATGGAGGAAAGGGGACACATTATCATATGTATTTGATTATGGAAAAAAATTTGAGAATCAATTAGTTTCTTACCTTGGGAGTGTGGGGGAATAGACACATTCCCCCATCCTGCTGTTTTATTAGCTAAGGTCTACATTAGGTCCATATCGTAGACAAAAACCAGACAAAACAAAACAGCTCACTTTGGGTCAAGGTAAAAAAAAGTTGGCCTTCTCAGCATGCTTCGCACAGGCCCGCTAGGGGTAGCTCTCTCCTCACACAGCCAGCTCTGCCCAGTGAGGCGTTCCACCTAGAAGCCTTCCTTTCTTTGGCACAGGTCCCACAGCTAAAAGTCCAGAGCCTGATTCAGCTCTAGTAGGCAATCATCCCAGAAGACTCACTGACCATAGCTGTCTTTTTCCATCTAGGAATACGCATGAGGATCAAACACACAAGGTCAATGGAAACAGGGCAAAGTCACCACCACACTCCTTGAGAATAGCCTTCCTTGATTTTCCCAGTTTGGATTAATTTCTTTTGCCTTTGATAGCAATCACTGCCTGTACAACTCACCTTCCCAGCTGCCTCTAGGTATCACCCGGTGTCTCTGCTCAAAGTGACAATAGTGCATCTGAGAGGGTTGCTGAACCAGAGCAAAACTCTTAGGCACAAAGACCATTTTGCATCCCAAGTTCAGCTCCTCACCTCTATAACTAGGAAGAGCCATCTACACTCTTTTCTACTTGTTTACGTCTACCAGTACTCCTGGTATATATAATAAATACCAGACCTACATGATGAAATGCACCTAGAACATGCCAGGTCTGAACAAAACCAAAACATCCTCACCTATAGCAAACTCTCAAAGAAAGGGAAGGTTCAGCAGAAGCGGGGCGGGGGGGGGGGCTGCTTTGTACAGTTGACTCATTCATTCAGCCCACATATTCATTATACGATTTTCTCTGCTTGTGTGTATATTTGAAATTCTCCATATTTAACAAGTTTAAAAATAAGACTAAAAAGTATAATCCAAAAGAACTGAAGACAGGATCTCAAAGAGATAATTGCCCACCCATGTTCATTGCATCATTATTCACAATAGCCAAGAGGTGGAAGCAGCCTAAATGTCCATCGATGGATAATGGATAAAGAAGAAAAAAAAAATATATATATATATATATATGTATATATAATTCAGCCTTAAAAAGTAAAAGGAAATCTTTTCATACACTACAACATGGATGAACCTTGAAGACATTATGCTAAGGGAAATAAGCCAGTCACAAAAAGCCAAATATTGCATGATTCCACTTATATGAGGTATATGAGGTATCTAGAATAGTCAAATTCATAGAAGCAGAAAGTAGAATGGTAGTTGCCAGGGGCAGGGGGAGGGGGAAATGGGTAGTTGTTTAAGGGGTACAGACTTTCAGTTTTTCAAGATAAAAAAATTCTAAAGATCTATCGCACAAAAATGTGCATATAGTTACTGTTACTGTACTGTACACTTTAAAATGGTTAAAAATACTAAAAATAAAAATAATACTTTTTAAAGGGCTGGGAACTCTGAGAGAAGGCTAGGAGTTACAAGAGAGAGGCAAATATTCTGTTTATCACCAATATGAGAAAAGCTTGTTTCGTTCAGCTCCATCATCCAGCACAATGCTGTCCGGTTACAGATCACCCACAGCTTTTCCCTTATCACCATCACTATCCACACACTCTCCCAGGCACTACTATGCACAATGCACTGCTAGGAGAGACTCAAAAAAGGGGTTAAAAAAAAAAGAACGATGATAGAAGTTTATAGTCTTAGGGTAAACGTAGGACTTCTATAAAAAGGTAAACAATAATACACAGTAAAGCATGGTCCAGAGAAAAGTAAGTTGCTATGAGGAAACAAGGGGAAATTAAAAACTGAGAGCCTGTTACAGGCATTGTGTAAAATACTCTCACATATCTTATTTAAGCTTCATAGTAGCACTGTAAAGTAGACATCACCTCAGCTCAGAGATCATTAAATATGCCTCTAGGATTGGAAATTGGAAGAGGCCTGGAGCTGCAGAGACCAACACCTCAGAAGGCATTCACTTTTAACCTTGGAATTACAGTTTCTTCTAAATCTTCCATTCTCATCTGACAAAGCATCCTTCTTCACATGTACGTTTCCCAGCAGTCACTTTTCTCCGAGGTTAGAGGCACAACATAAAAGACCCCATAACTGGACTTCCCTGGTGGCGCAGTGGTTAAGAATCCGCCTGCCAATGCAGGGGCACGGGTTCGCTGGTCCGGGAAGATCCCACATGCCGCGGAGCAACTAAGCCGGTGTGCCACAACTGCTGAAGCCGGAGCGCCTAGAGCCCGTGCTCCGCAACAAGAGAAGCCACTGCAATGAGAAGCCCGCGCACCCCAACTAAGAGCAGCCCCCACTCCCGCAACTAGAGAAAGACCGTGCGCAGCAACGAAGACCCAACGCAGCCAAAAATAAATAAATTTTTAAAAAAGACCCAGTAGCAGTAAAGACAAGAATGCAGCTCAGAGTATTACTATTTCTAGCACATTCTCCCCCCGAGTCTCACCCTTTTCAAAAGTCAAACCCACTTGAAATCACTCTAACTTTCTGAAACTAAAACAATTCAGCAGAAGACCCTCATTTTTACTTACTACTTTCTGCAACTTAGTTATCTACTAAATCTGGGAAGCTTTTTCACATTGAAGACTGACTTTTTGGTTCAAGTCCAGCCAAAGACACCCCAGGGCGAAGGAAGCCATGTGAACACTCCCCAACCCGGAGCCAGGGGAGACTATCCTGCGCTTGGAAACTTAACCAGAGAGGCAATTCTAGTGACCCATCGATAGCCACCGCAAGCCCGCTCGGCCCTTCCCTCACATCCTTTCCACCGAGGGTCCTTGGTTCTGGGATTTCGGATGGACTCGTGAGCCTGGGACAGAGAGGTGCCTCACGTCGGATTCACAAATAGGAAGAGCTGGCTCGATCTCCCCCGCTATACATACAACTCATCCCACTCTCAAGTCCCTTCCATCCAAGGAGTGGCTCATATACTAAGGTAACCGTCCCGGGGATGGGGAGACTCGAGGAGAAAAGAGCGGATCAGGGGGCCGCCTGGTGTGGGGGGGTTCTCCATAAGGATTACCCAGCAAAGTAGTCGTCCTCCCGCGCTGTTGTACCGCAGCTGGTAGAGCCTCCCAGGCGTCCCTCGCTGGGCTGGGCAGGCTCGGCGGGCTCGGCGCCACATCCGGGCAGCTACCGAGTCCCGCCCCCGTCGTCAGACGCAGTCTCCACCCGGTGCCCCGTGACCTCCTGGGAAATGGAGTTCTAGCCCCCGCCGCGTGCTCTGCAAGTCACTGGCTTCTAAACTACACCTTTGGGTAATCAAGGATCTCCGGGGTCCCAGTTCCTCGGTTCGGAGGTCCCCGAGCTTCACATTTCCCGTGACAAAGTGAGGCCGCCTCCTCCTCCCCAGACCGCTGTTTTCTCCTCAAGACAAATATTAACATAAAGAGGCAGTCAGGGAACTGAAAAAGTGTTAGTAAAAACGGAGGCGATAAAAGAAAACGTGGTAGTGAGTTAAGGTAGCTGTCACCATATATTAGTTTGCATTTTCTAGAGTTTTATATAAATGAAATCATACAGTATGCACTCTTTTTTTAACAGCTTTATTGAGATATAAATTCACATACCATACAATTCACTCACTTAAATTGTACAATTAAATAGTTTTTTATATATTACATTATTAATTTTTTAAAATAGTGGTAAATATATATAACAAAATTTGCCATTTCAACCATTTTTAACTGTACAATCCAGTGGTGTTAAGTACATTCGCAATGTTGTGGAACCATCACCCTTGTCTATTTCTGAAACTTTTTCATCACCCCAAATAGAAACTTTGTACCCACTAGGCAATAGCTGCTCATTCCCCTCTTCCCACCACCCCTGAAAACCAACCTCTAATCTACTTTCTGTCTCCATGAATTCGACTTTTCTAGCTACTATTCATCTATTGCTGGACATTTGGGTTGTTTTCAACTTTTGACTATTGTGAATAATGCTGCAATGAACACTGGTGTACAAGAATATGGTTCTGTTGATTTTTCTCTATTTTTTGTTTTCTATCTCACTGATTTCCACTTTGATCTTCATTATTTTTGTTCTTTGAGTTTTATTTGCTCTTCTTTTTACTGAAGTGAAAGCTGAAGTTATTGTTTTGAGACTTCCTTCTGTTCTGATATAGGTGTTTAGTGCTTAAAAATTACCCTGTAACTATTGCTTCAGCAGAATGTCATGAATTATATAGTGTGGTTTCATTTTCATTCAGTTCAAAATATGTTCTAATTTCTTTTTTGATTTCTTCTTTGTCCCATGTGTTGTCTAGAAGTGGATTATTTTGTTTTCAAATATTTGAGGATTTTCCAGAGATGTTTCTGTTACTGATAGGTAATTTAAATTCCATTATTCATATTTTGTGTGACTTGAATCCTTTCAAATTCATTGAGACTTGTTTTGTGGCCTAGAATATAGCCTATCCTGGTAAATACTCCATGCACACTTGAAAAGAATGTGTATTTTGCTGCTATTGGGTGGACTGTTCTATAAATGTCAACCAGGTCAATTTGGTTGATAGTGTTATTTACTTCTACTATATCCTTGCTCATTATATGCCTACTCGTTCTATCAGTTATTAAGAGTATTGAAATCTCTGACTTGAATTGTGGATTTGTTTATTTCTCTTTGCAAGTTTATCAGTTTTTGATTCATGGATTTTTTTTTTTTTTGGCCGTGCCACGCAGCATGTGGGATCTTAGTTCTCAGACCAGGGACTGAACCTGCATCCCCTGCAGTGGAAGTGCAGAGTCATAACCACTGGACCACCAGGGAAGTCCATGATTCACGTATTTTGTAGGTCTTATACTAGATGCACAAGCGTTTAGAATTGTTATGTCCTCTTCATTAATTGACCCCTCTATCATTATGAAATTACCTTCTTTATTCATGGTATCTTTGCTCTGAAATCTACTTTGTCCAATATTAATATAGCCCCTCCAGCTTTCTTTTGACTAGTGTTATCATGGTACATTTTTTTTACATACTTTTACTTTTAACCTATTTGTGTCTTTGTATTTAAGGAGTATTTTTTGTAGGCAGCATACGGTTGGGTCCTGCTTTTTTTACCCAATCTGATCATCTTTACCCTGTAACTGGGGTGTTTAGACCATCTACATTTAACGTGATCGTTGATTTGTGATTGTTAGGTTTGAGTCTGTCATCTTGCTATTTGTTTTCTATTTGCCCCATCTCTTCTTTGTTCCTTTTTCCGCCTTCTTTTGGATTAATCAATATTATTTTTATTCCATTTTATCTCCTTTGTTGGCTTATTGGCTATACCCCCCCCCCTTTTTTTTTTTTTGACCACATCAAGCGGCATGTGGGATCTTAGTTCCCCAACCAGGGATCAAGCTCACGCCCCCTGCATTGGAAGCATGGAGTCTTAACCACTGGACCACCGGGGAAGTCCCTAGCTATACCTCTTTGTTTTTTTATTTTAGTGGTTGCTTAAAGGTTGATAGTGTACATCTATAAGTTATCAGTCTACCTTTAAGTGTTTATTATACCACTTCACAAAGAGTATAAGAACCTTACATTATTATACTTCCATTCTCTCTTCCTGGACCACTCGTTATGCATTCTACTTTTATCTCATGATACATTGTTATTATTTTTGTTTAAACAGTTACTTTTTTTAATTTTATTTTTTTTTGGCTGCGTTGGGTCTTCATTGCTGTGCTCGGGCTTTCTCTAGTTGCAGCAAGCCAGTGCTACTCTTCGTTGCGGTGCATGGGCTTCTCATTGTGGTGGCTTCTCTTGTTGCGGAGCACAGGCTCTAGGCACCCTGGCTTCAGTAGTTGTGGCATGCGGGCTCAGTAGTTGTGACTCGCGGACTCTAGAGCGCAGGCTCAGTAGTTGTGGTGCACAGGCTTCGTTGCTCCGCAGCATGTGGGATCTTCCCCGACCAGGGCTCGAACCCATGTCCCCTGCATTGGCAGGCGGATTCTTAACCACTGTGCCACCAGGGAAGCCCTAGATAGTTACTTTTTAATACTGCATTATTTAGAGCAGTTTCAGGGTCACAGAAAAATTGAGCAGAAGGTAGAGAGTTCCCATGATATGTCTGTTACAATCAACAAACCTACATTGGCACATCATTATCATCCAAAGTCCACAGTTTACCTTAGGATTTATTCTTGGAGTTGTGCATTCTACGAGTTTTAACAAACGTATTCACCATTATAGTATTATACAGAATAGTTTCACTGCCCTAAAAATCCTCTGTGGCCTGCCTATGCATCCCTCCCTCCCTCCTAACCCCTGGCAGCCACTGATCTTTTTACTGTCCCTTAGTTTTGCCTTTTCTAGAATGTTATATAGTTGTAATCAATCTTTAGCCTTTTCAGATTGGCTTCTTTCACTTAGTAATATGCATTTGAATTTCATCCGTGGCTTTTCATGGCTTTATAGCTCATTTATTCTTTTTTAAACATAGAGTTTATTTTTCAGAGTAGTTTTAAATTCAAATCAAAATTGAGCTGAAAATAGAGAGTTCCCATATATTCCCTGCCCTCTCACATGTACAACCTCCACCATGATCAACATCCTACACTAGAGTGGTACAGTTTTTACAATTGATAAACCTACACTGATACATTATTACTACCCAAAGTCCATAGTTTGCATTAGAGTTCACTCTTGGTGGTGTACATTCTATGAGTTTTGACAACTGTATGATGACATGTATTCACCATTATAGTATCATACAGAATAGTTTCACTGCCCTAAAAATCCTCTGTGGTCCACCTATTCATTCCCCTCTCCCCCCAATATCTGACAACTACTGACCTTTTTATTGTCTCCATAGCTTTGCCTTAGTTGGAATCATACCATATGTAGCCTTTTCAGGTTGGCTTCTTTCACTTAGTAATGTGCATTTGAGGTTCCTCCATGTCTTTTCCTGGCTTGATAGCTCATTTCTTTTTAGGGCTGAATAATATTTCATTGTCTGGATGTACCACAGTTTATCCATCTACCCACTGAAGGACATCTTGGTTGCTTCCAAGATTTGGCAATTATGAATAAAGCACTATAAACATCTAAGTGCAGGTTTTTGTGCAAACATAAGTTTTCAACTCATTTGGATAGACACCAAGGAGCGTGATTGCTGGACCATATGGTCAATTATCTTTTTAAAACAGCTTTATTGAAATATAATTTACATACCATAAATTCATTCATTCACTTTAAGTGTACAGTTAAATGATTTTTAGTAAATTTACAACATTGTGCTACTATCATCACAATCTGATTTTAATATTTAATTTTTTTTTTTTTTTTTTTTTTTTTGTGGTACACGGGCCTCTCACTGTTGTGGCCTCTCCCATTGTGGAGCACAGGCTCTGGACGTGCAGGCTCAGCGGCCATGGCTCACGGGCCCAGCCGCTCCGCGGCATGCGGGATCTTCCCAGACCAGGGCACGAACCCATGTCCCCTGCATCGGCAGGCAGACTCTCAACCACTGCGCCACCAGGGAAGCCCAATATTTAATTTTTAATTTTTTTTCATGTCTGGTTTTAAAACATTTCCATCACCCCAAAAAGATCCTTCATGCCCAGTTACAGTCACTCCCTGTTCCCAACCCCCAGGCAACAACCACTAATCTACTTGTCTCTATAAAGTTGTCTTTCCTGACGATTTGACATGAATGGGGCCACACAGTATATCATCTTTTTGTATTTGGTTTCTTCCACTTAGCATAATGTTCTTGAGTTTCATCCACAATGTAGCATGTATCAGTATTTCATCCCTTTCTATTGCCAAATTATATATTTTCTTTTTAAATCAAATATATAGACGTATAATTTATATACCACTAAATAAGCTCATTTTAAGTTTATAGCTTGATGACTTCTGACAAATGTATGCACCACGTAATTACTACCACAATCAAGACATACATTTCCATCACCCCCAAATAGTTCCCTTGTACCCCTTTGCAGTCAATCCTTACCACCCCTAGCCCCAGAAGACCACTGTTCTGCTTGCTGTCACTGAAGATTAATTATACCTTTCTAGAACTTCATATAAATGGAATCAGAGCATTTACT
The DNA here is from genome assembly GCF_964341445.2 of Mesoplodon mirus. Lineage (NCBI taxonomy): Eukaryota > Metazoa > Chordata > Mammalia > Artiodactyla > Ziphiidae > Mesoplodon > Mesoplodon mirus. Next base: position 60,113,323 of record NC_138981.1, on the reverse strand, counting down.
CTTTTGTGTCCTTTTTTTTGGAATAGGATATCTCAGATAACTGAGCAACTGCTCCAGAGAAGCATGGTTTTCAGCACAGTTTTATATCTTGTCAGAACAAAGAACATCAAACAAGTCAGGGATACATTCCTTCAGAGTTTCAAAAAAAAAAAGCAGATCAGTACATACACAGTGAGTCTCTATGGCCCTGGCACCTGGGAAGGGAGTCTTATCATTGAAGGAGTACTAGCACTGGTATCCCAACAGGGAGGCATTTAATCTTTATTTTTAATATGGACATTATTTCTGGTCAGTGTACCCTTTTCTTTAATAATTACAGCAGGTGTACAATGTATGTTTGATAGGCCACGAGCAGGTTGTTTTAGCTAGCATAAAATTCAAGTTAAATCATGTATAAGCCAGAATGACTTCCCTCATACCTCAATATGTGAAAATTTCTTTCATCACATTGTGTATGATAGCTTGATAGCTACCTTCTTAACTTGTATAAGTATTTTGGTTTTTCAAAAACCATGAGCTGCTAATCATTTTCTCAGCACAATATTTCTGAGATTTATTCATGTTGTGGGGCATAACAGTAGTTCATTCCCTTTTATTGCTTAGTAGCATTCAATCGCAAGGATATATAGCAATTTGTTTCTAGTTTGGGGCCATTATGGATAAAGTTGCTATGAATATTGTATATAAGGCTTGTTGATGAAAATAATAAATAATCTATAATAGGAAGAGAGAAGAGTTTTATTTGAGCCAAACTGAGGACTGTAGCCCAGAAGACAGCCTCTCAGATAACCCTGAGGAACCGCTCCAGATAAGCATGGTTTTCATCACAATTTTATATCTGGTCAGAGCAAAGAACATCAAACAAGTCATGGATACATTCTTTCAGGGTTTCCAAAAACAAACCAAAAACCAAATCAGCATGTGCACAGCGAGTCAGTACTGGCCTTGGCACCTGGGAAGGGAGTCTTATCATGGAAGGAGTATCAGTATTGGCATCTCAGGAAGGGAGGCATTTAATCTTTATTTTTAACATGGACATTGTTTACTTCTGGTCAATGCGTCCTTTTCTTTAATAACTAAAGCAGAGTTACAATCTATGTTTGTTAGGCCACAAACAGGCTGTGTGAATAAAATTCAAGTTAACTCAAGCCACAGTGACTTCCCCATACCTCAATATTTGAAAATTTCTTTCATCAATCAGTCTTTTTGTGGACATATGTTTTCATTTCTCTTGAGGGATACCTAAGAGTGGAATTGTTGGGTCATTGGGTAGGTGTATGTTTAACTTTGTATGTTTAACATTTTTAAAAACTATCAAATAGTACAGCAAAGTGGTTGTACCATTTAAAATTCTAATGTATGAGAGTCCCGGTGCTCCACATCTTCACCATCACCTAGTATTGTCTTTTTAATTTAGCAATTCTAGTGGGTATATATAGTGGTATTTCACATGCATTTCCCTGATGCCCAATGACTTGAGCAGCTTTTCATTTACTTAATTGCTATTGATACATCTTTCCTGGTGTAGTGTCTGTTCAAATATTTTGCCTATTCTGTTATTAGGTTGTTTTCTTATTTGGAGTTGTAAAAGCTCTTTATATATTCTGGATACAAATCCTTTATCAGATATAGGTATTGTGAATATTTTCTCCCACTCTGTGGCTTGCCTTTCATTTTCTTAAATGAAATGGCAGAAGTTAATTTTGATGATGTCCAATCAAATTTTTCTTTTTTGCTTAGTGCTTTTTTTTCATCCTCTTCTATATAAGAGAACATTGCCTATATTCTTATATATTTTACAGCTTTTTTTACTGTTGTGAATGAAATTTCATTTTCTACTTAGTTATTGCTTATATAGAAAGTTATTGATTTAGATATATTTTAAAAGTGGCCATCTTGCATGTAAACATTTCTTTTTTGTTTAATAACTTGTAAGTTGACTCTCTTGGATTTTCATATCAACTGGAAATAATGACAGTTTTGTCTTTTTCTTAATGTGTATTTATTTATTTATTCGGTTGCACCAGGTGGGCTCCTTAGTTGCAGCTCGCCGGCTCCTTAGTTGCAGCATGCAGGCTTCTTAGTTGTGACATGTGGGATCTAGTTCCCTGACCAGGGATCAACCCAGGCCCCCTGCATTGGGAGCGTGGAGTCTTAACCACTGCGCCACCAGGGAAGTCCTGACAGTTTTGTCTTTGCCTTACCAGTATTTACACCTCTTATTTTGATTTCTCATTTCATGGCATTGGTCAAGACATCCAGCATAATGCTAAATGGTAGCTAAGATACCTATGAAGGTCCGAGATTAGATTTTGGAGAATAACAGTGAGACTGGAGAGAAGCTAGAGTCACTACAAGGAAAGAATCAACAGAACTTGGTAACTAACTGAATAAGGGGAATGAAAGAGAAACACAGGTTAGAAATAATTAGGATGTTAAGCTTAGGAACAGGGAGAATGAAATATCCATTATCAGAAATGAGGAAACGAAGAGAATTACTTGGCATGGGGGAAATAGTAATCAATATAGTATCAATAGTATACAATTGATAATAGTATCAATTTCAGATATTTTCAGTTTGAGTTTACAATAGGGCTTTCATGCAGAAGTGTCCTGTAGGCAGTTAGAAATAGAGAACTGGTGTTTGGATGAGAGGCCTGAGCTAGAGATGAAGATTTTTAGTCATTAACAAAGGTGATGTTTATTTTTTAATTGATGTATAGTTGATTGACAGCATTATATTAGTTTCAAGCAAAGGTGATAGTTGAAACAGTAATGTAGATTAGTTACCTGAAAAGGAAAGTTAGAGAAAAAGAGAAGAGTTCAACACTGGGCCTCAAGGGTACAGGTAGGAGGAAGTAGAGGAGCCAAGAAAAAATAAGAAAGAAGGATTTAGAACAGAAGAACATGCAGAATAGCTTTAAAAGTTATGAGGAATAGCCAACAGTGTCAAATAGGAAAAAGAGCTTAAGGGAAACAAGGAGTGGGAGTGGCAGAGCTTCCGAAATTGTCAATAAAAATATCTGAAGGATGGGGCTTCCCTGGTGGTACAGTGGTTAAGAATCCGCCTGCCAATGCAGGGGACACAGGTTCGAGCCCTGGTCTGGGAAGATCCCACATGCCATGGAACAACTAAGCCCATGCGCCACAACTACTGAGCCTGCGTGCTGCAACTAATGAAGCCCACGCGTCTAGAGCCTGTGCTCCACAACAAGAGAAGCCACCACAATGAGAAGCCTGAGCACCACAACAAAGAGTAGCCCCTGCTTGCTGCAACTAGAGAAAGCCCGCGCGCAGCAACGAAGACCCAACGGCAGCCAAATTAATTAATTAATTAATTAATTAATTTTTAAAAAAAATCTGAAGGTTGACAGCTGCAAAGTAAAACATTTTTGAGCTACTAAAGGAAAACTAAATACAGACTAGGTATTAGATGATATTGAGAAATTATACATTTTATTGAGTGTGATAATGTTATTGTGGTTGTATTTAAGTCTTTATCTTTTAAAGATATGAGCCAAAATATTTAAAAGTGAAATAATATGATGTCTAGGATATGCTTTAAAATACTCCAGCAAAGTTTTAATAATAATAATAATATTAATAATAATAAACGTGAGGGATAAATAAGACAATAATAACAGAGTGTTCGTTATTATTGAAATGGGTGATGGGTTCATAGGGGCTCATTATTCTATTCTCTCTTCTTTGTATATGTTTGAAAATTTCCACAATGAAAGGTTTAAAAATGCATAATTTGGTATGACCTCCAAGATATATTGTTAAGACAAAAGCAAGATTCAGAACATGTGGATGGTATGCTATCATTTGGATAAGAAAAAAATTAAAAGAAAGACCATGAATGTTTGCTTGTATATGCATAGAATATCTCTGAAAAGATTCTCAAGAAACTGATAACTTTAGTTGCTTCCTAGAAGGAGAACCTGTATGGCTTGGGAACAAGAGTGAGAAGGAGATTTTTAAATTGTATATCCTCTTAAAACGTTTGAAATTTTGAAACTATGTAAATATTCAAAAAAGTAAATAACACTAAAAATAAATAATTTCTGATAATATGGTTTTGACTGTTGTACAATTGTTAAGAAAGGATTGCTAAAAAAAATTTTTAAAGGAAAAAAAGCATTCCTAAAATAAAAGGTATAATGTAGCCAAGAATTTTAATAAGCCTAGAACCAAAATTTCAACTAATTTTACAAAAACATTAGAGGTGGGAAAGAAATATGAGGGGAGAACTATAGGTACTAAATAATTCTTGCTATGTACAGAAAAAGTGTAAGTTTAAATATGTTTTTAATACAGGGGTTATTACTCATTGACTAGAAATAAGAACTAGAATTAGAGGGAAAAAAGGAACAAGGACAACTTGATCAGCCAAGCAATCAGACAGATCAATGCAGAAACAGAAGACTTAAACAAGACTATAAACCAGATGACTGTTGGCTTGGGGCTTCTGGATAGCCTCAGGATGGGAGGTGATAGCCAGGGGAACCAACCATGTGATTAGAGGATTGGAACTTTCAGTCCCATCCCCTGACCTCCAAGGGAGAGGGGCTGGAGATTGATGTAATCACCAATGGCCAATGATTGAATCAAACATGCATATCAAACATGCACTCCCAGAAATATCCTAACCAAAGGAGTTTGGAGAGCTTCCAGATTGGTGAACATGTGGAGGTACTGAGAGGGTATCGCACCCAGAGAAGTCATGGAAGCTCTGCATTCCTTCCCTCATAACTTTATGTATCTCTTCCATCTGGCTATTCCTGATTTTTATCCTTTTAAAACAAACCAGTAATCTAGTAAGTAAACTGTTTTCCTGAGTTTGGTGAGCCATTCTAGCAAGTTATCAAGCTCAAAAAGGGGGTTGTGGGAACCTCCGATATGTAGCTGCTTAGTCAGAAACACAAATGACAACCTGGACTTGCAATTGGCATCTGAAGTGGGGGCACACTTGTGGGACTGAGCACTTAAATTGTGGGATCTGATGCTATCTCCAGTTAGATAGTGTCAGAATTGAGTTAAACTATAGAACACCCAGTTGGTGTCCGCTGAGATCTGGAGAATTTCTTGGTGTGGGAAAAACACTCACACATTTGGAATACAGAAGTATTCTATGAGTAGAGTAAATGAGTATGTCCCTTTCACAGACAATCTACCAAAAATGGCCCGTAAAGAAATAGAAAATCTGAAAAGACCTATAACTAGTAAGGAGATTTAGTCAGTAATTGAAGACTTCCCAACAAAGAAACACTCAGGATTAGATGGCTTCACTGGTGAATTCAATCAAACATTTAACGAAGAATTAATACGAGTACTTCTCATTCTCTTCTAAAAAATTGAAGAGGAGGAAATACTTCATAACTCACTCTATGAGGCCAGCATCACCCTGATACCAAAGCAAGACAAAGACACCACAAGAAAAGAAAACTACAGGCCAACATCCCTGATGAACATGGATGCAAAAATCCCCAACAAAATACTAGCAAACTTATTTCGATAGCACATTAAAGGGATCATATACAATGGCCAAGTGGGATTTATCCCTGGGATGCAAGGATGGTTCAACATATGCAAATCAATCAATGTGATATATGATATTAACATAATAAAGGGTTTAAAAATCACATGATCGGGCTTCCCTGGTGGTGCAGTGGTTGAGAGTCCGCCTGCCGATGCAGGCGACACGGGTTTGTGCCCCGGTCCGGGAGGATCCCACATGCCGCGGAGCGGCTGGGCCCGTGAGCCATGGCCGCTGAGCTTGCGCGTCCAGAGCCTGTGCTCCGCAACGGGAGAGGCCACAACAGTGAGAGGCCCACGTACCGCAAAAAAAAAAAAAAAAATCACATGATCATCTCAATAAATTATATATATATGTATGTATACACACACACACAGTTGTAGGGAAAAAAGTGATCTACAGATTCAGTACAATCCTGATCAAAATTCCAATGGAATTTTTTGCAGAAATAGAAAAATCCATTCTAAAATTCATTTGGAATCTGAAGGGACCCTGAATGGCCACAACGGTCTTGAAAAAATAACAAAGTTGGAGGACTCACACTTCCATATTTCAAAACTACCAACTACTACAAAGCTACAGTAGTCAAGACGTGTGGTACTGGCATAAGGAAAGAAATATAGATCAAAGGAATAGAACATACAGCCCAGAAATAAACTTTCACATATATAGTTAATTGATTATCAACAAGGTGCCAGAAGATTCAATAGGAAATTGACAGGCTTTTCAACAAAAGCACAGGCAACAACAACAAAAAATAGATAATTGGAATGTATCAAAATTAAAATCTTTTGTGCATCAAAGGATACTATCGAGAGAGTGAAAAGATAATGTATGGAATGTGAGAAAATATTTTCAAATCATATATCTGATAAGGGAATAATATCCAGAATAGAAAAAGAACTCCCACAACTCAGAACAAAAAAACAAACAGCCCAATTCAAAGATGGGCAAAGGGACCTCCCAGGTGGTCCAGTGCTTAAGATTCCAGGCTCCCAATGCAGGGGGCCCGGATTCAATCCCTGGTCAGGGAACTAGATCCCTCATGCCACAACTAAAGATCCCGCGTGTCGCAACTAAAGATCTCGTATGCTGCAACAAAGATCTCGCACGTGGCAACAAAGATCCCGCATGCTGCAACTAAGACCCGGCGCAGCCAAATAAATAAATATTAAAAAAAAAAAAAAGATGGGCAAAGAGCTTGAATAGATATTTCTTCAAAGAGGATATATACAAATGGCCAATAAACACATGAAAATATGCTCAACACATCATTAGTCATTAGGGAAATGCAAATCAAAATCACAATGTGATACAACTTCATACTTATTAGGATGGCTATGATAAAAAATGGAAAATAACAAGTGTTGTTGAGGATGTGAAGAAACTGGAACTCTAGTCAATTTATGACAAAGGAGACAAGAATATACAATGAAGAAAGGACAGTCTCTTCAATAAATGGTGTTGGGAAAACTGGACAGCCACATGCAAAAGAATGAAACTAAACCACTATCTTACACCATACACAAAAATTAACTCAAAATGGTTAAGACTTAAACGTAAGGCCTGAAACCATAAAACATCTAGAAGAAAATATGCATGGTAAGCTCCTTGACATTGGTCTTGGTGATGATTTTTTTAATCTGACAGCAAAAGCAAAAGCAACAAAGGCAAAAATCAACAAGTGGGACTACATCAAGCTAAAAAGCTTGTGCACAGCAAAGGAAATTATCAACAAAATGAAAAGGCATCTTATTGAATGGAGGAAATAATTACAAATCATACATCTGAAAAATACAAAGAACTCATACAACTCAATAGCAAAAAAACAAAACAAACAAACAAACAAAAAACCCAAAGAACAATCTGGGCAGAAGATCTGAACAAGACATTTCTCCAGAGAAGACATACAGCTGACCAACAGGTACATGAAAAGATGATCAACATCATTAATCATCACGGAAATGCAAATCAAAACCACAATGAGATATCACCTCACACTTGTTAAAATGACTATTACAAATAAAAAAAAACAAACACACAAAAAAAACCCAAGAAATAACAATTGTTGGCAAAGATGTGGAGAAAAGGGAACACTTGTGCACTGTTGGTAGGAATGTAAATTGATGCAACCACTATGTAAAACAGTATGGAGCTTCCTCAAAAAATTAAAAGTAGGACTACCATATGATCCAGCAGTTCCACTTCTGGGTATTTATCCAAAAAACCCAAAAATACTAATTTGAAAAGATATATGCACCCCCATGTTCATTGGAGCATTATTTACAATAGCTCAGATATGGAAACAATGTAACTGGCCATCAATGGATGAATGGATAAAGAAATATATATTATTCAGTCATTAAAAAGAATGAAATCTTGCAATTTGCAACAACATGGATAGATCTCGAGGGCATTATGCTAAGTGAAATAAGTCATACAGAGAAAGACAAATAACGTATGATCTCTCTCATATGTGGAATCTGAAAACAATAACAACAACAACAATCTCCAAGCTTACAGATACAGAGAACAGACTGGTGGTTGCAAGAGGCAAAGAGGGGTTTCAAGAGGTGGGGAGTAGGGGTGGGAGAAATGCGTGAACTGTTTGTTTTGTTTTTAGTTTAAATAATTTTTTTTAAAAAAGGAAATTGGAACTTTTGTACATTGCTGGTGGAAAGGTAAAAATGTTTGCAGCTGGGCTTCCCTGGTGGCACAGTGGTTGAGAGTCCGCCTGCCAATGCAGGGGACGCGGGTTCGTGCCCCAGTCTGGGAGGATCCCACGTGCCGCGGAGCGGCTGGGCCCGTGAGCCATGGCTGCTGGGCCTGCGTGTCCGGAGCCTTGCTCCGCAACAGGAGAGGCCACAACGGTGAGAGGCCCGCATACCGCAAAAAAAAAAAAAAAAAAAAAAAATGTTTGCAGCTACTGTGGGAAATAGTTTGGTGGTTTCTCAGAAAGTTAAACATAGAATTACCATACGATACAAAAACTCCACTCCCAAAGAAATTGAAAGCAGGGACGCAAACAGATACTTGTACACCAATGTTCACAGCAGCATTATTCACAATAGCCAAAAGGTAGAAATGACCCAAGTGTCCATCAACAGATGAATGGATAAATAAAATTTGGTACATACATGCAATGGAATATTATTCAGCCATAAAAAGGAATAACATTCTGATATATGCTACAATAAATATGAATCTTGAAAACATTATGCTAAATGAAATAAGACAGAAAAGTTCAAATATTGTACAATTACACTCATATAAGGTACGTACAATAGGAAAATTCATAAAGACAAAAAGGGGGCTTCCCTGGTGGCGCAGTGGTTAGGAATCCACCTGCCAATGCAGGGGACACGGGTTCAAGCCCTGGTCCAGGAAGATCCTACATGCCGTGGAACAACTAAGCCCATGCACCACAACTACCGAGCCTGCACTCTAGAGCCTGCAAGCCACAACTACTGAGCCCACATGCCACAACTACTGAAGCCTGCACGCCTAGAGCCTGTGCTCCACAACAAGAGAAGCCACTGCAATGAGAAGCCCGCGCACTGCAACCAAGAGTAGACCCCGCTCGCCTCAACTAGAGAAAGCCCACACGCAGCAACGAAGACCCAACACAGCCAAAAATAAAGATAAATAAATTTATATTTAAAAAAAGACAAAAAGTAGAATAGAGTTTACCAGGGCTGTTGGGAAGGGACAATGGAGAATTACTGTTTAATAGGTACAGAGTTTCTCTTTGGGATGATGAAAAAGTTCTAGAAATAAATAGTGGTGAAGATTATACAACATTGTGAATGTACTTAATGCCAATGAATTGTACACTTTAAAATGGTAAATTTTGTGTTATATATTTTTTGCCATAAAAAACGCAAAAAAGGGGCTTCCCTGGTGGCGCAGTGGTTGAGAGTCCGCCTGCCGATGCAGGGGACACGGGTTCGAGCCCTGGTCTGGGAGGATCCCACATGCCACGGAGCGGTTGGGCCCGTGATCCATGGCCGCTGAGTCTGCGCGTCCGGAGCCTGTGCTCCGCAACGGGAGAGGCCACAACAGCAAGAGGCCCACGTACCGCAAAAAAAAAAAAAAAAAAAAAAAAACGCAAAAAGAAAATCAAAGGCCAAAGGAGAAATTCAGAAAATATATTTCAACCCACATAACAGAGGCCTGATTTACCTAGGATACAAACATCTTTTACAAAGCAATAAAAAAGAGAAATAGAAATAGAAAACTAGGCAAAGGACATGAGCAATACACACACACACACACACACACACACACACACACACATGAAAAGAAATATATGTGACTTCTAAGTATATTAGAAAGCTTAGGGAATTCCCTGGTGGTCCAGCGGTTAGGACTCTGCACTTCCACTGCAGGGGGCACGTATTCAATCCCTGGTTGGGGAAGTAAGATCCTCATGCCACATGGCGCAGCCAAAACAAAAATAAACAAACCAAAAAAAGCTTAACCCTACTCATGATAAAAAGATTGTGTTAAGATATCACTCTTTTCCTATAAAGATGGCAATATCAGAAAGTTTGATAATATATTGTTTTGGCGAGGCTGTGGAGAAACACTCTCATATTCTGTTGTTGGACTGTAAATTGGTATATTTTTTGTAAGGCAACTTATCAAAAAAATTTTAAAGTATGCTCACTTTGGCAGCACTCATACTAAAATTGGAACGATACAAAAGATTAGCATGGCCCCTGCGCAAGGATGATATGCAAATTCGTGAAGCGTTCCATATTTTTGAATGCATGTATAACTGAATCACTTTGCTGTACACCTGAAACTAACACAACATTGTAAATCAACTATACTCCAATAAAAATTTTTTAAAAAAGAAAAGAAATTTTAAGTACATATGTCTTTTTATTGGTAAGTAACAGAAAACCCAACTCCAATAGGCTTAAACAATAAAGAGGATTTAGGGCTTCCCTGGTGGCACAGTGGTTGAGAGTCCGCCTGCCGATGCAGGGGACACGGGTTCATGCCCTGGTCCAGGAAGATCCCACATGCCGCGGAGTGGCTAGGCCCGTGAGCCATGGCCGCTGAGCCTGTGCGTCCAGAGCCTGTGCTCCCCAATGGGAGAGGCCACAACAGTGAGAGGCCCGCGTACCGCAAATAAATAAATAAATAAAGAGGATTTATCAGTTCAAATAACTGCAAATTCCAGGGGATGAGTGAGCTTTGAAATTGGTTTGATTTTGTGGATCAACAATATCACCAAGGACCTAATTTCCTTCTGTCTGTCAGTTCAGTCGTCCAAAGTGCGAGCTCCACTGTAAATCTGACTCCCTTCTTGGTAGCAAAAGGGCTGCAGCACTTGAAGTCTTCACATCAGCTACACCATACTGTCCAAAAGAAGAGACAAAGCTGGCTTTTGTTCTCTCTCAGAAGAGCAAAGAAAAACAAAAACAAAAAAACCTTTCTTCCCCCAAATACTTCAAAAAAATATCCTCTAATATTTCACTGACTCGCCTCATTGGCCCATTCCTGAAATTTTCCCTTGACAGGACAATAGTATGCATTGATTGGCTAAGGCCTGGGTTGCTTGAACCAACAACTGAGGCATGGGGGATGGACTTACCCTGATTGGGTTACATGTGTGGTGTACCCTCTCCAGAAGCTGGGAGTGAACCCCCTTCAAACTTTGACTGCTAAACAATGGGGAAGATATGGAATGGATGTTGGGCAGGGAATAACATCAACCACTATATACTTTGATACAGCAACCATACTTCTAGGAATTTATCCTAAAAATATGCTGACCCATGTGTACAAATAAGTATGCTCAGGGAGATCATTTGTAATAACAGGATATTGGAAACACCCAAAATGCCTGGGACTGGTTAAATAAATTATGATGTAGCCATACAAAAGAATAAGGCAGATGTAAATGTATTGATATGACACAATCTCAAAAATATATTAAGTGAAAAAAGCAGAGTGAATAGCCTGCTACCGTTTGTGACAAAAAGAGAGAAGAAATGGATATATGGATATGATATATTTTAAGTGAAAAAAGTATGATAAACTTCCATTTTCATCAATAACCAGACAGATAGATATCCAAACGCATGTGCACACACACATATATACCCATTTATACTTGTATATCCATGGTTTGCATAGAATATATCTGGAGGATAAGCAAGAAACTGACAGTGGGGTTATCTGGAAAGGGAACCAAGGGAACTAAGGAATAGGGGTAATATATAACTTTAATTGTATATCCTTGTATATTGCTTGAGTTGTTTTTTACCATGTGCATGTATTTTTAGTTAAAAAGCAAAAATATTTATTAGTTATAGGTTTCTATTTTTTACCTGTCAGATTGTCAAAGATAAAAAATATTTTTTAATAGCTTTATTGGTCAAGGTGGCATAGTAGGAAGACTCTGAGCTCACTTCCTCTCACAGCCACACCAAAATTACAACTATTTACAGAGCAACTATTGATGAGAAAGACCAGAATCTAGCAGAAAAGATCTTCTACAACTAAAGACATAAAAAAGGAACCACAGTGGGGCTTCCTTGGTGGCGCAGTGGTTGAGAGTCCACCTGCCGATGCAGGGGACACAGGTTCGTGCCCCAGTCCGGGAGGATCTCACATGCCGCGGAGCGGCTGGGCCCGTGAGCCATGGCCGCTGAGCCTGCGCGTCCGGAGCCTGTGCACCACACCCCAGGGTGGGCAACCCACAGATGGGAGAATAATTACAATTGCAGGGGTTCTTCCCATGGAGAAGGGGGACTGAGCCCCACATCAGGCTCCCCATCCCAAATGTCCAGCATCAGGAAGATGATCCCCCAGAAAGTTTGGCTTTGAAGGCCAGTGGGGCTTACTTTCAGGGGAGCCAGAAGGCTGTGGGAGACAGAGATTCCATTCTTCTTTTTTATTTTTTTTGCGGTACACGGGCCTCTCACTGTTGTGGCCTCTCCCGTTGCGGAGCACAGGCTCCGGACGCGCAGGCTCAGTGGTCATGGCTCACAGGCCCAGCCGCTCCGCAGCATGTGGGATCTTCCCGGACCGGGCCACGAACCCGTGTCCCCTGTATCGGCAGGCAGACTCTCAACCACTGTGCCACCAGGGAAGCCCAGAGAGATCCCTTTCTTAAAGGGTGCACACAAAATCTCACACACTCCAGGACCCAGGGCTACAGCAGTAATTTGAATGGAGCCTGGGTCCGACCCACCTGCTGATCTTGGAGAGTCTCCCGGAGAGGCAGGAGGCAACTGGAGGTCACCCTGGGGACACAGACACTGGTGCTGGCAAGCGCCATTTTGGAATAATCCCTCTAGTTTATTAGCCTGGGGACCCAGCCCTGCCCCTGCCCACCAGTCTATAGGCACCCATACTGGGATGCTTCAGGCCAAGCAACTAGCCAGGCAGGGACAGCCCCACCCACCATCAGGCAAGCTGCCTTAAGACCCCCTGAGCCCACAGCTTCCCCTGGACACAGCCCTATCAACAGAGGGCTCAGAACCCAGCCCCATACACCAGAGCACAGGAACTAGACCCAGGACCCCCAGGGTCCTGTAGCTAGAGACCGCAGGACCCAGCTCTGCCCACCAGTGGGCAGGCACCAGCCTTACGACATGTTGGGATCTGGACCCACCCACCAGTGAGCAATCTCTAGCCTTGGAACCAGCCTCACCCACCAGTGGGCAGACACCTGCCCAAGGACAACTGCAGCCCCACAGCCTGCCATGGCAGGACTCAGACCACCCGCCAGCAGGCCAACACCAGCTCTGAGACATCTTGAGGCCCTCAGCCAGCTGCTCTAGGATCCATCCTCAATCACCAGTGGGCTGACACAAGCTTCAGGACACCCCAGACCCTGTAGCCATGTCAAGAACTGGCCTCACCCACCAGTGGTCAACCCCAGCTCTGGGACCCCTGGGCCCTTCAGCCAGAGACCCCAGGACCTGGTTCTACCCACCAGTTGGCTGGCACTAGCCCCAGGACCCAGCTTCACCCACTGGCAAGTGGGCACCAGTGGCGAGATCTCCTGTACTCAAACCTCACCAACCAATGGGTGGACACCAGCTCCAGGATCACCACAGCCCCACAGCCTGCCTTGTCAGTACCCAGCTGAAACACCAGCGGGCAGAGAGTAGCCCTGGGAACCACACAGACCATGACCCTTCCCACCAGCAGGCCAACTCCAGCTCTGGGACACCTTGGGCTCCTCAGCCAGTGGCCCTGGAATCCATGCCAGTGGGCTGACACCAGCTTCAGGACACACAGGACCCTGAAGCCGGAGACACCAAGACCTGGCTCCACATACCAGTGAGCTGGCACTAGCCCTGGGACCCCCTGGGCCCTAGCCACGCCTACTAGCAGGCCAACACCAGCTCTGAGATGCCTTGGACTCCTCAGCCAGCCACCCCAGGATCTAGCCCTATTCACCAATGGGCCAGTACCAGCATTGGGACACCTGGGAACCTGCAGCCAGCAATGTCAGGAACCAGCCCCACTCACCAGGAGGCCAACACTAGATCCAGGAACTCCAGCCCCACAACCACCCACCCTAGAGCAAGGTTCTGCCCACCAGTGAGCAAGCACTAGCCTGGGACCCCCCAGGGTCCCTCAGCCAGGATCTCATGACCCGGCTCTGCCAAGCAGCAGCTGGTAGCCTCCATGCAACGCAGGGCCTGACAACCAACCAAACCAGGGGTGAGCCATGCCTATGAGACCACCCACAGTAGTCAGCCCACCATAACAGAAGGACCCACCCAGCCAACATAGGGGGCACCCCTAGAGCATATAGCTCTGGTGATAACAGGGAGGTGTGCTGCTGGGACACATAGGATGTCTCCTACAAAAGGCCACTTCTCCAGGGTTAGGAAACATAACCAACCTATCAGATACATAGAAATAAAAAAAGCAAGTTAGGCAGAACGAGGTGACAGAGGAACATGTTCCAGATGAAGGAACAATATAAAACCCCAGAAGAAAAACTAAGTGAAATGGAGATAGGCAATCTACCCAATAAAGAGTTCAAGGTATTGATCATAAAGATGATCAAAGAACTCAGGATAAGAATAGATGAAGAGAGTGAGAAGTTAGAAGTTTTTAACAAAGAGTTAGAAAATATAAAGAAGAACCAAACAGATGAAGAATACAATCAGTGAAATGAAAAATACACTAAAAGGAATTAACAGTAGACTAAATGATATAGATGAATGGATCAGCAAGCTGGAAGATAGAGTAGGGGAAATCACTGAAGCAGAACAGAAAAAAGAATAAAAAGAAATGAGGGCGGTTTAAGAGACCTCTGAAACAACATCAGGCATACTAACATTCACATTACAGGGGTCCCAGGAGGAGAAGAGAGAGAGAAAGGGACAGAGAAAATATCTAGAAGACGAAATACCTGAAAACTTCCCTATCCAGGGAAAGGAAACAGAGAGCCAGGTCCGGGAAGCACAGGGTCCTAAACAGGATCAACCCAAGGAGGACCACACCAAGACACATTGTAATTAAGATGGCAAAAATTAAAGATAAAGATAGAATATTAAAAGCAGCAAGGGAAAAGTAACAAATACCATACAAAGGAATTTCCATAAATCTATCAGCTAACTTTTCAGCAGAGACCTTTCAGGAGAGAAGGGAGTGGCACAATACATTTAAAGTGAAGAAAAGGAAAAACCTACCACCAAGACTACTCTACCCAGCAAGGCTTTCATTCAGATTTGATGGAGAGAGCAAAAGTTTTACAGATAGGCAAAAGCTAAATGAATTCAGCACTACCAAGCCAGCTTTACAAGAAATGTTAAAGGGACTTCTCTAAGTGAAAAAGAAAAGGCCACAGCTAGAAACATGAAAATTACTAAAGGGAAAAACTCACTGATAAAGACAAATATAGTAAAGGTAGTAAATCATCCATGTACAAACCTGTAGGAAAGTTTTAAAATAAAAGTACTAAAGTAATCTATATCCACAGTAAGTCATTAAAGACTACACAAGACAAAAAGATGTAAAATACAATGTCAAAAAAGCAATAATAGGGAGAAGGGAGTAAAAATGCAGGGCTGTTAAAATGCATTTGAAATTAAGAGATAAGCAGCTTAAAGTAATCACATATATGTGTATGTACATTTATATATATATATATATATATATATATATATATATATATCTGATAGTAACCACAAACTGAAAATCTGTAATAGAGACACACACAAAAAGAGAAAGGAATCATGCAAACTAACACTAAAGATAGTCATCAAATTACAAGGGAAGAGAACCAGAGAAGAAGAAAGGATAAAAAAATTACGAAAACAATGCCCAAATAATTAACAAAATGGAAATAGGTACATACCTATCAATAATTACTTTAAATGGAAATGGACTAAATGCTCCAATCAAAAGACACAGAGTGGGGACTTCCCTGGTAGTCCAGTGGTTAAGACTCTGCACACTCCCAATGCAAGGGGCTGGGTTTGATCCCTGGTCAGGGAACTAGATCCCACATGCCACAAGTAAGACCCAGAACAGCCAAATAAATAAATAAATAAATAGTTTTTTTAAATGACATAGCATGGCTGAATGGATACAAAGACAAGACCCATATATACACTGCCTATAAGAGACACACTTCAGACCTAAAGACACACACAGACTGAAAGTGAGGGGATGGGAAAAGGTATTCATACAAATGGAAATCAAAAGAAAGCTGGGGTAGCAATACTTATATCAGACAAAATAGACTTTAAAACAAAGACTTTACAAGAGACCAAGAAGGATGTTACATCATGATTAAGGGATCATTCCAAGAAGATACAACAATTGTAAATATATATGCACCAAACATAGGAGAACCTAAATACATAAAGCAAATATTAACAGACATAAAGGGAGAGATTGACAGCAACACAGTACTAGGTGATTTTAACACCCCACTTACATCAATGGACAGATCATCTAGACAGAAAATCTGTAAGGAAATTCTGGCCTTAAATGAAATATTAGTCTAAATGGACTTAATAGATATATATAGTGCATTCCATCCAAAAACAGCGGAATATACATTCTTTTTAGTGCACATGGAACGTTCTCCAGAAGAGATCATATGCTAGGCCACAAAACAAGTTTCAATACATTTAAGAAAACTGAAATCATATCAAGTATCTTTTCCAACCGCAGCACTATGAGTCTAGAAATCAACTACAAGAAAAAAATTGCAAAAAAACACAAACACATGGAAACTAAACAATATGCTACTAAACAAACCAATGGATCACTGAAAAACTCAAGGAAGAAATTTTAAAAATATCAATACCTGGAGACAAATGAAAATGAAAACACAATGATCCAAAATCTATGGGACACAGCAAAAGTAGTTCTAAGAGGGAAGTTTATAGTGATACAAGCTTACCTCAGGAAATGAGAAAAATCTCAAATAAACAACCAAATCTTACACCTAAATGAACTAGAAAAATAAGAACAAACAAAACCCAAATTTAGTAGAAGGAAAGAAATCATAAAGATCAGACAGACATACATGAAATAGTGACTAAAAAAAACAATGGAAAAGATCAATGAAACTAAGAGTTAATTCTTTGAATAAAAACAAAAATAAACAAATGGGACCTAATGAAACTTAAAAGCTTTTGCACAGCAAAGGAAACTATAAACAAGACAAAAAGACAACCCTCAGAATGGGAGAAAATATTTGCAAATGAATCAATGGACAAAGGATTAATCTCCAAAATATATAAACAGCTCATGCAGCTCAATATTAAAAAAACAAAAAACCCAATCAAACAATGGGCAGAAGACCTAAATAGACATCTCTCCAAAGAAGACACACAGATGGCCAAGAGGCACATGAAAAGATGCTCAACATCGCTAATTATTCGAGAAATGCAAATCAAAACTACAATGAGGGACTTCCCTGGTGGTGCAGTGGTTAAGACTCCACACTCACAATGCAGGGGGCCTGGCTTCGATCCCTGGTCAGGGAACTAGATCCCACATGCATGCTGCAACTAAGAGTTTGCATGCCACAACTAAAGGAGCACACGTGCCGCAACTAAGGAGTTGGTGCACCGGATAATAAATAAATAAATAAAAAACTACAATGAGGTATCACCTCACACCGGTTAGAATGGGCATCATCAGAAAATCTACAAACAACAGATGCTGGAGAGGGTGTGGAGAAAAGGGAACCCTCTTGCACTGTTGGTGGGAATGTAAGTTGATACAGACACTATGGAAAACAGTATGGAGGTTCCTTAAAAAACTAAAAATAGAATTACCATATGACCCAGCAATCCCACTCCTGGGCATATACTCAGAGAAAACCATAATTCAAAAAGACACATGCACTTCACTATTCATTGCAGCACTATTTACAATAGCCAGGTCATGGAAGCAACCTAAATGCCCATCAACAGATGAATGGATAAAGAAGATGTGGTACATATATACAATGGAATATTACTCAGCCATAAAAAAGAATGAAATTGGGTAATTTGTAGAGATGTGGATGGACCTAGAGACTGTCATACAGAGTGAAGTAAGTCAGAAAGAGAAAAACAAATATCATATATTAATGCATATATATGGAACCTTGAAAAATGGTACAGATGAACCAGTTTGCAAGGCAGAAATAGAGACACAGATGTAGAGAACAAACGTATAGACACAAAGGGAGGAAAGTGGGGGTGGGGTGGCATGAATTGCGAGATTGGGATTGACATATATACACTAATATGTATAAACTAGATAACTAATAAGAAACTGCTGTATACAAAAATAAATACAATGAAATAAAAAAAATTTTTAAATAAAAAAATAAAATTGTACCCTACAAACTTGCCATAAAAAAGAGTTATCTTTTCTTTGAAAAGATAAATGAAATTGATAAACCTTTAGCCACACTCATCAAGAAAAAAAAGGGTTCTGGGCTTCCCTGGTGGTGCATTCATTAAGAATCTGCCTGCCAATGCAAGGGACACTGGTTCGAGCCATGGCTCAGGAAGATCCCACATGCCGCGGAGCAGCTAAGCCCGTGCACCACAACTACTGAGCCTGTGCTCAAGAGCCCGCAAGCCACAATGACTGCGCCCACGTGCAACAACTACTGAAGCCTACGTGCCTAGAACCCGTTCTCCACAACAAGAGAAGCCACCGCAATGAGAAGCCCACATACCACAATGAAGAGTAGCCCCCGCTCACCGCAACTAGAGAAAGCCCATGCACAGCAACGATAACCCAACATAGCCAAAAAAAAAAAAAAAACCCAACAACACAGGAACAAAAAGGACCATAAGAGATTACTACAAACAACTATATGCCAATAAAATGGACAACCTAGAAGAAATGGATACATTCCTAGAAATGTACACTCTCCCAAGACTGAACCAGGAAGAAATAGAAAATATGAACAGACCAATTGCCAGTAATGAAACTGAATCAGTAATAATAATTAAAAATCTCCCAAAAAGCAAAAGTTCAGGACCAGATGGCTTCACAGGTGAATTCTACCAAATATTTAAAGAAGAGTTAATACCTATCCTTCTCAAACTATTCCAAAAAATTGCGGTGGAAGGAACACTTCTGAATTCATTCTACGAGGCCAGCATCACCCTGATACAAAAACCAGACAAGGATATCACAAAAAAAAGCGAATTATAGGCCAATATCATTGATGAACTTAGATGTAAATATCCTCAACAAAGTACTAGCCAAACAAATCCAACAATACATTAGAGGATCATACATCATGATCAAGTGGGATTTATCCCAGGTGTGCGAGGATGGTTCAATATCCACAAATCAATCAGTGTGATACACCACATTAACAAACTGAAGAATAAAAATCTTATGATCATCTCAAAAGATGTAGAAAAAGCTTTCGATAAAATTCCACATCCATTTATGATAAAAATAAACTCTCCACAATAAGTGGGTATATAAAAAAAGGGGGGGGGAATTCCATGGCGATCCAGTGGTCAGGACTCTGCACTTTCACTGCCGAGGGCCCAGGTTCAATCCCTGGTTGGGGAACTAAGATCCCACGAGCCATGCAGCACAGCCAAAAATCAAAAAAGTAGGTATAGAGGGAATGTGCCTCAACATAATAAAGGCCATAAGCCCACAGCTAACATCATACTGAATGGTGAAATGCAGAAAGCATTTCCTCTAAAATCAGGAATAAGACAAGGATTCCCACTCTTGCCACTTTTATCAGCACAGTATTAGAAGTCCTATCCACAGCAATCAGACAAGAAAAAGAAACAAAAGCCATCCAAATTGGAAAGGAAGGAAAATTGTCATTTTTTACAGATCGCATGATACTATACATAGAAAATCCTAAAGACACCACCAGAAAACTACTAGAGCTCATAAATCAATTTGGTAAAGTTGCAGGATACCAAATTAATATACAGAAATCTGTTGCATTTCTGTACACTAACAACAAACTATCAGAAAGAGAAATTAAGGAAACAATACCATTTACAATTGCATGAAAAAGAAGAAAATACCTAGGAATAAATCTAACTAAGGAGGTAAAAGACCTGCACTCAGAAAACTATAAGACACTGATGAAATAAATTGAAGATGACATAAACAGATGGAAAGACATACTGTGTCAATGGATCAGAAGAATTAATAGTTAAAATGACCATACTACCCAAGATTATGTACAGATTCAGTGCAATCCCTAACAAAATACCCATGGCATTTTTCACAGAACTAGAACACATAATTTTAAAATTTGTATGGAAAAACAAAACATCTCAAATAGCCAAAACAATTTTGAGAAAGAAGAACATGCTCCCTGACTTCAGACTATACTACAAAGCTATAATAATCAAAACAGCATGGTAATGGCATGAAAACAGACAAAGAAATCAATCGAACAGAATAGAGAGCCCATAAATAAACCCACACACCTATGGTCAATTAATCTATGACAAAGGAGGCAAGAATATACAATGGAGAAAAGACAGTCTCTTCAATAAGTGGTGCTGGGAAAATTGGACAGCTACATGTAAAAGAATGAAAGTAGAACATTCTCTAATACCATATACAAAAATAAACTCAAAATGGATTAAAGACTTAAATGTAAGACCAGAAACCATAAAACTCCTGGAAGAGAGCATAGGCAGAACTCTCTTTGACATAAATTGTAGCAATATTTCTTTCCTTAAGGCAAAGGAAACAAAAGCAAAAATAAACAAATGGCACCTCATTAGACTTAAAAGCTTTTGCACAACAAAGAAACCATCGAGAAAACAAAAAGGTAGCCAACTGAATGGGAAAAAATATTTGCAAATGATATGACTGATTAGGCGTTAATATCCCCAATATATAAATACCTCATACAGCTCAATACAAAAACATATACTTCAGATTTGTACATTTTTCTATATGCAAGTTATACTTCAATCAATAAAAAGAAAGAAATGAGGGTACTTCCCTGGTGGTCTAGTGGTTAAGACTTCACCTTCCAATACAGGGGGTGTGGGTTCAGTCCCTGATCGGGGAGCTAAGATCTCACATGCCTCATGGCCAAAAAACTAAAACAGAAGCAATATTGTAACAAATTCAATAAAGGTTTTAAAAATGGTCCACATTAAAAAAATCTTTAAAAAATAATTTAAAAAAGAAAGAAAGAAATGAGTTAAATTATATACTGATATGGAATGAATTTCAAGACATACTTTAAGTGTGTATGGAGATATATACACATATATGGTGCACTGGCAGTAAAGCAGAGGAAACAATGAATAACTACAACTCTACTGGGTAATTGCTAGAGCAGGCTTTTGCTCTGAAGTCATCTGATCCCTCGTGGCCTACGGCCTTAATTTTAAAAGCCCCATACTTCCAGGTGATATCTAATTGGAGTTCAGGCAAAGAAAGAGAAAACAGTGGAGCAGCAGTATTTGAAAAGAAATAGCTGAGAATTGATGAAAAATGCCAATCTTAAAACTCAGGAATCCCAAACAGGAAAAAGAAAAGAAAGAAAGAAATCCCCACCCAGACACATTTTAATGAGACTTAAGAACATCAAAGAAATCTTAAAAGCAACAAGAGACTTTTAGAAGTTTACTACTTATAGAAGTATACAATACTACCTATGACATATTCTTGCCCCTCAATAGAGGAAAAAATAGAACCTAAATCTAAATCTAATCAAGCCTCTAGTTCTAATCAATATTCAGGAAATATAAGGAACAGGGAAACATTACCACAGGGATGCAATTACTAAAATCCATTTTATGCAAAATGCTATAGGACAAACCACCCAGTTTCTTGAACTAATAAATCCCATGGGAGAAAAAAAAACGGGGGGAGAAGGAAGGGGCACCTATAGATTAAGAGGTTTGAGAAACATATCAACCAATTGCAGTGTATAGCCTGTATTTGGATCCTGATTCAAACAAAGTAAAAATAAACACACAAATATTTATGAGACAATCAGGAAAATTTGAACAATGACTGTACATTTGATGTCATTAAAGAATTATTAATTTTTTTTAGAGGTGGTGGTTTTGTTGTAATGTTTAAGAAAAGTCCTTATATTTTAGAGATACATACCAAAACATTCATGGATGAGATGAAATAATATGATGTGTGATATTTGCTTCAGAATAATCTTGTGTGGGTGGAGGAGCAGGGGTTAGTGAAATATAGATGAAACGAGATTGGCCATGAGTTAATAATTACTGAAGCTAGGTGACAGGTACATGGGAATTCAGTATAGTATTTTCTTTACTTTTGTATGTTTGAAATTTTCTATAATGAAAGTAGGGAAAAAGAGCCAAAAAGAAAAGACAGATTGATTACCTACAAAGAAATGACTGACAGCTGATTTATCAACAAAAAAAATCGGGGTTTAGAATAGTGTTTATAGTATGCCACTATTTGTGTAAAAAATAACATATTCACATATATGCTTATATTTGCATCAATTTATCTCTGGTAGTTCACCTAAAAATTGTTAATAAGAATTGCTTCTCGGTAAGGGAACTGGGAAACTAGGGAATACAAATGAGCAACTCTTCACATACCATTTTGTACCATTTGAATTTTTTACCTTATGCTTGTAGTACCTTAACAATATTTTCTCAGTAGGCTAGGGACAGGAGAATTTTATAACTTGATAAAGAATACAGAAAACAACTGCAATCATCATACTTAATAGTGAAATACTAGTGGCATTCACCTTAAAGTCAGAACAAAACCAAGAATATTCACCTGCTTTCACAACTATTACTGAACGTTGCTCTGCAGGTTCTGGTCAAAGCATTAAGACAAGAGAAGATAAAAGTTATAAATGTTGTAAACGGGACTTCCCTGGTGGCACAGTGGTTAAGAATCCGCCTGCCTACTGAATAATATTCCACTGTCTAAATATATCACAGTTTATCCATTCACCTACTGAGGGACATCATAGTTGCTTCCAAACTTTGTCAATTATGAATAAAGTTGCTATAAACATTTGCATGGAGGTTTTTGTGTCGCTGTAAGTTTTCAATTCATTTGGGTAAATACCAAAGGGTATGACTGCTGGATTGTATGGTAAGAATACGTTTAACGTTGTAAGAAAACCACCAAACTGTCTTCCAAGCTGGCTGTGTTATTTTGTATTCCTACCAGCAATAAATGAGAGTTCCTGTTTCTCTTTAAAAAAAACAGAAAAGAAAAGAATCCGCCTGCCAATGCAGGGGACATGGGTTTGATCCCTGGTCTGGGAAGATCCCACATGCTCTGGAGTAACTAAGCCTGTGTGCCACAACTACTGAGCCTGCGCTCTAGAGCCTGCAAGCCATAACTACTGAGCTCGCGTGCCACAACTACTGAAGCCTGTGCGCCTAGAGCCTGTGCTCCGCAAAAAGAGAAGCCACTGCAATGAGAAGCCCACGCACTGCAACAAAGAGTAGCCCCTGCCCGCCACAACTAAAGAAAGCCCGCACACAGCAACGAAGACGCAACGCAGTCATAAATTAATTAATTAATTAATTAATTAATTAATTAAAAATATTGTAAAGGAAGCGTCATAAAATGTCCTTGTTTATATATGATATATCGATAATCTAAGAGAATGAACTGATATACTATTTTTTTTTTTTTTTTTTTGCTGTACACGGACCTCTCACTGTTGTGGCCTCTCCCGTTGCGGAGCACAGGCTCCGGACGCGCAGGCTCAGCGGCCATGGCTCACGGGCCCAGCTGCTCCGCGGCATGTGGGATCTTCCCGGACTGGGGCACGAACCCGTGTCCCCTGCATCGGCAGGCGGACTCTCAACCACTGCGCCACCAGGGAAGCCCTGATATACTATTAAAATTAAACAGAAATAGAGTTTAAGTTTTAAATCAATAACTTTTCTCTATAAAAACAATATCCAATTAGAAAATATAATGGGGGGGAAAAGATCCTATTCACAGCGGTAAAAAAAAAATGATAGGAATAAACCTAACAAGAAAGAAACGTACAAAATAATGACATGAATAAAATTACAAAATATTACCGAAGGTTATAAGTATGAATATTTGACAAATGGATAGATGTACAATATTCCTGAATGAGAAGTTTCATAATTTAAAATTTTTTTCAAAGAAGTATAAATTCCTATAACAATGTCTTTGGGATTTGAGAGGATAGGGTGGGAGTACTGAACAAGTTGGTTCTGAAGTTCATCTGGAAGAACACATAAAAAGAGCCAAGAAATTTTAAAAGATAGAAATGAGGGAAGGCTTACCTACTAGATATCAAATTATTATATAAAGCTGTGATATGGTTCAAGAATAGACAAATATATCAATGGAACTGAATAGAGAGGCGGTTATGTGTGAGAATTTAGTATATAACAAATATAGCATTCCAAATCCCGTCTGAGGCACCACTAAAAGTGTACCAAAATAATATATAAAATATGTACAAACCCAAAAGGACAAAAAGGTCTCGGGGTTTTCTAGATGCAAGAGAAATGGTAGCTGAAATAGTAGCTGGGAAGAAATTTTGGTCTAGTACAAAGGATACAGATAAGAAGGGGCCATTTTACCAGTAAAACTATGGAAAGATACAAGGCACCAGGTACAGCAGAGGATGGACATGACATATGGGGCTGAAAACAGAGTTTAATTGAAATTCTGTACATTAATACAGTAAACCCCCCCTTATTTGCAGGGGATACTTTCCAAGACCCCCAGTTGATGCCTGAAATGACCACGGATAGTACCAAAACCTATATATACTATGTTTTTCCCCCTATACATACCTATGATAAAGTTTAATTTACAAATTAGGTACAGTAAGAGAATATCCGAATTGCCAGCATCCACTCTTGCACTTTGGGGCCATTATTAAGTAAAATAAGGGTTTCTTGAATACAAGCACTGCGATACTGAGACCTCTGATAACCTCCAGGAGGTTACTAAGTGACTGATAAGAGGGTAGTATATATAGCATGGATATGCTGGACAAAGGGATGATTTACATCTGGAGTGGGATGTCACAAGATTTCATCTTGCTATTCAGAACTGTGTTCAATTTAAAACTTATAACCCAATCAAAAAATGGGCAGAAGACCTAAACAGACATTTCTCCAAAGAAGACATACAGATGGCCAACAGGCACATGAAAAGATGCTCATCATCGCTAATTATTAGAGATATGCAAATCAAAACTACAGTGAGGTACCACCTCACACCAGTCAGAATGGCCATCATTAAAAGTTCTACAAACTATGAATGCTGGAGGGTGTGGAGAAAAGGGAACCCTCCTACACTGTTGGTGGGAATGAAAATTGGTACAGCCACTATGGAGAACAGTATGGAGGTTCCTTAAAATAGGTCTAAAAATAGACCTACCATATGGCCCTGCAATCCCACTCCTGGGCATATACCCAGACAAAACTATAATTTGAAAAGATACATGCACCTTTATGTTCATAGCAGCACTATTTATAATAGCCAAGGCATGGAAATGACCTAAATGTCCATCGACAGATGAATGGATAAAGAAGTAACATGGATGGACCTAGAGATTATCATACTAAGCAAAGTAAGTCAGAAAAAGAAAGACAAATACCATATGATATCACTTATATGTGGAATCTAAAATACGACACAAATGAATCTATCTACAAAATAAAAACAGACTTACAGATATTGAGAACAGACTTGTGGTTGCCAAGGGGGAGGAGGGTGGAGGAGGGAAGAACTGGGAGTTTGGGATTAGCGGATGCACACTATTATATATAGGATGGATAAACAACAAGGTCCTACTGTATAGCACAGAGAACTGTTTTCAATATCCTGTGATAAACCATAATGGAAAAGAATATATATATATATATATATATATATATATATGTATAACTGAGTCACTTTGCTATACAGCAGAAATTAAACACAACATTGTAAATCAACTATACATCAATAAAATATTTTTTAACTTATGAATTGCTTATTTCTGGAATTGTCCATTTAATATTTTCAGACAACATTTGACTGAGGGTAACTGAAATCATGGAAAGTGAAACCATGGATAAGGGGGACTACTGTATTCAGTAAAAAATGCTTACCCTTTCCTGTAACCAGAGGAAGTGCAAAATAAAAATGAGATACCAGGGGCCTCCCTGGTGGCGCAGTGGTTAAGAGTCCGCCTGCCGATGCAGGGGATGCGGGTTCGTGCCCCGGTCTGGGAGGATCCCATATGCCGCGGAGCGGCTGGGCCCGTGGGCCATGGCCGCTGAGCCTGTGCGTCCGGAGCCTGTGCTCCGCAACGGGAGAGGCCACAGCAGTGAGAGGCCCGCGTACAGCAAAAAAAAAAAAAAAAAAAAAAAAAAAAAAAAAAGAGATACCATTATTTGCATATCTGGTTGGTAAAAATATTTTTTAATGATAACATAAAGTATTGATGAGGGTATTAGGGAAAATGGTACCTCATACACTGTTGGGTGACCATATAAATTGAAACAGCCTTTGTGGAGGGAAATTGAGCAGTATCTATTAACACTTTAGATGTGTAAAGATGTATATACCTTCCTTCCAGCAATCCCACTTCTAGGAATCTATCCTCAAAAAATAGTAGCACAAATATTCAAAGATACATGTATAACGATTTTCATTGCTGCATAATTTGTAACAATAAAAAATTATAAACAACTTGTGTTCACCAATAGGGGAATAGTTAAATAAATCATGGCATATCCATACAATAAAGTACTATGTAACACAAAAAAGCATGTCAGAGATCTATATATATTGACATGGAAATATCTTAAAGGACAATAAAGTGATATGCTTAATGATTAAGTAAGTTACAGAAAAATATTATAGAATGATTCCAAATTGGCCAAAAAGTAAAAACAGATTTCTCCATATAAATGCAGGTATCTGCTCAGATTTTTACTATGTCTCTACATGTTGTATGCCAATATCTGTTTGTAAATGTATAGAAAATATTTGTAATGATACACACCAAACTGCTAACAGTGACTTCCCCTGAGAACAATTTAAGGGTTCAAATATTGTATTTTCCATTTTTTTTCACATCTGCGAGTTTTTTGTTTTTTTAAAGATGAAGGGAATTCATACAAAGTAAGTTGAATGTTTAAGTGTCACACTGAGGCAGATGATACTCAAATCTATCTTCAGCGCTGACTTTTCTCAGAACTCTAATTTTGCATTTACAATTAACTGCCTGCTAGCATTTCCACTCTTATGCTTTGCCATCATTTCAAACTCATACCTAAAATAAAATTCATTAGCAGATTATTCAAATAATATTAGTTCTAGTTCCCGGTTTTCCTGTTTCTGTTAAAAGTACTAGCCTTCTACCATTACTTAAGTTTGAAGCCTTGGAGTAATTATCTTATACCCTTCCCTCCCCTAACAGAAAAGAAAATCAAGTCCAAGTTTTTTTTCTTCCTTTTAAATAATAACTTTTGTGGAAAAACAAAAGACCCCGAATAGCCAAAGCAATCTTGAGAAAGAAAAACGGAGTTGGAGGAATCAGGCTCCCTGACTTCAAACTATACCACAAAGCTACAGTAATCAAGACAGTATGGTACTGGCACAAAAACAGAAATATAGACCAATGGTACAGGATAGAATGCCCAGAGATAAACCCACACACATATGGTCACCTAATTTATGACAAAGGAGGCAAGAACATACAATGGAGAAAAGACAGCTTCTTCAATAAGTGGTGCTGGGAAAACTGGACAGCTGCATGTAAAAGAATGAAATTAGAACACTACCTAACACCATACACAAAAATAAACTCAAAATGGATTAAAGACCTAAATGTCCAGACACTATAAAACTCTTAGAGGAAAACATAGGGAAAACACTCTGACATAAACCACAGCAAGAACCTTTTTTGACCCACCATCTAGAGTAATGGAAATAAAAACAAAAATAAACAAATGGGAGGACTTCCCTGGTGGCACAGTGGTTAAGAATCCACCTGCCAGTGCAGGGGACATGGGTTCGAGCACTGGTCTGGGAAGATCCCACATGCCACGGAGCAACTAAGCCCGTGCACCACAACTACTGAGCCTGTGCTCTAGAGCCTGTGAGCCACAACTATGGAGCCTGCATGCCTAGAGTCCGTGCTCCACAACAAGAGAAGCCACTGCAATAAGAAGCCTGAGCACCACAGCGAAGAGTATCCCCCGCTTGCCACAACTAGAGAAAGCCCGTGCGCAGCAACGAAGACCCGTGCAGCCAAAAATAAACACATAAAATAAATAAATTTATTTAAAAAAACCAAAAAAACAAATGGGACTTAATTAAACTTAAAAGCTTATGCACAGCAAAGGAAACCATAAACAAGACAAAAAGACAACCCTCAGAATGGGAGAAAATATTTGCAAATGAAACAACAGACAGAGGATTAATCTCCAAAATATACAAACAGCTCATGGAGCTCAATATCAAAAAAACAAATAATCCAATTAAAAAATGGGCAGAAGACCTAAATAAACATTTCCCCAAGGAAGACATACAGATGGCTAAGAGGCACATGAAAAGATGCTCAACATCACAAATTATTAGAGAAATGCAAATCAAAACGACAATGAGGTATCACCTCACGCAGGTCAGAATGGCCATTATCAAAAAATCTAGAAACAATAAATGCTGGAAAGGGTGTGGTGAAAAGGGAACCCTCCTGCACTGTTGGTGGGAATGTAAATTGATACAACCACTCTGGAAAACAGTATGGAGGTTCCTTAAAAAACTAGAAATAGAATAGAACTACTTTTTTTTTTTTTAAATGATGTCTTTCTTGGTCCGGACATTTCAGCTGGCTGCTTTTTTTTTTTTAAGATGTTGGGGGTAGGAGTTTATTAATTAATGTATTTATTTTTGCTGTGTTGCGTCTTCATTTCTGTGCGAGGGCTTTCTCTAGTTGTGGCAAGCGGGGGCCACTCTTCATCGCGGTGCGTGGGCCTCTCACTATTGCAGCCTCTCTTGTTGTGGAGCACAGGCTCCAGACGCGCAGGCTCAGTAGTTGTGGCTCACGGGCCTAATTGCTCCGCGGCATGTGGGATCCTCCCAGACCAGGGCTCGAACCCGTGTACCCTGCATTAGCAGGCATATTCTCAACCACTGTGCCACCAGCAATCCCACTCCTGGGCATATACCCTGAGAAAACCATAATTCCAAAAGAGACATGTACCACAATGTTCATTGTAGCACTATTTACAATAGCCAGGACGTGGAACCAACCTAAATGTCCATCGACAGATGAATGGATAAAGAAGATGTGGCACATATATACAATGGAATATTACTCAGCCATAAAATGAAATGAAACTGAGTTATTTGTAGTGAGGTGGATGGACCTAGAGTCTGTCATACAGAGTGAAGTTACTCAGAAAAACAAATACCAAATGCTAATGCATATATATGGAATCTAAAAAAACGGCACTGATGAACCTAGTGGCAGGGCAGGACTAAAGATGTAGACATAGAGAATGGACTTGAGGACACGGGGTGGGAGGGGGAAGCTGGGGCGAAGTGAGAGTAGCATCGACATATATACACTACCAAATGTAAAATAGATAGCTAGTGGGAAGCAGCAGCATAGCACAGGGAGATCAGCTCAGTGCTTTGTGATGACCCAGAGGGGTGGGATAGGGAGGATGGGAGGGAGGCTCAAGAGGGAGGGGATATGGGGACATATGTATGCATATGGCTGATTCACTTTAGTGTACAACAGAAACTAACACAGTATTGTGAAGCAATTATACTCCAATAAAGATCTATTAAAAAAATAATACCTTACATGTCTCCTTCATATCTTTATTTGCCACCCTAATTCAAGCCCTTCATTCAACAAACATTTATTAAACACATATTATATATGTGCTAGGCAGTTTTAGGTGCTGGGTATAGTGAAGAAAGACTTATATGCTAGTTAAAGAGAGAAATAATATATAAGCAAAAAATAATTATGCAATAATATTGTTAGCATTTATAATGCTTATCCTGTACTAGGCACTGTGATAAGCTATGAGATAGATATGTTATCTCATTTAATGTTCCTAATGACCCTATGATATAGGCACTGTTATTAATCCCATTTTATAATTGGGGAAACTGAGGTCCATAGCTCTTAAGTAGTTTAAGGTCACATGCCCAGTAAGTAGTCAAGATTTGAACCCAGGCAGCCTGATGTTATAGTTTGTCCTCTTAACTGTTATGCTATATTGCCTCTCATGTAAGGAAACCTCAGTTGATGATAAGGGATATGGGGGAAATAAAATAGGGTAATGTGATAGTAACTTGGAGAGTGGGTGCTAATTTAGAGAAGATGGTCAAGAAAGGCTTGACCTTTTTTTATGGAAGAGCTCAAGTTTGACCTGTGAAACTTCTCACTCAGCAGTTTGCCAATTGCATAGGCATCATGCAGTTACTGTGTCTGTATTTCCTGCAAATTGGCAGCTGGATCCAAAGACTAGATCAAACTGAGGTTCCATTCCTTTTGTATGACTACAGGATAGACATAATGTCTGATGTCTTTTTATAACCTTAGAAGCTGCTGATGCTCACTATCTCTATTTATCAAGGATTGCAAAATGGTGATATTCTAATTTCATTTCTTTTTATTAATTGGAATCGTTTTGGAAAACATGTCCTTTCATCTACTATTTTGTTACCCAGTTCATCTAGGAAAGGATGGATAAATGCTTGATTCTCTCTCTTTATTGATTAAATTTTGAAATAATGAATTGTTTCTCTATCATGAGTGGTGATATTTGAGCTGAGACTTGTGAGTGACAAGAAAGAGCCAGCTATTCAAAGACCTGGAGGAAGAATATTCCAGATAGGGGGAACAGATAGTACAGGGGCACTGAGGAAGGAGTGAGTTGCGTAAGTTCAAGGAACACAGAAGACCAGCAATGGCCACATTACTTTCACTCCTACCTGTGTTATGGACTGAATGTTTGTGTCCCTCTAAAATTCATACATTGAAAGCCTCCCCCCCCATTGTGATGGTATTAGGAGATGGGGCTTTGGGGAGGTAATTAGGATTAGATGAGGTCATGAATGGGATTAGTGCCTTTGTAAGAGTCATGAGAGGGCTTGCTTCGTGTCTTTGCTCTCCACCTGGTAGATGTCCCTCACCAGAACTTGACCATACTGGCACCCTAATCTCAGACTTCCAGCCTCCAGAACTGTGATGAATAAATTTATGCTGTTTATAAGCCACCAAGTCTATGGTACTTTGTTAGAGCAGCCTGAACTAAGACATATCTCTTAAATCCATTATTCTCTCCTCCATTCTTACTACCACACCCACTTAGTCTGAGGTCTCATCTTTCTCCCCTGCACCACTGTGATTATCTTCAACTGGTTTCACTGCCTCCAAGTATCTATCTCTTCCACCCTAGTCAATTAACTTCTTACCTACCAAAAACTTTCAATTCAGTGTATAATTCTTTTGGTGAGAACACATCTATAATTTTATTAACGGATGTCACTGGCAAAATAACAGTGATTTAATGGAAGGAGGTGTTTGCTGGAAAGTATGCTGGACACCAAAGAGCACAGGCTTTCTTTTTTTTTTCTTTTTTTTTTTTTTTGCGGTATGCGGGCCTCTCACTGTTGTGGCCTCTCCCGTTGTGGAGCACAGGCTCTGGATGCGCAGGCCCAGCAGCCATGGCTCACGGGCCCAGCCGCTCCGCGGCATATGGGATCCTCCCAGACCGGGGCACGAACCCGTATCCCCTGCATCGGCAGGCGGACTCTCAACCACTGCGCCACCAGGGAGGCCCGAGCACAGGCTTTCTACTCAAACCTGGATCTGTGTCCCAGCTCTGACACTTGATAGCTATGTGACCTAGAGAAAATTACATAACCTCCCTGAAGCTCAGTTTCCTCATCTATTAAAAAAATAATAATGCTTTTAATACATTTTTGTGAGAATTAAATGAGAATATAAAATCTCATTTGATATATATAATATAGAGATAACAGGAAAAATGTATATATATATACATATTTTATTACAGTGCTTAGATCATAGTAAAGAGTATTTTTTTGTAATTACTCCTCCCACCATGTGTCTTGAAGAATTTCCAGTTTTAGTGATGAATTCCACCTGTTTAAACTTCAGTCATTGCTAAGAGCTGTCTGACAGCCATCTGAGAATATCCAAAACCTAAGGACCCAACGGGGATCTTAGAAGAGGAGCTTGATATCGCATCCCTGTAGCCTAGCAGAGTCCCTTCGACAAGCCTATCTGGGAACCAGCGAGGCCCTTAGTTGATCAGTGATATCTCACACTGATACAACGCTTTCCCAACCACTTTTTGTCTCTGATCACCTCATCCCTAACCTGAGTGGGACCCCTGGGTACTTTACCTCTCACTTCATCCAGATCAGTAATTATCTCCCAGTTACACCAGATTTAGTGTTACTGACTCTGGGACCCCTGCCTCCACTGTCCTCCTTCTCCCTTTCTGCTCCCAAAGTCCCAGAACACTGCTAGAGGGAGAACCAAGCAGACCAATATGAATTCATGCTGTCCAATTTCAACTTGGCCCTTGCAGCTGCTCAGCAACCCTTTTATTTGTCTCATACATTCCCTGGCACTCCCCCCACAGAGGCTGTTCCAGACCTTCCTCTTCTCATATTCCAGCTCCTCCTGTTCCACTCCTTCAGACTGGTACACAAACTTTCATCAGATGTTTGACAATTCAGTAACATTTTTAAAAGCTGTTTAATGGAGAATTTAAAACATGTACAAAAGTAGACTGGATAGTATAATGAATCCCCATTTACCAAATACTCAGCTTCCACTAGTATCAACTCTTGGGCACTCTTGTTTCATCTATTTCCTCCGTCCTGTAATATTTTGGAGCAGATCCCAGACATGACATCATTCCATACCTAAATATTTCAGTATGTATCTTTAAAAGTTAAGGATCCTTTTTAAAAAATCATAATGGTAATATCATTAGCACACATAAAATAAACAAGCAATATTTCCTTAATATCATCAAATACCAAGTCAGCATTTAAATTTCCAATAGTTTCATAAATGTCAAAAGAATTTTTTACAGCTTTTTTGGTTTCAGTTAGTATCCATATAAAGTCCACACATTGTGATTGGTGGATATGTACTATATGTCACTTTTAAACTGAAGGTTCCCCTTCATCTCTTTTTTTCCTTGCAATATTTTTGTTGAGGAAGTTGGACTGTTTTTCAGTAGTTTCAGTCTGGGTTTTGCCAATTCCATCTCTGTTGTATAGATTAACATGTTTCCTTGACCTCCGTTTGTTGTATATATTGGTAAGATCAATAATGTCTGTACAACGCATATTCCATATTCATTGTCCTGCTTTCAATGGTGTGAGGAAATTGTCCATGTGACCAAAGAAATGGAAGGTGTCTGGCCCGGAGACTTACTCAGGAAGGAGCTAGGACCTCTTTAGCAGGACTGAAACAGATGGCTCAATAAATAGTAACGGAGGTCCAGGCAAGATAGGATGGGTGAGGGGCCATGTAGTGTCAGATTTCTACTCTGCTGGTATGTAGAGCAGGACAGTCAGGGAAGCAGATCATGCTGAAGTCAGAACTAGAAAAGGAGAGGTAGCACTTGAGGCAGCAGGTGGGATTATTTCTCAGGGGATTACTCTACTTGCTATACCCTGTTTTCTAAATATATCGTACTCATTTCCACCTCTGTGCCTTTGCCCCGGATGTTTCCTCTGCTTGGAATATCATCTCCTGTCTCTCCACCTATCCAAATCCTACTTATCTTTAACGACCAGTGCAAGTTCCCTCCTTTCCGTATTTTTGCTTGTAGAGTCATAAAGTATCTCTGAAAGGATAAATAAGAGATCAAGAACATTGATTGCTTTCCCGGGAAGGAAACTGGATGGCTAGAGGACAGGGCTGGAAGGGAGGAAGATATTACTGATTTGCTGCAGGAGGGACAGTTAATCAGATGGAAGTGCCTAATATGAAATCGGTGTAAGTAGAAGCAGGGAGATTGGAATTTGTAGTTTGAGGAGAAAGAAGAAGTTCTGGAACAGCCTCTGTGGGGAGAGTGCCAGGGAATGTATGAGACAAATAAAAGGGTTGCTGAGCAGCTGCAAGGGCCAAGTTGAAATTGAACAGCGTGAATTCATACTGGTCTGCTTGGTTCTCCCTCTAGCAGTATTCTGGGACTCAGAAAGGGAGAAAGAGGACAGTGGAAGCAGGGGTCCCAGAGTCAGTAACACTAAATCTGGTGTAACTGGGAGATAATTACTGATCTGGATGAAGTGAGAGGTAAAGTACCCAGGGGTCCCACTTAGGTTAGGAACGAGGTGATTAGAGACAAAAAGTGGTTGGGAAAGCGTTATATCAGTGTGAGATATCACTGATCAACTAAGGGCCTCGCTGGTTCCCAGATAGGCTTGTCGAAGGGACTCTGCTAGGCTACAGGGATGCGATATCAAGCTCCTCTTCTAAGATCCCCGTTGGGTCCTTAGGTTTTGGATATTCTCAGATGGCTCTAGAACAATGACTGAGGTTTTAATCAGTAGCCATGTGACCTCAGGCTAGCTATGTCCTTCTCTGAGCTTTGGTTTCCTCATCTGTAAAAACTGGGGATAGGGCTTCCCTGGTGGCGCAGTGGTTGAGAGTCCGCCTGCCGATGCAGGGGACACGGGTTCGTGCCCCGGTCCGGGAAGATCCCACATGCCGCGGAGTGGCTGGGCCCATGAGCCATGGCCGCTGGGCCTGCACGTCCGGAGCCTGTGCTCCGCAACGGGAGAGGCCACAACAGTGAGAGGCCCACATACCACAAAAAAAAAAAGAAATTGGGGATAATAATACCTACCTCACAGAGCAGATGTGAGGATTAAATAAAATAATGTGAGTAGAAGTGCCCCACACAGTGGCATTCTATACATGATACTTTACTCCCTCAGCAGGTGAATACAATCTTCCTTAATCCTAAAGTTGATGCAATGGTATGGTAAATATGTTATCACTTTATAGACTAGCAAAACCTGGCTGTCAAGAAAAATCCTATTTTCAGGGAATTCCCTCGTGATCCAATGGTTAGGACCTGGTGCTCTCTGCTGGGACCCGGCTTCGATCCCTAATCGGGAAATTAAGATCCCACAAGCCACGAGGCAGCTGAGGGAGTAAATCTGACTCAAGAGAGACTCAAAAAAGAGATATCACTCCTCTAATTAAGAATCTACATTTAAGAGAATTCCCTGGTGGTCCAGTGATTAGAACTCGGCACTTTCACTACCACGGGCCTGGGTTCAATCCCTGGTTGGGGATCTAAGATCCTGCAAGCCACATGGTGCAGCCAAAAAGAAAAAAATCTACGTTTAAAAAGAAAAGGCCGGGCTTCCCTGGTCGCGCAGTGGTTCAGAATCCGCCTGCCAACGCAGGGGACATGGGTTCGAGCCCTGATCCGGGAAGATCCCACATGCCATGGAGCAACTAAGCCCGTGCGCCACAACTACTGAGCCTGTGCTCTAGAGCCCGCGAGCCACAACTACTGAGCCCGCACGCCTAGAGCCCGTGCTCCGCAACAAGAGAAGCCACCGCAGTGAGAAGCCTGCACCACAACAAAGAGTAGCCACCACTCGCCGCAACTAGAGAAAGCCCATGCACAGCAATAAAGACCCAACGCAGCCAAAAATCAATTAAAAGAAAAAAAAGGCCTATAATGCCTTTTTAACTCTCTTTTAAATCATGTTCAAAGTCCTTGATCTAGCATTTTAGGCTCTTGCCAATCTAGCGACACTTCACTTGACTTTTTTGTTCCCTTGCTTAAACATACCCTTCTGAGGGAATTCCCTGGTGGTCCAGTGGTTAGGGCTCTGCGCTTCCACTGCAGGGGGTATGGGTTCAATCCCTGGTCTGGGAACCAATACCCTTTGATATGTTAGCAGTGGTTCCAAACAGCAAAAGGACTAAGCTTGGAGAGAATCTGAAGAGGATTCTTACTCCATATGCTTCTGCATTGAGTCTCTTACAGTGACAATATGTATTGCTTTGGAATTTATAATAAAACACAAAAAGTAAAATAGAACAACTTCCTACCCAAGCCTGGCTCTCCCTACTCTTCCATATCTATCCAAATTTCTCATTCTTCAAATTTCCATTCAAAATATATTTCTTAATCCTCACATTTATGGTTAATTGGTTTTCAACTAGGGTGCTAGGACAATTCAATGGGGACAGAATAGTCTCTTCCACAAATGGTGCTGGGACAACTGGATATCCATATGCAAAAATGTAAAGTTGGACCCCTACCTCGTACCACATACAAAAACTAACTCGATGGATCAAAGACCTCAATGTAAGAGCTAAAACTATAAAACTCTCAGAAAACATAGGAGTAAATTTTCATGACCTTGGATTAGGCAATGGTTTCTAGGATATGACATCAAAAGCACAAGCAACCAAAGGAAAAATGGATAAATTAGACTTCATAAAAATTAAAAACTTTTGTGTATCAAAGGACACCATCAAGGAAGTGTAAAGACAACACAGAGAATGGGAGAAAATATTTATAAATCATATATCTGACAAGAGACTTGTCTCCAGAATATATTTTTAAAATACAACTCAATAAAAAGACAAGCAACCCTAGTAACAAATGGGCAAAAGATTTGTGTAGACATTTCTCCAAATAAGATACAAAAATGGCCAATAAGTACATGTAAAGATGCTCAGCATCATTAGCCATCAGGGAAAGTCAAAGTAAAACCACAATGAGATTCCACTTCACACCCACTAGGATGGTCATAATAAAAAAAGACAAGTAACAAGAGTGTTATTGAGGATGTGGAGAAATTGGAACCCTCATACACTGCTGGTGGGAATGTAAAATGGTGCAGCCTCTTTGGAAAACAGTCTGTCAGTTCCTCAAAAGGTTAAAAGTTACCATTTGACCCAGAAATTACATTCCAATTACACTTGGTATATATCCAAGAGAAATGAAAACATATGTCCACATAAAAACTTGAACATGAGTGCACGGGAGCATTATTACAGGAGCGTTATTCATAATAGCCAAAAGGTGGGAACAACCCAAATATACCTCAACTGATGAAGTGATAAACACAAGTGGTATATCCACACAGTGAAATATTATTTGGCCATTAAAAGGAATGCAGTACTGATACATGTTATAACATGGATGAACCTTGAAAACATTATCCTAAGTGAAAGAAGCCTGTCACAAACAACCACATATTGTATGATTCCATTCATATGAAATATCCAGCATAGGTAAATCCACAGAGGCAGAAAGTAGATAAGTGGTTGCCTAGGGCTATGAGTTTGGGGGGACCCTGGGAATGACTGCTAATGGGTACAGAGTTTATTTTTGGAGTGATGAAAACATTGTAAAATTGATCGTGGTTGTATAACTCTGAGCACACTAAAAAAAAAACCCCGGAATTTTACACTTTGAACGGGCAAATTGTATGGGATGTGTATTGTACCTAATTAAAGCTGTAAAAAATGTACTTCTTCCATGGAGCTTTCCCCTTCTACTACAGTCCACATTAATCACTCCATTCTCTCAACTCCTACAGCTTTTCAAAACTGTACTGCACAATTTAGCACTCAGTTAAACTACCTGATAATATTTATTATTATCTCATGTAGAGCCTTGACTTGTCAGCCTGACTACAATTTTCCTGAGAGGAATGAATGAGTCTTCTGTTTCTCAGATACCTCTAAACCACCTAACATATAACTGGGCACA
The DNA here is from genome assembly GCF_964341445.2 of Mesoplodon mirus. Lineage (NCBI taxonomy): Eukaryota > Metazoa > Chordata > Mammalia > Artiodactyla > Ziphiidae > Mesoplodon > Mesoplodon mirus. Next base: position 60,075,553 of record NC_138981.1, on the reverse strand, counting down.
TAGTAAGTACTCAGTAAATACTTGGTGGTTGTGAAGAATTGATTACATGTGCTTTTTTCACACACGTGTGTTGCACACACACGGAAGTTGGAGGGAATGAATACAATCTTAGATAGTGAGGTGAGAGAACGACACTATGTGAAACTGCAGAATACAAGATTTATTTAAGGGAAAAAAACAGAATGGTTGGGACACTTTTGTTCTCCCCTCCTTCTGCCTCCTGCTGCTCATTGACACCACATGGCCAACCATATCCTGGTCTCTGAGATCCTAAGGGAGTCACTGAGGTCCTACCTAGACACTTGACTGTCTGGTGTCACTATTCCCCCATCACTTCCTCCTCTTCCTCCTCCTCTGTCCAGCTCAGGTCATCATCTGAATCCTCAGATTCTTCCTCATCCATCTCTAACCCAACCCTTGCCTTAGCCTTCTCAGCCAGTGCATCGGGGTGCTCCAGCTGGGCCCAGGATCCTGGGTCAGCCTTGACCAGGGAGATTTCAACCCGAGATGGCATCAAGGAGACAGAGCTCTGCTCCACGTTTATGACCTGAGGAGGAGGGAAAGATAGTGGAACACAGAAGAGAAAATGAGGAAATCAAAGGGATTGGGGTCAGGGAAGGATGGTGATGAATGACAGGGAGAAAAATAAAAAATGCAAGGTGGGGAAAAATATAGGGAAGGAATAAGTAAGGGAGAGAGAGAAAGAGGAAAGAAAGGGGAGTTGGGGGGAGAGGGAGAAAAAGAGGGAGGAAGAGGGAGAGAGAGAGAGAATATCAAAGCAAATGAAGAGAAAACCTCCACTTTCCCACTACAACTCCTTCCCTCAAGACACCCTCTATTCATTCCAGTCTGGCCCTTCTTTTTACCCCATCTGCCTCCCCCTCCTGTGCCCCCTTATCTTCACTTACCCCCCAGAGCTTCATCTGTGCTTGGAACACACGGTTACCATCAAAGACAATGTGGACATGAAGCTGAGAGAAAAGAATTACAGGGGTAGTAACAATCCCAGAAGGTCAGAACAAGTCATTACGACAGAGAAGCCGGCCAGTGGTGTAATCCCTACATCCACGGGTCAGCCAGATAACCCTGACCTAACAGGTCTACCTTCCTCTCAGAGGACTATGGAGCCTACATGTTTACTGCCTACGATGACTCTGCCTGTAAGATTATAATATCACCCAATTCATTGGCTTCCCATCCAGCATCAGACGTTCCTCACCTCAGTTTGACTGGCCTTCACCCAGTTGAATGCAGGAAGTGGAATCTGGCCATATACAGTCACCACTACTAAGGAATCTGTCTGGTGCCAATCATGACGGCAAGACGCTGGCAGCTAAAAAGAAGACGTGAAAAGTGGGTGGTAAGGATGAACTCTTAACCCAAGGGGCGTTCTCATGGTATATGTGGAGAAGAGACAGAGAGTGTCAGGAAAGATCAACACTACCTCATACTGCAAAACCACTGGGCTGGTAAAGGATAAGGAGCAGAATCTTATTTGGTCCATGCAAAAGGGAGAAGATACAGAGCTTGGCCATGAGGTATAGGGAGAAGAAATTATTTTGGAATTGGGTTCTAATCAAGAGTTCAGGAAAGTCGGGACTTACCTGCTTCCCCCAGTCATGTCTACCAACTCTGCACCCTGGCTGTGCCAGGAATGCCCCAAAATCCAGGGTCTGGATACCACAACAACTCCAAGATTTCATCCTGAGGTAGGAACAGAATTCAACTGACTCTCCTTTCCCCTCCCCACAAGCCCCCACTTCCATCTTAAGGTCAACATTGGGAGAAACCTGTCTCACAGCCCACCCAGTCCCCTCCATCACCCCTCATGGAATCGAGGTGCTCCTGGGTGGTAGGTACATGGAGTAGCATCACTCTCCGGGCCTTGGTAAACCTAAGACAGATAAAGGAGAATCAGGAAAATAATTGGGTCATTTAAAAATGTACCCTATGCAGCCTCGTATCTATACCCAGTCATCCCTCAGGCGTGGCATCTCTCAACCACATGCTTGAGTCCTCCACAAACTCTCACTCACAGCATCACATCCTGGGTTCTGGCAGCTGGCACCAGTCTGGATCAGACTACTGTCAAGTCCTGGGCAAAGGAAACAGAGTCAGGAACCCTATTCATTTCCCCCACCCAACTGCCACTTTCACTAAATTCCTGCCTGTGAAGCCTGTCCTACTAAAGACCCACTTACCTGCTCCAGGTTCTTGGTCTAATTCCTTCTGTTCCAGTGCCATTCCCAGGGCTTGGGATATATTTAGCGGAAGCAGCTTTGGAGGCAACTCTGACCTAGGGAGTATGGGTAGGGTGATTTAGTCCTGACCCACTAAACGTGATCAACAGCGCCAACCTTCCCAACAGTGGTAATGGAATCGAAGAAGTCTGGTGAAAGGGGAGCAGGGTTAGAGAAGATGGGTAGCAATCCCATTGCCAATTTTCTTCTCTGTGGACATGCCAAATCCTTGAGCCCTGGGGAATTCCCCAGGGCTCCTCTTGCCCATCTATTCAGTTGCTCTAAATCCAACCATATTTCTCTGCAGAACTGCATCATTCCCTCTTCTTCTTCATCTAATTAGTTGTAGACCCAATATGACTTTCTTCTGTTGCTCATACTATTTCCACAAAATTAACTTATTCTTCTCTGCAGTCTCCTGGCTGCCAATACTACTACATCCTTTTCTTGATGCAAAACTTATTATTTTTTTTTTTTTTGCGGTACGCGGGCCTCTCACTGTTGTGGCCTCTCCCGTTGCGGAGCACAGGCTCCGGACGCGCAGGCTCAGCGGCCATGGCTCACGGGCCCAGCCGCTCCGCGGCATGTGGGATCTTCCCGGACTGGGGCACGAACCCGTGTCCCCTGCATCGGCAGGTGGACTCTCAACCACTGCGCCACCAGGGAAGCCCGATGCAAAACTTATTTTAAAGCTCTTTTCCAAAAAGAAAAAAAAAGTCATTCTCAACAATCCCCCTTGTATTATAACTAAGTATATATTCATGAGAGGCTATCTACTCTATTGATTCAAAATACCTATCCCAGGACTTCCCTGGAGGTCCAGTGGTTAACTGTGCTTCCACTGCAGGGGCACGGGTTCAATCCCTGGTCAGGGAACTAAGATCCCACATGCCAGACAGAGCAGCCAAAAAAAAAAAAAAAACCCAAAAAAACAACAAAAAAGCCCCACAGAATACCTCTCCCATCACTCCGTACCACTTTAGCACAAAGGACATTATTTCTGGACACAAATTTCCCCTAAGGCACCAAAGTTACACCAAGTCCTGATCCTTGGGTCTCCTCACATCTCTAGTCACTAGTCCCCAAACCTCAGTGACCCATTAATCACTCCTAGTAAGCTCCGTTAATGTAGGAAAAACCCAGGGACCTCCTCCTCTTTACTTGGGCCTCTCCCGGCGCAAAGTCTCTGCTGACTTTGGAATCATATTCGGAGGTTTTTGCTCCTGAAGTGAACTGCTTGTGGCAGGGCCCTCAGGTTGAGGGGTCTCAGGGAGCTTCTCAGCACAGTGTGGTCCCACAGTACAGCCCTAGTACAGATAAGGAGAGAGGATTAGGGATAGAATCCTTCTATTAGGGGCAGAATCCCAGGAAGTAAAGAATTTACCTTGATGTTTAAGAACTCAGAGAAATCTACAGTTCGCTTCCGGCAGCAGGACCAACCCTGATAACAAGAGATCCAGCTCAGCTTAGATTCCTGGCTATATTTCTTTTGCGAAATGCTCTTGCTATCCCCCCTTGCCTATTCCTCACCTTAAGTGCATCATGGAAGATTGGGACCCCAGGGTGATGGCAACAGGAATCTGTGGATACCGGCAGAAGGATCAAGGAAGGAAAGATACTATACCAAAACATCACTTCTTACCTTTTTTCCAGGTTTATATGCTTACAGTCTTTCCGTATGATATAAAAAAAAATCAGTGAAGACTGAAAATCACTCAGAACTATGGCAGGTACACTAAATTTTTCTTTTCTTTCTTCCTTTAACAGACTGCCCACAGCTGACAACTCCCCCAGCACTCACAGAGCTCCTGGCAAGGTCAGGATTACTCACCAGGAAGGTTGGTTTGGGGGTCAAAGTGCTGCCCACAGCCTTTGTTATAGCAGAGACGAGACATGGAGGCGTTGGTAGAATTACTGAAAGGGTGTTTCAAGGAGTCTGGCTGCCGAGTGGGGAACACCTCTTAGTCTGGAGGCTTTTAGCTGCCTGGAAGGGCCAGCTGTTTCTATCTTTAGTTCAGGAGGCGTACACCTCCTAACATGGGCAAGGGAACTTCAATTGGTCTTCCCAGCCAATAGGAAAGAGCTCAGGAACATTTTAGCTCTGAGGCTCAAGAAAAAAGGATCAAGCAGAGTAGGGCTTGGAACTTGGGTGAGGTCAGCTAACCACTGCTGAGACAGTTTTAGATTTACCATGCTAATTCCAAGCCTCTGACATACCAGCAGCTGCTCAGAAATGAATACCAATTTTGAGCCCCCTCCCAGCTTGGTGAAGGTACCCCAATTCCTCCAGCCCATTTTCTCCCTTTCAGAGCAGCTTTCCTCCCATCCTCATTACTTCTGTGTACCACCAATAGCCCCCAATCTTTGTCAACCACTTCAGTCACAGCATGCATCCAACCTCCCCATGTTTGCCTAGATGGATGATTAATACTTTAAGCAAAAGGTCATAAAGGATTATTCTTATAGCCTTGTGCTCATCTGAGACAGAACTCCCCTCCCTCCCTGCCCCTTCAAAAACAGCACAGAAAATTAAAAGGCTTAAAATGTATTTTAATAAGTTGACATTGCATTACTTCATTTCTCAGAAAAACTCCAAAGGTATCAGGGACAAATCAATCATGGTACACCAATAAAAAATGCACAGCATAACTACCTAAGATAGGCAAAGCTAAGAGCTACTGTCTGACCTTCAGCATACAGCAACCCTATTCTCAAGATTGTACTAGGCCTATCAAGAAAAGCTGTGAACAGCAATATCATAGACACAAAAGGGCCATTTCTGAGTTGTCCTTACCCAAGAAAAAGATGGAGGCAAGTTTAACACAAGAGTTTTTCTAAAGATATACTAAATGAAAATCTCTAAGAGAAAATGTCTTCCTTAGGACACAAAGGGGTAATATATGGGATATAACAGAACCGTATGTATGTTGTCTGTGACCTCTGTGGACATCTGCCTGAATTCCCACCTGGGAGCGAATGGAGCAATGGGGCCAAGGTCATTGGGGGATGTTTGGTTTTTGTGGTATATGTGGCAGTGTCTCTGGGATGGGGGTGTAAGGACAAGAAAGCAAATAGAACAGGGTGGACAAAGAGTGGAATGATTAAGATTAATGGCCCTAACTGGATCCATTTTCTCATGGCTCCCCGCCCCTCAGGCTCTCAACAATCACATGAAACTTTAGGAATGCACCACACAGAACTGGTTAGTTAAAGGATATACCACACAGAACTGATTTGTTAAATATCACCCCTCCCTTACCCTCTGCCTCCAGCATACTCCCTAGAGTACTACAGGCAGGGAAGACCTAACTATTGGGAGGAATCCCTAACACTTTTCCAGGGTAGAATTCGGCTAGTCCAAAAAGGGTCCTTCTTTTAAGGGTTTTGGGAAACTAGACACTGCAATTTTATTAGTATCGGCGACGTTTGTTTGGAGCAAATTCAGCTCCAGGAGCTGCACGGTTGAATGCAGGAGGGGTTCCACCAATTGCCCCAATTCCTTCCATTGTAGCAGCTTGGCCAAAGCGTTCAGTTGTTGGTGGGGTCTTAAAGAGAAAGAGAGCAATGTTATAAGAGAACCTATGCCCTAGCTTCCCATCCATCTGTAGTCCCTCCCCGGAGGCCATTTCCACCCAACTATTCAAGGCTCCTGATGGTAGGGTTGACCAAGCCTGTTTAGAACTCTAGTGGCTATCCCTAAAAGGAAAGTAGCCTGAAATACAGTCCTACCCTACCATCCTACCTGTAACTTTTTATCCGTATTTCTACATGCTAAGCAATATTACATACTCCTAGGCTGGTTAAGTGCTAGCCAAGTCCTTTTTCCTGAACCAGGTACATGGACGAGGGCAGGCCATCACTCCTCAGCAACCTTAAGCCTATCTAATTTAAACATTTTGACAGTAGAACTAAAACCACCTCAGGACTGTATGAGCCATAAAGCTTTTGGACTCACGTCTATTTTATGTGATAATGCCTAGCCTTTGTTGCCTTCCCTCCAAAGAAGAACCTGTTCACCCAGGGTAGCAACTAAACAGTCAATCAAGACTACCCAGTCAGACAGTTATCTGCTTAACTCCTGGGTAAAATATAGTTTGAGACTGGGCTTGCACAAGACTCCAAACAAAGATCTTGAGGTAATATTTTATGGATAACAGTGATCCTAAAAACTGTTATCTGTAGCAAAATTGTGGCAGACCCAGGGACCACGAAGGCAAAGTCCTTCCTCCTCCTATTACCATTTAGAGTTACTATAAGGCCCTGCAGTTTATTACCAATCCCAAGGTTCCATCTGGCATCATAGTGGCAGGTCCTGGAGGAGCTGGGGTACCAGCTGGCACAGGAGCAGGGGGCATAGCACCTCTGTTGTTTATGCCCATAGCACCTAAAGCAGAGCAGTGTGATCAGTATAGGAGACAGAGACTGTCAGTCTTTTTCTATGCCAAAGGAAATAATTCAAGATCTCTGGCCTAAGACATGTTACCCTCTCACCAAAATGATGCTCCCAGAAATGTCAAGCCTCTTAAATTTGGACTAGGTAGGAGAAGCTACCTAGTTTACCAGAGACAAGACAAAAAAGGAAATCAGAGCCATTAACCCCTTAAGTCCTTACCTCCCATAGCCATCTGGCCCATCCGTATCTCCTGCTCTCTCTGAAAAACAAAAAACACTCAAGACAGTCCACGATAGCACTGCATTCATTCTACCACAATCCACTGAGGCCCACATACTAAGGGAAGTAGACAGTGAAAACACATCCTAAGTGCACTGAGACCAAGCTGAGGAAGAACATCACCAACAGCTCCTTGAACTCATTACAGCTGTACAATGAATTCAAGATTAGAGCTACTAGGACACAAGTCAGAGTTTCCTATTAGGAACAGGAGGAAAGATGAAAGAAAAGGAAAGACATAGCTGATTTCTTCTAGGGCTCCAACCTGTACAACTGCCAAGGACATCAGAAGACCAGTCAAGGCTGCTACAGGACTGGGGGTCTATCTGATCCTGCAGTCACTGAGTTTAAACAGCATACACTGGCCCCCCAGCTTTTCATCCTAAATTGCCTGTGAGGCAAGAAGAGCTCCTCTTCAAACCTTACCTTTCCTTCCTATGAATGCTTCTTTCTATAGGGAGTGTCATAGAATGGAAAAATTGGTCATAGCCTAGTGTGTTTTTGTTGTTGTTGTTGTTGTTTTTTGCGGTATGCGGGCCTCTCACTGTTGTGGCCTCCCCCGTTGCGGAGCACAGGCTCCGGATGCGCAGGCCCAGCGGCCATGGCTCACGGGCCCAGCCGCTCCGCGGCATATGGGATCCTCCCAGACCGGGGCACGAACCCGTATCCCCTGCATCGGCAGGCGGACTCTCAACCACTGCGCCACCAGGGAGGCCCCCTAGTGTGTTTTAATAGTCCTAATGGACAATTCATGATGAGTTTTTCATATCATGGGCACATGGGAGATAATACCGCATCAGGGAATGTTCCCTTGAATCCTTCCTGCTGTCGTCGCATCATTTCTTCTTGTTGCCGCCGCATCTCTTCCTCACGGCGCCTGCGCTCCTCTTCCTGCCTACAGAGAAGTCACCAAGATATTTAAGCAGAGGCATTCCAAAACTCGAACAGATTATCTTAATAGGGGACTCAGCCAAGGAGATCAAGAGCCTACTGAAAACTATCATAGCTCTCCAGGAAACTCACTGTTAAATGTGCCCAGCCCTAAAACAACCCAGATGTGTCCTTCAGGGAAAAAAGTTCTTTCCCAAAGGAGCCAGTCTCATAAGACCAGCACTCAGCTGCTTTCCTCTTTAGCGCAGTCCCAGGAATTCCTAGAACCGTGGGTACCTGAAACATCTCCAATCTAAAGGGAGAACTTGAGAAGCAGCCAGGAAATATTTGCCAACATATTTACAAATGCATGAGGTAGCATGGTGGTAGGAAACAGGAGAGAGACATTACATTTTAAAGTTGTCAGATAAAAAGGGTTGGAGAAAAGAGCTACCTGAGCTCCAGCTGCTTTCGTTTTTGCACTTCTTGGTTGTGCAGCTCTTCCATCCTCCTAAGTTCTTCTTGACGCCTCATCAAATCTATGAAAACAACAGACTGATTGAGAGTACATAGGCCCAGTAATTTTCCATAAAGATAGATCCAGAAAGCAAAGGGGATATTTAATCCCTGAGTGGCCATCCGAGGTATCCAGATTCCAAAAATGAAGTCAAACCTATTATTTCCTTCTCCACAGAATCCAGTATCCTCTGCCACATCTCCAAGCTCATTTGCCTACCAAGATCAACAAAATATTTCAGAGAATAAAAGTTGAAGTTTAGGCCTTTCTCTACTGATTGATACAAAGAAACTCCTGGAAAAAGTTACTCTGTCCTTCTTCTAGTTTTAAGACTTACAGGCCGATACTCACCCTGCCTCATTAGCATGACCTGGTGCTCATGGCGAGCAGCCTCCATCTCCATCTCCAGCTTCTCACGAGCTTCCTTAATGTTTCGGTCCACTTGGTCCTGTTGCTGCTTCTCCATCTCAATAAGTGCCTTCCAGCGCATGGCATACTCATACTCAAAGGAGCCAGGCTGTGCAAATCTGGGTGGCTGCTCTCGCTCCCTATACACAAGGTTCCTAGGTTACTAAAACTTTTGTCCAAGATTTTCCCAATGAAACACTACATTCCTCCCGAGGGCCAAGACAATGGCTGCCAGTGAACACATACAGCAAAGATGTGCCTCTTTTACACATCTCTTTACAAGCTTCCTTAAGAACAGGCAATACCTAACAGGGAATCTGTCAGGACCACATACTTGTGAAACTGCTGGTTCTTTATAACCAGCTTCTCTGGGAGTCCCTCTTCATCATCTAACTGGTCCATGGGCTCCACAGTCACAGGTCGAGGAAATCTGGGAGAGAGATGCTCAGTGTTAATCAAATTATACCGGCACAGGGAACTAGTTAGGGGTCAGGACTGGACAATTAAACATACTTCTGAAGGGGTTTTTATACGCAGTCCTAAGTAACCACGCCCTTTTAATGGCATTATGTGGAATCTGGGGTTGACAGGATAGAGTCAGGTTTCAGATCTCTGAATACAGTCTTTAAGTAGGTGGAGGACTTAAGTGCAGCCTTTATTTATTTATTTATTTATTTTATTTATTTTTTGGCTGCATTGGGTCTTTGTTGCTGTGCATAGGCTTTCTCTAATTGCGGTGTGGGGGCTTCTCATCATGGTGGCTTCTCTTGTTGCAGAGCACCAGCTCTAGGCACGCAGGCTTTAGTCGTTGGGGTGTGTGGGCTCAGTATTGTGGCGCATGGGCTTAGTTGCTCCGCGGCACGTGGGATCTTCCCGGACCAGGGATCGAACCCATGTCCCCTGCATTGCCAGGCAGATTCCTAACCACTGGGCCACCAGGGACGTTCCAAGTGCAGCCTTTATATATGGTATCTACAGAACTCAAGGTAACGACTTGGGGTAAATACTAAGAGAGATGTTACATGCACAAAACAACTTTTTAGAGTTCTAAAACTTCACCATAAGGGGAGACTTAACACTGATTAAATGACAACCTACTGAAAGACTGCAAAGGTTTATTTTTTAATCCTCATACCATTTCCATTAATTTAAGAGTACACTGAAAACTCTACTAGAGCTGAATTATATCAAAAGTCTTTAAATGAACACAGGAACATGGTTCTTAGAGGCTAACTCCCCAGGCCACAGAAGGAAGTAGCATTTAAGGTATGTTTCTGAAAATGACCCCTCACTCACGTGGTTAGCAGGAAGGAGCCTTCACTGCATCTGTCCAGAGCTTTCCGAGCAGCTGGCTTCCCTGAGAATTCAACAATGCCTTTTCCTGAGGGCCTTCCTCGATCATCCACAATGACTACAGCCCTCTCCACCTGGCCGAACACAGAAAAGGCTTCCTCCAGCAGTTCATTGGACACATACTGAGGAAGGTTTCGGACTGTAAGGGATGCACTATGGCAGGCAAAGCGCACACGCAGCTGCTTTCCACGGAGCGGCATGTTGTCCAGTTCCACTTTGGCAATCTCTGCTAGGGTTCTTGTTTCCTAGGAAGCAGAGGAAAGTCAGAATAACTCAGTTGGACAAAGATCACCTACACAGCCATCAAGAGGCTCAAGAAGAATAGCTCAATGTCTCCAAAAAACCCAAAAAAACCCCTTGGCAACAAGCATACAAAGAAACATGGATAGAACTGGAAGAATGGAGTCAGGTGTTTCAGATAACTCTTTGGTTAGCCTAATTGCTCTGATGGCCTTGCAATATATCAACTGGAAATTCTAGAGTTAATACCACTTACATGGTCACTGGTATCATAGGCTATTCTCTGAAGTGTTAACAGATCATCTGGACAAGAATGACCATCATAAAGCCTACCCTTACAGTACAGCAGCCAGAATTATTTTAATTTTTGCTAGCTATATACAAGTTTAACCAGAATCACTATGCCCTACAAGAGGCCTCTTTAGAACCACAGACCTTGATGGGACCCTCCACATTACTGAAGAGGAAGCTGAGCCCTAGAAAAAACGACTTGCCTATATAGTTAGTGGTAGATCTGGAATGAAGACTAGTTCTGACCGTAACACCCAGTGATCTTGCTAGCACATTATGTCCCTCATTTATGGAGATAGATAATGCCCAGAAACGTTTCCCCCATGCACTTAAACACATTTCCTAAATCAAGTCAGATTTTTTTAAAAAAAGATCTACACTTAAATTTTTTTTAAAAAATACATACAAATAAAACTGTTCCCTCAAGGTTTTGACGAATCTTAAGTGAGATAACGTGTAAGGGCTTTGGAAATAAATTATATAAACCTTGATCATTACTAAAATAAAAACCTTTTTTTTTGGAAAAAAAATCTAATTTATTAAAATATTTGTGGGGGGCAGTAAATAGAAGGGTAGAGATAAAACAAAATTAACTATGAGTTGATAGTTACTGAAGCTGGGTAACAAGTAAGTGCAGGTTCATTATACTATTCTCTCCACTTCTATATGTTTGAAATTTCCAAATTAAAACAAAAGAAGTTCCAAAGGGCATACTTTAGCCCCAGAGTCCTAGGCAAATAAACCTGTGTTGTCCTTGAAACAAAACAAAAACCTATGAGGAAAAATTAAAATAAAATCTGCATTTTTGTCCTGTTCCGCCATCTGTAACTATAAGCTTTTAATGTCATCTGAGGATTATTTCTACTGCCTAACTTTCCATATCCATCATTCCCCAGCTTCCCCACCTTTTAGAGCACACGCTCTAAAAGCCCACAGTTGCTCACCAAGCGGATAAAGCCAAAGCCCTTGTCCTTATGAATGAAGACTTCGCCTGCCTTCCCATATTTCTCAAATAGTTTCCTCATTTCCTCCTCAGTGATGTCAGGAGGAAGATTGCCCACAAAGAGCCGGCTACGCTGGGTGAAGGTCTTCTCTCCTGGTTTCCTAAAATTCTTCAGGTCAATAGTCAAGCCTTCATCTGAGAGAAGACACACAGTCACATTCTCAAAGAGTTACAACTGCTGCTAGATGGGCAATATAATTGCTGTAGAGAAGTCAAACACCATTTCCCAATAATGGAATCTATCCACTAACCACTTATCAGTAAATTGCACCTTAGAATGTGAAAGCAGTAGGCAGAGATCTGGGGAGACTTCTCAACAACTCTACTATGGGCCAGGAGCCACCCTGGACTAACTCAGAGACAGAAAGAGAAAATAAAGCAAGTCAAGGAGCCCTAGGTCAGAAGGGATCAGATTTTTACATTTAAAACATAATTGTTCCATTTCCCAATCCCTCACTAATCTTCATAACCTTAACAGTTCCCATTCTTTCAGGCTTGGGGTAATGGAATGAAAAGAATGAGTTAGGGAAGAGTATTCTTTGTAGGAATCTCTGGAAATAAAGAGGGTTGAGGTTGGTTGTAGTCTTAGAGGCACACAACAGGTGCTCAAAATTTGCTGAATGGATGGAAACATACCTTTAAAGACCTTTTACTCTGATTAAAAATGGGGTGGCACAGGGACTTCCCTGGTGGCGCAGTGTATAGGACTCCGGGCTCCCAATGCAGGGGGCTCGGGTTTGATCCCTGGTCAGGGAACTAGATCCCACATGCATGCCGAGGCTGGGAGTTCGCATGCCACAACTGGGAAGCCTGCCTGCCGCAACTAAGACCCGGTGCAACCAAATAGATAAATAAATATTTTTTTTACAAATGTGGTGGCACAGGCCCTAAGATAAAAGTATAATACTTAATACCAGACTTCTTCTCCATTAAGTCTTAAAGACCTTTTCTATATCTTCTCTATGTACTAGTCATCTGATGATTACCTCTAAGAACCAAGCTCTGAGGTAAAATATGCAGCCATCTGTTTAGCAACAGAATGTGCCAATGCAGCAAAGCAACCTGTACTCAACTGCTATCCTACATGTCTGCTCCTTATTTCAGAGAATCAGCCTTTTTCTATCCTAAGTATTAAGAGATAAATAGAGAAAAGAACAACAAAGGTGTGCTACAAAGGCCCATTACTTTATAATCCCAAGAATCTAATCTAAAAATCAAGAAACTATTCCCAAGAAGGGACCTATTTCTACCCCATTACTTAGCATGTACTCACTTTGGCTGCTGGCTTGCTGCCCATTTGCAGGTATTGGTGGAGGTGGTGGCTGCTGCTGTTGCTGCTGGTGGTGCTGCTGATGGTGATGCTGATGATGTTTCCTCGGAGTGTGGTTTTGTTTCTCCAAGTTAAAAGTTTTATTGCTCTGCATTTTTGCACCCTAAAAAGAAACGGTAGAAGGTCAAATACATTCAGTGCTAAGAACACAATCAGCCATCTTCCTGATGACCTGTATGTCATTAATCACCTTTGGTATTATTTTTAACAAGTATGGCAAAGGACTACAATTCAAAAATCTAAAAACCACCAGCACCAGCAGTTATGTTGTACATAGAAACTAGACAAGTACTAGATAAGAACAGCTTGCACTAGAATGACTTGAGGAAACTTACAGTTCAATAACTATATGCATTAATAGGGAACTACTTTCCCCAAAGAATCTACTCCCTAAAAATTGGCCTTATCATAATATTAAAGCACACTTTAAAACACAATGACTGAAACAGATTCTAGTTATCACAAGGACTAATTATAAGTCTTGTTCTTCTCTGGTACCTTGCAGTCCTAGCCTACAGTAGATACTGTGGAATGAACAGCAGGCAAAGTATGGGCTGTGGAGCTAGATATACTTAGATTTGAAGCATGGTCCTAATACTTACTTACTAGCCATGTACTACTTAGTAAATTACTTCTGCACCAGTTTCTTAAGCTGTTATAAAAGGAATAATAAAAATACCTACCTCTCAAAGTAGCTATAAAGATTAATGAGTATGTGAAAACACTAGTTCTGTACTGGCGTATAGCAAACACTTGGTAAATACTGCTATTAATCACAATGGAAAAATTAACGACTACCAAAGCAATAAAAGCAGCAAATACAAAATTATACAATCATAAAATCTTGAATTCTGTCATTTAAAAATCAACATAAGGGAGTTCCCTGGTGGCCTAGTGGTTAGGATTCTGGGCTTTCACTACTGTGTCCTGAGTTAAACCCCTGGTTGGAGAACTGAGATCCCATAAGCCACACCGTGTGGCCAAAAAAAAAAAACAAAAAAAAACCAGCATAACATTAAATGAAAACTCCTGGTAAAATCCAGACTGAATACAAAAGTTAATGGTTTTAAAATGGAAATTTCCTAATGGATCAGGTTAACAAAGTGAGGACCATCTTCCTCATCCAAAGGCAGTTCTTCAGTAAATTAAAGGGCAAAATCAATCCTCAATCTTTTCCCCTCAACACAGGACCCTCCAGTCAGATTTAACTGAAGGAAAGATGCAGAAAAGGACCTTTTCCCTGAATACTCCATTATTAACATCATGATTCCTTTAAAATAAATTATATTCCTCAGACAAAAAAAATGTGACAAAGGCTTAATAACTGTTGATTTTGGATTATTGGTATATAAGAATACTTCTATGTGTATAAAAACTTTCTAATACATATCATATCCCACCAAAACTGAAAACATCAGTGCAATTAAGTTTTTTTTTAATTAGTTTCTGCTTTATAACAAAGTGAATCAGTCATACATATACATCTGTTCCCCCCGTCCCTTCCCTCTTGCGTCTCCCTCCCTCCCACCCTCCCTATCCCACCCCTCCAGGCGGTCACAAAGCACAGAGCTGATCTCCCTGTGCTATGCGGCTGCTTCCCACTATCTGCAATTAAGTTCCATATCCAAAAGTTGTTTCATAAGACAATAGGTAACAAGAGCTATCAAGATGTTCCTATTCTTTTAACTCAGGAATTCTACTTCCAGTAATTTATCCTAAGAATATCATTTTAAAGTTTAAAACTACATCCACGAAATACTCACTGTAATGGGCTTTCTGGTAACAAAAATGATAAAAATGACTTAGGTACCCAAAATTAGGGGCAGTGTTTTTAATAAATTGTGGTACATCTATACAATGGAATGTTACACAGCAATAAAAATTATAAAGACCATGTAAACATGAAAAAATGTTTGATGCTTTAAGAGGGGAAGTGTTTTTATAAATGCATGACTGTAGTTAAGAAAGAGAAGGTGGGCAAAAATGAAATCTGTCCTGGTTGTAGGTTGATAATTTTTTTACTAATTTTTAAACTAATTCATTCAACAAATATTCATTGAATGCTTATTATTTGCTAGGCACTATTCTAGGTGCTTGGGATGCCTCAATGAACAAAAGCAGATTCTTGCCTTCAGCAGTGATAACCTTCCAGTGAGAGAAAACAATATACATAATTAAATTACACAGTACTTAAGAAGAGGTTAAGTGTAGGGGAAAATAAAGAAAAGGGGGCGGAGGGGGGAAAAATGGACAGGGAGTGGAAGGGGGAAGATTGCAATTTTAAATAGACCTGTGAGGTTAGCCTCACTAGAAACCTGACATTTAAGCCAAGACTTGAATTCTCATTTGTATCATTTCATCAATCTTTTGTTTCTCATTAATAAGGTACAAAATACGTCTTTAACATAGAAAACGTAGAAATAAAAACAAAAATAAAGAAAACCCCAAAGACCCACCACTACAAAAGTCACTGTTAACATTTTGGTATACCCTTTCAGTCACTGATTTATACATTTGTATGTATTCCAAATGGTATATTGCATGTCACTAAATCTTCTACATTTACTGTTAGCGGACAAAGTATTCAGCTGTCAACCAAGTCCCTATTGTGTTGGGACACTTGGGCTGTTTCTAACTTTTCACCATTATAAACAATGCTCACAGCTAAATCTTGGGGCACCTCCATGACTATATATTCCTCCCACAATTTCCATTTTTGCTTATTTACCTTCAAAACATACACTGTCATTTCAAAACTGCAATCATAAATGCATTGTTGTATATTCACCCTTTCCCCATTTCTATAGTGTCAACTTAATTATACTTGTTAATGGCTACATAAAGTCCAATTGGATGTACACTAATTTACTAAACTACTCCCTATGAGACATTTAGGCTGTTTTCAGCTTTTTCCTATTACAATGCTGAAATAAATACCTTCTTGCTTATAGCTTTGTTTATTTCCTTAGGATAAATTCTTAAAAACAGAGTAATTAAATGCCTTTGTGACTCTTGCCACATAGTGTAACAACTTTAAACACCATGAGTAAGTGTACCAGTTCCACAGCAAATGGGATACCTTAAAAAATGTTTTTTAAAAACAAGATATAAAAGTAGGAAATTAAAACACAAAATTTAAAGTCTACCCCAGCTACAGGTGAGGACAGGTAAGTGGGCATTAGAATCAGATCTTTTCCTATTTGAGTCCCATGAATCAAACACCTCCCTTCCCCTGACCCCAAAGTGGCCTACGGCAGAAACTTGAATTATCCACAGCCATTTCTCCAACTAGTTCTTCTTACCTCTGGCTAGAATCCAAGGAGGCTCTTTTTTTTCCCTCCAGGCTTTAATTTAAGAGTCAGTGGCCCCAGCCTCAATACCCTGCATCACATTCAGGAACCCACAATGTATATGTTAACAGAAATCCTTATAGAGAGCCACTCAAAACTGAAATATTAAAAACTCTATATTTACATCCTAACCACACCTCACCACTCCATTTCAAAAAAGGCCATTTTACAACTTAGTAGAAATGATCTTGAGCACTGGGATGTCCTAAACCATTTAGAATTACTTCAAGGGAGGTTATTTTTGGTTTTAGAAAGTGTAGCCTGGTAGTTAAGATGATAATACCAGATATTTATTGACCACTATATGTCAGGCACTGTGCTAAGTCCGTATTATCTCATTTAATGCTCATAACTATCATTCTTCTGAATAAGAAAACTGATGCACATCCAAGGTCACACAAAAATGTGATGGAGCATGGAGTAGAACTCAGGTCTGTTGAACTCTAAAGCTCATACTCATCCCTATGCTACAAACTGTGTAATCAAGCTCACCTTGATTTTAGAGTTCAGAATCCAAAAAACTTACTAAAATGTCACTTAACCTCTGAGCCTCAGTTTCCTCACCTGTAACATCTATCTCACAGGGCTGGTTATTTTGACTAAATGAGGTCACGTAACACAGCAGTCACTTGTTCCTGCTGGCAACCACTACCCCTATTTCTACATATGGTGGGTGCTCCAGTTAGACAAATGTCATCAGTTACATTCTTCCCCTGCTCTTCTGCATTCTAGCAAAAATTATTTTTACAACCAAACTGCCTACCTTTGTGTTGAATAAATGTCTCCATAATGCCAATCTTTATAATCTTTCCCTTCAGTTTTTTATTTCCCAAGCAGGCATTCAACGGTGAACACTAAATATTGCATAAATCACCTAAAACAGTGCCCACAAAGTAGCAAGTACTCAGTAAGTGTTGTCCCTATAATGTACTTCTGATGATGACCACCAATATAATTTGAAAGTATGTGCAGGTATCTTGGTAATAAATTCACTGCCCCCTAACCACTGGGCCTCTGAGAAAAGAACAAAGCATAAAGGTCAGCAGTAAGGATTTCTGTCTACTTATCTGCCCTTAAGTCTAACCCTGATGGACTTTCTTGAGAGAAAACACATATTTATGTTAGAAAAACTGGTGCTATTTGCAACACAACTGCACAAATGTTGTTCAGGTACAGGACCAAACATTACATCACATATAGCTGAAATCTAAATAAATGTCCCCTTAATTTTCAGGAAAAGGATCAACTTTTTAAGTGGAAACTGCGGGGGTAAATCTAGTAAAAATCTACCAGACGGAGATGGCTGCCTGGATGTGGACCAGTCTGAAAGCTGTAGGAGGCACTGGCATGGTAAGGTCCTTTCCTAAGAGTCTCTTAAGACCTTTAGTAATAAGGAAGTCAGACAAAGAAGCAATGTAAGTGCAACCAGTACTCTCCCATTAG
Source organism: Mesoplodon mirus (assembly GCF_964341445.2). NCBI lineage: Eukaryota > Metazoa > Chordata > Mammalia > Artiodactyla > Ziphiidae > Mesoplodon > Mesoplodon mirus. The sequence goes on along the minus strand of NC_138981.1, from coordinate 60,057,836 downwards.
AGTTGCCAGACGTATCAAATAAAAACACACTACAGTTAAATTTGAATTTCAGATGTTAAAAAATGAATGATTTTTAGTATAAGTCCCATGCAACGTATACTAAAAAATAATCTGTTGCCTACGTGAAATTCAAATCTAACGGGGTGTCCTGTATTTCATCTGGCAACTCTACCCCCTACACCTACCTCAACTTCCACTGAAGATAGCAAAGTGCCTCCCAGTCCTCTCTAACCTCGACTTCTCTGTTAAGAACACAAAGAAAAGCATCAACTTACGACAATAATTTTTCCAAATGTAAAATACCCGATAGAAAATCCATAACATTCATTTTCATTTTAAAAAGTGATGCCATAGATGGGTCGAGTAGCCAGGCAACAAGACCAAAAAAAAAAAAAAAAAAAAAAGCCTCCAGGAACCTGCCTAGGAAAGCGGCGAGGTTTGGACTAGCAGATGAACTTCCCAGCTAAGAGTTTCGCCAAAAAAACATCGCTGGGAGGGGGGGCGCTTTCTCCTCCGGAATTAATGGCCTCAAGAGGTCGAGAGGAGGAGCACCCGATAAAGCGCCTCCTCCTGCAGCCGCGACTTCAGGGCTCTCGGATAATAGACCCCACACCCTCAGGCCCAGGTCGGCTCAAGGGCCGGGGAACTTACTGACAGGGCTCAGATTCCAAGATGTGTCGCACAAAGAAAAGAGGCGGGAAGGGAAACGGGAACCAGGTTAAAGCCGAAGGTGAGGCGAGGGGAGAGCGATGGGCCCCCGCGGGTGGGCTGAGGAGGCCGTGTGGCGGCGGGGACAAGGCCTCAAGAGGCCTCGGAACGAACGGCCCAACTCCCTCCAAACCCAGCCTCGCTCTCGCCTCTGTCTTCACCATTGTCGCGAAAAATCCTACTCCCCTCTCGAACAAGAACTAAGTCGTCCCCAAACTCACCCTCTACCGACAGTTTTCTCCTCAGAGTAAAGGCGACGCTACACGGCCTCTACCGTCCCGAGAAAAGAGCGCGCGACCGCCGGAAACCAGACGACGGAGCTCGGTGGCTCCCAAGGGCTACAAAGTGGCGTTCTCTATTGGTTATCTGACCTGCCAATCAACGTTTATCTCCAGAGGCGGAATCGGTTTTCCACGATTTCTTCGATCTTATTGGCTACCGAATGCGAAAGACTTGAGTTCGTGTGAACGACAGATGGGGACAAAGAGCGAGGCTTTGTACCGAGTGCGCATGCGCAAGTTGCGTCCGCTAGAGGCGGAAAAGGAAGGGGGGAGGGGGATAAAGGGTTGGAAGGAGAGACATCAACGGACTGACTGAAAGACCGAAAGACCAAGTGATGGGAGGGGGAAAGGAGAGGGGAAAAAAGGGAGAGAGAGGAAAGTGGAAAGAGAGTGAAACAGAAGGGGAGAAAATGTGCGCGTAGGCGTGCTCTGAGAATTCCTGCACTGCGCCTGTATAAGCAGCTAGAGTAACAATGTCATTGTATTCAGTGTAGTATATCTAGACTTTTCCTACTGAAAAAATGCCGCGCCATGTTTCTTTTTTCACACTTCCTCATTAGGGCTTGCACTCTGACACTCCTTACTTAATCTGATTTTCTAGTTGCTTTGCCTGCTGCCAGGTTTACTCCTAAAGCCCAGCTGAAATAGTCATCACTATGGCTATGGTTATAGAAAGGGATGGGGGAGGGGGGATCGATACTTTAGTCTCTGTGTGATTACAAAGAACTGTAACCAGTACCCTCATTTCCATGGTAACCAGGGAACCCAGCAGTCCAAACATCACTATTCCCATGATTTACAGAGAGACTCAACAGGTGTCATCATTGCCATGGATACATTGTAGGCCTCCAGATCAGACTGATCCTATATTCCAAAGGATGCCAATTAGGTAATCACCTTCATTTTTCAGTAACGCCTAACTAGCCCTGTGGTTAATCAAGGGCTACGACACTCAAGTGATAGGTGTTTGTAGTTAATTCCCACTAATTAACTAATTCACACTCAAGGTTTCAGGGTGTTCCGACTGGTGCCACCTTATGTGGGGACACAGTGATCTAGAGCCTGTCTAGAACCTTCTGCAATGACAGAAATGTTCTATATCTGCTCTGTTCAATACAGTAGCTACTGGCCATATGTGGCCATTGAGGGCTTGAAATATGACGAGTGCAAGTGAGGAACTGAATTGTTAATTCCATTTCATTTTAATTAGCTAAAATTAAGTAGTCACATATGGCTAGTGTCTACCATACTGGACATATCTAGACCAATGGAATTGTTATTTTTGAGAATAAATAACACCTCTATTATGAAAAAAGAATTCCTCTATTCTGAAAAAGCCATTTTTTCTTGCTTACAGAAAAAAAAATCAAACAATACCCAAGAGTAAAAAGAGAAAAGTCTCTCCTTCTATTCATCCCAGTGATTACAATTATGACATTATTGCATTTCTATTTTCTATGTTTGTACTGTCCTGGTGAAAGGGAAAACCATACCTTTTTATACATGTAGGATTAAGCTATACATACTTTTCTGAGCCATGACTTTCTCACTTAAAATACTTTAGCTATCTTTCCATATAAATGCATAAAGATCTATGAGGACTTTTCATATCTAATATTTTAGAGACTCCAACATGATGGTTTCTAGTATCTGTTAAGTGAAAAAATACATAGCTACAAAAAAGATACTACGGGACTTCCCTGGTGGCACAGTGGTTAAGAATCTGCCTGCCAATGCAGGGGACACGGGTTTGTGCCCTGGTCCGGGAAGATCCCACATGCCGTGGAGCAACTAAGCCTGTGTGCCACAACTACTGAGCCTTCGCTCTAGAGCCCACAAGCCACAACTACTGAGCCTGCATGCCACAACTACTGAAGCCCACACGCCACAACTACTGAAGCCTGCATGCATAGAGCCCATGCTCAGCAACAAGAGAAGCCACTGCAATGAGAAGCCTGCGCACCGCAACAAAGAGTAGACCCTGCTCGCCACAACTGGAGAAAGCCCGTGTGCAGCAACAGAGACCGAATGCAGCCATAAATAAATAAATAAATAAATAAATAAATAAATAAAGCTACTATGGATTCAATACCATTTTAATGAACTTATACTTTGCTAATCACGACAGCTCTTTACACCACTGAAAAACTAAAATAACAAATGAAAAGAAAAATTGTTGTACTTTTGTGTAGCTCCTCAAGGCAATAACAACATAAGCAGAGAAATGTTAATGTAAACAAATAACTTCAATACTGTAGGCAAATAAAATAATAGTATCATATTAGAGGTAAAGGTAGCTCTGCTTGAGTGGATCACGAATGCCTTCATAGAAAAGAGCACCTTTGAATTGGGTCTTAACTAAGAGGTTGAAGTCAGAGAGATCAGTGTGGACAGGGTCAGAGACAGAATGACCTATGTTTTATGTAATTTGTCATGGCTGAAGAGAAGTGGGGAGGCTGAGTGACAGGAAATTAGGCTAGAGAGATAGACATAGGCCAAACAATTAAGGGCCTGTGCCATGCTTAGAATTTTTTACTTTAATCTGTAGATGATGGAGAGATATTGAAGGGTTTTGTAAAAATAATGCGTTTTTTTCTGACTTTAAAAGTAATATATACTTATTGAAGGAAACATTCAAAAATACACAGAAGTATATTGGGCTTCCCTGGTGGCACAGTGGTTAAGAAAAAGAGAATAACTTCCTGGTTAAATTCCCTGAGAGCCTTGTCAACAAGGTGTTGAATTTTTTTTTAAACTAGTCCCTTATCAGCTCTATAGATGTGGTCCATGAGTTTTGGTGGACGTGTTTTCCTGCCTTCTTTTAAAAGCAAAATAAAGTTAGTCCCTTCTGGCCACTGTTAACTTCCACTGAGAGGCTATAAAAGTGCTAGCAACTACAGATACTTTTTTAATGTGCACTGACTGAAATCCCAAAGAATAGCAAGCCCTTATTTTATGAGGCTTTCACTGATGCTGTGTGTCCCCCCACCAAAAGCACACTTTATGTTATGCACAAGAAGATCCTTTGCCTGGCGTGGATTCATTGCTAATCTATGCTAGGAAAAGAAAAGATACCACTGGAAAATGCATTGAGGAAGTCAGCTGAGAATAATATACTCATACTTATGGTTTTTCTTTTCATTACTACTCAGTATACTGAAGCATATTGTTCATGTTGAGGATGAATAGATTGGTAAAGGGAATGAATTAAAAGACATTTATAGGTCTCATATTTCATCACTGGTAAATTACCTCTGTTTAAAATCATATGCTTTGTGGCCACCTTGAGGGGTGGGGTAGGGAGGGTGGGAGGGAGACGCAAGAGGGAGGAGATATGGGGATACATGTATATGTATAACTGATTCACTTTGTTATACAGCAGAAACTAACATACCACTGTAAAGCAATTATACTCCAACAGAGATGTTAAAAAAAATCATATGATTTCATGAAACAGATTGCTTTTTTGTCTCCTTTTTTTTTTTTTTTTTTTTTTTTTTTTTTTTTGCGGTACGCGGGCCTCTCACTGTTGTGGCCTCTCCCGTTGCGGAGCACAGGCTCCGGACGCGCAGGCTCAGCGGCCATGGCTCACAGGCCCAGCCACTCCGCGGCATGTGGGATCTTCCCGGACCGGGGCACGAACCCGTGTCCCCTGCATCGGCAGGCGGACTGTCAACCACTGCGCCACCAGGGAAGCCCTTTTGTCTCCTTTTTTTAAGTTTTATTTTTATTGTTTAAAATAAATTTATTTATTTATTTATTTATTTATTTATTTTTGGCTGCCTTGGGTCTTCGTTGCTGCCTGTCAATTTTCTCTAGTTGTGGCGAGCGGAGGCTACTCTTCGTTGCAGTGCGGGGGCTTCTCACTGGGGTGGCTTCTCTTGTTGTGGAACACGGGCTCTAGGCACGCGGGCTTCAGTAGTTGCGGCACATGGGCTCAGTAGTTGTGGCTCGCGGGCTCTAGAGTGCAGGCTCAGTAGTTGTGGTGCACGGGCTTAGTTGCTCTGCGGCATGTGGGATCTTACCGGCCCAGGGCTTGAACCCGTGTCCCTTGCATTGGCAGGCAGATTCTTAACCACTGTGCCACCAGAGAAGCCCCTAAGTTTTATTTTTTATTTGAGATATAATTGACATAACATTGTATTCCTTTTAGGTGTACAACTTAATGATTTGATATAAATATATATTGCAAAATGATTACCATAATACGTTTCATTTACATCAATCACCACACAATAAGTTACAATTTAGGGCTTACCTGGTGGCGCAGTGGTTGACAGTCCACCTGCCGATGCAGGGGACACGGGTTCATGCCCTGGTCCGGGAGGATCCCACATGCCGGGGAGCGGCTGGGCCTGTGAGCCATGGCTGCTGAGCCTGCGCGTCTGGAGCCTGTGCTCCGCAACAGGGGAGGCCACAGCAATGAGACGTCCGTGTACCGCAAAAAAACAAAAAACAAACAAACAAAAAATACCCAGCAGAAATTTATCCTCTCACAGTTCTGGAAGCCGGAAGTCTGAAATCAATATCACTGGGATGAAATCAAGGTGTCAGCAGGGCCATGATCCCTCAGGAAGCTCTAGGGAAGTGTGTTTCTTGACTCTTCCAGCTTTGGTAGCTGCTGGCATGCCCTGGCTTGTGGCTGCATCACTACAATTTCTCTCTCTGTAGTCACACGGCCTTTTCCTCTCTGTATGTCAAATCTTCCTCTGCCTCTCTCTTTTTTAAATAAGTGTATTTATTTATTTTTGGCTGAATTGGGTCTTTGTTGACCCGAGTTCAATCCCTGGTCAGGGAACTAGATCCTGCATGCCACAACTAAAGATCCCGCATATGGCAATGAAGAGCCCACATGCCACAACTAAGACCCAGTGCGGCCAAAAGATAAATATTTTTTAAAAAAGATCCTTAACCTAATCACATCTGCAAAGTCCTACTTTTTTGCCATATAAGGTAACATTCACAGGCTCTAGGAATTAGGACATGGATATCTTTTCTTTTTTTGTGGGGGTGAGCATTACTCAGCTTACCACGATCACCCTGGCAACAGTATATAGAAAAGATTGGAGGAGATAAGCTAGAAGATAAGGGCACTGGCTAGAATACAATCATAATTTCAGGTGAGGGACTTCCCTGGTGGCGCAGTGGTTAAGAATCAGCCTGCCAATGCAGGGGACATGGGTTCGAGCCCTAGTCCGGGAAGATCCCACATGCCACAGGGCAACTAAGCCCGTGTGCCACAACTACTGAGCCTGTGCTCTAGAGCCAGCGAGCCACAACTACTGAGCCCACGTGCCACAACTACTGAAGCCCACGCGCCTAGAGCCCATGCTCCGCAACCAGAGAAGCCACCACAATGAGAAGCTCGTGCACCACAACAAAGAGTAGCCCCCACTCGCCACAGGTAGAGAAAGCCTGCGCGCAGCAACGAAGACCCAAAGCAACCAAAACTAAAAACTAAATAAATTTATAATAAATAAATAAATAATAATAATAATAATAATTTCAGATGAAAGGTGGGGAAGGCCTGAACTAAGACAGTGGTTGTAGGGATACAGAAGAGGAAACCAAATCTAAATAATTAGAAGGTAGGATTAAGGGGACTTAATCAATTAAACGTAGGAGGTAAGGAGTAGAAGACTAGAATGGTTTGAAGGTTCCTGGTTTGGGTGCCTGGTTGTCGGGTTATAACCAGGATAGGAAATAGAGGCAGAGGGTAAGTCAATCAGTGCATTTTGGTTTAAGGTGAGAGGAGCCAGCCAAGCAACAGATGAAAAGGTTCAAATTAAGGCTCTGAGAGGTCATTTTTTTCTAATTATCATTATCAATCACATAATACTTATTGAATATTTTCAAGATACTGAACATAATAATATGGGGTTTTTCAGTACTAAGGAGGACTTCTGTCCTCCTTACTAGTTACCAAGTAACTAGATAAACAGGTAACATCAATCAAAAAAAAAAGAAAAACGGAATGGCCTAGTGTACAAGAACTATAAGTGGATGCCACCTGTATTCAACATCGTACTAGAGGTTCTAGCCAGGGTAATTGGCAAGAAAAAGCAATAAAAGGTATCCAAAATGGAAAGGAAGAAGTAAAACTATCTGTACTTGTAGATGACATGATCTTGTATACAGAAAATCCTAAGGAATCCACTAAAGATTAGAACTAATAAATGAGTTCATCAGGGTTGCAGGATACAAGATCAATATACAAATGTCAATTGAATTCCTATTTACTTGCAATGAACAATTTGAAAATGAAATTAAGGAACAATTCTATTTACAATAACATGAAAAAGAATAAAATGCTTAGGGACAAATTTAACAAAAGAATGCAAAAATATACTCTGAAAACTATAAAACATTGTTGGAAGAAATTAAAGAAGATCTAAATAAATGGACTTTAATCAAATAAGTGTTAGCAAGGATGTGGAGAAACTGGAACTCTGCTGGTGGGAATATAAAATAGTACAGCTACTTTGGAAGACAATTTGGCAGTTCCTCAAACAATTAAACATAAAGTTACCATATGATCCAGAAATGCCACTCCCAGTTATCTTTTTTTTTTTTTTTGGCTGCATTCGTTGCTGCACGTGGGCCTTCTCTAGTTGCGACAAGTGGGGGCTACTCTTCGTTGAGGTGCGTGGGCTTCTCACTGCAGTGGCTTCTCTTGTTGCGGAGCATGGGCTCTAGGCGCATGGGCTCCATAGTTGCAGCGCGCAGGGCTCTAGGGTGCACGGGCTTAGTTGCGCCACGGCACGTAGGATCTGCCCGGACAAGGGCTCGAACCCGTGTCCCCTGCATTGGCAGGCGGATTCTTAACCACTGAACCACCAGGGAAGTCCCAATTCCCAGTTACCTACTCAAGAGAACTGAAAACGTGTTCACATAAAAGCTTGTAAAAGTGAATGTTTATAGCAGCATTATTCATAATAGCCAAAAGGTACATCAACTGATGAATGGTTAAGCAAATACGGTATATCCGTACAATGGGATATTATTCAGTCATAAAAAAGTAATGAAGTTCTGATACATGCTACAACATGGATGAATCTTGAAAACATGCTAAGTGGAAAAAGCCAGTCACAAAAGACCACATATTATATGATTCTATGGATATGAAATGTTCAGAATAGGGGAATCTATGGAGAAAAGAAGTAGAACAGTGCTTGCATAAGGTTTTGGGAGATGGAGGGATGGGGGAAGATAGCTAAAGGGTACAAGGTTTCTTTTTAAAATGATGAAAATGTAAAATCGACTGTGGTCATTAATGGTTGCACATATCCGTGAATATACTAAAATCCATTAAGTTGTACACTTTAAATGGGCAAATTGTATAGTATATGAATTCTATCTCAATAAAGCTCTTAGTTAAAAAAAAAAAAGAAAGTATAAGTGGGACCTAAAGAAGTAATAATAACCTACGTTGATTTCCCAAGGGACAGCACCATAGCAGAAAGTCCTGTAGAGATCCTGGAACCCATATAGACCCTAGGGTGTGTGTCTCATAAAGTCAGTTGACCTCCTGTGGAGTAAATTAGGATATGTTGCCTCCCAAATTGGGAGAGATGTTTGGACAGGAGAGAGTGAATGTTAAAGAGTGGTGTGTAGTCAGAATCACACTAAATCAGACTGCCACCATTGGACTTGCTGATAAGGAGGAATAGGCGCGCTTTTACTACATTTCACTCATTTTTCTTCTTTTTTTTAAGTTTCAAATAATATTGTGTTTTAAAAATTTCTTAGCAATACAAAAAGAATTTTGCTCTCAATAGAATATTTGTTTGATAATTTTCACTGAAGCAGTGTTATTGACTCTGTTTAATTTTTTATTGAAGTATAGTTAATTTACAATGTTGTATTGATTTCTGCTGTACAGCAAAGTGATGCAGTTATACATATATACACACTTTTTTATATTCTTTTAAAAATTATTTTTATTTATTTTTGGCTGCGTTCGATCTTTGTTGCTGTGCGCGGGCTTTCTCTAGTTGCGGTGAGAGGGGGCTACTCTTCGTCGCGGTGCGCGGGCTTCTCATTGCGGTGGCTTTTCTTGTTGTGGAGCATGGGCTCTAGGCACGCGGGCTTCAGTAATTGCAGCACACGGGCTCAGTAGTTGTGGCACGCAGGCCCTAGAGCACGTGGGCTTCAGTAGTTGTGGCTCGCGGGCGTAGTTGCTCCGAGGCATGTGGGATCTTCCCAGACCAGGGATGGAACCCATGTCCCCAGCATTGGCAGGTGGATTCTTAACCACTGTGCCACCAGGGAAGTTCCTATATTCTTTTCCATGATGGTTTATCACAAGATATTGAATACAATTCCCTGTGCTGTACAGTAAGTAGGACCTTCTTGTTTATCTATTCTATATATAATAGTTTGCGTCCGCTAACCCCAAACTCCCACTCCTTTCCTCCCCCAACCCCCTCCCCCTTGGCAACCACAGGTCTGTTCTTTATGTCTGTGAGTCTGTTTCTGCTTCATAGATAGGTTTGTTTGCATCATATTTTAGATTCCACATATAAGTGATATCATGTGGTATTTGTCTTTCTCTTTCTGACTTACTTCACTTAGTATTACCATCTCTAGGTCCACCCATGTTGCTGCAAATGGCATTATTTCATTCTTTTTTATGGCTGAGTAGTATTCTTTTTAAAGATAAAGATGAAGATTCCTTATCTTTGCCTGCCTGCCTTTGCTCCCCTCTTGCTTCACTCTTACCTCTTTCCTTATTTTATAGAAATATTACTACAATTTGAGTTCATTGAGGCTTTTTTCCCCTCTCTCTCCCTTATTCATTCGTCCACCAATTCATCCAACAAACATATCAGGGACTATGCTAGATGCTGGAGATAGAGATGAGTAAGAACTGGTCCCTATTGTTGAGGAGCTCACAGTCTAGCATTTCCCCAAAGTCTCTCTAAATGCATATTTCCTTTTCTTCATTCCATGGTACTTTAGAACGGTATAAGACATTAAATAAAAATCCATATGTTTCCAGAGTTGGTTCTAAAGGGTGAACTTCACACTAATCAAATGGCTGCCAAATAGTATCTCCAATTGTTTGATCAAGTTACATGTAGCCTTGCCCGTCATAAAAAAATAATAAAAGTTTGACACCCAGCGTAGTTAAGTAAAGCATGGCACATGCAAATGATGGAATAATATACAGCCACTACAATTATGTTGTAGAACATATTGTACAAGATAATTCCAATTTTGTAAAAAAAAAAAAAGTATGCAAAAAGAAAACAAAGGACTGGAAGGATATACATCAGAAAGAGTAGTGGTTATCTCCAGGTATGATGGATAGGATAAAAGTGATCATTGCTTTCCTCTTCAGACCTTCTATGCTTTCCAAAAATTTTACAGTGAACATTTATATTTTTGTAATCAGAAAAGTATATATATAATTAAAATGAAAGAGCTCTCATGAAGACAGGGACTGAGTTTTTACCTGTCTTATAGTATTTACAGAGCTTTAGGAGTGCTTTATAAATGGTGAATAACAGGTAACAGAATTGAAAATGAGAGTGTTGAATTGCAGGCCACACTCTTACTCAACACCTTCCCTGTCGTCCCCCATCAGCCCATTTCTGTTAGAGCTTTTCATCTGTGGCTGATACATACTCAAATCTATCAACTATGGGCACTCTTGGCTTACTCAAAGAGAAAAAGTAGATATTTATTTTAAGGACATGAAGGTTCCAGGGTGTGAAGTCCCAAACCTTTCATAAGTCAGCTCTATTTCTCTTATAATAGTAACAAGTATCTATTGAACACCTGCTATATGTCAGGCAAGTGCACACCTCAATCTTAGTAGTATTGCTATGCGGTATCATTATCCCCAGTATTTCTTTCCAGTCTTTTTCTAAGTATACATGTATATAGAATTGCTCTACAAAGTTGGTATCATATTTTAACTCCTGTAAAAAAAATGTAACATTATATCTGGAGCGTTTTCATGTCTCATTTGCTTTTTTAATAGACTTTATTTTTTAGAGTAGTTTTAGGTTTGCAGCAAAATAGTAATTTGTAGTAATGGTTGTTAATTACTACATCCATTGTATGAATATAACCCAAATTGATTTGACCAATTTTCTATTGTACATTTAGATAGTTTTCTTATCTTCTGTTTTAAAGATGAGAAAAATATGACCTGGTGACTTGACAAGAGACAAAGTCAACTGGTTAAAAAGCAGGCAGAGTTGAGATTAGAATTCTGGTCTATCTGTCTCCAGAACTCACACACATTGCCTCTGAATACACCATCAGCCCCCTTTAGATTGTCTCCTCTCAATTTGAAACCAGGCATTCTCCACAACCAGAGCAGTCAAGGATCCAAGCATGTGTTGAGAAGGGCAGGCAATACAAAAGAACGACGTGACCCAACTGAGATGGAACAAATTGAAAATGCAAAAGGAGGTACAGGGACACAGAAATAAGCAGAAGTTGTGAGATGGGTACACAGTATACGGGTCAAGATAAAGAGAAAGCTGCGTTTGGGAAACCTAAAGGGGAAAACTCTTGCTTTTATCTCTGTATATGGGAGAGAGCAAAGATAACCTCAAGGCCACGGGGGGGAGCCAGGAAGGATAAGGTTTCTGAGAAAGTGAATGAGACAAGGGAGGATAAAACTCCGGAGGACTACAAGGCTAGGAGAGGCTTAGTGTGGGAAGGAAGAAAGGCCCAGGGCAAAGAGGCAGGCCAGAGCAGGCACTGGACACCAAACCTAAAAATGTGATGGGACTCCCTTCCAGCCTGAGCCTCTTCTAGTATCTCAGATACTAAATACTCTCCAGCACTTGGGGGTCGGAAGGGGGAAAGTGAAGAGAGCGGGGATTGTAAAGTGCTCTAACTCTAATGGGGACTGAGAATGGATCCTGGCACACATTTTTTAAAGCCAGTAGGCCTAATGGTAATGGCCCCCTCCCCCTACACCACTTCCCTAGCTTCAACCCCAGCCACACCCACACGCTAAGGACCATCCAGGAGGGGGAGTGTGTGTGTGCGCGCGCGCGTGCGTGCTCGTGCCTAAGAGAGCCTGAGAGACAGACGAGACAAAAAAGAGACCGGGAGAGAGAGAGTGCGCGCCAGAGTGCGGGGGGGAAGAGAGAGAGAGGGACAAGGACAGAAAGAGGGAGGGAGGGAGACAGAGACAGAGAGACAGAGAAAGGAGGAAGGAGAGCTGTCGGCCTCGGTGAGGAAAACTACTGAAGAGATAACGCTGGGGGCTCCTGCGCGAAGACTCAGGGAGAAGATCTCAGAACTTACCCTAAGACCGTGGAAGGAGTGGGGGAGTGTCTTTGCAGGACCTGGTTTTGGGGTCATCAGGCAGTAACGGTTACTGCATAGGCGTTGTCACTGAGCCAGAGCCATTTAACTCGCCCTGGGTGGCTGGAGACCAGGCTTAAGACACCCCACAACTCTGAGTCTCAGAATGGTTAGGGGGGCCCGAGGCTGCAGACAAGGGGAGGAGGGGCACGTGAGGGTTGGGTCACTGCCTCCCCCCACCCTTCGCTGTCACTCATTACCCCAACAGTCGCCCAGGGGGCGGGCCCCGAAGAGGTGGGGTTGGGGGGGAGGGTAATCTTGGCAGGCGCCTGCGGCATGGCGTAGGTAGGGACTGTTGAGGGGGGCGGACGCCGGGGGGTTGAACACGAGTGGGAAGCGGAGAGAGACACGGGGAGGGGGAGGGGACCGGGAACCATTTGAATGAGAGGAGGGGATCACGGGTAGAGTGGGCTCCAGGAGGTAGGGCGGGCACGGGTGTTGACGGGGGCCAGACTCTCAAGCCAGGTAAGGGAAGCAGGTGCGTAGATCTGTTTTTTGTGGGTCAGTGTACTCGGCCCTTTGGTGGAGAGGGGGTGCCGCCTTCCCCGGGGGCGGGCTTCCAAGCTCCGGAGGCTAGCTTTTCCTCCTCAACTAACGGGGCCCCGGGCGGGGGCTCAAGCTCCATCTCCAGTGCCGACGTTCCACTCCACAATTTCCAGGCGTCCACTGGGCTGGGAGTCTCGCGCCGGGGGCCGGCGCTGTCTCGCGAGCCCCCTCCTCGAGCCAGCCAATGGGGTTGGTTGCTGGCGCCGCCCGCCCGCCTGGTGCAGAGCGCTGGGCGCTGTGAGCGGCGCTGCCATTTAAAGGGGCCGCGACCCCTGTCCCGGCTGCTAGGGAGGGAGGTGGAGAAGGAGCGCGGGGCCGTCGCTGTCTGCAGTTCTAGGCTTGTAGCCGTTACACTAACCCTGCCGCAGGTAGGGGTCGAGCCTGATCAAGCCGAACCGAACCTGCAGGCGGGTTCTCGCAGTAGCCGGGAGGGGGGTCTAAGGAGAGATCGTAGCTCCAAAATGTCTTCCTGTAAATGCCTGAGGTGGGGGGTGGGCAACAGGAGAAGGAGGACTGGGGGAGCAATAGGAAAGGGGGACTGGGCTGAGGAAGTGGGCGACCCTGAAAGGTAACTGGGGGGAGGGGTTAGGAAGGGCAGTTTGTGGGGGCGAGGGAAGGGCTGAGGGAGGACCATGCAACGCGGGGAGGGGGGGTGGGGCCAGACAGGGTGGGTAAAGACTGGGGAACTGGGGGGCTCTAGGAGAGAGGGGAGGGGATAGAAACTGAGATCGCGGGGGCGGGAAAGGCTCCTGTTGGCAGCGGCCCTGGGAGACTCTAAGGGGGCGTTCAGCCCGAGTTGTGGGGGGGGGAGTGAAAGGTGAGGGGGGAGGGGAACTGGGAGTTGCAGTGGGGTGGCGGGGGCTAGGCGGGCGGGTGGAACGACGGACTGCCTGGCGAGTGGGGCACAGGGCCAGGGCGGGGAACGCCTCTCCCCACAGGGGGCGCTGTATGTTGGTGGGGGGAGTGGTCATTTGCAGTAAAGCCTGTGGAAATGCTTGTCGGTTGTGGTGGGGGCGATTCAAGAGAAATCCAAGTGGATGATGGGGTGTGTCCCAGAGCCTATATAAGAAGGAATTCTGGCGAAGACCACCTCTTCTGTCCTCTTTTCTACCCCTAACCTACAGCCCATATCCAGTCATCCTCATGGACCCCAGTGATTTCCCCAGTCCGTTTGACCCATTGACCCTGCCAGAGAAGCCCCTGGCTGGAGACCTTCCAGTAGACATGGAATTTGGAGAGGATCTCCTGGAATCCCAGACTGCCCCAACTCGAGGATGGGCCCCCCCTGGCCCTTCTCCATCCTCAGGAGCCCTGGACCTGCTTGATACCCCTGCTGGCCTGGAAAAAGACCCTGGAGTCCTGGATGGAGCCACTGAGCTGCTGGGGCTGGGGGGGCTGCTCTATAAAGCCCCCTCCCCCCCAGAGGTGGACCATGGTCCTGAGGGGACCCTTGCATGGGATTCAGGAGATCAGACCCTAGAGCCTGGACCAGGGGGCCAGACCCCTGAGGTGGTGCCACCTGACCCAGGGGCTGGGGCAAATCCCTCTTCACCTGAGGGGCTACTAGAGCCTTTGGCTCCAGATTCTCCAATAACCTTGCAGTCCCCACATATTGAAGAGGAGGAGACCACCTCCATAGCTACAGGGCGAAGGGGCTCCCCTGGGCAGGAGGAGGAGCTTCCCCAAGGGCAGCCACAGAGCCCAAATGGCCCCCCCAGCCCTTCAGTGGGAGAGACTCTGGGGGATGGAATCAACAGTTCTCAGACTAAACCTGGGGGCCCTAGCCCCCCTGCACACCCTTCCTTGCCAGGTAGGTTGCCTGATCAGCTGGAAAATCAAGGATGGGGAGAGGGTGGGGGTAAGGAGGGTGGCTGTGTGTTTGGGGAAGAAGTTGTGGGAGGAGGGTGGAGAGATAGGAGTAGGGATATGTATGGAGGAGTTGGGAGTTTGGAAGGAGGAGTGGGGGTGTGGTGAAGAAGGTTAAGGAAAGTAGGGGTAGGGGGAGCTCAGTGGCTGTGGAGGAGAAATAGGGGTGAGGTTTCAGGGGGTGGGTTGAGAAGACTGGGTTCGGTGGCAGAGGTTCCCTTTTTCTTCCCCCAGTGGGCTTTTGGTACCAGGGTCCTCCTTCCTTCGGGATTTGGGGAGGACACCAGGCTTCTTGGTTCTAAGATCTTTCTAGCTGTTTTGTTCTAGATGAGACTGGGGTTTCTGGGTTTGATGAATGATAACTAGGCTCTGGAGCCACCAAGTGCATAGTGATTTCAGAGGAATGGTAGACATGCAGGGCCTAGGATTGTGTCTCTGATAGGGGAGGGCCAGCCTAGACTTGAGAGGCTCGCATTTCTCCCCAATTCTGCCTAGTGTTGTGCCTCTCCCAGGCTGTGACCAGGGTCTTAGGGCTTATGTAACCACCTGAGATCGGGGGAACCTCCCCATACATTAATGCTTCCTTTTTCCCTTGCTGCCTTTGGGTGGTTGCATTTGTTTTTGTTGATAAACTATAGATGCTTGATGAAAGGTGTGTTACTTGTATTGCCTTAACTCCCAATGATTGGGACAGAAAGCTGGTGGGAAGGTAGGATTTTTTTCATGGAGAATAGCTGCGTGCCGCCCCCCCCGCCCCCCCCGCCCCCCCGCTTAGTGCAGAGCTCAAGGTAACCCTGAGAGGGGCCCCAAGAAGCCACAGGCACTCGAGTTTTCCCTTTCAGTTTTGAGTAAGTTCTTCCCCAGGAATGGAGGCGGGGGTTGGGCCAGGGAGGGGGTGGTGAAGGCAGGCTCAAGATTTAGGTTGCTTTCTGCTTCCTTTGCAGGAGATGGCCTGACTGGGAAGGCGAGTGAGAAGCCGCCTGAGAGGGTGAGGGGGGGAGGGGATTGGAAGGAGTCTGGTTCCCCCTGTAGCTCTGGGAAGGACAGACCCTTCATTTTCCCTCCCAGATGTTGCTCTGTGGAGGGTGTGTGTGAGGAGAGTTAGGAGGAGGGAGGGAGCGCTTGTGTCTATTGCTTCTTAAGGAGAAAGTCCAGCCTCCTTTTCTCCCCTCCTCCTAAGCGCAGGGCCAAGGGTCCCTACTCTCCCTTCCCCCTCCTATTTCTGTACCCCCCCCAAACCCTGTACTAGTGCAGCTGGCCCTTTAGCCTGCCCCTGGTGTCAGCTTTCCTCCCCTCCCCATGTTTCCAAGGTGCAGAAGAGAAGCGAGCGCGTTAGAAGAGTAGAGCCTCCAAAACCTGAGGTTGTGGATTCCACTGAGAGCAGTGAGTAGGCCTTGAGGAAGTGTGACCCAGTGGGATGTGGCGGGCCAGGGATCTCAGGGCTCCTGTAGCGCTGCACTCTGCAGAGTGCAAAGCGCCTGTCTCTGCTCTGGGTTGGCATGGGAACCAGGGGCAGTGGGGGAAATTGAAAACAAGAGCAGTGAGAATGGAGTTTCCTGTTTCAGCTCTGCCATCCCTGTCCCTGAATATTCTCACTTGGATCCCTTCCTTCCCCTCCCTGGGAGGTTACAGAGTAACTAAGGGAGAGTGACACCGGGTGGCTCGAGATTCCAATGTAATAGGGGCGGGTATAAAGCCAAGAACTACAGGGATTGGGGATCCCAGGATCAGCTGAGCTACCTGTTGGTCAGGTGATGGCTGAAGGCCTGGTCCCTCAGCCTTTTCTCCCTGCCCCTCCCCCCTCTTCCTCAGTTCCAGTGTCAGATGAGGATTCTGATGCCATGGTAGATGACCCCAACGATGAGGACTTTGTGCCATTCCGGCCCCGGCGCTCTCCTCGCATGTCCCTACGCTCGAGCGTGGCACAGAGGGCTGGGCGCTCAGCGGTAGGCACCAAGATGACTTGTGCCCACTGCCGGACACCCCTGCAGAAGGGCCAGACAGCCTACCAGCGCAAGGGGCTGCCACAGCTTTTCTGCTCTTCATCCTGTCTCACCACCTTCTCCAAGAAGCCCTCCGGCAAAAAGACGTGTACCTTCTGCAAGAAGTACGTGAGGGTCCCGGGCTGTGGGGAGGGCAGGGATCAGGCTTGGAGTAAAGGGTGAGACAGAGACTCTGTTGGCAAGGACCTAGCAAAGTGGAACTGGGAGAGAGGTGATTTAGGGAGGGGGTCCGAGAGTATTTTGGTTCTGTTGTCCTTGATCCCAGAGGAGGGGGGGTGGAGGCTGATGAAATGAGAGGGTGGTACTGAGTGAATGTGCAAACCTGTCCCCACCTCCAGGGAGATCTGGAACACCAAGGACTCAGTTGTGGCGCAGACTGGTTCAGGAGGCTCCTTCCATGAGTTCTGCACGTCTGTCTGTCTCTCTCTCTATGAGGCCCAGCAGCAGCGCCCTATCCCCCAGTCTGGGGATCCTGCCGATGCCACTCGCTGCAGTATATGCCAGAAGACTGGAGAGGTGAGGAAGCTCGATGGGGGCTAATTTACAGAGCCTGGCCAGCCCTGAGCTGCCCCTGCAATCCTGGGGCTGCAGGGGCCAGGCCCTGTGGAAGAGGGGAGTGGGGAGGGGAAGCAGCCATCGTGAGGGAGCGTATTCAAGGATAGAGCTTCTCCAGGATGTGTGCAGCTGGCCTTCCTTGCCTCCCAGGACCTCACCATCAAGTCGGCAGCCCGATGTGCAGGTTGGGGGGTCCCTGGGCCCACTGTCTGCTGTGAAGGTCTAGGGTGAGGCGGGGCGGGCCATCCTTGCACTAGGGTGGGTGGTGGTGGCCAGGCCCCAGCTCAGGGTGTGTGTGTGTGTGTATGTGGCAGGTCCTGCACGAGGTCAGCAATGGCAGCGTGGTGCACCGGCTCTGCAGCGACTCTTGCTTCTCCAAATTCCGGGCCAACAAGGGACTGAAAACCAACTGTTGTGACCAGTGTGGGGCTTACATCTACACCAAGACCGGGAGCCCTGGCCCCGAGCTCCTCTTCCACGAGGGCCAACAAAAGCGGTTCTGCAACACAACCTGCTTGGGGGCGTACAAGAAGGTGGGGCCGAGGGAGTAGTGCATTAGAGGGCTGTGGAAGGGGGTGCGGTCCTTGGGTGAGAAATAAAGGTGCCTGACGGGTCGAGGGCTGGGAGAAATAAAACAAATAAAGGGGGTTTCCATTGTATCTGTTATGTTTTATTTTTGAAGCTGGCTGGTGGATACACAGGTCTTTGTTATCTCATCATCTATACTTTTTTTGTATGCCTGAAATATTTCATGTTTTAAAAATTTAAAAAAATAAAAGTGAAGGGACAAATCCAGCCTCAGCCTCTCCTTCCCCATCCTCACAGAAAAACACACGGGTGTACCCATGTGTCTGGTGCAAGACCCTGTGTAAGAACTTTGAGATGCTATCCCATGTGGACCGTAATGGCAAGACCAGCTTGTTCTGTTCCCTGTGCTGTACCACCTCTTACAAAGTGAAGCAGGCAGGGCTCACTGGTAGGTGCAAAGCCCTCTTCTCTGAGACCCCTGCTGGCCTTCCTTCCACCTCCCATACTCCCTTCTTCTAAAGTAACCCCTGCTGCCCGACTTCAGCCCCAACCACATCTTCCCGTGGGTTTCCTGTTCCATCTCTGCACTGCCTTACACCTTCTGTGTGCTCTCTCTCTCTCTTTCTCTCTCTCTCTCTCTCTTTCTCTCTCTCTCTCTCTCTCTCTCTCTCTCTCTCCTTTTCTCTCTATGCCCCAGGCCCTCCCCGACCCTGCAGCTTCTGCCGCCGCAGCCTCTCTGACCCCTGTTACTACAACAAGGTTGATCGCACAGTCTACCAGTTCTGCAGCCCCAGCTGCTGGACCAAGTTCCAGGTACTCCAAACCCTGGACCAGGGATAAAGGGTGTGGCGACGTAGAGAGGGTATGAGATTTGGGGTAGGTAGGCCTGGGCAGAGCAAAGAAAAAGCCTGACTTCCCCTACCCCTACCCGCCCACCACACACATCTTGCCCCTCCCTTACTTGTCTTCCTTCCCTCCAGCGCACAAGCCCTGAGGGGGGCATTCACCTGAGCTGTCACTACTGCCACAGCCTCTTCAGTGGCAAGCCTGAGGTCTTGGACTGGCAGGTAAGATCCCCACCCCCACCCACATCTTGCTACACAGAGACATCTGTCCGAAGGGGTCCTTCCACTTGGCTCTCGCCAGGTCCAGATGTCACAGCCCTGTCCTCCCCACCCTGTGCCCCCGTCCCAGGACCAGGTGTTCCAGTTCTGCTGCCGTGATTGCTGTGAGGACTTCAAGCGCCTTCGGGGTGTGGTGTCCCAGTGTGAGCACTGCCGGCAGGAGAAACTCCTGCACGAGAAGCTCCGATTCAGTGGGGTGGAGAAGAGCTTCTGCAGCGAAGGTAAGGAGACGGGGAAGGGGCAGATGAAGCGAGGAGAGCTCGCAGTGTGGCCCGCGGGGCCGGGGCCTTCTGCTCCGCACGCTCTACCCCGTCTGTCCCCGGGCTTTGGGCACGGGAGGTGGTTAGAGGTTTCAGGTGCACCGCCTTGCCAAGGTTGGGTCTCACGGCCATGGAGATTTCTGCGTCTCTGGACTCTTCCCTCTCGCCCCGTTTCCAGGCTGTGTGCTGCTGTACAAACAGGACTTCACTAAGAAGCTGGGATTGTGTTGCATCACTTGTACTTACTGCTCCCAGACCTGCCAGCGCGGAGTCACCGAGCAGCTGGATGGCAGCACCTGGGACTTCTGCAGCGAGGACTGTAAGAGCAAGTACCTGCTGTGGTACTGCAAGGTAAGGGGGGCAGCACGTTACAAAGGCGGGAAAAGGTGGCAGGGAGCACGGGCTCTTGTGCTGCCATCAGGGTGTGGGCCGATCTCCAGGGAGGGGGCTCCGGCTTACCCAGCCCCCGAGGGGAGCAGCACGGCTTATCCCAGGGCAAAGGGCCCAGCACATTTTAAGGAGGCAGGTCTGACCATCCTGTTGACACCCTCAGGCTGCCCGGTGCCATGCCTGTAAGCGCCAGGGGAAGCTGCTGGAGACCATCCACTGGCGTGGGCAGATCCGTCATTTCTGCAACCAACAGTGTCTGCTGCGTTTCTACAGCCAGCAGAACCAACCCAACCTGGATACCCAGAGTGGGCCCGAGAGCCTCCTGAACAGTGAGTCCCGGGCAGGGGGCACAGTCTGTTAGAACTGGCCTGCACTCTTCTGATCCTGGGCCTGGCCCCTTTCTTCTTCCTCTCCCGCTTTCACCTCATCCCTGGCCAGATGTCCTGGTACTGCATTCTCTTTCAGCTTTTGGACTGTAGAGGTACTAGAGGAGTCTCGTTTAAAGGTTCTGAGAGTTAGATCCTACTGATTTTCTATAAGGGATTTACTGTAGGGAATGGGTACCTGCCCAGGTAGGGTGGGGCATATGGGGGCTGTGGTTAGTTTTAAGAGAGAACGAAGTGTTGGCATAAGCTCTGCCTTTAGTGAGAGTGAAGGCTGTTGTTTCTAGAATGTTACCCTGGCCCCTCCGCACTCCAGGGGCACTAAACTCCTGAGGGCCATCTAAATGGAAGGCCTTAAATTATGGGTCATTGGGGGGACACTGTTTTTCATCCTTGGCAGCCATGAGCAAAGAATCTTTTTGGCCACTATTGCTGGGACCTAGAGAAGACTAGACCTGGGGGTGGGAGTGGAGGGAAAATTTGAGACTTCCCATTCGTATTTGGTGTTCTCTAATGAAGCTCTCCTGGAGCAGGGGTGAGGAAAACGGAGAGTTAGTGCCTCACATGAGAGCTTTCGTTTGCTTTGATCTACAGGTCAGTCTTCTGAGGCGAAGCCCCAGACACCCTCTCAAACCAAAGTGGAGAACAGCAACACTGTAAAGACCTCAGAGGAAAATGGGAATCTGGGCAAGGTCAGGGCAAAAGCCAGGGGGTAGGATGGTCGCAGAGGAGGGCACCGTAGTCAGCAGCACTAAAATTCCTTTGTCTCTGCAGATCCCTGTGAAGATCCGAACAGCCCCCGCTGCTCCCACCCCTCCTCCACCCCCACCGCCCCCAGCAACACCCCGCAAAAACAAAGCTGCCATGTGTAAACCACTGATGCAGAATCGGGGGGTCTCCTGCAAGGTGGAAATGAAGTCCAAAGGGAGTCAGACAGGTGAGTGAGGGTGCTGAGATGCCACAGGCTGTATTCCATGGTCTTGGGCCTCCAGCCCTGTGCCTGGGAACTGGACAAGGGGGTTTCTTAGGTGGCCGAAGCGTCCTGCATATTGTCGTCCTAGAATCCCAGAGTTGTCTCTCGACATTTGGTTCAAGGGCAGTTTTGTGACACTGAGCACATGTTAGAGCTTTGGCGGGGGTGACAAGCACCAGGTCCTGGGTCAGATGTGACCCATCTGGCAGGCGCTCTGAGAAGACCCCTTTTTTGTCAGCAGAAGAGTGGAAGCCACAGGTGATCGTGCTGCCCATCCCAGTGCCCATCTTTGTGCCAGTGCCTATGCATCTGTACTGCCAGAAAGTCCCGGTGCCTTTCTCAATGCCTATCCCGGTAAGTTTTCCTGCCCTTCCTGGTGGGGGCCTCCTTTACCCTCCCAGGCTTGAGACCCACCCTGCCCCCTCCCTCTCACCAGCCGTTCCTCTCATCTGCTGGTGTGGTTCTTGGCGTTTAGTTGGGATTCGTGCCTCCAGGTGCCTGTGCCCATGTTCCTGCCCACTACCTTGGAGAGCACAGACAAGATTGTGGAGACCATCGAGGAGCTGAAGGTGAAGATCCCTTCTAACCCCTTGGAGGCCGACATCCTGGCTATGGCAGAAATGATTGCAGAGGCCGAGGAGTTAGACAAGGCCTCATCTGACCTTTGTGGTATGCCATGGACAGCGGCGGTGAGGGAGACAGGGTGCTGCCAGTCTGTCTCTGCCTAAGGGGGCGGAGAGTGGTGATCTTGGTGCCTGACGGGTTGGGGGAATAGTTGGGATCAGCCCCTGAAAGCCAGTTGAGGGCGCCAAGTAGGAGCTGCAGGGACTAAGCCAACCTCTCTGCCTCCCAGATCTCGTGAGCAACCAGAGTGCAGAGGGACTTCTGGAAGACTGCGACCTGTTTGGGCCAGCTCGGGATGATGTCCTGGCCATGGCCGTCAAGATGGCCAACGTGTTGGATGAGCCTGGGCAAGACTTGGAGGCGGACTTCCCCAAGAGTGAGTAGGATTCAGGGCGTGCCCGCTGTGTACAGTAGCATTTGAGCCATCAGGAAAGGAGTGTTCCTTGTTACCTGAAGCATGACCCTAAACAGAAGACTGTCACAACGAGCGGTACCAGAGATACCGGGACAGGCAGACTATTCTATGCTTGAATCTTGTTGTTGTTTTTGTTTGTTTGTTTGTTTGTTTTTTGCGGTACACGGGCCTCTCACTGTTGTGGCCTCTCCCGTTGCGGAGCACAGGCTCCGGACGCGCAGGCTCAGCGGCCATGGCTCACGGGCCCAGCCGCTCTGCGGCATGTGGGATCTTCCCGGACCGGGCTCCGGACGCGCAGGCTCAGACCGGGGCACGAACCCGCGTCCCCTGCATCGGCAGGCAGACTCTCAACCACTGCGCCACCAGGGAAGCCCTGTTGTTGTTTTTTAATTGTGGTGAAACACATAACATAAAATTTACCATCTTAACCACGTTTAAAAGTTTACAGTTCAATAGTGCTAGGAACGTTCCCATTGTTGTGAGTTTTTGTGTGTATGTGCCTCTGAGCACGTTCTCAGTATATAGCTTTGTCCTGGTGACTATGATGAAGCTGTCTGGGAGGCTCATCTCGAGTCAGGTGAACGAGTAGCAAGGGTGGGGTGTGAGGACTACAGGGTTGAGGTCTTAGAAAATTGATTTCTTCTTCCTTTCCCCTCTAGATCCTTTGGATATTAACCCCAGCGTAGATTTCCTGTTTGACTGTGGCCTGGTAGGGCCTGAGGACGTGTCTACTGAACAAGACCTTCCCCGAACCATGAGGAAGGTGAGGGCTGGGGCTGCTGTATCCACAGAAGAGGGATGGAGGCTCAAAGGGCGAGGTGGGGGGTGGCTTTTCGTAGCCAAGTCAGCAGCCTTAGTTTCACCTTCCCTAGCCTCCTTTCTCCACCACTGTGAGTGCTAAGGTACAGCCAAACTCTGCTCTCTCCCCAGTTCATCAGAGGTTATAAGAGCTGTTCCTGGGGTTCTGCGCTGTGGAAGCTTGCTGTGTTCTTTCATCAATCCCCACCTCCCTTGGTGGTGAACACTGTCCTGACTAGCTTCCATGGTGCCCTGGCCTTACCTCCACCACTCCCTCCTTTCTCTTCCCCTCCAGGGTCAAAAGCGGCTGGTGCTTTCAGAGAGCTGTTCCCGGGACTCCATGAGCAGCCAGCCTAGCTGTACTGGACTCAACTATTCATATGGTGTCAATGCTTGGAAGTGCTGGGTGCAGTCAAAATACGCCAATGGAGAAACCAGCAAGGGTGATGAGCTGCGCTTTGGCCGTAAGTACCCAGGGGGGGAGGAGGGGAAAGGGAGCAGGGGCAGGGCTGTGATTCAGCTGTAGATGTCTACAAGTGATAGGGCTGTGATCACTTAAGGGTATCCTGTGAAGATGAGGAGGAGTTGCAGAATAAGGGGAGATGCCATCTAGGTTTCAAGGCTGAGGGCTCTTTGTGTAATTGGTGGGTTTGTTCTGGAGCTGGACGTGACTAAGGGGTGGAGGGGTTAACGGTGGAGCTAAAGGAAATTCTTAATGTGCAGTTGTCTTAATGCCAGCCACCTCCACTGTGTATCACTGCAGCCAAACCTATGCGTATCAAAGAGGATATTCTGGCCTGCTCAGCTGCTGAGCTCAACTACGGTCTGGCCCAGTTTGTGAGAGAAATCACTCGACCCAACGGTGAACGATACGAACCTGACAGTATCTACTATCTGTGTCTTGGCATCCAACAGGTACCCCTTGCACCCTGCCTCACTTGCCGTCACTTAACACAGCAGGCAGGGTCCCACCAGAAATGATCCTGTCCCACTCCCTGTTCCTCACCTTGTTTCCTGCCTTGAGCAGGCAGCTTGCCTTTCATCTCCTACTCTAGACACGACAAGAAATGAGAATACTCTTCTAAAATCAAAGCTGTGTTCCAGGACTTTTGACCAAGGAGCAGTCTTCATTGCTCTGCGGGCCCCTTTGTCATCCTGAAACCCACTTTAGGAGGGGAGGGATGGGCAGAGCTGGGTTCCCTGAGTGGTGGGGTAATGTTTGGTTCCCACTGGGAGACGTCAGCCGTGCCTCAGCTGACAAGGGGGTCTGGGCTTGTGAAGAAGCGGCTGTGACACATCTCTTCCAGACTTCCTCCTCTTCCAGCAAGGCCTCAGCTCCTCAGAGCTGTAGGTATACCTGGGGAGAACCACTCTGGATCACTAAATCCAGCAACTGTTTCCCACGGGCTCCTAACCATCAAGGTCGCCATGCGTGGGGCCTTTGGCCTCATCGTCTTTCCTCTAGGGCCTAGAGTCTAGCTCTATGTGTGTCTGTTTTTCTTTTTCCAGTACTTGTTGGAAAATAACCGAATGGTGAACATTTTCACGGACCTTTACTACCTGACTTTTGTTCAAGAACTCAACAAGTCTCTGAGTACCTGGCAGCCCACACTCCTCCCCAACAGTAAGGGACAGGGACTTAGCAACCCCTCCGCCCTTTCCTCCTTTCTTCCAGTGCACCATTCTGAGCCCAGGGCTCTTGGGTCTGCCACTCTTCACAGAAGGGTCTGAGCATAGACGTGTGTAGTAGGGTGCCTCAGGGTTAAGAGCTAGAGGAGCCAGAGCCCCTGTCCTTGAACATAAGGAGGGGATCAGGACTTAGGTCTGAAGAGCTATCTCTGGGACCCAAAATGGTGACCAGGGTTTGAGTGATAAGTGAAGGGAAAAAAAGGAAGAAGTTGTGGGACTCCTCAAGGTTTACATCGACCTGCCTGTAACTTGAGGATGGTGAGCGAAGCTCTGAATGCAGGTGGAAACTGTTAAAAAAAATATCCCCCCCAAAAAAACCCACCCAAAACCGAACCAAAACAAACCGCAAAATCCAGCCTTCCTGTGCAGTATAGCGAGGCATCAGGGTTTTACGTGCAACGGTCCCTCACCGAATGAGTCTGGCGTGCCCAGTGCTTGTGAGCCGGACATGTGGGAGCAGAAGCGGTTGGGTTTGTGTAGTCAGTCCCTCCTGACCAGCCTCTCCCCCTTGCCCGTTGCAGATACGGTATTCTCCCGAGTGGAGGAAGAGCACCTCTGGGAGTGTAAGCAGCTGGGGGTCTACTCACCCTTTGTCCTTCTCAACACCCTCATGTTCTTCAACACTAAGTTTTTTGGGCTGCAGACGGCTGAGGAACACATGCAACTCTCCTTCACCAACGTGGTGCGGCAGTCCCGCAAGTGTACCACCCCTCGGGGCACCACCAAGGTGGTGAGCATCCGCTACTACGCCCCTGTCCGCCAGAGGAAAGGGCGAGGTATGAAGCTGCCCCCTCCTTTGCTTTTCCCCCCTCTCTGCTTTCCCCTTCCGTGCCCCACCGTGCCACCAGGTTGGCCCTCTCCATTGCCCCCAGCTTCTCTATCCTTCCGTTCCTGGGTTTGCAGAAAAGATGAAAACAATCTGATGGGCAGTGGCTATTGCATAAATAGGAGGTCACCCAGCTGCCTGTTTCCCACTTTTCCTCATTTCAGGGCAGTTTACTTTTGGGGCTGGGGTGGGGTTGGACAGGTGGGAAACTGTTGGGTGTGTTTGGCTGAGGGGAAGAGTTGACAGGAGTGAATGACAGCCTCTCCATCGCTCTTTGCTAGTGAGCATAACTGCCACAGCACCTTGGTTTCCATTCTGGCCCTGGAATCAGTTCCCAAGGTCCCTTCTGAACCTGAGCCTCTACCAGGACTAATGTGCCAGGGGCTGGGGCCATCGCTGTTTATCCCAGAAGGCAACCCCAATCTTGCAGTAGGGTCTGTTTTGTCAGTTTTTCCATGTAACTTCTGAGATCACCTCTTCAGGAAATCAACTTGGGGAAGATGATGGAGACTTTAGCAGTGAGAACCAGGGTACACTGCAGAGCAACACCCTGCAGAGCGTTGGGTTGGTACAGAGAGACTGACAGACTCTTCTTCTGCCTTTATTTCTCCATGAGACTGTTTTGTGTCCTGAGGCCTTCCCCCCGTGCCCTGGACTGTGCTCTTGGAAGTGCCTCGTTGGGACTGCACTTTTAAGGAGTCTGGTTCATTCGTCTCCTCCACAGACACTGGTCCTGGGAAACGGAAGAGAGAAGACGAAGCCCCCATCTTAGAGCAGCGTGAGAACCGCATGAATCCCCTCCGCTGCCCTGTCAAGTTCTATGAATTCTATCTCTCAAAATGGTGAGTTGGCAGGTTCGCAGGAATGGCATTGTGGGCGGGACCCACAGGCTCTACTTCGCCCAGGAACTGATCTCTGTCCTCCCGCCCCACCCCCACCCCCACCCCCACCATTGCAGTCCTGAAAGCCTCCGGACTCGCAACGATGTGTTCTACCTGCAACCCGAGCGGTCCTGCATCGCCGAGTCACCTCTCTGGTATTCTGTGATCCCCATGGACCGCAGCATGTTGGAGAGCATGCTCAATCGCATTCTGGCTGTGCGTGAGATTTATGAGGAGCTGGGTCGTCCCGGGGAGGAAGACCTGGACTAAGCCCACGTGCTGCCCGGATCCATCTTTCACACCAATGTCTGTCCCGTGGCCACGTCCCACAGGGCGATTGGCCCAGGAACCAATGCTACTCATTCTGAAGGGCCCTGACTGCCCTTTTCTACTCATCCATTCCCTGCCTTCCCTAGGAATCCCTGGCTTTTGTCTTCTCCCAAACCACTTGACAACCACAGGGCCCCAGTTCTCTGTACTGAGGGACTGGTCTCCCAGTGATGGGCAAAAACCAGCTAGGCCATTTTCTTTATGTTTCAGAGTAAACCCCTTCTCCTGGGGCCAGACTCTGGGTGGAGTATTAATGGCTCTGGTGATCCTGTTGGCTTTGGGTTTCCTGACCCATCCCACAAAGGTAAAGGCCCTTGTTCCTAGGTTTGGCCAAGGGAAGAACCCAGCTGCCTTCTCTGCCCTGTGCCCACTCCCTTCTCTACTCTTCCCCGGTACCAAGCTAAAGGGTCTTGTATGAAAGATACGAGAGAAACCATGAAAGTAACGAGGGGACCATTTACCTAAAACACAGAGCTTAGGCACTCTTCCCCTCCCATGAGGTAACTGGTGGTTGGAACCTCCTCGCCACCTTGTTCCCCCTCTCCACCCCTGCAAGCATCAACCCTTGGTGCTGCAATTAAAAAAAAATCTTCCAGGGCTTCCCTGGTGACGCAGTGGTTGAGAGTCCGCCTGCCGATGCAGGGGACACAGGTTCGTGCCCCGGTCCGGGAAGATCCCACATGCTGCGGAGCGGCTGGGCCCGTGAGCCATGGCTGCTGAGCCTGTGCGTCCGGAGTCTGTGCTCCGCAACGGGAGAGGCCACAACAGTGAGCGGCCCGCGTACCGGAAAAAAAAAAAAAAAAAAAAAAAAATTCTTCCAAATGCTTTCCCTCAAAGGCAGAGAATGACTCTTAAGTATGGGGAGCAGACTCCTGTCCCCTTGGTTTATGTCTTTGTCTCTCTCTGCCATCTTAGGTTGGCATGAGCCATGGTGTCAACATGCTTAGCCCCCTTCTGTAACTGCTTCCCTTTAGTTCAGTGGACAGAGTTCCCAAGGCAAAAACTACCTTGTGACTTGGGTTGGGGCTGGGTTCCCCACTCTTGTTCTTCCCCCATCGTGAGAGCCAGGCCAAGCCTGTGTGGGCCCTGGGTCATGCAGGATGGGATCTGTAGTCAAAGGATAGGTGAGGAGCTGTGGGCGTGGGTCCTGCCCCCACTGCCTCCATCTCCTCTCTTCCCCATCTTGCCTCTGTAGTTCCAGAAAACTCTTAGCATCTGGCAAAGGGGGTACCCAGTTCTTTCCCTGTTGGCTTTGCTGTTCCCCCGCCTCCTTTTTGTGTTTTTATAACTGTCACCAGTTTAGCCACTGTTTAAATTGTATATATTGTTCTGAGGCGCCTGGCCTGTCCCTTCAGTGAGCCATGCCCGCCCTTGTGTTGTAGTGAGAAGCTGTTGTCACGACTAACCTTCTGTCTCTGGAATTGTTTGTTTCAAATAAAGAGTTAAAATTGTCTTTTGCCTTCACTGGGGGAGGGAGAACAGTGTATGGAGAGGTGAGGGATATAGAGGAGCAATGCTGGACCACTTCAGATCTCTCAAGGTATAAAGAAGTGAGGTGTCCCACCACAGGTTGAGAATCATTTTTACCCAGCTCACTGACCGGACCCACTAGGAGTATGGGCCTCGTTATAACAAGTTTCCAAACACTTAAGGGAAAAATTTATTCAGCAGCTGTCTATTAAGAACCTACTATGTTTAAGGACCTAGATTCCATGTTTCGGAGAAGACAGAGATTAACTAGACCGGGATCCTATCCCCAGCAGGCTCTCGGGCTAGAGGGGAGACAGAACGGTGCACAGTTAGTTGCAAGATGGGCAGAATGAAATAAATACCTAGTGCTATGGGAAAGCAGAGGAATAAGGAACTCATTTCAAGTTTACAGGGGGGTTGTGTGCAAGTTCACGAAGGGAGGTGGCATTTGACCCGGGCCTCCAAGAGTAGGTAGGAGGGGTTGGGGGACCAGCACCATCAAAGGCTGCGATTTTCTAACCCGGGAGGGACAGGATCAGATCTGTTGCTTTAGGGAGGAGATCCCTAGGACAGTATGAAGGATCGGGGGTGGGGTAGATCTGAAGGCCAGGACAGCAGTGAAAGGTGTGTGGCTAAGAGATTCTGTGAGCCTCGATGGGGATAGAGAAGCAAAAGAGAGGATGAATTCAAAATGAGTTTCAGACATTGTGAAGGTCAAGTCTGCAGGCTATGGAGGAGAGGGAGGAATCGAGCATGAAACCAAGGTTTCTAGCCTTGATGATTGGGAAAGTGAGATACTTTTTTTAAAAAAAACAAGAAAACAAATCCACACTTTATTTACTTTTCAGTAAGTTTAAATCCTTGAAGGGTACGGCGTCACACGGATTCTGTGTCCGATGGCCTTAGCACGAAGGTTCCTTCGGAATTTGGCACGAACCATGCCACTGTTTCCATGAGTGCGAGTTACGTTTCCCCAGATTACTCTGGTTTTGTTAGGTTTTCCACCAGGAGTTGCTGTGTTGTTCTTTGCTTTGTACACCTAAGCACATCTCTTGCCTAGATAGAATTCAGTTTCATCTCGAGCATAAACACCTTCAATTTTAAGAAGAGCTGTAGGCTCCCTCTGGTTCTGGAGACACCGCTTATGGCCAGCAAAAGTGGCCTTGGGCCACAACCTTCGAGACATATTTGTCGTTTTAGAAGTCCTGTTCCCAGCAGGCCTCCACAGGCTCCAAGATGCCTGAAACAGCGAAGGTGAGACACCTTTAACCAAGTGGGGAAACATTAGAGGCAGGGTTTCGTTGTTTTGTTTTTTGGGTTTGTTTGTTTTTTCAGGGGAGTAGGGGTAGGAGGAGGTTGGTAACAAGCTGAGATTTTTTTTTTTTTTTTTTTTTTTAGTACGCGGGCCTCTCACTGTTGTGGCCTCTCCCATTGCGGGGCACAGGCTCCGGACGCGCAGGCTCAGCGGCCATGGCTCACGGGCCCAGCCGCTGCGCGGCATGTGGGATCTTCCCGGACCGGGGCACGAACCCGTGTCCCCTGCATCGGCAGGCGGACTCTCAACCACTGCACCACCAGGGAAGCCCCAAGTTGAGGTTTTGATCACGTTGGGTTTGAGACTCCATTGAAACATCCATGTGGTGGGCTGTGCAACATGGCATAACAGAAAGAACACCCAAACTTGAGTTTTTAATCATAGCTCTGCCACTAAAACTTGAGCAAACCTACATTTCTGTGTCTCCCCTAAAAAATACATTCATATTCTGCCCTGACTTTCTCACAGAATTGTTGCAAGGGTCAGGTGAGAAAATGGATATGAAAGCAATATTGATGCTAGATATTACCATATAAACTAGGCAGTTGGAAATGTGGGTCTGAGGCTTAAAAGAGAGATGAGTTGTCTGTTTTTTTCCAGCTTTATTGAGATGTTGTTGGCATATAACATTGTATAAGTTTGAGGTGTACAGTGTGTTGATTTGATGCACTTATATATTGCAAAATGATTACCACCATAGTGTTAGCCAACACCTCCATCCTGTCATGTAGTTACCGTTTCTTTTTTGTGGTAAGAACTTTTAAGGTCTCTCATAGCAACTTTCAAGTATATGATACAGTGTTGTTAACTATAGTCACCATGCTGCACCTTAGATCCCCAGAACTTATTCATATTAGAACTGGAAGTGTATACCCTTTGACCAACACCTCCCCCCCCCACCCCCTGGCCCCTGCAAACCACCGTTTTACTCTCTGTTTCTATGAGTTTGGCTTTTTGGATTCCACATATAAGTGATATCACACAGTATTTGTCTTTCTCTATCTCGACTTGTTTCACTCAGCATAATGCATGAGGTGTCAACTTAGAAGTCATCTACAAAGGGCTCCTAGCTGAAGCTCTGGGAGTGGACAGGATCATTCAGGGGAAAATAAGAAGAGAAAAGGACAAAAAAATGGTACCTTGGAGAATATCTCCGGTTAACCGGCGAAAGGAACTGAGATGGAGAGACCAGAGAAGTAGGAAGAGCCCCAGATTTCCCAGGGGCCAAGGGTAAAACCACCTGATGAAAAGCTATCCTCATACCCCAGGCCAGGATGAAGTCTGTTAATTTGCTTTCACCTTCTTCCATCCTCAGCAGGGCCCAAAGCCATCTGGCTCTCCTACCTCCTTCCCCTACTGGAACGGAGAAGGGTTTGATGTCATTTGTGCATCTAGATTTCCGCTCTGTGCCCACCCTTGTGCTAATCACTAGGGATATGAAGATGAGTAAGAACTTGGAGTCTGTTCTTGAGAACTCCCCAGCCTGATAGGACCAAGGCTGGGACTAAGGTGAGGCAATTAAGGTACTTAGGGTGCAAAGTTTAAGGAGGCACTCACTGCTGGGGTCAGGCAAGTATAGGGTTGGCATTTGAGCAACCCCGAGAGCGAATGCCTCCTTAAATCTTGCACCCCAGGTGCCTTGATTGCCTCACCCTAGTCTGACCCTGGGGAAGACTCACATGTCAATAAAATGGTCAAGGTAGAAGGTAATTGTTATTCATTCCATCCCAGGGAATCAAGAAAGACCACAGAGGTGCTATGGGAGCTGGGTTCTCATGAAGAGTGGATAGTTTATCAGGCAGCATAGAGGTGCAGTGTGCACAAAGGCATGGAGGTAAAAAAGATCTCGGAGTGTCTTCAGGGAAGAATGGTTGGGCTGCAGAGGACATGGAGAGGGCACAGTAAAAGGGGTGAGGAATGGTGGGAGCTGTTGCTGGGAAAGAAGGGATCAGGTTGTGAAAGGCATCCAATGCCACGCCCTGCTAGGGTGACCAACCATCTCAGTTTGCCCAGGACCTTCCCAGTTTTAGCCATGAAAGCCCAGCAACCCGGGAACCCCCCACCCTGTCCTGGCAAACTGAAACAGTCATACCTTATCCTCAAAACAGTGGAAAGCCATTAAAGGATTTTCACAAAGAACTGGCAGGGTAGGCTTCATGTTTTAAGGTGACTCTAACATGTCTGGGTGGGTGGAGGAGAACTGGGTGCTGAAGAAACCTGGGAGGCCAGTTACAGGGAGCCAGTTGCACAGAAATGGGTACGTGCTTTGCCTATGGCCTCTGGCAGACATGAGTTCCAGATCCCTGGCTCAGCCCTTTCTTTCCTAGATGTTTGGTCTGACCAAGTTACTACGTGGCCTGTTTCCTCATCTGTAAATTGGGGCAATAATGGTGCTTACCTCCATGAACAGTGAGGATTAAGGGAGATACGGTTTAGCACAGTGCCCAGCACACAGCAAGCACTTAATAAACATTAGCTTTTTAAAAAAATTAATTAATTTATTGATTGATTGATTTTGGCTGCGTTGGGTCTTCGCTGCTGCCCACGGGCTGTCTCTAGTTGCGGTGAGTGGGGGCTACTCTTCATTGTGGAGCGCGGGCTTCTCGTTGTGGTGGCTTCTCTCGTTGCGGAGCACAGACTCTAGGCACACGGGCTTCAGTAGTTGTGGCACACGGGCTCAGTAGTTGTGGCTCCTGGGCTCTAGAGCGCAGGCTCAGTAGTTGTGGCGCACGGGCTTAGTTGCTCCGTGGCATGTGGGATCTTCCCGGACCAGGGCTCGAACCCGTGTCCCCTGCATTGGCAGGCGGATTCTTAACCACTGCGCCACTAGGGAAGCCCCCTAAACATTAGTTTTTATTGTCCACATTATCAGTTAGGAGATAATTTCAAGGCCTGAAGGAAGGCAGCAGCACGATGGGACTGCTGAGGAGGAAAGGGACTTGAGAAAGATTTGGGAGGCTGACTTACCAGACTTTCTTCGTTGGTGAATTGATTATATTTTAGCATGAATGATTTTTTTTGTTGGCGTTAATGCCCCAAAGTATCTGCTTTTCAAGACTTTTGTCTCTAATTGTGGAATGAAAGGCTTTGTCACCTTGAAGGGAAGGCGGAGGGGAAAGAGAAAGGGGCAAGGGAACTGCTGGAAAACCAAGCATGTGTTTGGGATCCCTAAGGTTAAGGGAAAGAAATGGTGGAATTTTCAAAAGCTTATCTTGATTTAGGGGGTTGAAAGGTAGGGGTTCTGAATAACTCTCTCGCCCCATCTTGGCTGCACTCCCCACATTGCCTTGCTTCCCAGGGATGGACAGTTTCTGCATCCTGCTCCAGGCAGAGATCTCAGAAGGCGCCCTCTCCCTCCAGACTGCCCTTCCCCGTCTGAACACAGGACAGCCCCTTCCTCAGCTTTCACCGTTTCTCTCTCTTAACCTTAGGGCCCCCACAAAGCACATCTTGTTTTCCAGTAGTTTAATATTTTCATATCATACTGAGCTTCCCCCACCTCACCCCTCCGTCATGAAACCCTTACTGAGGCAGCCTAGAGTGGTTACTTTGGTGTAGAGGAGATAGCACAGATTTTGGATTAGAATAGGCCTAAGTGTTCATTCTAGCGCTGCAGTTTTCAGCTGGACATATTACTTAACCTCTCTGACCCTCCATTTCCTCATCTACAATGAGGTATAGTAATAGCTATGTTGCCATTACTGAGATGATATATGTAAGTGCTTAATTTGGCACCAAATCTGGTCCATACTGGGTGCTCCATAAGCAGCCTCCTTTCCTTTCATCCGCCTAAGTTGTTTGTAAGTCTGGGAATAAAGTTTCAGACTTTATTATGATTGAGACACATGCGTTTCATTAAAACTACATTAAGAATTAAGACCACCACCCCCCGACAGCCATCCTTCCACTTATATCTGAATGTGGCCATAGGTACCACTACGTGTGTGCAAACATGCAGACTTGCCTACTTCAGCACACACATGGAAATTGACAACTAGACAGTCAAGAAAGCACCGTTAGGTGAGACAAAGAGTTTAGTTCAGTGTTTCAAAGAGCTGGTGAATCGTTGGAGGGTGGCAAAGATGGTGAGAGGAAATAATAGAAATACACACCTGTATAGAGCTTACTATCAACTAGGCACTATTCTAAGTGCTTTTTATGTAATGAATGCATTTGATCCTCACTACAGCCCTTTGACATATGTACTATTATTATCTCTATTTTACAGAAGAGGAAACTGAGGCATAGAGTGGCCAAGCGACTTGGCGAAGGTCACTATGCCGTACCGACTTTTCACAGGGGCTTCAGCTGACATGGAAGTCATCCGGTCACCGTCCTGAGTAAATTACCCTTTCTCTATGAAGTCCATTGAAGTCCACTGTCAAGTCGCTCTGCCGTTTCTTCCGCAGTTCACCGTCAACCTTAATGCATCGATCTTGGATCTCCTCAAGATCTCCACAGTCTGCCTACCATGATGAGTACAGAATTGCCTACAAGTCTAGTAGGGGCCTAACTTTTAAAAAAGAAGGGTCCTGCCTGCGACAGCTGAGAGTTCAATTTCCTGTGTAAGTTTCTCCACACAGCATATGAGACCCTTCATGACCTGGCCCCAACCTACTTTGCCAGTCTCACCTCCTATGACGCCCCCCACCCCACATCCCCGGCATTCTTTGCTCTAGAACACACTCTACTCCTTCAAGACTCTGAGCCTTTGCATATGCCTCTATCCTCTTCCCTGCTGCCCTTAATTCAACAGACTAAGCACCTATTGTGTGCTAAGGCTGTTAAAGTAATTACCACACAGCTTGACAAGCACTCTAATCAACCACACTACTACAGCGTCCTGTGGGGATTCAGAATGGGGGGGAGGACTCCTTCTCCCTGAGGGACGTGGGGGGAGGGGGCGAGGAAAAGAGAGTTGAGGGCTTCACATAGGAAATGACTTTTGAGCTGAGCCTTGAATGATTAGGAGTCTGCCAGTCAAGGAAGGGGAAGGAAACCGGTGAGTTATCTTTGGCTCCTCCATCTCCCCACACTCAGACATCAAGTCCTGGTGTCGATTCTACATCCGAAGTGTCTCTTACGTTGGTCTCCTCTTATTCCTCCTGCCACTGTATGAGTCTCACAGGCCCTACTTGGGCTATTGCCCCAGTTCCATAGCTGGTCATTCTGCCTCTTATTTTTCCAACCCCCAGTCCACTGTCTGTAGCTGCCAGAGTGATCTCCCCAACCGCAAATCTGAAGGTGGCACTCCCCTACTCAAAACCCTTAATGGTTTCCACCAGCCATAGGACAGTCTTAACCCCTTATAGTGACGTACAAGGCCCATCATACGATGGTCATATTTTATCTGTCCTACCTCCCCTCTAGCCATTCCCCTCCTCAAGTCCCACGCAGCAGATTATTTGTCTGAGTCTGAAGACAATACCATACACTTTCAGACATCTGTGTGGTTTCTGCCTGCTTTATTCCCCCTCCCTAGAGTGCCCCAGTCCTTTCCCCACCTGCCAGGTTCAGACTGGCCTAGTCCAGGGATCAAAGAGAGCCCAGCTTGGTGGGCTTTTATAGCCCCTTCTCTCCCACAGGTCAGGTCTGGCATTTAAGTACTGTGGAATCAGTAAATGGAGCAAGCAGTCCCTTCTAGCCACCACTGTGTGCACCCAGGCTGTCTGATTGGGCATCTGAATCAGTTCATGGTTGCCATGCCAATTCTCTATGGAGACTGCAGCCTGCTTTGAAATCCCAACTCAGTTGGCTGGGGCCTTGACTACTCTCCTAGTTCGGCCAGTCCCTTCATCCAGGAGCTGACTCTGTTCCTTTGTCCCCAGCTCCTGGTATCTCTGCACACAGATGCCTTTAAAAGACCATAAATGTCCCTAGAAGCACCAGTGCCATGAGAAAGAGTGCAAGAAGCTCCTGTTATCAGGCCTTTTCTACCTCCAGATCAGACCTCCTGAATATTGACCCTTAAGTGGATCATGCTCAAGAGAAGTTTGCGACATCTCCTGGACTTTGCTGTTTGGACTGCTGTCCATTCCCTCGGGGAGCCAACCCTACTGTTGCCAAGTTCCTTCCACTATCTCCAGCCTAGCTGAACCGGCCTCACTCCTTTCTGGCTCTTTGTGAGTTCTAGCATGCCCTAAGGCTGTGGCGTCAGTGCCTGTGATACTATCATTCCTTACTTTACAGTGTGTAACCGGCTTTTGAACACATCTTGTTTGATTCTCACAAAAGCTCTGTGAAAGAGGTAGAGAGGTTATCATCAATCCTATACTGCAGATGAGGAAGCTGAGACTCAGAAAGGGTAGGTATGATGTGTCCAAGGGGCTAGAGCTAATAAGTGGAGAGCCGGGTTTCTGAATTCCATCGCCGTCTTCACTACCCCGCTCACTCTTCCAAGTGTCTACTCTGTGGCAAGTACTAAGCCCCGCTTGCCTCCTGTCTCTCCCTTACACGACTGTGACAGAGCCTCAAATACAAACGTCAGTCCTGGGGTTAGCCTGCCACGCCCTCCTTGCTATCTTGTGTACACCAGCTCCCCTCAAGCTTCCTTTGGCCTGCTCCCACCTGCTTCACAGCAAACAAGAGTGAGAGTCCTCCTTTTGGCTGGAACACCCAGCCCGGTAGCTTTATTGTCCCACCACTGCCCCCTGGAGAGGAAAGCCTGGATCTGGAGATGGAACCTCTTTCCAAGGGGGATTCGTAGAATCTTCTGAAGAGAAACTAGATGTCTGAGGTGAGGGATTTAACATTTCTCAATGTGAGAAGGGCGTGAAGTTCCTTTGTTGAACCAGGATGGGTTTTTAAAAAGAAAAGCTTTCTCTCTCGATGGCCTTTTGGACAGAGAGGAGATGCTCTTGTTTGTGTTGTGGGTGGGTGGATTTCAATAAGAAAAGAAATCTCCCTACCATGAGGGGGTGGGGACCTCTCCTCTGACAGAGTGTGCTGTCTGTTTCTAAGGAGGAAGGAAATTTCTTGCAGGAAAGGAATGTCTCTCTTTTAAGAGAGGGGGAAGCTCTCTCTCAGGATTGCTGAGTGTGTGGGAAAGGAATACTTACTCTCTCCTTTCTTTTCTAAAGGAGAAACCTCCTGGAATGAGGAGCCCTCCCAGGCTTTCTGTCTGAAGGGAAAAGACTGTTTCTGGAGAACAATTCTGATAAGATTATGCCTGATTTTCTCTTCCTTTCTGATATATTTCCCACAGGGAGTCAGCATTCTCTGAGAGGGAGTGGCAAATAATTTTTTCTATTAAGAGGTAGGGAAGCTGAGGGGAGAAACTTACTGTGGGGAAAACTTTTACTCCGAGGGGCCATTGGTGAGGGCAGTGACTCTGTGATGGGGAACCCTCATGAAACTGGGGGAGTCCTTTGGGAATCCGAGGAGCCCAGAGTGTTAACGGGAGCTTAGAGATGTGCTAGGCCAGCCCTTGTCTGCTCACAAGGAAGCTGAAGCTTGGGGAAGGGAATGCCTTGCTACTAAGTGACAGAACCAGGAGTTGAGCCCAGCTTTATCACGTGCCAGCCTGGAGCTCTTCCTACCACAGCTGACCGAGGGAGAGGGGGCTACCTGCTTCTTGGGCGAGTGATGCTGGCAAGGAAACTGCTGCCGCTGCTGTGAAATGTTTGACCTGTGTTAGAGGCATCTCTGGGGTGGGAGGCATTGATTCCTGAGGGGAAGAAACTGGGGAGGAGGGTAGAATCTGGGGCTATGTCAGAGGAAAGGGGTCAAAGTCACTGTGCAATCCAATGGGTGGCCTGGGGGCATCAGTCAGCCGTGAACGCTGAGTTTCGAGGAAGAGCAGGGCATATTTCTCCCAGGAGTGCAGGGGACATGTGGGTGGAGCCATGGGGATGCCGGCTACCCTCTCCGACTTGCAAACTTTCTCTAGCATTTCCTGTCTTTCCAGGAGGAGTTGTCATTTTAATCTTTTTAAAATCAGAGGAAGGGGCCCAAGGAAACTTTTTGAGGGAATGTAGATGTTTTATAATAGATCGTGGTCATGTTTACGAAACTGCCCACAGTTACCCAAACTCAATAAACTGTATACTTAAAATGGATGAAAAAAATCACATCAGAGGAAGGGGTAAGTGAATTAGAGCCCAATAAAGCTGTTATGAAAAAATGGGAGGGGGGGATCCCCAAACCAAAAAACAGGAGAGAATGGCCCCAGGCCTGGTTTTGCCCGGCCTGGGGGGTGGCGATCCCTCCTTGGCAGTTTCAGCTACTCAAGTCACTATCTCTTTTGCCCATTCCTTTCTTGATCAGCAAAAAGCCAAGGCCAGCTCATCCAGGGGGAGGTCAGATGTTGCAGGAGAAAGAACTTCACAAACACACAAGCCACCTCTTCGTTTACTGTAAAATCCTGTTTAATGTGTAACATTTCAGGCAGAGAGAGGCCTTAGGGACTAGAGGCAAAGGCAGCCCTGACCAACCCCCACTCCAGCTTATCTGCCTGTTTCTCCCTCCCTACCTCCTCCACCCCAGACATGTCCTCCTTTTCCTTGGGCCGGCAAGCACTGTTCCTCCTTTTCTTGCGTTTGCTACCCTCCCTTCTCCACCCACACGTCCACAGCACCCTCCCTCCACTCCACTTGCCCACATCCCTCCCTACTGATGTGACTCCAGAAATAGGGTATCTGACAGCACGGGGTTAAGATTAGTTTCATAATTGGAGATGTTGTCAGAGCATCCTACCTCTGGTCCCCAGTGGTCCCAGGGAGAGGGAGAGGGAAGTGGAAGGGGTGCAGGCAACGAGCGCGGCCCACACGCCCAGTAGCCTTGAGTGCTGGCGTGGGTGGCCTCCAGTTCCCCACCCCTTCAGCCCCTGAGGCAGAAGGCCCTGGGAGGAAGGGAAGTTGGGAGAGAAGGAAGGTTTTGATGGAGCAATCCCTAGCAGTCTGAGGCCTGTGCACCGAGCCCTGTGCACCGGCAGGGGAGAAGGAGGGGCAGGCCGGTGCAGGGTGGGGGACGGGATGGGAGGTTGCCTGGTCTGTGGCATCAGCAGGCTGAGCAGCGGTCGCTCTTCTCGGCCAGCCCGGCCCCGGTGCCGGGGCTGCGGCGCAGTATGTCTTTCAGGGAGCCGTCCTGCTCGCTGAGCAGCTTGTTGATCTCGTTCTGCTTGTACTCAGGTGAGAGGCGGTGGCCGAAGCCCCCGGAGCCCTTGCGGGAGGGCGGATTGGAGCGGCGCTGGGCTCGGCGGGCGCAGGCCCGGAAGATGAGGTACACCACCTCGGCCACGTTGAGGATGATACAGATGCCGGAGGCGGCCAACATGAAGACAGTGAAGACGGTTTTCTCCGTGGGGCGGGACACGAAGCAGTCCACTGTGTTGGGGCAGGGGTAGGCCTCACATTTGACCAGCCGCACCATGGCGTAGCCAGGGTAGAGCAGATAAAAGACGTACATGAAGGCGGCTTCGAACAGCAGCCGGAAGACCACGCTGATGACATAGGTCCACCACAGTGTCCCTGAGATGTGGACCTTGTGCCTCTTCACCTCCTCCAGGTGTAGGGGGTCCCCGTGGCCCTCAAGTCGCAGCATTTTCTTTTCTATGTGCTGCTGGTGAGCCACGTGCATGGCCACGAGGAGAGCTGGGGTGGAAACCAAGATGAGCTGCAGAGACCACAGACGCACATGGGAAATGGGGAAAAAGTGGTCGTAGCAGACGCTGTTGCAGCCAGGCTGGAGGGTGTTGCAGATGAAGGAAGACTTCTCGTCACCCCACACGCTCTCGGCAGCCACCACCAGCACCATGATTCTGAAGATAAAGATGACCGAGAGCCACACTCGGCCAATGGCAGTAGAATGCCGGTTCACACCACTGAGCAAGGTGTACAAACCCGTCCAATTCATCCTGCCTCATTCACACCTGCAAAACATGAGCCACAGAGCAAGCTGTCAGGAACCTGGGGCCGAAAGCCAGGCACCATAACGCTGCCTGACACCCCCTTACCCCTTCCGAGAGCCAGGGACAAGAAAGGAAGAAGGAGAGTCATAGCTTTCCTCACCACCCCCTCTCCCGTGCTAGCCTCTCCTTCTCTTTCTCTTCCTCCTACTTCTCCTCCTCCTCCCTCATTCACTTGATGACTTGACCTCCCTGAGCCCCATCTCCCTTCTTCGCCTTTATCCAACATTCTTTCCTCTCCTGCCCTTTGTTGCCAGGCCCATCTTGTTCTGCCGGCCCATCCTCTTTAGCTCCCCCTCCCCCAGCTCCTTAAGTCTGGACCTGGGGCAAACCCAACAAAGCCTCATTACCTTGGGGAGCGCCTATCCCTGAGGCCACCCAGACAGGTCCCCTATGGTCTCATGTCTGTGCAGGGGGAGTGGTCCCTGGGTCCGCGCCTGCGTCCCAATTCATCACCGCCCGGTGCTGGGGAGTCATATGCTGCTTTATACCCAGTGTCTGCACAATGGGACCTTTGTGGGGCTCTGAACAACGCCCTTTAGAATTCAGATCAAACGCCCTGACTTCCGCCCACCCTACACACAGAGCACTTGTGTCCCAGCGCCGGACACCCAGCCTGCACCCACCTGTTCTGTGCCCGCCCGGTCCATCGCCGCACCCGCCCCATAGCCCCACCAGAAGAATGGCCACAGCGGGGCGGGCAGGGGGAAGATGGAACAAAGACAGGTGCATGTAAGAGGGGACCCGGGGGAACAGGAGGCTCTGGGCTGAGGCCCTCTCCGGTGACTCTACTAGAAACTTAGATTCAGCAGGATTTTTCCTAGGCTTAGATCCCCTCCAGGGAACGGGTGAGCTTGAGGTTAGGAAAGGGAGCTCACATTTATCAAGCTAGGAACTGTGCTAAGCGTTTTCCCATACATTCTTTCTTTTGACCCATTTAGCAAGCGTCTAAGGACTGTTACCCCAGTCTTTCCAGCTGAGGAAGCTGAAGCTCAGATAAGTTAAGTAACTCGCTCAAGATCACACAGCTGAAGTGTTTGAGTAAGATGAAACACAAAGGTATCCGCAGCAGAAGTCTAGGCTCTTTCCATGGTATAATCCTTGTGCTTTTGCTGATGGTGTCCACAAAAGCGAAGCCTAGCCGTTAATGTCAACAACAGCAGCAGCAACAGAAGCAAAAGCTAATGCTACCCATAAAAGCACAAGAAACAAGGAAGCTGCTGACCAGTGAGTACAGTCCAACTCCAGTGTCATGGAGCAAACCCTGACCATTCCTCCTTGAGCCCATATCGAGGGTGGCCAGGTGAGGACAAGCCAGGAGGAGAAAGCAAACGTTAAGCAAGCAAACAGAAAGTTAGAAGATGCAATAGGTAAGAGTCACCTAGCTTTGGGTCTGAATACTGGTTCTTCACTGGCTACGACTTTGGGCTGAGTTACCGAACCTCTGAGTCTGCCGTGTTCATCTATAAATGGGGTTAATACCCAGGGTTATGGTGAGGTTCAAAGAAGCCACCTGCAAAAGTTCTTAGCCCAGCTCCAATCTCATAGTTGGTGATCAAGGGAAGTAAAAACCTTATCAGGAAGAGAAAACAATGTGGCTTCGGAGGAACTAAGTGATCTGCCAAACCCAATATCCCTCTTTTTTCCTTCCCAATGCTGTTGTTGACCTATAGTGTCTCTCTGAGACAGAACAGACTGTTCCATTGCTGCCCTGCCCCCAAGTCAAGCATACATGGTAACTCCTGGTTTCCTGAGCTTGCTGGTTGCTCTAGGGAAGAAATTCCCCTCTGTCCCTTAGGCAGGCAAAGAAGGCCTCCCCACCACTTCTGCCATTAAGTTGCAGGGAGATCATGCTGGAAGCCGGGAACTGGCTGTGAGAGCACACAGGCCTGGACGCAGGGGCAGTGGTTGTTGTAAGGGAAAGGGTAGGGTATTAGCAGCTGGAAAAGCTGTGGGGAACGGAATGGAATGACAGGAACTGGGGGACGAAGGGACGGTCCATGGGAGATAGATTACTTCTCTGAACAAGGTTTCTTCATTTAGCTTAACAAAAAAGCCTCAGCCAGTTTACGCTGTGGGCCTAAACCAGTGTGGGAAAAGCAGGGATGCAGGTGCCCTTTCTCCCAAGCCTGGGATTCTGAAGGCAGAGCTGCTACAGGAGGTACCCCGGGAAGAAATGCTTCATCCAGTGAGACACGTTAGAGTCAAAAACAGGTGGTCGAGGAGCATTATTAAGAATAACCATTTCCGGGGCTTCCCTGGTGGCACAGTGGTTGAGAATCTGCCTGCCAATGCAGGGGACACGGGTTCGAGCCCTGGTCTGGGAGGATCCCACATGCCGCGGAGCAACTAGGCCCGTGAGCCACAACTACTGAGCCTGCGCGTCTGGAGCTTGTGCTCCACAGCAAGAGAGGCCGCGATAGTGAGAGGCCTGCGCACCGCAATGAAGAGTGGTCCCCGCTTGCCACAACTAGACAAAGCCCTCGCACAGAAACGAAGACCCAACACAGCAAAAATAAATAAATTAATTAATAAACTCCTACCCCCAACATCTTCTTTAAAAAAAAAAAAAAGAATAACCATTTCCTGAGCCCCTGTTATGGGCCAGGCCCTTGCATGCACACGATCTCACGTGAATCTCAGAACAACCCCGTGACGGAGGTGTTATTTGTAATCCTCATGTCACAGACGAGGAAACTGAGGCAAAGGAAGGTGAAGGGCCTTACCCCAGTGTCACAAGGGTCATGCAGTGAGTACGTGCCGGAGCTGGGATTTGAGCCAGGTCAAGCTGACTCCAGAGCCCATACTCTTTCCCATAAGGCTTTACTGCCTCAGCTACAATGATCATTTTTCTTTCTATGAGTGTGTTTTAGAAACAGAGAGATCGAAGACTGGTCTGGCTTTTATTCTCTTCTAGCTCTTCTCCCCTTTCCTATAACTGACAGCTGTTTTCCTCTCCTCCCTTCCCAGGGCTTTCGGCGGCCTCCTGATTTGTTCTGTTTCCCCTTCCTTACCTTTCTCCAGCTGCTTCCTCAAACCTCAGAGCAAACTTCATATGTTCTCTTCTCTCTGTCCCTCAGCGGTGCCCCACAGACAGCCTGGCCACCCCTGAGTTTCTAGGTTCTTGTAGCTCTCCGCCTCCCATCTTCTTGAGCCCTCTGGGACATAGCCAGGAGCTCCCTTTGGGGCCCCTAAGGACCCTTGTGCAGGCACTGGGATCTCAATTTTTGCTCTCCCTTTGGAAGGAGAGCTGATCCCTATGTCAACATCAATACCTCAAGGGTTTCATTTCAAAAACATCCAGGGGACTTACCTGATTTTGAAATCCAAACTGTTTTTGTGACTTTGGGTTAAAGTCCAGGTATTGATATGCTCTGTGTTGCTCCAGGAGTGTTTTGCTCTCATGTTTAATTGGGCAAGACTTCTCTGACCATGTCAGGCTCTGGCCTTGCCCTCATATTCAGATTTGCCCAAGCACTCAAGCACAGTTCCAAATCAGGAGATCGTCCTCA
Organism: Mesoplodon mirus; assembly: GCF_964341445.2. Lineage (NCBI taxonomy): Eukaryota > Metazoa > Chordata > Mammalia > Artiodactyla > Ziphiidae > Mesoplodon > Mesoplodon mirus. Next base: position 60,015,121 of record NC_138981.1, on the reverse strand, counting down.
GTGTCTCCAACTAATATTATGCCCGCTTCTCAGACAAGGCAGTCGAGGCTCAGAGAGGTTAAATAACTTACCTCAGTGACAACTGCACTGCTGCCAAATGGTAGAGTCAAATTTCAAATTTGTTCTCCTCTGACCCTAAAGCCTTTGTACACTGGCAGCCTCCCTTCCTTAAAGGACACTGCATTCTGAGACCAGGCCCATAACTCAAAATCGTATACTCCTTTCCACGTGTGCCAGCATGCGTGGGTATGCGTGCACACACACACACTTTCATCAAGTCTGTCTCTCTCTTTCTGCTCCCACCTCTTCCCCGTGCCTCCTTCCAACTCCTTGTGTCTTTCTGGTTTGGGGAAGAGAGGCCCGGCTGGGCTGGCTGAGGTTACACTCAGCTTCAGACTCCACACTCCCTCTCCTGTTTCACAGGCAGCCTCTGGCCAGGAAAGGACAGGGACCTTTCTTTGAGATTTTCTTCTGAATTCTGGGCTGCCTTCATCAGTTTGGCTAAGACCAAACTCCTCCGGCCCTCTGCCTCTTCACCTGCTTCTCTTCACCGCCTACCCCCTGTGGTTCCACAGCACCTCAGTCGCTGCACTGTTCCCTCCACGCTGCCATACGTATTCTGTGGCCGGGCTTGGGTCAGGGCCAATCTAGCTCATTCCAGTTTTCTTCTTCTCTCACTCTGCCATGGTCTTTCCACAGAACTGCTGCTAATATCAGCTCCCTTCGTCACTGTTTGGACTATGCCCTCTTATGCCTCCATCAGCTATCTGACTTCCTGTTGCTCTCTACTTGGGCTTATTATAGCAGCCACCATTTATGAAATACCTACTGTGTGCTAGAAGTGGTCTGTTCCTTAACTCTTATCCTCACTACACCCTGTGAGCTGTGGGTTATTGTCTGCAATTCACAGAGGAGGAGATGGAGGCTCAAAGAAGCTGAGTAACTTATCACACAGCTGGTAAGCCAGTGCTGGAGCTCAGATTAGGATTCATGTTGGCCCCTCACCAAAGCCTGGGTCCCTTCCCCATTGCTCTGCTGCATCCTCATATAGACTTCTCTCCATTCAAACCCCTCTTGTCTCTATTCTCCTCTCCCCATCTCATTTTCTAAAAGTCCATGCATTCTGAAGTGCCATTCCCAACAGCTGGAACAACTTTTAAACAGCTGGGGTGGGGGGAGCCACCCGTCTTCTAGATCTCCCAATCATCAGTTACACCAAGCTCAGCTTGAGTCTCCCTGTCTCCCTCAAGAAGAAGGAAACGCATGCTCCCAAATCTTGGCCCCATTGGCTGGTCCTCTGGGCCTGCTGAGTGCACTGTATTCATCCGCTGACAGCCCCCATGTTGGTTGCACGCCTGGTTTACCTTCCAATCAGGGAAGGAAGACAGCACCGGGCAGTGCCCAGAGGCCCCACCGAACCCTAACCCTGTGTGGCAGGAAATGTCTTAAAGAGATAAACTTGGCCACCCTGAGCTTGGTGGGGGCCCCTCAAGTCTTTCCGGGGATTTGACCCTGTGGAGATGAGGGGGATTCTTGTCTGGGAAAAAAAAGAGTGAGAGCAGAAGCAACACGGAGCCTGGAAAGAGGATGAGTTGGGGGTTACAGAGAGAAACTAAGCAAGCCTGGCGGGAGGGGCCTCAGCCCAGCTCAGAAGGAAGCAGAGAAGGGATCTAAGTGGCTGAATCCTGAGCCCAAGAGAAGGCAAAACCCGGGCCTCTCCCCAGCCCCTGCTTCTGCCCTCCTGGGCCACACCAGCCCCCGGGGCCCACCTCCCTCAGCCCCCAGCTTCCTCACCTGGCTGCTGCTGCCCTTTCCCAGGGAATGTCTGCAAGCGTGTCTGCACTATGTCACTAGGTACTGTCAGCCCAGTCCAGGGGAGGGACAAAGAGCCCAGGGCTGGAGCCAGATATGGCCCACAGCCCAAGAGGAACCAGACAAACATTAACCAGCCCTACTTCCTCCCACACAAAATCATTAAATAAGATTGATCCCCTGAGCTCCCAGTGGCTTTGGAGACACAGATCACATAGCCTGAAGTTACTGCCCTGTCCCAGAGGAAGAGAGGCATCATCGTCACCCATGTATGCATATTTAGCCCAGTCTGGGAGGCTGAACTGGACCTGGGCTCAGCCCTCAGCCTTCCCCAACCCCTGGCCATAGGTAGATCCAATATGTGCCATCCCTTCCATCCCTTCCAGCTCCCAGTCTTTAAAATGATATGACTATGGGGAGAAAAAAAAAAGCCATGGGCAATGCTTACTGGCCACTTGAGGCTGAGGTGAGAGACGGCAGTGCTTCCCCCACATGGCAGTACCAGGGTGCTCTGTGGCCGTCTGTTTATCGCCCATGCCCTGAGTGGCTAGGGATGGACCAAAGTATTTCCAATCCCATCCCAGAACCCCAAAACCTCTTCAGAATTGCCTTCTACCCTCGGGGCCAAAGCAGTTGAACCACAAAATGTATCGTGTGCAGCAACAGATCTTGGCAATCATTAAGGTAAACAGAGAATGTCAACCATTAACTGAGGGATCAGTCCAGTTTGAAGGAAGGTTTACCTGAAGATCCTGCTAACTCTGTGACCTGAGTGGCAGTGAAGAAATAAGTGAAGTCAGCAGAAACTGGTCCCCTGACTTCTCTTCACCCCAGCCCAAGCTCACTGCCAGAAAGAGAGCCAGAGCTCTGGCTTCCCTTGGCCAAACCCGGGCATATGGGTACATCAACTGATAAGTCTTTACTGGACACCTGTTGGGTACCCAGTACTGGTTACATGCCAGGGGCAGATGGCAGGAGAGGGGGAAACATCCTAACTGTTCTTAAGGAATTTATCAACTTCCGGAGGAGACAAGACCAAGACTCAAAAGTTGCCATGACGGATTTCCCTCGTGGCGCAGTGGTTGGGAATCTGCCTGCCAATGAAGGGGACATGGGTTCGAACCCTTGTCTGGGAAGATCCCACATGCCACATAGCAACTAAACCCGTGTGCCACAACTACTGAGCCTGCGCTCTGGAGCCCGTGAGCCACAACTACTGAAGCCCACATGCCTAGAGCCTATGCTCTACAACAAGAGAGGCCATGGCAATGAGAAGCCTGCGCACCACAACGAAGAGTAGCCCCCGCTCACCAAAGCTAGAGAAAAGCCCACCTGCAGCAATGAAGACCCAACTCAGCCAAAAAAAAAAAAAGTTGCCGTGAAAAATATTAGTGTATGTTCAGTTATGTGGTTCTGACTTGGACTGCTGAGAGAGTTTGAAGAAGGGGAAGATGAGGGTAAATTGAGGTAACCAGGGAAGACTTCCTAGAGGAGGTGAGGCTTGAGTGGAAAAGTAAAGGATGGGGGGCTTCCCTGGGGGCGCAGTGGTTAAGACTCCGCCTGCCAAGGCAGGGGACATGGGTTCGAGCCCTGGTCCAGGAAGATCCCACGTGCCGCAGAGCAACTAAGCCCATGCACCACAACTACTGAGTCTACATGCCACAACTACTGAAGCCCACGTGCCTAGAGCCTGTGCTCTGCAACAAGAGAAGCCACCACTATGAGAAGCCCTCGCACCCCAGCGAAGAGTATCTCCCGCTCGCCACAACTAGAGAAAGCCCGTGGGCAGCAACGAAGACCCAAAGCAGCCAAAAATAAATAAATAAGTTGTGTGTGTGTGTGTGTGTGTGTGTGTGTGTGTGTAAATATACATAAAAAGAGTAAAGTATGAGTGGGAGTTGGAAAGGTGAAGGGTAGGGCTAGCATTCCGGGGAGGAACACTGTGAGTAAAGGCAGAAAGGTAGGAATGAGTAGGGTATGTCTGGGAGACAGAAAGGAGGCAAGACTGTGTTGGGTGGCTGTGGACAATACCATCAGTCAGCTAAGGGGCTCAGAGCAGGAAGGATATTTAAAGTCAGGTAGGGAATTCCTTCAGTGAGTGTCTGGTAAACTTGGTATAAGGCAAAACTGAGCTAGACACCATGGGGGACAGGCTGAATGCCATTTTTTGGCGCTTGGCAGTTCCTGCTGAGAGTACAGGTTGGAGTAGATAAAGAGGACTAGCTTTCCTTGAGTACTTAGTGGGTGAAAGGCAATGTTCAAAGTGCTTTGCAAGTATCACTTTGATTCTCAAAATAGCCCTCTGTGGGTTTCCCTGGTGGCGCAGTGGTTAAGAATCTGCCTGCCAATGCAGGAGATACGGGTCCAAGCCCTGGTCTGGGAAGATCCACATTAGTGGAGCAACTAAGCCCGTGTGCCACAACTACTGAAGCACATGCGCCTAGAGCCCATGCTCTGCAACAAGAGAAGCCAACACAATGAGAAGCCTGCAGACTTCAACGAAGAGCCCCCCCCCGCTTCGCTGCAACTAGAGAAAGCCCGTGCACAGTAGCAAAGACCCAACGCAGCTAAAAGTAAATAAAATAAAAAATTAATTAATTAATTAAAAAAATAGCCCTCTGCCATATATGTTATTAATATTCCCATGTTACAGGGGAATTAAGACACACAGAGGATAAGTGACATAACTGAGGTCACCCAGCTAGCAAGTGACAAAGCAAGATTTGAACCCAGGGAGTCTGGCACCAGAGCTTGTTAGTTTAACCATGACATCACAGCCGATGAGCTCTATAGGTCCCATGGAGTATCTGAGTGAAAACTGGTCCTTGACTCTAGAAGGGTCTAAGCTAGCAGGAAAGATGAGAGGTATACCCGAGTACCTACAACAAGGGAGTATGTCCTAAATGACATACGTAGATATGAGGGGCCAGAAGGCGTTCAGATGTAGGAGTATTAAGGTAGGTTTTATTGGAAGAGGCAGAGTGGGACATGGGTCATAAAAGAGATAGAGAGGCCAGGCATTCCAGGTGACAGGAAGCTGTGAGATGTTTAGGGAATGGTGGGCAGACCTGTTTGACCAGAAGAGAAAGCTCCTATAACAGAGCTCCTAGGAAGGGAAAATACAGGTCAATATCAGTGTGTACTCATTGTTTCTTAGAGTTCGGGCATGGTTTCTCTAGGGTGCTTGCAGTTCTAGGCTACAGGAAGTCTTTTAGAGTAGTTTGTAGTTGTATAAAAAATACTGTTGTTAGAAGCCACTTGTCCTCTGCCTGTTTATTGCTGCTTGAATACATCTTCTGGATGGGGTGCTGCTGCAAGAGAGAGGAAAGGCGAGGGGAGAGAAGGCAGAGCAAGGGAGAGGGAAAGGGGAGGAAAACGGAGAGGAGGGGAGGAAAACTGTACTGCAGGGAGCAGTGCAAATCCATTTGCTTCTGGTAAGCAGCTAAAAACAGCGTCTGCCTTGAATCCTAAGCAGACCTCCTTCTTACAGTGGACGTTTTGGGGCAATATTAAAATTTTTTTTACATCAGACTGTTTATTTCCTCAGATTCACTCAGGGAGATCTTCATTAGATCTGGAAACATACAAGATAAGAGGCCCTAAACTTAAGCCTGCTGTGGCTCAGACATTAGCCCAAACAAGGGCTTTCCCCGTTCTGTTCCACCCAGGACCAGGACAGTTGCTGGAAAAAACTGATCACTTTATTTCAGAGCACATTTCACCAGGAACATGGTCATAGTTCAGAGGTTCTGAACGCATCAACAGAATCAGCAGGCCAGTGGGAGCTCTGCTCATTACACCCCAGAGCAGTGCCGGCTGCCTCAGCACAGCGATCTTGAGGCTTCCCGGGATGGCCTGCAGCAGTACTGACTTGCATGTGGAGTCCATCATCCAGTCCGTCCCTGGGCCTCATTATCGAACAAAATGTGGCATTTTGTATGGCTTTGATCAATGAGACAGCATTGCTGTATGGCTCAGCAATCAAAGGGGACAGCTTCCCATATAAATGTTGCTTAAGACACACAGGCCAAAAAGACCTTCCCAAATGGGTCCATAAGATTAAGGAAATGGCTAACCCTGAAAATCTGCAGAATATTTCAAAAGTCCCCACCCCAGCTCAGGCTGTGGAAGGTTATGCAAACTGTTTCCATAAGGGCTGCTAGGGAAAAATGGAAGTTGTCCTGTATTCATAATTGGTTTTGGTTGTCACAAATCCTTTTTAAAGGACACATAATTATATGAATGAGTTTGTGCCTCAGGAATTCATATTCTCAGAAGAGGTCAAGAAGGGGGAGTTATCAATATTTTTTCAAGAGAGTTTCTGAACAACTGGACACACAGAGTGCACCAATTCACTTGACATTAAGCATATACCTTTTGCTCTTAGGGCTGTTTGGAGCAGGAAACAAAGCAAAGCTGCTTCAGTCCTCCCCCTCAAAAAACCTGAGTGTAAAATATCCTGAAACCAGCCCCACACGATCAGGATAGTGCACTCATTCTACCAACAGTAAAGCTTATTGATTTCTTGGGAGTAAGATCATTAGGCAGCACCACATCCGCTCCCTGCAGTTTGAAATTCACTTTGCCTCCATTTTTGTATTTTATCAAGACCCGAATTCCTGGGGTTTGAGGAATGGTACTGTATTTCACTGGCGTCTGAGCACTGCACCAACAGAGGGTATGCTCGCAAAAGATTCCAGAAAATTCCACGTCATTTCAGGTAGCCAAGTGAAACAAGGGTAATGGGAAATTGGAACTTTTGGGCTCCCATCTTAATGCTACAGCTTGATGTCCATTTCCTGATCTTTCTGCTTTGGGGTACAGTGCACTGTAGGACCCAGGGAGCGGTGCAGGGGAAGAAAATTCCTAGATTGCATCCAATCCCAAGGTGTCTAGACGTAGCATGATAGCAGTGAGGAATCAGAGAGGAGTCCAGGTTACAGCCAGAAAAATGGGGCCAAGAGTCAAGTTTGAAGGGTGAAGCAAAAAGAACACAGGAGAATTTAGCTTGTTCTGCGAATTAATTGTCCAAGTTTGCTAATTGTCCAACCTGATGAGCTGACGCCCTGCCCATTAAGCTGTTAATAGTTTAGTACTTTCTTTTCATTTTCCTTTCTTTTTCTTTTTCTTTTTTTTTTTTGGCCGCGCTCCACAGCTTGTGGGATCCTAGTTCCCCGACCAGGGATAGAACTCGGGCCCTCAGCAGTGAAAACTGTGGAGTCCTAAGCACTGGCCCGCCAGGGAATTCCCACCAGTTTCCTTTCTTTACATGTACACCGATCACTGAAATCATACTGTATATAAAGGGGATTTCTTTTTCATAGGATCCTTTTCCAGGACTTCCAAGTAGAAATGTATTGGTTCATCACCCACCCCCTCAAACTGATAATCCAATAAAACATGTAAATCAGGCCCTAAATAGAAGCCCCGAGGCTCATCATTTCTGTCTAATCTTTGGACTTCTCTGCTCTTCTCTCTGTCACCGAAGTTTGTCAACAATAACACCATGAATGCCTCATCCAGAATCCCTCTGCCTCAGCAATCAGAGCCACTGCCTCTCTTATTTCTCTGAACCACCCAATGCTCTTAGGTCAATACCTAGGGGAGTGCCAGGCTGCTGATGACCCCCTGAAGGCCAAGGCTTCTGTTGACAAGCATTGCTCATAGGAGGGATGGTAGGCTGTCTAGGTAGGAAACCCAGGCACTTTTCCCCCAATTCCACCTGCCCCAGTCAACTCTGCTGCCAATTAAAGGACTGATTCCTAGGCCCATTCAGACCCCTGAAATCATGAACCCCATTGCTTCTGCCTAAAGCTGCCCCTGTTCCTGTTCATGTACATCCATCCACCCTACCAGGGATAGGGAGCCAGCCTGTGTGTTACAGGGATTCCTGGATAGCCCCACCAACGTGGATTCCAGGGAGAGAACTGTGGGTCAGAGGGGTACCCCTAGGAGCTTGAGTCCAACCTTAACTCTCATCCATAATGCTTTGAGCCAACTCACCTCCAGCCCCAGCCAATACAGTGGGGGGGGGTGTATGTGTGTGTGTGTGCGTGTGTGTGTGCGCGCGCGCGCGTGCGCGTGTCACAAGGAGAAAATAGGATCTACTCCTATATACCTTCTTTAAACTGTCAAATCAGTCCCTGCAACAGGCTCTGAGCACTGTATAAAAGAAGGAGCTCTCATACCTCTTCATCCTTTACAGCCTTCATTCTAACTTGCCTACTTTCCTTAATTTGTTCCTTGCACCTGAATAGGACAATCCTGCTCCCAAGCCTCTCAGACAAAGATTTTGTCTCCCTTCTGTTTCCATCCTCATCTTGCCTTTTGTCTAAAGATTATGGTTCTCCTCTATGGCTTTGCTGCTCTGGGTCTCCTCATGTGAAAACCTCTTCTATTTGGATGCCCCTAGGATCCTTCTCCCTCTGTTCGCCCCAGAAGCAGACACATCCTGAATCAGGATTCCATAATCTATGGGGCCTCTGCCTCAGATAAAAAAGTAAGAGCTTCAGATTCTCTGAAGAGGCCTCCATTTTGGTTGATTTTTCCTCCTACAAAAGACAAGGGTGATTGAGCTACTTCATTGTCTCCTAGGCAATGGGTGTTCAGTGGCATTGGATTTGCCAGCATGAGGGCGCTTTTCAGAATGTCAAGCGGTTATTGATTGCTGAATCTGTGTTGGTGCTTTAATAAACATAAACTGCTCTTTCTCACTGTTGACATTTCACCTCACAGTGCTGGGGATGGGTTGAGCTGTAGCATGCACTGAGGTTTGGCATTATTCCTAGAGAACAACATTGTCTACAAAACTGAGTTACACACCTTGATAAAGAAGCCCTGACTGTTATCACATGAGTCACAAGAACTTCCACAATGATTTCATACTTATCGCAAGCTTTGGGGGAAGGCTCTTTTCCAAGTATTAACCCACACTTTAAATTAGGTAGCCACATACGTAGCATTGGAGTCTTTCACTCAGTTCTAACGATGGTAAGTTTGTCTCTGAGCCCAGAAGAGCAATTTCTGATGTTGATTCCTTGAGCTGGCTGTTGCTTCCAATTCCACACTATGCTGTACCCCTTACACTGAAAATCTGAGTGTCAGAAGACCTTCATAACCTACCCCTGTTCAGGGTGCTTAAAGCCACCACGCATAGTGTGGGAGTCTTAAACTGGATGATATCTGAAAGTGGGCTTCTGCTCTATGTCTTTTCCTTCTTAACCACATTTTAAAAATTAATTTATTAACTTATTTTTAGTTTTGGCTGTGTTGGGTCTTCTTTGCTGCACACAGGCTTTCTCTAGTTGCGGCGAGCGGGGGCTATTCTTCATTGCGGTGCCGCAGGCTTCTCACTACGGTGACTTCTCTTGTTGCAGAGCACAGGCTCTAGGCACACAGACTTCAGTAGCTGTAGCACACGGGCACAGTAGTTGTGGCTCACAGGCTCTAAAGCGCAGGCTCAGTTGTTGTGGCACACAAGCTTAGTTGCTCCGTGGCATGTGGGATCTTCCCAGACCAGGGCTCGAACCCGTGTCCCCTGCATTGGCAGACAGATTCTTAACCACTGTGCCACCAGGGAAGCCCTTAACCACATTTTTTGAATGACATGTCTATACTTGCCTTCTACACTTCTTCATCTCCCGTTCACTCTTCCATTCCTCTCCAGTCCGGCTTCTGCCCCTGCTCCCTACTCCATTGAAATAGTTTTCACCAGGGTCACTTTGTTGCTAAATCCAATGGACATCCCTCAGAACTAGTCTTACTGACTCTGAGGTGTTGGATCCAGATGACCACTCCCACCTTCTCTAAAGTTCCTTCTTTGATTTTTTCCCTTTTATATTATTATTTTTATTTATTTATTTATTTTGCAGTACGCGGGCCTCTCACTGTTGTGACCTCTCCCGTTGCGGAGCACAGGCTCCGGACGCGCAGGTTCAGCGGCCATGGCTCACGGGCCCAGCCGCTCCGCGGCATGTGGGATCTTCCCGGACCGGGGCACGAACCCGTGTCCCCTGCATCGGCAGGCGGACTCTCAACCACTGCGCCACCAGGGAAGCCCTATATTATTTTTTTTATGTTTGCTGTTACACAGGTAATGCACGTTCCTTATGGAAAACTGGAAAATACCAAAACAAATCATAAGGATAAAATTTAAAATAGTCTGTAACAGGAGCCTGCGAGCCACAACTACTGAAGCCCACGCGCCTAGAGCCTGTGCTCCGCAATAAGAGAAGCCACTGCAATGAGAAGCCCGTGCACCACAACAAAGAGTAGCCCCCACTCACCGCAACTAGGGAGAAGCCCGCACGCAGCAACGAAGTCCCAATGCATCCAAAAATAAATAAATAAAATAAATAAATTTATATTTTTAAAAAGTGTTATTCTAGGGACTTCCCTGGTGGCGCAGTGGTTAAGAATCTGTCTGCCAATGCAGGGGACACAGGTTCGAGCCCTGGTCCGGGAAGATCCCACATGCCACGGAACAACTAAGTCCGTGCGCCACAGCTACTGAACCCGCACCCCTAGAGCCCATGCTCTGCAACAAGAGAAGCCACTGCAATGAGAAGCCCGCACACCGCAGCGAAGAGTAGCCCCTGCTCGCCACAACTAGAGAAAGCCCGCACGCAGCAACGAAGACCCAACGCAACCAATAAATAAAGAAAAAAGAAAAAAAAAATAGTCTGTAACATCACCACCCAGAGATAACCATTACTGCAAGGTGTGAAACCTTAGTTGTTTTTCAATGAAAATATATACATATACTTTTAAAATAAAATTGTCATTATAGAATGCATATTATTTTTATGAGGTATAATTGACATGTAACATTATATTAATTTTAGGTGTACAACATAATGATTCAACATTTGTATGCACTGTGAAATGATCACCACAGTAACTCTAGTTACCACACATAGGTACAGAATTTTTTGTGTGTGATGAGAACTTTTAACATCTACTCTCTTAACAACTTTCAAATATGCAATACAGTATTATTTACTACAGTTACCATGCTGTTCATTACATCCCCATGACTTATTTTGTAAGTGCAAGTGTGTTCCTTTTGACTCCCTTCATGCTTTTGCCCACCTTCCACCCCCCACCTCTGGCAATCACCAATCTGTTCTTTGCAATATGTATTATTTTATATCCTCTTTCACTTGCCATTATATCATGACCATTTAAAAAATGTCATTAAATATTTTTCTAAAACATATTTTTTAACACCTACAAAGTCTCCCTTGAATTTTTTTTTTTTTTATGGCTGCGTTTGGTCTTCATTGCTGCGTGGGGGCTTTCTCTAGTCATGGTGAGCAGGGGCTACTCTGTTGTGGTGAGCTGGCTTCTCATTGTGGTGGCTTCTCTTGTTGCAGAGCACAGACTCTAGGTGTGCGGGCTTCAGTAGTTGTGGCACAAGGGCTCAGTAGTTGTGGTGCATGGGCTTAGTTGCTCTGCGGCATGTAGGATCTTCCCGGACCAGGGCTTGAACCCGTGTCCCCTGCATTGGCAGGCAGATTCTTAACCACTGTGCCACCAGGGAAGTCCCTAGAATAACACTTTTTTTATATATAAATTTATATATTTTATTTATTTATTTTTGGCTGCGTTGGGTCTTCGATGCTACACGTGGGCTTTCTCTAGTTGTGGCGGGCAGGGGTTACTCTCCGTTCTGGTGCACGGGCTTCTCATTGCAGTGGCTTCTCTTGTTGCGGAGCACGGGCTCTAGGGACGCGGGTTCAGTAGCTGTGGCACACGGGCTTAGTTGCTCCGTGGCATGTGGGATCTTCCCTGACCAGGGCTTGAATCCGTGTCCCCTGCATTGGCGGGCAGATTCTTAACCACTGTGCCACCAGGGAAGTCCCTAGAATAACACTTTTTTTATATATAAATTTATATATTTTATTTATTTATTTTTGGATGCGTTGGGTCTTCGTTGCTGTGCACGGGCTTCTCCCTAGTTGCAGTGAGAGGGAGCCACTCTTCGTTGTGGTGCACGGGCTTCTCATTGCGGTGGCTTCTCTTCTTGCGGAGCACAGGCTCTAGGTGCGTGGGCTTCAGTAGTTGCAGCACATGGGTTCAGTAGTTGTGGCTCGCAGGCTCTAGGGCACAGGATCAGTAGTTGTGGCACACCAGTTTAGCTGCTCCATGGCATGTGGGATCTTCCCGGACCAGGGCTCGAACCCGTGTCCCCTGCATTGTCAGGTGGCTTCTTAACCACTGTGCCACCAGGGAAGCCCCTAGAATAATACTTTTTTAAAAAATTTAATTAATTTATTTATTTATTTTGGGCTGTGTGGGGTCTTTGTTGCTGTGCGTGGGCTTTTCTCTAGTTTCAGTGAGTGGGGGCCACCCTCTGTTGTGGTGTGCGTGCCCCTCATTGCAGTGGTTCTCTTGCTGTAGAGCACAGGCTCCAGGCGCACGGGCTCAGTAGTTGTGGCTCTTGAGCTCTAGAGCACAGACTCAGTAGTTGTGGTGCACGGGATTCGTTGCTCCGCGGCATGTGGGATCTTCCCGGACCAGCGCTCGAACCCGTGTCCCCTGCATTGGAAGGCAGACTCTCCACCACTGCACCACCAGGGAAGTCCCTAGAATAATACTTTTTAAGGGCAGAGACCATTCATCTCTGTATCAGTACTAGGTACCTGGCACGTAGTAGGTATTTAGAAAAATTTTAATGAGTGACAATTGAATTAATGATGGAGGTGGCCAACAAAAAATGAAGTTGAGGTTTTCAACCTGTCCTTAAACTGTCAACGTGAGAATGCAAGGAATTCCCTGGCAGTGCAGTGGTTAGGACTCTGCGCTCTCACTGCCCAGGGCCCGGGTTCAGCCCCTGGTCTGGGAACTAAGATCCCACAAGCCGCATGGTGCGGCCAAAAACATGAGAATGCAAATCATCTTTTATCTAGGCATTACTCCAGACATCACTTCCAGAATTGGGATGATCTGCAGAGTGGCCTTAGCTAAAAGCTGCGTCCAGTATGTCGTGGAACAGATCCTGCTACTGAGAGACCATAAAGAAGTGTCACACATGCCAACCTACTCGGTCTGCATCACCCATCACAGTTACCCACTCTTCCAAGGGAAGTGATCCAGGGAGCTCAGTCAAGAATCCTTTTCCATACTAGTCAGCCATAAAAAAGTACAAAATAATGCAACAAGGCTGCAAGTAGAGATTATCATACTAAGTGAAGTTAGTCAGAAACAGAAAGATAAATACCATATGATATTACTTATATGTGGAATCTAAAATATGACATAAATGGACCTATCTATGAAAAAGAAACAGAATCACGGACCTAGAGAACAGACTGATAGTTGCCAAGGGGGTGGAAGTTAGGGGAGGCATGGAGTGGGAGGCTGGGGTTAGCAGATGTGAGCTTTTATATTTAGAATGGATACACAACAATGTCCTACTGTATGGCACAGGGAACTATATTCAATATCCTATGATAAACCATAATGGAAAAGAATATAAAAAAAGAAAATGTATATATATATATAATGTATATATATGTATGTATGCATGTATAACTGAATTACTTTGCTGTATAGCAGTAATTAACACAACACTGTAAATCAACTACACTTCAATTTAAAAAAAAAGAATCCTTTTTCAGGGAAAGATTAATTTCTGGATCATGATAGCCTCCCTTTGCTAAAGGCTCCAAAGAGGTTCTGCTTCCACCTCCTCCCCTCTTCAGCACCAGTCTCTGCTCTCTCCAGCTATTTGTAAACCCACTGGCCGGGGACAATGGACCTGCATTGACCTCAGCTTATTTTAAAGAATGTGTGGATAAGAACTTTATCTGAGTTGTGTCACGTCTCCTACCTTATCACCCTCAAGCAAACTGTCAGGTTGAACCAAGGCTTCTCCGAAGCACACTGTTGAAGATTTTCCAATGAGGTTTCCCAGAGTTTTCTTCTCTCAACATGTCACTCCATGTTCAGCAACAGGAGTTGGTCTTGCTGAATTACTAATGAGGTGATGTCTCAAGACTTGGCTCCAAAGTTTTCCTCTCCTTTTCATTCCTTTCAATAAATATTCGTTAAGTACCTATTGTGTGCCAGGAACTCTGTTAGGGGCCGTGGAGGATGCAAAGATGAATGAGACAAGTCTCATTAGTTGTTTAAATAACCAGTGTGAATGAGTGAAATGTGTTAAACAGAAGTATAAGCAATATGTTGTGGGAACACAGGTGAGAAAAGGGGGACAGGAACTCTCTAAACACTTACCTATGTTGTCAACTACTATCACATATGTTATCATAGAGATCAATTCTGACTGGGGAAATCTGAAAAGTATTCATGCACTAGGACATTTAGTTGGGCCTTGAAAAATGAATAAGAATTTGACAAGAGGAAATCAAAGTAAGACACTCAAAGTTGAAAGAACATTATGTAAAAAGGCAACAGGGCATGAAAGTGCATGAGTTGTTCAAAGAACACAGAGTTTTGGGCATGGCTGGGTCATGAAGTATAAAAGGGTAGTGTGGGGAATGAAGCATGGAAAGGTGGGCTGGCAGCCGACTTTGGAGGAGTTTTGATGCCTAGCTTGGCCATTTGAATTTTATTTTGGAGGCAATGAGGAACCACTAAAAGCTTTTCAATGAGGGGAATGACAAGATGGAAATGAAGCTTTAGGGAGATTAATGTGGCAGAATGAACTGGGGATGGGTAAAAGAGAGGTTGCAAGCGTAGGTAGAAGGCTGTGTCAATAATCCAGGCATGAAGTTAGAAATATTCAGTCTTGGGAGGTGGCAGTGGTGACAGATCCAATAAGATTGCGAGAGGCAATATGGCACAGGACAAAGCCTGTGGACTGGGGGCTCCAATAGCCCTGGGTTTCAGTCCTGACTCCTATTTACAGGCCATGGGGATTTACCTTTCACAGATTCAGGTTTCTTTTCTGGAAAAGACGAAGCTTAGAGAAATAATTATCTTCGGGCTTCCCTGGTGGTGCAGTGATTGAGAGTCCGCCTGCCGATGAAGGGGACGCGGGTTTGTGCCCCGGTCCGGGAAGGTCCCACATGGCACGGAGCGGCTGGGCTCGTGAGCCATGGCCGCTGAGCCTGCGCGTCTGGAGCCTGTGCTCTGCAACGGGAGAGGCCGCAACAGTGAGAGGCCCGCGTACCGCAAAAAACAAAACAAAACAAAACCAAAAAAAAAACAAAAAAAAAAGAAATAATTATCTTCAAGTTCTCTTCCAGCTCTAATGTCCTGTGGTTCAGACTAAGTCACTTGTCCAATATCACAGAGCCAGGATTTGCTCCCAGGCAGTCTTGTGTCTAGGGGCAGTGTGCTTAACTCCTATACGACTAATCGACCAGATTTGGTAAGGGATTAGCTGTCTTGGAGAATGAAGGTGCCATTGATATGATGATGGAGTCAAAGAAGGAAGCTAGCCTTGTGAGGAAGGATGATGTTTCAGGCATGCTGAGTATGAGGTGTTGGTGGAACATCTGACTAACTGTTGAAAGGGTGGGAGAGCAGCTCTGGAGAGAGGCAAGGGTGGGAGATTTCAAGTTGGTGATCAAAAAACCTACAGGCAATCCTAGAAGCTGTGCAAACCGATGAGTTTATAGAAAAAGGAAGTGAGCATAGGAGAGGAAAGAGCAAAGAACTATGGGAAGTGAGAAAACGGAAAAAAAAGGCAAGGAAGGAGCAACAGACTGTGAACCTTGAACCAGCTACTTCCATTTTCTGGCTCTTCCGTCTCCGCATTTGTAAAATGAGGGGGTTGGCGCAAGTAAGCGATAAGGCTGAGACATCCTATGCATAATCAGAGAAAATAGAAGAGAAGAGAATGCCATGGAAACTGAAGAAGAGAGTTTCTAAAAGAAGGTTTGAAGAGGTCCCTTGCATCCAGTGGTGCAGAGGTGTCAGGAATTGAGGACTTAGATGAAGCCACTGCATTTAGCAGTTTAAGGAGATCCTCTCCATGGACTTCCCTGGTGGTCCAGTGGTTAAGACTCCATGCCCCTAACACAGGGGGCGCGGGTTCGATCCCTGGTTGGGGAACTAAGATCCCACATGCCATGTGGTGTGGCCAAAAGTTTTAAAAATAAATAAATAAATAAAAAGATCCTCTCCAAGGTAAGGACTTCTCCCTCTCTCTCACACCACTAATTTCCTGTACAATATTCTGCAAAATTCCATTCTCTGCTCTTCACAGTGGCTCAGCCAGTCTCCGAGATTATAAGGTGACTCAAAAATCTCTGGTGTGTGGGACTTCCTTGGTGGTTCACTGGTTAAGAGTCCACCTTCCAATGCAGGGGATGCTGGTTTGACTGCTGATCGGGGAACTAAGATCCCACATGCTGCAACTACAGAGCCCAAGCTCTCTGGAGTCCACGCGCCACAACTAGAGAGAAGCCCCCGCACGACGCAACGAAGAGCCCATGCACCACAAAGAAAAATCCCACGTGCCACAACTAAGACCCGACGTGGCCAAAAATAAATACATAAATTAAAAAAAAATCTCTGGTGTGAATCAAAAATCTTTGGTCCAGGGACTTCCCTGGTGGCGCAGTGGTTAAGAATCCACCTGCCAATGCAGGGGACACGGTTCGAGCCCTGGTCCGGGAAGATCCCACATGCCTCGGAGCAACTAAGCCCGTGCGCCACAACTACTGAGCCTGTGTTCTAGAGCCCGCAAGCCACAACTACTGAGCTTACGTGCCGCAACTACTGAAGCCCGCGTGCCTAGAGCCTGTGCTCCACAACAAGGGAAGCCACCACAGTGAGAAGCCCGCACCCCGCAATGAAGAGCAGCCCCCACTCGCCACAACTAGAGAAAGCCCGTGCGCAGCAACAAAGACCCAACACAGCCAAAAATAAATAAATAAATAAATTTATTAAAACAAAATCTCTGGTCCATACCTTCCTTTTGCACTTCAGTTCACATTTCTAACTGCCTATTAGGCATTTCCATCAGTCACTGAAATTTACCTGGCAGTAAAAATGATAATATTAAACATAATAGCTAACATTTATTGAGTACTTACTCTATTTTGTCCTATATGGTAGGCATTTTATTATCCCCACTATGCAATGAGGAAACAGACTCAGAGATGTTAAATAACGTGTCTAAGATCACACAAATGGAATGTTGCAGAACCAGGATTCTTCCTGATTCCAGAGCTCGAGAGCTTAATAATTCACTATGATCAATCAATCACAAAGTCATCATCTTTATTTTCTAAATCAGCTCAACTGCGTCACTTTGCTATTTGTTTCATTGTCCTTCAACATCTTGCCACTCTTTTAGGACAGGTTCTCAGCCCCTCGTGATCAGACAGTTACGAAAGTCTCTCAAGTCCACTTGCAGTTTGACCCTTCCAATTCTGGACATGTGACTAATCTAGCTTTAAAAAACTCTGGAAGCTTCCCATTACCTCCATTAAAGTCCAAACTCACCAACACGCCATTTATCTGTACTGAGCCACTAGTCATCCCCAAACATGGCAGAGATATTGCTGTCTATAAGCCTTTGCCTATGTGTCCCTCTACCTAGAATACCCTCCCTACCTGTCACCAGGAGAACTTCCACTCATCTTTCAAATCCCAGCTCTAATGTCATTTCCTCCGTCAAGACTTCTCAGGTTCCCAACCCCTTCTTCCAACAGAAATTATGTTCCCTCCTCTGTGCTCCCAGACCTCTATGTCTGTCTTCTACTACACTATGAGCACCTTGGGGACAGTGACCTCACCTTGATCTTCTTCATATCCCTAACGACCAAGGAAGGCACCCAATAAATGTTTGCTGGAGTTGAAAGAAATTGTAATACTCACCTTCTGTATATTTGTTATTTAACATATGGTAACTGGTATTGCTACTGCGAAAAGAAATGCCCAGATTCCGGTTTTCAGAAAAAATAGTTCACACTCACTATCCTCACTTCCTTACTTCCCACCATAATTCAATCCCTGCATTCTGGTCTCTGCCCCAACCACCAGCTTTCATTATGCTCATAAGTGGCTTCCATATTGGAAAAGCCACAGACATACTTCAGAGGGAACTTCTCACTAGTATTTGATACTAAGAACAAATCTCATTTCTAGAAAGTTACTCCTCCTTTGACTTCCGTAATATCATGCTCATGATTTTACTCTGCACTGTCCTCCTCTGGCTTCTCCATCTCTGTAGATGTTGCCCAGAATTCTAGCCTCAGTGTCTTCTTACTCCAAGTCTCTTGCTGAGTGATTTACTTGACTCTCTTGCTTTCAAGTACCATCTGTTTGTTGATGACTCCTAGAGCTCTATTTTAGGTTTTGATGTTTCCTTTCCTCCTCCACCCCTCCAGCTCATTCCAGCTATTCCCAGAGTGAACATCCATTTCTCTGCAAACTCGCATACTCCTCTTCTGGAACCTACTGCAAGGTCAATAGATGAATATATCTTCATATATAGTCTTCACCTCACATCTGGGAAGGTTTTTTTTTTTCCTTTCTTTCTTTCTTTCTTTCTTCCTTTTGGCTGAGCTGGGTCTTTCTTGTTGCACAGGGGCTTTCTCTAGTTGCGGAGAGTGGGGGCTACTCTTTGTTGCAGTGTGCGGGCTTCTCACTGTAGTGGCTTCTCTTGTTGCAGAGCATGGGATCCAGGCGAGTGGGCTTCAGTAGTTGTGGCACGTGGGCTCAATAGTTGTGGCTCGCAGGTTCTAGAGTGCAGGCTCAGTAGTTGTGGCACCCGGGCTTAGTTGCTCAGCGGCATGTGGGATCTTCCCGGACCAGGGATCGAACCCGTGCCCCCTGCATTGGCAGGTGGATTCTTAACCACTGTGCCACCAGGGAAGTCCCTGGGAAGGTTTTTAATCCATTTATATGCTATGGTGAAGGGCAAAGTTGCTGGGCACTCCTGTGAGTGTATCAGACAGTGATTATTTGTGGATATAGTGGTGTCCATTATAAGCACATTAAACTGAAATGAATGAATTCACCTAACGATTTAGAGAGGGAGAGAGAAAAATATTTAAATAGTCCAGATCCCACCTTTGCCACCTCCCGCCCGCCACTATTCCCAATCCACCCTGTAGTGAGGTACTATAGGAAACGTGGATCTAACGTTTTCTCCAAATTGCTCTCCAGCCCCATAGGAATCTCATGACACCAAGTGGGGGTTGAATTTACAGATTTCCCAACAATATGGCTCCTAACTGCATATGTACAACTTCATCAATGGCTCAGCTCAAGAAACAACAATCTGGGCTTCCCTGGTGGCGCAGTGGTTGAGAGTCCGCCTGCCGATGCAGGGGACACGGGTTGGTGCCCCGGTCCAGGAAGATCCCATATGCCGCGGAGCGGCTGGGCCCGTGAGCCATGGCCACTGAGCCTGCGCGTCCGGAGCCTGTGCTCCGCAACGGGAGAGGCCACAACAGTGAGAGCCCCGCGCACCGCAAAAAAAAAAAGAAAGAAAGAAACGGCAATCTGTCGCAAGCTCTGTTGAATTTTTTGAGATAAAGCATGTTGGCCTCCAGCGTGATATCTTCCTCATGGGTTTTTAAAGGGTGGGTTTAACTACTGTTGCTTGGGAAGAAGAAAAAGGGAGGAGGAGTTGATTTAAAGGCAACTGAAAGAAACATGTTAAGTAAATAATAGTACAAGTGGTCACATGGATCTGTCAAAAATTGTGAAGGTTATTCTTGAATGACTAAAGCTTGGGAAATATTGCCAGAGTACTCAGGTGAGAACTGGGCTAAACTGTCCTGGGAGAGTCTAGCAAGGCACTCTTGCATTGAGTTGCAAAGAAAGATTAAATTACAATCCAAAGGGTTTGTGGAGGACGGATTCCTGATCCTGACTTGCTGGTATCTAGGAGAGGGCTAAGGGAGGCTATTCCAAGAATGCAAGTGTATGGGCAGGTCCTTCAGGAAGAGCTGGGCCAGGGCAAGGACCGAGGCAAGGGTAGAGAAGCCCTGACCTTGCTAGCTCTAGACCTGTGTTTCCAACGGCCTTCTAAATATCTCCTAGATGTTCCTCAGGCACCTCTATTGGTATGCTGGAGTCAGCCTGTACTGGCAGTCGGTTGTTAATTTTTTAAAAAGACAATTTTTTTTAGAGCAGTTTTAGTTTCATAGCAAAACTGAGAAGAAGGTACAGTGATTTCCCATATACTCCCTGCCCTGACACGTGATAGCCTACTTCATTATCAACATCTCCCACTAGAGTGGTACTTTCAAAGTCCATAGTTTACCTTATGACTCTCTCTTGTTGTTGTACATTGTATGCGTTTGGGCAAATGTATAATGACATATATCCACCATTACAGTATCATACAGAGTAGTTTCACTGCTGTAAAAATCCTCTGTGCTCTGCCTATTCATTCCTCCCCCAACTCCAGCCCCTGGAAAGCACTAATTTTTTTCACTGTCTCCAAAGTTTTGTCTTTCCCAGGATGTTAGATATTGAAATCATAATTATGTAGCCCTTTCCAGTTGGCTTCTTTCACTTAGTAAGGTGCATTTGAGGTTCTTCCTTGTCTTTTTATGGCTTGATCACTCATCCCTTTTTATGAAAAATACTCCATTGTTTGGGTGTACCACATTTTATTTATCCATTCACCTAATGAAGGACATCTTGGTTGCTTCCAAGTTGTGGCAATTATGAATAAAGCTGTAATAAACATCTCAGTGCAGGTTTTTGAGTGGACATAAGTTTTCAACTCCTTTGGGTAAATACCAAGGAGTGTGATTGCTGGGTTGTATGGTAAGAGTATGTTTAGTTTTGTAAGAAACCACCAAACTGTCTTCCATTTTGCATGCCCACCAGCAATGAATGAGAGTTCCTGCTGCTCCATATCCTCACCAGCATTTGGTATTGTCAGTGTTCTGGATTTGGAGGATTCTAATAAGTGTGTAGTGGTATCTCACTGTTGTTTTAATTTGCATTGCCCTGATGGCATACAATGTAGAGCATATTTTTGTATGCTTATTTGCCACTTGGTTATCTTCTTTGATGAGGTGTCTGTTAAGGTCTTTGGCCCATTTTTAAATTGGGTTGTTTTCTCATCATTGAGTTTTAAGAGTTCTTTGTATATTTTGAATAACAGTCTTTTATCAGATGTGTCATTGGCAAATATTTTCTCTTAGTCTGTAGCTTGTATTCTCATTCTCTTGACATTCTTCACAGAGCACAAGTTTTTCATTTTAATTTTAAGCTTATTAATTATTTCTTTCATGGACTGTGCCTTTGGTGTTGTATCTAAAAAGTCATTGCCATACCCAAAGTCATCTAGGTTTTTGCCTATGCTATCTCCTAGGAGTTTTATTTTTATTTACTTTTATTTTTTTATTTTTTGGCCACACCACGCGGCATGTGGGATCTTAGTTCTCTGGTCAGGGATCAAACCCGTGCCCTCTGCAATGGAAGTGTGGAGTCTTAACCACTGGACCACGAGGGAAGTCCCTAGATCCATTTTTTGGATGTAGATGTCCAGTTGTTCCAGCCCTTGTTGTAAAGGCTGTCTTTGCTCCATTGTATTGCCTTTGCTCCTTTGTCAAAGATCAGTTGGCTATATTTATGTGGATCTATTTCTGGGCTTTATATCCTTTTCCATTGATCTTTTTGTCTATTATTGCACCAATACCACAATGTCTTGATTACTGTAGCTTTATAGTAAGTCTTGACGTTGGGTAGTGTCAGTCTTCCAATTTTGTTCTTCTCCTTCAGTATTGTGTTGGCTATTCTGGGTCTATTGCCCAGAATAAATTTGCTGATATCCACAAAATAACTTGCTGGGATTTTGATTGTGGTTTCTTTGAATATATACATCAAGTTGGGAAGAACTGACATCTTGACAATATTGAGTCTTCCGGTCCATGAACATGGAGGATCTCTCCATTTATATAGTTCTTTTTCACTTTTGTTCATAAGAGTTTTGTAGTTTTTCTCATATATTGTACATATTTTGTTAGATTTATATCTAAGTATTTGATTTTGGAGGGTGCTAATGTAAATGGTATTGTGTCTTCAGTTTCAAATTTCATGTGTTCATTACTGGTATTTAGGAAAGTGACTGACTTTTGTATATTAACCTTGCTATAATTGCTTATTAGTTCCAGGAGTTTTTTGTCATTGTTGATTCTTTTGTATTTTCTACATATCATGCCATTTGCAGACAAAGATATTTTATTTCTTTCTTCCTAATCTGTATGAATTTTCTTCTCTTTTCTTGTCTTATTGCATTAGCTAGAAATGCCAGTCCAATGTTGAAAAGGAGTGGTGAGAGGGGACATCCTTGCCTTGTTCCTAATCTTGGTGGGAAAGCTTCAAGTTTCTTACCATTAAGTATGATGTTAGCTGTAGGGTTTTTGGTAGATATTATTTATCAAGTGGAGGAAGTTTGTCTCTATTCCTAGTTTACTGAGATTTTTCTTTATCATGAATCAGTGTTGGATTTTATCAAATGCTTTTTCTGCATCTACTGATATGGTCATGTGATTTTTCTTCTTTAACTTACTGATGTGATAGGCTACCTTAATTGATTTTAGAATGTTGTACCAGTCTTGCATACCTGGGATAAATCCTAATGGATCATGGTGTATAATTCTTTTTATACAATGTTGAAGTTGGTTTGCTAATATTTCATTGAGGATTTTTGCATCTGTGTTCATGAGAGCTATTTGTCTGTAGTTTTCTTTTCTTGTAATATCTTTTTCTGGTTTTAATATTAGGGTAATGCTGGCTTCATAGAATGAGTTAGGAAGTGCTCCTTTTCATTCTATCCTCTAAAAGAGATTGTAAAGAATTGGTATAATTTCTTCCTTAAATGTTTGGGTGAATTCACCAGTGAACTCATCTGGATCTGGTGTTTTCTGTTTTTAGAGGGTTATTGATTTAATTTCATTAATAATTAGGCCTATTCAGATTGTCTATTTCTCCTTGTGTGAGTTTTGGCTGCTTGTGTCTTTCAAGGAATTGGTCCATTTCATCTAGGTAGCCAAATTTGTGGGCATAGATTTGTTTGTGGTATTCCTTTATTATCCTTTTATTGTTCATGGATCTGTAATAATGACCCCTCTTTCATTTCTGATGTTAGTAATTTGTGTTCTCCCTCTTTTTTCTTAGTTAGCCTGGCCAGAGGCTTATCAATTTTTCTGATTTTTTTCAAAGACTCAGCTTGTTTTTGTTGATTTTTGTCTATTGATTTCCTGTTTTCAATTTCACTGATTTCTGCTCTACTTCTTTTTTTTTTTTTTCTTCTGCTTATTTTGGATTTAATTTGATCTTTTTTTTTCCTGTTTCCTATGGTGGAAACTTAGATGATTGATTTTAGATCTTTATTCTTTTTGAATACAAGGATTCAGTGCTATAAATTTCCCTCTAAGCACTGCTTTTGCTGCATTCCGCACATTTTGATAAGTTGTGTATTCATTTTCGTTTAGCTCCAGATCTTTTAAAATTTGTCTTGAGATTTCTTCTTTGACTTTTGTGTTATTTAGAAGTGTGTTGTTTAGTCTCCACATATTTGGGGATTTTCCAGTTAACTTTCTATTATTGATTTCTATTTTAATTCCACTGTGGCCTGAGAGCAGACATTTCTCTCTACAGCCACCCCACCTTTTTGATTCTTGTTTAAAAAATACATCTCATCTCATTAGATTTGGCCTGATTATTTACATAAATGCAGCAAAGAAATGGTAATTGAACACATAGGCCTTTTAAAGTTTTCTTTGCTGGAACTGTTCATGAAGAATTTCACGTTAGACTTTCAAAAGCCTTCTGGAAGTCAAGCTGAGAACTTGCCATCAGATTTCATTTGCAATACCTATAGATGTGGGTGAATTCTTCTTTTCTTGAGGTCTCCAAAATAGCCCAAGATTCCTGGGCCTTCCTTGCAAGAAGTGACCTTCTTTACTCACCTGTAAGTCTGGGAAACCTGTAAGCCGGGTACCAGGCCAGTTTTCTCAAGAGGACTTTGTAAGTATTGGCTCCATAAAGTCAACCTTAGTTCCTTAAAGCTGTCTGGTCGTATCTGATTCTGTGCATATAATTTTCAGTTATGACATTCCAATCAATGTCTTGGTTATATATGCAATGTTTCTAATTATGTCCTGTTACAAGGAGGACAGATTCCTATTGAACTTATGCAAATAATTATATTGCCATGGAAATAAGAATACTCAATAAGAGTTTTCAAATTCTGGAGAGAGGACTTCCCTGATGGCAGAGTGGTTAAGAATCTGCCCGCCAATGCACGAGACAGGGTTCGAGCCCTGGTCTGGGAAGATCCCTCATGCCATGGAGCAACCAAGCCCATGCACCACAACTACTGAGCCTGTGCTCTAGAGCCTGTGAGCCACAGCTACTGAAGCCCATGCACCTAGAGCCCATGCTCCGCAACAAGAGAAGCCACTGCAATGAGAAGCCCATGCACCGCAATGAAGAGTAGCCCCCGCTCGCCGCAACCAGAGAAAGCCTGCGCGCAGCAATGAAGACCCAGTGCAGCCAAAAATAAATAATATAAATTAAAAAAAAAATTCTGGAGAGATCAGCTAGGGAGAAAATATGTTTCATTTCTGTTTACAAAAGTACAATATACTAGTTGTCATGAGTATAGCTAACTAAAGAGAAAAGAGAAAGGGGTTCCTTGAACCCAGCAGCAATATTCCAAACAAAAGCTACAATCATCCTTCATCAGTTCATTCAGTGCCATATAATTCATTCTCGTTCTTCTTGATCTTGGGTTAGCAGTTTAATGAACCCATTAGTTTCTCCACTGGAGTTCTGAAAATCCTAAGTCCACTGGTATGGTCTCAAAATTATTTAAGTAATGCCATCAGAAGCCTGTGCCCCAGATTACCTGGCACAGTCCTTTCTGGGGCTCTGAGACTGTTAAATTTTCAGGAATTTTGTGAGTGGGTTGACGTCACATTGGTAGCTTGAAATTGGCTACGGTGGGTGTATTTACACCATAGAAATCAGTAAATTAAGGATCCCCCCCTTCCAGAGCTGGTAGTTAAACATGTACCAGCACAACACCGGGCACCTCCAACTCAGCATATCTCAAACTGAACTCCTTATCTCCCCCCATAAAACCCACTCCTTACCCTATATTCCCAATCTTTATGTGAATGATGTCACCACAGATCCAGTTGTCAAGCAAGAAATCTTTGGCATTGTCCATGACTCATTTTTTCCCCATCACTCACCACATTAGTCACTGAGACTTGTCAGCTCTCCCTCAGAAATATTTTCCTGAACTAATCCTCTCTGTCACTATCTTAATTCAAGCTCCTATCATTTTTTGCCTGCACAATTGCAATAACCTCCTGAGTGATCTGCCTGCCTCCAGTACATCTGGGCACTATTTCCCATGCAGTCTTCCTGAAGTACCTCAGTGCAATCCCATCACTTGTCAACATAAAGACTGCAGCTGGGTCTCCTTTACCTGTGGGAGAATGTCCAAGATTGTCAGCATCACCCACAAAAGGCTTCATAATCTGGCCTCAGGTCTTCTTCAGCTTCATATTCCCCACCCCTCCTTACTGTATACCCCATGATCTGGTATGAATTGCTTCTTGTTCCCCAAATGTGGCCTATTCTTTCAAAACTTTAAGCCTTGGCCCATGGTATTCCTTCTGCCTGAAATCCTCTCTACCACTCAGAGCCTGGGAAATTTCCCCTCTTCTTTGACGACCCAGCTCAGAGTTAATATTCTCTGTGAACTCCCCAAGGAAAGTTAGTCTCCTCCCTCCTCCACACACAGAGTCTGTTTGTTCCTCTAATATAGAACTAAGCACCGTTTTGTAGCTATCCATTTTATAGGTCTGGTTCCCCCCACTAGACTGTGTCTTACCCCAGAGCCTAGCACAGCACTTACAACCTAGTGAGAGCTCACAAAATGTTGTTGAAAGAAGAGATGGGAGGATGAATGAATGGAGTTGATTCCTAGCTCTAATTATTGGGCTGTTTCCTGGTTTATTGTATAGAAGCCCATACCTTTAAGCCCCATTCAGGTGCTCCCAGCTCCTTAGTCCTACCTTGGTGCCCTGTCTGGCACCTTAGTCTTTGCTAGAATAGTGCTTCATCTGGCTCTTGCCAGACCTTTTGACATCTGGCATCCTGCTCTGGAAGCCCAAGCCCCATGGCAGAGCCTCTGTCACTGGCTGCCAGAAACTCTGGCTGCCAACCACCTGCCTATCTGGGCTTCGTCCTAGTGTCTGCTGTATCCTGGTTACCCTGATGCTTGCTCTACCTGCCTGTCTAAATAGCTGACTGGGGACTCTGCTGCTGCTTCTGAGATCTTCTGCTTTACCTGGTCTACTTTCAGAGTCCTGGCCCTCCCTGTTTTGCTTCCCCTGCCATCAAAGGAGTTCCATTTCTATCACTGTCCAACTAGAAGATTAGGTAAAGTGTACTGATTAAATTCATGGGCTCTAGACTCTAACTGCCTAGATTCAAATGTCACCTCTTCCACTTACAGCCAGCTGTGTGATCTTGAGGCAAGTCACTTCATCTCTTTGAACCACAGTTTCCTCATCTACAACATGGACATAATAATGATACCTACATCATAAGGCCAATGTGAGATGTAAATAAGATAATGTGCTTAACACAGTACCTGGCACATAGCACGTACTCAATAACTATTTGCTATCATTCTTTTTTTTTTTTTTTTTTCTGAACGCGGGCCTCTCACTGTTGTGGCCTCTCCCGTTGCGGAGCACAGGCTCCGGACGCGCAGGCTCAGCGGCCATGGCTCACAGGCCTAGCCTCCGCTACCGCGGCATGTGGAATCTTCCCGGACCGGGGCACAAACCCGTGTCCCCTGCATCGGCAGGCAGACTCTCAACCACTGCGCCACCAGGGAAGCCCCTGCTGTCATTCTTATTTTTATGTTCCCAGTATCTAGGACAGAGTTGGCATTCAACAAGTGTGTGTTGAGAAGGGAGGAGGAAAAGGAGTAACAATCAGTGGTTATTCAAGCTTTCCTGATCAAAGTCTGCTCCATCTGCAAATTCCACTCCCACCTCAGGATGTAAATACCTTGTGGCCATTTGGTTCTGTCACTCAGCTATTTCTGAAATCGCACCTCCTCTAGGAATCCCTTACAATTAAGAGCCAATAGCTTTGCTTGTCCCAATCTACCTAGATCTAAAACTCTCACAACTGCCCACCCCCACTTTCATCACCATTACATGCATTTATCCTGATTCCTTAGCCACAAACGGCACTGATCCCCAGATGTGTCACTGGCATGAACATCTCTGGACTCCACATTTTACCACATTAGCCCACTTCTCCCCTTCCATCTCCATGTGTTAGTGTTTTCTGCATTTTCGGTGTCATTCACTCCTTGTTGCCTTCGATGGTCAGGGCAAGGACTGTGTGCAAACTAATGAGGATAGACAGAGCTTTGGACAGAGGAACGCTTCCGAATTGTTTTTTGATGAAGATGAAGGAGAGAAGGTGGAAGCAGAAGCTGAGAAAGGGACAGTATTTGTGTCCCCACTTACTCTTCACCTCAGCAGGGGCAGAAAGCATGCTGCCTCTTTCTTGTTCATTGGCTACATTCCTCTCAGAGGCCAGAGGGGCAAGCCTGGACAATGCAAATGAGCTGTGTGGATGGGACTTAGCCAAGGGGCCTCCAAAGGGAGAGCAGCGGGGCTGCCGAGGAGGGAACAGAAAAGGAAGGTGCCTTACATATTTCTCAGCACCTTCTTTTCCCCAAGCAACAAACTACTCTCTTCTCCCAGAGACACAATACCAAAGTGCATAAGCTCCCTCTGAATAGATGCCCGAGTCTGAGGGCACTTTGCAGACTGAGTGGTCCCTGAGTCTCTAGCCTTTGGTATGATACTCAGACTCCAGGGAATTTGTTGTGCACCCACTCTGCACAAAGCCCTATACAGGCAGTGTTAAACCTAGGCAAACTGAAGCTTTCAAAAACAGGCTTTAGCTGTGGCATAAGAGACAGAGAGAAGTGGTGATGAGCGTGTGAGCATGAAAGAGCAACTGAGCCTACACGTGCCCAAAGGGGACAAATTCAGCCAGTTCCTTGCCAACTTCCTACTATACATCTGCTGGCGCCACTTCACCCTATCCGGGAAAGCATGCTGTGAGGACACTTGCCCAGGTGAAACTCCATTCATTCACTTATTTAAATGGACTGGGTCGAGGACAGCTTCTAAGTTCAGTTTCAGCCCCCTACTTGTTTTGTTCACAGCCCCCCGCCCCCAACCGCCCACTTCCCTCTCCACACCATTAACGACTCCAAGTCTGTTTCCCCTTTAGGGCCGTAGTCCCCAGCACAGCTGTCATATGTGTCTGATGCAGATGCCCAAGAGACCCACAGAAATGTTTGAAAACTTCCAACCCTAATCGCGCCTCCCCTTGAGTCCTCCCTCTGCGAGGCCAGCCGCTGAAGCGGGGCTGCTTGACCTTTGCTAGGAACTCAGAGCTGCCTGGGGTTTGGAATTGAACTGGAAACAGAGGCAGAAGCCAGCCCCCATCACCCCATCATCATTTCTCACGAGAAAGAGAAAGCTCAAAGAACAGTGACGGGTTAAGCTCCTTATAAGGAAACGAACCTTCCCGTTCCTGCGCGGAAATTGTTTTTTGCTTCTGTATGTTTCAAGTACACTGTAAAAACCACACTTGATAGGATTCACAAAAACCATTCCCCCGAAGGTGGGGGAACACCTAGGAGCCAAGAGAGATAAGACGGGCGGGGCGGGTATAAAGAAGGAGCGCCAGCGAAGAATTTAAGGGATGAGTCATCAAAAAGAAGCTGGGAAAGAGAGCGGAACAAGTAATCTAAGCTGGGAAGGAGGCGAGCATTCATTAGGCACAGACCGTGTCAATCACGTCTGCTCCACAAATGACCTGAGAGCCTCCCAGGCTTCTCAGACCGGAAAAAGGGTCTCAGTGGGCGGTCGTAAGGCTTTGAAATCGGAAAAGACAGAGCGCGAGCAGCAGTCGGAGGAGTCTGATACATCGCAGGCAGGCTGCTTGGGAAGATGGCGTTTGCCATCAAGGTCGCATGGCCACTTTAGGGGACTAAGCGAAATACTAGTGAGAATGATAGGAACAGCCAGCTAAGGATTCAGATTTTCAGGAGCAGTCTCGAATCCAAATATTTTTTTGCCAGTTAAACTCATAAGCACACTTAGGTTTGTCAGAACATAGGTCCTAAAAAACATAAAAACGACATGGGAAGGGGTGGAGTTTCACCGGGGCTCTTCTCTCTCAGGGAGCAGGAAAGTGTGGGAGATCCCAGGGGTCAGGGTGACTGCACAACCAGAAGGCAGCTGGGTGCCTTCCAGAAGGCAAGGTGGGAGGCCGATTCTGCCCGGGACTGCCAGTCTCACCAGATCTATGTTAGGCTAAAGTCTAGGCAGCTTGATCTAACTTCTGGCTTCTCACCTGTTTTGCAAGGTTGCCCTGACACAAAAGGACTTTGTTGGGTTCCCTGTACATTGCACCAGGTAAGTTCACCTACAGTTAGACTTTAGCTGATCCAGGATAGGATAAGGAATGTTAGTTAACCCCTAAACCCATTTGTTTGTATGTTCTTTTATTAGTCTTCTTATCTGTTTCCTAGCAGATGTTACTTAAAAAAAGTTGGCAACCCAGTTGTAGCTAAACTACAGGATAAAAAGGGATTTGTTAACTTATTGGCCAGTCCCGTTAGGGGGCCTCCACTCATGCCGCCCTGTATTGTAGGGACCAGGGAAGAGCTGGGACATATAAAAGTAGTGATCTGAGAATGGAAGCATTCTAATCTAGCTGATTCCTTCCATTTGCACTTCAGCCATTTTCAGTCTCCCACCCACAATCCATAATCCAAACTGAGAGCTTCCCAGGATTCCCAGCACTCAGAGGAGCCTGCAAAAGCTGTGCCTGAGAAGATGAGGGCACAACAGAAAAGCAGCCTTCAGGGGTACCTGAGGATGCAGGCAGTGGCAGAGGGATTCACCTCTTCACTAGCTCAGTCTTGTCCTTACTCAGCTCCGGCCATCCCAATTCAAGCGAACCCCTCAGTCTACCCTCTACGATTACCCCATTGTGAGGCATCATCAGACCAATTCGGTTTTAGTTTTATCGATCGCTTTGAATCTATTCAGGAATGGGGTTTGAGGGCAAAAGGGGCTACCATGTGTTCTACTCTCTGAGGCACCCCCATTCTCCCTCCCCTAACCTTTTAGAAGGGCTGTAGGAAGCCTAAGTATAGCCTCCGGGAACAGATTTCTCTTGGAAGAGTTTGGGCTCAGTCATTCTAGAACAGTTATAACTCACACGGGAGGAAACAGAGGTGAACTCATGGGGGAACCAGACCTCTTTACTGTTCCTCCCTTGGCCGCCCTAGAGGCTGACAACAATGTCTCTTGGTCAGATCTGAAAGAGAGATCTTGTAGCATCTGTTACGGATATTCAAGCCATTGTGAGAAAGTGTGTGTGAGTGGGGGGTGGGTGGAGGAAGGGGGACACAGCAAACATAATCCTGTAGTACTTGGGTAAGCACACATCTCCAGGGGTACTCTGGGGGAAACTGGAGCTTTTATCATAGAGGAAAGGATGGCCATGAGGCCTGCCCGGAGCAGCATCTTCCCTTTCTCCCTCTTCTTTTCTGTTACCCAGACCCCAGAGTGACTCTACCCTACTGGAAGGAAGCTTGCCTCATCCTAGATACTGGGCGGCGGTCCAGTGCTCTCAACTTAGGAAGGAGGCTGCTATATTCCATCTCGGACACCAGGTGGCACCAAAGTATAACCATAAATCCAAAGAAACCGGCAGGAAATGGACCTTGGGAGTCCTTGAACTATTTTCCTCTCCCTCCCCGCTCCCCACGTGGAATTGAAAAATAAGAAGCCTTTCAGATATGGTGGATAACTCTCATTCAATAAAAACGCTTGAATCTTTAATCTTCCAGCTGAAGATTCCAAGGATTTAAATGCAGCCTCAGTCCTCACCCTTCCCGGAGACCTATTTCTCAGCGGCAGATAAGGAAAATGGGACGTTCCTGGAATCATTTCAGATGCCTCCACCCTCCAGAAGAGTTGTTTTTCTTCAAGGTGGTCAGCTGAGGAGTAGCAGACATCAAACCTCGGCGGCTCTGCTCAAATCCTGGGCCCCCTTCTGAAGGGCTGCGTGCTCTGTCATGGGCATGCTAGGAATGACCATGTCTAAACAAGTTGTGATGTGGCCAACCAGCCTCATGGCCTCTTACAGTCAAACAGGACTGCTTCCAGCCCCTCGGACACGCTCCATAAATCCCCATTCCCAGGCTCCTCCACCTGGAATTCTGTCCACTCTCAGCTGTTTCTATCTGTCAGATCCAAGCCACTTGTTGAGGTGCAGATAGAGCTCCATGAAGCCTTCCTTCATTGCCCCCAGTCTGAAGGGACCTCCACTTTTCTAAATTACCATAACAACTTGTGCCATTTGCCCTATTCTTCTACTTTATGTTATAGTTGTTTGTGAACATGTCTCCCCTACAAAATTATGAGCTCCCCAAGGGCAACGACCATATTTTATGTATCTTTTTTATACCCTGTACTGATGAACAGAGTAGGCACTCAATAAATAATGATAATAATATCTTACATTTGTATGGTGCTTACAGTTTACAAAGCACATTCACATCCATTTTCCCATTTAATCCTCACAACAACCCTGTGAGGTAGGTGTTATCATCCCTGTTTTACAGATGAGCAAACAGACTCAGAGAAGTTAAAGAACTTGCCCATGGTCATACAGCTGGGAAGAGGCGGAGAAGGGTCTGAATGCAGTTTTTCTGACCCTAAATTCAGTTCTTTCAACTTTCTCTACCTGAGCTGGTGGCTGGAAATTCCTTCCTGGAGACTGAGGTCATGGAACTCATCATGGGACCGGGGGAAAAGGGAGGGGAAGATCTAAAGGTCAAACTCCTTTCATCTCTGCTCCATTCTCTCCCCCTTCCCTTGTCTCCAAAGAGGATTTCGGAATGCAATCTTACTTTATTTAAGAATGTCCTGGTGTGAGATGTCCTTGTGGATAAGAAGAAACAATGTGGGGTGAAGATGGGACAGTAAAGGTGTATTCACAGCCGGTGACTAGTGGATCTTTGGAGGCCTGAAGGGAGGTCCCTGGCCTGTCCAGTAATTTAATTAACGACTTGGATCAGGACATTGATGGCATGCTGGTCAAATTTGTAAATGACGCTGGTTTCAGGAAGATCCCAAGAGGCCATAATGAACCAGGAAAATGAAATGTGAAGTTTCATAGTCTAGTTCATCAAAACCAAATGCTTCAGTGCAAGGGAGGAGAGACGTGACTCTGTGTGAAAAGGTTTCAGGTGATTGAGGTGCCTGCAGGCTCATTATTTTTGACATTAGCTGCCTGCAATGCTAATGAATTCAGGGCTAGGATGTGGGAGATTACAGTTGTGCTTTCTTCTCTGCTCATTAGACCACAGTGGAGGACCGTCTTTAGCCTTGGACACCGCACAAGGACAGGGGCATTAGCAACCTGGAGCGTGCACAAAAGACGGAGACCAGGAGTGTGAGGGGATTTTAGAATCATCGTCTATGAACCTGGAGAAGGGATCAAAGAGGGGATGTGGTGGATCCGGATCAAGTTTTCAAATATTGGATGCTTCATCATATATAAGAAGGAGTCATCTTGTTTTGCTCGATAAGAGGGACAAAAGGCATGTGCTCTGGGTAAACATATTTTGACTCAACCTAAGGAAGAACTTTATGATGGTTCAAGATGACCAAATGTTATGCAATGGTCGGCTTTGAAAGGACAAGATATTCCCATCACTGGAGGTATTTAAACAGAGAGAGGCAAGATAACTATTGGCAAAGAGGTTGCAGAGGGGATCAAGCATCAGATCATAAGGGTGAGGAATTAGGCAATCATTAAGTCAGCTTCTGACACTGTAATTTGGGGATTCAAGTCAGGGGTAGGGGTGGGGGCCAGAGGTGAAAATCGTTGTGGCCCTCAAAGTAGGTACCTCCCAACCATTTACTATCTCTGCTTCCAGCCTGCCCTGCACAGAGACTCCAGTAATATTTTTCTGAATACTTTATCATGAGACTTTCCAGCTCACGTATCATAGAATCCCAGTAACTCTAGAGGTCATCCGGCACAGTCCTTTATCAGATGCTTTTTTGCCTTTGAATCACCCACATGGAGTGATTGTCCAGTCACTGAATATCTCTGGTGATGGCGAGCTGCCTACCATTTGGGGTAGTCTATTCTAATTTCAGAGACTATTACTAATCATTAGAAAGTTCTTCCTAAACACAGCGAAATGCTTATATCAGGCTGTTGAGATTAGGAAATTTTTTATTTTCTGTTTTTGAAACTGTTGGTAATAAATTTTTAAAGGACTTCAAGAGGCTGGAATCATGAGCCAAAACTTTTATTATCATTTTTTTCATTATAAAAAGGAAAGAAAAAAGCCTCTTCCCTCTGTTGAACCAAAATCTGCTTTCCTGTAACTTCCACCCATTAGATCTCAGAGCCCTTGGAGTCATACACAGAATAAATCTACAGCTTCCTCTTCACCATGAGCCCAGTAATGATTTGCTGACAGTAGACAAATTTCTCTGGGGATTTGCTAGTCCCCTCACTATTCTCACCACTCTTTCTCTGGCTATACTTTTGTTGACATTTCCTTTGAAGTGTGATGCCTGCATTGAACGGAGGACCTCAGGTGTGGTCTGACCAGCGCAGAGTAGCACAAGATGATCACCTCCTTTATTCTGGATGTTATACTCTTATTAATACAGCCCAAGGTCACAGTACTTTTTGTAACAACCAAACCGTGCTTTTGACTCATGGATCATGATGAGTTTTCATTTATTCTAAAACCCTCTAAGCAACATCTCTCACTTCCTACGGTTGTACTGTTACATTTTGGAATTCAAATAGGTGACTTCATATTTGTCCCTGTAAACTTTGATTTTGCTATAGCGAGTCCAGCCTCATGACTGGTATATATCATACCAGCCTCTTGACAGCTCTACGAATTCTTATTCTGTCATCTCACATTTTGGCTCTCTCTCCCAGCTATGCGTAATTTTCAAATTTGATCTAGTGACATTAAAACAGAAAGAACCCTTTTGTGTGTGGTCGTTCAACTGGTTAAGAATCACTTAGAATCCCCACATTTCTTTATATTGTCTCAAGAGTATGGTGAGAGAACGTTTTATTGAACTCCAAATACATTGTAGGGGTAGCATTCTCCTCATCTGCCCATCGAGTCACCCTATCAAAGGAAATGAGCTTGAGTGGGGAATGATTTGTTTTCCCTGAATCCATGCAGGGGCTGAGTGATCTTCTCTTCCTTTTGTAAGTGCTCACCAATCCTCCTTTTAATAATTTGTTCTTGAATCTTGCCTTCAATCAATATTTAACTCGTTGATCTCAGTGACACGGCAGTGTGCATCCCTTTCACCCTCCATGGGGTTTTCAAAGACATCACCAGTTGTCCTGCAACTTGAGCTGCAGGTCATCATAATGCCCTGGGCTGTTATTGACCTAAACTATGAGATGGAGTTGCTCAGAGCAGCTAAAGGCTCTCTGGGACTAGACTGCCTTGAGGAGCCTCTCTCTGGGGCTCACTTTGTCCCTTTGACTTTGAAAATCCTTCTCTTTGCAGAAGAGAAGGAACACAGGGGTTGCCTAGGAGGTTTTGATTCCTCTCTGTAAAACTATTAACAAATGAAAAAGGGCGCCACATCACTCATCTGGTAACACCCAAACTCCTCAGCTGTTATGAAGACCTCCACAACCTGCCTTTCCAATCTGATTTCCCACCATTTAACTTGAACCCTCTACTTCGGTCAAGTCAGTTCCCTCACTGCTCCTCAAGCACATCTAGACCTTATCTCCATGCTCTGGCTGAGGACTTTCTCCCAATTTGGAATGCCCACTATTCCACCCATCCACCCAGATCTCATCATAGCCTTTCTTGCAATTTCTGTAACTCCTGTAACCTTTATCATACAATTGAAGTCACAGAGATTATGGATGTCACTCATATGATCATAGTTCAATTTTGTCTTCCTGACAGTATGCACACCGAAAGGGGTATGTTTTATCCCTCATGGTATATAAACCAGCACAGGGCCTGGCCTACAGTCCTGATAACCATCCTCACTTCCAACAGAGATTTTCCACAGTGACCAACCTCTGGCCCTTCACACACACACCACAAGTTCAGATCCCAAGATAGCTGTGTCCAGCTCCTCAAATGACTAATATAGAAACTAGATAAATCTAAGGATGCAGGCTGGACCTGGTCTAGGCACTAATGATTTTTGCAGTGTGAAATCAAATATAACTATACCTTCGGCCCTTTAAACAAGAACCTGGGCTTTTTTAGCTGGGCTCAGGGCTGGCGGTCAACAAGGGGGCCAAGAACACTCAAGGCACCCCCGGACAGCACTGACTGTCAATTAGACTGAAACCCTGCCTGCCTTGGAGGTCACTCAGACCTTTTGAAGGTGCGAAGACCAACTGTAATCTCTCACTGATGGGTCCCAAATAGGATTGGAGCTGGGTTTGCTATGGCACCTTGAGTTCTTAGAGGAGAAGCAATGTCTAAATCTTCCCAACTAGAAAGCCTCCTAATTTGGAGGTACACACACACCCCCCAGAAGAGGAGGCCCAATTTGGTAATACCTGACATGGAGCAATGAAAGGATCATGACAACAAAGACTCTGAATTGATCTAAAATGGTCACGTAACCCAGCCCTCTCTGCCTTCAGGAAAGTGAGCACCATTGCTTCCCTTAGTCATTCACTCAATTTGGCAACTATTATTGAGGACTTACTACATGCCGTGATCAGCTCCTATCTACAGCAAAGTTTTGCCTTGTGTCTAACAATCTTTTCCCCTCTATCTGTCTCAGAAGAAATGGAGAAGAGATCACCATCTCTGTCCTGATTTAGGAGTTACATTTTTGAAGCACACTTGTCATATAGTAGGTGCTCTACAATTATTGAATGTTACTTCATCAGCTTCTTCCTTTCTAAATTAAAAAAACAAACAAACCCTAGTCCTTTGGCACATTGTTTTTGCTCTTCTCCAGACCCTCTGCAGCTTTTCCACATATACTGAAAATGTGTTGACCAAAGGCAGACCCACGACTGTCTTCAAAGGCCTAACAAATACTAGGTAGAGTGGAGAAAGTTGAGGACCATGAGAAAGGTCATATGTTACTGGACTGCATTCTAGATCTGTTTCTAACACTGTGACATTGTGCTTTTCTGAGCCCATTTACCCAGTTATAAAATAAGTGGGTTGGACTACATGACTCTGAGGTTACTTCTAATTCTAAAAATTCGGACTCTGATTACTTCCCAGTGACTCCATCCTAAATTTTTGTTATGATATGCTAGTATTTGAGTTAGTTTTGGAAAGAAGGAAGGAAGGGAGGGAGGGAGAGAGGAAGAGAAAGAAGAGGGTGGGAGGGAGCAGGGAGGGAAGAGAAAACCAGTTCTACACTACGGACTCAGACTCATTCAACTCATGACCCACCCTGCCAGCCTCTCCCCAGTTCTTTTTTCTTTTTTAACTAACCTGGGTCAAGTCAATCATTGCCCATCTCTCTTGTCCCCACGTACCATATTAGTATATTAGTCCTCGATTTTGGTCTTTGTACTGCCTTGTGTTTGTGCCCTCTGAACATCATCCTGTTGTGTTGGTTCATCTCCCTCATTTTGTCAGGGTCACTTTGAAGAATTCTATTCCTGGTTTCTGAGGTGTCAGCAACCCCACCCAACTGTCACACTTGATGAACAGACTCCTGGTTCAGTCCTTCAAGTCACTGAGAATAATACGATACCATAATGCTAACTCTGTGGAGCCCATTGAATCTGTCCCCCAGGGTTGACAGGGAGCCACTGATCACCATCCTGGAGAGGAATGCTCCCAGAGCCCCAGTGACTTCTCCAATTCTAATTCATAGACCAGGAAACCAGTATCTCTGGGGAGGAGAGGGCCCCTGCTGTCAGTCACCCAAGGCCAGGGAGTCCACATATCTGATGCTGCACTGGATTCAGACACGAAAAAGAATTTCAGCACGTTAGAGGGCAGACCTCCTCCCAGCCCCCAGTCCAGGACGAGGGCAGGGTGGTGGCAGTGGTGGCAGTGACAGAGGCAGCAGCGGGTGGTGGCGGCGGCAGCAGAGTGGTGCAGTGAAGAAGGAAGTGTTTTTTTTGATGTTTCATTAGGAGGCCCGAGGTGCTGAGAGAAGGCTTCAGCTGCAGGAACCCAGAGCGTTGGTGGGGGGGGCAGGGGGGTGGGGACTGCAACCTGATTAAGATTGGAGAGGCCTTCGTGCAGGGGGCCGGTAGTGTGCTGCCCAGACTTGTATCAGCTTAAAGGCACGGGATGCAGAGGGAGGCGCCCTGCCGGGAGGTCTGTTGGGCAAGGCCTGTGCAAGGGAGGCAGGTTGGGAGTGCTAACTGGATTTTTTATTTTTATATCAAGACACTGTGTTTAAAATTTTTACAAAGGACAAACTCCGTGGGTTTCCGTTAGTGTTTTAAGAACTTTTCTTTAAAAAAAAAAAAAGCCAACAACAACAAAAAACACCACCTTTTTGAAAGAGAAATGACAGACACAAAAGAGACTCTGTAAAGAAAATGGGGCGAATTTCTGATAGCATTACCCCAAGGGCAGAGGCAGAACCCAGATTGTACCCGGGGCACCGATAATCACATGGCCTCCACAAAACCTCCTTCACCAAATCTGCAGTCCCCTGCCTGGTATATCTAGGCCAATGCTCCTGGCCTCTGGGGGACGCAGGTCACCCTGTGGTCTCTGCGGCCCTCCACAGAGATACAGAGGTGGCTGGCAAGTTGCCCCCTAAGGCCCTCCAACCCCATCCAATGAGAGCCCCTTCCTCCTTCTCCCCATGGTTTTGCTGGAAACTGTTTCTTTCTTGGGGGCCATGTTCCTTGGTCGGATTGTGTGAGCACTGGGAGTTCCAGAGCCAGAGAGACCTGGGCCTGAAGCCCTCCCTTCCGGAGCTTCTTTGCACCCATCGGTTGGAGAAGCATTTGTTCCAAATTTTTTTTTAAAAAATCAACAAAAACAAGACCCAGAAAAAAGACCAAGTCTGGGGGAGAAAGAGCTACTCTGCTCTTTAAAGCTCCCAAGTCTGGAGTTGGTCGGTGGTGCAGTTCCAAGAGAGGTGGAAGGCGAGCACCAAGGGGGTGTCCAGCTGGTGCTTCAGGCTCCCCAGTAGTGTCTGTGGTCAGGCTCGGGGAGCCGGCTTCAGCTGCTGTTCCACGGGTCCTCAGTTCCCCAAGGACTCGTTTGCGTCCCCATTTGAAGGGTTTGTTCAGGTTTACTTCCTTATTTGTGTTGTTGCACATGCGGGTGCATGCCCACATCTGTCTATGTTTGTGCAGGTGGGTCTGCTGTCGGGTGTGGGTGCGTGCGTATACATATATGTCTGTGTGTGTGTGTGTGTGTGTGTGTGTGTGTGTGTGTGTTCGTGGATCCGGGAGGGACAGAGCCGGGATATATGCTGTGCTCTGGGCTGCAGCTATACCCGGGTGGTGGAGTGTGAGTGGGGCAGCCCGGTACTGTTGAACCCTGCAGCAAAGGTGTTATAGGGGTGCAACGTCTGCAGCCCCACCAGGGAGTTGGGGATCATAGTGATAGTGTTGGGGGTCATGAGTGGGATGTCATCAGGGGAGCGCCGCAGGGTCAGCGTGTAGTCGGGCAGTGCAGTGAGGCGCAGGGTGTCATGGGGGGGACCCGCCTCACACTCGTGGTGGGTGGGGCCCAGCTGCAGTGCTGCCAGCTCCTCCTCGGGAGCAGCTCCCAATTCAGGAGCCCCGGCTCCCCTCTGAGGGCTGGGCTGCCGCAGGGGCTCCTGACGCCGCTTGTCCTTCCGATAGTAGAGGGCGGCGAAGGCCAGGACATTAAGGAAGAGGAGGGAGGCCCCCACGGCAATGGTGACGCTTAATTCAGTGGAGTAGTCACGAGGGTTCTCCACCAGGAGCGGCCCTGCGTCCTGGTCCCCGTTCCAGGACCCTTGGGCGTTCTCGTTGCTGTAGGCGGGGGAGATGGCTGGCCGTTTGGTGCTCCAGGTCTTGCCATTGGGCCTGCGGGTGATGTGGGAGCTGTGGGTGGTATCCGGGGGCGGCACTTTGGTGGTCGTGGACGTGTAGTGGAACATGTCATGCAGGTTGTATAGGTGGGGCACCAGGTGCTTCCAAAATGCCACCTTAGTGGCACGGTAATGATCGCGGACCCTTGGCTTCAGGCCGATGTGAAGGTAGAGCTGGTCTCGGGGATTGTATTTGGACCAGGCCACTTCCTCAAAGCGGTTGGCCTTGGTGTGAATGAACTTGGTGTCCTGGGGGACCGGCTTGTTGGGATCCCTGAAATACCACATGGAAATCTGGGGTCACCACTCTACCTAGACGAGGAAAGGGTCCAGGATTCTTCCTCTCACACCCAGCCCTAAACCCCTTTCCCAGTCCAAAATGTCCCACCATTTCCATCTTTTTCAGGGTCCTTCCCTCTGTCCATACCCCTCTTTGTCCCCAGGCCTTGAACTCCTATTGCCCGTGGCATCATGGAAACCATTTCATCCTTCCCGACGCCCATCCTGTGAGATCAACCTATAGGACGCTTCTTCTTCTCACAAGCTACAGGGCACCCATCAATCTTTTCAGCTGCCTAATTTTTCTCAGAGCCCTTTAAAAGCTCTTTCTGAACGTACTTTAGTCCCACTTCACATGGCCTCCGACCATCTAACCTTGAATCCCATAGTTCTGCCAGTAACTCTCACTCCTGCTCAATCTTAATGCTGAGTTCTGAGCCTCAAGAAAAACTTTTAAGGGAAGGAAATGGCATGAAAGACTAGAAAGGGGGACGTAGGAAGAGGGATGAAGGGGTTACAAATCAAGATTTGGGGACTGTCTTAGGAAGGGAGATGAGGGAAGAGGTTTGGGTAGAGGAGCAGAGGGGAGGGCACGCTGGGGTCCCAAAGAAGAACCCCCCCAATTTCTCCTTACCCGGTCTTGGCAAAATTGGTCCAGTAGGTCATGACGACAGCACTGAGCATAACGTCATTCTTGGAGAAGTTGCAGGGGAAAAGGTCAGTGGGGCCTACCATAGGGACACCGAAAACGTAGGGTACTTCATCCCCATGAGCTGCGTCTGACCAAGCAGGCTTCATGAGGCTCTGGCAGTGATGGTAGAAGGCGTAGAAGTAGGTAGGCGAGCCATAGCGGGCGTGCAGATCAGCTGTCACCACTGAGGGCTCCACCCACTGGTGGTCAGTGAAGAGCGCCACCAGTGTTTTACGGCGGGTCTCAGGATTGTCACGGTCTGCCCAGTCTGTGTACATGAACTTGATGGTCTCCCGCAGGGTGTCCTTACCCTCAGGATAGCCATACAGATTGTCCACAAAGTTGGAGACTGAGTAGTCAAAGTCAGTGCCAGAGACACCATCCTCAGGGTCCACCACCCCTTCCACAAACTTGAGCCCCTCGCCCTGGTTGACACCTAGCATGATGTCATAGTTGAGGAACTCGCCCTGTTCCATGAGAATCTCCGGGTCATCAGGAATGACATCACCGTCAATCACGGGGCCAAAGGCCACATGGTAGCGGGCAGGCTGGATGTCCTGCTCTACCAGCTCCTTGGCACTCTTTTGCCGAAGACAGTCCACCATGTCGACGGTGTCTAGCACATTACAGCCTACCTTGTCTGCCAGCAGGCTGGTGTACTTCACTGGTTGGTAGTTCACAGCCCAGCTGGACAGAGCAGAACCACTTTGGATGATGGCCCTCTGGAAAAGCCCTGTAGAAAATAAGCAGCACCAGGTCAGATCTGTCATGTCTCTCACAGCCTAAGCCTCCCTTGTTTGTCCCTGAGGGACAGATTGAACACCTCCTCATTCCTTTGTTACTGAGGCTGCCCTCTGGGTTGAATGGACTGCAAGGGACGAGTAACCCTTTCGGCTGGAACGATGGGCTAGGACGAGAGGAGGGATTGTTGGGCTCCTTTCC
Source organism: Mesoplodon mirus (assembly GCF_964341445.2). Lineage (NCBI taxonomy): Eukaryota > Metazoa > Chordata > Mammalia > Artiodactyla > Ziphiidae > Mesoplodon > Mesoplodon mirus. Next base: position 59,974,333 of record NC_138981.1, on the reverse strand, counting down.
TGACTGGTCCCCTGCCTGCTTCTTGCTTCCTTGTTCTGGGTGATGGTTGGTAACTTGGGGGTTAAGGAAACGCCAGGAAGAATTAACCCCTTGGGTCCCAGACATCAGCTTCCTTATGCTCCCTCTCTTTATCTCTCCTTGTCTTCCCCTCTTGCTTCCTGCCCAGCTGGGCCCAGCTCTGTGCCAGCACACCACCAGGGAGCTGGCGCTTCCACCACAAAGGGGTCTTTTTCATGAGAGATGAGAAATGCAGGCAGGAGAGAGCCTCACGTTCTGGGAGTTTAGGGAAAGATTCCCGAGGGCAAAGGCCCTATGGTCTGAAAGTCTCCAGGGAACGTGCCCTCCCAGGCTGTAACCTCCACAGACACTTTCCTTTTCCTGAAGCTACTGATGCCTCAGATCCAGATTTCCCCCTAGGTGAGAGGGAACCAGTCCCCCAAACTCAAAAAGTAGGTGATTCTTCCCCGCTAGGGAAAAAAGGTATCATTCTCTCTCTGGCCCCAACGTTCCCAAGTAAGGGAGAACCTGGCCCTCAGGTGCACAGTTCTGTTCCTCTAAGAGAAAGGGAGTTTACGGGACTTCCCTGGTGGTCCAGTGGTTAAGACTCCATGCTCCCAATGCAGGGGCCACGGGTTCGATCCCTGGTCAGGGAACTAAGATCCTGCATGCCGCATGGTGCGGCCGAAAAAGAGAGAGAGAGAGAGAGAGAGAGAGAGAGAGAGAGAGAGAGAGAGAGAGAGAAAGGGAGTTTGCACGGGTGAAAAAGAGAGGGAGAGAAATATAGATGAGTACTTAAGTGAGTCTCACTTTTTGAAAGATTATTCTCCATTAATCAGTTACAGAAAAACAGAGAGAATAAATCTTTTTTTTTTTTTAGATTTAAAAAAAATGTCTTTATTGAATTTGTTACAATATTGCTTCTGTTTTCTGTTTTGGTTTTTTGGCCACGAGTCATGTGGGATCTTAGCTCCTGGACCAGGGATCGAACCCGCACCCCCTACACTGGAAGGCAAAGTCTTAACCTCTGGAACACCGAGGAAGTCCCAAGAGGATAAATCTTTAAAGCAGCCAGGTCTCCAGGGACACAGGCCCCCTATGAGACAGAGAATAGCAGCACACCAAGAAAGGCCTTCTCCTCCCAGGGAAATAGTCCCTAATCAGAGGAGGCACCGTTCCTCTTTCCAAACAGAGGCACCCTCACAACTAGTCACTTCACCCTCCTTGGTGGAAAAAAGGAATTCCTGTTCCTGTACTGTCACCTAGGAACATATTCTAAAGGAGGGATGTACATCCGACATTCCCTACATCCCAACTTAGTCTTCCCTCACGGAGTCCCTGGAGGGATAGAGACAGAATTTCTAGGTCAGAGAAGGTGATTTTTCTCCTTCAGAAAGACAGGCCTTCTTCAAAGAGAGACTGCAAGTCTTTCTGTTAGAATATCACTAACTCATAAGGTTGATTTCAGTAAAAAATCCGTGTCCTCTCTTACGGCCTTCCTTATCTTGGCGAAGGACACTTATTTTGGGAAGATCTCTTCTTTGTGAGAAGCTCATCTTTGCCTCTCAGAGGTAGAAAGGGCTTTTATAGTCCAGAGGTGAAGAGGATGAAGAGAACACTTCCTGCTGAGCAAAAAAAAAAGGCCCTATTTGGCCCCCTTGGAAGGGTCACTGGCAGGGGGACCCACAGCAAGGAGAGAGGTTTCCCTTCGGGCTAAAAATGAAAGTCTCCCTTAGAGGGGGTTGTACAGCCCGGGGGGCGGGAGAGGTCTGGTCTGGAGTCTGATAAGAGCTCGCCATCCCTCAGGCAAAGCCCACCCGCAGGTTTGTAATCCTCACTTCGGTCCCATCGCCCTCCCCACCCCCCACCCCGTCAAGGGCAGTTCCCATCTTGCACAGATTTGTTCTTCAGCGTGAAAGGCAGAGAATGTTTCTTACACCTAACATCTAATTTCCTCTCTAGAGCTCTACCCGAAGTCATGTGTCTTTCCCACACGGAAAGACTTCCCCCCACCCAAAAAGAGCCGCTGTCCTTCAGAGAGAGACGTTCTACTCCCACGTTCCTCAATAAGACTCCCACATCAGGAGAACATTCCTTTCTCAAGATGTAAATGGGATTCTCTCCTTCCCTCTCTCACAGTGGGAGAATTACATCCTCCCCTCGAGAAACATTTCCCTTCCACTTCTCCCCAAAGGGACACCGAGCTGGCAGGTGAGGGCTGCTGACCCCCCTGGATGCTCCTGGGACATGGAATTGGGCACCCTGGAGGGACTGGGGCTCAGGGTCGGTGGCCAGCACTTGTCTAGTTCCTGTTTCGTTCCAAGAGCTACTCACCCTCAGAGTGATGCGACAGCGTGAGGAGGCTGACACAGGACGCGCCAATGCCCGAGCCAAAGACGGTGATACGGCGGGGATCGCCACCGAAGAAGGCGATATTCTCGCTCACCCAGCGGAGGGCCTGGATTTGGTCGAGGAGCCCATAGTTGCCCTTGGCAGCCTGATCGCCAGTGCTCAGGAAACCTGGATTCAACAAAGGGCACGAGGACAGTGAAGGTGGAGGGATGGAGGATTTGGATGACGGTGACAGTAGGGGGCGTGAGGACGGAGGATGAGCATGCAGCGCAGCTCTTTCCACCCAGCTAGCATTAACCATTGCTCCTTTCTGCAAGGACCAGTGCCATCACTATAGGAAGGATCGGCTTCCTACCTCCCACCCATTCTCCAGTTTGGAAGGCGAGGTCTCCAAACCGTTCAAAAGGGATGTCTCCAGCTGGGAGACTTAAACTGCAGGAACTGCAAATGACCAGGGCCCAGCATCCTCTGCCCTGATGTACCAGCCGGGACATTACCCTAGCACGTGGCAAGATAGAGTGGAAAGAGCAGGGACCCTGGAGTCAGTTTGGTTTGAGTCTTGGCTCTACCACTTACTGGCCATGTAGCTTTAGGCAAGTTATTGAGAATCTCTGGGCTCTAGTTTCCTCTTCTGTAAAATGGGGATAAAATACTTCAAAGGGTTGTAACAAGGATAAAAGGAACATAAGCGTCTCGAATATGCTCAGCACATTACACATCTATAGTTACTTCTCTTTCCCCATCCTTCTGTCTCTGGAGGAAGTGAAGATCCCAAGAGGCTACAATTCCTAAGCCCTCCTTGCCCCTCCTGTCCAAGTTCGTCCATTTCCACTTCCTTCCAGGGTCTCGGATGCCCCCTTCTCTTCATTCCCACGGCAGGTCCTCACTTTCCCCTCCTCCAAGACCTAATGAATCGGAAACTCTGGGGATGGGGCCCAGCAATCCGTGTGTTTAACAAGCTCTCCAGGTAATTCTGATGCCTGCTAAAGTTGGAAAACCACTGGGTTAGACCATCTTTTTCGTCTAGTGGAGAAATGGGGAAGTCAGTGCAGAGCGGTTACCACAGAAACAGGTCTTCCTGCCCACCCACTGGGATTCGCTGCTGAGGAGACATGTCACCATGGAGACTACCTTCCCACCCACCTGCTGGGATTTGCTGCTGTGGAGACTTGTTGCCATGGCAACTACCTTCCCGCCCACCTGCTGGCTATCCCACAGAGATGTCCTATATTCCCCCCCACCCTGCTTCCATTTTAGTCTGATCTTGCTGCTTCATTTCTTCTCTTTTCCTTGATCCTTAGGCTCCTTGGAAGGCTCTATCTTCTCCTGTCCTAGGCTGTTAGAAAGGTTCTTTCCAAGTGGGTAGCTGTGGTGCTCCTACACATTGGAAACCTATACCTGGGTGAGTATTTTTTGACCCCACAGTTAAAAGCTCATTCGTAGCCCCTGGGATCAACTTTGTGGGAGGCCATGTTTGAGGAGGCTCCCTCAGCTCACAGAGAGTTCTCTGACGGTCCTGGTAGTCCACGGGCAGAAGCTGACCTTAAACAGACTCAAGCAGGCACAAGACCCCATCACTGTCTTTCTTGAGTCCTTTAGTTTCTAGTTTCTGTAAAAGAGCTCATTTCACCCTCTTCAAGTGTGTTATTAATTTACCTTTGGTGCAATTAAGTATGTAAAGTACTTAGTTATTCCTCCCAGGACCTAGTCACAAGCCCTCTTTAGCCCCAGGTTCCCGATGAGGAAATGAGAAGGAATTAGGGAAAGCCTGAATGAGGATGAACGGAGGAGCTCTTGTTCCTCTAGACAAGAGAACCAGCTTCTCCTTTGCCCGGCTCATTCACAAGCTGAAGTTGCTCCTGCAAGTCTTAAAGTATGCTGACCAAGATCCATCCCAGCTGTCCAAGCCTTGCGACCCTCCAGCAAAAATCACTATGTGTTTCTCTTAGCCTGCCTGTCCTCTCTCCCTCCTCTCTCCTTCCCCCGTTTTCTCTCTTCCTTTTCTCTTATTTTCGCAATAGCAGACTTGGCTTCAGTCTTTGCCAAGGTATCGTCCAGTGAAATGTGTCAAGTACGTCTGTCCTAACCAGCAGGAAGAGCCTGCATTTGGATGCAGTAGGTTTCTCCAACACGTACCAGTCTCCTGGGTTAGAAACAAAGGTCTGAAAGGGCTGGGTGGAGGATTTGACCATCACTCTCTGCTCCCTCAGATCCCACAAACCTCAGGATAAGAGGCACTGAAGCCTGTGGATGATGTCATGCCAACCATCCTACTACAAGCGTCCTGCTTGAAGTGCTCTATGCAACAGGCTCAGGCAGATGATACAGCAAACGTCGCCGACCACAAGCACACAAAAACCTGTCAGTCTGGGAGAGCGATCGCTCGCTACTACCTCCCCAGTAACTCAGTCACCCACAGAAACCATGTGAGAACGAGGGCTGAAACACCAAACTCCATAAACTGTTAGAGCAAATCTGAGCCAGTCTCCCTGGGCCCAAGTTTATACTGCAGTGCATGGTAAGCTGCTTGTCAACAGAAGACAGGGGAATCTGGCACATTGTATCAAAACCAGGTATCTGTGTCACCCAAGGCTTGACATTCACCAGGTTTTCAGTTTGCCTGAAGGGTACCTGAGCAAGAATGTAGGATTAAATTCTGAAACCCAGAATAAAACTCGGCAAGCCCCTACTTCCTCAGCCCCAGGGATACCCACATCCTGTATCCTGCTGGGCTCCCTTTCTTTTGTTGGTCTCAAGCCCAGTGGGGGCTTCTCCAATTATAGCTACCCCTCTGCCTTGGATGGGAATCCATGGAATAGCCTGTGACATTCTCCAAATACCTGAATCACCAAGATGTCTAAAGAAGCACCTTGGAGGAAACCGTCTGTTTGGGCTCAGGGCTCAGAGAAGCTGATGGGAGGGAGGGTGAATGAATGCAGATAATTGAGGTCCAAAACTGGCCACCTGTTCTGGGATGTTTCGGGAAACAAAACAACAAAGCCTCAGCTCTACAGCAAAATCCCCAAGATTCAGGGACAAACCCGTGCTCTAAATCTGGCGCCAAGAGACGAAAACATCTTGAACGTACCCAGAATCCAATCAGCGGCTTATTGATTACATTTGTGTTCCAGAGCAGGCACTAAAGGGTACACAGGAAGTGGTGGGGAACTTCTGGCCAAATCTCAGTTTATGGCTCCTTCTGAGGTTTGGGTAATATTAGTTTGATCATTAACTATTTAAGCCCAAAGAATAAAACTCCTACCCCGAGATGTGCTGTTCTGGTTATCCAAACGAGAGGAGGTTATAAGGTGGCGGTGGGGGGGTCTTTTAACCTGAATTTCGTGGATAAGTTTCAGTGGGATCCATTAAATAAGTTCTGTAAGTGTGTGTGTGTGTGTGTGTGTGTGTGTGTGTGTGTGCGCACGCGCGCGCATGCGCACACATGCATCTTTGGGGGGAAGAGTCCATAGTTTTCATCAGAATTTCAAAGGGGTCCAAGACTCCCCAAAAGGTTAAGAACTTCTAATACACAAGCTTAAGGATTAGAGCAATTGAAGGGTTGTGAAGTAATCAGCAAACCAGGATATCATAGGGAGCGCTCGCCAGCAATAATAGCCTTCCGTGCAGCCCACAGCTCCCAACTGACACTTCAAATCCCGAGTCTCTCCTCTGTCTCCTTTCTGCCTCCTTTCTGTGTGTCACTCTTATCCTCTTTTCTCTTTCCCGTCCTTTCCTTCTCTTCCTTATTTTCTCCTCTCTTTTCCCCCGATGCTCCACTCTCTCTTTTGTTTCATTCCTACCTGGTCCGATCATCTGGAACTGAAGCATATTCTTAGTATTCTCCGTGCTTTCCATTGATCCTTAGAGACTGGAGCTTTGTCTTGATAATTTTTAAAAGCAACTGAGTTGAATATTTCCTGTCACTCTCATTTAGAAAATAAAGTAACACAGTTACTTCTGGCCTTCAACTACCATGCACTTGTGCCTGTGTCTCTGTGTGTGATTACGTTTGTATACGCATTACTCTTCAGGAGCTATGCAGCCCAAGCATGTGGGTTTGCAGCCAGCTTCATGGTACCATTTTTACTATCAGAGACTCAGATCCCCTTTCTCAACAGGACAGAAAAGCTTACAGAACAGGGCCTTGCCACGATGTCTGTGGCAACTCAGAGAGACAGAGGAGCAGTGGCAGAACCATGAAACCCAAAGCCCACTAGACTGCGGAGAGGCCAGGGAGACGCCCTGCATATGTCACACCCAGCATCCAGGTGCCGCTGAAGGGAGCGCAGGCTCCACTTTTTTCAGGGAATGTCATTTCTCTCGTCTGAACCCCCAAAAGGTGTCTTGCTATCCCACATAGTATTAAGGGGAAGTCAAGACAAGATTGCCTTTCTGTGTACGTAGATGCACCCAGAAGTGAAACGCAGCTCTGGGGCCTCTGGGATGCCAACGACCAAAGCCACACACTCAAAAGCAAATTAAAATAGGGTCCTGTCAGCCAACAAGCCCTGGAGTAAGCCGTGCCTAATTGCTCGTTCAGCACCCAGGCCTGCAGACCTGAGAAACAGCCCAGACACCCACTGGGGCTCAGGACCCCAGCCCTCCGGGCAGGAAGTTGGCTTCTTTGTGCCACTCCAGGGCTATGGGGCCGCGTGTGCCCTCAGAGGCCTGGGTGAGCATCCGAAAGGGAGCGAGGCCGTGTGTGCTTGGTCGCCCTTTCTGAGGCACTTGTTTGCCTCAAGACCTTGGCCACAGTTAGGCATTAACAGTTACCAAAGAAGGCACAGGGTAGAGGGGCAGCCTAGATCACCAAAATAAGCGTGTGGGTGACAGAGTATGTGTGGGGAAGGGCATATGGGTGTGTATGTATCAGGAGGTGTTTGGGAAGTAAGTGTGTGTGTGTGGGAGGGAGATGGTGTAATGGGTGGGAGTGTATGGGGATGTATGTGTGGAGAGAGTAGAATAAATGTGCAAAGTATGTATGTGGGATACGTAAGTGTGGGGTGTGCATGAGTGTGTATACGTGTATGGATATGGATGACCAGGTGTGGGGATATGGATGCGTGTATATTCGTGGGGTAGGAATATGTAATACGTATGTATTGGACATATGTATGCCAGATGTGTATAGGAAGAGTGTGTGTGTGTGTGTGTGTGTGTGCGTGTGTATGTGATATGGGTACGTGTATCGGGGCCTGTGGGTGTGTGTATAAGGGGGGATGTGTAAGCATAGTGCATGGGATGTGTATGTAGATGTGGAAGCAGGGATATGAGGGGTATGTGCGTAGTATCTGCGTACTGTGGGCTGGGGAGGTGTGGACGTGCAGGCATGGCTCCCGCATGTGTAGGGAGGGGAACGCTGGTTCGTGTTTGTGTAGGGAAGGTGAGGGACATACGTATGTGTGTGGCTGTTGGAGGAGAGGTGGATGTGGGGTGTGTAGGGGGACGTGGATCTGTCCGTGTATGTGTGGAAGGAATATCTGTGTACATTCAAGGTATATATATGTGGGGTTTGGGCGCGGATGTGGACGTGCAGGGTGTGGGTCTTTGTGTAGAGTGTATTATGGGGGTAGAGGAAAGCGTGAGTGTGGGGGCACGTGTGGTGTATGTGGGCACAGATGTGGATACAGTGATGCGGAGGGAGAGATACATGGGAACGTGTGTGTGTGTACGCGTCCATGGAAGGTGAGAGAGATCTGTGTAGGTGTGCGGTGTGGATGTGGAGTGTAGAGAGGCATCTGGGTATGTGGATACGTGCATCAGGGAGACTATACGTGTGCAGTGTGTATGGAGTGGTGGGGGAATGTGCATATATGTGAGGGGGTCTGTAGATGTAGATGTAGGGGTCTGTATGTGTGTGGGTATGTATGTGTGCTTGGGGGGGGTGAGCGAGAAATGGATGCACGCTGGTGGATGTGGGCAGCGTGGAAGGTGGACATGTGAGGGTACGTGGGTGTATGGATATGTGACTGGCTAGAAGGAGTATCTGTGCATGTGTGGGGTGTTTAGGGATGTGGGGTGGGTGGGTAGGGATGAGGATAGGACACCAGAAAATGAATTGACTCTACAAAACTCAGCCAGGCAAAAGTCTGGAACCAGAGACCTGGCTGGAGACCTAAGAGAAGGTGTGAAGTTTGAATTGAATTTCCAGTGGCATCTCAACATTCCAGGAACGGGCCTAGGGGTGCCGTGGGGAAGCCCCGGGCAGTTGGGTAGGGGCTATGGGATAACAACGTCATGGCCATGGTCGTTAGCACCAGCTAGAGAACCAAGGCGGCCTGTTTTCAGCTCCTCAGCTTTCTTTCCTCCCTCCTTGAGAACCCAGGCTTCCTTCTAGGCACCCAGCAGGGAACCATACCTAGCACTCCAACCCGATAGTTGAGGGTGATGACGATGACGTTGCCATAACTGGCCAGGACGCTGCCGTCAATCATGTTGCCTGTCCCTTCCATGTAAGAGCCTCCATGGATGTAGACCATGACAGGCTTAGCGCCACTGTCCCGGATGTCTGCAAGGAGAAGGGGTGAGACACAGGCTGGGTAGGCTGCCCTTCCTCCCCCACCCCCGCCAGCCCTGGGTGGGGGGGTGTGGGCAGCAAAGCTATCCCAGGTGCCAGGACACCACCGCCATCTCTGAGGGCAGGACTCATGGGGCTGTTCAGCCCGGAGCTTGAGCATCAGCCAGAGAAAGTTGGACGTCGGTGATGTTTTTAAAGACTCTGGTTTCAGGTGCCTCCCAGTAGTAGAAGGCAGCCAGGCGTTCCTGATACAGCTAGGTCTACCGAGGCCGTGGCTGGGCCCTGGGGGACAGGGGGAGGGAGGAAGAGAAAGGGCAGGTCCCTTAGATGGATCAGTGAGTCCCTGCCCCGGGCACCCAGGAGTCCTGGGACCTGACATGGCTTTAGAGAGCAGGGGCTGGGGAGCCCTGAAACCCCCAGGACTAGACCAGTTACATGGAAATACGGCCATTGGCAGCAGCTGGCCCCCCAGTGCAGACAGAGACAAGAGGGGCGGGAATAGGGGGTGGCACAGGAAGAGAACAAGGGAGAATGTGGGGACGGGGGAGTGAATGGCAGAGATGGGGTGTGTGTGTTGTGGGGGGGAGAACCTCACTGACATGGTTTCTCAGCCATGTGCTCGTTTACCCCATTCTCCGCGGGCACCGGGCAGACTTATCTGGAAACACTGGGGATGAGGAAGAGGTGGGAGCAGAACCGAGGATGAGGGAGCCTGCCCCCAGGCAGCTTTAAGATGAAGATGGAGCCTCCGCAGAGGCCACTCAACGAGAGACCTTTAAGCGGCTGCTCCCAAGCCCCGAGCAGTGCGGCGACAGGGCTGGGCGGCCACGAGAAGGCTCCCAGCCTGATCACCTCGACCTGAAGCCTCTCGGCCTGTGAGCTGGACCACACTCTGCCACACCGGCACAGCCCTACCAGCCACCAGTGGGCCCCCCTGAGCTGTGCGGCCCCCAGGCCAGGTCTGGGGCGTGGAGGTAGAAGGGAATGCTCTCTGCTGCCGAGCAAACACAACCTGTTTTCCTGAGGAGGAAGGAAGACTGGTTCAACCGTCACCCGAGGATCTTATGCCATCCACTGACTGGGCTGTGGCGTCCTGGCCTCAGCCCGGTGATTTGGCCCAGTCCTGAATCTAATGCAGCCCCTGGCCCTGAGGCCATCTCTCTCTTTCTGGGCGAAGGCCAAGGAGGTTCTAGGTGGCGCTGTTCCCCAGCCCCTGTGATTGTCAGTGCCTCACTCCTCAGTTCAGCATCCTGCAGGGCCCCTCTTCCAGGAGCCAGCCTCCCCGCAGAAACACAGGGGCTCCTCGCCATTCCATTTCCTCTGTGCCTCTCCTCGCCCCCGCCCCCCTCAGCCCTGCTTTCTCTCCACTCTCACTGCTGCTCAGTAGGGGCAGGTGCCCGTGAACCACAGAAGATGGGGGAGGAAGCTGTCTCTGGGCAGTGGGGACCGGGGCGAGGAGGATGCCCTCCCCATGGCTCTGCTCGTGGTCCCCTGCTCCCGCCAGCCGTGTCCATCACCCTGGAACTCCCAGTGGCCGACCAGGCCAAAGGTGGATGAACAGCCCAACGGCCTCGTACAGGAACAGAAACACACCAACGGACGGACAGACAGACAGACGGGGCTTCTCCCCATCGAGAGGGGGAGGGGCTCTGTGCCATGCACCAGCCGCCACGCCCTGCAGCCCCCAAATACCTTCATCTTCATCCCCGTCATTATCCGCTAAGTCCTCGCCCTGTTTCTTAGCGCCGGATCCTGGGGACCAGACACGGGGAGACACAACAGCACAGAACAGAGAACAAAACAGAGAGAGAATTCAAAAACAGCATGACTGCAGTGTGGCCCAGCAAGCCAGCTCTGGGCCTGGGCCCAGGACAGGCAGGAGGGATGGCAAGAACTGAGGGAATGGGTGGGCTGAGGCCCAGACCTTCATCAGGATGATAGTGCTGCAGGCCCCTGCTGTGCTGGCCTCCCTGTGCCTCTCTGTCCCCAACAGCCTGTCTCAACCAACCACCTTCCCAGCTAGGAAGGAGGTAGCAGCAGGTGGGTCAGGGCACAGAGCCAGAGACCCACTCAGGGGAAGGACTTCTCCCGGGTGGAAGGGGCTGCACGTGTGTACACAGGCAGGCTGAGCTGGAGAGCAGGGACAGGCACCAAAGGTGAGAGGCGGCATCGCCAGCACGTGTAGATACGGATATGAGCCGTTAGGGCAGAGCCAGGGATCCCAGCCCTGAGCTATTCGGGCCCAGTGGGCAGGCTCCAGCTGGGCCTCAGCTGACCCTGATTCCCACAGGAGAAAATGGGAGATGCAGCTTTCCCTCCGGTCTTCCTCACTGGGGCCTGCTCTGGGTAATGGCAAATGGGGTTCCTGCCCACAGGAACCAGGCCTGAGAGCAGCAAGCATTGCTCTGAGATCGAAAGAGAGCCAGAGAGGGATGGAGGGAGAGAAGGAAGGGGAAAAGGAGAAAAGGGACATGAGAGAGAGAGAAAGAGAGAGAGGGGGAGAGAGAGAGAAAAGACAGAGATAGGAATAATGGTAGCAGCTCCTACCATGTACCGAATGGTTACCATGTGCCAGACACTCTACTTCTGCCATCCTGTCTGATCCTTACACCCCAGTGAGGGAGAGACTATCTTTATTCCTGTTTCACTGATGGGGAAACTGAGGTTCAGAGAGGCAAAGTGACTTGCTTAAGATTGCACAGCTAGGAAGTGCTAGAGGTGAGATCCAAACCCAGGTCTGCTTGATTCCAAAGCCCATGGTCTTTCCACTGCACCATGCCACCTTTCTGGGATGGGGGAAAGGGAAGGGAAAAAATAAGTCAGGAAAGAGGTGGAGCATGGGGGGGGGGTGGAGGGGAGGGGAGGGAAGGAGAGAAAAGAAGAGACCCGAGGAGAGAAGAGAGACGTTTAGGGCCCGGGTGAGCTAGCCCCAATTCTTCTCATTCTAAGGAGGTGAGAAGTTCATCTTGAGAACGGCTTTGAGAAAGAGGACCCACTGCCTGGGTGCTAGTCAGTGTGTGGAAACGGAGGTCATTCTGCTGGCACCCCAGGGCTTATCCTCTTGTCTAAGACGTCAGATACTCTCGGCCTGGAGGCAGCAAATAGCCCTCTTTCTCAGCTGGTCTGGGTTCCCTTACAGCTATTAATCAAAACAGGAGCCGCCCTCCAATTACAAAATGGCTTTGTAACCTGGGCAAGAGCCCAGCCTGAGGGGCAGAAACTGCCTCCGGCTTCCCGAACCTCCCTCCCGTGGTGCCTACCGTCTTAACACCTGATGACGACGGTGCTGCCCTCAGAAACCCTGTGGGACATGGGGCGTCATCACCCACACAGCAGACAGCCCCCCGAACGGCAAGGAATCATCCATCCCTAAACATGAATTCCCTCCAACTTGATGGGGGTGGAGGTTGGGGGACAGGGCCTATCTTCCCCAGGAAATCCTTTGCTTCCCCTGGACCCCGACTTAGAAGATGCGTCCCGTTTGCCCCGCTCTGGGAATGTCCCTGGGTTGCTGCCTTGTCCCAGCCTCCTCCGTACAGAAGCATTTGCTCCCTCAGCTTAGCACTCGCTGAGCAACTCCTTGCCGCCACGCCTGTCCCCCACCCCCAGGCCAGGTCGACCACCGTCCCCCAGCCCAACACTGTGCTGCGGCAGGAGCCCAACCGGGCCAGCCCTGCCTGCCCTGCACACATCACAACTCTAACCACCTCTGGGGACGGGTCTCCCCCGAGAGGCAGACTTTTAAAATCTGTTCCAAAGAGCCAACAGGCCCTGGATAGGGAACTCATTTGAGCAGCTAAATGACCAGATGCCCTCTCCCACACTGTCTGGAACCCACTTCCCAGCTCGGCCTGTGGAACTTAGCTAAACCAGCTGAGTTTCAATGCTAGGCTAGGAGTTTCCTCAGAGTAGCGATCAGGTCTTCAGTTATTTCCAAATCTTTCCTCCACCTCGTATCCCTCCACATCCCAACAGCACCTAGCACGTGGCCTTGCCCATAGTCAACAATCACGACTGGTAAGTGTTTGAACTTGACTAGAGCGTCCAGTTGGCTCTCTAGCCAAACTCTCAGGACTGGACTGGACTGGACTGCCCTAGGCTCTTAATGGCGCCCTGGGGGATCATTGTTCCTAGGAAATGGTTAATGTCATCGCCTCCCCCTCCGCCACCCTGCACCCGAGTAAGCAAGTAACTAGCAGCAGCAGGTTTAAGAGACCCTCTTCCTGAAATCTTTTATACGTGAATGGAATGTTAAGACCAGAATAGTCCCCTACCACCTTCAGATGCAGAAACAGAGGTTCTCAAAGGAAAAGACTTGTCTAAGGTTTCACTGTGAGTTAGCAGCAGAGCTGGGACTCGGTCAGGCTTGTGGCTCCCAGACCCATACCCTTTCTGTGGCACTGCAATGCGTCTTCATTCGTGCAAAAACATGTTTACTGATTGCCTTCTGAGTGTGAGGTCCTGGGCTGGGTGTGGAGAGGTGGTGTAACGCTTATCCCCAGGGCAGCAGACCTCACTCAAAGCTTCAGTGAGCATCAAAAGTGCAACAGGCAGATCGCCGGGCTCTGCCCGCAGATTCTTACTCAGTAGAGGGCACTCAGCCCCAGGAATCTTGACGGCCCCACCTGGGGGAACCCCGCCCTATGATTTTCAAAGGAAAACAAACTCCAAGCTTGCCAAAGGGTAGGGACCAGGCTGTGCTTTTCCACTTGTTCCTTAGTCTTACTGTTTCCAATTCGGTTCAACCCATCCACATTTCACCATTTGTTTCAGAGTAGGGGAGGTGGGAATGACCAGATGGGAGTTGCCTCGCATGCTACAGTGGAAAGAACACGGCCCTGAGGGTCAAGAGACCCAGGTTATGGTCCAGGCCCTGCCACAGACCAGCGACGGGGCCTTGAGCAGCAGCAAGTCACTCCCCTGGGCCTGTTTCCTCATCTGTAAAATTGGGATACCAATTCCTGCCTCATAAGCTTCCACAGAAGGGGGGGGGGATTTTCTGAGGTAAGTATGCAAGCGCTTTGCAGAAAACATAAAGTGGTATTTGAACAGGAAGAGTTATTACACTGGTGGAGGGCGACAAATTCCTCCCGGAAAGAGGGTCAATTTGCAATTCGGGATCTCGCGCCTCCTTCAGAGTGCACAGTTCCTGGAGACCCCCAAGGTCTGCCACCAGGCTAGCTCGGGTCACTCAGCTAGGCCCTGGCCAGAGGTGGTGGGGGGGGGCAGGGTTGCTACACCTGGCTACAGTTTGGTCTAAGCTCCACCGCTGGAGAGTTGACTCTCGACTTTCAATCCGGGAAGGAGCACGGAAGGATGAGCTGGTGGTTCCCTCACCAGGCAAAGGTCAGAGCCTCTGGCTCCATCTTGGCGGCTTAGAGTTTCTCCTGAGGTGTCCCAGAGGGGACCACTGGCTCTGTCTTTGGCACACACTTTAGGGTGGACTTTGGGGCTGGGAAGTTTGGAAGAAATGGGGTTGCTGCTTCTGCTCTGAACCTGCCTCAGGCCACCAGAGCCTCCCTGAAGAGCAGCCGGGGCCCTCGGACGAGATGGAGCTTATGCTTGCTCACCGACCGCCCCCTGAGCCTGGGCTACTTGAAGGAAGGCTGGGTCCTCGGGGGCAAGGGCAGGTGGGCAGGCAGCCCTCCCTCTCTCTCTCTCTCCCTCCCCGCCGGCTCGCTACCTACCTCCTTTCCTACAAATTTTCTTGTTGGGCTTTCGGGCGCATTCCTTGGAAATCCGCTTTACTGTAAAATGAATAAAAAACTAAAAAATAACAGGAGGCCTCTGCCCAGGGGCATGCACCCGCACCACCCCCCAGGCCCCAAGAGCTGCTCTGCAGGCGGCACGTGGCAGAGAGCCTGTCCCACCATCTCCTTGCTTCTGTCACTTACCTTAGTGTGACCCCCGCGGGAGGAGGCGTCAGCTAGTGAAAGAGGAGGCACCTAAGCACTGCCCACCAGGCTTGCCCCCTGCCCCCCAGACACACCCAGCTCCCTTGGCCACACACACCTACCACCTCTCCGAGCAGGTGGAATGGCAGCAGGGGGGCCCGGTGGCGCCAGCATCCTCCCGCGGGCAGCTGCCAGCAGTGACCCATACTCCCCCAGGGAACCCCCATCCAGCACCTGGCCCTAGACCTGTCAAAGCTCTCAGGCCTGGCCAGGCCCCTCCTGGTAACAGTGTCACTCACACATGGGAGCTCAGACAATGCTGGGAGAGGAAAGAACGGGGAGGAGGAAGGGGGAGGCCAAGCAGAGTGATGGTTAGAAGCATTTTCACAGACAGACAGATGCATGCAGCAGGGCACACCACCACATGCCAGCCACAAACACAGCGGGGCGGGTGGGAGGCAAGGAGGGCACAGTGCCTGGCCGCACTCACCATCCTCCGTGGGCACATAGACGTTCAGGTAGAGGCAGTCTTCGTTGGGCTCCTGAATGTAAGTAGCGACGATATCCAAGTTGGCCGTGAACCAGACAGGGAGCATGACTTCGGGCACAGCTGTGTGGATGTTCTGGGGGCACACTGGGGGAAAGTGTGTGGCGTTCCGGATGCCCGACCAGGATGGGGGTGGTTCAGGGGGCAGGAAACGTTTCTCGCCGATGGGGGGGGCTGCGTAGGGCACCCCGAGGTATTGGTCCACAGGCCCCAGGATCTCACTGGGCAATGGTACCCGGGCACCCCTTAACTTCCCAAAGTGAGTATTGACTGTGGGTGCTGGGGCCTGGGTACTGGCCCTCAGCACCAAGCTCAGGAACCACAGGGTGAGGCACAGGCTCCGGCCAACTGTGGGCTTGGGGCTCAGGGACAGCGAGGGCAGGCCAAGCCGCCGCCACATGTTCCGGGCCGGGGGACTGGCAGGAAAGGCAGACTCCGGGGTCACAGCATCAGCCCAATAGGCAGCCCCTTCATGGCCACACTGACTTGAACCTCAAAACTGAGCTCTCGAGGGACACCTACAGGTGCCCGGCAACGTAGAGAGCAGGTCTTCCAAGCACCACAGCTTCAGAAAGGGGACTCCCTCAGGGCCAGACAGGCCTGTGGAAAGAGGGAAGTATGCGTCATCCAAGATGGTCGCAGAGGGCTATGGAGTGGGTCTTTGGGGCCCTGCTGCGCTTGGGCTACCCTCCTACAGTTAGGAGAGGTTTCCTATGCTCGGGGTTCCATGGACCCTCAAACGATCTCCACTGCCAGTCAGAGCCATTCGCTGTGTCCGGGCCATGGTTGGAAAAGCCAAGGGGGTCGACAGATTGACAGTTGTTGCCACTGCAAGTTGCCAGTCCCCGACTTCAACTCTTCAACCAATGGAGCTCATCGGGGTCAGCTGGAGCCAGAGTAGCATATGGTAGCAGGCGATGGGAGAACAGGAAATGGAGCTCAGGCTCCTGGGCACGCTGCGTGGACACTGAGCTCCTAGCCCCCCAAGACGCATGACCCCACACAGGGACCTCAACGTCAGGAGACGGTAGGATCGTGAACCTCACTCTGGGAATAAGGCAGAAGAAGGGAACACAGCAGATAGGCAAAGGGGCCCCCAGAGAGACCCCGTCTCCCTCTGGCAGGGCAGGGGGCAGGACAGCCATTCACCAGAGTCCCCAGACCCTCCTGTACATTTCTCAAAGCCCTCACTGCTCCCACATCCTTAAGCCTCGGTCCTTTCTGTCAGCTATCCCTAATTCACATGGGGTGCCAGAGACTGAGGCAGAAAGCGTTCTGCCTAGCACCCTAGGCATTGTTGATGCTCAGCCAGTGTAAAATAAACAGCAGAGTGCGGGGGACACCCACTCAGAGACGCGTAGAAATAAACTCACAAACACTCAAAGAGGGAGTGAGAGAGCAAGCCGGGACCACAGACACCGTGATGTTCACTCACAGAGACATACATTCCAAACCCACAGAGATAGCCTCATATAGTCTCACATTCTGAGACAGAGAGCTTCACAGAGCCAGAGACTCACAGAGAGATACCTTCAGAGACACACGCAGAGACTTACTGAAACAGAATCACACACACATCGCATAGGTAAATATCCAGAGACACATGCAGCATAATGGTGACACATAGGTGGAGACAGAAACAGAAACAGCAACACAGTCGAGGCACATAGGCCTTCTGACAAAACAGTTGTACAGTCAACATATATACACAGGCACACACAGACACTTCCGCATGGACACACACACACACACAATTTAGTTTCCCCCTATTTCTCCCGCCTTCCAAGATTGTGGGCCTGCTCCTTTAAGAACTGGCTGAAGGGGTGGGGGGAGGGAGATTGGGAACGCCCGGCAATCGGCCACCGAGAGAGGGGAATGAGAATGTGTGTGTGCCTCGTGTGTGTGTGTGTGTGTGTGTGTGTGTGTGTGAGAGAGAGAGAGAGAGAGAGAGAGAGAGACAGACAGACAGACAGACAGACAGGGAGAGAGAGAGAGGGAGAGGGAGAGGGAGAGAGAGGGAAAGAGAAAAAGAAGGAGGAGGAGGAGGGCGGGCGGGCAAAGCGACTAAAGGGGTGGGGGCTCAGAGGAAAAGGGGAGCAAAGTATGGGTGGTTAGATCCCAGACGCTGCCCAGAATGCACCCGGGTGGAGGGGAGGAGGGGACGGGGAAGGAAGGGGTAAGAGTAGGGAGGTGGGGCAGGAGGGAGTGTGTATGTGTGTGTGTGTGTGTGTGTGTGTATTGGGGGGGGATAGTCCGCAGCTGAGTTCACACAATCCCCCCATTCACCGTCTCCATGGCAACTCTGGGGCACAGACCGCTCATTCACACGGCTTCCCCGCCAGCAACCCCCCCCCCCACACACACCATTAACCCCCTCGGTGCCGCCCCTCCCCTCAAATTCCATTAACCCTTTCGGGATGCCTCCCTCTCCAGTAACCCTTCAGCACCAAATGCCATTCTCCTCTGAGTCAATTTCCTGCAGCCCCTCCCCCCGTGAACACCTAGACAAATCGACCGACCCCCAAACGCCCTCTGTACCCTAGGACCCACTGTGAGTCTTCAAGGCCAAGATCTCCATCCTGGTCCAACTTGCAGTTTGGGAGAAGACAGGGGGAGGCGGCAATGCCGGGGCTTAGAATGGCATCTGGGGGTACTTTCTGGGCTGGAGCAGTATTGGGCTAGGGGCATTGTGCAGGAATAGACTGGTGTCAAGAACTGCAGTATTGGGGGCTATGCGGGTTCGGAATGGTATTGGGGGACGGAGCTGCATTGGAATGGGGGAGGATAGGATAAAGGCCTCCATTGGGGGGGGCTGCAGAGAGTGGGGGAGGGAGCCTGGCTGTGAGATGCTATGATGGAAGAGAGATAGGGCTGCACTGCGGGGGAGGGGGGACTGGCAATGTACTATACAGGAATGGGGCTGGGGGCCTTCAGGAGGGGTATTTTGATGAGCATGCGGGCCGGGCTGTGGAAATAGAGGGACCACGGGCGGGAGGATGATAAGGGTGCGGGATTCAGGGAGGAGGTGGAGGAGAAAAGCAGGGGAGGATTGGGGGGTCAGGGGCGCTGATGGAGAACGTGGGGTTGAGATGGATGGGGAGCACTGGATGGGAAGTGGGGCTCCCCAGGATTGGGGGGGATAGGATCGGGGCAAGGTATGGGCAGCTAGAGGATGAGAGACCGGGGCAGGCGGCCTCACCTGTTCCCCGGGCTGTTGCGAGCGACTGAACCGGGCCACGGACCACCCATATCGCCTCCAGGCCAAGGGCTCCGCACCCGAATCCCCGAGATCTGCTCTCCGGCAGCCTGGCTGCTGTGCCCGCGCACCGAGGGGGCGCGCTGCGCGTGCCCGGACACGGGGGGGCGCGGTCCCTGCCATTAACTCCTTTTGTGCCAGAGATGGCTCAAGTCCTGGGGCATGGCCCAATTCCTCCCAGGCTCAAGCACGCTCTTCAAGCTCTCTCCCTACCCCCTCTCTCTCTCACACCCCTCAAGTCACAGTCAGGTGATCTTCCGGGGCAGCTAGTCCAAACTTTACCTGCAAAGCTTGAGACCTTGAAACAAAGGGAGAAACTGAGGCACTGCCTGCAGGAGTCCCCAGTCACACTCCATGAAGACCCACCTCCACCTCATTTGGCATCCCTCACCTCTCCTCAGCACCAGCACCACTCAAGCAGCACCCAGGAGGTGTGGGGGGGAGGGGCACTTTGCCCTCATCCTGTCACTTTCCCAAGGGTCAATGCTGTTCCTTTCTGCTGGGGTATGTCACACTCCGGCTGTCAGTGTGCCAGTTGTCGGACCATTTCAGTCTCTCCCCTCCAGATCTGGCTGTCTTTGTGTCTTGTGTTTCTGTGTGTAGCGCACCTGTCCAGTTTCAGTAGACCCCCACCCCAAGCCCCCCTGAGTGTCCCTTATCCCAGGCAAGCCTCTACCCCTATAGCTCCTCAGAATGTTTCTGTCAGGATAGGACAGGGCAGAAGAGAGCTTCAATCATGTTCAACTTTACCCTGTCGGGGAGTTCCACTCCCTGTGTACACAACTCTTAAACTTGGTAAGTCCCATCTGAGCAAGGACCTCATGGACCTCAAAGAGGGAATTTTTTTTTTTTTTTGTAACTTGGGTATTGACTGGTGCTCCTGGTTTTACCAGCACACTTGACACTTCCCAGTAATAGAGTGCAACTATGGCCTGGATGGTATCCTGAAGTTGTCAAATCACCTGATACCACCCACCCACGAGGCTGGGGCTGGCCCTCTTCCACCTGCAGCCTGGGCATACCAGAAGACTCCATGGTAGTAAACCAGTTGGCTCTACTGGATAGCCTTAGATCTAGGGCCCCAAACCTGAAGGCAAGGGGGCCGAGAATGGCCGCGCCACAGTTCCAAACGTGACCCTGGAGCAACAGTTTTGAGTTTTCTCTACTGGAAAATGGGAGTGAGCAGGTCACCCTGGGTAGCTGCCAAGGTGGGTCGTGTGAAAACAAGCAGTTCCAGCAACAGAGCAGAGAGAGAAAAGGGTGCTTCCCTTTGCTGGTTTCTCTTCCTCCTAGAACCATACTGTCCTTCCACCACCTATGTGGTGGCGACACTTGCCAATGGAAGGCAATGTTTCATCCCAGAAATGTGACTCAGGGAAGTTCTCTATCTAGGATATCACTTGGAACATTATGGGGGCCACAGAAGGTGGCAAAAAGGGTAAGCAGTGTCTGTCACCCCCCACCCCGAAGCTAGTTCAAAACCCAGCACGTGGGATGGGTGGAAGGAGAATCAGGTTCCAGTGACTTTTCCTCTGGCCCAGCGGCCCCCCACCAATCCCAGAGGTGTATCCTCCCATGGAGACAAATTATACAGGAGCCGCACCATCTAGCTGAGGTGAGCCGCCCTTACTGAGAGACTAAGGCCCCAACCCTTAACACGTTGCCAGGTTGGAGAAAAGAGAGGGTAGTAAGCCAATTAGAATTCAGAAATTTAGGGGGTGGAAGATAAACAGGGGAGATGATCTGAACAGAATGAAGGTGCTGACTTGCTGGTCCGGCCCGCACCCTTCCGAGAGCCCGCCCTTCCCGGATATGCAGACTCACACACTCCCTTTGCAAAGAAGCTCTGTGTATTGGGTGCAACAGCTCTGGGGTCTCTATATAAATAATATACAAAACCCAACAGCTCAATGCCTCACATTAACAAAAATACTAAAAACTCATTAAAAATGGAGCCTGAGGGAAGAGCCCCAACCACTACTGGTGCTAGCCCAGGAAGGGGACTGGGAATTAAGAGGAAAGGGTGGGGCCCCATCCAGCGCACAGGCAGTTCCTCCCGGTGGCTCAGTAGCGTCCAAATATGTTGGTACTGGGCTGTGGCTGGGTATCTGTGAAAAACCAGAGATTATCAGGGGTGGGAGGCCGAGCGGGGGTGGCGGTCTGCACTGAGGAGAGCCATTCAGGCACCGAGGGAAGGGATGGAAGGCAACGCTCCCCCTCACAACCGGGGCCTGAAGCAATCACCTCGGCTACTTTGGCCTCGCCCGCCCCGCCAGCCCCCCAGTTATTCCGCGGGGCTCTCCTTGGGAAGAAAGGCGGGCTTACTGGAGAGCTGCTGTTGGAGCTGCCGGACCAAAGCCGCTGTCTGCTGTTGTTGCTGGGTCTGCTGAAGCCCCTGCCGCTGGAACTGAGGTGAAAACGGCAAGTGGAAGACTGAACTCGAACCTTCCCCTTCCTTCCCTGTCCTCATGTCCCCAGCCCTCGGCGGAGGGCCCTGCCTTGCCTCCCGCCTCGACGTGGCTGCACACTGCCCCCAGCCTGGGCCGCTGTCCCAGAGCCCGGGGCTGGAGTCCAGCAGCTACCTGGGGCTGGGACTGGGGCTGGGGCTGGGGAGGAGCTGCCTGCTGCTGCTGCTGCTGCTGCTGCTGCTGCTGCTGCTGCTGTTGCTGCTGCTGCTGCTGCTGCTGTTGCTGCTGCTGCTGCTGCTGTGAAGACAGAAGAGATCTGTCTAGGGAGAGCAAGGGGCTGAACCTCAGTGGTGGAGGGATGGGGATGGGGGAAGAAGCACAGGGTGGGAACTCTGGGTCCGCTGCCCTCCCCGCTCAGAGAGCTGCGGAGGAAATCAAATCTGGAGCGCCAAACAGATAACCCCCAACTCTCTCCCACCAGGACCCCTGGAAACAGCGGGAGGGAAGGAACTGGCTTCTTAAGCCCCCACTACGTGCCAGCTGCCCTGCTGGGGTATGCCCTTACACTGCCTCATTCAGTGTTGAAAACCACCTGGAAGAGCCTGTGCCTCTCCTCCGCCTCCTCCTCCCCCGCTCCCAGTCCCCTTCCTCCTCCTCCTCCTCCTCCTCGGGCTCCCAGGTCCCCGACGAAAATCTAGGGCCTTTTACCCGCAGGATCTGCTGCTGCTGCTGCTGCCGGATGTGGTACTGTTGCTGCTGTTGCTGCTGCTGCTGTTGCTGCTGCTGTTGCTGCTGCTGCTGTTGCTGCTGCTGCTGCTGCTGCTGCTGCTCAGGCAGGATGGAAGCCGACCGGACGCCAGCCTGCACACCCTGGGCGCCCAGTGGGGTCATAGTGCCTATCATGGGTGTCTGCTGCAGTGTCTGGTGGGAAAACCTACAAAGACAAGGAGGCGCAGAGATCAAGGCATGGGCTGTGGGGAGGGGGGGGGGGCAGATGAGCCCCAGGTCCCTGACCCCAAAGAAACATCAACAGGCCATTTCATTCACTCCTCCTGTCACCAACCAGAAGAGCCTTTTTGGCTTCTGACAGATTTCTAGGTTGGGGAATGAGGAGCAAAGACAACACCCCATTTTAGTGTCTCCTAACCTTCGTGGTTAGGAATTTTTCAATTCTGTTGT
The DNA here is from genome assembly GCF_964341445.2 of Mesoplodon mirus. Taxonomy (NCBI): domain Eukaryota; kingdom Metazoa; phylum Chordata; class Mammalia; order Artiodactyla; family Ziphiidae; genus Mesoplodon; species Mesoplodon mirus. The sequence continues at coordinate 59,952,183 of NC_138981.1, read as the reverse complement.
AGCTAGTTTTCTCTCACGAAAATGAAACACAGTCTCAGCACAGGCTAGGCATTCCATAGACACCACTGAGGTTGTTCTGCTTATCACTGTTGTTGGTCCCCAGTAACACGTCAGGGTCTTGAAGACTGTTGAGTTCTATTGCCCCTTACACCTTCCTGACCCCAATCTGTACTTCACTGCAACAGGCTACTGGCTGGGCCCGTCTCAAGTCTTCTGTCACCTTCCGTACGCATCCTCTCCATGAATTCCACGTTAACCTCTCAACACGCCCAAATCATCACATCACTTTCCTGATCAAACGAGTGCTTTCTGGGGACTTCGCTGGTGGTGCAGTGGTTAAGAATCCGCCTGCCAACGCAGGGATCACGGGTTCGATCCCTGGTCCGGGAAGGTCCCACACGCCGCAGAGCAACTAAGCCCGTGCGCCACAACTACTGAGCCTGCGCTCTAGAGCCCACGAGCCACAACTGCTGAGCCTGTGTGCCGCAACTCCTGAAGCCCACATGCCTAGAGCCCGTGCTCCACAACAAGAGAAGCCACTGCAATGAGAAGCCCGCGCACCGCGACGAAGAGTAGCCCCCGCTCGTCGCAACTAGAGAAAGCTCACGCGCGGCAACAAAGACCCAACGCAGCCAAAAATAAATAAATAAATAAAATATAAATAAATTTGTTAAAAAAAAAAAAGAGTGCTTTCTGGGATTGTGTCTCAGTCCTTCACCGAATGTTCAAGGCTCTCTCTCAACCTGCACACTCCCAGCCTATCCCTACTCCTTCCCTGGCACAAGTCTTACATTCCAGCCAAGCTCTTCTCCTTCCTGTCCTCCCAGCCACCCTACTCATTCGCGTCCCCATGTCTTTGTTCATGCTACGTCCTCTACCTGGGATCCCCTTCCTTCTCCTCCTCCCCACAAATCCAAATCACAGCTATGCTTCAAAGGCCAACTCAAGTCTGACCTCCTTCACGGAACTTTCTCTGATGACTCAGGCCCACAATGATATCATCCCGCACTCTTCCTGAATTCCCATTTACTTCACAGCACCCAACTGCACAGCTGATTATATCTTTCATCACTGTGTTCCCTAAGTGTTCTTCTGAGTAAGCCTCCTCTCCCCAGGTATAGTAGAAATTCTCTGTGGTGAGGGACTTTGTATTTTTTTCAAATAGCTTTCCTCACCCCACCTGGTCCTAGCATAGTGCCGGCCACACAGTGGGCCTAAGGCACGTCTAAGTGAGGGACTTTTCTTCTGGTCCACCCCGCAGTGTTCTCAACCCTAAGCTGCGGAGCCTCAAGCCATGACTCCAAAGTCTTAACTAAGGCCTGACTGACGTTCAGCACGGTGGGAGAATGTGCTCTCTGGTCCATTCCAGCACTAAACTGCTCTAATAGTGGCTGGATGACTCCTTACCACACACTGCATCTATGAGCCCCCGATCTTTCCTTCTCATAGTCATATATACATGATTTCCCCTCTTTGGTCCTCGAAGAAATGTTGGGAAGCAGGTGTGAGAACACTGGCCGCCAGGGTCCCTTCCAGCTCTGGGATTTTGTGGTGACAGGCCAGGTGGCCAGATAAGTGTTCTTGACGCCTCCAAAAGTTCTGACTAGTCCCATCACCTCCAGGCCCAGGTTTTCCAAAATCGAAAGCCTCAGTGTGTCTCCACAACCCCCGGCTTCCTTGGGTACCTTTGAGTGGAGGTCAGCCCGTGTCCGTAGGTCGGGGCCTGCTGGTGCACATAGCCACTGGGCCGCTGTTGCAGATGGCGGGTAGGATCTACAAGAGTAGGATTGGTAGAAGAGTGGGTGCTCTGATAAGGCTGGCTGGAGTAGCTGGGGGGCACCATGGTACCTGCGGGGCCTGTGTGTTGCTGCAATCCCACATGAGAAACGTAAGGAGTATAGCCCTGGAGGGAAGGAAGAGAGACGGAGTCAGGGTCAAGACTGTGCAGTGCAGCCTGCCTCAAGCTCCCCGATTCTCACCATCTCATGCCCTTACCTGGGAGGTCTGCAAACCGTAGGAAGAGCTGGGAGTCATCTGATGGACAGATGACTGTCCCAACATCCCCTGACTCTGCTAGAGGGAAAAAGGAGACAAACTCAAACTCAGGAAGGGCTTTCTGCCACCTCGTTTCTTGTATCTCCTACTCTGTGTGTCCTTGTGAAGATCCCAATCCCTGTGACCCTCAAAAGCCCCTCTCCCTGACGGCCCTCCCTGCGGCCCCTCTCACTATCTTTGCCTGGAGCTGTTGGCGAAGGCGCTGTCCCTGGGGCACCGCAGGCTGCTGCTGTCGGTACACAGACGTCTTGTAGGAGGATGGTTCCAGTCCCATGACGCCAGTCATGGTGGTGGGCAGCACTCCAGGGTAAGGTGGTCGGGTCGGCAGCTTCTGCATCGGTAACCGCACAGGGCGGTACGGGTCCACACGGGGGCCACCTGGAAAGGGGAGCAGGCTGACCTCTTTAGGCTCTTCGTCCCTCTGCGCCCTGCTCAGCGCCCCGGGCATCCACAGCTCCTGGGAGGAGTGGCATCGCCCCTCAGGCGGAAGGCATGTTCGGGTCAGTCCCTCGTGCCTAGTAGCTGGCACTCACCTGCCGGCAGTGGCTGGTTCTGGGTGTAGAGGCCTATGGAGCCCTGCCTGTAGCTAAGGTGGGATATGGAGCCAGGGTTGGTATGGTGCAGGAGGTCCGGAGGCACTGTCACTCCATAGGGGCCACTCCGGCCTGGGCCCATTCCATAGTCCTGTGTGAACGGCACAGGAGGAAGGGGAGAGGGCTGGGGTCAGGTGGGGTAGGAGGGGGGAACAGGAGCTGGATGTATATGGTTCCCTGTTCTAATTCTAAAGGTATCCCTTCCCCAGATGCCCCCAGCCCTCCCACAAACCAGTCGCTCGACAGCATCAGGAAGAGAGAGGGGCTGGGGAAGGGGCGCGACGGGGCTGTGGCGAGGTGGCAGCGGCGCTCACCTCTGTCTTGGCGGCCGGCTGGCTGCGTTTCTTGCCCTTGGTGGACTTCTTCTTGCGTTCCTCAGTGCTGGGGGGAGCGGCCCCAGGTTTGTCAGTTTTGGGGGGCTCTGGAGCCTTTTTTTCAGGCTCCAGCAGGGCGGGGGCTGGGGGCTCCTCATCTTCCGGCGGCAGCGGCAGCGGCTCCAGGTAATAGGCGCGGGGCCGGGGCCTCAGGTGCGTGTGGTACAGCAGCAGCCGCTGCTGCTCCTCTCCGCGGGCCACGCGCCGGTCCACCCGGACTGTTCCAAACCAGCCCCAAGACAGTGGCGCTGATGGCTTCAAGCCTTCAAAAAGATCCCAGGGGGAGATCTTTTGTTTGGTGGAAACCTGTAGACCCTGCTCCGGAAAATGAGAAACAGTGAGCTGTTGAGACTTGGAAAACAGAAGACTTGGAACACTTGAGGGCTTGGAGGAGAGGGAAAAGTATCTGTTGGCAATAAAAGAAAGAAAGTCACGGGTATATTCAGGGAAGATGGTGAAAGGAAGGCACACGGACACACAGACACACGGACACACACACACACACACACACACACACACAGGAGAGAGTTAAGAGGAGATGGGGGGGGAGCAGAGGGAGACAGAGACAGAGACAGACGTTGACAGAGGAAGACAGATACAGAAACAGGAAGGCCGAGAAAGAAAAGGCAGTGAGAGACTGAAAACAGGCAGAGAGAGAGACAGAGACAGGGAGAGAGAGAGAAAAACAGGAAGAGACAGACAGGCAGAGAGAGAGAGAGAGACAAAGCCAGGCAGAAAGACAGACAGAGACACACCGAGCCAGGAAAAGAACGAAGAGTAATGCTATATGAACGGGTCGGACTTTGGCTTTTGAACTCTGCGTAACTCCGCGTTCTCTCTCTCCTCTCCCTCTACTCACACAGTGATTATGGTTACTCAACAAATACTGCAACTGACAAAGAGAGGGGACAGAGAAAACTGTGCAGAGATGGGTTGACAGGGTTGGGGGGAGAGAGATGCAGGGATAAAAGGGGTGGAGCAGTATGGGAGGCAGGTGGGGCAGAGGAAAGAGAAGGGTAGTGTGCTGAGAAATGGGTGGTACGTATAAAGGTGGATGGGGGTGATGGGAGGTGCAGAGGGGTGAAGGGAGAGACCAAGGAAAGAGAGGGAGACTCCCAAGATGGGAAGAAGAAATGTGAGGAAAATTAAGTGATCAGCTCAACACCCCAGGGATGGCTCTAGCCCACAGAGCCTGATAAACCTGTTGCAGCTACAGAGGTTAATGCAGGGGAGGCTCTGACCCAAAGGGGAACAAAGGTGGGGAGCGGGGAGCAGGGGATGGGAAGATAATGGAACATGCCTCCTTCTTGAAGATAGAGTCGAAGCCGGCAATCTTGTTGCCTTTGGTGTCGATAAGGGAGCCCTGCGGCTCACATGTGATGACATCTCGGGTCTGCTTGGGCAGTGGCAGCAGCTGGCGAACTTTTTCCAGACTGTCTGACTGGCGCTCCCCCAACTCCTTCTGCAGGCACAGAAAGATAGGACAAGAGTTCAAGGACACAGGAAAAGAGGGACGGGAAGTCTCAGGGGACAGCACAGAAGCTGGCATGAAGAAGACACTCGGTAAATCCTTACCATGTGAATAACAAAGAAAACACGGACGTGCAAGGGAAGGGTAGCGGGCTCTGGGCGGGACGATGCCACTGTGGCTGGACCGCAAACGCAAGGTCAAGGAATAGGGAGCTGAGACCCTAGGCCTCTAGGCCTCGCCCTCGCCCCCTCCTCTCACCCGCAGCTTCTTCACCAGGTTCATGTAAGCACGTTTGTTTTCCTCCATGCTGCCCTGGGAGATGCTGGACATGTCCGCAGCTAGGGTCCCATTGATGAGCACGCTCAGCATATCCAAGACGGTGGTGAAGAGCTCACTGTGGCAGGAAGCCGGCGGCGGCGGAACCAGAGGAGAAAGAGTTTCAGACAGACAGAAACAGCCGGGTTGGACACGAGCAGGGAGCAGGCACCAAAACCGTGTGGGGAACCCCGGACCGCAGAGTCCGCAGTATGAGCCACACCGATTGCAGCAGGTCGTGCACCTGGTGTCAGGGAAGGGGATCCTCTCGGGTACAAAACTGGAGGGAGGGGATGGGGATGCTTTACTTGTTGGACTGCATGTCGACAGTGCCGCTGATGATGATCTCCAGGAGGAGCACAGCCCACTCTGTGGTCTGCTGGGTGCTGCGCTGCACCGTGTCAAACATGCCCCCCACCTGCCAGGGCCACAACAAGTCAGTCAGATGGCTCAGGGGCGGAGTGCAGCATTTAAGGAAAGCTTAGATTAGAACCTGGGCTGGATGTGACTCAGGACACCTGAGGTCAATGTTCCAGTTGTACCTATGATTTGCTACATGATCTCAGGCCAACGACTTAATTCTTGACAACTCTCGGCCTTGGTTTCCTTACTTATAAAATGATGAAGTTGGACCAAAGGATGTCCAGGATCTCATTCAACATTTCACAATAGATGTCTAGGGCTTCTCGGGCCCAGCCAGAATCTAGGATACTGAGGCAAGGTCCCTGCAAGGATCCAGTCTCCTTAACCACTTTCAGGTCCTGCGTCCTTTAGGAGAGCTGGGCTAATACGTGAAGACCCAGAAGAGCCTGGGCCCTGCATCCTCACCCTCGCCTCCCTGGGCTGGGGCTTCGTTGTCTGCAGTCCTAGCCCCACCCCTTTCCTTCTTCTCCCCAGCTCCGTCTCTCACCAGGTTGAGCCGCAGTTTGAGCGCCTCATGCATTAGCTGCTTTGGCTTGCAATCATCTAAGTACTGGTCATCTCTCCAATTATTCACAATCTAAGATAAAAACAAGTACAACACACAGCTCAGGGATCTTCTCGTTTCCATGCCAAAGCACCCACGGTGTTCTTGTCAGAAAACACTGAAGATTCAGTGGCCTCTTGGCTGCATCCTTCTCTGTCCTCCTGCCCCGCTCCAGGGCCCAGAGACCTGTACCTGGTGGACCTGGCTGTAGAGGGAGGTAAGGAGTCCCTCGCGCTGCTCGTCCTGACCCTTCAGACACGTCAGCACCAGGGATAAGAAGGGCTGCTGGCTCAACAGGGACATGCTAGAGATGGGAGGAAAAGAAAAACAAAAGTACAGGACCATGGGTTGTAGGTTAGGCAACTTCCAGCCTCATTCCTCTGAGCCCCAGACTCTTCTCTTTTAAGAGCTAGCCTCTTGCTCAACTATCACTCTTATCCTCTGTCCATTTTTCTGATTTTGATCCTCACCTCTTTGCCCCAACTTTTTTTCTTCCCTGGGTATGCCTCCTCTCCTTTCTACCCCTCAGTCCCGGCCCCCTCGTAGCCGCTTTACCTCTTCTGCTTTTGTCGATCGCGTTCTTTGCGCGAAGAGGAACCCAGGTGCTGGCCCTTCTCCAATTCTTCCCCAGCAGCCTTTAACACATGCCCCTGGACTGAGGTGGGCAGTTTGGCAATGAGAGGAGCCACCAGCCACACACCAGAGCGCTCTAGGGAGCTGGAGAGATGGCGCGCACAGGGTTACAGAGGAGCCGGGCAAGGTTGGAACAACCCATCCTCTCCTTTCCTGATGGACATGCCTGGCATCTCCAGGTGGCTGAAATCATTTACACTACCAGAGGAGAAAACTCAGAAGGGGATGGGTCCTAACACGTTTCTACCCAACCTGAGCACGGGCTTGGTCTTGCTGCTGCTGGGCATGTTGCTTGCAGTGTTTCCAGAAGACGACCCTGTCTCTGCAGACTGTTGGAAAACCTCGATTGTGGCCTTGGCGATGTTCTCTAAGAGGGAGTTCATCTCCTGAGGAGGATGAAAGGCACAGGGGTGCTCAATAGGTAGCTGGCGGCAAAGGCAAAGAGATGGTAGGAGAGCTGGGAGATGAGGACATAGGAAGGCATCCATGGAGGTTGATAGGAGGGTAACGGACACAACTCTGCTGGGTGTCGTGTCCTCCAGCACCTCGTAGTATCTCTCCAATGCCCCACTGTCTTCTCCTTTACATACCTCCTTACGGCTGCGGCCACAGAAACAGCCTCTATGGCCACCGCCACCAACCTTCCCCATAGCTCAGAGCCCCAACACTCCCAACCCGTGTCCCTTATCATCGGCTCCAAAGGTCCGCCATCTTCCCATCCTCTCTGATCTCCAGAACCCAAAGGTAGGACCTAGGTTCTTCTATGGTGGCCCACCTCCCTGACATGTGTCGCTGGAAGCAAGCATGGGAAAGAGAGGGCCCGGGCACCACTCACATTGTTAGGGGTCTGCTTGATCATGAGCTGCAGCTCCAAGGAAGACTGGCGCATGGTCCACTGGTCCAAGTTCTGTGACAGAGGCCCCACCCACAAGCTAGTCATCATTGTGTCATCCCAGCCACTCAGCACCCCGATGCCAGCTCCTGATCTCTCACAACCTTGAATCACATATGCCTGGAGGCCTGAAAGGGACCTCTATGTCCCCTCTTTAGGGAAGATCATACCTAAATAGTCCAAAATGACTGAAAAGTCTATCCTATTTTAAAAGCGGTTCTGGAAAGATTTCACATCTTTCCCCAGTTTCCTGTTCCAGAGCCTCACATTCCTTACCATCAGGAAGTTCTGCTTAATGCTTAACCTAAATCTTTGATGTTGAAGTTGAAGCTCGCCGCTCCTGTTTCCAACCAGCTGCTCAAAGTCCTTTACAGACCCGAAGGCTAGTCTCAGCTAATCTCCCTTTGGCATTATCTCCGCCAGGCTGAAGAGGCCTCATTCCTTTAGCTTTTCCTCAACGGCTTTATTTTTCCACCCTCCAGTCACATGAATGTCTGCAGCAGCGTGGTGAGGCAGGAAGGGCACAGGCAGACCTGGGCTCATATACTGACTCTAAACTCCCTAGCTGTGTGAGTTCCTGAACCTTGGGCAAGTTACTTAACCTCTTCAAGCCTCAGTTTCCTCACTGGTCAAATAGGTATATTCTTACCTACTTCGCAGGGCTGTAAAGAGTAAATGAGAACATCTACGTAGAGTGCTGAGCATGGTACCCCACATGAAGCAGCCGCTCGATAAGTAATAGCTCTTTGGTAGTATTACTACTCATGACAGAGCCATGACCAACATGCCAAACACACAAGGCCAAAAACTAGGCCTCCCAGATGCTATGCCTCCCACTGATAAGCTAGAGTCCTACTCCAGATAGCTGTGCACTCACCCAACAGTTCACTCTCCAGTCTAGACCATATTGGCTTAACTTCGAAACCCATGCTGGAGCTGTTCCTCTCACCACCTTTCACCCACATCCGCATTCGCCTTCCTACTTCACTCTCTCTCTCTTTTTCTCTCAAGGTTCCCATCGTTTCACCCCAGGCTCAGGCCCCACTGCTTCCTCCAAGACCCCCATCGCCTTGGCCTACCTGGAGAATACGCTTAATGCGTTGCCGCTGAGGGTTTTCCCCATCCTCATTGTCCAGCAGCCGATGTGGGTAGCAGATGAGCTGCATGAGGCGCTGGGCCTGGGCACTACTCAACACTGGGTCTTGCAAGTCATTGCTGTCCTCACACAGCGATTTAAGGCAACGTTCTCCTACCCATTCCTGAGGAAGCCAAGAATCGGGGGACTGGGGCAACCAGTAAGCAGGTTAGGAATAAGGGGGATGGACTGGGGGGTTGGTGAGGGACATGATGTATGGCAGGGAGGTGGTGCGATCATGGCAGGAAACAGGACTATATTATATAGCGGCATTTAGGAGGGGTGGGGGGAAGGTGAGACTGACCTGCTGGCAGATGCTGCGTAGCACGTACTTGGCATAGACATCCAGACTGGCTGTCTCCACAGAGATGTTGCGGCCACCCTGCCTCCGACCGCCACTGCCACCTCCTCCCTCCTCCTCTGGAAGTTCTTCTGTTCCTCCTGTCACAGTGAAGCCTGAACCCTTCAGTTCCGCATCCCCTGTGGTTCAGAGGCAGGAGATAGGGAGGGCAGAGTGAGATCCGAATGCTGTGTGGAGACCCACCCCGGACCCACAGAAGCAGCAACTCCCCAGCTCCTGCCCTATGGGACAGAAATATACTTCCCTCCCTCGTCTCCTCCCCAAAGGTCAGAGAGACCACCTTCAGGAGGGAGAAAGACTGTCCTTTGTAGTTTAGCTGGCGCTCCACCCTATACACACTTCTGGCACCACTCCCTTCCTACCCCCATACCAAGTACAAACACAGCCTTGAGAACAGCAAACACAGCTCCATCCACAATGCGGTTCTGGGAGGCAGCCAGCAGGTGGCGGTCACAGGAGGAGCGGATTCCTACCGTAGGCTTGTCTGGGGAGACAGCTGAAGTCAGGGGAAGCAAAAGTAGAAACGGTGTGGGTGGGGTAGCCACACTTTCCACGGCTGGCCGGCTCGGATCAAGGTCACTTACTTCCGTCCGACTGGCAAGGATTGAGTTGAGGTGTCTTGAAAAGGTGGAGGAGGATGCGGCAGGTAAGCCGGGCCCCCGGCTCAGAGTCCTGTTCACTGCAAGCTACAGAGAGGAAGACAAAGCAGAGGGGAAAGGATGAAGGCGGACTGTATGTGGGTCTGTAGGTGGTGAGGGGCTAAAAGGGAAGCTGAGGCCAGGCGAAAAGAGATAAAACATTGGAGGAGAAGTGGGGTAGCAAACTGTTCTCCAGTATAAGGGGAGTACCCGGAAGGGTCAGGAACCGGAAAGATCGGGGCTGCAAATGCAGGGTTAGAAAGACGCCCCTCCCAGCCTGAGGCACGCCACAGGACTGGCCTCTGGTGCCACCAGGAGCCCCACACTGGACAACCGGAGTGCGGCCGTCCAGTGTGTATTGAGACTGGGGGGTCTAGACATTCTAGGGGTTATGGATCGGTAGTTCACCAGCATTAAGGAGCGAAGGGATGGCTGCACAGCGAATCAGATCCTCCAGGAGCAAACACTGCCGAGCAATGAGGATGGCAACAAAAGTGGCCAGGGAGTCGTGAAAAGACAGGTCACTGACCTGGAGGAGAAAAGCAGACAGACACCAGGACTCAGTGTGGAGAGAGGGCGGCTACTCAGAGCGCTTGGCCTCCACTCTGCAAAACTCTGTCCCTCCGCTCCTGTGATTAGTGGGAGCAGACCCCTGCCCCGGGAAATGCCCGGTGTCCGGCACTCCCCCACCCCCAGTCTCACATCTACATTGCAGAGGAGGTCGTTGAAACCACAAGTGCCATTGTTAGAGGAGCAGCACAAGGCCTTAAGCACTCCCAGCCACTCTGCACTCAGTGACTTGCAATAGCCGGTCAGCTCTGCACACAGGATTGCGATGTCATTCACCCTGGGGAAAAGTACAAATGCCCTCAGGAAAAACCTTGTTCCCGGCAAAACCTCAGACTCATTAACTTTTCATCTCCACCCCGGCCATAACCAAGGTTGCAGTACCTCCCAGGCATCTCATCCCTCCCAATATCAGGCGGGAGCGTGGTGCCCATTCCTCACTCAGTACGCCCCATACCTATCGGGATCATGGTGCCCCACACAGACGTGCATAAGGGCATTGCAGACAAAGCTGTAGCGGTTAGCAGGGTTCTCACTAAGACTCTTGCCTAGCCCTGTGTAGGTGAAGGTGTGAGCGGCAGGGTTCTCCAGAGTGTCAATCATGAACTCGGGTGCCCAGCGCATGTTGGATTCTGATGGTTCCACGTTGCAGTAGATGGTGTTCTTCACCTTGGAGCAGAAGTCGCTGCAGGGGTGGGTGAAAGGAGAGAGCAGCGTTGAGGAAGGGCTAGTGAGCTAGAGGGATGGTCAGGAAAGGGGAGAAAAGAAAAAAAAAAGGAGAATGTGAGGGACAAGGGGCCTTAGGGCAAGAAAAGGGGAAATGGGACAAAGCAGACCGACTGGGCAGGAAAGGAACCCAGTGAGAAGAAGGCACAGGGGCCTCTGGAGGCAGGGAGGAGGAGTGTGGGCCCTGCAGACATGGGCTGGAGGCAAGGCTGATGAGGAAGGAGGCCCACTCTCAGGAACCAAGGACATGCAGAGGACACCATCCCCAAATGGCCCCGCAGAGACCGCAGGGTCCTGGGCTGTGCTCTGCCCGAGTGGGGCCGTAATGGGAAGGAGACGGGACGAGGTCCCACTCTCTACCCCTCACCTCCCACCTCTCTTACCTGAAGAGCTCCCCAAATTTGCTCTTTAAATGGCTACAGGAGGTGTACAGATCATAGAGATAAGCAAGGATACAGCGCTCTGCGGAGGAGCCATCGGACCGGTTCATCCCATGCTTGACTACGCCACACAGCCTGTCACGAAGGGGCAAGGTCGGGAGGTGTGCCTGAAGCAATGGCAGGCCGGGGCGCAAAGATTCCCGTCCCTTGGCAATACTCTCTCCCCTCCCCACCTGAATGGCATGCACTTCCGCACAGTGAGAGCCCCACATGTTCTTCGCAGGCCACTTCCACCAGCATTCACCAGGGCCCTGCATTTTGAAGCCCTGCTTACCCCTCAAAGACCTGTGCCATCTGGTCCTGGTTGAGGATGAGGCAGGCGTGATAGTGCCGCAGGACAGCCACGATGCACAGGCACAGGCTGGTAGTGTAGCTGCCCACCAGATCCGAGGATTTGAGAAGCAACTCGGCCTCAACTACACTCAGTTCATTCAGTAGCTAGAGCAGAGTGAGCAGGGGTTGACAAATGAGAAGAGGCCTTGAGTATTACACATAACCCCCCTTCCTGTGAGAAAACTGGAGCCCCTTCCTGTTGGAGCTGCCTCAGCCTGGAAGGGCCCTGGTACCATATGCCACTGTCCCTTATTCTAGTAACGACAAGCCATGTCAGTGATCTAACCAGTCTCTGGGATACAATCCTATGAACCTCAGGATGGGAGGACAGTCTGTGCCCAGTGCTCTAATCCGTCTCTCGGGTCTCCTCAGGGAGCACTTGAGTCTCTACTCCTGCTGGCTTAGCTCATGGGCCACTCCTCCCACACTAGTCTTTCGGTCCCTCCAAATAGCCTGGGACACTGGCTTGAGCCTCTCCTCCTGTCCCTATGACCCTGTACAGCACAAACTCCTTCCCCCACCCTCATCTCCCCAGCTTCCCCACCTGAATGGCAAAGTCGATGAGGCCACTGATGCTGAGTGAATATTCCATGAGGTCGAAGATGAACTGCACATGCTGCACCAGAGGCAAGTGGTACGACATGCCAAGGGCAAAGCTCGTAATCTGCTCCAGAACATTCCGGGAGACCTAATAAGGGCAATGGGAGTGAGACAGGAAAGGAGAGAGGTGGGAAGAACCAGAGAGACCAGGAGGCTTAGCCTGCCTGAGGGGGGCAAAAAGACAAGGAGGAAAGGAAAACGGGACAAGGAGGCCGGAATGTGGGAAGGGGGCTGGACTTAGGCCCACACCTGAGCTGTGACCTGGTGTTGGTCATAATGCGAAAGGTGCTGGAACTTAGCAAAGATATCCTCGGCAGTGGGGAAGGCTTCAGGCCGGTTGCGCCGCCGCTTCTGCCCATCCTCCCCACCTGAGGGGACAGTTGAAAGGGACCAGTCGGGACAGGGAAGATAACTAGGTGACTGGGGGTGGGGAGGGGGGGTATGGAGAGAAGGCTATTGGGGGGGGCAAGGGGAAGGAAGGGAGGGAGGGAGAGAGGGAAGGAAGGAAGAGGGAAGACGGGAAGGGAGGGTCAAGGAAGGGGCGGGGAGGGATGAAGGGAAGGGGACAGTGAAGCAAAGGTTTGAAGGACCACAGACTATGTGGACCTTGGAGGAATATGTACAGGGAGGTGCTAGGTTGAGGGAGGGAAGGGAGAGGGAGGGCGGGCAGTATGGGGCTTACTGTGAGGTACCTAAGAATGTCAGGTCTCCAGGATTCAGAGGCACAATAGGAGCAAGCTGGTCTGCAGAGGGGGGGAATGAGGGGGGAAGTTTCAAAAGGACTAGAGCTCTCAGGAGACTCCAAGAGACAGGACATCGGGACATGACTAGGAGTTCCCTACACTGGGGAAGGGAAGACTGACTAGGGCGCTTTTTGGGGGGATATCGATTTAAGGCGCCTCAAACCCACCAGTTTCCGCCGTCCCTTTGCGGTTCAGAACCTTCAGGATATCCTTGGTAATTTTCTTGATGGCATGGCGGGCATCATCTCGCTGCTTTCCCACCCCAAACAGTACGACCAACCGCTGGTTGCACTCATGGCTGCATGACTCCTCCTGCATCCCAGCGGCACCATCAGACTCCAGCACGGATCGCTCTCCCTCCTCTTAAAAGCATGCTCCATACCCCCCTCAGCACCCCAGTGCTCAAGCCCTTCCCAGCATACCACACCCTTAAGAACAGCTCCAACCCCTCAGCACAGTCCTTGGACAGAAACCTGGGCTCAGAACAGATGGTCGCAAGGTGTTGGGGAACGGTACCTGGGGGATGGGAAAGTGCGTGGCATACTGCACGTGCCGCGGCTGGTCATAAAGGACCCCAAGGGTCCCTTCTAGCTTCTCCTTGGGTGGGGGCTTCACCTCCTTCTCAACATCTGGTTTCTCAGGGGATGGACTGCCCTTCCCCTCACAGGGCATAGTGGGGGAGAACAACTAAGAGAAAGGCGAAAGGGCAGAACATTTAGAGGAAGACAAAGGGATGAGGGGGCACAAAGAAACTCCCCAAAGTGGCATAACGGGAGGACCTCAGGAGCTGGATTCTCCCACACCAGGATCTAACTTACTGAGAAATCAGGCTTCTCCATGTCCTCAAAGAGCACACTGGAGCTAGGGTCGATGTCCATAGACTCCGAGAGGCCTGGATCCTGAGGGCAGAGAACAGAAGCGAAGCTGCTTTAGCCCCGAGGAGCTGCTCCCCACCATCTAGAAAAGTTGACCAGGGAGTCAAAGAGAGGAGACCATATTGGGAAAAGCACCAGTTCCAGATGCAAGCCTTGACTGGTCCCTTAACTTCCACAGGCCTTGGTTTCCTTCAGCTTTAAAATGAGGATAAGAATACCTCACAGGGTGGAATTCCCGGTGGTCCAGTGGTTAGGACTCAGCACTTTCACTGCCATGGACCCTGGTTGGATACCTGGTGGGGAAACTAAGATCCGCAAGCCGCACAACACAGCCAGAAAAGAAAAAAAAAGAATACCTCACAGGGCTGCTGTGAGGATCCAATGACAAAAACTGACATGAGAGTGCTTGCTAACCTGCAAAGCACTAAGCAAATCTTACCCTTGTCACCAGGTAAAGGATTCTCAGAGGATTCCAGGAGCCAGGAAGATGGGACTGTCAGAAGAAATGATCTAGGGCGAGGAAAAGCCCCCTCACCTCCAGCTTGCTGCTGCTGCTGCCCTCAGCCTCCTTGCGCTCGGGGTCATCGGCAGGGTCATCAAAGGGAGAGGGAGGCCGGGGACCAGGGGCTCCGAAGGCAAGGTCCCCTCGGGAGATGAGGGTGCAAGTGTACATGTTGTGGGAGAAAACATCATGTCGAATCAGTTCACAGAACAGCAGTACCAAGTTAAAGAACTCCACTCGCTCACTCTCACTTCGGGGGTCCGCTGGAGAGAGGGGATGAGAAAAGATGAGTTAGGGGAGCACGAAAGAGATGGGCAGAAAGAGAGAGGGACACACCTAAGGCATGGTGCTCCTAGGGTTCCTGAAGTAGGCAAGAATAGCAATGACTCAAAAAAAAAAACCCAAAAAACCAAAAGCCAAACCAAAAACAACAACAATAAAACCAAAACTGTTGAGGGATAAAGTGTGGTTGGTTACCCCAACTCCTGCCCCACACACCATCTCATAAAGGAATACAGCATCTCTGCTATTTATACGTGAAAATGCTTCGATCGTATGCTCCTGCTTTTATTCTTCTCTTTATTTCTCTACTCTGTTAAACTGTAAGATGAGCAAAGGCTAGGATTATGTCCAAAAGTCATTCTGCATAGAGCTCAAGACAGAAATATATCCAGAAGGCCCTTCATATGCTTTCTGATGACAGGGATGGGTGAGTCTAGGCAGAGGTAACCAGAGGGTGGCAGGGGTCCATACTCAGCATGGGAGCCTGTGTATCCAGAAACTGCAGGAGGACATCCTGGAAAATGGGAGCACTAGGAGCAGAAAGGGAGCCAGAGGCTATGGAACCCTTCTCATCTGCGGCTTCCGATTCTCCACAACGCTGTAAGATGAGAGAACAAACCGTAGGATTGGGTTTTACCTGTTTCTTCACTCGTCCATGTGCAATCCTTGAACTACTGCCTATTTTGGATCCATCCCAAGCTTTTCACTTCTACCCTCCCCCGCTTGACTCCCATTTTCTTTACCGTCTCCCAGCTGCAGCCTTGGTCACTTCTCTCTGACATCAATCCACTCCTTTCTACTTTTGCCTTATGTCCTCAACTTTCCTGTACATTCTCTACC
Source organism: Mesoplodon mirus (assembly GCF_964341445.2). Taxonomy (NCBI): domain Eukaryota; kingdom Metazoa; phylum Chordata; class Mammalia; order Artiodactyla; family Ziphiidae; genus Mesoplodon; species Mesoplodon mirus. The sequence continues at coordinate 59,936,841 of NC_138981.1, read as the reverse complement.
CCTTTTTCACTCTCACAACTTCAACTTTGGTCCCACTACCAGCTCAATGTGGCTCCGACCCCAGCTGCCACTGCCCCATGGGCCCCCTAACCTCAGCCTCAATCTCTGCCTGTCTCTTCTCCAGCAGCTTGGCTACCACCATCGCACGATGACGACCAGAGCGCTTGCAGCTGACAGCCCATTCACACAGTAATGATACCACAGCATCATCATCTGAGGAGATCTGGAGACCAAAGGAAGACCAAAGGGGTGAGTAAGGTAGAGCTGGGGACAAAGAACCGAGTTCCAGTCTCCCAGCGACTAGGCCCCATCTTAAAACATCTTAAAACATAGCCCAGTAAGACCGGCTGTCTCTTCAGACATCCTCTGGTTTCAATGCCTTGCCAAGCCTTCCCCACATATATACTGTTGCTCTTGCTGTTTTTCACTCATTCTCTTCCCCTTCTTGCTTATTACCTCGTGCCCATCCTTGCTAGGCCCCAATCCAAAGATTCGATTACAGAGGGAATCAAGAGAGTTGCTGAAGTCAGAGCGCTCAAAACTATGGCTGTCCAGCACTTCCAAAGTATGGAGCACCCGTCCAATGGTGAAGCCTGAGGAGGAAAAGTGGTAAAGGGGACTTTAACTAGAGGCCCGATGTACTCCAACTTTCAGATCTGTAAGTCCTTACCTTCCCCATCCTTTCCTCAAGCATCCTTCTTACTGTCTGTCCTCTGGCACCCACCTGCAGTAGCTTCTTGGCACTTATCAAAAGACCAGCGAACCTCAACGGCCTGTCCTCGCTCCTTGATCTGCTGCTCAATCTCCCGCAACTTTGCACGGACCTGCAAAGACGAAGGCTTTAAGGATGTAGCAAGGCATACAAAAAAGGCCAGGGCTCCAGGCTAAAAGAATAGTAGCAGACTCCGAGTCACTATTTCTGAAAGAGTAACCTAAGCCTCTCACATCCCAGTTGCCTGGGAGTACCAGGCTATTGGTCAGACTTACCTGCTGAGTGAAGGCACTGTTGCCCTCTGGCATGGGCAGGTTGGAGGGGGCAATAGGCAGGTGGTCAAGTGGTGAGCCAGTCTTGATTCGGCTATCAGTCAGCGAGTAGTGCCAAACCAGGGCACTAGGACAACACAGGAGGATGGTCTGCCAGACAGGAACAGCTAAGTCAAACTCAGTTATCACGGCTACCTGTCTAGAAGCCCATTATAAGACCCAACCCTTCAGTTTCTGATCCAAAGTTATTCTGAGCCCCTGAGGTGGCATCACTCCATCTCTGAGCCCCTCCCCTCATCCACTCTCCTAAAAGGCTTTGGGCCTACTATCTAGACCTGGAAGGGAACTAACTGAAAAGGAACTAACACCCCAGAAATGAGAAGCCAACAATTTCCAAGCAAGTACTCAGTGCCTACTCTCGCCTCCAATTTAGAACCACTCCCATTTTCCAGGACAGGCACCTGAGTCTTCTCAAGATGCCTTTTAATACTTCCATGGGCCCACCTAGTACCTACCTGAAGGATACAGCTGAGGCCAAAAACTAGGGGCCGGTGTTGAGGGCACATAAGCAGGTCACTAAAGGGTGTAGAGGGTGTGCTGCTAGTTGGGGGCTGAGGAGCAGGGGTTGTGGGCAGTGTGCTTGTTGACTGAGCAGACATCACATGAGATGAGTGACTGCTCACGCCATCCAGCTGCAGGGCCAGTCTCCGCGTACAGAAGTAGGCAAGGCGGCGGGAGAGGTATGCAGACTGAACGAATTCCCCAGAGTACTGTGAAGACACGACGATCAAAACCCCCCAGTTGGGGACTTCCCTGGTGGCGCAGTGGATAAGACTCTGCACTCCCAATGCAGGGGGCCTGGGTTCGATCCCTGGTCAGGAAACTAGACCCCACATGCATGCTGCAACTAAGAGTCTGCATGCCACAACTAAGGAGCTCGCCTGCCACAACTGAGGAACCCTGGAGCCACAACTAAGACCCGGCACGACCAAATAAATAAATAAATATTAGGAAAACAAACAAACAAACAAAAAACAGTTCTCTCCAAGGGACATTGCTTTCACGTCTTATATCTCCTCACGTCCTCCCTAGACCCCCCAAATCCTAGGCCTTACTCGAAGCAGCAGGGGCAGCAGCAGTTTAAGCAATTCATCCTCTCCAGGGCGGATTTTCTCAAAGCACTCAAGTACCCAGGTCAGGAACTCATGTCTGTCCAGCATTCCGTCCTATGGGTACAAGGGATGGGAATAGGATTAGTTTTGCCAAGGGACTATTAGAGACGAGGCAGAGAAAGTAAATGAAAGAATGAAGAGAACCACGAGTCGGGCAAGGTGGCAGGCGGATTCTGTTCTATGCTGGCAGAGTGTGAGGTCAGGCTCAATCCCACGTCCCACACGACATGCCTTCTTCCTACCTGAAACATGAACATGGCCAGCTTCTCATTGTAGTCCCACTGCCGGATTGCCACCTCTACATCATGGGGCAAGGGCCCTATAGTAGAACCACAGCCCCCACTTCCGGAAGGCCCTGGCCGGTAGTATTCAGCCATCTTTTGCAGCTGCTCCCATAAGTACTTGGTGATGATCTGAGTCCATTCTAGGGGAAAGATGGGAAAAGGGCTATTTTATACTGTCCCTTTGCTTAGAACACCTTCTGTCCCCCACCCCCAGTCACCATACTTCTAAATCCTATTCATCCCCTTAGGCTCTAGTCAAATGCCACCTTCAACAACAAGGTCCTACTATATAGCACAGAGAGCTATATTCAATATCCCATAATAAACAATAACGGAAAAGAATATGCAAAAGAGTGTATATATATATGTATATATATGTAAAACTGAATCACTTCATTGTACACCGGAAACTAACATGACATTGTAAATCAACTATACTTCAAAAAAATTAATTAAAACAAAACAGAAAACAAACAAAGAAACAAATGCCACCTTCCTAAAGCCTTCCCAGGTGTCCCCAAAAGAAAGTGATATTTTTGTTCACTGAATTCTCAAAGAACCGTCTGCCTCCACTTTTGACACTACGCTTCTATATTTATTTATTTATTTTATTTTTTTTTTTTTAAAGAAGATGTTGGGGGTAGGAGTTTATTAATTAATTTATTTATTTTTGCTGTGTTGGGTCTTTGTTTCTGTGCGAGGGCTTCCCCTAGTTGTGGCAAGCGGGGACCACTCTTCATCGCGGTGCGCAGGCCTCTCTCACTATCGCGGCCTCTCTTGTTGCGGAGCACAAGCTCCAGACGCGCAGGCTCAGTAGTTGTGGCTCACGGGCCTAGCTGCTCCGCGGCATGTGGGATCTTCCCAGACCGGGGCACGAACCCGTGTCTCCTGCATTGGCAGGCAGACTCTCAACCACTGCGCCACCAGGGAAGCCCGCTTCTATATTTAATTATGGGATTCGTACATATGCCTTAGCATCCCTACTAGACTATAAGCATCCTAAGGGCAGGGATTAGATAGTGGTCATCTTTATAGCCCAGTACATGCACACAGTAGATACTCAAGATACTTGATGCTTACTAATTGAGTGAATGCAAGATACAAGCAGAAGCAAGGAATACAGATGAGGAAGGAGAATAATTGCAAGGGTCTCTCTACCACTCCTTGAAGCGATCAGTGGCGGGACCTCTGGTATTAGGAGTTACTCACCCATGAAAGGGTCAATGACATGTCTCTTCTTAACCTTGGTCTCTGTGATTGCCGCATAGTAGGCACAGGTCATCTTAATGAGCCAGGCAGCCCGCATCACAGGCACTGTGTACTTGGCCAAGTACCCAAACACTTCTTCCTTCTTACTGAAAATGGGGACCTGGATGGACATCGCAAATAGTTGAGACCTCTCTCACCCCCACGAGCTGGCACCCGTGTAGCTTCATCTGGGAATCAGAAGGTACTTGGTACCCGCGCTCCCCTCCTTGGCCTGAAGAACAAGAAACAGTACCTCACCTTTTTGGCTAGTTGTGTGAGTGGCTTGGTGCCAGCCAGATCGGTGAACCAGGTGTTAATGGCACTCTGGGATCGTGCAGTCACCAGCCAGAAGTTGTCCTTCTGGTTCACTTGGGGCTTCCTTCTACCGGTGTCAGGGAGGGTGTTACAACGTAACTTCTCTGCAATAATGCTGCTGAAGTTGGAACTGATCTGAGGGAAGAAAACTACACCTCAGGGTGGGAAGAAGGGGCAAAGAAGTGGTTGTGCCTTTGACGGGCAAATGCCAATGTGGTAGCATTAGGTTATGAAGGAAAACTCGGCCATTTAGGTCATCCCTTTAAGTCTTCCCAACCCAGGGCCTTTGCTCCTTCTCAGACTCTTCCAGCCTTTTCCTTCAGCCTGGCAGGGTTGTCTCACCTTGGCAGGATTGAAGTTGACGTTCTTGGCACTGCCATGTTCATCCCCAGAGACAGCTGGCTGGTTATTGAAACCTTGTTTTACATTCAAGGCCGTTAGTTCATCCTGAGGCAGGAAAACAACATTTTAGCTTTTTTTTTTCCCTTGGGGGTGGGAGTGGGGGTGGGGGGGTGGGAGAAGAGGGCAGAAGAGGGAGGAACAAGGGGGGGAAAAGGTAGGAGGAAGATTCGGAGAACAGATTGTGATTTAAAGCTAGGCCCTTGTATTCATTTGGACCCCACCCTCACTAAGATTCCCAATTCCCCAGAGCTCGCTCAACAGCACTCTGCCCCTGTGAGCTGGCAAGCAGCCGTAGCTCACCCAGCCGCCTCAGACAACTTTCTGAGGTGTGTGTGTGTGGAGAGGGGGGCGCCTCCAGCGTGGCCCCGACATCACTCCCGGTTCGCGCCCAGGAACCAACCCCCACCCCCACTAGGTCCTACTCTTCTACACCAGCCCACTTTACTCTTCCCCCTTTCGGGACTTGCGCTCCCACCGAACCGCCCCGCCCCCCCCTTCCCCGAGCCATCAGTTCTTCCTCCTATGGCGATTGTTGGCCCCTGGCCCCGTGGGAGCCCGGATTTCTGAACGCACCTCCTTCTGTTTGGGATCTTGAGGGTATACATCGGGAGGCCCCAGCCGCGGCCGCTTCAGGGGCCGGTGTTCGTAGCTCAAGATCCCGAAGGCCGCCATCTTGCCCAGCCCGTAGCGCCAGAGGCGCCAGCCGGGCCCGGCCGCGGGGGAGGGGGAGAGGGAGCCGAAAAGGGGGGCGGCGGTGGCGAGGACGGCAGCCGAGAGACAAGGGGGCACATTAGCAACTCTCGATCATTGACGGAAACTACCGAGGGAAACCGAGGGACGCCGGGAACCGTCGGACAATACCTACCGCAGCGGGGGCGGGGCCCAGCCCGGCGTGGGGCGGAGCTCCGCGCGCCGGGATCTTCTCCGCCCCAGCCGCCGGAGAATCGATTTCACTCAGTCAAGATCCCTGCAACGTCCGCCAGCCAGGCGCTGGGGATACGAACCTGCGAGGCGGGAGGCGGTCCCGGCGCTGAGCTCCGACTGGAACTGGATTCCCAGCGCCTCGCTCAGTTCTCGGCCTAGAATAAGTGCTCTACCATCTGCGCGTTGCTTAGAAACTCTGCCTTTTGCAAACCGCTTCTTTGTTCCTTAGTTCCTGCATCTGAAAAATGGGTGTACTAACACCTTCAAGGGACTGTTGCCAAAGATTACAAACTATGTATGCATAACAAAGCACCTATTAAACCCTGAAAGGTCGGCTCTGAGGTTCTTAACCTCTTCTGCTTCACAGTCCCTTTAAAATGCTGATGAAAGCTATGGCCCTTCTTCCCAGAAAAATGCACGTAGAGATATACAAAATGCTAGATACTTTGCAGGGAGATTCTTAGACCCCCCCTCTTGAAGTTCACTCACATATCCCCTAAGGGTCCATGAACTCCAGGTTAACCCTTGCTGTATCGAAAGAGGCACCTACTGAGTGTCAGATGCTTTTCAGACATTGTCTCCTCTAATCCGCAAAAAACCCTTATGAGTTAGGGATTATTATTGTGTCCATTTTGTGGACGAGGAAGCTGATTTTCAAAGAGTGGAAGTTTGCTTGCTCTATATTATATGGCTACTGTGTAACAGAGCTGAGACTAGGATTTTTTCTTGTCTCTGTCTCTCACTCTCTCTCTTTAAAGTAGTGTATCATCTCACTGCTGTTCTTTTTTTTCCTGCCTATTTCAATTGCAGTATATTTGATGTACAATATTATATCAGTTACAGGTGTACAACATAGTGATTGACAATTTTTAAAGTTTATACTCTACTTATAATTATTATAAAATATTGGCTATATTCCCCGTGTTGTACAATATATCCTTGTAGCTCATTTTATACATAATAGTTTGTACCTTAGTCCCCTACTCCTATATTGCCCCTCCCCCCTTCCCTCTCCCCACTGGTAACCCCTAGTTTGTTCCCTGTATCTGTGAATCTGTTTCTTTTTTGTTATATTCACTACTTTATTGTATTTTTATCTTTTTTTTTTTTTTTTTTGGCCGCGCGGCTCGCACGATCTTAGTTCCCCAGTTCCCCCACCAGGGATGGAACCCGTGCCCCCTGCAGTGGAAGCGCGGGAGCCCTAACCACTGGGCCACCAGGGAATTCCCTGTTGTATTTTTTTAGATTTCACATATAAGTGATATCATACTTTTCTTGACTCTTGATATTCTTTCTATGATGGTATTGCCTTTTAGAGAAAAGATAGAGTGCTGTAATAAAAGTAACAAATAACAATAAATAAAAAATAATAAAACCAGCACATAAATAAAAGTAACAATAACACAATGCTATTGAATCACAATGGAAAGACAAATTAATTCTGATTGGGAAGAGGAAGACATTGGAGGAGGTAACATTTGCGCTAACCCTGAGGAATTTAAACCCACGGAAAATTAGGGTGGGTTAGAACATAAGCACAGTGCCTGGCACATATTAAAGGCTCAATAAATGTTTACTAAATAAACTATTTATGTAAATAGTGTCTCCAATCAGCTCTGCGTTTGGGGGAAGATACATCTGGCAACAGAATAAAGAGTGGATTAGAGAGCAGGGGGCCTTTAGAAAGGGAGCCCAGTTAGTGGGTTCTAGTACTAATCGTGACTACAGGGAATGAAAGGCTGATTTAGCACCGTGGCTGTGGTCATGGAAAGGAGGACACGACTGCGAGAAACACAACAGAAGTAGAGCTGATAGGATTCTCAGGGTGAGAGAGACGGAGGAATCGAAGATGACTTTGAGGTTTGAAGTCTGGGTGACTGAGAGGGTGATGATACCATTAACTGAGATACAGAACACAGGAAGAGAAGCAGATTCAGGGGAAGATGAGGAGTTTGAAGCCAGTATTGTTGTTCCTTCATTTCCAGAATCTACTTCTAAGTCAGACCCCCTCACCAGTCACAATGGGGACCCAACTCTCGCAACAGCTAAGGGTGGCTATTCTGGTTTGGATAAGGTCAGAGGAAAGATAGCTATAGATGTGCCCATGGGAGCCAAGACTGCAATTTCCATCCAGCCAAGACAGTAGAGCTTTGATAGCGGTTTCAGGGTGACTGAACCAAGGAAGGAGCATAGCATAGGATGGAGGGAGGTTCAGACCCTCCACTATATGGGATAAAATAATTTAGATGAGAAGGTGGCCGGGAACAGGGGTGGTGATGAGCAGATCCTTCCCAGGATCTAGGTAGTCTGAGGCTTCTTGGGTCTGTGACAATATTGGATACCCAGCTTTAGTCTCTACTTAACACCACATTACAGTGGTGGTGTTACTTCTACAGATTAGATTAACACCTAATCTCCCAGAGGATTTAGCCTGTGTCATAGCACACATTCACCACACCCTCCGTAAAGCTCTGGCTTCTAAGGTTCTTTCCACCGGAAGTTATGACAGAAGGAAATGTGTGGGTGGGGAGGGGTAGTGGGTAAGGGGCCCAGGTTCCTGACACAGTCTACACCCAGGGAACGAAGAGTAAGCGCCATGTTGAAGCCACCATTGCCACTCAGATCCCTCTTATTTCTGCAGCTGCCTCTGCTGGGGGTGGGGCTGAAGCCAAAGGTCCTCACGCCCAATGGGAATGAAGACATCACAGCTGGTGGGAAACCTGGGACTGGAGGAGGTTGGTGAGAAGGGGAGCTGTGGGAAGGGGTCTTACTGAATTCTGGAACCTGCCACTGGACATTAGAAGGATGCAGGCAGAGTTTTAAGTGTACCATGGGGAGGGCAAGGGGAAGGGTTCCCTGCCTCACGCTGCTTCTTCTGACCATCGTGTCTTCTCTTCCCCTCCCCCACTTCATTTTCTCCCCAACCTAGACTTCTTCCTGACCTCTACACCCCCTGGGACCCTCAGTGTTTCCACTCTGCCCCTCCCAAAGGTTCAGTGTTTTGTGTTCAATGTCGAGTACATGAATTGCACCTGGAACAGCAGCTCTGAGCCCCACCCCACCAACCTGACTCTGCATTATGGGTATGAGAAGGGGAGAGGGGATCGCACGGGGGAGGAAGAGGAGGTGGGCTAGATGTGAGAGACCGCGTGGGGGCCAAGAGTATCCCAGGCTCCCCACTGTTTTCTCGTAAGGGGTAAGTCGTAAGTCAGTTCAGAGGAGCTGAGGCTGGGCTGTGGAAATCCGGAGTACCCAAGTTTACCCCACTGTTCTTCTTCCTTGAAATCTTTCTCTAGGTACAAGAACTTTAATGATGATGATAAACTCCAAGAGTGTGGCCTCTATCTATTCTCTGAAGGGATCACTTCTGGCTGTTGGTTTGGAAAAAAGGAGATCCATCTCTACCAAACATTTGTTGTCCAGCTCCAGGACCCACGGGAACACAGGAGGCAGCCCGAACAGTTGCTAAAACTGCAGGATCTGGGTAATTTGGAAAGGAGGGTCAAAGTATATTGTGGGGTATTGAGGAAAGGGGTATATAAACTAGTGTTCTTTCACCATAAGGGTACTTCGGCAGAAAAGAGGCGAGGAATAGAATGGGGAAGGGAGGAGGGCTCAGGCACACTACCTTCAGGATCCTGACTTGTCTAGGCCAGGGGAATGACCACACACGCACACATATCTCCAGTGATCCCCTGGGCTCCGGAGAACCTGACACTTCGCAACCTGAGTGAATTCCAGCTAGAACTGAGCTGGAGCAACAGACACTTGGACCATTGTTTGGAGCACCTGGTGCAGTACCGGAGTGACCGGGACCATAGCTGGACTGTGAGTGCGTGGGGATGGCAGCTCAGGCTGAGCAAGTGGGGATGAAGGATTCAATTAGCCAATAGGAAAGTTTGATCCCCAGCTCCTGTTCTGTGCCTCCCAGTTCCCCTGCCCACCTTCCACCCTCCTCTGACTCCTTTCCCTCTCATCACCCGTGAGTTTTCCTCAAGGTTTCCCTACCCATGCTCTTCCCAAAGCCAGAAAGGCAAGTAAACAAAAGCGAGCCTTTAAGGAGGCATTAAATTCTAGGCAGTGAGGGGAGCAGTGTGGCTTAAGTAGTCAAGAGAGGAGGGAGAAACTGGGAAGAACCAGAAGATGACCTGGGGTGGGGGTGGGGGGCAGCAGTTTCCATTCTCCCTTCTTTTATAGACACCCATCTTTCCCTCACCCTCTTTCTCCTCAAGGAACAAGCCGTGGGTCACAGACATAGCTTCTCTCTGCCTAGCGTGGATGCACAGAAATTCTACACGTTCCGTGTTCGAAGCCGCTATAACCCACTCTGTGGAAGCGCTCAGCATTGGAGTGACTGGAGCTGCCCCATCCACTGGGGAAGCAATACTTCAAAGGGTGAAATGGGCCTAATACATCACCCCGACCCATGAGCCCAGGAGCCTTTCTAGCACCACTGTCTTTTGCCCTACCTCCCTACCCCTAAGCCCCCAAACTTGGTGGCTCATCTCCCCTCCCTGTTCAACTCCAACCCCCAGGAAGCAGGATTTTTCTGTGTAGGGTTGGATCAGTGTGTTGTTACAGTAGGGGTGTGGATTGGGAAGGAGGCTGAGGGGGTCCTCAAAGGGGATACAGAATGTATAAAATTTCCCTGCAGCATTCCCGGAAAGCCTGCATGGTAAAGATGGCTTTGGAATCAGGCACATCTAGGGTTTAAACCTGCCTCTGCCACTTCCTACGTCTTTGACCTTGGGCACATCACTCACCTCTTTGATTCTGTTTCCTCATCTGTAAAATGGAGATAATAATTGCTCCCCGCCCCGCTCAGGAGTTATGAGGATTAAGTATACAGATAGCGTTTAGCACAGTGTCTGGCACCAAGTTGGGGCTCTAAATGTTGGCACGTAGTAGGGGCACTACAAATGTTCGGTCTCCTTTCCTTTCCTCTTTTCCATAGAGAATCCTGAGAATCCTGAGACTCCTTCGTTGTTTGCACAGAAAACTGTGCTGATCCCCCTTGTCTCCATGGCATTCATCGTGATCCTCATCTGTTTGTACTGCTGGCTGGAACGGTGAGAATTCGGAATCCCAGAAAAATGAGGTGGGGGCTGGGAGTAGGGGAAGAGGGTTATTACCGGGTCTCCAGGACTAGAGGGCAGGACAGTAAGGGATGAGGGATCACCCAAGTGGGCATGGTGTTGGAAGGAAGATGCAGGCGCAGACAACACAGAATCACTTCATTCCATGTGGGAGAACTGCGAGAAGGGTGATAAAGGAGCGTAACCGATGTGTTCCTGCTCCCTCTTTCTCCCCACTCAGGACGATGCCCCGAATTCCTACCCTCAAGAACCTAGAGGATCTGGTTACTGAATACCACGGGAACTTTTCGGTGAGAACATTGTCATAGGCAGACTGCAGTCTGTCAATGGCCAACTGCCTGCCAGCTAGACAGACAGAGCATGGGGGGCAGAGGGGAGGGGAGGGAGGCCTGCGCTAACAGGATGTGGCCGACCAGTTGGGGGATGGGCTAGACGCAGAGAGACACCCAGAAGAACTGATCCTAGATTGGTTGAGGCAGATGGAAACAGTGGTATTGAGGGCCCGGGAGTGTGTGTGTCCCTTCTGTAATCACAGTGGTTGCAGATCTTGGGAGAGTTCCCCTGGCACAGAGCCTGGGTCTTTTGCTTCCTGCTTCTAATTGAGCCCTGACCTGGAGATATCTGTCTTTAGGCCTGGAGTGGTGTGTCTAAGGGACTGGCAGAAAGTCTGCAGCCAGACTACAGTGAACGGCTCTGCCACGTCAGTGAGATCCCCCCAAAAGGAGGGGAAGGGCCTGGGGGCTCCCCCTGCAGCCAGCACAGCCCCTACTGGGCTCCTCCATGTTACACCCTGAAACCTGAGCCCTGACACCCTGACAGAACCCCAGGGCCCTGCAGCCCTAAATTTTACTAACTTGCCCTCATCCAACCAACCTGGGTCCAGTGCTCACCTCGCCCCCCTGTGGCTGATTTTGAATTTTGTGCCCCCTATAACTACCTTCTCATTCAATATCTCCTACTTGAGAATTGCCCCTTTGCCCTGTCCATGTTTCTCACCTCCCCCAGCCCAGCCCTTCCTCCTCACAGCATTGCTTCTGCTGTCCCTCCCTCCCTCCCCCTTTCCATCTACCCTTCAACTGTTCCAGGAATGAATGAGAAATAAAAGTTCTGTTGATAATCATCAAGGAAGTCTGCTGTTGTGGGGGGGGAGCAAGGGAAACGTGGGGTGCAATGCGAGTGGGAGGCATGGTGCCGAGGGGAGGAAAGAGGCGCGGTGGACTCATGCCGCGGAGGCAGCGGCACTACAGACTCACTCGAAAAGAGTGCTGTTCCAGAAACGGACTTTTCTCTAGGTGTCCTACACTCCTTCTAAGGGTCAGTTTAGAGTTAGATTTACCATGCTGCCCCCATTTTCTTTTGTTGCTGTTGTTGCCCCCATTTTAACAAATCTTTTATAGACCCCACCCAGGTTCTTCTCTCCTTAGCCTTACCTCACCTTCTGTCACACATACCACTTCTGACCTCATAATCCCTCAGCTGCAGCCTCAGGCCCCACCCCTAGGGATGCTGCTTATCCACAGCTGCCCATAGCTCTCTCCTGTTTGCCCAGTCTGGACCTCCTCAGCCAATTTAATGCATCTTCCTCTCCAGTCCCCCGACCTTATGGGCCCACTTGGCCCCCCAAGGCCTCTAGAACACCCTCCTTCTGCCATGACTTATTAAGACTCTCTGAAGAGTGAGAAGATCTTCAGAGCATGTTCATCTTTATCAAACATGGAGGTGAGGGGTACCACAGAGCTGGAGTCTATGTGTAGGGTTGGGGATGTTGGAGGGCAGTGGAGATCACAGAGATGGTATAACTGAGGAAGGACCACATGCCCCGTGTGCCATCTCTTCTCAGATAATCAACAGTTTCTGGCCAATACTAATTGTTCTGTCCTCCTGTTGCTGCATTATGTCCATCATGAAGTGGGGTTGCCTAAAACAGGTGAGAAGTGTGGGGAGGGGACTCATGGCCAAGGGTCAGAAGTAGCAGGGTCATCTCTAGCCCTCAAGTCCTCCTCCTGGCAAGAAGAGAGCTCCTTGAATCCCGACAGCTTCCTCCAACACGTTCTGAATAGGATCACTGGCCTCTTTTGCTCCCTCTCTCCCTCCTTAGCTGCCCCAGTTACCCTGTGGTCTCCCTCCAGACACCATCGATTTGTGTGATGCAATGGGGACGATGCAGCTGTTTTTCCTGATGAAGACCCTTGGGGACTATGCCAACAAATTCCTTACAGCTCGAAACACCTACTACGTTTGTAGGGTGGAGCATGAGTTAGCAGGTAGCGGCTTGGGAGCATTCCCCAGAGATAGAGTAAGGCCCCAAAGATGGACTGTGGACTTGGTCCTTCAAATAGGGCCCCTCAACCAGATCCAAATTGACCGTCTCTAGTCAGCCTAAGGAAGGGCACTGCCTCTATGACATTGGTTAGGTTAGCACATTCTGTGCACCGCTCCCCCCCCCTGACCTGACCTAGGGATGGACCAGAGGGGAGAAAAGAAGGTACACCAGCTCAAGGTAGTGTTGAGTGTTAGGGTCCTGAAATCTTGGGCTTTGGAAGGGTGGAGGCTGGGTGACGGGGGCTGGGGATCGTGCACTGCCATGTTCACAGGAACTGGACTTGAGAATGTCTACAGAGCTTTTGTGCCCCTCCTGAAGAACCCAGAACCCAAGCTAATTGGTAAGGAGCATGATGGAGGAAGAAGGCACATGGAGGGTACTGTATAACGGTGGGTGATGGAGAATATAGGGTGGGGCTGGTGTAGTCCATCAGGTAGGATCACAAGATCCTAGGAAAAGGGGAATAGGGTCTAGGGCCACTTCAGAAGGGATGTTTAGCTCAAACCAGGTGCAGTGTGCCTGTGTCACTCATCCCTCCTCGCTGTTTCTCAGCCATCTCCTCAGTACATCTCCCTATCCCCACCACATCAGTCCCATCTTTCCCTTCACCTTTCGCTCTTGGAGTCTTGGTGTCCCGATTGCCACTGAAAAGAGCAAAGCTTAGGCACCTTCAGGTCACTCCTCAGCCTAGCTTTAGGCCCGGTTACTCCAAGTGATCATTTGAACGATGGGAGGGACAGGATGGGAAGGGAAGGTCTCCAGTCCTCAGAGGTGAGGGTGCCTTTTCCTGGTTCCTAGATGCCTTGCATACACAATGTGACCTCCTGCAGAGGGGTAAAATGAAAATGCGTAGAAGACAAGAAGCCAAGAAAGTCGCTCCAGTTCATTCCAGTCGGTGAAACTCCCAGTAAGACTTCCCAAACATGGTCTGTCCCGGCAACCTCCTTTCCCCGCCAGTCTACCGAAGGCTCCTCCACCGTGGCCCTCTGGGATGAATTTCCTTTCCAAATCCAACATCCATGCCCAAGACCTGCCTCTCACCTCTTTTGTCCTGCCTTCGGCCCTAGTTTGTAAAAAGCTTCCCTGCAGGGGCCTCCTTCTCTACTTACTGACCCTATCCTTTTCCAGTCCAAATCATCAGGACACTCAGATGAAGAGGGGACCACTCGCAGTGGTCCACTCTTTAAGGCCAGAGCGAACTTTATCCGTAGTAGGGATAAAAATTGCTAACAAAATAAAGTGACCAAGTGAGAGCAGCAATACTAGGTATGAAATTACTGGCATTTAATGTGAGGTTCCTTTTTTCAAGAAAGACTTCTTCTCCCAATATCCGCACCAAGGCTTAAGTCTGCGCCAGGCATTGTGGAGGCTCTCAGGGTGGGTAGGAGCAGCGAGGGCGAGCACATGGGTGGGGGGTGAGGAAAGACAGCAAAGTCTAGCACAATGAGCCTTTGAGGGACAGAGTGGGGGGTGGGGTCTTCTCCAACCAGACTACCTCCCCCTGGGAGGCCTATCACAGCCCGCCTACTCCTGCTGGGGTTAGGTGACGGATGGGCATCTTCCCTCCCCCCACCACACTCCACCAAGTCCCCGTCTGAAATTCCCCCACCCCCCACCAGTCTGCCTCTGGGCAGTCCCTACCTCCCCCTCCGATATCCGCGGGGAACAGCGAGGCAGCAGAAACCAGAGCTGGTTATAGGCATTTATTGAATTTATTCATTTATTGATTTGACACACTTCCCCACTCCAATCTAGCACATGATACAATCTGGGTAGGCCAGGCGCTGACACAGGAAATGATGGGAACCCACAGCAGGGGCGGGGGAGGGGACAATGCAAAGGGGACTGGGGGAGGGGCTGCTTTGGGGGCTAGGGTGGAGAAGGAGCCCCAGATGGCCTTTCCTAGCAGGTGCTAGTAAACCTGATCCACATTCCCCTCCATCCCTGCTCATTTCCCAGACCCTCAGCCAAGCTCCCCAGCTCCCCTTTCCCTGTTCCGCCCCTCCCCCTGCCTGCTACTGCACACACTTCCACATAACCCCTGCAGTCAGGCAAGGGGAAGAAGGGCAGGGACAGCTGTCTGGGGCCTTGAACAGGGAGGTCTCTGTGCCTAACTTTATCACCCTAAATCCTTCCCTCCTTCACTTCTCCCCCCTCCCACCCCCTTCCAAGGCCACAGACTCATTCCTGGCCCTCAACGCACTCTCCCACCACAGCACGAACCCACAGGGGGTCACACGAGAGTGTGACTGTGCCCCAACACCACACACTCCCAGGCACAAGGTGACAGAGTGAGGGGACCTGGCTTAGGGAAACTCCAAGCTAGTTCCGTGTAGGCCGTGTTTTACAGCTGGTCCTCACGGGAGCTCTTCCCCTTGCCCCCTGCTCTCTGCTGACCTGGGGTTCTCTCCCCTACTTCCCCCATGTTTCCCGGAGTAATGTCTGTAGTGTTTGCATCAGGTCACTAGGACAAAGCCTTCAGAAAGAAAAAAGCATTCTCCCCATCACTAGCACCTTGCCACTGTTAAAAATCTCTATATTTGTGTTTATATTTCTTTAAAAGTTTATAAAAAGCCTTTCTGTTATCTGTAGCCTTCCAAGGGCGATTTGGCCTGGTGAGCCACTCCAGGCTTCAGACCTTGGCCCTTCCAGCTCCCCATTACCACCCCCGCACAATCCCACACCACTGGCACAAGGGGCCACTGCATAAAAATCCCAGGCTCAACCCAGCCTGGACCAGCTCAGATAAGACTCTACAAAAAATCCTGCTCCCGAAGGCAGGGGTAAGGCCACTGGTGACTTCACATTTCCAACAGTACTGCCCGCCCCTGCTACAAAACCTATGGGGTGGGAATGGGGTGGGGGGCCTGAGGATGGCTCCTGAGAGGGGGGCCTTACCCCCTAATTGGCACAGTGAGAATAAACCCTCTCCCTTTCCCCCTCCCCTTCCCCTCCCCACCCCCAGCTTTATAATTTCCTCAACACCCAGGTGAGCAGACCCTACCCTAGCTCTAAAGCAGGGTCCCAAATTCCCAGGGAGGGGTCAAGGGTAAAGAGTGGATATGGGCACGCCTGGCTCCGTCTCTGAAGCAGGGAATAAAGCTGCCAGCCAATGGCTCAGGGATCTGTGGGAAGAGAAAACGGAGGACAACGTAAGAGGCTCCTCTGGGGCATGACAACTTTCCACCCTCAAGATCCACACCAAGGAAAACAGAGACGGCCCCTTCCCCACCTCTCCCATGCTACCTTGTAGGGGTGAGCACTGCTGAGGGGCCTGGAGGTCCCATCTGGAAACTATGCCACTCTAACATGACATCGTCCCTCCAATTCCCCGGGACCTCCAGCTACCCCTTGTTCTACCTCTCCTTTGCTCAATCACAGGACTAGCTGGACACCTAGGAGGAGGTATAGGTTGTGAGATGCTACCGTGATTCGGAGGTGCCGTACCTGGCTCAAAGTTGAAGTCCAGTCCTTCGCCCCCATCCATGAGGTCATTGATGATGTTATCCATGTCGCACTCCAGATTCTCCATGTACATATCAAGATCGAGATCCTGAGGCATTCGGTCTTGGCTTGGAGCTTCAGTAGGAGGCGTGAGCACAGGAGCCCCCAGGGGCTTGGGGACGGGAGCACCCGCCATGACTGGAGGCGGTGCTGGTGCTATCATCGGAAGGGTGGGAACCAGACCGCTGGGGCCTGGAGCCTCTAGGGGCTTAGGACACAGGCCACCCCCTGTGCCTAGCTTACTGGAGGAAGGTATCCCCCCCAGCAACAGAAGTGTCGGAGCCTGGGACAGAATGGGATCTACCTGGGTCATGAGGACATCGGCAGGAGGTGGTGGCGTATCAGAGGTGAGCAGGGCCTCCAGGGACTGGGAGCTCGAGAAGCACCCTTCTCCTGCTGACAGGGGCCCCTCTGCTGGGCTGAAGAGGGAGGTGCTGTAGGTGTGTAAAGGGCCTGAAACCCCAGGATGCTGCAAAGAGAAGCCAGTGAGGCCGCTCCGAGACAGCAGGGAATGGGGAGATGTGAGATTGAGCCCATCTAACAGCTCCAGATCTTCTTTTAGGGTGGGAGGGACACCCCCAGCATAGCTGCTGGCCGAGGCTGGCATTTCCTCTTCCGCCAGCACCTCAGGCTCTGGCCTCCTGGGGGAGGGCCGGGTGCTGACAGTGCTGGCATTCGAACTGCTTCGCGGACGGAAGGTGCTCCACACATCAGCTTCCTCGCGGTTTCGAGAGCAAGGGCTGCCTGACCACTTGGCAAAGTGGCCAACAGGGCTCCTCGGAGTGGCACCTTCGGGCGGAGCTGGCAGCACGGCTGGTTTCTTCTTGGGGGCCTTGCTGCGGCCCCGGAGCAGCTTGCTGCTGCTATCCATGGAGGCTGCCCGGCGGCGGGGCGCCTTGCCACTCTTGCCTCCCTCTGGATTCAGCATCCACCAAGAGCTCTTGCCGGTAGCCTCGTTGTGAACCTTGATGAACTTGCTGTGCAGGGACAGGTTGTGGCGGATCGAGTTCTGGAGGGGGCAGAGGCAACAGGAAAGGGAGGTCAGCGGCCGGCAGTGCAGTCTAAAAGGACGCTGGGATGCAGCGGGGGCATTCCTGGAGACGCAAAGCTAGTCAAATCCAGGGGGAAAAGAGGCAAAGGTAGGGGTGGGGGATGGTGGCAGGGGATGAGACCACACACAGTTCCCACCCGAGCAATGAGCTACTCAGAGGGCACCGTGCCCCCCTCCCCGCCCCCCCCCCCCCAAGAGCTCACAGCGCTCTACCCCTTCCAAGTCTCTGGTGGCTGTCTCGGGCTTGTGGGCGTTGGGAAGACGCACTCCTGGTTCAGCAAGAACTAGGCTCAAGTGGGAAAGAGCGTTCCACAGCTCCACCCCTTTCCTTGAGTGCAGGCTTGGGTGGAATTTACAGGACAGTGGCGCAACAGCAGCCCAGGACAGACCCACCCTGTCCTGAGCCAGTCCTCTGAACTGGCTCCACTCTGTACAGGGCATTTGGGCCCCGGCTCTCTATAGGATTGGCAGATCCCTTTTTTCTGATTTCTCCCAATTCCTGGACACACACCCTCAAGTACATTCAGGCCAGGCTTCTCCCTGTGCCTCAAATACACCAGGCCCATCCCTCCCCTCCCTCCCTCCTTCTCCCGGGGAAGGATCTCCCCTCTCTAAATTCTACTAGCTTGTCAAGATCAAGCTGAAGTCCTCTCTCTTTTCTAAAGTGGTTGCTTGACTTCTGCAGCCAAATTTCTTGTACAGCATTTTTCATCTATTCCCCGCAAATTTCCCTAATCTATATTATGCTGTTTATGGTTTCAAGTAATTCGTCTTATCAAGTGTAAATGCCAGGACATGTTGTCCAAGTGGGCAGCCCCCAGCAGTGCCCCCCTCAGAGTGCCAATCTCCCAGTACATAATCAATATTTGTTGCCTGATCGGTGGGTGGCCCTCTGGTGACGGATGGTGAATCTCCCCTTGAGGCTCCGTCAGCTCTTGAGTGCCTTGAGTATTAGAAGCTCTGTTCTTCCTTCCTCCCTCGCTGCTGATATTCTGCTAGAGATAAGTTTTTTTCTCCAGGGGCCCAGGGAGCTGAGATTGGCAGCTTCTTGAGCCCCCAGAGCAGCTTATTTCTACTGGCTGCTCCAGGCTAGTTACACCATCCTTTTGTGTCCGCCCCACCCCACCCTCCAGGAACCTCCCTTCTCTTTCCTATCTCCTTTTCCCCACTTCTCCTCAGGAATTTGTGCATAGGATCTCCAACCTTAGGGGCATTTGACCTCCCACACAAAGGTCTTTAGTGTTTAGAAACTTGGGAGGAGGCCAGAAGGGCTTGGAGCAACTAGCAGGCTGAGGCTATGGACAGTCAGAAATCACTTCATGTGCTTCAGACTGATGCTCTAGATAAGGAGACCCTTTGCCTGGGGAAAGATGCTTAAGCAGCCTCTTGCTCCAGGGCTCTTTAGAAGTCATTGTCTGTAGTAATGGCATTCCAACTCCTCTGGCTGCGTTAGTGTTTTTGGTTCCTTCAAGGAATCACACTTGTCCATCCAGCCTGGGCTCTTAGTAACTGAGAACCACAGTGACTTTTGGCACTGTGATTTCCCACCCACCCCCCCGCACCCCCTGCCTTTCCATCCTCTAACTCTGGGTCTACTGAGAAGGTTCATTCCTTTCCCTACTACTCAGTACCCACGAGTGCCATTTGTTCATCCCCTCTTCTTTAGGCCTTGGAACTAGTACATTGTACAGCCTCCTACCTGGAGAGGTCGGCTCCCTAGAAGTCTACCGTTCTAACCTGTTGGAAGGGGGGCGACTGCTAATTGCTCCCCCAGCCACCTAAATTAAGCCTTCTTGTTCTAGGTGAGTGCCGCCCCCTGGTGGAGTGGTAGTAACCTTGGCACATCACCAGGGAAGCCAGCTCAGTCTTGAGGTCTCCCCCTTGGAGTGGGGTGGGGGTGGGGACTGGCAGGTGAGGGCCTTGGAGGCCCCAGATTTGGCCTGATTTGGCTTTGCCATCATTCCATGGCAGCATGGATTAGCAGAAAGAGCATATGATTTATAGTTAGACCTGAGTTCAAGTCCTCATTGTATCGATTTTGGCGAGTTTCCTAACCTTTCTGTACCTTGGTTTCCTAATATGTAAAATGTGGAATCTCAGAATTGCTGTGAAGATAAATGAAATTAAAATTTTTAATTACTTTGTAAACTAAAAAACCCCGTATACGTGTAAATTCTAAGGAGGGACTACACTACCGCAGCATAACTAACAACTCATGGTTATTTCTTCTACCCTGGAAAATGAACCTAAGGGAAAAGAAAAACAGCTGTGTAGGCTGGGTCCAAGGAGGGGAGCTCTGTATGAGCTGAGACTGTGGCGTGGCAGTCTACCCAGAAATAGTGCCAAGGGTCTCAGTCAGCTGTCCTGCTTTCTGTTCTGCCCAACCCCTAGGGACACTGCGGATCCGATCCCTTGATCTCTTATACCTAGGAGAAGACCCTCCTCTGCTCACTCAACCCTCTGTATTTCCTTGCATGCTGATCTCACCACCTATGGGGGCACAAGGTGTCAAAAGGAGTTAAAGCTCCCAAATCTTGTGATTAGAGTCCCATATTTCTCAGGACAAGCTTTCAGAGCATCTAGCGAGATCTTTCCTCGCAGTTTCCTCATGGAAGGCCAAGGGAACTCCCAACCTTGTGCTCTGAAGTCAGAGCCCTATCTATCTTTTCCGTGAATATTCCTCAACAGTAAATGAAAACTTCCCCCCACAACTTGGATAGCCCCTTACTAAGGAGAGTTTCTTGGCATTATATAGGGTAAACCGAGGCAGCCCCCCCTTTTTTCTTAGTGCATAAGATCTGCTACCTTACCACATGGATATCACTCTTTTTACCTTTCGCCACTTCACTCCATCTTCTTGGGTAGCAGAGTCCTAGAACAGTACTTCTACCCTGAGGTATTGGGAGGCAAGCAGGGAATCCAAGTGATCCCACAGGAATGGGAGAAAAGGTGTTGGGGTGGGAGGTGGGGGAGGAGGGAAGGCTAGGTTCCTGTGGGGAATCCACACAGTTCCTGCTGTACATAGGATAAAGACTTCTCTGTGGGGATAAGTGTTTGGGGCAGCCCAAGCCAAAGTGCTGGGAGTGTTGAGCAGTGAGCAGAGAATTCAATTTTCTCCAGGGCTAGGACAGTGTCTTATTCATCTGTGATCCTCCAGCATCAAGCACCCAGCGGCATATACTATGTCTTAAGTAAATGTTTGTCTAAATGACGACGGAAGGTGGACCTCTGGGCTAGGGGTGTAAAAGGGGCCCCAGAGTAAAGGTAAGGAGACTGGGGGGACCAGGAGCAGACGGGTATTGGGACGGAGGTAAGGGGGTCGTAGTTACCTTCCATCCTGCTGAGCTGTTGCTGTCACCCTTGTCCTTGAAGTAGGGCACTGTGCGGACCATCCACTCATAGATCTGGGCGAGTGTCAGTCGCTTCTCGGGGGCGCTTTCAATGGCCTGGCTGATGAGTTCTGCATATGACTGATTTCCCCAGGCATTCCGGCGGGAGCCTCCCTTCCGAGGACCTGTTACGGCCCCCAGGATCCCAGGCTGGGGGCCCCCTGCCGGGTCAGGGAGCCGGGAGGGCAACAGGGTCGGCTGGGAGCGCCCCTCCGAGCGCCCCTCCGTGTGTACCTTCTCTCCCAGACCTGACTCCACCTCGGCCGGCTCGGACGGCTCGGGAGCGAGCTCTGGTCGGGGAAGGGGCCAGGTGCAGGAGCGGGGACGGCTCTGGGGTTCGAAGTCGGGATCGAGGTCTACGAGCGCGGCAGCCTCTCTGGCTGAATTCTCATTCACTGGATCCATACGTGGAGTTGGACCTCCGCCGCTCAGCGTTCAGAGGAGCCTGCCACAGTCCCTCGCGATGCCTCCCCCCAGGGGGGAAGCACCGAGGGCCAGGAGGCACATTCCTGCCAGTCCTCAGAAAGTCTCGAACTTCCCCCTCGCCCCTGGACGCTAGCCCCTAAGCTGTCCCTTGCACACAGTTAGTTCTCTGATACTCTCCTCCACAACAGCCTGCAGCCTCGGAGCTCTTTCCGAGACACCACCTGTAACCTTCGCCTAGCGAAGGCACTTTTTCCCCAACCTCTCACTCAGCTTCCTGCTCTTTTAAACCTGAGGCACCGTATCCCCTCACAAATCGCGCTCCCATCACCGAACGTCTCTTTAGCTGCAGTTCCCTCCCCCTTTTAAGTTGCTGCCCCCCGGACACTCCTCCCGAATTTCCTCCACCCGGATCACTGCCCTCCCCCCCGCCCCGCTCCCCCGCGTCACTCGCCCCTCCCCTGACTCCCCCTCCCCCCGCCTCTTCCCTCCCCCCAACTCTTACTCGGGTCCACGTCCCCGCGGCCCCAGCCTCTTGAATTCCCGCACCAATCCCCCTATCAACCCCCCCCACCCCCCGCCCCCCGGGTTTCCCTTTTGTTTTGCTCCAAGCTGCGGCCCCCGCCTGACGTCTCTGTTTACCACTCGCCGGGGCAGCCATCTGCGCACGCGCCTGGAGAGCGGGTTGGGAAACAGAGTTCTCTAGTCGTGCCAGCCTGGTCGGGCTTGGGGACTACATCTCCCGTCCTACTTCGCGGCCAGGAGCCCGATCTGGGTGGCAGGAGAGCGGCGTGGCAGGATATAGAGAGGGGGAACCTTAATTATTAGAGGTCGTCGCAGACTTTTTCTTTTCTTTAAAAATCATTTTCTTCCTTTTCTCCCCTTCCCCCCTCCTCCCTTGTGATTCGGGATCGCCTAGATGAACGTGTCGAGAGATGTTAGACCGTTCCGTCTTTCCGTCAGAAGAGGGCAAAAGGAAAAAATGCGGTCCCTGCAAGAAGCAGAAAACCGAGAAGCATGAAGCAAAGAACTGACTAAATAGGCTTGTTTTCGTGTTGAGGAGATGGGCGGAGGGCTTGGGGAACATAAACAAATGGTTAGCTGATGATGGTGTCTCCCCCACCGCTCTCGACTCCCCATACGCAGTTCCCATTGATAGTGCGGTTGCTAACCAGTTTTCTCCACTGGCTCTTCTGGCCTCTCCTCAAATATTGATATTCTCCAGGTTCCCATCTTCGGCGGCTTCACTTCTCATTCAACAGGTTCCAAACAGAACTCATTATCTGTTCCTGCACCCACACCCCTATCCTCTGGATACTCTTATCTCTGAATTTGGTTAATGGTTGTCCTAATCTACCCAGTCTCCTAAGCTAGATTTACCCTTCATCTTTTCATCTCCCTAACCTCCCACATCCAAATCCCAGTTCAGGATCTTATTTATCACTGGACTAAATTGCAGCATCGTCTTAATCAGACCTCCCACCATGAATCTTTTCCCAACTGCAGTTTATGTTCTGTGCTGTCAACAAAGTAACCCTTCTAAGAAACACTCCTGGTAATAACTAAAATTTATGGAACACTTATTATGTGCCAGGCGCTGTGCTGACTGCTTTATATAAACTAGCTCCTTTACTCCTCAAATCAACCCTGTGAGGTAGGTACCCCTGTCATCCCCATTTTCCAGACGAAGACACTAATGCTCAGAGATTTAGTGACTTGCCCAAAGTCACACAGCTAGGAGGCAGGAGAACTGGAATATCACCTATATGTGATCATAGCATTTCCCTGCTTAAAACTTCCTTTGATTTTCCCCATTGCCTATGTGATAAAGTTCAAACTCCTTAGCAAGGCATACAGGTCTCTTCAGATTCAGGCCACCTTTCCTGCTTCCTCTTTCACTGGGCACATTAAGTTCTGACCAGTTTGAGTTTCACACAATTTCCTGGAAATGCCATACATACCCTTTTATACCTTTCCCTCCACATCCTGGGATGTCCTCCCTCTCATCATCCCTTCCCCAATTCTCTTATTCTGGAAAACTCTTACTCAGCCTTCCTGGTCTCCCTCAGGTACAGTTAGTTCTCTGTTTTATGCATTCCCAAGCATTTTGTGCAGGCTTATGTTATATAGCATAAACTATATTATACTGTAATTATTTGCTTATGTGTATGTATGTCTCTTCCACTAAACTGTGAACCCCTTGAAGGCAGAGACGAGTTTTATGTATCTCTGTGAGCCCACATAACAGACATTCAATAAATGTTTGTTGAATGAATGAGGTCAGGAATTGAGTGACCATTGCACTTGTGCATTTGATAACGTTTTAATAAACGTATCATATTTATTTACTGCCTGGCCATGTCCCATTTTTCCTGTTAGACGGCAAGCTCCTAGGGGTAGGGACTGTAATTTAACTTATCTGTATAGTGCCTAGCATTATACCATTGGCAGTGTTGCTTGATACGTGCCCTGTGATGACCAGGCCTTCCTCCCATCACGGTTGTAAAGCCATACCACCTGGAGTTTTTCAGAGGCCACAGCACACTAGACCTTCAAAGTGATATTAGTCTGCTCATGGTAACATAACCATCTTGGTTCTACATATTCCTGCCTTCTTCTACTCCAACACGCATTTGTCATATAGAGGGTAAACAGAAGACTGTGTATTCCCACCTGAGGTCCAGACTAGAGGGACAGGAGATAGTTGCTCACAATGCCTGCGAACATTTCCTGCCTACGCCTCTTCCAGCACAGCCTGGAGTACTTGGAAAGTGCTGCACGAGTGGTGAATTTGGTAGAAGAGGGAGGCTGGTGGGCACTAGGTCACAAGGAGCTCTCTTCTCACTGAAACAGGTGTGGTGGCAGATCATGAAGAGCTGCTGAGACAGGGAAATGGCAGGGTGGGGCAGGCACCTGTCGTGGCTTGAGTTATATCTTGTGTTGCCTCCCTTTGTGCATTTGTTTGAAAAGGTCCACCTCTCTACCAACTCATGTCCATCACCTTAAATTTCCAATTCAAAGCTCAAAACTTACATGCTCTTGGAAACTTTCCCCAACTAGCCCAACCCGACAGATCACTTAACAACTTTGCATCTCCTGAGCCTCTATGAACTCAGTTTGTATTCTTTCATTTTGTGCTTGGGGTTACATGGCTTTTCATTTCATGAGGGCATATTGTCTCCCCAACTAAAGTATAAATTCTTCAGTCAATCCACAAATGCTTATTGAGCCTTTACTGTTAAGATGAGGGTATACCTTGTAACTCCGGACAGATGAAAATGATCATAAACCATAGGACCTCCAGATGCTTTAGGAGGGTGAGCTGAAGGATCGATGGAATGGTAAGAACACCAAGACTTTAAAGCATGAATCCAGAGAGGTCAGAATTATGCACTTTATTACTGTGGCAGTGTTGGAATATATATTAGTCAAGAGAGAGAGTCAGCAAGGTGGCCTTGGAAAATAGAAGAGACGTTGGTCATGAAAGAGGACCAACACAGATGCAAACTATTATATATAGGATGGATAAACAACAAGGACCTACTGTATAGCACAGGGAACTATGTTCAGTATCCTGTGATAAACCGTAATGGAGAAGAATATGAAAAAGAATATATATATATATATATATATATATATATGTATAACTGAGTCACTTTGCTGTACTGCAGAAATTGAACACAACATTGTAAGCCAACCATCCTCCGATAAAACTAAAAAAAAAAGAGGACCAACAGCAGGGCCCCAGAAAACTGCTACAGTTATAAGTTACAAACAGAAATATGGTAGGATATGGGGGGCACAGGCCTTTTTCCCGGTTGCAAGCCCAGAGTTTATGATCTCAACTGGCTCCCCATTCCCACGTGTTTTTTTCCTCTTGAAGGTCAAAGGTGTTTGGCTCTCTTGCCTCTTTCACTGCCACCACCCACTCTTCTACCTGGGTGCCACCCCCCAAGCCTGCTGCCAAACCGGCTTTATTCATTTGAATTGAGATAGACATTTCCCCACTTTTTTCTTACCCTGCCCAGCTTTGAAAACACCCCTCCCCCCATCTAGGGTTTGCATAGGGTTTTTGCTAGTAACTACAGAGGAAGATGAAGGGGTTAACAAAAATAACAATGAGAAAGCTCAAGGAACCTCAGCTTGTCCCTGGTCTTCACAGACGTGTATGGAACATCCATGTTTTTGTAGCCCTCTTCCCTAAATCCTTCTTTTATGTGTTTCCGTGAAAGATTTCTTGTTCTTCTTGTAGAAGCCAACAACACCCTCCCAACCCTGTCGTTGTTTTTAAAAATCTTTTTAGTTAATAAACATTTCGTAAGAGCCTACATTTCCAGACACCAGGCTACGTGCTTTTGCATAAAGTACACCCCAGACTAAAGTCCTAAGATTTAGCCCCAAGTAGATTTGAGTTGGCACCACTACTAAGATCGAGGCAGCTTTCAGTCCTTTCCAAACCCTGGAAGTCAATCTGATGTAGTAAAAAGAGCACTAGGTTGAGTCAGGAGATCTGAGTCCTTGTCGTTGTTCTGTCACTAAACTAGTTGAATAATGATAATAATTACACTACTGTTAATAAGTAACATCTATTGAGTTTTTATTATGTATTAGGCACCGTGTCAAGTGCTTTACACGGATTATCTGGTTTAATCCACACAATAAGCATGTAAATTAAATGCTATTGCTATTTTCATTTCACAGAGGAAAATGAGACTTAGAGAGGGTACAGGGACCTACTTAAGATCCAGAGTTACTAAGTGGTAGGGCAGAGGTGCATATCCAGGCCATCTGACTCCAGAGCCTACACAAATCAATTCACCTCTTTGGCTTTGTTTTTCTCCGTTGTAAAATGGGAATACTGTATTAGGTGATCTCTGAAGTCTCTCCTAGGTCTAAAATCCTATTTTCTGTGATGTTTGATATGGGTACAAGACTCCAGATTGCCCTTTTGGCTTTAGACTGCCCTGAGCTTACACTTCACACCCACACAAATTCTGTCCTGGCCCCCTGCAGGAATAAGGTCCACAAAGCTTCATCTCTCAGGTTTCTGGCTCTTTCAACCGACCTTTGAGCTTTCTCATTAACCATTCCTATAGGCCTCTATGGTTTCAACCTTCTAATGGCATGATACTTACTAGGCTTATTACCAGAAGAGCTTCCAATACACAAAAAGATGCTTGTATTTTAAAAGTACATGAAAAGAGCTAGATGTGATGCTTTATATGCTATATGCTCATAGTTTTGTTTAAAATACATTGAGAAAAAAATAGGAAGAAATGCCCAAAAGTGTTAACAGTGGTTATTTTTTCTTTTTACTTTCTTATATTTTTCCAATTTTCTTTGTGTATAACTTTTAAAATGTGGGAAATGCCTTACGTTTTGCTCTTTCTATAAGGGATTTGAGGCACTTTACCAGAAAAAAAAAAACAGTACAAATGTCATCAGATTATAGAAGTAGAACATCAGAGGCATGTAGAGGAAAAAGCAGCTAATGTGCGATGACTGAACATTAAATTAATCTTCTGGGCCGCCCAGGGGAACGGGGAAAACACAGTAAATTACACAATTCTTCTTATCAGAAAGAAAGACACGTGGCAATTCCTCAAGAGAGATAGAGATTTTCGTCACTAAATTCTTTTTTCCCTCACTTGAAAAGACAGGGCTACAGCAAACAAAATTTTTTGAAAAAAATAAAAGATTTGTAATCCCATCGCCCTCATGCAATTTTCATCCTTGCCTATAGCTTTCCGTCCTTGTTCACAGACACAAATAATTTTGCATGGCTGCAATTAGACTCTATGTACCATTCTGTGTTGTTTCTTTTTTCAATGAACATATCATAAACACGTTTTCATATTCAGTCTTCTAGAATTACAATTTTTAACAGCTACATAATGGTTCATCGCTGACACTAAATTCCATAAGAAATTTCTCATGTGGGATTTACCATAAGGGACAATGTCCTCAGTAACAGTTTTATAATGCACACAGAAGAGATTTTCATATTACTTTCTTGTAACTGCCCTGGCTAAAAGCCAAGGGTATAACATTAAAGCATTTCTGCAGGGGCCGAGCTAATATGGTTCAGGCATGTAACCTTCTGGTGCTCTAACTTGCTCTGAAGACACAACTTAAAATGCCACCTAAAGAAGTGGATGGATAGAATGTCCCTTATAATATATTCCATAAATATCTCTTCTCACAGCCATGTTTTGACAGGACCTCAGAGGCTGACTACATTTATTCTCTGATGAAGCCCAGAAGAGTTGGTATGCTCTGTTGTTGACTGAGGCAGGATCCATATGTTTTGGAAGCCAGATGAACAGGTGGTTGGGTGACAGGGTTAACATTCTGGCTTGAAAGTTGAGAAGCTTGACCAGTGTTGTTGCCTGCATGGAAGTTGACCTTGCATCCCCATGGAGGTAGGGTGCAGGTGAAGCCAGATTTTTCTTAAGAAACAGCTTTTGGAACTGAGTTCCACACCACATAGGAGGGTTTTTTTTTTTACCCCCTTGGCCATGCCACATGGCATGTGGGATCTTAGTTCCCCGACCAGGGATCAAACCCCAACCCCCTGCACTGGAAGTGCGGAGTCGTAACCACTGGACCGCCAGGGAGGTCCCCAGAGGAGGCATTTTTGATCTGAACAATTTTCAAAGCCCATAACCAGTCAGGTGTCCTGGGCATAAGAAGGGAATTCTCGTAAATATTCCAATGGACCCTCTGTTTTTAGGAACTGTAGGGTCTCAGTGTGTCTGCCAGTATGAATTAGCTGCAGAATGGGGTTTTATATTGACCAATTGAATCTTGGAGACTGTCACCAAGGACAATTGAAATTTTTTACATAAGTGAGATTGAGCTGTTATTTCTGGCACTAATTGTATACCAGAGCCCACTGCCTCTTAAGAACTACATCTAATGTGTGATAATACTATGTCAGCAGAATAAAGGTGGATTCATTTTTTTTATTAATTAATTAATTAATTAATTTATGGCTGTGTTGGGTCTTAGTTGATGCACGGGGGCTTTTTCTAGTTGCAGCGAGCGGGGGGCTACTCCTCATTGCGATGCACGGCCTCTCACTGTGGTGGCTTCTCTTACTGCGGAGCATGGGCTCTAGGCATGCGGGCCTCAGCAGTCGTGCCACACGGGCTCAGCAATTGTGGCTCGCGGGCTCTAGAGCAGGCTCAGCAGCCGTGGCACACAGGCTCAGTTGCTCCATGGCATGTGGGATCTTCCCGGACCAGGGCTCGAACCCGTATCCCCAGCATTGGCAGGCAGACTCCCAACCACTGTGCCACCAGGGAAGTCCCTGGATTCACTTTTTATTTAAGAATTTTTATTGTATTAACATTACAGCCATAAAACAAAAAAAACTTTTAAAAAATAGAGAAATAGAATAAAATAATTACCCACAAACCCACCATCTTAACACAACTATCGTTAGGATTTTGTATACTTCCCTTATTTTTTTCACCACCATATTTTTACATATTTATATTCACGTTATGTATATAAATTTGTGTCCTGTTTTAATAATTATAGTTACACAAGTAAAACATAAATAGATCTTCTTTAAAATTTTAGAACATTACAGAAAAATCTAAAAATCCCTTTTAAAAAAAATCCCTTTGGTCCCTTCTCCCATTCACCTTTCCTCCCTCCTTGAAGTTAGCACTGTCATTAGTTTGATATGTACTCTTCTAGACCTTTTAAAAAAATACTCTTACATAGTAAAAATGTAGTATTGTTTTGTGTGCAATAAATGATTACATTCAGCAACTGACTTTTTTCACACAAAAATGTTTTTGAGATCTATCCTTATTGATACCTCTAGCTCATTCCCTGTAACTGCTGTATTGTATTCCATTTAATGAATATGTCACATTTTATTTAGCCATTCCCCAAGCGAGAATTCTTATCTGTGTGTGTGTTTGTGTGTGTGTGTGGGGGGGGGGCAAGAGGGTTAGTAGGTCTGCTAAGCTGCCTTAGTTTCCCTGGTGTCACTCGGAGCACATTGATGCAAAGAGACAACCTGAAGTAAGAAAAAAAATAAGTCACTTTAGGAACCCTCCTACACTGTTGGTGGAAATGTAAACTGGTACAGCCACTATGGAGAACAGTATGGAGGTTCCTTTAAAAACTGCAAATAGAGCTACGATATGATCCAGCAATCCCAATCCTGGGCATATACCCAGAGAAAACCATAATTCGAAAAGATACATGCACCCCAATGCTCATTGCAGCACTATTTACTATAGCCAGGACATGGAAGCAACCTAAATGTCCATCAACAGAGGAATGGATAAAGAAGATGTGGTACATATGTACAATGGAATATTACTCAGCCATAAAAAAAGAATGAAATAATGCCATTTGCAGCAACATGGATGGACCTAGAGATTGTCATACTGAGTGAAGTAAATCAGACCGAGAAAGACAAATATATGATATCACTTATGTGTGGAATCTTAAAAAAGGCTACAGGGCTTCCCTGGTGGCGCAGTGGTTGGGAGTCCGCCTGCCCATGCAGGGGACACGTGTTCATGCCCCAGTCTGGGAAGATCCCACATGCCACGGAGCGGCTGGGCCCGTGAGCCATGGCCGCTGAGCCTGCGCGTCCGGAGCCTGTGCTCTGCAACGGGAGAGGCCACAACAGTGAGAGGCCCGTGTACTGCAAAAAAAAAAAAAAAAGGCTACAAATGAATTTATCTACAAAACAGAAATAGAGTTACAGATATAGAAAATAAACTTATGGTTACCAGCGGGTAAGGGGGGGAGGATAAATTGGAAGATTAGAACTGACACATATACACTATTATATATAAAATAGATAACTAATAAGGACCTACTGTACAGCACAGGGAACTCTACTCAGTACTCTGTAATGGCCTATACGGGAAAAGAATCTAAAAAAGAGTGGATATATTATGTGTATAACAGATTCACTTTGCCGTACACCTGAAACTAGCACAACATTGTAAATCAACTATACCCCAATAAAATATTTTTAAAAGTCACTTTACATGCAGACGCAGAGATGCCTGATCCTCAGATCACCATCCTGTGAGTCTAGATTCACAGTGCTGTCCAATGGAACCTTCTATGATGATGGAAATATTCTATATATGCTCTGTTCAATACAGTAGCCATTAGCCACATGTGCTTATTCAGCATTTGAAATGTGGCCAGGTAACTAAGGAGCTGAAGTTTTAATTTAATTTAAATTTGGTCACATGTGGTTAGTGGCTACTGTATTGGATGGTGCAAGACTCTAGCGTACGGTAATGGAAGCCACAGTTTTTACCCTACAGTTTTTATATCATCAGGAGCTCTAAGACAATTGCATCCACCCCCTAAAGGTCAATGAATGATGTAAGATCTTGTGTTAGTCCCTTTACATGTCCTACTTTTAAGTCTCCTTGTTCCTGATTTCCAGGTGGGTTAAAAGATGGATTATCATACAGAAAAGACAAGGTTGCTAGAAATCCTTTCTGGGAAATGACTATACTCAAACCAAACCATGTAGAAATTAACTTCTAATTCCAACACTCTCGCATGACATTTAATAATCGAACCCCCCCCCCATCAGCCATCCCACTAGCCCAGTGAAAGTTTCAAGGATGACGGAAGCAATATACAAAGTCAACAGAATAATATGAATATCTTAACAAAAACAGTCTTGGCTATGAGCTGTCGAGTTGTTTGTCATAAATGGGTTTAGACCCGGAGAGAACTAATCTACTTTCTTGTTTTCCATAAATGCCTCTGGGACTTCCCGAATCCCCATCCAGATCTCCTTTATCACCCAGAATGTTCCCGACTGTCCCACATAGTCTGCTAAATCTATAGCTCACGTAGATAGGCACGTGGTTATGCAATTTGCTCCCAGAGTAGGCTCCAGAATGTCCAGACCTAGTGTCCAGTTGATCTTCCCTGGCAACATCAGGCAGATATGACAGCACATGTGGGCTGAAGAAATACATAGTGTGCCCCTGGGGAATAGTGAGGCACGAGGCACAAACACACATACTCTTAATACAGATAATAATAAAATAACATGAAAAATATGCTAGCTATGCCTGTAATAAAAATCCATGACCAGCTCCTCTTTTTCATGCGGGTGCCAATGTATGAAAGTATGTATATACATATACCTATCCTCTTATCTTTCCCTCCCCCCTCCCGTTTCCTGTTCTTTTATGTTTACTTTCTCTGATCTCTTTGCTTAGTCTCTTTCTCCTTCTGCCTCTGGCAGTTTCCACTGCTGATCCCCTTTCTTCTTTTCCTGAGGCCAGTCTTATAGCATCCTTCAACAAGGTCATGCACTTAGTTAATCTATGAGTGGTATCAGGCCATTAAGGTACAAGTTAAAGAGAAAGGAGGCTTAAACACAGTCCTGTTTTACTTGTGATTGTCGTCTGGTATATCAGGGGACCTCTACCTACCCTTAGACTTTCTATTTTAAACTTTTTAAAAAAGAAAGTCTCCCCACACTCACTATAGGAATAATGCTGCTTAAATAATGTGTTTATTAAAGAAAAATTGTGAAATACAGAAAAGAATTGTTTAAACTAACTGT
This sequence comes from Mesoplodon mirus, assembly GCF_964341445.2. Classification (NCBI taxonomy): domain Eukaryota; kingdom Metazoa; phylum Chordata; class Mammalia; order Artiodactyla; family Ziphiidae; genus Mesoplodon; species Mesoplodon mirus. The sequence continues at coordinate 59,905,144 of NC_138981.1, read as the reverse complement.
AGTTCCATCACCCAGTGAAAACCACAGCCAATAATTTGGCTATATTTCTTTCCAGCATTATTTTTCCCTTCCACATAGATTTTTTTTTTTTTACAAAAACAATGTAATCACACTATACATACAATTTTGTATTTTTGGTTTTGTCTTTTTCCCACTTAACATATAAGTGTGTTTTCAAATGATTACACAGGTTTATAAATATAATTTTAGTGCCTACATAATATTCTATAAGTTGAATGCACCATAGTTTAATCATTTCCACGTTACTCGTCATTTATCTTGAAGTGGTATTGAATGAGGATTTTCACAAGCATTGATTACCAAGGATCTATGTTAAGCACATATGGATAGCCTTCAAACAGTAATTGCCCATGAAATCACAGGAAAACGATAGTTCAATGAAAGCTTCAGTTTTTCAAAGCACAGTAGATTTCTCCATAAAGTTTAAGGCAGTATAATAGTAGTCAGTCTTATAGTAGTGTCAGGACCTCCCTCTCGATGATGACAGCCTGGCATAGTAGAAAGGAAAAAATACTTTGGAATCAGACTTTCTTTTCTTTATTCAATAATATTAATTGAGTGCTTATTGCATGCACTGTAAATACACCAATAAGGAAAACATGGTGCATGCCCTAATGGAACATATAGTCTAGTGAAGGTCACAGACAATCAACTCATGTAATTACATACAGCATGATAAATGCTAAGATTGGAAAAATGTGGGGGGCTATTGATGTATTAGTGAGGGACACCTAACTTGGACTTGGGGTATCAGGAAGGCTTCCTGGAGGAAGTGGTGCTTAAGCTTAGTTGTGAAGGATGAGTAGGAGTTAGCAGGCTGAAGATAGGGAGGGGACTAGAGGAGAGACTGTGTGCTCCAGACACGGGGAACAGCAAGAATAAAGGCTTATAAGCATGAGAGAGACTCTCTTTATCTGAAGAGAGTCTTTATTTTGCCTTTGTTATTGAAGAATATTTTTACTGAACATAGAATTCTGGGTCGACAGTGATTTTTTTCCCCCAGTAATTTAAAGATGTTTTCCTACTCTCTTCTAGCATCCATAGATTCTGAGAAGTCCATTGTTATTTGAATCATTATATGTAATGTGCTGTTTTTCTCTGGTTGCTTTCGAGATTTTCTCTTGATCTTTGGTTCTCAGCAGTTTGACTATGATACACATAGGGGCAATTTTCTCCATATTTATCCTGTTTGGGCTTTGCTGAGCTTGAATCTTTAAATATATGTCCTTCGCCAAATTTGGGAAGTGTTCAACCATGTTTTCTTCCAATAGTGTTTCTGGCCCCATTCTGTCTTTTCTCTCCTTCAGGGATGCTAATCACACATATTTTAGACCACTGATGTTCTCTCATGGGTCTATAAGGCTCTATTCATTTTTTTTCAACCAACTCTCTTCTTCAGATTGGATAGATTTTATTGCTGTACCTTCAAGTTCACTTACTCTTTCCTCTGGTGTTTCATTTTGCTATTAAGTGCATCTAGTTAATTTTTTAACTTTCAGATATTGTGTTTTTCAGTTTTAGAATTTCCATGTAGTTCCTTTTTATATTTTCTATTTCTCTGCTGAAGTTTCCTATCTCTTCATTCATTACCAGGGCATTTTTCCTCTCCTCATTGAGCATCATCATCTCAGGGTTGGCCTCCATTAATTGTCTTTCCCTTGAGAATGGGCCACATTTCCCTGATTCTTCATATAGTGAGCAATTTTAGAGGCTTTACTGGACATTGTGAATGCTATCTTGTGGAGTCTCTGGATACTGTTATACTTCTCTGAAGAGTGAGGATGCATTTGTTTCAGCAGGCAATTAACTTGGTTAGATTCAAACTAAAAACCCTGCCTTGCCTGTGGTGGGTGGCAGCTCAAATCTCAGTTCCATTCTTTTAGTCTTAGATGAAAGTTGTTTTCAGTCCACCCTGTGCATGCATGGTTTAGGATAAGTCTTGGGAGGAATTTATACAGATAATTTAGGGCTCCTCCTCAGGATGTCTTTCTGATATACCCCCTCATTTTCTACAGACTGTCGTTTCCCCAGATCCTGTCCTCTGGTTCTTTAGGCTAGAAAGATGAGGGTTTCCTGTAGTAGTTTTAGCGTTGTGGCTGATGACTACAGCATGCCCTCAGGCTAAATCCATAAAAATGGGAATCCTGGCCCCTGCTGTTCCCTTCTTCTAAGTTCCAACCTCCATCCAATATCTGCCTACTTTTGTTTACTCTCTGGAGCTTTCAGGTGTGTGTGTGTGTGTGTGTGTGTGTGTGTGTGTGTGTGTGTGTGTATTTTGTGTATTTTGTCCAGAGTTTATAGTTGTTACCGGTTGAGAGTTTATTCCATCAAACCTGTGAGAGAATCTCAGATGAGCTTACTTCACACTTTGGGGGGAAAACCATTGCCCCTTTCTTTTTCACCTTAACATTTCTCTATATTATGACCCATATTCTCCTCTTGCTTCAGAGAAAAAGAAAGGCTAACTTGTTTACTTTTCCCCATTACCTCCTGTTTTTAGCAGGAACTACAGTTCTTCCAACCATTTATTCAGTTATTCAACAAATATGTATTGAACCAGCCATTGAACTAGGCATTATAGGTAACAAGAGTAAAGTCAAAATATACCCTACTTCACTGAGACCTCTCTCTTCAAGGTCATCAAACGTCTGGCTTCTTAATCACCAGATGAAATAACCTTATCTCAGTCTTATCCTTTCTAATTTCATTGATCCATCCTCCATTGACTCTGGTGACCAGTCTCTGCTTAAAACTCTCTTCTTCATCTTCCAGTTCTCTCACCTCATTGATTTCTCCTCTCATTTTCCAAGTAGAGGAATTCTCAGAGATTTTGTCCTTGGTTGCTTTGTTCTCTTGTCCTTAGTGGTCTTAATCTTAGTGTTTCAACTACTACTTCCATACCCAAGACTCCAAGTCTCTATCTTCAGTTCTGACATCTCTCCTGAGATTGAGACTTGAATTTCAACTGTTTGTCTCTACTTGGTTGTCTAACAATCACAGTAAACTGCACGTAGTCAGAATCCAACTCATTATGTAGCTCCTGAACCTATTCTTCCTCCTATGCTTCCTATATTGATTAATTCTTGATACTGGAAGCATATAATTAAATAAGAGCTGAATCAGGGCTGTTGCAAAAGGGATTTTTGCGTTGGGTGGGAAGTTTGACAATAGGGAAATCTCTAAAGTCCTTTCTAATTCTGTGATTCCATTATGGTCCCAGTACAGTGTTATCCATTTCCTTCAAGGAGTTTGCAATCGAATTGGGGGAGACAACAACTGAGTGATAGCTAGTCCTGACTTCAAATGCAGCAGGAATTCAGAGAAAGGAGATAGTGTGCATTGAAGTAGTAAGAAAAGACTAAGCTAAGGTATTCAAAGGTAGAAGCTGTATCCTGTATTTAATTTCTATCCCCACACACCATTCTCTACACACTGTAGAAGCTCTATAAAAACTCTTTGAATGATTTTGTAATCATCATTAATGTTTATTGAGTACACATTGAGTGCATAGTTCTTCACTAATGATTCAGGGGTTAACCAAGATTTGATGTAGTCTCTGACCTTTCCCAATCAATTAGTTAACCAACAAATATTTGCTGAGTGCCTATTATTTGCGATACACCATGCTAGGCATTATGGGGGATACACGATGCAAGAGAAATAAAAGTCATAGTCTCTTCCCTTAGGGAGTTTACGGTATGGTTGGTAAGATGAGACATAAATGTACACAAGACTAATTAAAAATGCGAGTCAGAGCCAAATGAACACTACAGACAAGAAGTCTGTAAAAAATTTCAAAAGTACAGATTACTGTAGACTAGATGAATATGGAGGCTTTATGGAGGAGGTGGGACCTGCACTGGGCTTTGAAGGATGGGCAGAAATTAAATAGGCTTGAAGTTATCATAGGTATTAAGAAGATAGACTTCAATACAAAAAGTTTCAGATTAAAGGCCAGATGAAGAACATCTAGGCAGGAGCAGGCAACTTACACCAGAATGTTACTAAGCTGTTGTTAGTGATATTCTACCCCCTAAACAGTTTCTTTTGGTCTTTATTTCTCTCCTTTTTCCTCTCCTAATTCTTTTTCCATCTTACTCCTTTTATGATGACTCCTTTTTAGCCCTGTATGGGCTAAAAGGATCTTCTCTGGGAGGCAGGTTGAAAACCTGGGCTCCAAAACCAGACTGGCTGGGTTCAAATCCTGACTTTACCACTTATTAGCTGTGTGATTTTGGGCAAATTGCTTAATCTGCCTGTGCCTCATTAGTAAAATGCAGCTATAAAAATAACACCTATGTCATAGGATTGTCCTGAGGATTAACTGAGTTAAAATACATAAAGTGATTAAAAGAGTGCCTGGCAGATAGTAAGTGTTCAATAAATGTTAGCTTTTATTAAGGGAAGAAAGCTGGCTAATTGCAACATTATCATCTTTCCCGGTTTTATTGTTGCTAGATGATTCATTATATAATTAACAAACACCTGTATGGAAGCTGGAGGCCAAACTCTTGTCAGCTAAAGGGTTAGGTCTTTAGTAACACCTGATAAACATGCATAGATACTCACACACTTAGGCCACACCACTTTTCCTCAGATTGCCCTCACCCCTAGGCGATTGAGAGATACTTTAGTAAAGTAAATACAGTCACCAACTTAAGTAGACAAGTTGAGTATTTAAAGGACTCTTCATCAACATTGGAAATGTTTCATTAACATTTCATCCAACTTTCAGAAGGGATTTAGTTAAAGTAGAGACGATCCCTAGGGAGGCACCAGGTGAAATTAGGGTTAAAGGAACTTCAAGAGGAGAAGTCACTACTAGTAGTAGGCAGTTGGATGGATGTGTGCAGAAAGAGAGCGGGGCTCCATAGAAAGGCAGGTAAACTCTGGATCAACATTCCCTGGAGTAGACTGTATGTCATGAGCCCTGCTCTCTGGATTTCCTCTCTGCACTACCTCTTTTACACTCAGACCCTCCCCTTACTCCCTCCCTGCAGTTCCAGACCCCTGCTCCCAAGAACAAAAACACTCCAAATTATAGGGGCTCTTGATTTGCCAATTCCTCAGGACAGTCTGAATAGAGACTAGAAAGAAGTTCTTGTCAGTATGATTGTGTATGACTGATTCGGAAATTGTGCAATCTCCTTTGGGAAAAATTTAAAGGCAGAAAGATGGATAGATGTATGTTTGATTAAGGTCCAGTATTGCCTGTGGGCAGGAGGATGAACTAATGAGATTCCTTCCAATTTGAGGATCCTAAATCTCTCTCATTCCCCTCCCAACACTGGACTCCTTTTGGCAAAGAATGAACATAGTCAAAGAAATCCAATGAGAGGAAAACGCGCATTGCTCTCACATCATGCTCTGATGTCACCTGTTTGCCAAGAGATTTGCCTTGACTATTCTATTCTCTCTGTGTGTGTGTGTGTGTGTGTGTGTATGGGAGCCAGCTGATAACAGCTGTCAATTGCATTATTACTGCAAAAGATTTAATTAGCCCAGTACTCTGCTACTCTCCTCTCCACCTTATCAAATCTTTCTCTTAAAAAAAAAAAGACCGTGTATTTACACCTCATTGTGAATTTAACTTTCACAATTCTCCAAGGGCTATTTGATTTTAAGCCTTTTCCTATTACTTACCTGTATATTCAACTTCTCTTTCTATGAAATTCTTCCCCCCCACACCCCAGTTGTTATACATATTCAAGCCTCCTTTCTCTTTAAACAAACAGACAAACAAATCCTTCTTTGTCAATGCATTGCTCTCTAGCTACCACATTCCTCAAATCTTGGGCAAGCTTCTTTAAAGAATAGTCTGTACTAAATGTTTCCACTTCACCTCTGATTCAATTCTTAATCTGCTGCAATCTGGGTTCTACTCCCAGCGCTCTACCAAACCTCTCATCTTTAGGTAATTGTCAAATTGAGTGTACATTTCCCAGGTTTTATTTGACCATTCTACTGTATTAAACACTGTTAACCACCTACTTTCCTTTTGGAAACATTTTTTATCCCACTCCTTCAGATCACTATTGTCTCCTGGTTCTCTTTCTACCTCTCCGAAAATTCCTTCCTGGGTTTCCTTCACAAGCTTCTCTTCCTGTGCCTGTCCTTTAACTTTTTTCCCAGATGGAAATAGTTTTATTTTTTCTGATTAAAAAAGGTACATGTTTATTGTTAAAAATCGGGTCCTTTAGAAAATTATAAATAAAAACATAAAACTGAAACCCCACCACCACACAGAGGTAACTACCACTAACATTTTAATTTATATGCTTCTAATTTTTAAAAATTATTATATATATCATATACAGTAATACAAATGGTATCATATTACAATATTTTTTTTCACAAATAAGATCTTTTACTTGTCACCATTAAAAGTCTGAATTTTAAACAGATTCTTGGACTGGCAGCTAATATCCACCAACTCATTCAACTTTAGCACCTGTCTCATCCCCAGTAGCATTTCCAGAACTACTACCTGTTTTTCCCCTTTTTAAAATTAATTAATTAGTTAATTTATTTTTGGCTGTGTTGGGTCTTTGTTGCTGCGCGCGGACTTTCCTCTAGTTGCGGAGAGTGGGGGGCTACTCTTCGTTGTGGAGCACGGGGTCCAGGCACGTGGGCTCAGTAGTTGTGGCGCACGGGCTTAGTTGCTCCGCGGTATGTGGGATCTTCCCGGACCAGGGATCGAACCCGTGTCCCCTGCATTGGCAGGCAGATTCTTAACCACTGTGCCACCAGGGAAGTCCCAGAACTACTACCTTCACCATGTTGCTCCATTAGTTTTCCCAATTCAAACTTGGGCTTGTTCAGCATTTTTACTTTTCTAACAAAGACACCATGGAGCGGATAAATAGATTGGCAAGTGTTTTCTATGTCTTTTCCAATGCTGTCTGGAATCAATTTATTGACCACCGCTTTCAAGTCACTTGTCTGCACCTCTTGGGTCATGAATTCCATCATCTTCTTCCGAATTTGGTGGACCTGCTGGTGCTGGGCATAAGAGGTCTTCTGAACCTGATTGTTGCATTTTTTAGTAAAACCCACACAGAATAGATGAAGCAAATAACCATCGGTAGTCTTGACGTCAACGTGAGCTTCAATCATGGTACTTTCTTCTTGGCTCCTTTTTTGCTGCCTTTTGTAAGGCGCTTGTTCTTGCTGACCGCCATGGTCTACAGTATTTTTTTACCAGCTTTTTTTCACTTTTTTCGTGGGCATCATTCCATATCAACGAATATAAGAACATTATTTTACATGGATACATAGGAGAACCCTGAATTTGGCCATTTACACAAGACACTGAGTTTTATGATCGAGGTGAAAATTTTGAGCCAACAGTTTTGATAAATAACATTAATTTTTTTTTTGGCAGCACCCCATGGATTGCAGGATCTCAGTTCCCCCATCAGGGATTGAACCCGGGCCCCAGCAGTGAAAGAGTTGAGTCCTAACCACTGGACCGCCAGGGAATTCCCATTTAAAATATTTTTACAATACAAAAGCACTTAAACATAAATTAAATGAAAATGAAAAACAACTCTCCCTGCTGTCCCTGACTCCTGTTCTCCAGTTCTGCTCTCCAGAGACAACCAGTATTACAAGTTTCCTGAGGTCAAAGGTTTTTTTTTTTTAAATACATACTGCCAATTAGCCTCCCAGAAAGATTGTACAGATTTACACTCTCATCAACATTGCATGCCTTCATCAATTTTTAAATATTCTGTCCTTGCCTCTTCACATTTTTCTTTCTACACTCTATGCTAATAATTCCCAAATCTCTAATTCTAGTCACACCCTCGAGCTCCAGGCCTGTATTTCCAGCTGCCTCCTGGACATTTGGATGTCCTACAGACACCCCAGATTTATCTAAATTGAACTCACTGTCTTCCCTCCCAAGCTCACTCTTCTTTCTGTAATTCCAATTTTGATTGGTGATACCAGCAATCCACATAGTTACCTACCTCAGAAACCTAGGAGTCATTTTATCTATTTTCTCTCTCTCCCATCAAATAGTAATAATAGCTAATAGTTACTGAGGACTTACTATTTGCACATATTTTATTTCATTGAATTCTCACAAAAGCCCCAGGGGTAGCTTTTAGTCTTATTTCCATTTTACAGAGGAGGAAAACTTGTTGGATAACATGCTCAAGGTTATACATCTAGGAAGCAATGATCTAAACCCAGGCAGCCTAAGTCCATAGCTCACACATTTAAGCCCTACACTATACTACCACCATATCTATCAGATACAACTCCTATCTATTTTATTTCCTCAGTCTCAGCCTTCTCTCTTCCCTTTTCTCCATTCCCACCACCATCATCTGATTCCAAGTACTACTGTATCAATAGATACTCATAATTGGTCACACTCAACTCAGATACATCTTCCATGTTGCCTCCAAAATAATCCTTCTAAAACACAAATCTGATCATGCCTCTGTGTGTGTGTGTGTGTGTGTGTGTGTGTGTTGAAGATCCTTCAGTGGCTTCTTATTGTCTACATTATAAAACCAAAGATCCTTTGCTTAATATAGAAGGATCATCCTCATCTGCCCATCCCCAGCCAGGCTACTTCTCTAAGCACTTCCACTACACAACCTGAATTGGTGATAATTGCCTAAAAATACCATGCTGTTTCTTATCTGGATGACTTTAAATATGCTATTCCCTCTGCAAGAAATTACCTTTCCCTATTTCCATTCCTGTTTGTCTTTTCATGTCTGTCAAACTCAGATGTTTCCTCCTCCAGGAAGCCTTCCTTAATTCCTCCAGTTACTCATGTCCTATGTGCTGCTTGGAATATTCACTTATTTTGTATTTGTCACATTATATTAGTTTATTTACTCATCTCCTTTTCTAAAACATTAACTCCTTGAGGGCGGGGACTCTCTTATTGAACTCTAGGTCTTAGTGTTTAGCATGGTGCCTGATGCGTAAGTAGTTGCTTAGGAGATATCACTTAAATTGAATTAAATAACTGTGAAATTATAGGGCCTTGTACTCCGTTGAAAGAATTTCAGGTATCAATGATATGGGAAATTTTTTTTTTGAGCAGAAGAGGGCTGGTGCAAGGAGGAGAAAGGATGACCTAAAATCACCACCTTTACTGTGGGCACTACCCTCTTCCTGTGGGCCATGTGTAAATTAGTCATACAAATATTAGTATTTCTATAGATATTCTCATGTAGACACATATTCTATCTCCATTATGGGCTGTAAGCAACCTCAGAGCAGCACCAAATTTGGACTTCGCAGAGTAGCGATAGAAGGTGTTGAAATAAATGCCCTCAGTTTGCTGAGAAATGTAATATCCGAGTACACCTGAAATTAGCTTTTACGTGGCAACAAGTGGAGGGTGAAGATATGCCCCAATTTTCCTGAAAAGTGAGAATGAGAAATCATCTTTGTATACCCCATCCTCGCTGCTTTCCTGGCACCATAAGTAGCGCTCACTGAGTGCTCAATTGTGTGTGAAATGAATTGAAACTACTAGTGGCACAAGTGGCCGGGCTGCGTTTTAGGTTCTTAGTACCATTGTTGAAACCCCACCGTCGGGAAACCACCCTTCTATTTTCGCGCAAAACCAGGACTTATTCAGGTCACGGGGCTTCGGCCTATCACTGTACGATCCTAGCTTGCGGGGCAGTGCCCACTGCTGATTGATGCACAGTATAAGACAATTTCTTGGCTTGAAGAGCAGCGATTGGCGGATCTCCCCTGTAGTGCTTCCTAGGATACTGGGGGTGCGTATTGGAGACGCAGGTTCCGGGGCGGCCATAAACACTGCCCGGAAGTCTGAATGACGCCTCCTCGGTACAGGACTTCCAGCCGTCCGCTTCGCCGCTATTCAGGGTGCCGGGCCCCGGGCCGCGGCGGCGTGCGCGTGCGTGCGTGCGTGCGTGGGCGCGCGTGCGCGGCGCCGCAGTCTGTGGGTTGGCTGGTTATTTTGCAAGCGGGAGGGGCCGCGCGCGCTCCTGCCTTCGGCCTCTGTCCCCCATACCCCCTTCCCCGGTCCCGGTCTCTCCTTCGGAAAGATGTCGGACACGGCAGTAGCTGACACTCGGCGCCTTAACTCGAAGCCGCAGGACCTGACCGACGCTTACGGGCCGCCAAGTAACTTCCTGGAGATCGACATCTTTAACCCACAGACGGTGGGCGTGGGCCGCGCGCGCTTCACCACCTATGAGGTTCGCATGCGGGTGAGTCACGGGGTGAGGGAGACAGCTGAGGGAGGACCGGGCGGCTGGGCGGGGAGGGCGGGGGTGGGCGGGGGGTGAGGCTGCCATAGGGACGGCCAACGGTGGAGAAGACGCTGGAGGGGTCATTTGGGGGTTAGGGGCTTAATAGGTTTGCAGAGAGGTCTGCCCACTCGGTTGTGGCCCAAGGATACAGAAAACTCCTGAGGGGGGACATCGGACCGGCGTGAGGGAAAACAAGTACCCATGAGCAAGAAGTGAAGCATGGCTGGAGACGGTGGGGAAGGATGGAGAGGATTAGAGTGAGGAATCCCAGGAAATAGGAATCAGGACTGTAGCGACAGAAGGAGGGAAGGAGGAGTGGAAGAGGGCCGGGGGATGGAGAGCCAAGGCGATATGCTGCGGGGTCCCATAACTAAACTAGGTTGTGGGAAGTCAGTCTGAAGAAGGGGGACAGGAAGGCCCAGAGGAGCTTCTTCTTAATGAGGTCTCCGTGGATGATGGAGTTGAACAAAGCCTAGATTAAAGGGAAGAGAGATTCCAGGAATGGGAGACAGGACAGTGGGCTTGGTGGAGCAGAAATAAGAAGGGGAGTCTCCTTGAGACTGAGTGCTTCCCAGACTTGTGTAGAATTAACATCTGAAGGAGAGAAGTGTTTAACGCTTAAGTTTTCTCAGGTACTACATGCTCACTGGAAAACCTGACCTTGCCCTCGGATTGGCGGATTGTCAGTCGCTGCCCTCATCCTGGGCTGACCCTTTAGATCTGAAGTATCCAGAATATTTATTTCAATATTTACTGGCTCTCATTTGGCATTTCTGTATATGAATGGCCATTTGCCCTTTCTGCCCTAGATTAACCTTTTGGATTCATTATATTAGTCCCTAGTCTGTAGTTAACTTTAATATATGACATTTCAGGACTGCCCCAGGAGTGGTTTCTTCCAGTGTGCATTACAGAGGACTTTATTCTCTAGTTCTTAGTCCACGATGCAAGGATGGAATGTGCAGAGTACATGGTTTGCAGTTTCTTTGGCCCCATTGAAGTGGTTACAGGCAAAAAAGTTTGAGAGCCATTTCCTAATTTTCCTTATGTTTTCTTCTCAGACTAGAGGGCCAGAATATTCTCTATGGACAGCATGCTGCTCAAACAGCATTTGAAGACCTAAAAGAGTGTATGTGCTTTTATTTTTGAATGAATGAATTGAATGAGAGAGTGTACTCTCCCACCTGGGCTTTGAAACCTAATTAAGAAGCAATGATCTCCAAATTCCAAGTTTGGCAAAGTCCAAACTGCAGAAAGAAATGCAAATAGAAAAAAATGAGAAAAACTTGTCTATATAAGAACTGTTTGAAATCATCTCTTTGTGGAAGAATGGACGTTAGAGCCCTCAAAATATGATAAAATCTGGGAACTGTTAATGGCAGAGAACTTAATTACCTGAGGAATCCTGGGCATAACTTGTTCAGTGTAAGAACTCTCTGCTGTGGGGTTTTGGAGACATTGTCTTGATGTATTACCCAAGGGCTGTAGGGATTATGAATGGAATTGTTCTCTACTTCAGGCATTCTAATAAAACAGAAACTGTTCATCTAGTGCCTACTGTGTGCCAGGCACTGAACTAGGCTTTAGTTTCTAAATCCTTACAAAAACACCATTTTACAGATAGAAAACTGAGGAGGAATGCAGTTTAAGTAATTTCCCCAAGTACACATAGCTAATAAGTGTCAGGGTTGAGATTTGAACCCAGGTCCGTCTGACTCCAAAGCCCACCATACTCTTTCCACTACACTTTAGTCTCTTCGGCAATACTTAGTTGCAGAACTTCAGTGTGCAAGTTTTTTTTTTTACCCACTAAGATTTTCATCAGTCTTTTCCACAATTACTAATTGTATAGTGATTGATGATAGGGTTGATGGCAGTTCCTAATTCTGTGGGTTTGAGTTAATTTGTATTTATGTTAATTTTGTATGGCCATATAGGCTTTTAATATTTTTGTTGAACTCTGTTTTGGGGAAAATTGGTGAAATCATTTGGTTTGAAATTGCTAATTTAAGTGACCGATCACGGTAGGCATTATAGGGAGCATGAGACTCAAGAGAATGGGCTTTGGGAATTAAGCATTGTGTATGGTAGAAGCAGATGGCACTGACTTGTTTCTTTGTATAACAGCTCAGGGAAGGAATACCCACCCCAAGAAATAAGGAGTCTGGAGAGGTATTCTGGTGGCTTAACAAGATATGTATGGAACTTTTCAAATGTCAGTTGTCCTGTGGACTTGAACTTTGCTTCTTTCTCTCCTTTCCCTTGATTTTGTGTTGATCAGAGCCAAAGGACTCTATATGCTGTACTACACAGTCGTGTCTCCCTCATATAATTTGTAGGTTGGAGCTGAGAGAGTATCCTAGTATATAGTATCCCCTTCCATAGATGGCTAGGTGCTGAGATGAAAGGCCGTTACTGTCACCATCCTGTGGGGGTGGGGAAAGAATAGCATTTTTGTAAGTCAAAGGAGGAAGTTCACAAAATGGCAGTGGGTGGTTTTGCTGTGTCTTGGAAGAATCTACTCAGCACTTTTTTTCTTTTCTTAGATCCTTCTGTTGGCTTCTGTAAAGGCCTACTGGTTAAGGTTCTACTGTTTGGGGATCACAGTATTTGTAATGAACTCTGGTGGAAACCTGGAATCTCATGATACTGAAGGGCTTTTTTTCTTGAATGATTATTTTTACTCTCAGCTTTATTGAGATATAATTGACAGATAACTTTGTGTAGGTTTGAGGTATAGAATGTGATTATTTGATACACATATATATTTTGTGCAGGATTCTGAGAATGTTCTCTATAATGGCTTATTGTGAATAAGTAATACATGCACATGGTACAAAATTCAAAAGGTATAAAAATGATATACTATAGTTATTGAAAAAAATCTGTGTATAAGTGGACCCATGCGGTTCAAACCCGTGTTGTTCCGGTGTCAACTGTACTGTAAAAATGAAGTCTCCCTCTCTCCCTCTGCCTTCCAGAGGTTCCCCTTTCTGAAGAAACCGCTGTTTCCATTTTCTTATTTATTATTCTAAAAAATAGTTTAGGTAATATTACTTTACGTATATCTCACTCCACTTCAACCCATTGACATTCCTGGGACCTTGATCCTGAGTAGAGTTGTAACTAATGTAAGTTGGCCAGTTATTTGGCTTTTGATACCCTATACCTAGAGCTAGATCCTGAAAAGACAGTTTCCAGACTTGAGGACTACAAAGCATGACATAGTGAGGAATGTGTGAAGCTCTAGCGTAGCTCCAATGCTCTTTACCTGCTCTGAGTTAGCCGTGGAGAAAGGAGAGAAACTAGCTCCTTTTTTTCCATCTACTGATTTGAATTGACTGGTGGGAAATATGGTCAGTATTAATACATTTGTTGGCCATTTCTACTTAGAACTTGTAGATAGGAATGAGGATCAGGGCTTTTTGTTTGTCGGAGGTTCCTGTTGCCATTGGAGCCTTGGGAAAATTCTCAGTGATTAAGATGTGGGAATAAGCCGATTTATATCAGGGAGCAAGCCACGGTAAGCCAACTTAATGTAAGTGCTATTTCTGCTGCACTTTCTGGATAAGGAGAGGGTAAACAGATACATAGGGCCACTATTAATCAATTGAGTATTTACTGAGTAACTTGCATAATCTGCATTTAGGGAGATCCAGCAGTAGTCATGGCTCCCGATTTCAATGAAATTATAGTTTAGTTAGGTAGCAAGACTAACATAATGCTTGAAACAGTGGTGTGTCAGGCAGTACTAAAGTCTGTGTGTCATAGGAGTTCAGAGGAGAGGGAGACCAATAAATTAAACTGGTGTTGTCAGGACAGATTTCCTGGATGAAGTGGGACTTGAGCTGGGCTTGTAGAATGGAGAGGATTTGGACAGGAAAAGCAGAGGAAAGCATAATTTGGAGGTGCTTATCTCTTGTTCTTTCCAGGGAACTTAAATTCACTTTTCAACTGAAAGTGAAATGCATGCATATGATAAATTCAAATTGCACAATGAAAAATGTGACCTACCCATTCCAGTTGTCTAGTCTTATTCTCCAAAGTCAATCACTGTTATCAGTATCTTTTCATAAATATTTAATTCATAAATATAAATATATACATGTATACATATCCCTTTTAAAAACAAATAGAGGCAGGCTGTATATACTGTTGTGTGCCTTGATTTTAATGCTTAATATCTTTCCATACTGGGACACATATATCTTTTGCATTCTTTTCATAGTTGTATTCCACTGTACAAGTGTACCATAATTTATTTAACCAGTTATCTGTTGATGGACATTTATTATTATTACAAATGAGAAAATTCAGTGAAAACCTTTGTACATACATATTTATGTACAACTTCAAATCTATTTGTAGGATAAATTCTAAGCAGCAAGGGACTTCTAGTCACCACCTGTGACAAGGCTGGATGTGGTAAGGATTGGTATTCACCTGGTGGTGTTTTGAAAGGGTTCTAGGAACATGATCCATAGGCGCTGTTTCTTTCTTAAGACCTGTCCAAGTGGTTGTGATAGGTGGCCATCACAGGCTGACACTTCTTACCATCTCTCTTCTCTCACATTCTTTCTTCCCTGTAGACAAACCTACCTATCTTCAAGCTGAAGGAGTCCTGTGTACGACGGCGCTACAGTGACTTCGAGTGGCTAAAAAATGAGCTGGAGCGAGATAGTAAGGTATGGCCCTGTTTCCTGTGTGGTACCCTTGAGAGAGGAGATCTGCATAGTTTTATAAAATCTTGAAGGCAACAGAGAGGGTGAACACCCTCTGTCTACCAAATCCCAATATACTGGATCTGGGTGATACCCTTTGAAACTTGAAAGTGGTAAGTTCAGGAGAAATTGTAAAGAAAAACTATTAGTTGACTTAGTGGCTAGAAAAGTCATACAACTTAATTCCTTTAGGTGCTAAAAATGGAAAGTGTAGCTAAATTTTTGGATGGTAGTGGACTGTCAAAGAAAGTGAAGAATATTTGGAGTTTACTTCCTTTCTTTTGAGATGGTAAACCTGTCCTCCCACAGAAACAGAGCTGGATTAATTTTTGACCTGAGCCACCCCCTGACTGTTCTTATGACCTCAGTTCTTGCAAGTTGCTGAACTATGGCATAGGATGGGCCCTATGCCTAATAGGAAATGACGTGTACAGTGCTTTACCACCTTATTCTGTCTCTGTCCTCTCCTGTGTGACTGATATTTTGCGTCTGCCTACAGATTGTAGTACCACCACTGCCTGGGAAAGCCTTGAAGCGGCAGCTCCCTTTTCGAGGAGATGAAGGGATCTTTGAGGAGTCCTTTATTGAAGAAAGGAGGCAGGGCCTCGAACAGTTTATTAACAAGTAAGCCAAGTTCCTGGGGATTCCTTTTGCTACTTTTGCCATTTTGGTCTTTCTATATGTTTCGTCTCTTTCCTCTTTTGTAATGCGTAATATGATGTGGTGCCAATTGTGTGCTGGGCTCACTGGACAGTAAAACTCCATTCCTTTGAGCAGAATTCCAATCCTGTACCTCAGGGCCTGAATAAGCGCTGCATGTTGGATGTGTCTAGGGATTTCCCCCACCTTACACCTCTATCCCCTTCCCTTCTGCAATATTAGGGTTGAAGTGGTACCCTGCTGCTGTCCTCTACTTGCTTGAACTTCAGGGCTGACTTTGCCCTTCTTCCCCTGTCCACATCCACAGCCCTATCCCTCTGCGAATTCTCTCTGATCCCAGATACTACTGATAACCATCTTGGTCTCTTTATAGAATTGCTGGGCACCCACTGGCTCAGAACGAACGCTGCCTACACATGTTCCTGCAGGAGGAGGCAATTGACAGGAACTACGTCCCTGGGAAGGTGCGCCAGTAGGAGCCCCTCTCACCACTTGCCCTCTACTTTCCTGCTGAAATGACATTGGTTTTTACACTAAGCCTCTCTCTCTCTCTTTGATCTGAAGTTGGCTCTCCATCCCCTGGCCTGATAGACTGTCTGGCACTGTGTTCCTTGGTACCTGACTATACCGTGGGCACTCTGCTAGGATCCTCTCCTCTGAGGAGAGGTGGGAAACCACAGGCAGATGCCCTTTGCTTGGGGTTGGGGGGTGGGTGGGGGGATTGGACTGGAAGGCAATTTCTTGGGCATTTACCCATGCCAGAAGGCTAACCTTGCGGGGGGCGGGTCTTGTGCTGGTGGGGCACTTGGGTACATACTGATGCTGCAAGTCCAGGGGATTTTTCTTACTCTTAGGTTTAACCAGGAACACTGAGCAGGGAAAGACCCTGCCTTTCCTACCTGCATGAACTTTTTTCCTTGTGGGGAAGGTGGCAGAGACCGAAAAGCTCTCATTTTCTCTAGGCCCGTTCCCAGTTTTCTCAAGAGTTTCTTTTGTTGTACTTTCTGTCTCCCTTGTTGCTTTTCATGGCAGTAATTCTAGAGTCTAAGCAGTATGTTGTGTGGAGCAAGGTGTGTGGGTTTTCTAGACCCATCATCATGGCTGCTTCAGAGTCAGAAGAAAGCCATAGGGCAGTTGGGGAGCTCCTGTTGCCTAGCCCCTTTCCTTTGTGGCTCCCTACTCTGGCTGCCTGTTCTCACTCACCAGCAGGTGAGTCAGAATGGGCTGGGCTGGCAGTTCTCCCTCCCCAAGCCCTTGCTACTTTTATGGGTTAGCTTTGCAGCTTTGGAGGCTTGAGGGCTATGGGAAACTCACCACTGCCAGGTAACTCCCTGAAGGGTGGGAGTGGATAATTTTCTAGGTACCTCCCGGTGGTAGGGAAGGGCATCACCACTCTCTTCCTTCCATTCTCCCTTCCCCCCATCCCATTTAGTGCTGCCACAAGACAGAAAACACATGAACAAACCACACAGTCTCTGACTTCTCCTAAGCACTTTGAGCTATTGATGGGGCTTAGGGGCAAGAGTTGTCGCTGCCCTCCCCAGCTTGGTCACAGGGTTATTGAACTGCCTGCACTTGTTTCCCATGGAACCCCAGCATTCTCCCCGGAAGCTGAGGTAGGGTTAGCACCTGGGTATAGATTTCTTAAAACTTAGAGTCTGAGGCAGCTTGTTGAGGCTGGCGACTTTCCTGGGCTTCTGTCTGGGATGTAGTGGTTTGTTTGCTGGGCCCGATATCTGTCCCAAGTGGTGGGATGGGAACAGGTTAACTCTGGTGTCAGGTCAAAAGTGGGGGCTCTTTGCTTAGACACCCTATCATGGAAGGACTGGAATTCTTTATATAGGGTCCTGAGGGAAAAGATTACTGATTCTGACAAGACCCTGATCGGAGAGATTAGGATTGGATTTTGATGTGGGGTTTGGAGTACATCTAAATGTTGAAGTTCCCCGACACAGATAGCTCTTCAGCTGCCGGGCCTGTGCCAGGGCCTGAGCGGCCCCTAGAGCGAGGCTCTGCTCCCTTTCCCAACTTCCCAGTGTTGGCGTTGTTGCTGCCTTTTTCATTTGTATCCTCTGTTATTGACTTTTAAAAAAAAAAAGATTCCTCCTTTCATTGTGCACAAGTGCTGAGAGCCTGAGGCCCCATTTCTGCTGTGTATATATCCTGACTCGGGGCTTTTATTCAGCAAAATGTTCATTCTTTTGTCAGACAATGTCATATTCAACTCTGTTCATATTAAACCACTGTGAAGCAAGCCTCTGTTTTCCTGCTTAAGTTGTAAATTTAGTACTTTTTAGTTTCTAGGATATTCTGGGTATTGTGCAGAAATTATACAACATGGTCAACGTCCTGAAGTGATAAGTAATTTTTACGTTTAAATTTTAAAAAAAGCAGAATCCTAGCTGCCTGTAGCAGTATTTACCTATCTTTCTTGCAACACGCAATTGACTTTGTCACAGAGGTAATGCATCTGCTTGCAGGAAGTAGCCATAGGTCTCAGTAACTGTGGTTTGGGTCACATTTAGCAGATTTGGTTTTTAAGCTTGTGGGTGTGTGCTAATTTGGGCAAAATGTATTTATTGTGTGTGTGTGTATATGTATATGTATATGCTATCTGTGTACATAAACACGTTTGTGCATACGCTCATCCTCCAACACACCCTCACACCCCTTACAAACACTATTTCTTTCATAGGCTTTTTACCTCAATTGAGATGTTTTTCTTTCACATAGATTTGATGCAGGCAGAAAGGTGAGTGAACTCTGAGAATTTTTGATGGATGGATATTTTCACCTGACCAGTGGGCTCTGAAATGGCTTCATACACAAAGTGGGTTTTGGGAAAGGTTTGGGATGAGAGGTTAGGTAGGAATCTTGGCATTTGGGGAGTCAAAGGTAGTTTTAATCATGTAGTTGAGCGTGGAAAGAAGGTATAGAAAGTGATGTGGTCAAAACATTATGAATTAAGATGACTTAACAATGGTATTTGGGTCCAAGTAGAAGAGTGGGGGCTGAATTGAAGAAGTTAAGAGGTTTTGGTAGTTCAGGAATTAGATGACTAAAGATATCTGAGGGGATAGGGAAGAATAACTCTTTCTGTGAGATAAGAGAAAGGAAGAGTAATAAGAGAAATGCAGCCTTCGCAGGCAGCAGTGTTGGAGAATGAATAGAGAATAACTAGAAAAAGCAGCTGTAAAATAAAATATTAAGCTGGGCTGTGATGGGGCGGGGTGCTTGAGGTAAAATAAAATGATTACATTCTCTTTCTTCAAAGACCTTATACTTCTTATACTTTAGTTCGGGAGATATCTAAACAAGACACAATAATGCTAGAGACAAAATAAGAGGTCCAGACACATCTAGTTAGTTGTCCAAACTTTTTTAATATCAGGTAAATTCCCTCTTTGGAGTCAAATGTAACTGGGTCCTGAAAGAACCCCAAATCCAAGCCCATCAACACTGGGAAGGAGAAGCATACTTTTATAAGGAATTCAAGTTTATGCATGCATCTAGGTATTTACTACTAATTAATCCCCTTTATCCATAGCACAGAAAGCAGCTCAACCTTTCACTGGGACCTGGGGGACAGAGGCTAACAATTTTTGAACATAGTAGCTACAACCAAAAGAAGTCTAAATCCTCACATTCCACAGATGCCTTATCCACCCTTTGAACCATTCTTTGAGATGAGTTGAGCTAGTAAAGGGTGGGAGAGGTGGACAGCATTCAGGCTTCTCTGGAGTTGCTGTTGGATGAGGTGTCCTATTTAAGACACTTCCATCTTCAAATACATGCTGTAATAATTTAAGTAAAATTACTTTTTTGCTTTGGAAATGCAGACCAGCTGCTCACTGAAATGGATATTTCTTCCCATCCTTGAGGACTGTTGAGTCGCCTCTGGTCTTCTCTTCTTAGACACAATAACAGTTCTAAGTTTTCCTCACTTCACTCATTTTTAACCCTTTTATCTTTATTATTCTGAAATCTCTCCAAGGTCCTCATATGTCCCTAAGTCATAGAGTCTAAAACCGGACACCACTTTAATTATAGCCTGAAGTTTAGGTGGTTGTTAGTCCATTTATACTTCGCAGTGTTCAAGTTTACTTTTAAAATGTAAACACTTTGTGACTAATTTAGCTTGTGGTTCTCTGCCACTCCCTTCCCGACCACCCACCACCCCTCATTCTTCTTATCTGTTTTTTTGCCTTGTACAAAAAAAAATTGTTCCCTATTTTACTTTTATTTTCTCTCTCCCTCCTGTCTGTCTATCTATCTGTCTGTCTCTGCTATTGAGAACAGAAAAGTCATTCCTTACAAAACAGACAAAATGGGGGTAATTATTCACATTATACAGAATAAAGGATTCTTTAAATCATGACAGGGTTTCTTTAAATAGGTGCTTCCTATGGTGGTTTTAAGTGTTTGTATATAGATCAACAACTACTTAATATAGAGAAACTGAACGTAAAGGATTAAGAGGCACTGCCAATTGAAGAACAATCAGAAATTGGATAAAACAGTAGCTCTTAAGTGAACAGTAAAATACACAGATTCACAGAAATTTATGCATTACTTTTGAAGAAAATGTTATTTATTATACCAATAATTTCCTTCATCCAGATACAGTCAACTTTTCTTTTTTTTTTTGGTACGCGGACCTCTCACTGTTGTGGCCTCTCCCGTTGTGGAGCACAGGCTCCGGACGCGCAGGCTCAGAGGCCATGGCTCATGGGCCCAGCCGCTCCGCAGCATGTGGGATCTTCCCGGACCGGGGCACGAACCCGTGTCCCCTGCATCGGCAGGCGGACTCTCAACCACTGCGCCACCAGGGAAGCCCTACAGTCAACTTTTGATCATCTGTGCTAGTAGAGGGATATACTTTTTTATTATGCATTTTCTAAAATTTAAATATAGGGATGTCTGATATTCATAAGACTTAAAAAATATTCCCTAATATGTCATCAGAATAAAGACTCAGGAAAATCTGAAAAGTAGTAGAAAGAGTAATTGGCCTGGAATAGAAACCTGGGTTCTGGAGCTGGCTATGCTATTAGCTGGCTATAGCACCTTAGGCAAATTGCTTCACCACTCTGGGCCTGTTTTCTCAGCTTTAAAGTGAGGGGATTTGACTAAATGATATCTGAGGTATCTTAAATCTCTAATGCTTATGATTTCTAACCCTTGCCAAGGAGTTGAGAAACCCTGGAGGTGATGCCACCAAAAAGGTGAAAGCACAGTTTCCCTGTGTGATGGAATTTGCTGTAGTGCAGTTAGTTTTCTCTCCCAGAAATGAATGACTCTTCACTTATCCTGATTAGATTTTGTTTGCCTATATCCTGTTGTGTCAAATCATGAGTACCCCCATTGAATCTCCGTGGTGATTTGATTTACAGCTGCCCTGATTTTATCATAGGTCTTCTAGCTGAAATTTTTATTTATTATTTTTTTAAAAATTAAAAAAATATTTTTTGGCCACACAGCATGCAGGATCTTAGTTCCCCAACCAGGGATCGAACCTGCGCCCCCTGCAGTAGGAGGGCGGAGTCTTAACCACTGGACCACCAGGGAAGGCCCTAGCCGAAATTTTTAAATGAAATAGTCACCTCATAACTATATGTAATTATTCTTGTTTAAAATATATAAATTATAACTTGATCTGATTACAAAATATATAAATTATAACTTGATCTGATTTAAAATATATAAATTATAACCTTATCTGATTACAAAAAATTACAGTATTATAAATTATAACTTGGGGCTTCCCTGGTGGCGCAGTGGTTGAGAGTCCGCCTGCTGATGCAGGGGACACGGGTTCGTGACCCGGTCCAGGAAGATCCCACATGCCACGGAGCGGCTGGGCCCGTGAGCCATGGCCGCTGACCCTGTGCGTCCGGAGCCTGTGCTCCGCAACGGGGAGAGGCCACAACAGTGAGAGGCCCGCGTACCGCAAAAAAAAAAAAAAAAAAAAAAAAAAAAAAAATATATATATATATATATATATATATATAACTTGATCTGATTATAAAAGTGCCTATTTTGTTAAAATGTTTTATTGTGATAAAGTTCAAAAGTAATGCTAATTGACAAAATTGAAACAAAACATAAATATGTAGAAAGTGAGATTTCTCCTTATTCCCTAACCCTATTCCCATTCCTCAAGAATAACTTAATTTGGTATGTGTCTTCCTAGACTTTTTTCTATGCACAAATATATGTATATGAATATATACATATATTCATACACACATATACAATCATCGAATACCCACACACTTGTATATAGTTTTTTGAAAACAAAATGGGATATTTTATGTAGTATTTTGCAACTTTATCACTTTGTAATATAGCGTGGACTTTCTCTCACATTAGTACATGGAAATTTACCTCATTTTAAAAATAATATTTCATAGTGTAGTTGTATCATCAGCCACTATTATGAGTAACGCTGCATATAACCTTGCTCGTGTGTTTTAAGTGTTTCTGTAGGATAGAGTTTGAAAGAAGGAATTCCTGGGTCAAAGGATGTGTGCATTTTAGGTTTTGATAGGTACTACTAAGATACTGTCTTAAAAAGTGCCGTTTAGGGGCTTCCCTGGGGGCGCGGTGGTTGAGAGTCCGCCTGCCGATGCAGGGGACGCGGGTTCGTGCCCTGGTCCGGGAAGATCCCACATGCCGCGGAGCGGCTGGGCCCGTGAGCCATGGCCGCTGAGCCTGCGCATCCGGAGCCTGTGCTCCGCAATGGGAGAGGCCACAGCAGTGAGAGGCCCGCGTACTGCAAAAAAAAAAAAAAAAAAAAAAAAAGTGCCGTTTGGGAACTTTCCTGGTGGCCCAGTGGTTAAGACCCCAAGCGTCTACTGCAGGGGGCGCGGGTTCGATCCCTGGTCTGGGAACTAAGATTCCACATGCTGCACAGGCATGGCCAAAAAAAAAAAAAGTGCCGTTTAGATTCCCACTTACAGCAAATGAGAATTTCTGTTTCTTCCCAAAAGTGGAGAAATTCCTGTTTCCCTACAAAGTTTTTTTGCCAAAAGTGGAAAAATATTAAACAATTCATAATTATCCAAACTAGTTGGTGGAAGTGGTATTTCTTAGTTTTAATTTGCATTTTCTGGCATATTTAGTTGTAATGATACCACTATCAGGTTTTCAAAAATTTCTCCACACATTTCATTTTAGTTGTTCTAGAAGCAGTATTTATTACTGCTAATTGAGTATCCCTACACTCCTCGCTATAGAAAAACCAATAATCTCAATTAAAGGCCCAGGATGTTCCTAGCCTTCTTCCCACCTAAATTTGGGGGAAAATGAAACAACTAGCCTAGTGGCAAAGCAACATATCTGAGGCGCTCTCATGACCAATACCTTTCTCAGGTTGGCACTCGTTGAGGCCAATCCCAGAGCAGCACTGACAGCTCAACCACAGGCTCATCTGACCTCAGGGCCAACCTCCTTGGAAACTCGGGGAGATATCACTTTGCCTCTTGGGCCACGATTCCTCCAGCTTAGATCTCCTTTTCGGTTATTTCGGTTATTTCTCCCAGATCCCTACCTTAGATTACAGGTAGGGACGGGACAAGGACAGTGACGTAGATCGAGATGGCGACTGAAATAGGAAGCCGACTTACCAGGCCTCGGCTCTTCTGGTTGGCTACCCACACGTCAGTCAGAAATGAGCAAGCTTTTAGTTGGTCTTACGCAACGGGAAGTACATACTCTCCTCTGATTGGCTTCTTAATCGAGGGGGTGGGCCATAGGGAGACCTGCTGGTTGGCTGGAATGGAAGACCAATGGGGATCCTGTGGCGCTGCTTTCGAAAGCAAAGCTTTCCTCATGGCACTTGGAAGAGTCGGCGGGGCTGCCTCGGAGCTCCCTCGGCTTGTTTGGTAACTGCCTGCAACCCGCAACCTAGCTACCCTCTAATCCCCCACCCTCACCCCATCACCCCAGGCCCTGTCACGCTTCGGCGTCTTAGAGTGTCTCTGGGTGTGCCACCGCGACTCTAGCACTTAGCGGGGCCATGCCTTACCCTGCAGGGTTCCTTCCACCACCGCCAGCCCGGAGCTCTTCCTCTGATGCGGCCCAGGGAGTGGGGGTCGGGGATCCGGAATGGGGCAAGAATTTGCTGGCAACAGGGAGAGGTTTGTGATGCCGGAAGCGGGAGAGACTGGGCTGTGTGGCGGTGAAGGCCTTTGAATTAATCCCAGGAAGGGAGCAGGAGGTGCCTGACTCAGAAAGTTCCGCCATCCAGGTGGTCACCACCGTTTGAGCCATCCATTCCCTCCGTCGCTTGATTTCACCCCTCGTCGCTTCTTCCTAGACTCATCAGCTCCAGAAGCCCTGCAGCAAATATACTGGCCCTCTCAGCCTGGATTCAGAGCCAGTGCCCTTTCTTTCTCAGTGTCAATGGACCTGACCTCGTTGCTTTATTCCTTTAACCCAATTATTTTTAATTACACTAGTACATTTTCCTTGGGAGGGGGGAACCCTCAAAACATTATACAAGGATAGTGCTAAAGTACACGTTGACCATTACCCACAATCCTAGTCCTCTTCCCCTTCCCAAAGGTCAACAGTTTGGTATGTATCCTGGTAGCCTTCCAGCTTTTTTTTTTTCTTTAAGAAAAGGTGTCGTGTCTTTATTTCTATAAAAAGTATACCATACTGTACATATCCTGAAAGTTTTTCATTAAATGTTTTGGAAACATTTTAATTTCACTACATCAAGATTTACTTCACTTTAAAAAAATGTGGCATAATACGCCATAGAATGGCTACTAAATGGTTTATTTAACCATTCCTTATCGATAGACTACTAGATTTTTCCATTTTTTTTGCTTTTACAAGCAGTCCTGCTATGAACATTCCTGACATGACTTTTTTGTCAGTTTCTCTCAGGAAGTGGTTCTCAAACTTTTTGATGTCAGGACCCCTTTACACTCCTAAGAGAATTTATGTGGGTTTATATCTATCACTATTCAATGTATTAGAAATTAATAGTGAGAGTTTTAAGATTTTCATTAAAAATAACAGCAATAAGCCCATTACATGTTAGCATAAATATTTTTAGATGAAAAATAACTTTGCCAAAGCAAAAAAAAAATGAGAACAGTAAAATTGTGCTACATTTTTTGCAAGTCTCTTTAATAGGGTTAATATGAAACATTTGGATTCTCATATCTGCTTCTGTATTTGATCTATTATGATGTTTTGGTTGAAGTATATCACACAGATGTAATTAGAAAAACAAGCAGTATTTTAATAGCCTTTTCAGATAATTGTGGATATTCTTTAATACTATATCAATCCTCAACAGTAGTAGTTTCTTAAAGATTACTTTTTTAAAGATTACTTTAATGTGGATTTTGAAACAATATCAGTCAACTTTTCATATTTTGTTGCATTAAAATCCATTAGTCTACCCTGTACTTTAATAGATCTTTTATCGGGTGCATGATTTTATAACATCATGCACTGGCAATTTATTTATTTATTTATTTTTTCTGAAGAGTCTTTTTTAAAAAATTAAATAAATTTATTTATTTTTGGCTGCATTGGGTCTTCATTGCTGTGCGCGGGCTTTCTCTGGTTGCTGCGAGCGGGGGCTACTCTTCATTGTGGTGTGCGGGCTTCTCACTGTGGTGGCTTCTCTTGTTGCGGAGCATGGGCTCTAGGCACGCGGGCTCAGTAGTTGTCGCTCATGGGCTCTAGAGTGCAGGCTCAGTAGTTGTGGCGCACGGGCTTAGTTGCTCCGTGGCATGTGGGATCTTCCCAGACCAGGGCTCGAACCCTTGTCCACTGCATTGGCAGGCGGATTCTTAACCACTGTGCCACCAGGGAAGCCCTGCACTGGCAATTTAGAAAATGTTGGTTTCACTGAGTTATGCAGGTCTTTCCAATGTTGACACAGTGTCAAAAAATCACATTCATTCATATCACCACTGCTCTCATCAGAAGTCTTTAAGTGTTGGAAAGCTGCCAAACCTATGGTGGAGGTGCAAGTTTTCCAAAGTTCGAATTTTTGCTTGAAAGCTCAGATTTTATCAGCACTGGATATTGTCAGTTGTTTTTCTTGAAGCGACAGGCTCACTTTGTCCATTTTGAGAAAATGCCTGCCAAGAACCCAAGTCCGAATAGCCGTGGTAAAATATTAGAAAGCCATGAACTCGACAATGGAGACTTAATAATTTTTACTGCTTCATCAAGGACATTCTTAAGTGTGCAGTGGTGAAAAAATACAGTGACTACTAGTACAGTTTGGTGCTACTGCCTTTTACCCACCTTTGCTTTTTCTTTTTCTCCCACCTTTGCTTTTGCACCATCAGTGCAAATGTCAACACAGTAAAAAAGGCAAATACATCTTAATACTTTTATGAAAATAGTTTTGAATCTCATAGACCACCTGAAAGGATCTTGGGAGCTTCCAGGTATCTGTGGACCACCTTTTGAGAACATCTGAACAGCTGCTCTAGGGCATATACCTAGGAGTGGTATCGTAAACTATATGCATTTGTAATCTTAGTAGATATTACCAAATGCCCCTTCAACGTGGCTGTACTAGTCTGTGCTCCCCCCAGCAGTGTGTAAGAGGTCTCAATTCTTTTTACTCTTCCCAACACTGAATATTATCACACTTTAAATTTTGCCAATATGATAGGTAGAAAATAGAATCTCATTGCTTATTTGTAGTACTCTGATTAAGAGGGAAGTTGAACATCCATTCATATGTTTATTGGCAATTTGTATTTTTTTCTGTGATGTGCCTGCTCATATCCTTTACCTGTTTTTCTATATTGTTTGTCTTTTTCTTATCCAGGATAAATAAAGAAAAATATTAGTCCTTTGTTTTATATATATTGCAAATATTGTCTCTCAGTCAATCTCTTGCCTTTTAACTTTATGGTATATTTTACTGAGTAGAAGTTTTAAATTTCAAGGTCAGATTTATCTTTTGTTTTTTGGCTTTTGAGTTTTGTGTTTTGTTTAATAAAGTCTTCCATATGCCAAGGTCATAAACATTCCTCTGTGTTTTCTTGTACAGGGGTTTCCGTGTGTTTGATTATATCTTTGATACAGCTAGGATTTATTTTTGTGGATGGTGTGAGTGACTTATATTTTTTTGTTCTTTGTTTTCAAAGGACCATTTTGAAAATAGACGAGAATACAGCAGAGAATACAGCAAAGAATAAAGGGAATTTAGGACTGTGAATCTCCAGGGTTCCTCAATTGAAGTCTTGTCCATGATGTTTTCTGACCTTAGTAGTTGGCTGCATTCAATGGGACACCTGATGAGGGGGCCATTTCCTGTAAAGAAGGATCCCATTCAGAGTCCAGCATCCCCACACCCAGCTGTCATCTGCCAATCAGTGGGAACTTCCTGTATGGCAGTGGCTCTTTCCTGGCCTCCACCCTCATGCTGGGAAAGAAGTAGTCTATAGGTGAGCTAACATCTTCCTAGAGAAATCCTCATCTGGGATGAAGGGAAGGGAAGAAACAGCCTAGTTCCAGGTATCTTTTGGAGAGTGGGAGTGGGAGAGTACCTAGCCCATCCAGACAAACAGCCCTTAAGGCAGATAGAAGAAAAATCACCAGGTGGTCTCTCTAGACTTACTCTGGAGAAGAGGTTCCTTGAGTTTTTTCTTGTCATGATAGAAAGTCCTAAGAGGTTTCTTTGGGTCAGCCATCTTTTCCTTAGGATTCAGTTTGTTCCTCTATTTTTTTTTCCTTTTAAAGTGGGTGTATTAGTTTCCTATTGCTGTTGTTACAAATTACCACAAACTCAATGGCTTAAAACAACACAGATTTATTGTCTTATAGCTCTAGATGTCAGAAGTCCAAATAGGTCTTACGGGGCTAAAATCAACGTGTTGGCAGGGCTGTGTTCCTTTTGGAGGCTTTCCAGGAGAATCCGTTCCTTGTCTTTTCCAGCTTCTAGAGGATATCCGCATTCCTTGGCTCATGGTTCCGTTCCATCTTCAAAGCCAGCAATCTCCACTTCAACTTCTACTTCTGTCTTTTCATCTCCTTCTCTGACTCTCCTGCCTCCGTCTTTCACTTATAGGGACCCTTGTGATTATGTAGAGGCCACCAGGATAATTTCCCTAACTTTAACTTAAATCACTGAAATCTTTAACTTAATCACATCATCAAAGTCTTTTTTCTTCTGCAAAGTCTCTTTTGCCATGTCAGGTAAAATATTCACAGGTTTTGGGGATTAGGACATGGCCATCTTTGGCTATTTAGCCTACCACAGTGGGTTACTTCAGCAGAAGGCTATGCTTACTCATTTGATATTGATTCATAGTTGGTAGAGAAGCATCTTTTAGGCTTGCAGGATTATATGCAACAGAATTTGTAACCCTTCCATAATAATTTCCCAGTCATATTCTGTCTGCCTTTGGTTGGGTTATAGAGGAAGTACGAGGTAGAAGGGAGAAGCTCACAAAGGAAGTTGAGGAATGGGAAGAGATGTAGGAGGAAAACCAGGAGGGTGAGGTGTCATGAAAGCCAAGGGAATAGAGTATTATTGAAAGGAAGGAAGGAAGGAAGGGGTTACATTTAATACTGTATTAAATGCTGCTGAGAGAGTAAAGTAAGATGAGGACTGAAAGGCAACTGTTAGATTTAGTGACCTTTGCAATAGCTATTTCCGTGGAGTGATGGGAAGTGGGAAGAACATTGAGTACAGAGCTCATTTAAGAGTTTTCAGGGACTCACCCGGTGGTCCAGTGGTTAAGACCCCGTGCTTC
Organism: Mesoplodon mirus; assembly: GCF_964341445.2. Classification (NCBI taxonomy): domain Eukaryota; kingdom Metazoa; phylum Chordata; class Mammalia; order Artiodactyla; family Ziphiidae; genus Mesoplodon; species Mesoplodon mirus. The sequence goes on along the minus strand of NC_138981.1, from coordinate 59,876,737 downwards.
CATTGCAGGGGGCACAGGTTCTATCCCTGGTCAGGGAACTAAGATCCTGAATGCTGTGCAGTGTGGCCCCCCCAAAAAAAGAAAAAAAATCATTAAAATTAATAAAGTTTAAAAAGTATATATAAAAAAGTTTTCAAAATTTTTTTATAAAGCAGTAGAGAATGGCAGGATGGAGTTGAGAAAGGATTTTTTCCCCTCTTAAAGGTGAGTGACTTGCGTCTACTTATAAATGATGATGGAAAGGACCCAGTTGAGTGGGTAAGGTTTAATGATATAGAAGGGACTGAATTCTCATGGTTTCAGTAACCTGATTCCCAAATGTGTGGTTCTAATCAGACCTCTCTCTCAAGTTCCGGACCTGTATAATCCAACTTCCTACTGAACATGTCCACTTGGAAATCCTTCTCAAACTTAAAATGTCCATTATTAAATAACACTTTTTTGCTCCTTTCCTGCCCCCCTTCATCAACTCCCACTCCCTTTTATCATTTCTCTTCTGGATTGCTAAAGTAGCTTTCAAAGTGGCCTTTTTGTGTCTACAACTACTGTCCAATCTATTTTCTGCACAGCACCTAGAGTGATCTTTCTAAAACAGGTAGGTGACTCCAGTAAGCTTTAAAAATTCCCTATTGTTTTCAGTGTAAAAGCCAAATCCTATATTCATCTACATAGGTTCTATGCTTCAAGCCTGATGAACTATTTCCAGTTCCCAGAGAAAGCTATGTTCTTTCATGCCTCCATGCCTTCACACATACAATTCCCTCTGCTTATAATACCTTCTCCATCTTTTTGTTCCCATTCACATTTTTCTTGGCTAGTTTCTACTCATCTTTCAAGGCTCATTTCAGGCTTTCCTTTCAACTTCCTTTTGGAGGCCTTCCTTGGTTTTCCAAGGCTGGGAACTTAGGTCTCTCTGTATCCCCACAGCACCTGTGCCTTTTTTCCTTACCATACTATATATTTTCTGTAGTTGACCCATTCTTTTAATTTTTTTAAAAAGCATTTTGATTCTTCAAGTAATACATGAATATATTTTTATTAAGTCAAACATTATAGATAGTTCTTCTTTCCAGCCCCTGCAATGCAGGTCCCTGTCCCAGAGGAAACCAATGTTACCAGGTTGGTGTTTGTTCTTCCAGATCATCTTCTGTGTATTTAAAACTAGAAATATATTTTTTGATTATTTTTTCCTGTATAAGTGATATACTCCACACTGTTCCACAGCTTGCTTTTCCACTTGGCAGTATACCTAAGGGAATGAGGTAAATCAGTGGTTCTGATACAAGACATGCTGCATAGTATTCTATAGTATGCATATAGCATTTCCCACTTCCCTTTTTTTAATTGTGGTAAAATAAACATAACATTTACCATTTAATAATTATTTTCATTTTTTAAATTGAAATATAGTTGATGTGCAATATTACGTAAGTTACAGGTGTTACTGGTCCTTTACCACATGCAGTTTGAGAATCACTGAGAGATAGTTCCTAGTTTTCTGGGTTTTTTCCCATTAATTCTTTTAAAAAAATTTTTACTATTAAAATTTTTATATTGTTTTCTTATGGAAGTGTAACACATCTTTATTGTAGAAAATAAGAAAATACAAATAAAAGAAAAGAAATAGCGACACAACATGTCATTATGTAGATGTCAATCTTTTTTCGATCCATGTCTAAAATTTATCCCATGGTCTCCTATTGATGTACACTTGAATTTTTTGTTATTATAAACAATACTGTAATAAACACCCTGTGTGTTGATCCTTTTTTTTTTGGATCTCTGATTTTTTTTGCGGTACGCGGGCCTCTCACTGTTGTGGCCTCTCCCATTGCGGAGCACAGGCTCCGGACGCGCAGGCTCAGCGGCCATGGCTCATGGGCCTAGCCGCTCCGCGGCATGTGGGATCTTCCCAGACCAGGGCACGAACCCGTGTCCCCTACATTGGCAGGCGGACTCTTAACCACTGTGCCACCAGGGAAACCCCATATTGCATTTTTAAGGCTTTAAAAAACATTTTTTAATTGAAGTATAGTTAATTTGTAATGTGTTAGTTTCAAGTGCACAGTAAAGTGATTCAGTTATACTATATACATATATATGTATAAACATACATATATATGTATATACATATATTATACATATATATGTATTATACATACATGTATATACATACATATATGTATAATACATATATTATACATATATATGTATATACATACATACATATGTATATAATTTTTCAGATTCTTTTCTGTTACAGGTTATTGCAAGATATTGAGTATAGTTCCCTGTGCTATACAGTAGGCCCTTGTTGTTTATTTTATATATTGTATGGTGTATATGTTAATCCCAAACTCCTAATTTATCTTTTTGTGGACATATGCAAGTGTTTCTCTAGGGTAGGTAATGAAGAATAGAATTACTGGGTTGGAGGGTACGCACGTTTTACATTTTAATAGATGGCATAAAATTGTTCACCAAAAGGCTGAATGTTTCCAACAACAGTGTATGAGAGCACCTATTTCCCCATACCCCTGCCAGCAATTGATATCAATCTTTTTAAACTTAAAAATCTGTAAGGCAAACCTGATGTTTTGATTCATAGTTCTGATTATTAGCCAAATTATATATCTTCCTTTCATATGTTTATTAATATTTGTATTTCCTCTTTTATTATTTGCTTGTTGTATCTTTTGCTTATGTTTCTATTGAGTTGTTTTTTCTTATTGATTTGTAGGAGTTCTTTATTTTGGGGATATTAGTTATCTGTTGTCTATATATGTTGCAAACATTTCCCCCAATCTACCCTTCTTTTGTATTTATTTTTTACGTCTTTAGAATAGAAACTTTAAATTTTGATGTAGTCAAATATATATCATTCTTTTCCTTTATGGCTTTTGCTTTTTTTGTCTGTTTAAGAAGGCTGTCCCTACTCCAAGGTTTTAAACATAGTCACTTATATTTTCTTCTCATACATATCTTCCTCCTTTTTTAAACAGCTTTACTGAGGTATGATTGATGTACAATGAACTGTACATAAAGGATATAATTTGATGAGTTCTGACATATGTACATGCCCATTAAACTATCACCACAACAAACATGTCCATCACCCCCCAATATCCTCTTGTTCCTTTGTTCTCATACATTTCTAAGTGTGTATGTTTGTGTATGCATGTGTGTGCTAGGATTATTTTTTTTCATTTTTAATAAGGTATAATTTGCATATAGTAAAATTCGCTCTTTTTAGTGTGCATTTCTGCATGTTTTGACAAGTGCATACAGTTGTGTAACAACCACCATAATCAAGATATGGAATAGATCCATCACTTCAAAAAATTCCCCAGTTCCCCTTTATGGTCAACTCCTTCTCCCTACTTCCTAGTACTCACTACCTATTTTCTGTCATTATAGTTTTACATTTTCAAAACTGTCATATAAATGAAATCATACAGAATATAACCTTTTGAAACTGGCTTATTCCAATCCACACACTGCCTTTAAATTGTATCCATGTCATTCCTTGTATCATCAGTACTTTTTTTCCTTTTTATTGCTAAGTAGATTCCAATGTATGGATATACCACAGTTTGTTTTTCCATTCCCCAGTTGAGGGACATTTGGGTTGTTTCCAGCATTTGGTGATTACAAGTGCAGTCACTGTAAACATTAGCATCAGGTTTTTGTGTGAACACAAGTTTTCATTTCACTTGGGTGAATGCCTAGGAGTGGGACTGCCAGGTTGTGTAATCAGTGTATGTTTAACTTTGTAAGAAACTGCCAAACTGTTTTCCAAATTGGTTATACAATTTTGTATTCCTTTCAGTAATGTATGAGAGTTCCAGTTACTTCTAGTTCCCCAGCACTTGGTAGTGTCAGTTTTTGTTTTTTTTTTTAAAGATGTTCTAATAGGTATGTAATGTTTTTTTTAAATAAATTTATTTATTTTATTTTTGGCTGCATTGGGTCCCTGTTGCTGTGCACGGGCCTTCTCCAGTTGCGGCGAGCAGGGCCTCTCCTCGTTGCAGTGCACGGGCCCCTCATTGTGGTGGCCTCTCTTGTTGTGGAGCACGGGTTCCAGGCTCACAGGCTTCAGTAGTTGTGGCACGTGGGCTCAGTAGTTGTGGCGCACGGGCCCAGCTGCTCCGCTGCATGCAGGATCTTCCCGGACCAGGGCTCAAACCCGTGTCCCCTGCATTGGCAGGCGGACTCCCAACCACTGCACCACCAGGGAAGCCCTATTTAATGGTTTTTCATTGTGGTCTTAATTTGTATATTCCTGATGACTTAATGATATTGAGCATCTTTGGTATAATGTCTGTTCAAATCTTTTGCCCACTTAAAAAAACTGGATTGTTTTCTTATTATTGAGTTTTGAGAGTTCTTATATATTTTTGGGTATAAGTCCTTTATCAGATATGTGATTTGCAAACATTTCCTGTCAGTCTGTAGCTTGTCTTTTCATTCTCTTAGCAGTATCTTCTGAAGAGCAGAAATTCATAATTTTGTATCGATTTTTTCTTTTATGACTCATGTTTTTGGTTTCATATCTAAGGAATCTTTGTCCAACATAGGTTGTTTCTGAGTTTGTTTTTTAGGTTTTATTCTTTAAACTGTTTAGAATTTATTTTTGTGAGTGGTGTGAGGTATTGCTATAACTTAATTTTTTTCCAAACAGGTAGCTAATTGTCCCAGCACTACTTATTGACTTTCTCCAATGATTTGAAATGCCACCTTTATCATATATTAAATTCCCTTATACACATCAGTCTGTTTCTGGACCATCTTTTTGTTTTGCTGATATATTTGTTTGTTCTTATGCCAATATTAATGTCAATATCAATATCAATATGAAAATTACTGCTAAGGCTTTACCACAATTTTTTTTTTTTTTTTTTTGCGGTATGTGGGCCTCGCACTGTTGTGGCCTCTCCCGTTGCGGAGCACAGGCTCTAGACGCACAGGCTCAACGGCCATGGCTCACGGGCCCAGCCGCTCCGCGGCATGTAGGATCTTCCCGGACCGGGGCACGAACCCGTGTCCCCTGCATCCGCAGGCGGGCTCTCAACCACTGCGCCACCAGGGAAGCCCTATCACAAATTTTGATACCTGATAAGGCAAGTTTTCCTCTGTTGTATTTAAAATATTCCTTGACTAATCTACCTCATTTTTCCTTCCATGAGAATTTTTAGAATCAGCCAATAAATTCCACAAAATATCTTGCTGAGATTTTAGTTGCGATTACATTGAATTTTCAGCTTAACTGAGGGGGAGTTGATATCTTTACGTTATCGAGTTTTCCCAACCAGGAACATGGTATATCTTTCCATTTATTTAGATCTTCATTTATATTTTATAATATTTTGTAATCCTTTGTTTACTTCTTATCTGTGAACTTTTTGAGTGTAGGAACCTTTTTGTTTCATCTCTGTAGTGCCTGGCATATAGTAGGTTGCTCAATAAATGTTTGATGAACAAGTTACATTACGGTAATTGTTCAAAATTTGATTTAAAAACTATAGACTTTTTCCCGAGAAAAAAGACACAAATATACATAGAATTTTGCATAAAGTTTCAAGGGATACATGGGTACTTTCCCTGCTGCCATCCATAAACCTCATGTTAAGTATCCCTCAACAAAAGTGATAAATCCTATAATAGTGGTTGTATAAACTGCTATAGGATTTGAGGGAAGGATTTCATTACCACAGGGTATCAGGGAAAGCCTCATTAAAAATAATCTTTGCTCTGAGACTTAAAGAATGAGTAGGAGTTTCCTGGACTTTCAAGGGTGGGGTAAGGGCATCTTACACTGAAGGATCCAGTTAACCTGAAAGCCAGTTTATCCTGCAAGCCTCCTTGATCATTTGCCTTTTTGTTTACTCTTTTTCGAGCTTCCAGCTACCCTTCCACACCTTCCCTTACCCCATTCATCCACCCACTGTTGCCTCTCTTGCCGATTCTTTGCACGGTGTTTTCTGCAAAACTGATGTCATTGTAAACAAACTCAAGTGTACACTAAATTTCCTCCCCCAATTCTCTTTTCAGTTGCTTTAACTGAAGCCTTGCTTCTCCCCAGGGGTACACCTCCCTTATTGCTATGGCTCTTGAGTAAAAGCCTCACGTTATTTGTTTAACCAGTGTCCTTACTGATGAATATTTAGGTTGTTTCCAGCTTTGTTTTGTTTTTGCTATTACAATGCCACACTGAACATCCTTACATCTATGTTTGAGTACATGTGAATGTATTTGTAGGATACATTTTTGGAATTGGAACTGCTGAATTAGATGGCATGAGAATTAAAAAATTCAATAAATACTGCCAAATTAATTTTATCCAGAAAGTTTGTTCTAATGTACATTCTTACCAGCCATACATGAGAGTGCCCATATTCTTACACCTCACCATTACTGGAGAGTTATTTATCTTTTTCAGTCATTTTACTCATTAGTCATTTTTATTTGTTTCACAGGAGAAGTTGTCATTCTTATTCTTCACTGTTTTCAGACCATTGCTTTCAACCCTCAGATTAAAAGTTTCTCCTTTGCGGCTCATGCCTTCTGGTAGTATTACTTTTTATTCCTTCTTTTTTTTTTTTTTTTGGTCACGTCCCACACCTTGTGGTATCTTAGTTCCCTGAGCAGGGATTGAACCCGGGCCCCTGGCAGTCAGAACGTGGAGTCCCAACCACTGGACCACCAGGGAATTCCTGGTGGGAATTCTATATTCATTCTTGATGTAGTCATTTGTTAACTTCTTTTATATTTCCTTATATTCTTTGAGAACTCGGGCATCTGGTTCTTATTCTCCCCTCTTCCCAAACTCTAGGTCTTCACCTGCTAGCTGATCACAGTGCTCTGAGATTGGACTGGCCAAGCAACACCCTAGCTTCACAGTTCCCTGGCCACAGCTAGTGTTCTTCTCCATTCTACTTCTGTGACAAAAATCTCTCCTCCTGCTCCTGGATTTGGTTATTTCCCAGAATTACTCTACTGAAAATGTAAAATTCCATTATCTCATTCTTTGTCCTTGACTTTGGTTTGTTCCAGCTTTCTCACTACCTTAATCTTTTTGTAATTGCCCTTCAAATCCATAACCCCTCCACTTTATTTTTCAAAGGTGTTATTATTATTTTAAACATAATATGTATTATAAAAGATTTGCTTAATAACATAAACCTACAACCTAGGCAGTATAAGTCTCTGGTAATTCTATCACTCTGAGATAACCCCTGTTAAGAATTTAGTGTAAGTCTTCCAGAGTTTCATCTACACATATACTTTTAGATAATTTTTATAATAAATGGGTACACGCTATATTTTATTTAATATTTATTTATTTATTTGGTTGCATCGGGTCTTAGTTGCAGCACGCAGGATCTTCGTTGTGGCATGCGGGATTTTTCGTTGTGGTGCACGGGCTTCTCTCTAGTTGTGGCTCATGGGCTCTAGAGTGCGCGGCATGCAGGCTCTCTAGTTATGGTGTGCAGGCTCCAGAGCACGCAGACTCAGTAGTTGCGGCACACTGGCTCTCTAGTTGTGGCGCGAGGGCTCTAGAGCGCACAGGCTTAGTTGCCCCGCAGCATGCAGGATCTTAGTTCCCCCACCAGGGATTGAACCCGTGTCCCCTGAATTAGAAGGTGGATTCTTAACCGCTGGACCACCAGGGAAGTCCCCGCATGCTATATTTTATACACCATTCTGCAACTTCCTTTTTGCATAACATATTTTGGACATTTTTGTCTTTTTATACATACAGCATCAATGCATTCATGTTTTTTAAATTCAAACTTAATTTTTTATTGAGGTATAAATGGATATATAACATTATAATAGTTTCAGGTGTACAACATAATGATTCAACATTTGTGTATATTGAGAAATGGTCACCAAAATAAGTCTAGTTAACACCCATCACTATACATAGCTACAAACTTTTTTTTCTTGTGGTGAGAACTTTTTAAGATTTACTCTCTTTTTTTTATTTTCCCTGCATTGGGTCTTCGTTGCTGCACATAGGCTTTCTCTAGTTGCAGTGAGCTGGGGCTACTCTTCGTTGTGGTGCGCGGGCTTCTCATCGCCGTGGCTTCTCTTGTTGCGGAGCATAGGCTCTAGGCGCATGGGCTTCAGTAGTTGCAGCACACAGGCTCAGTAGTTGTGCTGCACAGGCTCAGTAGTTGCAGCTCATGGGCTCTAGAGCTCAGGCTCAGTAATGTGGCACACGGGCTTCGTTGCTCCGAGGCATGTGGGATCTTCCCAGACCAGGGCTCGAACGCTTGTCCACTGCACTGGCAGGCGGATTCTTAACCACTGCACCACCAGGGAAGTCCCTTTTTTTCGTTTTTTAAAAAAATTATTTTATATTGGAGTATAGTTGATTTACAATATTGTGTTAGTTTCAGGTGTACAGCAAAGTGATTTAGTTATACATATTCATATATCTATTCTTTTTCAGATTCTTTTCCCATATAGGTTATTATAGAGTATTGAGTGTAGTTCCCTGTGCTATACAGTAGATCCTTGTTGATTATTAAAAAAAAGAAAGATTTACTCTCTTAGCAACTTTCAAATATGCAATACAGTATTATTAATTACAGTCACCATGCTTTACACTACATCTCCATGATTTATTTATTTTATAACTGGATGTTTGTACCTTTTGACTCCCTTCACTCATATTGCCCCCCACCTCTGGCGACCACTAATCTGTTCTCTCATGTCTATGAGCTTGTTTTGTTTTGTTTTTTGTTTGTTTGTTTTTAGATTCCACATACAAGTGAGATCATATGGTATTTGTTTTTTTCTGACTTATTTCCCTTAGCATAATGCCTTCAAGGCCCATCCATGTTGTCACAGATGGCAAGATTTCATTCTTTTTTGTGGCTGAATAATATTCCACTGTATATATTTCCCACATCATCTTTATCCATTTATCCATTGATGGACATTTATTTTTTTATTTCACTTTTGAGTTTTTGCACTTTTCCTGATTATTCCATGTAAGGTGGAAACTATGTATGTTTAAAAGACATACACAAATCTAGTACATCAATAACCAAGTTTTTTTCTTTTTTGCTATACTATTTTCACAACCATGGGTATGCTTGCTAGGCAATATAACCATCACAGAAGCAAACGTGGGGCAGAATACTGGTAAGGAAAAGCAAAGCAAGAGAGAGCTACCAGGTATACAGACAGGCTCGTTCTACATCATTGATGGACATTTAGGTTGTTTCCATATCTTGACTATTGTAAATAATGCTGCACTGAATATAGGGGTGCATATACCTTTTTGAGTTAGCGTTTTCATTTTCTTTTTTATTTATATATCTTTATTTTATTTTTGGCTGTGTTGGGTCTTTGTTGCTGCACGTGGGCTTTCTCTAGTTGTGGCAAGCGGGGGCTATTCTTCATTGTGGTGCGCAGGCTTCTCATTGCAGCGGCTTCTTTTGTTGCAGATCATGGGCTCTAGAGTGCAGGCTCAGTAGTTGTGGTGCACGGGCTTAGTTGCTCCGAGGCATGTGGGATCTTCCCGGATCAGGGCTTGAACCCGTGTTCCCTGCACTGACAGGCAGATTCTTAACCACTGTGCCACCAGGGAAGTCCAGCGTTTTCATTTTCTTCAGAAAAATACCAAAAAGTGGAATTGCTGGATCATATGGTAGTTCTATTATTAATTTTTTGAGGAACCTCCAAACTGTTTTCCCTCATGGCTACACCAATTTACATTCCCACCAATGGTGCACAAGTGTTCCCTTTTCTCCACATCCTTGCCAACACTTGCCATTTCCTGTCTTTTTGATAATGGCCATTCTAACAGTTGTGAGTTGATATCTCATTGTGGTTTTGATTTGCATTTCCCTGATGATTAGTGATGTTGAGCATCTTTTCGTGTGCCTCTTGGCCATTTGTATGTCTTCTTTGAAAAAATGTCTATTCAGATCCTCTGCTCATTTTTTAACAATTAATTAATTAATTAATTAATTTTCGGCTGTGTTGGGTCTTCATTGCTGCACACGGGTCTTCTCTGCACACGGGTTGCGGCGAGCGGGGGCTACTCTTCATTGCAATGTGTGGACTTTTCTCCTTGCAGTGGCTTCTCTTGTTGCAGAGCATGGGCTCTAGGCTTGTGGGCTTCAGTAGTTGTGTCATGTAGGCTCAGTAGTTGTGGCTCGCAGGCTCTAGAGTACAGGCTCAGTAGTTGTGGCACATGGGCTTAGTTGCTCCAAGGCATGTGGGATCTTCCTGGACCAGGGCTTGAACCTGTGTCCCCTGCATTGGCAGGCAGATTCTTAACCACTGCGCCACCAGGGAAGTCCCCCTCTGCTCATTTTTAAATCAGGTTTCTGTTTTGTTTGTTTGTTTGTTTTTTACTATTGAGTGTATGAGTTCTTTATATATTTTGAATATTTACCCCTTAGCAGATATATGAGTTGCACATATGTTCTCCCATTCATTAGGTTGTCTTTTCATTTTATTGATAGTTTCCTTTACTGTGCAGAAGCTTTTTAGTTTGATGTAGTCCTACATGTTTGTTTTTGCTTTTGTTGCCTTTGCTTTTGATGTCAAATCCAAAAAATCATCACCAAGACCCAAGTCAATGAACTTACCACCTATGTTTTCCTCTAGGAGTTTTATAGTATCCAATCTTACATTTAGGTTTTTAATCCATTTTGAGTTTGTTTTTGTATATGGTATTAGAGGATGTTCTAATTTCATTCTTTTACATGTAGCTGTCCAGTTTCCCCAGCACCATTTGTTGAAGAGACTGCCCTTTCTCCATTGTATATTCTTGTCTCCTTTGTCATAGATTAATTGACCATAAGTGTGTGGGTTTATTTTTGGGCTATTTATTCTATTCCATTGATCTATGTGTCTGTTTTTATGCCCGCACCATACTCTTTTCTTTATTTTTTATTTTTTATTTTTTGCTTTATAACAAATTTAATCAGTTATACATATACATATGTTCCCATATCCCCTCCTTTTTGCGTCTCCCTCCCACCCTCCCTATCCGCACCATACTCTTTTGACTACTCTAGCTTTGTGATATAGTTTGAAACTGGGAAGTGTGATACCATGTTCTTCTTTCTCAAGATTGCTTTGCCTATTTGGAGTGTTAACTCATTCATTTAAAAAATATTTTATTTATTTATTTAGATGAATAAAAATTGTATATACATATGTATTTTAAAAAATTGTATATATTTAAGGTATAAAATGTGATGTTTTGATAAATGTATACATTATGATATGACTACCACAACCAAACTAATTAACATACCTCCCATAGTTATCTTTTTTTGGTGTGTGTGGTGAGAACACTTGAGATCTCTGTTAGCAATGTAATACATTTTTATTAACTACAGTCACCATGCTGTACATTAGGTTTCCAGAACTTATTTATCTTATAACTGAAAGTTTGTACCCTTTGATACAAAAAAAATTATCTTCTCTTTCCCCACCACCCCCAGCCTGTGGTAGCCACCATTCCACTTTCTGATTCAATGCCAACTAATTAATTTTAATACCTGCATAGTGTTCCATTGTATATATGGACCATCATTTTATTTAGCCAAATCCACTGATAGACATTTGGGTTGTTATAATGTTTGACTATTACAAGTACTGCTACATTCTTTGTGCACATATCTGTGTGCCTATGTGAGTATTTATGTAGGATGAAGTTTTAGAAATTATTGCTATGTGAAATGGTATGCACATTTAGAATTTTAATTATAGTCATGTAGCCTTCTAGAGTCTACCATTTTACACTCTTTACCAATAGGATATGAAAGTATTGATATGTTTTTCCCACATATTTGTCAATATTGGGTATTATCAATCATTTTTCATCTTTGCCAATATGATAGATGAGAAATTTCTTGTTCTTTCTTTCATGTTGTTTGTAATCCATTTTGTTTGCACTCAGCAGTATGTTCTGAACTTCTTTATGTTTTGAACTTCTTTCTGTGTCAATGAATATAGATTATATCATCATTTTAAGTGGCTGTGTAGCATTGCATTGTATGGATATAACATAATTTTATTTAATTTTCTCTTAATGGACTTTTTTTTTTTTTTTTTGTGGTACGCAGGCCTCTCACTGCTGCGGCCCCTCTCGCCGTGGAGCACAGGCTCCTGACGTGCAGGCCCAGCGGCCATGGCCCGTGGGCCCAGCCGCTCCGCAGCATGTGGGATCCTCCCGGACCGGGGCACGAACCCATGTCCCCTGCATCGGCAGGTGGACTCCCAACCACTGTGCCACCAGGGAAGCCCCTGGACGTTTAGATTGTCTTCTTGCTATTATAAGCTCTTGTGATGAACATTCTTACCCATGCATCTTTGTGTACTTGTCTGGTTCTCTCCTTAAAGTAAAATGTATTACTTATTAATGCATTTATTAACCAACATTTATTCCAAAATCTATAGCTTGTAAGGAACAGTTTTTGTGTAATGCTTCTTTTGCTCAGCATAATGTTTCTGAGATTTTCCCGTGTTAATCGTGCATATCAAGTTTTCTCCTTTTCATTATTGAGTGACATTCCATTGTATGAATATACCACAGTTTGTCCTTTCTATTATTGATGGACATTTGAATTGTTTACGTTTTTTAGCTATTATGACTAAAGCTGCAATGAACATTCTAGTACAAGTCTTTTTGTAAATATATGCTTTTTTTGTTTTTGTTTGTTTGTTTTTGGTAAGTCTCTAGAAGTGGCATTTCTAGACTGTAGGGTAGATGTATATTTAAATTTATAAGACACTTTGGAACAATTCTCTTAAGTGGTTGTACCATTTTATATTCATATTGACAATGTATAGGAATTCCACTTGCTCTTCATCCTGTCCAACATTTGATATGGTCAGTCTTTTAAATTTTAGCCATTTTGGTGTGTAGTAGTATCTCATTATAGTTTTAATATGTGTTTCTCTGATGACTAGTGATGTCAAGCACTTTTTCACCTGCTTATTGACTATTCATACATCTTTCTTTGTGAAGTGTCTATTCAAATATTTTCTCCATTTTTCAAATTGGATTGCTTGACTTTTTCAATTATTAAATTGTAGGAGTTCTTTTTTCTGTATTTTCAAATTAAGACTTTAATTTCTTGGGAAATTTTTAGGTTCACAACAAAATTGAGGGGAGGGGGCAGAGATTTCCCATATACTCCCTGTACCTATGCATACAAATGAAGTTTTTATACCTGTTGCTGGCAGAGAGGTAGGGAAATGAGTATACTCATCCAGTGCCTGTGGAAGTGGTTCCTTTAGCTCCTGTTAAGACTGTGCGAAAGGCGCTTCCTCCTGTTGTACCTACAGGTCTGGTTGCTATGACCACAGACCATCTGGTAAACAGAGATGCCATTTATCTTTCTCCTAGATTGTGACTTTCAACACATTCCTTATATTTTGACATCATTTTCTAAGATAGGAGTTCTTTCTATACTCTGGTTACAAGTTCTTTGTCAGGTATATGTTTTGCAAATATTTTCTCCTAGTCTGTCACTTACCTATTCATTTTCTTAGTGGTGATTTTTTTGTGTGTGTGGTGATTTTTGATGAACAGGTTCTTTTAATTTGGTCAAATCTAATTTATATTTTTTTTCTTTTATGATTATTGCCTTCTGTGTCCTTTCTAAGAAAGCTTTGTCTATCCCCAAGTCTCAAAGATCCTTTCCTGAGTTTTCTTCTAGAAACTTCATAGTTTTAACAGTTATCTTTTATGACTAGTTCCATGATCCATCTTCAATTAGTTTTCTAAAAATTTCAGCTTTATTGAGGTATAATCGACATTCAGTTAGTTTTTTGTGAATGGTGTAGGGTTGGGGTTGAGGTTTATTTTCTCTGTATTGATATCCAGTTATTCCAGCACCGTTTGTTGAAAGACTTTTCCTTTCCCCAGTTCAAAATTGCTTTGTCAAAAATCAAATTACTTTATATGTATAGGACTCGCTATTCTGTTCCATTGACCTATTTGTCTGTCAAATATTGTAGCTTTGTAGTAAGTCTTAAAGTCAGGAATATAGATCCTCAAACTTTTGTTATTCTTTTTCAAGTTTCCTTTGGATATTTTAGGTCTTTTGCATTTCCATGGACATTTAAAAATCAGCTTGTCAATTTCTGTTTTTAAAACCTGGTGGGATTATTATTACAATTTTATTAAATCTATAGATGAATTTTGGGAGGTTTAGCACCTTAACAATATTGAGTCATTCAGTCTAGGAACATGGTATATCCATTTATTTAGGCCTTTAAAAATTTCTCATTAGAATGTTTTGCAGCTTTCAGTGTAGAAGTTTCTAGATTGGTTTTAATGGATGTTATCAAATGCCTTATAGAAATGTTGTACCAGTTTGCATTATCACCAGTAGTACATTTTCTCATACTTTCATCAATACTGGATTTTATCAATGTTTTTATTCCTTGCCAGTCTCATAGGTTAAAAATTATATTTCATTTTTATTGGCATGTCTTTGACTAATGGTGAGGTTAAACATTTTTTCACAAACTGTATTTATTGATTATCTGTATATAATTTTTCATGAATTGCCTGTTCTTATTCTTTGCCCATTTTTCTTTTGGGAGGAGTTCATCATTTTCATGTTGATTCGTAATGATTTATGAAAGCTCTTTGTAAGTTAGGGAGGGGTGTGTTTGTGTGTGTGTGTGTGTCTGTGTGTAAGTGTAACTAGAGAAGTAAATAGTATTGTCTTTACAACATGAAGAAATTGAGGCTGAGAAAATCTAAGCCCAAGGTCATGCAAATAATAAGTGGCAGAGCAAGAATTTGAATCCTGGCCTGTGTGACACAAAATACCATGTTCCTTCTTTTACATAAAGACTATTTTTAGTCTCTTAATAACTTTTTCAAGACTTTTAGGGCTTCCCTGGTGGTGCACTGGTTAAGAATCCATCTGCCAATGCAGGGGACACAGGTTCGAGCCCTGGTCTGGGAAGATCCCACATGCTGCAGAGCAACTAAGCCCGTGCGCCACAACTACTGAGCCTGTGCTGTAGGGCCCATGAGCCACAACTATTGATGCCCGCGTGCCTAGAGCCTGTGCTCTGCAACAAGAGAAGCCACCGCAATGAGAAGCCCACACACCACAATGAAGAGTAGCCCCCACTCGCCGCAACTAGAGAAAGCATGCACAGCAACAATGACCCAACACAGCCAAAAATAAAAAATAATAATTAAATAAATAAATTTATTTTAAAAAAGACTTGTAAAAATTCTTTAAGATTATTGTCTCTTGGGCTTCCCTGGTGGCGCAGTGGTTGAGAGTCCGCCTGCTGATGCAGGGGACGTGGGTTCATGCCCCGGTCCGGGAAGATCCCACATGCCGCAGAACGGCTGGGCCCGTGAGCCATGGCCACTGAGCCTGTGCGTCCAGAGCCTGTGCTCCACAGCGGGAGAGGCCACAACAGTAAGAGGCCCAGGTACCGAAAAAAAAAAAAAGATTATTGTCTCTTTGGGGAAGAGATCAAAATGGTGGAGTATGAGGACACTGAGCTCACTTACCCCTATAAACACATCAAAAATACATCTACATGTGGAGCAGTTCTCACTGAAAACAAACTGGAGAGAGGAAGAAAGACTCTGCTGCAACCAAGGCTGTAAAGAAAGATCCAAACGAAGTTGCATAGAAAGGGAGGAGAAGTGATCTGGTCGGGACCTGCGCACCTTGGAGGGGACACAGAAGAGGAGAGGGATTATGTGGACTTGGAGATCCTCCCTGGGGAATGAGCAGTGCAAACCACATATTGGGCACCCCAGCCCTGGGGTCTGACACTGGGAAGACAAGTCCTCTTAGCTGGTTTGAAAGCTAGTGGGACTAACAGGAGGGCTGTAACAAACATAGTCTGTGCCCCTGAAGAGCATGCACACACTTGCTTACTCCCAAAACAAGGCAGAGGAAGCAGATCAAAACTGCCTGGGACTCTGGCCAGTATCCCACGAACTCCCCAATATGTGCCCTGGCCCACACCAAGCACCCACTATGACCTCTCTTGCTCCAGCACAGCTCCCCACTAGGGCAAGGGCTGCTGTTGCTGAGGAGAGTGTACAGTGTACTAATTGAATTAGTAATTAAGAGGAATCCCAGCAAACTAAAGTCCAGTACTGGATGGCTTCACAGGGGAGTTCTACCAAACATGTAAAGAATCCTATCCTCCTCAAACTCTTCCGAAAAACTGAAGAGGATGGAACACTCCCAAATTCATTCTACGAGGCCACCATTACCCTGATACCAAAACCAGATAAAGACACTACAAAAGAAGAGATTACAGACCAGTATCTCTGATGAATATAGATGCAAAAATCCTCAACAAAATATAAGCAAACTGAATTCAACAATATATAAAAAGGATCATACATCATGAACAAGTGGGATCTATTCCAGGGATGCAAGGATGGTTCAACATTCGCAAATCAATCAACGTGATACACCACATTAACAAAAGGAAGGATAAAAATCACATGATCATCTCAATAGATGCAGAAAAAGCATTTGACAAAATTCAACACTCATTCATAATAAGAACTCTCATCAAAGTGGATATAGGGGGAACAAATCTCAACATAATAAAGGCCATATATGAAATACCCACAGCTAACATCACACTCAATGGTGAAATGCTGAAAGCTTTTCCTCTTAAATTGGGAAAAAGACAAGGATGCCCACTCTCACCACGTGTATTTAACATAGTATTGGAAGTCCTAGCCACAGCAATCAGACAAGACAAAGAAATAAAAGGCATTTAAATTGGGAGGGAAGAAGTAAAACTCTCACTATTTACAGATGACATGGTACTATATATAGAAGACCCTAAAGTCTCCATCAGAAAACTACTAGAACTAATAAATGAATTCAGTAAAGTTGCAGGATACAAGATTAATATACAGAAATCTGTTGCTTTTCTATACACTTATAATGAACTATCAGCAAGAGAAAGCAAGAAAACAATCCTGCTTAAAATCACATCAAAAAGAATAAAATACCTAGGAGTAAACTTAACCAAGGAGGTGAAAGACCTATACCCTGAAAACTATAAAACACCGGTGAAGGGAATTGAAAATGATACAAAGAAATGGAAAGATATCCCGTATTCATGAATTGGAAGTATTAACGTTGTTAAAATGGCCATACTACCCAAAGCAATCTATAGATTTAATGCAATCCCTATTAAAATATCCATGACATTTTGCATAGAACCAGAACAAATAATCCTAAAACTTATATGGAAATCAGAAAAGACACCCCCCGCCCCCGCCCAGTAGCCAAAGCAACCTTGAGAAAAAGAACAAAGCTGGAGATATCATGCTCACTGATTTCTTGGCACAAAAATAGACACAGGTCAATGGAATAGAATAGAGAGCACAGAAATAAACTCATACACTTACGGTCAGTTAATCTCTGACAAGGTAGGCAAGAATATATAATGGGGGAAAAGGCACTCTCTTCATTAAGTGGTGCTGGGAAAACTGGACAGCTATATGTAGAAGAATGAAATTAGAACATTTTCTCACACCTCATACAAAAATAAACTCAAAATGGATTAAAGGCCTAAATGTAAAACTGGGAACCATAAAACTCCTAGGAGAAAACACAGGCAGAACACTCTTTGACACAAATAGTAGCAATATTTTTATGGATCTGTCTTCTAAGGCAAAGGAAACAGAAGCAAAAATAAAATATGGGATGTAATTAAACTTAAAAGCTTTTGCACAGCAAAGGAAACCATTGATAAAATGAAAAGACAACTGAGTGGGAGAAAGTATTTGCAAGTGATATGACCAATAAAGGGTTAATAATCCAAAATATATAAACAGATCATACAACTCAGTATCAAAAACAAACAACCTGATTTTAAAATGGGCAGAAGGCTTGAATAGACATTTTTCCATGGAGGAAATGCAGTTGGCCAACAGGCACATGAAAAGATGCTCAACATTGCTAATCATCAGAGAAGGGTAAATCAAAACCACAATGAGATATCACCTCACACCTGTTAGAATGACTATTGTCAAAAAGGCCACAAATGACAAATGTTGGCAAGGCTGTGGAGAAAAGGGAACCATAGTACACTGTTGGTGGGAATGCAGTACAGCCACTATGGAAAACAGTATGGAGGTTCCTCAAAAAACTAAAAATAGAACTACCATATGATCCAGCAATTCCACCCCAGGGTGTATATCCAAAGACAATGAAAACACAAATTTGAAAAGATACATGCACCCCAATGTTCATAGCAGCATTATTTACAATAGCCAAGATATGTAAGCAACCTATGTGTCCATCAAGAGATGAATGGATAAAGAAGACGTGTGTGTGTATACATACATATATATATAATGGAATATTACTCAGGCATAAAAAAGAATGAAATTTTGCCGTTACAACAATATGGATGGACCTGGCGGCTATCATGCTTAGTGAAATAAGTCAGAGATAGACATATACTGTATGTTATCACTTATATGTGAGACCTTAAAAAATAAACAAATAAATGAATATAATGAAACAGAAACAGACTCACAGATATAAAGAACAAACTAGTGGTTACCAGTGGGGAGAGGGAAGGGGGAGAGGCAGGAGAGGGGTATGGGATTAAGAGGTACAAACTATTATGTACAATAAATAAATGTATAATCGAACCCATGCCCCCCTGCAGTGGAAGCACCGAGTCCTAACCACTGGACCACCAGGGAAATCCCTATTCTCCTTTAATCTAAAATGGTTCCTCTGTCTTTTTTTCTTTCATTATGTTGCCATTTTTGAAGAGTTCAGGCCAGTTATTTTGTAGAATGTCCCTTAGTTTGGGATTATCTATGATTAGCTTCAGGTTATGCATTTTTTAGAGGAATATAGCAGAACTGGTATGTTCTTAATGCATTACAACAGGCGGTACATGATGTCAGTTTGTCCCATGATTGCTGATGTTAAGTTTGGCTATTCGGTTAAAGTGTAGTCTGCAAGGTTTCTCCATTGTAAATTTACTATTTTCCCTTTGTAATTAATATCCAATTTGTGGAGGTATAATTTGAGACTGTATAAATGTCTTGTTCCTCATCAAACTTTCACCCAATAGTTTTTAACATTCATTGATGATTCTTGCCTGAATCAGTTACTACTGTGTTGTTTGAAAAATGGTGGTTTTCTCAATACATCTCTATTTCTACATTTATTAGTTGGCATTCTACTGTAACGAAGAGCTTTCCCTTTACCCCATGTATTGATTTTTTTTTTTTTTTTTTTTTTTTTTTTTGCGGTACGCGGGCCTCTCACTGTTGCGGCCTCTCCTGTTGCAGAGCACAGGCTCCGGACGTGCAGGCTCAGAGGCCATGGCTCACTGGCCCAGCCGCTCCGCAGCATGTGGGATCTTCCCGGACCGGGGCACGAACCTGTGTCCCCTGCATCGGCAGGCGGACCCTCAACCACTGCGCCACCAGGGAAGCCCCCCATGTATTGATTGATTGATTGATTGATTATCAGTATGGACACATGGATTCTTATTCTTTGCATGGGTTATAATGTTTTTAGTGTCATTATTCAGTTTGATGCTTAAATTGGCCCAGACTTGGCCAGTAGGACCCCTTTCAAGCTGACTTCTGTGTCCATTTACATGTCCCCACCATTCTTTAGCACTTCCTTACTTTCTGGGACAACAAGAATATTTCAGGCTTATCTTATATTTTCCCTGCTGTAGTCCTGGAATCAGCTATTTCTTCAAGGAGCTTTGGCTCTGTTAAATGAGGAATGATATTTAGAAACCAAGATCTGGGTGCTAGGTATATTCATTGCTACTGAGGTGTCATGGCTTTTGGCTAAAAGCAGAGAGACCTAGGAATTATCCTAGGCTTTTGAATCTCTCTCAATATTCCCACCAAGTGATTGTCTAGGTCTGTGCTTGAACACTTTATTATTTGAGGATACTGCTCCAGAGATAGTCTCTTCCATTGTTGCTCAGCTCTGATACTTGACGACCCTTTACATTTGAAAACAGTGGTCATTGGTTTGCTCTACTAAGTCTTGTCTTCTTTGTGCTAAATATCTGCAATTCCTTTACTCATGGCAGAATTTTAAGATTTGCTCATCATTCTGGTTATTCTGTTCTCTTCATATTTCAGTTCATTAATATCTCTCTTTAAAGATTGGCATCCAGAATGAAACGTACTATTTCAAGTAATGTTCTGATCACTACAGAGGAGTGGTTCAGTGACTTTTTTTGTTCTAGACCCTATGCTACTACTCATGCAGGCCAAGATTAATTTAGCTTTTTTCTTTTCTTTTTTTTTCTTTCTTGACAATCACATCAATCACTCCGTTGACTTATGTTGAGGAAGTTAGTTGAAATCCCTAAGACTAATTATGCTGCTGTGTTCATCCATTTGGTACTTGCACAGTTGTGTTTTAGGACCCAGTACATGTCTTTAAGTTGATCTCTTTCTCTTCACCTTGTTAAATTTAGCCTATTATTCCTGCTTGTCAAGCTTATTCTGAATCCCAAATGTCATCCAGTTGTACTAGCTTTCTTTCTAGCTATCATCTGCAAATTTGATTAGTATGCCATTAGTGTGTTCATACAAGTAACTATTTAAAAGTATCAAGAAGGGCAGGGTGAAACTCAAATCTTTTCAGCCTGACTAGAGACTTTCTCCCATGTTGAAATCAATCCATCAAATAAGGGTTACTGCTGTTCATCTACCTTCAGTTACTGTTGTATATAGGATCTGAGCTAACAGACCTATCACAGTACACAAAATAGGTCGAATTTCTAAGTTTTTTTCATAGGGTCAGTGCTTCAAGGTCATAGGAAGGCTTATTTCCTGTAAAATGGAGGCCTTTCACATAGTCCAAACTTATTCTTGAGTGGAAATTGACCTGGTCTGGCTCCTTCTCTGTCCTCCTTGGTGACAGAGGCAAAGAGAAATGTTTCAGGGAACCAAGACTATTCTACTTTAATCATAGAATCTTCATTGAATCTAAGGAACTTTAAGGGTCATCTAGTTCAAGCTTCAAAAATTTGACTGACAAAACCTCCTATTAATGTACCCTTCTCTTTTAATCTGCTAAATCAGTCAACAAGTACTTATACACCTTATTAAAAAGGAGGAAATATGCCTTATTCTATAAGGTGCTCTCAGAATTGCAAATAAGCATAGGGAAAGGTCATTGTCTTAAAATTAAATATGAAGGATAAAAGCAGCTATCTGAAAGCATACATCTAACAGAATTAACCTACCTTAAGAGAGCGTTTCTAGGTTTTCTTTTAATGAGACTAGAGTATCTTTCAAGTTTCCATCAAAGACCAGAGTGTAGTCTTAGGAAGAAGAGAATGAAATGTAATAATGCAAAGAAATCCCAACTTACTCAACTGCGTAATAACTTGGCCATCTGACATAGTGATCCATGCATAGAAGGGGAAGGGTGGTTATCAGCAAGGAGCCTGGAAAGGAGAAGAGTGATATTTTGTTTCTTTAGCTTTTTCTGAGGGTTCTTTCTGTTATTTGTTTTTAACTACACCGATAATATGTGAATACTTCTTCCTGTAAATAATATTAAAACATTACAGGTAAGAATAAGTGTCCTTTCACCAATTCTCTTGCCCCTAGTTCTGGTTAGGTAGGCTTTTTTTTTAAACATCTTTATTGGAGTATAATTGCTTTACAATGGTGTGTTAGTTTCTGCTTTATAACAAGGTGAATCAGCTATACGTATGCATGTATCCCCATATCTCCTCCCTCTTGCGTCTCCCTCTCACTCTCCCTATCCCACCTCTCTAGATGGTCACAGAGCACCGAGCTGATCTCCCTGTGCTATGCGGCTGCTTCCCACTAGCTAGCTATTTTACATTTGGTAGTATTTTTAAGTCCATGCCACTCTCTCACTTCGTCCCAGCTTACCCTTCCCTGTCCCCATGTCCTCAAGTCCATTCTCTACGTCTGCGTCTTTATTCCTGTCCTACCCCTAGGTTCTTCAGAACCCCCTTTTTTTTTAGATTCCATATATATTTGTTAGCATACAGTATTTATTTTTCTCTTTCTGACTTACTTCACTCTGTGTGACAGACTCTAGGTCCATCCGCCTCATGACAAATAACTCAATTTCATTTCTTTTTATGGCTGAGTAATATTCCATTATGTATATGTGCCATATCTTCTTTATCCATTCATCTGTTGATGGACACTTAGGTTGCTTCCATATCCTGGCTATAGTAAATAGAACTGCAATGAACCTTGTGGTACATGACTCTTTTTGAGTTATGGTTTTCTCAGGGTATATGCCCAGTAGTTGGATTGCTGGGTTGTATGGTAGTTCTATTATTAGTTTTTTTGTTTTTTTGTTTTTTGCAGTACGCGGGCTTCTCACTGTTGTGGCGTCTCCCCTTGCGGAGCACAGGCTCCGGACGCGCAGGCTCAGTGGCCATGACTCACGGGCCCAGCCGCTCCATGGCATGTGGGATCTTCCCGGACCAGGGCACGAACCCGCGTCCCCTGCATCAGCAGGCGGACTCTCAACCACTGCGCCACCAGGGAAGCCCTATTTTTAGTTTTTTAAGGGACCTCCATACTGTTCTCCATAGTAGCTGTATCAATTTACATTCCCACCAACAGTGCAAGAGGGTTCCCTTTTTCCCACACCCTCTCCAGCATTTATTGTTTGTAGATTTTTTTTTTTTTTTTTTTTTTTTTTTTTGCGGTACACGGGCCTCTCACTGTTGTAGCCTCTCCCGTTGTGGAGCACAGGCTCCGGATGTGCAGGCTCAGCAGCCATGGCTCATGGGCCCAGCCGCTCCGTGGCATGTGGGATCTTCCCGGACCGGGGCACGAACCCGTGTCCCCTGCATCGGCAGGCGGACTGTCAACCACTGCGCCACCAGGGAAGCCCCTGTTTGTAGATTTTTTATTGATAGCCATTCTGACTGGTGTGAGGTGATACCTCACTGTAGTTTTGATTTGCATTTCTCTAATGATTAATGAGGTTGAGCATGCTTTCATGTGTTTCTTGGCAGTCTGTATACCATTTTTGGAGAAATGTCTGTTTAGGTCTTCTGCCCCTTTTTGGATTGGGTTGTTTGTTTTTTTGATATTGAGTTCCATGAGCTGCTTGTAAATTTTGGAGGTTAATCCTTTGTCAGTTGCTTCATTTGCAAGCATTTTCTCCCATTCTGAGGGTTGTCTTTTCGTCTTGTTTATGGCTTCCTTTGCTGTGCAAAAGCTTTTAAGTTTCATTAGGTCCCATTTGTTTATTTTTGGTTTTTATTCCCATTTCTCTAGGAGGTGGGTCAAAAAGGATCTTGCTGTGATTTATGTTATAGAGTGTTCTGCCTATGTTTTCCTCTAAGAGTTTGATAGTGTCTGGCCTTACATTTAGGTCTTTAATCCATTTTGAGCCTATTTTTGTGTATGGTGTGTATGGTGTTGTTAAGGAGTGTTCTAATTTCATTCTTTTACCTGTAGCTGTCCAGTTTTCCGAGCACCACTTACTGAACAGGCTGTCTTTTCTCCATTGTATATTCTTGCCTCCTTTATCAAAGATAAGGTGACCATATGTGCGTGGGTTTATCTCTGGGCTTTCTATCCTGTTCCATTGATCTATATTTCTGTTTTTGTGCCAGTGCCATACTGTCTTGATTACTGTAGCTTTGCAGTATAGTCTGAAGTCCAGGAGCCTGATTCCTCCAGCTCCATTTTTCTTTCTCAAGATTGCTTTGGCTATTCGGGGTCTTTTGTGTTTCCACACAAATTGTGAAATTTTTTGTTCTAGTTCTGTGAAAAATGCCATTGGTAGTTTGATAGGGATTGCACTGAATCTGTAGATTGCTTTGGGTAGTATAGTCATTTTCACAATGTTGCTTCGTCCAGTCCAAGAACATGGTATATCTCTCCATCTTTTTGTATCATTTTTAATTTCTTTCATCAGTGTCTTATAGTTTTCTGCATACTAGGTAGGCTTTTAATAGAAATATCTTGAGTAGAGAAGGGTATTTTATCAGGCTCTTATAATTTGATGGGTATATATCCTTTGTGGATATAAACTCTTTTTGTTTTAAAATTGTGCTCACAAATCCACCTTTTAATATGTAGTCTGGACTGCTGAATATGCCTGCCCTCCTGGAGGGACTGTCCTGTACAGATGACCTGGTGCTGGTTCTTAAAGTAATTCTGCTTCTCTTTGTAAATTAACACTTTGGCATATAATCTGGCTAATTGTGGGATTGACTAATTTGGCTTCCTAAGCACCATACCTTGGTCCACTGAGATGCCACAAAGATATTGCCTACCTAGGAGGTCATTCTTCTGTAGTTGGCAGCAAGCCTCCTGACCTTAAACAGCTCTTTGACTTCCATACGTATAGTGGGAGATGCAAAGAAATTTTAAAAAGCTCCATGAGGAGCTTATAGTTTTACTGGGAAGACTAGACATGCATTTAAGGCATTTCTTGAAGAAGATAACACTATATATTTATAACATAGGACAGTATATAGTAAAGGATTAATTGGGCAGCATGGATGAATGCTATACAAATTCATAGTCTCTTTCAGTTCCTGTCCTCTCTCCTTCTTTACCTTCAGTCACCTTTTATTTCCTCACCTCTTGCTCTTCAATTCATCTGGCTTCTCTTCTGCCATTGGCCTGGAATTGCTAGTGGTTAAAGATATGAGGCCACAGGCAATGTGTTATGCTTTGCAGTTTTGTTTTGTTTTTTGGCCGTACCGTGCGGCTTGTGGGATCTCAGTTCCCTGACCAGAGATTGAGCCCAGGCCACAGCAGTGAAAGCCTGGAATCCTAACCGCTAGTCCACCAGGGAACTCCCACTTTTTTTTTTTTTAAATAGGGTTATCTTATCCATTCCCATGGCTTCAACTGCTTAGTATACACTCACTTCACACAAGTGTATGTCCAACCCAGATCTCTTTCCTGAGTTTCAGACCCCATGTATCCATCTGCCTATGTGGATAGGCATCTCAAATTCATCATTTCCCATATTGAGCTTGTTCTTCCCTTCTCCTTCTAAACCTGTTCCTCCTCTTGTGTTCCTTATCTCAGAGAATGGCACCACTGTCAACTCAGTCGCCTAAGCCTGAAACCTTCATACCATCCTCCCTCTAGTTATTCTACCACTAAATCCTTTTAGTTCTATTTGCTAAATAGCTGTTGAATCCATATACTTCTCTCTACTCCTACTGCCACTATTCTGGTCCAGGCCACCATCACCTCTCACCTGAACTACTGCAACTGTCTCTTAATTCATCTCCCTGCTCCCACTCTTTCCTACCCCCAAATCATTCTCCACACTGTAGCCAGAGAACACTTTCTAAAACACAACCCTTCTGTGGCTTCCTAGTCCCCATAAGAGAAAGTCCACAATTCTTTGAGTAGCTTCCAAGGCCCTACATCTTGCTCCTGCATCCACTTCATTTATCAAAACTTTCCATCTCAAACTCTTTTATCTCAGTCATTCTAAACTCCTTCTTCCATTCTTGGACAACTCCATGCTCTCTTGCTCTCAAATCCAAACCTTCACACATGCTATTCCAGTGTCTGGTTGTTCCACTTTTAGTGATGCTGTGATTGAGCAGTGAGTGCAGATTGGTGACCACTTGATCCTCCCACTGTAAAGTTCCCTATTTGTCTTCTGTTAGTTTTAGCATCCAGTGGTGATCATTATCTGAATCAGTTATTTCATAAGGGGCTTCAAACTGGTGATTTTTCTAGTTCTATCATTCTTTCTACATCTGTTAGCTGGAATTCTTTCATAAAGAATTTTCTCTTGCCAACTAGGTCTATTTGGTATACTGAAATACAGTTTGTACATGATTGGTGAGGTAAATGTTTAATTCTTTTGTGATTATATTTTTAAACGTTTATTTAAATTAGTGACTTGAAGTTTGGGACAATTTTATCAGAGAAACTATTTATGAGTAGTGGTTGTGTTTCCAGAATAGCAGATAAAAGCCTACTTAATCCACAGGGTAAGTTAAACATTACACATAAGCAATGAAAAATAGAAAATATTTTTGTAATATTAGTTATTAAACAAATGAAAATTGAATGCGTTTTTGAAGTTTAATTTGAGTGCTAGTACTTGAGAGAAAGGCAGTTTCACTTAGAGGAAGAAGATGTAGATGCATACTTATGGTGATTTGAAGGGGTCCACTGAGTATTTTCAAGAGCTTTTAGAATTTGATGGCACTGGTTCTTATGTTTAATTTCACTAAGGATTTAAGCTATTTCCATTTCTGTGACTGGTGTAATACCAACACTTCTGTTATACTCAGCAACCAGAGCCCATATGCCAAGTATTAGAAGGGAGTTAAAGAGGTGAATGTGAGTGAGTGCACCTGAGACCAGAGTGGTAAAATATAAGAGGAAGGACTTTAATGCTTGGACTTAGGTGTGGGGAGGGACCAGGGCCAGAACTAGGGTGAAGCAAATGAGGTGCCTGTAGTGCCGATGCTACACTTGCTTGACCCTGAGAGTGAGTGCCACCTTAAATGTTGTGCTGTAGGACAGTGATTTTGAGCTCTGTCAGTGGGAAACAGACCAGTGAGAGCCATGGAAGGACTAGGTGCAAGAGTTCCTGGGTACAGGAGTTCGAACCTGAGCAAAGACTCTAAGGCTACAGATAAGAACCCAGACATTATGTGATAGGAGAATAAGGTTCAAAACCAAAGTATACTGAATATTGGAGGTCAAGAAAGGCTTCACAGAGACCTGTGTTGGAATCAGAAAGCTCTCCTCAGGTCAGAAAGGTTTGGGAAGAAGTGTGATAACAAAGGACAGAGGAAACAGTAGATGCAAAGGCATGGAGGTATGAAATAGCTTTAGTGGCTGGAATTTAGGGAGCAGTAGGAGATGAGGTTGGGGACCACATTATGGAGGGCTTTATAGACCATGCTGTAGATTTGAGCTTTATCTCTGTGGACCTTGGGGAACTACTGAAGTTGTTTTTTTTTTAAGATATTTTTTTATTAGTTTCTGCTTTATAACAAAGTGAATCAGTCATACATATACATCTGTTCCCACATCCCTTCCCTCATGCATCTCCCTCCCTCCCACCCTCCCCATCCCACCCCTCCAGGCGGTTACAAAGCACCGAGCTGATCTCCCTGTGCTCTGCGGCTGCTTCCCACTATCTATCTACCTTACGTGAAGTTGTTTTTATACTTGGAAGTTACACGGTCAGATTTGTGACTTTAAAAAATTATTAAATGTTTTCACATGTACTCATAAGTAAAGAAAATTGTATAATGGACCTTCATGTACCCATTAACTACATTCAATAATTATCAAGTTTTTGCTGATCTTGTTTCAGCTATCTCTTTTTTTCTTTCTCTGTCTTTCTTTCTTAAAATTTGCTGAAGTATTTTAAAGCCAATCCCAGACATCATGTTATTTCACCTGTACATATTCAGTAGGCATGTCTAAAAAGTACAAACATTTTCTTATATAACCATGCTGTCGTTAGGCTATCTTACAAAATTAATAATTCCTTAATAGCATCTAATACCCTGTCCATTATAAAATTTCTCAGATTATCTCAAAATGTTGTCTAACGGTTGGTTTGTTCATATAAAGATCCAAACAATGTTCTTATATTACAATTGGTTATTATCTTTTTTATCAGCTTATTGAGATTGCTATAGATTAAATGTTTGTGTCACCCCCCACAATTCATATGTTGAAACCTAACCCCCAGTGTTATGGTGTTAGGAGGTGGGGCCTTTGGGAGGTGATTAGGTCATGAGGACAGAACCCTCATGAATGGGATTAGTGCCCTTATAAAAGAGACTCCAGAGAGATCCCTCACCCATTCCACCATGTGAGGACACAGCGAAAAGTGGGTTGTCTATGAACAAGAAGCGGGCTCTTACCAGACATTTAATCTGCCAGCGCTTTGATCTTGGATTTCCCTGCCCCTAGAACTGTGAGAAATAAATTTCTGTTGTTTATGAGCTGCCAAGTATATGGTATTTTGTTATAGCAGCCTGGGTGAACAGACTAAGACAAGGTGTCATTGACAAATAAAAATTGCGTATATTTAGGGAATTCCCTGGTGGTCCAGTTGTTAGGATGCTGCGCTTCCACTGCAAGGGACCCGTGTTTGATCCCTGGTTGGGGCACTAAGATCCTGCAAGCTGCTCAGCCTGGCCAAAAAAAAAAATGCATATATTTAAGGTGTATAACTTGATGATTTGATATAGTTATCCATTGGGAGATATTTACCACGACCAAGGAGGGTAGGTATTAAAGGGAGAAATGTTGGTAAAGTGGTACAAAGTTTCAGTTATGCAAGATGGTTATTATTTCTTAAGTCTCTCTTAATCTAGAGAAGTCTGCATCTCACTTTTTCTTTTTCAAGCCATCGACTTGTTGCAGAAAGTGGGTCAGTTGTCCTAGAAAATCCTGCATTTTGGATTTGTCTGTTATCTTTCTTACACTGTCATTCACTTTATTCTTCTATACCACCCCATATTTTTCTATAATGGAAGTTAGCTTTAGAGGCTTGATGATATTCAGGTTCAATTATTTTTTTTTGTCAAGAATATTTCACGGGGGTTGGTGTGTAATGCACTTTGAATCACATCTGGAGGCTCATGTCTGCTCCATCTTTAATGAGCAGGTGACAGTCTGATTCCTTCTTTATGATGTTTCCCATTAACCTTTCATCTAATGGTTTAATCCATTGATGATCATTGCCAGAATTAATTATTTCACTAGGAATTTCAAAGTGGTGATTTCCTAATTTTATCTTCTACATTAGTTAGCTGGAATTCTTCGGAAAATAAACTTTCCCTCATCAGTTATGGCTATCGAGTTACCTGTACAGAGAGGACAGGAAAGATGCTTAATTCTTCATCTTGGACTTTATTGCCAATTTTTAGAATAAAGGCTTGGTGCCCTGATTACTTACTTTCAATGATATCCAATGAGTTGTATGTGTCTGTTCTCTCTTTATCATTATGAGCTGGTGTTTTAAAAAATACATTCAGTGGGGCTTCCCTGGTGGCGCAGTGGTTGAGAGTCCGCCTGCCAATGCAGGGGACACGGGTTCGTGCCCTGGTCCGGGAAGATCCCACATGCCGCAGAGTGGCTGGGCCCATAAGCCGTGGCCACTGAGCCTGCACGTCCGGAGCCTGTGCTCCGCAACAGGAGAGGCCACAGCAGTGAGAGGCCTGCGTACTGTAAAAATAAAAAAATAAATTAAAAAAAATACATTCAGTGGGTTTCAATTGATTGCACTCGTTGTCCTTGTTAGTGCTCAAATTGTCCCATATCTTGCCAAAATGTTACCTCCTATATCCTTTCCACCCTACTCATTAGGTTTCTATAGCTTGCTTGATTTTTGGCACAAAGATTATCATGTATATTTCCTGCCTGAGACCTGCCATTTCTCTAAGGAGCCTTAGTTTATTTATGTTTTCTTTTTTAACAATAGCTTTATTGAGGTATAATTTACATACCATAAAATTCACCTATCTGAAGTATACAATTCAGTGATTTTTAGTAAATTATGTAATTGTACAACTATGACCACAATCTGACTTTAGAACATTTCCATCAGACTACAAGATCTTTTGTACCCTTTTCCCATCAATTCCCTTTCTCACCCCTAGCCAACCACTAATCTACTTTCTGTCTCTATAGATTTGCCTTTTCTGTAGAATTCATATAAATGGAATCATATACTATATAACCTTTGACATCTTGCTGCTTTCAGTTAGCATTAGTTTTTTTTTTAAAAAAATGAAGATGTAAGTCACATACCCTAAAATTCACCATTTCAAATTATATAACTCAGTGGTTTTTAGTGTATTCACAAGGTTGTGCAAACATCACTACCATCTAATTCCAGAACATTTTCATCATGCCAAAAAGAAACTCTGTACCAGTTAGCAGTCAGTTCCCTTTTTCCCCCTCCCCCCAGGCCCTGGCAACCAACAATCTACTTTCTGTCTCTGAATTTGTCCACTCTGAACATTTCATATAAATGGAATCATACAATATATGACCTTTTGGTCTGGCTTCTTTCACCTATCACAGTGTTTTCAAGGTTCATCCGTGTTATAACATGTATCAGAATTTACTTTATTCCTTTTATGTCTGAATAGTATTCCACTGTATGAATATACCATATTTTGTTTATCCATTTATCAGTTGTTGGATATTTTGGGTTGTTTGGGACATATGGTAGGTAACTCTAAGTGTAACCTTTTGAGGAACTGTCACACTGTTTTCCAAAGCCGTTGCACCATTTTACATTCCCAGCAATAGTGTATGAGAGTTCCAGTTTTTTCCACGTCCTTGCCAACACTTGTTTATTGTCCATCTTTTTGATCATAGCCATCCTAGTGGGTGTAGCCACTTTGGAAAACACTTGGCAGTTCCTCAAAAGGTTAATTTCAGGCTCTGATCCCTACCCACCCCTCCTCTGAGGTTGCTGTGGTGACTTGCCTCGACTAATTCTGTAGATTCTGTCTCCTCTTCAGTTTGTAACCTATTAATGTTTCTACTATTTTTATTTATAAACCTGGCTTCCTAGGTGTCATACCTGGGTCAGGATAGCTTAGTGTTAAGCCAATGATTTGTTAGAGATTGTCCCTAAACACCTTGGGCCAGTATTTTCTTCCACCCTTTGTTGATGGAATTGTGTGTAGGGTGGGAAGTATAGTCGAAGTTCAGGGAGTTTACAAATCTTCCCTGATTTTTACTTTCTGCTAGGCCTTCTCATGTCTCCTCTGTACCTGTGTAAGGCTTCACATTTAGACAGGGAAATGTAGATAACTAGGACCCTCTCCAGTACCTTGAGCTTGAGTGCAGCCATGTACATATGTATAGCCTTCTAGACCCCAGGGATATGAGTGAGCTTATCAAGCCCTACTAGGGCTGTCTTGTTCTCTGGATCTCTCTGCTAAAGTTTCAGCAGGCCTGCTGTTCTGTTGCTTGCCCCAACCTATGTTGTAATCTCAGGTAACTGTGATGTTCATTTTCTCTGATCTAAGGAGTTTGCTATTATTTTCAACACCCCTGGGCATAGAACTTTTTTTGAGCTCATTCCTATACAAGTAATTCCCCTCCAGCAGCCAAGTTGTTGGTTTTTATGGCTTGACTTGGCCTACCCTTGTAAAATCAGCTCCAGTAGAGCTGGGGAGGGAGGTGGGAATGTGAACAGCCTCAGGCTAAAACACCATAGATTCCCACTGTTCTTACCCAAGGTTCAGTAGGTTTTCTTAAATACTTCTTAATTTATTATTTAGTTTTGGTCTATTTCCAGAATCCTGAAATGGTTGTTTTTGACAAATTTGTACAGTTGTATCATTGTTTTAGGGAGAGACAATTAGCTGAACCCCTCATTCTGCCATTCCTGAAGTCCTGCATAATTTATGTTTTATAAGATCATTCTGATAGCAATGGAAGATCACTTGGGTGGAGGGAAAACTAGTGGTCAGGAGTAGAGGATTTTACTCAGTAGTAGTTTGTAATCTATAAACAGAAATAACAAATAGAGATAGTTGGGTTGATTTGTGGGTGGGGATTAGCAGGATAGGTATGGTGGAAAATCAAGGGGATAGGAGAATTCAGAGTGCTGGTTACTGTCATTGAAGTCCCACTGTCCATGGAGTCTTTCCTAGGTAGAGAAGGAAGTGAAGTCCAAAGGGACACTGATGCCTTGGAGAATAGGTAAGAGGGTTGATGAATCAAAGGCCTTGGGAAAGTTGAAGGGTAAATTCAAATAGTGTAAGGTGTAGGACAGGTAGAAAAACAGGTAGTTCTGAGTGTGGACTCTGGTTTTGGAGGTAGAGCCATTCCAGGTGTCACTACAGAAATGGATGACTGAAATGGAGTTGAGCTGAAGAAATTAAAATAGGATATGTCATAGAGCTGCGAAGTTTGGATGTTAGATCATCAAGTGGGGATAGTGAAGGCTTTCAGGATGAAAAGGGGAAAGAAAACCGTTGGTACCAAAGTCCTCAGTGAATGTCAGGGAGAGATCTGGAAGTTGACATTTAACATTAACAGGATGATAAAACTGAGTAGTATAATTTTGAAGAAAGAAGGGCTGTTGAGAGAAGATGGTAAAATAATACTTTGGGGATCCAGTGAACAAGACATGAGAAGTTGCTAACTTGGTCTTGACTTATGTGGAGGGATGAATAAAGGAAAATGAGTAGCTTCCAATTATGAACTTTGCAAGGGAGACAGAACTTTGGATACCCAGGGTTAAGGAGAAGAGATGGAGATTGAATGGATGAACAAGACCAAAAGCAAGAAGGTTTTAGGAAATGGTGGATAGTTCTTTTTTTTTTGCTTAAGCATAGGTATAATTAGGAGTATATTAGAAGATAATATTGGCATCTATGTGGTTAGTTTGAATCTAGAATATAACTAGGGTTATTTTTAAAATATTAGTTAGATGGTACACTAAGGAAACTTTTTGAAATTATTTTGTTTAGATCTTAGGGAAATTCTGGAACTGGTATTGGTAGCTTGGAAACAATTTGACAGCTTTGGAATACTTTGACTGTGACAAATGTGAACTGGTGTATGTTTGATAAGTTATTAATGCCACCATTGGAATTGAAGGTGACTGTAAATCATAATCTTGATAGGAATGTATCCAGTAGACTGATGAGTTTAGGTCTTTTGTAATTAGAATATTGAAGCTGTAGGGCTTCCTTGGTGGCGCAGTGGTTAAGAATACACCTGCCAATGCAGGGGACACAGTTTCGAGCCCTGGTCCAGGAAGATCCCACATACCGTGGAGTCACTAAGCCTATGCACCACAACTACTGAGCCTGCGAGCCGAGAGCCTGTGCTCTGCATCAAGAGAAGGCCCCACTCACTGCAACTAGAGAAAGCCCGTGCACAGCAACAAAGACTCAGCACAGCCAAAAATAAATAAATTTTAAAAAAGTTTGCCATCTATCAAAAAAAATTGGAGCTTTAAAAATGTATGGACTTTTTGAGAGTCATGTACCACAATGTTCATTGCAGCTCTATTTACAATAGCCAGGACATGGAAGCAACCTAAGTGTCCATCAACAGATGAATGGATAAAGAAGATGTGGCACATATATACAATGGAATATTACTCAGCCATAAAAAGAAACGAAATTGAGCTATTTGTAGTGAGGTGGATCGACCTAGAGTCTGTCATACAGAGTGAAGTAAGTCAGAAAGAGAAAGACAAATACTGTATGCTAACACATATATATGGAATTTAAGAAAAAAAAATGTCATGAAGAACATAGGGGTAAGACAGGAATAAAGACACAGACCTACTAGAGAATGGACTTGAGGATATGGGGAGGGGGAAGGGTAAGCTGTGACAAAGTGAAAGAGCGGCATGGACATATATACACTACCAAACGTGAGGTAGATATCTAGTGGGAAGCAGCCGCATAGCACAGGGAGATCAGCTCGGTACTTTGTGACCGCCTGGAGGGGTGGGATAGGGAGGGTGGGAGGGAGACGCAAAAGGGAGGGGATATGGAAACATATGTATATGTATAACTGATTAAATTTGTTATAAAGCAAAAAAATAAAATTAAATTAAATTAAAAAAAAAAAAAAAAGATGCAGACCTATTAGAGAATGGACTTAAGGACAGGGGGAAGGGGAAGGGTAAGCTGGGACAAAGTGAGAGAGTGGCATGGACATATATACACTACCAAATGTAAAACTGATAGCTAGTGGGAAGCAGCCGCATAGCACAGAAAGATCAGCTTGGTGCTTTGTGACCACCTAGAGAGGTGGGATAGGGAGGATAGGAGGGAGGGAGACGCAAGAGGGAAGAGATATGGGGATATATGTATATGTATAACTGATTCACTTTGTTATAAAGCAGAAACTAACACACCATTGTAAAGCAATTATACTCTAATAAAGATGTAAAAAAATGTATTGACTTTTTGGAATAATCTATTCTTTTCCAGAACCATATGTTAATTCACTATATATATAGAAGACTGTGTAGGATCTGCTTTAGTGTGAGAGTTTTGATCTCAGTTGCCCTGAATAACTCTATTTGATGTGATTGTGTCTATGTATAAGAAACATAGGAGCGTGGGAGAAGAGAAAATGTAAAGCAAAAATGAGACTGAATTGTAGATGTAGAGCTCCAGCTATGAAAACTTTAAGATTAACTGCTGTGATGGTAATCTGGTGTATTTTCAGTTCTAGCTATCGTTTGTTATGAACTGAAAGAACATTGAAATAATTGGATACTGAGGTGCATAATTGCTGGCAATGGGATGGAGGAGGGGAGTTGGTTAGCTGGCAAGAAGCCTTATAGCTGTTTTTATATTAATACTGTATATTTGGCATTGGTTGATAACAGCAGAAAAATTATTTATGATTATGCTGGGGACTTGTTATATTGATTTTACTCTGTAATAATATGAAAGAGTTTAATGGTTACTCTTATAGATGTAATATTTCTCTTTTTTTGTCATTCCAGTAGCCATCAGAAAAGAGATCACAAAAAAGCAATTGCCTGTACAGTCCTCTTCATCATTTGTGACCTGGGATATTGAGCTCTTGGGCTGTCAGAATTCCAGTTCATGAGGCAATGTATGTCATTCTGGTCTAGCCAGGTGAGTAGTCTCTATGGACTAATACCTTGTTCTCTGAAAAGAACAAGAAAGAAAAAAAGCAAAGGAGGGGAGTATGGAAAAATCTAGATATGAATCTTAGGCCCTAGAGTAGAAGTTAAGCCTTGGGCCATAAGCAGCAAAACAGGTGGAGATGACCCTGGGGGTTATGTACAAGTTCACTAGAGTGGTATTCATGAAAAAACGCTGGGAGAAT
Source organism: Mesoplodon mirus (assembly GCF_964341445.2). Lineage (NCBI taxonomy): Eukaryota > Metazoa > Chordata > Mammalia > Artiodactyla > Ziphiidae > Mesoplodon > Mesoplodon mirus. The sequence goes on along the minus strand of NC_138981.1, from coordinate 59,841,912 downwards.
TACGTCTCTTTTGAGACCTGGCTTGACTTCAAGAATGAAGAAACTTAGATTGAACTGCAATAAAAATACCTATGAAGGCAAGGTTAAATAGGAAGGAAGTATGCTTTGAAGTTAAGATGGATAGAAGTTTAATTTTAATGAAGTATCTTTTTCTTTCTTTCTTTTTATACCAATATTTTATTTTTTTGTTTGTTTTTTTAAATTTTTATTTTATATTGGACTGTAGTTGATTTACAATGTTGTGTTAGTTTCAGGTGTACAGTAAAGTGATTCAGTTATGAAGTATCTTTTTCTAAAGAAACATCAGCTCTATATAGATGATAATCACATTTTAAAGATTTCTTTAATATTTAATAGTTAAGAGAATGAATCCCAGCTCTTTCACTTACTAGCTATGTGATCATGGGAAAATTGGTTAACCTTCTCAAACTTCAGTTTCTTTAGCTGTCAAATAGATTATTTATACTTACATGGTTATTGTACGAAATAAATGAAAAAATATATAAAGCATAAACATGATGCCTAGCACATAGGTAGAGCTCAATATACAGTCACTATTATCAGGCATTGGAAGGGAGAGTATATGAGATGGAAGTTCAATACTGTGATAAATGATTTTTTCACAGGTAGGCATGCAATCAGGTATTTCTTGTCAGAACAGTTTGCAGCAAGAAGTTTCAGGGTCAGAACATCTTGGAGATCAGGCTAGTGGGTGCTAATTAGGCCAGTTTGAAGGAGGGTAGCTTCCTTTGTTTCCTGAGTTTGTAACAAATTAGGTCTTCTACACTTTCCTTCCAGAACAGTGCTTTTAACATTAGTATTTTTAGTTAGATTTGTCATTAGTGTTTTTAATATTTTTGTTTGTTTGACTTAGATCTTGAATTTTGGGGAAGATGGCAAAATGAAGGACAGGTCAGGTAGGTAGACCATGCTAGTTGAAAACAGAGAAGATAGTAAGAGTATAAAAGGTAAAGATTTCTCCATAGTTAGTACAGATCACCTTTCGTATTGAACTCGTTAGGTCACTTGTCTGGGTAAAGTGAAACAGAATGCCTGGAGTTGAAGTGCCACAGGGAGTCTAAAACAGAGGTCCTAATGAGGCTCTCTGGCCAGCCTATTCAAGTTGAGGAGGAGTTAGGCTTCTCAGTCTAGATAGCAAAGGAGGACATGGACTGTGCTTTTTATGGACCTAGTTTTGCTGGGCCTAAAAAGGAGCCATGCAAGAGAAAGTATAAAGGTACAGGATTTTTTGTTGTTATTTCACCTTCTATTTGAAGAGTCTCTGTTTAAAATTTTTTTTCTTTTTAAATATCCTTTATTTTTAGAGCAGTTTTATGTTCACAGCAAAACTGAGCTAAAATTACTGAGAGTTCCTGTGTACCTCTTGACCCCATGCATGCACAGCCTCCCCCACAGTCAACATTCTGCACCAGAGTGGTGCATTTCTTATAATCAATGAACCTGCAATGACACATTATTATCACCCAAAGTCCATAGTTTATATTAGGGTTCATTCCTGGTATTGTACATTCAGTGGGTTTTGACAAATGTGTATGATGACATATAACCACCATTATAGTATCATACAGAATAGTTCCACCACCCTAAAAATTTTCTGTGTTCTTCCTATTTATCCCTCTCTCCTAACCCCTGGCAACCACTGGTCTTTTTACTGTTTCTATAGTTTTGATCTAATTTTAAAAAATAGCTTTATTGAGGTATAATTCACACACCACAGAAGTCACCCATGTAAAGTGTACAATCCAATGTATAATTTAGTATATTGATCTTTTCAAAGAACCAGCTTTTAGTTTCATTGATTTTTCTCTACTGATTTCTATTTTCAGTTTCATTGATTTCTGCTCTCATTCTTATTATTTCTTTTCTTCTGCTTACTTAGAATTTAATTTGCTCCTCTTTTTCTAGTTTCCTAAGGTGGAAACTTAGATTACTGATTTTAGATTGTTCTTCTTTCATGCATTTGATGCTATGACTTTCTCTCTAAGCACTGCTTTTGTGGTATCCCACACATTTTGATAAGTTATGTTTTCTTTTTTTTTAAAGATTATTTATTTATTTATTTATTTTTGGCTGTGTTGGGTCTTAGTTGCGGCACACAGGATCTTCACTGAGGCATGCAGGATCTTTCGTTGTGGCGCGTGGGCTTCTCTCTAGTTGTGGAGTGTGGGTTTTCTCTTCTCTAGTCGTGGCATGCATGCTCCAGGGCGCATGGTTTCTGTAGTTGTGGTGTGCAGGTTCCAGAGTGTGTGGGCTCTGTAGTTTGCAGCACATGGCCTCTCTAGTTGAGGCGCACAAGCTCAGTAGTTGTGGCGTGTGGGCTTAGTTGCCACGCGGCATGTGGGACCTTAGTTCCCTGACCAGGGATCGAACCCTCGTCCCCTGCATTGTAAGGTGGATTCTTTACCTCTGGACCACCTGGGAAATCCCCAAGTTATGTTTTCCTTTTCATCTAGTCAAAATATTTTTAAATTTCTCTTGAGATTTCTCCTTTGACCCATGTGTTATTTAGAAGTGTGTTGTTTAATCTCCATATATTTTGGGATTTTTTTCAGTCTTCTTTCTGTTATGATTTCTGGTTTCATTCTTCTGTGGCCTGACAGCAGAAATTGTCTGATTTCTATTCTTTTAAAGTCTGTTCTTTAAATTGTTAAGGTGTGTTTTATCCTGGTGCATGGTCCATGTGAGCTTGAGAAGAATGTATATTCTGCTGTTGTTGTATGAAGTAGTCTATAGATGTCAGTTATATCCGGTTGATTGATGGTATTGTTGAGTTCAACTACATCCTCACTGATTTTGTGTCTGCTGGATCTGTCCATTCCTGACAGAGGGATGTTGAAGTCTCCAACCAAGATATTGGATTTATCTATTTCTCTTTACAGTGCTATTAGTTTTTGCCTCACATAATTTGATGCTCTGTTGTTAGGTTGTATATACATTAAGGGTTGTTATGTCTTCCTGGAGAAGTGACCCTTTTATCATTATGTAATGCTCTTCTTTATCCCAGATAACCTTTCTTGCTTCAGAGTCCACTCTGTATGAAATTAATATAGCTACTACTTCTTCTTTTTTTTGTTAGTGTTTGCATAGTGTATTTTATTCCATCCATTTACTTTTAATCTATGTGTGTCTATATTTAGAATGGGCTTCTTGTAGACAGCATATAGCTGGTCTTGTTTTTTTATTCACTCTAACAACCTGTCTTTTAATTGGTGCATTTAGACCAATAACATTCAAAGTGATAATATTTATCATATTCATTAGTGTTTTCTATTTGCTGCCCTTGTTCTTTGTTCCCATTTTCATCTTCCATTCTTTTTCTGTCTTCTGTGGTTTTAACTGAACATTTTTTATGGTTCCTTTTTGTCTCCTTTCTTAGTATGTTAATTATACTTTTTTCCCCCTTTTGAGTAGTTGCCCTAGAGTTTTCCATATACATTTATAGCTAGTCCAAGTCTACTTTTCAAATAACACTACAGTAGACCTTTGAACAACATACACAGGTCCACTTATATGCAGATTTTTTTCCAATAAATATGCAGTTAGTCCTCTGTATTCACAGGTTTTGCATCTGTGGATTCAACTAACTGCATATTGAAATTTCCATCTGCGGTTGGTTGAATCTACAGATGTGAAACCCACAGATATGGAGGGGCAACTGTACTATGCCATTTTATATAGGGGAGTTGAGCATCCACAGATTGGGGGCTCCTGGAAACAATCCCCTGTGGATACCTAGGGATGACTGTATACTGCTTCACAGGTAGCATGAGTGCCTTATAATAACAAAATAATCCTAATTCCTCCCTCCCATTCTTTGTATCATTGCTGTCACTCATTTTGCTTCATTATAAACACACACACACTCAAGCATACATAATTGAATACACTGTTGCTATTTGAGCAAACTGGTATTTAAGATCAATTTAGAATGAGAAAAATTTCTTCTGTTCCTTTTTTTATTTATTCTCCTTCTGGTATTCCCATTATGCATATATTACACTTTTATTTTTGTTGACCGACAGTTCTTAAATAGTCTTTTCCTTTTTTTTTTTTTTTCCCGGTACGCGGGCCTCTCACTGCTGCGGCCTCTCCCGTTGCGGAGCACAGGCTCCGGACGCGCAGGCTCAGTGGCCACGGCCCACGGGCCCAGCCGCTCCGCAGCACGCGGGATCCTCCCAGACCGGGGCATGAACTCACGTCCCCTGCATCAGCAGGCGGACTCCCAACCACTGCACCACCAGGGAAGCCCTTTTCCTTTTTTTTTTAAAGTCTTTTTTTTACTTTGCTTTTTATTTCTGGAGGATTCTATTGATATATCCTCAAGTTCAGAGATCCTTTCCTCAGCCATGTGCAGTCTACTAATGAGCCTGTCAAAGGCATTCTTAATTTCTGTTACAGTGTTTTTGATCTCTAGAAAATCTTTTTGATTCTTTCTTAGAGTTTTCATCTCTCTGCTTAAATTACTCATCTGTTCTTGCACATTATCTGCTTTTTCCATTACAGCCCCTAGCATATTTATCATAGTTGTTTTAAATTCATGGCCTGATAATTCTAGCATCTGGTATGTCTGAGTCTGGTTCTGATGTTTGCTCTTTCACTTCAAGCTGTATTTTGCCTTTTGGCATGCCCTGTAATTTTTCACTGGAAGCCAGACATGGTGTATGAGGTAAAAGAACTTTGGTAAATAGGACTGTAGTAATGTACTGGTAAGGTATGGTGGGAGGAGAAGTGTTTTATAATCTTCTGATTAAGTCTTAGTCTTTTAGTGAGACTGTGTCCCTGGGCTGTGAACTTTATGTGTCTCTCAGTTTTTTTCTCCCCACTTAGGTGGTACAGGGTGTTTAGAGGGGGCAAGAGTTGGGTATTTCCCTTCCTCTAAGCTGGTTAGGCTCTGATGAGACCCCAATAGATTAGGCTCTGGTGAAATAGTTTCTCTTAAGGGTAAAACAGAATGGTCTAGCATATTTCAAAATGATTACTTTCTCCTCCTCCTACTGGAATCCTGAGAGTTGGGGGTTCCCCATGACTGGGTCTCCCTGGCTTTTTTTTTAAATCTCTCAGGCTTGTCGACTCTGATACTCCAGCATTTCATCAATAGTTCAGAATTTTCTACCCCAGTACTGGTTCCCATGGAGGTTTCTGCTCATGGGTTTCTGTTCTGGCAAGTTGTGATTCTCTGTATCTGCCTGTTTGTCTTTGCAATTTTAGGGGCAGTGTTTGCCTTGTTACCTCACTGACAGATCTAGAAGAGTTGTTGATTTTTTTAGTTTGTTCAGCTTTTTACTTGTTAAGATGGAGTGGTGACTTCTCCTTATATGCCAAACTAGAAATTTGGAAGGCTCCTTTGTCAATTTTTAATTGGATTATTTGTTTTAGTATTAAGTTGTAAGAATTTATATATTTTTGATATAAGTCCCTTAACATATATATGATTTGCAAATATTTTTCTCCCATTCTGTGAGTTGTCTTTTCACTTTCTTTCTTTTTCTTTTTTCATTACTCCCTGGAAGTCTAGTACCTTCTTTCCTCATTGTCCTGGAGAAGCTCAACCTTTTCCTCTAAATTTGAGTTATTTCTTCCCCCAGATATTTTAACCACTTTCTATCCCAGTACCTTTTTATGAGCTGCCATCTCTCAAACAAGATCTGATGGCAGGAACTGGGGGATTTTTGTCTTTCATGTGTTTGTCAACTTCTTATTTTAGGTTATGTCACAGAACAGTCATTAACGTCCTTGACTTAGAGAGCCTAGATTCTGGACACATTCGTGTGACTACTGATTTAGAATGGGGAGGGTCTAACACCTCTCATTTTTTGATGTTTCACAGAAGAGAGAATAAAACACAAATTATTGTCTAAATAAATCATCCTCTGAATTCTCCTCCCCAAGTAAATTTTTGTGCTTTAAAAATAGTTTCCCTGCTGAATTGTCTCTTTATAAGTGTCCTGTGTATCTCAGGTACCTGTGCATCTGCTTTCTCTAACTAGTTATTCTCATAGGTAAAGTGGTATCTCTTATTTATGTTATCTCTGAGCATTTTGAATTTGGGTATGTGAGATTACCTTCAAGAAAAAAGTTAGATAAGTTGATTGCAATTGGAGAGATCTTCATAATCCTGGATGTCTTGTACTTTAAAACTGTAAAAAAATTAATTTAGATGCAGTTTACAACTATGACCTCTTTATTCTCCTTGTCCAAGTTCTTTAGCCCCTGCTTATATTTGGGGAGCTCATGTCTTATTCTCCTGGGGTCTGACATGGACTATCTTGCCATGGATCCTTTTATTGATGAAAAGTCTTTTCACTTAACTGATATGTCCTTTGAAATACCAAAGTTTAAAATTTTTGTTAGTCCAGTACATCTATTTTTTTCTTTGATTACTCATGTCTTTGGTGTCATACCTAAGAATCCATTGCCCAATCCAAGGTAATGAATATTTACATTTATGTTACATTTAGGTCTTTGATCCAATTTGAGTTAATTTTGTATATGATGTGAGATAAAGGTCCAACTTTATCTTTCGAATGTGGCTATCCAATGTTCCCGGCACCATTTTATTGAAAAGACAACTCTTTCCCTATTGAATGTATTTGGCACCCTTTTCAAAAATCAATTGACCACAGATACATGGGGTTTTTTTTTAACTTTTTTTTTATTAGTTTCTGCTTTATAACAAAGTGAATCAGTCATACATATACATCTGTTCCCACATCCCTTCCCTCATGCATCTCCCTCCCTCCCACCCTCCCCATCCCACCCCTCCAGGCGGTCACAAAGCACCGAGCTGATCTCCCTGTGCTCTGCGGCTGCTTCCCACTATCTATCTACCTTACGTTTGGTAGTGTATATATGTCCATGCCTCTCTTTCGCTTTGTCACAGCTTACCCTTCCCCCTCCCCATATCCTCAAGTCCATTCTCAAGTAGGTCTGTGTCTTTATTCCCGTTTTACCCCTAGGTTCTTCATGACAATTTTTTTTCTTAAATTCCAAATATATGTGTTAGCATACGGTATTTGTCTTTCTCTTTCTGAGTTACTTCACTCTGTATGACAGACTCTAGGTCTATCCACCTCATTACAGATAGCTCAGTTTCGTTTCTCTTTATGGCTGAGTAATATTCCATAGTATATATGTGCCACATCTCCTTTATCCATTCATCCGATGATGGACACTTAGGTTGTTTCCAGCTCCGGGCTATTGTGAATAGAGCTGCAATGAACATTTTGGTACATGTCTCTTTTTGAATTATGGTTTTCTCAGGGTATATACCTAGTAGTGGGATTGCTGGGTCATATGGTAGTTCTATTTGTAGTTTTTTAAGGAACCTCCATACTGTTCTCCATAGGGGCTGTACCAATTCACATTCCCACCAGCAGTGCAAGAGGGTTCCCTTTTCTCCACACCCTCTCCAGCATTTATTGTTTCTAGATTTCTTGATGATGGCCATTCTGACTGGTGTGAGATGATATCTCATTGTAGTTTTGATTTGCATTTCTCTAATGATTAATGATGTTGAGCATTCTTTCATGTGTTTGTTGGCAGTCTGTATATCTTCTTTGGAGAAATGCCTATTTAAGTCTTCTGCCCATTTTTGGATTGGGTTGTTTGTTTTTTTGCTATTGAGCTGCATGAGCTGCTTATAAATTTTGGAGATTAATCCTTTGTCAGTTGCTTCATTTGCAAATATTTTCTCCCATTCTGAGGGTTGTCTTTTGGTCTTGTTTATGGTTTCCTTTGCTGTGCAAAAGCTTTGAAGTTTCATTAGGTCCCATTTGTTTTTCTTTGTTTTTATTTCCATTTCTCTAGGAGGTGGGTCCAAAAGGATCTTGCTGTGATTTATGTCACAGAGTGTTCTGCCTATGTTTTCGTCTAAGAGTTTGATAGTTTCTGGCCTTACATTTAGGTCTTTAATCCATTTTGAGCTTATTTTTGTGTATGGTGTTAGGGAATGATCTAATCTCATACTTTTACATGTCCCTGTCCAGTTTTCCCAGCACCACTTATTGAAGAGGCTGTCCTTTCTCCACTGTACATTCCTGTCTCCTTTATCAAAGATAAGTGGACCATATGTGCGTGGGTTTATCTCTGGGCTTTCTATCCTGTTCCATTGATCTATCTTTCTGTTTTTGTGCCAGTACCACACTGTCTTGATTACTGTAGCTTTGTAGTATACTCAGAAGTCAGGGAGCCTGATTCCTCCAGCTCCGTTTTTCGTTCTCAAGATTGCTTTGGCTATTTGGGGTCTTTTGTTTCTCCAAACAAATTTTGAAATTTTTTGTTCTAGTTCTGTGAAAAATGCCAGTGGTAGTTTGATAGGGATTGCATTGAATCTGTAGATTGCTTCCGGTAGTAGAGTCATTTTCACAATATTGATTCTTCCAATCCAGGAGCATGGTGTATCTCTCCATGTATTTGTATCATCTTTAATTTCTTTCATCAGTGTCTTATAATTTTCTGCATACAGGTCTTTTGTCTCCTTAGGTAGGTTTATTACCAGATATTTTATTCTTTTTGTTGCAATGGTAAATGGGAGTGTTTTCTTGATTTCATTTTCAGATTTTTCATCATTAGTGTACAGGAATGCCAGAGATTTCTGTGCATTAATTTTGTATCCTGCTACTTTACCAAATTCATTGATTAGCTCTAGTAGTTTTCTGGTAGCATCTTTAGGATTCTCTATGTATAGTATCATGTCATCTGCAAACAGTGACAGCTTTACTTCTTCTTTTCCCATTTGGATTCCTTTTATTTCCTTTTCTTCTCTGATTGCTGTGGCTAAAACTTCCAAAACTAGGTTGAATAAGAGTGGTGAAAGTGGGCAGCCTTGTCTTGTTCCTGATCTTAGTGGAAATGGTTTCAGTTTTTCACCATTGAGGACAATGTTGGCTGTGGGTTTGTCATAACACAGCCTTTATTATGTTGAGGAAAGTTCCCTCTATGCCTACTTTCTGCAGGGTTTTTATCATAAATGGGTGTTCAATTTTGTCGAAAGCTTTCTCTGCATCTATTGAGATGATCATATGGTTTTTCTCCTTCAACTTGTTAATATGGTGTATCACATTGATTGATTTGTGTATATTGAAGAATCCTTGCATTCCTGGAATAAACCCCACTTGATCATGGTGTATGATCCTTTTAATGTGCTGTTGGATTCTGTTTGCTAGTATTTTGTTGAGGATATTTGCATCTATGTTCATCAGTGATATTGGCCTGTAGGTTTCTTTCTTTGTGACATCCTTGCCTGGTTTTGGTATCAAGGTGATGGTGGCCTCGTAGAATGAGTTTGGGAGTGTTCCTTCCTCTGAAATTATTTGGAAGAGTTTGAGAAGGATGGGTGTTAGCTCTTCTCTAAATGTTTGATAGAATTCGCCTGTGAAGCCATCTGGTCCTGGGCTTTTGTTTGTTGGAAGATTTTTAATCACAGTTTCAATTTCAGTGCTTGTGATTGGTCTATTCATATTTTCTATTTCTTCCTGATTCAGTCTTGGCAGGTTGTGCATTTCTAAGAATTTGTCCATCTCTTCCAGGTTGTCCATTTTATTGGCATAGAGTTGCTTGTAGTAATCTCTCATGATCTTTTGTATTTCTGCAGTGTCAGTTGTTACTTCTCCTTTTTCATTTCTCATTCTATTGATTTGAGTCTTCTCCCTTTTTTTCTTGATGAGTCTGGCTAATGGTTTATCAATTTTGTTTATCTTCTCAAAGAACCAGCTTTTAGTTTTATTGATCTTTGCTATCGTTTCCTTCATTTCTTTTTCATTTATTTCTGATCTGATCTTTATGATTTCTTTCCTTCTGCTAACTTTGGGATTTTTTTGTTCTTCTTTCTCTAATTGCTTTAGGTGCAGGGTCAGGTTGTTTACTCGAGATGTTTCCTGTTTCTTAAGGTGGGATTGTATTGCTATATACTTCCCTTAGAACTGCTTTTGCTACGTCCCATAGGTTTTGGGTCGTCGTGTCTCCATTGTCATTTGTTTCTAGGTATTTTTTAATTTCCTCTTTGATTTCTTCAGTGATCACTTCGTTATTGCGTAGTGTATTGTTTAGCCTCCATGTGTTTGTATTTTTTACCAATCTTTTCCTGTAATTGATATGAAGTCTCATAGCATTGTGGTTGGAAAAGATACTTGATACAATTTCAATTTTCTTAAATTTACCAAGGCTTGATTTGTGACCCAAGATATGATCTATCCTGGAGAATGTTCCATGAGCACTTGAGAAAAATGTGTATTCTGTTGTTTTTGGATGGAATGTCCTATAAATATCAATTAAGTCCATCTTGTTTAATGTATCATTTAAAGCTTGTGTTTCCTTATTTATTTTCATTTTGGATGATCTGTCCATTGGTGAAAGTGGGGTGTTAAAGTCCCCTACTATGAGTGTGTTACTGTCGATTTCCCCTTTTATGGCTGTTAGTATTTGCCTTATGTATTGAGGTGCTCCTATGTTGGGTGCATAAATATTTACAATTGTTATATCTTCTTCTTGGATCGATCCCTTGATCATTATTTATTGTCCTTCTTTGTCTCTTCTAGGAGTCTTTATTTTAAAGTCTATTTTGTCTGATATAAGAATTGCTACTCCAGCTTTCTTTTGATTTCCATTTGCATGGAATATCTTTTTCCATCCCCTTACTTTCAGTCTGTATGTGTCTCTAGGTCTGAAGTGGGTCTCTTGTAGACAGCATATATACGGGTCTTGTTTTTGTATCCATTCAGGCAATCTGTGTCTTTTGGTGGGAGCATTTAGTCCATTTACATTTAAGGTAATTATTGATATGTATGTTCCTATTCCCATTTTCTTAACTGTTTTGGGTTCGTTATTGTAGGTCTTTTCCTTCTCTTGTGTTTCTTGCCTAGAGAAGTTCCTTTAGCATTTGTTGTAAAGCTGGTTTGGTGGTGCTGAACTCTCTCAGCTTTTGCTTGTCTGTAAAGGTTTTAATTTCTCCATCAAATCTGAATGAGATCCTTGCTGGGTAGAGTAATCTTGGTTGCAGGTTTTTCTCCTTCATCACTGTAATTATGTCCTGCCACTCCCTTCTGGCTTGTAGAGTTTCTGCTGAGAGATCAGCTGTTAACCCGATGGGGATTCCCTTGTGTGTTATTTGTTGTTTTTCCCTTGCTGCTTTTAATATGATTTCTTTGTGTTTAATTTTTGACAGTTTGATTAATATGTGTGTTGTCGTATTTCTCCTTGGATTTATTCTGTATGGGACTCTCTGTGCCTCCTGGACTTGATTAACTATTTCCTTCCCTATATTAGGGAAGTTTTCAACTATTATCTCTTCAAATATTTTCTCAGTCCCTTTCTTTTTCTCTTCTTCTTCTGGAACCCCTATAATTCGAATGTTGGTGCTTTTAATGTTGTCCCAGCAGTCTCTGAGACTGTCCTCTGTTCTTTTCATTCTTTTTTCTTTATTTTGCTCTGCATCAGTTATTTCCACTATTTTGTCTTCCACCTCATTTATCCGTTCTTCTGCCTCAGTTATTCTGCTATTGATCCCATCTAGAGTATTTTTCATTTCATTTATTGTGTTTTTAATCGATGCTTGATTCATCTTTAGTTCTTCTAGGTCCTTGTTAACTGTTTCTTGCATTTTGTCTATTCTATTTCCAAGATTTTGGATCTTGGAAATAGAATCTTGGATCATCTTTACTATCATTATTCTGAATTCTTTTTCAGGTAGACTGCCTATTTCCTCTTCATTTATTAGGTCTGGTGGGTTTTTATCTTGCTTCTTCTCCTGCTGTGTGTTTTTCTGTCTTCTCATTTTGCTTATGTTACTGTGTTTGGGGTCTCCTTTTTGCAGGCTGCAGGTTCGTAGTTCCCGTTGTTTTTGGTGTCTGTCCCCAGTGGCTAAGGTTGTTTCAGTAGGTTGTGTAGGCTTCCTTTTGGGGGGGACTAGTGCCTGTGTTCTGGTGGATGAGGCTGGATCTTGTCTTTCTGGTGGGCAGGTCCATGTCTGGTGGTGTATTTTGGGGTGTCTGTGGACTTTGTATGATTTTAGGCAGCCTCTCTGCTAATGGGTGGCATTGTGTTCCTGTCTTGCTAGTTTTTTGGCATAGGGTGTCCAGCACTGTAGCTTGCTGGTCGTTGAGTGAAGCTGGGTGCTGGTGTTGAGATGGAGATCTCTGGAAGATTTTTGCCGTTTGATATTATGTGGAGCTGGGAGGTCTCTTGTGGACCAGTGTCCTGAAGTTGGCTCTCCCACCTCAGCGGCACAGCACTGACTCCTGGCTCCTCAATTTGGGATGATTCGTTGTCTATTTATGTATTCCACAGATGCAGGGTACATCAAGTTGATTGTGGAGTTTTAATCCCTTGCTTCTGAGGCTGCTGGCAGAGATTTCCCTTTCTCTTCTTTGTCCTCACAGCTCCTGTGTCTCAGCTTTGGATTCGGCCCCACCTCTCCCTGTAGGTCGCCGGAGGGCATCTGTTCTTCGCTCGGACAGGACAGGGTTAAAGGAGCAGCCGCTTCGGGGACTCTGGCTCACTCAGGCTGGGGGACAGGGAGGGGCACGGAGTGCGGGTGGAGCCTGCAGCGGCAGAGGCCGGCGTGACGTTGCACCAGCCTGAGGCGCGCCATGCGTTCTCCCAGGGAAGCTGTCCCTGGATCCCGGGACCCCAGCAGTGACTGGCTTCACAGGTTCCCTGGAAGGGGAGCGTTGACAGTGAGCTGCGCTTGCACACGGGCCTCGCGGTGGCGGCAGCAGCCCCAGCGTCCCACGCCCGTCTCTGGGGTCCATGCTTTCAGCCGCGGCTCGCGCCCATCTCTGGAGCTCCTCCAAGCAGTGCTCTTAATCCCCTCTCCTTGCGCACCAGGAAACAAAGAGGGAAGAAAAAGTCTCTTGCCTCTTCGGCAGGTTCAAACTTTTTCCTGGACTCCCTCCCGGCTAGCTGTGGCGCATTAGCCCTTTCAGGCTGTGTTCACGCCACCAACCCCAGTCCTCTCCCTGTGCCCCGACTGAAGCCCGAGCCTCAGCTCCCAGTGCCGCCCACCCCGGCGGGTGAGCAGACAAGCCTCTCGGGCTGGTGAGTGCCGGTCGGCACTGATCCTCTGTGTGGGAATCTCTCCGCTTTGCCCTACCCAGGTACGTGGGGAGTTTCTTGCCTTTTGGGAGGTCTGAGGTCTTCTGCCAGCGTACAGTAGATGTTCTGTAGGAGTTGTTCCACATGTAGCTGTATTTCTGGTGTATCTGTCATACCTATCAGTAATCACTTTAAATGTCAATGAACTGAATGCTCCAATCAAAAGATAGAGGGTGGCTGATTGGATAAAGAAAGAAAACAAGACCCATCTATATGTTCCTTACAAGAGACTCACTTCAGACCTAAAAGCACACACAGACTGAAAGTGAAGGGACAGAAAAAATATTTCATGCAAATGGAAATGGCAAGAAAGTGGAGGTAGCAATACTCATATTAGACAAAGTAGACTTTAAAACAAAATCTATACCAAAGACAAAGAACGACATTATAAAATGATAAAGAGATTAATACAAGAAGAGGATACAACAGTCATTAATACATGTGCACCTAATACAGGAGCACCTAAATACATAAAGCAAATATTAGCAGACATAAAGTGAGAAATTGACAATAATACGATAATAGTAGTGGACTTTAACAACCCACTTACATCAATGGATAGATCATCCAGGCAGAAAGTCAATAAGGAAACAATGGTCATAAATGATACAGTAGAGCAGTTGGACTTAATTGATATCTGCAGGATATTCCATCCCAGAACAGCAGAATACACATTCTTTTCAAGTGCACATGGAATGTTCTCCGGAATAGATCACATGCTAGGCAACAAAACAAGTCTCAACAAATTTAAGAGCATAGAAATTATATCAAGTATTTTTTCCTACCAGAACAGTATGAAACAAGAAATCAACTACAGGAAGAAAAATGGAAAAAACAAAAACACGTGGAGACTAAACAACATGCTACTAAAAACCAATGGGTCAATGAATAAATCAAAGAGGAAATCAGAAAATACCTGAGGCAAAAGAAAATAAGAACACAATGTCCAGAAATCTATGGGACACAGCAAAGCAGTTCCAAGATGGAAGTTTATAATGATACAGAACTACCTCTAGAAACAAGAAAAAATGGAAACAAATACTCTAACATCTAAAGAAATTGTAAAAAGAAGAACAAACAAAGCCCAAAGTCAGCAGAAGGAAGGAAATAATAAATCAGGGAGGAAATAAATAAAATAGAGACCCCCCCCAAAACAATAGAAAAGATCAATGAAACCAAGATATGGTTGTTTGCAAAGACAAACAAGATGATAAACCTTTAGCGAGGTTCATGAAGAAAAAAAGAGGACCCAAATAAACAAAATAAGAAACGAAAGAGGAGAAATACCATCTGATATTACAGAAGTACAAAATATCATAAGAGAATACTACAAATAGTTATATGCCAAAAAATTGGACAACCTAGAAGAAATAGATAAATTTCTAGAAGCATACAACCTTCCAAAACTGAATCAGGAAGAAGTAAAAAACCTCAACTGACCAATAGTAAATAGTGAAATAGAATTTGTAATAAAAAAAATTCCTAGCAAACAAAAGTCCAGGACCAGACAGCTTTATAGGGGAATTCTAGTAAACATATAAAGAAGAACTAATACCTATCCTTCTCAAACTATTCCAAAAAATTGAAGAGGAGGGAACACTCCCAAATTCATTCCCAGAGGCCACCATTACCCTGATACCAAAACCATACAAGACACTACAAAAAGAATTACAGGCCAATATCTCTGATGAATATAGATGCAGAAGTCCTCAACAAAATATTAGCAAACTGAATTCAGCAATATATAAAAAGGATCATACACCACGATCAAGTGGGATTTATTCCAGGGATGCAAAGGTGGGTCAGTACCCACAAATCAATCAATGTGATACATCACATTAACAAAAGGAAGGATAAAAATCACATGGTCATCTCAATAGATGCATGGCCATCTCATAGCATTTGACAAAATTCAGCATCCATTCATGATAAAAACTCTCATCAACGTGGATATAGAGGCAACATATTTCAACATAATAAAGGCCATATATGACAAACCCACAACTATCATACTCAGTGGTGAAAAGATGAAAGCTTTTCCTCTAAAAACAGGAACAAGACAAAGATGCCCTCTCTTGCCACGTCTATTTAACATAGTATTGGAAGTCCTAGCCACAGCATCAGGCAAAAAAAAGAAATAAAAGGCATCCAAACTGGAAGGGGAGAAGTAAAACTCACTATTTGCAGATGACATGATACTTACTATATATAGAAAACCCTCAAGTCTCCATCAGAAAACTATTAGAACTTAATAAATGAATTCAGTAAATTTGTAGGATACAAGATTAATATACAGAAATCTGTTGCTTTTCTTTTTTTTAAGATATTTATTAGGGACCAACATATGTAAAGGGAAGCAGACTTATATATTTATTTTTTGGCTGCGTTGGATCTTTGTTGCTGTGTGTGGGCTTTCTTTAGTTGCAACAAGAAGGGGCTACTCTTTGTTGCAGTGTGCAGGCTTCTCATTGCAGTGGCTTCTCTTGTTGCAGAGCACGGGCTCTAGATGCATGGGCTTCAGTAGTTGTGGCACATGGGCTTCAGTAGTTGTGGCTCGTGGTCTGTAGAGCGCAGGCTCAGTAGTTGTGGTGCACAGGCTTAGTTGCTCCGCAGCATGTGGGATCTTCCCGGACCAGGGCTCAAACCCGTGTCCCCTGCATTAGCAGGCAGATTCTCAACCACTGCACCACCAGGGAAACCCTCTGTTGCTTTTCTATACACTTATAATGAACTATCAGCAAGAGAAAGTAATACAACAATCCTGTTTAAAATTGTATCAAAAAGAATAAAATACCTAGTAGTAAACTTAACCAAGGAGGTGAAAGACTATACTCTGAAAGCTATAAAACACTGGTGAAGGGAATTAAAGATGATCCCCCAAAATGGAAAGATAATCCCATGTTCATGGGTTGGAAGTATTAATATTGTTAAAATGGCCATACTACCCAAAGCAATCTACAGATTTAATGCAGTCCCTATTAAAATGACAGTTTGCACAAAACCAGAACAAATAATCCTAAAACTTATACGGAAATCAGAAAAGATCCCCCCAATAGCCAAAGCAACCTTGAGAAGAAGAACAAAGCTGGAGGTATCATGCTCACTGATTTATTGGCACAAAAACAGACACATAGATCAGTGGAACAGAATAGAGAGCCCAGAAATAAACTCATACACTTATGGTCAATTAATCTACAACAAGGTAGGCAAGAATATATAATGGGGGAAAAGGCAGTCTCTTCAGTAAGTGGTGCTGGGAAACTGGACAGCTACATGTAAAAGAATGAAATTAGAACATTTTCTCACATCTCATACAAAAATAAACTCAAATGGATTAAAAATCTAAATGTAAGACTGGAAATCATAAAACTCCTAGGAGAAAACACAGGCAGAACACTCTCTGACATAAATAGTAGCAATATTTTTATGGATCTGTCTCCTAAGGCAAAGGAGACAGAAGCAAATATTAAAAAATGGGACCTAATTAAACTTAAAAGCTTTTGCACAGCAAAGGAAACCACTGACAGTATGAAAAGACAACCAAATGAGTGGGAGAAAGTATTTGAAAATGATATGACCAATAAGGGGTTAATCCAAAATATATAAACAGCTCATACAACTCAATATCAAAAAAACAACCTGATTTTAAAATGAGCAGAAGGCTTGAATAGACATTTTTCCAAAGAAGATGTTCAGATGGCCAACGGGCACATGAAAAGATGCTCAACATTGCTAATCATCAGAGAAGTGTAAATCAAAACCACAATGAAATATCACCTCACATCTGTTAGAATGACTATCATCAAAAAGACCACAAATAACAAATGTTGGCAAGGCTGTGGAGAAAAGGGAGCCCTAGTACACTGTTGATGGGATTGTATATTTGTGTAGCCACTATGGAAAAGAGTATGGAGGTTCCTCCAAAAACTAGAAATAGAACTACCATATGATCCAGCAATTCCACTCCTGGGTATATATCCAAAAAAACCCCAGAAAACACGAATGTGAAAAGATACATGCACGCCAAGGTTCATAGCAGCATTATTTAGAATAGCCAAGATGTGGAAGCAACCTGAGTGTCCATCAACAGATCGATGGATAAAGAAGATGTGGTGTATATATATATATATATATATATATATATATATATATATATATATATATGTATATTATATATATATAATATACATATATATTCATATATGATAGAGTATTACTCAGCTATGAAAAAGAATGAATTTTTTGTCATTTACAGCAACATGAATGGATCTGGAGGGTATTATGCTTCATCAAATAAGTCAGGCAGAAAAAGACAAATACTGTATGATATCGCTTATATGCGGACTCTAAAAAATAAATGAATGAATATAACAAAATACAAGTAGACTCACAAATATAGAGAACAAACTAGTGGTTTTTAGTGGGGAGAGGGATGAGGGGAGGGGCAAAATAGGGGTAGATGATTAAGAGGTACTAACTACTATGTATAAAATAAATAGCTACAAGGATTTATTTTACAGCACAGGGAATACAGCCAGTGTTTTATAATAACATTAAATGGAATATAATCTATAAAAATACTGTGTCGCTATGTTGTACAACTGAATCGAGTATAATATTGGAAATCAACTATACTTCAATAAAAATAATAAAATACAGTGTTCCTCCAGTATATAACATATAGTTGGATCTCTTTTAAAAATCCATCTTACAATAATTGCCTTTTGATTGGATTGTTTAATCCACTCACATTTAATGATATTGATATAGTTGGATTATATCTGCCATTTTCGTTTTTATTTTCTGTTTCATCTCTTTTTTGTTTCTCTAGTCTTCCTTCACTGCTTTGTTTTGTATTAAGTGAATGTTTTCTAGTGTAACATTTTAATTTCTTTAATCATTTTTCCAGTGGTTATCTTTAATGAGAGATGCGTCTAATGTGTAGCATTCTGGGGTTTGATACTCCATGAGTTTCTCTATATTTAAATAGGTTTTAGAAAATAACCTTAGAGGGAGTATTAGGATATGTTGGAACTAAGATAGATTTAAAACCCTTAGCTTAAAAAAACTTGTTTCAGGGCTTCCCTGGTGGCGCAGTGGTTGAGAGTCTGCCTACCGATGCAGGGGACACGGGTTCGTGCCCCGGGCCGGGAGGATCCCACGTGTCACGGAGCGGCTGGGCCCGTGAGCCATGGCTGCTGAGCCTGCGCGTCCGGAGCCTGTGCTCTGCAACAGGAGAGGCCACAGCAGTGAGAGGCCCGCGTACCACAAAAAAAAAAAACAAAAAAAAAAAAAACAAAAACTTGTTTCAAAGTTTCCCTGAGCTCCTTTTCTACCAGTCCTCTTCTTTTCTGGCTGGCATAGTGACTTGTTACAAGGTGTGTTTAACAGACACCAGAGGGTTTTAGTAGTAGTTGGTTGCACCTAAAACTACTACTAAAGACAGTTTGGGATGGGTGATAATTTGGGGGAGGCACGTGGGCAGGAATTTACAAATCTTTTTGGTTGCCCCAAAATGACCTGAGAAAGTAACACACTACGTTAAGGCCAGGATCCCTTCAACTGAAGATTGTATATTTATCAGTTTTTACAAGAAGTTGTTAGGTAAAGCTGCTACCTGTAGGGGAACAAGTCTTAAAAGCTGGGTTGTGAAATGTAGGAGACTGGACAATGACTAGTATTCTTTTTTTTCTTCTTCTTGTGTGAAAACCATATAATCAATGGTCCTTAAGTATGAAATATTTGAAAGCCTAATATGTACAAGGCTCTAGGGCATAGAAAGGTCAACAAAGTATAGCTAGTAGTGGGGATAGACATGTATTTTGTGTTAAAGTTAAATTTCCCTACACAAGCTCAACTTATCCCCAATCTTGGGCAAATGCAGCCATGTGCTTTCACCCCTCATGCTCCTGACATGGAGTAAATATCATAGTCACATAGATAGGAGCAACTGTAAAATTAATAGCATTCCCAAGCTCAGCTTGGTTTGCTATACTGTTCTGCAGCCTTTTACTTATCCATCGTCAACACTTTCTCACTCTCCTGTTTATCTCTTCTAAGAATTTGCCATTCTTATTAAGCCCTCCACTGTGGCCTTCTTACTCTCTCACGAGCCTGTCTTCTACTTCAGAGAATATATTAGTTATCAAGTGAGGAATTTTCTCTCTCTACCTCCAAGCTGACTAGTGGTGACACCCATTTTTTACCTTCTTCCCTTCAGACTCTGGCCTTCCTATCTCAGGCTAACTCTTCCACCTTTTTTTTCTTTTTTAATTTAAAATAATGAATTTGCTTGTTTCCCCCAAATGATACATTTATTATAAAAAGTTAAACAGTGAAAGAAGTAGAGAAAAGCACTCTCTATCTTTGCTCTTGATGATCCCCTCCCTACTTCTCCATGACCTTGCTCCATCAGCTATGCTCTTCTCTCTTCTATCTTCATCCTCTTCCTCTCCCTTCTTCTTCTGCTTCCTTCCTCCCTATCTACAAATATACTCAAATCCTCAATCCAGGAAGAAACACTCTGCCTCTTCTCAAACTATAGTTTCCCTCTTTCTTTTCACTCTCATTTTTGGGATAAATTTGTCAAAACACTGGCACTGGGTATCTGAATGTGTCCTTCCTCACTTCCCATTCATTCTCTTCTCAACATACTGCAGGATGTCTTCTATTTCTCCTGTTCTAACAAGGGAGACCTAAAGTAGGTTAATATTGCTGGTTAATTCTCTCCTTTGATGAACTTCAGACAGCACTGAGAAGTAGCAAGTGATGAGTGGCTAAAGATGAGGATAAGCAGGTAGAGGCTAGGCTGCTGGGGACTGCTAACCTCTATCAGTGCTGTGGTTATTGGAAAAGAGCCCTGTAGCGCTTCAAGTAGGTTTTAAGAAAACAGAATGGAATTGAATTTTAAACGGATAATAATGGTGGCTATATGGTGTGTGGGAATGAAATAGTTGTTGGCCAAGATCCAAGGCTGGGAGACCAGTGAGGATATAATAGTTATACCATATACAAGATGGTGAGGATGTAAACTAGGGCAATTGTAAAGTTGGAGAGGATGGATTCTACAGATCTTTAGAAGAGTAGAATACAACTTTAGTGAGAACTAAGATATGTATATATTGGTGGTGTCATTGTTGAATAAGAAGATGACTTCCAGGTTTCTGGCTTGACTTAAGGAGGAAAATGGTACCATTGACTGAGATAAGCAATATAGGAGGAACAAGTTTTGTTGCCAGGGTGACAATAAGTTCAGTTTTAGACATGTTTAGGGCATTCAAGAAGAGGCAGTAATCAGGCAATAGGATATAAGAATTTGAAGCTTAAAAGAGAGATGAAGGCAGGAAGTAGGGATTTAAGAACTATCAGCACTTAGCTAATGGTTAAAAGCATGGGAATGTAAGAGATCACTTACAGAGATTATAACAAGAAGAACAGGCTAATGTTAGTACCCAAGGGAATGTTTAGAGGATGGGTTAAGGAATAGCCCAGGAAGATTTCTGTCTTCTATCCTTGGGGTTTTTTGTTTTGTTTTGTTTTGCTTTACACATTCTCTGTAAGAAGTCTTATCTATACCAGTGGCTTTAAATACTCTTTTTTTCAAAATTCAGTTTAGTATTTCTAACTCTGTACTGGACTCTTCTTCCCTGAATATTTCAAACTTAGCATCTAAGACTTAGATTTTTCATCTCAAATAATATCATCATCATTAACAATAGCAGGTCCTCCTTTCTGGGGGTGTAGGCATAACTGAGGGTGTCATCCTACCATGTGGTCTCATTGAGCATCTCTGCATCCTCAGTCTGTTACATTTTGGGTGCTCTTGAGTGGAATACAGAGAAATCAGGAGATGGAGATGAGCAAAAGGCTGCAAGCCACCCAAAATCCTACCCACAAAAAGATGGATAATGGACTTGAGGGGTGACTGTACTGCAATGTCAGGGCAGTGGAACAGGGACCACAGCCCTGACATCACCATGGATTCTTCTCAAATGGTGCAGGATAAATGCAAGTCATGTAAGTTCTTGCAATATGATGCCATTTTTATAAAGCTGAACACTAAATATACATTTCATGGGATTCATACATATGTGCTATAATTATGAAGGAAAGCAAGGGAATCAACACAGTGGCCACAATGCTTCCCTGTGGGGATGGCACAGGGGTGTGTTTTGGGGAGAGTGAAGGTGTTGATGACATTCTCATGCTCAAGGGGAGTGGTGGCTTCATGGATTTTCACCTTATGCTTTATATGTTATATATTCTTATGTATGTACCAAATATTATGCAAATAAAAAAACAAAAAGCCAACTAGACTTAACAGACATATACAGTAAGTCCCCTACATATGAATGAGTTCCTTTCTGAGAGCACATTCGTAAGTCCAATTTGTTCATAAGTCCAACAAAGTTAGCCTAGGTACTCAGCTAACACAATTGGATATATAGTATAATATTATACTTTTTGCACAAATAATACATTAAAAAAAGACAAAAAATAAAGAAAACATTTTTAATCTTACAGTACAGTACCTTGCAAAGTACAGTAGTACAGTACAACAGCTGGCATACAGGGGCTGGCATCAAGTGAACAGGCAAGAAGAGTTACTGACTGGAGGAGGGAGAGGAGCCAGGAGATGGTAGAGCTGAAAGATCATCAACAGTAGGAGATGGAGGGCAAGCTGCAATTTCACTCATGCCTGATGTTGGTGGAATGCACGTTCCCATCTCTGAAAGTTTGTAACTTGTAAGTTTGTATGTAGGGGACTTAATGTACAGAACATTCCCCCCAACAACAGCAGAATACACATTCATTTCCAGTGCATGGGGGACATTCTCCAGGAGAGATCACATGTTAGGCTGCAAAACAAGTCTTAATAAATTAAAAAGATTGAAATCGTTAAAAAAAAAACATGACAGTAGATGATATTGAGCACTTATTACATGCTGAGTACTAGGTGCTTTATGTATTTTAACTCATTTTATTTCTCACAACACCTTGATGAAGTGGCATATTATATCCATCTTCCAGATGAGGAAATTGATACGTGGAAATGTAAGTAACCTGTCCAAGGTCACATAGCTAGTAAGTGGCTATGCCTGAAATTGAACCTAAGCAGTCTGGCTCTAGAGCCATTAATTTTAACCACTGTGTTCTACTACCGTTCTTAAATTTCTTCACCATCCTTTGTTCTTAGTTTCAGTTAATGTCACCATCCCTCAGGTTTTTTAAGCTGGCAAAGTCAGTGTCATCTTCTTGACTTATCCCCGTTCCTTATCCTGAACATTATACACACTGTTATTTTGCCTTTTCTCTAGCCTGTTTTTTTTTTTTAAAGAAGATGTTGGGGGTAGGAGTTTATTAATTTATTTTTTTGTTTTTGCTGTGTTGGGTCTTCGTTTCTGTTCGAGGGCTTTCTCTAGTTGTGGCGAGCGGGGGCCACTCTTCATCGCAGTGCACAGGCCTCTCACTATCGTAGCCTCTCTTGTTGCGGAGCACAGGCTCCAGATGCGCAGGCTTAGTAGTTGTGGCTCAGGGGCCTAGTTGCTCCGCGGCATGTGGGATCCTCCCAGACCAGGGCTTGAACCCGTGTCCCCAGCATTAGCAGGCAGACTCCCAAGCACTGCGCCACCAGGGAAGCCCCTCTAGCCTCTTTTTAATTTCAACCCTTATCTACTCTTATTAGACTATTACAGTAGTCATCCCTGTGGTCTTCATGCCTCCTATCTCTTCCCTATTCCAGCTTTCTTCAACACTTTGCTGTAGCTACTATCCTACTGATCATTTCCTTGCTTAAAAGTCTCTGTTAGGGTTCCTAAAAAAGGTAAACACAGAATTTTCATATGACTTGGCAGTTTTACTCCTAGGTATATTATTAAAGAGAATTGAAAGCAGGCTTTCAAATGTAAACTTGTACATGAATGTTCATGACAGCATTATTCATCATAGCCCAAAATGGAAACAACCCAAATATCCATCACCTGATTAACAGATAAGCAAAATGTGGTATAGCCATACAATAGAACACTATTCAGAAAAAAAATGAATGAATGAAGTACTGATACATGCTACAACATGGATGAATGAACAGAATAATCCTAAGTGAAAAAAGCCAGACAGAAAAAGCCTCATACTGTATGATTTCATTTATATGAAATATCTAAAATGGCAAATTCTTAGAGACAGAAATCAGATTAGTGGTTGCCAGGGTTTGGGGGAGTGGGGGAAAGAGAACAATGGGAAGTGACTGCTTAATAGGCACATGGTTTCTTTTTGAGTGATGAAGTGTTCTGGAATTAGGTAGTGGTGATGGTTGCACAACAATGTGAATGTACTGGAAGCCACTGAATTTGCACACCTTAATGGTTAAAATGGTGACTTTTATGTTATGAGAATTTTACCTCAACTACAAAAAATCGTTTCTCTACTTACAGGATAAAGTTCAAATTCTTTAACTTGGTATACAAAGTCTCTAGTTTCATAATACACATGCACTTCCTCTCACAAATATTCTAAACATATTGAATGTAATACTTCCCTTTTGTATCTGTGCCTTTACATATTCTGTTCCCTCTGCCTAGAATATTAATATTGTTCTATTCCACTTGGCAAACTGATACTCACTTTGGAAGATTCTGCTCAAATGTTACCTTCATGTGAAGCTTTTCCTAGCTACCCCAGGCACACCTAATTGCTCCCTGGTCTATGTTCCCACAGCACCTTATTTATATTTTTGTTCTAGCATTTAGCTTAATTGTTTTGTAACTTGTCAGTTAATATATGTTGTTTCCCATTTAATCAGTGAGTTTTAAACTTTTTTGGAGGTCATAGATGATATAAAATGTGGACTCTTTCTAGAAAAATGCACATATATTCATATATTTACACAGTTTTCATGTAATTTCATGGAGTTCATGAACCTCCCAAAGGGCATGTACAGACCCACTCACCTGCATCAGAATCACCTGGAATGTTTGTTTAACAAGCCAATTCCCAGGTCCCACCCCCAGTTACTAAATCAGGATCTTTGGAGGTGACACTTTTATTCACTAGACACTGCAACACATTGAGAATAAAAATATGAATAAGATGTGACTTTGGCTCTTAAGGAATAAAGACAATCTAGTGGTAAGGGAAACATAAATAGAGAAAATGTGTCAAAGCAACAACAGAGAGTGAGATTAGAGACATACATCTTCAGAGAGAAGGCAATTAAACGAAGACAGAGAAAGAATAAGCATTTACTAAGTGCACAAGGTAAGGAAGGGCATTTCAGGAAGAAACTAAATTGCCCAGGCATGAAATGGTAAAGCAGCGCGGCCCATTCTTGTAACTGAAAATAGACTGGTATAGCTGAACTATAGGTATAGAGTAAGGAATTGATAGAAGATAAAGTTGGATAGGTGGGCAGGGGTCAGAACACAAAAGGGCCTTGTAGGGACTTATTTGGTTGTCCAGTCGTTAAGAATCCGCCCTCCAATGCAGGGGATGCGGGTTCGATCCCTGGTCGCAGAACTAAGATCCCACATACCGTGGGGCAACTAAGCCTGTGCACCACAATTACTGAGCCCATGTGCTCTAGAGCCCATGCACCGCAACTACTGAGCCTGCATGCTCTGGAGTCCATGTGCCACAACTAGAGAGCCTGCATGCTGCAACTACTGAGCCCACATGCTCTGGAGCCCGCACACCACAATTACTGAGCCCACATGCTCTGGAGCCCACGTGCCACAACTACTGAGCCTGCGCGATGCAACTACTGAGCCTGCACGCTGCAACTACTGAGCCTGCATGCTCTGGAGCCTGCACACCACAACTAGAGAGAAGCCCATGTGCAGCAACTAGAGAAGCCTGCATGCCACAACAAAGATCCCGCGTGCTTCGACTAAGACCCGATACAGCCGAATAAATAAATAAAAACAAAAACGAAACAAAAGGGCCTTGTATACCAAACTGTGTGGTAGTCATTGGAGAGGTTTTTTTGGTTGTTGTTGTCTTTGGGTTTTTTTGCCGCACCATGAGGCTTACGGGATCGTAGTTCCCCGACCAGGGATTGAACCCAGGCCACAGTGAAAGCACCACTGGACCAGCAGGGCATTCCCATTGGAGAGTTTTGAAGGGGAAAGTGCACCGTGTTTTAGACAACTGGTTACAGTGTGAAGAATAGACTGGGAAAGACCAGAGGAAGGGAGATTAGTTTAGAAGGCTATTGGAATTGTCTCAAGGGAGAAATGAGGTCCTGAACAAAGAGAGGAAGTGATAGATTTAGAGAGGTATTTCTTTTTTTTTTTTTTCAGCTGTATAGCTTGTCTTTTTATTCTCTTGACAGTGGCCTTGGCAAAACAGAAGTTTTTTAAATTGATAACATTCAATTTCTCAATTTTTTATTTTATAAATTATATTTTTGGTATCAAAAAACCCACAACCCAATCAAAATATGGGCAGAGCACCCAAATAAACATTTCTCCAAAGAAGACACACAGGTGGCCAACAGGCACATGAAAAGATGCTCAGCACCACCAATCATCAGAGAAATGCAAATCAAAACCACAACGAGGCATCTGTCACCCCACTCCACTCAGAATGGCCATCATCAAAAAGTCTACAAACAAATGCTGGAGAGGGTGTGAAGAAAAGGGAACCCTCCCACACCGTCGGTGGGAATGTAAACCAGTGCAGCCACCGGAGGACAGCCTGGAGGTCCTTAAAAAACTAAAAACAGAGCTACCATATGATCCAGCAATCCCACTCCCGGACATACATCCAGAAAAGACAAAAACTCTAATTCAAAAAGATACATGCACCCCAGTATTCATAGCAGCACTATTTACAATAGACACGACATGGAAACAGCCTAAATGTCCATCAACAGACGAACGGATAAAGAAGATGTGGGGTGTGTGTGTGTGTGTGTGTGTGTGTATGTATTTATAATGGAGTATTACTCAGCCACAAAAAAGAACGAAATAATGCCTTAACAGCAACATGGAAGGACCTAGAGATTATCACACTAAGTGAAGCAAGTCAGGCAGAGAAAGACAAATATCATATGATATCACTTATATGTGGAATCCAAAAAAATGATACAAGTGAACTTATTTACATAGAGAGGTATTTCTGAAGAAGATTCAATAGACCTTTGCTGACTAAGTAAATATGGAGAGAACGAGAGGAGTTAAGAAGGGCTTAAAGCCTTTAAATGGATTAAAATGGCTTAAAGCCTTAAAGGGCCCTGCTTTAGGAGACTAGGTCAGTGGTGAGACCATTAACTAAGAATAAAACGGTTGGCAGGAGGGCTTCCCTGGTGGTGCAGTGGTTGAGAGTCCGCCTGCCGATGCAGGGGACACGGGTTCGTGCCCCGGTCCGGGAAGATCCCACATGCCACGAAGCGGCTAGGCCCATGAGCCATGGCCACTGAGCCTGCACGTCCGGAGCCTGTGCTCCACAATGGGAGAGGCCACAACAGTGAGAGGCCCGCGTACTGCAGGAAAAAAAAAAAAAAGAAAGCAAAAAAACTGTTGGCAGTAAGACAAGTTTGGAGAGTGGTGACTGTGATATAATAATCGCTAACATTTATTGAGAGCCCACTGTGTGACAGGCACTATACTAAGTGCTTTATATGTACTCATTTTAATTCTCACAACCTTAAATGAGGTGTTACTATAATCCCCATTTTTATTAATTAAGAAGTGAAAAGAGAATGAGGAGCCAGTAAAGGAGATTGAAATTATGTTCATTCAATATTATGAATTTAGTTCTTGTTAATTTTTATGCTCATCAGTTTGGGAAGGTACTTATTTGAGCTTTTCATGCCCAGTGCTATGCCAAGAGCTTTGGAAGCTATCTATGGTATGCGATACCTTGTGCTCTCAAGTTACAATAATTGTAAAAAGCATCACTGAAGAGGTGGGACTAGGGTTTTTTTTTAATTAATTTATTTATTTCTGGTTGCATTGGGTCTTCGTTGCTGCACGTGGGCTTTCTCTAGTTGTGGCGAGCGGGGGCTACTCTTCATTGTGGTGCACAGGCTCTAGGTGTGCAGGCTCCACTAGTTGTGGCTCATGGGCTCTAGAGCTCAAGCTCAGTAGTTGTGGCACACTGGCTTAATTGCTCCACGGCATGTGGGATCTTCCCATACCAGGGCTCAAACCCATGTCCCCTGCATTGGCAGGCGGATTCTTAACCACTGCACCACCAGAGAAGTCCCTAGGGTTGTTTATTAAACAAGAGGAGGATTTAGGCACAGAGAGAGGTAGTGGGAGGACAGTCTAAGAAGAGGCAACAGTATGAAGAAAGGTATGGGGATAGAATGTGCCTGGTGTGCTCCAGGAAGAGTGAGGAAGAAATTGGTATAACTAGTGGCAATTACAAGTGTGAGAGTAACAGGAAATAAGGTAGTATTGTATTGGCAGAAGGATAGCAGATAATGGAAGACTTTGAAAACCAAGATGAAGTGTTGCGACTTGAGGCAACTAGAGAACTGTTGAGGTTCCTCGAGCAAGAGAATGGCATGATGAAAGCTGTGCTTTAGGAAGATTTTCCCAAAGCTGTGTGTAAGATATACTGGGAAACAGTAAAGGGAGACCAACTAGGAATCTGTCATGGCAAACCAGGTGTGAAGCAATGAGATCCTGGGTGGTCCCACTATCATTGAAGAAGGATGTGTAAATGAGACACATTATAATGGAATAAATGACAGATCTATTTTTGCACCCTGTATCCAAAGATGAGGCTGAGACTTTTACCTAAAAAATGGGAAGAATTGTGGTACCACTAACAGGAATGGGATATTTGAGAAGGGGAGCCAAGTGTTAGGGTAAATAATCTATTCTAGATTGTTAAAAATTCAAAATAGCTGTGGCTTGGTGTGAGATGCTCATTCTCTAAATTTAATATCTTCCTAAGATACAGTCAGGAACTAGAAAATATTAGAACTGTATATGTATTTTTTGTATAATCTCATTTATTTGTTCATTCAAGACTTATTTATTTGTAGTCTGGTGAGATTAGAGTGTGAGAGTTTGTCAGGGTAGGGGTCCAGTTGCAGACAGGTTAGAAAGAAAGAAGCTCATCAAAGAGGACCTTGCATGATGTACTGACTTTTGACTTTATTTTGCAAGTAATGGGGAGCCATCAAAAAAAGGCTTTTGAGGGCTTCCCTGGTGGCGCAGTGGTTGAGAGTCTGCCTGCCAATGCAGGGAACACGGGTTTGTGCCCCGGTCTGGGAAGATCCCACATGCCGAGGAGTGGCTGGGTCTGTGAGCCATGGCCGCTGAGTCTGCGCATCCGGATCCTGTGCTCCGCAACGGGAGAGGCCACAACAGTGAGAGGCCTGTGTACCGCAAAAAAAAAAAAAAGTCTTTTGAGCCAACAAGGTAACATATTCAGATCCTTTTTCAGCACTGGATTGTTAATTTCTTGTGGACAGTGACTCTGTATTATTTATCTTTGAACTAGTCACTCAAAGGTGACATATTGCTTTTTGTTTATTAAACATCTACAATGGGCAGGTACTGTGTTAAAGGTTTAGTGGTAAGTAACAGATCCACTTGCTACTCTCAAACAACAAACAAAAATGCACCCAGAATCTAGTATTTCCCTCCATCTCCACTGCTACCCGCCTAGATGATAAATTCTACCTGGATTATTGTGATAGCTTAGTCTGTCTGCTTCCACTTTTGCCCTTCAACAATTCATTTTTTTTCCAGAGTAGATACATTGATCTTTTCAAAAGGGTAAGGACTTATCCTTCTGGTTATGATGGAGTAACAAGGACTGGATTTACCCTTCTGCCTTAAATAACTGCAAAACTGGACAAAATATATGAAACAGCAGTTCAGAGAGAGTGAGCCTGGCTAGAGTCTAGTGGTCTCTCTGAGTTTAGGAGGCAGAGTTGAGAATTCAGGGAAGCTGAAGTGGCTAAGAAAGAGTAGTGCCTCAGTAGTGAGGACAAATTAGCTCTAGACCAAAGGTTGCTCTGGTTCTGCCTAACAAAACTTAAGAGCAAGCCTTGAAGGGATTAAACTGTTTCTGAGTAACTTAACTATATCTCAGAACAAATTGCAAAAGTATTTAAAGGAAAAATAAAGAAAAACTCCAGCACCCAACAACATAAAATCCACAATGTCTTGTATCTAGTAACAAATGATGAGGTATACAAAGCAGGAAAATATGAGCAAAATTAATCAACAGATACAGACCCAGAAATAGCACAGATGATAGGATTAGTAGACAAGGACATTAAAATAATTATTTTGAATATACTCTATTTTTTCAGTAAAGTAAAGGGAAATGTGATCATATTGAGGAGAGACATGGAGGACATAAAAAGACTGAAATTAAACTTCTAGAGATGATACATACAATGTCTGAGAAAAAAATACTTGATTGCTTTAACAGATTAGACACTACCAAAGGAAAAATTAGTTAACTTGAAGACACAGCAGTAGAAACTATCTAAATGAAACACACAGAAAAAATGACTAGAAGAAAAAATTAACAGAGCATCAGTGTACTTTGGGACAACTTCAAGTGGTCTGAACTTGGGAGAGATATTGAAAGTAGAGATAGAGATTTGCTACTCTCAATTATAATCGATGGTATTTGAAGCCATAAGGCTGGATGCCATTGCAGAGGGAGAAAATAGTACAGGGAAAACAGAAGAGGACCAACGACAGAACTTGGGAGAATGGCTTCATATAAGTAAGGGATACCTTTATAGCAGTGTTTGTTAGAAAGCAGATTCCAGAATCTCTGATTTCAAAATTTGTCACTGACAAAAGATTCTCAGCCTTCACAGCCAGATTTCTTGAAAAAACATTCTACATTCATTACTGCCACTCCTTGCATATGTGGTTGTGGAGACAAAGCAAACAAAAATTTGATGGTATTCTAGGCAGAGGGAGCAATATATTGACAAGCACAGAAGTGTGCATGACCATAGTATTTGGGGAGAATTTCAAGTAATATATTATTAATGTGTAGGGATTATGTAATGGAGTAGCAAGAGCTGAAGCTGCAAAGATCAGCATGGATCAATGGGGAACTATGGCAGGCTTTTAAGCAGAGGAGTGATATGACTACATGTGTATTTTAGAAAAAGCCATCCTGGTGGCAGTGTAGAAAATGGATTAGAAGGAAACAAGCCAAGGCAGGGAGATCAGTTAGGAGGTATATTAGTTTCCTAGAGCTGCCATAACAAATTACCACAAATTAGTTGGCTTAATATAACAGAAATGTATTATATTTCTGGAGGCTAGAAGTCCAAAATCAAGATGTTGGCAAAGCTACACTACCTCTGAAAGCTCTAGAGAAGAATCCTTCCATGTCCCTTCCTAGCTTCTGGTGCTCCCAGCAATCCTTGGCATTCTTTGGCTTGTAGCTGCATTATTACAATCTCTGCCTCCCTGTTCATGTAGCTTTCTCTGCCTCTTTCCTGTAAATACTCATGTCTTTATATGGCTTTCTTTTCTGCATGTGTTTACATGGCTTTATTAGGGCCTGCCCTAATCCAATATGACTTCATCTTAGCTACTTATATCTGCAAAAACCCTATTTCCTAATAAAGCCACATTTTGAGATTCCAAGTGGACATGAATTTGGGGGGACATTATTCACCTCAGTACAAGAGGCCATTACAGTAATCCAGGAGAGAGATGATGAGAGTCTGACATGGCAATGGGAGTGAAGTGGGATGGACAGACTCAAAAGGTAGAATTGTTATGGGCACTTGAAGGCATGCTTGATTATATCTTTCCTTTAACCAATAGTGAATCTTTTACATATATCTCTCTAATTCCATTAAAAGTCAGTGACACTGTTGCTTTTTTTTTTTGAGCTTCTACCATCTGCCTGTTTCAGATGGTACATCATTTAAGTAATAAGATTAAGTGTACAAAGGTTAAAATTCATAATTCTTTTTATAGGATCCTATAAAATCTTTTTTAATGGCAGTATAGTTGGTGTACAATATTATGTAAGTTACAGGTGTACAATATAGTGATTCATAATTTTAAAGGTTATACTCCATTTATAGTTATAAAATATTGGCTATATTCCCTGTGTTGTACACTACGTTATACATAATAGTTTGGACCTCTTAATCCCTTACCCCTGTATTGCCCCTCCCCCCTTCCCTCTCCACACTGGTAACCACTAGTTTGTTCTGTATATCTGTAAATCTGTTTCTTTTTTGTAATATTCACTAGTTTGTGATATTTTTTAGATTCCACATATAAGTGATATTATACAGTATTTGTCTTTCTCTGTCTGACTTATTTATTTCACTTAGCATAATACCCTCCAAGTCCATCCATGTTGCTGCAAATGGCAAAATTTCATTCTTTTTTACGGTTGAGTAGTATTCCATTGTGTATATATACCACATCTTCTTTATCCATTCATCTGTTGATGGATCCTCTAAATTCTAATTGGACTAGACAATCAACTTGAATTCCTTGACCTATGATGAAACCCATTATTGACTGAGAGCTCTGTGGCCCCCTGACCATAATGGTTAATTTTATTTGACAGGAACTTATTGAGAACCCATGCGTACCAGACATTATCCTAGGCCCCAGGAATACAGAAAAAAATAAGCTATGGTCCCTATCCTTACGACACTCACAGCTTGGTGTGAGACATACGGGTAAACAGATAATTGTAGCACCTCGCGATAAATACTGTGACAAAAGTAAGCATCATATACAATGAAAGAATATAAGAGAAGTAACTAACCCATTTAATTTTATTTTTTTAAATATATGTTTTATTTATTTATTTATTTTTGGCTGCATTTGGTCTTCGTTGCTGCACGCGGGCTATCTTTAGTTGCGGCGAGCGGGGGCTATTCTCTGTTGCAGTGCATGGGCTTCTCATTGCGGTGGCTTCTCTTGTTGCGGAGCATGGGCTCTAGGCACGTGGGCTTCAGTAGTTGTTGCACATGGGCTCAGTCGTTGTGGCTCTGGGGCTCTAGAGCGCAAGCTCAGTAATTGTGGTGCACAGGCTTAGTTGCTCTGTGGCATGTGGGATCTTCCTGGACCAGGGCACGAACCTGTGTCCCCTGCACTGGCACGCATATTCTTAACCACTGCGCCACCAGGGAAGTCCCTCTAACCAATTTTAGAAGGATGTTAAGGAAGACTTCTTAGAAGAGATGATGATCAAGCTGCATTTTGAAGGAAAGGTAGGAGTTAGTGTTTCTAAGTGAAATATTAGAGGAAATGGGATTCTAGGCAAAGGGACAGAAATGAGAGAACATAAGAGAGTACTTAGAAATGAGTCTGGAGAGAGTCAGGGGCTAGACCAGAAAGAGTATTGTAGGTCATGCTATGCCAAGGTATTTAGACTTTATTTTGAAGCTATGGGAAACCATAGGACTTTAAGTAGAGCAGTCATGGTCAAATTTTCATTTTAGAAAATTTACTCTGGTGGTTATGTGAAAGCTGGATTGGTAGAGGAGACAAAACTGGAAGCATGAAGACTAGTTAGGTAGCTACCAGAACAATTCAGTTAAAAAATTTCCGAGCTTGAACCTATGCAGTGGCAGTGAAGATGGGGAGATGGGGGCATATTTGAAAGAAATTTAGGGCCAAGTCAAGAAGCTCTGGAAGATCATATGTGGGGACTAATTGAGATAGATGTCAAGGATGAATCCTGTGCTCCAGACTT
This sequence comes from Mesoplodon mirus, assembly GCF_964341445.2. Taxonomy (NCBI): domain Eukaryota; kingdom Metazoa; phylum Chordata; class Mammalia; order Artiodactyla; family Ziphiidae; genus Mesoplodon; species Mesoplodon mirus. The sequence continues at coordinate 59,809,134 of NC_138981.1, read as the reverse complement.
GAGTACCATTCACTGAATAAAGAATTCAGGAGGACAAGATTTGAGATTTGTGCAGGATGTGAAAGATGATAACATCATTTTTGTATATGTTGAGTTTGAGAGCCTGTGGAAAACAGAAGTATAGATGTATGGTGGATACCCGGATATATGGGTTTAACATTTATGAGATTTAGGATTTGTCAGTTTTATAGCTATTAGCTGAAGCCATGAGAAATGATGCAGTCATTCAGCGAGAATTTGGATCATGAGACAAGAAGAGGACTGAGGATAAGACGTAGAAAACAGGCATTTAAGGGGGGTGGGGAATGAGGCAGAGGAAATGGAGAAGGAAAACTAAAAGAAGTATTGGCCAGAGAAGTAGGAGAAAGGCTAGGGCTAGCAAAATATCCATCACCACCCAGTCTTTCAGGGCAGTGCTTGTGTCCCACCCATCACCATAAAAGAACCTGGGTATATTAGAAGCAGAGACTTCTTTTCTCTTTGAAATACAAGTATATGTTTATGGCGTTCTGTTCTATTTCATTTTTACATTAAGGATATTTATTTATTCATTTTCACTTTTCAAATTGTGAAATATACATAGAGAATATTCATATAACATGTATTTACAGTTTAACAAATAATTATAAAATGAATGCCTGTATAACCACTACTGAATTCAAGAAATAAAATGTTACTAGCACTTCAGCAGCTCACTGTATGCTCTCCCTCTCCCCCATCTAGGTAACTTACAGTAAGTTAAAAAAATTTTTTTTTGTTCCTAGCTTTTTGAGATAGAATTGACATATAGCACTGTATAGGTGTAAGGTGTACAGCATAATTATTTGACGTAACACAGTAAGTTTAGTTAATACCCATCCTCTCATATAGATACAAAAAAAAGAGAGAGAAAAAAGTGTTTTTTTCCTTATGATGAGAACTCTTAGGATTTATTCTCTTAACTTTCAGATACAACCTACAGCAGTGTTAACTATAGTGTCATCGTGTTGTGCATTACATCCCTACTACTTATTCATCTTTTTTTAAATTAATTTATTTATTTTTGGCTGTGTTGGGTCTTCATTTCTGTGCAAGGGCTTTCTCTAGTTGTGGCAAGCGGGGGCCACTCTTCATTGCGGTGCACAGGCCTCTCACTATCACAGCCTCTCTTGTTGTGGAGCACAGGCTCCAGACGCGCAGGCTCAGTAGTTGTGGCTCAGGGGCCTAGTTGCTCCACGGCATGTGGGATCCTCCCAGACCAGGGCTTGAACCCGTGTCCCCTGCATTAGCAGGCAGATTCTCAACCACTGCGCCACTAGGGAAGCCCCTACTTATTCATCTTATAACTTAAAGTTTGTACCTTTTGACCACCTTTGTCCAGTTCCCCCTCCCCCACCCCCTACCTCTCATAACCACAAATCTGATCTTTTTTTCTATGAATTTGGTTTTTTGTTTTGTTTTGTTAGATTCCACATATAATTGAGATCATACAGTATTTGTCTTTCTCTGTCTGACTTATTTCACTTAGCATAAGGTCCATCCATCCATGTTGCCATGAATGGCAGGATTTCCTTCTTTTTATGGCTTAATAATATTCATATATAGCTGAATAATATATATATATATGAGTTTTTTATACATATATATTGCAACTTCTTTATCCATTCATTTGTTGATGAATGCTTAGGTTGTTTCCATACATTGGCTATTGTAAATAATGCTGCTATGAACTTCGAGGTGCAGATATCTTTTCGAATTAGTGTTTTTGTTTTCTTTGGATATATTCCCAGAAGTGGAATTGTTGGATCATATGGTAGTTCTATTTTTAATTTTTTGAGGAAAATCCATACTGTTTTTCATAGTGGCTGTACCAATTTACATTTCCATCAGCAGTGCACAAGGGGACTTCCCTGGTGGTGCAGTGGTTAAGAATCCGCCTACCAATGCAGGGGACACGGGTTCGAGCCCTGGTTTGGGAAGATCCCACATGCTGTGGAGCAACTAAGCCCGTGCGCCACAACTACTGAGCCTGTGCTCTAGAGCCCGCAAGCCACAACTACTGAGCCCGTGAATCACAAACACTGAAGCCCATGTGCCTAGAGGCCGTGCTCGGCAGCAAGAGAAGCCACCACAGTGAGAAGCCCATGCACCACAACTAGAGAAAGCCCACGCGCAGCAACAAAAACCCAACCTAACCAAAAATAAATAAATTACTTTAAAAAAACAAAAACAAAAACAGTGCACAAGGGTTCCCTTCTCTCTACAGATTCACCAACACTTCTTATCTCTTATCTTTTTTTTAAGATTTATTTATTATTTTATTTATTTTTGGCTGCATCAGGTCTTAGTTGTGGCATGCGGGCTCTTCATTGTGGTGCGTGAGCTTCTCTCTAGTTGTGCCATGCAGGTTTTCTCTTCTCTAGTTGTGGCGCACAGGCTCCAGGGCACATGGGCTCTGTAGTTGTGGCGTGCAGGTTCCAGAGCACGTGGGCTCTGTAGTTTGCGGCATAGGGGCTTTAGTTGAGGTGCAGGAGCTCAGTAGTGGTGGCACGCAGGCTTAGTTGTCCCGCAGCATGTGGGATCCTAGTTCCCTGACCAGGGATCAAACCTGTGTCCCCGGCATTGTAAGGCGGGTTCTTTACCCCTGGATCAACAGGGAAGTCCCCTCTTATCTTTTTTGATGATGGTTATTCTAACAGGCCTGAGGTGATACCTCATTGTGGATTTAATTTGCATTTCCTTAATGACAGGTGATACTGAGCATCTTTTCATGTACCTGCTAGTTGCAGATCTTCTTTGGAAAAATATCTATTTGGGTCCTTTGCCCATTTTTTAATTGGATTACTTGGTTTTTTGCTATTGAGTTCTTCATATATTTTGGATATTAACGCTTTATCAGATATATGGTTGCAAATATTTTCTCATTCATAGGCTGTCTTTTCACTTTGGTGATGGTTTATTTTGCTGTACAGAAACTTTTTAGTTTGATGTAGTCCCAGTTATTTATTTTTTTATTTTTGCTGTTTGTGCTTTAGGTGTAATTTCCAAAAATTCACTACCAAGACCCATGTCAAGTAGCTTTTTGCCTATGTTTTCTTCTAGGAGTTTCATTGTTTCAGGTCTTTAATCTAATTTGAGTTAACTTTTTTTGTTGTTTTTTGTTTTTTGGGGTTTTTTTGTGGTACGCGGGCCTCACTGTTGAGGCCTCTCCCATTGTGGAGCACAGGCTCTGGACGCGCAGGCTCAGAGGCCGTGGCTCATGGGCCTAGCTGCTCCGCGGCATGTGGGATCCTCCCGGACCGGGGCATGAACCCGTGTCCCCTGCATCAGCAGGCGGACTCTCAACCACTGCGCCACCAGGGAAGCCATGGAGTTAACTTTTTAAGAGTTTTGTTTATTTATTTATTTATCTTGGCTGCACTGCGCGGCTTACAGGATCCTAGTTCCCTGACCAGGGATCAAACTTCCACTGCCCCCTGCAGTGAAAGTGTGGAGCCCTAACCACTGGACTTCCAGGGAATTCCCTCGAGTTAATTTTTGTGAGTGGTATAAGATAGTCAAGTGCTATTTGAACATTGGGGTGCAGATATCTCTTTGACATAGTGAAAACTTTTTATTTTGAAATATTTCAGACTTACAGAAAAGTTGTAAAAGTAGTAAATATAATTATCTTATTTTTCACCCAGATTCCCTATTGTAAATATTTTACCACATTTGTTTTATCATTTCCCCTCTCTCCCTTCTCCTCCTCCTCTTCCTCCTCTCTTTTCTCTCACTCTCTTCATTTGTTTCTGAATCACATAAATTGTAGACATAGTGCTCCTCAACCCCTAAATATTTCAGAGTGTTTTTCCTGAAAACAAGGACATTCTCTTATATAACTACAAGACAGTTATCAAAATAAGGAAATTAACATCAATGTGATACTACTATCTAATCTACATACCTTATTCAAATTACCAATTGTCCCACTAATGTCCTTTATTTCAAAAGAAAAAAAATGTCCAAGATCCAATCCAGGATAACACGTTGCATTGAATTGTCATGTCTCTTTTAGTTTCTTTTTTTTTTAAATTGAGGTGAAATTCACATAACACTGTTTTAAAGTGAACAATCTAGTGGCATTTAGTACATCCACAGTGCTCTGCAACCACCACCTCTATCAAGTTCCAAAACATTTTCATTACCCCCCAATAAAACCCCATATACATTAAGCAGTATTTCCCCATTTTCCTCTCTTCCCCCTGCTAATACCTAGCCCCTGACAACTACAAGTCTGCTTTCTGTCTCTGTGGATTTACCTATTCTGGACATCTCATACAAATGGAATCATACAATACGTGACCTTTTGTGTCGGGCTTCTTTCACTCAGCATAATGTTTACAAGGTTCATCCATGTTGTAGCATGTATCAGTACTTTGTTCCTTTTTGTGGCTGAATAATAATCCATTGCTTGGATATACTACATTTTGTTTATCCATTCATCTGTTGATGGACATTTGGATTGTTTCCACCTTTTAGCAATTGTGAATAGTGCTGCTGTGAACATATGTGTTCAAGGTTTTGTTTGAGCACCTGTCTTCAGTTCTTTGGGGTATATACCTGGCAGTAGAATTGCTGGGTCATACGTTAATTCTATATTTAACTTTTTGAGGAACCACCAAATTGAGTTTCTTTCAATCTGGAGTTCTTAGACTTTGTCATTCGTGACATCGGTATTTTTTTTTAAGAGTACAGAGGGAATTACCTGGTGGTTCAGAGGTTAGGACTCTGCATGTCCACTGCAGGAGGCATGGGTTCGATCCCTGGTTGGTGACCTAAGATCCTGCAAGCCATGCGGCGCGGCCAGAAAAAAAAAGAGAGTATAGAGTAGTTATTTTGCAGAGTGCCCCTCATTTTGGATTTGTCTGACGTTTTCACATGATTAGATTCAACCATGCATGGGGATGGGAATACCACAGAAGTAATTTGTGTCCTTCTCAGTGCATAATATCAGGAGGCACATGATACCTATTTGTGCCATTACTGGTGATACTAATGTTGATCAATTGGTTAAAGTCTGCCAGCTTTAAAAGCAAATTGTTATATGTGCTTGTGATATGCCATGTATAATATGATACCACTAATATAAAGCTAAACCACCCCAAAAGTTAGTCACTTAAACCAACATTTATTTTGTTTGCTCAAAATTCTGTGGACAATTTGGACTAGACTTAACTGGGCATTTCTTCTACTGGTCTTGCCTAGGCTCACTCATGCTGTAGCAGTCAGCTGACCACTTTGTAGGGGCTGGATGATTTAAGATGACCTTACTCACATGTCTGGCAGTTGGCAGGCTGTCAACCAGGCTGCCTAGATTTTCTTCCATGTGACCTGTCCAGAAGGTTTGGATCCGTTCATATGATAGCAAGTTCTGATGTACAAGTGCTTTTCAAGCTTCTGCTTGCATCCCATTTGTAGATATCCCATTGGCCAAAACAAATTATGTGGCCAAATCCAGAGTCAATGCAGGAGGAGACTCCCCAAGGGTGTGGATTCAGGGAGGCATGGTTCACTGGGGGCCATTGATCCGATATCTTCCATGACTACATATTTTTTAGGAATATATACATATGTAGTATAAATATCAAAACATGTATGGAAATAAGAAATACCAAAGGCTGAATACCTCTGGGGAGGTACAAAGAGGAATAGGGAATGATAGGTACACATGATACATAAACTATAGCAGTAATGTTTTATTTCTTTAAAAAATAGGAAGGAAATTTGGCAAAATGTTAGTATTTAACAAACTGAGTTGTGGGTACATGGGTGTTCATTATATTATTTTCTACCAATTTTTTTGTTTGCTTAGAGTATTTCCAAATTTTAAAAAAGTGAATGGGAGGTGTGGTAATGCAGACTAATCTTTGAAGATGTTTGGCAAAAGGAAAGGGCAATAGGGAAAGGAGGCAGCAGTTAGACAAAAAAGCGTGGTAGAAGGAGCACTATATTTATTAAGATAAGTAAAGGCTTGAGAACATTAATAGCTTGAAGAAAAGGCATCAGTAGATTAGGATGCTGAAAGAGGAAGTTAATTCAAGAAGTACTGCTGACTTTTACCAAAAAGATGAGAGATAACAAGTGTTGGCAACGATTTGAAGAAAGAGGAACCCTTGTACACTGTTGGTGGGGATGTAAATTGGAAAATAGTACAGAGATTCCTCAGAAAATTAAAAATAGAACTATGATATGATCCAGCAAACCCACTCCTGAATATATGTCCAAAGGAAATGAAATCAGGATTTCAAAGAGATATCTGTACTCTCATGTTCATTGCAGCATTATTCACAGCAGCCAAACTATGGAAATAACCTAAGTGTCCATCAACAGATGAATGGATAAAGGAGATGTGGTGTATATACACAGTGAAATATTATTCAGCCATGAGAAAGAAGGAAATCCTGACACCATATGGAACATTATACTAAGTAAAATAATCCAGACAGAGAAAGACAAATACTGTATGAGCTCACTTATATGTGGGGGAAAAAAGGTTGAACTCATATAAACAGAGAGTAAAATGGTAGTTACCAGGGGTTGGTGGTGGGGAAGATGGAGAGATATTGGTCAAAGGGTACAAGACTTCAGTTATAAGATGAATAAATTCTGGGGCTCTAACATATAGTATGGTGACCATAGTTAATAATACTGTGTTGTATACTTGAAATTTACTAAGAGAGTAGATCTTAAATATTCTCACCACACACAAAAAAGATAATTATATGAAGTGATAGATGTTTTAACTAACCTGATTGTGGTAATCATTTCACAGAGTATACATATATCAAATCATCACATTGTAAGCTTTAACTATATACAATTTTCTTTGTCAATCATGCTTCAATAAATCTAGATTAAAAAAAGAATAATTTAGTAAGATTTCACCTTAAAAAAATGTAAACTGCTCAAACATTTCAAGTTGGGCTTCCCTGGTGGCGCAGTGGTTAAGAATCTCCCTGCCAATGCAGGGGACACGGGTTCGAGCCCTGGTCCGGGAAGATCCCACATGCCACGGAGCAACTAAGCCTGTGCGCCACAACTACTGAGCCTATGCTCTAGAGCCCGCAAGCCACAACTACTGAAGCCCGTGTGCCTAGAGCCCGTGCTCTGCAACAAGAGAAGCCACCACAATGAAAAGCCCACGCACCACAATGAAGAGTAGCCGCGGCTCGCCACAACTTTGTGCATCAACAAAGACCCAATGCAGCCCAAAAAATTTTTTTAATAAAATAAATAAATTTATTAAAAAAAGAACATTTCAAGTTGGTTACAAAGCTGCCATTCTACCAAAACAAATCCACCCTCTGGTGACAATCATATAAAACATCAAATATGCAAAGCCATCTTTTTTAACCCAAAAAAATTCATATAATGGGTCTCTTGAATATTTCTATACTTTATTCTAAAGCTTCCCAAGTTAAAAGACGTTTACCCATCTAAAAAGGCAGTTAAAATACTAGTTAAGTGAAGCTATTTACTAGCAGACACTTGGGGTGGGAGGCTGAGAAATCTTGTTTGAGGCCCTAATGGGCAACACTAAACTTGATATATGATTATGTTAATGATTCCATAACTTCAAGGTAGGGAGATAATTGAATGAAATGACACGATGTCTGGGATTTGCTTTAAAATACTCCAGACAAAAAAAGAAAAAGTTAATACATAAATACTGTATATCTAGGTACATAAATAGGGAGTGATCACCTAGCTGGCTTCCCTGGGTTCAATTTTTATGTTAGTTTTTTTTTTCTCCCCCAAGTCTGCAGTTCCTACCCAAGTTGGTGAATTTATTGAGTTTTGAAATCTTAAGATATATAAATGTATACTTGTTGCTTAAAAAAGTAAATATATGTAAATGTCTCTGGAGACTCTTAAACTTGATGTTCTATAGTAATGTCTTTTGCATTTAATTTTAAGGTATAGCACCTGATGGAATTGGGCATTTTTCACAATCATAGGACTATATAGCTCTTAAGGATCCTTAAAATTTGATCCAGTTGAATTTTGGATATTTCGCATGGCTTCTTCTGACTCAAGGTCAGAACTTAAAAGGTTCATTCTACTAATATTCCCCTTGAGTCAGAAAATGTCTCCTAACTGCTCTCCTTAACAGTTTCTATATTCTTCATAATACCAGTAAAAGAGTTAATACTAACATGATTAACAAGCTCAGCAGTAATCCTCAACAGTGCCTAAATTCTTGATTTTTGATTGTATTTCCTTTTCTTTTAGACTGAAAACCTTGATTCCTAAAATAAAACACATCATCGCTATTATGTGTTTTTGCATCAAATACAAGAAAATGTTTTAAAAATACAGTATTAACACGATCAATAATGTTACAGAATAAAGTCCAAAAATAAATAAAGAAGCACTCCTGATCTATTCCTCTGTTAATCACTTCAGACAAATTCACTTAGTATATGAAAAGTGATCTTTATTAAACACTACCAAGTTGTTGGCATTCAATGCTTGTAGTTGAGTGAGTATTGAAAGGATACGGCAAGAAGAAGAAAAGCAAGGCAGCAACAAAAAGTCTACTGCCAAAGAGAGGTTTTGGAATTCATTTACACAGTAAACATTTATTGAGCACTTACAATGTGCTAAACTCACTGGGGATACAAAGATTAGTGGGACTTTGTTGCTATCACTATGGATTTACAGTCTAATGGAGATGATATTGTATAAACAGAAATACTACATTCCGTATAGTAACTGCCATTACAGAGAGGGGAACAGAATGCTATAGGAACATAGAGGGCAGAGCAATCATTTGTGTGTAATACACATTGTCTGAAGCACAGTGGTTAAAGGTTCAGCCTTTGAAGGCCTGTATTTAAATCCCACAATTTACAAGATGGAAAAGTTATTTAACTTCTCTAAATCTCAGGGGGGTTTTATCTATAAAATGATAATAATATCACAGTGTTTTAAAAAATATTTATTTATTTATTTAGGCTGTGCCAGGTCTTAGTTGCAGCACATGGGATCTTCGTTGCAGCATGGGGGCTTCTTAGTTGCAGAATGCCAGCTCTTTTTTTTTTAATTTTTTTAATGTATTTATTTATTTATTTATGGCTGTGTTGGGTCTTCGTTTCTGTGTGTGGGCTTTCTCTAGTTGCGGCGAGCAGGGGCCACTCTTCATTGTGGTGTGCAGGTCTCTCACTATCGCGGCCTCTGTTGTTGCAGAGCACAGGCTCCAGACGCGCAGGCTCAGTAGTTGTGGCGCATGGGCTTAATTGCTCCGTGGCATGTGGGATCTTCCCAGACCAGGGCTCGAACCTGTGTCCCCTGCATTGGCAGGCAGATTCTCAACCAGTGCGCCACCAGGGAAGCCCAGAATGGCAGCTCTTAATTGCAGCATGTGAACTCTTAGTTGCAGCATGTGGGATCTTCATTGCAGCATGAGGGCTTCTTAGTTGCGGCATGCCAACTCTTAGTTGTGGCATGCAAACTCAGTTATGGCACACAGTCTTCTTCGTTGTGACACACGGACTTCTTAGTTGCAGCATGCGGACTCTTAGTTGCGGCATGCATGTGGGATCTAGTTCCCCAACCAGGGATTGAACCCCTGCATTGGGAGCACAGAGTCTTACCACTGGACCACCAGGGAAGTCCCATATGACAGTATTGATTGAGGATTAAAATAAGCTAATGAACATAAATTTCTTAGTAAAACTGCTCAATAAATGATAGCTAGTTTGTGTTTCCTGAGAAGACATATACACATTTTTTCCCTGAGAGTTAGAAGGTTAGAGTGTGTACAAATGCATGGAGGTAAGAGCATGTATGCAGGGATTTGCAATTCTGTATGGCTGAAGGTGAAGTGTTAGGTTGAAGCATGAAATCTGTCATTCAGTCATGCTATAGGTATTTATTGCAGATTGTCTACATGTCAGACATGTGGAAGATGCTGTAGGGAAAAAAGCAAATTCCCCTTCTTAGACACCTAGGACATTGTCAGGTGAGGAAGAAAGAGAAGGACGTTCTAAGAGGGAATACAATGTGTTGAGACATGGGGACATAAAAGGGCCTGGTGTGTTTGTGGAATGGTGAGAAGCTTCATAGCTGGAGTTGGTGGTGGGGTAGAAAGTGAGGCTCATAAGGTAGACTGGATCCTAATATGCTAGACCAAGGAGTTTAGATTTTATCCTGTAGGAATTTGGAAGTCAGAAGAGTGGCTTTGGTTTTGTTTTGTAAAGGTCATTTTGAAAGCAGTGTGGAAGCTGAACTGGTCTGGAGTGGGGAGGGAATGGTGACAGGACTAGTTAGCAGGTGTTGTAGTTAAGTAGTCCAAACTAATATTATTAGAACTTGAACCCAGATTGTGGCAGTGCAGGCCAGGTTTGGCAGAATTATATTTCTGAGGTAGAATCAGTAGAATTGCGTGCTGCTTGACTGAATACGCAGGGTTAGGAAGAAGAGGTAGTTAGGGCAAAAGCAAAGGTTTCTAGTTTGGGAACTTGGTTTGTGATTGAGAATGAGAATATAATTAAGGAATCCAATATATCGTGGAGGATTGGGGCAGTAGAGAACACAAGTCTGATTTCAGACCAGTGGAGCTTAAGGTACCCTTGTAGTCTATAGGTAGAGATGTTTATAAGTAATTTGGAAAGCTTAAGCAGGAATTTGGGGCTAGTATTAAAAAGTTGGGGATCTATCACTGTATAGTTGATAGTTGAAGCTGTGTAAGCAGATGAACTTCTTTTTTTTTTTTTTTTTTTTCGGTACGCGGGCCTCTCACTGTTGTGGCCTCTCCCGTTGTGGAGCACAGGCTCCGGACGCGCAGGCTCAGTGGCCATGGCTCACGGGCCCAGCCGCTCCGCGCCATGTGGGATCTTCCCGGACCGGGGCACGAACCCGTGACCCCTGCATCGGCAGGCGGACTCTCAACCACTGCGCCACCAGGGAAGCCCAGATGAACTTCTTAACCCCAATGAGTAAGGATTGGACAGAAGAGGAGCATCTGACAAAGGCAAGAAAGAAGAATGAGGAGACGGTAGTGACCCAGAAGCCAAGAAGAACTTTTGAGAAATAAAAACAATAAATAGCTTTAGGCAATGTGACTACAAGCCAGTGAATTCAGCAACCAGGAAGCTTTCCTTTATAGTTTTATGGAATCTTGGCAGAAGCCAAACTGTAGTGAATTGAATGAATGGAAAAGGAGAAAGTACTGACAGTGGATGTAGACTAATCCTTCCAGAAATCTGGCTATGAATGGAAGGAGGGAGAAAGGATAGGAGTTTGTAATGAAATAGGGTGGATATAAGTGTTTTTAGTTTGTTTCGAGTGGAGAAAGTTAAGTATGTCTGTAGGTAGACAAGAAAATGTTCCATAAAAAAAAGAAACTTTTTTATCCACAACTTTTTTATCCATTCATCTGTCAATAGACACTTAGGTTGTTTCCATATCTTGGCTGTCATGAATAATGCTGCAGTGAACATTGGGGTGCAGGTATCTCTGATATTCTGTTAGTTTTTTGAGGAACTTCCATACTGTTTTCCATAGAGGCTGTACCAATTTACATTCCCACCAACAGTATATGAGGGTTCCCTTTTCTCCACACCCTCTCCAGCATTTATTGTTTGTAGACTTTTTTTTTTGTAGACTTTTTGATGATAGCCATTCTGACGGGTATGAGGTGATATCTCACTGTAGTTTTGATTTGCATTTCTCTAATAATTAGTGATCTTGTGCATCTTTTCATGTACCTGTTTGCCATCTGTATATCTTCTTTGGAAAGCTATCTGTTCAGGTCTTCTGCCCATTTTTTAAATTCAGTTGCTTGTTTTTTGATATTGAATTGTATGAGCTGTTTATATATTTTTTGATATTAACCCCTTGTTGGTCATATCATTTGCAAATATCTTCTCCCATTCCATAGTTTGTCTTTTCATTTTGTCAGTGGTTTCCTTTGCTGTGCAAAAGCTTTTAAGTTTAATAAAGTTCTGTTTGTTTATTTTTGCTTTATTTCTTTTGCCTTAGGACACAGATCCAAAAAAATATTCCTGTGATTTATGTCAGAGAGTGTTCTGCCTATGTTCTCTTCGAGGAGTTTTATGGTTTCCAGGCTCTGGTGGGGTGTGTGTGGAGAGGGACTCAAGTGGCTAGCATCAGCAAATGTGAATACCTATGGAGCAAAGATGGTGAAATCTTTAGAGGGTCTGCAGCGGCTGGGTTGGCCTTTAGTTTCTTCAGTGGCAGAATCTGCTGTTTGTCTGCAGGGCAGGTCACTGTGAACTGCGATTGCTGCCACTGCATGACTGTATTGGTAGCCCCTGTTTTTTCCTTATTCCTAGCCATCTCTATATGTCTCAGTTTTGATGGTCTGGGTGGAATGAAACTGAAGTGGGACCTTCATGTGGTGCCCAAAAGGCTGGAAACTGGTCGCCCATCCCACTCTTCCTTTTCTGGTGAGGGGAACCCTCTACCTGAGAAACCCCCTCTTGGTACTGAGCAATGCTTACTTGGGGGATGTGATGATACAAGCAAAATGAAGCTATCTTTTTTCTCTTCTTGGGCAGTTATTCTCAGGTTTTGTTTTTCTACTGTGTTGCCAAAGTTTCTTAATTGGATTACAGAGCTCTCCCACAGCTGTTTTGTTCATGGATAGCTGTCTAATTGTTGATCTTTGTTGGGGGATGGAGGCCAGGGTCTCCTATGTCACCATTTTGGTGACGTCCTTAATAAATTTTATTGTTTGGAGTTTTTTTACTATAGTAGTTAACATGTTTATTTTAGGAACTTCAGGAAATACAGATAAACAAACAGAAAAGATAAGAGAACTTGGGTACCCTACTCCCCAGAGATAATCAATACTAGCATTTTGGTATATATTCTTCAGGCCCTTTTTTCTGTGTGTAATAGCTATGCGTAGAGCCAAACTCCATCTAACCACTTCCACAAGACTTTCATCTGTCAGATTCCAAATGGTCCCAGTTAGGTTTCTACAGTACTTATTTGATAAGCCACACAGTGTATTATGTTAATGTTATTTCTTCTGGGAATCACCAAGGAGTCACATTTTCATTTTCCATACATTCTAGATTTGAAAGCATATCACTAACCATCTGTTTTAGGGATTCTAGTTTTTTTGTTCCTTCTTGCTACTGGACATGACTGTCTTATAATCCTCACTGGGAATTGATTAGTGTATAGATATTGCCAGGTAAAATAATTAGTGCTATAATGAGTATGTTGGAAGCTAAAAACTTGGAAAAAGAATTACTTACTGAAATTTTAATAAGAATTGTCATCTAAGAGATGAGATTAGCCATCTGTAGAAGTGGTTTACAAGTGTGTTATTAATGGAAACATAGGAAACAATCAAATTAATCAAGATACAGCTTTAGAACTGGGAGGCAACTAAAGAAAGCATTTCTACAAGCAATTTTTATAGACTTTTAAGATTACAACAGTATTTCTACGTCTTTCAGTTTTTCTACAACAGAAACTATGTAGAAATACTTCCTTGTCTGTATTACAGATCTGTCTCATTTTTCCCTTTTTTTTTTTTTTTTTTTTTTTTTTTTTTCGCGGTACGCAGGCCTCTCACTGTTGTGGTCTCTCCCGTTGCGGAGCACAGGCTCCAGGTGCGCAGGCCCAGCGGCCATGGCTCACGGGCCCAGCCGCTCCACGGCATGTGGGATCTTCCCGGACCGGGGCACGAACCCGTGTCCCCTGCATCGGCAGGCAGACTCTCAACCACTGCGCCACCAGGGAAGCTCTCATTTTTCCCTTTTTTATTATGGTAAAATGTACATAGCCTAAAATTTACCCTTTTAATCATTTTTCAGTGTACAGTTCAGTGGCTTTAATTACATTCAAATTTTTGTATAACCATCACCTCTATTCATTTCCAGAACTTTTTTTATCATCCCAAGCTGAAACTCTGTACCCATTAAACAATAACTCTCCATTCCTCCCTCAGCCCCTGGAAACCACTATTCTACTTTCTGTCTCCATGAATTTAACAACTCTAGGTACCTCATGTAAGTGGAATCATACAATATTTGTCTCTTTGTGTCTGGCTTATTTCACTTAGCATTCTGTCTTTAGGGTTCACCCATGTTGTAGCGTGTTCAGAATTTCCTTCCTTTTTAAGTTTGAATAATATTCCATTGTATATATATACCACATTTTGTTTATCCATTCATATGTTGATGGTCATTTGTGTTGTTTTCACCTTTTGGCTATTGTGAGTAGTGCTGCTATGAACACAGGTATACAAATATCTGTTTGAGTTCCTGTTTTCAGTTCTTTTGGGGTATATACCTAGATGTGGAATTGGTGACTCATATGGTAATTCTATGTTTAATTTTTTGTGAAACCTCTATACTGCACCATTTTACATTCCCACCAACAATGCACAAGGGTTCCAATTTCTCCACATCCTCACTAACACTTATTATTGTCTTTTGATTTTTTTAAATAATAGCCATCCTAATATCCTAATGGGTATGAAGTGGTATCTCACTATGGTTTTGATGTGCATTTCCCTAATGATTAGTGATGTTGAGCATCTTTTCATGTGTTTTTTGGCCATTTGTATATCTTCTTTGGAGAAATGTCTATTCAAGTCTTTTGCCTATCTTTAAATTAGGTTGGTTTTGTTGTTATCTTTTGAAGGATAAATTTGCTGGATACAGAATTCTAGGCTGGGTTTTTTCTTTCAACACTTTAGATATTTCATTGCACTCTCTTCTTGCTTGCATGGTTTTTGAAGAGAAGTCTGATGTAATTCTATCCTTGTACCTCTAGGTAAGGTGTTTTTTAACCCTGACTTCTTTAAAAATCTTGTCTTTGATTTTCTGTAATTTGAATATGATTTGCTTATGTGTAGATTTTTTTTTTTTGGTATTTATCCTGCTTGGTGTTCTCTGAGCTTCCTGGATCTGTGGTTTGTATCTGTCACTAATTTTGGAAAATTCTCAGCCATTATTAGTTCAAACATTTCCTCTGTTCCTTTCCTTCTTTCTTCTCTTTCTGGTATTCCCTTTATGCATATATTACACCTTTCATAATTGTCTCACAGTTATTGCATATTCCATCTTTTTCATTCTTTTTTCTTTTTGCATTCCATTTTTAGAAGTTTCTATTTACATATCTTCAAACTCACTGATTCTTTTTTTAATTTATTTTTTATTGAAATATAGTTGATTTACAATGTGTTAATTACTGCTGTACAGCAAAGTAACTCAGTTATACATATATATATATACATTCTTTTAAATATTCTTTTCCATTATGGTTTATCACAGGATATTGAATATAGTTCCCTGTGCTATACAGTAGGACCTTGTTGTTTATCCATTCTGTATATACCACAAACTCACTAATTCTTTCCTCATTTATGTCTCATCTACTGATGTGCCCATAGAAGACATTCTTCATTTCTGTTATAGTGGTTTTTATTTCTATCATTTTTGGGGGGCTCTTTCTTAGAGTTTCCATTCTCTCTGCTTACATTACACATCTGTTCTTGTATGTTGTCCAGTTTTTCCAATAGAGCCCTTAGCATATAGTTATTTTAAATTCCTGTTCTGGTAAATCCAAAATCTCTGCCATATCTGAGTCTGGTTCTGATGCTTGCTCTGTCTCTTTATACTGTGTTTTTTGCCTTTTAGTATGCCTTGTAATGTGTTATTGAAAGGTAGACATATGATGTACTAGGTAAAAGGAACTCGTAAATTGGCATGTAGTGTGAGATTGTATGTTTATTTGGCTAGGAGTTAGGCTGAGTTTACTGTTTACTGTAGCTGTGTCAGAGGTAAAATTTCCTACAGTGTCTGTTTTTTTGTTTCCCCTGTCATCTTTGAGTTTCCCTAGAGAGTCCTTCTTAAATAAGGTCTGAGATGTGCAGTTCTTTCCATTGTAATTCCCTGTTTTATACAGGAGTCTTACTGATGTGGTGGTATGATATCAGAAGATGGGAAGGATTCTATATTCCTATTTCCTGGGCTGTAATCTTTATAAGTGCTTTTTCATTGCACACCCCCACCCCTTCTTAGATGAAACAGGAAAGCTAGAGGGGGCTGGATTGGGTATTTCTATTACTGCAGATCAGCTAGGCTCTGGTAAAACTCTAGGTGGAATCTAATCATGTGCAATGTTGGTGACTCCAACTTTAGAAATAATGAATACTGGACTTCCCTGGTGGCACAGTGGTTAAGAATCCACCTGCCAATGCAGGGGACCTGGGTTCCATCCCTGGTCCGGGAAGATCCCACATGCCGCGGAGCAACTAAGCCCATGTGCCA
The DNA here is from genome assembly GCF_964341445.2 of Mesoplodon mirus. Classification (NCBI taxonomy): domain Eukaryota; kingdom Metazoa; phylum Chordata; class Mammalia; order Artiodactyla; family Ziphiidae; genus Mesoplodon; species Mesoplodon mirus. Next base: position 59,792,854 of record NC_138981.1, on the reverse strand, counting down.
CAACTACTGAAGCCCACGTGCCTAAAGCCCGCAAGCCACAACTGAGCCCACATGCCACAACTACTGAAGCCCACGTGCCTAGAGCCCGTGCTCCACAACAAGAGAAGCCACCACAATGAGAAGCCCATGCACCACAACGAAGAGTAGCCCCCGCTGGCCACAACTAGAGAAAGCCCTCATGCAGCAACGAAGACCCAACGCAGCCAAAAATAAATAAATAAATTTATTTTAAAAGCTAATAAAATAAAAATTTTAAAAAATAAAATAAAGTGATAAGCATCTTCTAAAATATTGGATATTAATGCTTAGTGAGCTCTCAGGTTTGTAGTTCCTATGTCTGCCATGTACCTTCACATTTTCTATAGTGAGCCATTCCCCACCCCCCAACCCCTGTCCACGCATTTGCTTAATCTTCTCTGGCTTTCAGAATCAAGTGGCTAAAGGAAGAAAAGCTTAGTAAAGGGACTTAGGTTCCCTTTTTATCTACTGCTTCTTTATTGGCACCATTTCCTACTCCCCAAACAATAACTAAAAAAGCAAAAACTAATTTTCAATAAAAACCCTTTTATATTAACAGCTTTATGGCAGGTCAATGCCATATTGCCTATTCTTGGATTGTGGGGACTGTATCTGTGGGGTTTCCCAAGACAAGGAGCCTCTAGAAAGCTGGAAACATCAACCCAATTATGCACTTAATTCCTTTGTCAAGTGCTATAACCAAAGACCACACAGAGATGGTAAACCATAAGGCTTATATTTAGTATGAAGGGAACAACAGGCATATAGAGGGATCGCTCCAAGACTGTCACTTCGGGGACCTCTCTGCCTGCCCAGTCAGTATTCCTACAGGAAGTGGGGCTATTGTTAGGGATGACCTTAAGTGAAAGTGCTTAAATGTTTTCTGTGTGAGGTTTGTATGATAATAGTCAATCTTAGTTCTCTCTCTCCTCTCTTGCCTGTCTCTCTGTCCTCCACCACCACTAACAACTTTTACAGCTACTGTGATTTATCTAGAAGTGAAATACCAGTCCAGAGACCTCCAAAGTCAACATGGAAATGAAACCTCAGCAGAGCAATGTCCATTCTGTTACCTCCTGTCCAGGGCACTTTTTGCTACCCAGAGGTAGGCTGGGGCCAAAATTCTTGGTGGGTTTAACTCACCCCAGATAGTCAGAAACCAGATAGACAGGGAAGATAGGAAGGAAGGCTTGGTCCACAGAAACTGAAACGGCTCAACATTATAGTCAACTTAGTGCCGCTTGGCCCAACCTTAAGCCCTTCTAATCTCTTCTGTTCCTATCCCTGAAACCTTTATGACTCTGGCCTTTGTGTTCTTTTCTAGGTGACCAGGGTGATATTTAAAAGAAGACAGGAAGCTATAGTAACATGCAAAGCAGATTTGGAATTAGGGAGTGTTCTCCTTGGCTCCAGGTTCCAGACTTCAATTGTTTCATTCAACTTAAATTTTATGAGTACTTACTTAGGCCAGGTATTTGGTGAGACTTTGAGATAAGGATTTGCGTAAGATTTAGTCCCTGTCCAGGAAGAGTTCATAATTTGGTGGGGAACACACAAATATGAACAAATAATTGCCATATTATAAAGTGCAAGTACTAGAATAGAGGTGCTATGGGGAGCACTGTCAGTAAAAAAATCCTCAGCCAGTCTGGTTTTGGGGCCAGACCCAGTCGACTCCTGTTGGTTTCTGGAGCCAATCTGGAAAAAAGAAACTCAGGTGGAGTCTGCAAGCTCATAATGCAAAGGCTGTGGAGCTGGGAAGGGGTAGTGGCTTGCCCACCACCTCCAGAGGCAGCGGGAGGGGGGCGGCTCAAGGAGCTCAGTGGGTGCCTTCACCTGTTTGCTTATTGCTCCTGAGGACCATCAGGGTCTCCTTCATTTCCCTCTATGGATACCAGAGCTGTTGGAAGGTAAGCTGAGGCATATTAAAATTTGGGGGAGTTTGAGTAAAAACGAATTTGAATTGGGCAGCGCCAAACTGGAGGTGGTTGGGGTCGCTCTAACTATAGGAGGTGGGGGGAGAGACTTCTGTGGAGAAAAGGCAGAAGCAAAGTAAGGAAATTATTGATTGGTTATTACTTAAAGTCTAGTTGGCTGTGTGTGATTGGTTGTCCTTATCGCTGTGATTTTGAAACCTTGAGGCATTTATAGGCTTAGATTCTGGCCTGCTTACATAGGCCACCATGGCATTAGAGCCACATCAGTCTAATGGCCTCCTTATTTAATTAATTTAACAACATATATATAAATATTTAGACATGTCTCTGTATTAAGCTAAACATGAGTTCATACTAATGTCTCCAATTCATATCTATTACCCTGTGGATCATTTTAGCTTCTTCCCTTTGCTTATCTGTACCCTCCCACTCCAACAGTAAGAAAACTGGCTCCTATAATCCGCCATCAGGTACTTAATTGTTCAATTCCAGTCTACATGTATAGTGGTTTCAGAATTGCTAGCCTGTACCCTCAGGGGAGACAACTTTATCAACCAGAATAGAGTGCTTATGTACAGTCCCTTTTGCTTATATTCTTAGACACAACTCATTTACAAAGTTACTTAGGTTTGCACCTTTGCCCCCACCCACTTCAGGAAGGTTCTTTCAAACATTTGTAAAACAGATTCTTTTTTCATATTCTGCATTCTGACCTTGTATCTCTTGATCTCCTAAATGATTTTTTATTTTAGTTACATATATTAAGTTTTACTCTTTGTGCTATAAAGTTCTATGGCTTTTGAAAAACGTGTAAAGCATCCACCATTACAGTATCATAGAGAATAGTTTCACTGTCCAGAAATATTCCCCTGTGCTTCATCTATTCAACCCTCCTCCTCTTCTCCAAATTCCTGTAAACCAGTGATGTTTTTACTGTCACTATAGTTTTGCCTCTTCTAGAACGTCATATAAATGGAATTATACAGTATGTAGTCTTTTCAGACTGGCTTCTTTCACCTAGAAATATATATTTATGATTCATCCATGTTTTTGCATGGGTTGATAGTCCATTCCCTTTTATCCCTCAATAGTATCCCATTATTTGGATGTACCACAGTTTGTTTATTTAGTCACTTACTGGGGAACATCTTGGTTCCTTCTAGTAATTATGAATAAAGCTGCTATAAACATTCACATCCAAAAAAAAAAGATCCTCATAGAAGAAATATTTGAGCTGAATATTGAAGGAAAAGGAAGAGTTTACTAAGGAGAATGAGTGAGAACAGCATGAGAAAGGGCAGAGAGGGATGAAAGAACATGGCACGTTTGGGGGCCATCAGAAAGTTTTCCCTAATTGAAATGGTACATTTATGATGACAAAGTTGGAAAGGTAGGATGGGACTAGATCATAAAGATTCATGGAGTGTGGACTTTATCCTTATAGACCAATGTTTTCCAACTTCACTTATTCATATTCTACCTTCACCATTTTAATTTCTTAAATCTAGGCAATAAAATCTTTGAAATCATTAGTTTAATATATTTTCTTATGAATATTAAAATAAAAAGTATGCCTATTAAAATAAAAATGTATTCATTTGTCTCCCAACAGTGGTACACTATAACTGTTTAGAAAGATAATTCTGAGAGTGTTATATGAGAGAGAGTGGATGGAGGAGTCAAACGGGATTATTTTAAAGGCTATTGAAATACCGAGAGATGATGAAGTTCTGAACTAAAAAAAGCCTTATTGGCAGGGATGGTAAAGAGGGGAAGGACTTTAAAAGAGATTTAGGAACTAGAATAGACAGGATTTATTAATTAGAGGAAGGTAAGGATATTTATGAACTAAAATCTGGATTTGGTGACTAATTAAGTGGAAGGGTGGAAGATTACAGAAAAGGAAAGATCTAGAATTACTTGCAGGTCTCTTGTCTTGGAAGTGAATGATGGTACCAGTTAACCCAAGCAGAGAACAAGAGCAAAATTAGGTTTGAGGGAAAAAATTTCCCTCGAAAATTTATTTAATTGAAAATTTATTTTAAGTTACAAATACAATATGTTCTCACTGTAACAAGTGAAATAAAAAATGCAAGAAGATAAAGTTAAAAATCTCCCCTTTCATATCCCCCTCCCCTCCCCTTGTAACACTGAGGGTACCAATTTGTGCAGTCTTTCACACCTTCTTCATGTGTGTGTATTTATGCACACAAATATGATTATTTTTTATAAAAATGAGGTCATATTCTCTCTCCCTCCCTCTCCCCCCTCCCCCACCTCCCTCTCTCTCCGCTTTGTGCTTCCCTCCACAGCACCTGCACATCACTCCGCAGCAGTAGCAGGCCCGAAGGGGTAGGTAACAGCAAGAACAGGGGCCAAGAAACACAAGTCAGTAAGAGCCATCCACCGGAGGCAAAACTCGTAGCTAGTATCGCACAGGCACAGGTCTGTATAGTCTCCCTCGGGTCCGACATACAGGGATAGAGCATGCTATCCTCACCACATACAGCTCACCGCTTGAAGCAAAGTTCTCACGGAGTCAGGCGCGTCCTGACAGTGGCCCCTCCAGTTTTCCTCATGGTTGAAAGCATCCTGGCAGTACGCGCACCACCCACTCGGAGCGCTCCCTGTCCTCCTTCCACCACCGGGACTGGCCCCGGAATGAATGTGTCTTGATCACGCTGGCCCCACGCTGATGCCAAAGTCTGAGGAGTCCTCATGGGGGTAATTGTAGTCGTGCTTAAGGACCTTGTCCTTGGCAAAGCGCAGGTACGAGCCCACGTCTTCCAAGGGGTTCAGGTATTTGTCCCTCGCCGGCGCCGGTAGTCCTCGTAGTGTGCATCATCCAGGTCTTCTCCCTGGGTTGATGTGCACGATCTCCTAGTCGTCCAGGAAGCTCACCTGGCAGTAGGGCCTTGCCATCAGCTGTTCCAGGTGATAATGGTCTGTGGGGTATGGGTCGTGGAGGTGACCCAGGGTATAAATCCTCTGGTGCTCACAGGATGTGAGGGAGGAGATTGTCCGAATAAGTTGTTCCTTCTTCTGAGACGAATTATTGATAGAACTGTCTGTAGCTGTTGTAAAAACGTCATTGCAAAGCTCAGCTTCGCTACGGATGGTGGAAGATGATGTTGAGCTTCCTATAAGGTCTTCGATTGCTTTCCTCACTCAAGGCTTCAGACAGTAAGTCAAAACTTACTATTGTTGACCTTCCAATGATGAAAGGTTGGGTTGGCTTTGGTGTAGACCAATTCCTTTCTTAAATAGCATTCCAATACCACCAGTGTGTCTTTCTGTCGTTCACCATGGATGAGAAAGCCGATTTGTCATCCGGGTGCATGACCTTACTGATCCCACCTTCCTTCCTGTGGAAACCATCCCCCGGCTGGAGTCATCTGAGGTCATAACCACAGCCTTGACATGCATAATATAGCTGTCCTCACCTGCATGTGTTTCTTTGGTCATTTTCCTGTTCACCTACATACCTGTCCTGTGGCGGTGGGCAGCCTTCATTTTCCTGTCTGCTCCCCCTCCCCCTTATTCACATCTTGGAGATGGCCTGATTTGGTTCGGGGGTGGGGTTGCTAGAGCAAGGCAAGGCGACTGAAGTGCCTGGGCAGGGGTGCATAGGCAAGGTGGCGGGGGCTGGGACTGAGCACCCTGGGGCCAGGGGGTGGAGGCCGGCAGGGGCTCTGGGGACTTGGGAGCGGGTAGAGCGGAGAAGGGAGTGATTTGGGTGGGAAAACAAATGTGCCACTGAGAGCTGGGGAGTGCTGAGAGAAGAAGGAGAGGGCCAGCTGCCGGAGGGGGCTCAGTCCCAGGTTGCCCCCTCCCCCACCCAGGCCAGACCAATCACGGTTTTGGGGGAGCTGCACCTGCGAGGCACTGCAAGGTACCCCACTGAGCTACATCTCTCCACTCCACCGATTTACTCCATATTGGATTCTTACCATCGTCAAGAGGAGGAGCTTCCCTTTACTTTTCTTTTTTTTTTAACATCTTTATTGGAGTATAATTGCTTTACATTGCTGTGTTAGTTACTGCTGTATAACAAAGTGAGTCAGCTATATGTATATGTATATCCCCATATCCCCTCCCTCTTGTGTCTCCCTCCCACCCTCCCTATCCCACCCCTCTAGGTGGTCACAGAGCACCGAGCTGATCTCCCTGTGCTATGCGGCTGCTTCCCACTAGCTATCTATTTTACATTTGGTAGTATTTTAAAGTCCATGCCACTCTCTCACTTCGTCCCAGCTTACCCTTCCCCCTCCCCCTAAGTCCATTCTCTACGTCTGCGTCTTTATTCTTGTCCTGCCCCTAGGTTCTTCAGAAAACCTTTTTTTTTTTGATTCCATATATATATGTTAGCATACGGTATTTGTTTTTCTCTTTCTGACTTACTTCACTCTGTATGACAGACTCTAGGTCCATCCACCTCATGACAAATAACTCAATTTCGTTTCTTTTTATGGCTGATTAATATTCCATTGTATATATGTGCCACATCTTCTTTATCCATTCATCTGTTGATGGACACTTAGGTTGCTTCCATATCCTGGCTATAGTAAATAGAGCTGCAATGAACATTTTGGTACATGACTCTTTTTGAATTATGGTTTTCTCAGGGTTAATGCCCAGTAGTGGGATTGCTGTGTCATATGGTAGTTCTATTTTTAGTTTTTTAAGTGACCTCCATACTGTTCTCTATAGTGGTTGTATCAATTTACATTCCCACCAACAGTGCAAGAGGCATTCCTTTTCTCCAAACCCTCTCCAGCATTTATTGTTTGTAGATTTTTTGATGATGGCCATTCTGACTGGTGTGAGGTGATACCTCGTTGTAGTTTTGATTTGCATTTCTTTAATGGTTAGTGACGTTGAGCATCCTTTCATGTGTTTGTTGGCAATCTGTATATCTTCTTTGGAGAAATGTCTGTTTAGGTCTTCTGCCCATTTTTGGATTGGGATGTTTGCTTTTTTGTTATTGAGCTGCATATGCTGCTTGTAAATTTTGGGGATTAATCCTTTGTCAGTTGCTTCATTTGCAGTTATTTTCTCCCATTCTGAGGGTTGTCTTTTTGTCTTGTTTATAGCCAAAGCAATCTTGAGAAAGAAAAATAGAGCTGGAGGAATCAGGCTCCCTGACTTCTGACTATACTACAAATCTACAGTAATCAAGACAGTATGGTACTGGCACAAAAACAGAAATATAGATCAATGGAACAGGATAGAAAACCCAGAGATAAACCCACACACATATGGTCACCTTATCTTTGACAAAGGAGGCAAGAATATACAATGGAGAAAAGACAGCCTCTTCAATAAGTGGTGCTGGGAAAAGTGGACAGCTACATGTAAAAGAATGAAATTAGAACACTCCCTAACACCATACACAAAAATAAACTTAAAATGTATTAGAGATCTAAATGTAAGGCCAGACACTATAAAACTCTTAGAGGAAAACATAGGCCGAACACTCTGACATAAATCACAGCAAGATCCTTTTTGACCCACCTCCTAGAGAAACAGAAATAAAAACAAAAGTAAACAAATGGGACCTAATGAAACCCTTTTCTTTCTTTTTTTTTTTTTTTTTTTTTTTTGCCATACGCGGGCCTCTCACTGTTGTGGCCTCTCACTGTTGTGGCCTCTCCCGTTGCGGAGCACAGGCTCCGGACGCGCAGGCTCAGCGGCCATGGCTCACGGGCCTAGCCGCTCGGTGGCATGTGGGATCTTCCCCGGCCGGGGCACGAACCCGTGTCCCCTGCATCGGCAGGCGGACTCTCAACCACTGCGCCACCAGGGAAACCCGAAACCCTTTTCTTATAAGGACACAAGTCATATTATATTAGGGTCCACCCTGATGAGTTCAACTTTACTTGACTACATCTGCAAAGACACTTGCTATAGACTGAATCTTCCTATTCCCCCAAAATTCATATGTTGAAATCCGATTTCTAATGTGATGGTATTTGGAGGTGGGGGGCCTTGGGGTTGAATAAATTGTGAGGGTAGAGTCCTCATGAATGAGAATTACTGCCCTTTCAAAAGAGACCCCAGAGAGCTCCCTTTGCCCTTTCTGCCATGTGAGAATACAAAAAGTCAGCAGTCTGCAACCTGGAAGAGGGCTCTCCCCAGAATTCAACCATGCTGGCACCCTGATCTCAAACTTCCAGTCACTAGAACTGTGAGAAATAAATTTCTGTTATTTATAAGCTACCCACTCTGTAGTACTTTGTTATAGAAGCCTGAACTAAGACAGCCCTATTTCCAAATAAGGCCACATTCACAGATACGGGTATTAGGACTTCAACATATCTTTTTATGGGATACAATTCAACCTATAATAGTAATTTTTGATATGTTAAGGCTTGAGTCTGCCATTTTATTATTTCTTTTCTGTTTGTTTCCTCTGCTTCCTGTTCTTCTTTCTCTTTTTTTGCTTTCTTGTGCTTCCTTGAACATTTTTAAGGATTCTATCTTGATTTATTTATAGTATTTTGGGGCACACTGCTTTGTATATTTTCTTAGTTGTTGCTCTAGGAATTATAATATAAATATGTAACTTATAAAAGTCTATTGATATTGGTATTTTACTACTTCAAGTGCAGTAGAGAGACCTTACTTTCATTTAGATCCCTTTACCGTATCCACTTTAAAAATGTATAATTGTCTTAAGTATTTCCTCTACATATACTGAGACACCACATCAGACGGTGTCATAATTTTAGCTTTAACCATCAAACACGGTTTCTTAAGAGGATAGTATACCCTTATTATTTTTTTTTTAAATTTTATTTATTTTTGGCTGTACTGGGTGATACCCTTATTTTTGCCCATTCTGATGTTCTTTCCTTTCTAAAGTTCCAGGCCTCCTTCTTTTATCATTTCCTTTCTGTTTAGAGAACTTCCTTTAGCTGTTCTTTAAGGGCAGGTTTGTTAGCAACAAATTCTCTCAGTTTTCCTTTGTATCAGGGATAGTTTTACCAGACATAGAATTTGTGGTTGACAGGATTTTTTCTGAATAATTATTTTTTAGAACAGTTCTAGGTTTACAGAAAAATTGAGAAGATAGTACGGAGAGCTTCTGTATACCCCACATTCAATTTCCCCTATTGTTAACATCTTATATTAGTACATTAGTATGGTACATTTGTTACAATTAATGAAGTAATATTGATACCTTATTATTAAAGTTTATACTTCATCCAAATTTCCTTTGTTTCAACCTAATGTCCTTTATCTGTTTCAGAGCCATCCAGGATACCACATTACATTTAGTCATCATGTCTTCTTAGGCTCCTCTTGGCTGTGACAGTTTCTCAGATTTGTACTGCTTTTGATGACCTTGATAGTTTTGAGGATCACTAGACAGCTGTTTTATAGAATATCCTCTGCTGGAATTTGTCTGATGCATAACAAAACTGGAGTTATGGGTTTTGGGGAGGAAGACCACAGAGGTGAAGTACCATTTTCATTGCATCATATCAAGGGTACATAATATCAAAATGACTTATCACTTTAGATATTCACCTTGAGCACCTGGCTGAGGTGGTGTTTGTCAGGTTTCTCCACAGTAAATTTACTCTTCTATCCCCCTTCCCATATTGTACTCTTGGAAGTCACTGTGTGCACCCAAACTTGAGTAGAGTTTTGCTCTATCTCCTTGAGAGCAAACTATCTACATAAATTATTTAGAATTTTGATTGGGAGATTTGCCTCTTTTCCCCCATATATGTATGTATGTGTGTATGAATAAATGTATGTTTGTATGTATGTATTTATCCATCCAATCAGTCAATCATTATATCAGTATAGACTCATGGGTATTTATTTTATACTTTGGATTATAATACAATACTACTTTTTTGTGTCGCTCAAATTGTTCTAGCTTTGGCCATTGGGAGCTCTTTTAGTTGGCTCCTGTGTCCCTTTGACATACCCCTATCATTGTGGTTATTTTTCCTTTTGAGCACTTTCTTACTTTCTGGCTCTACAAGATGTTCTAGGCTCATCTTATGTGTTTCCTGCCCTAATCTGACAGTTCTGCTCTTTCTGTGCTTGAAAAATTTTGTGCCACTATCTTCTGGCCTGCATGGTTTCAGGTGAGGAGTCTGTTATCATTCAAATTGATGTCCACTTATAAGTAGAGCGTCGTTTTTCTTTGGCTGACTTCAGGATTTTTTCTGTCTTTCATTTTCAGAAGTTCAATTATGATGTGTCTTAGCATGGATTTCTTTGTAATTCATCCTTTCTAATAGCTGCATACTATTCTATATGTGGAGATATCACAATTGAAATGTATGCTACAGACATATAATCACTAATACAAAAATATACATATAAAGAATATTTATTGCAGCATTATTGTTAGTGGCAAAAAATGTTCCCATCTTAGACTGTAAGATCAAAGAGAGTGTGTTATTAATTGCGGGGATGTCCTCAGTGCTGTGGGCTGAGGGAATCATATTCCTCAGTTGATAGCATATTGTCATCATTGGCTCATGCAAGATTCCTCCCTTGTTTGTATGTTTTCTTTTAGCCCCGTTCTCCACTCCCATCCCCTCTTCACCCCTCAGGCAACCATTCCTTAATGTATATCCTTTTGTTTGAATATATTCTTATAAAATGCAATTTGTTATTTTGTGTGTGTATTATTTTAATTTAAATAAATCATATTGTGTTAGACATTCCAATGTTTTTTTTTCACTCTGCACACTGTTGTAGAAGCCATTCCAATCAGATGCTTGGGATGAACACAAACACACTACTGTATAGAAGATATATAACCAGCAAGGAACTACTGTATAGCACAGGGAACTGTACTCAATATTCTGTGATAACCTATATGAGAAAAGAATCTAAAAAAGAATGAATATATGTATATGTATAACTGAATCACTTTGCCATACACTTGAAACTAATACAACATTGTAAATCAACTATACTCCAATAAAATAAAAAACAAAGAAAAAAAAAGCATCTAAGGCATTCCCTCTAACTGCCGTATAGTACTCCAAGGTATATGTCTACCATATTTTCCCTATCAGCTTCTCCAGTGATGGACAAGCAGATTACCTCCACCTTCCTGTTAACACAAACAACAATGTGATGAGCATACTCATACATGCACCTTATGGACCTGTGTGGCAATTTCTTTGGCATATAAGAGATATGTATATACATGTATTTCATATTTTAATAGATATTGCCAGATTACTTTCCTGAAAGGTTACAGTAAGTCTTACTTCTACCAGAGGTGTATGAGAGTCCCTGTTATCCCTAATCTTTGCCAATATTGGATGTTATCATTCTTGTGAATTTTTGCCAGCCTTGGTGAGAAACATTGCATTTATTGCTTTAATTTGCATTTTCCTGATTACTAGGTGAGATTGGGCATCTTCTCATATGTTTCTGGCAACTTGAATTTCTTCTGTAAATTGCCTTGTTTAGAACTGAATTCTGAATGTGTTGAGTTTGTCATCTAGGAGCATCTAGATGACCTGTCTAGTAGGCAACTCAGAATATGAGTCTGTAGTTCCAAAGAGAATTAGAGTTGGGAGATAGCAAATTGAGAGTTGACAGTTTATAGATGAGAGCCAAAATCATCTAAATGGGATCTAAATGATAGGGTCATTCTTGAAAACAGTGTAAAGTGAGGAAAGAGCTGAACAGAACCCCTGCAAATACATTTAAGCAGCAGATAGAGTCAGGAAGAATGTGAGAAGGAAAAGTCACAGAGGAGGGAGAGAAGCAGGAGAGAGTGATGCCAGGGAAGCCAAGGGAGGAGAGATCGTCAAAGAAAAGGATGTGATCAGCCATGTCCAAGGCTACAGAGAGGCCCAGTGAGATTAGGACTGAAAAGTATCCGTTAGATTTGCAATTAGGGCATTATTTGTCACCTTAGTGAATGTAGTTCCAATAATATGGTGAGGTCAGAAACCAGATTGCAGGGGTTGAGAAGAGACTCAGAGGTAAGGAAGTAGATATAGTGAGAAATAGATGATCCTTTAAAGAAGTTCAGACCTAAAGGGAAGGAGAGGGGTAGCAGTTAGAGGGATTATAAGGTTTGGGGAGAGCTTCATTTGTTTTAAGAAAAGATACTTGATCATTTGTACAGGCTGAGAGAAGGAGAGGTTAGAAGCAAGAGGAAGAGAGATTTTCTAAAATGTCCAAAGTGGAACTCCTGATTTCCCTTCCAAGTTTGCTTCCCAAAACTTTCCAATCTCAGTAAATGGCACCACTATCACTTAGTTTCTCAACCCCCAAACCTGGATATGATGCTTGAGTCCTCCCTTTCATCCCTTTCTCTCATTCCATTTCATGAACAAATGGGAATGCTGGGAGAGCACCTAAATTTTCTAATATTCCAATAACCTTACCTGGCTCATTGAAGCCCTCCCAGAGCAGGATGTAGGAGCCACGCAGGTCAGGGTCAGAAAGAGGGTGAGCTTGCTTTTTATTTCCTGACCACGTTCAAGGGTAATAGTCAATTTTGAGAACAGAGCAGATGCTAGCCTCTTTAGATATTAAGAACAATACTTTCGCTTCAATGCTGTGTTTAAAATTCATGGTGAGAAGCATCAGCAAAATAGCACAAACTTGTGATGTAACTCCTCTTCATAATAGGTATTAATTCTGCTCTTCCTTCTAGTTCTCTGGCAAGATAGAGAGAGGATTCGGCTCCTGTCTAATAATGAAAGAGAAGGACATGGGTAGGGGCTGAGTGTGAAGGAAATTAGCCTATGTTTGAAAATCTACTCTGGGCCTTAGAACTCACTAGACTTAAATCCTTAACAGCAAGGAGTGTGTCTGTACCCTCAACACCCGGCACATAGTGTCGGTGCTCAATAAGTGTTTTAACCTAAAGAGCTAAATTACCTCATTTAATCCCGGCAATAACCCTATGAGGTAAATACTTTTACCCACATTATATAGATTTGGATACAAAGGCTTAGAGAATCTAGTAGCCTGCTCATTATGGGAATGTGCATGTATAAATTGTGGTGCAGTGAAAACGCAGGTCTGTGGTTTGGGGTAAGGGGATGAGGCTGTGGCAAAGAGGGTAGCTCTTTCTGGGCACTGACCTGTTTTAGAGCAGGGTTTCTCAGCCTTGAAATTTGATACTTGCAGCTGGGTAATTCTTTGTTGTGGGGGGCTGTCCTATGCATGTAAGATGTTCACTAGTATCTCTGGTCTCTACCCACTAGATGTCAGTAGCACACCCTCCCACCCCACCACATGGTGTAAGTCAAAAATGTCTCCAGACATTGTGGACAGTTAAAATCACCCCTGGTTGAGAATCACTGCTTTAGAGGCTCACAGAGCAGGGCTGGTGCTGCCCAGGAGCCTCTTTATACTCAAAGAGAGGGACTCTTCCCCAGTCTTTTCTCCCTACAAAGTCAGTGGTAGAGAAGCTGAAATGAATACAAGTTGACGTTGGCCAGTTCTAAGTCATAGACCTTTTCTGTGCCCTTTATTCTCCTTCCTCTCTTGTATATTTCTGTTTTTCCCTTCCTTGGGTCCCCCAACCCCGCCCCAGCCCTTTCTCCCATTTAGGCTAAAGTTATGCTTTGTATGAGAACTGCACCCCATGGGCACTAGAGTAGCAGTCACTCAGGGTGTTTTTGAACTTTCTGGTAAAATCCAGGCCCTTTCTGCTAACAAACTTTACTCCAGTCCCTGAGGCTGGTTGGCTCTCTCCCCCATGGTCTCCTTTGTCACATGGAGATACCAGTCATATTTGTGAGATTCCATCCATTATTAACAAAATGGTGGAGTCAGATCTATCAGAATCCAAGGCCCGTGCTCTTACCTTTACCCCTGTGGTTTTCAAACTTTAGCATGGGTCAGAATTACTTGGAAGTCATGTTGCCAGATTTTGAAAAAATAATAAAAACCAAACAAACAAACAAGACGCCCATTAAATTTTAATTTGAATATAATTATGTACCAAATATTGCAAATATTTATAGGAAAAAAATATTTGTTGTTTATCTGAAATTCAAAATTAACTGGGCCATTTTGTATTTTATCTGGTAACCTTGCCTAGAAGGCTTATTAAAACACAGCTTGGGCTTCCCTGGTGGAGCAGTGGTTAGGAATCCAACTGCCAATGCAGGGGACACGGGTTTGAGCCCTGGTCTGGGAAGATCCCACATGCCGCAGAGCAACTAAGCCCGTGCGCCACAACTACCAAGCCTGTGCTCTACAGCCCATGAGCCACAAATGCTGAATCTGCGTGCCACAGCTACTGAAGCCCGTGAGCCTAGAACCCGTGCTCGGCAATAAGAGAAGCCACTGCAATGAGAAGCCCGCGCACGCAACAAAGAGTAACCCCCGCTCACCACAACTAGAGAAAGCCTGTGTGAAGCAACGAAGACCCAACACAGCCAAAAATAAATAAATAAAAATTTAAAAAAACACAGCTTGCTGGGCCTCACTTCCCAGAGATTTTGAATCTGTAGGCCTGGATGGGGCCTGAGAATTTATGCATGCTGGTCTAGAGACCACTTTTGAGATCCATGGCACATAGGTTAAATGGTGAAAGATAAGAATGTTTCTGTGAAGCTTTTCCCTTTGATCCTCACATCCCACCAAAGCAGAAGGGAAGAAATGGCTAAAGCTTAAAGCAGGGTTCTACTTTTTTTTTTTTAACTACTGAACCACCTGATCAGAAATCCATTTGTGAGGGTATATGAATTTTTATTGATAACAATAGTCTGCTAGCTATTCAAAACTATGAATTTTGAACAATAATACAACAACATTCTAAAAGTGAGATTAGGAAACTTTATTCATACCATTTACCAAAGCCAAGTGTTAGTCATTGCTCAATTTTGATTACGTCAATGAGGATGCTTCGTTTTATAAACTGATTCCTGAGAACTATGTGATTATCACAGTCTTTAAAATTTTTTTCTTTAATCACTGCTTTCGCTAATCACAGAAGTAATGTGTGCTCATTAACTTTTAAACAAACAACCTAGAAAGTTGTGACTTTGAAAGAAAAATTCTCTATAATCCTAGTCCCAAGAGATAAGCTCTGTTAACTATTTGCTGTACATTTATAGGGGCCCTTTGCATAGTGCTGATATGTATGATTTTATTTATTTTTTAACAAAAATTAAATCATTATGAACTCATGGATTTGAATATATTTGATATCTCGGACACACCTTGCACATTTCCTGCCCCAAACCTGGAATCAGCCACTTCTCCAAAAAGCCCTGGTTCCTTTTTAGTGGGAAATGGTATTTCAAGGCCACAGTCTAGATACTAGCGGTGCTCATAGGTGCAGGGCTGGTCACTATTTCTAAGCCTTTTAAGAAAAAATGCCTCATGAGTTCACACAGATACTTTAATTCAAAGTCAGGCCTACAGGATTTTAGTTAACTCCTGTGTTATATTTGAATCTCCTTTCTTTCAAACTTGAGAATCTCGGTTCCCAAAGATATAGGGAATAATAGAATATCACATAATTACTCATTTGCTTTGTCCCACTGACATACACAACTGTCTCAGAATAACAGTATTAATACTACCACCACCAATATGATTACAAAAGCAATTAAACATTTATTTTGCATATCATCTCTCCATTTTCTCCCCTTCTGTAGCAATTATATTCTATGCTCTTACTTAGAACGTTCATTGAATCTTAGTGTGTGTGTGTGTTTATTATATTTATTTAATGCTCACTACCAGTCCTTATGTCAACGTCTTTCTAGTTATTTTGGTTTTCTGAAGTTCATTCTCTAGTAGATTCCTCAGATAGGGTTCATAGGACCAATCTTTCCTGAGTGATTACATGTTGATAATAGTTCGTAGGCTCTAATCTAGAAAGTCAGTGTATTTGTTAGCTAGGGCTGCCGTAACAAAATATCACAGACTGGGTGAATTAAACAACAGAAATTTATTTTCTCACTGTTCTGAAGGCTAGAAGTCCAAAACCTAGGTGTTGGCAAGTTTGATTCCATCTCAGGCCTTTCTCCTTGGCTTGCAGATGGTCAACTCCTCAATGTGTCCTTGCATAATCTTTTCTATGTGCAGGTACATTACTGGTATCTCTCTTTGTGTCCAAATTTCCTCTTATGAGGACAGTGGGATTGAATTACGGCCCACTCTGATTGCCCCATTTTAACTTAATCACCTTGAAAAGCCCTGCCTCCAAATATAGTTCACATTCTGAGATACTGGGCTTCAACATAAGAACACTGAGAGGGGACACAAGTCAGCCCACACCAGTCAATTTGGCTGGATATAAACTCTTTACCTCACATTTTCTTTCCATGTATATCTTGAATATGTAAATTAATTTTCTTCTGGCATAAACCATTGCTGTCAATACATCTGATGACTGGCTGATTTTCTTTCCCTTGTTCTCTTTACTTGGATACGTAAGATTTTTTTCCTTAAAGTCCAGTAATTATACTACGATATGATCATTTTGGGTTAATTTTCTCAGTTACACAAATTCCCTTCTTTTTTTTTTGTGGTACGCGGGCCTCTCACTGTTGTGGCCTCTCCCGTTGTGGAGCACAGGCTCCGCACGTGCAGGCTCAGCGGCCATGGCTCACGGGCCTAGCCGCTCCGTGGCATGTGGCATCTTCCTGGACTGGGGCACGAACCTGTGTCCCCTGCATTGGCAGGCGGACTCTCAACCACTGCGCCACCAGGGAAGCCCCACAAATTACCTTCTTAAATGTTGTTTCAAGTGTGTCAAAAGTTATTTCAAGAAAACTTTCCTATGGTCTTTATTATTCATTCTTTTTCCCTTGCTTTGGTTTTCTTTATGTATGTTGGATTTTCTTTAACTATCTTCTGAATTTGTCACTTTTCCTCAAATTCTTTCTATCTCTCTTTTCTTTTTAGTTTAAATTTTTTTCCTCTTTTCATTTTCTTTTTCTCTTAAGGCATTGTGTGTTGAGTTTATTCACTCTCGTGCTCCTTCTAGTTTAGAATTCATTTCTGATTTTTTCTTTTATTTCCAATTCTTTCCTTATTTCTATTACCTAACTTTGAAGTTTTTCTAATTCTGCATTATGTTGTTCTTCCACATCTCGTATCATTTTCTTAATGTCTTTTTACTTGTTTTAAAATAGTAGGTTATAGTTTTCATATTTTGTCATTTATCTGCCATGGTTTTATTGTCAAGGGATGTTATTAGCCTTATTTTTTCCATTATAATAAATATAACCTTGATCCTTTTCTGTTGCTCATTTTTACATGAAAAGATTTTTTTTTTAATTTTACAAGAATGTTGGATTTAGAGTAGATTTTTAAATTCATGGCTTTTGAGCTCCCTCTTCTGTTGCTTTTGTGTAATATTAAAACAAATGATATCATGGTGCTGCTCCCCTCTCCTATTTTCATCTGGACCTTCTGTTGCTGCACTGCCTAGTTTGGATTCTACTCCCAGAAGTTTCTCCTCAGTGTGGGCTTTGTCCTAGGATGGAGCTTTAGCTGGTTAGTTTTGAGAGTTCATGGGGCTCACACTACTCCAGGCCCAGATTGTTCCAGCCTCTTTAGGTCTTACCACTGCTCTGCTATAAGCATATGCAAAATCTCTCCCAGTTTTAGCTGCTGTCCTTAAATTGTCCCTCTGAGCTTTCCACTGAGTAACTTTGGCTATTTAGGGATTCTCTGGTCTTTTAGATGCCCCCTTGCTTCCCTCTGCTTCCTTTTGCTGAAACCCACATGTGTCTTATAGGTGCTGGTAATTTGTCCCCTTTCCTCATATTTTGAGGTTCATGGGGGTATCTTGTTACCTAGTTTTGTTGCAGATATTGTCTATATGTTTTGGGTTTTGCTGTCCTATTTTTTCTTTTTATAGAGGAACTTGGGGCAATTGAAAAACTATGCCACCTTACCACCTTCCAAGAATCACCCTGTCCCTTGTTTTTTTTTAAAATTCATTTATTTTTGGCTGCTTTGGGTCTTCGTTGCTGTGCGCGGGCTTTCTCTAGTTGCGGAGCGAGCAGGGGCTACTCTTTGTTGCAGTGTGCGGGCTTCTCATTGTGGTGGCTGCTCTTTGTTGTGGAGCACAGGCTCTAGGCATGTGGGCTGCAGTAGTTGTGACACGTGGGCTCAGTAGTTGTGGCTCGCGGACTCTAGAGCGCAGGCTTGGTAGTTGTGGCGCACGGGCTTAGTTGCTCTGCAGCATGTGGGATCTTCCCAGACCTTGGCTCGAACCCGTGTCCCCTGCATTGGCAGGTGGATTCTTAACCACTGTGCCACCAGAGAAGTCCCTCCATTAAGTTTTAATTGCAATTATTATATCTCTCATTTTTACAAGTTTTTAAAGTTTTTTTTTTTTTTTTTTTTTTGCGGTATGCGGGCCTCTCACTGTTGTGGCCTCTCCCATTGCGGAGCACAGGCTCCGGACGCGCAGGCTCAGTGGCCATGGCTCACAGGCCCAGCCGCTCCGTGGCATGTGGGATCTTCCCAGACCGGGGCACGAACCCGCGTCCCCTGCATCGGCAGGCGGACTCTCAACCACTGCGCCACCACGGAAGCCCAAGTTTTTAAAGTTTTTAATCAACTTTCTGAAATATTATTTACATAAAATAAAATATAATACAGTGTACCTATCTTACACAAATAGTTTGATGAGCTTTGGCAAATAAATACACCTGTGTAACTACCACCACTGTCAAGAGAGAACATTTTTATCATCCCAGAAAGTTCCCTTGTGCTCCTTCCCAGTCAATCCTTCTCACTCATGGCACCAGACAACCATTTATTTGCTTCCTGTTACTATAGATTTGCCTTTTCCAGAATGGCATATAAGTGGAATCAACAGTATGTATACTTTTTTGTGTCTGGACTCTTGCTCAGTATAATGTTTTTGAGATTCGTTCATGTTGTTGCCTGTATCAATAGTTTGTTCCTTTTTAATGCTAAGTATATTCCTTTGTATGGATATGCCACTGTTTATTCATTTATTCTCCTGTTGGTGGATTGGTAATGTTTGACTTTTATGAATAAAGCTGCTATGAGTATTCTTATACATGTCTTCTGATGGATATATACATTTATTTCTGTTGAATGTTTACCTAAGAAGAATTGCTGAGTTGTAAAGTAAATGCATGTTTAGCTTTATTAGATACTACCAAATAGTTCTCCAAAGTGATTATACCAATTTACACTGCCATTAGTAATTATCAGTAATTATCCCTCCACATTCTTGTCAAAATTGGTATTTTCAATATTTAAAAAATAGGCTTTCTTGTGAGAGAGGTGTGTTTTACTCATTTCTGAGAGTGAGCTTCTCATTTTCCTCAGGAAGTTATTTGTGGGAGTTTTTTGAGGAGTAGGGTAAAAGAACATTCTTTCAGAAAGTTTCTGTGTTTGCTTCTGCTAGGCACTTATGAGAAATGGTCTGGGACTATGTAAACTAAATGAAGGTTTTCTGGGGTTTTTTGACCACCAGATAGTGTGTATTTGAGCTATAAACTTGAGCAAGGACCAGCTTATTGTTCAATTTCTCAAGGACATGATTCTCCCCTCTATTATATTCAGAGCCAAGGCAGTCTTTTCTTTTCAGTCCCCCAGAGCTGGGGAAGTGGGGTTTGGTGAGGTTACTTTCTAGTTTGCCCTTATTTAAGGTTGTGGCCCTTTCAGGATCCAGCTAAAACCCAGGGGTACAAGAAGAAGACCTTTTTTAGACTCCCCACCTTGGAGGGACCTAGGAGTCCACAAATGTTTTACCTGAAGGTCACCAGGTTTTGCAAATGCTCCCAGGGCAAAGCAGCTTCAGTGCATCACATGTCTATATGGGTTCCGTTTTATCTTATTAATTCCTTTTTATCTTACCAGTTCTTTGATGCTTTTAATAAGGTGCTTTATGTTTTATCCAGTCTCTTAAGGGGTTTTCTGTGGGAGGTTTTGTTCAGATACCTAGTCCACCATATAACCAGGAATGCTTCATATTTCTGTTATTATTCTCCTGTACAGTTTTGTTTGTTTTTCCTGGACTCTCTAATTGCCTTTTATATTTTCTTTTTGAGGAAAGAGATCACTTTTTCTCATCATTAATATTTTCTAGCTTCTTAATTTATCCATCACTTGGAATCAATTTCATTCTTCTTGAAGACATTCTTTCTGTAGCACTCTGGTTTCTCATTCTAAATTGGACTGATTGCTTTCCAGGCCTACTTCCCAGTTGTCATCCTAGAGGGTTTTTGTCACTGGATTCATGAGTTAAGTCTCCTATTTCTTGTTTCCCATGTCTTTTTCTTTCTGGGATTTACCCTGGTTTTGTTGAAGTACATCTTAGAGTAACAAAATAAGAAAGGCTGTGCAGGAGTTATTCTTTTGAGTCTTTACATTTCTGAAAATATCTTTTTGTACTCATACTTGATTGGTGATTTGGCTAGGTTTTAAATTCTAGGTTCAGAATAATTTTCCCTCAGAATTTTAGAGAGTTATTCTAACATCCAGTGTTGCTAATGAGAAACCTGATCTTTGTTTCTTTACAGGAAACCTGCTTTTTCCTTCTGGAAGCATTTATAATTTTCTCTATTTCTGATGGTATAAAATGATATAGTGTCTAAGTATGGGTCTTTTTTCCCCTTTGGTCTTAGTAGGCCCTTAAAATCTCTTCTCTGAATTATCTGTTTCCTCCGGGGTTAATTCTGCTTGCTTCTCTTGGCCTTTCTTTTCATAATGCTGTTTTTCTTCATATGTCTGATGGTCTTTGATTGTCTCTTCATATTTATAAATGAAAGAATAGGCAGTTGATATAGGTTTTTCTACTTTATGTATGTAGATCCATTTTCTCACTAGTTCTCTCCTCTAAATAAGGGATTGGACTAGACATCTTTGTAACTGGTCAGGGCTTGTGACTAGCAGCCTTCTCTTTAGACTTGTGTTTGGAAGTTGCCTTTAGGCGGGGGGACCCCAAATGCCAGATTAAGAAGCGTTTTCATTTGCACTGGAGCACCAAAACCTATACTACCCTTTAGTTTTCTCCAGGTGTTTATTCTATTTCTACTGAGTCCTCGTCTTCTTTTATTTTTCTTTTTGTTTCTCTCTTTTCTTTCTTCCTTTCTCTCTTTCCTTGCTTTCTTTTGTTCATTCATTCTTTCTTTTTCTTCCTTTTTTTTCTTTTTTTGCTGGGAGGTAAAGATTGGGTGAAATATGCTGAATGTGGGGATGATGGGTGGGGAGATCATGGGGAACCAATGCGGACATTTGTTTCATAGACAGGCTTTCAATTCACCCCATAGTTTTCAGACTCCCTTCTTAGTTTGACCTTGAATACTTGCCAGCTCTGAAATAGGAGCCTTTCTGGGATTCTGCCAGGTACATTGGCTTGTTCCATTCTGTTTCATCAGTTGACACATTTCCAATCTTCCAGAAATTTGTTAAGCCCATTTTTTTCACTGTTAAGGCCTTATTCCTTTATTATCATTTTAATGGATGTCAAAAGGGAAGAGATAAGCACACATCTTTACTCAGATATCTTCAATTAGAACTCTCTTATTTTTATAATGGCTTCATGGTAGACCTTTGTGTAGATATAATATTGTTTATTAAAGGTCCAATTGATTGGCATTTGGGTTCTTTCCAGTTTTTCACTATTCAGACAGTGCTGCAGTAGACATCCTTTGTACATACATCTTTGGGCACCCGTGCAAGTATTTCTGTAGGATAAATTCATAAAGTAAATTTGGTAGATATCGCCAAATTGTACTCTTAAAACATAGACCCAGGGCCTCCCTGGTGGCGCAGTGGTTGAGAGTCCGCCTGCCGATGCAGGGGATACGGGTTCGTGCCCCGGTCTGGGAGGATCCCATATGCCGCGGAGCGGCTGGGCCCGTGAGCCATGGCCGCTGGGCCTGCGCATCCGGAGCCTGTGCTCCGCAACGGGGGAGGCCACAACAGTGAGAGGCCCGCATACCGAAAAAAAAAAAAAAAACATAGACCCACATCACACTCCAACTATCAGTGAATGAGAGTATCTTCCCCCCACATCTTCACAACGCTATTTGTCATTTATCATTTTCCATTTTTTGCCACTCAAATGGGCAGAAGTCTGCTCTCTCATTGTTTTAATTTTTATTTCTTAAATATGAGTGAGGTTGAGCATTTTTTCAGATGTATTGGTCATTAACCAATTTCTTCTGTGAATTGCCTGTTGATGTCTCCTTCGCCCATATTGTTTGTCTTTTTTGAGTTGATTTGTACGAGTTCTTTTTATATTATGCATCACAATTCTGACTCTGGATTTACATAATTAATAAGTTTGGGATGTGCAGAGTGAAACAAAAGCTTAAAAATAAAAAGCCTTTAGTGTGGTAATGTACATTGTGAAAAAGTGAATTTAGTGTGCAACATTTCCCAAACTAATCTGATCACAGAACTATTTTTTTTCTTGGAGTATCTTAAGAAACTAATTTTGAGGGACCAGTTTGGGAACTGCTGTCTTATCTAGCACTTAAGCTCAATGAGAGTGAAGACAATGTCTACCTTATTCACCACTGTATATCCAGCGTCCAGTGCCTGGCACGTAGTAAACTCTAAGTAAATATTTCTTGAATAAATGAATGAATACATTTTTTTTTTTTTTTTTTTTTTTTTTTTTTTTTTGCGGTACGCGGGCCTCTCACTGTTGTGGCCTCGCCCGTTGCGGAGCACAGGCTCCGGACGCACAGGCCCAGCAGCCATAGCTCACGGGCCCAGCTGCTCTGCAGCATGTGGGATCTTCCCGGACCAGGGCACGAACCCGTGTCCCCTGCATTGGCAGGCGGACTCTCAACCACTGCGCCACCAGGGAAGCCTGAATACATTTTTTTTTTTTTTTTTTTTTTTTTTTTTTTTTTTTTTTTGCGGTATGCGGGCCTCTCACTGTTGTGGCCTCTCCCGTTGCGGAGCACAGGCTCCGGACGCGCAGGCCCAGCGGCCATGGCTCACGGGCCCAGCCGCTCCGCGGCATATGGGATCCTCCCAGACCGGGGCACGAACCCGTATCCCCTGCATCGGCAGGCGGACTCTCAACCACTGCGCCACCAGGGAGGCCCTGAATACATTTTTTAATGCCCAATAATTGAGCTTTTTTTTTTACACCTACTAGTATGGTACTCTAATTCAAGATGTAGAACTTATATTTCATCTAATCTGAAACAACCTTGACTATAAGACATACCCTTGTTTTATGCACCACTAAGAAAGAAAAAAATTGCACCTTGCGCTACACCAGAAAGTAACACAACATTGTAAATCAACTATACTTCAATAAAAAATTAAATAAACAAAAAAGAAAAAAAAATACGGCCAAATAAATTATAACACAATACTATTTTAGCTTTTATAATTTATACTTTATAATTATTGAGAGCGTTCTTTAAGACTTGTTTAGAAATGGATTTTTATCATCTATAACTCTTGTACATATGTTACAAAGAACCCTGAAATGAAAATTGGTTAAGGTATTTCTAAAACCTGTTCACATTTGGAATCTGAGTCTTCTGAATTACTTTTTGGCTCAGTCAATATGTTCTGGATTTTCCTCACAATACTATTGTTTGTCATTAAGGACATTGGCAATGCAGTATTTCTGGTGGGGTGAAAGAAGTATTCTACTTTTGTCCGGGGTTTTCTTCCACGTTGCTGACAACCATTCTGCAAGTTTTGATGCTGGTACTTTCTCGATCTTACCAGAAGGTGTCAGGCAATGACAATTATATCACAACTGCTGCCGGGCCAACAGCAATCGTGACATTCCATTACTTATAAACTGCATGCCAATTTCAGAAATGTTAAAAACATGAAGAAATGTACATTTTTGAATCGATGAAATGCTATTAGATATTATCACTGTGCCCTTCCTGAATTCTGCATTTCTCCTTAGTTCAATTTATTTTTCTCTTTTCCTTTATAGCTCTGCTTTTAAAAAGGGCAGTCTGTATTTATTGTCTTCCTTTCCTCCCCTTTCATTCACCCTTTAATCTACTACATTCTAACCCCCATCACTCCAGTGGTGGTCTGCTTTCAGTCCTTATGCAGATTCATTCACCAACCAGTGAATGCTTATAGTCTGTTTGGGAAGATAACAGTAGTATGGAGCAAATCACAGAATCTTAGAGCTAGAAGGTTTCCTAATTCTGAGCTTTTCTTATGTGGCAAACCATCACATATTTGACTGTTGTTCGTGGCTCCTTTCCCATCTGCCCATTTTAGATTCATTTTTTTAAGTTCAGTAGTTCTAGCTTCTTTAGCCAGTCCTCATATGACAAGGTTTCCAGAAAACTTCCCATCTTGGTTGGACTTACATGTAGCTGGCAGAGCCCTCCTCAGATGTGGAGCCCCAAGTGAAATGCACAAAGCCCCCAAAGGAACCACAGTGACCTAGCAATCCTTTTACTATTACTGGCTAGCTTTTGCTCCCATTCCCCATAGATGCTGTTTCAAACCTTCCCTCACCTCTCTTCTCAGGTTGCCTGCTCTGTCTCCATTCCCTCCCATTTTGAAATTCTTGCCTCCCCTTAATAAAGAAAACTGAAGCCAGATACCAGCTCTTCTACTTCAAAATATAGTTACAAAATTTGTGCTCAGCCTTTCCTGTTTACCTCCCTTTGTGAAAAGCCAATAATCTTCTGCCTGTGCTCAGCATCCTATATCCTCCCATCTCTACAGGGTCCTAACTTGGCCAATATTATTCCTTCTCTTTCTTATCTCTTAAACTTTTTTTATCTTCATCACAGATTTTTGCCCTCAGCTAGTAAACATGCTTTAGGATCTACTGTATTGTGAGAAAAATGTATACTTCATTAATTCTATATCCAGCTTTAGTTAACTTTATTTTCTTCCTTTTTTCATAAACTTAACTTAAAATTTTTATTAATATTTCTTTTTTTTAAGATTTTTTTGATGTTGACCATTTTTAAAGTTTCTACTGATCTTGTTACAATATTGCCTCCACTTTTTTTAACCTTTCGGTTTTCTAGCCACAAGGCATGTGGGATCCCAGCTCCCTGACCAGAGGTTGAACCTGCACCCCGCCCCCCCCCACCCCGCCCCCTGCCACACTGGAAGACAAAGTCCCAACCAATGAACCACCAGGGAAGTCCCTATTAATATTTCTTTTTTGGTTCAAGATTCAAAAGTTATAAAAGGTCATACCAGGAAAAATTTCCCTCCCATTCCCATCCCAGTGGGAACCAGGGTTTTCAGCTTCTGTATACACACCCTTTGCAGCCCAGCCCTAATGCCCTAAGGCAGTGGTCCCCAAACTTTTTGTCACCATGGACCGGTTTCATGCAAGACAATTTTTCTACAGACCAGGGGTGGGGATGGTTTCGGGATGATTCAAGTGCATTACATTTATTGTGCACTTTATTTCTATTATTATTACATTGTAATATATAATGAAATAATTATACAACTCACCATTATGCTGACAGGAGTTGGAGCTCAGGCGGTAATGCGAGCAATGGGGAGCAGCTGTAAATACAGATGAAGCTTCGCTCGCTCACCTGCCGCTCATTTCCTGCTGTGCAGCCTGGTTCCTAACAGGCCAAGGACTGATACCGGTCCATGGACCAGGGATTGGGGACCCCTGCCCTAAGGCATCCATTGTATGTAATGAATAAACTTATCACCCATGCATCTAGAATGGCATTAGTTATGTACAGTTCTTGGGAAAATTAAGAAAATATTCACACAAATAATGTTCTATAGGGCTTTAATCTCTGAAACCCAGTTGAGAAAAGCAATAAACTATGTATATAACAACAACTGTGTATATATATATATATATTATATATATATATAATATATATATAATTTTTCTTCTTTTTTAGAGAAATGATGTAATCTTATATGCTGTCTTACATCTTTATTCACTTAACCATATATATTGGAGATCTATGTATGTATCTACATCTATTCTATCTATTAGATAGATATATATGTTTGTATACATCCACAAACCTAAAGATCTCCCTCATTAAAAAAAAATTCACCTGTATATTTTTTAAAAAGCTTTATTGAGCTATAATTCATGTACCATACAATTCACCTATTTAAATGGGTTTTAGTATATTCACAGAGTTTAGCAGTCATTCCTCATTCCTCTCAGCCCTTCCAGCCCCTGGCAGCCACTAATCTATTTTCCATATCTATAAATGTGCCTATTGTAGATATTTCATATAAATGGAATCATACAGTGTATGCTCTTTTGTGACTGTCTTCTTCCTCTTAGCATACAGTTTTCAAGGTTAATGTTATAGCATGTGGCAGTGCTTCATTTGTTTTTCTTTCTTTTAGTATTTTTTTTAGTACTTCATTTCTTTATAATGAGAAATAATATTTGACTATATGGACATACCACATTTTATTTTTCCATTCATCAATTGATAGACATTTGTTTCTATTTTTTGGCTATTATAAATAATGCTGCTATCAATATTTGTGTACAAGTTTTTTTTGTGGACATATGTTTTCATTTCTCTTGGGTATATATCTAGGTGTACATTTGCTGGGTCATATAGTAATTCTATGTTTAACCTTTGGAGAAATTGCCAAGACTGTTTTCCACAGAGACTGCACCATTTTACATTCCCACCAGCAATGTATGAGGCTTCCAATTAATCTACATCTTCACCAATACTTGTTATTATCTGTCTTTTTGATCATCCTAATGGGTGTGAAGTGGTATCTTGTGGTTTGTTTTTTTTTTCAGGGATTGAACCCACGGCCCCTGCAGTGGAAGTGTGGAGTCTTAACCACCGGACCGCCAGGGAAGTCCCCTTATTGTGTGTGTGTGTGTTTTTAATAAATTTATTTTATTTATTTATTTTTATTTTTGGCTGCGTTGGGTCTTCATTGAAGTGCGCGGGCTTCTCACTGCAGTGGCTTCTCTTGTTGCGGAGCACGGCGCGCGGGCTTCAGTAGTTGTGGCGCACGGGCTTCAGTAGTTGTGGTGCACGGGCTTTGTTGCTCTGCGGCATGTGGGATCTGCCCAGGCCAGGGCTCAAACCCGTGTCCCCTGCAATGGCAGGCGGATTCTTTTTTTTTTTTAATTTATTTATTTAGTTTTGGCTGCATTGGGTCTTTGTTGCTGTGGGCGGGCTTTCTCTAGTTGCGGCGAGTGGGGGCTGCTCTTTGCTGAGGTGCACAGGCTTCTCATTGCGGTGGTTTCTCTTGTTGCAGAGCACAGGCTCTAGGCACGTGGGCTTCAGTAGTTGTGGCACGTGGGCTCAGTAGTTGTGGCTCGCCGGCTCCAGAGTGCAGGCTCAGTAGTTGTGGCACCTGGGCTTAGTTGCTCCGCGGCATGTGGGATCTTCCCAGACCAGGGCTCGAACCCGTGTCCCCTGCATTGGCAGGCGGATTCCTAACCACACTGCACCACCAGGGAAGCCCCTTATTGTGGTTTTGATTTGCATTTTCCTGATGGCTAGTGATGTTGAGCATCTTGTCATGTTCTTTTTGGTCATTTGCATATCTTCATTG
Source organism: Mesoplodon mirus (assembly GCF_964341445.2). NCBI lineage: Eukaryota > Metazoa > Chordata > Mammalia > Artiodactyla > Ziphiidae > Mesoplodon > Mesoplodon mirus. The sequence goes on along the minus strand of NC_138981.1, from coordinate 59,765,441 downwards.
GAGAAATGTCTATTCAGATCCTTTGCCCATTTTAAAACTGAGTTATTTATCTTATTTTTTTATTGTTGTAAAATATACATAACATAAAATTTACCATTTTAACCATTTTAAAGTGTACAGTTCTGTGGCATAAAGTATGTTCACAGTGTTGTACAACCACCACCACCACCCATTGCCAGAACTTTCTCATCTTCCCCAGCTAAAACTCTGTACCTATTAAATAATAACTCTCCATTCCCACCTCTCCCCATCCCCTAGAAACTACCATTATACTCTATGTCTCTATTCATTTGACTACTCTAGGAACCTCATATAAATGGAATCATATAATATATGTCCTTTTGTGACTGGCTTATTTCCTCTAGCATGATGTCTTTAAGGTTTATCTATGTTGTAGCACATGTCAATATTTCCTTCCTTTTTAAGGTGGAATAATATTCCATTGTATGTATATACCACATTTTGTTTATCCATTCATCTGTCAATGGACACTTGAGTTATTCCACCTTTTTGGCTATTGTAAATAATACTGCTATGAACACAGGTGTACAAATACCTGCTCAAGTCCCTGCTTTCAGTTCTTTTGGGTATATACTCAGAAGTGGAATTGCTGGATCATATAGTAATTCTATGTTTAACTTTTTTAGGAATCACCATACTGTTTTCCACAGCAACTGTACCACTTTACATTCCCACCAGCAAGGCACAACAACATTTGTTATTTTCTGTTTTTTTTTTATTTTAAAATAGTCGTCTTAGTGGATGCGAAGTGGTTATCTTTTTATTATTGAATTGTAAGACTTCGTTATATATTCTAGACACAAATCTTTTATCAGATAAATGATTTGCAAATATTTCCCCCTATTTTATGGGTTGTCATTTCACTTTCTTGAAGGTGTCATTTGAAGAACAAAAGTTTTTAACTTTGATGAAATCCAATTTATCTATTAATTCTGTTGCTTGTGCTTTTGGTGTCATATCTAAAATCCATTGCTGACTCCAAGGTCATGAAGATTTACACCTATGTTTTCTTATGAGAGTTTTATAGTTTTGGCTTTTATATTTAGGTCTTTGATCCATTTCGAGGTAATTTTTGTATATGGTGTGAGATAGGCGTCCAAAGTCATTCTTTTGCAAGTGACTATCTAGTTGTCCCAACATAATTTGTTGAAAAGATTATTCTGTCTCCCATTGAATTATCTTGGCACCCTTGTCAAAAATCAGTTAACCATAAATGTGAAGGTTTATTTCTGGACTCTCAATTCTATTCCATTGAGTTATATATCTGTCCTTATGCCAGTATCACACTCTCTTGATTACTGTAGATTTGTAGTAAGTTTTGAAATTGGAAAGTGTGAGTCGTCTAACTTTGTGCTTCTTTTTAAAGATGATTTTTACTATTCTGGGTCTCTTGAGTTTCCATATGAGTTTTAAAATCAGCTTGTCAGGTTTTTTTTGTTTTGTTTGTTTGTTTGTTTTGCGGTACGCGGGCCTCTCACTGTTGTGGTCTCTCCCGTTGTGGAGCACAGGCTCCGGACGCGCAGGCCCAGCGGCCATGGCTCACAGGACCAGCCGCTCCGCGGCACGTGGGATCTTCCCGGATCAGGGCACGAACCCGTGTCCCCTGCATCGGCAGGCAGACTCTCAACCACTGTGCCACCAGGGAAGCCCCAGCTTGTCAGTTTTTGCAAAGAAGCCCATTGGAATTTTGATGAGTATTGCCTTATATCCATAGATAAATTTGGAGAGTATTGCCATCTTAATGTCAAGCCTTCTGGTCCATTAGCATGGGATGGCTTTCCATTTTTTAACATCTTCTTTGATTTCTGTCAACAATATTTTGTAGTTTTCAGAATGTAAGTTTTGTACTTCTTTTGATAAATGTATTATAAGTATTTTATTCTTTTTGATGCTGTTATAAATAAATGGAGTTTTTTTTTAATTTCATTTTTGGTTTGTTTATTGCTCCTGTATAGAAATACAATTAACTTTTATATATTGATTTTGTACCCTGAAATCCAGCTGAACTCACTTATTAGTTCTGTTGGTTTTTAGTGGATTTCTTGGGATTTTCTATATGCAACATCATGTCATCTGCAAATAGCGACTGTTTACTTCTTCCTTCCCAATCTGGATGCATCTTGTTTCTTTTCCTTGCCTAATTGCTCTAGCTCAAACTTCCAATGTTGAATATAAGTAGTGAGAGTAGACATCTTTGTCTTGTTCCTGATTATAGGGGGAAAGCATTCGGTTTTTCACCATTAAGTATGATGTTACCTGTGGATTTTTGTGTGTGTGTGTGCTTCAACCGCCTTTATTTTTTTAAATTAATTTTTATTAGAGTATGGTTGCTTTACAATGTTGTGTTAGCCTCCACTGCACAACAAAATGGATTTTTTATAGTTCTTGAGAACTGCCTCTCCTCCTGTGCTAAGTCTCTGAGTCTCTACTCTGGAGATCAGGTCAGGGACAGTGGCCTCTTGGAATGACACCCCTGTTTTATGAGCTGGGCACTGAAAAGGTCTGGTAGCCTCTGGTCTTCTTGGCTTGCCAGTGTGTGTGGAACCTCTGCCCTACAGGCTAGCTGGGCAAGGGCCTTAAGGACTGCAGTAGTTTTGTCCTGCTGCACCTCCCCTCTCTGCTCTGAGATTTAAAAAAAAAAGAGGTGTAGGATTTTTCCTAGTACTGTTATGGTTAGTTATGGTTTCATTTTATATTTAAGTTTTTTTATCCATATGGAATTTATTTTATTGTATTTTGGTACAAGATATATCTATGAATCCAACTTATTTGTTTCTAGATAGCTACCTATTTGTTCTACAGAATAGGGACGATTTTTCTTCATGTCTGCATCTCCAGTGCCTAACATAGCTCCTTGCCCATTGTGGGTTGTCTGTAAATGTGGTTTGAATGAACAAGATGGATACTGTGCTTATCTTATAATATTTAGTACCTGCCTTACTGGGCTGGACATACACTAAAATGACCCCCAGTTTGTCACACCCTGTATAATCCCCTCCCCTGAGTGCAGGTAGAACCTGTGACTTGCTTTTAATCCATAGAATATGGCAAAGGTGATGGTTTGTCACTCTCATGATTACATTAGGTTATATAAGACTCTATCTCAGCAAACTAGAATGAGAGAAACTCACCTGCTAGCTTTGAAGAAGCAAACTGCTACGAAATAAACTGCCTATGGAAAGGGCCATGTAGCAGGGAACTGCTGGTGGCCTCTAGGAGCTGAGAGTCTCAGTCCCACAACCATAAGAAACTGAATTCTGCCAACTATGTGAGTTTGGAAGAGCATCCCAAGTTCCAGATGAGGCGCCAGTCCTGGCCTATACCTTGATTTCAGACTACTGGGATCCTAAGCAAAGACCTAGCCAATCTGTGCTGGGACTCCTGACCCACAGAAACTATGCAGTAATAAATGGGATTGTTTTAAGTTGCTAAATTTGTGGTCATTTGCTACACAGCAATAGAAAACTGATTTACTTAAATTGTTGACCCATTTAGAGCTTCCAGGTTTTTTTTTCTTCATATCATTTTAAGTCAGTTTACTCCATCTTATTCCTTCAAAGTCAAGTTTTAAAATTGAATATATGACATTTAAGTATTTATTACCGTTAAATCCCATCTTCTTGGTTTGGAATCAGTGTTCTAGCATGTAGATTATTTGATAGGTTTTATCTCCTCTTCTGTGAGTTCCTCCTGGATGGCTTTTCTCTGTCCTTTCCCCCAATACACTGTGGATTGTTCTTTCTTTTGAGATACAGTAAGTCCCTTGCATACGAACCTTCAAGTTGTGAACTTTCAAAGATGTGAACGTGCATGCCATCAATGTCAGGCGTGAGTGAAATTGCAGCTTGCCCTCTGTCTCCTGTTGCTGACGATCCTTCAGCTCTACCATCTCCCACCTCCTCTCCCTCCTCCAGTCAGTAACTCTTCTTGCCTGTTCACTCGATGCCAGCCCCTGTATGCCAGCTGTTGTACCAAACTGCTGTACTTTTCAAGGTACTGTACTGTAAGATTAAAAATGTTTTCTTTATTTTTGTGTTTGTTTGTTTTTTATGTATTATTTGTGTGAAAAGTATTATAAACCTATTACAGTGTAGTACTATGTTGCCGGTTGTGTTAGTTGGGTACCTAGGCTAACTTTGTTGGACTTACGAACAAATTGGACTTACGAATGCGCTCTCGGAACGGAACTCGTTTGTATGTAGGGGACTTACTGTGTAATAGCATTATTACAGTGTGTTGTAATTATCTGCTTACACACTCATCTTTCCCCACTAGACTATGAACTCCTCAAAGACAGGGACCTTGACTTTTCATGTCTTAGTGCAGTGCCTGACATGTAACAGAAGCTCAATAATTCTTTTTGTTGTATGAATAAAATGAAAGAAGAGGTGATGAATAACAGGAAATGCTTCATAGGACTTAAACCGAAGAGGCTGAAGGAAGATATGATTTGAGGTATTCATGAAAATTTCAAGCCCCCTCTAAGGTGAATTCTGCCCCTATTTTGTCACTTAAGGATAGAGTTATGATCATAGGCCTCCCTATGTCCATTGCAGCTTATGGTGGCCTCTTTCCTGACCTAGCTGTGCTTGACAGGTACATTTAGTTCAAGACTATAATTCTTCACCCAGTTACAACACGCACACGTGTTGTTTTTCCCACACCACCAAGCAATTCTCAGACACTAGCTGGGTGTCCTAAATTCAACACAGTTCTGACACTATGTACCCGGAGATAACATCAGATCCCACAGGCTCAGTCCTACAAGACTGCCCCGCCTCCAACTTCAGACATCAATTCCAAGTCCAGGTTGTCACCTGTGCTTCTGAACTGCCAGATATAGAATGGAGGTTCCAAAACCCACTCCTTGGTTTTAATTACTTGCTAGAGTAGTTCACAGAACTCAGAGAAATATTTTACTTACTAGATTACCAGTCTATTATAAAAAGGTATAACTCAGGAACAGCCAGATGGAAGAAATACATAGGGTATGAAGAAAGGGCACAGAGATTCCATGCCCTCTCTGAGAGCACCCAGACCCCAGAAGCCCAGAAGCTCTTCAAACCTCCGTCTGTTGGGGCTTTTTTTTTTTTTTTTTTTTTTTTGCCGCACCACACAGCTTGCGAAATCTTAGTTCCCCGACCAGGGATTGAACCCAGGCCCTCGGCAGTGAAAGCGCCAAGTCCTAACCACTGGACTGCCAGGGAATTCCCTTTTTGGGGGTTTTTTATGGCAGCTTCATTACATAGACATGGTTGATTAAATCATTGGCCACTGGTGATTGATTCACCCTCCAGAACCTTCCCCTCCCCCAAGGTCAGAGGGTGGGACTGAAAGTTGTTTCTCCTGGCAACCAGCCCCCATTCTTAGGCTAGGTCCAAAAGTCACTCATTAACATAACAAAAGACACCTTGATTGCGCTCCTCTTTTAGGGAATTCCAAGGATTTTAGGATCTCTGTTCCGGAAAGGAGGCAAAGACCAAATCACAATATCACAAAGACCCCCCTCATGGCAGAAACTAATGGAGCCTGAGTACCTGAGTCACAGGTAGAATAGGCTAAATACACTTCACAGGGTAGGGAATTATTGCCAGCTCCTCCTCTTTCTGATATCTACACCAGTGCTTATTTCCTACTTTGTGATAGTGAACCCCCAAGAGTTGGGAGTGGAATCAAGAACTGACACCCTCTGAGTGTAGTGTATTACTTACGTGGCAAGGACATTCCCTAAATTTTTATCAAGGAAACCTGAATATCTTCCCTAACCTAAGGAAGAGCTCAGAGTAATTCTCAGATCTAACGGAGGGTATCAGGGCCTAATCCTCACGTCTGGAATGTAACCGATGTAAAGAAAATGAATTCATTTAATTGTATTATCAATATAATCTGTTTGAGGTTGCCAGAAAGTTGGTATTCTATGAGAAGAATAGAAATAATGGAACCAAAAGTAAGAATTTGTGAGTATATCACCAGGCTTGACCTTGAGAGCAGACATAATTTTCTCCAGAGTACAGTACAGGAGTTAATCCAACTATTCTTATTTGATGAAAAATATATCTAAGAATATCCAATTTCCTATTTATTGAAGCATTCTTTGTAATAGTGAAAATTTGAGAACAACATCAATTTACCATAATAGTTATTTTAGAATACTTCAAAAGGATATTACAGTAGATTTTGAAGAATGTTCAATGCTAAGGGTAATAGTTTACTAGAGCTGCCATAACAAAATACCACAGACTGGGCAGCTTAAACAATAGATTTTTATTTTCTCATAGTTCTAGAGGCTAGAAGTCCAAAATCAAGGTGTTGGCAAGTCTGGTTTCTTCTGAGGCCTCTCTCCTTGGCTTGCAGATGACCACATTCTTGCTGTGTTCTCACACGACTTTATTTTTCAGTGTGTACCCATTCCTGGTGTGTCCAAATTTCCTCTTATAAGAATACTAGGGCTTCCCTGGTGGCGCAGTGGTTGAGAGTCCGCCTGCCGATGCAGGGAACACGGGTTCGTGCCCTGGTCCGGGAAGATCCCACATGCTGCGGAGCGGCTGGGCCTGTGAGCCATGGCCGCTGAGCCTGCGCGTCCGGAGCCTGTGCTCCGCAACGGGAGAGGCCACAGCAGTGAGAAAACCCGCATACTGCAAAAAAAAAAAAAAAAAAAAAGAATACTAGTCAGATTGGATTAGAGCCCACCCTGATGGCCTCATTTTAACTTCATCACCTCTTGAAAGGCCCTATCTCCAAATAGAGTAACATTCTGAGGTCCTGGGAGTTAAGGCTTTAACATGTGAATTTTGGAGGAACACAGTTCAGTCCATACAATGGGAGAAAGTTTTACAATATGAATAAAAGTGCAGGATATAATATTTAGGGTGATTCTAATCATATAAACATATGCTGAAAAAGACTGGAAGGAAATACTCAAAAATATTAATAATGGTTTTCTTAGGGTTTAGGAGTTACGAATAATTTAAAAATTTTTCTTCTTTATGCATTTCTGTATTTTCTAAATTTTCCACAATGAGCACGTATTCTATAATGGAAAAATGCAATAAAAGTTACATTAAAAATTCATTCCTTTTTCCCTTAATTCTATGACTAAATCAATTTACCTTCAAGAACAGAAGACAAGGGGCGATAAATGTGGCAGAATAATTTATATCAATTGTTAAATTATAAGTGGCATTCTGTTATAAGTCAAGCTCTAGTGAGGTTGACCCTATTGACTGGTTCTCTTTTGAGTAAAATAATTAAAAATGACTTGTTCTGGGCTTCCCTGGTGGCGCAGTGGTTGAGAATCCGCCTGCCGATGCAGGGGACACGGGTTCATGCCCTCGTCCGGGAAGATCCCACATGCCGCGGAGCGGCTGGGCCCGTGAGCCATGGCCGCTGAGCCTTCTCGTCTGGAGCCTGTGCTCCGCAATGAGAGAGGCCACAACAGTGAGAGGCCCGCGTACTGCAAAAAAAAAAAAAAAAAAGACTTGTTTTTATGCGTGAAGGGGATCAAAAGGTAAAACTTCCAGTTATAAAAGTCTATGACTTAGTCCATGACTAAGTCATGGGAATGTAATGTACAGCATGGTGACTATAGTTAATAATACTGTACTGCATATTTGAAAGTAGGAGAGTGGATCTTGATGGTTCTCATCACAAGAAAAAAAATTTTGTTACTGTGTGTGGTGACGGATGTTAACTTGGATTTATTGTAGTGATCATTTTGCAATACATACAAATGTTGTATCATTACATTGTACACCTGAAACTAATATAATGTTATGTCAATTGTACCTCAATTAAAGAATTTTTTTAAACTTGTTTTTTTAATCTGAAAACCAGGGGATTCATTTCTGGACTGCAATAACACCTCTATCCACTACCCTACAACGAAACCCCTGTAGAACCTTTCATCTGGCCCTTTCTTTGACATCTAACTATGAATTCCCATCCCGAGAAGATGTTTAAATCAAAGTATCCATATCATGTACTTTAGACTACTATTTTTCTCTTTCTATGGGACCACACTTAAGAGATGTCAAAGCAGGAATCTTGTATTGCTGTGGTCTCCCAGGTTCACCCAACTATGATATTATGTCTCAACATATGAGCACACAGATTCCAAGCAACTGTTTCCAGATACCTTTATAATCACCTCCATTTTTACCCTTTAGTATATCTGTGCCTTCTTATTGCTTTCTTTTTGGGCTCTCTCTTCCCACGCTGCTCTCAGCTCTGAAACTGCATACTTTTGCCCATTCATCAGGAGCTGGTTCATCCAACTCTAGCATCCATCTTTGGGTGCATTTTCTCTTATCTAGTTCAAAGGTCATTGAGTCATATGGGCTCCCCTCCATGAAGCAAACTTGCAGAACCTGTAATTAAGGAGACATAATCTAGATGCGGGGCAACATGGTTTTCATTAGAGTTAGCATTCCTAATATTAAGAGTTTATTAAAAGGCTAATAAGTAAGCATACAGATGAGCAACTAGTGGATGGAATGTAATTAAACTTCGAAAACTGTTTTTGAGAAGCTTTTATTTCAAAGGTAATTCAAAAGGAACTATCCTTTTTCTTTCCTCATAAAGACCAGCAACTTAGCAAGATACCAGGTGCTGGGGTTAGAAGAAGAATAAAATGATCTTTATACCTGAGAAGGCCTGCCTAGTGGGGGATATGAAAAATATGAACACGATTATTCTTTTTCTTAGCCATGTGGCATGTGGCAGCTTAGTTTCCCAACCAGGGATCGAACACTTGAACCTCCTGCATGGGAAGCATGGAGTCTTAACCACTGGACTGCCAGGGAAGTCCCTGAATATGATTATTCTTTTATAGAAGAAGTACTATGTTAGATATATAAACAGAAGAACAAGCTCTCTCAGACCTAGGTTTTGGCGACATGGCTAAATGCACCAAGAAGGTTGGAATCGTGGGTAAATACGGGACCCATTATGGTGCTTCCCTCAGGAAAATGGTGAAGAAAATTGAAATCGGCCAGCACGCAAAGTACACTTGCTCCTTTGGTGGCAAAACCAAGATGAAGAGATGAGCTATGGGCATTTGGCACTGTGGTTCCTGCATGAAAACGGTAGCTGGTGGTGCTTGGACCACACCACCACTTCTGCTGTCACAATAAAGTCTGCCATCAGAAGTCTGAAGGAATTGAAGGACCAGTAGAAGCACCACCTTTTGAAATGTTGCTAGCCTATAATAAATGGGTTAATTTATGTAACAAAATTACTTTGGTTTGTTGTTAAATGTTCTTATTTGCATTGCATTAATTTTACTTTCTAAAAGAAGACTTGGATATTAAAATCCTTCTAATTTTTGTTGGAAAAAACAAAAACAAACAAACAAAACCAGAAGAACAAGAGATTAACACTACCTGAGTAGAGGATGTTAAGGTTTTAAAGGAGTCAATACATAATGCTTCCTTTTCCCCCTTCATAATTTCTAACCAACTGAGAAATAAGGCATAGGAGACCAGTAAATGGAGATTAAAATCTCAGCATTCTTACTGATGAAACTGTTGAGTGGACATGACTTTAGAGCTGCAGTCAAGTGGGCCTTTTAATTTTCTTTAATTCTCTGCACTGAATTAGAGAGACTTAACTCACCTGGTCGGGCAACCTAGGCCACCCTCACAGAGAGCAAATCAGAATGCACCCTCTCTATAGGCAGGATGGCTTCAAAAGTGGGAACTCAGGAAGAGCGGAGCCATACATACCCAGTACCTTCTCTCAAAATCATTAGTCAGGTTAGTCAGTTTTCTTCCTAGAGAGGAGTAGTGAGGAGGTAGAAAGAGAAAAGAGGTTCATTCTCTAACAGACATCTGCCTGCTCTGACCTGTGGAGACCCGCCCCTTTCTGGTACATACAGTCCCCTTGGGACTGTGCAGAAGACTTCCACTCCACCCCTGAGTGCAGAGGTGGGCACAGGACTGAGACTTGACCACTCATGGTAGCCCATAAGCCTGGGCTGGGTACAGGTCTCAAGTAGGGCCAGCCAGAGACCTCATAGGAGATTGATATGTGGACAAAGATATTGGGTCTTCAGAGTTTTTCTTAGATTACAAGTTGTAAGGATATCTCTGTCTCAATCTCTACCTCCCCACCACAAGCTGCCACACGGAGGGGACCCGTGGCAGGAGATGAGCAGAAAGAAACAGGGCCTAGAAAGAGGGAGCCTGGTGGCATTGTTTGCATCTCACTGTTCCTAAAGTGAGATCTTGCCTTGCCCTTCCCATTTATATGAGCCAATATATTCCCTTTTTTGCCTATACTAGTTTGAGTTGGATTTCTGTATTAAAAAAAAAAAGGCCTGTGTAATACAGGCCTATCTTGAAACATGAGTAGGCATTTCTAAGCTAAGAAGAGGAGGGGCATTTTAGATAAGAGACACAGCCTAGGCAAAAGCTCAGAGGTTTGAAATGTTCAGTGTGGCTAATATAATGCCAAACAAGAGAATTGAAAATGAAAGGAAACATCTTATGTGGAACAATGTGGTAAACATCTCTTCCTAATAAAATAACTTTAAAAAATAGAAATAGGACTTCCCTGGTGGTGCAGTGGTTAAGAATCTGCCTGCCAGTGCAGGGGACACAGGTTCGTGCCCTGGTCCCGGAAGATCCCACATGCCGTGGAGCAACTAAGCCTGCAGGCCACAACTACTGAGCCTGCGCTCTAGAGCCTGTGAGCCACAACTACTGAGCCCATGTGCCTAGAGCCTGTGCTGTGCAACAAGAGAAGCCACCGCAGTGAGAAGCCTGTGCACCGCAAGGAAGAGTAGCCCCCGCTCGCCGCAACTAGAGAAAGCCCCCGTGCAGCAACGAAGACCCAACACCACCAAAAATAAATAAATAAATAAATAAATTTATTTATTAAAAAAATAGAAATAGAAGGACATTTTCTTAATGCGGTAAAGGAAATCCCAAACCAACAGTCATCATACTTACTCCCTTGTAAATTGAAAATAAAACAAGGATGCCTGTTATTGCCATTATTCTTTAATATTGTCTTGGGTGTTCTGGCTAGTGCAATAAGATTTGAAACAGAAATAAGAGGAATCAATATTTGAAAAGAAGAGACAAAAATATGACTTGCAGATAATGTGGTTGTATGCCTGAGTATTCCCCAGGTAAGAGGGATATCCAAAAATCAGTAGCAATCTTGTACACCATAAATAACCAGTTAGAAAATACAGCACAAGAGATCCTATGACATGTAAGAAATATATATATATATATATATATATAATGTTTTAAAATAAACTCAATGAGAGATACATATGACCTAAGAAAAACTACAAAACTTAATTGAAAAATATAAAATGAGTTTAATAAAGAGACATCTTTTGTTTCTGGATAGAAAAACTAAATATATCAGAATATTCTCTTAAAATGGATTTATGGATTTATTATCATTCCATTCGGAACCTCAACAAAGTTTTTCTTGAAACTCAATACAGTCAGTTCTGCTATAGTCAACATACGCATTTCTGAAAATCACCGAGCTATGCAAAATTGTGCAATAAAAGCCACATGGCTTATGGGTAAGATGGGGTTAGAGGCACAATACTACAAATCTTTGTCAGTGACACAAAAAAGATAGGAGATGATTAATCAAAATGGTATCACAGTTTTACACCAATTAAATGATAAGGAATGTGTGAATACTACAATAAATATGACACTTTACCTTGAAAGAGACCTAAAGTTTGCTTGTGGAAGTGGGCACTGAATGATTTTAGCTTGTGAATTACTGTAAAGTGGTGGAAAGAGAGTTATCCGAAATTTAATGCAAAGTTGTAACACCAGAAGGATAGGTGGGACTGAAGTTCTCGTGGTGAACTGATGTAGCTGGTAGATGTCTGCAGAGTATGTATGTGTCCTGCATGTGTATTCCTGCACAGCTTGGTTTATCTGCGTGCAGTTTTCTGCATTCGTTCACTGTTTCCCATAGACCAAACTGCACATAAGCAAAGGCGGAATTTGCATTCTGCTAAAATTGTTGCCTCGATATATCAATCGCTTTGGAACAAAATCTCATTTTCAAAACAAGCAAGATAGCAGAAATGACTGTGAAATGACTGTTTCACTTTGAAAAATAAACTGCTTGAAGTACTACGTAAAAGGAGTAAGTCTTGCGTTAACAAATGTTAAAATATGGTAAAGTGCCCATTATTTAAAATGTGCTGGGAAAAGAAACTAGAAACCACATAAATGTGCATAAATAGGGGACTGGTTAAATAAATTATGGGCCACCCCTACTGTGGAACACGAGACAGCCATTTTAAAAAGTGAGGGGGTCCCATGAAAACTGATCTGGAAAGCAGTTCAAAATATATTTTCAAGAAAAAAAAACCCAGAAGAACATGTATAGTATAATCATATTTGTATTTTAAAAGCCTATCTGGGGACTTCCCTGGTGGCGCAGTGGTTAAGAATCCGCCTACCCCGCCTGCCGATGCAGGGGACGCGGGTTCGTGCCCTGGTCCGGGAGGATCCCATGTGCCGTGGAGCAGCTGGGCCTGTGAGCCATGGCCGCTGAGCCTGCGCGTCCGGAGCCTGTGCTCCGCAATGGAAGAGGCCACAACAGTGAGAGGCCCGCATACCACAAAAAAAAAAAAAAAAAAAAGAATCTGCCTACCAATGCAGGGGACACGGGTTCGAGCCCTGGTTGGGGAAGACTCCACATGCCGCGGAGCAACTAAGCCCGTGTGCTACAACTACTGAGACTGTGCTCTAGAGCCTGTCTGCCACAATGACTGAGCCCGCGTGCTGCAACGACTGACGACTGAAGCCCACTTGCCTAGAGCCCATGCCCCGCAACAAGAGAAGCCACCAAAATGAGAAGCCCGTGCGCCCCAACGAAGAGTAGGCCCCGCTCACCGCAACTAGAGGAAGCTTGTGCACAGCAATGAAGACCCAACACAGCCAAAAATAAATAAATAAATAAATTAATTAATTAACTAAAAAAAAGCTATCTGTATTTAAATTTAAATTATGTGTATATTTTCTTGTATAGGCACGGAATCTAGAAGAAAGCAAAACAAACTGTTAACAGTGGAGATCTCACAGTGGGTGGAAGTGGATTTTTATTTTCTCTCTTACATGTTTTGCTTTTGTAATTTTTAAATTAAAAACTAAATTTAATGTGCTGGCATAAAAGCAGACATAGATCAGTGAAAAATAGAGAATCCAGAGCTATATGCTAGTATATTTGAGAATTTACTACATGATAAAGTAGACATAATCAGACAGTCGAGAAAAAATGACTAATGAATTGTATTAGGCCGACTGATTTGTATTTTGACAAAACTTCAAATTATTTATATACATAATATATATAATATCACATTTCAAACACCAAAGTAAATTCCAGATGGATTACAGGGTTAAGTAGAAAAAGTGAGATATCATCTATAAGAGGGTGATCATTTAAAAGTTTTTTTTTTTTTTGCGGTACGTGGGCCTCTCACTGTTGTGGCCTCTCCCGTTGCGGAGCACAGGCTCCGGACGCGCGTGCTCAGCGGCCCTGGCTCACGGGCCCGGCCGCTCCGCGGCATGTGGGATCTTCCCGGACCGGGGCACGAACCCGTGTTCCCTGCATTGGCAGGCGGACTCTCTACCACTGCGCCACCAGGGAAGCCCCCCCATTTAAAACTTTTAATTAAAAAAAATTTTTAAAAATTCAAGCCTATGGATAATTTTAGTAGTGTAATGAATACCCATATACTGTTTACCTAAATTCACCAATTGTCAGTGTTTGCCACATTTGCTTTCTTTCTCTCCCTCTACACACACTCTCATGTGCATGCACGTGCATACACACATATGCACATTATTTTTGCTGACCCATTTGTGACACTTCATCCCTAAATACTCTCAGCACGTGTCTCCTAAGAACAAGGACATTCTCCTACATAACCTCAATACCATTATCATGCACAGGAAACTAGTACTGATACACTATCATCATCTAACACATAGTCCACATTCAAATTTCCCCAGTAGCCCCAATAATGTCCTTTATAGTTGTTTTTAAAAAATATCAAAGTTCCAATTGAGAAATATGCACTTTATAATGTCATGTCTCCTTTTTAAAAAAGTTTTATTTATTATTTACTTATTTAATTTATTTTTTGGCTGCGTTGGGTCTTCGTTGCTGTGCGTGGGTTTTCTCTAGTTGCGGCGAGCGGGGGCTGCTCTTCATTGGGGTGCGTGGGCTTCTCATTGCAGTGGCTTCTCTTGTTGCAGAGCACAGACTCCAGGCTCTCAGGCTTCAGTAGCTGTGGCATGCAGGCTCAGTAGTTTTGGCACACGGACTCAGTAGTTGTGGTGCATGGGCTTACTCTGCGGCATGTGGGATCTTCCCGGACCAGGGCTCGAACTCGTGTCCTCTGCATTGGCAGGTGGATTCTTAACCACTGCGCCATGAGGGAAGTCCCAATGTCTCTTTAATCTAAAATAATCCCCCTGAATAAAGACACAGACCTACTAGAGAATGGACTTGAGGATACGGGGAGGGGGAAGGGTAAGCTGGGACAAAGTGAGAGAGTGGCATGGACATATATACACTACCGAATGTAAAATAGATAGCTAGTGGGAAGCAGCTGCATAGCACAGGTAGATCAGCTCGTGCTTTGTGACCACCTAGAGGGGTGGGATAGGGAGGGTGGCAGGGAGGGAGACGCAAGAGGGAAGAGATATGGGGACATATGTATATGTATAACTGATTCACTTTGTTATAAAGCAGAAACTAACACACCATTGTAAAGCAATTATACGCTAATAAAGATGTTTAAAAAAATAATCCCCCTGCTTTTTTTGTCTTTTGTCTTTCAAGACAGTTGCAGAGTTCTGGCTAGTTGTCTTTTGTCTTGTCAAATGTCTCACAATCTGGATTGTCTGATTATTTCCTCATGACTAGATTCAGGTTAAAATTTTTTGGCAAAAATATGTCATGGATGATATGTATTGCTCATTACATCACATCTGGAGTGACAGAATGTCAATTTGTCCCATTATTTGTGAAGCTAACTTTGATCATTTGGTTCCATTATTTGTGAAGCTAACTTTGATCATTTGGTTAAGGTAGTTCCCCCTAGATCTCTTCACTATACAGGTTCTGTTGTAGGCAGAATTTTGGCTCCCATGACCTTCTCTCCCTGTGAATGTGTTATATTACATGGCAAAAAGGACTTTGCAAATATAATTAAGGTTACCAATCCAAAGCAGGGAGATTGTCTTGGATTACCTCAGTGGGCCCTGTGTAATCACAGAAGCCCTTAAAAGTAGAAGAGGGGAGGTCAGAGAGATTCAAAGCAGAAGGATTTGATGCTTTAGAGCTTGGAAATGGAGAAGATCATATGTTAAGGAAACGGGACTTCAGTCCTACAATTTCATGGAACTAAATTCTACGAACAATGTGAATGAGCTTGGAAATGAATTTTAGATGCTCTTCCCCAGAGCATCTAAAAAGGAATGCAGATACTTTGATTTTATCCCTGTGAGACCCTGAGCAAAGAATCCAGCCATGCAGTGCTGGACTTCTGACCTATATAAAGTGTGGAATAATAAATTTGTGTTGTTTTAAGCCTATACATCTGTAGTAATTTGTTACGGCAGAAATAGAAAACTAATGTAGGTACTTTTCCTTTTGTAATTAATATGTAAACTGTGGGGTGCTGCTTTGGGATCATGTGAATATCTTGTTTTCCATCACTCAAGGATCATCTATTGATTATGCTTATCTGAATCAGTTATTACTTGGGTGAGTACAAAACGGTGAGTTTTGAATTCTAGCATTTCTTGTAGGTTTATTAGCTGGTGTTCTTCTATAAAGAAGAGCTTCCCCCTGCCATTTAAAAGCATCACTATGACCTTATGAATTCTCTTAAAATTCAGTGTATTATCCAATACTATTAATGTTCTTTTGAAATTAAGTTTGGCAACTTCGAACATAAAATTTCAAAATTAAATATACTCACATTCTATGCTCAGCAAGTCCACTGATAGGTTTATACTCAATAGGAATGTACACATGTGTTCAGCAAATGATATTTACTAGAATGTTCATAGCAGTACTGCTTGTAGTAGCTAAAACCTGGAAAATAACCAAAAGTTGATCAACAAGGTAGAAGGAATAAATTGTGATATATTTGATATATCCCACAAAGGAATACCATACAACTAAGAATGAATGATCTACAATGACACACAACAATATGGATGAAACTCAAAAAGTTAATGTTGAATGAATTTCCTCAGTCTGGTAAAGGGTATATACAAAAACCCCACAGGGACTTCCCTGGTGGCACAGTGGTTAAGAATCCGCCTGCCAGTGCAGGGGACATGGGTTCAAGCCCTGGTCCGGGAAGATCCCACGTGCCACAGAGCAACAAAGCCTGTGCACCACAACTACTGAGCCTGCGCTCTAGAGCTCGTGAGCCACAATGACTGAGCCTGCATGCCACAACTACTGAAGCCCGTGTGCCTAGAGCCCGTGCTCTGCAACAAGAGAAGCCACGACAATGAGAAGCCCACGTGCTGCAACAAAGAGTAGCCCCCACTTGCCGCAACTAGAGAGAAAGCCTGCACGCAGCAAGGAAGACCCAACGCAGCCAAAAAAAAAAAAAAAACCCACAGCTAGCCATCATACTTAATGGTGAAAACCTGAGTGCTTTCCCCCTCTAATCAGAAACAAGGCAAGGATGTCTACTCTCACCACTTCTATTCAACACTGTACTGGAAGTTTGAGCTAGAGCAATTAGGTAAGGAAAAGAAATAAAGGGCATTCAGATTGGAAATGAAAAAGTGAAACCATCTCTGTTTGCAGATGATATGATCTTGTATATAGAAAGTCCTAAGGAATCCATTAAAACACTATTAGAACTTATAAGTGAGCTCAGCCAGGTTGCAAGGTACAGGATCTAAATACAGATATCAATTATATTTCTATAGGACCAGTGAAAAATATAAGGAAACATTTTATTTACAATAACATTAAAAAGAATAATATACTTGGGAATATATTTATCAAAAGAAGTACAAAACTTACTCTCTGAAAACTACAAAATATTGTTGACAGAAATTAAAAAGACCTTAAAAAATGGAAAGACATCCCATGTTCACAGTTCAGAAGAGTTGATATTGTTAAGATGGCAATACTATCCAAATTAATCTATGGATATAAGGCAATATCCATCAAAATTCCAGCTGTCTTCTTTGCAGAAATTGGCAAGCAGATCCTACATTTCACATGGAAATTCAAGGGACCCCAGAATAGTCGAAAGAATATTGAAAGAGAAGAACAAAATTAAAGGACTTGCATTTCCAATATCAAAACTTACTACAGGGGCTTCCCTGGTGGCGAAGTGGTTGAGAGTCTGCCTGCCGATGCAAGGGACACGGGTTCGTGCCCCGGTCCGGAAAGATCCCACATACCGCGGAGCAGCTGGGCCCGTGAGCCATGGCCGCTGAGGCTGTGCGTCCGGAGCCTGTGCTCTGCAACGGGAGAGGCCACAGCAGTGAGAGTCCCGCATACCGCAAAAAAAAAAAAATTACTATAAAGCTACAGTAATCAAGAGTGTGGGACTGGCATAAGGACAGACATATAACTCAGTGGAATAGAATTGAGAGGCCAGAATTAAACGCTCACATTTTTGGTCAGTTGATTTTTGACAAGGGTGCCAAGACAATTCAATGGGGGAAAGAATAGTCTTTTCAATAAATGGTATTGGGACACTTGATATCCATTTGCAAAAGAATGGATTTGGACCCCTACCTCACACCTTGTACAGAAATTAACTCAAAAATGGATCAAAGACCTAAATATAAGAGGTAAAACCATAAAACTCTTAGAGGGGGGCTTCCCTGGTGGCGCAGTGGTTGAGAGTCCGCCTGCCGATGTGGGGGATGCAGGTTCGTGCCCTGGTTCAGGAGGATCCCATGTGTCGCGCAGCGGCTGGGCCCGTGAGCCATGGCCGCTGGGCCTGCGTGTCCGGAGCCTGTG
This sequence comes from Mesoplodon mirus, assembly GCF_964341445.2. Lineage (NCBI taxonomy): Eukaryota > Metazoa > Chordata > Mammalia > Artiodactyla > Ziphiidae > Mesoplodon > Mesoplodon mirus. The sequence goes on along the minus strand of NC_138981.1, from coordinate 59,747,411 downwards.
CTCCGCAACGGGAGAGGCCACAACAGTGAGAGGCCCGCGTACCGCAAAAAACAAAACAAAACAAAACGAAAAAAACAAAAAAAACACAATAACACACCACTTCACACTTACTAGGATGGCTATGATTAAAAAAAGATGGATTATAACAAGTGTTGGTGAGAATGTCGAATAAATGGAACCCTCATAATACGGCTGGTGGGAATGTAAAATAGTGCAGCCTTTGTGGGAAACAGTGTGGCAGTTCCTTGAAACATTAAAAATAGAGTTACCATATGATTCAACAATTCTACTACTAGGTATGTACTCAAAATAATGTAACACATATGTCCACAGAAAAACTTGTATACTAATGTTCATAGCAGCATTATTCATAATAGCAAAAAAAAAAAAGGGAGAAAACCCAAATGTCCATTGGCTGATTAATGGATAAATAAATTTTTTTTCCATACAATGGAACATTATTTGGCAATAAAAAGGAATGAAGTATGTACTTACACATGGTAGAACATCAATGAACCTTGAAAACATTATGCTAAATGAAAGAAGCTGGTTCACAGAAGACCACATATTGCGTGCTTCCATTTAGGTGAAAATGTCTAGAAAAATAGGCAAAGTTATGGAGACCAGAAGTAGAATTGTGGTTGCCTAGGGCTGGAGTGAGGGGTTTGGGAAGAAATGGGGAATGACTGGAAATGGGAACGGGGTTTCTTGTTGGGATGATGAATATGTATAAAATTGATTGTAGTAATGGGTGTACAGCTCTGTGGCTATACTAAATCTAGTGAATTGTTCACTTCAAAAGGTTGAATTTTAACTTTCTTTTTTTTTTATTTTTATTTTTTTGCGAGACACGGACCTCTCACTGTTGTGGCCTCTCCTGTTGCGGAGCACAGGCTCCAGACGCGCAGGCTCAGCGGCCATGGCTCACGGGCCCAGCCGCTCCGCGGCACGAGGGATCTTCCCAGACCGTGGCACGATCCGTGTCCCCTGCATCGGCAGGCGGACTCTCAACCACTGCGCCACCAGGGAAGCCCCAAAAGGTTGAATTTTATGGTATGTGAATTTTATCTCAATTATCAAAAGAGTACTTACTATATGTTTCCATTTATATAAAGAACAAAAACAGGTAAAAAAAAATCTAGGCTGTTAGAAGTTGGGACAGAGGTTGCCCTTGTCAGAAGGGAAAGTAGTTACTGGAAGGAAGCATGAAGGGGATTTCTGGGGCACTGATAATGGTTTGTTTCTTGATGTGGGTGCTGTTACAGGAGTGTGTTCATTTTGTGAGCATTCATTGAGCTGTACACTTTTGATACCAGTGTGCACATTTCTCTGTGTATACGGTACCTCAATAAAAAGTTAAAAATTTTTAAGCTCTGTAAATGAAAGCAACAAACATAGGAAAATATTTGAATCGAATATTACAGAAGAAAGGTTAATATCTATATAAAGAATTAATTCTCATTTATAAGGAAAGCATCAGGACCCAAATAACTAAGTTGGAAAAAGAAAAGATATGAATAAACAATTTCCAAAAGAAATAGTAATTCTAAACAGAATGCACTTCTACTTTGATTTTATTAGCAAATGACTTGTTTAAATTATAGCTATGCTGGTGAGATTGTGGTAATGTTGCTTTGCTGTAACATGGCTGATAGCACTGTAAACTGATAAAAATCCTTTGGGAATGCACTGTAACAAGTATCAACATTTACAAATATGTTCATTATCTTTGATTCAATAATTCCAATCCTGGGAATGAAGCCTAAGAAAGTAATTCAACTAGAGACATCGTATTAATGAAGGTGTTTCTTAGAACAAAGGAAAACTGGAAACAACCTGAATAAATGTTTAAATGGTTAAATAAATAATGGTACATCAGTGCTATGGAATATTATGTAACCACTAACAATGATAATTTTGAACACTAGAAGTAATTTGAAAAATATTTATTTGATCATGAAAACAGAAGCATGCAAAATTATATGAAAATATTGGGTGGGTTTTTTTCTTTTTTTGCAGTTTTCATTAGTGTTAAATTGTTTTATAATAAAAACAAACAAAAAATTCAATGTTTTGCACCTGGCCATTATACCACAAGAAAGAGTTAATGAAGCTGGAGAAATCCATAATGGTGGAGGACATCATGGAACTTCTGGAAAAATAAAAGCTGAGGAAGGAAATATGGTTGAATTCTACAAATTCATGAAAGGGATAGGTAGGTGAATGAGAAGTGTTGCATAAAATCTTGGAACGCTAGAATTGGAGAGCACCTCCTAATGCTTCTAATTAACTGATCAAGTTTTTATTGAATAATTGAATGCCTATTAAGTCCACTGTTAACCTGCACATGCTAGGCTGGTCTCTACATGGGACCCTGACTTCACTTCATGCCTCAACCCCTTGCAAACTAAGAGGCCTTCTTTATATATTCCGGTCTGTACCAAGGACTTCTTTCCCTGAATATTTACAACAGCAATTTGTCGATTAATCTCATAATTGAATCAATCACCTAATCTAAGTAACCAAATAATTATCATACACACTAAAGTATTATACTGAATATGAATTAAGTTTTTATTGAATACTTCCCATGTGCCAGGCAGGAAGAGTTGACTTCATAATCTCATCTAAGCATCTCAACAACCCTGTGAAACGTGTATATTATATCCAAAAACTGAGGCTCAGAGATGTTAGGTGATTTGCTCAAGGCCACACAGTGTCTGAGCTGGAAATTTAACCTAAGTCTAACTCCAAAGACTGCACTCCTAACCACTAGGTAATACAGTTTCAATTGTATTGTGTGTGTTTTCTATCACTAACTAGATTTTTACGACTACGAGGGCCAGGATTTTATTTTCTGTATCCTTTGTAGTCTCTTCATTGCTATGCTAGCTGCTCTACATAGTCAGTACTCAATGAATACTTAAGGAAAGCCAAAATGGAGCTGTAGCTAGCTGAAACTACCAGTTACTTCAAAAAGGATTTATATTTTAGATAGATTCATTGGTGACGTATTCATAATGGATTATTTAAAGGAAACAAGGATATTTAGGCCCGTCCTTAATCCCCAAGATGTCTTGGTGGAAGAGAACCACACCTTCACAACCCTTGGTGTTCCGTTCTAAGAACTGATTAGGCTGGATGGGGTTTTAGGGTCTGACACCCGGTGTGATCTTTCTTTGATTCTTCTGCTCCTCTTCTGTTTCCCAGAAACTGCTAGCCTAAAAGGGCTTGTCTCCATGCTGGTGCTTCTCCTGGTTTGGCTTTGCTTGCTGCCATGCCTCCTTTTCTTGTGCATTTAAATGAGGTATGGTACCCAAAGAGGCCGGTATTGAAGTCCAATACACCAGGTTTTACCAGTAAGGTGGTCAACAAATAATTATGGTGTATGTCAGGCAAGTTATGCCTCTGAGCCTCAGTTTACTCATCAGTAAAATGGAATTAAATAAGCTCCCTCCTCTAATATTTCAATATTGTCAGAATTTCATAGTTAATATTTAGTTTAACATTTATAGGTAGCTGGAGGTACACTATGGAGAGACTGGGGCCTAGAAATCTATATGGGATTAATTATCTGTGTACAGGTGGTGGTTGAAATCATCTTCTATTCTCCTGCTGACTGCATTAGGAAACACCCACAGTTGAGGGTCAGGGCTGAGGGGTTGGCGTCAGATGGCTGTCCACAATCTGGTAGGGTCCTTGGGAAAGATTTCAGGGGTGAGGTAACCTCATGTAGAAAAGAAAGCTTAGTAAGAATGAGAGTTGAGTTGGAGACTCCCCAGTGCCACCTCTCACCCCCCTCCCCCACTCCTGCCAATCACCGATTCTGACTATCAAGGCACAAAGGTAGAAAATCCCTTGGGGTTTCAGGCCATGTCCGGCTCTGACGCTGAGCGAGGAGAATGGGAAAAGGCTGCCCTCCCCCCGCTTCTCGCTCCCTGCCACGCTGAGAGAGAGAGAAAGAGAGAGAGAGAGAGAGAGAGAGGGAGAGAGAGGGAGGGGGAGAGGGAGAGGGAGAGAGAGAGAGAGAGAGAGAGAGGGCGGGCGAGAGAGAGAGAGAGAGAGAGAGAGCGAGAGAGCGGGCGAGAGAGAGCGAGAGAACGAGCGAGAGAGCGAGAGAGCGAGCGAGAGAGAGCGAGGGGGTGGGGGTGGGGTGGGGGTGGGGGGCGGGCGAGAGAGAGGGCGGGCGAGAGAGAGGTGTGTGTGTGTTGTGTAGCGAAGAGGATTGGGGGTGGGATTCCATGACGTTACCGGCTCCGCCTCCCGGTGTATAAAACAGGCGGTTGGCGCGCAACGACCCTAAGCAGCCGCTTTGAAGCCTGAGCAACTGAACTCGGCAGCCCCAACCCAACTCGGCTGAACTCAGCCTCACCGAACCCTATCCGAGACGCTCCGCGCCCTGGGCTTGCAACAGCTCCCCGGTAAGCGTTGGGGGCCGACAAGTGTGTCGGAGGGGGCGGGCGAGGGTCTGGGCATACCTAGGATTCTCTGGCAACCATGGCATGCAGTTGCATCAACGCGGCCGTGACCTGTTGCTGGCGAGACCCCAGCCCTGGGAGCCAAGGCTCCCATTTCCACCTCAGCCCCAGACCTTTTCTAGATGGGGGCATAAGAAACTGGGAGCCGAGTCGTGGGGCATAGGGCGGAACCCCTCCTCTCGGGTGTGAGCAATTTCTGGCTGCTCAGGGGCCCCCCTCGGGGGGCGTCTCCAAATCTTTAGATGTCGAAGCCACGCCTGACTGTTGATGCTTGCTGGTCAGCCTTGCGGGGCGGGAGGAAGTGGGGGAACATTTGCTTACCCCCCTGGGCGATGCCAGCGCCAGTTACACAGTGTGGGCTTGGAGAGGAGGGATGGAACTGAGTCGGTGCTCACTTTTGATCTGTAGCCGAGGTCGGTCCCCCCTCCCTCCGGGAGATCTAGGAACCTTGCTTATTTGAAGCCCTGGGGGCGAGCGCCGAAAAGGAATGTGGATATTGGGTGTGAGAAGGGGGTTCTCCCCAGAGCTGCTGGCCTTTCCTGGGTTGAGTTCTGTTTAATCCCCAAAGAGCCACAGGCCAGGGAACGGACACAATTGAGCTTCTCTGGCTCCTGGGTTGGGGTCTAGGATAAACGCTATAGTTTCCCCGCCAAAGAAAGAAGAGACTAATATTGATTGAGCACCTACTAGGTGCCAGGCCACTGAACTATAGGGAGCTTTCACATGCCTTTTCTGAAATTAGTCCTTCCACAAACCTGTGAGGTATTGTTATTCCTACTTGCATATGAAGAAACTGAGGTTAGAGGAAAAGTGACTTGCCTTTGTCCCTTCAACATCCTCCTCCCATCCCCCCCAAGCTCCTTTACTTGGTGGAGTGGGTACTGTAATTCACTCTTAGAGCTTAGGGATAATGAGCCCTATTGAAGGTCTTTTGTCTTGTTTTTCACCAGATCCTTCCTAGCATCCTCTCCAATTCCAGCTAGAATGCTGTGGCAGGCGCTTTGCAGATTTGGTCAAAAGCTGGTACGCAGACGTACACTGGAGCCAGGCATGGCTGAGACTCGCCTTGCTAGATGCCTGACCACTCTGGATTTAGTGGCCCTTGGTGTGGGCAGCACATTGGGTGCAGGCGTGTATGTCCTGGCTGGCGAGGTGGCCAAAGATAAAGCAGGACCATCCATTGTGATCTGCTTTTTGGTGGCCGCCCTATCTTCTATGTTGGCTGGGCTGTGCTATGCGGAGTTTGGTGCTCGGGTTCCCCGTTCTGGTTCTGCGTATCTCTACAGCTATGTCACTGTGGGTGAACTCTGGGCCTTCACCACTGGCTGGAACCTCATCCTCTCCTATGTCATCGGTGAGATGGTGGGGCAGGGGGGAACTGCACAGCCAATGAAGGGGCATGGAGTCAGGAAATCTGGGTGGAATGGTGAAGTGAGGTGTTCATCATTCGCAGGACTTAAATATCCATAAATGCGTGTATTTGTTGGGGGGCTGGGAGGGTTGAAGTTGTGGAGAAATTGTTTGTTCTACTTACCTCTGTCTTGGTGTCCTTAATTGACTGGCTTTGGTTCTTAAAAGATAAGAATAGGTGAAAATAGCAGGTATTCTTGTGAGACTGGTCTGGGGGAGGGAGGAGAGGATAGAGGAAACTTGACCCCGTGTTTCTGCCTCTGGTCCACCAGGTACAGCCAGTGTGGCCCGGGCCTGGAGCTCAGCTTTTGACAACCTGATTGGGAACCACATCTCTCAGACCCTGCAGGGGAGCATCTCACTGCACGTTCCCCATGTCCTCGCAGAATATCCAGACTTTTTTGCTATGGGCCTTGTGTTGTTGCTCACCGGTGAGGCAAGCGACAGGGACAGTGACGGGGGTGGGGCTAGTGGGGACTAGGCCTGGGAGCTTGTGGAGGTGAGAGCAGTGAGAAAGAAGAAGCTGGGAAGGAAAGGTCTGCACATAGAGGCAAGGAAACAAAGCTTGGACTGAGGCCTTTCTTTCCCACAGGATTGCTGGCTCTGGGGGCTAGTGAGTCAGCCCTGGTTACCAAAGTGTTCACGGTGGTGAATCTTTTGGTTCTCGGTTTTGTCATCATCTCTGGCTTCATTAAGGGAGATCTGCACAACTGGAAGCTCACAGAAGAGGACTACAAACTGGCCGTGGCTGGACTCAATGACACCTATAGGTTAGGAGATTCAGGAGATGCAGAGCTGGGAGCATGACGGGGAACAGAGGGATCTACGCTGAGGGATTCTGGATTGGCAGTGGGGAGGAATGGGATCCTAGGCCTTGAAGACCCAGCTAAATAGTTGGGCCTGAGAGAAAAGGAACAAGAGTTGGCTGAACACGCTCTTACCTTTTCTATCCCTTCTTTCACTTTAGCTTGGGCCCTCTGGGCTCTGGAGGGTTTGTGCCTTTCGGCTTCGAGGGGATTCTCCGTGGAGCAGCGACCTGTTTCTATGCATTTGTTGGTTTCGACTGTATTGCTACCACTGGTAACACAGTCATTCCGTTCCGTATGGGGCTCGGGCATCTGTGTGTGCTCAGGCGGCGTGCGGGTTGGAGTGGTAGAGGAGCAAGCCTGCTTCTCTGATTCAGAACCTTGTGCCCCTTCCTGCAGGGGAAGAGGCCCAGAATCCCCAGCATTCCATCCCCACAGGCATTGTGATTTCACTCTTCGTCTGCTTTTTGGCCTATTTTGGTGTCTCTTCGGCACTCACGCTCATGATGCCTTACTACCAGCTTCAACCCGAGAGCCCCTTGCCTGAGGCCTTTCTCTATACTGGATGGGCCCCTGCCCGCTATGTTGTAGCCATCGGATCCCTCTGTGCTCTTTCTACCAGGTCAGTGTCAAATGTTTATTCTCCTCTGCTGTCAGAGTCTCAGGTGATAGCATTCCACACCAGAGAATACCCCTTAAAAGGCCCTTAAGAAGTCCCTAAAATGGCTGTGAGCAGAAGGTGGAGACTCGTTAAGCTCACAGTCTTGAGGAGAGAGATGCCCAGTCAACGCCACTCTGGGCGTACTTCTCTCCAGCCTCTTGGGCTCTATGTTCCCCATGCCTCGGGTGATCTACGCGATGGCAGAGGATGGCCTCCTGTTTCGTGTCCTTGCCCGGATCTACACCGGCACACACACCCCCATCGTGGCCACTGTGGTCTCTGGCATTGTCGCAGGTGAAAACTCGTCTTTGCCCTTCCCCTCGTTGTTTCAGCAACTCCGTTCACTTTGCTCTTGCCTTCGCTCATGTTTTCTGCCCATCAATTTCAGCATTCATGGCATTCCTCTTTGAACTCACTGATCTGGTGGACCTCATGTCAATTGGGACCCTGCTTGCTTACTCCCTGGTGGCTATTTGTGTTCTCATCCTCAGGTGAGACTCCTTTCCTCTGCACACTGTGGTGTGGATTTTGATTCTGAGATGAGGAGTCATGGGGATCTGCTCCTCCTTCCTCCTCTTCCTTCATCATCCTGACTTTCCTTGAGGAATATGGATATCCCTCCCTGCCAAAAGGAATGGCTACCCTTAATGGTGATGAGGAAGGTTAAGCTGCCTGGGAGAAGATGGTATAGTGGTTAAAGGTTCTTAATACTGCCATCTTCCTCTTGTCTCAGGTATCAGCCTGACCAGGAGATGAGGAATGAGGAAGGTGAAGTGGAGTTGCAGGAGGAGGAGAAGATCCATGAAGCAGAGAAGCTGACCGTACAGGGACTATTCTGTCCACTCAACTCTATCCCCACTCCACTCTCTGGCCAAGTTGTCTATGTTTGTTCCTCACTGCTTGGTGAGCACTGGCATTTTTCTCTTGGGTCAGCACGATGGGAAGGAGGGGAGTGTGTGGCATTTGGTGGCTGAGAGAGGGTGACCTTCCTTGGAATGGGGTGCCTAATGTCTTAATATGTTGCTCTCAAGAACTGGTTTTGACGTTTCTCAACTTGACCCTTGAAGCTCTACTGCTGAGTGTCCTTTGCCTGGTGCTGGCCCAGTGGTCCACTCCACTGCTTTCTGGAGACCCAGTGTGGATTGCAGTGCTTGTGCTGCTCCTGATGCTCATTACTGGGATCACTGGAGTCATCTGGAGACAGCCACAGAGCTCCACTCCACTTCACTTTAAGGTAAATGACCTCTTTTTTTCCCCTCCACCAACCCATCTTGGAAGAATACGTTCCAGATACCTTGTAGTCTCATACATATTCTTTCATTGGACAAGAAGGGAAAGATATAGGAGCATACCTAGGCCAAAGATGTCTTCTCTGACCCTTCCTGTTCCATTTCCACAAATTCTGCATATTCTTGGAGTCCCATATGAGGTACACTATATGAATGGACACTGAAATACACAGCATGAGTAGGAGTCGGACTCTCCCTTTCCTGGCTTGAGTAGGTTAGGGATCTCTTTCTATATCACCCTGTGGTCTGTACAAAGAAGATTTTGCTTTGTTCCCAGGTACCTGCTTTGCCTCTCCTCCCACTAATGAGCATCTTTGTGAATATTTACCTTATGATGCAGATGACAGCTGGCACCTGGGCCCGATTTGGGGTCTGGATGCTGATTGGTAGGTATCCACTTGGGAAGAGTAGGCCTCTCGGGTCTCCTTTCCTGCCTCCTTTCCCTCTTGGTCTCGAGTAGGAGCCCTATTAAGCCTTTACAGGCCACTATTTTTCCTACCTCACAGCTACCTTTCCCTACTAGGGTTTGCTATCTACTTCGGCTATGGGATGCAGCACAGCCTGGAAGAGGTTAAGAGTGACCAACCCCCACTCAAGTCTAGGGCCAAAACTGTAGACCTGGATCTCAGCAGTGCCTGTACACATTCGATTTGACATCATCACACCTGAATGCTGTCTGTTCTCCCCGCACAATAATGGAGAGTACTCCTGACCACACAGAGAGCTAGGCTTCCCATGGGATGTTGGTGGGGGAACACAGATAGAGCTCTGTATTTATTATGGAGTGAAGGATGTGTCTGCTCTTTCTTGTCTTTTTTTTTTCCACTCGTCTACTTTTTAACTGTATCTGTAGCTGCTTACTGGCTTTAAAAAAATTGTTATTAAAAGAAACTAGAAATAGAAACTATGTCTTGTTCTTTGCTTGCTAGAGATGATATGGAGCCTGACTTTCAGTGTGGAGAGCTTCAGATAAGTGTCCTTTGTTTGCTCCCGTCACCACAAAAGTATCTGCTGTGCCTGTGTGTGCTTCTTGTTGGCTTGGGGTTTGAGTAGGGTGGTGTAAGTAGCCATCAAGTCTAGTCACACTTCAAGGAACGATCTTGAGATATGTTTTCCCCTTGCTACACAAAAGGTTAGGTTCTGAATAAGTAGACAGCAACACTCGTCTCTGGGATTTGGGGGTGGACTCTGATCTCAACACTGGCATTGGTCAGGGCCTACACTGAGACCATTGTCTTCTGTTCTACCCCTTCTAGTTGGACCAGTCCCAGGCTCCTATGACTGCCTGGACAACAGAAATTTTGGCTGTGGTGTTTAGTACTTCTGGGAAGGGGTGGACAATAGGAGAGGATGGGTAAAGGACTGTGTATATGTATAGCTACTGGTTGTTGTAAGGAAACAGAGGTTAGAGCTGCTCAGACCAAGAACTATTAATTCCTCCATTTACTCAACAAACATATGAGGAGGGCCTGTAAAATGCTAGGTCCTTGCTGGGTGCTGGGGATACAAACATGAATAAAACATAGTCCCTGCCCTCAAGGAGCTCACGATCTAGTGGGGGAGACAAGCATGTAAACAGGAAACAATGCTATTTGTCCCAGGGCAGGGGTAAGTGCCAAGAGCTGCAGAGGCACAAAGAAGGATGTGCTTGACCTGAGTGCACCCTGCGGCTTGTGGGATCTTAGTTCCCCGACCAGGGGTTAAACCCGGGCCCTCGGCAGTGAAAGCGCAGAGTCCTAACCACTGGACCGCCAGCGAATTCCCTTGAGTAGGTGTTTATGAAGTGGACTGAGGGGAGGGCTTATCTGCCAGTGAACAGTGTGCACAAAGCTGTGGAAGTGTGAAATGGCGTACTGTATTGGGGGTATGACATATAGTTTAATGTGGCTGGAGGGCAGCATATACGGGGTTGTGGTGAAAGGTAAGAGACCACATGAATGGCCTTGTATACCCTACCTAGAAATTCAGATGTTATCTTAAAATGGTGTGTGTGTGTGGAGCGGGGGAGGGGGTATTGTCACTGAATGATTCCAAGCAAAAGGGGTGGTTGGATTTATTAGTCTGGCAGCAGCAAGGAGGATGGCTTGGAAGAGGGTGGGGGAAGTTAGAGCAGTGTGATAATAGCTGCCATTTATTCAGTATTTATTTTATGCCAGATACTGTGCATACAATCTCTTTTTAGTTCTTGCAATGACCCAATGAAGTAGATGTTATGGGAATTATTTTTTACAGATGAGGAAATAGGTTTGGGGTAAGAAGTATGCTATAGGTCACATAACTTGGAGTGATCAGGGCTGGGATATGCACCCAGTTCTGACTCTGCAGCCTGTGCTCTTTAACCACTGTGCGACATTGCTAGCAGTAATTAGTTAGGAGAGCATCATAGTCATTTGGGCAAAATATTTCAGGATTTTTGGTCATTTGGATGTCGGAGGTAAGAAAGAAGTGGACGACTTAGATTTCTGGGTGAACTTTCTGGGTGAATGATCAAATTACTAGCCAAGATGGAGAGCGTAAGAGGAAGAGCATATCTGTGGAAAGATAAATTCAGTTCCAGATATGCTGAGTTTATAAACATGTACATGAGTTTAGCTTCATATAGGTGAAGATACATAATCACCCATTGGAACTTGGAGCCAGGCTAGAGGTCTAGGCTAGAGTTATAGATTTAGGAATCATCAACTTAGAGGGCAAATGAGTATGTAATGGAAGCTGTGTGTGGGGCTAAAGATTGCCTTGGGGCAAAATAAACAATCAAAAAATTTTGAAGCACAAATGATATCATTTCCTTTATGTGCAAAGAACTCATAAAAAATAAGAAAGATGAATAACTTGATAGAAAACTGAGTACAGGATATAGTGTTCAGAAAGAGAATATAAGATACCAACAAATATAAAAAAACATACTGAACCTCACTCAACAAGAAATGCAAATTAAAACAACCATGAGAATTCAGTTCTTACCTTCCAGACTGGCAAAACAAATTTCGATGACAAGGCATTGGCAAAAGTGAGGTTAAACAGGCAATCTTATGCATGATGGGGATATACATTCTTGTGACTTTTGCGGAGGGTAATTTGATGATACCAGAATTAAAAACACATTCTTTTTGATCTGACAATTTCATTTATAGGGATTAAAAATTTACGTATATGAGGATATTTACAGTAACATTATTCATAATAGCGTAAAACTTGGAAGCTACCTGATGTGCGCCGGCCAGGAACTAGTTAAGCTATATTAATTCAGTGGAAGACATACAGCCATTTAAAAGATGAGATCTTGCTTTCCTGGATATAAAAGCTCATTATAAATCTAGGTTAAATAAAACAACATGGCATTTACTCAAAAAAAGAAAAAAAAGATAGAATTATATGTGCCAAGAGGTGATATGGAAAGAGCTCCAAGTCACACTTTAAGTAGAGACAAAACAAAATGGAACAAAAACCCCAAGGTGCAGAATATTTGTGTGAAATAGCAAAAGAGGATGCATTTATACCTATTTTTTTTCTGGAAAAATTAACCAGAAACCTCTGGTTTCTCCTCTGTACTTTTTCAGTTTTTCACCAGGTACAAACATTATTTTATTCTTTTAAAAATTAAAAAGAAAAATTTTTTTTGGCTGCACGTATGGGATCTTAGTTCCCTGTCCAGGGATCCAACGTGCGTCCCCTGCGGTGGAAGCGTGGAGTCTTAACCACTGGACCACCAGGGAAGTCCCCAAACATTAGTTTTAAAATTCCTTTTAAAAATCATTATGATAGTAAAAGATTGGAGGAACTCTAACATTGAAGTGATACAGGAGGAGGAGGACTCAGTGTAGGAGGAGGTGGAGACAGGAGAGTGATATGGAAGTCTAGGGAGGAAGGGACCTCTCAGGAGCAGTCAACAATGCCAAAGGCTGCCTAGAGAGCCGAGTTAAATAAGATGAGGACAGAAAGGGTTCATTGGTTTTGTCAGTAGGTAATTGATCATTTCAAGAGCAGTTTCTGTCAGATGGTAGGGGGTACTGCAGTGGATTGTGAATGGAGGGTGAGGAAGAGGACCTGGGCTATAGGCGAGCATTTCAGGGCACCGCTGGAGGGAGCTGAAGGAGAGGTTTGGGTTTTTTGTTTTGTTTTAAGATGGGCAATTCTTGCATTTACATGCTTAAAGGAGATTGTCAGTGGAGAGAGTGATAAATCCCTGCACTACCGTTTAAATAAATCTTTTGTGAAGGAAGGAGTAGTCCTTTGATTTGGTACTCTAGGTCTTTTTTCATTCAGTGTCGTGTTTCCCAGACCTCAGACAGGTAAGTATAGCCTTCATGAATTTTTCTCTTTTTGTGTAATTCCTGTACTATTAAAAAAAAAACCCACCAATTTTTAAGCTTAAATACACTTCTTTGAAAAAGAAAACATTTTACCACTATCATAAGTGGAAAACAAAGTATTTTCCTAATACACATTAAAATATCCAACTATTAAAAATGTTTGGCTGTGCACCACCTAAAATAATCACATACACCATATTTTGGAAACAGTTAACACAGTGAATAGTATCTCCATAGGACACTATGCTTGAAGCTGGAGTAGAAAATTGCTTTAGGCATGGTCTAATCTTGATCTCCTCAAGGAGCCAGAGACAAAATTGGCCCAAATAAGTACAAAGTGGGAAATAATAGGTATCCTAAGAGAGGTCTGAACGAAGTACCATGGGAATTCACATGAAGGAGTTCTGTGAAGTCTTCATGGAAGCTGAGGCTTTTAAGCTGTGCTTTAAAGGATGGGTAAGATACGTAATTTCAGATATGGTGGGAGAGCATTTCAGGAAGAAGGAACCTTGTGCACAAAGGCAAGAAGATGGGAAAGTTTATAATTCAGTTTGCCCAGAGCCTAGGATTTTGAAGTGGTGAAGTGGAAAAAGAAGGCAGGAAAGGCAGATTCCAGTCACTCTTGAACTCAATTTCAGGGCCTGCAAGTAAAGGGCAGGAAGTGTGTGGATGAGAGTGTTATAATATGTGAAGGAGAGAGTGGGTCTGTGATTTGTTTCAATGAATTAACCTCAGCTACCTACTCATGGTTATACCCTAGATTTTGCCAGAATGTCACCTCTGAAATCACTATTTCAAACATCAAATTCTCTGTCTACATCTTCCCAAGCTCCAGCTCATTTGCTCAGGTAACCCCACTACAACAATTCTTTGACCACGTGAATCTTCCAATTCACTACTCCCCTGCTCCCCAGATACACCTTCTCTGTGTTTATCAGTTTCCTCCAATCTTTGCTTGTTCCCTTTACCACTTAAATTTCTGAATTTATTATCATTATCACGCTTGCGAATATCTTCACCTCACTAGGCAATACTCCAGAGTCCTCTCCACCCCAGCCGGAGGAATCCAAACATCTTCTCCATACTTTCACCTGTGTAGCTCAGGATTGTTGGAGGCAATCACACAGCTGGGCAGATGAATGATCATCAACCTTGACCAGGTCCTCAAAGGGGATTTCTGCCGGAAATCATCTTTTTCTCTCCGATTCCCCTGCTCGCTGAAACAACTGTTTCTTACCTTCCTCATATTCTTCAAATCTCTCCCTCCTACTCTCTGCTGTTGACTTTGCCTCATACTTTATTGCAAAAACGCATGCCCATCAGATAAAAACTCCCTCATCTTCCTGTGGATTTTTCTTTTAATGGAAATAGCTTTTCTTTTTTTCCCCTAATGATAAAAATGTGTTCATTGTAGGACATTGAAAAACTGAAAGATATAAAGAAGAAAGCAAAGATTCTCCCAAATCCCAACACTCAAAGATAAACAGTGTTAATATTTTGGTAAATACTCTTCCAGACATTTTCGTTCAAATATGCATACATAAGTGTTTATCTTTTCTGTGAGACCTTTTCAGTTTACGTATTAGTGGGATTGGTTGGTCACTGTAGCCACTTGTCTCTTCCCATTCACACCCAGGTGGAGACCATCCCAATAGTTTTCTTAAATTGAAGTGTATAGTTGATTTACAATGTTCTGTTAGTTTCAGGTGTACAGCATAGTGATTCAGCTTTGTTGCAGATTCTTTTCCATTTATAGGTTATTATAAGATATTGGCTATAATTCCCTGTGCTATACAGTAAATCCTTGTTGCTTATCTATTGTATGTGTAGTAGTTGGAACTCCCTGTATAGTAGTTTTTTTAGTCACTCAAATCTATAAAATTATACTTTTTAAAAATTAGTTAATTACTTGATTTTTATTTTTGGCTGCATTGGGTCTTCATTGCTGTGTGCGGGCTTTCTCTAGTTGCGGCGAGCAGGGGCTTCTCACTGCGGTGGCTTTTCTTGTTGCGGAGCATGGGCTCTAGGCGCATGGGCTTCAGTAGTTGTGGCACGCAGGCTCAGTAGTTGTGGCACACGGGCTTAGTTGCTCTGCGGCATGTGGGATCTTCCCGGACCAGGGCCCCAACCTGTGTCCCCTGCATTGGCAGGCGGATTCTTAACCACTGTGCCACCAGGGAAGTCCCTACACCTTTTTGAGCAGTTGGTAACTTTTTTCTTTTTTTAAACTCAACAGTGATATAGGCATTTCCCAAGTTTTATACCTCTACGTTGTTTTCACAGCAGTGTTTTTAAAGGCTGTATAAGTATGCCACTATATGGTACTAATGTACACTAGGTTGTATAAATAGTCCACATTTAACTAAGTGAACACTTAAGAGACTTACAATGCCTCAGTGAACATTTCTGTTAATCTATCTTTGCAAAATTTTTCAATTTCTTCTTTAGGAAAATTCCTAGAAGAGGAATTGTTGGGAAACGGTACACACATTTAAGACTTTGATACCAATTGCCAAACTGCCCTCCAGAAAATTTGCAGTAATTTGTACTCCTAACCAACAGTACACAAGAGTGCCTGTTTTGTGCCTCTTGTCAATTTGAGGTTTTGTTAATCTTTTTAACCTTTGCCAACCCGATAAATGAAAAAAATTCACCTTGCTTTATTATTTGCATTTCTTTGATTACTGGTGGGGTTGAACATCTCTTTATGTGTTTATTGGCTATTTATATTTCTTCCTGTACAAATTGTCTGACCATGTCCTTCGCTGATTTATGTGCTAGACTATTTGTTTTTTTTTTAATTTTAAGAGCTCTTACTGTTTATCTGTTATATATGTTGAAAAAATATTTTTCTAATCTGTGGTTTGTCTTTCAACCTTGCTTATAGTACCATTCAGAAGATTTTAATTTTTATGTGGTAAAACTTATCATTATTTTTCCTTTTGATTCTGGTTTCAGGTCACGTTTAGATCTTGTCATGTTTATAAAATACTCACCCAAACATCCTTTAGAAGTTTTATGACTCAATTTAATCTTTGATGAATCCAGAATTCATTTCAGTATATGAAGTAAGGCAGGGATCTGGTTTTATTTATTTTTTTAAATGGCTATCCAGTTGTTTCAATACTTTTTCCGGACCAGCTCTTTTCTCCACTGATTTGAATCATTTCTATATATACTCGGGTCTGTTTCCGGACTCTATTTTGTTCTGTTTATCTGTCTGCATGCACTATTACCATACAGTTGTATTTACGGTAGTTTTAATATCTGGTAGAAACTAATAAAAAATAAATAAATAAAAAGCATAAAAAAATATCTGGTAGAACAAGCCCCTGTCCCTTACTTTATTATTACTTTTGTTTTTAGAATTTTCCAGACTATAATTGCATATTTACTCTGGAGGTGTTTTTCTTCTTTTAACAAGGTGTAATGCTACCTTCTGCACTACTTTGCATTCTCGGTTGCTTACTCTCTTTTAATCCAGTCTATTAATGAGAGTCTTAATAAGCGCTCATTAGAGTCCAAGCTGTTCACCTGCCGTATGTAACAATCTCTTTCAACATTTCTGCACTAAGTTGTTAAAGGGTTGCAGTGGAAAATTTATAGTTTATGCTAGGGGTAAGGTAAGATAATTTACAGCATGTTGAGTGCTGCTTAATGGTATTTTACTACTCACTCTTGCATGTCCTCCCCAATATGTACCTGCTTCTTTTATGATCTCCTTTCCTCTTCTCTCTCTCTTTGACTTTTTTTTTCTGTCTCTTAATTCTCATTTACTTGTAACATCTAGAGAGGCCATCTAGATCAAAACCAAAAACATTGGGGCTACCCATACAACATAAGGATTTTTTACCCTTTCTGCATATTTTCCTTTATTCCACTGGCCCTTTCAGTGCAGTGGTGCCAGCTCAGTAAGTAGCCCTGACTTTGGAGTCTTATTTGCAGTCAGTATTAATCAACAGAGTCATTTGATTCCTGTATGCCTGATATAATCTTGGATAATATAATATCCATTCTACTACAGACATTATTAATCGCTAAGAGCTCTAAAAGGACCCCTGTGGGCTTGAGAGCTGAGGTCTAATTATTGTCCTGTTTCTTCATCTGTTCATCCATGAACAAAGGAGTTATGCTAGAGCCAGGAGCTTGGGTGGAATGATAGAAGTTGGGAGCCCTTAACTGCCAACCAGGAAATGGGGAGTGATAATGGGAACTAACATTCTTTAAGTACCTACCATATGCCAGCCACTGTTCTAGATGCTTTATGTACACTATTCCATTGAACCAGAAGCCTAGAATTACTTTTATTCCCATCTTACAGATGAAGAAATTGAGGCACTGAGATTCTAAGTAGCTAGCGCCAGCGCACGCAGTATGTAGTGCATGAGGATTCAGTCAATTATGGGATACTACCAGACTTCTTCCCCTGATTTAGCAATCTAGGGTTGTGAAATATATATCAAGTTGCAGGATTTAATAGAGGAGGATCCAAAAGAAAAGTGGTTAGTAGCAGTATTTCCTGTTTTCCCCCTTTTCTTCACTATACTATGTGATCTAGATGCAGAAAATTTTGAAGAGGGAAAAGAAATTATTTTTAGAAATCCCATCTTTTCCACAATAAATAACGACTGACTCTGAGACTCTCAGGGTCAGGAGGCAACTCTGTTAGTGTTCCCAGACTTCAAGCCACAATCTCTTCTCTTCATCTTGTTAGCCAGCTCCACATCTGGCTTGACTGAGGTGCACAAGGCTTAAAAGAGGGGTATGTGAGGGAAGGGGTGGGAGGCTTGTTAATGCTTTGATTTGGCGTGTCCCCAAATTTGGAGGCCTCATGCCTTAACACTGCTGTCTCTGAGTGGAGATTTCAGTAGAGGCCAACTCCTTGGTTGCAAGCATCACTCGTAGATTTAGCTGGAATCAAACATGTTCACATATATATATTCCACACCATCCCTGAAACCATTTGTTTGGAGTTGGGTAGGACCCCTGCCCTTGCTATGAGCCTGCAGGGGAGTCACTGTGTAGTTTCCTTCAGATTTGACAATGGCAGGGCAGCAGAAACATGTCTTGGGACTACAGGGTTTTTCAGTCTCCAACTTTTTTTTAAATTAATTTATTTATTTGTTTTTATTTTTGGCTGTGTTTGGTCTTCGTTGCTGCTCGCGAGCTTTCTCTAGTTGCAGCAAGCGGAGGCTACCCTTTGTTGCTGTGCGTGGGCTTCTCATTGCAGTGGCTTGTTGTGGAGCATGGGCTCTAGGCGCGTGGGCTTCAGTCGTTATGGCTCTCCGGCTCTAGAGTGAAGGCTCAGTAGCTGTGGTGCACGGGCTTGGTTGCTCTGAGGCATGTGGGATCTTCCCAGATGAGGGCTCGAACTTGTGTCCGCTGCATTGGCAGGCGGATTCTTTTTTTTAAAAATAAATTTATTTTATTTTTGGTTATGTTGGGTCTTCGTTGCTGTGTGGGCTTTCTCTAGCTGCGGCGAGTGGGGGCTATTCTTCATTGTGGTGTGCAGGCTTCTCACCGCAGTGGCTTTTTTAAAATTGCGGAACATGGGCTCTAGGTGCAGGGGCTTCAGTAGTTGTGGCTCACGGGCTCTTAAGAGTGCAGGCTGAGCAGTTGTGGTGCACGGGCTTTGTTGCTCCGCGGCATGTGGGATCTTCCTGGACCAGGGCTTGAACCCGTATGCCCTGCATTGGCAGCCAGATGCTTAACCACTGCGCCACCAGGGAAGCCCTCCTCAACTTCTTATATTTCTGACCTTTGCGCTCTTGAATAACCAGTGGGCAACATTGTTTACTTTCCGTTCCTTCCTTCCTCCCTCCCTCCCTCTGTCCCTCTTTCCCCTGCCTCCTTCCCTCTGTCCCTTTTCTTTTTTTCTTTCAAAGGCCTGCTCTCCTCTTTCCTGTAACCCTCGCCATCTGCACTCTTCCCGCAGTAACTGCAGTATGTTTCAGTATTTCACTATACTCCCTCACTTTCATTGATTCTCACCCTGGCCCTCTGAACTGCATCCCCAGAAGTTCACGCCGGGACTGTGCCCAGAAACTCATGCTTCGAGATGAAGGGAAAACGTCAATTGGGAAAGACCTTTCTCAGACATCACTATGGGGGGAGGAGCTTTCCAAGCGTCTTCACTGGCACCGTGGACTTGGTTTGCTCCGGGAGCACTGTGGCGTCGGCGGTCCCGGCGGAGGTGTACAAGTTAGTTGTTTCCAACTAGCAAGGAGATGCGGTCGTTAGGTCAACACTTTTTAAAGCGGCCCTGAGGCAGTGATTTTGAACTATGGAGCTGACTCTCCAGTGAAGAAAGACGGGGAAAGACAGGGTTTCGGGACTTGGATGAAGGATGGGGAGTGGTGCGGCGGCTCGGGCGGGACTTGGATGAAATATGCGGAGTGGTGCGGCGGCTCGGGACTTGGATGAAGTATGGGGAGTGGTGCGAAGGCGCGGGGTGGGGGTGGGGGCGAAGGACCGTCAGTGATTGGATGCTTGGGACGTACGTGCGTCAGGGTCGGGGTCGGGGGTTTTTGAACCAATTAGGCGGATCGTCCTTAAAAAAGAAGTGCGACGAAAATTTCCCGTGAGCCGGGTTCTCGTCGCTGGACAACCTGCCGCTGCCTCTCATTAACTGCTTTTTCTGGGTTTTAAAATTTCCTCAGCGTTTTTTTGGGGGGGAACAACTAACAGGAAACATTTGAAAAGAACTTTATTGAGAAGGTGGAGAATAAAGGACAGAATATTAAAATATTTTCTTATTTCGTAGGCCTGAACCGGAGATTTAAAAATGGACGCCGCTGATTTACGTTTCATGGACTTTATAGGTATTTAGCTTTGCACTAGAAAATGTCACACTGTTCGCTACCTTATCTAAGATCTTCTGAATGGGGCTTCCCTGGTGGCGCAGTGGTTGAGAGTCCGCCTGCTGATGCAGCGGACGCGGGTTCGTGCCCCGGTCCTGGAGGATCCCACATGCCGTGGAGCGGCTGGGCCCGGGAGCCATGGCCGCTGAGCCTGCACGTCCGGAGCCTGTGCTCCGCAACGGGAGAGGCCACAACAGTGAGAGGCCCGCATACCGCAAAAAAAAAAAAAAAAAAAAAATTACGGCTAGATCCTGAAGTGCCTTTCCATAGTCATCAGTTAAAAATAAATTATATCCTGTGTAGCTTTAGGTTTAAGAGCGTTTTTCTGTATTTTAATTCTTTTGAAAATTGGTATTCTATGGATGATATATTTTTTTTGCGGTACACGGGCCTCTCACTGTTGTGGCCTCTCCCGTTGCAGAGCACAGGCTCCGGACGTGCAGGCCCAGCGGCCATGGCTCACGGGCCCAGCTGCTCCGGGGCACGAACCCGCGTCCCCTGCATCGGCAGGTGGACTCTCAACCACCAGGGAAGCCCTCTATGGATGATATTTGTGGGAGTTCTTAGTAAACAGAAGCAATTCGATGGACTAGAACACCAGATTCCTCGACCATGCCAGATACGGGAGAGTTCACCATGCTTCTTTTTTTTCTGGGGACATGATTAGACCTGTGGTACATTCGCATTCACGTTCATATAATAATGAAATATGTTGTAACCAGGGTGGCTACAAATCTATGCTTTAAAAAAGTTTAGGTCAGTATTTTGTTAATGCTTGTCATTTTAAAACAATGATAAAGCCAACTACCACCTACCTGGAGATTTAATTTAGGATAGACTATCTTAAAGATATAAGTATTGAGTAGGGATTATGACTTTTAAGTATATGGTATTTGAGACTTGGTATTTACATAAATATTTGAAGCACACAGAAAAGTAAGGAGAATAATATAATGAACACCTCTAAAACTACCACTAAGTTTTGTTGAATCTTCACATTTTGTCATACGCTTCAGATATTTCAGTGTTCCAAAGAATGAAAAGATTGAGGTGCATGTTTTTCATCATTTGAAATATTACATAAATTGTATCATTTTGTATAGTTTTTTTTCCTGCAACTTGTATGTTTTGCTCAGTATTATGTTTTGGGTGTTTACCCATATGGATATTTTAGGTCTAGTTCATTTATTTACACCGCTGACTAGTAATAATACATTGAATATAAGTGTACCACAATTTATCTAATCTCAACAGCATTACAACATTGTGTTTTGTAGTGTTTATTAGGAGCTTTCAAAAATTTTTGACCGCCACCTATGGCAAGGAAATACTATATTTTACATCACATCCCAGTATCAAAAGTTTAATGAAATCATTTTACCCTTATTACACACAGCACACTATGATATTTCCTATTCTATGCTTTTTCATTTACAAAAAGTTGGTTATGACTCACTAAATTTATTTCTTGAGCACTAGTGGGTGAGGCTCTAGGGCAGTGCTGTACAATTGAAACAGTGCAAACATAAATAATTTTATATTTCCTAGTACCACATTAAAAAAGGTTAAACAGATGAAATTAATTTTAACAGGACAGATTATTTAGCTCAGTATATCCAAAATGTTATCATATCAACATGTAATTGATATAAAAATTAATGATATTTACATTCTTTTTTTTTCTGTACAAAGTCTTTGAAGTTTGGTATGTATTTTATAGTTAAAGCATATCTCATTTTGGACTTGCCACATTTCAAGCGCTCAATAGTCAAATGTGGCTAGTGGCTACTCTATAGTGGCAGTGCTATTTTGGGGGGTACGTTAAGAAGTTTTACTGCTGGGTCAAAAGCTACAAGCATGTTTAACTTAACAAATATTGCCAGATTGCTGTCCACAGTAGTTTTAACAATTTATACTGCCTCTTCTTTTCTCTTTCCCTATATTATTGCTAATATTTGGTATTGCCAGACTTTAAAAATTGTGCATGAGTGAAGGGATTTTTAAATTAATTAGTTTTGGCTGCGTTGGGTCTTCATTGCTGCATGCAGGCTTTCTCTAGTTGCGGCGAGTGGGGGCTGCTCTTTGTTGTGGTGTGCAGGCTTCTTATTGCGGTGGCTTCTCTTGTTGTGGAGCATGGGCTCAGGTGTGCGGGCTTCAGTAGTTGTGGCACATAGGCTCAGTAGTTGTGGCTCACGGGCTGTAGAGCGCAAGCTCAGTAGTTGTGGTGCATGGGCTTCTTATCGCGGTGGCTTCTCTTGTTGCGGAGCATGGGCTCTAGGTGCGCGGGCTTCAGTAGCTGTGGTACGCGGGCTCTAGAGCGCAGGCTCAGTAGTTGCGGTGTGCAGGCTTAGTTGCTCTGCGGCATGTGGGATCTTCCCGGACCAGGGATTGAACCCGTGTCCCCTGCATCGGCAGGCAGATGCTTAACCACTGCGCCACCAGGGAAGTCTGGTGGTGGTGTTTTTAGTTAACATTTTATCTTGGAGTAATTTTAGATTTACAGCATAGTACAGAGATAGTGCAGAGAGTTCCCAGACACCCATCAGCCAGTTCTATTTTCTCTCATGTTATCTTTTTTTTTTTTTGTGGTACGCAGGCCTCTCAGTGTTGTGGCCTCTCCCATTGCGGAGCACAGGCTCCGGACGCGCAGGCTCAGTGGCCATGGCTCACCGGCCCAGCCGCTCCACAGCATGTGGGGTCTTACCGGACTGGGGCACGAACCCGTGTCCCTGTATCGGCAGGTGGGCTCTCAACCACTGCACCACCAGGGAAGCCCCTACATGGGTGTTTTAATTTGCATTTCTCTGTCAGCTAGTGAACTTGGATATATTTTCATAAATTTATTGACCGTTTGAGTTTTCTTTTCTGTGTACACAACCTTTTCAGTCAGATTTTGTAAAAATGGACCACAAAGGGCCATGTGATGGCTTAGCTTATTTTCTTCTCAGGGAGAATTGACATAACATCCCTCTTTTTGTACCAACAATTCCAATCAATTTCAAGGCCAAAAAGGAATACAAATTGGTCTAAGTTATACTCACTGGGTCTAAATAATTGTAACTCCTTTTCTGCATGTCAGCTCTTCAGCTATTTGAAGGTAGTTATGTCCCCTGGGAAGTCTCTTCTTCAGATTCAGCATTTTTAGTTCTTTCAGTCATTTCTCATATTACGTGGTTTCTAGTCCTCTCATCATTTTGTGTGCTGTCCTCTGAACATGCTCTGTTCTTTTCATGTTATTCCTTAAAGTATGGTACCCAGAACAGAACACAATTCTCTAGGTTCGATATGATCAGCTCAAAATAATCTTTCTCTTTAGATTTAGGAATGATCATCATTGTCTTTAGATACTGATATAGCTAAGATTGATTTTTTTTTCTTTTTTTGGGTGGTGGCAGTCATACCACACTAATGACTCATTTTGAGCTTTTGGTCCCCAGAAGACCCTCAGTCTTTTTTTAATACATGCTTGTATTAAGCTACATCTTGCCTGTCATATATTGGTGCAGTTAGTTTTGGAGACATAAATGCAGGAATTTAATTTTTTCTTACATTAATGTCATTGCTATAACTGGAGATTTAATTTTTGTTCCTGATTATATCTTCTGTCTTATTTGTTATCTGTTTCTCTTTCAACTTCTTCATCCAAATCATAGATAAAATTGTTAAATAGGAGAGGGCCAAGGACAAAACGTTGTGTCATTAAAAACTTCACTTCAGGGACTTCCCTGGTGGTCCAGTTGCTAAGACTCTGCGCTCCCAATGCAGGGGGCCTGGGTTTGATCCCTGGGAACTAGATACCACATGCTGCAACTAAGAGTTCGCATGATGCAACTAAAAATCCCACATGCCGCAACTAAAGGTCCCGCATGCCTCAACTAAAGATCCTGCATACCACACTGAAGATCCCACATGCCGCAACTAAGACCTGACACAGCCAAATAAATAAATAAATACTAAAAAAATAAAAACTTCACTTCAGGTTGACATCAATTCATTAAGCAGCAAGCTCTGAGTATGCTTTTTAAAAAATATTTGTTTATTTTAAAATTAATTTTCATTGGAGTATAGTTGATTTACAATGTTGTGTTTGTTTCTGCTGTACAGCAAAGTGAATTGGTTATACATATGTCCACTCTTTTTTTAGATTGCATTCCCATATAGGTCAGTACAGAGTATTGAGTAGAGTTCCCTGTGCTATACAGTAGATTCTTAGTTATCTGTTTTATATATAGTAATGTGTATATGTCAATCCTAATCTCCCAATTTATCCCTCCCCCCCTTTCCCCCTTGGTGACCATAAGTTTGTTTTCTACATCTGTGACTCTATTTCTGGTTTATAGATAGGTTCATTTGTACCATTTTTTTTTAGATTCCACATAAAAGTGATATCACATGATATTTGTCTTTCTCTGTCTGACTTCACTCAGTATGACAGTGTCTAGGTCCATCCATTTTGATGCAAATGCCATTATTTTGTTCTTTTTTTATGGATGAGTAATATTTCATTGTATATATATATATATATATATATATATATATATATATATATATATATATATACACCACATCTTCTTTGTCCATTTCTCTGTCGATGGGCATTTAGGTTGCTTCCATGTCCCAGGTGTTATAAATAGTGCTGTAGTGAACATTGGGGTACATGTATCTTTTCGAATTATGGTTTTCTCCTGGTATATGCCCAGGAGTGGGATTGCAGGATCATATGGTAGCTCTATTTTTACTTTTTTAAAGGAATCTCCATAGTGTTCTCCGTAGTGGCTGCACCAGTTTACATTCCCACCAACAATGTAGGAGGAGGGTTCCCTTTTCTGCACACCCTCTCCAGCATTTATTGTTTGTAGATTTTTTGATTGCCATTGTGACTGGTGTGAGGTGATAACTTGTAGTTTTGATTTGCATTTCTCTAGTAATTAGTGATTTTGAGCATCTTTTCATGTGTCTGTTGGCCATCTGTAGCCTTCTTTGGAGAAACGTCTATTTAGGTTTTCTGCCCGTTTTTTGATTGGGTTGTTTGTTTTTTTGATACTGAGCTGCATGAGCTGTTTGTATATTTTGGAGATTAATTCCTTGTTGGTCACTTTGTTTGCAAATGTTTTCTCCCATTCTGTGGGTTGTCCTTTTGCTTTGTTTATGGTTTCCTTTGCTGTACAGAAGCTTTTAAGTTTCATTAGGTCCCATATGTTTATTTTTGTTTCTATTTTCGTTACTCTAGGAGGTGGATCAAAAAAGATGTTGCTGAGATTTATGTCAGTGTGTTCTGCCTGTTTTCCTCTAAGAGTTTTATAGTATCTGGTCTTACATTTAGGTCTTTAATCCATTTTGAGTTTATTTTTGTGCATGGTGTTAAAGAATGTTCTAATTTTATTTTTTTACATGGGGCTGTCCAGTTTTTCCAGCTCCATTTATTGAAGATATTCTCTTTTCTCCATTGTGTATTCTTGCCTCCTTTGTCATAGATCAGTTGACTGTAGTTGCGTGGGGTTTATCTCTGGGTTTTCTATCCTGTTCCATTGATCTATTTGTCTTTTTTTCTGCCAGTACCATACTGTTTCTTCTTTGTGTGTGTGTGGTACACGGGCCTCTCACTGTTGTGGCCTCTCCCGTTGTGGAGCACAGGCTCTGGACGGGCAGGCTCAGCGGCCATGGCTCACGGGCCTAGCCTCTCCGTGGCATGTGGGATCTTCCCGGACCAGGGCATGAACCTGTGTCCCCTGCATCCGCAGTCGGACTCTCAACCACTGGGCCACCAGGGAAGCCCCCCTATGGTGTCTTTCACTAAGCATAATCGTTTTGAGAGTCATCCATATTGTTTCATATATAAGTAGTTAATTCCTTTTTATTGTTTAGTAGCATTCCACTGAATGACTAGACCATAGTTTGTTTATTCATCAGTTGGTGGACGTTTTTGATTATCATGACTAAAGTTGCTGTGAGTATTCATGTATAAGTTTTAAGTGATTTAGGTTTTCATTTCTCTTGGGGAGAATATCTAGGAACAGATTTGCTGAGATGTAAAGTGCTTTTGTAACCAGGTTTTACCAGATTTTCTAGATTGTTTCCTTTTTGGAGGACAGGTTTTGAAAGGCCCAAATTCTTAATTTAAGAAACAGTAGCATCTGGGCTGGGGGTGTTTCCTAAAACTGTCCTGCTTGATTCAGAAAGAAAAAGTTCCTCATCTTGACAAGCACCAGGACCATGCAAAATAGAAGGTGACTTAACATGGGAATAGCAAAAAGTTGAGTGTTGTTGAATAGTTGTACCAAGATAATTCAGGCCAGTTGTCCTCCTCAACATGAGCGCTGTTTCTTCTTAAAGAATGGCAACTGTTTATCAAGCTTTGGAACTCCCTTTCCTGTTGTTAATTTGAAGACAATTCTCCTTTTTCTAGATTTCTAACATCTTTGTATTTGCTATAATATAAATATCCTTATGGTCTATTAAAATATCCAAGTTTTAACTTTCTTTTTTCTGTTAAATCTGTGACGACTGTTAAGGAAGTAGGTATTAACAATTTTGTATCATTAAATCTTCAGAAGCCAATGACAGTATATACTTTATTTTTTAAATTTATTTATTTATTTATTTTAAAAATTTATTATTTATGTATTTATTTATTGGCTGCATTGGTCTTAGTTGCTGTGCATGGGCTTTCTCTAGTTGTGGCGAGCGGGGGCTACTCTTCATTGCGTTGTGGTGGCTTGTTGCGGAGCACAGGCTCTAGGCACGTGGGCTTCAGTAGTTGTGGCTCGCAGGCTCAGTAGTTGTGGCACACAGGCTTAGTTGCTCTGCGGCATGTGGAATCTTCCCGGATCAGGGCTCGAACCCATGCCCCCTGCATTGGAAGGTGGACTCCCAACCACTGCACCACCAGGGAAGCCCACAGTATATACTTTAGACCAGCCCTGTACAATAGAAATATAATGTGAGCTACAATGTAATTTAAAAATTTCCAGTAGCCACATTTAAAAAGCAGAGAGAAACAGGAACAATTATTTTAAATAATAATAATAGTAATAATAATTTTGATACTATGTTTATAGCCCTACATATCCAAAATATTATTTCAACATGTAATCAATATAGAAAATTACTGAGATATTTTACATTTTTTATACTAAATCTTTGAAATCTGGTGTGTACTTTACAATTATAGCCCATCTTAATTTGGACTAACTACATTTCAAGTGCTCAGTAGTCACATGTGGCTGCCATGTTAGACTGCAGGTCTAGACTGAAAAGTTTAGTAGGAAAACTCACTCAAGATAATTGACTTTCATTGAATCTCAAACGATTTTATTCATTTGAAAGCCTCCCTCAACAATTTTTTCCCATTCCTTTAAATGCCACAGTGGGATCCTCAGATTAGGAGTGATGGAATTATTAGGAAGTGTCCCAAGAGTGTGCCATGTAGCTCAGAGTCATAAGCACAGCATCTGTATGGCCTGTGCAGAAATCTTGTTGATATACTTGTTGGAGTCACCTGGTATGCACATATTAGGTAGAAATAATATAGTTTATGAGATAAAGAGACAGTGTAACTAACAAAATGGAACTTTGTTAGTATACCATGCAATGTGTTTCAAGCTCTGGCCCATACATACCTTTCTAATGGTGTTTCCTGTAACCTTCCTTTACCCTTTTTTCCAGCCATACATAACTACTTATGGTTATTTGAACCCATTGTGCTTTCCACACCTGCATGTTTTTCCTTCTGTTTGGTATGTTGCCTGGCAAACTCTAAGTTATCCCTCAAGACCCACCTCAAATAGCACTCACTCAGTGAAGCCTATTCTGCCATCCTTATGTCCCAACTCTCAAACGGGTAGTTACTTAATTCTTCCTTTATATTTCTGTAGCGTCTTGCACTCACAACACTTACGATATTGTAAGTTTTCTCATTTTAATTTCTCTTAATAGTGTGATCTACTTGATGGTATAGACTGTTTCACTCATCTTTGTATTCCTAGTAAGATCCCTAGTATCTGCCTGATATCAAGCATTCAATAAATGTTTGTTGTATTAACTTTTTTTTTTTTTTTTTTGTTGTGGTACACGGGCCTCTCACTGCTGCGGCCTCTCCCGTTGCGGAGCACAGGCTCTGGACGCGCAGGCTCAGCGGCCATGGCTCACGGGCCCAGCCGCTCCGCGGCACGTGGGATCCTCCTGGACCGGGGCATGAACCCGCATCCCCTGCATCGGCAGGCGGACTCCCAACCACTGCGCCACCAGGGAAGCCCTGTTGTATTAACTTTTACGAGGAGAAATACAGACACCAGCCAAAGCAGAAAGTACAGTTGTTGTGGATTTTATTCATGCTGTACTACTAATAGCTTTGATCTTGGGCAAGTTAATTAACTTCCCTGTAGCCTATTTTAATTAATTATAAAATTAGAGTGGGTTACTAGAATTTTTTTTTTTTTTTGCGTTACGCGGGCCTCTCACTGTTGTGGCCTCTCCTGTTGTGGAGCACAGGCTCTGGACGCGCAGGCTCAGTGGCCATGGCTCACGGGCCTAGCTGCTCCGCGGCATGTGGGATCTTCCCGGACCGGGGCACGAACCCGTGTCCCCTGCATCGGCAGGCGGGCTCAACCACTGCGCCACCAGGGAAGCCTGGGTTACTAGAATTTTAAGGTGACTTACAGCTCTAAAAAAATTGGTTGATTGATACATGTGTATACCATACATCTTGTGTGGAAATGTGTGTAAGCTCCTCAAGGGAGGGAACTGTGTCTTGTTTACATTATTTTTCGTGCTTAGCAAAATACTTGATTATCATTAAATGTTTATTGAATTAATGAATGAAATAACTCTTGTCTCTTTCATTCATATTGCCCACAAGGTTAGTAACACTGTCACCAGGAATGATGCTATATATTTCTGATGATGATTTGGAAATGCACATGGGCTCAGATAAAACTTTCCTGTCAAAAGCAGTTCATAAGATGCTTAATTGTTTATGACATTTTGATTAGCAATTCTCTAAATAACTAGTGCATTCTGTTAGGAATGGAAAGGCTAAAGATATCTTGTGTGGAAAATTAGCCATCATTCATTTGGTTTCATTAAATATTTGACGTCTTTTGCAAGCAAGTTTTATATGTATTATGTGTAGTTTACAATAGTATAGAGATAAGAAATCACAAAGACAGTTGAATCAACTTAGGTTTCTTTCTTCCTTCGAAGACCTCTTTGGTGAGAGTTGCTATAATGTACTCAGCTTAGCTAATCCACTTCAGCCTTCCAACTGTGTTGTTATAGTCTACTTATTGCATTCCCAACCTTTCCATGTATTGTTTTTGGTCTGATTTAGATGTGAATCTACTGGGAAGGTGTCTTGGATAAGTCTGTCTTCAGTGCCTAGTGCATTGTTAACTCAGTAAACAAGTTAATTAGTTAAGTTGTTAAATAGATAGAAATAGCCTTTGGTAACCATGGTAACTAAAACAAAGCACATATTAGCTGAATAGAAGACTCAGTCAAGAGCAGCAGGGTTCAGCTACAGTGGGTAAGATGATGTAATGAGAATAAAAGAGTAATATATACAGATATTTTGTAAATATATACAGATGCTTAGGGGTAGGATTGGATGAATTGGCAAATTGAGATTGGTTATTGACCTTGCATTTTATAGGAGTGTGAAAGAAATAAGATACCAGATTCATTGCAACATTTATACAATGTGCATTTGGTTGAGAGGACTGAGTTGTGGCTCTTTTGAGATATTCCTCCTACTGCTATGGTTTGTTCAATGTAAGTATAATTCTACCCTTTAGTCTCTAAAGTTTAGTGCTCTGATGTGACTGCATGTCTTTCCTCACCAGAATCAAGTTGGAAATTCCTTTTTTGGTTAGCATGATATAGTCATCTCTTGCCTTTTTACCTCCCGCCACCACCCAGCCAGTTGCCCTGCAAAATTTTACATAGCTTTATCTCCTGATGAGCCCAGGCCTAGGTTTGCTTCAGTCCCTGAGCCAGTTCTGTACAGGGCAAGAAAGAATAACAGTATTATGTTGTAGGGAAGAGACTGGTTTGGAATGAAGTCATACTGGCCATCAGATTTGAGATTTAACATGCTAGGGGCATACTGGAGGCACCTGTTGAGCTTTAGAACTGTATCATTACTGACGGTCATGATTTTCATGGAGCTAGCCTGCCCTTTCCTAGTTGCTCTCCAGGACCAAGATGCTGCTCAGAACTACAATACACTGCTGTGAATAATTCTCTTGGAACTATGGTTCATGCACTTTCATCTGACTTCTGCATTATGATTCACTGCTTGGATTCTCTTGTGCCATACCCAGTTTGTCATTTGGGTCCTCCTGGAACATTGTATATGAAAAATGATTGTCTCTCTGACCATTAGATAGAAAGTATGATTTACAGTGTGGTTTTGTCTGTCACTAAACCTGTTTGTTCTGAGTTTGCTTGAGTTTTTTTGCCATGCCCTTTTGACACTGTTTTGGACGACTGTCCTCATTAAAAGCAGCCCCTGCTGGAATAGTGTTTCTTAGCTTACAATCAGAATTATAGTGTAGCACTCTGAATGGCGCTGGCTCATTTCTTCTCTCTCTACTGTTTTTTAGTTGTCTCAGAGTCCTGGCAAGTCAGTTCTTTCAGGCCTTTTCCAATAGGCCTAGTATAGTGGAAGGACAGGATTTCAAATTAGAAAGCCTGAGTTCAGCTCCTATTTTGCTACTTCCTCTTTCTGTCACCTTTGAGAAGTCACTATACTTTGTTATATCTCAGTTCCTGCATCTTATAAAAGTATCTCCCTTACAGAGTAGATTAATGGTTAAATGAGAATGCATGTGAAAAAAAAGATTTGAGACTGTAAAGCACTATGCAAATGTTAATTTTATTGTCATTTTTGGTTCTTTTCTCACTGAAGAAATTGCAAGTAATCATTGTGATTTGGAGTAAAATCTTGAATTGACCCTGGCAAGTCTTTGAACTCCTTTGGCTTTCGGATGACTGGTTGAGTTGATGGAGGTCACGGGGAGAGACTTGGCAGGACTGTTGATAGATTTTTTCCATGTTGTAACAGAAGCTCCTTTCCTCAAGGACAGGGAAGAAGTTTATTTTCTATTATACTGTACCTAGAATGCTCTCTACCTAATCAGAATTAATTGGTACAGATTAACGTGGCTGCCTCAGTAGAGTGACTCCCCAGTTTTAACTAGGATGAATCTCATTTAAATTAAATTGACTGCAGTCATGTTGTAAATCATAGTTTATTTCAGTAGCCAGGAAGATAATTTAATCATTTTTTTCAAAATGTACAATATTGCCTGATATAACCTTAATACAGAGTGTTGTCTTCACATCTCAGGAATAGGCTGTATTTATAGAAGCTCTTTTCTGAGCTTCTCCCAGAAGCAAGGCTCTCCTTCATAGTGTAACTCTCAACCATTCAGCTATGTGATCTCTATTACTCAGCTTTGCTGACTGCATTTTATCCTCAAGAACTGCAGTGCTCTCATTGCCTCAGCTGGTGTTGGTCAAGTTGCTCAACTGAATGACACTGAAAATATGCTTTGAAAGGACCAGAATTATTTTGACAAAGAATGAATTATATAAAATATTAAGAGAACACTCACAAATCAAAATTAACGCCTTCACAGTCTCATATACCATGTAACTAGGAGTTATAATTGGTATTCTAATAAAATACAGTTGGATTTTTTTAAAAAGGAAGTCAAATAAAAAATTTTATATTGGGTTTTTTCCTTTCAAAAACATTTCAAGAAATCTGTTTTTAAAAGATATTTGGATATTTAAAAACATCATTTAAAAACTTTCCTAATTATATTTTTTAAATTGAGGTATAATTGACATACAACATTATATTAGTTTCAGGTGTACAAAATAATGATTCAATATTCGTGTGTATTACAAAATGATCAGCACAATAAGTCTAGTTTAACATCCATCACCATAGATAGTTAGAAAATTTTTTTCTTGTGTTGGTAACTTTTAATATTTACTCTTTTTTAAAAACATCTTTATTGGAGTATAGTTGCTTTACAAAGGTGTGTTAGTTTCTGCTTTATAACAAAATGAGTCAGTTATACATATGTCCCCATATCTCTTCCCTCTTGCATCTCCCTCCCTGCCACCCTCCCTATCCCACCCCTCTAGGTGTTCACAAAGCAACGAGCTGATCTCCCTGTGCTATGGGGCTGCTTCCCACTAGCTAGCTATTTTACGTTTGGTAGTGTTATGTCCATGCCACTCTCTCACTTTGTCCCAGCTTACCCTTCCCCCTTCCAGTATCCTCAAGTCCATTCTCTAGTAGGTCTGTGTCTTTATTCCTGTCTTGCCCCTAGGTTCTTCATGACTGTTTGTTTTCTTTTGGATTCCATATATATGTGTTAGCATACGGTATTTGTTTTTCTCTTTCTGACTTACTTCAATCTGTATGACAGACTCTAGGTCCATTCACCTCACTACAAATAACTCAATTTCATTTTTTTATGGCTGAGTAATATTCCACTGTATATATGTGCCACATCCTCTTTATCCATTCATCTGTCGATGGACACTTAGGTTGCTTCCATGTCCTGGCTATTGTAAATAGAGCTGCAGTGAACATTGTGGTACATGACTCATTTTGAATTATGGTTTTCTCAGGGTATATGCCCAGTAGTGGGATTGCTGGGTCGTATGGTAGTTCTATTTTTAGTTTTTTAAGGAACCTCCATACTGTTCTCCACAGTGGCTGTATCAATTTACGTTCCCACCAACAGTGCAAGAGGGTTCCCTTTTCTCCACACCCTCTCCAGCATTTATTGTTTCTAGATTTTTTGATGATGGCCATTCTGACTGGTGTGAGATGATATCTCACTGTAGTTTTGATTCACATTTCTCTAATGATTAATGATGTTGAGCATTCTTTCATGTGTTTGTTGGCAGTCTGTATATCTTATTTGGAGAAATGTCCATTTAGGTCTTCTGCCCATTTTTGGATTGGGTTGTTTGTTTTTTTGATATTGAGCTGCATGAGCTACGTGTAAATTTTGGAGATTAATCCTTTGTCAGTTGCTTCATTTGCAAATACTTTCTCCCATTCTGAGGGTTGTCTTTTGGTCTTGTTTATGGT
Source organism: Mesoplodon mirus (assembly GCF_964341445.2). Taxonomy (NCBI): domain Eukaryota; kingdom Metazoa; phylum Chordata; class Mammalia; order Artiodactyla; family Ziphiidae; genus Mesoplodon; species Mesoplodon mirus. The sequence goes on along the minus strand of NC_138981.1, from coordinate 59,714,477 downwards.
TTCCTTTGCTGTGTAAAAGCTTTTAAGTTTCATTAGGTCCCATTTGTTTATTTTTGTTGTTATTTCCATTTCTCTAGGAGGTGGGTCCAAAAGGATCTTGCTGTGATTTATGTCATAGAGTGTTCTGCTTATGTTTTCCTTTAAGAGTTTGATAGTTTCTGGCCTTACATTTAGGTCTTTAATCTATTTTGAGTTTATTTTTGTGTATGGTGTTAGGCATTGCTCTAAGTTCATTCTTTTATGTGTAGCTGTCCAGTTTTCCCAGCACCACTTAATAAAGAGGCTGTCTTTTCTCCATTGTATATTCTTGCCTCCTTTATCAAAGATAAGGTGACCATATGTGCTTGGGTTTATCTCTGGGCTTTGTATCCTCTTCCATTCACCTATATTTCTGTTTTTGTGCCAGTATCATACTGTCTTGATGACTGTAGCTTTGTAGTATAGTCTGAAGTCAGGGAGCTTGATTCTTCCAGCTCTGTTTTTCTTTCTCAAGATTGCTTTGGCTATTCAGGGTCTTTTGTGTTTCCATACGAATTGTGAGATTTTTTGTTCTAGTTCTGTGAAAAATGCCAGTGGCAGTTAGATAGGGATTGCATTGAATCTGTAGATTGCTTTGGGTAGTAGAGTCATTTTCACAGTGTTGATTCTTCCAATCCAAGAACATGGTATACCTCTCCATCTATTTGTGTCATATTTAATTTCTTTCATCAGTGTCTTATAATGTTCTGCATACAGGTCTTTTGTCTCCTTAGGTAGGTTTATTCCTAGATATTTTACTCTTTTTGTTGCAGTGGTAAATGGGAGTGTTTTCTTAATTTCACTTTCAGATTTTTCATCATTAGTGTATAGGAATGCAAGAGATTTCTGTGCATTAATTTTGTGTCCTGCTACTTTACCAAATTCATTGATTAGCTCTAGTAGTTTTCTGGTAGCATCTTTAGGATTCTCTATGTATAGTATTATGTCATCTGCAAACAGTGAGAGCTTTACTTCTTTTTTTCCGATTTGGATTCCTTTTATTTCTTTTTCTTCTCTGATTGCTGTGACTAAAACTTCCAAAACTAGGTTGAATAATAGTGGTGAGAGTGGGCAGCCTTGTCTTGTTCCTGGTCTTAGTGGAAATGGTTTCAGGTTTTCAGCACTGAGGACGATGTTGGCTGTGAGTTTGTCATATATGGCCTTTATTATGTTGAGGAAAGTTCTCTCTATGCCTGCTTTCTGGAGGGTTTTTATCATAAATGGGTGTTGAATTTTGTCGAAAGCTTTCTCTGCATCTATTGAGATGATCATATGGGTTTTCTCCTTCAATTTGTTAATATGGTGTTTCAGGTTGATTGATTTGCGTATATTGAAGAATCCTTGCATTCCTGGGATAAACCCCACTTGATCATGGTGTATGATCCTTTTAATGTGCTGTTGAATTCTGTTTGTTAGTATGTTGTTGAGGATATTTTCATCTATGCTCCTCAGTGATATTGGCCGGTAGTTTTCTTTTTTTTTTGTGACATCTTTGTCTGGTTTTGGTATCAGGGTAATGGTGGACTCGTAGAATGAGTTTGGGAATGTTCCTCCCTCTGCTATATTTTGGATGAGTTTGAAAAGGATAGGTGTTAGCTCTTCTCTAAATGTTTGATAGAATTCGCCTGTGAAGCCATCTGGCCCTGGGCTTTTGTTTGTTGGAAGATTTTCAATCACAGTTTCAACTTCAGTGCTTGTGATTGGTCTGGTCATATTTTCCATTTCTTCCTGGTTCAGTCTCGGAAGGTTGTGCATTTCTAAGAATTTGTCCAATTCTTCTAGGTTTTTCATTTTATTGGCATAGAGTTGCCTGTAGTAATCTCTCATGATCCTCTGTATTTCTGCAGTGTCAGTTGTTACTTCTCCTTTTTCGTTTCTAATTCTATTGATTTGAGTCTTCTCCCTTTTTTCCTTGATGAGTCTGGCTAATGGTTTGTCAGTTTTGTTTATCTTCTCAAAGAACCAGCTTTTGGTTTTATGGATCTCTTCTATCGTTTCCTTCATTTCTTTGTCATTTATTTCTGATCAGATCTTTATGATTTCTTTCCTTCTGCTAAGTTTGGGTTTTTTTTTGTTCTTCTTTCTGTAATTGCTTTAGGTATAAGGTTAGGTTGTTTATTTGAGATGTTTCTTATTTCTTAAGGTAGGATTGTATTGCTATAAACTTACCTCTTAGAACTGCTCTTGCTGCATCCCATAGGTTTTGGGTTGTTGTGTTTTCATTGTCATTTGTTTCTAGGTAATTTTGATTTCCTCTTTGATATGTTCAGTGATCTCTTGGTTATTTAGTAGTGTATTGTTTAGCCTCCGTGTGTTTGTATTTTTTACAGATTTTTTCCTGTAATGGATATCTAGTCTCGTAGCGTTGTGGTGGGAAAAGATATTTGATATGATTTCAATTTTCTTAAATTTACCAAGGCTTGATTTGTGACCCAAGATATGATGTGTCCTGGAGAGTGTTCCATGAGCACTTGAGAAGAATGTGTATTCCGTTGTTTTTGTGTGGAATGTCCTAGAAATATCAATTAAGTCAATCTTGTTGAATGTATAATTTAAAGCTTGTGTTTCCTTATTTATTTTCATTTTGGATGATCTGTGCATTGGTGAAAGTGGGGTGTTAAAGTCCCCTACTATGATTGTGTTACTGTCGATTTCTCCTTTTATAGCTGTTAGTATTTGCCTTATATATTGAGGTGCTCCTATGTTGGGTGCATAAATATTTACAATTGTTATATCTTCTTCTTGGATTGATCCCTTGATCATTACATAGTGTCCTTCTTTGTCTCTTGTAATAGTCTTTGTTTTAAAGTCTATTTTGTCTGATATGAGAATTGCTACTCCAGCTTTCTTTTGATTTCCCTCTGCATGGAATATCTTTTTCTATCCCCTCACTTTCAGTCTGTATGTGTCCCTAGGTCTGAAGTGGGTCTGTTGTAGACAGCATATATATGGGTGTTGTTTTTGTATCCATTCAGCCAGTCTACGTGTTTTGGTTGGATCATTTAATCCATTTACATTTAAGGTAATTATCAATAAGTATGTTTCTATTACCATTTTCTTAATTGTTTTGGGTTTGTTCTTGTAGGTCTTTTCCTTCTCTTGTGTTTCCTGCCTAGAGAAGTTCCTTTAGCATTTGTTGTAAAGCTGGTTTGGTGGTGCTGAATTCTCTCAGCTTTTGCCTGTCCGTAAAGTTTTTAGTTTCTCCATCAAATCAGAATGAGATCCTTGCTGGGTAGAGTAATCTTTGTTGTAGGTTTTTCTCCTTCATCACTTTAAATATTTCTTGCCCCTCCCTTCTGGCTTGCAGAGTTTCTGCTGAAAGATCATCTGTCAGACTTATGGGGATTCCCTTGGATGTTATTTGTTGTTTTTCCCTTGCTGCTTTTAATAGTTTTCTTTGTATTTAATTTTTGATAGCTTGATTAATATGTGTCTTGGCGTGTTTCTCCTTGGATTTATCCTGTATTCTTTGCTTCCTGGACTTGATTAACTATTTCCTTTCCCATATTAGGGCAGTTTTCAACTATAATCTCTTGAAATATTTTCTCAGTCCCTTTCTTTTTGTCTTCTTCTGGGACCCCTATAATTTGAATGTTGGTGCGTTTAATATTGTCCCAGAGGTCTCTGAGACTGTCCTCAATTCTTTTCATTCTTTTTTCTTTATTCTGCTCTGCATTAGTTATTTCCACTATTTTATCTCCCAGGCCACTTCTGTGTTCCTCTAACTCAGTTATTCTGCTATTGATCCCTTCTAGAGAATTTTAAATTTCATTTATTGCATTGTTCATAATTGTTTGTTTGCTCTTTAGTTCTTCTAGGTCCTTGTTAAACGTTTCTTATATTTTCTCCATTCTGTTTCCAAGATTTTGGATCATCTTTACGATCATTATTCTGAATTCTGTTTCAGGTAGACTGCCTATTTCCTCTTCATTTGTTAGGTCTCATGGGTTTTTGCCTTGCTCCTTCATCTGCTGTGTGTTTCTCTGTCTTCTCGTTTTGCTTAACTTACCGTACTTGGGTTCTCCTTTTCGCAGGCTGCAGGTTCGTAGTTCCCATTGTTTTTGCTATCTGCCCCCAGTGGCTAAGGTTGGTTCCATGGGTTGTGTAGGCTTCCTGGTGGAGGGGACTAGTGCCCATGTTCTGGTGGGTGAGGCTGGATTTTGTCTTTCTGGTGGGCAGGTCCACGTCTGGTGGTGTGTTTTGTGCTGTCTGTGGCCTTATTATGATTTTAGGCAGCCTCTCTTCTAATGGGTGGGGTTGTGTTCCTGTCTTTCTAGTTGTGTGGCATAGGGTGTCCAGCACTGTAGCTTGCTGGTCGTTGAGTGGAGCTGGGTCTTGGCGATGAGATGGAGGTCTCTGGGAGATTTTCGCCATTTGATATTACGTGGAGCTGGGAGGTCTCTTGTGGACCAGTGTCCTGAACTTGGCTTTCCCACCTCAGAGGCACAGCCCTGATGCCTGGCTGCAGCACCAAGAGCCTGTCATCCACACGGCTCAGAATAAAAGGGAGAATAAAAAGAAAGAAAAAAAGGGGAAGATAAAATAAAGTTGTTAAAATAAGAAATAAATAATAGTTTTTAAAACTTTTTTTAAGTAATAAAAAAGATGGAGGAAAGAAAGCAGAGAGCAACCAAAGGAAACCAAAAAACATCCATCAATGATAAAAAGTGATAAAAACTATATTAAAAAAACAACAACAAAAAAAAATGGACAGACAGAACACTAGGACAAATGGCAAAGGCAAAGCTATACAGAGAAAAGCACACACAGAAGCACACACATACACACTCTCAAAAAGAGAAGAAGGGGGAAAAATATATATCATTGCTCCCAAAGTCCACCTCATCAATTTAGGATGATTCGTTGTCTATTTAGGTATTTCACAGATGCAGGGTACATCAAGTTTGTTGTGGAGATTTAATCCGCTGCTCCTGAGGCTGCTGGGAGAAATTTCCCTTTCTCTTCTTTCTTCGCACAGCTCCTGGGCTTCAGCTTTGGAGTTGGACCCGCCTCTGTGTGTAGGTTGCCTGAGGGCATCTGTTCCTCACTCAGACAGGACGGGGTTAAACGAACAGCTGATTCGGGTGCTCTGGATCACTCAGGCCTGGGGGAGTGAGGGGTATGGAGTTCGGGGCGAGCCTGCGGCGGCAGAGCCCAGCGTGATGTTGCAGCAGCCTGAGGCATGCCATGTGTTCTCCCTGGGGAAGTTGTCCCTGGATCTCGAGGCCTTGGCAGTGGCGGGGTGCACAGGCTCTCGGGAGGGGCGGTGTGGATAGTGACCTGTGCTTGCACACAGGCTTCTTGGTGGTTGGAACAGCAGCCTTCGCGTCTCATGCCCGTCTCTGGGGTCTGCGCTGATAGCCGCGGCTCATGCCCGTGTCTGGAGCTCATTTATGTGCGCTCTGAATCCCCTCTCCTTGCGCACCAGGAAACAAAGAGGCAAGAAAAAGTCTTTTGCCTCTTTGGCAGCTCCAGACCCTTTCCTGGACTCCCTCCCGGCTACCTGTGGCATACTGGCCCCCTTCAGGCTGTGTTCACGCAGGCAACCCCAGTCCTCTCCCTGGGATCTGACCTTGGAAGCCTAACCCTCAGCTCGCAGACCCCACCCCCTCCAGCGGGTGAGCAGACAAGCCTCTCGGGCTGGTGAGTGCTGGTTGGCACCGATCCTGTGTGCGGGAATCTCTCCGCTTTGCCTTCCGCACCCCTGTGGCTGTGCTCTCCTCCGTGGCTCTGAAGCTTCCTCCCTCCGCCACTGGCAGTGTCTGCCCGCAAAAGGGCTTCCTAGTGTGTGGAAACCTTTCCTCCTTCACACCTCCCTCCCAGAGGTCCAGGTCCCATTCCTATTCTTTTGTCTCTCTTTTTTCTTTTTTTTTTTGCCATACCCAGGTATGTGGGGAGTTTCTTGCCTTTTGAGAAGTCTGAGGTCTTCTGCCAGCGTTCAGTAGGTGTTCTGTAGGAATTGTTCCACATGTAGATGTATTTCTGATGTATTTGTGAGGAGGAATGTGATCTCCACGTCTTACTCCTCCGCCATCTTGAAGCTCCTCCCAAGATTTACTCTTAACAATTTAAAAATATACAGTATAGTAATAACTATAGTTGCCATGCTGTATATTACATCCCTATGCCCTAATTATTTTATAACTGGAAGTTTGTACCTTTTGACTTCCTTTACCCATTTGACCCCCCCTCCACTTCCTGCTTCTGGCAACCCCCAGTCTGTTTCCTGTATTTATGAGCCTTTTTAAAAAAATGATTCCACATGTGAGATCATATGGTATTTGTCTTTCTCTGTGTGACTTATTTCACTTAGTATAACGCCTTTAAGGTCCATACCTGTTGCAGATGGCAAGATTTCATTCTTTTTTATGGCTGAATAACATTTTATTGTATATATTTAGCACATTTTAAAAATCCATTCATTAATGGAGAGTCAGGTTCTTTCCACATCTTGGCTGTTGTAAATAATGCTGCAATGAACATGGGGTTGCACAGGTCTTTTCAAGTTAGTGTTTTCATTTTCTTCAGATAAATACCCAGAAGTGGAATTGCTGGATCATATGGTAGTCCTATTTTTAATTTTTTGAGGAGCCTCCCTACTGTTTTCCATAGTGGCTGCACCAATTTACATTTCCATGAACAGTGTTGAGGGTTCCCTTTTCTCCACATCCCCGCCAACACTTGTTATTGCTTGTCTTTTTTTTTTTTTTTTTTGCGGTACATGGGCCTCTCACTGTTGTGGCCTCTCCCATTGTGGAGCACAGGCTCTGGACGCTCAGGCTCAGTGTCCATGGCTCACGGGCCTAGCCGCTCTGCGGCATGTGGGATCCTCCCAGACCGGGGCATGAACCCGTGTCCCCTGCATCAGCAGGCAGACTCTCAACCACTGCGCCACCAGGGAAGCCCTGCTTGTCTTTTTATGAGGGCCATTCTAACAGGTGTGAGGTGATATCTCATTATGGTTTTGATTTGCATTTCCTTGATGATTAATGATGTTGAACACCTTTTTTTTTTTCATGTACCTGTTGGCCTTCACTGTGTTTTCCTTGGAAAAGTGTCTATTCAGGCATTTTTTTTTTTCTGGTACGCGGGCCTCTCACTGCTGTGGCCTCTTCCGTTGCGGAGCACAGGCTCTGGATGCGCAGGCTCAGCAGCCGTGGCTCACGGACCCAGCCGCTCCGCGGCATGTGGGATCTTCCGGGACCGGGGCACGAACCCATGTCCCCTGCATCGGCAGACGGACTCTCAACCACTGCGCCACCAGGGAAGCCCTATTCAGGCATTTTTAAATTGGATTTTCTTTTGCTATTAAGTTGTATGATTTCTTTATATATTTTGGATATTAAGCCCTTATCAGATATATGATTTGCAAATATTTTCTCCCATTCTAAACTTTCCTAGTTCTGTTATCAATATTTTGAGCAAGGGCTATAATATATATACTTCTCAGCTTAATGCTTACTTAATCTTAGATGAATCAAGGTATTTAATATTAGTCCTTCTGTTAACTAATTTATGGGAGTAAGGAACCTAGAGGTTTTTCTTTTCATATGTATCATTACTTGAGGCATATGAAATATGTATGGTATATTTTCCCTAATATCTCTGATCATGCAGTGGGTACTAAAGTCTATGAACTTTAAAAAATGTTTCAGTGTATTTGAAAGTAAGTTTCTTTGTGGAGTCTCTGTGAATCTATTTTCTGATATTTAACTGAAAAGTTTTCTTTAAAAAAATTTTTATTTATTTATTTTTGGCTGCGTTGGGTCTTTGTTGCTGATCGCGGGCTTTCCCTAGTTGCTGCGAGTGGGGGCTACTTTTTGTTGTGGTGTGCGGGTTTCTCATTGTGGTGGCTTCTCTTGTTGCAGAGGATGGGCTCTAGGCATGCGGGCTCATTAGTTGTGGCTTACGGGCTCCGGAGTGCAGGCTCAGTAGTTGAGGCGCATGGGCTTATTTGCTTCCGTAGAATGTTGGATCTTCCTGGACCAGGGCTCGAACCCGTACCCCCTGCATTGTTAGGTGTATTCTTAACTACTGTGCCACCAGGCAAGTCCTGAAAATTTTTCATTTAGCAGATTTATTGTTCGTTGTAGCAGGTTAAAAACCTGTTTATTGTAGCAGATTAAAAATCTTCCAGAAGGTGCTCTTATGGTATTGTTATGAATATTAACAACATTCTTGCTAGTTAATGCTCAGAAATGTTGCAAGAAATTAGAGACATGTAGGTTATGGAGACCTCTGTTACACGAGTTTGGAAAAACCTCAATTTTGATCGTATGAAAGGCATCAATTATGGTTCTACATCATGTTTGGGTTTTAAGGAATTCTGTGGCCTAATAAGATTCAGTTATATTGGGTCTGGAGCTCAAGACTGTTTAGAAAATGGTGACATCATTTGTACAGATTCAAGAACTGGCTAATGTTGTTGCTAATTGAGCATGTCATTTTTTTCTCACAAAGTAAGGTCAAGACTTCAGCATATGTCTGTCTAATGCTTTAAAGTATTAATAAGTATTTTAGTTTTACAGGGCATGTATCTAAGTCTCCCTTCAGAATTTCTACATTTTGTAATTTTGAAGACATTGTTAATTTCTCTTCTGTAGTTTTTTTTTTTTTTTTTTTTGCGGTATGCGGGCCTCTCACTGTTGTGGCCTCCCCCGTTGCGGAGCACAGGCTCCGGACGCGCAGGCCCAGCGGCCATGGCTCACGGGCCCAGCCGCTCCGCGGCATATGGGATCCTCCCAGACCGGGGCACGAACCCGTATCCCCTGCATCGGCAGGCGGACTCTCAACCACTGCGCCACCAGGGAGGCCCTCTTCTGTAGTTTTAAGATGACCTATAATAACATGACTATTTGTGAAGTCAGTGCATTTTACTTTGAGAATGAGTAATGATGATTAAGTTATAAACAAGTGACTCCCAGGAAATACAAATTTTATTTGAAAATTATACTTTGCCTTTAGCTAGAATAAACTTTATCTCCAGTTTGGTTTTACTCTAAGGAGTATTGAAGTTTCTCCATGCTGTATTCATTTGACAAAAGTCTAGGAACAGATTTCAGAATGATTTGCTACTTTCAGCCAATGGTGATAGTTCACAGCACTTTTATCATTTATTGTTATTTCAGAAATTGTTGAAAACCTGATTATAAATGACAGTTCACCTCAGATACCTGAGACAATTGACAGCCTCTTCGTGGACATAGCAAATATCAACAGGGAGTCTATGGCTGAAATAGACGACTCTCAGGTTGGTATTTTGTTTATAACTTTTGATGATTTTGTTTATAAGTTTTGATGATTCACTGTTTTAATTAATGTATAAGTAAAAAATATAGACTTCATGATTAACATGAAATCTAAATACATGGAAATCAAGCCTAATGGCACATTTAAGGAAAATAGTGTTTTAGAAACCAATGGAAAAATATGTCTCAAATTTATATGTACTGTTTAATCTGTCTAGGCTTCAGTTTTCTCATCTGTGAAAAGGACCATAATAAAACCCACCTCCCAGTGTTGTTGTGAATAGTGAACAAAATAACATATTTAAGGTCCTGGGTGCATAGCAGTTAGTCATTAATAAGAGTTCTCGGGCTTCTCTGGTGGCGCAGTGGTTAAGAATCTGCCTGCCAACGCAGGGGACATGGGTTCGAGCCCTGGTCCTGGAAGATCCCACATGCCACGGAGAAACTAAGCCCGTGTGCCACAATAAGGGAAGCCACTATGATGAGAAGCCTGCACACCGCAATGAAAAGTAGCCCCTGCTCTCTGCAACTAGAGAAAGCCTGCGCATAGCAATGAAGACCCGACACAGCCAATAAAATAAATAAATAAAAATAATAATAGTTCTCTTTTCCTTCCAGCAAAGTAAGAAACTGCGTGGTACCTGGTAGTGGGGAACTCAGTTGAATATAAGCCTTCAGTGATGCTTTTTCGGGTTTTTTTTTTCCTAGTGTTTAATTGGAGGTCTGTCACGTAAGTTTTTTTATTTATTTTTTATTTTTTTATTTTTTTTTGCCGTACGCGGGCCTCTCACTGTTGTGGCCTCTCCCGTTGCGGAGCACAGGCTCCAGACGCGCAGGCTCAGTGGCTATGGCTCACGGGCCCAGCCGGTCTGTGGCATGTGGGATCCTCTTGGACCGGGGCACGAACCCGTGTTCCCTGCATCGGCAGGCGGACTCTCAACCACTGCGCCACCAGGGAAGCCCTGTCACTTAATTTTGAAATTGCCTTGAGGTTCTGAAATACTTTTGGGAATGTTTACCTTGGGCAGTTCCTTCCATTTTGGTGATTGCACACATGTGAGAATAAACTGAAACTTGATTCACACAGGTGAGAATAAAGTTTGTTGTAAATATGTCTTATATATAACTTTATTTATATAACTTTATATATAATTCATATGCCATATAATTTACCCATTCCAAGTGTACAATTCAATGATTTTTAGTATTTCACAGAGTTGTGCACCCATCACCACAGTTAACTTTAGAACATTTTCATCACCTCCGAAAGAAACCTCGCACCCATTCACAGACACTCTCCATTTCCTCCTCTCTCCTCCAGCTCTAGGCGACCTCTAATCTACTTTCCATCTCTGTGGATTTGCCTATCCTGGACATGTTATATAAATGGAATCATACAATATGTGGTCTTTTGGGACTGCTGTCACTTAGCATAATGTTTTCAAGGTTCTTCCATGTTGTAGCATGTATCTGTACTTCATTACTTTTATTTTTAATTCTAACTTCCATGTGAAAGCTTGAGTTTTATTTATTGATTGATTGGCTGCGTTGGGTCTTCATTGATGCACGTGGGCTTTCTCTAGTTGTGGCGAGCAGGGGCTACTCTTTGTTGCGATGTGAAAGCTTCTCATTGCGGTGGCTTCTCTAGTTGTAAAGCACAGGTTCTAGGCACGTGGGCTTCAGTAGTTGTGGCACGTGGGCTCAGTAGTTGTGGCTCGTGGGCTCTAGAGCACAGGCTCAGTAGTTGTGGTGCATGGGATTCATTGCTCTGCGGCATGTGGGATCTTCCCAGACCAGGGCTCGAACCCGTGTCCCCTGCATTGGCAGGCAGATTCTTAAACACTGCGCCACCAGGGAAGTCCCATGTACTTCATTACCTTTTATGGCTGATAATATTCCATTCTTTGGATATATCATGTTTTGTATATCCATTCATCTGTTGATGAACGTTTGGGTTGTTTACACCTTTTGGCTACTATGAATAATGCTGCTATGAACATTCATGTACAGGTTTTTATGTTTTTATTTCTCTTAGGTATATACCTAGGAGTGACATTGCTGGTCATATGGTAACTCTGTTTAACTTTTGAGGAACTGCCAGATTGTTTTCCAAAGTGACTGTATACAATTTTGCATTCCCACCAGCAGCATATCAAATTGGGTCAAAAATTGACCCAATTTTTCCACATCATCACCAATACTTATTATTAGCTTTTTGATTATAGCCATCCTAGTGAGTGTGAAGTAGTATCTCATTGTGTTTGTTTTATTTTTAATTGTGGTAAAGTATACATAATGTAAAATTTACCATCTTAACTATTTTTAAATGTAAAATTCAGTAGTATTGAGTACATTCACATCATTGTGCAACCAATCTCCAGAACTCTTTTCATCTTGCAAAACTGAAATTCTATACCTATTAAACAACAACTCCCCATTCTCCCTTTCTCGCAGACCCTGGCAACCACCATTCTACTTTCTATCTCTGTAAGTTTGACTACTCTTGGTACTTCATATAAGTGGAATCATACAGTATTTATCGCTTTGTGACTGGCATATTTCACTCAGTATAATGTCCTCAGATTTATCCATGGTGTAGTATGTGTCAGAATTTCTGCCTTTTTTTCCCCTCCCCCAGAATTTCTGTCCTTTTTAAGGCTTCATAATATTCCTTTATGTGTACATACCACGTTTTGTTTATCTATATATCAGTCCATAGATACATGAACTGCTTCTGCTTTTTTGGCTTTTGTGAATAATGCAGCTATGAACATGGGCATAAAAGTATCTGTTCAAGTCCCTGCTTTCAATTCTTTTGGGTATATACCCAGAAGTGAAATTGCTGGATCATATGGTAATTTTATTTTATTTTTTTGAGGAACTGCCATACTGTTTACCATAGTGGCTGCACCATTTTAAATTCCCATCAGTAGTGCACAAGGGTTGCAGTTTCTCTACATCCTTACCAACACTTGTTATTTCTGTTTTTTGATAGTAGTCATCCTAATGGGTGTGAGGTGGTATCTCATTGTGGTTAATTTGTTTCCCTGATGGCTGATGATGTTGAGCATCTTCTCATGTGCTTATTGGTCATTTGCATATTTTAGTTGGAGAAATATCTATTAAGATCCTTTGCCAATTTTTAAATTGAGTTGTCTTTTTATTATGAGTAGTAGGAGTTCTATATATATATTCCAGATACAAGTCACTTATCAAATACGTGACTTGTAAAATATTTTCTCTCATTCTGTGAGTTATCTTTTCACTTTCTTGATTGTATCCTCTGAAGCAAAAAAGTTTAAAATTTTGATGAAGTCTAACTTATCAAGTCTTTCTTTTATTGTTTATACTTTTGGTGTCATATCTAAGGAGGATTTTCCTAACCCAAGGTCGTGAAGACTTACTGTTATGTTTTCTTCTGAGAGTTTTATAGTTTTAGTTCTTACCTTTAGGTTTATGATCCATTTTGAGTTTACTTTTGCATATCATATGAGGAAGGGATCCAGATTCATTCTTTTGCATGTGGATATCAAGCTGTCCCAGTATGTTTGTTGACTGTTCTTTCCCCATTAAATTTGTGTTAGTATCCTTATCAAAAATCAATTGACCATAAATATGAGGGTTTATTTCTGGATTCTCAGGTCTATTCCATTGGTCTGTATGTCTGTCCTTATGCCAGTACTACACTCTCCTGATTATTGTAGATTTGTAGAAAGTTTTGAAATTGGAAATGTGAGTCGTTTAACTTTGTTCTTCTCTTTCAAGATTTTTTTGACTATTCTAGGGTCCCTTGAATTTCCATATGAAATTTAGGATCTGCTTGCCAATTTCTGCAAAGAAGACAGCTGGAATTTTGATGGGTAGTGCATAAATCCATAGATCATTTGGGGAGTATTGCCAACTCAACAATATTAAGTGTTCTAAGCCATAAAATGGTGTGTCTTTCCATTTATTTAATTTTTTCAGTGTTTTTAGTTTGGAGTGTAAGTTTTGTACTTTTTTGTTAAATTTTCTACATGTTTTATTTCTTTTGATGTTACTGTAGATGTACTGTTTTCGTAATTTAATTTAATTTGCTAATGTAATTGTTTTCCGTGTATTGATCTTGTATCCTGCAACCTTGTTAAATTTGTTAATTAGTTCTAAAGTTGTTAGTGTATTTTTTTACATAGAAGTCTCTTTTTAGAATGCTCAATATCATTAATCATTAGAGAAATGCAAATCAAAACTACAATGAGATATCATCTCACACTGCTCAGAATGGCCATCATAAAAAAATCTACAAACAATAAATGCTGGAGAGGGTGTGGAGAAAAGGGAACCCTCTTGCACTGTTGAGGGGAATGTAAATTGATACAGCCACTATGGAGAACAGTATGGAGGTTCTTTAAAAAACTAAAAATAGGGGCTTCCCTGGTGGTACAGTGGTTGAGAGTCTGCCTGCCGATGCAGGGGACACGGGTTCGTGCCCCGGTCCGGGAGGATCCCACATGCTGCAGAGTGGCTGGGCCCGTGAGCCATGGCCTCTGAGCCTGCGCGTCCAGAGCCTGTGCTCTGCAACAGGAGGGGCCACAACAGTGAGAGGCCTGCGTACTGCAAAAAATAATAATAATAAAATAAAACTAACTAAAAATAGAACTACCATATGACCCAGCAATCCCACTACTGGGCATATACCCTGAGAAAACCATAATTCAAAAAGAGTCATGTACCACAATGTTCATTGCATCTCTGTTTACAATAGCCAGGACATGGAAGCAACCTAAGTGTCCATCGACAGATGAATGGATAAAGAAGATGTGGCAGATATATACAGTGGAATATTACTCAGCCATAAAAAAAATGAAATTGAGTTATTTGTAGTGAGGTGGATGGACCTAGAGTCTATCATACAGACTGAAGTAAGTCAAAAAGAGAAAAATACCGTATGCTAACACATATATATAGAATCCAAAAAAAACCCAAACAGTCATGAAGAACCTAGGGGCAAGACAGGAATAAAGACACAGACCTACTAGAGAATGGACTTGAGGATACCGGAAGGGGGAAGGGTAAGCTGGGACAAAGTGAGAGAGTGGCATGGACATATATACACTACCAAACGTAAAATAGCTAGCTAGTGGGAAGCAGCCCCATAGCACAGGAAGATCAGCTCATTGCTTTGTGACCACCTAGAGGGGTGGGATAGGGAGGGTGGCAGGGAGGGAGACGCAAGAGGGAAGAGATATCGGCACATATGTACATGTATGACTGATTCACCTTGTAATAAAACAGAAACTAACACACCACTGTAAAGCAATTATACTCAATAAAAATGTTAAAAAAAAAAGGTGTGAACATTTTTTGGCTCATGTTATCAAATTGCTTTCCAAAATTCCCAAAATGGCAGCTTTAAGTTGTTTTACTCTGCATGCTTATTTTTCCACCTAACTACCATTTGTTCCTCTGGGAAATTTTAAGTCAAATATTAATTCCATGTGCTTTTGATGAAACAAATCAAATAATATTTCATATGAAAGTCATCATTAGGTCAACTGTGGCATGGGGATACTGTGTGAGAGAGGTGGAGATGAGCATGATAATTAGCTGCAGAATAGTAGTGAAATGATGGCCATCTAAATAAATAATCCATTTAAAGGGAAGCTCATCAGGGAAATGTGGAATTGTAGGGGGAAAAAGTAGTCTTGAGGAAATAAACTAAAATACAATTGTGCACTGTTATTGTACACAAACTGAGTTTAATATTTTTTTCCAGTTACTCCTCTTAGTCATATTACTACCAATATGTTTATGATAAGATAATGGTATATAGCTTCTATCATAGTCACTATAGCACACCGGGAGATTTAGGCCAGAGCTATGGCATATTGGTCTGAGGCAATAGTAGCACCCAGGACCAACTATTGCCTTCAGAGATCTCTTGCCAGAAACGAATCTACTGCAAATTTTATTCTTGAGATACTATGAGCTTGATTTATTTTCCATCCAGTTGACTGTGTTCAACCTGATAGATAAAACCAGAAGCTACTAGAATCTTTTCCCCCATAGTCCCTAGAACAGAACATAATAAAACAACAAATCTTATTATTTTAATATGTATTCTTTAGTTACCACTTTGGCAGGTAGTATAAGTGCTACATAAATTGAGTGAGATATGATCTTTGATTTCAAGGAATCTAGTTGGGAAATAAGAGTAACAATAAAAACAAAGAATAAATGGTACACAGTAGCATAGTTAATTGCTCAATTATGTAAAACTTAGTTAATATAGGAATTCAAAGAAGAGAGAGAGCAATGAAGACTGTAATGGTTGCTGAAAACTTCATGTATGTTCTTGGTGAGGGTGAATTTGGCTTTGAGTTACATACAGATCATGGGAGGAGGTATATCAGGTGAAGCCAACAGTATGAATAAAGGTACGCAGGAATGAACAAGTTGTGTTCATGGGACAATAAGATAATTACTCTGTGGGTAAGTTTGTGGGAGAAAAGCAAAATGGGACTAGATTATGGAGGACCTGTAAATGACCCACAATAGTGACATAAACGTGAAACATGCACGAAAGAAAATATCATTGGAGGTGGACAGTATCTTAAGTGGCTAAGCAAATGTTTCTGTTGTACAGATTGAAGAAATGGCAGTAAACCTGTGGAACTGGGCAGTTACCAAGAGAACAGCTTTGGATTTAAGTGAAGAGCAGAGTGCTAAATGTACGTATACGTTTTGTGACTCATATTATGAGGAGTGTTCTTATTATACATTAGATTGTGTCCCTGCAGTTTAAGTAATATTTTGACCTGTTCTTAGATGCAGGTTTGTTAAAAGAAAACTAAACAAAACAACCCATAAGCAGTGGTTTCTCAAGCAAACCCTGTCTTGGTTTTGTGGTTTTTCAGAGCTTAGCTCCTTATTAATAAAAATTTAAAAGCGTAACTGCAAGAAATAGTCTGCTGGTGAACAACAGAGATGATTAAAAATGAGGCGGGAAAACGAGAACTTGAAAAATTTCAAAGGACATGGAGTATTTCCTTGGAGAAGAGATGATCAGAATCTTCAGGATTCTGAAGAACCATCAAATAGTAGTTTCTCCTCTCCATTAATAAAATACTGAAAAATGTTGCTATGTGAGGAATTCAGATTAAAAAGTCTGTAAAGAATAGTTTCTTCATGAGGTGGGTTAATGAACATTGGACTGAGTTACTGAGAAAAATTATAGAAGTTTTTTGTGAGAGCAAACAAGAATAACAACAGCAAAACAAAACCCCAAAACCATATTCAGCCGCTTAGATGTATTAAATGTGATCTACTGTCTGGCAGAGTTTGGGTGCTTTAGCTAAATGGACAGGGTCTAGTGTGCTGACAGTTACTGATTTCCAACAAGGATAGGGACAGTTAATGCATTTATGGAAAGTATATGTCCCATTATAAAGTATACATTGAGGCAACAAACCAAAAGGTGAATCTCTGGAGTGCTTGGCTTGTAGACAATTGAATTTTGTCTGTATGCAACAAATAGAATTTAATACTAAGTATTTATCTTTATGAATATAAACCAAACTGTGTACAACTTCAGTGTATGTATAGGGTAATTAGTGGTTGAGATAGTCAATAATATACTTACTTTTTAGCCCACTCCTCTATTAGGATGTTTAGAGAACAGTTCTGTCTCTTTAACTCTCAGATAATAAATGTTGATATCATTGCTCCTAGAAGCCTTAGATCTTGTAGTTGCGAGGAGGGAAGAGTTGGAAATTCATCTGTGGGAGAAACTTATTACACAGGTGTTAAAATGCGATGTTAAAATGCTTTAATTCTAAACTTCTCCCATTCTGCATATCAAGGAATATTGCTCTGGCTGTTTTTCACTGCTTGTCAAATAGTGGGGATTTGGTAGATGAAGTGGGAGCTGCAGCCCTAGGACCGACCTTTCCTAATGTACTTACTCTGTATGTAGCAGTTCTTAGATATTTGGGTGCTTATTATGTGTATAATACTTTGAAGATACAGTGGAAAACAGGGTGTAGTGCAGGAAGCCTCTGATTTTAAAAAGTTTTATTCTCAAAATCTGTTGATTGGAAGATATTTTGTCTCAAAAACAAATTCAGTGTGCCTGGATTGTGTTGTGATCAAAACGTCATTAAGATTTATGCACTACAATTTATTATTATTGGGAAGAATTATGGAACAATGAACAGAAATAGGAAAGGCAGAAGTAGAGGAATGACTCTTAAACTTTAGTTTTAGACCTGTTGTATTTGAGGTGACAATAAGGTTGGAGATGTGAGACTGGAGCTTGTGAGAAAGGTCGGGCTGCCTATAGATTTGATGGTTATTCACATGGAGATGACTGTTGGAGCCACATGAATTGTTGAGTTCTCTGAGGGAGAAAATAAAGAGCAGTGGTTCTTAGATACTGATATAAATGAGAGTCACCTGTGGAGCCTTTTAAAATACAGATGCCCAGGCTCCACCATTGGAGGTTTTGATTTGGGGGGTTTAGGATGAAACCTGGGCATGTCTGTAATTTGAAAAAATTTCTCAGGAATTCTCATGCTTACCAAATATTAAGAACATTTCCCACAGAGGGACTGCTCAGTGCTGAACCAGGATAGAGTGAGGCATAGGAAGTAGTATTTTTCAAAAAGGTTATTATGATCATTGTGAAATGTAGCTGTGAAGTCAGGGAAGCTGATCTTTGGGAGTGCAGCTTTAGTAAAATGGTAAAGATGCAAAACAGGTTGCAGGGCATTAAGGAGACGAGGGAGTAGCAATAAAACAGATAGTAGGTCATTCAGTTCAAGAAGTTTGACAATGAGAGGAAGAGGAGAAATGGGAGGGAAGCTTGAAGCACAGTGGGGTTAGCTGAATTTTTTCAAGGAAGGGAGATGGATATATTTGAAGGTAGAGGGGAAGGAGTAAATTGAGAGGGAAGCACTGAAGATATCTTTGGAGAGGGAAAATAATTGAGATCAGGGTCCTTGAGTGTATGGAAGAATTAGTAAACTTTGAAAAAAAATAAAGGAAACATTTTCAAAACTGGAAATGTGGGCTTCCCTGGTGGCGCAGTGGTTGGGAGTCTGACTGCCGATGCCGGGGGAGCAGGTTCGTGCCCGGGTCCGGGAGGATCCCGCGTGCCGTGGAGCGGCTGGGCCCGCGGGCCGTGGGCCGTGGCCCGTGGCCGCTGGGCCTGCGCGTCCGGAGCCTGTGCTCCGCGGCGGGAGGGGCCGCGGCGGTGAGAGGCCCGCGTACTGCAAGACAAAACAAAAACTGGAAATGCAGGACAATGTAAATATATGTTTAGAAATTATTTTACTGAAAGTTTTTTTCCCAGAAACAAATTAAACTTGTTGAGGGATGAATGAATTTTACATTTTGTAATGGTTAATAAAATTTTGACTACTTCAATTACCCATAATTTAAGCTGGGCAAATCTTCTCTTTTTCATTGGAATATTAATTAAAAATGGTGTTAGCATAGGTAGAATGGCTGCTGAGATTTAATAACATCAAGGCAACTAGTTCAGTTATATGTGAAGTCATCTTTAAAAAATTGGGTATGTTTTATGATGAAAGAAACTACACAACTAAAGAGGTTACAATTATTCAGACTTCCTTATTTTCAGGGTAAATGAACTGTATAATGAAGATATCTGTATTTTCTAAGTTATGCTTCAAGAACTTTTACCTCATCTGCAGAAAATAATATATTTAGACAGTTTCACATTTTAGGAGAATAATCTTAAACTATTCTGATGTTCAGAAATTTTGTCAGATGTTGAATAGCTTTACATTCCAATTCTACTTAGAATTATTTTGCTGCCAGCGTGGTACATACAAGAGCATCATGTGAGTCTTTGGGATTTAAGACAGGCAGAAATTAAAATTTGAAAATCAGATATCTGTCTGACTAAAGCATTAAGCACATGATTCATTTGGTAATTTTCAGGTCATTTACTTTTGATAATTGATTTTTTAAAAAGACCTCTAAAGTTCTTATTTTTTAACAACAAAAGTGGTTTCACTTCACTCCTCTTTTCTCTTTATATGTGTATATAAAAGGGGAATGAATGTTTTGTGTTTATGGGTATCTAATTACTGTTTTGCAGTACGGCATGTTGCTTGCAAGTTGTTGTGTATGTGTGAAGGCTCAGCTGCTTCAGAAGAAACTATTCGAAGACAAATTATGGTAAGTCCTAATTAAATCAGGAGAAAGTGCAGATGCAGTGAGAGAGTCATTACTCCTGTGTAGATGGTTGAAGTTAGTGTAAACCTGGAAGGGGGTTATATCCTTTAGTTCTAGCAATGTTACTTTTATAATGATTATATCCATTACAATTAAAGGTCTCAACAGTACTGTAGTTGTTATTACAGTGATTCAGTGGACTAAAACATTGAACTTATAATTCAGGATTTATGAAAAGTAAGGAAAATAATAAAAAGTAATAGTTTTCTGCTCCATCCCTTTCTACCCCCTGTCTTGCTCCCTAGAGGCAAGTATGTTTTTTTAGTGCAAAGTTTTTTTCCTAGTGTTTTAAAACAATATTTTATTGAAAAGTTCAAATGTACACGTGAAGCAGAAAAGATAATATGATTCCCCTATTTTCCTGTTACTCAGCTAGAGTAATCATCAACTCATGACCACTCTTGTTTCTTCTGTATCTCTTCTAACAGCAAACCCCTGGCCCCATGGATTATTTTGAAATAAGTCCAAAGAAGCATTATTTTGCCCATAAATACTTCAGTACATGTCTCTAAAAGACCAGATTTCTTTTTTATTCAAACCCAATACCCATTATCATACCTGATAAAATTTAATAAAGATGTTTCGAAAATCATCAGATATCCAGTCTTCCCTCCCCACAACCCTTCCCACTTATCTCCCCCCCTTCTTTCCAGTTGGTTTTTTAGAATCAGGATTAAAGTCCACACCTTGTATTTTGTTAATATGTTCTATAGTTTACCTAAATTCTGGATTCTGATAACTGCATCCTTATGGTGTCATTTAATATAGTACTTTGTCCTCTGTTTTTCCTGTAAACTGGTAGTTAGATTTAGAAGCTTGATCTGATTCAGGTTCATTTTTGTCAAGAATAATTCATAGGCGGTATGGTGTACTTCCATCAGGAGGCACTAATGTCTCCTTGTCTCTTTTCTGTTGTGTTAGTGTCCTTTGATGATTATTGTCCCCAGATCCATTATTTCTGTGGGGGTCTGAATATTCTAATTCTGTAGTTATTTTGTTTATTAACTGGAATAGAGAGAAACTTTCATCAACTGTTTGGTTACTCTGAAGTATATTTTGTATAAGAAAGTCCTGACTCTTCCCCTTTATTTAACAGTTTTCAGAATAATGAGTTGGTTCTGTAACATCCTTAAATGATGACTAAATGTTTTTTTTAAAAAAGTATTACTGTGAACTCATGAATTTTAACATATTTAATGACTTTCAGTCCCTTGTAGTTATTATTCTTATTGAAGCACAATGTCCTATTTTGGGCTGGAAGGAGCCTCTTTAAGTGATTCTGAGTCCTTTTGGCACGACCTCAGCAGTCTTTAATAGTTTCATTTGGTTTCTGATATGGCAAGATATCCAGGCTTATCTTATATAGTTCCTACCCTAGACCTGGAATCAGCCATTCCTCTAAGGAGCCCTGCTTTCTTTTAGTGGAGAACATTTTTTAGAACCCACAGTCTGGACGTCACAAATGCTCATTACTATTGCATTGGTTATTGTTTCTAGACCTTTTTAGTGGACAGAGCTATGACATATAATTTTTTTTAAGAGAGAAAGTATATAATGAGTTCATACTGATATTTCCAATTGATATTTAGGATTATAGGGTTTTACTTAGCTTCTTGATTTTATATTTGTGTGTCTTTGGTGCTAAAAATCTTGGTGCCTAACATTAAAGTAATGAATAACCTCTTTTATCCTAGAAAATATATTTTGATAACAGTTTCAGGATATAGCAATATCGATATTATTACTAAGAATGATTTCTAAAAACGTTTAGGAATTTTTTTGCACTTTTGTTCTTAGGATATACCTCACTAGGGATGTACAGTCAAAATATTGTTTTAATATTATTAAAATATCTTAAAATTACCTGAAATAATTCCTTTCCCTATGATTAAGCTATCGACTTGATACATAGTTAGGTTTATTTGCTTCTGCTTGCTTTTGATTTTTGTGATTGCTCCCACCTACCCATTTTGATTGAATTTTGTTTTATTTTATTATTCATTTATTTATTTATGGCTGCGTTGGGTCTTCGTTGCTGCACCCGGGCTTTCGCTAGTTGTGGCGAGCAGGGGCTACTCTTGTTGCAGTGCCTGGGCTTCTCATCGCGGTGGCTTCTCTTGTTGCGGAGCATGAGCTCTAGGCACGCGGGCTTCAGTAGTTGCAGCACGTGGGCTCAGTAGTTGCAGAACGTGGGCCCTAGGGTGCGTGGGCTTCAGTAGTTGTGGCGTGTGGGCTCAGTAGTTGTGGTGCATGGGCTTAGTTGCTCTGTAGCATGTGGGCTCTTCCCGGACCAGGGATCAAACCCACGTCCCCTGAATTGGCAGGCAGATTCTTAACCACTGCACCACCAGGGAAGTCCCTGAATTTTGTTTTATAATTATGTAAAATACTGACATGGTTCTGAGGTCAAGTCAAATCTAAAGGAAGTATATTCAGAGAAGCCTAGCTTCTGTCTCTGTCCTCTTTACTCTGTTCCCTCCCTTCCCCTGTCGGTAACTATTTTGTTTATTTTATTGTTTATCCTTTTGATATGTGTGTATGTATGCATGTATGTATGTATATATGTATTTTATTGAAGTATAGTTAATTTATAATACTAGTTTCATGTGTACAACATAGTGATTCAATATTTTTATAGATTATACTCCGTTTAAAGTTATTTCAAAATAATGGCTATATTTCCCTGTGGTGTACAATATACCCTTGTTGCTTATTTATTTTATACATAGTAGTTTGCATCTCTAAATCCCCAACCCCTTTCTTGTCCTTTCTTCCTTCCCTCTCCCCACTGGTAACCACTAGTTTGTTCTCTATATCTGTGAGTTTGTTTCTGTTTTGTTATATACATTTGTTTGTCTTATCTTTTAGATTCCACATGTAAGTGATAATGTAGATTATTTGTCTTTCTCTCCTGTTGTTTTTTTTGAAACTTAAAAATATGTATTCATTTATAATAACAATAATCAACGTATTATGAGTCAGCATAAATCATGTTTTTAACAGAAAATATCTATATTTTCCAAAACAAGAGAAAATATGTGAGAAGAGTGACATTGTTTTGCATTAAGTTCTTTTTACATAAAGTTACATCACTTTTTTTTTTTTTTTGCGGTACACGCGCCTCTCACTGTTGTGGCCTCTCCCGTTGCGGGGCACAGGCTCTGGAAGCGCAGGCTCAGTGGCCATGGCTCACGGGCCTAGCCGCTCTGCGGCATGTGGGATCCTCTTGGACCGGGGCACGAACCCGTGTTGCCTGCATCGGCAGGCGGACTCTCAACCACTGCGCCACCAGGGAAGCCCACATTTTTTATTTTTATTCAAATAGAAAGTCACAAAAATTATCATCATCCTCATCAGTTCACTCAGTCCCATGTAATTAATTTTTTTTTATCTTGATCTTTTGTTAGCACTTTTATGAATTCATCAGTTTTCCATTAGAGTTCAGAAAATGCTTATTCATTCAGTTCAGCAGTATTATCAGTTACCAGAAACCTGTACTTATCAGAGTCTTTTCCATGAATTCCTTGAAGATGAAACCCTTTTATAGGAACATTTTTGCAAAAGAATCAGAGTACACGCAGAACTGTCTGTAAATGACAAAAGACTTAAAAATGACCACGGTTAAAGATTTGATAGAAGTTCATAATCAATTGATAAGGAAATTTAGTTACTTCTGAGATATACATTTTAAAGTAATAACTAGAATTATGACTTAAAACATTATACCAGAACATATAAGATTTTTAGGAATTTCATGTAATGTCTGAAACATTTATATTAACATGTTTCCATACAAATAACCCAAAGAAAGTTTAGTATTAGTTTTTTTAATTTGATTTAATTTATTTTTTTATACAGCAGCTTCTTATTAGTCATCAATTTTATACACATCAGTGTATACATGTCACACCCAATCACCCAATTCAGCACACCACCATCCCCACCCCACCGCGGCTTTCCCCCCTTGGTGGCCATACGTTTGTTCTCTACATCTGTGTCTCAACTTCTGCCCTGCAAACCGGTTCATCTGTACCATTTTTCTAGGTTCCACGTACATGCGTTAATATACAATATTGGTTTTTATTTTTCTGACTTACATCACTCCGTATGACAGTCTCTGGATCCATCCACGTCTCAACAAATGACTCAATTTCATTCCGTTTTATGGCTGAGTAATATTCCATTGTATATATGTACCACAACTTCTTTATCCATTCGTCTGTCGATGGGCATTTAGGTTGCTTCCATGACCTGGCTATTGTAAATAGTGCTGCAATGAACATTGGGGTGCATGTGTCTTTTTGAATTACGGTTTTCTCTGGGTATATGCCCAGTAGTGGGATTGCTGGATCATATGGTAATTCTAGTTTTCGTTTTTCAAGGAACCTCCATACTGTTCTCCATAGTGGCTGTGTCAATTTACATTCCCACCAACAGTGCAAGAGGTTTCCCTTTTCTACACACCCTCTCCAGCATTTGTTGTTTGTAGATTTTCTGATGTTGCCCATTCTAACTGGTGTGAGGTGATACCTCATTGTAGTTTTGATTTGCATTTCTCTAATAATTAGTGATGTTGAGCAGCTTTTCATGTCCTTCTTGGCCATCTATATGTCTTCTTTGGAGAAATGTCTGTTTAGGTCTTCTGACAGTTTTGGGATTGGGTTCTTTGTTTCTTTAATATTGAGCTGCATGAGCTGTTTTTGGAGATTAATCCTTTGTCCGTTGATTCGTTTGCAAATATTTTCTCCCATTCTGAGGGTTGTCTCTTCGTCTTGTTTATGGTTTCCCTTGCTGTGCAAAAGCTTTTAAGTTTCATTAGGTCCCATTTGTTTATTTTTGCTTTTATTTCCATTACTCTAGGAGGTGGATCAAAAGAGATCTTGCTGTGATTTATGTCAAAGAGTGTTCTGCCTATGTTTTCCTCTAAGAGTTTTATAGTGCCCAGTCATACATTTAGGTCTCTAATCCATTTTGAGTTTATTTTTGTGTATGATGTCAGGGAGTGTTCTAATTTCATTCTTTTACATGAAGCTGTCCAGTTTTCCCAGCACCACTTATTGAACAGACTGTCTTTTCTCCATTGTATATCCTTGCCTCCTTTGTCATAGATTAGTTGACCATAGGTGTGTGGGTTTATCTCTGGGCTTTCTATCTTGTTCCATTGATCTGTGTTTCTGTTTTTGTACCAGTACCATATTGTCTTGATTACTGTAGCTTTATAGTATAGTCTGAAGTCAGGGAGTCTGATTCCTCCAGCTCCGTTTTTTTCCCTCAAGACTGCTTTGGCTATTCGAGGTCTTTTGTGTCTCCATACAAATTTTAAGATTTTTTGTTCTAGTTACGTAAAAAATGCCAGTGGTAATTTGATAGGGATTGCCTTGAATCTGTAGATTGCTTTGGGTAATATAGTCATTTTCACAATATTGATTCTTCCAATCCAGGAACATGGTATATCTCTCCATCTGTTGGTATCATCTTTAATTTCCTTCATCAGTGTCTTATAGTTTTCTGCATACAGGTCTTTTGTCTCCCTAGGTAGGTTTATTCCTAGGTATTTTATTCTTTTTGTTGCAATGGTAAATGGGAGTGTTTCCTTAATTTCACTTTCAGATTTTTCATCATTAGTGTATAGGAATGCCAGAGATTTCTGTGCATTAATTGTGTATCCTGCAACTTTACCACATTCATTGATTAGCTCTAGTAGTTTTCTGGTGGCATTTTTAGGATTCTCTGTGTATAGTATCATGTCATCTGCAAACAGTGACAGGTTTACTTCTTCTCTTCCAATTTGTGTTCCTTTTATTTCCTTTTCTTCCCTTGATGGCCGTGGCTACGACTTGCAAAGCTATGTTGAATAATATTGGTTAGAGTGGACATCCTTGTCTTGTTCCTGATCTTAGAGGAAATGCTTTCAGTTTTTCACCATTGAGAACGATGTTTGCTGTGGGTTTGTCATACATGGCCTCTATTATGTTGAGGTGGGTTCCTTCTGTGCGCACTTTCTGAAGAGTTTTTATCATAAATGGGTGTTGAATTTTGTCAAAAGCTTTTTCTGCATCTATTGAGATGATCATATGGTTTTTATTCTTCAGTTTGTTAATATGGTGTATCACATTGATTCATTTGCGTATATTGAAGAATCCTTGCATCCCTGGGATAAATCCCACTTTATCATGGTGTATGATCCTTTTAATGTGTTGTTGGATTCTGTTTGCTAGTATTTTGTTGAGGATTTTTGCATCTGTATTCATCAGTGATACTGGTCTGTAATTTTCTTTCTTTGTTGTATCTTTGCCTGGTTTTGGTATCTGGGTGATGGTGGCCTCATAGAAAGAGTTTGGGAGTGTCCCTTCCTCTGCAGTTTTTTGGAAGAGTTTGAGAAGGATAGGTGTTAGCTCTTCTCTAAATGTTTGATAGAATTCACCTGTGAAGCCATCTGCTCCTGGACTTCTGTTTGTTGGAAGATTTTTAATCATAGTTTCAATTTTACTACTTGTGATTGGTCTGTTCATATTTTCTATTTCTTCCTGGTTCAGTCTTGCAAGGTTATACCTTTCTAAGAACCTTTGTAAGAATTTGTCCATTTCTTCCAGGTTGTCCATTTTATTGGCATAGAGTTGCTTGTAGTAGTCTCTTAGGATGCTTTGTATTTCTGCGGTGTCTGTTGTAACTTCTCCTTTTTCATTTCTAATTTTATTGATTTGAGTCCTCTCCCTCCTTTTCTTGATAAGTCTGGCTAATGCTTTATCAATTTTGTTTATCTTCTCAAAGACCCAGCTTTTAGTTTTATTGATCTTTGCTATTGTTTTCTTTGTTTCTATTTCATTTATTTCTGCTCTGATATTTATGATTTCTTTCCTTCTGCTAACTTTGGGTTTTGTTTATTCTTCTTTCTCCAGTTCCTTTAGGTGTAAGGTTAGATCGTTTATTTTAGATTTTTCTTGTTTCTTGAGGTAGGGTTGTATATCTATAAACTTCTCTCTTAGAACTGCTTTTGCTGCATCCCATAGGTTTTGGATTGTCGTATTTTTATTGTCATTTGTCTCTGTGTTTTTTTGATGTCCTCTTTGATTTCTTCAGTGATCTCCTGGTTATTTATTAAGGTATTGTTTAGCCTCCATGTGTTTGTGTTTTTTTACGTTTTTCTCCCTGTAGTTCATTTCTAATCTCACAGCGTTGAGGTCAGAAAAGATGCTTGATATGATTTCAATTTTCTTAAATTTACTGAGGCTTGATTTGTGACCCAAGATGTGATCTATCCTGGAGAATGTTCCGTGCACACTTGAGAAGGAAGTGTAATCTGCTCTTTTTGGATGGAATGTCCTATAAATATCAATTACATCTGTCTGGTCTATTGTGACATTTAAAGCTTGTGTTTCCTTGTTTATTTTCATTTTGGGTGATCTGTCCATTGGTGTAAGTGAGGTGTTAAAGTCCCCCACTATTACTGTGTTACTGTCGATTTCCTCTTTTATAGCTGTTCGCTGTTGCCTTATGTATTGAGGTGCTCCTATGTTGGGTGCATATATATTTATAATTGTTGTATCTTCTTCTTGGATTGATCCCTTGATCATTATGTAGTGTCCTTTCTTGTCTCTTGTAACAGTCTTTAGTTTAAAGTCTATTTTATCTGATATGAGTATTGCTACTCCAGCTTTCTTTTGATTTCCATTTGCATGGAATATCTTTTTCCATCCCCTCACTTTCAGTCTGTATGTGTCCGTAGGTCTGAAGTGGGTCTCTTGTAGACAGCATATAGATGGGTCTTGTGTTTGTATCCATTCAACAAGCCTGTGTGTTTTGGTTGGAGCATTTAATCCATTCACGTTTATGGTAATTAACGATATGTATGTTCCTATGACCATTTTCTTAATTGTTTTGGGTTTGTGTTTGTAGGTCCTTTTCTTCTCTTGTGTTTCCCCCTTAGAGAAGTTCCTTTAGCTTTTGTTGTAGAGCTGGTTTGGTGGTGCTGAATTCCCTTAGCTTTTGCTTGTCTGTAAAGCTTTTGATATCTCCTTCGAATCTGAATGAGATCCTTGCCGGGTGGAGTAATCTTGTTTGTAGGTTCTTTCCTTTCATCACTTTAAGTATATCATGCCACTCCCTTCTGACTTGTAGAACTTCTGCTGAGAAATCAGCTGTTAACCTTATGGGAGTTCCCTTGTATATTATTTGTCATTTTTCCCTTGTTGCTTTCAGTAATTTTTCTTTGTCTTTAATCTTTGCCAATTTGATTACTATGTGTTTCGGCGTGTTTCTGCTTGGGTTTATCCTGTATGGGACTTGCTGCGCTTCCTGGACTTGGGTGGGTATTTCCTTTCCCATGTCAGGGAAGTTTTCGACTGTAATCTCTTCAAATATTTTCTCTGGTCCTCTCTCTCTCTTCTTCTTCTGGGACCCCTATTATATGAGTGTTGTTGCATTTAATGTTGTCCCAGAGGTGTCTTAGGCTGTCTTCATTTCTTTTCATTCTTTTTTCTTTATTCTGGTCCACAGCAGTGAATTCCACCATTCTGTCTTCCAGGTCACTTACCTGTTCTTCTGCCTCAGTCATTCTGCTATTGATTCTTTCTAATGTAGTTTTCATTTCAGTTATTGTATTGTTCATCTCTGTTTGTTTGTTCTTTAATTCTTCTAGGTCTTTGGTAAATATTTCTTGCATCTTCTCGATCTTTGCCTCCATTCTTTTTCTGAGGTCCTGGATCATCTTCACTCTCATTCTGAATTCCTTTTCTGGAAGGTTGCCTATCTCCACTTCATTTCATTGTTTTTCTCGGGTTTATCTTGTTCCTTCATCTGGTACATAGCTCTCTGCCTTTTCATCTTGTCTATCTTTCTGTGAATGTGGTTTTTGTTCCACAGGCTGCAGGATTGTAGTTCTTCTTGCTTCTGCTCTATGCCGTCTGGTGGATGAGGCTATCTAAGAGGCTTGTATAAGTTTCTGATGGGAGGGACTGGTGGTTGGTAGAGCTGACTGTTGCTCTGGTGGGCAGAGCTCAGTAAAACTTTAATCCACTTGACTGTTGATGGGTGGGGCTGGGTTCCCTCCCTGCCAGTTTTTTTGGCCTGAGGCAACCCAACACTGGAGCCTACCTGGGCTCTTTGGTTGGGCTAATGACAGACTATGGGAGGACTCATGCCAAGGAGTACTTCCCAGAACTTTTGCTGCCAGTGTCCTTGTCCCCACGACAAGCCACAGCCAGGCTAGCCACCCACCACCTCTGCAGGCGACCCTCCAACACTAGCAGGTAGGTCTGGTTCAGTCTCCTATGGGGTCACTGCTCCTTCCCCTGGGTTCCGATGCGCACACTACTTTGTGTGTGCCCTCCAGGAGTGGAGTCTCTGTTTCCCCCAGTCCTGTTGAAGTCCTGCAATCAAATCCCACTAGGCTTCAAAGTCTGATTCTCTAGGAATTCCTCCTCCCGTTGCTGGACCCCCCAGGTTGTGAAGCCTGACATGGGGCTCAGAACCTTCACTCCAGTGGGTGGACTTCTGTGGTATAAGTGTTCTCCAGTCTGTGAGTCACCCACCCAGCAATTATGGGATTTGATTTTACTGTGATTGCGCGCCTCCTACCATCTGATTGTGGCTTCTCCTTTGTCTTTGGATGTGGGGTATCTTTTTTGGTGAGTTCCAGTGTCTTCCTGTCGATGATTGTCCAGCAGCTAGTTGTGATTCTGGTGTTCTCACAAGAGGGAGTGAGAGCACGTCCTTCTACTCCGCCGTCTTGGTTCCTCTCTCTACTTTTGCTTTTTAAATATAAGCAACTAGGTATTTATTCATATCTCTGCCTGCCCCGAGTTTCTGAGATAATTGGTAGTATTCCATATGTATACTTTGCTCCACCTTTTTTTTTACCCTATTTAACATTATATCCTAGAGATCACTCCATAGCAGTATATAGAGATGCTCGTTTGTTTTCTTTAGCTACGTAGCATTCAGTTGGTGCATGTAACTTGTCATATTCAACCAGCCCTCTTTGATGGACATTTGGATGCTGCAGTGAATTGCCTTGTGCATATATCTTTTCGTATTTTAAGGCTATTGCTTGTAACCATGTTTGTTTTTACTTCTCACGTTTACTTTCATATATCTTAATCATATGCTTATATCACTGTATTAGTTTGCTAGGGTTGCCATAACAAAATACTATACAGTGGGTGGTCTAAACAATAGAAATTTATTTTCCCACTATTCTGTCCAAGATCAAGATCCAAAATCAAGTCCAGGATCAAGGTGTTGGAAGGTTTGTTTTCTCCTGAGGGCCTCTCTCCTTGGCTTGCAGATGGCTGCCTTTTCGCTGTGTCCTCATATGGCATTTCCTCAGTGTGGGCACACACCTGGTGTCCCTTTGTGTGTCCAAATTTCTTCTTAAAAGGACACCAGTCAGATTGGATTAGGGCACACCCTAATGGTGTCATTTTAGCTTCATCATTTTGTTAAAGGTCCTATCTTCAAATACAGTCACATTCTGAGGTACTGGGAGCTGGGACTTCAACATATGAATTTTTTTGGTGGGGAGGGGCGACACAATTCAGCCTACAATAATTAAATCTTTTTTTTCTTTTTTTTTACATCTTTATTGGAGTATAATTGCTTTAAATGGTGTTAGTTTCTGCTTTATAACAAAGTGAATCAGTTATACATATACATATGTTCCCATATCTCTTCCCTCTTGCGTCTCCCTCCCACCCATCTAGGTGGTCACAAAGCACCGAGCTGATATCCCTGTGCTATGCGGCTGCTTCCCACTAGCTATCTATTTTACGTTTGGTAGTGTATATATGTCCATGCCTCTCTCTCGCTTTGTCACAGCTTACCCTTCCCCCTCCCCATATCCTCAAGTCCATTCTGTAGTAGGTCAGTGTCTTTATCAGCTTCGTATTTGATCTGTTTCTTTCTGCTATGATAGATGAAGATTTATCTCATCATATATTACCTCCCCTACTCCTTTCAGTTTTTGTTAGTTATATTATACTGTTTTTAATTTGATTATTATTACTATTTAAATTTAAATTTATTTATTTTAATATATTTAAGTTTTTATTTCTTTCTCCATCAGTTTTGAAGAGTATATCTTTACTTTCAACTCTGAGGATATTAGTACGTTTATCATTCTCTCTCCCTTTCCCCACCATTACCCTTCCAACTTCTGTTACCTCTAACATTTGCATTTTTGGCTTTATTGATTTCAAAGCATGGAACCTAAAAGGAGCATTTTATTGATTATGACTGCTGTTTAATTCTGTGGATAATAATGGTATTTCTCTTTGTTTTTCCATCTACTAGCTGTCTTAATTGTATTTTCTCATGTATTCTGTTTGTTGAGTGTGATGTCCTTTCGTATTATTGGTTTCCCTCAAATATTTGGTGATTCTTGCTTATATTTAATTTGAGATTCCTTGATAGTCTTCTGCATCACACTATTTATTGTAACTGAATCCAGTGACTGATGGAGAATTAAGACCAGAGGTTTTGCATTGACCTGTGTTATCAGCCACCTGGAACTCTGTTTTTCTCTAGCCTAAGTGATTGTACTTACTGTTCCTTTCTGGGGAGGAGGGGAGAATATATCTCTTGGGGATGAAGCCTACTGCCTGATACTCCTCCTGTTCATATCCAGAATGTTTCCACATTTTGCATTTTTGTGCATTTTAGGATATGGGATTTTGCCTCATTCCATTTGTTGTCTATTTTTCAGAGGTTCTTCATAATTTCATATCAACTGAAAACGCCCCTTATTCTTCAGGACTATTATTAATAAGAAAAATATGTATATTTTTCTTTTATTTCTAGAAAAAAAATATAAATCCCTAGAAAGGATTTATATAATATATATAATATGTATCATAATATATTTATATGATATATATATCCTTTCTAGGGGTTTATAGTATATAAAATTTATAGTATATATTATATTCATTTATAGTATATAAAATTTATAGTATATCATAGTATGTACTATATACACATCATTTCTAGGGATTTATAATAGAAGGCGTGGCTGTAGTGTGTGCTCAATCCTCCATCTTGATTCAGTCCTTGTTTGCTTCCACAGTATTTGTGCATATTACTTACCAACTATTTATTTACGTGTCTGTCAGTTATAATACTGTGAGCTTCTTCAGGGTGCCTGGCATGTAAAGGATACATAATAAACATTTGCTGGACTAAGAAAAATTTTATTAGAGACATAATTAAAAACTAGAACCAAGGTATGTTGACTTATAGGCTAGTGCTTATCATACAACTTTCTTAAAGTATGAGAGGCACAAAGTTTTTTTTTTATTTTAAGAAGATGTTGGTGGTAGGAGTTTATTAATCAATTTATTTAATTTTGCTGTGTTGTGTCTTCGTTTCTGTGCGAAGGATTTCTCTAGTTGTGGCAAGCGGGGGCCACTCTTCATCGCGATGCATGGGCCTCTCACTGTCGCGGCCTCTCTTGTTGCGGAGCACAGGCTCCAGACGCGCAGGCTCAATAGTTGTGGCTCACGGGCCTAGTTGCTCCGCGGCATGTGGGATCCTCCCAGACCAAGGCTCGAACCCATGTCCCATGCATTAGCAGGCAGATTCTCAACCACTGCACCACCAGGGAAGCCCCAGGCATTAAGTTTTAGAACTTTCTCTTCCTGTCTAAATTATCTCAATGTTTTCTTTTAGTCTTTTCTTAGAAGATGTGTTTTCAAATCTATTAATTTTTTATTATTGCTTTTCTTAAGACCGTTTCTCTTTAATTATGGAGTTCCGAACAGAGCACAGAACTCTAATAAATGCTGTTAGTTTTTTGTTTTCTGTGGATTACACTGCTGAATATGGACAGAGGATTAAATATTTTCTCCAATATAATCCTCAATCAGTTTGGAAGAGGTGTGAATTTTAAAAAATTATTTTCTGACTTCTTTCTTCCAGCTGAATATGAAAACAGGAGTAGGATGGGTGGATGTTGGAAATGCTGTGATCGCTGATGAATTTTTTCAAGCTGCCATGGCTGTAAGTTACCACTGATTTTTAGCTGTGGCAGTTATTAGTAACAATTGTGGTTATTTGCATCATTACATTGTATTGTGGTTTATTTTCCAGGGTGTGGAGCAGTTATATGTCAAATTAATGCAGAGTTGCTCCACTGAGGGCCATGTGACTATGCAGAAGAATGATACGGAGAGGGACGTTTTCAGAGTGCTGTCTTACCAAGCAGAGTCAGTAGGTATCATAGTCACTAGGGCTTCACAGTGGGGTATTTTATATACATAAATGCAAAAGTGATGACATGTAACCTATTAGAAGAAAGTCAGGTGTCATTGGTCTTTTATAGGATATTATATTTGGCCTTTTCAATCTCTGTTTTATATCTGAAGGTGACATTACTAATGGTGATTGGTACCTATTGGGGTGGATGAGATTGAAAAGACTTAAATAACTAATCATCATTTTCAGCCACTGCATGTAATGTCTATCATTTATTTGTGGCAGTGGCCTCTACTTGAAATACCTGTCTCTGTGGATATCTTACATTCATAGTCTACCTAAAATATTTGCCCAAAAAGAGCCTTCACATTTGCAATTATTCTGGGTTGTTTGCTGATGTTTTCTAAAAGTCTGCTGATGTCAGTGTTCAGAGTTGTACTTCACCTCTGTTTGGCTTGTGGGTTTTCTTCTTTTGTCACCATGCAGGTAGGTGTGCATTTTCAGTTGACAAAATGTAAGCTGTGATAAGTTTACTCCCTGAAATTATGTAATTCTAGAAATGAAAGAGACCTTAAGAATCATCTAGCATAATCTTATTTTTATTTTTTAACATCTTCATTGAGATATTTATAATTTGTATACTATAAAATTAACACATTTTAAATGTACAATTCAATGGTTTTAGTATATTCATAGAATCGTACAACCTTCACCACAATCTTAAGTTTAAAACATTTTCAGCACCCCAAAAGAAACCCCCTATCCATTAGCAGTCACTCCCTGTTCCTACTGACCCCGGCTCTAGCAACCACTAATATACTTTCTGTCTTTATAGATTTACCTATTCTGGGCATTTCATATAAATGAAATCATACAATATTTGGTCTTTTGTGATTAGCTTCTTTTACTTAGCATGTTTTCAGGGTTCATCTATGTTGTAGCATGTATCAATATTTTTATTACCAAATAATGTTCTACTGTATGGATATACCAAATTTTGTTTATCCATTCATCTATTGATGAACATTTGGATTGTCTCCAGTTTGGGCCTATTATGAATAATTCTACTGTGAACATTCACGTACAGATTTTTGTGTGTACGTTTGAAAATTTCTCTTGGATGTATACCTAGGAGTAGAATTGCTGAATAACATGATTACTCTGTGTTTAACCTTTTGTGAAACTGCCAGACTGTTTTCCACAGTGGCTGTACCATTTTACACTTCTGCCACTAGTCTCTGAGGGCTCCAATTTCTGCATATCTATGAGTTTTATAGATTTAGCACTTACATTTATGTCTTTGATCCATTTCAAGTTAATTTTCTAGTATGGCATGAGGTGGGAGTCCAACTGCATTCTTTTGCATATAGCTATCCAGTTGTCCCAGCACCATTTATTGAAAAGACTATACTTTCCCCATTGAATGGTCTTAGCACTCTTGTTAAAAATTAATTGATCCTGGTGAGGCTCTGGAACTGTTATTTGACTTCATGGTGCGGAGATTTTGTGAGGTGGTGTTATCCCGATTTTATGAATGAGGAGCCTGAGGCTCAGATAGAATGCCCTAAAACCAACAACACACTGAGTAAATAATACTAAAATAAGAAGGCTACTAGAGGAGACCTTCAAGATGGCAGAGGAGTAAGACGTGGAGATCAACTTCCTCTCCACACATACATCAGAAATACATCTACATGTGGAACACCTCCTACAGAACACCTACTGAATGCTGGCAGAAGACCTCACACTTCCCAAAAGGCAAGAAACTCCCCACGAACCTGGGTAGGGCAAAAGAAAAAGGAAAAAACAGAGACACAAGAATAAGGATGGGACCTGGACCTCTGGGAGGGAGCTGTGAAGGAGGAAAAGTTTCCACACACTAGGAAGCCCCTTCACTGGTAGAGACAGCAGGTGGCCAGGGGGGAAGGTTTGGGGCCACGGAGGACAGCGCAGTAACAGAGGTGCAGAGGGCAAAGCAGAGAGATTCCCGCACAGAGGATCAGTGCCGACCAGCACTCACCAGCCCAAGAGGCTTGTCTGTTCACCTTCTGCGACAGGCGAGGGCTGGGAGCTGAGGCTCCAGCTTTGGAGGACAGATCCCAGGGAGAGCGCTGGGGTTGGCTGTGTGAACACAGCCTGAAGGGGGCTAGTGCGCCACAGATAGCCAGGAGGAAAAAGTCTGGAACTGCCTAAGAGGAAAGAGACCACGGTTTTGGGGTGTGCAAGGAGAGGGGATTCAGAGCACCGCCTAAACAAGCTCGAGAGACAGGCATGAGCTGTGACTATCATCGCGGGCACCAGAGACGGGCATGAAATGCTAAGGCTGCTGCTGCAGCCACCAAGAAGCCAGTGTGCATGCACAGGACACTATCCATACCTCCATTTCCGGGAGCCTGTGCAGCCCGCCACTGCCAGGGTCCCGTGATCCAGGGACAACTTCCCTGGGAGAAGACATGGCGCGCCTCAGACTGTTGTAACGTCATGTTGGTCTCTGCTGCCACAGGCTCGCCCCACATTCCATACCCCTTACTCCCCCAAGCCTGAGTGAGCCAGAGCCCCCTAATCAGCTGCTACTTTAACCCCATCCTGCCTGAGCAAAGAACAGACACCCTCAGGCGACCTACACGCAGAGGTGGGTCCAAATCCAAAGCTGAACCCCATGAGTTGTGTGAACAATAAGAGAAAGGGAAATTTCTCCCAGCAGCCTCAGGAGCAGCGGATTAAATCTCCACAGTCAACTTGATGTACCCTGCATCTGTGGAATACCTGAATAGACAACGAATCATCCCACAGTTGAGGCGGTGGACTTTGGGAGCAACTGTAGACTTGAGGTTTGCTTTCTGCATCTAATTTGTATCTGGTTTTATGTTTATCTTAGTTTAGTATTTAGAGTTTATTATCATTGGGAGATTTGTTCATTGATTTGGTTGTTCTCTTCCTGTTCCTTTTATATATATATGTATTTTTTTCCTTTTTCTCTTTTGGTGAGTGTGTATGTGTATGCTACTTTATGTGATGTTTTTCTGTATAGCTTTGCTTTTACCGTTTGTCCTACGGTTCTGTTTGTCCGTTTTTTTTTTTAGTAGAGTTTTTAGTGCTTGTTATCATTGGTGGATTTGTTCTTTGGTTTGGTTGCTCTCTTCTTTCTTTCTTTCTTTTTTTCTCCCTTTGATTCTGAGCCGTGTAGCTGACAGGGTCTTGGTGTTATGGCCGGGTGTCAGGCCTGTGCCTCTGAGGTGGGAGAGCCAAGTTCAGGACATTGGTCCACCAGAGACCTCCCAGCTCCAAGCAATATCAAATGGCGAGAGCTCTCCCAGAGATCTCCATCTCGACGATAAGACCCAGCTCCACTCAACGAGCAGCAAGCTACAATGCTGGACACCCTATGCCAAACAACTAGCAAGACAGGAACACAACCCCATCCATTAGCAGAGAGGCTACCTAAAATCATAAAAAGGCCACAGACATCCCAAAACACACCACCAGACGTGGACCTGTCCACCAGAAAGAAAAGATCGAGCCTCATCCACCAGAACACAGGCACCAGTCCCCTCCAACAGGAGGCCTACACAACCCACTGAAACAACCTTAGCCACTGGGGGCAGACACCAAACACAACGGGAACTATGAACCTGCAGCCTGCGAAAAGGAGACCCCAAACAGAGTAAGTTAAGCAAAATGAGAAGACAGAGAAACACACAGCAGATGAAGGAGCAAGGCAAAAACCCATGAGACCAAACAAATGAAGAGGAAATAGGCAGCCTAGCGGAAAAAGAATTCAGAATAATGATAGTAAAGATGATCCAAAATCTTGGAAATAGAATAGACAAAATGCAAGAAACATTTAACAAGGACCTAGAAGAACTAAAGAGTAAACAAACAATGATGAATAACACAATAAATGAAATTAAAAATTCTCTAGAAGGGATCAATAGGAGAATAACTGAGGCAGAAGAACGGGTAAGTGACCTGGAAGATAAAATAGTGGAAATAACTACAGCAGAGCAGAATAAAGGAAAAAGAATGAAAAGAATTGAGGACAGTCTTAGAGACCTCTGGGACAACGTTAAATGCACCAACATGCAAATGATAGGGATCCCAGAAGAAGAGGAAAAGAAAGGGACTGACAAAATATTCGAAGAGATTATAGTTGAAAACTTCACTAACATGGGAAAGGAAATAGTTAATCAAGTCCACAAAGCGCAGAGGATCCCATACACAATAAATCCAAGGAGAAACATGCCAAGGCACATGTTAATGAAACTATCAAAAATTAAATACAAAGCAAA
The DNA here is from genome assembly GCF_964341445.2 of Mesoplodon mirus. Taxonomy (NCBI): domain Eukaryota; kingdom Metazoa; phylum Chordata; class Mammalia; order Artiodactyla; family Ziphiidae; genus Mesoplodon; species Mesoplodon mirus. Next base: position 59,677,492 of record NC_138981.1, on the reverse strand, counting down.
AATATTAAAAGCAGCAAGGGAAAAATGACAAATAACATACAAGGGAATCCCCATAAGGTTACAGGTGATCTTTCAGCAGAAACTCTGCAAGCCAGAATGGAGTTGCAGGAAATATTTAAAGTGCTGAAAGGGAAAAACCTACAACCAAGATTACTCTAGCCAGCAAGGATCTCATTCAGATTTGACGGAGAAATTAAAACCTTTACAGACAAGCAAAAGCTAAGAGAATTCAGCACCACTAAGCCAGCTTTACAACATATGCTAAAGGAACTTCTCTAGGTAGGAAACACAAGAGAAGGAAAAGACCTACAGTAACACACCGAAAACAACTAAAAATGATAATAGGAACATACATATCGATAACTACCTTAAATGTAAATGGATTAAATGCTCCAACCAAAAGACACAGACTGGCTGAATGGATACAAAAACAAGACCCGTATATATGCTGTCTACAAGAGACCCACTTCAGACCTAGGGACACATACAGACTGAAAGTGAGGGGACGGAAAAAGATATTCCATGCAAAGGGAAATCAAAAGAAAGCTGGAGTAGCAATTCTCATATCAGACAAAAGAAACTTTAAAATAAAGAGTATTACAAGAAACAAGTACACTATATAATGATCAAGGGATCGATCCAAGAAGAAGATATAACAATTGTAAATATTTATGCACCCAACATAGGAGCACCTCAATACATAAGGGAAATGCTAACAGCCATATAATGGGAAATTGACAGTAACACAATCATAGTAGGGGACTTTGATACCCCAATTTCACCAATGGACAGATTATCCAAAGTGAAAATAAATAAGGAAACACAAGCTTTAAATGATATATTAAACAAGATGGACTTATTTGATGTTTATAGGAAATTCCAACCAAAAACAACAGAATACAGTTTCTTCTCAAGTACTCATGGAACATTCTCCAGGATAGGTCATATCTTGGGTCACAGATCAAGCCTTGGTAAATTTAAGAAAATTGAAATCATATCAAGTATCTTTTCCGACCACAGTGCTATGATACTAGGTATCACTTACAGGGGAAAATCTGTAAAAAATACAAACGAATGGAGGCTAAAGAATACACTACTGAATAACCAAGGGATCACTGAAGAAGTCAAAGAGGAAATACAGAAATACGTAGAAACCAATGCCAATGAAAACAGGATGACCCAAAACGTATGGCATGCAGCAAAAGCAGTTCTAAGAGGGAAGTTTATTGCAATACATTCCTACCTGAAGAAACAAGAAACATCTCAGGTAAACAACCTAACCTTTCACCTAAAGCAATTAGAGAAAGAAGAAGAAAAAACACCCAAATGTAGCAGATGGAAAGCAGTCATAAAGATCAGATCAGAAATAAGTGAAAAAGAAATGAAGGAACCAGTAGCAAAGATGAATAAAACTAAAAGCTGGTTCTTTGAGAAGATAAACAAAATTGATAAACCATTAGCCAGACTCATCAAGAAAAAAAGGGAGAAAAATCAATAGAATTATTAATGAAAAAGGAGAAGTAACAACTGACACTGCAGAAATACAACGGATCATGAGAGATTAGTGCAAGCAGCTATATGCCAGTAAAGTTGACAACCTGGAAGAAAGGGACAAATTCTTAGAAAAGCACAACCTTCTGAGAGTGAACGAGGAAGAAATAGAAAATGTAAACAGACCAATCACAAGCACTGAAGTCGAGACTGATTAAAAATCTTCAAACAAAAGCCCAGGAAGAGATGGCCTGACACGCGAATTCTGTCAAAAATTTAGAGAAGGGCTAACACCTATCTTTCTCAAACTGTTCCAAAATATAGCATAGGGAAGGAAACTCCCAAACTCATTCTATGAGCCCGCCATCACCCTGATACCTGATACCAAAACCAGACAAAGACGTCACAAAGAAAGAAAACTACAGGCCAATATCACTGATGAACATAGATGCGAAAATCTTTAACAAAATACTAGCAAACAGAATCCAGCAGTACATTAAAAGGATCATATACCATGATCAAATGGGGTTTATCCAAGGAATGCAAGGATTCTTCATTATATGCAAATCAATCAATATGATAAACCATATCAACAAATGGAAGGAGAAAATTCATTTGATCATCTCAATAGATGCAGAAAAGGCTTTTGACAAAATTCAGCACCCATTTATGATAAAACCCTCCAGAAAGTAGGCATAGAGGGAACTCACCTCAGCATAATAAAGGCCATATATGACAGACCCGCAGCCAACATCATTCTCAGTGGTGAAAAACTGAAACGATTTCCACTAAGATCAGGAAGAAGACAAGGTTGTCCACTCTCACCACTATTACTCAAGAGGGTTTTGGAAGTCTTAGCCACAGCACTCAGAGAAGAAAAAGAAAGAAAATGAATCCAAATCAGAAGAGAAGAAGTAAAGCTGTCACTGTTTGCAGATGACATGATACTATGCAAAGAGAATCCTAAAGATTCTTCCAGAAAACTATTAGAGCTAATCAGTGAATTTGGTAAAGTAGTAGGATACAAAATTAATGCACAGAAATCTCTTGCATTCCTATACACTAAGGAAGAAAAATCTGAAATAGAGATTAAGGAAACACGCCCATTTACCATTGCAACAAAAAGGATAAAATAGCTAGGAATAAACCTACCTAAGGAGACAAAAGACCTGTATGCAGAAAATTATAAGACACTGATGAAAGAAATTAAAGATGATACAAATAGATGGAGAGATGTACCATGTTCTTGGATTGGAAGAATCAACATTGTGAAAATGACTCTACTACCCAAAGCAATCTACAGGTTCAATGCAATCCCTATCAAACTACCACTGGCATTTTTCACAGAACTAGAACAAAAAATTTCACAATTTGTATGGAAACACAAAAGACCCCGAATAGCCAAAGCAATCTTGAGAACGAAAAATGGAGCTGGAGGAATCAGGCTCCCTGACTTCAGACTATACTACAAAGCTACAGTAATCAAGACAGTATGGTACTGGCACAAAAACAGAAAGATAGATCAATGGAACAGGATAGAAAGCCCAGAGTTAAACCCACGGACATATGGTCACCTTATCTTTGATAAAGGAGGCAGGGATGTACAGTGGAGAAAGGACAGTCTCTTCAATAAGTGGTGCTGGGAAAACTGGATAGGGACATGTAAAAGTATGAGATTAGATCACTCCCTAACACCATACACAAAAATAAGCTCAAAATGGATTAAAGACCTAAATGTAAGGCCAGACACTATCAAACTCTTAGAGGAAAACATAGGCAGAACACTCTATGACATAAATCACAGCAAGATCCTTTTTGACCCACCTCCTAGAGAAATGGAAATAAAGACAAAAATAAACACATGGGACCTAATGAAACTTAAAAGCTTTTGCACAGCAAAGGAAACCATAAACAAGACCAAAAGACAACCCTCAGAATGGGAGAAAATATTTGCAAATGAAGCAACTGACAAAGGATTAATCTCCAAAATTTATAAGCAGCTCATGCAGCTCAATAACAAAAAAACAAACAACCCAATCCAAAAATGGGCAGAAGACCTAAATAGACATTTCTCCACAGAAGATATACAGACTGCCAACAAACACATGAAAGGATGCTCAACATCTTTACTCATTAGAGAAATGCAAATCAAAACTACAATGAGATATCATCTCACACCAGTCAGAATGGCCATCATCAAAAAATCTAGAAACAATAAATGCTGGAGAGGGTGTGGAAAAAAGGGAACACTCTTGCACTGCTGGTGGGAATGTGAATTGGTACAGCCGCTATGGAGAACGGTATGGAGGTTCCTTAAAAAACTACAAATAGAGCTACCATATGACCCAGCAATCCCACTACTGGGCATATACCCTGAGAAAACCATAATTCAAAAAGAGGCATGTACCAAAATGTTCATAGCAGCCCTATTTACAATAGCCCGGAGATGGAAACAACCTAAGTGTCCATCATCAGATGAATGGATAAAGAAGATGTGGCACATATATACAATGGAATATTACTCAGCCATAAAAAGAAATGAAATTGAGCTATTTGTAATGAGGTGGATGGACCTAGAGTCTGTCATACAGAGTGAAGTAAGTCAGAAAGAGAAAGACAAATACTGTATGCTAACACATATATATGGAATTTAAGAAAAAAAATGTCATGAAGAATATAGGGGTAAGACAGGAATAAAGACACAGACCTACTAGAGAATGGACTTGAGGATATGGGGAGGGGGAAGGGTAAGCTGTGACAAAGTGAAAGAGCGGCATGGACATATATACACTACCAAACGTGAGGTAGATAGCTAGTGGGAAGCAGCCGCATAGCACAGGGAGATCAGCTCAGTACTTTGTGACCGCCTGGAGGGGTGGGATAGGGAGGGTGGGAGGGAGACGCAAAAGGGAGGGGATATGGAAACATATGTATATGTATAACTGATTAAATTTGTTATAAAGCAAAAAAATAAAATAAAATAAAATTAAAAAAAAAAAGACTTTTGGAGGAGGAAAACATAGGCAGAACACTCTATGGCATAAATCACAGCAAGATCCTTTTTGGCCCACCTCCTTGAGAAATGGAAATAAAAACAAAAATAAAGGGGACCTAATGAAACTTAAAAGCATTGACACAGCAAAGGAAACCATAAACAAGATGAAAAGACAGCCCTCAGAATGGGAGCAAATATGTGCAAACGAAACAACTGAGAAAGGACTAATCTCCAAAATTTTTAAGCAGCTCGGGCAGCTCAATACCAAAAAACAAACAACCCAGTCCAATAAAGGGCTGAAGACGTAAATAGACCTTTCTCCAAAGAAGATATACAGATTTCCAACAGACACATGAAAAGGTGTTCAACATCACTAATCATTAGAGAAATGCAACTCAAAACTACACTGAGGTATCACCTCACACCACTCAGAATACCATCATCAAAAAATCTAGAGACAGTAAATGATGGAGAGGGTGTGGAGAAAAGGGATCCCTCTTGCACTGTTGGTGGGAATGTAAATTGGTAACAGCCACTATGGAGAACAGTATGGAGGCCCCTTAAAACTACACCCCAGCAATCCCACTACTGGGCATGTACCCTGAGAAAACCATGATTCAAAAAGAGTCATGTACCACAATGTTCATTGCAGCTCTATTTACAATAGCCAGGACATTGAAGCAACCTAAGTGTCAGTCAACAGATGAATGGATAAAAAATATGTGGCAGATATATACAATGGAATATTACTCAGCCATAAAAAGAAACGAAATTGAGCTATTTGTAGTGAGGTGGATGGACGTAGAGTGTGTCATACAGAGTGAAGTAAGTCAGAAAGGAAAACAAATACTGTATGCTTACACATATATATGGAATCTAAAAAAAAAAAGAGGACTGAAGAACCTAGGGGCAGGGCAAGAATAAAGATGCAGACATAGAGAATGGACTTAGTACACAGGGAGGCGAAACGGTAAGCTGGGAGGAAGTGAGAGAGTGAGAGAGTGGCATGCACATATATACACTACCAAACGTAAAATAGATAGCTAGTGGGAAGCAGCCGCATAGCACAGGGAGATCAGCTTGGTGCTTTGTGATCACCTAGAGGGGTGGGATAGGGAGGGTGGGAGGGAAGCGCAAGAGGGACGAGATATGGGAATATATATGTATAGCTGATTCATTTTGTTATAAAGCAGAAAGTAACACACCATTGTAAAGCAATTATGCTCCAATAAATATGTTTTAAAAAAGCCAAAAAAAAGGCTGTAATTTTTAGATCTGTGTCAACTAAACATAGGAGGAATAGAGAGTTACAATAATACTATCTTTGAAACTAAAAATCAAGTTTAATGATCTAGAGAACAAATTAAATTAAATTGATCTAATTTGGCCATTGTTTTAAAAAATTTTACCTCTATTTATCAGTCTGGGATTGTACCACCTTTCCGATTCCAAAGGCTGTTCCAACCAAGAGCCTTTTGATGAGGAAATGACAGGGAATGGAGTGTAATAAAATACCAAGTGTGTTATTTTGAATTCTTCTCATGCTTGAGAACGGAAATACCTTAAGCTTTGATAAAATGGTGCAATTTTATATTTTCCATTTGACTGCCTTAAAACACTCATTGTCTTTTAATGAAACTACAGGGGGCAAGAGCAGAGATGGAAAGAGGTAGTACTGTAAAAGGGATGGCTTTTAGCTTCTAGTACTTGAGTGAAGACCCTACAATAAAGTAAGATGGAGTGCAGCAACAAGTTGTGTGCCTTGAAGCCTCCTCTTCTCTGTGGCAGTAATTTGGAGTTAATTTGTGCGGCTTCTCAATAAAAGACTTTGTGTTTAAAAAAAAATTAATTGATCCTAAATGTGAGGGTTTATTTCTGGACTCCTGATTCTGTTCCACTGATCTATATGTTTGTCTTTTTACCAGTGCCACACTGTCTTGATTACAGTAGCTATGTAGTCAGTTTTGAAATCAGGAAGTGTGAGTTTCCAGCGTTGTTATTTTTCAAGGTTATTCAGCTCTTCTGGGTCTCTTGCATTTCCATATGAATTTTAGGATATGCTTGTCAGTTTTTGCAACAAATCAGCTGGGATCCTGATAGGAATAGCATTCAATCTGGATCAATTTGAGGAGTATTGCTATCTTAATAATGTTAAGTATTCCGATCCATGAATATGAGATATCTACCCATTTATTTAGGTTTTGTTTAATTCCTTCTCATTTTTTAAATGATGAAACTGAGGTTTAGAGAGAAGGTGTGAGTTAGTTGAAGATCTAAGACCAGAAGCAAGATTTTCTGACTTATAGTCTAACGCTCCCTACCCTACAACATAGGTTGACTATTTAAAAAGAGAACCCCTTGTGGTAATATTGTCTTGCCTTGTAATGTTAATATCCTTTGTTGGCTACTTTAATGGAACTACTATAAAAAACTGATATGAAGTCCAGCAGGTCTTGGTCTTATATCTTAACTATTACACGAACTTGCTGTATGACCTTGGGCTGTTACTTAAACTCCTCAAGCCTGTAAAATTGCAATATTTAAGATACCAACTCCCTATGTAATACACTGTGTCAGGGATACATTTGGCTTGATAGCAGTTCATGTGAGAAAAAAACCTAAGTGCTTTATATAATTTTTTTATTGACGTATAGTTGATGTACAACATTATATGTTACATATGTGCAATATAATGATTGACAATTTTTAAGGTTATACTCCAGTTATAGTTATTATAAAATATTGGCTATATTCCTGTGTTACACGATACATGCTTGTAGATTACTTTATACATAATAGTATTTTTTTCTTTTTCTTTTAAATTTTTTTAAACATTTTTATTGGAGTATAATTGCTTTATAATGGTGTGTTAGTTTCTGCTTTATAACAAAGTAAGTCAGTTATACTTATACATATATCGCCATATCTCTTTCCCCTTGTGTCTCCCTCCCTCCCACCCTCCCTGTCCCACCCTTCTAGTTGGTCACAAAGTGCCGAGCTGATCTCCCTGTGCTATGCGACTGATTCCCACTAGCTATCTATTTTACATTTGGTAGTGTATATATGTCCATATACACACTACCACTCTCTCACTTTGTCCCAGCTTACCCTTCCCCTTCCCCGTGCCCTCAAGTCCATTCTCTAGTAGGTCTTCGTGTTTATTCGATCTTGCCCCTAGGTTCTTCATGAACATTTTTTTTGGATTCCATATATATGTGTTAGCATATAGTATTTGTTTTTCTCTTTCTGACTTACTTCACTCTCTATGACAGACTCTAGGTCCATCCACCTCACTAAAAATAACTCAATTTTGTTTCTTTTTATGGCTGAGTAATATTCCATTGTATATATGTGCCACATCTTCTTTATCCATTCATCTGTCAATGGACACTTAGGTTGCTTCCATGTCCTGACTATTGTAAACAGAGCTTCAGTGAACAGTGTGGTGCATGACTCTTTTTGAATTATAGTTTTCTCAGGGTATATTCCCAGTAGTTGGGTTGCTGGGTCATATGGTAGTTCTATTTTTAGTTTTTTAAGGAACCTCCATACTGCTCTCCATAGTGGCTGTATCAGCTTACATTCCCACCAACAGTGCAAGAGGGTTCCCTTTTCTCCACACCCTCTCCAGCATTTATTGTGTGTAGATATGTTGATGATGGCCATTCTGACCAGTGTGAGATGATATCACATTGTAGTTTTGATTTGCATTTCTCTAATGATTAATGATGTTGAGCATTCTTTCATGTGTTTGTTGGCAACCTGTATATCTTCTTTGGAGAAATGTCTATTTAGGTCTTTTGCTCATTTTTGGATTGGGTTGTTTGTTTTTTTGATATTGAGCTGCATGAGCTGCTTGTAAATTGTGGAGATTAATCCTTTGTCAGTTGCTTCGTTTGCACATATTTTCTCCCATTCTGAGGGTTGTCTTTTGGTCTTGTTTATGGTTTCCTTTGCTGTGCAAAAGCTTTGAAGTTTCATTAGGTCCCATTTGTTTATTTTTGTTTTTATTTCCGTTTCTCTAGGAGGTGGGTCCAAAAGGACCTTGCTGTGATTTATGTCATAGAGTGTTCTGCCTATGTTTTCCTCTAAGGGTTTGATAGTGTTTTGCCTTACATTTAGGTATTTAATCCATTTTGAGTTTATTTTTGTGTATGGTGTTAGGGAGTGTTCTAATTTCATTCTTTACATGTAGCTGTCCTGTTTTCCAGTTTTATGGTTTTTATTCTTCAGTTTGTTAATATGGTGTATCACATTGATTGATTTGCATATATTGAAGAAACCTTGCATACCTGGGATAAACCCCACTTGATTATGGTGTATGATCCTTTTAACGTGCTGTTGGATTCTGTTTGCTTGTATTTTATTGAATATTTTTGCGTCTGTGTTCATCAGTGATATTGGTTTGTAGTTTTCTTTTTTTGTGACATCTTTGTCTGGTTTTGGTATCAGGGTGATGGTGGCCTCGTAGAATGAGTTTGGGAGTGTTCCTCCCTCTGCTCTATTTTGGGGGAGTTTGAGAAAGATAGGTGTTAGCTTTTCTGTAAATGTTTGATAGAATTCGCCTGTGAAGCCATCTGGTCCTGGGCTTTTGTTTGTTGGAAGATTTTAATCACAGTTTAAATTTCAGTGCTTGTGAATGGTCTGGTCATATTTTCCATTTCTTCCTGGTTCAGTCTCGGAAGGTTGTGCGTTTCTAAGAATTTGTCCATTTCTTCCAGGTTGTCCATTTTATTGGCATAGAGTTGCTTGTAGTAATCTCTCATGATCCTTTGTATTTCTGGAGGGTCAGTTGTTACTTCTCCTTTTTCATTTCTAATTCTATTGATTTGAGTCTTCTTCCTTTTTTTCTTGATGAGTCTGGCTAATGATTTATCAATTTTGTTTATCTTCTCAAAGAACCAGCTTTTAGTTTTATTGATCTCGGCTATCGTTTACTTCATTTCTTTTTCATTTCTTTCTGATCTGATCTTTATGATTTCTTTCCTTCTGCTAACTTTCAGGGTTTTTTGTTCTCCTTTCTCTAATTGCTTTAGGTGTAACGTTAGGTTGTTTATTTGAGATGTTTCTTGTTTCTTAAGTTACGATTGTATTGCTATAACTTCACTGTTAGAATTGCTTTTGCCGCATCCCAGAGGTTTTGGGTCGTCGTGTTTTCATTGTCATTTGTTTCTAGGTATTTCTTGATTTCCTCAGTGATCTCTTGGTTATTAAGTAGTGTATTGTTTAGCCTCCGTGTGTTTGTATTTTTTACAGATTTTTTCCTGTAATTGATAGCTAGTCTCATAACGTTGTGGTCAGAAAACATACTTGATACAATTTCAGTTTTCTTAAATTTACCAAGGCTTGATTTGTGACCCAAGATATTATCTATCCTGGAGAATGTTCCATGAGCACTTGAGAAGAAAGTGTATTTTGTTGTTTTCAGATGGAATGTCCTATAAATATCAGTTAAGTCCATCTTGTTGAATGTATCATTTAAAGCTTGTGTTTCCTTATTTATTTTCATTTTGGATGATCTGTCCATTGGTGAAAGTGCGGTGTTAATGTCCCCTACTATGATGGTGTTACTGTCGATTTCCTGTTTTATGGCTGTTAGTATTTCCCTGATGTATTGAGGTGCTCCTATGTTGGGTGCATAAATATTTACAATTGTTATATCTTCTTCTTGGATTGTTCCCTTGATCATTATGTAGTGTCCTTCTTTGTCTCTTGTAATAGTCTTTGTTTTAAAGTCTATTTTGTCTGATATGAGAATTGCTACTCCAGCTTTCTTTTGATTTCCCTTTGCATGGAATATCTTTTTCCATCCCCTCAATTTCAGTCTGTATGTGTTCGTAGGTCTGAAGTGGGTCTGTTGTAGACAGCATATATGTGGGGGGTGTTTTTGTTTCCATTCAGCCAGTCTGTGTCTTTTGGTTGGATCATTTAATCCATTTACATTTAAGGTAATTATTGATATGTATGTTCCTATTACCATTTTCTTAATTGTTTTGGGTTTGTTCTTGTAGGTCTTTTCCTTCTCTTGTGTTTCCTGCCTAGAGAAGTTCCTTTAGCATTTGTTGTAAAGCTGGTTTGGTGGTGCTGAATTCTCTTAGCTTCTGCTTGTCTCTAAAGGTTGTAGTTTCTCCATCAAATCTGAATGAGACCCTTGCTGCGTAGAGAAATCTTGGTTGTAGGTTTTCCCCTTTCATCACTTTAAATATGTCCTACCCCTCCCTTCTGGATTGCAGAGTTTCTGCTGAAAGATCAGCTGTTAACCTTATGGGGATTCCCTTGTATGTTATTTGTTGTTTTCCCTTGCTGCTTTTAATATTTTTTCTTTGTATTTAATTTTTGATAGTTTGATTCATATGTGTCTTGCTGTGTTTCTCCCTGGATTTATCCTGTATGGGAGTCTCTGTGCTTCCTGGACTTGATTAACTATTTCCTTTCCCATATTAGGGAAGTTTTCAACTATAATCTTTTCAAATATTTTCTCAGTCCCTTTCTTTTTCTCTTCTTCTTCTGGGAGCCCTGTAATTCGAATGTTGGTATGTTTAATATTGTCCCAGAGGTCTCTGAGACTGTCCTGAATTCTTTTCATTCTTTTTTCTTTATTCTGCTCTGCAGTAGTTATTTCCACTATTTTATTTTCCAGGTCACTTATCTGTTCTTCTGCGTCAGTTATTCTGCTCTTGATTCCTTCCAGAGAATTTTAAATTTCATTTACTGTGTTGTTCATGATTGTTTCTTTTCTGTTTAGTTCATCTAGGTCCTTGTTAAAGGTTTCTTGTATTTTCTCCATTCTGTTTCCAAGATTTTGGATCATCTTTACGATCACTATTCTGAATTCTTTTTCAGGTAGACTGCCTATTTCCTCTTCATTTGTTTGGTCTCTTGGGTTTTTGCCTTGCTCCTTCATCTGCTGTGTGTTTCTCTGTCTTCTCATTTTGCTTAACTTACTCTGTTTGGGGTCTCTTTTTCGCAGGCTGCAGGTTCATAGTTCCCGTTGTGTTTGGTGTCTGCCCCCTGTGGCTAAGGTTGGTTCAGTGGGTTGTGTAGGCTTCCTGGTGGAGGAGACTAGTGCCTGTGTTCTGGTGGATGAGGCTGGATCTGTCTTTCTGATGGCAGATCCACATCTGCTGGTGTGTTTTGTGGTGTCTGTGACCTTATTATGATTTTAGGCAGCCTCTCTGCTACTGGGTGGGGTTGTGTTCCTGTCTTTCTAGTTTTTTTGGCATAGGGCATCAAGCACTGTAGCTTGCTGCTCGTTGAGTGGAGCTGGGTCTTCGTGTTGAGATGGAGATCTCTGGGAGATTTTCGCCGTTTGATATTATGTGGAGCTGGGAGGTGTATTGTGGAGCAGTGTCCGGAACTTGGCTCTCTTACCTCAGAGGCACAGTTGTGACCCCTGCCTGGAGCCCCAGGATCCTGTCATCCACATGGCTCAGAATAAAAGGGAGAAATAAAGAAGGAAAGAAAGAAAAAGATAAAATAAAATATAATTTAAAAAAATGTTATTAAAAAACAAAATATAATTATTAAAAAATTTTTTAAAGTAATTAAAAGGAAAGAAAGAAAGAAGAGAACATCCAAATCAGAAAAGAAGTCCATCAATGATAAGAAGCGCTGAAAAGTATACTAAAAAAAACCCCAAAAAACGGACAGAGAGAACCTTAGGACAAATGGTAAAAGCAAAGCTATATAGGCAAAATCACACACAGAAGCATACACATACACACTGACAAAAAGAGAAAAAAATATATATATTGTTGCTCCCAAAGTCCACCTCCTCAATTTGGGATTGTTTGTTGTCTATTCACGTATTCCACAGATGCAGGGTATATCAAGTTGGTTGTGAACATTTAATCTGTTGCTCCTGAGGCAGCTGGGAGAAATTTCCCTTTCTCTTCTTTGTTCACACAGCTCTTGGGGTCAGCTTTGGATTTGGCCCTGCCTCTGCGTGTAGGTTGCCTGAGGGCGTCTGTTCCTACATAGACAGGATGGGGTTAAAGGAGCAGCTAATTTGGGGGCTCTGGCTCACTCAGGCCAGGGGGAGGGAGGGTTACGGAGTGCAGGGCGAGCCTGTGGCGGGAGAGGCCAGTGTGATGTTGCACCAGCCTGAGATGCACTGTGTGTTCTCCCGGGGAAGTTGTCCCTGGATCTCGGGACCCTGGCAGTGGTGAGTTGCACATGTTCCCGGGAGGGGCGGTGTGGATAGTGACTTGTGCTAGCATATAGGCTTCTTGGTGGCTGTAGAAGCAACCTGAACATCTCATGCCCGTTTCAGGGGCCATGCTGATAGCCTCGGCTCACGCCCGTCTCTGGAGCACCTTTAATTGGTGCTCTTAATCCCCTCCCCTCATGCACCAGGAAACCAAGAGGCAAGATAAAGTCTCTTGCCTCTTTGGCAGCTCCAGACACTTTCCTGGACTGCATCCCGGCTAGCTGTGGCACTCTAGCCCCCTTCTGGCTGTGTTCATGCAGCCAACCCCAGTCCTGTCCCTGGGATCTGTCCTCCGAAGCTGGTACTTCGGCTCCCAGCCCCTGCCTGTCCCGGCGGGTGAACAGAGAAGCGCCTCGATCTGGTAAGTTCTGGTCGGCCCTCATCCTCTGTGCGGGAATCTCTCCGCTTTGCCCTCTGCATCCCTGTTGCTGTGCTCTCCTCCGTGGCTCCGTAGCTTCCCCCCTCTGCCACCCACAGTCTCTGCCTGCGACGGGGCTTCCTAGTGTGTGGAAACCTTTCCTCCTTCACAGCTCCCTCCCACTGGTGCAGCTCCCGTCCCTATTGTTTTGTCTGTGTTTTTTCTTTTTTGTTTTGCCCTACCCAGGTACGTGGGGAGTTTCTTGCCTTTTGGGAGGTCTGAGGTCTTCTGCCAGCGTTCAGTAGGTGTTCTGTAGAAGTTGTTCCACTTGCAGATGTATTTCTGAGGTATTTGTGGGGAGGATTGTTATCTCCACGTCTTACTCTTCTGCCATCTTGAAGCTCCCCTCTACCTATTTATTTTTATTTATTTATCTGTCTATTTTATTTATTTATTTATTTATTTATTTATGGCTGTGTTGGGTCTTCGTTGCTGTGCACAAGCTTTCTTTAGTTGTGGTGAGTGGGTGCTCTTCATTTTGGTGCGTGGGCTTCGCATTGTCGTGGCTTCTCATTGTGGAGCACACGGGCTCTAGAGCTCAGGCTCAGTAGTTGTAGCGCACGGGCTTAGTTGCTCCGCGGCATGTGGGATCTTCCCAGACCAGGGCTCGAACCCATGTCCCTTGCATTGTCAGGTAGATTCTTAACCACTGTGCCACCAGGGAAGCCCCTACCTATTTATTTTTAGAGAGACTCTCAAACTGTTTTTTAGAGTGGCTGTGACATTTTAATTCCCACCAGCAATGTATGAGAGATCCCGTTCTCTGCATCCATGTCAGCATTTGGTATTGTGACTTATTTTAGCTGTTCTATTAGACGTGTAGTGATATCTCATCGGTTTTAGTTTGCCTTTCACTAATGTCTAATGATGTTGAATTTTTTATGTACTTTTTTGCCATTTGTGTATTCTCTTTTTAAAAAAATTTAGTTATTTGTTTATTTTTGGCTGCTTTGGGTCTTCGTTGCTGCGCGCGGGCTTTCTTTAGTTGCGGCGAGCGGAGACTTCTCTTCGTTGTGGTGTGCGGGCTTCTCATTGTGGTGGCTTTTCTTGTTGCAGAGCACAGGCTCTAGGCACACGGGTTTCAGTAGTGGTGGCAGTAGTTGTGTCTCGTGGGCTCTAGAGTACAGGCCCAGTAGTTGTGGCGCACGGGCTTAGTTGCTCCACGGCGTGTGGGATCTTCCCAGACCAGGGCTCGAATCCATGTCCTCTGCATTGGCAGGCGGATTCTTAACCACTGTACTACGGGGGAAGTCCTGCCAGTTGTATATACTCTTAGGTGAGATGTCTCTTCATGTCTCTTGACCATTTTGTCATTGGATTGTTTGATTTTTTTACTGTGAATTTTGAGATTTATATATTCTAGATTTGAGTCCTTCATCCAATACGTGTTTGTAAATATTGTCACTTAGTCTGTAGCTTGTCTGTTCATTCTTTTAATCGGGTTGCAGAACAGAAGTAATTTTGATGAAGTCCAATTGATTTTTTTCTATTATGGATTATGCTTTTGGTATTCTGTCTCAAAACTCTTCACCAAGCCTTAGATCTGAAAGATTTTCTCCTATATTTTCTTCTAAAAGTTTTATAGCTTTGCCTTTTGCATTTAAATATATGATTGATTTTGAGTTAATTTTTGTGTAAGGTGTGAGGTTTAGGTTGAGGTTGCTTTTTTGTTTATGGATATCCAATTGCTCCAGCACCTTTAGTTGAACAGACTATCCCTTCGCCATTGAATTGCTTTTGCATATTTGTTAAATATCAGTTGGCCATACTTGTGTGGATGGATCTCTTTCTGGGATCTCTATTCTTTCCTTTTGATCTGTGGGTGTATCCTTCTTTCAATACCACAGTGTCTTGGTTACTATAGCTATAAAGTCTTGAAAATGTGTGGAGTCATTCTTTCCATTTTATTATTATTTTTCAGAATTATTTTAGCTATTCTAATTCCGTTTTCTTTACATATAAATTTTAGAATAATCTTGTCCACATTTACACAAAGTTTTTGCTGGAATTTTCATTGGAATTATGTTCAGCCTATATATCAATTTGGGGAGAATTGACATCTATTATTTTCATTTGTTGCTTGTGCTTTAGTTGTCATATCTGAGAAACCATTGCCTAATCCAGGATCATGAAGATTTACTCCTGAATTGTAGTCTAAGAATTTTATAGCTTTTAGCTTTACATTTAAGCCTTTGATCTACTTTGAGTCAATTTTTCATATGACATGAGGTAGGTATTCAATTTCATTCTTTTGTATTGGGTATCCAGTCCTAGCACCATTTTTTAAAAGAGACTATTCTTTCCTCATTGAATTGTCTTTGCACCCTTTTCAAAAATCAATTGACCCTAAATGTAAGCATTTCTTTCTGGACTGTTAGTTTTATTCTGTTGATTTATATGTCTCTCCTTATGCCAATACCATAGTCTCGACTATGGTAGCTTTGTAGTAAGTTTTGAAATAGTAAGTGTGAGCCTTATGACTTCGTTCTTGTTTTTCAGAATGGTTTTGCTTGTTGTAGCTCCCTTAAATTTTTAGATGAATCTTAAGATCAGCATGTCAGTGTCTGCAGAAAAAGCCAGCTAGAATTTTGATGGGAATTGCATTGAATCTTTGGCTCGATTTGTGGAGCATTGCCATCTTAAGGCTATTAAGTCTTCTGATCTGTGAACATGGGATATCTTTCTGTTTATTTAGGCCTTCTTTAATTTCTTTCAACAATGTTTTGTAGTTTTTAGTGTATAAGTCTTGCAGTTTTTCTAATTTTTAATTTTTTGTTGTAATTTAAATGGAATTGATTTCTTAATTTCATTTTTGGTTTACTCATTGTTAGTGAATAGAAATACAACTTACTTTTGTTTATTGTACCCTGTAACCTGGGTGAACTTGTTTATTAGTTCTTCTAGTTTTTTTGTGTGGATTTCTAGGGATATTCTCTATATAAGATCATGTCATTTGAGAATAGAGAATTTTATTTAGGGATTATACTCATGAATAAATTTAACAGAAGAAGTGAAAGAAACCCATAAAATTTTATTGAAAGAAGTTAAGAAGATCAAATAAATGGAAAAATATTCTATATTCATGGATTGGAAGGCTTAATATTGTTAAGATGGCAGTACTCCCCCAAATTGATCTACAGATTGAATTCAGTCCCTATCAAAATTCCAGCTTCCTTGTTTTTTGCAGATATTGATACCCTAATCCTAAAATTCATATCAGCACTCATGAGACCTGAAACAGGCAAAACGATCTTGAAAAAGAATAAAGTTGGAGGACTCACTTTTTTTTTTTTTTTTTTTTGCGGTACGCGGGACTCTCACTGTTGTGGCTTCTCCCGTTGTGGAGCACAGGCTCTGGACGCGCAGGCTCAGGGACCATGGCTCACGGGCCTAGCCACTCTGCGGCATGTGGGATCTTCCCAGACCGGGGCATGAACCCATGTCCCCTGCATCAGCAGGCGGACTCTCAACCACTGCGCCACCAGGGAAGCCTGGAGGACTCACGTTTCTTAATTTCAAAACTTGCTGCAAAACTATAGTATCAAGATAGTGTGCTACTGGCGTGAAGACAGACATATAGATCAATTGAAAAGAACTGAGAGTCCAGAAATAACCCCCCATATTTATGGTCAAATATCTAAAAGTAAGAGTTGAAAATATAAAACTCTTAGAATAAAACATAGGTATAAATCTTTGTGACCTTAGGTAAGGCAATGATTTCTTAGATATGACACCTCAAGTACAAGCAAAGAAAAAATCGCTAAATTGGACCTCACCAAAATTTTAAACTTTCTTTTATAAAAATGAATTTATTTATTTATTTATTTTTGGCTGTGTTGGGTCTTCATTGCTGCGTGCCGGCTTTCTCTAGCTGTGGTGAGTGGGGACTACTCTTTGTTGTGGTGCACGTGCTTCTCATTGCGCTGGCTTCTCTTGTTGTGGAGCACGGGCTCTAGGCACGTGGGCTCAGTAATTGTGGCTTGCGGGTTCTAGAGTGCAGGCTCAGTAGTTGTGGCACACGGGCTTAGTTGCTCCGCAGCATGTGGGATCTTCCCAGACCACGGCTCGAACCTGTGTCCCCTGCATTGGTAGGTGGATTCTTAACCACTGTGCCACCAGGGAAGTCACAGCATTTTAAACTTTTGTTCATCAAAAGACACTATGAAGTCAGTGGGCTGCTACAGAATGGGAGAAAATATTTGCATGTCATATAACTGGTAATTATCTAGCATCTAGAATACATAAAGAGTTCTTGGAACTCAACAATAAAAGTATAAATAATTCAAATTTAAAATGGGCAAAACACTTGAGTAGGCATTTCTCCAATGAAGATAAACAAATGGCCAATAAGCACATGAAAAGATGCTCAACATTATTAGTCATTGGAGAAATGGCAGATGAAAACCACAGTGAGATGCCACTTTGCAGATGCTCAGATATGTATAAATACAAAAATGGAAAATAAGAAGTGTTGGTGAAGATATGGAGAAATTGAAATCCTCATACACTGCTGGTGGGAATGTAACATGGTGCAGCTGCTGTCGAAAGCAGTTTGGAAGTTCTCAAAAAGCTAAACATAAAGCTTCCATATGACTTAGCAATTCTACTCCTAGATACATGCGCAAGAGAATTGAAAACATATGTTCATACAAATGCTTGTAACACAAATATTCATAGCATTATTGTTCATAATAGCTCCAAAAAGGAAACAACTGGAGAGGGAAAGGGGGGAGGGACAATTTAAGGGTATGGGATTAAGAGATACAAATTACTGTGTATAAATTAGATAAGCAACAAGGATATATTATATAGCACAGGGAATTATAGCCATTATCTTGTAATAGCTTTAAAGAGTATAATCTGTAAAAATACTGAATCACTATGCTGTACACCTAAAGTAATATAATATTGTAAATCAAGTATACTTCAATAAGAAATATATATGATATAAAAAATTAAAAAAAAAACCAAAACAAAATGGGAACAACCCGAATGTCAATCAGTTGATGAATGGATGAACAAAATGTAGCATACCCATATAATGGAATATTTAATCCATGATACAATATGGATGAACTTTGAGAACACTTTGCTAGGTGAAAGAAGCTAGATATAAAAGGCCATGTGTTGTATTATATGATTCTGTGTATATTAAATTTCCAGAATAAGCAAATCCATAGAGATAGAAAGTAGCTTATTGGTTGCCAGGGGCTGGAAGAAAAAGGTGATGGGTAGTGGTTACTAATGGGTACAGGGTTTTATTTGGGGATGATGAAAATGTTCTGGAAATAGTGGTGATGGTTGCACAACCTTGTGAATATACTAAAAACCACTTCAGTGGTTTTAAAATGCAATTCATTGTGCACTTTAAAATGTTGAATTTTATGGTATATGAATTATATCTCAAAACAAAAGACCTATGAATGGGGCTTTTCCATGGAGCTGCCAGACTGGTCAATTAGTGATGATTCTCTGGGGAATGGGGCTTTTTTGGCTCCTCCAAACTCATTCTGTCCTTTTCATTGCCTCCTAAGCTAATATGGTTCCCAATCTACTGGTTTTCAAGGCTTTTGCAGGGCTGGAGAGGGGGATAAAATTAGCAATTTAAAATACTACAGGCTTGTTGCCCTTACCAAGTTCTTTTATTCAAGAAAAATCAGCTGATTTTCTTGAGTAAACACCTCTAAGATCATTGCAAACTCTTTTTTAATTTCCAGAGTTCTGAAAAAGTTAATTTTGACAATTTTTGCCTAAGTCCTCATTGCTTTCCTCGAGGAATGGAGTTTCAGAGATCTTTAAGTCACCATTCTAGGAGTGATTCTTCTAAAGTTGATTTTCATATGTTGATCTTACATCTTTTTTTTTTTTTTTTGGCTGTGTTGGGTCGTGGGCTTTCTCTGCTTGCAGTGGCAAACGGGGCCTACTCTTTCGTTGTGGTGCGTGGGCTTCTCATTGTGGTGGCTTCTCTTGTTGTGGAGCACAGGCTCTAGGCGTGTGGGCATCAGTAGTTGTGGTGCACGGGCTTAGGTGCTCCACGTCATGTGGGATCTTCCCAGACCAGGGCTCAAACCCGTGTCCCCTGCATTGGCAGGTGGATTCTTAACCACTGTGCCACCAGGGAAGCCCGATCTTACATCTTATCTCTTTGCTGAATTCACTTATTACTTCTAGAATTTTTTGGTAAATTTCTTGGAATTGGCTGTGTAGACTAACTATCATGTCATCTGCAGATAGGGACAGTTTTATTCCTTTCCAATCTGTATTTTCTTTATTTTCTTTTCTAGCCTATTGTGCTGGCTGGGACTTTCTTTTCTTTTTTTTTTGTGGTACGCGGGCCTCTCACTGTTGTGGCCTCTCCCGTTGCGGAGCACAGGCTCCGGACGCGCAGGCTCAGCGGCCATGGCTCGTGGGCCCAGCCGCTCCGCGGCACGTGGGATCTTCCCGGACCGGGGCACGAACCCGTGTTCCCTGCATCGGCACGCGGACTCTCAACCATTGCGCCACCAGGGAAGCCCGGGACTTTCAATACTATGTTGAATAAGAGTGGTGAGGGTGAATGTGATTTTTTTGGACATGTTATAATGGAATGTGTCAACCATGGTATAGCTACATAACTCAGTTAACTAATACTTTCCAAATTACCAGTTCATATTGTTACAAAATCACGCATGGGTAAAAGATGGAGTCAAAGTGTAAGATAGATCCATGGGTTTTAATGTAAAAGTTCATTTGTATGGTTCCAGAATTCACACTGCAACTAACCTTGAAGAAGCTGCCACTTGCTTAGTTTTGGTGTTGTATCAAAGAAGAATAGCTTCAATTATCTGAAAAGACTATTTTCCAACTACATATATTTGTAAGAATGGATTTTCTTCATATACTTAAATCAAAACATTATAGTAGGTATAATGCAGAATCAGATATGAGAATCCAGGTGTTCTATTAAACCATTTACAGATTTGTAAAAATGTAGTACAATGGTACTTTTCAGCTAATTTTTTTATTTTTGGAATATATAGTTTTCACAAGAATGTGTTATTTATATTAACATATTCAACCTTATTTTTCAATGAATAAATACTTTTTAAAATTTCAGTTTTAATTTATAATATGGTAAATATTGATAGCTTTAAGGTAGATAGACAAAATCTCTTTGAGTCCTCAGTATTTTTTTTTAATTAAAGAAGATGTTGGGGGTTTCCCTGGTGGTGCAGTGGTTGAGAGTCCGCCTGCTGATGCAGGGGACACGGGTTCGTGCCCTGGTCAGGGAAGATCCCACATGCCGCGGAGCGGCTAGGCCCATGAGCCATGGCCGCTGAGCCTGCGCGTCCAGAGCCTGTTCTCTGCAACGGGAGAGGCCACAACAGTGAGAGGCCCGCGTACCGCAAAAATAAATAAATAAATAAATAAATAAGAAGATGTTGGGGGTAGGAGTTAATTAATTAATTTATTTATTTTTGCTGTGTTGGGTCTTCGTTTCTGTGCGAGAGCTTTCTCTAGTTGTGACAAGTGGGGGCCACTCTTTATGGCGGTGTGCGGACCTCTCACTGTCGCGGCTTCACTTGTTGCGGAGCACAGGCTCCAGATGTGCAGGCTCAGTAGTTGTGGCTCACGGGCCTAGTTGCTCCACAGCATGTGGGATTCTCCCAGACGAGGGCTTGAACCCGTGTCCCCTGCATTAGCAGGCAGATTCTCAACCACTGTGCCATCAGGGAAGCCCAAAGTCCTCAATAAATTTTAAGAGTTATAGGGCCCTTAGACCAAAAAGAATCAAAACTGAGACTTCCCTGGTCCAGGAAGATCCCACATGCCACGGAGCAACTAAGCCTGTGCACCACATCTACTGAGCCTGCCCTCTAGAGTCCATGAGCCTCAACTACTGAGCCCACGAGCTGCAACTACTGAAGCTGGCGTGCTCTAGGGCCTGTGTGCTGCAACTACTGAGCCCACGTGCTGCAGCTCCTGAAGCCTGCGTGTGGCTAGAGCCTGTGCTCTGCAACAAGAGAAGCTACTGTGACGAGAAGCCTGTGCACCGCAACGAAGAGTAGCCCCTGCTCTCCACAACTAGAGAAAGCCGCCATACAGCAACGAAGACCCAAAGCAGCCAAAAAATCAATCAATCAATGAATCAATCAACTACTAAAAAAATAAGAGAATCAGAACTGTTTTGGTGTAGGATTGGTCTAGAGCCGTGATTCTCAAAGTGTGGTTCCTGGACCAGCAGCATCAATATCACCTGGGAACTTGTTTGAAATGAAAATTCTTGGGTGCCACCCAAGACTCAATGAATCAGAAATTCTGGAAGTAGGGTCCAACAATCTGTGTTTTAGCAAGGCTTCCATATGATTCTGTTTATGCTAAAGTTTGAGAATCATTAATATACCATATTCTGTCAGGATGTTTGACAATGAGAAGAAAAATTGAGTTGTAGCTGCTGAGAGAAGCACAGTCAAAGGAACGTTATTTTCAAAATAGAATATATAGGAACACATTATAGGTAGAATACAAAAAGGCAGGAAGAAGATTGGAGGAGTTGGATAAAGAGGAAGGCGTAATTAATGGGTCATACACCAGAAGGAGATGGAAATGAATCTGATCAAATACGTATACAGAGGGATAAACATTTATGTAGTGCCTGCTATATAAGTAAATGCTCTGTGCACTAGAGATAAAAAGACCAGGGAATTCCCTGGCGGTCCAGTGGTTAGGCCTCGGTGCTTTCACTGCCGTGGCCAGCTTTCAATCCCTGGTCAGGGAACTAAGATCCCGCAAGCCAGCAGTCCCCAACCTTTTTGGCACCAGGGACTGGTTTCGTGAAAGACAATTTTTCCATGGACCAGGGAGGGGTGGGATGGTTTTGAGATGATTCAAGTGCATTACATTTATTGTGCACTTTATTTCTATTTCTATTACATTGTAATATATAATGAAATAATTATACAACTCACCATAATGCAGAATCAGTGGGAGCCCTGAACTTGTTTTCCTGCAAGTAGACTGTCACATCTGGGGGTGATGGGAGACAGTGACACCCGAAGTGTGTTGCTTATGTCCAGTCTACTCCGTAATCTCGTTTTGGTTGCTGTCACTGCAGAAAACCCTGCTTCACAAAGATAGGATGTTGGAAATGGAAGCAGGCTTTTCAGTGCTTTTGTGGCAATCTCAGGATTATTCCGCTTTGACTTTAATCCATAACGTATGGAGATTTGAAGTTGTCTCAAACATACTTTTAAGGCCACTGTCATTTGCAGTCTCAAGCAGTTGATCCTCTTCTAGCATGGACAAAGTCGATTCACCTGGCTTATTCACAAATGGGTTGCAGATCCATTCCTTCCCCGGGGTCTTTTGTGGTTGGGAAGTAATGCTCAAACTCTTTTAAAAGCTGAGATAGGTGATCATTTACCAGCTGGGAGAAAGAAGGCCCTGGCTCAGTCTCTTTCAAAATCTCTCCTAATGTTTTGAAATATGTCAAAAATCCCAATGTTCACTCGTCACCCCCATAATTCCAGTTTGGCTTTGAATGCAGCCACTTTATCTGCCGACTTTGAACACAGCTATCCTTCTCCTCTGAAGTGACAGATTGAGTTCGTTGAGCAGGTTGAATATGTCACACAAGTATGCAAGTTTTGTGACCCATTCTGTGTCACTGAGATGTGCTGCCAGTGGTGACTGTTTTCTAAAAGAAATCTCTGAAGCGGCTCTCATAACTCAGGAACTCTGGCCAGTGATCCACCCTTAGAAAGCCATCTCACTTCTGTGTATAAGAGAACACGTGTGTGCTCTGTGTCCACCTCCTCACAGAGCTGCACGAACAGATGTGAGTTAAGGGCACGTACTTTAATGTGGTTGATAATTTTAATCACATCCTGCAAAACGTTGCTAAGTGCAGGTGACATTTTTCGGCTAGCCAGCATTTCTCTATGGATGACACAGTGTGTAGACTCGCATTCAGAAGCGACTTCTTTGACCCCGAGTAGTGAAACCAGAAAGCCATCCAGTCATGGCAGCTGCTCCGTCCGTGCATATACCGACACAAAATGACCAGTTCAGTTTTCCTGATATGTAATTATCCAAAGACTTGAATAATTCTGTAGCTGTGGTGTTGGTTAGCAACAAAAGTGCACATAACATAGCCTCATGCACATCCTCCTGAAAAATATGTCACACTAAAACAAGCATTCTTACCTTGTTGTCAACATCAGTAGACTCATCAACTTGGATTGCACACCATGGTGACTCATTAATCCTCTCTAACAATTGTGCCTCAGTATCCTCTGCTATTTCATCAAGTCGTCTAGTATGGTGCTAGCCAAAAGAGGAACATGTGCCACCTCTCCTAAAAGTTCACGACAGATGTCCTTAGCAGCAGCAGGATCAACTCTTCACCAGTAGTAAAGGGCTTCTTAGCTTTAGCAATGTGGTTAGCCACTAAGAATGATGCTCTCAGTGCAGACACATTTGATGAAGTGGTGGCCTTCAATAATTGCTTCTGTTCTTCATGTTCATGTTTTTTTCTTTTGAAAAACTCCAAAGGCTTATCTTTTAATGCAGGGTGCTTGGTCTCCATGTGGCGAAGCAGTTTTGAAGGTTTCATGGCTTCGTTGGTTAGCCGGTCACCACATATTACGCAAAGCAGGCTTGGAGAATGTGAATCACCATTGCAATGAACCCATAATTTAAGAAGGACTCTTGGTATTTTCTTTTAAATGCAGCTTTCTTTTTGTTGTCAGTCTTAGAGTCTTCTGCTTTCTCATCATTGGGTCTTTCCCCCTTTTCAAAGAAGCTCTCTAGCACGTTTGTTGTTTACTCATTTTGGCTAGGGTTAACTTGTGGGCTTACCAAAACTGTGATTGAGACCAAGCGCACAGTGCGGGAAAGAGGCGTGGATGGAAGTGGTAAATAAAATAATGGGTGGGCCATGCACAGACTAAAATAAGTGTCGGATCCTGACTTAAAGCCTGCCACCAGATGCAACTGTACAATTGAAGTACATCAACTCACTTGCCACTATAAAGCCTGCCACCAAATGCAGCTTAATTGTCAGTCGCCACTCACTGATAGGGTTTTGATATGAGTCTGCAAGCGATTGATTTATTATGGTCTCTGTGCAGTCAAACCTCTCTGCTAATGATAATCTGTATTTGTAGCCACTCCCCAGCGCTAGCATCACTGCCTCAGCTCCACCTCAGATCATCAGGCATTAGATTCTTATAAGGAGCTCGCAACCTAGATCCCTCACATGCGCAGTTCCCAGTAGGGTTCACACTCCTATGAGAACCTAATGCCACTGCTGATCTGACAGGAGGTGGAGCTCAGGTGGTAATGTGAGCGATGGGGAGTGGCTGTAAATATAGATGAAGCTTCGCTTAGTGACCTGCTGCTCACCTCCTGCTATGTGGCCTGGTTAGGGACCCCTGCCACAAGCCACGTGAGTGGTGTGGCCAAAAAAAAAATCATGTTAATGTGTGGTTCCTCTCTTATAGGAGCTTAAGGTCAGTTTTGTGGAAGATACAGATGTATAAGCAGATACATTACACTAGGATAATTGCTTTCATATGAATGAAGTTCCAGTTCCACAGTAAAACAGAAGGTGAACAACTAATTATGCTGTGAAAATTAAGAAGATTGTGGATTTTTTCTGGTTAGGAAAGGGACATAAGTTAGGTATTTTACACTGCAAAGAAGAATTAGACGTTCAGGAGTGCATGAGTTTTTTTTTAATAAGGTGGAAGGTGAAGTAATTTTTGGGAGAGGTGCAGTAGGAGGTTGTGGTATGTTATGGAGCACTTGAAGAATACGAAGAAGGGCTGGAACATCTGGGTGGGAAATGACCTAAGAAAATCAACAAAGAAGGAAACTAATTTTTACTGAGCATTTACTATATACTTGACATGGTACTAGGAGCTGTAACATTCTTGTTTGCTGAGCTAAAGTGAAGGTCCAGTTGAAGTTAGCATAAATTTTTAGTGGATCCATTCAGCATAGTTTACTCTCTTTGGATTGATTGTGTTGTCATCATCACTTAGTAGCATATTAGGTGATAGTCTGTCTAGCATTTAATTCCTTGCATAATGGCAATAATCCTTTGCAGCAGCAGTTCAGGTCCAACCTTGGAGTCCTTCTTCTCTCTTCTAAGGAAGGGAAACTTAAGATTCCTTGATCCATCAGTATAAGTTATAATACTTTATAGACCTGCTAGCATATGATTTCACAAGCAGTGAGTACCACACAAGAGCAGATAACTTCCTTTGTTACAATTCTTGGCACTGGTGGTAGTTTTGACTGTTAAATATGTTAACATTTTTGTATACTGCCTTACAGTTTATGAAGTGCCTTCATATCTGTGATCTCACTTGATCCTCATAAGATCAATCCTATGTGGTAGACATTGCTATCCCTATTTTACGATTAAGGAAATTGAGGCTCAAAGAGGTTGTGACTTGCCTAAGTTCACTGAGCAAAGAAGAGGGGAAGCTGGGAATCCAAATCCTATATTCTTTTTACTACATCAGTATAGGCTGGGCATCATCCCAGACCTAATGATTCAGAATCTCTTAAGTGGTGGGACCTGGGCATGTGATTTTCAGAAAGCTCCACTGGTAAGTATGATGCTCACCAAAGGTTTCTACAGCATTACATCATGCTGCCTCTTCCTTAAGACTTCTTTTACTGGAATTCTGTATCATTTGGATTTGAAACATTGATTTCTGGCCCAACAAGATGAATAAATTTTCAAAACTAGCTTGAATTATTAGACCTGTTATTTCCTCTGAGATAAAATCTCAGTATACTTTTTGTTGTTGAAAGAAAAAGATGTTTAATTTCAGATTGTTTACTTAATTCAAATTTAGAAATTAAATAAAACAATAAAGCATGATCCAAACTCTATAAAGATAAACCTAGATGGTTTTGAAAGGAAATACACCCGAATATCAGTAGTGATCATCTGAGTTTGGAGATTACAGTTGATTTTATTCTTTAAAAATATTCTGTATTTTTAAAGATCTCTGTAAAAGTCATATATTCTTTTTTAACAAGAAAAAATGAATAAATTGTATTTTATCAATTTCTCATTGAATAAGTTTTTTAATAGTTGCCTTCTACCTCAGTAAGTTTTAGGAAAACATGAAAAGACCTTTGGACTTTGTAAAATCTGAGTATTGATAGACACTTTATGGATTCTTTGACTATTAAAGGATTGTATTGTTTTGTATCTTTTAAGAACAGAAAGCATCCTCCTCTGATATTGATGTTTGTCACTCAGTGTATCTCTTTTATAATAAGATTTTCTTCACCTTGAATAATGAATCAATTAGCACGTATTCATCAAACATTTATTTGTATAGATGGGAATATTATTTTGTAATCTCTATAGATAATTGAGATTTGGCTTATTGAGATTCTTACAGTTTTTTTTCTCCTTTAACAAAATCTAGTATTAAAGCCTTAGAGAAGGGTATCTACTCAGCAAAATGTCAAGCTTAAGATTCAGCAAGTAGATAGAGGAGAAAACTAGAGAGAAGCTGGCTTCTTACATTCTTCATCTTTCCTTCTCTCTACTTAATTCTTTTATTATCCAAAGCACAAAAATATTTGACACCACATAAAGAAGAGAAAAGAAAATAGTGAATATAGGGATTTTTTCCCTGAGAAGGTACTTCAGAAAATTATTTTTTTGTGTGTGTCCACGTTTCTTTTTATATGCCTCATCAGCTAAATTCTTTAATGACTGAAACAAGCCTCTTCTACAAGTGTGGAAGTAATGTGTGATTGATGTTTTCGTTTATTTGAGTGTCATGGAATGGTAGAGCTGAAAGAAATCTTAAGGGATAATTTAGTACAGTATCCTCGTTTTATAGATGAGGAAGCTAAAGCTGTGAGGGCATAAGGTTCAAGGTTATACGTAATAAATATCAGAGTAGCTCTTCTAGCTCCAAGATAGGATTGCACTAAACTGCCTTTCGTAGCGGATGTTCACAGCATTTCAGACTATGAAGTTACTATGAACCTGTTTTAGGACAAAAGACTGCTATTTAATGTAAAAAACTCCTCTAATGTGGAGACAAATACAAGAGCTCTTCAAGCTGGGGAAACATCTATCAGACATCGCATTATATCATAATATAATAACATAAGATTGTATAATACACCAATTTTGATATTTCCAGAAAAATGAAGTAACTCTTGTCATTCAGTGTCAACTTTGTCTCACCCAAGATTCTTATCACTTATTTCTCTGTATTTTGAGCTGGCTCTTATGTTTAGCTCAACCAGTTAGCATTGCTAAGAAGATTAGAAAAGAAATTAAGACTTTTTAACACCAGTTAAAAATATGTTAGATTTTACTTATAGACAAATAGCTTGTTATTTCATTTTAACCAGTTACTGACATTTTTTTGCTTTCCCAGGCAGTTGCTCAAGAGGATTTTCAAAGAGCATCTACATGTATACTGCGCTGTAAAGATATGTTGATAAGGCTGCCCAAAATGGTGAGTGAAATCTCTGCCTTTATTCTCCAAGCATTTGAAAATATGCTATATCAAGTTCTAGGAAGAATCATTACTACTTCATGTGATCCTTTAGAGATTATATTTTAGATCATATCTACTTACTTAGCCAACCTTTGAAATATTTTGCTTCCTTTGTTCTTTACTAGAAAGGGTTTTTGAACAAGTGATATGGGTTCTTTCTTTTTTTTTTAAATAGATTTGATTGGAGTATAATTGCTTCATAATGGTGTTAGCTTCTGTTGTACAACAAAGTGTATCAGCCACAGGCATACATATATCGCCATATCCCCTCCCTCTTGAGACTCCCTGCCACCCTCCCTATCCCACCCATCTAGGTGGTCACAAAGCACCGAGCTGATCTCCCTGTGCTATGCAGCAGCTTCCCACTAGCTATCTGTTTTACATTTGGTAGCGTATATATGTCCATGCCACTCTCTCACTTCATCCCAGCTTATCCTTCCTAACCCTGTGTCCTCAAGTGCATTCTCTATGTCTGTGTCTTTATTCCTGCCCTGCCACTAGGTTCATCAGTACCTACCTTTTTTTTTTTTAGATTCCATATGTATTCGTTAGTATACAGTATTTGTTTTTCTCTTTCTGACTTAACTTCACTCTGTATGACAGACTCTAGGTCCATCCACCTCACTATAAATATATCAATTTTGTTCCTTTTTATGGCTGAGTAATATTCCATTGTATATATGTGCCACATCTTCTTTATCCATTCATCTGTTGATGGACACTTAGGTTGCTTCCATGTCCTGGCTATTTGTAAATAGTGCTGCAGTGAACATTGTGGTACATGTCCCTTTTTGAATTATGGTTTTCTCAGGGTATATGCCCAGTAGTGGGATTGCTGGGTCATATGGTAGTTCTATTTTTAGTTTTATAAGGAACCTCCATACTATTCTCCATAGTGGTTGTATCAATTTACATTCCCACCAACAAAGCAAGACGGTTCCCTTTTCACCACACCCTTTCCAGCATTTATTGTTTCTAGATTTTTTGATAATGGCCACTCTGACCGGTGTGAGGTGTTACCTCATTGTAGTTTTGATTTGCATTTTTGTAATAATTAGTGATGTTGAGCATCTTATCATGTGCCTCTTGGCCATCTGTATGTCTTCTTTGGAGAAATGTCTGTTTAGGTCTTCAGCCCATTTTTTAATTGGATTGTTTGTTTTTTTGATTTTGATCTCCATGAGCTGTTTGTATATTTTGGTGACTAATCCTTTGTCCATTGTTTCATTTGCAAATATTTTCTCCCATTCTAAGCATTGGCTTTTCGTCTTGTTTATGGTTTCCTTTGTTGTGCAAAAGTTTTTAAGTTTCATTAGGTTCCATTTGTTTATTTTTGTTTTTATTTTCATTACTCGAGGAGGTGGGTCAAAAAATATCTTGCTGTGGTTTATGTCAAAGAATGTTTTCCTATGTTTTCCTCTAAGAGTTTTATAGTGTCTGGTCTTAAATTTAGGTCTTTAATCCATTTTGAGTTTTTGTGTGTGTGTGGTGTTAAGGAGTGTCCTAATTTCATTCTTTTACATGTAGCTGTCCAGTTTTCCCAGCACAACTTACTGAAGAGGCTGTCTTTCCTCCATTGTATGTTCTTGCCTCCTTTGTCATAAATTAGGTGACCACATATGCATGGGTTTATCTCTGGGCTTTCTATCCTGTACCATTGGTCTATATTTCTGTTTTTGTGCCAGTACCAAACTGTCTTGATTACTGTAGCTTTGTAGTATAGTTTGAAGTTGGGGAGCCTGTTCCTCCAGCTCTGTTTTTCTTTCTCAAGATTGCTTTGGCTATTCATGGTCTTTAGTGTTTCCATACCAATTGTAAAATTTTTTGTTCTAATTCTGTGAAGAATGCCATTGGTAGTTTGATAGGGCATGGAATCTGTAGATTTCTTTGGGTAGTGTAGTCATTTTCACAATATCTTCCAATCCAAGAACATGATATATTTTTCTATCTGTTTATGTCATCTTTGATTTCTTTCATCAGTGTTTTATAGTTTTCTGAGTCCCAGTCTTTTGCCTCCTTAGGTAGGTTTATTCCTAGGTATTTTCGTCTTTTTGTTGTGATGGTAAATGGGATTGTTTCCTTAATTTCTCTTTCTGATTTTTCGTTGTTAGTGTATAGGAATGCCAGATATTTCTGTGCATTAATTTTGTATCCTGCAACCTTACCAGATTTCTTGATTAGTTCTAGCAGTTTTCTGGTAGCATCTTTAGGATTTTCTATGTACATTATCATGTCATCTGCAAACTGTGACAGTTTTACTTTTTCTTTCCCAATTTGTATTCCTTTTATATCTTTTTCTTCTCTGATTGCCATGGCTAAGACTTCCAAAACTATGTTGAATAAGAGTGGAGAGAGTGGACATTCTTGTCCTGTCCCTGATGTTAGTGGAAACACTTTCAGTTTTTCACCATTGAGTATGATGTTTGCTGCGGGTTTGTCATATATCGCCTTTATCGTGTTGAGGTAGGTTCTCTTTATGCCCATTTTCTGGAGAGATTTTATCATAAATTGGTGTTGAATTTTGTCAAAAGCTTTTTCTGCATCTATTGAGATGATCATATGGTTTTTATTCCTTAATTTGTTAACATGGTGTATCACATTGGTTTGCGTATATTGAAGAAGCCTTGCATCCCTGGGATAAATCCCACTTGATCATGGGGTATGATCCTTTTAGTATGTTGTTGGATTCTGTTTGCTAGTATTTTGTTGAGGATTTTTGCATCTATGTTCATCAGTGATATTGGTCTATATTTTTCTTTTTTTGTGATATATTTTTTTGGTTTTGGTATCAGGGTAATGGTGGCTTGGTAGAATGAATTTGGGAGTGTTCCTTCCTCTGCAGTTTTTTGGAAGCGTTTGAGAAGGATCAGTGTTAGCTCTGCTCTATATGTTTGATAGAATTAGGCTGTGAAGCCATCTGGTCTTTGACTTTTGTTTGTTGGAAGATTTTTAATTACAGTTTCAACTTCATTATTTGTGATAGATCTGTTTATATTTTCTAATTCTTCCTGGTTCAGTCTTGGAAAATTGTACTTTTCCAAGAATTTGTCCATTTCTTCGTGGCTGTCCATTTTATTGGCCTATAGTTGTTTGTAGTAGTCTCTTATAATCCTTTGTATTTCTGCAGTGTCAGTTGTGATTTTTCCTTTCTAATTTTATTGATTTGCATCCTCTCCTTTTTTTTTCTTGATGAGTCTGGCTAAGGGTTTATCAATTTTGTTTATCTTCTCAAAGAACCAACTTTTAGGTTTATTGATCTTTGCTGTTGTTTCCTTCATTTCTGTTTCATTTATTTCTGCTCTGACCTTTATGATTTCTTTCCTTCTACTGACTTTGGGTTTTCTTTGTTCTTCTTTCTCTAGTTGCTTTAGGTATAAGGTTAGATTGTTTATTTGAGATTTTTCTTGTTTCTTGAGGTGAGATTGAATTGCTATAAACTTCCCTCGTAGAGCTGCTTTTGCTGTGTCCCATAGGTTTTGGGTCGTCGTGCTTTCATTGTCATTTGCTTCTATGTATTTTTTAAATTTCTTCTTTAATTTCTTCAGTGATCTCTTGGTTATTTAGTAGTGCACTGCTTAGCCTCCTTGTATTTGTGTATTTTACAGATATTTTCCTGTAATTGATTTGCAATCTTACAGCATTGTGGTCAGAAAAGATGCTTGATATGATTTCAATGTTCTTAAATTTTCTGAGGCTTGATTTGTGACCCAAGATGTGATCTATCCTGGAGAATATTCCATGTGCACTTGAGAAGAAAGTGTATTCTGCCACTTTTGGGTGGAGTGTTCTATAAGTATCAGTTAAATCTATGTCTGTCTATTGTGTCATTTAAAGCTTGTGTTTCCTTATTTATTTTCTGTTTGGATGATCTGTCCATTGGTGTAAGTGGGGTGTTTAAGTCCCCTACTATTATTATGTTACTGTCGATTTTGCCTTTCATGGTTGTTAGCATTTGCCTTATGTATTGAGGTGCTCCTGTGTTGGGTGCATACATATTTATAATTGTTTTATCTTCTTCTTGGATTGATCCCTTGATCATTATGTAGTGTCCTTCCTTATTTCTTGTAAGAGTCTTTATTTTAAAGTCTATTTTATCTGATACAAGTAATGCTATTCCAGCTTTCTTTTGATTTCCCTTTGCATGGAATATCTTTTTCCATCCCTTAGCTTTCAGTCTGTATGTGTCCCTAGGTCTGAAGTGGGTCTCTTGTAGACAGCATATATATGGGTCTTGTTTTTGTATCCATTCAGCCAGTTTGTGTCTTTTGGTTAGGGCATTTAAGCCATTTACATTCAAGGTTATTATCGATATGTATGTTCCTATTGACATTTTATTAATTGTCTTGGGTTTGTTTTTGCAGGTCTTTTTCTTGTCTTGTGTTTCCCCCCTAGAGAAGTTTCTTTAGCATTTGCTGTAAAGCTGGTTTGGTGGTACTGAATTCTCTTACCTTTTGTTTGTCTGAAAAGCTTCTGATTTCTCTGTCCAATCTGAATGAAATCCTTGCTGGGTAGAGTAATCTTGGTTGTAGGTTTTTCTCTTTTCTCACTTTAAGTATATCCTGCCACTCCCTTCTGGCCTGCAGAGTTTCTGCTGAAAAATCAGCTGATAACCTTATGGGGATTCCCTTGTATGTTATTTTTTGTTTTTCCCTTGCTGCTTTTAATATTTTTTCTTTGAATTTAATTTTTGTTAGTTTGATTCATATGTGTCCTGATGTGTTTCTCCTAGAGTTTATCCTTATGGGACTCTCTGCACTTCCTGGACTTGGTGACTATTTCATTTCCCATGTTATGGAAGTTTTTGACTATGATCTCCTCACATATTTTCTCAGACCCTTTCTTTTTCTCTTCTTCTGGGACCCCTATAATTCGAATATTGGTGCGTTTAGTGTTGTCACAGAGGTCTCTGAGATTGTGTTCAATTCTTTTTATTCTTTTTTCTTTATTCTGCTCCTTGGCAGTTATTTCCACCATTTTGTCTTCCACCTCACTTATTCCTCCTTAGCCTCAGTTCTTCTGTTATTGATTCCTTCTAGTGTATATTTCATTTCAGTTATTGTGTTGTTCATCTCTGTTAAACACTTCTTGTATTTTTTCAATCTGTGCCTCCATTCTATTTCTGAGATTCTGGATCATCTTTGCTGTCATTACTCTGATCCTTTTTCAGGTAGATTGCCTATTTGCTCCTAATTTATTTGGTCTTGTGGGTTTTTACCTTGCTGCTTCTTCTGTGATGTATTTTTTTAAAGAAGATGTTGGGGGTAGGAGTTTATTAATTAATTTATTTATTTTTGCTGTGTTGAGTCTTTGTTTCTGTGCGAGGGCTTTCTCTAGTTGTGGCAAGCGGGGGCCACTCTTCATCGTGATGCATGGGCCTCTCACTATCACGGCCTCTCTTGTTGCGGAGCACAGGCTCCAGACGCACAGGCTCAGTAGTTGTGGCTCACGGGCCTAGTTGCTCCGCAGCATGTGGGATCCTCCCAGACCAGGGCTTGAACTCGTGTCCCCTGCATTAGCAGGCAGATTCTCAAGCACTGCGCCACCAGGGAAGCCCCTGTGATGTATTTTTTTGCTGTCTGTGGGTTTTTTTTTATTTTTATTTTTTGATGAGTGGGATGTGTTCCTGTCTTACTGGTTGTTTGGACTGAGGCTTCCAATACTGGAATTTGTAGGCTGTTTGGTAAAGCTGGGTCTTGCTGCTGAGATGAGGACCTCCATGAGACCTCACTCCTATGAATATTCCCTGGGGTCCGAGGCTCTCTGTTAATCCAGTGGTTCAGACTTGGAGCTCCCACTGCAGGAGCTTCAGCCCAACCCCCAAGTTGTGAACCAAGATCCTGCAAGCCACACGGGGTGGGGAAAAAAAAAGAACAATAGCAAAGTAAAAAATAAAATTAGACTAGGAAACTAACAGGTATGTTAGAAAGAGTTTAAAAATAAACATATAGATGAAACAACAACTGGGAGGTAAAACTGAACCACAATAGTAAAAAAGAGGAGGAGCAAAAAGAAAAAGTGGAAAAGGCCTTGGCTTCGGTCGGTGGGGACTAAGCAGGGGCAGGGTTTGGATGGTGGGCGAGGCCTGTGCTTAGGACCCACAGGGCTGGAAAAGGCCCTGGGGCATTTAGGGGGTGGGGCTTAGGCTCAAAGGAACTGAAGGGGCCCTGGCGTGCCCCCCACCTCTCATCTCCCTGGCCTCCCTCCTATGCCCCCAGGACCCACGTGGCCTCTAGGGGGCCATTGAGGGCTAGGGACCCAGCCTGGAAGCCCAGCAGGTCTTCTGGGCTTGGGTTGGTGGGGCTAACGCCCTCCACTCCTCTCCCACCCCTCTGGTCTTGGAGGGGCCCTCCTGACTGCCTTTCTTCTTCCCTCCACCCCCGGCCTCTCCTGTTCTCCCCCTGCACTCCCAGGACCAACGCGGCCCAGAGGGGGCCTCTGAGGGTGTAAGACCCTGCCCGAGAGCCGGACAGACTTCCCCGGCCTTGAGCAGGGGAAATGCTGGGTGCGCTCAGCCCTGATCCAAGCCCCCAAGGGTCCCTCCAGGTGTGGGAACACCTCCCCCCCCTCAGCCCCTCCTCAGGGGTTACAAAACTATTATAGGAATAGTACAAAGAACTCCTGTATACCCTTTTACCAGAGACCCCGTTCAAGTTTCTCAATATTGTTCTTTACACAAAATGGATTCAATGTAGGATTCACCTAGTCACCAGTCTCTTTCAGTGGAACACTTTCTCATTCTTGCCTTGACTTCCATGACCTTGACACTTTTGAAGATTACAAAACAGTCATTTTGTAGAATGTGACTTAATTTGTTTTAAAGAAATTTTATTGCGATATAATTGACACATAATATTGTATAAATTTGATGTGTGTGACATGTTGATTTGATACACTTATATGTTGCAATATGATTACTGCAGTAGTGTTAGCTAACACCTTTATCATGTCACAGAAATATTGTTTTTTTGTGTTGAGAACTGTTCAACTCTAGTCTTTTAGCAGTTTTAAAAATTTATAGCACAGTATTGTTGACTGTAATCACTATGTTGTACATTAGATTTCCAGAACTTATCTACTAGTTTCAAGTTTGAACCCTTAAACTACATCTTCCCAGTTCCCCCATCCTAACCAAATTAAAGTTTGTTCAAAGTTTCCTCATGATTAGACCAGGTTATGAATTTGGGGCCAGAAAATCAGAGAAGTGATTCTGTTGGGTGGCGTGCAGGATCAATTTACTCTATTGTTGGTGGTGCTAACTTTGATTTCTTGGTTAAAATGGTGTCTTCCAGGTTTCGCCAATATAAACGTACGTATTTTTTCCCTTTGTTATTCCTAAGTGTTTTGTGAGGTGGTACTTTGAGACTATGTAAAATCCAGTTTCTCATCCCACTTTCACCATCCATGGAGATTTCTTGCCTAAAATAGTACTGTGAAGGTTGACAACTGGCTATTTTTCTAATTCCATCCTTCTTTTTATATTCATTTGCTGACATTCTACTATAATTTTTACTGTGCTAAAATATATAAAATTTGCCATTTTAACCATTTTAAGTGTACAATTCAGTGGCATTAAGTGCATTCACAGTGTTGTACAACCATCACCACTCTGTACCCATAGAAATTCTGTACCCATTACACAACTACTCCTCATTACTGCCTCCCCTGGTAACCTCTAATTTACTTTCTGTCTCTATGAATTTGCTTGTTCTAGATATTTCATGTAAGTGGAATCATACAATATTTATCCTTTTGTGTCTGGCTTATTTCATTTAGCATTTATATTTTCAAGGTCCATGTTGTGGCATGTATCAGAACTGTATTCCTTTCTATGGTTGAATAATATTTCATTTTATGTATATACCTCCTTTTGTTTATCTGTTCATCAATTGATGGATGCTTGAGTTGTTTCCACCTTTTGGTTATTGTGAATAGTGCTGCTATGAACATTGATGTACAAGTATCTGCTCGAATCCCTGTTTTTAATTCTTTTGGATATATATCTAGGACTGGAATGTTTGGTAACATGGTAATTTTATGTTTAACTTTTTGAAGAACCACCAAACTGTTTTTTCATAGTGGCTGCACCATTTTACATTTCCACCAGCAGTTGAATGAGGGTTCTAGTTTCTCCACATCCTCACCAATGCTTGTTATTTTCTGGGCTTAAAAAAAATTATTATTATAGACATCTTAGTAAGTGTGAAGTGGTTTCTCATTGTGCCTTTGGTTTGCATTTTCCTGATATCTAATGACATTGAGCATCTTTTCATGTGCTTATTGGCTATTTATATAGCTTCTTTGGAGAAATGTCTTTTAAAGTCCTTTGCCTCTTTTAAAATTGGGTTTTTTTAAGATTACAAATGTATTAATGTCATGTTAAATGGTGTTATAAGCTGCTGAACATTAAACAAATTGGCATTTCTACTGGTGCCAGTTTTTACAAAATGCTGTGAACTGAAATGTGTCCCCTCTGCCCCAGGTTCAGATGCTGAAGCCCAAACTCTCAATGTGTTTGGTGATAGCACCTTTGGGAGGTAATTAGGTTTAGACGAGGTAGGGCCCTCGTGATGAGATTAGTACCCTTATAAGAAGAGGCCCAGAGAACTTGCTTTCCTCACACCCCCTGCCCTCACCATGCAAGAAGGAAGCTGTCAGCAAGCCAGGAAGAGAGCCTTCACCATAGAAGAGTGTTGGCTAAACCTTGATCTTGGACTTTCTAGCCTTCAGAACTGTAAGAAATAAATTCTGTTGTTTAAATAAAAATAAATAAATAAAATTGGCTTGTTTTTCCTACAGTGAGGTATCACCTCACTCCAGTCAGAATGGCCATCATCGAGGGACTTCCCTGGTGGTGCAGTGGTTAAGAATCTGCCTGCCAATTCAGGGGACAAGGGTTCGAGCCCTCGTCCAGGAAGATCCCACATACTGCAGAGCAAGTAAGCCTGTGTGCCACAACTACTGAGCCTGAACTCTAGAGCCTGTGAGCCACAACTACTGAGGCCACGTGTCACAACTACTGAAGCCCGTGCATCTAGAGCCTGTGCTCCGCAACAAGAGAAACCACCACAATAAGAAGCCTGTGCACTGCAACGAAGAGTAGCCTCTGCTCGCCGTAACTAGAGAAAGACTGTGAGCAGCAACAAAGACCCAGTGCAGCCATAAATAAATAAATAAACAATAATAATAAATAAATAAATAAATACATTTTAAAAAAATTTAAAAGAAAGGCTATCATCGAAAAGTCTACAAATAATAAATGCTGGAGAGTGTGTGGAGCAAAAGGAACCTTCCTACACTGTCAGAGGGAATATAAATTGATGCAGCCACTGTGGAGAACAGTGTGGAGGTTACTTAAAAAACTAAAAATAGTTACCATATATGATCCTGCAATCCCACTCCTGGGCATATATCTGGAGAAAGCTATAATTCAAAAAGATACTTGCACCCCAATGTTCATTGCAGCACTATTTACAATAGCCAAGACATGGAAGCAACCTAAGTGTCCATCAACAGATGAATGGATAAAGAAGATGTGGTGTGTGTGTGTGTGTGTGTGTGTGTGTCTGTCTGTCTGTCTATGAACACAATGGAATATTATTCAGCCATAAGAAAGAATGAAATAATGCTATTTGCAGCAACGTGGTTGGACGTAGAGATTATCATACTAAGTGAAGTAAGCCAGCCAAAGAC
This sequence comes from Mesoplodon mirus, assembly GCF_964341445.2. Classification (NCBI taxonomy): domain Eukaryota; kingdom Metazoa; phylum Chordata; class Mammalia; order Artiodactyla; family Ziphiidae; genus Mesoplodon; species Mesoplodon mirus. Next base: position 59,640,158 of record NC_138981.1, on the reverse strand, counting down.
AAACATGATACTGCTTATATGTGAAATCCCCAAAAAAGATACAAATGAGCTTATTTACAATATACAAACAGACTCAGAGACATAGAAAACAAACTTTTGTTTACCAAAGGGAAAAAGTCGGGGGAGGGATAAATTAGGGGTTGGGATTAACATATACACACTACTATTTATATAAAATAGACAACCAACAAGGACCTACTGTATAGCACAGGGAACTATACTCCATACTCTGTAATAACCTATATGGGAAAAGTCTCTCTCTCTCTCTCTCTCTCTCCCCATATATATATATACACACACACACACACGTATATATAATATACATATATATGTATATATATATATACACATGTATATAGATACATATATATGTATATATACATATATCTCTGAATCACTGTGCTGTACACCTGATAGCATGACATTGTAAATCAACTATACTTCAGGAAAAATAGGTTTGTTTTTCTTTTGGTTGTTGAGTTGTAAGACTTCTTTATATAGTCTGGATATTAAACCCTTATATGATTTGCAAGTAATTTTGCCCATTTTGTGGGTTGTCTTTTCACTTTTTTTGATAGTGTCCTTTGATGAACAAAATTTTTTCTTTTTTCTTTCTTTTTTTTGTTTTTTTTTTGCTGTAAGCGGGCCTCTCACTGTTGTGGCCTCTCCCGTTGTGGAGCACAGGCTCCAGACACACAGGCTCAGCGGCCATGGCTCACGGGCCCAGCTGCTCCACGACACGTGGGATCTTCCCGGACCGGGGCACGAACCCGTGTCCCCTGTATCGGCAGACGGACTCTCAACCACTGCGCCACCAGGGAAGCCCAGTTTTTTCATTTTGATGAAGTACAACTTATTGGTTTCTTTTGTTGCCTGTGCTTTTTGTGTCATATTTAAGAAACTATGACCAAATTCAAGGTCATGAAGGTTTTCCCCTATGTTTTTCTCTGAGAGTTTTACAGCTTTAGCTCTTAAATTCAGGTGTTTGATCCATTTTGAGTTAATTTTGTGTATGGTGTAAGGTAAGGGTCTAAATTCATTATTTTACATGTGGATATCCAATTATTCTAGTACAATTTGTTGAAGAGATTATTCTTTCCCAATTGAATGGTCTTGCATCCTTGTCAAAAATCAATTAACCAGGGCCTTCCCTGGTGGTGCAGTGGTTGAGAATCTGCCTGCTAGTGCAGGGGACACGGGTTCGAGCCCTGGTCTGGGAGGATCCCACATGCTGCGGAGCAAGTAGACCCGTGAGCCACATCTACTGAGCCTGCGCGTCTGGAGCCTGTGCTCTGCAACAAGAGAGGCCGCGATAGTGAGAGGCCCGGGCGCCATGATGAAGAGTGGCCCTCACTTGCCACAACTAGAGAAAGCCCTCGCACAGAAACGAAGACCCAACGCAGCCAAAAATAAATAAATTAATGAAAAAAAATCAATTGACCATAGATATCAGAGTTATATTTCTGTGCTTTCTGTTGTATTGTATTGGTCTATATGTCTATCTGTATACCAGTACGACACTGATTATTGTAACTTGGTTGTACTATACATTTGAAATAGGGAAGTGGGAGACCTCCAACTTTGTTCTTTTCCAAAATTATTTTGGCTCCTCTGGGTCCCTTGAGAATCTATATGAATTTTAGGATAGGTTTTTATAATTTCTTCAAAAAGGGCCACTGGGCTTTTGATAGGTGTTATATTGAATCTATGTTTCTCTTTGGGTAGTGTCATTTTTACAATACTCTTTCAACCCATGAGAGTGAGATGTCTTTCCATTTATTTAGGTCTTTAATTTCTTTCAGCAATGTTTTCTAGTTTTCAGTGTACAAGTCTACACCTCCTTGGTTAAGTTTATTCCTAAATATTTTATTCTTTTTGATGATATTGTAAATGGGATTTTTTCCTTAATTTTCTTAATTGATTGCTCATTTCTGGTGTATAGAAATGTAACTGAGTTTTGTGTGTTGGTTTTGTAACCTGCAGTTTTGCTGAATTCATTTATTACCTCTACATTTTTAAAAGGTTCTTTAGGATTTTATACATACAAAATCATGTCACCTGTGAATAGAGATAGTTTTACTTCTTCCTTTCCAATATGGATGTCTTTTGTTTCTTTTTCTTGTTTAATTGCTCTGACTAGAACTTCCAGTACTATGTTGAATAGAAGTGATGAAAGCTGGCATCATGTCTTGTTCTTGATTTTAGAGGACAAGCTTTCTGTCTTTCACCATTGAATATGATGTTAGCTGTTTCTCATATACAGCTTTCATCATGTTGAAGAAGTTACCTTCTATTCCTAGTTTGTGTGTTTTTATTGTGAAAGGTTGTTGGACTTTGTGAAATGCTTTATTTTTAATCAATTGAGATTTGTGTGTGTGGTTTTTTTGTTTGTTTGTTTGTTTTTTGCGGTATGTGGGCCTCTCACTGTTGTGGCCTCTCCCATTGTGGAGCACAGGCTCCGGACGCACAGGCTCAGCGGCCATGGCTCACGGGCCCAGCCGCTCCGCGGCATGTGGGATCTTCCTGGACCAGGGCATGAACCCCTGTCCCCTGCATCGGCAGGCGGACTCTCAACCACTGCGCCACCAGGGGAGCCCTTGTGTGTGTGTTTTTCTGTAAATTTTGATACATCATATTGTTTTCTTTATTGAGAGAAGATTGCACTCATCAGGCAGCTTTACTGCTTAGTACTTCAGTGTATATTTCTTAAGAATAGAATAGCCCCTCTTTATAAACACAGTACAGTGATGAAATTCAAGAGATTTAACATTCATAAGTTCTTTTTTTGTTGTTTTAAGGGCATGTCCTAAAGTTTGTTTTTGGTTTTTGTTTTTGTTTTTGTTTTTTGGCTGCATTGGGTTTTCATTGCTGCATGCGGGCTTTCTCTAGTTGCAGCGAGTGGGGGCTACTCTTTGTTTCAGTGCGTGGGCTTCTTATTGCGGTGGCTTCTCTTGTTGCAGAGCACAGGCTCTAGGCGCGCGGGCTTCAGTAGTTGTGGCTCGCGGGCTCTAGAGCGCAGGCTCAGTAGTTGTGGTGCACGAGCTTAGCTGTTCTGCGGCATGTGGGATCTTCCCGGGCCAGGGACTGAACCCATGGCCCCTGCATTGACAGGCAGATTCTTAACCACTGCACCACCAGGCAAGTCCCATAAATTCTTTAATGTACAATCCATATTCTAATTTTGTTAATTGTACTTTATTATTAAATTTTTTTAATAATTTTTTTTGGCCACGCGGCATGTGGGATCTTAGTTCCCTGACCAGGGTTCAAACCTGTGCCCCCTGCATTGGAAGCACGGCGTCTTAACCACTGGGCCATCAGGGAAGTCCTAATTGTACTTTATAGCATATGTTTTTCCCTTCCAGTCCAGGATCCAGTTCAGGGTTATGCTTTGCATTTAGTTGTTCTCCAGTTCAGGGTTATGCTTTGCATTTAGTTGTTCTATCTCTTTAGTATCCTTAGTAATTTGCCTTTATCTTTTATGAAATTGGCATTTTCAGAAGAGGTTTATTGAGGTATAGTAAATCACATACATTTAAATTGTACAGTTTGATGAGTTTTGGCACATGTGTACACCCATGAAACCATCATTACAGTCAAGATTATGAGCCTTTCCATAACCCCCAGAAGTTTTCTTTTGTCCCTCCTCTTCCGCCTCCCCTGCCACCTCCTTCATACCCAGGCACCACTGATTAATTTTCTGTCTTTACAAATTTGTCTGCATTTTCTGGAATTTTTATGTAAATGGAATCATACTGTATATCCTTTTTTTGATTTGGCTTCTTTCACTCTGTATATTGATTTTGAGATTTATCCATGTGTTTTTTCATATCAATAGTTTGTTCTTTTTTATTGCAGAGTAAAATTCTGTTATATGGATATACCACAATTTGTTTATCCAGTCATCTGTTGATGTATATGCAGATTTTTGCCAGTTTTTAGCTGTTTTTAAATCTAATACAAATAGAACTGCTTTAAATATTCATGTATAAGTTTCTGTGTGGATATATGTTTTTATTTCTCTTGGGTATCGTAGGAGTGGAATGGCTGAGTCATATGTTAAATGTATGTTTAACATTTTATGAAACTAGTACAGTGTTTTCCAAAGAGGTTGAACCATTTTATGCTCCCACCAGCAGCATATGACAGTGCAGGTTGCTTTACATCCTTACCAACACTTGGTATGGTCAGTCCTTTTACTTTTACCTATTAGAGTTGTGATATAGTGGTTTTATTGTTCCTTTATAAGAATTGCATTGTTTTTCTATTTGTTTTCATGATTATTCCTTTGTCTTTAGTTTTCAGCAGTTTGCTTATGGTGTGTCTGAGCATAATGTTTTTTGGACTTACCCTGTTAGGGATTTGCCGAGCTTCATTTTTTTAAACAATTTTATTGAGGTGTGATTGACAAACCAAAAACTGTATAATTAATATATAAAGTTTGACAAGTTTAGAGGTAAGTATACATCTGAGAATTCATCACCACCAATCTGTGCCACAAACATATTAATTACCTCCAAAAGTTTCCTACCACTCTCTTCATTATTATTATTTTTATAAGAACACTTAAATATAAGGTCTACCCTCTTAGAAAAATTTTAAGTATACAATATAGTATTGTTAACCACAGGCAGTATGCTGTAAAGTAGATCTCTAGGACTTATTCATCTTGCATAACTGAAACTTTGTACCTTTTGATTAGTATCTCCTCATTTTCTCCTTCCTCCACCCCTGGAAGCTACCATTTTACTCTATTTCTATGAGTTGGACTATTTTAAATTCCTCATGTAAGTCAGATCATGTAATATATTTGTCCTTTTGCACCTTCTTTTTTAATGTAGCATAATGTCCTCCAGGTTCATCAGTGCTGTCACAACTGGCAGGTTTTCCTTCTTTTTTTATGGCTGAATGATATTCCATTGTATACATATACCACATTTTCTTTATCCATTCTTCCATCAGTGGACATTTAAGTTGCTTCCATGTCTTAGCCATTGTGACTAATGCTGCAGTGAACGTGGCAGTGCAGATATCAATTTGAGATTATGATGTCAGTTCCTTTGGTTGGATCACATGGTAGTTATGTTTTCAAGTTTTTGAGGAACCCATAGTGTTTTCCATAGTGGCTGTACCGATTTACCAATTTACATTGCATTACAAGGATTCCATTTTCTCCACATCCTCAGTAACATTTATTATCTCTTGTCTCTTTTTTTTTTTTTTTTGCGGTATGCGCACCTCTCACTGTTGTGGCCTCTCCCGTTGCGGAGCACAGGCTCCAGACGCGAAGGCTCAGCGGACATGGCTCACGGGCCCAGCCGCTCCGCGGCATGTGGGATCTTCCCGGACCGGGGCACGAACCCGTGTCCCCTGCATCAGCAGGTGGACTCTCAACCACTGCGCCACCAGGGAAGCCCTCTCTTGTCTTTTTGATAATAGCCATTCTAAAAGGTGTGAGGTAATATCTCATTGTGGTTTTGATCTATGATTTCCTGATGATTAGTGATGTTGAGTACATTTTCATGTACATATTGGCCAAGTGCCTGGGACACCAATGGTTGGGAATTTAGGGTTTTTTTATTATAATCTTATAGGTACTTGATGCTCTGTTCCCTATTTTTTCAGTCTTTTTTCCTGTCTGCTTTTTAGACTGGATAATTTATATTGATCTATTTTCAAGTTTACTGCCTCTCTCCTTTTTCACATCCATTCTGCTATTGAGTCCATCCAGTGAGGTGTTTGGGTTTTTTTTTTTAATTATTTTGCTTATTATATTTTCCAGTTTGAACATTCCCATTTGGTTCTTTATAGCTTCTATTTCAGGTGTTAGCAAACTTTCTGTAAAGGACAAGATATATTTTAGGCTTTGTGAATCACATACAGTCTATGTTGCATAATCTTTTTCAACAATCTTTCAAAATGTAAAAATAATTTTTGCTCATAATCTGCATTGGCCCACAGCTTGCAGTTTGCTGATCTCTGTTCTGTTTATTTGATGAGAGTTTCTATTTTTCTATTTGTGTTGAGAGTGGTCATAATTGCATGTTCAAACAGTTTTATAATGGCTGCTTTAAAGTCCTTACTGGGTAGTTCCAAATTCTATGTCATCTCATTGTCTGCTTCTGTTGATTGTCTTTTTTCATGTGAGTTGAGATTTTTAAGGGTCTTCATAGATTAGTTTCTTATTGTGTCTAGATATTTTGAATATTATGTTATGAGCCTCTGGGTCTTATCTAAATTTTATAGAAATGTTGATGTTTTTGTTTTAGCTGTCAGTCAACCTGGTTAAATTCATGCCACAGTTTTCAAATTCTGGGGGCTGTGGTTCCAATATCAATTTAGTTTTCAAAGCCTGTGCAGTGCTATTCAGATTTGTCCTGCATGTGCAGGACACTCATTGGTCAGTCTGGTACTAGTGGATGTCTGTCCCTTAGTTCAGTTCTCACAGTCCTTGGTGTGCTAATCAGGATCAGATCCATGCTTGCCCAGGCTGTTTATAAACAACATGATGGTGTTGCTTTTCTGGACTCCTCTCTCCATCATCTTTTTAGTAGTTTCTGGTTCCCTTGAGCTACCCTTTTCAGTCCTCCAGCCAGTGACTCTCCATATCTGCAGTCGGACTACATCTGGGGCCAACCAGTGGGAAGTCAGAGAGGAAAAAAGCAATGTTTTTTCCCCATCCTCTTGGAACTGAAGCTCCCTGAATGGAGAGAAAGGTTTCTCTCCTCAAAGTTTCAATTCTTGTGGTTTCCTCTAGCTGCATTGTTGTTGCCACCATGGAATTGCCTGGGGACTGAGTCACTGAGAATGGAGGAAAGAAAAAATAAAAACCAAAACAGGATTTCTGTACTCTCTCTGAATAACTCAAGCCAGAACTAGAGATGCTTTCTCAGTCTGAAGCACAATGCTCACTGCTTAGTTTTTGGCTGTGCATTAATTTAGACTAGGGTATACCAGCGGGAAAGAATGGTAAATTCACTACCAGGTTGGTGTTACTTTGAATTCTGGTATTCTTCCCCTATGTGCCTTCTGTTCTTTTCTTTTCCGAGCCTTTGAATAGCTCCATGCAGTTAGTTCAGGTTTTATAGTTAACATTCAGTGGGAGGGAAAGGGTGGCATGTGTTTATTACATCTTACGTACTCAGAACTGTAACTCTTGTTTATTTTGATACTCAAATTTTCCCAGATTTGGCCACTAGGAGCCCCTTTAAGCTGACTTCTATGTCTTTTTAACATATTGCCATCACTTGTGAACATTTCTTTCCTTTCTGGCTCACTAAAATGTTCCAGGCTCATTCTGTACTCTCCTGCTCAAGCCATGGAATTAGCTATTTTTCTCTCACGAGCCTTTGGTTCCTTTTGGTGGAAAATGTTATTCAGAAGCCAAAATCTGGGCACTAGGTGTGCTTATTGTTTTGGGGTGTCACTGCTGTCAGATCCTCTCAGTGAACTGAGCATATATATACACTTACACTTTTGTTTATATACATATATATTTATATATAATATATACATATGTAATATGTACACACATTTCTACCCATATCTGTCTATCTATCTATCTATCTATCTATCTATCTAATCTACTGAAAGCCATGATACTTTCAATTCTAGTCCAACACCGAAGTATTCATCTTAGTGTTCTTCCTTTCTATATTTCTAATTCTCTTCTCCAGTAATGAGGACCCTGGCTTCTATTAGCCTTAATATATTTGCTTATTTAATCAGTCCCTCTGTATGTAACCAGTCTCCCATCCCCTCTGCCAGCCTCTCCAGTGTGAGGGTGCCCTACTCTCCCTGTTCATGCTCTGAATCTTTATTCTGGGTGTACATCCTCCTCACCCTGGTCCAACACCGTATGCCTGGCGATTACTCCATGTAGATGCTCTGTTACTGGGCTCTGACTCTCTATGCTCATCCCCTGGGTGAATGAACAATACATTCTTACACTGCTAGAATCTTATCAAGGAAACCACGCAGTCCCCAGAGTCTCTCTCTCTCTGTAAAATTATAGAACTATAAAAATAAATTCCTAAAACCGTGTAAGTCAAGTGATTATGTTACAGAGAAGAGAAAGTATACACAGAAACTGGGTATGAGGCATGGCTGACTTGATGTCAACATGTCTCTATTCCTTAGAAGAGGATTTTATGAAGTTCTAAAAAACCCAAAACCAAAATACCTACTCTAAAGTAAAACTAAATTAGCTTCTATTTTAAAGTACATGTATGCCACACAGCACTTCTAGGAGCTTGATGGAAGTGTTGCGAAATCATGAGAATCATGCAAAATAATGAAATGGTTGGAAATAATTAGTTTGGTGTATAGCTTCTGTAGGTGCATAGTGAAAAAATCACTATTAACTGGATTAATTGGGACATAGTGATATGTTGTTTAACTGAACTTCGTCTTGTGAGAGTTAGAAAATTCTAGCAATTTAAGCATTTATTTAAAAGTTGGCATATACTTACTTACCTTGGTAAGTAGAACATAGAGACACTTTCTTTGATATTTGAGACTCTTGTAATTACTCAAAACAAGGTTCATGATCTGTGTAGAATATTATAGAAGGGGCTACTTACTAGTGTGGCCAGTGGTAAGATACTTCACTGCTCTGAAAATCATTGTCCTCATCTGTAAAATGATTGCATGACAACAAGTTCACAAGTGTACCTTCAGTACAAAAATTCCTACTTCTTGATTTAGAGAAGCCCTGGGCCAGATCCTAGAATGTATGTGTCTATGTGTGCATTTTTTTTTCTTTTTCTTTTTTTTTTTTTTTTTTTTTTTTTTGCGGTACACGGGCCTCTCACCGTCGTGGCCTCTCCCGCCGCGGAGCACAGGCTCCGGATGCGCAGGCCCAGCGGCCATGGCTCACGGGCCCAGCCGCTCCGCGGCATATGGGATCCTCCCAGACCGGGGCACGAACCCGTATCCCCTGCATCGGCAGGCGGACTCTCAACCACTGCGCCACCAGGGAGGCCCATATGTGTGCATTTTTAATGGCAAAAATCTCTTAACAGGTTGTTTACTTATTTAACTGTTTCTCCTCAAAGTTTGAAACTTTAATCAGAATTTTATTTTCATTAGTTGATTTGTGTGTTCGACTTGCTTTTATCTTTCATTTCTATTCTTAGCTTTCTCTAGAATTTATTTTCAGTGTAGAGTTTTAATTCATTATGAAAGTTTCACTTACACAAGGAAAATGGCCAGTGGGCCTCTGGAACCCTTCGAAGTAATTAATTCAAGATTCAGCTAGATTTCATTGCTGTTCTGTAGGGGCACAAAGCTTTTAAGTGAAGTCTAGGCTGCCTGGACTTCATTACCATGATTTTATTCTCTTTTGCCTACTTAAACTTACCATTTTATAGCCAAATATTTGAAACATATGTGTAAGATTGTGTACGTCTCTCCTTCCATAGTAGAATCTAATCTCATAGCACACAAATGAATTACTCCTCTGAAAGTAAAATTCAGTTTTCTGCCTGTTGTGGCTAGTGGGATATGATTGCTTTCTCTGAGCCTTTCCACCCACTGCTTCGTGTATCTGGGAGAGCGTTAACTCACTTAAGGGTATCAACTTCATTACAAACTCAGAATCATTTGAGCCTTAAATATGACTTACTGGAATCTTTGTAATGGCATGTTTCATTAAATTTTAAGTGAGTTATATACTTTTTAACTAAACAGCTATAGCATATGGAAAGCCTGGTCATACTTGTTCATGTTCTTGGCTGCAGTTAGGCTCTTTATGTAGCCATTAGAACATTAATGCTTCCAACAAATATTGATGTTTATTTTTAATTCAGGCTATCATCGTTATTTTTAAATGTATATGGTTTACTTTTTTTTTTTTTTTTGCGGTACGCGGGCCTCTCACTGTTGTGGCCTCTCCTGTTGCGGAGCACAGGCTCCAGACACGCAGGCTCAGCAGCCATGGCTCGTGGGCCCAGCTGCTCCGCAGCATGTGGGATCTTCCCGGACCGGGGCGTGAACCCGTGTCCCCTGCATTGGCAGGCGGACTCTCAACCACTGCGCCACCAGGGAAGCCCTGGTTTACTTTTTATGCCTACCTTTTATGCATAATTTTAATTTTTTATCAGTGTATATATGTACATAGTTTAAAGAGAAAAATAATTCTACAATTCATGTTTCAAAATTACCTGTCCCACACCCCTCTTCTTTTAGTACCTTTAAAATGTTATGCTACCATCACTTCTATCTAGTTACAAAACATTTTTAGCACCCCAAAGTAAAATCCCATACTGTTGGAAACACCAGTCTGCTTTCTATATCTATTGATTTAATTTGTGACTGAATGATATTTCATTGTATGGATATACCACAGTTTCTTTATCCATCATTGGTTGATGGACATCTGAGTTGTTTCCACCTTTTGACTATTGTGAATACTGCAGTTATGAACATTTGAGTACAAGTATTTGAGTACCTGTTTTCAATTTTTTTAGATATATACCTAGGACTGGAATTGCTGGGTCATATGATAATTCTGTGTTCAACTTTTTGATGAAGTGTCAAATTGTTTTCCACATTGGCTATATATACCACTTTACATTACCATCAACAATGTATGAGGGTTCCAGTTTCTCCATTTCTTCACCAATGCTTCTTATTTTCCGACTTTTAAAATTAAAGCCATCGTAGTGCGTGTGAAGTGGTATCTTGATTTGCATTTCCTTAATGACGTAATGTTGAACATCTTTTCATGTGCTTGTACAAATGTTCACCATTTGTATGGCCATTTTCTGTTCTTTGCAGGAATGTGCGTTCAAGTCTTCTGTGCATTAAAATTTTTTTTTTAATTAAAATATTTTTGACTGCACTGCATAGCTTGCAGGATCTTAGTTCCCCGACCAGGGATTAAACCTGTGACCCCTGCAATGGAAGCGTGGAGTCCTGACCACTGGACTGCCAGGGAATTACCATTTGCCCATTTTTAAATTGGATTATCTTTTGGTGACTGAGTTGTAGTATTTTGGCTACTACACCTGTGTCAGATATATCATATGATTTGCAGATATTTTCTGTATACTCTGTGTTGTATATTCATTCTCTTGATAGTATCCTTTCATGTACAAAAGTTTTAAATTTTTTTTAATGCTTTTCTTTTTTAAAAATTTATTTATTTAATTTATTTATTTTTGGCTGCCTTGGGTCTTCGTTGCTGTGCGTGGGCTTTCTCTCGTTGGGGAGAGTGGGGGCTACTCTTGGTTGCGGTGCACAGGCTTCTCATTGTGGTGGCTTCTCTTGTTGCATAGCACGGGCTTTAGAGCGCAGGCTCAGTAGTTGTGGTGCATGGGCTTAGTTGCTCTGTGGCATGTGGGATCTTCCCAGACCAGGGCTGAAACCCGTGTCCCCTGCATTGGCAGGCAGATTCTTAACCACTGCACCACCAGGGAAGCTCCAAAAGTTTTAAATTTTGATGAAATCCAACTTATTCACTTTTTCTTCTGTTGCTTGTGCTTTGGGGTGTCAGATCTAAGATTCCACTGCCAAATCCAAGGTTATGATAATTTACCCATGTGTTTTCTTCTAAGATTTTTTTTATAGTTTTAGCAGTTAAAATGATAAGAATCTTTGACTCATTTTGACTTAATTTTTGTATATGGTATTAGGTAGGGGTCCAAATTCATGTAGAAATTCCAGTTTATCATTTGTTGAAGAGAGTATTTTTTCTCTTAATTGGTTTTGGCACTTTTGTCAAAAATCAATTGACCTTAGATGTCAGAGTTTATTTCTGTGTTCTCAGTTCTATTCCATTGGTCTGTATGTCTTTTCATTATGCCAGTACCATACTGGTGTTTAAAATTTTTAAATTTATTTATTTTTCAAATTTTATTTTATATTGAAATACAGTTGATTTACAATATAGTGTTAGTTTTAGGTGTGCAGCAAAGTGAATCAGTTATACCTATACATATATCCATTGTTTTTCAGATTCTTTTCCCATATAGGTTATTACAGAATACTGAGTAGAGTTCCCTGTGATATACAGTACCATATTGTTTCAATTGCTGTAGCTTTGTTGTACTGTACATCTGAAAGACAGATGTTTGAGACTTCCAAATTGTTTTTGTTTTTCAAGATTATTTTGGCTATTTAGGGTTCATTGCAATTCCATCTCAATTAGAGGATTGGCTTTTCTATCTTTGCAAAAAAAGGCTGTTGGGATTTCGATAGGGATTCCATTGAATCTGTAGATCACTTTGGGGAGTATTGCCATCTTAACAATGTTAATTTTCCCATTCCATGAACATGGGATGTCCTCACATTTATTTATGTTTTCTTTAGTTTCTTTCAGCAATATTTTATAGTTTTCAATGTGCAAGTCTCGTACCTTCTTGATTAAATTTATTCCTAAGTATTTTAATCTTCTTGATGGTGTCGTAAATGGAATTGCTTTCTTACTTTCCTTTTCAAGTTGTTCATTACTAACATATAGAAATATAACTGATTTTTGTGTGTTGATTTTGTATCCTGCAACTGTGCTAAATTCACTTATTCGTTCTAGTAAGAATGTGTGTGTGTGTGCACTTTAACTTGTGTGTATTCCTCAGGATTTTCTACATTTGAGATCATGTCATATGTGAATAGAGATAATTTTACTTCTTCCTTTCCAATCTGGAGGCCTTTTATTTGTTTTCCTTGTCTAATTCCTCCAGTTAGAACTTGCAGTACAATGTTGAATGAAGTGGTGAAGGCAGGCATCCTCGTTCTTCATCTTAAGGGGAAAGTTTTCAGTCTTTTATCATTGAGTATTATGTTAGCTGAGGGTTTTTCACAAATGCACTTTATTAGATGGGTAAAGTTCTCTTTTATTTCTAGTTTGTTTAGAGTTTTTTTTTCACTAAAGAGTGTTGGGTTATTGTTAAATGCATTTTTTCGCATCAGTTGAGCTATCACGTGTTTTTTTCTTTCTTCATCCTATTAATGTGGTGTGGTACATTGTATTTTCTTACGTTGGACCACCTTTGTATTCCTGGGATAAATTCCACTTGGACATGATATATAAATTAATCCTTTTTGTGTATTCCAGGATTCTGTTAGCTAGTACAGTAAGTCCCCTACATATGAACCTTCAAGTTTAGAACTTTCAAAGATGTGAACGTGTGTTTGCATGTCCAGTCATGTAAGTTAGTTCACGTGTCTGGTGTACATTGTCACGTGCATGCGTCCTCTACAAGTGGTTGTGCTTTTTTGTACTTTAGGGTACATTACTGTATAGAGTATAGTAGTGCAGTAACTTTATTTCAAGCCCAGGATGTCTGGAAGCAAGCGTAAAAGCAACGGTGATGTAGCTGGTACTGCAAAGAAGCGCCAAATGATAATGATGGAAACAAAAGTGAAAATAATTGAGAGAGTGGAGCGAGGCGAAAAGATGGTAGATGTCGCTTGTTCTTATAACATGAGTCATTCAACCATTGGCACGATTCTAGAGAACAAGGACAAGATCATGGAACGTGTGAGGTCTGCTGTGCCAATGATGTCAACAATAATATCGAAGAAGTGTGGGAAAGTGATGGAGGAGATGGAGAAACTTCTCAGTGTGTGGATGCAGGATCAGCATCAGCGTCGAGTCCTGCTCAGCTTAATGCTGATTCAAGAGAAAGCTAAAAGCCTTCAAGAGAAACCTAAAAGAGTTGAGAAAGAAACATGGCGAAGAATCAGAGGGAGCATCTTTTAACACCAGCCATGGGTGGTTTCATCGGTTCAAGGCTAGAGCCAACCTTCACAACGTAAAAGTAAGTGGTGAGGCAGCGAGTGCAGATACGGTAGCTGCCTGGGAATTTCCTGAAACACTTTGAGAAATTATTGATGAAGGCACGTATTTACCTGAGCAGGTTTTTAATGTGGATGAGATAGGACTGTACCGGAAGAGGATGCCAGACCAAAGTTACATCAGTAAGAAAGAAAAGTTGGTGCCCAGCTGTAAAGCAGCAAAATAGGCTAACTCTGTTGTTTGTTGGCAAGGCTTCTGGCAATCTGAAGCTGAAGCCTCCCTTAGTTTATCATTCAGAGAACCCAAGAGCCCTTAAAAGCATAGCCAAGGGCTCTCTTCCCATTGTGTGGAAGAGTAACCCCAAAGCCTGATTACACAGGCCATTTTCCAGGACTGGTTTTTCCACCACTTTATCCCGGAGGTAGAGAAATATTGCTTGGAGAAGGACATCCCATTCAACATTCTTTTGCTGCTCGACAGTGCTCCAGGCCATCCCCCATTCATGGATGACATTCATCCCAACGTCAGAGTAGTGCATCTGCCACCAAATACTACTGAATACATTGCTCATCCAGCCTATGGACCAGGGATTTATAGCGACTTTCAAGAAATGTTATTTACGTCACACTTTTCATCAGACAGTAAAGGTTAGTGACGAATCAGGAACAACCTTGCAGCAATTTTGGAAGGATCATAATATCTACAAGGCCATAAAAAACATTGACTTTGCTTTGTGTGAGGTTACAGCTGTCACCATGAATGGGGTTTGGAAGAACCTTTGGCCACAGTTTGTTCATGATTTTTGTGGATTTGAGAAGGTGGATGAGGAGTCCAAAGAGGTCTTCAGCAACTTAGTGACCCTCAGCGAGAAGCTGGAGATAGATAGACAAGAGGATGACTTCACTGAACTCCTTGCTGTGCAACACGAGGAGCTTACTAATGAAGACCTGATGGAATTGGCAGCCCAGAGAAAGGACAAAGAGAGACAAGAGGAAGAAGTAACTGAAGAACTGAAGAGATTCACGATGCAGGAAATGGCAGCGGATTTTCTTTATTTGAGGAGGCACTGTTAGTTTTTGAGGCATAGGACCAAATGTAGAACAGTACTCGAAGGTTGCAGCAGCCATTCAGAATGCAATCCAGTGGTATGGTGTCACCTATGACGAGAAAAAAAGAGCTACTACCCAGACATCACTGGACCATTTTTTCAAGAGAGTAGACAGAATTGAATCCAGCAAGGAACCAGAACCTGTGCCACCAACGTCAGGCATGAGTGAAATTGCAGCTTGCCCTCCGTCACTTATTGCTGATGATCCTTCAGCTCTACCATCTCTCGCCTCCTCTCCTGTTCACTTGATGCCAACCCCTGTATGCCAGCTGTTGTACTACTCTACTTTTCAGGGTACTGTACTGTAAGATTAAAATTTTTTCTGTGTGTGTTTTTATGCATTATTTGTGTAAAAAAGTATTATAAACCTATTACAGTAGAGTACTATATATCCGATTGTGTTAGTTGGCTAACTTTGTTGGACTTATGAACAAATTAGACTTATGAATATGCTGTCGGAATGGAACTCGTTCGTATGTAGGGGATTTACTGTATTTTGTTGAAGATTTTGCATCTATATTCATAAAGGACATTGTGGTTTTCTTATTTTGTGATATCTTTATCTGGCTCTGGGATCAGGGCAATGTTGGCTTCATGGCATGAGTTAAGAAGGATTCCCTCATATTCTATTTTTTGGAAGAGTTTTAGAAAGATTGGTGTTAAATCTTCTTTAATTGATTGATAAAATTCACCAGGGAATCCATTTGGTCCTGGACTTTTTTCAGAGGAGTTTTTGATTCCTGATTCAATCTCTTGTCATAAATCTTTTCAGATTTTCTATTTCTTCTTGAGTCAGTTTTGGTAGTTTATGTGTTTCTAGGAGTTGTCCATCTAGGTTATCTTACTTCTTGGCATACTATGTTCATGGTAATTTCTTATAATCCTTTTTATTTCTGTAAGGTCCATAGAAATATTCCCACTTTCATTTATGATTTTAATAATTCTTTTTAGAAACTTCTTTTTTGTTAGTCTAACTAAAGGTTTATCAGTTTTATTGATCTTTCAAATGACAAACTTTTGGTTTGATTAATTCTATTGATTTTCTTTTCTCTGTTTTATTTATCTCTAATTTTTATTATTTTCTTCCTTCTGCTAGCTTTTGGTTTAGTTTGCTCTTCTTTTCCTATGTGTTGATTTGAGATCTTTATTTTTAAAATTTATTTTATTGAAGTATAGTTAATTTACAATGTTGTGTTAATTTCTGCTGTAGAGCAAAGTGACTCAGTTATACTAAGTCTTTTTCATATTCTTTTCCATTATGGTTTATCACAGGATACTGAATATAGTTCCCTGTGCTATACAGTAGGACTGTTGTTTATCCATTCTATATATACTAGTTTGCATCTCCTAATTCCAAATTCCCAATCCATCCCTCCCCCAACCCCCTCCCCCTTGGCAAACACAAGTCTGTTCTCTATGTCTGTGAGTCTGTTTCTGTTTCATAGATAAGTTCACTTGTGTTGTATTTTAGATTCTGCATATAAGTGATATCATATGGTGTTTGTCTTTCTCTTTCTGACTTCACTTAGTATGATAATCTCTAGGTCCATCCATGTTTTTGCAAATGGCATTATTTCATTCTTTTTTGTGGCTGAGTAATTAATATTCCTTTATATATATACCACATCTTCTTTATCCATTCATCTTTTGATGGACATTTAGGTTGTTTCCATCTCTTGGCTATTGTGAATAGTGCTGTGAACATAGGGCTTTATGTATCTTTTTTGAATTATAGTTTTATAAGATCTTTTTTTTAATGTAGGTGTATATAGCTATAAATTTCCTTCTGAGCATTGCCTTTGCTGAATCCCATAAGTTTTAGTATGTTGTGTTTTCATTTGCATTCATCTCTACATATTTTCTAATTTCATTTGTGATTTCTTCTTTGACCCATTGGTTGTTTAAGAGTTTGTTGTTTAATTTCCACATATTTTTGAATTTTCCAGTTTTCAAGTTTTATTCCATTGTGGTAGGAAAAGATGCTTTGTATGATTTCAGTGTTGTAAAATTTATTGACACTTGTGGCATAGCATATGGTCTATCCTGGAGAATGTTCCATGCGTACCTGAGGAGAATGAGTATTGTGCTGGTTTGGGGTTGAGTGTTGTGTATATGTTTATTAAGTCTAGGTGGTTTATAGTAAGGTTCAAGTCTTCTATTTCCTTTTTGATCTTTTGTCTGGCTTTGTACATGATTGAAAGTGAGGTGTTGATATCTCCAACTGTAATTGTAGAACTGTTTGTCCTTTCACTTGTGTCAGTTTTAGCTGCATATATTTTAGGGGTCTGTTGTTAGGTGTATATATGTTTATAATTGTTATATTTTCTTGATAAATTTACCCTTTTATCAATATTTAATGTTCTTTGTCTTTTGTAACAATTTTTGACTTAAAGTCTATTTTGTCTGATATTAGTATAGGCACTCAGCTCTCTTTTGGTTCCTATTTGCTTAGAATATTTTTTTTTCATGTTTTTACTTTCAATCTATTTTTGTCTTTGGATGTAAACTGAGATTTTGTAACCAGCATATAGTTTGATCATGGTGTGTTTAAAAAAAATTTAGCCAATCTGCCAATCTCTGCCTTTTAATTGGAGAGTTAAATTACATGTAATTACTGATAAGAAAGGACTTCTGCCATTTTCCTGTTTGTTTTCTATATACCTATATATGTGTCTTATATCTTTTTGTTCCTCATTCCCTCCACTACTACCTTCTTTTTTGTTTAATTGCTTTTATCTAGTATTCCATTTTGATTTCCTTCTCATACCTTTTTCACCATATGTTTCAGTTACTTTCTTACTGGTTATTCTGAAAAATATAATTAATGTCGTAAACTTGTAAGAATCCAGTTTGAATCAATACCTATTAGCTTCAATATTATACAAAAAAGTCTGCTGCTATACATCTCCATTTATGAATTACATATTTGTATATTATGTGCCCATTAGCATAGACTTATACTTATTTTTATTTTATTTTATTTTATTATTATTTTTTTGCGGCACGCGGGCCTCTCACTGTTGTGCCCTCTCCCGTTGCGGAGCACAGGCCCTGGACGTGCAGGCTCAGCGGCCATGGCTCACGGGCCTAGCTGCTCCATGGCATGTGGGATCTTCCCAGACTGGGGCACAAACCCGCGTCCCCTGCATCGGCAGGTGGACTCTCAACCACTGCGCCACCAGGGGAGCCCTATACTTATTTTTAAATGTATTTTTCCTTTAAATCGTATAGAAAAAAAAAGAGGAGTTATGAACCAAAAATACAATAATTCTGACTTTTATATTTACCTAGTTACCTTTACCCTTATTTGTATTTCTTTGCATTACTACCTAGCATACTTTTATTTCAGCCTGAAAATTTCTGTTTAGCATTGTAGAACAGGTCTACTAGAGACAAACTCTCTCAACTTTTGTGTATATGAGAATGTCTTAATTTCTCCTTCATTTCTGAAAGGATAGTTTTGCCACACAGAGAACTTTTGGTTGAAAGTTGTTTTTTCATCACTTTAAATATGTCATTTCACTGCGTTCTGGCTTGTATGGGAAATTGGCTGAAGTTTGAGGATCCCTTGTACATGACTACCTGCATCTTGCTTGTTGCCTTCAAGATTTGTTGTCTTCTTATGGTTTGATTATAATGTGTCTCAGTGTGGATATCTTTTTTTTGTTGTTTGTTTTTAATAAATTTACTTATTTATTTATGGCTGTGTTGGGTCTTTGTTGCTGCGTGCGGGCTTTCTCTAGTTGCGGTGAGTGGGGGCTACTCTTCCTTGCGGTGCGTGGGCTTCTCATTGTGGTGGCTTCTCTTGTTGTAGAACACGGGCTCTAGGCGCAAGGGCTTCAGTAGTTGTGGCATGTGGGCTCAGTAGTTGTGGCTTGCAGGCTCTAGAGCACAGGCTCAGTAGTTGTGGCGCATGGGCTTAGTTGCTCCACGGCATGTGGCATCTTCCCGTACCAGGGCTCAAACCCATGTCCCCTGCATTGGCAGGCGGATTCTTTTTTTTTTTTTTTTTTTTTGCGGTATGCAGGCCTCTCACTGTTGTGGACTCTCCCGTTGCGGAACACAGGCTCCGGACGCGCAGGCTCAGCGGCCATGGCTCACAGGACCAGCCGCTCCGCGGCATGTGGGATCCTCCTGGACCGGGGCACGAACCCGCGTCCCCTGCATTGGTAGGTGGACTCTCAACCACTGTGCCACCAGGGAAGCCCCGGCAGGCGGATTGTTAACCACTGAGCCACCAGGGAAGTCCTGTATATCTTTGTGTTTATTCTATTTAAAGTTTGTTGAGCTTCTTAGACTTGCAGATTTGTATCTTTTTATCAAATGTGGAAGTTTGGGGCCAATATTTCTTTGAGTATTCTTTCTGCTTTTTTCTCTGTCTTCTCGCCTTCAGGGACTCTGATTTTACATACATTGTTGTTGTCTCATGGGTCTCAGGCTCTGTTCATTGTTCTTCATTCTTTTTTCTTTCTGCTCCTCAAACTGAATAATTTCTATTGATCTTACTTTCAAGTTTGTTGATTCTTCTTTCTGATCTAATCTTTTTTTGAAACCCTGTGGTGAATTCTTAATTTCAATTATTGTACTTTCCAGCTCCAGAATTTCTTTTCTTATATATGTAATTTCTATCTCTTTATTGATATCCTCTATTTGGTAAGACATTTTTATCCTTGTTTCCTTTAGTTCTTTTTCCGTGAATTGCTTTAGCTCATTGAGCATATTTAAGACAGTTGATTTAAAGTCTTTATCTTTGGAATTCCCTGGTGATCCAGTGGTTAAGACTTGGTGCTTTCCCTGCTGGGACCTGGGTTCCATCCCCGGTTGGGGAACTAAGATCCCACAAGCCACGCAGCGTGGATAAAAAAAAAAAAGAAGTCTTTGTCTTTTATGTCCAGTATCTGTGCTTTCTTAGGGACAGTTTTCCTTCCTTCCTTCCTTCCTTCCTTCCTCCCTCCCTCCCTCCCTCCCTCCCTCCTTCCCTCCCTCCTTCCCTCCCTCCCTCTCTCCCTTTCTTCCTCCCTCCCTCCCTTCCTTCTTTTCTTCTTGTGAAAGGGCCATACTTTTTTGCTTCTTTGTATGTCTTATTTTTTTGTTGTTAAAAAGTGGACATTTTCAATATTATAATGTAGTAACTTTGGAAGTTAGATTTTTCCCACTACTCAGTTTGTTGTTCTTGCTGTAGTTTGTACTTATTTGTTTGTTTAGTGACTTTTCTAAACTATTTTTTAAGACTGTGTTCTTTGTCTCCTTTACTCTAAGTTGCAGTCAGCCTTTATCTATTTATCTATTTTTTTTTTTGGCAGCGCCGGGTCTTAGTTGTGGCACACGGACGTCTTAGTTGCAGCATGCATGTGCGATCTACTTCTCCGACCACGGATTGAACCTGGGCCCCCTGCATTGGGAGTGTGGAATGTTACCCAGTAGACCACCAGGGAAGTCCCCACAATGAGATATTGCTTCATACTCATTAGGATGGCTAAAACAACAAAATAACAGGTGTTGATGAGGATGTGGAGAAATTGGAACCCTCGTACACTTGCTGAGAATGTAAAATGATGTAGATGTTATGGAAAACAGTATGGCAGTTCCTCAGAAAATTAAAAAATAGAATTAGTGTATAATACAGCAATCCCATTCTGGGTATATGTCCAAAAGAAATGAAAGCAGGTTCTTGAAGAAATATTTGCACACCCATGTTCATTACAACATTATTCACGGTAGTCAAGAGGTGGAAGCAACACAAATGTCCATTGACAAATGAATGGATTAAAGAAGAAAGGTAGTATACACATACAGTGAAATATTATTCAGTCTTAAAAGGAAAGAAAACCTGTCAACTGCTACAACATGGGTGAGCCTTGAGAATGCTATACTAAATGAAATAAGTCAGTCACAAAAAGCCAAATATTTTATGATTTCCCTTATACAAGGTATTTAAAGTAGTCAAACTCACAGAAACAGAAAGTAGAATGGTGATTGCCAGGGGTTTAGGGAGGGGCAAATGAAGGGTTAGTGTTCAATGGGTAAAGAGTTTCAGTTTTGCAAGATGAAAAAGTTCTGGAGATCTGTTGCACAACAATATGAATATAGTTAACACTACTAAATTCTACACTTAAAAATGGTTAAGATGGTACATTTCGTTACATGCTTTTTACCACAATTAAAAACTTTTCTTCTTTTACTATCAGTTTACTGGGGTGTTAGGAGAGAGCAGAGGTAGTTGTGTGTGCTCAATCTGACATCTTTAACAGGAATGTGATGCTGGCTTTTTCGTTTGTTTTCTCTGCTTTTTGTTTCCTGGCTACTTTTTCCCACCTTCCTGTGGGTTAGATGAACATTTTTAGAATTACATTTTATCTATATTATTTTTGAGTTCTGTTTTTATAAGGACAGTCATGATGGATTTAGGATGCACCCTAATCCAGCATTACCTCACCTTGATTACACTGCAAAGACCCTATTTCCAAATAAGGTAAAGTTCACTGGTTCCAGATGGACATGAATTTTGGGAGGAGGGCATTATTTAACTCAGTATAGTCTTGATAACATAAGTTCTTTTACTTTATTCTTCTTCAATGTTGTTTTAGCTGTTCTGGGCCTTTTACTCTTCTGTATTCTTTATAGAGTCAGCTTGTCAAGTCTGGTGAAAAACTATTGAAATTTTGATTGAAATGGCATTTGATTTATGATTAATTTGGAGAGCATCATTGTCTTTATAATGTTGAGTCTTCTTATTAATGAATGTGATATGTCCTAATTTATATAGTCTTCTTTAATGTATTTCAACATAGTTTTAAATTTTCTGTATAAAGATATTTCAGTCAACTTGCTGTCATAAGTGATATCTTAGAGTTTACATTTTTATTTGTCATTGGTGTATAAGAATGCAGTTGCTTTTATTTTTTTTTATTTTTTATTTTTTTTTCTTTTTGCGGTATGCGGGCCTCTCACTGTTGTGGCCTCCCCCGTTGCGGAGCACAGGCTCCGGATGCGCAGGCCCAGCGGCCATGGCTCACGGGCCCAGCCGCTCCGCGGCATATGGGATCCTCCCAGACCGGGGCACGAACCCGTATCCCCTGCATCGGCAGGCGGACTCTCAACCACTGCGCCACCAGGGAGGCCCTGCAGTTGCTTTTAAATGTTTATTTAATATCCAGCAACTTCTCTGAACTCTTTTATTAATTCTCATAATTTCATCTATAAAGTTTCTTGGATTGTTTGCATTTGCATGTTTTTACCATCTCTTTCTTTTGTCTCTAGCTCTGTTGCTATCTATTTCACATTATAAATTACTAGAGGACGGACATCTTTCTTTAATATGCTTTGTAGAATAAATGGACATTGAATTGCATATTGAAAGATATGAAAGGAGACTCATAACTGGTGTTTAGGGAAAGAAAAATTTTGGTACCTTGCACAGAGTTAGAGCTGATAAAGGGAAAAGCAAATGTAAAGAGAGGGGAAAGGATTGAATTAGAGGATCAAGGATATGTAACAGAAAAGTAATTATTAACTATGCCTTCGTCAGGATGGGGCTACCATCAGAGGACCTTGAAGTTCAGAGTTAAGAGTTTGTATTTTGTTTAGAAGGTGATTGATAGAACTATACTATTAGAAAACTTACTATTTTCATTCTAAAGGTCAATGAAATTATTTAGTGTGCTTTTGATGGGCTTAAGGTTTAGACAAGACCTGAAAATCCAGGGCAAGAAATCTTATAATGAGAGGAAATGATCGGATAAAGGTTGGAGAGGAGCTAACTGTAGTGTTATTCACTTAAAAAGAATTAATGAATTAAATAAGCCAACTCTCTTATTTCTGAGACATCCTTCCTGTATCCCAAAACTAGATTAGGAATTACTTAAGGTGTTGACATGATGGCAGAAGGTAATGCTGTATTGTTTAGAGGCAGAGAAATAAAGTGTTTGGAAAATTGTATCTTAGAGCACCAGGAGAAATAAGTAATGACCTATTGTTTATTATTACTGAGACATCTGAGGATTAGAGAAAGCTGAGTAAGGGAGGGATTGGAAGGTAAACGTCTTAAAGCCATTAAGGAAGAAAGGCAGGCAATTATCATTCAATTATTGTTACACAATTATAATTGAACAAAATGTAAAAATACATGATCTATAAATGTTTAAAAGACAGCAAAATCACAAAGTAAAATAGCTTGGAACTTGGAACTAAAAAAATAATAGGTTTGCTTTTTCTGAATTTTAAGAACCTAATTTATAAAGCAATTCACAGAAAATGAAATTATCTAGTTAATTAAAAATAAAAAGGGGACTTCCCCGGTGGTCCAGTGGTTAAGATTCCATGCTCCCAATGCAGCGGACACGGGTTCAATCCCTGGTCAGGGAACTATCAATAGATCCCTCATGCCACGACTAAGAGCCCACATGCCACAACTAAAAGATCCCACATGCCGTAACTAAAGGTCCTGCACACCTCAACGAAGATCCCGCATGCTGCAGCTAAGACCCAGCACAGCCAAATAAATAAATAAATATTTTTTTAAAAGCCTCATACTGAACTCAAAAGTTAGTGATCAAACTCAGTTTTAGCTGCAATATCTGAGTTTTAAAAATCATCTATATAGTCTCATCGTGTCATTGTAAATTAGGTATTCGGTTGGATCTTTTATTTCTGGGCCAGTAGATGAAGCAGTGGCTGGAGTTTCTAGAGATTCCATGAGTTCTGGTCCCATAAGTCCGTTTCTATATGACCAATATACAACAGACTTACAAATCTACCTTCTTTGTGTTTTTTTGCCACTGTGTATTACTTGCAAAATGAGATGTTACCACTCCATGGAAGGCCAGGAACGTATTTTTTTAAAGAGATATTTGTATAAATCTTAGTACTAAGTACCCCATTAGAAATGTTTCATGAGGACAGAGATTTTTGTCTGCTTTGTTCACTGATATGTCTCTAAGGCCTAAAATAGTGCCTAATAGATAAGACATGCTTAGTAAATATTTATCATTGAATGTATAAATGAATGAGTGAATGGAGCAGTACTGGTAGTTAAAAGATTTTTTTTCGGTCATTACATTGAAAATATGCTGCAGGTCTCTTGAAAGATATCTTAGTATTTTGTAGCTTTGGTCTTATGAGTTTATTGTTTTATATTCTTTTCTCCCCTAGGAAGTAGTATTTAATGTAAGTACACTTGAAGGGATTGTGAGGGAAGAAAAAAAAAACACTGAGGAAATTGAATAAAGACTCAGTACCTTTAAATGTTCATCAAAAGTTTTACTTTCCATTTTTCTCTGTGTAAGTTAGTTGCAAGCCTCTCTGCAGCAAGTGGGTATAAGCTGCATTATTCCAGTATAGCTACATAACTGGTGTAGCCCTTTGTGAACCTGTGGGATCTGGGGCATGTAATGAGTTAAGCTTTTTCTGCTGAAATTTTTCTGCTGAAATGTCGAGAATGCATTTAAATACTTCTGGATTCTTGCCAGACCCACATTACCAAGACTGTTCTTTATTTTAGATTCAGATATGCAGTAGGTCTGTCTGATGTGCTCAGGCATGCATATTGAACTTATACTTTCTGAATGTACTGTCCTGTAATTCAAAGGGAAACTTTTTTGAAGCAAGACAGCTCTTTACACATTACTTATGAATAACTTCCCTCAGATCTTGGATTCTTAATTGAGGATCTGCTCTGTAGTCTTACTCAGGTTAAACTTATAAAGGACTCCTTTATATGGTTATAATCAGATTCTGGATAGATGGTTTCTATAAATAGGGGATATTTGGGTAAATTATTAGAATTAAGTTTTTTTTCTTTTATGCCATTTCCCAGTATTTTGATGAATGAAAATTCTGTACGATATGACATTGGCACAGCAACTGAGATGCTGATTAATATGTAAGAGTATTTTCCTATGGTGTCATTCACATACTTGTTCCTACCTTCATCTCAGTGGTAATTTATGTAAAGAAAATTTTTGTTGTTATCAAGAGATCCATTAAATTAACTATTTCTCAATAACTCTTATGACTAGATAGTACTTTGGACACATTTCACGTGTTTTAAAGTTGTCTTAATTTTGAAAGGTATTCATTCATTTTTTTGCCCCCCTCAGTGGTGATTTTGTTTTCTTTGAATATACTCTTTTCTAATGCCTTTTACTGAATCTGGCAACCTACAGAGGCATTTTAGCCTGCTCTTTTGCTGGGCAATGATTAGTTTTCCCATTTCCTGTTACAAAGGACCTTTCAAGTTCTATTAGTAATGTATTGTATTACCTTTCCATAGATAACTAATGCCACACCCTGAATATTTTTTAGCTCCTCTTTATATAAATTGAGAGGTTTTGATAAGGATGAGTGGGTTATTTTGATGTACAGAACACTTAAGTATGTCTTAAAGACTCTGAAATGCTGTAGATTTTTTTTAACGTTTCGAGAATCATGAATCTGACATATCTTGTTTTTTTTTTTTTAATATTGTAGACCGGATGTCTTCATGATCTCTGTTATAACTTTGGAATAGAAACCTACAAGCAGAATAAATATGAAGAAAGTACTTTCTGGTTCAGGTAATATAAAAAAATAATGAATATAAATTAACGATTATTATCATAGAGTTCAGTTAATACTTACTCTAGGGTACTTTGGCAGTTTAAACATTTTGTGATTTCAAAAGTCAACATGCTAAATTTAGTTACTCCTTTAACATGTATTGTTTATTATTCTTATATGTTGCCAGTTGATAGAAAAATGTATTCTATTCTTAATAACATAAAAGCATGTTCTCCTTCCATTCCTCCTTTGTATCTTCATCAAGAATATGGAAATCCTTATTTTTTGCTTTGGTATGTATTGATGTCTGCTAACCCCAGAGTATAAGGGCAGGTGGGTAAATAGTAGGATCACCTAAAATTATTAGTCTTGAGAATCTTGGTATTTTAATATCAGTCAAGTAAGTATATATTAAGCACTTACTATATGCTTAGAACTACACTAAGATTTGTACTGTTGTGTTGAATCTGGAAATATCAGGGAATAGTGCAAAAATATAGCAACTATATGCAAGAATCCTGTGTTTCACTGAATACCTATGCCCAGTACAGGTTCTGACATAACAGTAGATACTCAGTAATTGCTAGTGAACTTCTGTGAAAAAATCTGTTTTTCTGGAGATGTCACATAAAGTGCTTTGAATTTTCTTTTCCTTTTTAATTAATTAATTAATTAATTTTTGGCTATGTTGGGTCTTCGTTGCTGCACATGGACTTTCTCTAGTTGCAGCGAGTGGGGGCTACTCTTCGTTGCAGTGTGTGGGCTTCTCATTGCAGTGGCTTCTCTTGTTGCAGAGCATGAGCTCTAGGTGTGCGGGCTTCAGTAAGTTGTGGCTCGCGGGCTCTAGAGCTCAGGCTCAGTAGTTGTGGTGCATGGGCTTAGTTGCTCTGCGGCATGTGGGATCTTCCCGGACCAGGGCTCGAACCTGTGTCCCCTGCATTGGCAGGTGGATTCTTAACCACTGCGCCACCAGGGAAGTCCCAAGTGCTTTGAATATCAGGCGATTATAGAGTAAAATATAGCAAATCAATTCCTAAATGTTTCCCTTCTCTGAGTATGGGGTTAGTTCTAGTTATTTGGAGATATTCTCTTGATTAGTCTAACTATTGTGAAAACTACATTTACCATTAATGAAATAAATAGAAATATGGTCATTAAGATGATAGCACTCATAGGCATATATATCTCTAATAAAATACTTATGCAAATAACTTGTTTATGTAAAAGACTTTTTAGAGCTCAAAGACTGATCAAACTCTGTAACGAACTATGCCTGACAGAGCAGGCTTATGCGGTTGTAAGAGATATACTTGTCTCAATTTAGAATGCATCATACAAGTGGAATATACCTGAAATGTTTATTATAAATCACATTTATCAATTGAATTATTAAAAATATACCAAAGGAGGTAGCTAGTTTAGCATAGGTTTACAGCAAGTTTCCTTTAAATGAATCAACCTTTTTATAAAGTGAATGAGCGAGTTCTATTCCAGGATTTGGCAGTATTTGGGGGAGCAGCAATCACAAAGGTTATAGCATCAACCTATCAAAAGATTAGTATGCCAAGGAGACAGGAATGGGAAGGACAAAAAAAGAAAAAACGATGCTGTGGTGCCATGGATGGCTTCTGGAAGCTTAAGACTATGGAGGTGAGCCTGTAGTTTATGTCAGAATGAACATAAACATGAATGCTCTCTAGCAACTGCTTATAAGAGTAGGCTGAGGCTTGAAGTGGCATAAATGTAGGTTATTATCATATATGCCATGGATTGTTGACCTCTTATCTGTCATCATCTTTTTTTAGAAAACCTTACGGAAGGAAAATATGACAGTGATAGAGCATGACTGATACTTATATCATAAGCTAACTATATCAGATTTTTACTCTCTGTTTAGTGTCTGTATTATTAGGAACATTATTTGACCCACAGTCATATTTAGATAATAACAGATTTATAGAGCACCACTATATTTTTGACTCTTTTTGTATTCTTGTCACTAGAATGAGATTGGGGAAAACCTGAAGGACTTGAATTCTAGCTCTAGTTATTATATATTATTTTAATCTTTCTGCCAGATTATTTTTCCACATCTTTTGGGGATATAAAAATAACTAAGTGAAGTATTGTCAGATGCCTTGAAAAGGATTATATTTTAATGTATTTAAAAAGAGGCAAAAATAATTATCAGCATTGTGATACCTACTTTTAAGAATTATTCTAGAGATTAAATACGATGATGCATATATTGTAGAGTGTTTAGTAACATGCTTGGGAAATAGAAACTGCTCAATATATGGCAGTAGCTGCTGCTATTGCTAGGTGATGTGTTTGCTGTTTACCGCAAATGGGCACTAATGTGGCTGCTTCACTAGTATATTCTAAAATTTATCACAGTGAAATCAAACGCAGATTACTTGTTGACTTCCCAGGTAAAAATATTATAAAGACAGACACCCACATCTTTTCATCATATACTGCCATTCTTTGGGGCAATTCTTCTTTGTGCTCTAATTATCTGTGTGTTGAGAAAACTGTTGGGAGCAGTTGGTGATACAAGCAGGAATGAATAGCTGCTAATTAAGCACCTTTCTCTGTAGGTTTTGTACTAGAAGGAGGGCATGGAAGGTGAGTGTACTTTCTACAGGCTTAACTCTTTTGAGAACAGTGGCTATCTTAAGCTAGAGGTTACATACAATTTGGAAATACCCATTCAGTCTAAAAGGAAAACCCCTCATTTTTTCACAAATGATAAGATACCAAAATTGCTGTAGTATATTAGAATTTTGTTGAAGTAGAAGCCTAGAACATAAAGGGTGGTAGTGGGTATTGCTTATAAAGCTCTTTTCTTTCCCTCAGTTCTTGTTAACAGATCTCAGTTTAGGACCTTGGTCAGTTTTTGTCTCCCTCTTGCCTTTTCTTTTGCTAAGAAAACTTCATAAACAGCTGCTGCTTTCCTTGATTTCTGCCACATTTTTGGGGGGGGGATTTTTTAAAAAATTATTTATTTTTGGCTGCTTTGGGTCTTTATTGCTGCATGCAGGCTTTCTCTAGTTGCAGCCATCGGGGGCTACTCTTCGTTGTGGTGCGCAGGCTTCTCATTGTGGTGGCTCCTCTTGTTGCGGAGCACGGGCTCTAGGCATACAGGCTTCAGTAGTTGTGGCACGCAGGCTCAGTAGTTGTGGCTTGTGGGCTCTAGAGCACAGGATCAGTAGTTGTGGCTCACGGGCTTAGTTACTCCACGGCATGTGGCATCTTCCTGGACCCGGGATCGAACCCGTGTCCCCTGCATTGGCAGGCGAACTCTTAACCATTGCGCCACCAGGGAAGTCCCTCTGGCACACTTTTTTGATTATGTCCCCTTATTAGAGATGCCACAGATTAAGAAAGGCCGCTATAATTCTGAATGAAATTGGGAATCCTTAAGCTTACTTTACTGTTGGCGTCAAGGTACCTGCCTCAGTGTATTCAAATGACAAATTCAGTTAGGACTCCATAGAATATAACATTTCAGATCTTTGAAACGAGCTTTGGAAATACGTTTAAGAGGTTTTCTTGTTTAATAAAGTACAGTTTTTTTCTCCCCTTTTGTAATTCTTGCTATACTGAGCGCCTCTGTCTACTCCTGGCAGAGGCAAGAATAAGTAGGTGGGAAGAGACTGTTGATATTGAACTCTCTTCTGCACTCTAGAGGATTTGTTAGTGGCCTCTCAGTTGCCCTGGTAGAATTTAAATTTAGTGTTTAGTCTTTTAAAGTCCTGTCTAACAATTTGGACATATATTTTGCTGAACTTGGCTTTTTAGAAAAGGTTTACAGAAATTGCGCTCTAACTAATTAGTATTCTATAAGAAGTACTGTAAACCAAACAATAGAAATGAGTCCAACTCAAAAGGCTTTGGAATTACACTGATTTACTGCAAAGACTTTGCAGATTTTTTTCCCCCCCAGGAGAAAAATGTCCTCATCCCCATATCTTAGTCATATTCTTTTTTTTTAACGTGATAGAATTTATTTATTTATTTATTTATAATTTATTTTTTAAAATTTATTTATTTATTTTTGGCTACATTGTGTCTTCATTGCTGCACGTGGGCTTTCTCTAGTTGCGGTGAGCGGGGACTACTCTTCCTTGCGGCGCGTAGGCTTCTCATTGCACTGGCTTCTTTTGTTGTGGAGCACGGGCTCTAGGCATGTGAGCTTCAGTAGTTGTGGCACGTGGGCTCAGTAGTTGTGGCACACGGGCTTAGTTGCTCCACGGCATGTAGGATCTTCCTGGACCAGGGCTCAAACCCGTGTCCCCTACATTGGCAGGTGGATTCTTAACCACTGCACCACCAGGAAGTCCCACCTTAATCATATTCTTTATCAAGGATGATTTTTCCTTGACTTCTAGTAGTTCTTTCTAATTCACTCCTGTGTTCCTTGGAGCTACTGGCTGGTAAACACTTGGGGAAGCTTACTTTTCCCCTTTTGCTATAAGACCTATTTTCTAATTATGGCAAATTAAATTTGGGAGAGAAGAATCAAAATGAAAGGGTAATACCCATGGATATAGTTAAAATAATGTTTAAAACTTCTTTGCTGATTGGGGACTTCCCTGGTGGTCCAGTGGTTAAGACTCTGCACTTCCAGTGCAGTGGGCGTGGGGTCGATCCCTAGTCAGGAACTGAGATCCCACGTGCCAGGCTGAGTGGCCAAATTAAAAATAAATAAATAGAATTAATTTTTTAAAAACTTATTTGTTGGGCTTCCCTGGTGGCTCAGTGGTTGAGAGTCTGCCTGCCGATGCAGGGGACACGGGTTCGTGCCCTGGTCCCGGAAGATCCCACATGCCGCAGAGCGGCTGGGCCTGTGAGCCATGGCCGCTGAGCCTGCGCGTGTGGAGCCTGTGCTTCGCAACGGGAGAGACCACAACAGTGAGAGGCCCGTGTACCGCAAAAAACAAAAAGCAAAACTTCTCTGGTGATTAAAGCAGTTATATATGCTAATTATAAAAATTTAAATGTCACAGAAAAAGTAATATGGAAAGTAAAAGTCCCCTGTAATCCCACACTCATAAATGCTCAGTATTAACATTTTACGTTTTTATTTTTTTTCAAAAATAGTTTTTAAAAACTCTTAATATATTAAACGACAAGGAAAACATGAGAATCCTTTACATGTATTTGGAAGATTTAAGGAGTTGAGTTTTTTCAAAATGGACAGTAAATAAAGAAGGTTAGCGAAATGAAACTGAGCCCAAGACTATACACAGGAAAATTCCTAATTGGTGACCTCTTGTTGTAGTAGAGACAGTGAGATAAATTGGGAAAATGACAGAAAACATTTGAATTGGATAGAATCCTGAAGAATTGGATAAAACCCTCAAAGTGTTTTGTAAAAAATAATCTAATATTGATCTTAATAACTGAAATTTAAATGACCCTACTGCCTTAACCTACCCGTCAGAGACTAAGTGCTTATAAATTTCTGAAGAGGAGAGGCCTTTGTAGGTTACCAAAAACGAGAATATTTCTCAGCTCCTTGTGTGAGAGGCCTGGGTTGCTTTTCTCCTCTCAGCATCCAAAGAAAGCACGATTTCTTTAGTATCCTTCTGAGACCATAAGGTCTCATTTCGTATTTTCTTAAACACACACACACACACACACTAAACTTAATGTTGCTAGATTTTTGGATGTGAATAAATAATTGGGTAAGTAGTATGTTAGAGGAGGAGTAATTTTTTAGCTCCTTTTCTAACACCATTTTACATTTCTCTAAAATGAATCTGAAGCCTGTCTTAGTTGGCAGCTAATGTGAGTTGTTTCCTAGTGGTTGGAGATAGTTTTTATGTTAGATGTAGTTCCTCAAGTGGGAAGAGAAGTGTGTCTCTTTCCTGTTCTGTAAAACTTTTTGTATCTGTTATGGAATCGAAAGAGGAGAATTTAACAAAAATTATAGTGTTAGTTTCTAAATTTATAGTGCTTAGAGTTAGTAAACCCAGATTATGTAATTTCTATGACGGTTTTAAAAAATAGTTATTATGTTTACAATAAGGACAGTGTTAATGAGATATTTTTATTTATCAGTATTTAGCCTTTACTATGGTTGTATAGGAATATGTGACACCAGAGGTCTTCTAATAAGAAGGGAAACAACAAAGGAAATACACATAAATGTATTTATATGCACAAATATTAACGGTTCAATATATGAGCCCAAGGGAAGTTTGTATCAGTTTTAATGCTACTTAATATTCATTGCTTTATTTTTGCTTCTGTCTCAGCCTGAGACCTTGAGATTTTGACAGTATTATCTGTAATCAGGCAGTGTGATCTAGGGAAAGAGCACAGAGCTAGCATTAGAAAATCTGTTACTAATCAACTCTGTGACCTTGGGTCACTCACCTAGCTACTACTGCTGTGATATAGTCATCTGAAAAATTAGTGCAACATTATTTGTGTAGGTGGCTTGTAATGAAGATAGCATAAGTAATACAATAGTACTTTGAAAAGTGAAGGGTATTATCTGATCATAGACTATGATAAAATTATTAACTGTAAAAATGACCATATAGAAGACATGTTTTAATGGAAAATGGAATGTATTAGCACCATCTTGTGGAAATATAACAAACTGTATAGTAGCAATTTTAATAAGAAGATAATTTACTACAGGTAACACTTTATAGCTGTAAGAACCCTTACAGATCATCTAGTTCAGAAATTAAGAAACTGTGTTCTGGGCTTCCCTGGTGGCGCAGTGGTTGAGAGTCCGCCTGCCGATGCAGGGGACGCGGGTTCGTGCCCCGGTCCGGGAGGATCCCGCGTGCCGCGGAGCAGCTGGGCCCGTGGGCCGTGGCCGCTGGGCCTGCGCGTCCGGAGCCTGTGCTCCGCAACGGGAGAGGCCGCAGCAGTGAGAGGCCCGCGTGCCGCAAAAAAAAAAAAGAAAAAGAAAATGTGTTCTGTGGTACCCTTAGGTTCTGCCAGAAGAGCTTTAGAATCTCCTTTAAGAGGAGGAGACTTATTCACACTTCTCCAAGATCCCCATCTTGCTTCAGAGAAGTTAGGCTTTAATCAGTTTCCTATGTAGTATGTCCTCTTAAGATTTTGTTTGAAAAAAATGATTCATCTGCTTAGAGTTTAAAAAATGGTATCGATCAACTTCATCTTGTACAGATAAGGAAATGGAAATTTGGAGAGATTAAGAGATGTATACAGGGGGACATAGCTGAGGCACTAGGTATGAATTGTCTTTCTCCAAATGTCAGTAGTGATGTCACCCCTATTTGATTCCTGATTTTAGTAATTTGAGTCTTTTCTCTTCTTGGTTAGTCTAGCTAGCTAAAGTTTTGTCAATTTGTTGGATCTTTTCAAAGCACCAATTTTTGGTTTTCGTGATTTTCTCTATTGTTTTTTAAGTATTCTATTCCATTTATTTCCACTGTAATCTTTATGACTTTTTCCCTCTGTGCTTGCTTTAGGTTTAGTGTGCTGGCTTTTTTTTCCCCCTAAGATGGAAGGTTGAGATCTTTTTTAATATTGCTGTTTATGGCTAGGATATTTCCCCTAACCATTGCTTTAGTTCCATCCGATAAGTTTTGGTATGTTTTGTTTTCCTTTTCATTCAGCTCAAGGTATTTTCTAATTTCCCTTGTGATTTATTCTTTGACCTGTTGGTTATTCAGGAGTGTGTTGTTTAATTTCCAAATAACTTCTTTTTGCTCTTGACTTCTAATTTATTTCCATGTAGGGAGAGAACATATTTTGTATGATTTCAATCCTGTTAAGTCAACTGAGGCTTTTTAAGGCCTAGAATATGTTCCATTCTACAAGAATGTGTAGTCTGCTATTATCTGGTGCAGTGTGGTGTAGTTGTCTGTTCGGTTAGTAGGTTCATAGTGTTGTTCAAATCTTCTGTATCCTTTTTGATGCTCTGCCTAGTTGTAATATGCATTATTGAAAGTGGGACACTGACATCCCCAACTATGATTATTTAATTATGTACCTCTCCATTCAATATTGTTGACTTTTGCTTCATGTATTTTGGGGTTCTGTTGTTAGGTCCATATATGTTTATAATTGTTATATCTTCCTGATGGATTAGCCTTTTTTATCATTACAAAATATCCGTCTTTATCTCTAGTAACATTTTCTTTTGTTTTGAAGTCTGTTTTGTCTGATATTAGTATAGCTACTCTAGTGCTCTTATGGTTGTTATTTACATGGTATATCTTCTTCCATTCCTTTACTTTCATCCTCTTTGTTTCTTTGAATCTGAAATGTGTCTCTCATCGACAGAATATAGTTGGATCTCGTTTTTTAATTTAGTCTGAAAATCCCTGCCATCTGATTGTATTGTTTAATCCATTCATATTTCATGTTGATATTTTTAAACTTCATTTGTTTATTTTTATACAGCAGGTTCTTATTAGTTATCTGTTTTATACATATTAGTGTATATATGTCAATCCCAATCTCCCAGTTCATCCAAGCACCACCACCCCCTCCTACTTTCCCCCCTTGGTGTACATACGTATGTTCTCTACACCAGTGTCTCTATTTCTGCCTTGCAAACCAGGTCATCTGTACCATTTTTCTAGATTCCACATATATGTGTTAATATACGATACTTGTTTTTCTCTTTCTGACTTACTTCACTGTGTATGACAGTCTCTGGATCCATCCACGTCTGTACAAATGACCCAATTTCATTCCTTTTTATGGCTGAGTAATATACTATTGTATATATGTACCACATCTTCTTTATCCATTCATCTGTCAATGGGGATTTAGGTTGCTTCCATGACCTGGCTATTGTAAATAGTGCTGCAGTGAATATTGGGGTGCATGTGTCTTTTTAAATTATAGTTCTCTCTGGATATATGCCCAGTAGTGGGATTGCTGGGTCATATGGTAATTCTCTTTGTAGTTTTTTAAGGAACCTCCATACTGTTCTCCATAGTGGCTGTACCAATTCACATTCCCACCAGCAGTGCAAGAGTGTTCCCTTTTCTCCACACCCTCTCCAGCATTTGTTGTTTGTAGATTTTCTGATGATTCTAACTGGTGTGAAGTGACACCTCATTGTTGTTTTGATTTGCGTTTCTCTAATGATTAGTGATGTTGAGTATCTTTTCATGTGCCTCTTGGCCATCTGTATGTCTTCTTTGGAGAAATGTCTGTTTAGGTCTTCAGCCCATTTTTTGATCGGGTTGTTTGTTTTTTTGACTTTGAGCTCCATGAGCTGTTTATATATTTTGGAGATTCATCTTTTGTCCGTTGATTCGTTTGCAAATATTTTCTCCCATTCTGAGGGCTGTCTTTTCGTCTTGTTTATGGTTTCCTTTGCTGTGCAAAAGCTTTTAAGGTTCATTAGTTCCCATTTGTTTATTTTTGTTTTTATTTCCATTATTCTAGGAGGTGGGTCAAAAAAGATCTTGTTGTAATTTATGTCAAACAGTGTTCTTCCTATGTTTTCCTTGAAGAGTTTTATAGTGTATGGTCTTACATTTAGGTCTTTAATCCATTTTGAGCTTATTTTTGTGTATGGTGTTAGGGAGTGTTCTAATTTCATTCTTTTGCATGTAGCTGTCTGGTGTTCCCAGCACCACTTATTGAAGAGACTGTCTTTTCTCCATTGTATATTCTTGCCTCATTTGTTGTAGATTAATTGAGTGTTGGTGTGTGGATTTATTTATGGGCTTTCTATCCTGTTTTTTTTTTATTCGTTTCTGCTTTATAACAAAGTGAATCAGTCATACATATACATCTGTTCCCACATCCCTTCCCTCTTGCGTCTCCCTCCCTCCCGCCCTCCCTATCCCACCCCTCCAGGCGGTCACAAAGCACCGAGCTGATCTCCCTGTGCTATGCGGCTGCTTCCCACTATCTATCTACCTTACGTTTGGTAGTGTATATATGTCCATGCCTCTCTCTCGCTTTGTCATACCTTACCCTTCCCCCTCCCCATATCCTCAAGTCCATTCTCAAGTAGGTCTGTGTCTTTATTCCTGTTTTACCCCTAGGTTCTTCATGACATTTTTTTTCTTAAATTTCATATATATGTGTTAGCATACGGTATTTGTCTTTCTCTTTCTGACTTACTTCACTCTGTATGACAGACTCCAGGTCTATCCACCTCATTACAAATAGCTCAGTTTTGTTTCTTTTTATGGCTGAGTAATATTCCATTGTATATATGTGCCACATCTTCTTTTTTTTTGTATTTATTTTTATTTTTATTTTTCTGCTTTATCCATTCATCTGATGATGGACACTTAGGTTGTTTCCATCTCCGGGCTATTGTGAATAGAGCTGCAATGAACATTTTGGTACATGTCTCTTTTTGAATTATGGTTTTCTCAGGGTATATGCCTAGTAGTGGGATTGCTGGGTCACATGGTAGTTCTCTTTGTAGTTTTTTAAGGAACCTCCGTACTGTTCTGCATAGTGGCTGTACCAATTCACATTCCCACCAGCAGTGCAAGAGGGTTCCCTTTTCTCCACACCCTCTCCAGCATTTATTGTTTTTAGATTTCTTGATGATGGCCATTCTGACTGGTGTGAGATGATATCTTATTGTAGTTTTGATTTGCATTTCTCTAATGATTAATGATGTTGAGCATTCTTTCATGTGTTTGTTGGCAGTCTGTATATCTTCTTTGGAGAAATGCCTATTTAAGTCTTCTGCCCATTTTTGGATTGGGTTGTTTGTTTTTTTGCTATTGAGCTGCATGAGCTGCTTATAAATTTTGGAGATTAATCCTTTGTCAGTTGCTTCATTTGCAAATATTTTCTCCCATTCTGAGGGTTGTCTTTTGGTCTTGTTTATGGTTTCCTTTGCTGTGCAAAAGCTTTGAAGTTTCATTAGGTCCCATTTGTTTATCTTTGTCTTTATTTCCATTTCTCTAGGAGGTGGGTCCAAAAGAATCTTGCTGTGATTTATGTCACAGAGTGTTCTGCCTATGTTTTCGTCTAAGAGTTTGATAGTTTCTGGCCTTATATTTAGGTCTTTAATCCATTTTGAGCTTATTTTTGTGTATGGTGTTAGGGAATGATCTAATCTCATACTTTTACATGTCCCTGTCCAGTTTTCCCAGCACCACTTATTGAAGAGGCTGTCCTTTCTCCACTGTACATTCCTGCCTCCTTTATCAAAGATAAGTGGACCATATGTGCGTGGGTTTATCTCTGGGCTTTCTATCCTGTTCCATTGATCTATCTTTCTGTTTTTGTGCCAGTACCACACTGTCTTGATTACTGTAGCTTTGTAGTATAGTCAGAAGTCAGGGAGCCTGATTCCTCCAGCTCCGTTTTTCGTTCTCAAGATTGCTTTGGCTATTCGGGGTCTTTTGTGTTTCCAAACAAATTTTGAAATTTTTTGTTCTAGTTCTGTGAAAAATGCCAGTGGTAGTTTGATAGGGATTGCATTGAATCTGTAGATTGCTTTGGGTAGTAGAGTCATTTTCAGAATATTGATTCTTCCAATCCAAGAGCATGGTATATCTCTCCATCTATTTGTATCATCTTTAATTCTTTCATCAGTGTCTTATAATTTTCTGCATACAGGTCTTTTGTCTCCTTAGGTAGGTTTTTTCCTAGATATTTTACTCTTTTTGTTGCAATGGTAAATGGGAGTGTTTTCTTGATTTCACTTTCAGATTTTTCATCATTAGTGTACAGGAGTGCCAGAGATTTCTGTGCATTAATTTTGTATCCTGCTACTTTACCAAATTCATTGATTAGCTCTAGTAGTTTTCTGGTAGCATCTTTAGGATTCTCTATGTATAGTATCATGTCATCTGCAAACAGTGACAGCTTTACTTCTTCTTTTCCAATTTGGATTCCTTTTATTTCCTTTTCTTCTCTGATTGCTGTGGCTAAAACTTCCAAAACTAGGTTGAATAAGAGTGGTGAGAGTGGGCAGCCTTGTCTTGTTCCTGGTCTTAGTGGAAATGGTTTCAGTTTTTCACCATTGAGGACGATGTTGGCTGTGGGTTTGTCATATATGGCCTTTATTATGTTGAGGAAAGTTCCCTCTGCCTACTTTCTGCAGGGTTTTTATCATAAATGGGTGTTGAATTTTGTCGAAAGCTTTCTTTGCATCTATTGAGATGATCATATGGTTTTCCTTCTTCCATTTGTTAATATGGAGTATCACATTGATTGATTTGCGTATATTGAAGAATCCTTGCATTCCTGGAATAAACCCCACTTGATCATGGTGTATGATCCTTTTAATGTGCTGTTGGATTCTGTTTGCTAGTATTTTGTTGAGGATATTTGCATCTATGTTCATCAGTGATATTGGCCTGTGGTTTTCTTTCTTTGTGACATCCTTGCCTGGTTTTGGTATCAAGGTGATGGTGGCCTCGTAGAATGAGTTTGGGAGTGTTCCTTCCTCTGAAATTATTTGGAAGAGTTTGAGAAGGATGGGTGTTAGCTCTTCTCTGAATGTTTGATAGAATTCGCCTGTGAAGCCATCTGGTCCTGGGCTTTTGTTTGTTGGAAGATTTTTAATCACAGTTTCAATTTCAGTGCTTGTGATTGGTCTATTCATATTTTCTATTTCTTCCTGATTCAGTCTTGGCAGGTTGTGCATTTCTAAGAATTTGTCCATTTCTTCCAGGTTGTCCATTTTATTGGCATAGAGTTGCTTGTAGTAATCTCTCATGATCTTTTGTATTTCTGCAGTGTCAGTTGTTACTTCTCCTTTTTCATTTCTCATTCTATTGATTTGAGTCTTCTCCCTTTTTTTCTTGATGAGTCTGGCTAATGGTTTGTCAATTTTGTTTATCTTCTTAAAGAACCAGCTTTTAGTTTTATTGATCTTTGCTATCGTTTCCTTCATTTCTTTTTCATTTATTTCTGATCTGATCTTTATGATTTCTTTCCTTCTGCTAACTTTGGGGGTTTTTTGTTCTTCTTTCTCTAATTGCTTTAGGTGCAGGGTCAGGTTGT
Source organism: Mesoplodon mirus (assembly GCF_964341445.2). Lineage (NCBI taxonomy): Eukaryota > Metazoa > Chordata > Mammalia > Artiodactyla > Ziphiidae > Mesoplodon > Mesoplodon mirus. The sequence goes on along the minus strand of NC_138981.1, from coordinate 59,601,831 downwards.
TTACTCGAGATGCTTCCTGTTTCTTAAGGTGGGATTGTATTGCTAGAAACTTCCCCCTTAGAACTGCTTTTGCTGCATCCCATAGGTTTTGGGTCGTCGTGTCTCCATTGTCATTTGTTTCTAGGTATTTTTAAATTTCCTCTTTGATTTCTTCAGTGATCACTTCGTTATTGGGTAGTGTATTGTTTAGCCTCCATGTGTTTGTACTTTTTACAGATCATTTCCTGTAATTGATGTCTAGTCTCATAGCATTGTGGTCGGAAAAGATACTTGATACAATTTCAATTTTCTTAAATTTACCAAGGCTTGATTTGTGACCCAAGATACGATCTATCCTGGAGAATATTCCATGAGCACTTGAGAAAAATGTGTATTCTGTTGTTTTTGGATGGAATGTCCTATAAATATCAATTAAGTCCATCTTGTTTAATGTATCATTTAAAGCTTGTGTTTCCTTATTTATTTTCATTTTGGATGATCTGTCCATTGGTGAAAGTGGGGTGTTAAAGTCCCCTACTATGAGTGTGTTACTGTCGATTCCCCCTTTTATGGCTGTTAGTATTTGCCTTATGTATTGAGGTGCTCCTATGTTGGGTGCATAAATATTTACAATTGTTATATCTTCTTCTTGGATCGATCCCTTGATCATTATGTAGTGTCCTTCTTTGTCTCTTCTAATAGTCTTTATTTTAAAGTCTATTTTGTCTGATATAAGAATTGCTACTCCAGCTTTCTTTTGGTTTCCATTTGCATGGAATATCTTTTTCCATCCCCTTACTTTCAATCTGTATGTGTCTCTAGGTCTGAAGTGGGTCTCTTGTAGACAGCATATATATGGGTCTTGTTTTTGTATCCATTCAGCCAATCTGTGTCTTCTGGTGGGAGCATTTAGTCCATTTACATTTAAGGTAATTATTGATATGTATGTTCCTATTCCCATTTCCTTAATTGCTTTGGGTTCGTTATTGTAGGTATATTCCTTCTGTTGTGTTTCTTGCCTAGAAAAGTTCCTTTAGCATTTGTTGTAAAGCTGATTTGGTGGTGCTGAACTCTCTCAGCTTTTGCTTGTCTGTAAAGGTTTTAATTTCTCCATCAAATCTGAATGATATCCTTGCTGGGTAGAGTAATCTTGGTTGCAGGTTTCTCTCCTTCATCACTTTAATTATGTCCTGCCACTCCCTTCTGGCTTGTAGAGTTTCTGCTGAGAGATCAGCTGTTAACCTGATGGGGATTCCCTTGTGTGTTATTTGTTGTTTTTCCCTTGCTGCTTTTAATATGATTTCTTTGTGTTTAATTTTTGACAGTTTGATAAATATGTGTGTTGTCGTATTTCTCCTTGGATTTATTCTGTATGGGACTCTCTGTGCCTCCTGGACTTGATTAACTATTTCCTTTCCTATATTAGGGAAGTTTTCAACTATTATCTCTTCAAATATTTTCTCAGTCCCTTTCTTTTTCTCTTCTTCTTCTGGAACCCCTATAATTCGAATGTTGGTGCGTTTAATGTTGTCACAGAGGTCTCTGAGACTGTCCTCTGTTCTTTTCATTCTTTTTTCTTTATTTTGCTCTGCAGCAGTTATTTCCACTATTTTATCTTCCACCTCACTTATCCGTTCTTCTGGCTCAGTTATTCTGCTATTGATCCCATCTAGAGTGTTTTTCATTTCATTTATTGTGTTTTTAATCAATGCTTGATTCATCTTTAGTTCTTCTAGGTCCCTGTTAACTGTTTGTTGCATTTTGTCTATTCTATTTCCAAGATTTTGGATCTTGGAAATAGAATCTTGGATCATCTTTACTATCATTATTCTGAATTCTTTTTCAGGTAGACTGCCTATTACCTCTTCATTTGTTAGCTCTGGTAGGTTTTTATCTTGCTCCTTCACCTGCTGTGTGTTTTTCTGTCTGCTCATTTTGCTTATCTTCCTGTGTTTGGGGTCTCCTTTTTGCAGGCTGCAGATTCGTAGTTCCCGTTGTTTTTGGTGTCTGTCCCCAATGGCTAAGGTTGTTTCAGTAGGTTGTGTAGGCTTCCTGGTGGGGGGGACTAGTGCCTGTGTTCTGGTGGTTGAGGCTCGACCTTGTCTTTCTGGTGGACAGGTCCACGTCTGGTGGTGTGTTTTGGGGTGCCTGTGGCCTTATTATGTTTTTAGGCAGCCTCTCTGCTAATGGGTGGGGTTGTGTTCCTGCCTTGCTAGTTGCTTAGCATAGGGTGACCAGCACTGTAGCTTGCTGGTCGTTTACTGAAGGTGGGTGCTGGTGTTGAGATGGAGATCTCTGGGAGATTTTCGCCGCTTGATATTATGTGGAGCTGGGAGGTCTCTTGTGGACCCGTGTCCTGAAGTTGGCTCTCCCACTTCAGAGGCACAGCACTGACTCCTGGCTGCAGCACCAAGAGCCTTTCATCTACCCGGCTCAGAATAAAAGGGAGAAAAAGTAGAAAGAAGGAATTAGTAGAAGAAAGAAAGAGAGAAAGAAAGGAAGAAGGAAAGAAAGGAAGGAAGGAAGAAAAGAAAGGAGGGAGGGAGGGAGGAAGGGCAGAAAGAAAGAAAGGGAGGAAGGAAAGAAAAAGAAAGAATGAAAGGAAGAAGGGAGGGAGGGAGGAAGGAAAGAAAGAGAGAAAGAAAGGGGGCCGGAGGGAGGGAGGGAGGAAGGGAAGGTAGGAACAAAAGAGAGAAGATAAAGTAAAATAGAATAAAGTATAAAATATAGTAGCGTTATTAAAATTAAAAAGTAATTATTGAAAAAAAAGCGGACAGACAGAACCCTGGGACATATGGTGGAAGCAAAGCTAAACAGAGAAAATCTCACACAAAAGGATACACATACACATTCACAAAAAGAGAACAATGGGGAAAATATCGAAAATCTTGCTCTCAAAGTCTACCTCCTCAATTTGGTGTAATTCGTTGTAAAAAGAGGAAAAAGGGAAAAAGTCTGAAATCTTGCTCTCAAAGTCCACCTCCTTAATTTGGGATAATTCGTGTAAAAAGAGGAAAAGGGGAAAAAATCTTAAATCTTGTCCTCAAAGTCCACCTCCTCAATTTGGGATGATTCGCTGTCCATTCCTGCACTCCACAGATGCAGGGCACATCAAGCGGACCATGGAGCTTTAATCCGCTGCCTCCGAGGCTGCACAGAGAGATTTCCCTGTCTCTGCTCTCGCAGTCCCCGGGTCTCAGCCTTGGACCTGGCCCCGCCTCTGTGCGTAGGTCGTGGAGGGCGTCCGTTCTTCGCTCAGACAGGACGGGTTTAAAGGAGCCGCTGATTCGGGGGCTCTGGCTCACTCAGGCCGAGGGGAGGGAGGGGCACGCGGTGCGGGGCGAGCCTGCAGCGGCAGAGGCCAGCGTGACATTGCACCAGCCCGAGGCGCGCCGTGCGCTTTCCCAGGGAAGCCATCCCTGGGTCCCGGGACCCCGGCAGTGGCGGTCTGTACAGGCTCCCCGGAAGCGGGGGGGTGGACAGTGACCTGCGCTTGCACACAGGCCTTGTGGCGGCGGCAGCAGCAGCCCCAGCGTCCCACGCCCGTCTCCGGGGTCCGCACCTTTAGCCGCGGCTCGCGCCCGTCTCTGGTGCTTCTTTAAGCAGCGCTCTTAATGCCCTCTCCTCGCGCACCAGGATACAAAAGGGAAGAAAAAGTCTCTTGCCTCTTCGGCAGCTCCAGACTTTTTCCCCGGACTCCCTCCGGGCTAGCCGTGGTGCACTAACCCCTTCAGGCTCTCTTCCTGCCGCCAGCCCCAGTCTTCTCCCTGCGCTCCGACTGAAACCCGATACCCGAACCCCAGCTCCCAGCCCCGCCCGCCCCGGCGGCCAAGCAGAGAAGCCTCTCGGGCTGGTGTGTGCCTGAGGGCACCGATCCTCTGTGCCGGAATCTCTCCGCTTTGCCCTCCACACCCCTGTTGCTCTGCTCTCCTCCGCTACTCCGAAGCTTTCCCCCTCCGCCACCTGCAGTCTCCACCCATGAAGGGGTTTCTAGTGTGTGGAAACCTTTCCTCCTTCACGGCTCCCTCCCACTGGTGCAGGTCCCGTCCCTGTCCTTTTGTCTCTGTTTATTCTTTTTTCTTTTGCCCTACCCAGATATGTGGGAAGTTTCTTGCCTTTTGGGGGGCTCTGAGGTCTTCTGTCAGCGTTCAGTAGGTGTTCTGTAGGAATTGTTCCACGTGTAGATGAATTTCTGATGTATCTGTGGTGAGGAAGGTGATCTCCGCGTCTTACTCTTCCGCCATCTTCCTCCCTCTGTCTGTCCTGTTTCATTGATCTCTATTTCTGTTTTTGTGCCAGTACCATGCTGATTTGATAACTGTAGCTTTGTAGTATCGTCTGAAGTCTGGAATCTGATTCCTCCAGCTCCATTTTTCTTTCATAAGATTGCTTTGGCTATTCTGGGACTTCTGTGTTTGCATACAAGTTGTGAAATTTTTTGTTTAGTTCTGTGAAAAATTCCATTAGTAATTTGATAGGGATTGCATTGAATCTGTAGATTGCTTTCGGTAGAATAGTCATTTTGACAGTATTGATTCTTCCAATCCAAGAACATGGTATATATCTCCATCTGTTTGTGTCATCTTTGATTTCTTTCATCAGTGTCTTATACTTTCGTGAGTATAGGTCTTTTGTCTCCTTAGGTATGTTTATTCCTATGTATTTTATTCTTTCTGTTGCAATGGTGAATGGGATTATTTCCTTAATTTCTTATTCTGATCTTTTGTTAGTGTATATGAATGCCAGAGATTTCTGTGCATTAATTTTGTATCCTGCAACTTTACCAAATTCACTGATTGGCTCTAGGAGTTTTCTGGTAGCATCTTTAGGATTATCTATGTATAGTATCATGTCATCTGCATTGACAGTTTTACTTCTTCTTTTCCGATTTGAATTCATTTTATTTCTTTTCCTTCTCTGATTGCCATGGTTAGGATATCCAAAACTGTGTTGAGTAATAGTGGCAAGAGTGGACATCCTTGTCTTCTTCCTGATCTTACAGGAAATGCTTTCAGTTTTTCACCATTGAGAATGATGTTTGCTGTGGGGTTGTTGTATATGGCCTTTATTATGTTGAGGTAGGTTCCCTCTCTGCCCACTTTCTGGAGTTTTTATCATAAATGGTGTTGAATTTTGTCAAAAGCTTTTTCTGCATCTATTGAGATGATCATAGGGTTTTTATTCTGCAATTTGTTAGTATGGTGTGTCGCATTGATTGATTTGCGTATGTTGAAGAATCCTTGCATCCCTGGGATAAATTCCACTTGATCATGGTGTATGATCCTTTTAGTGTGTAGTTGGATTCTGTTTGCTAGTATTTTGTTGAGGATTTTTGCATCTATCTTCATCAGTGATATTAATCAGTAATTTTCTTTTTTTGTAGTATCTTTGTCTGGTTTTGGTATCGGGATGATGGTGGCCTCATAGAATGAGTTTGGAGTTCCTTCCTCTGCAATTTTGTGGAAGAGTTTGAGAAGAATGGGTGTTAGCTCTTCTCTAAATGTTTGATGGAATTCACCTGTTAAGCCATCTCACCCTGGACTTTTGTTTGTTTGGATATTTTTAATCACAGTTTCAATTTCATTACTTGTGATTGGTCTGTTCATATTTTCTGTTTCTTCCTGGTTCAGCCTTGGCCAGTCATACCTTTCTAAGAATTTGTCCATTTCTTCCAGGCTGTCCATTTTATTGACATAGAGTTGCTTGTCGTAGTCTCTTATGATGCTTTGTATTTCTGGGGGGCGTCCATTGTAACTTCTCCTTTTTCATTTATAATTTTATTGATTTGAGTCCTCTCCTTCTTTTTCTTGATGAGTCTGGCTAAAGGTTTTATCAATTTTGTTTATCTTCTGAAAGAACCAGCTTTTAGTTTTATTGATCTTTGCTATTGTTTTCTTTTTTTCTATTTCATTTACTTCTGCTCTGATCTTTATGATTTCTTTCCTTCTGCTAACTTTGGGGTTTTTTTTTGTTCTTCTTTCTCTAGTTCCTTTAGGTGTAAGGTTAGATTGTTTATTTGAGATTTTTCTTGTTTCTTGGGATAGGCTTGTATTGCTATAAACTTCTCTCTTAGAACTGCTTTTGCTGCATCCCATAGGTTTTGGATAATTGTGTTTTCATTGTCATTTGTCTCTAGATATGTTTTGATTTCCTCTTTGACTTCTTCAGTGATCTCTTGGTTATTTAGTAACATATCCTTTAGTCTCCATATGTTTGTGTTTTTTACGTTTTTTCCCTGTAATTTATTTCTAATCTCATAGCATTGTGGTCAGAAAAAATGCTTGATATGCTTTCAGTTTTCTTAAATTTAACAAGGCTTGATTTGTGACCCAAGATGTGATCTATCCTGGATAACGTTTTGTGTGCACTTGAGAAGAAAGGGTAATCTGCTGTTTTTGGTTGGTATGTTCTATAAATATCAATTAAATCTACCTGGTCTATTGTGTCATTTAAAGCTTCTGTTTCCTTATTTATTTTCTGTCTGGCTAATCTGTCCATTGGTGTAAGTGAGGTGTAAAGTCCCCCACTATTATTGTGTTAGTGTTGTTTTCCTCTTTTATAGCTGTTAGCAGTTGCCTTATGTATTGAGGTGCTCCTATCTTGGGTGCATATATATTTATAATTGTTATATCTTCTTCTTGGCTTGATCCCTTGATCATTATGTAGTGCCCTTCCTTGTCTATTGTAACCTTCTTTATTTTATGCTCCATTTTATCTGATATGAGTATTGCTACTCCAACTTTCTTTTGATTTCCGTTTGCATAGACTGTATTTTTCCATCCCCTCACTTTCAGTCTGTATGTGTCCCTAGGTCTGAAGTGGGTCTGCTGTAGACAGCATATATATGGGTCTTGTTTTTGGATCCATTCAGCGAGCCTGTGTCTTTTGGTTGGAGCATTTAATCCATTCACGTTTATGGTAATTAACGATATGTATGTTCCTATTGACATTTTCTTAATTGTTTTGGGTTTGTGTTTGTAGGTCCTTTTCTTCTCTTGTGTTTCGCACTTAGAGACATTCCTTTAGCCTTTGTTGTAGAGCTGGTTTGGTGGTGCTGAATTCTCTTAGCTTTTGCTTGTCTGTAAAGCTTTTGATTTCTCCATCAAATCTGAATGAGATCCTTGCCGGGTAGAGTAATCTTGGTTGTAGGTTCTTCCCTTTCATCACTTTAAATATATCGTGCCAGTCCTTTCTGGCTTGTAGAGTTTCTGCTGAGAAGTCTGCTGCTAACTTTATGGGAGTTCCCTTGTATGCTATTTGTCATTTTTCCCTTGTTGCTTTCAGTAATTTTTCTTTGTCTTTAATTTTTGTTAATTTTATTACTGTGTGTCTCAGTGTGTTTCTCCTTGGGTTTATCCTGCCTGGGATTCTCTGTGCTTCCTGGACTTGGGTGGCTCTTTCCTTTCCCATTTTAGGGAAGTTTAGAATATAATCTCTTCAGATATTTTCTCTGGTCCTTTCTCTCTCTCTTCTCTTTCTGGGACCCCTATAATGTGAATGTTGGTGCGTTTAATGTTGTCCCAGAGGTCTCTTAGGCTGTCTTCATTTCTTTTCATTCTTTTTTCTTTATTTTGTTCCATGGCAGTGAATTCCACCATTCTGTCTTCCAGGTCACTATCCATTCTTCTGCCTCAGTTATTCTGCTATTGGTTCCTTCTAGTGTATTTTTCATTTCAATTATTTTATTGTTCATCTCTGTTTGTTCTTTAATTCTTCTAGGTGTTTGTTCTTTAATTCTTCTAGGTCTTTGTTAAGCATCTCTTGCATCTTGTTGATCTCTGCCTCCATTCTTTTCTAAGGTCCTGGATCATCTTCACTGTCATTATTCTGATTCTTTTTCTGGAAGGTTGCCTGTCTCTACTACATTTAGTTGTTTTTCTGGGGTTTTATCTTGTTCATTCATCTGGTACATAGTCCTCTGCCTTTTCATTTTGTCTATCTTTCCGTGAATGTGGTTTTCATTCCACAGGCTTCAGGATTGTAATTCTTCTTGCTTCTGTTGTCTACCCTCCTCATGTTAATATTATTGTTGGATTTATACCTGATACTTTGCTTTTTGTTTTCATGTTTTGTTTCATAACTACTTTCTCCCTCTTTTTCACCTTTAGTACCTCCTTTTGTCTTAAAAGTGGATATTTTTTGAAAAGTAATGAATTTATTTTTTATTGTGGTTATGTATATATCATAAAATTTGCCATTTTAATCATTCTAAGTGTGTAATTCAGTGACATTAATTACATTAGCTGTGTTATGCACCTGTCATCACTATTTCCAAAACCTTTTCATCAACCCAAACAGAAACTCTGTGACTTTTAAACATCAGCTCCTCCTTCCTCCCTCCCCTTCATCCCCAGAAAGCTAATCTGCTTTCTGTCTCTATGAGTTTGCCTATTCTGTGTACTTCATATAAGTGGAATCACACAATATTTGTCCTTTTGTGTCTGGCTTATTTCACCTAATGTGATATTTTCCAGTTTCATCCATGTTGTGTAATGTATGGATACTTCACTCCTTTTTTTTTTTAACTAATGACTTATTTTACTGTTGTAAAATGTACATAACATAAAGTTTACCATTTTAACCATTTTTAAGTGTACAATTCAGTGGCACTTAATTACATTCACAGTGTTGTTCATCCATTAGCACAATGTTTTCATCACTCCAATCAAATTCTGTTCCCATTAAACAATAACTCACTGCCTCGCACTCCTCTCAGCCCCTGGTAACCTCTATTCTACTTTGTCTCTGTGACTTTGCATATTCTAGGTTGCTCATATAAGTGGAGTCATATATTATTTTTTCTTTTCTTTTTTGTTTTTGTGGTACGCGGGCCTCTCCCGTTGCGGAGTACAGGCTCCGGACGTGCAGGCTCAGCGGCCATGGCTCACGGGCCCACGCACTCCGCAGCATGTGGGATCTTCCCGGACTGGGGCACGAACCTGTGTCCCCTGCATCGGCAGGCGGACTCTCAACCACAGCGCCACCAGGGAAGCCCTATTTTTCTTTTTTGATTGGCTTATTTTACCTAGCATAATGTTTTCAGGTTCATCCATGTTGTAGCATGTATTAGTATTTCGTTGCCTTTTATGGATGAATAATATTCTGTTTTATGGATTTACCACATTTTGTTTATCCATTCCTCAAGTGATGAACATTTGGGTTTCCATCTTTTTTGCTTTTGTGAATAATGCAACTATGAAGATTGATATATAACTCTGCTTGAGTCCCTGCTTTCCATTTTGTGTATATACCTAGAAGTGGAATTGCTGGGTCGAAAGTGAGTATTTTATACTATATTATTTAAATTTATTGAGCAATTTAAAAAATTATATATTCTTTGAGTTATTTTCTTTCTGATTGTTCTGGGGCTTACAACATACATCTTAATTTATTAGAAGGTACTTCGGGCGTATGCTAACTTTATTCCAGTAAAATATAGGAACTTTACTTCTATATAACTGCATTCCCTTCTCTCTTTGTTTTGTATATATTTTAAAACTCAACAATATATGCTTATAATTATTGCTTTATATAATCTTAATGTACTCTAAAGAAGAGTAGAGAAAAAAGGAGAACATAAGTATATTTATAGAATTTTAAAATATATTAACCTTCTTATCAGTTTTGGTTTTCTTCATTTATTCATATAGATTTGAATTACCATCGGGTGTCATTTCCTTACTCTAATTATAATTTCATTCCAACCTGTGCTTCTTTGTGTTGTTATTGTCAAATATATTACATATGTAATGCCCCAACAATAAAATTTTATGGATTTTTATATAGGTGCTTTTTAAATAAGAAAGGAAAGAGAAGAAATATGTAATCATGCTGTGTTTTTTATATTTATCTACTTAATTACTAATACTTTTTTTTCTTATGAATTCAGATTGATATCTGATGCCACATGCTTTCAGCCTGGAGACTGTCCTTTTGTCTTTTTTGTAAGCTAGCAAGAAATTCTCAGTTTTTGTTTGCCTGGGAATGTAATTTATTTAGTCTTCATTTTGAAAAATACTTTTCCTAGATATAGGATTCTTAGTTGATAGTTTTTTTTTTCTCTTTAAGCCTTTTGAATATGTCATCCCTGCCTTCTGGCCCCCGTTGTTTCTGATGAGGAGTCAGCTGTTACTTACTATCATTCCCTTTTACATGATGAAACATTTTTCTCTTATTGCTTTCAGTATTTTCTCTTTCACTTTGAATAATTTGGCCATAATGTGTCTGGTTATGGATTTCTTTGTGTTATACTGCATGGAGCCTTTTAAGCTTCTCGATGTGTAGATTATTCTTTTTCATCAAATTTGGGACATTTTCAACCATTATTTCTATCCCTTTCTCTCACTTCTCTCCTTTTGGTACTCTGATTGTGCATATGTTGGTGTGCTTAATGATGTCCCACATTTCTCTGAGGCACTGTTCTTTTTCCTCATCTTTTTTTATTATTTAGATTTGTATAATCACTATCAGTCTATCTTCAAGTTTATGTTTTCTCTTTTTGCCTGCTCAGATCAACTTTGAGCCTCTTCTAGTGAATTTTTCATTTCAGTTATTGTACTTTTCAACTCGAGAATTTCCACTTTTTTAAAAATGATTTCTATCATTTAATATATTCTTATTCTCTATTTGATGAATCATTGTTATCCTACCTTCCTTTAATTATTTAAACATGGTTTCCTAAAGTTTTTTGAACATAATTCTAGTAGCTTCTTTTTTTGTTGTTGTTTTTTTGCGGTTCGCGGGCCTCTCACTGTCACAGCCTCTCCCGCTGCAGAGCACAGGCTCCGGTCGTGCAGGCTCAGTGGCCATGGCTCACAGGCCCAGCCGCTCTGTGGCATGTGGGATCCTCCCAGACTGGGGCACGAACCCGTGTCCCCTGCATCGGCAGGCGGACTCTCAACCACTGTGCCACCAGCGAAGCCCTCCAGTAGCTTCTTTGAAGTATTCTTCTAGTAAGTGTAATGTCTGGGACCTCTCAAAGGCAGTCTCTATTGCCTGCTCCTTTTCTTGTGTATGAGTCACATTTTACTGTTTTATTGCATGTAATATTTTGTTGAAAACTAGACATTTTGGGTAATATATTGTAGTAAGTTTGGATACCAGTTCCCCCGCTTTCAGGAACTTATTTTTCTTTTTATTGCTTGTTTGGTCATCTACTTGTTTGGTCAGTTGACTGGACTAATTCTGTGAAGTCTGTTTTTCTCACAGTATGTGACCTCTAATGTCCCTGCTGAGAGTTTTTTCTCCTGTTTTTATCTTTTCATGATTTTCTGGGGTTCACCCCTGCATCTGGATACACAAGCCCCTTGTTGGTCAAAGGTTGTTTTAAGCCAGTTCAACTTTCACTCTTTCCTGTTGGATGTGTGTTTGGCTTAACGACTATCTTCACAGTTCAGTGAATTTATCATTTTGCCCTGTATTCATCCAGGGGGTGGTAGCTAGTAGGTCCTTTCTCTGGTCATGCCTGAGTGGGCAGTCTTGAGCATGTGCACAGTCTCCAACACCCCCCTCCCCAGTTATGAGTGCGATTTGATTTTTTTACGACAGAATTTTTTAGAGCAGTTTTAGGTTTACAGCAAAATTGAGAGGAAGGTACAGAGATTTCCCACATACTCCCTTCCCTACCACATGCATAGCCTCCCCCATAATCAATATCACTCACCAGAATGGTGCTTTTTTTTTTTTAAACTAAGGGTAAACCTACATTGACACATCATAATCACCTAAGTCCATAGCTTACGTTAGGGCTCACTGTTGCTGTTGTACATTCTGTGGGTTTGGACAAGTGTATAATGATATGTATCCAGCATTATAGCATTTTAGTATCATACAGAATAGTTTCACTGCCCTAAAAATATTCTGTGCTCTGCCTATTCATATCTCCCTCCCCCCAACCCCTGTCAACCACTGACCTTTTTAGTCTCCAAAGTTTTGCCTTTTCTGGAATGTCATATAGGTTGGAGTCATACAGTATGTAGCCTTTTCAGGTTGGCTTCTTTCACTTAGTAATAATACATTTAGGGTTCCTTCATGTTTTTTCTTGGCTTGATAGCTCATTTCTTTTTCGTGCTGAATAATATTCCATTATCTGGAATGTACCACAGTTTATACATTCACCTACTGAAGGACATCTTTGTTGTTTTCATGTTTTGTCAGTTATGGATGAAGCTGCTATAAACATCCATGGACAGCTTTTGATATAAGTTTTCAATTTCTTTGGGTAAATTCCAAGGAGCATGATTGCTGGGTTATATGTTAAGAGTGTGTTTAGTTTTATAAGGAACCACCTAACTGTCTTGCAAAGTGGCTGTACCATTTTGCATTCCCACCAGCAGTATATGAGTTATGTTCTCCCACATTCTCACCAGCATTTGGTGTTGTCAGTGTTCTGGATTTTGGCCATTCTAATAGGTGTGTAGTGGTATTTATGATTGTTTTAATTTGCATTTCCTGATGACATATGATGCGTGGAGCATCTTTTCACAGGCTTATTTACTGTCTGTATATCTTTTTTCGTGAGATATCTGTTAAGAACTTTGGCCCATTTTTAAATTGGGTTATTTGTTTTTTTATTAAGAGTCTGTACATTTTTGACATCAGTCTTTTATCAGATGTGTCTTTTGCAAATCTTTCCTCTGAGTCTGTGACTTGTCTTCTAAATCCCTTGACATTGTCTTTCACAAAGCAAATGTTTTTAATTTTTAACGAAGTCTGGCTTATCAATGATTTCTTTCATGGATTGTGTCTGTGTCTTTGATGTTATATTCTTTTTTTTAATTTTTAATTTTATTTTTGGCTGCATTGGGTCTTCATTGCTGCGTGTGGGCTTTCTCTCGTTGCGGCGAGTGGGGGCTACTCTTTGTTGTGGTTTGCAGGCTTCTCATTGTGTTGGCTTCTCTGTTGCAGAGCACGGGCTCTAGGCACACGGGCTTCAATGGTTGTGGCACGCAGGCTCAGTAGTTGTGGCTCACGGGCTTAGTTGCTCCATGGCATGTGGGATCTTCCCAGACTAGGGATCGAAACTGTGTCCCCTGCATTGGCAGGCAGATTCTTAATCACTGCGCCACCCGGGAAGTCCTTTGGTGTTATATCTAAAAAGGTATCACCATATCCAAGGTCATGTAGGTTTTCTCCTATGTTATCTTCTAGAAGTTTTACAGTTTTGCACTTTGCATTTCAGCCTGTGATCCATTTTGAGCTAATTTAAAATTTTTGTGAAAGATGTAAGGTCTGTATCTAGATTCCTTTTTTTTTTGCATGTAGATGTCCAGTTGTTCCTGCACCATTTGTTGAAGAGACTAACTTTGCTCCACTGTATTGCTTATGCTCCTTTGCCAAAGATTAATTGACTATATTTATGGTGGGCTCTCTATTCTGTTCCACTGATCTATTTGTCTTTTCTTTTGCCAATATCTTGATTACTGTAATAAGGAACTGTCTTTGATAGCTGTAGCTTTATAGTAAGTATTGAAGTCAAGTAGCAGCAGTCCTATATTTTGTTCTTTTCCTTCCATATTGTATTGGATATTTGGTCTTCTGCCTCTTCATAGAAACTTTAGGATCATTCTGTCAGTCTCTAATATAACTTGCTAGGATTTTGATTGGGATTGCATCTGATCTATAGATCAAGTTGGGAAGAATTGATATCTTGAATTTTTCTATCCATGAACATGGAATTTTCTCAATTTGTTTAGTTTTTCTTTGATTTCATTTATCAGAGTTTTATAGTTTTCCTCATATATTGAAATAGATCTTGTACATATTTTGTTAGATTTATATCTAAGTATTTCATCTTTTAGGTGCTAAGATAAACAGTATTGTGTTTTTAATTTTAAATTCCACATGTTCATTACTGGTACATATGAAAGCTATTGATTTTGTATGTTAACCTTGTATCCTGAAACCTTACTATAATCACTTATTAGTTCCAGGAGTTTTTTTGTCAATTCTTTCAGTTTTTTTGTAAATTTTCTGTTTTTAAAAAATTTATTTATTTATTTTTGGCTGTGTTGGGTCTTCGTTGCTGCACGCGGGCTTTTCTCTAGTTGTGGCGAGCAGGGGCTACTCTTTGTTGCAGTGCATGTGCTTCTCATTGTGGTGGCTGGCTTCTCTTGTTGTGGAGTATGGGCTGTAGGCACATGGGCTTCAGTAGTTGTGGCTTGCAGGCTCTAGAGTGCAGGCTCAGTAGTTGTGGCGCACGGGCTTAGTTGCCCCGTGGCATGTGGGATCTTCCCGGACCAGGGCTTGAACCTGTGTCCCCTGCATTGGCAGGTGGATTCTCAACCACTGCGCCCCCAGGGAAGCTCTTTGTCAGTTTTCTACATAGATTATCATGTCATTTGTGAGCAAAGATAGTTTTATACCTTCTTTCTCAATCTGCATATCTTTGATTTCTCATTTTTGCCTTACTGCATTAGCAAGGACTTCCAGTATGATGTTGAAAAGGAGTTGTGAGAAGGGACATCCTTGTCTTTTTCCTGAATTACTGGAAAAGTTTCAGTCTTCTCACCATTAAGTATGTTAGCTGTATATTATTTGTAGGTAGTCTTTATCAAGTTGTTACTACTTTAATGAAAGGTTTTTTATTTTTTGATCATGAATGGGTATTTGATTTTTTTCAAATGCTTTTCCTGCATCTACTGATATGATTATGTGATTTTTTTTAGTCTGTTGATATGATAGATTACATTAACTGATTTTTGAATGTTGAACCAGCCTTGCATATTTGGGATAAATCCCACTTGGTTGTCTATAATTTTTAAAAATTTGCTTTTGGATTTAATTTGCTAATATTTTGTTGAGGATTTTTGCATCTGTGTTTATGACAGATATTGGTCTGTTCATTTTCTTTTAATGTCTGTCTGGTTTGGGTATTAGGGTAATGTTGGCCTCATAGAATGAGTTAGGAAGTTTTCCTTCTGCTTCTATCCTCTGAAAGAGATTATAGAGAATTTATATAATTTCATCCTTAAATATTTTGTAGAATTACAAAGAACTACTAGAACTCATCAGTGAATTCAGAAAAGTTGTATTTCTGAATTCTGTTATATTTCTATACACTAACAATGAATTATCAGAAAGAGAAATTAAGAAAACTATCCTATCAATCACATCAAAAAGAATAAAATATCTGGGAATAAATCTAAGGAGGTAAAAGATTTGCATTCATACACAAACACACACACATAGTGGAATATTACTCAGCCATAAAAAGAATGAAATCTTCCCATTTGCAACAACATGGATGAACCTAGAGAGTATTATGCCAAGTGAAATAAAGTTAGACAGCGAAAGACAAATACTGTAAGATTTCACTTTTATGTGGAATCTAGAAAGAAAACAAATGAATAAATATAACAGAAGTTATAGATACAGAGAACAAACAAGTGGTTGCCAAAGGGGAGGGTTTGGTGCGGGGGAGGAGAGAAATAGGTGAGGGAGATTAGGAGGTACACACCTCCAGTTGCAAAATAAATGTCAGAGATATGAAATGAATGGTATGGGGAATATAGTCAGTCAGTAACTATCTAATATCTCTGCATGGTGACATATCATAACTAGACTTATTGTGAACATTTTGAAATGTATAGGGAATATCCAATCACTGTGTTTTGTAATGGGAACTAACATAGTGTTGCAGGTCAATTATACTTCAGAAACAAACTCATAGGAAAAGATATCAGATTTGTGGTTACTACAGGTTGGGAGTAGGGAGAGGGAGGATTGAATGAAGGCAGTTAAAAGGTACAAACTTCCAGTTATAAGATAAGTAAGTACTAGGATTTTAATGTACAACATGATAAATATGACTAACAGTGCCGTGTGTTATATATGAAAGTTGTTGAGATAATAAATCCTAAGAATTCTCATCACAAGAAAACAATTTTTTCTATTGATTTAATTTTATATCCATATGAGATGATGGATGCTCACTAAATCATTGTGATAATCATCTCACGATGTATGTAAGTCAAATCATTATGCTGTACACCTTAAACTTGTACAGTGCTGTTTGTCAATTATATCTCAATAAAACTGGAAGAAAAGTTTGATAGAATTCAGCCGTGAACCCATCTGGGCCTGGTGCATTCTACTTTGGAAGGTTAATAATTTTTTTTAAAAATCAGCTCTTTCTTTTAATGTTGATCCATACAAGTTCAGAAACACTGACCTGTAGGGTCAAGTGCAAACTCCTTAGAGCAGCACGTGTCTTGTCTCCATCACCCTCCAGCCTCCTTCCTGCACCTTCCCCCATGCCTGCTTCTTACTTGACTAGAGCTGGAAGGTTAATATTTTTTATTCAATTTATAAAATAGATACAGGTCTAATCAGACTGTCATTTCTTTTCATGTGAGTTTTGGCTGCTTGGGTCTTTCAAAGAATTGGTCCATTTAATCTAGGTTCTCAAATTTGTGGACATAGAGTTGTTCATAGTATTCCTTTTAATACTCTTTAAATTTTCCAAGGGGTCTAATAGTGATGTCCCCTCTTTCATTTCTGATGTTAATAATTTGTGTCTTCCTTTTTTTCTTAGCCTGGTTAACAGGCTTATTAATTTTATCAGTTGTTTAAATAACAGCTTTTGGTTTCATTTATTTTCTCTATTGACTTCCTGTTTTTAATTTCATTGATTTCTGCTCTAATTCTTATTATTTCTTTTTTTTCTGCTTGCTTTTGATTTAATTTCCTCTTTTTTTCCAGTTACTTAAGGTGGAAACTTACTGATTTTAGATATTTCTTATTTTCTAATATATGCATTGAACGTTATAAATTTCCTTCTATGTACTGCTTTTGCTGCATCCCACACATTTTGATAAGTTGTGTTTTCATTTTCATTTAAACTGTTTTAAAATTTCTGTTGAAATTTCTCCTTTGACCCATGTTTTACTTAGAGTATTGTTTAATCTCTACATATTTTGGAATTTTCCTGTTATCTTTCCATTATTGATTTCTATTTTAATTCCATTGTGGTCTGACAGCAGATATTATATGATCTATACTTCAGATTTCTTAAAGTATGTTTTATGGCTCAGAATGTGGTCTATCTTGGTGAATATTCCATATGAATTTGGTAAGAATGGATCTAGTAGTCTGTACATTTCAATTATATCCCGTTGATTGATGGTGTTGCTGCATTCAACTATGTTCTTACTGATTTTGTGCCTGCTCTGTCTGTCCATTTCTGAGTGAGGGGTGTTGAAATCTTCAACAATGGTAGTAGATTCATCTATTTCTCCTTGCTGTTCTATCAGTTTTTGCCTCACATAGTTTGATGCTCTGTTGTTAGGCTCATACATGTTAAGAATTGTTATGTTTTCTTGGAGAATTGACCTCTTTATCATTATGTAATGCCCTTCTTTATCCCTGATAATTTTCCTTACATTGAAATGTGCTCTATCTGAAATTAATATAGCTACTCCTTCTTTCTTAGGATAGTGTTAGCATGGTATATTTTTCTCCATCCATTTACTTTTTATCTCTATGTGTCTTTATATTTAAAGTGGGTTTCTTGTAGACAATGTATAGTTCAGGCATTTAAAAAAAATCTGTTCTGACAGTCTCTTTTAATTGGTGCACTTAGGCCATTGAAATTCAAAATGATGATAGATACAGTTGGATTAATATCTACCATATTGTACTGTTACTGTCTTCTATTTGTTGTTCTTGTTCTTTTTTCCTATTGTTGTCTTCCACTCTTCTGCCTTTTGTGGTTTTAGTTGAGTATTTTATATGATTCCATTTTCGCTCTTTTCTTAGCATATAGGTTATACTTTAAAAAACTTTTCTTAGTGGTTGCTCTAGAGTTTGCAATATACATGTACCACTAATCCAAGTACACTTTCAAATAACACTGCACCACTTCATGAGTAGTGTGAATACCTTATAATATCAAAATTCCTCCCTCCCACCCGTAGTATCATTGCTGTCATTTATTTCACTTTATTCTAAGTGTCATTTATTTCACTTTATTCTCTCTATATATACATATATATACACACACAGAGAAGATATGTAAATATGCACACATTATTGAACACATTTTTATTGTTATTATTTTGAACAGTTATCTGTTAGATCAGTTAAGGGCAAGAAAAGTAAATTTTTATTTTACGTTCACTTATTCCTTCTTCCATGCTCTTACTTTATGTACATCCAAGTTTCTGACCTATATTATTTCTCTTCTCTCTGGAGAACTTCTTTTACCATTTCTTGCAAGGCCAGTCTGTTGGCAACAAATTGCCTCAATTTTTGTTTATCTGAGAAAGTCTTTATGTCTCCTTTACTTTTGAATGATATTTTCACAGGGTACAGAATTGTAAGTTGATGCTGTTTTTCTCTCAGTACTAAATATTTCACTCCACTCTCTTCTTGCTTGTATGGCTTCTAAGAAGTTGGATATAATTCTTATCTTTGCACCTTTTAAGATAAGGTGTTTTTTTCCTCTGGCTTGTTTCAGGACTTTTTTCTTTATCTTTGATTTTCTGTAATTGGAAAATTATATGCATAGGTATAGTTTTTGGTATTTATCCTGCTTGGTGTTCTCAGAGCTTCCTGGGTCTGTGGTTTGGTATTGGACATTAATTTGGGGAAATTCTCAGTCATTATTGTTTCAAATGTGTCTTCTGTTCCTTTCTTTTTTCTTTTGGTATTCCCATTACACTTACATTATATGTTTTGCAGTTGTCCCACAGTCCGTTGACATTCTGTTCTTCTTTTTTTTTTGAGTCTTTGTTCTCTTTGCTTTTCTGTTTTCAAGGATTCTCTAGCTTATAGATTCTTTTCTCAGCCATGTCAAGTTTATTAAAAAGTCCATCAAAGACAATCTTCATGTTTGTTACAGTGTTTTTTATCTCTGGCATTTCTTTTTGCTTCTTTCTTAGCCTTTCCAGCTCTCTGCTTATGTTGCCTGTCTACTTTATCCATTGGAACCCTTAACATATTAATCATAGTTATTTTAAATTCCTGGCCTGATAATTCCAACATCACTGCCATGTCTGGTTCTGATGCTTACTGTCTCTTCAAATTGTGTTTTTTGCCTTTTGGTATGCCTTGTACTTTTTTCTTGGTAATGGGATTTGATATACTTGGTAAATGGAACTACTTTAAATAGGCGTTTAGTAATGTGGTGGCTAGGTGTGGAGGAGGGAGAGGCCAGTAGTCCTATGACTAGTTTTCAGTCTTTTCGTGAGTCTCTGCCTCTGAACTGTGAACTTCACACACGTTTCTCATTTTTTTCCTCCCCTCTTAGGTGGTACAGAATGGCTAGCGTAGACTGGGGTTGAGTATTTTTCTTCCCCAGGTCAGTTAGTCTCTGATAATACCCCAGGAGGTTAGGCCCTGGTTCACTAGGGCAGGCCTTGTTAGGAACAGATCGCTTTGGGCTGTTTCAAAATGGTTCCTTTTTACCTTTTCCTGCCAAAGCCCAAGGGGATTTTTCTATGATATTTACTGTGGGAATCTGGTTGAGCTCCTGGAGATTAATCTGATGATATTGTGGGTATCCCCCTGTAACTATGTCCTCTTGGAGTTTTAACTCTCAGACTTGTCCACACTGAACCTCCAGCAGTCTGTCAACTACAGTTCTCAATTTCCTGCCCTAGCAGTGGTGCCCTTGGTAGTTTTTACTTGTGCATCTCTCCTGTGCTAAGTGTCAACTCCTTGTATTTTTGCCTGTCTCCCCAATCTTGGGGGTAGTGGTTTGCCTTGTGTCCTCACCTGTCTTTTGGATCCAAGAAGAGTTGTTGATTTTTAAAAGTCTTTCCAGTTTTTTACTTGTTAGGATGGAGTTGTGACTTCCAAGCTCCTTACATGTGGAGCCATAAACTGGAAGTGTGATTTGATTTTTAAGCTTCGCTTCCTTACTGTCACCCCTGGATCAGAATAGCTTAATTTTCAGTCCATGTTTGGTCAGAGGTTCTGATAAGCTCCTTGAGCCACTCAGGCTCAAGGCTCTTTCCTGATGGATCTGTGTATGCCTTGAGGAATGCTTTCTAGTCCCACATTTCCCTCTGATTGTTCCTGAGGGTGCAGCCTAGAACATATGTATAGCCTTCTGTATCCCCAGGGATGAGTGTGACCCTAGGATTGTTCTTCTTGTCTCTTTCCCTGGTTCTCTCTGTTCAAACTTCTGGCTTGTCTGCTATTTCACTTGTTGCTACTACTATCTTGGAGGTACCAGCCCCTTCTTAATTGCTCACCAGCAAGATCTCCATTGTTTTTGACTATGCCCTTAGGTAGGAATCTCTCCTTGCTCTGTTCCAAATAAAGTCATTCCCCTTAGGCAGAAATGCTGAGCTCTTCTTCTTTGTTGCCCACTTCTTCCCCTGGGTGGAAACTGGCACACTGCTGCAGCTGGGGGCAGGAGCATGACAGCTACTCTTGCAGTGACACCCCTACTATATGAGTAGATGTTGGGGAGATGGTAACCCCTAATCTACTTAGCATGCCCTCCTGTCCTGCATCCTCTGCCAAATGAGCCAGCCTGGGTGAAGGGGATCAGGGTCCCAGTATTCTTGAGCTGTTACCCCTGGGGTAGAGCCCTTACCGTAAGAGTGAGAACTGAGTGGGGAAAGGAAGACCCAGTCCTCTCGTTATGCCCGCCAATAATAGCACTTCTGCAACACAGATCTGGGAGAGATGAGAGTGGCTGGCAGCCTGAGTCTAGGACCTGGAGGGAGAGGGAATTCCCAGTTTCGTTTTGTTTTAAATTAAAGTTGACTTTCAACATTATATCAGTTTCAGGTGTACAGCATCGTGATTTGATATTTTTGTATATTACAAAATGATCACCACGATAAGTCTAGTTACCACTTTTCACCATACAAAGTTATTGTAGTATTATTGCCTATATTCCCTATACTGTATATTATGTCCCCGTGACTTATTTATTTTATAACTGGAAGTTTGTGCCTCTCTATCTCCATCACATATTTCACTCATCTCCCCACCCCACTCCCGAATTCCTACTTTCTTGACAGCACTCATCTGGAGTAGCTTCCATGACATGGAGGTGGTGTGGATAGGAACAGGTCATGGCTCAAATGCCACAGACTCCCACTGTTGTTATTGAGATTCAGTTGATTTTTTTTTAAATAAATGTTTTTCCATTTGCTGTATGCCCTTAGGACACTTTCCAGAGACCTTAAGTGGTTGTTTTAATGGTTTTTCCAGGCAAATGGTTGTTTCACTGGGGAGAGGGGGTCCAAGAGCTCCTTAATACCACTGTTGCAGAAGTTCCATTTTCATTGATTATTTTAAAAACTGGAAGTAGAAGGTTTAATGTACCAACAGAGACCTCTATGAAATAGAGCTTACAATGAGGCCATTATAATGTATGTAGGCCAGCATTATATCCTTGTTAGCAAGCTGAAAACTCAGTTGGTAGCTGTGGGTCTTTTAAAAAGTAAAAGTAAAAGGAGTACTTCAAAGTAATGGCTTCAATTTAGTCCAGTTCACCAAAATTTTATTGACTTCCTCCCTTGGAATACCAATTTTATGGTGAGTGATCTTTGTTTTACTTTTTAAGCTTTTTTTGGAAAACCTGAGGCTCATATTAATACATTATTTGTGGTTATCAGAATGTCCCATAGATAATATGGTATGGTAACTAAAGCAGAGAACTTAAAGTCAAATTTCTTTTCTCCCCATCCCCTTACTCTCATTTTTAATACCAATCTAGGAAATACTAGAAATCACTTAACTGCTAAATTGATTCATTCAGCTGCAAAATGGAACTAATATTGTGTGTCACAAGGGTGTTGTGAAGCTTAATAAATATTGCTAAAGCATTTGTTTCCATGAAAACTCCTGTATTTGTTTTATTTCAAAAATATATTTCTTACACTTTAAAATGTACCCATAAAATAAGGGCTTGTACACACATGTAAAATAGTTTAATCTAGTGTGTATATAGCCAAATGGAAAAGAGCAGTAATATAATTATAGTGTTGATTTATTGGATATATGTCCTGAGGAAATTGTGGTTTTCTTTTCTTTTTTCTTTTTTAATGGGTGTTGAATTTTGTCAAAAGCTTTTTCTGCATCTGTTGAGATGACCATATGGTTTTTATTCTTCAGTTTGTTAATATGGTGTATCACATTGATTGATTTGTGTATATCGAAGAATCCTTGCATCCCTGGGATAAATCCCACTTGGTCATGGTGTATGATCCTTTTAATGTGTTGTTGGATTCTGTTTGCTAGTATTTTGTTGAGGATTTTTGCATCTGTATTCATCAGTGGTATTGGTCTGTAATTTTCTTTGTATAGTATCTTTGTATAGTATCTTTCTGTAGTATCTTTGGTGATGGTAGCCTCATAGAATGAGTTTGGGAGTGTTCCTTCCTCTGCAATTTTTTGGAAGAGTTTGAGAAAGATGGGTGTTAGCTCTTCTCTAAATGTTTGATAGAATTCGCCTGTGAAGCCATCTGGACCTGGACTTTTGTTTGTTGGAAGATTTTTAATCACAGTTTCAATTTCATTACTTGTGATTGTTCTGTTCATATTTTCAATTTCTTCCTGGTTCACTCTTGGAAGGTTACACCTTTCTAAGATTTGTCCATTTCTTCCAGGTTGTCCATTTTATTGGCATAGAGTTGCTTGTAGTAGTCTCTTAGGATGCTTTGTATTTCTGTGGTGTCTGTTGTAACTTCTCCTTTTTCATTTCTAATTTTATTGATTTGAGTCCTCTCCCTCTTTTTCTTTTTCTTTTTTTTTTTACACAAAAGGATTTATTAAAAAAACAGTAAGACACTGCTACATCATGACACTGTCACACTGGGCTTTTAACACAAGACTTGCTCTACAATACTGGGGAGGGCGGGGCATAAAACACAAATTGATTCTGAAGCATAGCAATTAAGAAATAAAACAATGAAAGCAAATTTCTTTTAATGAGAACTCAGAATTAAACTTCAGGGGGACCCAAGGTCAAACTTCCATTCAGGGACTTGATACAAAAAATTTAGTTTGAACTGCTATTAGCAGGTGGCAGGAGCCACCTTCAAATGATTCTTCAATTTGGAAAATACTGCTTCACCACCTGTTGGGGATAAGTTGCAAATGGAATAATTTAGTATGGTTCGTAGCTATTTTGATGACCACCTCGCCTGGATACTTTCCCATAACCACTCTGCTGGTCACCACCTCTTCCATGAGCTCTTCCCGCAAATCCTCCTCTAGATCCCCACTGTTGCTGTTGCTGATGCTGTTCCTTTGACATAGCTACTTTTATTTCACATTTACTAAGACCAACATTGTGGTATTTCTTTTCCATTATCTTCTTCACTGGTTCCTCTTCCTTAAAGGTAATAAAGCAGAATCCACGCCTCTTATTGGTCTTGTTGTCCATGGAGAGCTCTATGGATTCAACCTCACCAAAACCACCAAAGTACTCCCTTATTTTCTCTTCAGGTGTATCTGGAGAAAGGCCACCAACAAAAAAATTTTTAATAGGCTCTTTTGTTTTCATGGCTCTGGCCCTCTTAGGATTAATCACCTTCCCATTCAATTTATGTTCTTTCTGATCCATGACCTTATCTACACTCTCCGACTCTTTAAATAGCGCAAAGCCAAAACCCCTTGATCGCCCTGTGATAGGATGTAACTTCAGAGTGCAGTCTACGACTTCACCAAATTTGGAGTGTCCCAGCTAAGGCCTCCTATAAACATTTTCCATTCTTCCCGCTGTGCCGTCGCTGCTTCAGAGTGTCGTGGGGAGGAGTGTGAATGACCGTCATCCTCCTCTTTCTTACTGGCATCGATCTTCCCCCCCCTCCGACTCGGCACTGCCTCCTTCGGTGCCTCTGGCCGCGGTTCCGCCCCCGGTCCCGGCTCCGCTTCCCGCCGCCGCCGCTGCCCCCTGTGCCGCCGCCACCATGCTCCCTCCTGTTTGCCCGCCGAGCCGCCTACCGCCGCTGTTGCGGCCGCCGCCGCCCCGTCCCTGCCAAACTGCTCCTCCGACATAGAGCTACTGCCTCCGCCGCCGCCAAGACTACATCTGCCGCTGCCGCGAACCGAAACTAGCAGCAAAGTAATCCCTGCCGCTGCCGCGCGCCCGCTCTACCACACGAAGCACACAAGACAGAAAAGGCGTGCGTGGCTGCAAAGGCTCCTGCGCCTCTCCCCGGCCTGCCCCCCTTGCCTCCCACTCTCGCGTGGCGCGCACTCCCACCCTCGTCCGCCGCACTAAAAAAGAATAAGAAGGACCCCGGAGGAAGATGGCGGAAGAGTAAGACGCAGAGGTCACCTTCCTCCCCACAGATACATCAGAAATTCATCTACACGTGGAACAACTCCTACAGAACACCTACTGAACGCTGACAGAAGACCTCAGACCCCCCAAAAGGCAAGAAACTCCCCACATACCTGGGTAGGACAAAAGAAAAAAGAATAAACAGAGACAAAAGGATAGGGACTGGACCTGCACCAGTGGGAGGGAGCCGTGAAGGAGGAAAGGTTTCCACACACTAGAAGCCCCTTCGCGGGCGGAGACTGCAGGTGGCGGAGGGGGAAAGCTTCAGAGTAGCAGAGGAGAGCACAGCAACAGGGGTGTGGAGGGCAAAGCGGAGAGATTCTGGCACAGAGGATCAGTGCCCTCAGGCACACACCAGCCCGAGAGGCTTGTCTGCTCGGCCGCCGGGGCGGGCGGGGCTGGGAGCTGAGGCTCGGGTATCGGGTTTCAGTCGGAGGGCAGGGAGAGGACTGGGGCTGGCAGCAGGAAGAGAGCCTGAAGGGGTTAGTGCACCACGGCTAGCCCGGAGGGAGTCCGGGGAAAAAGTCTGGAGCTGCCGAAGAGGCAAGAGACTTTTTCTTCCCTTTTGTATCCTGGTGCGCGAGGAGAGGGCATTAAGAGCGCTGCTTAAAGAAGCACCAGAGACGGACGCGAGCCGCGGCTAAAGGTGCGGACCCCGGAGACGGCATAAATCACAGCAAGATCCTTTTGGACCCACCTCCTAGAGAAATG
Organism: Mesoplodon mirus; assembly: GCF_964341445.2. Classification (NCBI taxonomy): domain Eukaryota; kingdom Metazoa; phylum Chordata; class Mammalia; order Artiodactyla; family Ziphiidae; genus Mesoplodon; species Mesoplodon mirus. The sequence continues at coordinate 59,576,888 of NC_138981.1, read as the reverse complement.
GAAATAAAAACAAAGAAAAACAAATGGGACCTAATGAAACTTCAAAGCTTTTGCACAGCAAAGGAAACCATAAACAAGACCAAAAGACAACCCTCAGAATGGGAGAAAATATTTGCAAATGAAGCAACTGACAAAGGATTAATCTCCAAAATTTATAAGCAGCTCATGCAGCTCAGTAGCAAAAAAACAAACAACCCAATCCAAAAATGGGCAGAAGACTTAAATAGGCATTTCTCCAAAGAAGATATACAGACTGCCAACAAACACATGAAAGAATGCTCAACATCATTAATCATTAGAGAAATGCAAATCAAAACTACAATGAGATATCATCTCACACCAGTCAGAATGGCCATCATCAAGAAATCTAGAAACAATAAATGCTGGAGAGGGTGTAGAGAAAAGGGAACCCTCTTGCACTACTTGTGGGAATGTGAATTGGTACAGCCACTATGGAGAACAGTACGGAGGTTCCTTAAAAAACTACAAATAGAACTACCATGTGACCCAGCAATCCCACCACTAGGCATATACCCTGAGAAAACCATAATTCAAAAAGAGACATGTACCAAAATGTTCATTGCAGCTCTATTCACAATAGCCTGGAGATGGAAGCAACCTAAGTGTCCATCATCGGATGAATGGATAAAGAAGATGTGGCACATATATACAATGGAATATTACTCAGCCATAAAAAGAAACGAAACTGAGCTCTTTATAATGAGGTGGATAGACCTAGAGTCTGTCATACAGATTAAAGTAAGTCAGAAGGAGAAAGACAAATACTGTATGCTAACACATATATATGGAATTTTAAAAAAAAGTCATGGAGAACCTAGGGGTAAAAGAGGAATAAAGACAGACCTACTTGAGAATGGACTTGAGGATATGGGGAGGGGGAAGGGTAAGCTGTGACAAAGCGAAAGAGAGGCATGGACATATATACACTACCAAACGTAAGGTAGATAGATAGTGGGAAGCAGCCGCATAGCACAGGGAGATCAGCTCGGTGCTTTGTGACCGCCTGGAGGGGTGGGATGGGGAGGGTGGGAGGGAGGGAGATGCATGAGGGAAGGGATGTGGGAACAGATGTATATGTATGACTGATTCACTTTGTTATAAAGCAGAAACTAATAAAAAAAAAAGAAAAAAGAAAAAAAAAGAATAAGAAGCAGCGGCGGCCGCTCTCGCTTCCTCCTCGCTTTAATGGCACCGCCGCGGTCCCTCTTTTTCTTGATGAGTCTGGCTAATGGTTTATCAATTTTATCTTCTCAAAGAACCAGCTTTAGTTTTATTGATCTTTGCTATTGTTTTCTTTGTATCTATGTCATTTATTTCTGCTCTGATCTTCATGATTTCTTTCCTTCTGTTAACTTTGGGTTTTGTTTGTTCTTCTTTCTCTAGTTCCTTCAGGTGTAAGGTTAGATTATTTATTTGAGATTTTCCTTGTTTCTTGAGGTAGCCTTGTATAGCTATAAACTTGCCTCTTAGAACTGCTTTTGCTATATCCCATAGGTTTTGGATCGTTGCGTTTTCATTGTCATTTGTCTCTAGGTATTTTTTGATTTCCTCTTTGATTTCTTCAGTGATCTCTTAGTTATTCAGTAACGTATTGTTTAGCTTCCATGTGTTTGTGTTTTTTACATTTTTTCCCGTGTAATTCATTTCTAATCTCAGCGTTGTGGTCAGAAAAGATGCTTGATATGATTTCAATTTTCTTAAAGTTACTGAGGCTTGATTTGTGACCCAAGATGTGATCTGTCCTGGAGAATGTTCCGTGCGTACTTGAGAAGAAAGTGTAATCTGATGTTTTTGGATGGAATGTCCTATAAATATCAATTACATCTGTTTGGTCTATTGTGTCATTTAAAGCTTGTGTTTCCTTATTTATTTTCATTTTGGATGATCTGTCCATTGGTGTAATTGAGGTGTTAAAGTCCCCCACTATTACTGTGTTACTGTCAGTTCCCTCTTTTACAGCTGTTAGCAGTTGTCTTATGTATTGAGGTGCTCCTATGTTGGGTGCATATATATTTATAATTATTATGTCTTCTTCTTGGATTGATCCCTTGATCATTATGTAGTGTCCTTTCTTGTCTCTTGTAACATTCTTTATTTTAAAGTCTATTTTATCTGATATGAGTATTGCTACTCCAGCTTTCTTTTGATTTCCATTTGCATGGAATATCTTTTTCCATCCCCTCACTTTCAGTCTGTATGTGTCCGTAGGTCTGAAATGGGTCTCTTGTAGACAGCATATACACGGGTCTTGTTTTTGTATCCATTCAGCCAGTCTATGTCTTTTGGTTGGAGCATTTAATCCATTTACATTTAAGGTAATTATCGATATGTATGTTCCTATTACCATCTTCTTAATTGTTTTGTGTTTGTTATTGTAGGTCTTTTCCTTCTCTTGTGGTTCCTGCCTAGAGATGTTCCTTTAGGATTTGCTGTAAAGCTGGTTTGGTGGTGCTGAATTCTCTTAGCTTTTGCTTGTCTGTAAAGCTTTTGATTTCTCCATCAAATTTGAATGAGATCCTTGCCAGGTAGATTAATGTTGGTTGTAGGTTCTTCCCTTTCATCATTTTAAGTATATCATGCCACTCCCTTCTGGCTTGTAGAGTTTCTGCTGAGAAATCAGCTGTTAACCTTATGGGAGTTCCCTTGTATGTTATTTGTCGTTTTTCCCTTGCTGCTTTCAATAATTTTTCTTTGTCCTTAATTTTTGCCAATTTGATTACTATGTGTCTCAGCCTGTTTCTCCCTGTGTTTATCCTGTATGGGACTCACTGCACTTCCTGGACTTGGGTGGCTATTTCCTTTCCCATGTTAGGGAAGTTTTTGACTATAATCTCTTCAAATATTTTCTCGGGTCCTTTCTCTCTCTCTTCTCCTTCTGGGACCCCTATAATGCGAATGTCGTTGCGTTTAATGTTGTCCCAGAGGTCTCTTAGGCTGTCTTCATTTCTTTTTATTCTTTTTTCTTTATTCTGTTCCATGGCAGTGAATTCCACCATTCTGTCTTCCAGGTCACTTATCCGTTCTTCTGCCTCAGTTATTCTGCTATTGATTCCTTCTAGTGTAGTTTTCATTTCAGTTATTGTATTGTTTATCTCTGTTTGTTTGTTCTTTAATTCTTCTAGTTCTTTGTTAAACATTTCTTGCATCTTCTCGATCTTTGCCTCCATTGTTTTTCCGAGGGCCTGGATCATCTTCACTATCTTTATTCTGAATTCTTTTTCTGGAAGTTTGCCTGTCTCCACTTCATTTAGTTGTTTTTCTGGGGTTTTATCTTGTTCCTTCATCTGGTACATAGCCCTCTGCCTTTTCATCTTGTCTATCTTTCTGTGAATGTGGGTTTTGTTCCACAGGCTGCAGGATTGTAGTTCTTCTTGCTTCAGCTGTCTGCCCTCTGGTGGATGGAGGCTATCTCTGTGGTTTTCTAAAGTTAGAAAGTATTGCTTTATGTAATTGATTTTTATGTATCAATTGGCTAATAATATGTTGTAGTGCAAAATAGAAAAGTTGTAACTAAGTATAATTATAACATGTCTTCTTAGTAATATGTAGTCTTGAAAATATATATATAATTTGAAATAAATATGTATTTATATGTATTTTTTCCTTTTTTAATGATAGACAAAGCTATGATACTGGGAAGATGGATAAGCAGTATGTTCGGCCACGCATGCTGGTAAGGAATATGTTAAATATTGCAGAAGTAGGTTGAAGAAATACAGTTTATGTTATTGTAATAAAATTATGATAGTCTGTCCCTCCATTTGTGAGCAGATTATTCACTGGGCACATCATTTAATATCTCAGTGCATTAGTTTCTGTAAAGTTGATATATTTATAGAATCTATCCTCCAGGTAGATTCTTGTACCCATGAATTAATTAATACATGTAAAGTGCTTAGGACAATGTTTGGCTCTATAAGTTTTAGCTTATATTCTCGGTTTCTGTAACCACCCAGATAGAACATGCTTGGTATGGAAGTTAATTTTAATATTTAATCAAGTAAAATGTGATTATGTAAATAAATCTGATATAAAACTAATTTAATACATACCATAGCAGAATGGAATTTTTTTGAATATCCGTCTTTGCTTCTTACCATTATTACAGTATATCACTCAAAATGTAACTGAATACATACACACACACACACATGTATACATATATTTATATGTATATACACACACGTATATATATATCAATATATCTAACAATGTGGTAGATGGGGAAAAAAAGACAAATATAAAATGTGGCCTCTACCCTTAAATAGCTTATGTTTAAAGGATGAAACTAATACAGGTGAATCCAATGGAATATTATTCAGCCATGAAAGGAAGGAAATTCTGACACATGCTACAACATAGATGAACCTTGAGGACATTATGCTAAGTGAAATAAGCTATTCACAAAAAGACATACTGTATGATTCCAGTTCAGTGAGATATGTTGGGTAGTCAAATTCATAGAGACGGAAAATAGAATGGTGGTTGCAGAGGTTTGGAGGGAGGAGAACATGGGGAGCTATTGTTTAATGGGTGGAGAGTTTCAATTTTGTGAGATTAAAAGAGTTCTGGAGATGTACGGTGGTGCTGGTTGCACAACAGTGTGAATATACTTAATGCTACTGAACCATACACTTAAAAATGGTTAAAATGGTCAATTTTATGTTATGTGTACTTTATCACAAGTAAAAATAATGAAAATATATTATGATAGTGTCATATAATAGAATACCATATAACAATGAGAATAGACTACAATAATTGTAACAATATGGATGTTCTCACATATAATGTTGAACAAACAGAGCAAAATACTAAGTAGTACATACTGTATGGTTCCATAAATGTGAATGCCAAAAGCAGGTAGAACTAATACATGGTGTTGGAAGTCAGATAATTGGTTACCCTTGTTTGGAATAGTGTCTGAAAAGAGATGTGAGATGAGACTAATGTTCTGTTTTTTGATTTCTGTGTTGTTAACATATGTGTGCTCACTGTGTGAAAATTCAGAGTTGTACCATAGAGATTTTGGAACTTTTTTGTATGTATTTTATACTTTTATTAAAATTTCAAAAAAAGATTAAAACAAATGAGTACAAGTGAAACAGTTTGGGAAAAATAAGTGATAAACTGTGTGGTACTAAACTGAAGTATACGCAAGGGCATGCAGAAAAGGGGAATATTAATGTTGACTAGAATAGTTGAAGAAGACTTTTGGTAGGAGATAGGCTTCGAAAAGCAGATGGGGTTCATACAGTTAAAAGGGGAGGGAGAAGGGAATACGAGGCAAGGGATCTAGATGAGAAGACGTCTGGAGGAGGAAATGAGGATGGAAGATAGGATTTAAGCGTGATTGAAATATAATATTCATATTGCAAGGTATGGAGAAGATTATGAAATAGTTTTTCTTTCATGCTAGAAGTGTTTTATTGTGGTATAACTTAAATAAATAAATAAATATATATATATATATATATATACACACACACACATATATATACACACACAGACTAAATTGCACAAATCTTAAAATTGTACAGCCTGATGAGTTTCAATTTATCTATATAGTTTTGTAACTACCACACAGATCAAGATACAGAACTTTCCATCACCCTCAAAAGTTACCTTGGCCCCTTTCCAGTTAATAGCCATTCATACCCCCATGATAAAACCACTATTCTGACTTTTATTGCTGTAGAATATTTTTGGCTTATCTTGAACTGTGTATAAATGAAATCATGCAGTATGTACTGTTTTATGTCTGGCTTCTTTTGCTTAACATAATAGTTTTGAGGTTCATCCATTTTGTTTTATCTTTATGATTATTTGACCCTTTTACTCTTATGAAATAGCTACAGTCTTTCTCAGAGATGCCATATTTACTCCATCAGAGTCCTCTGGGGAAGTTTATAAGTTGAGAGTTGCTCCACAATAATAATAATGATATTAAGTACATTATATCCATCTTAGTTTTTTAATTAAAATCTCAAAGCTCTCACACCCTAAATGTCATTTCTCTAAGGTTCGCAGAGCCCTAATGTGCTTAACATTTTTTTTTAAGTTAGAAGAACACCTTCGCCTGATCCTACTGTCCTCATTATACTTAGAGGCAGAATAGAATCTTCATTGAAATAGGCCTCCTACTTTCAAAATGTGAATCTGTAGTTAAATAAGTCTGTGCTAAGTGGAGTTATTCCCCTTATCAATGTAGATCTGGCTGGAGAAACTGACTTAATTACTAAATACTTTATTAATTTTAAAACTTGGTTGAGTTGGGAGAAATCTTGTCTATAGGAAAGTATATCTGCTCCTAGTGAAATGGTGGTATATGTGCCCTTGGTCCAATTGGTTAATCTCAACTAGGCTATAAAGTCTTTGAGAGAGGGATTATGTCTTTCAATTTATTTCTTTTGGTGGAGGCCTAATATAATGCTACCTAAACAGTAGGTGGTAAGATGATTACATTAAATATTGCTGTGCTTTAATTTCCTTATTTTTAAAGTGGTGATGATTAAGTACTTTACCACTAAAACACTGTTAAGAAAATAAGTATATTAACACAATTATATTAAATTTAAATAAGCTATTACTGTAAAATTCTCAGATGGTATTTGGTGTGGGTAGCATAATGATGAGACATATCCCAAGACTATGTGGTTGCTTAAGGAAATGCTATTTCATAATTATGACTGAGGTTTGAGAAATGCCTGTCACTGTGTAAGTGCTAGTCAGCTGTTGTATTGCAGTTTAACCCTCAGCTGTGTGTGTGTTTTTTCTATTTTTAATTATAGGCTAAAGTTCTACGGTTACTAGCCACTGCTTATATGGATTGGGACGGCAAAGAATATTATAAGGCTCTCAGCGCTGTAAACCTAGCAAACAAGGTATAAGAGGTTTTTACTTTTGAAAATTAGCTTAATGAAATTTTGAAAGTATTGATTCACATTTTGAAATCCAGTGTAGACATTTGCTCCAGTATTCCTGTTTGTTTTTTTATTAAAACAAGATTGTTGCAGTCTCTTCTGCAGCACAGAAAGGAAGAATAAAGTATACTTATACCTCTGACAACAGATATTTTTGAAAAAAATTTTCTTTCGCACAAAAGAGAAAAGGTTCTCTGATGTGAGTAAATTTTAGGATAAAGAAGGAAATGATAAAATAGGCAGATAATGGGATTTAGTTTAAAAAAACCAACATCAGTCGTTCACTTTCAGCTGATGCTCATACATACATACATACACATATACATACATACATACATACATGCAATACCTCTATACTCCTGGATAAGGAATATTGATAGGCTGATGACTGTTTTAAGAGATTCAATTAGGATCAATGTGTTTTACTCTATAAGGCGATTAAATATAGTGATACATTTTTAAAAATTTTTATTTATTTTGGCTGCATTGGGTCTTCGTTGCTGGGCGCGGGCTTTCTCTAGTTGTGGTGAGCAGGGGCTACTCTTCATTGTGGTGCGCGGGCTTCTCATTGCTGTGGCTTCTCTTGTTGTAGAGCACGGGCTCTAGGCATGCAGCTTCAGTAGTTGTAGCACGTGGGCTCAGTCGTTGTAGCTCGCGGGCTCTAGAGTACAGGCTCAGTAGTTGTGGCACACGGGCTTATTGCTCCATGGCATGTGGGATCTTCCCAGACCAGGGATGGAACGCTTGTCCCCTGCATTGGCAGGCAGATTCTTAACCACTGCACCACCAGGGAAGTCCCTGATACATTTTCAAAAGATTTTTTTCAACAAGATGAGAAGCATGAAAGTGAATAGTTGAATTTATCAGAATATTAAATTGCCCAAAGAAACCATTTACTTGAATTATATTTTCGTGAAATTTATGTCACGTGGATGGGGTTTTTTAATGCTGAAAAACTTCTTTTATATTAAATGTTTAAATTTTAAAATATTAATACACATGAACATTTTCAAAAGCTGCATCCTTTTTTTTTGCATTTGCTAAGATGCAAGTCTAAATAAAAAATAGGATCCAAGACAATGGAGGAGGCTGCATACTAGCTACATGGCTTCTTGTCAGCATGTCCCTTTGTTCACTGGATACAGAAGTTGCAGTTTTTATAACAATAATTGTCCATCTGCATTACTCCTGACATATCACATTTAATAGCCTAATTATTGACCCTGGACATCGATGAACTGGGTGCATTAGGATTTCAGTGGCAATATACACTTAAAAGAGTTTTATTTGTAAACAATTTCAAACCTAGAGAAAGATTGAAAAAATAAGAATAGTTCAAAGAATACTCATCTATTTACTTCAACCAGAATCACCTGTTATTAACATTTTGTGCATTCTCTCTTTCTCTGTATTATTGAGGAAATATAATTCATACATTCATCTTATTGAGGGTAATATATATTGATATCTATAATAATAATATATGTTATATACACTCAGTAACGAACTGTATAGCATGTTTTGCTCTCCAATATAGGATTAATCAGTCTAGGATTAGGTATTGCATTTTTGTGACATGTCTCTTTAGTCCCCTGTAATCTGGAACATTTCTGTAGCCTTTCTTTTGACTTTTGTGTCATTGATATTTTGGAAGAATACATTAGCTCCTTACCTTGTTTTAAATGAAAATTCTTCATTTGAGATTTATCTGATGTTTCCTTGTGATTAGACTCATATTATGCATTTGTGACTGGAATACTGCATGAGTGATATTGTGTCCCTTCTCAGGGCATCACATTTGGAGGCCCCTGATGTCCGTCTGCTCCTCATTGGTGATAATACTGATAACCTGTTCAAAAGTGTATATCTTCACTGTATATTAACCATTTTTTCCCTTACAACCAATAAACACTTTAAAATTATGCATACACCCTGCTTTTTATTAAAAATTTCCTTAAGAATTAGTGTTCTTGCCTGAATCAATCTTACGATGGTTGCCAAACAATCATTTTCTAACTGTAGCACTCCCTTCATATTTACCAGTTGGCACTCAGCATTCTACTGTAAGCAAGAGCTCTCCCTTCTCCCATTTATTTAATATTTATTTATTTACTTATTGATTTATTCATTTGTTATCAGGATTTATCAGGGTTTTTGTATTCCTATTTTGCCACTGACATAATTCATTACTCTTAATTATCTTTTAACAGTTTTGTTTAGGTATAATTAACATACAATAAACTACCCATATTTAAAGTAAAAAATTTGATGAGTTTTGACATGTGTGTATATCTATGAAACAATCACCACAACTAGGATACTGAATATATACATCATTCCTCAAAGTTTCTTCACACCCTTTTGTCACCCCTCTTTCCCACTCTTCCCTAGGTAACAGCTGATCTGCTTTCATAGATTAGTTTGCATTTTCTAGAGTTTTATACCGATGGAATCATAGAGAATGTACTCTAGTTTTGAATGGCTTCTTTCATTCAGCATTCAGTACAGTTATTCTGAGATGTTGTGTGTGTGCGTAGTTTATTCCCAGGGTTCAGTAATATCTTATTGTATGGATATATACCATAGTTGCTCTTAAATCTACTTTATCTTTTATTGATATAGTTACTTTAGCTTTCTTTTGACTAGCGTTAGCATGGTGTATCTTGTTCTGTTTTCCTGTTTACGTCTTTATGTTTAAAGTGCATCTCTTGTAAGCTGCATACAGTTGGGTTTTGCTTTTTTACCCACTCTGACAATCTCAGTCTTTTGACTGGGGTGTTTAGAATATTTACATTTGATGTGATTATTGATGTGGTTAAGTTTGAGTCTATCACCTTGTTATTGTTTATTTGTCCTGCATATTCTTTATTCCCCTTTTCTTCTTTTTTTTCTGCCTTCTTTTGTAAGTTTGTATTTAAGTAAGTTTTTCTTCAAAACAATTTATGAGTCCAATGTAGTTTTTATTCTAACCTCCTGAAGAATCCATATTGAAATATTATGAAAATACGGACTTCCCTGGTGGCACGGTGGTTAAGAATATGCCTGCCAATGCAGGGGACAAGGATTTGAGCTCTGGTCTGGGAAGATCCCACATGCCGTGGAGCAAATAAGCCCTGTGACACAGCTACTGAGCCTGCAAGCCACAACTACTGAAGCCCACATGCCTAGAGCCCGTGCTCCACAACAAGAGAAGCCACTGCAGTAAGACTGTGCACCACAACAAAGAGTAGCCCCCACTCTCCGCAACTAGAGAAAAGCCCGCATGCAGCAACAAAGACCCAATGCAGCCAAAGATAAATAAATAAATTATTTATTTATTTAAAAAAGGAGGAGTATTATGAAAATATTTGCAGGATCATCTGGAGGAATAAACAGACTACTCAGGGAAATACTGAAAAAGGAGAGTGATCATAGAGGCTGTGTCACATTACATATTTGAATAATTTTTTAGATTCAGTTTTATTTCTTCTGTTGGCTTATTAGTTGTAACTCTTTGTTTTGCTATTCTACTGGTTTCTTTAGGGCTTATACTATATACCTTATCTTGGTCTACCTTCATATGTCATAATAGTGTACTTTTATATCTCCCAGCCTGGCCTTTATGCTACTGTGGTCATATGTTTTACTTTTACATATGTTATAAAATCCACAATACTATGTTATTATTTTTGTTTAAATTGTCAATTTTATTTTAAAAGAGATACAAATAAGAAAAAAACTTATGCATTTACACATGTAGTTACCATTTCAAGTAATTGTTATTCCTTTGTATACATCCAAATTTCCCTTTGTTATTTTTCTTCTGCCTGAAGAACATTATTTTGGGATTATCCAAAGAGACTTATTATGAAGAATTGGCTCATGCAGTTATGGAGGCTGGTGAGTCTCAAGATCTGCAGGATGAGTTGGCAAGACAGAGACTCAGGAAGGCTGATGGTATGGTTCCAGTCTGAGTCCAAAGGCCTGAGAACCAGGAGAGCCAATGATGTAGTTTCAGTCCAAAGGCTGGCAGGCCTGAAACACAAGAAGGGCCAGTGTTTCAGTTCCAGTCCGAATGCAGGAAAAGGCTGATGTCCAGCTCAAAAGCAGTCAGTCAGGAAGAGTTCTCTGTGACTCAGGGGAGGGTCAGCTTTTTTGTTCTGTTCAGGCCTTCAACTCATTGGGTAAGGCCCACCCACATGCTGGGCAATCTGCTTTACCCAGTCTACCTGTCTGTCTGTCTATTTATTTATTTATAAATTTATTTACTTACTTATTTATTTTTGGCTGCATTGGGTCTTCGTTGCTGCATGCAGGCTTTCCCTAGTGGCTCACGGACTCTAGAGCACAGGCTCAGTAGCTCTGGGGCATGGGCTTATTTGCTCTGCGGCATGCGGGATCTTCTCGGACCAGGGCTCGAACCTGTTTCCCCTGCATTGGCAGGTGGATTCTTAACCACGGCGCCACCAGGGAAGCCCCAGTCTGTTGATTTAAATGTTAATCTCATCCAGAAACACTCTCACAGAAAGACCAGAATAATGTTTGACAAAATATCTGGGTACCCTGTGGCCCAGTCAAGTTGACATATAAAATTAACCATCATTTACACCTTTTAACATTTTTTGTAGTGCTGGTCTATTGGTGATGACTTATTTCAGCATTTGTGTCTTTGAAAATGTCTTTATTTCACATTATTAAAAAAATATATTTATTTGGCTGCACTGGGTCTTAGTCGTGGCACGCGGGATCTTCGATCTTTGTTGCAGCATGTGGGTTCTTCAGTTGCGGCATGCAAACTCTTAGTTGCGGCATGCATGTGGGATCTAGTTCCCCAACCAGGGATTGAACCAGGGACCCTGCATTGGGAGTGTGGAGGCTCAGCCACTGGACCACCAGGGAAGTCCCTATTTCACATTATTTTTTTAAAAACTTTTTATTTTTAATACTTATAGAGTAACAGGAAGTTGCAAAAATGGTACAAAGAAAAAAATTAAAATTAAATAAAAGCAATAGATTCAGAAGAAAATTTTAACACCCCCCTCCCCTCTCCAAATAGTACAAAGAAGTCCCATGTACCCTTTACGAAGTTTCCTCTGATGGTTAACTGCTGCATTACTATAATACATCAAAAACAGCAGATTGTCATTGGTACATTTTATGTGTATAGCTTTATGCCATTTTATCCCATGTGTAAATGCATGTAACTATCCCATCACCCCAAAGATTTTCCTCATACTACCCCTTTATATGCACACCCATACCTGCTCCACCCCCACCATCCCTAAGCCCTTGCAAACACTATTCTTCATCTCTATAATTTTGTCAGTCCAAGAATATTATATAAATGGAATCATACAGTTTATGACTTTTAGAAGATTAGCTTTTTTCACTTAGCATAATGCCTTTGAAATCCATTCAAGTTTTTGTGTGCATTAATACTTGGTTTCTTTTATCACTGAGTGGTGAATGGTATGGATGGTATCACAGTGTGTTTAACCATTCACCTACTAAAGGAAATATTGGTTGTTTTCAGATTTTGGCTATTATGAGTAAAGCTGCTATGGTATTTGTGTATAGGTTTTTGTGTTGGATGTAAGTTTTCATTTTCCTGGATAAATGACTAGGTGTACAGTTGTTGGGCTATTTTGTTTTTAAGAAATTGTCAAACTGTTTACCAGATTGGCTGTACCATGTTGCATTCCTACCAACAATGTATGAGAGTTTTAGTTTCTTTTCCTTCTTGCTGGCATTTGTCATTGTCCCTGTTTTCATATTTTAGCTGTTCTAATAGGTATGTAGTGATTTTAATTTATACTTTACTACTGGCTAATGATGTTGAACACCTTTGCAGGTGCTACTCTTTGGTGAAATGTCTCTTCATAAGGCTTGTGCATTTCATACTTGGATTGCTCAACTTCTACTGTTGAGTTTGATAAAATAAGATATTCTAGATAAGAGTTGTTTGTCACATATATGGATTGCAAATATTTTCTCCCTGTCTGAAAGCTGTCTTTTCATCTTTTTAACAGGGTTTGATTTATGGCCCAGGATATAATATATCTTGGTAAATGTCCTGTGGACACTTGGGAAAAAAAAAGTGTATTCAGCTCTTTTGGGGTGGAGTGTTGTATAAATGTCAATTACAGTTGACCCTTGAACAACATGGGTCGACACCCTGCACAGTTGAAAAGCCACGTATAACTTTATAGTGGGCCAGTCGTATCCGTAGTTCCATATCCATGGATCATGTAGTACTGTAGTATTTATTGAAAAAAATCCACATATAAGTGGACCTGCACAATTCAAACCCTTGTTGTTCAAGGATCAGCTGTAGATCCTGTTGATTGATGATGTTGAGATCTTCTATATCTTTGCTGAGTTTTTGTCTAGTTCTATGAATTTTTGAAGGTAGGGATGTTTAAATTTCCAACTATAATTGTGGATTTGTCTGTTTCCCCTTTTATTTCGGTAATTTTTTACTTCAGATATTTTACAGCTCTTTTGTTTGGTGCATACGTATTTAGAGTTACTATTTCTTCATGGTAGATTGACCCTTTTATCATTCTATAATGTCCCTTTCTGTCCCTGGTAATTATTTTTTTGATGTACAGTCTACTTTATCTGATATGAATATAGCTATTCCTACTTTCATATTGTTAAATTTTTCATAGCATATAATTTGCCATCTTAACTGTTTTTAACTATACAGTATAGTGGCCTTGAGTACATTCATATTGTGAAACCATCTCCAACATTCTTCTCCAGAACTCTTCATCTTGTAAAATGTAAACTCTGTACCCATTATATAATAACTCCCTATTCCTCTCTCTTCCAGTTCCTGGAAACCACCATTCTACTTTCAGTCTCTATGAATCTGACTACTCTAGATATCTCATATAAGTAAAATAAAACAGTATTTGTACTTCTGTGACTGGTGTATTTCACATAGCATAATGTCCTCAAGGTTCGTCCATGTTATAACATGTGTCAGAATTTCCTTTCTTTTTAAGACTGAATAATATTCCACTGTATGTATATACCACATTTTGCTTATACATTCAGCCATTTATGCACATGTTGGTTGTTTTCACCTTCGGCTATTGTGAATAATGCTGCTGTGAATGTGGGTGTACAAATAGCTGTTTGGTTCCCTGATCTCAATTTTTGGGGGGTATAAACCCAGAAATGGAACTTCCGGATCATATTGCAATTCTATTTTTAATTTTTTTGAGGAAACACACTACTGTTTTTTCCGTAACAGCTGCACCATTTTAAATTTCAGCCAAAAGTATACAAGGGTTTCAATTTCTCCACATCCTTGCAAACACTTATTATTTTTTGATAGTAGACATGCTAATGGGTGTAAGGTACACCATTTATTTTTTTATTCTTTTGACTTGTGTTCGGTCTTCGTTGCTGTGTGTGGGCTTTCTCTAGTTGTGGCGAGCGGGGGCTACACTTTGTTGCAGTGTGCAGGCTTCTCACTGAAGTGGCTTCTCTTTGTTGCGGAGCACAGGCTCTAGGCATGCGGGCTGCAGTAGTTGTGGCGAGCAGGCTCTAGAGCGCAGGCTCAGTAGTTGTGGCACATGGGCTTAGTTGCTCCATGGCATGTGGGATCTTCCTGGGCCAGGCCTTGAACCCGTGTCCTGTGCATTGGCAGGCGGATTCTTAACCACTGCGCCACTAGGGAAGTCCCCCGTTTGTTTTTGAATGATATTTTTTCTGGGTATAGAATTTGAAATGGAGAGCTTTTCTTTCTTTGAGAATTTTAAAGATATTGTTCACAGTTTTCCTGTTACATTGTTTCTGATAATAAATATGATGCAATCCTTATTTTTGTTCTTTATGTAACATGTCCTTTTTCTCTGGCTAATATTTGGATTTTCTGTTTATCACTGGTTTTGAGCAGTTTGTTGATGATGTACTTTGAAGTAATTTTCTTTGGTTCTTGTGCTTGGGGCTCTTTGAGCATCTTGAATCTCTGGGATCATGGCTTTCATCATGTTTGGAAAGTTCCAGTATTTTTTGAAATATTTTTTTCTGCTTCACCCACAGATGCTAATTACTCATATATTAGGTTGTTTGAAGTCATTCCCACAGTTCACTTATGCTGTTTACATTTAAAAAGATTTTGGGGGGCAGGCTTCAATATGGCGGAAGAGTAAGACATGGAGATCACCTTCCTCCCCACAAATACATCAGAATTACATCTACATGTGGAACAACTCCTACAGAACACCTACTGAATGCTGGTAGACCTCAGACCTCCCAAAAGGCAAGAAACTCCCCACGTACCTGGGTAGGGCAAAAGAAAAAAGAAAAAACAGAGACAAAAGAATAGGGATGGGACCTGCACCAGTGGGAGGGAGCTGTGAAGGAGGAAAGGTTTCCACACACTTGGAAGACCCTTCTTGGGTGGAGACTGCAGGTGGCGGAGGGGGGAAGCTTTGGAGCCACGGAGGGGAGCACAGCAAGTGGTGCGGAAGGCAAAGTGGAGCCCACACAGAGGATCGGTGCCGACAGCACTCACTAGCTCGAGAGGCTTGTCTGCTCACCCGCCAGGGTGGGTTGTGGCTGAGAGCTGAGGCTCTGGCTTTACTGAATCCCAGGGAGAAGACTGGGGTTGGCTGCGTGAACACAGCCTGAAGGGGGCTAGTGCACCAGAGCTAGCCGGGAGGGAGTCCAGGAAAAAGTCTGGAGCTGCTGAAGAGGCAAGAGAGTTTTTCTTGCCTCTTTGTCTCCTGCTGCGTGAGGAGACAGGATTAAGAGTGCCGCTTATAAGAGCTCCAGAGACGGGTGTGAGCCGCGGCTGTCAGTGCAGACCCCAGAGACGGGCATGAGACACTAAGGCTGCTGCAGCCACCAAGAAGCCTGTGTGCAAGCACAGGTCATTCTCCACACCTCCCTTCCCAGGAGCCTGTGCAGCCTGCCACTGCCAGAGTCCCATGATCCAGGGACAACTTCCCCGGGAGAACACACAGCACAGCTCAGGCTGGTGAAACGTCACACTGGCCTCTGCCGCCGCAGGCTTGCCCTGCATTCTGTACCCCTCCCTCCACCCGACCTGAGTGAGTCAGAGCCCCCGAATCAGCTGCTTTTTTAACCCCGTCCTGTCTGAGTGAAGAACAGACGCCCTGAGGCGACCTACACGCAGAGACGGGTCGAAATCCAAAGCTGAACTCCAGGAACTGTGCGAACAAAGAAGAGAAAGGGAAATTTCTCCCAGCAGCCTCAGGAGCAGCGGATTAAATCTCCACAATCAACTTGATGTACCCTGCATCTGTGGAATACCTGAATAGACAACATATCATCCCAAATTGAGGAGGTGGACTTTGGGAGCAACAATATATATATATTTTTCCTTTTTTCTCTTTTTGTGAGTGTGTATGTGTATGCTTCTGTGTGTTATTTTGTCTGTATAGCTTTGCTTTTACATTTGTCCTTGGGTTCTGCTGTCCGTTCTCTCTTTTTTTTTAATATCGTTTTTAGCACTTGTTATTGGTGGATTTGTGTTTTGGTATGGTTGCTCTCTTCTTTCTTTTTTTATTAAAATTTTTTTAATACTTATTTTTTATTTTAATAACTTTATATTATTTTATTTCATTTTTAAAAATCTTTTTCTTTCTTTCTTTCTCCCTTTTATTCTGAGCCATGTGGATGACAGGTTCTTGGTGCTCCAGCCAGGTGTCAGGGCTGTGCCTCTGAGGTGGGCGAGCCAAGTTCGGGACATTGGTCCATAAGAGACCTCCCAGCTCCATGTAATATCATACAGTGAAAGTCTCCCAGAGATCTCCATCTCAATGCCAAAATCCAGCTCCACTCAACGACCAGCAAGTTACAGTGCTGGACACCCTATGCCAAACAACTAGCAAGACAGGAACACAACCTCACACATTAGCAGAGAGGCTGCCTAAAATCATAATAAGGTCACAGACACCCCAAAACACACCACCAGATGTGGACTTGCCCACCATAAAGACAAGATGCAGCCTCATCCACCAGAACACAGGCACTAGTCCCCTCCACCAGGAAGCCTGCACAACCCACGGAACCAACCTTAGCCACTGAGGGCAGACAACAAAAACAATGGGAACTATGAACCTGCAGCCTACGAAAAGGAGACCCCAAATATGGTAATTAAGCAAAATGAGAAGATAGAGAAACATACAGCAGATGAAGGAGCAAGGTAAAAACCCACCAGACCTAACAAATAAGGAGGAAATAGGCAGTCTACCTGAAAAACAATTCAGAATAATGATAGTAAAGATGATGCAAAATCTTGGATATAGAATGGAGAAAATACAAGAAACGTTTACCAAGGACGTAGAAGAACTAAAGAGCAAACAAACAATGATGAACAACACAATAAATGAAATTAAGAACTCTCTAGAAGGGATCAATAGCAGAATAACTGAGGTAGAAGAACAGATAAGTGACCTGGAAGATAAAATAGTGGAAATAACTACTGCAGACCAGAATAAAGAAGAAGGAATGAAAGGAATTGAGGACAGTCTCAGAGACCTCTGGGACAATATTAAACGCACCAACATTCGAATGATAGGGGTCCCAGAAGAAGAAGATAAAAAGAAAGGGACTGAGAAGATATTTGAAGAGATTATAGTTGAAAACTTCCCTAAGGAAGGAAATAGTTATTCAGGTCCAGGAAGCATTCAAATCAATTGAATTTGAAATGAAAAAGGAGAAGTAACAACTGATACCGCAGAAATACAGAGGATCATGAGAGATTAGAAGCAACTATATACCAATAAAATGGACAACCTGGAAGAAATGGACAAATTCGTACAAATGCACCACCTTCTGAGACTGAACCAGGAAGAAATAGAAAATATGAACAGGCCAATCACAAGCACTGAAATTGAAACTGTAATTAAAAATCTTCCAACAAACAAAAGCTCAGGACCAGATGGCTTCACAAACGAATTCTATCGAACATTTAGAGAAGAACTAACACCTAACCTTCTCAAACTCTTCCAAAATATAGCAGAGGGAGGAATACTCCCAAACTCATTCTATGAGGCCACCATCACCCTGATACCAAAACCAGACAGTGATTTCACAAAGAAAGAAAACTACAGGCCAATATCGCTGATGAACATAGATGCAAAAATCCTCAACAAAATACTAGCAATCAGAATCCAGCAGCACATTAAAAGGATCATACACCATGATCAAGTGGGGTTTATCCCAGGAATGCAAGGATTCTTCAACGTATGCAAATCAATCAATGTGATACACCATATTAACAAATGGAAGAAGGAAAACCATATGATCATCTCAATAGATGCAGAGAAAACTTTCGTCAGAATTCAACACTGATTCATGATAAAAAATCCTCCAGAATATAGGCATAGAGGGAACTTACCTCAACATAATAAAGGCTGTGTTATGACAAACCCACAGCCAACATCGTCCTCAATGGTGAAAATATGAAACCATTTCCAATAAGATCAGAAACAAGACAAGGTTACCCACTCTCACCACTATTATTTAACATAGTTTTGGAAATTTTGGCCACAGCAATCAGAAGAGAAAAAGAAATAAAAGGAATCCAAATCAGAAAAGAAGTAAAGCTGTCACTGTTTGCAGATGATATACACTATACACAGAGAATCCTAAAGAAGCTACTAGAAAACTAGTAGAGCTAATCAATGAATTTGGTAAAGTAGCAGGATACAAAATTAATGCACAGAAATCTCTTGCATTCCTATACACTGAAGATGAAATATCTGAAAGTGAAATTAAGAAAACACTCCCATTTACCATTGCAACGAAGAGAATAAAATACCTAGGAATAAACCTACCTAAGGAGACAAAAGACCTGTATGCAGAAAATTATAAGACACTGATGAAAGAAATTAAAGATGATACAAATAGATGGAGAGATATACCATGTTCTTGGATTAGAAGAATCAACATTGTGAAAATGACTCTACTACCCAAAGCAATCTACAGATTCAATGCAATCCTTATCAAACTACCAATGGGATTTTTCACAGAACTAGAACAAAAAAATTCACAATCTGCATGAAAACACAAAAGACCCCAAATAGCCAAAACAATCTTGAGAAGGAAAACTGGAGCTGGAGGAATCAGGCTCCCTGACTTTAGAGTATATTACAAAGGTACGGTAATCGAGACAGTATGGTACTGGCACAAAAACAGAAATATAGATTACTGGAACGGGATAGAAAGCCCAGAAATAAAGCCACACACATACAGTCACCCTATCTTTGATAAAGGAGGCAAGAATATACAATGGAGAAAAGACAGCGTCTTCGATAAGTAATGGTGGGAAATCTGTACAGCTACATGTAAAAGAATGAAATTAGAACAGTCGCTAACACCATATGCAAAAATAAACTCAAAATGGATTAAAGACCCAAATGTAAGGCCAGACACTATCAAACTCTTAGAGGAAAACATAGAACAGTCTGTGACATAAATCAGAGCAAGATCCTTTTTGACCCACTTCCTAGAGAAGTGGAAATAAAAACAAAAATAAAGAAATGAGACCTAATGAAACTTAAAAGCTTTTGCACAGCAAAGGAAACCATAAACAAGACCAAAAGACAACCCTCAGAAGCGGAGAAAATATTTGCAAATGAAGCAGCTGACAAAGGATTAATTTCCAAAATGTACAAGCAGCTCATGCAGCTCAATATCAAAAACACAAACAACCCAATCCAAAAATGGGCAGAAGACCTAAATGGACATTTCTCCAAAGAAGACATACAGATTGCCAACAAACACATGAAAGAATGCTCACCATCATTAATCATTAGAGAAATGCAAATCAGAACTACAATGAGATATCATCTCACATCGGTCAGAATGGCCATCATCAAAAAATCTACAAACAATAAGTGCTGGAGATGGTGTGGGGAAAAGGGAACACTTTTGCGCTGTTGGTGGGAATGTAAATTGATACAGCCACTATGGAGAGCAGTATGGAGGTTCCTTAAAAAACTAAAAATAGAACTACCGTACGACTCACTACTGGGCATATACCCTTGAGAAAACCATAATTCAAAAAGAGTCATGTACCAAAATGTTCATTGCAGCTCTATTTACAATAGCCAGAACATGGAACCAACCTAAGTGTCCGTCAACAGATAAATGGATAAAGATGTTGCACATATATACAATGGAATATTACTCAGCCATAAAAAGAAACGAAATTGAGTTATTTGTAGTAAAGTGGATGGACCTGGAGTCTGTCATACAGAGTGAAGTAAGTCAGTATCAGAAAAAGAAATACCATATGCTAACACATATATATGGAATCTAAGAAAAGGAAAAAAAAAAAAGGTCCTGAAGAACCTAAGGGCAAGACAGGAATAAAGACACAGACCTACTAGAGAATGGACTTGAGGATACGGGGAGGGGGAAGGGTTAACTGTGACAAAGTGCGAGAGTGGCATGGACATATAAACACTACCGAATGTAAAATAGCTAGCTAGTGGGAGGCAGCTGCATAGTACAGGGAGATCAGCTCGATGCTATGTGACCACCTAGAGGGCTGGGATAAGGAGGGTGGGAGGGAGGGGGATGCAAGAGGGAAGAGATATGAACATATATATATATGTATAACTTATTCACTTTGTTGTAAATGGAAACTAACACACCATTGTACAGCAATTATACTCCAATAAAGATGTTAAAAAAATTTTTAAATTTAAAAAATAAAAAGTTTTTTTTGGTCTGTGTTTCATTTTGGAATGTTTTGTATTGCTGTGACTTCAAGTTCATTAATTTTTGTTCTGCAGTGTCTGATCTTCTGTTAATCCCATCTGCTATAAGCTGAATATTTGTGTTCCGCGACCCCAAATTCATACAGTGAAATTCTAACCACCAAGGTGATGGTATTAGGAGGTGGGGTCTTTGGAGGTGATTACATCATGAGGGCAGAGTCCTGATGATTGGGATTAGTGCCTTTATATAGGATGCCTGAGAGAGAACTCCCTCACCCCTTTCCATTTAAGATTCCAGTGAGAAAGGAGCCATTTATGAGGAAGTGGGCTCTTACCAGACACTGAGTATGCTGGTGCTATGATTTTGGACCTCCCAGCCTCCAGAACTGTGAGAAATAAATGTTTGTTGTTTATAAGCCACCCAGTTTATGCTGTTTTTGTTACAGCAGCCCAAATGGACTGACACCATCTTGTATAGTTTTCACGTCTGATTTTGCAATTTTTATTTGTGGAAGTTTGATTTGGATCATTTTTGTGTTCTGTGTCTCTGATTAGCTTTTTGAGCATATGAAATATAATTTTACTCACTCTTTTAATGTCCTTCTCTGCTAATTCTTGTATCTGTGTCACTTCTGGGTCAGTTTCAGTTGGTTATCTCCCCCGTATGGATCATGTTTTCCTGCCTCTTTCCAGGCCTCATCGTCTTTCATTGGATGCCAAGTGTTGTGAATTTTACATTGTTGAGTGCTAGATATTTTTATGATAGTATAAATCTTGTTGAGCTTTATTACGGGAAGCAGGCAAGTTATAGGCATACCTAAAGAGATATTGTAGGTTAGTTCCAGACCATCACAATAAAGCAAGTATCACAATAACGTGAGTCACACAAATTTTTTGTTTTCCCAGTGCATATGAAAGTACGTTTATAATGTAGTCTATTAAGTGTGTAATAGCATTATGTCTGAAAAACAATATAAGTACTTTAATTAAAAATACTTCATTGCTAAAAAATGCTAACCATTGTCTGGGCCTTCAGCAAATCATAATAATGTCTTTGCTGGTGGAGGGTCTTGCCTCGATTTTGATGCCTCCAGACTGATCAGGGAGGTTGTTGCTGAAGGTTGGGGTGGCTGTGGCATTTTCTTAAAATAAGATGAGATAGAAGTTTGTCCCATTAATTAAATCTTCCTTTTACGAACAATTTGTCTTTAGCATGCAGTGCTATTTTGATAGCATTTTACCCACAGTAAAACTTCTTTCAAATTTGGAGTCAATCCTCTCAAACCCTACTGCTGCTTTATCAACTAAGCTTAATATTCTAAATCTTTCGTTGTCATTTCAACAGTCTTCACAGCATCTTCACCAGGAGTAGATTCCCTCTCCAGAAACCACTTTCTTTGCTCATCTATAAGAAGCAACTCTTCATTCATTAAAGTTTTATCATGAGATTGCAGCAGTTCAGTTCCATCTTTAGGTTCTGCTTCCAGTTCTAGTTCTCTTGCTCTTTCTACCACATCTGCAGTTACTTCCTCCACTGGAGTCTTGAACCCCTCAAAGTCATCCACGAGGGTTGAAGTCAACTCCTTCCAAACTCCTATTAATGTTGATATTTTGACCTTTCCCCATGAATCACAAATGTTTATAATGGCATCTAGAATGGCGAATCCTTTCCAGAAGATTTTCTATTTACTTTGTCTGGATCCATCAGTGGAAATCACTACCATGGCAGCTATAGTGTTACGAAATATATTTGTTAAATAATAAAACTCAAAAGTTGAAATTGCTCCTTGATCCATAGGCTGCAGAATGGATGTTGTATTAGCAAGCATGAAAACATTAATTTTATTGTACATCTCCATCAGAGTTCTTGGGTGACCAAGTGCATTGTCAAAGTAATATTTTGAAAGGAATCTTTTTTTCCTGAGCAGTAGTCCTCAACAGTGGGCTTAAAATATTCAGTAGACCATGTTGTGAACAGATGTGCTGTCATCCAGGCTTTGTTGTTCCATTTACAGAGCACAGAAGAGTAGATTTAGCATAATTCTTAAGGGCCCTAGGATTTTAGGAGTGGTTAATGAGCATTGGCTTCAACTGAATGTCACCAGCTACATTAGTCTCTAACAAGACAGTTAGCCTGGCCTTGGAAGCTTTGAAGCGAAGCATTGACTTCTCTCTAGCTATGAAAGTCCTAGATGGCATCCTCTTCCATTAGAAGGCTGTTTTGCCTACAGTGAAAATCTGTTGTTTATTGTAGCTACCTTCATTGATTATCTTAGCTAGATCTTGTGGATAAACTTTCTGTAGCTGTTATATTAGCACTTGCTGCTTCACCTTGCACTTTTATGTTAAGGAGTCAGCTTCTTTCCTTAAACCTCATGAACTAATCTCTGCTAGCTTTAAACTTTTGTTCTGTAGCTTCCTCACCTCTCTCAACCTTCATACAATTGAAGAGAGATAGGGCCTTGCTCTGGATTAGGCTTTGGCTTAAGGGAATGTTTTGGCTGGTTTGATCTTCTATCCAGACCACTAAAACTTTCTGTATCGGTAATAAGACTGTTTCACTGTCTTATCATTCATGTGTGCACTGGAGTTGCACTTCTAATTTCCTTCAAGAATTTTTCCTTTGCATTCAGAACTTGGCTAACTGGTACAAGAGGCCTAGCTTTCAGCTTATCTTGGCTTTCAGCATGCCTTCCTCACTAAGCTTAATTATTTCTAGCTTTTGATTTAAAGTGAGAGGCATACGACTCTTCAGGTGAACACTTAGAGGCCTTTGTAGGGATATTAATTGGCTAATTTCAATACTGTTGGGTCTCAGGGAATAGGGAGGCCTGAGGAGAGGGAGAGAGATGGGGGGCTGCCCAGTTGGTGGAGCAGTCAGAATACAGACAACGTTTAAGTTCGCCATCTTATATGGACACAGTTCATGGCATCCCAGAACAATTACAATAGTAACATCAAAAATCACTGAGCACAGATAACCATAACAAATATAATAATAAAATTTGAAATATTGCAAGAATGACCAAAATGTGACACAGAAACACAAAGTGAGTAAATGCTACTGGAAAAATGGTACTGATAGAGTTGCTTGACGCAGGATTACCACAAACCTTCAGTATGTAAAAAACACAGTGTCTGCAAAGTGCAATAAAATGAGGTGTTCCTGTACTTGGAAACAATTTGATCCTGCAGTTAGTAGTACTCCTAACTCTTGCTAAGTATGAAACATTTCCTCATGTGCTTTGTAATTTGGGATTGTTAGTTTATCTTTAGCGTTAATCTTTTAGAATCCTGTACAACCTGGATTGAGGACATGGCCCTAAATCTTTTTTTTTTTTTGATGTGGACCATTTTTAAAGTCTTTATCGAATTTATTACAATATTGTTTCTGTTTTATGTTTTGGTTTTTTGGCCCCGAGGCATGTGGGATCTTAGCTCCCCAACAAGGGATTGAACCCACACCCCCTGCATTGGAAGGCAAAGTCTTAACCACTGGACCACCAGGGAAGTCCATGGCCCTACATCTATTTGCTTTAACCAGATATCTAAGAGATAACACTCTTTTGGTGACTTTTATTTTGATTTTCAGCTTCACAGTTCTTGGACAACATGAGTAGTATAAATTCTTTAAATACATGTATTTATTTATTTTTGGCTGTTTTGGGTCTTCGTTGCTGCACGCGGGCTTTCTCTAGTTGCGGCGAGCAGGGACTACTCTTTGTTGTGGTGCGCAGGCTTCTCATTGCGGTGGCTTCTCTTGCTGTGGAGCATGGGCTCTAGGCACACGGGCTTCAGTAGCTGTGGCACTCGGGCTCCATAGTTGCGGCTCGTGGGCTCTAGAGCGCAGGCTTAGTAGTTGTGGCACACAGGCTTAGTTGCTCTGTGGCATGTGGGATCTTCCCGGACCAGGGCTCAAACCTGTGTCCCCAGCATTGGCAGGCGGATTCTTAACCATTGCACCACCAGGGAAGTCCGAGTGGTATAAATTTGAACTCCATATCTATGTGAAGGTAGAGCTTGTTAAAAAATCCTCCAGACTCCCCCCTCCCCCGCGTCCGCCAATCATCTAGACAAACATTTCTTTTTGGCCTCATTCAGAGATTTGGCAGAAGACAGACAAACTTCCAATACCATTAGATAAAAGAGAAATAAAAAACCCAGGATACTCACCATTCCCATACAGTCCACTTCTCCATGTTTTGATGACTTACTACAATCTTTCTGCTTTTGTTTACTTTTCAGAGTCCTCAGGTTGTTGCTTTGTAGATCTTGTTCAGGGCTTTTAGTTGTAATTAGTGGAGGATATAGACTATAGTTGTCATGCTCCATCTTGGCTGGAACTGGAACAGATAGTAATGTTTTTAAAAATTAGTTTTTGAGGGGAAATTAAAATTTGGTAGCCTTATGTTATTCCACAAAGTTGTTTTTGAAAATTTGTCAGTACAGTGAAATTGGAAGTCTTGGTTGCTTAGATAAGACACCAAAAGCACAAGAGAAAAAGGAAAATTAGATGATATCAGGCTTCATTAAAGTTAAAAATTTTGGGACTTCCCTGGTTGCACAGTGGTTAAGAATCTGCCTGCCAATGCAGGCGACATGGGTTCGAGCCCCTGTCTGGGAAGATTCCACATGCCACAGAGCAACTAAGCCCATGCACCACAACTACTGAAGCCCATGCCCCTAGAGCCCGTGCTCTGCAACAAGAGAAGCCACCGCAATGAGAAGCCCGTGCACCACAACGAAGATTAGCCCCCGCCCGCCGCAACTAGAGAAAGCCCGCACGCAGCAACAAAGACCCAACACAGCCATAAGTAAGTAAGTAAGTAAGTAAATAAACAAATAAATAAATAAATAGTTAAAAAATTTTGCTTCAAGTGAAACCATGAGGAAAGTAAAACCACAACCCATGGGGTCCTCCCAAAAGAATGGGAGAAAATAATTGCAAATTATGTATGATAAGTGTCTGGTATCCAGGATATATTTTTATAAAAATCTCTTACTACTCAGTAGTAAGAAGACAACCCAATTAAAAATGAGCAAAGGATTTGAATAGGTATTTCTCCAAAGAAGGTATACCATAGGCCAATAATAAGAACATGGAAAGATGCTCAGTATCACTAATTATCAGGAAAATGCAAATCAGAAACACAATGAGGGACCACTTCACACTCACTAAAATGACTATATATATATATATATATATATATATTTTTTTTTTTTTTTTTTTTTGCGGTACATGGGCTTCTCACTGCTGTGGTCTCTCCCATTGCAGAGCACAGGCCCCGGACGCCTCAGGCTCAGCGGCCATGGCTCACGGGTCCAGCCGCTCTGCGGCATGTGGGATCTTCCTGGACCGGGGCACGAACCCTTGTCCCCTGCATCGGCAGATGGACTCTCAACCACTGCGCCACCAGGGAAGCCCTAAAATGACTATATTTTTTTAAATGGACAAAAGCAATTATTGATGTGAATGTGGAATAATTATAACATTTATACACTGCTGGTGCGAATGTTAAATGGTACAACCACTTTGGAAGACAGTTTGGCAGTTCCTCTAAAAGTTAAACATAGAGATACCATATGACCCAGCAATTCCACTCCTAGGTGTATACTCAAGAGAACTGAAAACGTGTCCACATAAAAACTCGTGCATGAATGTTTATAGCACCACTATTTACAACAGCCAAAATATGGAAACAGCCCATATGTCCATCAATTGATGAACAGATAAAATATGGTATATCCACACTAAAGAATATTATTTGGCCATAAAAATGAATGTAGTGCTGATACATGGTACAACATTAATGAACCCTGGAAACATTATGCCAGTTGAAGAAAACCAGCCACAAAAGAACACATATTGTATCATTCCATTTACATGAAATGTCCCAAATAGGCAAATATATAGATACAGAAAGTAGAATAGTGTTTGCCTGGGTTTTGGGGTGAGGTGGCACTGGAAGGAATGGAGAATGACTATTAAAGGGTACAAGGTTTCTTTTTGTGGTGATGAAAATGTTCTAAAACTGATAAACAACTTTGTGAATATACTAAAACTCATTGAGTTGTGTACTTTATTTTTTTTAAAAATTTACTTATTTATGGCTGCATCGTTGTGTTTTTTTTTAAATCACAACTCTTGAGTGCATGTCTTTATTTTGTTCTGATTTTGTTTTTCTTTCTTTCTGGTGCCATCAATTTATTTATGGGAATGGGATTTTTTCAGTGTTTTGATTTATAAATTGGAAAAATAAGAATAGAGTTGACGCTGAGCCTTGTGGACATAGGAACTAACTGAAGAAAACAGATTAGCCCTCTCCATCTATTAAATTTTACTTTTTATATTTAGTAATTATTTATCATAACTGTAATACACTTGTGTCATTTTGATTACTTGCATACCAATAATTGTACTGATTTCTCAATCCAGAAGATTATTATTTTTGAACACTTAGAGCCTTGTGGTCAATTCTGGAGCACATTTCTATTGCAGGGACACATGATCGGGGATCTATAAAATAATTCCAAGCATAAAATACATTAGATCTTTGGGGGGAATGGAGCGGGAATAGGGATTCACAGAGAGGAGTGTGGGGTGAGCATCCAGTCCTAGATGGAGTATTGGATGGTACCTGACAGTCCCCTTATTTGCCTTTTCATGGCTCTGTCGTGATGCTCTGGTGGTGTGGGTTCGCAGACACGGCACATGTGTCCAGAGCTGCGGCCATGGCCTCGCCATCCTCCTCCTCTGTCTCTTGTACCAGAAGGCATCGATGTGCCCGGGGGAGGAGAAGCTGGCAGGCCACAGCACCCCCTTTTTTCTGATTTTAATTGGAGTGTTCTTTTTTTTTGAGAATTTTTTAGAGCAGTTTAAGTTCACAGCAAAATTAAGCAGAAGGTACAGAGATTTCCCATACACATCCTGCCCCTAGTCGTGCACAGCCTTCCTAGCTATCAACCCACCAAAGTAGTGCGTTTGTTACAACTGATGAGCCTGCATTGACACATCATTATCACCCAAAGTCCACTGTGTACGTTAGAGTTCACTCTTAGTGTTGTATGTTCTAAGGGTTTGGAAAAATGTGTAATGGCATGTATCCATCTATACTATCATACAGAGTAGTTTCACCGCCCTAGAACTCCTCTGTGTTCCACCTATTCATCCCTCCCTTTCCCCTAACCCTTGCCAACCACTGATCTTTTTACTGACTCTGTAGTTTTGCCTTTTCCATAGTGTCATATAATTGGAATCCTGTAGTATGTAGCCTTTTCAGATTAGCTTCTTTCAGTTAGTAATATGCATTTAAGATTCCTCCATGTCTTTTCATAGCTTGATAGCTCATTTCTTTGTAACTTTGAACAATATTCCATTGTCTGGATGTTCCATAGTTTATTTATCTATTCACCTACTCAAGGACGTCTTGGTTGCTTCCAAGTTTTGTCAATTATGAATAAAATACCATCAGCTGTTTTCCTTGAAGCGACGGACCTATTTCTTTCATTTTTGTGAAAATGTCTGCCAAATACCCATGTTGGAATAACTGAGGTTTGTCTAAAATGGTATTCCGTGACAAAAATGGCTTGTTCAGCTTGCAGTTCAAATAATCACACAAGTGTTTTTTTCCTGGAAACAGCTACTATGGTACTTCAACGTGCAGGAAAAATGCTTTATGCATACTTCTCATTTCATCATATTGGATATTAAAAAGACATGAACTGGTACAGCCACTTTGGAAGACAGTTGGGCAATTTCTTACAAAACTAAACATACTTTTACTATATAGTCCAGTAATTGCACTCCATGCTATTTGCCCAAAGGAGTTGAAAACTTGTGTACACACAAAACCTACACATGGTTGTTTATAGCAGCTTTATTCATAATTGCATTGGGTCTTAGTTGCGGTATGCAAGATCTTGCATTGCAGCACACTGGCTCTTTGTTGCAGTACACGGGCTTCTCTCTAGTTATGGTGTGCAGGCTCAGTAGTTGCGGCACGTGGGCTCTCTAGTTGTGGCACGCGGGCTCCAGAGCACATGGGCTCTGTAGTTGTAGCACGAGGGCCTAGATGCCCTGCAGCATGTGGGATCTTAATTCCCCAGCCAGGGATCGAACCCACGTTTCCTACATTGGAAGGTGGATTCTAAACCACTGGACCACCAGGAAAGTCCTGAGTTGTGTACTTTATTGTTTATTATTATTATTATTATTTTTAATGTCATGGGTATTTTTAAAATTTATTTTGGGCTGTGTTGGGTCTTCGTTGCTGTGTGTGGGCTTTTCTCTAGTTGCAGTGAGGGGGGCCACTCTTTGTTGCAGTGCGTGGGCCTCTCATTGCAGTGGCTTCTCTTGTTGCAGAGCACAGGTTCTAGGTGCACGGGCTTCAGTAGTTGTGGCTCGCTGGCTTAGTTGCTCCACGGCATGTGGGATCTTCCCGGACCAGGGCTCAAACCCATGTCCCCTGCATTGGCAGGCGGATTCTTAACCACTGTGCCATCAGGGAAGCCCTCCGAGTTGTGTACTTTAAATGGGTGAATTGTATGGTATGTTTATTATAGCCCATTAAAGCTGTTACCCCCCAAAAAAGTCTTGCAACAGATTTTTTTTAACCTAAAATGATATTTGTAGCCTGAAAAATGGGTAAGATTTCTGAAGGAGAGAATGTAGGAAAAGGAGTAGTTTCATAGAAGCTAAACCTTAGGAAAGCCTCACAGTAAGGGGCTAGGAAGATAAGAAGAACACCTTAAAGTAGGTAAAATACCCAGTAGATTGGCAAAAACTTAGAAGTCTGATAATTCCAAGTGTTGACAAGGATGTGGAACACTGGGAATTCTCATCCACAGCTGATGTTAGTGTAAAGTGGTATACCACTTTGGAATTGCAAGTATGAGTCCTCCTGCTTTGTTCTATTTCAAGATTTTTTCGGCATCCCTTGCATTTTCATATGAATTTTGGGGTCAGCCTGTCAATTTCTACAAAGAAACCAGCTGGAAATTTGATTGCATTGAATCTGTAGGTCAATTGGGGGATTACTGCTATCTGAACAATATTAAGTTTTCCAATCAGGAATATGGGATGTATTTTTATTTATTTAGGTCTTTAATTTCTTTCAGTAATGTTTTGTAGTTTTCAGTATAGAAGTCTTGCCCTTATTTTTAAAATTTATTCCTATGTATTTTATTCTTTTTGATGCTATTATAAATGGAATTATTTTCTTAACTGCACTTTTGGATTGTTCATTGCTAATATGTGGAATATGTCTTGAGCCGAAGAGATATTCCAACATGCCCGTTAGGAAAGGTGGTAATGCAATAAGTTATAATTATAATGCAATCTTAGTTTATTCTTTGTACTGATGTTATCTTTATTTGCAAATGCTTTTAATACCAGTAGTTACTTTTTCCCTAACTTTCCATTCTTCAGGCATCTCAGCCATGAATCGCTGTAATTTTTTGCAGAGCTTGGAGCTAATGAGTACAATGTTCATGTAGAGGTTAATTGACATTGTAGAGAGAAAAATTCTATTCTGTGAGCCTAGACTGCACTTTTAATCGTAGACTGCTGTTTAAAGATGTACGCTGTCAGGCAAAAGTGGAAGCAGGTCCAACTAGCAAGGGCTTGGAAAAACCATTCAGAGTACATTGTTATTAATAGTAAATGTGATAGGTGTATCCTATAGGAAAGACAGTATGTTTTCTATTTCATTCAGCCATTGTTTGCAAAGGACCTTTGTTGTTATTAAAGTCTCAAAAGAAAACAAACCTAATTGATGTTTGGAGTTTTGCTTACCAAGACAAAAATATGGTCTTAACATTCTCACAGTTTAAGTATTGACCTTGCCATTAAATGCTTGCCACTCAATAGAAATGTTTACATGTTCTTTTCCTTTTACTATTTCATTTAGATTGAATAGAATACCAGAAAATATCCTCAGGAATAGACTGGATGTTATGATTTGATTTTTTATAATTTTGATTTCCTTTGATCATGATACATCTTGCTGTGGTTGAATAAAACAGGCAATTACTTGAAAATTGTCTTTAACATTTCACAGTGTTAATATCATTGTGATTTCTTTGTTTAAAATAGGAACATTTAACTCCAAGTGGGCTTTTCTTAAAGATGAAAATCCTCTTGAAGTATGAAACAGCTAATGAAGAATTTCTTGGAGGTAAGTAACATCTTTGTGTGTGAAGAGTACACAATTTTGAAATATTAACACCAATTTGTTCAATGTAAGATCTTCTGTAGTATACTAGCATAGGTACAATTTGATGGTGACTGAGAAGGAAATTGAGCACATAAGACTGTCAGTCAGGAAGAAAAGGAGAAGGAAGAGAGAATAGTAGCAAATTTAACAAGTAGTAAAAAAGAGCTGAATAAAAGCTATCAGTTTTCCTTTAGTCTAGCAGAAAATTGCAGCTGCCCAACCTGCCCACCATGAAGAAAGATAACCTATTGATAGAAAAAGCCTTTGTAATGCTGTGCCTTTTTATAATTACTTGTATAAATATTGCTATTTGCTTTTCAAAATTCTCAAGGGACTAGAATGTACACATCACAACATAAACATCCTGATACACAGCTGTGGGTCATTTGGCAAGTGACTTAACTTTTCTGTGCTTCAGTTTCTTCATCTTTAAAAGAAATGTAATATTAATGTCTACCTCACTGTGTTGTTTTGAGAATCCTATGAGAAAAAGTATGTAAAGCATTTAGTTCCATGCCTGGTACACAGTTAGTGTGCAATAAATATTACCTGTTCTTGTAGTTATTATTATTGTTGTTATTACTACTATATAGATGAATTAAGTGAGGCATAATATCTCTATGCACACTGGCCCCTTAACAGCATTTCAGTTATGTTTAGTCATAAAAATAATTTACTCTAAATTTTTTTAATGTATACATGCTTTATTTTTTACTGCATAAAAATTTAATTATACTATAGAGCTGCATTTTTACTATATAAAATTATTTGTTAGTATAATAACTGATTATCCAATAAATAATAACAATTTATAATAAGTAGGACAGTAATCAGATTTGGAAGTTGCTCTAAATTTAGTGCCAATTTAGTACTGCTGAAACTTTCTGTGACTTCTAGAATGTTAGCCAATCACTAAGAGACCTCAGAAGCTGAAATATATAGAGGATTCTGCATCTCTAGGTAATAGTATCAGCTCAGATATACACAGGTTGAAATTTATTAGGAGCCAGAAAGACAACTCCTCTTTTTTTGCAGTACAGGAATAAACAAACCAACAAACTAATTAAAGGAATAGTCACTCAAGCTAATATAATATGGGAAGATCAGAGAGATTATTGGAGTCACCTAGTTTGAAGTTGATTAATTTTGGACTAGAATTCCCCATTACAGTTTGTAGAAAAGAAACAGAGTTTAAAATGAAATTTTTCTTTATTTCCAGATTGTTTTTACTTAACTCAATCTAGATGCTCATGATAGAGTTGCAACATCAGATTACAAACTAGGAAACTTCATGAATTTAAGTTTTCTATAGTTTAAAATAATAAAATTATTTTTCACTTTGTATTAAAAGTATATATGGGGACTTCCCTGGTGGCGCAGTGGTTAAGAATCTGCCTGCCAATGAAGGGGACACGGGTTCGAGCCCTGGTCTAGGAAGATCCCACATGCCCTGAAGCAACTAAGCCCGTGCGCCACAACTACTGAGCCTGTGCTCTAGAGCCCATGAGCCACAGCTGTTAAACCCACAAGCCAGAGCTTCTGAAACCCGCGCCTAGAGCCCATGCTCCGCAACAAGAGAAGCCATTGCACTGAGAAGCCCACATATCACAATGAAGAGTAGCCCCCACTTGCCGCAACTAGAGAAAGCCCACGCGCAGCAACAAAGACCCAACGCAGCCAAAAATAAATAAATTAATTAGAAAAAAAGTATATATGAAACTTGCATTTTTATAATCTGTTCATTTCTTTGCTAATGAAAATACTTTAAGAATGGTCAACCTGGGCTTCCCTGGTGGTGCAGTGGTTAAGAATCCACCTGCCAATGCAGGGGACACGGATTCGAGCCCTGGTCTGGGAAGATCCCACATGCCGTGGAGTAACTAAGCCCGTGTGCCACAACTACTGAGCCTGCGCTCTAGAGCCTGTGAGCCACAGCTACTGAGCCTGCGAGCCACAACTACTGAAGCCCACGCGCCTAGAGCTCGTGCTCTGCAACAAGAGAGGCCACCGCAGTGAGAAGCCTGTGCACTGCAGCGAGTAGTCCCCACTCGCCACAACTAGAGAAAACCCGTGCACAACAACAAAGACCCAACATAGCCAAAAATAAATACATTTATTTATTTTTTTAAAAAAAGAATGGTCAACCTAACTGTTGTTTTTCATTAGAACTTCACTGGTATTTTTTATAGTAGGAAAAGTAGAAATTAAAAATATTTTTTATTATGAAAAGGTAGCACATACCCATTAAGGAAGTTTTTGGAAAATACTAAAAATATCCATTGTCCACCATCCACTGGAATATCACCTCCTTGGCAGCAGAGATTTTTGTGTGTTTTGTCCACTTCTGGATTCCCAGCACCAAGCACAGTTCCTGGCACAGAGAATACACTCATCAGTTATTTTTCGAATAGATAATCTAAACACAATCACTTTTAAAAATTTGATGATTTATTTTCAGTATTTTTCTATATTAATTTACTTGTTTTATAGAATTGTGACTATATAGTACAGACAGCCTTTGTTTTCCAATTTTGTTTTTTTACTAATCTTATAACCATTTTTCATATTGGTGCATATTCATTTTTTAAATGCAAAACAGTTTTATTTCATACTTAACAATTTTAATGGTTGCATAGTAGTTTATCACTACCCTACAGTGGACATTCAGTATATGTCCTTTTTATTGTTGTTACAACTTATATTGCTTTTAATATCCTGTTCATTACATTTCCCCACATTTATTTCAGATGAATTTTCAGAAGTACACTTTCTGAAGTAAAGGGAATAATAATAATAGCAACTTTCATTTACTGAATGCTTACTAAGTGCTAGGTCCTTTGCTATGTAATTTACATACATTATCTCATGTAACTCTCTCATCAGCCCTGAGAGGTTGGTGATTTGTTCCCCACTTTACAGATGACAAAACTACGGTGCAGAAAAACTAAGTAACTTGCCTATGGCCATGAAAGTGGAAAGTGGTTTCAAATATGGATCTGTCTGACTTCAGATCCCAAGCTTTTATCCACTGTGTTCTTAGCAGATAGTAGTCAAATTGCTTTTCAAAAAGTTAACTTTGCCTGTTTTACTGCACTCTCTCTAGCATTGGATATTATTGCTATATAAAAAGACTTTGGTAAATTGTTAGGCAAGACATGGTATATGGCAAACATTTAGAAAGTAGATTTTGAACAGAGGAAAATTATTGAAAATAGGTAAGGTTCCTAAAAAGTGAAACTAATGTGATTATTTCCTTTGTTCTATTTGTTAGCTGTCATGGAAATACTACATCGTGACATGTCTTTAGACTTCTGTCTGAACATTGCTAAACTGCTGATATATCATGAAAGGTATAGAAGAAATGATTTTCTTTTCTTTAAAGACTAACATTTTTCTAAGGTTTCCATTAACATATATTGAATTATATCTATCTGTCTATATCTATCTATCTATCTCCCTCCATCCATATTCGCAGAGCACAATATTTGCCACTGTGCTAATCAAATTAGAAGATGGAACTGCTTGCTTAAATGATTTAAACCATCCATAGTCAAGTCAATTTTAAAATTTATATTAAAATTTTTTTAAATAAATAAGAAAGGTGTAAGATAGGGTTTTATAAAACAGGAGTTGACTAGGTTAACTTGTAGGCCAGTGGCATGTGGAACAGGAAGGCATGTGCAAGTGTAGTTCTGCAAATGATATACCTCTCTGGCTCTATCCTCATGGGATCATTAATGTCAAAAGGGACCTTAATGTACTTGCAGACTTCTTAGTGGTTTTCAGACTTCAGTGTTCATCACAGTTACTGGGGAATCACTTGAAAAGATGCTCAACATTGTTAGCCATCAGGGAAATGCAAATCAAAACCACAATGAGAAACTGCTTCACACTACTAGGATGGCTGTAATCAAAACGATAGATAATAACAGAAATTGACAAGGATGTGGAAAAATTGTAACCCTCATACACTGGTGGTGGGAATGTAAAATGGTGCAGCCACTTTGGAAACAGCCTGTTAGTTCCTCAGTAAGTTAAATAGAGTTACCATATGACCCAGCAGTTCCACTCCTAAGTTAAACAGGAAACGTGTCCATACAAACACGTGCATATGAGTGTTCATAACAGCATTATTTTAAATAATCAAATGTGGAAACAACCAAAATGTCTATCAACTGATGAAAAGATAAACAAAATGTAGTATACTCATTTGGCAATAAAAAGAAACAGTACTGATACATGTTATAACATGGATGAACCTTAAAAACATGCTAAGTGAAAGAAGCCAGTCACAAAGACCACATATTGTATCATTCCATTTATATGATATTTCCAGAACAGGCATATTTATAGAAGCAGATAGTAGATTTGTAGTTGCCTAGGGCTTTGAGAACTGGGCGGATATGGGGAGTAACTACTAATGGGCATAGGGTCTCTTTTTGGTATAATGAAAATGTTCTAAAATTGTATAATGGTTGCACAACTCTGGGAATATACTAAAAACCATTGAATCATATACTTTAAATGGATGAATTGTATGGTATGTGAATTATACCTCAATAAAGCTTATTAAAAAATAATCACTTGGGAATGTGGTAAAAACAGAGAGATCAGGCCCTACCTTACTCCAACAAGCCCAGACCTCTGTATTCTATATTAGTCCCCCAGGTGGTTCTGAGAACCACTGTTTTGTTTAATTTTTTAATTTTTTAAATTGAAGCATAGTTGATTTACAATATTAGTGTCAGGTGTACAACATAGTGATCCAATATTTTTATAGATTATACTCCATTTAAAGTTATTATAAAATACTGACTATATTCCCTGTGGTGTACAATATATCCTTGTAGCTTATTTATTTCATACATAGTAGTTCGTGCCTCTTAATCCCCTACCCCTGTTTGCCACTACCCACTTCCCTCTCCTCATTGGAAACCACTACTCTGTTTTCTATATATGTGAGTCTATTTCTGTTTTGTTACATTGATTCATTTTAGTTTTTAGATTCCACATGTAAGTGATAACATACAGTATTGGTCTTTCTATGTCTGACCTATTTCATTAAGCATAATACCCTCTAAGTCCATCTATGTTGTTGCAATGGCAAGATTTCATTCTTTTTTATGGCTGAGAAACATTCCATTTTATATATATACCACATCTTCTTTATCCATTTATCTGTTGATGGGTTGCTTCTATATCTTGGCAGTTGTAAATAATGCTGCTATGAACATTGGGATGCATGTATCTTTTCGAATTAGTGTTTTTGTTTGTTTTGAATACATACCCAGGAGTGGAATTTCTGGATCATATGGTAGTTCTATTTTTAGTTTTTTGAGGAACCTCCATACTGTTTTTCACAGTGGCTGCACCAATTTACATTCCCACCAACAGTGCAGGAGGGTTCCCTTTTCTCTACATCCTCACCAACATTTGTTATTTGTGGTCTTTTTGATCATAGCCATTCCGACGGGTGTGAGGTGACATCTCAGTGTGGTTTTGATTTGCATTTCTCTGATGATTAGTGATGTTGGGCATCTTTCATGTGCCTGTTGGCCATCTGTGTGTCTTCTTTGGAAAAATGTCTGTTCAGGTCCTCTGCCCTTTTTTTAATCAGGTTTGTTTGTTTTCTTGATATTGAGTTGTATGAGCTGTTGATATATTTTGCATCTTAACCCCTATTGGTCATATCATTTGCAAATATCTTCTCCTGTTCAGTAGGTTACCTTTTCATTTTGTTGATGGTTTCCTTTGCTGTGCAAGAGCTTTTACTTAATTAGGTCCCATTTGTTTATTTTTGCTTCTGTTTCCTTTGCCTTAGGAGACAGATCCAAAAAAATAACTGCTACTATTTATGTCAAAGAGTGTTCTGCCTATATTTTCTTCTAGGAGTTTTATAATTTCCAGTCTTAACGTTTAGGTCTTTAATCCATGTTGAATTTATTTTTGTATATTGTCTGAGAAAATGTTCTAATTCCATTCTTTTACGTGTAGCTATCCAGTTTTCCCAGCACCAGTTGTTGAAGAGACTGTCTTTTCTCCGTTGTATAGTTTTGCCTCCTTTGTTGTAGATTAATTGACCACAGGTGCGTGGGTTTATTTCTGGGCTCTCTATTCTGTTGCATTGATCTATGTGTCTGTGTTTGTGCCAGTACCATACTGTTTTGATTACTGTAGCTTTGTAGTATAGCCTGAAGTCAGGGAGTGTGATACCTCCAACTTTATTCTTTTTTCTCAAGATTGTTTTGACTGTTTTCAGTCTTTTGTGGTTCCATATAAATTTTAGGATTTTTTGTTCCAGTTCTGTGAAAAATATCATGGGTATTTTGATAGGGATTGCATTAAATCTGTAGATTGCTTTGGGCAGTATGGACATTTTAACAATGCTCCTAGTGTTCTTATCACTTTAGGAAATTACAAGGGCTGTAGAAGCTCAGTTCTAAGAATCGGGGGCAGAGACCAACATATATTTTCTGTTATCTCATACATACTTCATAAGCTGTTAAGTTTCAACCTGATTGTTGCAGCCTATTTTTTTTCAGTTCTGATTTTTGTGAATTTTGATTCTGTCATGCAGTATATTAACTACTCCTCCCAGTTTATGTCATCCTCAGATTTCATAGGCATGCCCACCTGTCTTCATTTAATTCAGATTAGCAAACTTCTTCTTAAAGGACAAGATAGTATATATTTTAGATTTTCGGGCCGCACAGTTTCTGTCACAACTCCTCAACTCTGCCATTATAGTGCAAAAGCAGCTATAGACAATATATAAACAAATGTGGGTGGCTGTGTCCCAATAAAACTATTTCCCAGTTTCTTTTATTGTGGTAAAATACACATAACTTACTATACTAATCATAAAGTGTACACTTCATTGGTAACAAGTACGTTTATATTCTGCAAACATCACCACAGTCCATCTCCAGAACTCTTTTCATCTTGCAAAACTGAAACTCTTTACCCATTAAACAATAAATTCTCTGTTCCCCACTTCTCCCAGTCCTTGGCAACCACCTTTCTACTTTTCATCTCTATGAATTTGACTACTCTAGGTACATTATTTAAGTGGAATCATATAGTATTTGTCTTTTTGTGACTGACTCATTTCACTTAACATAATGTCCTCAAGTTTCACCCATGTTGTAGCATGTGTCAGAATTTTGTTCCTTTTTAAGGCTTAAGAATATTCCATTGTATGTATGTACCACATTTTGCTTATCCATTTATTTACTGATGGAAGATAAAACTTCCATGTTTTAGCTATTATGACTAATGCTGCTGTGAATGTGGGTGTAAAAATATTTCTTTGAGAACATGCTTTCGATTCTTTTGGTTATATGCCCAGAAGTGGAACTGCTGGATAATGTAATTCTGTCTTTAATTTTTTGAGGAACTGTCATACTGCTTTCACAGTGGATGTACCATTGTGCATTCCCACCAACAGTACCCAAGAGTTCCAATTTCTCTACATTCTTATCAACTTTTTTAAAAAATATATTAGTAGCCATCCTAATGAGTGTGAGGTGGTGGTATCATGTAGTTTTGATTTGCATTTCCTTAATGACTAGTCATGTTGACCATCTTTTCATGTCATTTTTGGCCATTTGTATATCTTCTTTGGAGAAATGTCTGTTTTAGTCCTCTGCCTATTTTTTAATCAAGTCGTTTGGTTTTTAATGTTGAGTTTTAGGAGTTCTCTATGTATTCTGGTTATCAATCCTTTATCATATAAATCATTTGCAAATATTTTCTTCCATTCTGTGGGTTGCCTTTTTACTCTGTTGATAGTGCCTGCTGATGCAAAATTTTTCATAAAATCCAATTTGTGGTTTTTTTTGTTTGTTTGTTTCCTGTTCTTTTGGTGTCATATCTAAGAAATCATTAACAAATCCAATGACATGAAGATTTCCCCCTTTGTTTTCTTCTAGGAGTTTTATAGTTTTAGGTCTTAACATTTAGGTCATGGATCCATTTTGAGTTAATTTTTGTACATGGTGTAAAGTAAGGGTCCAACTTCATTCTTTTGCATGTGGTACTAGTTTTCTCAGCATCATTTGTTGAGAAGACTGTCTTTTCCCCATTGAATGGTCTTGGCACTCTTGTCAAAAATCATTTGAATATATATGTGAGTTTATTTCTGTGTATTCTGTTCTCTTCCATTGCTTTTCTTTTAACTGTTATTTTGTAGTAAGTTTTGAAATCAGTTAATATGAGTTCTCCAGCTTTGTTCTTCTTTTTCAGAATCTTTTTTTTTAATTTATTTATTTTTTGCGGTACACGGGCCTCTCACTGCTGTGGCCTCTCCCGCTGCGGAGCACAGGCTCTGGACTCGCAGGCTCAGCGGCCATGGCTCATGGGCCCAGCCGCTCTGCGGCATGTGGGATCTTCCCGGACCGGGGCACGAACCTGTGTCCCCTGCATCGGCAGGCGGACTCTCAACCACTGCGCCACCAGGGAAGCCCTCAGAATCATTTTGATTCTTCAGAGTTCCTTGAGATTGCATATGAATTTTAGGATGAATTTTTCTATTTCTTCAAAAAAAATCATTGGGATTTTGATAGGGGCTTCATTTAATCTGTAGATCACTTTGGATAGTATTGGCCTCTTAACAATCCTGTCTTCCAATTCATGAACATGGAATTTCTTTCCATTTATTTATGTGTCCTCTAATTTTGTTTAGAAATATCTTGCAGATTTTATCAAACAAGTCCTTCACTTCCTTGGTTAAGTTAATGCTTAAGTATTTTTTATGCTATTGTATATGAGATTGTTTTCTTAATGTTCTTTTCAGATTGTTTATTGTCTGTTTATAGAAATGCAACTGATTTTTGCATGTTGACTTTGTGTCCTGCTACTTCGTTGAATTCACTTATTAGTTTTAATAAGTTTTTTTGTGGAATCTTTAGGGTTTTTTACATATAAGATCATAATCATCTATGAACAAAGATAATTTTACTTCTTCCCTTCCAATTTGAATGGATGGCTTTTATTTCTTTTCCTTGCTTAATTTCTCTGGCTAGGATGTCCAATACTATGTTGAACAAAAGTGGCTAAAGCAGGCCTCCTTGCCTTGTTCCTGATCTTAGAGGAAAAAGTTTCAGCCTTTCACCATTGAGTATGATGTTCACTATGGGTTTTTCCAATATGGCTTTTTTAAAAAATTTATTTTCTTCCTTCCTTCCTTCCTTCCTTCCTTCTCTCTCTCTCTCTCTCTTTCTTGGCTGCATTGGGTCTTAGTTGCGGCATGCAGGATCTGCGTTGAGGCATGCGAGATCTTTTTGTTGCAGCACATGGGCACTTTGTTGTGATGTGCAGGGCTTCTCTCTAGTTGTGGGGTACAGGTTTTTCTGTCTCTAGTGCAGGCTCCAGAGCTCATGGGCTCTGTAGTTTATGGCACGCAGGCTCTCTCGTTGAGGTGTGCAAGCTCAGTAGTTGTGGCACGTGGGCTTAGTTGACCTGTGGCATGTGGGATCTTAGTTCACTGACCAGGGGTCGAACTCGTGTCCCCTGCATTGGAAGGCGGATTCTTTACCACTGGACCACCAGGGAAGTCCCACATATGGCTTTTATTATGTTGAGGTAGTTTCCTACCCTTAGCTTGTTGAGTGTGGTTATTATCAAAGGGTGTTGAAATTTTCAGATGATTCTTCTGCATTTGTTGAGATGATCATGTGATTTTTATCTTTCATCCTGTTAATGTGGTATATAACATTTACTGATTTTTATATTTTGAACCATCTTTACATCCCAGGAATAAGTCCCACTTGGTCATGGTGTATGATCTTTTTAATATACTGTTGAATTTGGTTTGGTAGAATTTTGTTGAGGATCTTTACACTATATTCATCAGTGATATTGGCCTGTTGTTTTCTTTTCTCATAGTGTCTTTTTCTGTTTTTGTATCAGGGTAATGCTGGCATCATAAAATAAGTATGGAAGTGTTCCCTCTTCAATTTTTTGGAAGAGTTTGAGAAGAATTGCCATTAATTCTTCTTTAAATATTT
The DNA here is from genome assembly GCF_964341445.2 of Mesoplodon mirus. Classification (NCBI taxonomy): domain Eukaryota; kingdom Metazoa; phylum Chordata; class Mammalia; order Artiodactyla; family Ziphiidae; genus Mesoplodon; species Mesoplodon mirus. Next base: position 59,536,032 of record NC_138981.1, on the reverse strand, counting down.
GGTAGAATTTATGAGTGAAGCCATCAGATCCTGGGCTTTTCTGTGTTAGAAGGTGTTTGATTACTGCTTCAATCTCTTTACTAGTTATATGTCTGTCAGGTTTTCTATTTCTTCATGATTCAGGCTTGGTACATGATATATTTCTAGGAATTCATGCACTTATTTCTTCTAGGTTATCTAATTTATTAGTGTATACGTTTTAGTAGTAGTCTTTTATAATCCTTTTGATTTCTGTGGCATCAGTCCTAATGTCTCCTCTTTCATCTCTGATTTTATTTATTTGAGTCTTCTCGCTTTTTTTCTTAGTTAACTATCTAGCTAAAGGTTTGTCAGTTTTATCATTTTAAAAAACCAACTCTTAGTTTCATTGAGTATTTTTTTTTCTGGCCTCTATTTCATTTATTTCTGCTCTAATTTTATTATTTCCTCCCTTCTGCTAGCTTTTGGTTTAGTTCTTCTCCTAATTCCTTAAATTCTAAAGTTAGGTTGTTGATTTGAGACTTTTGTTGATTTAATGTAAGCTTTTATAGTTATAAATTTCTCCCATAGCACTGCTTTTTCTGTGTCCCTTAGGTTTTGGTATGTTGTATTTTCATTTTTATTCTTCCTTAAGTATTTTCTAATCTCCCTTGTGATTTCTTCTTTGATTCATTGGTTGCTTAAGGCTTGTTTAATTTCTGCAGATTCTGAATTTTCCAGACTTCAAGACTGAGAAACTTATCCCCCCAATACTACATTCAAAAGGAATTTATCACATAAGAGTGAGTTTGCAAATAAGTGGACCTATGACCTGGGTATGACCACAGATGTGTTGCATAGGGATGCATTAATTGCCAACATTTAACAATTTCACATAAAAATTTGGATTTTTGAGTTCTCTTGAAAAAATTGAAAAAAATCTGGAAACACATGGTCAGTATTCCCACTAAGCAATAATCAGTTGGAACCAAGTGGCAGTTGTTACCTTCAGATGTGGGACATGTATTCTCCAGTTTGACATAGTCCCCACAATGCCTTATTTTCTCCCATATCCTGTGTGTCAAGTTGTCATTTATCATCTTCTTTGTGTCATTATTCTTACAGCAGATATAAGAGGAAAATAAATGTTCATGGCATCCACATCTCTATCAAAAGTGAGGGAATGAAAGCTAGACTGAAAGGAAAAAATATATTCCTGTGTTTAATATGCAAAGAAGTGTGTTGGTATCAAATAAGTACAACTTAATAGCTCATTATGAAATGAAATAAAGTAGAAACTGTGGCTAGTATACACAAAAGCAATGTAATGAAAACTTATCAAATTCAATAACAGGACTGAAATTTCAACCAGGTTTATTTTGGAAAGTTAATAAAATAAGCTATCCTGTTGTGAAATGCAGTTATATAGTTTTTTTTTTTTTTTTTTTTTTTTTTTTGCGGTACGTGGGCCTGTCACTGTTGTGGCCTCTCCCATTGTGGAGCACAGGCTCCGGACGCGCAGGCTCAGCGGCCATGGCTCACGGGCCCAGCCGCTCCGCGGCATGTGGGGTCTTCCCAGACTGGGGCACGAACCCGTGTCCCCTGCATCGGCAGGCGGACTCTCAACCACTGCGCCACCAGGGAAGCCCTATATAGTTTTATATTAAGGAAAACAATTGCCCAGGCGTTAAACCCTTTTAAAGATGACAAGTTACAAAAGTGCATCTACTGAGTGAGTCATAAAATGTATTCTTAAGTTTCAAGTGTAAATCTAACCAGAAATGCTGCTGTTTGGCATGTTGAAGGTATGACTGATAATTTATTAGATAGGTTGCTTTAAAAGAGTTATTTGTGGTGTTTCTGTTGCATGGACATACGTAATACTGCACAGTAAAGCATATTTACTTGTGGTGTCAATGAAAATTTTGATAAGACAGAACTTTTGAACATAGTACCTGTGTCGTATAAGTTTAATGTAGATGGATGAAAACAATTTGTGTGTGACTACAGGATATATTTCTGCAGTGGTTAGTTATTAGGGTAAATCTTGATTTGGAAGTTAAATCCAAGGTGGAAGTATTTTTTCAGAATATAAGACAAGTCTATTAATTGTATAATTTACCAGGAAACACTGTGCTAAAAAGCTAAAAATGAAACATGTGGATGTAGTAATAACACATGTATACTGGATATTCTTCTGTGGCTTCAACAGAGATGATTGCTTTGCTGGGTGAATTCGATGCACAGTAGAGTAGTTGCCTCTACTTCTTGGAGCTTAAGGGGCTTAGTTGGATGTGGTGCTGTCACATGTTGGGTTACCCTAGAAGCGGATTTTAAAGATGGAGATTAGTGTACAGATAATTTGTTAAGGGGTGGTCTCAGGATCAACACCTATGAGGGAAAGGAAAGGAGGCAGGACTAGGTAAAGGGAGAAGTTGGGCTGATGTAAAGTCACCATAAGGCTTCAGCTTTCCCCCATGGGATGCTCTGAAGCTGGAATGGCCATTCAGAATTGTCCTCAGTTAGGGTGAGAAAACCAGATCTAGCCCAGTGTTTACTAGTCATTGGATGCCAGCTGCCTTGGGAAGGGAGCATAACCTTGGATGAGGTAGCTCTCTTCAGCCTAGGTAATTCCTAAAGAGCAACCTGGAAATAAATATTTTAGTGTTGAAGGGAACATCTGGGTGATGCAACACAGCATCCATGACAGGTGCTAAAGAGATCTTTTTGAACTGTTGAAATAATTAAACTTACTCGCGTCATCTATGGGAAAAACCTCTGCCTCAGCTCAAAGACTTGACCTTTGTGGTGAATATGACAACTCATGTAAACACTCTGAATGTCTCTACAAATGCAGTAAGTAAATGAATGTAAATTTAAATTCACATGTTCTTAGTGAAGTCGTTTCTTTGGGAAACTCATTTGGCAGGGACTAATCTGACTCACTTTTCTCTGCTGAAATTGATTTCCAAAGATGGAAGTGATTACCTGAACTACATACTCAAAGTTTTAGACTTGAAGATTGAATTCTTAAGAATACGTTTTCTGATTTCCAACATTATAATAGTGAAAAATATTGTTTATTTTGCCTTTCTTAATTAATATTACTAATGTGAATAAAGAACTACAAATTGACCTGCACTATAGTGTGGTACTAAATTCTAATTAGACAAATATGGAATATCAGATGTAGTAGACATTTACTGCTTTTGGTCAGTCATCACTCATTCATCTACTTTCTTATTGATAACATTATCCAAATTTCCATTTAGGTATCTACTTCTTCCCTATCAGTATGTGTGGACACTGACATATTGGTGTAGAAGAAAAAGTTTCAGTTTTCTATTTCCAAATCAAGAAGATAATCAGTTTCAAAAGGAAAATTTGATAAATTAAGTGTTTATATTTTTAGATTTCAAATTTAAAATACAGCTTCTATTTTTTACAGGTTTGTACTATGTTAGCATGCTTGTACAATCATTCAGTTAATAATAAAGCTTGATTACATATCTGGCAGTCTTTTTTTAACATCTTTATTGGAATATAATTGCTTTACAATGGTGTGTTAGTTTCTGCTGTATAACAAATGAATCAGCTATATGTATACATACATCCCCATATCTCCTCGCTCTTGCATCTCCCTCCCACCGTACCTATCCCACTCCTCTAGGCGGGCACAAAGCACTGAGCTGATCTCCCTGTACTATGCGGCTATTTCCCACTAGCTATCTGTTTTACATTAGGTAGTCTATATATGTCCATGCCAATCTCTCACTTCATCCCAGCTTCCCCTTCCCCTCCCCAAGTCCTCAAGTCCATTCTCTACATCTGCATCTTTATTCCTTTCCCGCCCCTAGGTTCTTCAAAACCATGTTTGTTTGTTTTTTTAGATTCCATATATATGTGTTAAAATACGGTATTTGTTTTTCTCTTTCTGACTTACCTCACTCTGTATGACACACTCTAGGTCTATTCACCTCAATACAAATAACTCAATTTTGTTTCTTTTTATGGCTGAGTAATATTCCATTGTATATATGTACCACATCTTCTTTATCCATTTATCTGTCAGTGGACAATAAGGTTGCTTCCATGTCTTGGCTGTTGTAAATAGTGCTGCAGTGAACACTGTGGTACATGACTCTTTTTTTTTTTTTTTTTTTGCGGTACGCAGGCCTCTCACTGCTGTGGTCTCTCCCGTTGTGGAGCACAGGCTCCGGACGCGCAGGCTCAGCAGCCATGGCTCACGGGCCCAGCTGCTCCGCGGCACGTGGGATCCTCCCAGACTGGGGCACGAACCCGTGTCCCCTGCATCGGCAGGCGGACTCTCAACCATTGTGCCACCAGGGAAGCCCCACATGACTCTTTGAATTATGGTTTTCTCAGGTTATATGCCCAGGAGTGGGATTGCTGGATCATATGGTAGCTCTGTTTTCCATTTTTTAAGGATCCTCCATACTGTTCTCCATAGTGGCTGTACCAGTTTACATTCCCACCAACAGTGTAGGAGGGTTCCCTTTTAGGCACATCCTCTCCAGCATTTATTACTTGTAGACTTTTTGATGATGGCCATTTTGACTGGTGTGAGGTGATACCTCACTGTAGTTTTGATTTTCATTTCTCTAATAATTAGTGATGTTGAGCATCTTTTCATGTGGTTTTTAGCCATCTGTATGTTTTCCTTGGAGAAATGTCTATTTAGATCTTCCACCCATTTTTTGATTGGGTAGTTTGTTTTTCTGATATTGAGCTGTGTGAGCTGTCTGTATATTTTGGAGATTAATCCCTTGTCAGTTGTTTTGTTTTCAAATATTTTCTCCCATTCTGAGGGTTGTCTTTTCGTTTTGTTCATGGTTTCCTTTGCTGTGCAAAACCTTTTAAGTTTAGTAAGATCACATTTGTTTATTTTTGTTTTTATTTTCATTCCTCTAGGAGGTGGATCAAAAAAGATCCTGCTACTATTTATGTCAAAGAGTCTTCTGCCTATGTTTTCCTCTAAGAGTTTTATAGTATCCAGCCTTACATTTAGGTCTTTAATCCATTTTGATTTTATTTTTGTATACAGTGTTAGCATGTGTTCTAATTTCATTCTTTTACGTATAGCTGCCCAGTTTTCGCAGCACCACTTATTGGAGAGACTGTCTTTTCTCCATTGTATATTCTTACCTCCTTTGTCATAGATTTGGTGACCATAAGTGCATGGATTTATCTCTGGACTTTTATCCTGTTCCATTGATCTATATTTCTGTTTTTGTGCCAGTACCATACTGTCCTGATTACTGTAGCTTTGTAGTATAGTCTGAAGTCAGGGAGCCTGCTTCCTCCAGCTCCGTTTTTCTTTCTCAAGATTGCTTTGGCTCTTTGGGGTCTTTTGTGTTTCCAACAAATTGTGAAATTTTTTGTTCTTGTTCTGTGAAAAATGCCATTGGTAGTTCGATAGGGATTGCATTGAATCTGTAGATTGCTTTGGGTAGTAGAGTCATTTTCACAGTGTTGATTCTTCCAATCCAAGAACATGGTATATCTCTCCATCTGTGTCACCTTGATTTCTTTCATCAGTATCTTGTAGTTTTCTGAGTACAGGTCTTTTGCCTCTTTAAGTAGGTTTATTCATAGGTAATTTATTCTTTTTGTTGCAGTGGTAAATGGGATTGTTTCCTTAATCTATCTTTCTGATCTTTCACTGTTAGTGTATAGGAATGCAAGAGATTTCTGTGTATTAGTTTTCTATTGTGAAACTTTACCAAATTCATTGATGAACTCTAGTAGTTTTCTAGTAGCATCTTTAGGATTTTTCTATGTATAGTATCATGTCATCTGCAAACAGTGACAGTTTTACTTCTTTTCCAGTTTGGATTCCTTTTATTTCTTCTTCTTCTCTGATAGCCATGGCTAGGACTTCCAAAACTATGTTCAATACAAGTGGCGAGAGTGGACCTCCTTGTCTTGTTACTGATCCTAGAGGAAATGCTTTCACCTTTTTACCATCGAGTATTGTGTTAGCTGTACGTTTGTCATATATGGCCTTTATTATGTTGAGGTAGTTTCCCTCTAAGCCCACTTTCTGGACAGCACTATGAGATTAGAAATCAGTTACAGGAAAAAAAGACTGTAAAAAACCACAAACCGGGCTTCCCTGGTGGCGCAGTGGTTGAGAGTCCGCCTGCTGATGCAGGGGACATGGGTTCGTGCCCTGGTCCGGGAATATCCCACATGCCGCAGAGCGGCTGGGCCTGTGAGCTATGGCCGCTAAAAAAAAAAACAAAACAAAACAAAAAAAAAAACACACAAACTCATGGAGGCTAACAATATGTTGTTACGTATTCAATGGCTCACTGAAGAAAGAAATCAAAATCAAAAAATACCTAGAGACAAACACAGCAATCCAAAACCTATGGGACACTGCAAAAGCAGTTCTAAGAGAGAAGTTTATAGCAATACAATCTTACTTCAAGAAACAAGAAAAATCTCAAATAAACCACCTATCCTCACACCTAAAGCAACCAGAGAAAGAAGACAAAACCCATAGTTAGTAGAAGGAAAGAAATCATAAAAATCACAGCAGAAATAAATGAAATGGAGATGAAGACAATAGCAGCAAAGATCAATGAAACTGAAAGCTGGTTTTTTGAGAAGATGAACAAAATTTATAAACCTTTAGCCGGACTCATCAAGAAAAAGAGGGAGAGGAATTAAATCAATAAAATTAGAGACGAAAAAGCAAGTGTTATATCAGATACCACAGAAATACAAAGGATCATGAGAGATTACTACAAGCAACTATATGCCAGTAAAATGGACAACCAGAAGAAATGGACAAATTCTTAGAAAGATACAACCTTCCAGGTCTGAGCCAGGAAGAAATAGAAAATATGAACAGACCAGTCAGAAGTACTGAAATTGAAACTGTGATTAAAAGTCTTACAACCAACGAAAGTCCAAGACCAGATGGCTTCACAGGTGAAGTCTGTGAGACATTAATAGAAGAGTTAACACCTACTCTTCTGAAACTCTTCCAAAAATTTGCAGAGGAAGGAACACTCCCAAGCTCATTTTATGAGGCCACCATCACCCTGATACCAAAATGAGACAAAGATATCCCCCAGAAAGGAAATTACAGGCCAGTATCACTGATGAACAGAGATGCTAAAATCCTCAACAAAATACTAGCAAACTGAATCCAACAACACATTAAAAGGATCATGCACCTTGATCAAGTGGGATTTATCTCAGGGATGCAAGGATTCTTCAGTATATGCAAATGAATCAGTGCGATACACCACATTAACAAATTGAAGAATAAAAACCATATGATCATTTCAATAGATGCAGAAAAGCTCAACACCGATTTATGATATTTTCATTTTTTAATTAAAATTTTTTTGAAGTTTTAAATTGTGGTAAAATACACAAAGCATGAAACATACCATGTTAACTATTTTTAAGTGTACAGTTCATCAGTGTTAAGTACATTCACATTGTTAAGTTTGTTACAATTAACATTCATAGTGTTAAGTACATTAACCAAACTCCAGAGCTCTTTTCGTCTTGCACATTTAAAACTTTGTACCCATTAAGCAGCAAGTCCCTATTCTCCCCTTTCCCAGTCCCTGGCATACACCATTCTACTTTCCGTCTCTATGAATTTGACTACTGTAAGTACCTCATATTAGTGAAATCATACACTAGTTTTCCTTTTGTTACTATTGTATTTCATTTAGCATAGTGTCCTCAAGGTTCATCCGTGCTGTAGCATGTGTCAGAATTTCCTCCTTTTGAAAGGCTGAATAACATCCCACTGTGTGTATATACTTCATTTTGTTTATCCATTCATCCGTCGATGGAGACTTGTATTACTTGCACCTTTTGGCTATCGTGAATAATACTGCTATGCAAGTGGGTGTAAAAAAATTTCTTTGAGACCCTGCATTCAGTTATTTTGGGTTTATACCCAGAAGTAGAATTAGTGGATCATATGGAAATTCTGTTTTTAATTTTTTAAAGGAATCACCATACTGTTTTCCATAGTGGTTGCACCATTTTACATTCCCAGCAACAGTGCACAGGTCTCCAGTATTCCCACATTCTTGCCAACACTTGTTATTTTTTGTTTTTGTGACAGTGGCCATTCTAATGGGTGTGAGGTGTATCTCATTGTGGCTTTGATTTGCATTTCCCTAATGATTAGTGATGTCAAGTATTTCATGTGATTTTTGCCACTTGTATATCTTCTTTGGAAAAATGTCTATTCAAGCCCTTTGCCCATTTTTAAGTCAGTTGATTTTTTGTTGTTGAGTTTTAGGAGTTCTTTATATATATGGATATTAACTGTGTATCTTACGTATGATTTGCAAATATTTTCTCCCATTTCATAGGTTGCCTTTTCAACTCTGTTGATTGTGTTCTTTGATACACAAAATTTAAAAATTTTGATGTAGTCCAGTTTATTTTTACTTTTGTTATTTGTGCTTTTGGTGTTATATCAAAGAAATCATTGCCAAATTCAGTGTTGTAAAGATTTTTCCCTTATATTTGCTTCTAAAAGTTTTATATTTTAGCTCTTCCATTTAGGTCTTTGATCCGTTTGGAGTTCATTTTTGTATATGGTGTAAGGTAAAGGTCCAATTTCATTCTTTTGCTTATGGATATCCCGTTGTCCCTGCACCGTTTATTGACAAGATGGTTTTTTTTCCTCCATGGAATGAATGCTCTTGGCACCTTTGTCGAAAATCATTTGACCATATATGTGAGAATTTATTTCTAGACTCTATTCTATTCCATTGGTGTATTTGTGTCTTTATGCCAGTACCACATTATTTTGATTATTGAATCTTTGTAGTAAATTTTGAAGTCATGAAGTATGAGTCCTCCAGCTTTGTTCTTCTGTTTCAGGATTGTTTTGGCTTTTCTGGGTACCTTGATATTCTGTTTGATTTTTAGGATGGAGTTTTTCATTTCTGCAAAAAATGTCAGTGGGATTTTCATAGGGATTGCATTACATCTGTAGATCACTTTGGGAGTATTACCATCTAAACAATATTAAGTCTTCCAATCCATGAACTGTTTGCATTTAAAATAATCATTATCTACTGGTCTATTATTTGTGTAATAAGCATAAATAAATTTTTAAAGGAATTGTTGGCAGAGGGAATTGGTAAATTTCTTTTTCTTCTTTCAGTTTTATTGAGATATAATTGACATTCAGCACTGTATAAGTTTCAGCTATACAGCATAATGACTTGAGATGGTGGTCAAAAGGTAGAAACTTCCAGTTATAAGATAAATAAATACTGGGGATGTAATGTACATGATGACTATAGTAAACAGTGCTGTATGGTATATTTGAAAGTTGCTAAGAAAGTATATCATAAAAGTTCTCATGAACAGGGACTGGTAAATTTGTAATGTCAGTTCATGTATCTTCACTTTATGGATCTCATGTTCCAATATTTATAAACTGACATAAGTTTTGGAGAAAAAGAACCAATTAGATATTAGTAGAGAAATGATTATCTGACTCTATGTGTTCATAAAAAGAAAATATTTGTGGCTTGATAAATTAAACAAATTAAATTAAATTATTTATTGTTGACCAATAGGCTTATTTAGACATTTAATGATATTAACTAAGTTCAGATATAGTTTTATCTTGTCTGTTTTGCTCATACTCAAACAGACTTTCGCCTTGTTAATTAAAAATGTTATTTTATTCACACCACTTAAAATTGTGTCTCATTGAACAGAGAATTGCTTGGGTTTCATTTCCTGAAGATTATCTGTGAACATTTTAAGTCATCAGAAAATACTGGTAAAGCTCTACTGCTCCATTTTGACATGCTTTTACAAAGGAAGGAAGAATTGCTTGCCAAGGAGAAGATTGAAGAAATCATTATAGGTCAGTAGGATTTCTGCAGGTGTTTTAGAAAGGTGTTAATACACATGTAGTTCTAAGATGGAGGTCAGAAAAGTAGCAGAATCCTCAGGTCAACAGATATTTTCCTTTCTCTCACTTCCTTTTTTTTCTCCTTAATACCCTTTGACTATAACAACTCACCTATCCAGATTCCACATATTTGGCAAGCTAGAATGAAAGCTAAACAAAGATAACAAAACATCAACAAAAACAGACAGACCTCTGAGCTTAAACCTCATGTGTAATGGAAAATTGTGAGATTATAAGCCTAATTTCATGTTTCAGTTTGATCTCAAATTAGCTGTGTACCTTCAGGCAAGTCAGTAATATCTCTGGATCTTGGCTTTTTCCAACTATAAAATGAAGGTCGTGAATTACATTCCTACTTTTTAACTTATTTTTAGCAGCAACAGCAGCAGCATCCTTTTGTGATGCAATTGTATATGAGCCCTGCCCCCAGTACAATAGAGTAGAGTTGCTGTGGTTAAAGCAGAGATGTAGAGCCAGATCTCAGCATTCCATTAATCCCCCATCTCTCTGTAGAACCCTATACCCTGAAGAACACAGAGAGTATGATCCCTTTATTAGAAAATTCTTGCCCTGATCTGTCTTTCCTACTCTATACATATATAGAGATATAACTGGAATGATAGTCACTAGTGTTAACACTGGAATTATTCTGAGTGGTGGCAGTTTAGGTGATTTATTGCTTTCCTTGTTTTTTACCAGATTGCTTGAATTTTTGTAAGTATGTATCATGTTTTTATAAAAACAAAGTCATTGATTTTTTTAAAGGAAATCTTTTGACTAGATAATCTCTAAGAGTCTTTTTTTTTTTTTTTTTTTTTTTTTTTTTTTTTTCGGTATGCGGGCCTCTCACTGTTGTGGCCTCTCCCGTTGCGGAGCACAGGCTCCGGACGCGCAGGCCCAGTGGCCATGGCTCACGGGCCCAGCCGCTCCGCGGCATATGGGATCCTCCCAGACCGGGGCACGAACCCGCATCCCCTGCATCGGCAGGCGGACTCTCAACCACTGCGCCACCAGGGAGGCCCATAAGAGTCTTTTGAACTCTAGATTCTATGAACTGTATTTTACTGATGACACCCTTCCTCCATATCCTCACTAAGAATCCAGTTATTTTTAGACCCAGTGTTGTTAAGCTTGGTTATCTGGTTTTCCAACCCTTAGCATTTTAATGGTAGCATATTATAAAGGGAGAAAGGACCTACAGGGAAATATACAGATAACCCGATCACAAGGGAGGGAAAAACCTTATAAATTATATAAAACAATTTTAAGTATTTAAAAAAGTATAATAATCTGTACTACATCATAATTACTGAAGGCATCATTATGATATACTATCAGTACAATAAAATACAATAGTTGTTAGTGTTGACCTTGAATAGTCAAGCAAAAGTTAAATTGTGCTTCAGAAAACTAGAATGTATGTTTAGAAAAACATAATTCATAAAACATAATTTTTAGAAAAATTAAGAACTTTAAATGATTTAGACTTTTTAAAATAAAAAATTATTTTATGTTTAATGAAAGTAAACTGTCAGGTAACTAGAAAACTTTGCTATCCAGAATAACTAATTTTCTAAGATTACAGTTAACCCAAGTTATATTGTGATATCTAATTATACACTTACACTTTCAAAGTATGATAATATTTTAAGTAGATGCTTTATGTGGCTTTTTACTCTCATGTGAGTATTTTTAACTAAGTCATGGAACAAACTATGTCTGCTGAGGGGTCAGAGACTCTCAGTTTTCTAATCAAGACTTTCATGGAAATTGATAGTGCCAAAGGGGTGGAAGTGAAAGGGGTATAGAATTCTATTATAGCTTAAACTTTACCTTAGTGTGTGATAATGTATTTGAACCCGGTAAATGTCTAGACCAGAAACAATCAAACATGAGTTACAATTTAAAGTAATAGAGTTTATGTGTAAACATGGTCTTAAAGTATTTTACAAAGGCTTTAAGGTATAATTGGCCTTTCTTGGGAACTTGATCTGATCTAGTTAGTACATAATAGTATAAACACTTCTTATTAATGATTTCTAGCATTGCTGTTTGTTCATTGATAATAACATTAAGGCACCAGATGATGATCAAATTTGGAACTTAGAAAATACGTTAAAAAGAGACTAGGCTGGAAAACTATTACAGATTGATGGGCGAATTACAGTGATTCTAGCAAACTCTGATTGTATTACATAATCAATTTTGCTAGTAAATCTGAAATTGATGATGAAAACCTGCCTGAATGTGATTGTGTTTGTAGCCATTACTTAAAGATTATAGGTTCTGAAGAGCACAGTTAGTGCTCTTTATTTAATGTAATAGATCTTGATTCTTGTTTTTAGAACTTGGTTGTTTTTTTTTTTTTTCAGGTCACCAAACAGGAAGACAACTGACAAAAGAATTAGTACGCTGTTTACAGAACATTCTATGGAAAAAAGCTACCAAAAGTTTTGAGGTTTGGGAATAATCTATTTTCATTCTTTATATTCTTTCTTCACCCCAACAAATAAAACAATGTATTCACTATAAAAATCATAGAGCATCAAGTACTTTAATAATCTCTTTCTGCTTAGGTACTGTCTATTTATTAAATATTTGTAATGTAGAATTTTAATGGGCATTGGACAAGAATTTATTTAAAAATACTAAGATGTGGACTTCCCTGGTGGCACAGTGGTTAAGAATCCACCTGCCAATGTAGGGGACATGGGTTTGAGTCCTGGTCCAGGAAGATTCCACATGCCGCGGAAGCAACTAAGCCCATGAGCCTCAACTACTGAGCCTGCACTCTAGAGCCCGTGAGCCACAACTACTGAGCCCACGTGCCTAGAGCCCGTGCTCTGCAACAAGAGAAGCCACCACAATGAGAAGTCCGTGCACCACAATGAAGAGTAGCCCCCACTCACCACAACTAGAGAAAGCCCACATGTAGCAACGAAGACCCACCACAGCCAAAAATAAATAAAGTAATTTGTTTATTTTTTAAGAAATAAACTAAAAATAAAGATACCAAGATGTGATTCAACCCCATTGGGAGTTTACAGTTTAGGGAAATGACATCACTGATATTAAGATATAGGAAAGTATAATTTATTTTAACATGAGGAGCAAGAAAGTCAGAGGGTTTTATTTCCTTTAAAAATTGAGGTATGGAGCACAGAGGATTTTTAGGGCAGTGAAAATACTTTGAATGATACTATAAGGATGGACACATGTCATTATCCATTTGTCTAAACCCGTAGAATGTACAACACCAAGAGTGAACCCTAATGTAAGTTCATCAGTTGTAACAAATACACCATTCTGGTAGAGGATGTTGATGATGGGGGAGGCTCTACATGTGTTGGGTCAGGAGGTATCTAGCAGATATCTGTACATTCCTCTCAATTTTGCTGTGATCCCAAAACTGCTCTTAAAAAAAAACCTTTTCAAAACATTGTGGTATAATAAATACGCAAAACAAAGTAGTAATATTTTTTTCTTCTTACAAAACAGTCCAGGTTTACTGTAGAAAATTTGAAACCACAGATAAGTTTTTTAAAAAGAATAGTCATTCTTAATCCAATCACTCTTAAAATTTTATATATTGCCTTCTAATCCATATGCATTTGTGTGTGTAAGAAAGGGCGTACTGTTTTAGTGGATTTCCACTTCCAACCAAAATGTAAGAGACCTGGTTGATGTCCTTGCCTGAATAACACCTTGCTCCCTCTCCCTACGTCCAAAAAAACAAGACAAAATACATGAAAAAATGGTTTTCAAGACACTGGACATTAGGCAATGGAGAATGATCTCTGGTAGATAGGAAATAAACAAGGTGAGCACTGCAGTTGTTCAGCTTACTACCTTGAGTTTCCAGGCTGTAGCATAGGAACAGAAACTGAAGTGAACTATGACATAAATCACAGCAAGATCCTTTTTGACCCACCTCCTAGAGAAATGGAAATAAGAACAGAAATAAACAAATGGGACCTAATGAAACTTAAAAGCTTTTGCACAGCAAAGGAAACCATAAACAAGATGAAAAGACAACCCTCAGAATGGGAGAAAATATTTGCAAATGAGGCAACTGACAAAGGGTTAATCTCCAAAATGTACACATAGCTCATGCACCTCAATATCAAAAAAACAAACAGCCCAATCTAAAAAGGGGCAGAAGACCTAAATAGACATTTCTCCAAAGAAGATGTACAGATTGCCGACAAACACATGAAAGCAAGCTCAACACCACTAATCATTACAGAAATGCCAATGAAAGCTACAATGAGGTATCACCTCACACCGGTCAGAATGGCCATCATCAAAATATCTACAAACAATAAATGCTGGAGAGGGTGTGGAGAAAAGGGAACCCCCTTGCACTGTTGGTGGGAATGTAAATTGATACAGCCACTATGGAGAACCATATGGAGGTTGCTTAAACTAAAAATGGAACTACCATATGACCCAGCAATCCCACTCCTGGGCATATATGCTGAGAAAACCATAATTCAAAAAGAGTCATGTACCACAATGTTCGTTGCAGGTCTATTTACAATAGCCAGGACATGGAAACAACCTAAGTGTCCACTGACAGTTGAATGGATAAAGAAGATGTGGCTCATATATACAATGTAATATTAGCCATAAAAAGAAAGAAATTGAGTTATTTGTAGTGATGTGGATGGACCTGGAGTCTGTCATACAGAGTGAAGTAAGTCAGAAGGAGAAAAACAAATACCATATGCTAATACATATTTATGGAATCTAAAAAAAAATGATTCTGAAGAACCATGGGGCAGGACAGGAATAAAGACACAGATGTAGAGAATGGACTTGAGGACACAGGGACGGGGAAGGGTAAGCTGGGACGAAGTGAGAGAGTGGCATTGACATATATACACTACTAAATGTAAAATAGATAGCTAGTGGGAAGCAGCTACATCACTCGGGGAGATCAGCTTGGTGCTATGTAACCACCGAGAGGGGTGGGATAGAGTTGCAAGAGGGAGGGCATATGGGGATATATGTTTACATATAGCTGATTCACTTTGTTATACAGCAGAAACTATAACCATTGTAAAGCAGTTATACTCCAATAAATATGTTAAAAGAAAAAAAAGGAAAAACTGAAGTGGATCCTAGCAGGCTTCCTAATTTGAGGAGTTGGAGCTGAGAGTCTGGGAAGACCAAGGTAGCTAGAATTCATAGGACAGAGTATCAGAGAGGAGAACAGAACAAGAAAGAGAACTCCGACAATCAGAGAATCTTTCTCAAGTGTTTAGCAGAGTACTGATCAAGATAATATGGGATGAAAATACCTAAAGCCAGAGGAGTCCCCATCTAAAAGTATTAGAACAGTGCCTGGCACTCACACAGATCTGGGAATAGAACCTGTTCATACCAGCCAGACTGGAAAACTTCTAATTCATGGGGCATTGGGTAGAGAATTCAGAAAGGTCTTGTTTTGGTAGTGGGGAGTAATTAGTCGTAAACTGAGCACTGTTCCAGACCTACCTGAAAAATCATAAAAGTATGACCTGAAAGGATCAAATTGATCCCAAGGAATTTAAGTGCTTGCCAGAGTAGAGGTCAAGGATATTTACCAGAATGCGGAACTATCCAGCACCCAACAAGGTAAAGTTTATAACATCTGGCATCTGATAATAAATTACCAAGCATACAAACAGGCAGGAAAATACAACCTATAATGATGAAAAGAAGCAACAGTTGAAACTAACATAGAAGTTAACATTAACAGAGGACATTAAAATAGCTCTTATAATTGTATTCTATATATTCAAAAAGTTAGGTAGAGACATAGAACATATAAAAGACCCAAATCAAACTTCCAGAGATGAAAAGTATGTCTAGGATCAAAATTATACTGCATAGTATTAACATCAGATTAGACATTGCAGAAGGATGGATATGTTAATTGTGGTCATTTCACAGTGTATACATATATCAAAACATCTTGTTTTATACATTAAGATGCTGCAAAATAGAATGATATATATTCTTACTTTCTTTTAGAGGGTGTCTGTTTCTTTACTGAGCAAGTAAAAAATTATTTCAGAATTCCCTTCTCATATTGAATATTTTTTTCTCTCATTTTCCAGTCTTGCAGGATAATTTTTTTAACTCCCACTTCCAACACTGTAGAAGAATGTAATCTTTTTTTTTTTAAGATGTTGGGGGTAGGAGTTTAGTAATTTATTAATTTATTTTTGCTGTGTTGGGTCTTCGTTTCTGTGCGAGGGCTTTCTCTAGTTGTGGCAAGTGGGGGCCAGTCTTCATCACGTTGCGTGGGCCTCTCACTATCGTGGCCTCTCTTGTTACGAAGCACAGGCTCCAGACGCGCAGGCTCAGTAGTTGTGGCTCACAGACCTAGTTGCTCCGCGGCATGTGGGATCCTCCCAGACCAGGGCTCGAACCCGTGTCCCCTGCATTAGCAGGCAGATTCTCAACCACTGCGCCACCAGGGAAGCCCAAAGAATGTAATCTTAATTCTAAATAGTCAAAGGCAGTGTTATACCTCCTCAGCACTGTTGTTTCTAGTAGGGAGTGAGTTTTATTCCTTTTAGGTACTAATGGCTCCTGTCTTTCATTGAAAAATGTGAAGTTTCTTGGTAGGGTACAGGGGACTCATCTACCTTACCTTGGTGTGCATGAGCGATCTTAATTTTCTTATCTTAAAAAAAGTTATCCAGGTCATTTGTATTAGATTTTTCCTAATAGCTTCTTACCATTGAAAATTTTAAAGTGCCTCAAAAGTAAGAAAATATTTTTGTACAGAAACATAGCATTTAATTAAAATAGTGAAAAACCTGGAAATTTACTAAATATCTTACATTTTCTTATCCTACATAGCAACATAGATTAATATTTACAAAATGAAGTTAAATGGAAAGAATAGAAAATGAAATTGTAATATAAGGTATGATTACAACTATATAAAAATACAGAACGGTAAAATTAAAATGGAATGTGGAAAAATGAGAAGAGCTGTATTCGAATGGTAAATTATGGGTGTTCTCTTTTAAAATTTTTATCATTGTTGTTTTAATAACTTATAAATCATATTCTGAGTTTTCTAGGGTAGCTCACCACCCTCTCAGACTCTTCACCCCATATGTGAAATTTCATTTTTTCAGCTTTATTGAGGTATAATTGACAAAATTATGATTAAAGTGTACAATGTGATGATTTGATTTGATATACATATACATTGTGAAAGGTTTCTAATGATTTATTTAACATGTTCATCACCTCACATATTCACCTTTTTTCTTTTTGGTGAGAACATTTAAGTTCTGCTCTCTTAGCAAAATTCAGTTATACAATCCAGTATTACCAACTATAGTCACCATATATCTAATGTATATATTAGATCCTCGGACCTTTTTCATCTTATAACTGAAAGTTTGTACCCTTTTACCAACCATTCTCCATTTCCCCCACCCTCAAACCCCTGGAAAACACGATTCTACTCTGTGTTTCTGTGAGTTTGACTTTTCTTTCTTTACTTCAGATTCTACATATAAGTGATACCATGCAGTGTTTGTCTTTCTCTTTCTGGCTTACATAATTTAGCATAATGTCCTCCAAGTTCATCCATGTTGTCACAAATGGCAGGATTTCATTCTTTTTTAAGGCTAATATTCCATTGTATACATAAACTGTACTTTCTTTACCCACATTCATCAGTAAACAACAACTTTGGTTGTTTCCATACCTTGGCTTGCTGCAGTGGACATGGTAGTACAATTATCTCTTTGAGATAATGATTTCATTTTCTTTGGGTATCCCACACAGAAGTGGGATTACTGGATTGTATGGTAGTTCTATTTTTAATTTCTTGGGAAACCTCCAACTGTTTTCCATAGTGGCTGTACCAGTTTACATTCCCACCAACAGTGTACAAGGTTTCCCTTTTCTCTACATCCTCACTACCATTTGTTATCTCTTGTCTTTCTGATGTTAGCCATTGTAGCAGATGTGAAGTGATATCTCATTGTGGTTTGATTTGCATTTTCCTGATGATAAGTGATGTTGAGCACCTTATCATGTACCTATTGGCCATTTGTATGTCTTCTTTGGAAAAGTCAGTCCAGATCCTTTGCCCATTTTTAATCAGGTTTTGTTTTTGTTCTTGTTTTTGTTTTTTGTTTTTATTTTTTGCTACTGAGTTGTAGTATTTCCTTATATATTTTGGATATTAACCCCCCAAAAATACTGCAAGTATTTTCTCTGATTTCATAGGTTGCCTTTTAATTTTGTTGGTTTCCATGAAATCTCTAATGTGAGGGAAGAGGAGAGAATATTGATTGCCAGTTTATAACTTTATATTGATCAAGGCTGATAGTAAAATGCACTTAGCATTCAACTAAAGAGGATGTTGTGTTTTGGTTGCCTAAAAATGTAAACAGTGCCATTTTTTTTTTTGTTTCTAAAGGTGACTTGGAACAATTAGGGTCAAATATAGAGATATCTCTGTAATTTTGTTATTTCTTTTTAAACTTTAGGTACAAGATTATGCTGATGCCCTATACTGGTACTGCTGTTCTCTGAGATTTTATGCACGTGATCAAACGTACCTGGACTTTGCCAAGCTACAGAGGCATGTGGCTTCTTGTTACATGCATTTGGAACAACTTGATAAGGTCCTTTGATTTATCTGTTTTTCAAAGGCAGCAAATGTTGTTATGCGCAATGGCAGAGAGATGGTTGTAGTGGTGTGACTTCTTGGCTATTAGGTTAGGATGTCTGAGAGTTACTTCATACAGAACAAAGTCAAATTGATATTTTCCTGACTTGCACACTATAAACATTAATGAATGGAACTTCCCAAAAGGTGAGAAAATTTGGAGACTCTTAATTTCATTACTTACTGTTTATTTTTAACACCCTGTTCTGAAAGGTAATATATCATTGCAATTCATGAACAAACTTATCTGCTGCTAACCATCTGCAGTATTGTCCTTTGAAGCAGAATAAATTTTAAGGTACACATGTTTTTGGGTCAAGCATTCAGTGAGAGCAAACACTTGGATGAAATTTGTTCTTTTACTTTCTGGGTTATCTTTTGCCTTTCCAACCAATCTAAAAAAATGTTCAGCATTTGATTTCTTATCAGGACAAAATTCTAGAGGTAAAAGGGATAAAACTTGCTTGAGGATAGAGCCATTCATGCTCCCCAAAGCATTTGGGACATTTCTTCCTTTGGTTATCATATAGTATGCACATAATGGGGTGGGGCGTATTGTCTTGTGGTAAGATGAAAAACAAGAAGTACAAGTATGGATCCAGATAAAATATGAAGGTTTTTGTTGCTTTTTAAGTTTTAATAACAAATTTAGGGGAAAATATGTGATTAAGGGTTGTAATTTTAGACATTTTCTTTGAAGATTTGTTTACTTTGAAGGGTTGTTTACCTTAATAAATACTTCAGATTTTATTTCAAAAGAATATTTACCACTTAGTTTGTTTGTTATAAATTCACAGTCCTGAAAGAGAAGTTGAAAGGTTACTTAATTCATCGTATTTCTACACAGGCCAGCATTTAAGTGTTTCAGAAAGATGGTTGACTGCTGTTTACTTAAAGACCTGAAAAGAAGATGTCACATAGATTTTGTTACCTAATTCATTATATTTCTGCTCAGAATACCGTTACCTATTTCAGAAAGGTAGTTTCCTACTGCTTACTTACAGACCTGTAAAGAAGGTAATCACAAAGCTTTTGTAACTCTATGATTTATGTTAACCTGGCAGATTGGGAAGGACCTGGACCTGGAGCTAGACATGCCAACTGGGGGGGTGGATACATCTGCAGGCCAAGGAAGGATATCTAATCACCTAGTCAAGATAGAAAGAACATAGTATGAGATACTGTGATAGTCTCTGAAGTTACAGAGATGAACAAGTTGCCTTTGACTCAGCCAAGCAGCTGGCATCAGGGTATCCTAATGGGCAGATCAGAAGATTATGGCAATGGGGGAAATTTAAGTATTGGAAAGATTCCATAAGTTAGGCACATAGGTAGTTGGCATCACATAAGCACATCAGCAGGGAACAGGTCTTCACTCATAGAGATTTGGACTCAGATGCAGGGCTCAAATCTTTGCATCACTGGGGGTATGTGTAGATAGTCTAGAAAGAGCAAGGTCGAGCTCCAAACCTAAAGTGAAAGGAACATGAGGCTCTTTTTAAGAGTGGAGCTCAGGCATAGGGAGCCAGACTGGGATGCAATTACTGGAAAAAGAATACAAAGTGAATAGATGATACAGTCTTCTAAGACTTGAAGCACTGCTTCTTAAATTTCCTCTAACTAATGTGAAGTTTGGTCCTAGAGCCTAGTGTAGGACTGAACCTATAATTGGGAGTTCAAATGGTATTAGTAGTAAGGAGGGGAAGAAGAAGAGAGCAGGCAACCAGGCAGGTCCTAATATGTATACTCAGTTTGTGATTATATCATTTAAGGCCAGATTGCCTTGTTGATTACTGTTAGTATATTTCTCCATTTCATCCTTCCTGTCTTAAACTTAGCAGACATTGATTTGATACCTCCATATGTAAGGAATACTCTACTATGCACTAAGACAGATGAAGAAAGGTGAAACAGTTACACAGTTCATCATATTTTACTATTTTGCTATTGCCACCTAGTCTTGTTAATTTTTATTGTCTACTTTTTTCACTCCTTCCCTTGATTTACTTGAGTACTGTTCAGAAATTTTGTGAAACCATATTTATTGAATCTGCTAAAATTTCTTAGTTTTCATATAAGCACTAAGTAAAACTGACTCTTGTTGACTTTCTGTCATACTCCTCACCAATCCTTGGTGATTCCAAAACATTTTTTTTATCCCTAAGCCCCTATGCCTTATCCTTCCTTTTAGCAGAAAACCTTATCTTCTAATTTCCTGGGCTTGTAGCCACTGACATGAACTTCACCTTCTCTCTTTATCCATTCTTCTCCCTTATCTCTGAGAAAGAAGTTACTTTCCCAGGGGACCTTCCCTACAAATCTCAACCCTAACTCTTTCATCTTTCTCTCTCTACTGTTTCTTTCCCCTGTCACTACAATTATTTTTAGGCCTTCTTTATTCAAAAACCTTTCTTCAACCTTGTCATCCTCCCGAAATTATAGTTTGTCCTTCCTTTCATCACCAAACTTTATAACCTAAAATTACTGCCTATATTTTTTTTAGTATTCATTCATTCAAAAAATATTTATTAACTGTCTACTACATGTTAAATACTGTCCTAGGCAAATAGACAAAACCCCCTACCCCCACAGAGTTTATATTCTACTAGGAGAGACAGACAATAAAAAGATAAATATTATGGTATATTAGAGAGGTCAGCAAATTTTCTATACAGAATCACATAGTAAATATTTTAGATTTTCTAGACCATACAGTCTCTCTTGCAGCTACTCAACTCTGCTGTTGTACCATGAAAGTAGGTGTAGACCATATGTAAACAAATTGGCATGGCTTTGTTCCAACAAAACTTTATATTTAGGAACACTGAAATTTGAATTTCATATAATTTTTTGTGTCATAAAGTATCCTTTTTTTGATTTTTTTCAGCCTTTTAAAAAAGTAAAACTTAGCTTGATAGATGGTAGGCTGGATGGAGCCCAAAGGCCATAGTTTGCTGACCCTGTTATATTAGATATTGATAAGTGTTAAAGAGAAAACTAAGTAGGAAAGGGTAGTATTAAATGTTATAGAGGAGGAATGAAGGGTTGGAATTCTAGACAAGGTGGCCAGAGGGGGCCTCAGTGAGAAGGTAGTTTTTGAGTACAGACCTGAGGAAATGAGGGATATGGCTATGAGGATACCTTTAAACAGAGCATTCCACACAGAGGGAGCAGCAAATGCAAAGGCTCTGGTGTGTGGGGTAGGAGCATATATGTGGTGTTTGAGGAACAGCAAAGAGACTAGTATGGCTGGAGCAGAGGGAGTATTAGGGAAAACAGGAGATGTGATCAAGGAAGTAGTGGGGAAACAGATCACGTAAGAAAGACATTGTAGTTCATTGTAAAGATTTGTGTCATCAAGTCTAAGTGAGATGGGGAGCCAGTGGGAGGGTTTGGGGCACAGGAGTGTCAAGATCTGACTTGCATTTTAATAAAATCACTCGGCCACTGTGTTGAATAGACTGAGCTGGATGCAAGGGTGAAAGTAGGGAGACCAGTTAGGAGGCCACTGAAATAATCTAGGCAAGAGATGATGGTGGCATGGACCAGGATGAAGGAAGTATGGTTGGTGAGAAGTGGTCAGATTCTGTATAGAATATGAAAATAAAGCTGACAGAATTCTCTGACAAACCAGATGTAGGATAAGAGAGAAAAAAAGAGACAAGAATGACTCTAAGGTTTTTGGCCTCACCACCTACTTCCCTCTTGATGATTTTTGCATCTGATTCTATAAACTGCTCTTTTGAATATCACTAGTGACCTTTTTTTTTTAAATAAATGTATTTAGTTTTGGCTGCATTGGGTGTTTGTTGCTGAGCACGGGCTTTCTCTAGTTGCGGCGAGCAGGGGCTACTCTTCATTGCGGTGCGCGGGCTTCTCGTTGGGGTGGCTTCTCTTGTTGCGGAACACGGGCTCTAGGCATGTGGGCTTCAGTAGTTGTGGCTAACGGGCTCTAGAGCGCAGGCTCAGTAGTTGTGGCGCACGGGCTTAGTTGCTCCACGGCATGTGGGATCTTCCTGTACCAGGGCTCGAACCCATGTTCCCTGCATTGGCAGGCGGATTCTTGACCACTGCACCACCAGGGAAGCCCCGCTAGTGACCTTTTAATGATTAAGTCATGATTTTTTCCCTCAGTCCATTTTGTCCTCTGGTCTCTCTAGCATGAGAGAATATAACACTACTTTTTCCTTCTAGAAACTTTCTCTTTGGCTTCTAATGACATACTCACTTTTTTTTATTGAAGTATAGATGATTTACAGTGTTGTGTTGTTAGTTTCTGGTGTACAGCAAAGTGATTCAGATATATCTATATATATATCTTTATCATATTCTTTTCCATTATGGTTTATTACAAGGTATTAAATATAGTTCCCTGCATTATACAGTAGGACCTTGTTGTTTTATCTGTTCTATGTATAGTAGTTTGTATCTGCTAATCTCAAACTCCTAATTTATCCCTCCCCCACCTCCCTTCCTCTTTGGTAATTGTTAGTTTGTTTTCTGTGTATGACATACTCTCTTAATCCTATTGCTCTGACTGTTCCTTTTTTATTTATGTTCTTGGTAGTCTCTTTTCCCAAATAAATGTTGGATGAGGGCAGGTACTGTTTATCTCATTCTCCATTTTATCCTTAACACCCATGAACATGCTTGGTACATGGTAAGTTTTCAGTAAACATCTGTAGAATTTATTCTCTGCTCCCTTCTTTTATTTCTGTTGTACACTATCCCCTCAGAAATTCATCAACTGTTTTCTTAGCTTCAGCTCTCCATACGCAAATCTATATCTCTAGCCCTGATCTCTCTCATAGCCCACATCCACTTTTCTACTGTCTTTGGGTATATACAGCTATCTAAAACTGAAATCTTATATTCATGGATTCCTTCTTCTCCCCCTATATTCAGTCGTATGCCACATCTGGTCAATTCTACCTCTGCAGTATTTTTGCCAGCTGTCTCCCCTTCCATCTTTACCTCACTACCCTAGTCCAAGCCCTCATTACCTCTAAGACTGCTGGAATAACCTAACTGATTATTGTATCTTGCTCAGTAATTTTCAGTGGCACCCTGTAAATAAAGACCAAATTCCTTAGACTTAAGGTCCTCCATAATCTTTATGTATTTATTTTTAAACTTAAAAAAATCTATTGTAGTATAATTGCTTTACAATGTTGTGTTAGTTTCTGCTGTATAACAAAGTGAATCAGCTATACATATACATATATTACTATATCCGCTCCCTCTTGCATCTCCCTCCCACCCTCCCTATCCCACCCCTCTAGGTGGTCACAAAGCACACAGCTGATCTCCCTGTGCGATGTAGCTGCTTCCCACTAGCTATCTATTTTACATTTGGTAGTGTATATATGTCCATGCCACTCTCTCACTTTGTCACAGCTTACCCTTCCCTTTCTCTGTGTCCTCAAGTCCATTCCTATGTCTGCATATTTATTCCTGTCCTGCCGTTAGATTCATCAGAACCATTTTTTTATATTCCATATATATGTGTTAGCATATGGTATTAGTTTTTCTGTTTCTGACTTACTTCATTCTGTATGACAGACTCGGTCCATCCACCTCACACAAATAAATCAATTTCGTTTCTTTTTATGGCTGAGTAATATTCCATTGTATATATATATATATATATATATATATATATGCTACATCTTCTTTATCCATTCATCTGTCAGTGGACACTTAGGTTGCTTCCACGTCCTGGCTATTGTAAATAGAGCTGCAGTGAACATTGTGATACATGACCCTTTTTGAATTATGGTTTTCTCACGGTATATGCCCAGGAATGGGATTGCTAGGTCATGTGGTAGTTCCATTTTTAGTTTTTTAAGGAACCTCCATACTGTTCTCCATAGTGGCTGTATCAATTTACATTCCCACCAACAGTGCAAGAGGGCTCCCTTTTCTCCACACCCACTCCAGCATTTATTGTTTCTAGATTTTTTGATGATGGCGATTCTGACCAGTGTGAGGTGATATCTCATTGTAGTTTTGATTTGCATTTCTCTAATGATTAGTGATGTTGAGCATCCTTTCATGCGTTTGTTGGCAATCTGTATGTCTTCTTTGGAGAAATGTCTGTTTAGGTCCTCTGCCCATTTTTGGATTGGGTTGTTTGTTTTTTTGTTATAGAGGTACATGAGCTGCTTGAATATTTTGGAGATTAATCCTTTGTCAGTTGCCTCACTTGCAAATATTTTCTCCCATTCTGAGGGTTGTCTTTTCGTCTTCCTTATGATTTCCTTTGCTGTGCAAACGCTTTTAAGTTTCATTAGGTCCCAGTTGTTTATTTTTCTTTTTATTTCCATTTCTCTAGGAGGTGGGTCAAAAAGGATCTTGCTGTGATTTATGTCAAAGAGTGTTCTTCCTTTGTTTTCCTCCAAGAGTTTTATAGTGTCTGGCCTTACGTTTAGGTCTTTATCCATTCTGAGTTTATTTTTTGTATGGTGTTAGGAAGTGTTCTAATTTCATTCTTTTACAAGTGGCTGTCCAGTTTTCCAAGCACCACTTACTGAAGAGGCTGTCTATTCTCCATTGTATATTCTTGCTTCCTTTATCAAAGATAAGGTGACCATATGTGCATGGGTTTACCTCTGGGCTTTCTAACCTGTTCCGTTGATCTATATTTGTGTTTTTGTGCCAGTACCGTACTGTCTTGATCACTGTAGCTTTGTAGTGTAGTCTGATGTCTGGGAGTCTGATTCCTCCAGCTCCATTTTTGTTTCTCAAGATTGCTCTGGCTATTTGGAGTATTTTGTGTTTCCAACAAATTGTGAAATTTTTTCTTCTAGTTCTGTGAAAAATGCCCATGGTAGTTTGATAGGGATTGCATTGAATCTGTAGATTGCTTTGGGTATTAGTCATTTTCACAGTGTTGATTCTTCCAGTCCAGAAACATGGTATATCTCTACATCTGTTTGTATCATCTTTGATTTCTTTCATCAGTCTTATAATTTTCTGCATACAGGTCTTTGTCTCCTTAGGTAGGTTTGTTCCTAGGTATTTTATTCTTTTCATGGCAATGGCAAATGGGAGTGTTTCCTTATTTACTCTTGCAGATTTTTCATCCTTAGTGTATAGAAATGCAAGATATTTCTGTGCATTAATTTTGTATCCTGCTACTTTACCAAATTCATTGATTAGCTCTAGTAGTTTTCTGGTAGCATCTTTAGAATTCTCTATGTATAGTATCATGTCATCTGCAAACAGTGACAGCTTTACTTCTTCTTTCCGATTTGGATTCCTTTAATTTCTTTTTCTTCTCTGATTGCTGTGGCTAAAACTTCCAAAGCTGTGTTGAATAATAGTGGTGAGAGTGGGCATCCTTGTCTTGTTCCTGATTTTAGAGGAAATGGTTTCAGTTTTTCACCACTGAGAATGATGTTGGCTGTGGGTTTGTCATATTGCCTTTATTATGTTCCGGTAGGTTCCCTCTATGCCTACTTTCTGGAGAGTTTTTATCATAAATTGGTGTTGAATTTTGTCAAAAGCTTTTTCTGCATCTATTGAGATGATCATATCGATTTGTCCTTCACTTTATTAATATAGTGTATCACATTGATTGATTTCTATATACTGAATAATCCTTGCATTCCTGGGATGATCACCACTTGATCATGGTGTATGATCCTTTTAATGTGCTGTTGGATTCTGTTTGATAGTATTTCGTTGAGGATTTTTGCATCTATGTTCATCAGTGATATTGTCCTGTAGTTTTCCTAATGACCTCTTTGTCTGGTTTTGGTATCAGAGTGATATTAGCCTCATAGAATGAATTTGGGAGTGTTCCTCCTTCTGCAATTTTTTGGAAGAGTTTGAGAAGGATAGGTGTTAGCTCTTCTCTAAATGTTTGATAGAATTCACCTGTGAAGCCATCTGGTCCTGGGCTTTTGTTTGCTGGAAGATTTTTAATCACAGTTTCAATTTCAGTGCTTCTGATTGGTCTGTTCATATTTTCTGTTTCTTCCTGGTTCAGTCTCGGAAGGTTGTGCATTTCTGAGAATTTATCCATTTCTTCCAGGTTGTCCATTTTATTGGCATATTGTTGCTTGTAATAATCTCTCATGATCCTTTGTATTTCTGCAGTATCAGTTGTTACTTCTCCTTTTTCATTTCTAATTCTATTGATTTGAGTCTTCTCCCTTTTTTTCTTCATGAGTCTGCCAAATGATTTATCAATTTTGTTTATATTCTTAACGAACCAGCTTTTAGTTTTATTGATCTGTGCTATAATGTCCTTCATTTCTTTTTCATTTCTTTCTGATCTGATCTTTATGATTTCTTTCCTTCTACTAACTTTGGGGTTTTTTTGTTCTTCTTTCTGTAATTGCTTTAGGTGTAAGGTTAGGTTGTTTATTTGAGATGTTTCTTGTTTCTTGTGGTAGGATTGTATTGCTATAAACTTCCCTCTTAGAACTGCTTTTGCTGCATCCCATAGGTTTTGGGAAGTCGTGTTTTCATTGTCATTTGTTTCTAGGTATTTTTTGATTTCCTCTTTGATTTATTCAGTGATCTCTTGGTTCTTTAGTAGTGTATTGTTTAGCCTCCATGTGTTTGTATTTTCTACAGATTTTTTTTTACTGTAATTGATATCTAGTTTCATTGCTTTGTGATCGGGAAAGATACTTGATACAATTTCATTTTTTTGAATTTACCAAGGCTTGATTTGTGACCCAAGATGTGATCTATCCTGGAGAATGTTCCATGGGCACTTGAGAAGAAAGTGTATTCTGTTGTTTTTGGATGGAATGTCCTATAAATATCAATTAAGTCCATTTTGTTTAATGTGTCATTTAAAGTTTGTGTTGCCGTATTTTTTTCATTTTGGATGATCTATTCATTGGTGAAAGTGGGGTGTTAATGTCCCCTACGATTATTGTGTTACTGTCTATTTCTCCTTTTTTGGCTGTTAGCATTTGCCTTATGTATTGAGATGCTCCTATGTTGGGTGCATAAATATTTACAATTGTTATATCTTCTTCTTGGATTGATCCCTTCATCATTATGTAGTGTCCTTCTTTGTCTCTTGTAATAGTCTTTGTTTTAAAGTCTATTTTGTCTGATATGAGAATTGCTACTCCAGCTTTCTTTTGCTTTCCATTTGCCTGGAATATCTTTTTCCATCCCCTCACTTTCAGTCTTCATGTGTCCCTAGGTCTGAAGTAAGTCACTTGTAGACAGCATATATACAGGCCTTGTTTTTTATCCATTCAGCCAGTCTGTGTGCTTTGGTTGGAGCATTTGATCCATTTACATTTAAGGTAATTATTGATATGTATGTTCCTATTACCATTTTCTTAATTCTTTTGGGTTTGTTTTTGTAAGTCTTTTCCTTCTCTTGTGTTTCCTGCCTTTAGGATTTGTTGTAAAGCTGGTTTGGTGGTGCTGAATTCTCTTAACTTTTGCTTTGTCTGTTAGTGTTTCAATTTCTCCATCACATCTGAATGAGATCCTTGCTGGGTAGAGTAATCTTGGTTGTAGGTTTTTCCCTCTCATCACTTTAAATATGTCCTGCCACTCCCTTCTGGCTTGCAGAGTTTCTGCTGAAATATCAGCTGTTTTCCTTATGGGGATTCCCTTGTATATTATTTGTTGCTTTTCCCTTGCTGCTTTTAATATATTTTCCTTGTATGTAATTTTTGATAGTTTGATTAATATTTGTCTTGACGTATTTCTCCTTGGATTTATCATGTATGGGATTTCTGTGCTTTCGGAACTTGGTTGACTCTTTCCTTTCTCATATTAGTGAAGTTTTCAACTGTAGTCTTTTCAAATATTTTCTCACTCCCTTTCTTTTTCTCTTCTTCTTCTGGGACCCGTATAATTCAAATGTTTGTACATTTAATGTTGTCCCAGAAGTCTCTAAGACTGTCCTCAATTCTTTTCATTATTTTTTCTTTATTCTGCTCTGTGGTAGGTATTTCCACTATTTTATCTTCCAGGTCACTTACCCGTTCTTCTGCCTCAGTTATTCTGCTATTGCTTCCTTCTAGAGAATTTTTAATTTCATGTATTGTGTTGTTCATCATTGTTTGTTTGGTCTTTGGTTCTTTTAGGTCCTTGTTAAACTTTTTTTAAATTTTCTCCATTCTATATCCAACATCTTGGATCAACTTTACTATCATTGCTCTGAATTGTTTTTCAGGTAGACTGCCTATTTCCTCTTCATTTGTTTGGTCTGGTGGGTTTTTATGTTGCTGCTTCTTCTGCTGTGTGTTTCTCTGTCTTCTTATTTTGTTTAATTTACTGTGTTTGGGGTCTCCTTTTCGGAGGCTGAAGGTTCTTAATTCCTGTTGTTTTTGGTGTCTGCCCCTAGTGGGTGAGGTTTGTTGAGTGGCTTCTGTAGGCTTCCTGGTGAGGGGGCTGGTGCTTGTGTTCTGCTGGGTGGGGCTGGCTCTTGTCTTTCCAGTGGGCAGGGCTGCATCTCGTGGTATGTTTTGGGGTGTCTGTGAACTTAGTATGATTTTAAGCAGCCTGTCTGCTAATGGGTGGGGTTGTGTTCCTGTCTTGCTAGTTGTTTGTCATGGGGCATCCAGCACTGGAGCTTGCTGGATGCTGGGTGGAGCTGGGTTTTAGCATTGAGAAGGAGATCTCTGGGAGAGCTCTCACCAACTGATATTATGTGGGGCCGGGAGGTCTCTGGTTGTCCAGTGTCCTGAACTCGGCTCTCCCACCTCAGAGGCTCAGGCCTGACCCCAGGCCGGAGCACCAAGACCCTGTCAGCCACACAGCTCAGAAGAAAAGGGAGGGGAAAAAAGAAAGAAAAAAATAATTAAAAATAAAATAAAATTATTAAAATAATTTTTTTTTAAAAAAAGGAACAACCAAACCAATAAACAAATCTGTCAATGAAGAGAAATGCTAAAAACTATACTAACATAAACGTAAAAATCAGAAACAAGTCAGCCGCAGACAGCAAACCGCAAGTCTACAGTTGCTCCCAAAGTCTACCACCTCAGTTTTGGGTTGATTCGTTGTCTCTTCAGGTATTCCACCGATGCAAGGCACCTCAAGTTGATTGTGGGGATTTAGTCTGCTGTTCCTGATGCTGCACGGAGAAATTTTCCTTTTTCTTCTTTGTTCACACAGTTCCTTGAGTTTAGCTTTGGTTTTGGCTCCACCTCTGCATGTAAGTTGTCCTCAGGCTCCTCTTCCTGCCCAGACAGGACGATGTTAAAGCAGCGGCTGATTAAGGTGCTCTGGCTCACTCATGGTGGGGGAGGGAGGGGTACAGTAGTTTTAATTGGAATGCAGGGCGAGCCTGTGGCAGCAGAGGCCAGTGTGACGTTACAACAGCCTGAGGCATGCCATGTGTTCTCCTGGGGAAGTTGTCCCTGGATCATGGGACCCTGGCAGTGGTGGGTTGCACAGGCTCTTGGGGGGCGGTGTGGATAGTGACCTGTGTGCTTGCACACAGGCTTCTTGGTGGCTTCAGCAGCAATGTTAGCGTTTCATGCCCATGTCTGGTGTCTGAGCTGATAGCTGCAGCTCGCGCCTGTCTCTGGAGCTCATTTAGGTGGTGCTCGCCGTCTGTGGTCAGACAGGGAAGGAATCCCTTCTCCTCGTGCTCCCCGAAACAATGGTTTCTTGCCTCTTATTCAGGACTGGAGTTTTTCCCAGATTCCCTCTCGGCTAGCTGTGGCGCACTAGCCCCCTTCAGGCTGTGTTCACGCAGCCTTCCCCAGTCCTCTCCCTGGGGTCTGACCTCCAAAGCCTGAGCCTTAGCTCCCAGCCCCCACCCGCCCCACCCCACCCCGGTGGTTGAGCAGACAAGCCTGTCAGGCTGATGAGTGCTGGTCGGCACCAATGCTCTGTGCGGGAATCTCTCTGCTTTGCCCTCTGCACCCCTGTTGCTGTGTTCTCCTCTGTGGCTCTGAAGCTCCCCCCCCCGCCCATCCCCCATCTCCGCCAGTGAAGGGGCTTCCTAGTGTGTGGAAACTTTTCCTCCTTCATGGCTCCCTCCCAGAGGTGCAGGTCCTGTCCCTATTCTTTTGTCTCTGTTTTTTCTTTTTTCTTTTGTCCTACCCAGGTATGTGGGGAGTTTCTTGCCTTTTGAGAAGTCTGAGGTCTTCTACCAGCATTCAATAGGTGTTCTGTGGGAGCTGTTACACATGTAGATGGTTTTTTTTTTTTTTTTTTTTTTTTTTTTTGCGGTACCTGGGCCTCTCACTGTTGTGGCCTCTCCCGTTGCGGAGCACAGGCTCCAGACGTGCAGGCCCAGCGGCCATGGCTCACGGGCCTAGCCGCTCCGCAGCATGTGGGATCTTCCTGGACCAGGGCACGAACCCGTGTCCCCTGCATCAGCAGGCGGACTCTCAACCACTGCGCCACCAGGGAAGCCCTGTAGATGTATTTTTGATGTATTTGTGAGGGAGGAGGGTTATCTCCACGTCTTACTCCTCTTCCATCTTGAAGGTCCCCTCCTCCATAATCTTTAAATAAAATTCCTCTTTTATTTCCTCTACACGTGTACTATGTTTGTTCCCAACTGGAGTACCTGCTGCTTCCTAACCATGATCTATGCTTTTCTACCTCTGTAACTTCATCCATGCTTCTCTATTGCAAATTACGTCTTCCATGCATCCCTACCTTTTGAAATTCCTTTTTGAAAGCTTAGATCCTAATGAGAGTCTAAGGAAATTTCTGAGTCTTGGTCTTCCTCTAAGAATTTGTAACACTTCTATTTATACCTTGGTACTTATGTTCTGCCTTGTATTCTAGTTGTTTTTGTACCTGTCTTAGCTCCCTATTAAATCGCTTTCTCCTTGAAGATGGGACCATATCTTATCTTTATTTTGTCTGATGTCTAGCATAGAGCCTAATGCATAGTAAGCACTCATTACATCAAAAAAATAGTCATGGAGACTCCATAAATACCTGTGAATCAGGTTCCCTAATACAGGAATTAGGAATATCCTTGCTACTGTGGATAATTGGAAATTAAAAGTGATCAAGATCTGTGAGTGCCTTTGATTACCAGAACTGAATGAGATTATGTTATTTTAAAAGTCACCCCATTATTCCTTTCTCTAGCTCAGTTCCTTTCTTTTCAACATGAAATATTGAATCATAGGTGAGAAGTTAATTTGGGTGGGTTAAAGAATTTGGAGAATATCTTCCTCTGAACTCTTAGTAGATTATGTTACAGATTCATCAGTTCATGCATTTGGTGACATCATTTTGAGATAACAATGCTAAATTTAGCTAACTTCTTTAGTTTATTTTCTAATCCATATAAATGTAAATTTTTAATTGCCATTATCTGTTGAGTATCCCACCTCAGAGTATCCCACCTCTTGAGTATCTCCAGTACATTTTATGAGGCAATATTAGACTACGTAGTTTCATAGACATCAACTCTACCTTTGAGGAATTTATAGCACCTTAAGCCCAATAACCTGATTTTATTATATTATTTTTGAAGAATTTAAAGTGTTTCATTTGTGAAAGTCATAGGTTTGCATGGACAGACTTAACATGGAAGAAATGAACTTGGGTTACAAGTATAGGAGCAATTTATCACAACTTGATATAATGGGATTTGCTGCAAATCATAATAAAGTTTAATTTTTGTTAAGAGAGAGATAATGGATTGTTTTGGTGATAGTCTGTAAGTTAATAGTAATACACAATGGGGTACTCTTTAACTCAGTACAGAAATTCCATCCTCAGCTTGCAGCTGCAGTTTAGGTACATGGATGTCATTGGTATTACTATAGATTGATAAAACTAAAGCATAACCTCAAAGCACAGTATGGTCATAAGATCTACAACAGCCCTAAGATTCGACTATTTAATAGAATATTTATATGGCTTAAAATGAAAACAACCACGACTCATGTGCTGGTTTTATATTGCTTCTGTTTGCTATATGAAGTTCTAAAAATCATGCCTTTCCATTATAGGAGTGAAAATGAGCTTGTGATCAGCAGAAGTAAACTAGTAATGTTCACTAGATGGCACTGTGGCCTCTGTTTGCACTATAATAGCTCATTGATGATTTTGAAGTGATTTTGTGATGCTTTGGCTGTTATAGCCTTTCCCACAAATGTTTCTGTATGGATGTAAAAGAAAATTAGCACTTACGTAACCATGAGATGAAGGTCAACTGTGACTCATTCTTGGTACAGCCATAGTGTAAAAACACTCTAATTTAGCTTTTAAGTCAACAAATATTTATTGAATACCTAATCTATGCCTCGTACTATAGAACAAGTAGAAGACATGATCCTTTCTATAGATAAGCTTAAAATATTTTTGTTAAAACAAGATTTACACGTGTGAAATAGAAAGTAAGAAGTTTGCAATTGAATATCAAATTGTGTGGTATATACCATATGAATTTAGAATAATAATATGTAGATGAAGACCTTTTGTGAATATTGATTGAATGTACATATGACCTAAAACTGAGTAAGTAATGTGTTAGAAAACAAAGTCAGATCTGAAGGCACCTCAACAGGCTGAAATGATGAGCCCATTTTAGAAAGATGAAGACCAACAGGGAACAACAAAACACCTTATACTTGGATCCCTAAAACCAACTGTATAAGAACAGAATAGATGAAATGTGGCTTAATAGCAGCATACGTGGAACATTTGGGTTTATTGGTTGACTGTAAGCTCAACATAAGCCAATAATGCTAAGAACGTTCATTGAAATTAAGTAGCATCAGTAGAAATATAATATATAGAAGAGTGGTCATCACCCTGTATTCTGCTCTGGTTGCAGCATACCTGAAGTATTGTGTTGGACGGGGGGGGGGCAACACTCTTGAAGGAGGATGTTGACAAACCCTAATGTGTCAGGGGGAAGGCACTCAGGATGGGGAGAAACCCAAAACCATCTTATTTGAAGAATAGTTAAAGGAAATATGGATGTTAAACTTGGAAAATGGAAGATTTAGGAAGAACATGATAGCTCCCTCCTAATATTTGAATGGCTGTCAGGGAGAAAAGAATTCAATTTATTCCATGCATGTTTCCATAGGTGAGGCCTACAAGGAGTGAGATTTCAGGTAATTATAAGGAAACTCTGTCTAATAATTAGACCTGTCCAAAAACTGAAATGGGATCAAGGTATTTAAGCAGAGATTGAATGACTACTTGGTGTGAATGTTAAAGAGAAGATTCAGGCATCAGAAGAATTTTTGACTGAGAGAACTTTGAGGTCTTTTCCAACCATATTGCCTTAAGATATCAGATAATATGATGAAAATCTATAATAGTCAAAGAAGATTTTGTATGTTTATAAGTTCATAGATCATTGAATTTTAGAACTAAAGAGACCTTTAGAAATCATTTTAATTTCTTTTAAAAATCAAATTTATTGAAGTATTATTTACATTTAAAACACTAATTTTAAATATACTGTTAGATGATTTTGACGTATATATATCCCAGTGGACACAGTTCACCAATCTATATATAGAATACTTTCACTACCCTAAAAGATTTCCTTGTGCTCCTTCCCAGTCAATCCCCATCTCTACTCCCAGCCCCAGGCAATGACTGATATGCTTTCTATTACTATTGATTAGATTATATTTTCTAGATTTTCATATAAATGGAATCATACAGTACGTAGGGGTTTTTTGGGAGTGGGGATCTGGCTGCTTTCACTCAAGATAATGTTTTGGAGAGTCACTCATCTGTTGATGGACATTTTGACTGTTCCCACTTTGAGGCTATTATGAATGAAACTACTATGAACTATCAAGGTAAAACTCTGTATGGATATTTGTTTTGATTTCTCTTGGGGAAATATCTAGAAGTAGAGTTGCTGGGTCATATGGTAAGTGTATTTCTAAGTTTATAAGAAGCCATCCAGCTGTTTTCCAAAGGAATTATGCCATTTTACATTCTTGCCAGCAATGAATGAGAGTTCCAGTTCATTCACATCTTTGTCAATGTATGGTATCTTTTGTCTTACCTTAAGAATCTTAGTAGGTGTGTTGTGGGATTTCTTTTAATAACATCAAATTTATTGTACTTTTCTTTTATGGTTTATGTTTATTGTGTCCTAAGAAATCTTTGTCTGTCCAAAGATGGCAAATTTTTTCTTCTATGCTTTCTTCTATAAATTTTACAGTTTTTAGCTTTTATGTTTTGGCCTATAATCCATTTTGAGTGTGTGTGTGTGACAGAGAGAGAGAAAGAAAAAGATAAAGATAAAGGTTCATTTTTTTCCCATATAGATATGTTGTTCTAGCCCCAGTGTTGAAAGACTATTCTTACCCAGTTGAATTACTTGGTACTTATGTCAAAAATCAGTAATTGATAAGTATTTGGCTCTGCCTCTGTACTCTGTTCTGTTGCTTCTATGTGTCTATCCTTATGCTAATACCTCACTTTCTTGATTATTGTAGTTTTATAGTAAGTCTTAAAATCAAGCTGTGTAAGTCCTTGACTTTGTTCTTTTTCATAATCTTTTGGCTACTCTAAGTCCTTTATATTTTTACACGAATTGTAAAAGCAGCCTGTTAATTACTCCAAAAGTGCCTGGTGGGGTTTTTACTGGGATTGCATTGAATCTATAGGTCATTTTGAGAACAGTTAACATCATAATACTTTTGTGTTCTATCCCATTAACATAGCGTAGCTCTCTATTTAGGTCGTCTTTAATTTCTCTCATCAATAGCTTATACTTTTCAGCATAAAAATCTTGCACATATTTTGTTAACTTTATCCCAAAGAATTCATGTTTTGATGAAGTTGCAAATGGTATTACTCTATTAATTTTAATTTCCAGTTGTTCATTGCTAGTATATAGAAATAAAATTGATTTTTTAAAATTATGGTAAAATTTACCATCTTAACTATTTTTAAGTGTACAGTTCACTGGCATTAAGTACATACTGTACACAGTATTGTGCAACCACCACCACTACCCATTTCTAGAACTCTTCATCACACAAAACTAAACTCTGTGCCCATTAAACAATAACTCCCCACACCCCCTATTCCTCAGCCCCTGGCAACACAATTCTGTGTTGTGTCTCTGTGACTCTGACTACTTTAAGTACCTCACAGAAATAGAATTATGCAATTTGTCTATTTGTGACTGGCTTATTCCATATAGCATAATGTCCTCCATTTTTATCCATGTCGTAGCATGTGTCAGAATTCCCTACCTTTTTAAGACTGAATAATATTCTGTTGAATTTATATACCCCTTTTTGTTTATCCATTTATCTGTTGATGGACACTTGGGTTGCTTCCACCTTTTGGCTATTGTGAATAATGTTGCTATGAATAAGGGTGTGCAAGTATCTGAGTCCCTACTTTCAATTTTTTTGGGTATATACCTAGGAGTAGACTTGTTGGATCATATGGTAATTCTATGTTCTTTTTTCCTGAGCATCTAGCATCTCATTTCTGAGTTTTTCTGTTTTATGCTATTCTTTCATATCTTGTATCATTTTTCTTAATGTCTTCTGGCTCATTTTGAAATAGTTACAGTTTTGATCTGTTTTGTGGGCACATTTTTCTTGCATGCTTTCATTTTCTGTGGAGATATTTTTCTGCTCTTTATTTTTCTTAACAACAACTTTTGGGGTATTTATCTTGAAA
The DNA here is from genome assembly GCF_964341445.2 of Mesoplodon mirus. Classification (NCBI taxonomy): domain Eukaryota; kingdom Metazoa; phylum Chordata; class Mammalia; order Artiodactyla; family Ziphiidae; genus Mesoplodon; species Mesoplodon mirus. The sequence continues at coordinate 59,499,850 of NC_138981.1, read as the reverse complement.
CTTTACTGTTTCTCATTTTAATGTGAAATTAGTTTTTCTTAACTTTTACAGTGAGGTGGGGTTTTGAAAAGTGTTACTAACTTCACAAAACTCCTTTTTCTGTGTGTGGTGGTTGTTTTGATTTTGCTTTTTGTTTTTGTTTTTATAGTGCTTTAAAATAAGGCAGCTTGCTTTTTGAGGTTTCCTAGCTCTACACCCCCTGCCTACTTCATTTTTGTTGTTGACTTGTACTATTCAATATGATACCCACTAGCCACATGCGGCTATGCACGTTTAAATTTAAATTAATTAAAATTCAAAAAATTTAGTTCTTCAGTTGCACTAGTCACATTTCAAATGCTAAATAGCCACATGTGGCTAGTGGTTACTGTATTAAATAGCACAGATGTAGAATATTTCCATCATCACAGAAGTGCTGTTGGGCAGAACTGGTCTATACCTTTTCTTTCTTTCATCTCTATTGTCTCTGTCCTATTCAATTTTGATTGTACTCTTATCAGTTTCTCCTCACTGTGGAGCCTTAGAAGAGAGCTCTGGTGGGTCAAGTTTGAGGGTTCATGGGAGCTAGACTGCTTCAACTTCTTTAGTCTATTTATATGAAGCCCTTGTACTCGCTCAATAATGGGGAAGGCAAATTCCCTCCCAATTTGAACTGCTGTTCTTAAATTTCCCCAGCGTACTTTTAGTGAATTTCTGTGAGCTATTTGGAGTTCTCCTTTTCTATAGTCTATTAGATGCTTGCATGTTACCTCCTTTTCTTCTTCATCCTGTACAGATGCTGATATAATGCAGGTCTTTTAGTTGTTGGTGTTTTGTTACCACCCATTTTTATTTAGGAATTCTTGGGGATGCTTTGTCATCCAGTTTTGTTGTAAATGTTGTCTATCAGGTTTTGGTTTGCCATCTACATGCTCAGTCTTTTTTCTTTTGTTGTTTTTTTTGTTTGCTTGTTTTTTGTTTTCACCACACTGTGAGGCATGCGGGATCTTAGTTCCCCAATCAGGGAGTGAACCCGTGCCCCCTGCAGTAGAAGCACAGGGTCCTAACAACTGGACCACCAGGGAATTCCTGCTCAGTCTTTTATCATGTGGGGATTCAGAGAAATTGAAAAACTGTACTGCCACCACCACCGTATTTCCAGACCCCTTCCATACAGTTTCCTTTCTAGACTCTTTTAATAATTAACAATAATTCACTTATAAATTCTTTTGGGTTTTCTACATATCCAATTATATCAAATGTGAATAATGACAGTTATGTTTCTTCCTTTTCAGTCCTTATACCTTGTATATTTCTTGCCTTATTGTGTTGGCTAATGCTTCCAGTATCATGTGGAATAAAACTGGTGTTCCTGATCTAAAATGGAAAGTTGCCATAAATTGCCATTAAGTATGATATTTGCTTTAGGGTGTTTCTTGTTTTTTTTGTTATTTAAATATAAATATAGGTATTGGTTTCCTCGGGTTGCTATAGCAAAGGGTCACAAGCTGGTTGGCTTAAAACAACAGAAATTTATTCTTCTTGGGGTTAGATGTCCAAAGTCATGCGCTCTCTGAAGTCTCTAGTGGAGGATCCTTACTTGTCTCTCATTTGCAGAGAGATTTTCTGATTTCTTTTAAGGCGGTCATATGATTTTTTTCTCCTTTATGTCATTTATGTCCTGATTAATGGATCTTCTAGTGTTAAATAAACCTTGCATTCCCAGGAGCAACCCAACCCTATCATGATGTTATTCTTTTTCTATTTTACTAGGTCTTGTTTTTCAGTATTTGTTGAGGATATTTGCATCAGTCTTTGTGAGTGAAATTGAGCTCTAATATTTCTTTCTCATTTTGCCTGTGTTACATTTTGATATGAAGGTTATGCTAGCCTCACAAAATAAGTTGCAGGGAATTCCCTGGCAGCCCAGTGGTTAGGACACCACACTTTCACTACTGAGGGGCCCGGGTTAATCGCTGGTCGGAGAACTAAGATCCCTGCAATCCACATGGTGCAGCCAAAAAAAATAATAATTTTTTAAAACAGTTGCAGAGGGTTCCTTTTTTTTCTATTCTCTAGAAAAGTTTGTAGGACTTGAATTATTTCTTCCCTAAAATGGGATGCTATCTGGGATTTGACTTTTTATGGGAAGATTTTAGACTATTAATTAATTACATTAATAGTTATAGGACTATTCAAGTATTTCTGGTTCTTGTTTAATCATTAAGTTTTAGTAAATTATATTTTTCTAGAAATGCATTTATGCTGTCTAAATTCTCAACTTTATTGGCATAAAGTTGTTCAGATATCTTCTTGGTAACTTCTACCTTCTCTCTTTGTTTGTTGTCTTACCAGAGATTTGTTCATTTTATTAGGATTCTGAAAGAACAAAGTTTTGGCTTTGTACGTCCTTTCTATTGTATGTTTGCTTTATATTTCAGCAATTTCTGCTAGTATCTTTATTGTTTTCTTCTTTATACTTTCTTTGGATTTATCTTGCAATTCTTTTTCTAACTTCTTAAGATGGATCCTTAGCTTATTAATTTACAATGTTCTTCTCAAAATATATTTATTACCTAATGTATTGAATACATTTTCATCTAAGTGCTGCTTTAGCTGTAGCCCATGATATTTTAAGTAAATTTTTATTGATGTATAACCTACAGAGAGAAAAACACACAAATTATAAGTGTATGGTCTAATGAATTATCACAAAGTGAACAAACTCATTTAGCCACTACCCAGAGAATAATTAGAACATTAACAGCATCCCTGAATATTGCTTATACCTAGTTTACAAGTTTTGATATGTAGTATCTTTGCTTTACTATTGAAAGTATTTTTCAGTTCTTATAGTTTCTTCTTTAACCCATGAATTATGTATAAATGGTATATATAAAATTTGAAAAACATAGGGATTTTCTTGGTATCTACTTAGTGATTCTTTTGTACTTTGACTGCATTGTAATTGATTTTGGACCTTTAAAATAGGTTGAGATTTGCTATGAATATGTTCCATTTTTAAAAAATATTCTGTGTATTCTTGATAGAAATGTGTTCTCTGCAATTATAGGGGAGATAGAAAGATAAAGTTTATTGTTCATTTCATTTGAATCTTCTATATCCAAATTTTGTGTGATTACTCTATCAATTACTGAGGTGAAGTGTTAAAATGTCCTCTTGAAATTATGAATTTCTGCATTTCTCCATCTAATTTTATCTTTTTTGTGTTATATATCTAAGACTGTACTTTTCATGCATACAGATTTAGCACTGTAATATATTCTCATTAATTAGTTTTTATTGGTATGAAATAATCCTCTCTATTTCTAGTATTGCTTTTTGCCTTAATGTCATTTCTGTCTGATATTAATACGTCCACACTAACTTTCTTTGATTAGTATTTTCCAGGTATATCTTCCTTAATCCTTTTACTTTTAACTTTTCTGTATCCTTATGTTTTAGGTATGCAAGTTGTGAATAGCATATAAATATTTTTAATTCAGTCTTCACCATTTTTGTTTTTTAACTGGAGCACTTCTTATACATTTAATGTGATAATTGATGTATTTGAGGTTAAATATACATCTGTGTGCTTTATACTTGTCCCCTCCATCCTGTTTCTTTCTCTCTCCTTTCTTTAGAAACATTTAAAAAAATTAATAGACGTTACTTTTAGATTTATAGGAAAATTGAGTGGAAAGTAGAGTTCTCATATACTTCCTCACCACCACCACCCCTGCACATACTCAGTTTCTCCTATGTTAACATCCTGCATTACTGTGGTATATTTGTTAAAACATTGAGCCAATACTGATATTTTATTTTGAACTAAGGTCCATAGATTACATTAGGGTTCGCTCTTTGTATTGTACATCCTATGGGTCTTGACCAATGTATAATGACATCCGTGTGCCATTACTGTATCTTAGAGAATAGTTTCAATCCCCTGTGCTTCCCTATTCATCCCTTGTTCCCTCCCACTGAACTCCTGGCAACCACAGGTTGTTTTACTTTTGCCATAGTTTTGCTTTTTCCAGAATGTCGTGTAGTTGGAATCATAGAGGATGTAGCCTTTGCAGACTGGTTTCTTTCCCCTAGCAATAAGCATTTAAGATTCCTCCATGTCTTTTCATGGCTTCATAGCTCATTTCTTGTATCACCAAATAATATTGTAAGGAATCACTACAGTTTATTTGCCCTTTCACTTATTGAAGGGCATCTCTTTTTATCCAGGTTTATTGAAATATAATGAACATATCATACTGTATAAGTTTAAGGTGTACAACTCAGTTTGATACACACATATACTGTGAAATGATTACCACAATAAAGTTAGATAATACATCCATCACCTCACGTAATTACCTTTTTATTGTGGTAAAAAACACTTAAGACCTACACTCTTAGCAGCATTCGAATATATAATACAGTATTGTTAACTACAGTCACCATGCTATATATTAGATCTCCAGGACCTATTCATTTTATAACTGGAAGTTTATACGTTTGACCAACCGTTCATTTCCTTCATCCCCCAGCCTGTGGCAACCACCACTCTACTCTCTTTTTCTATGAATTCGGCTTTTTGTTGATTCCACATGTAAATGAGATCATACAGTATTTGTCTTTCCCTGTCTGACTTATTTCACTGAACACAATGCCCACAAGGTCCATCCATGTTGCCACAAATGGCAGGATTTCCTTCTTTTTTTATGGCAGAATATTTCATTGTATATATACCACACTTGTTCCATTCATCTGTTGTTTCCATGTCTTGAATATTGTGAATAATGCTGCCATGAACATGGGGGTGCAGATATCTCTTCAAGATAGTGATTTCATTTCCTTTGTATATATGCCCAGATGTGGAATTGCTAAATCATATGTGGCTCTATTTTTAATTTTTTGAGGAAGCTCCATACTGTTTTTCATAGTGGCTGCACCAATTTACCTTCTCACCAGCAGTGTACTAGAGTTCTTTTTCCTCCACACCATCCCTAACACTTGTTATCTGTTGTCTTTTTGATAGTAGCTATTCTGACAGGTGTGAGATGATACCTTATTGTTGTTTTGATTTTCATTTTCCTGATGATTAGTGATGTGGAGCATCTTTTCATGTATTTGTTGGTCATTTGGATATCTTCTTTGGAAAAATGTCTGTTAGGTCCTCTGCCCATTCATTAATCTGATTATTTGGGGTTTTGCTGTTGAGTTATACAGGTTCCTTATGTATTTTGGATAGTAGCCCTTTATCAGATTTATAGTTTGAAAACATTTTCTCCCATTCCATAGGTTGCTTCTTCATTTTGTTAATTGATTGTTTTGCTGTGCAGAAGCTTTTTAGTTTGATATAGTACTACTTGTTTATTTTTGCTTTTGTTGCTTCTGCTTTTGATGTTATATTAAAAAGTCATAGTTAAGATCAATGTCAAGGAGCTTTTCCCCTGTGTTTTCTTCTAGGAGTTTTACAATTTCAGCTCTTATATTTAAATCTTTAATCCATTTTGTGTTAATTTTTCTGAGTGGTATAAGACAGGGATCCAATTTCATTCTTTGGTGAGTGAACACCATTTCTTTTAACACCGTTATTGGAGTATAATTGCTTTACAATGCTGTGTTAGTTTCTGCCGTATAACAAAGTGAATCAGCTATACATATACATATATTACTATATCCGCTCCCTCTTGCTTCTCCCTCCCACCCTCCCTATCCCACCCCTCTGGGTGGTCACAAAGCACCGAGCTGATCTCCCTGTGCTGTGCTGCTGCTTCCCACTAGCTATCTATTTTACATTTGGTAATGTATATGTCCATGCCACTGTCTTACTTCATCCCAGCTTACCCTTTCCCCTCCACATGTCCTCAAGTCCATTCTCTACATCTGTGTCTTTATTTCTGTCCTGCCTCTAGGTTCTTCAGAACCATTTTTTATTTTAGATTCCATATATATGTGTTAGCATACGATATTTGATTTTCTCTTTCTGACTTACTTCACTCTGTATGACTCTACGTCCATCCACCTCACTACAGATAACTCAGTTTTGTTTCTTTCTTTTTATGGCTGAGTAATATTCCATTATATATATGTGCCACATCTTCCTTATCCATTCATATTTTGAAGGACACTTAGGTTGCTTCCATGCCCTGGCTATTGTAAATAGTACTGCAACAAACATTGTGGTACATGTCTCTTTTTGAATTATGGTTTTCCCAGAGTATATGCCCAGGAGTGGGACTGCTAGGCTGTATGGTAGTTCTATTTTTAGTTTTTTTTTTTTTTTTTTTTTTTTTTTTAATGCATATATTTTTTATTTTCTCCCATTTTTTTTTATAACAAATTTAATCAGTTATACATATACATATGTTTCCATAACCCCTCCCTTTTGCGTCTCCCTCCCACCCTCCCTATCCCACCCCTCCAGGCGGTCACAAAGTACCGAGCTGACCTCCCTGTGCTATGCGGCTGCTTCCCACTAGCTATCTACCTCACGTTTGGTAGTGTATATATGTCCATGCCGCTCTTTCACTTTGTCACAGCTTACCCTTCCCCCTCCCCATATCCTCAAGTCCATTCTCTAGTAGGTCTGTGTCTTTATTCCTGTCTTACCCCTATGTTCTTCATGACATTTTTTTTTTCTTAAATTCCATATATATGTGTTAGCATACAGTATTTGTCTTTCTCTTTCTGACTTACTTCACTCTGTATGACAGACTCTAGGTCTATCCACCTCATTACAAATAGCTCAATTTCATTTCTTTTTATGGCTGAGTAATATTCCATTGTATATATGTGCCACATCTTCTTTATCCATTCATCCGATGATGGACACTTAGGTTGTTTCCATCTCCGGGCTATTGTAAATAGGGCTGCTATGAACATTTTGGTACATGTCTCTTTTTGAATTATGGTTTTCTCAGGGTATATGCCCAGTAGTGGGATTGCTGGGTCATATGGTAGCTCTATTTGTAGTTTTTTAAGGAACCTCCATACCGTTCTCCATAGCGGCTGTACCAATTCACATTCCCACCAGCAGTGCAAGAGTGTTCCCTTTTTTCCACACCCTCTCCAGCATTTATTGTTTCTAGATTTTTTGATGATGGCCATTCTGACTGGTGTGAGATGATATCTCATTGTAGTTTTGATTTGCATTTCTCTAATGAGTAAAGATGTTGAGCATCCTTTCATGTGTTTGTTGGCAGTCTGTATATCTTCTGTGGAGAAATGTCTATTTAGGTCTTCTGCCCATTTTTGGATTGGGTTGTTTGTTTTTTTGTTATTGAGCTGCATGAGCTGCTTATAAATTTTGGAGATTAATCCTTTGTCAGTTGCTTCATTTGCAAATATTTTCTCCCATTCTGAGGGTTGTCTTTTGGTCTTGTTTATGGTTTCCTTTGCTGTGCAAAAGCTTTTAAGTTTCATTAGGTCCCATGTGTTGATTTTTGTCTTTATTTCCATTTCTCTAGGAGGTGGGTCCAAAAGGATCTTGCTGTGATTTATGTCATAGAGTGTTCTGCCTATGTGTTCCTCTAAGAGTTTGATAGTGTCTGGCCTTACATTTAGGTCTTTAATCCATTTTGAGCTTATTTTTGTGTATGGTGTTAGGGAGTGATCTAATCTCATACTTTTACATGTCCCTATCCAGTTTTCCCAGCACCACTTATTGAAGAGACTGTCCTTTCTCCACTGTACATTCCTGCCTCCTTTATCAAAGATAAGGTGACCATATGTCCGTGGGTTTAACTCTGGGCTTTCTATCCTGTTCCATTGATCTATCTTTCTGTTTTTGTGCCAGTACCATACTGTCTTGATTACTGTAGCTTTGTAGTATAGTCTGAAGTCAGGGAGCCTGATTCCTCCAGCTCCATTTTTCGTTCTCAAGATTGCTTTGGCTATTCGGGGTCTTTTGTGTTTCCATACAAATTGTGAAATTTTTTGTTCTAGTTCTGTGAAAAATGCCAGTGGTAGTTTGATAGGGATTGCATTGAACCTGTAGATTGCTTTGGGTAGTAGAGTCATTTTCACAATGTTGATTCTTCCAATCCAAGAACATGGTACATCTCTCCATCTATTTGTATCATCTTTAATTTCTTTCATCAGTGTCTTATAATTTTCTGCATACAGGTCTTTTGTCTCCTTAGGTAGGTTTATTCCTAGATATTTTATTCTTTTTGTTGCAATGGTAAATGGGAGTGTTTCCTTGATTTCACTTTCAGATTTTTCATCATCAGTATATAGGAATGCCAGAGATTTCTGTGCATTAATTTTGTATCCTGCAACTTTACCAAATTCATTGATTAACTCTAGTAGTTTTCTGGTAGCATCTTTAGGATTCTCTATGTATAGTATCATGTCATCTGCAAACAGTGACAGCTTTACTTCTTCTTTTCCAATTTGGATTCCTTTTATTTCCTTTTCTTCTCTGATTGCTGTGGCTAAAACTTCCAAAACTAGGTTGAATAAGAGTGGTGAAAGTGGGCAACCTTGTCTAGTTCCTGATCTTAGTGGAAATGGTTTCAGTTTTTCACCATTGAGGACGATGCTGGCTGTGGGTTTGTCATATATGGCCTTTATTATGTTGAGGAAAGTTCCCTCTATGCCTACTTTCTGCAGGGTTTTTATCATAAATGGGTGTTGAATTTTGTCGAAAGCTTTCTCTGCATCTATTGAGATGATCATATGGTTTTTCTCCTTCAATTTGTTAATATGGTGTATCACGTTGATTGATTTGCGTATATTGAAGAATCCTTGCATTCCTGGAATAAACGCCACTTGATCATGGTGTATGATCCTTTTAATGTGCTGTTGGATTCTGTTTGCTAGTATTTTGTTGAGGATTTTTGCATCTATGTTCATCAGTGATATTGGCCTGTAGTTTTCTTTCTTTGTGACATCCTTGCCTGGTTTTGGTATCAAGGTGATGGTGGCCTCGTAGAATGAGTTTGGGAGTGTTCCTCCCTCTGCTATATTTTGGAAGAGTTTCAGAAGGATAGGTGTTAGCTCTTCTCTAAATGCTTGATAGAATTCGCCTGTGAAGCCATCTGGTCCTGGGCTTTTGTTTGTTGGAAGATTTTTAATCACAGTTTCAATTTCAGTGCTTGTGATTGGTCTGTTCATATTTTCTATTTCTTCCTGATTCAGTCTTGGCAGGTTGTGCATTTCTAAGAATTTGTCCATTTCTTCCAGGTTGTCCATTTTATTGGCATAGAGTTGCTTATAGTAATCTCTCATGATCTTTTGTATTTCTGTAGTGTCAGTTGTTACTTCTCCTTTTTCATTTCTAATTCTATTGATTTGAGTCTTCTCCCTTTTTTTCTTGATGAGTCTGGCTAATGGTTTATCAATTTTGTTTATCTTCTCAAAGAACCAGCTTTTAGTTTTATTGATCTTTGCTATCGTTTCCTTCATTTCTTTTTCATTTATTTCTGATCTGATTTTTATGATTTCTTTCCTTCTGCTAACTTTGGGATGTTTTTGTTCTTCTTTCTCTAATTGCTTTAGGTGCAAGGTTAGGTTGTTTATTCGAGATGTTTCCTGTTTCTTAAGGTGGGATTGTATTGCTATAAACTTCCCTCTTAGAACTGCTTTTGCTGCATCCCATAGGTTTTGGGTCGTCGTGTCTCCATTGTCATTTGTTTCTAGGTATTTTTTAATTTCCTCTTTGATTTCTTCAGTGATCACTTCGTTATTAAGTAGTGTATTGTTTAGCCTCCATGTGTTTGTATTTTTTACAGCTCTTTTCCTGTAATTGATATCTAGTCTCATAGCATTGTGGTCGGAAAAGATACTTGATACAATTTCAATTTTCTTAAATTTACCAAGGCTTGATTTGTGACCCAAGATATGATCTATCCTGGAGAATGTTCCATGAGCACTTGAGAAAAATGTGTATTCTGTTGTTTTTGGATGGAATGTCCTATAAATATCAATTAAGTCCATCTTGTTTAATGTATCATTTAAAGCTTGTGTTTCCTTATTTATTTTCATTTTGGATGATCTGTCCATTGGTGAAAGTGGGGTGTTAAAGTCCCCTACTATGATTGTGTTACTGTCGATTTCTCCTTTTATGGCTGTTAGTATTTGCCTTATGTATTGAGGTGCTCCTATGTTTGGTGCATAAATATTTACAATTGTTATATCTTCTTCTTGGATCGATCCCTTGATCATTATGTAGTGTCCTTCTTTGTCTCTTCTAGTAGTCCTTATTTTAAAGTCTATTTTGTCTGATATGAGAATTGCTACTCCAGCTTTCTTTTGGTTTCCATTTGCATGGAATATCTTTTTCCATCCCCTTACTTTCAGTCTGTATGTGTCTCTAGGTCTGAAGTGGGTCTCTTGTAGACAGCATATAGATGGGTCTTGTTTTTGTATCCATTCAGCCACTCTGTGTCTTTTGGTGGGAGCATTTAGTCCATTTACATTTAAGGTAATTATCGATATGTATGTTCCTATTCCCATTTTCTTAATTGTTTTGGGTTCATTATTGTAGGTATATTCCTTCTGTTGTGTTTCTTGCCTAGAGAAGTTCCTTTAGCATTTGTTGTAAAGCTGGTTTGGTGGTGCTGAACTCTCTCAGCTTTTGCTTGTCTGTAAACGTTTTAATTTCTCCATCAAATCTGAATGAGATCCTTGCTGGGTAGAGTAATCTTGGTTGCAGGTTTTTCTCCTTCATCACTTTAAGTATGTCCTGCCACTCCCTTCTGGCTTGTAGAGTTTCTGCTGAGAGATCAGCTGTTATCCTGATGGGGATTCCCTTGTGTGTTATTTGTTGTTTTTGCCTTGCTGCTTTTAATATGATTTCTTTGTGTTTAATTTTTGACAGTTTGATTAATATGTGTCTTGGCGTATTTCTCCTTGGATTTATTCTGTATGGGACTCTCTGTGCCTCCTGGACTTGATTAACTATTTCCTTTCCCATATTAGGGAAGTTTTCAACTATAATCTCTTCAAATATTTTCTCAGTCCCTTTCTTTTTCTCTTCTTCTTCTGGAACCCCTATAATTCGAATGTTGGTGCGTTTAATGTTGTCCCAGAGGTCTCTGAGACTGTCCTCTGTTCTTTTCATTCTTTTTTCTTTATTTTGCTCTGCAGCAGTTATTTCCACTATTTTATCTTCCACCTCACTTATCCGTTCCTCTGCCTCAGTTATTCTGCTATTGATCCCATCTAGAGTATTTTTTATTTCATTTATTGTGTTTTTAATCGATGATTGATTCATCTTTAGTTCTTCTAGGTCCTTGTTAACTGTTTCTTGCATTTTGTCTATTCTATTTCCAAGATTTTGGATCTGGGAAATAGAATCTTGGATCATCTTTACCATCATTATTCTGAATTCTTTTTCAGGTAGAGTGCCTATTACCTCTTCATTTGTTAGGTCTGGTGGGTTTTTATCTTGCTCCTTCTCCTGCTGTGTGTTTTTCTGTCTTCTCATTTTGCTTATGTTACTGTGTTTGGGGTCTCCTTTTTGCAGGCTGCAGGTTCGTAGTTCCTGTTGTTTTTGGTGTCTGTCCCCAGTGGCTAAGGTTGGTTTAGTGGGTTGTGTAGGCTTCCTGGTGGAGGGGACTAGTGCCTGTGTTCTGGTGGATGAGGCTGGATCTTGTCTTTCTGGTGAGCAGGTCCACGTCTGGTGGTGTGTTTTGGGGTGTCTGTGGACTTTTTATGATTTTAGGCCACCTCTCTGCTAATGGGTGGCGTTGTGTTCCTGTCTTGCTAGTTGTTTGGCTCAGGGTGTCCAGCACTGTAGCCTGCTGGTCGTTGAGTGAAGCTGGGTGCTGGTGTTGAGATGGAGATCTCTGGAAGATTTTCGCCGTTTGATATTATGTGGAGCTGGGAGGTCTCTTGTGGACCAGTGTCCTGAAGTTGGCTCTCCCACCTCAGAGGCACAGCACTGACTCCGGGCTCCTCAATTTGGGATGATGTGTTGTCTATTCGTGTATTCCACAGATGCAGGATACATCAAGTTGATTGTGGAGCTTTAATCCGCTGCTTCTGAGGCTGCTGGGAGAGGTTTCCCTTTCTCTTCTTTGTTCTCACAGCTCCTGGGTCTCAGCTTTGGATTTGGCCCCGCCTCTGCGTGTAGGTAGCCGGAGGGCGTCTGCTCTTCGCTCAGATAGGACAGGGTTAAAGGAGCAGCCTCTTCGGGGACTCTGGCTCACTCAGGCCGGGAGGGAGGGAGGGGCACTGAGTGCGGGGCGAGCCTGCAGCCGCAGAGGTCGGCGTGACGTTGCACCAGCCCGAGGCGCGCCGTGCGTTCTCCCAGGGAAGCCGCCCCTGGATCCCGGGACCCCGGCAGTGGCGGGCTGCACAGGCTCCCGGAAGGGCGGTGTGGGCAGTGACCTGCGCTCGCACACAGGCTTCTTGGCGGCGGCAGCAGCAGCCCCAGCGTCCCACGCCCGTCACTGGGCTCCGCGCTTTCAGTCGCGACTCGCGCCCGTCTGTGGAGCCCCTTTAAGCAGCGCTCTTAATCCCCTCTCCTCGCGCACCAGGAAACCAAGAGGGAAGAAAAAGTCTCTTGCCTCTTCGGCAGCTCCAGAGTTTTCACGGACTCCCTCCCGGCTAGCTGTGGCACATTAGCCCCCTTCAGGCTGAGTTCTCGCCGCCAGCCCCAGTCCTCTCCCTGCGCTCTGACCGAAGCCCGAGCCTCAGCTTCCAGCGCTGCGCGCCCCGGCGGGCGAGCAGACAAGCCTCTCGGGCTGGTGAGTGCCGCTCGGCACCGATCCTCTGTGTGCGGATCTCTCCGCTTTGCCCTACCCAGGTATGTGGGGAGTTTCTTGCCTTTTGGGAGGTCTGGGGTCTTCTGCCAGCGTTCAGTAGGTGTTCTGTAGGAGTTGTTCCACGTGTAGCTGTATTTCTGGTGTATCCGTGGGGAGGAAGGTGATCTCCGCGTCTTACTCTTCCACCATCTTACCTATTTTTAGTTTTTTAAGTGACCTCCTTACTGTTCTCCATAGTGTCTGTATCAGTTTACATTCCCACCAACAGTGCAAGAGGGTTCACTTTTCTCCACACCCTCTCCAGCATTTATTGTTTCTAGATTTTTTGATGATGGCCATTCTGACTGGTGTGAGGTGATACCTCATTGTAGTATTGATTTGCATTTCTCTAATGATTAGCGATGTTGAGCATCCTTTCATGCGTTTGTTGGCAATCTGTATATCTTTGGAGAAATGTCTGTTTAGGTCTTCTGACCATTTTTGGATTCGGTTGTTTGTTGTTTTGATATTGGGCTGCATGAACTGCTTGAATATTTTGGAGATTAATCCTTTGTCCATTGATTCGCTTGAAAATATTTTCTCCCATTCTGAGGGTTGTCTTTTCATCTTGTTTATGGTTTCCTTTGCTGTGCAAAAAAGCTTTTAAGTTTCATTAGGTCCCATTTGTTTATTTTTGTTTTTATTTCCATTACTCTAGGAGGTGGGTCAAAAAGGATCTTGCTGTGATTTATGTCATAGAGTGTTCTGCCTATGTTTTCCTCTAAGAGTTCTATAGTTTCTGGCCTTACATTTAGATCTTTAATCCATTATGAGTTTATTTTTGTGTATGGTGTTAGGAAGTGTTCTAATTTCATTCTTTTACATGTAGCTGTCCAGTTTTCCCAGCACCACTTATTGAAGAGGCTGTCTTTTCTCCACTGTATATTCTTGCCTCCTTTATCAAAGATAAGGTGACCATATGTGCATGGGTTTATCTCTGGGCTTTTATCCTGTTCCGTTGATCTATATTTCTGTTTTTGTGCCAATACCGTACTGTCTTGATTACTGTAGCTTTGTAGTATTGTCTGAATTCAGGGAGCCTGATTCCTCCAGCTCCGTTGTTCTTTCTCAAGATTGCTTTGGCTATTCAGGGTCTTTTGTGTTTGCATACAAATGGTGAAATTTTTTGTTCTACTTTTGTGAAAAATGCCATTGGTAGTTTGATAGGGATTGCATTGAATCTGTAGATTGCTTTGGGTAGTAGAGTCATTTTCACAGTATTGATTCTTCCAATCCAAGAACATGGTATATCTCTCCATCTGTTTGTATTATCTTTGATATCTTTTATCGGTGTCTTATAGTTTTCTGCATACAGGTCTTTTGTCTCCTTAGGTAGGTTTATTCCTAGGTATTTTATTCTTTTTGTCGCAATGGTAAATGAGAGTGTTTCCTTAATTTCTCTTTCAGATTTTTCATCCTTAGCGTATAGGAATGCCAGAGATTTCTGTGTATTACTTTTGTATCCTGCTACTTTTCCAAATTCATTTATTAGCTCTAGTAGTTTTCTGGTAGCATCTTTAAGATTCTCTATGTATAGTATCATGTCATCTGCAAACAGTGACAGCTTTACTTCTTCTTTTCCAATTTAGGTTCCTTTTATTTCTTTTTCTTCTCTGAGTACTGTGGCTAAAACTTCCAAAACTATGTTGAATAATAGTGGTGAGAGTGGACAACCTTGTCTTGTTTCTGGTCTTAGAGGAAATGCTTTCAGTTTTTCACCATTGAGGACAGTGTTGGCTGTGGGTTTGTCGTATATTGCCTTTATTATGTTGAGGTAAATTCTCTCTATGCCTACTTTCTGGAGAGTTTTTATCATAAATGGGTGTTGAATTTTGTCGAAAGCTTTTTCTGCATCTATCGAGATGATCATATGTTTTTTATCCTTCAGTTTGTTAATATGGTGTATCACATTGATTGATTTGCGTATATTGAATAATCCTTGCATTCCTGGAATAAACCCCACTTCATCATGGTGTATGATTCTTTTAATGTGCTGTTGGATTCTGTCTGCTAGTATTTGGTTGAGGATTTTTGCATCTATGTTCATCAGTGATACTGGCCTGTAGTTTTCTTTTTTTGTGACATCTGTGTCTGGTTTTTGTATCAGGGTGATGGTGGCCTCATAGAATGACTTTGGGAGTGATGAACACCGTTTATTAAGAAGAATATCCCCCCCCGGAGGGCTCCCTTATCATATAATTGACCATATATGCCTGGGTTTATTTCTGGGCTCTCAATTCTGTTCCTTTGGTCTATGTGTCTGTTTTTATACTAATACCATACTGTTTTGATTACTGTGGCTTTGTAATGTAGTTTGAAATCAGTGATGCCTTTATCTTTCTTTGTCTTTCACAAAATTGAATTTTGGGGTCATTTGTGGTTCCACAGGAATTTCAAGATAGTTCTTTTCTACTTCTGTAAAATATGCCATTGGAATTTTGGTAGAATTTGAGTTGAATCTCTAGATATCTTTGGATAGATGGACAATTTAACAATATTAATCAGATGCATGATGTGTATCTTTCCATATAAAGGTGTCTTCTTCAGTTTCTTTTATCAGTCTCATAGTTTTAAGTGTACAGAAATTTCTCCTTGGTTAAATGTGTTTCTTTAAATTTACTGTTTTTAATGCTATTGTAAATGGGATTGTTTTCTTTATTTCTCTAACATAATTCATTGTTAGTATATAGAAACACAACTGATTTTTCTATGTAGATTTTATATCCTGCAACCTCACTGAATTTGTTTATTTTAACAGTTTTTTTTTTGATGGAGTCTTTAGGGTTTTCTATATATAAGATCCTGTCATCTGAAAACAGGCAATTTTTCTTCTTCCTTTCCAATTTGGATGCTTTTCTTTTTATTTTCCTTGTTTGCCTAATTGGTCTGGTTAGGACTTAAAGTACTATGTTGAAAACTCACCTCCTTTCAAGAAAACATCAAAATCACAACTAATTGCTGAACAACCATCAACAAGAAACACTGGAACCTACCAAAAAAGATATTCTACATCCAGGGACAAAGAAGAATCCACAGTGGGATAGTAGGAGGGGCACTTTTGCTGTATAATCAAATCCCATGCCTACTGGGTGGGCGACCCACAAACTGGGAAATAATTATATTGCAGAGGTTCTCCCAGATTAGTGAGAGTTCTGAGTCCCACATCAGGCTCCCCAGCCGGGGGGTCTGGCATTGGGAGGGAGAGTGCCCAGAACATTTGGCTTTTAAGGCCAGCAGGGCTTAAGTGCAGGAGCTGCACAGGACTGGGAGAAACAGAGACTCCATGCTGACAGGGCACACAGATGGGATCCAGGGCAAAGCAGTGACTCCATCGGCACCTGGACCAGACCTACCTGCGGATCTTGGAGGGTCTCCTGGGGAGGCGGGGATTGGTTGTGGCTCACTGTGGGGGCAGGGACACTGGTGGAAGCGGCCCCAGGGAATATTCATTGGTGTGAGCTCTCCCAGAGGTCGCCATTTTGTTAATGAGGCCTGGCCCTACCTAACAGCCTGCAGGCTCCAGTCCTGGTACGCCTCAGACCAAACAACCAACAGAGTGGGAATAAAGCTTCACCCATCAGCAGACAGGCTGCCTAAAATTGTCCTGAGCTCACAGCCGCCTCTAGACACACCCCTTGACATGGCCCTGCCCGCCAGAGGGACAAGACCAAGCTCCACCTACCAGTGGACAGGCACCAGTCTCTCCCACCAGGAAGCCTGCACAAGCTCCTGGAGCAAACTCACTCAACAGATGGCAGGCAACACCAGAAGAGGAACTACAAACCTTTACCTTGAGAAATGGAGATCACAAGCACAGAAAGTTGACAAAATTAGACGGCAGAGAATATGTTCCAGAAGAAGAAACAAGACAAAACCCCAGAACAACAACTAAGTGAAGTGGAGATGGGCAATCTGCCTGAAAAAATATTCAGAGTAATGAGAGTAAAGATGATCCAGGATCTCAAAAAAAGAATGGTGGCACAGGGAGATCAGCTCGGTGCTTTGTGACCACCTAGAGCGGTGGGATAGGGAGGGTAGGAGGGAGACACTAGAGGGAGGGGATATGGGGATATATGTATACATACAGCTGATTCATTTTGTTATACAGCAGAAACTAACACAACATTGTAAAGCCGTTATACTCCAGTAAAGATGTTAAGAAAAAAAAAAGAATGGCGGCACAGACCAAGAAGATATAAGTTTCAAAGAACACACAGAGATAAATGATACAATAACTGAAATGAAAAATGCACTAGAAGGAATCAGTAGCAGAATAAATGAGGCAGAAGAATGAATAAGTGAGCTGGAAGACAGATTTGTGGAAATCACTGCTGTGAAACAGAATAAAAAAAAGGATGAAAAGAAATGAGGACAGTCTGAGACCTCTGGGGCAACACTAAACACACCAACATTCGCATTATAGCAGTCCCAGAAGGAAAAGAGAGAGAGAAAGAGCCTGAGAAACTATTTGAAGAGATAATAGCTGAAAACTTCCCTAACACTGGAAAGGAAACACTCAAGTCCAGGAAGCACAGAGAGTCCCCTATGGGATAAACCCAAGGAGGAACATGCCAAGACACATATTAATCAAATTGACAAAAATTAAAGACAAATAGGAAATATTAAAAGGAAGAAGGGGAAAAGCAACAAATAACATGCAAGGGAATGCTCATATGGTTATATGCTGATTTTTCAGCAGAAACTCTGCAGGCCAAAGGGGAGTGGCATGATATATTTAAAGAGATGAAAGGGACAAACCTACAACCAAGAATGCTGTACCCAGCAATGCTCTCATTCACATCTGATGGAGACATCAAAAGCTTTATCGACAAGCAAAAGCTAAGAGAATTCAACACCACCAAACCAGCTTTACAGCAAATGCTAAAAGAACTTCTCTAGGCAGAAGAGAAAGTGCCACAACTGGAAAAAAAAATTATGAAAGGGAAAGCTCACTGGTAAAGGCAAACATACAGTAAAGGTAGGAAATCATCAACACACAAATATGATATCAAAATCAGCAATTGTGAGGAGGGATATTGGAAATGCATTTGAAATTAAGAGACCAGCAACTTAAAGCAATCTTTGTGTGTGTGTGTGTGTGTGTATACTGGTATATCAAAACCTCATGGTAACCACAAACCAAAAACATACAGTAGATACATACACAAAAAAGAAAGCAATCTAAGCACAACTCTAAAGATACTCATCTAATCAGAAGAGAAGAGAACAAAAGAGAAAGAGAAGAAAAAATATCTAGAAAAACAAATTCTGAACGATTAATAAAATGGCAGTAAGAACATACATATTGATAATTACCTTAGATGTAAATGGATTAAATGCTCCAACCAAAGATATAGACTGGCTGAATGGATACAAAAACAAGACCTGTACATATGCTGTCTGCAAGAGACCCACTTCAGATCTAGGGATGCATACAGACTGATAGTGAGGGGATGGAAAAAGTCATTCCATGGAAATGGAAATCAAAAGAAAGCTGGAGTAGCAATACTCATATAAGACAAAATAGACTTTAAAATAAAGACTGTTACAGGAGACAAAGAAGGACACTACATAATGATCAAGAGATCAATCCAAGAAGATATAACAATCGTAAATATATATGCATCCAATATAGGAACATCTCAATATATAAGGCAAATGTTAACATCCATAAAAGGAGAAATCAACAGTAATGCAATAATAGTGGGGGACATTAACACCAGACTTACATCAATGAACAGATCATCTAGGCAGAAAATCAATAAGGAAACACAAGCCTTAAATGACACATTAGACCAGAGGGACTTAATTCATATTTATAGAACATTCCATCCGAAAGCAGCAGAATACACATTCTTCTCAAGTGCGCATGGACATTCTCCAAGATAGATCACATGCTGGGCCACAAAGCAAACCTCAGTGAATTTAAGAAAATTGAAATCATATCAAGCATCTTTTCTGAGCACAACGCTATGTGATTAGAAATCAACTACAGGAAAAAAACTGTAAAAAACACAAACACATGGAAGCTAAACAACATGTTATGGAACAACCAATGGATCACTGAAGAAATCAAAGAGGAAGTTTACAAAATTACCTAGAGACAAGTGAAAATGAAAACATGATGCAGCATGGGATGCAGCAAAAGCAGTTCTAGGAGAGAAGTTTATAGCAATACAGTCTTACCACAGGAAATAAGAAAAATCTCAAATAAACAACCTAAGCTTACACCTAAAGCAACTAGACAAAGAAGAGCAAACAAAACCCAAAGTTAGTAGAAGGAAAAAAAAACATAAAGATCAGAGAAGAAAGAAACGAAATAGAGACGAAGAAAACAGTAGCAAAGATCAATGCCACTAAAACCTGGTTCTTTGAGATGATAAACAAAACTGATAAACCTTTATCCACACTCATCGAGAAACAATGGGAAAGGGCTCAAATCAATAAAATTAGAAGTAAGAAGTGAGAAGTTACAACTGACACCACAGAAGCACAAAGGATAATAAGCAACTACTAGAAGCAACTATACACCAATAAAATGGACAACCTAGAAGAAATGGAAAAATTCTAAGAAAGGGACAATCTTCCCAGACTGAACCCGGAAGAAACAGAAAATATGAACAGACCAGTCACAAGTACTGAAATTGAAACTGTGATTTTAAAACTTAAAACAAACAAAAGTTCAGGACCAGATGGCTTCACAGGTGAATTCTCTCCAACATTTAGAGAAGAGTTAACACCTATCCTTCTGAAATTATTCCAAAAAATTGCAGAGGAAGGAACACTCCCAAACTCATTCTATGAGGCCACCATTATCCTAATACCAAAACCAGACAAAGATACCACAAAAAAAATTATAGGCCAATATCACTGATGAACATAGGTGCAAAAATACTCAACAAAATGCTAGCAAACTGAATCCAACAATACATTAAAAGGATCATACACCCGATCAAGTGAGATTTATCCCAGGGACGCAAGGATTTTTCAATATCTGCAAATCAGTGTGATACACCACATTAACAAATTGAAGAATAAAAAGCATATGATTATCTCAATAGATGCAGAAAAAGCTTTTGACAAAATCCAACACCAATTCTTGATAAAAACTCTCCAGAAAGTAGGCATAGAGGGAACCTACCTCAACATAATAAAGGCCTTTATGAAAAACCCACAGCTAATATCATACTCAGCAGTGAAAAGCTGAAAGCATTTCCTCTAAGATCGTGAACAAGACAAGGATATCTACAGTCACCACTTTTATTCCACATAGTTTTGGAAGTTCTAGCCATGGCAATCAGAGAAGGAAAAAAATAAAAGGAATCCAAATTGGAACAGAAGAAGTAAAACCATCACTGTTTGCAGATAACATGATACTATACATAGAAAATCCTAAAGATGCTACTGGAAAACTACTAGAGCTCATCAGTGAATTCGGTGAGGTTGCAGAATACAAAATTAATACACAGAAACCTGTTGCATTTCTATACACTAACAACGAAAGTTCAGAAAGAGATATTAAGGAAACAATCCCGTTTACCATCACAACAAAAACAATAAAATACCTAGGAATAAATGTACCTAAGGAGGCGAAAGACCTGTACTCTGAAAACTATAAGACACTGATAAAGAAATCAAAGATGACAGAACCAGATGGAAAGATATACCATGATCTTGGGTTGGAAGAATCAACATTGTGAAAATGACTATACTACCCAAAGCAATCTACAGATGCAATGCAATCCCTATCAAATTACCAATGGCCTTTTTTACCAGAACTAGAACAAAAGAATTTTACAATTTGTATGGAAACACAAAAGACCCTGAATAGCCAAAGCAATCTTGAGAAAGAAAAACGGAGCTGGAGGAATTAGGCTCCCTGACTTCAGACTATACTACAAAGCTACAGTAATCAAGACAATATGATACTGGCACAAAAATAGAAATATAGATCAATGGAACAGGATAGAAAGCCCATAAATAAACCCGCACACCTACGGTCACCTAAACTATGACAAAGGAGGCAAGAATATACAATGGAGAAAAGACAGTCTCTTCAATAAGTGGCGCTTGGAAAACTGTACAGCTACTTGGAAAATAATGAAATTAGAACATTCTCTAACACCACACACAAAAATAAACTCAGAATAGATTACAGTAAGTCCCCTACATATGAACCTTCAACTTGCCAACTTTCACAGATGCGAACATGCGTTTGCATGTCCAATCACATTAAGTTAGTTCATGTGTCTGGCGTACATTGTCCCGTGTGTATCCTCTACAAGTTGTGCTTTTGTGTACTCTACTGTACCATACTGTATAGAGTACAGTAGTACAGTATCTTTATTTCAAGCCCAGGATGTCTGGAAGCAAGTGTAAAAGCAGCAGTGATGTAGCTGATATTGCTAAGAAGTGCCAAGCAATAACAATGGAAACGAAAGTGAAAACAATTGAGAGAGTGGAGCGAGGCAGAAAGATGGTAGACGTTGCTCATTCTTATAACATGAGTCATTCAACCATCGGCACAATTCTAAAAAACAAGGACAAGATCATGGAACATGTGAAGTCTGCTGTGCCAATGATGTCGGCAGTAATATCGAAGAAATGTGTAAAAGTGATGGAGGAGATGAAGAAACTTTTCAGTGTGTGGATGCAGGATCAGCATCAGCATCGAGTCCTGTTTAGCTTAATGGTGATTCAAGAGAAAGCTAAAAGCCTTCAAGAGAAACCTAAAAGACTTGAAAAAGAAACATGGTGAAGAATCAGAGGGAGCATCTTTTAACGCCAGCCATGGGTGGTTTCATCGGTTCAAGGCTAGAGCCAACCTTCACAACATAAAAGTAAGTGGCGAGGCAGTGAGTGCATATATGGTAGTTGCCTGGAAATTTCCTGAAACACTGAGAAATTATTGATGAAGGCACGTATTTACCTGAGCAGGGTTTTAATGTGGGTGAGATAAGACTGTACTGGAAGAGGATGCCAGACCAAAGTTACATCAGTAAGAAGGAAAAGTTGATGCCTGGCTATAAATCAGCAAAGAATAGGCTAACTCTGTTTGTTGACAATGCTTCTGGTGATCTGAAGCTGAAGCCTTCCTTAGTTTATCATTCAGAGAACCCAAGA
The DNA here is from genome assembly GCF_964341445.2 of Mesoplodon mirus. Lineage (NCBI taxonomy): Eukaryota > Metazoa > Chordata > Mammalia > Artiodactyla > Ziphiidae > Mesoplodon > Mesoplodon mirus. The sequence continues at coordinate 59,477,996 of NC_138981.1, read as the reverse complement.
GCCCTTAAAAACATAGCCAAGGGCTCTCTTCCTGTTGTGTGGAAGAGTAACCCCAAAGCCTGGATTACACAGGCCATTTTCCAGGACTGGTTTTTCCACCACTTTATCCTGGAGGTAGAGAAATATTGATTGGAGAAAGACGTCCCATTCAACATTCTTTGGTGCTCGACAGTGCTCCAGGCCACTCCCCATTCATGGATGACTTTCATCCCAGCGTCAGAGTAGTGCATCTACCACTGAATGCTATTCAGTACATTGCTCATCCAACCTTTGGACCAGGGAGTTACAGCGACTTTCAAGAAATATCATTTACGTCACACTTTTCATCAGACAGTAAAGGTTAGTGATCAATCAGGAACAACCTTGTGACAATTTTGGAAGGACTATAATATCTATAAGGCCATAAAAAACATTGACTTTTCTTGGTGTAAGGTTATGGCTGTCACCATGAATGGGGTTTGGAAGAACCTTTGGCCGCAGTGCACAATTTTTGTGGATTTGAGAATGTGGATGTGGAGTCCAAAGATGTCTTCAGCAACTTAGTGACCCTCAGCAAGAAGCTGGAGCTAGATCTGCAAGAGGACAGCTTCACTGAACTCCTTGCTGTGCAACATGAGGAGCTTACTAATGAAGACCTGATGGAATTGGAGGCCCAGAGAAAGGACGAGGAGAGACAAGAGGAAGAAAAAGTAACTGAAGAAGCAAAGAAATTCATGATGCAGGAAATGACAAGGGGGTTTTCTTTATTTGAGGAGGCCCTGTTAGTTTTTGAGGCACAGGACCCGAACATAGAACAGTACCCAAAGGTTGCAGCAGCCGTTCAGAATGCCATCCAGTGCTACCATGTCATATATGATGAGAATAAAAGAGCTATTACCCAGACATTGTTTTTTTCAAGGGAGTAGATAGAATTGAATCCAGCAAGGACCCAAAACCTGTGCCATCAGCGTCAGGCATGAGTGAAATTGCAACTTGCCCTCCGTCACCTATGGCTGATGATCCTTAAGCTATACCATCTCCCACCTCCCCTGCCTCCTCCAGTCAGTAACTCTTTTTGCCTGTTCACTTGATGCCAGCCCCTGTATGCCAGCTGTTGTAGTGTACTACTGTACTTTTCAGGGTACTGTACTATAAGATTAAAATGTTTTATTTTTTGTGTTTGCTTGTTTTTATGTATTATTTGTGTGAAAAGTATTATAAATCTATTACAGTACAGTACTATATAGCCGATTTTGTTAGTTGGGTACCTAGGCTAACTTTGTTGGACTTAGAAACAAATTGGACTTAGGAGCACGCTCTTGCAATGGAACTTGTTCGTATGTAGGGGACTTACAATCTAAATGTAAGAGCAGATACTATAAAACTCTTAGAGGAAAACATAGGCAGAACACTCTTTGACATAAATTGCAGCAATGTCTTTTTGGATCCACCCCTAGAATAATGAAAATAAAAACGAAAATAAACAAATGGGACCTAATTAAACTTAAAAACTTTTGCACAGTAAAGGAAACCATCAACAAAACGAAAAGATAACCACAGAGTGGGAGAAAATGTTTGCAAACAAAGTGACCAACAGGGAATTAATCTCCAAAATGTACAAATAGCTCATGCAGCTCAATAACAACAACAACAAAAAAAAACAGACAACCCAATCAAAAAAGGGGCCGAAGACCTAAATAGACATTTCTTCAAAGAAGACATACAGATGGCCAAAAAGCACATGAAAAGATGCTCAACATCACTAATTATTAGAGAAATGCAAATCAGAAGTACAATGAGGTATCACCTCACACCTGTCAGAATGGCCATCATCAAAAAGCTACAAACAATAAATGCTGGAGAGGGTGTGGAGAACAGGGAACACTCCTACGCTCTTGGAGGGAATATAAATTGATACAACCACTATGGAGAACAATATGGAGTTTTCTTAAAAAACTAAAAATAGAACTACCATATGATCCAGCAGTCCCACTCCTGGACATATATCTGGAGAAAACCATAATTTGAAAAGATACATGCACCCCAGTATTCATTGCAGCACTATTTACAACAGCCAAGACATGGAAAGAACCTAAATGTCCATTGACAGAGGAATGGATAAAGACGATGTTGTACATATGTACAGTGGAGTATTACCCAGCCATAAAAAAGAGTGAAGTAATGCCATCCATGTTGCAGCAACATGGATGGACCTAGAGATGATCATACTAAGTGAACTAAGAGAAAGACAAATATCATATGAGATCACTTATATGTGGAATCTAAAAAGATGATACAAATGAACTTATTTACAAAACAGAAACCAACTCACAGACTTTGAAAACAAACTTATGGTTATCAAAGGGGAAAGGTGGGGGGAGATATAAATCAGGAGTTTGGGATTAACATATGCACACTACTATATATAAAATAGATAATCAACAAGGACCTACTGTATAGCACAGGGAACTCTACTCAGTATTCTCTAATCATCTATATGGGAAAAGAATCTGAAGAAGAATGGATATATGTATATGTATAAGTGAACCACTTCGCTGTACACCTGAAACTAACAACACATTGTAAATCAACTATACCCCAATATAAAATAAAAATTAAATTGAATAAAAAGAACTTAAGTAAAAAATAAATTACTTAGGTCTAAAAAAAAGTACTATGTTGAATAGAAGTCGTGAGAATGAACATCCTTATCTTATTCCTGAGTTTAGAGGAAAACCTTTCACATTTCACCACTGAGTATGTTGTTAGCTGTTGTTTTGTCATATGGCCTTTGTTATTTTGAGATATGTTCCTTTTATACCCAGTTTTTTGAGAGATTTTGTTATGAAAGTGTTGAATTTTGTCAAATGCTTTATCTGTATCTATTGAGAGAATTGTAGTATTTTTATTTTTCATTCTATTACTGTAATGCATTATTTTTATTGATTTGTGTATGTTGAACCATCTTTGCATCCCAGGAATAAATCCCACTTGATCATGGTGTATGATCTTTTTAATGGGCTGTTGAATTCTGTTTGCTAGTATTTTGTTGGGAATGTTCGCATCTGTATTCATCAGGGATATTGGCCTGTTGCTTTTTTCTTGTGGTATTTTTATCTGACTTTGGTATCGGTAATGCTGGCCTCATGATATGCGTTTTGGAGTGTTCCCTCTTCAAGTGGAAGAGTTTGAGAAAGATGGGCATTAATTCTTCTTCAAATGTTTGATATAAATCACCACTAAAACCATCTGGTCCTGGTATTTTCTTTGTTGGGCCGTTTTTGATTACTGATCCAGTCTCCTTACTCATTATTGGTCTGTTCTGATTTTCTGTTTCTTCCTGTTTCAGTCTTAGTGGGTTGTCTGTTTACCTTAGTTTCATTAATTTTTTCTATTATCTTTCTAGTCTCTATTTCATTTATTTCTGCTCTAATCTTTAATTTCCTCCTGCTAAATTTGGGCTTAGTTTTTTCTTTATAGTTCCTTGAGAAGTAAAGTTAGGTTGTTTATTTGAGATCTTTTGTTAATGTAGGCATTTATTGCTGTAAACTTCCTTCTTAGAACTATCTTTGCTGCATTCCCTAAGTTTTGATATGTTTTCTTTGTTGTTTTTGTTCTCAAAATACTTTCTAATTTGCCTTTTGATTTCTTCTTTGATCCATTGATTATTCAGGAGTGTGGTTTAATTTCCATGCATTTGTAAATTTTTCATTTTTCTTCATATTATTTTTTTCTAGTTTCATGCCATTGCAGTGGGAAAAGACACTTGATATGATTACAATCTTCTTGAATTTGTTAAGGCTTGCTTTCTGGCCCAACATATGATTTATCCTAGAATATGTTCCATGTGTATGTGAGAGGAATATATATTCTGGTGCTGTTGAATGGAATGTTCTGTATGTGTCTATTAGGTCAATTTTGTCTATAGTGTTAGGTCCACTATTGATTAATTTTCTGTTTGGATACCTATGTATTATTGAAAGTGGGTTTTGAAATGTTCCCTACTGTTACTTATTTCTGTTACTCCCTTCAGTTCAGTTAATGTTTGCTTTAAATATTTAGTTGCTCTAGTGTTGAATGTGTATGTATATACAGTTGTTATATCCTCTTGATGAATTGACTCCTTTGTCACTATGTGGTGTACTTCTTTGTCTCTTGTGACCGATTTTGACTAAAGTCTATTTTGTCTGATAATTATAGCCACTCTTGCTCTCTTTTTGTTACCATTTGCATGGAATATCTTTTTCCATCCCTTCACTTTCAGCTTATGTGTGTCCTTAAAGCTAAAGTTAGTCTCTTGTAGATAGCACATTGTTGGATCTTGTTTTTGTTTGTTTTTTATCCATTCAGCCACTCTGTGTCTTTGATTGGATAGTTTTAGTCCATTTACATTTAAATATTGATAGTTAAGGGCTTACTATTCCCATCTTGTTAATTGTTTGACTTTTTAGTTCCTCTCTTGCTTTTTTCCTTTTTGATTTATTTTTATAATGGTGTGTCCTAATTCCTTTATCATACATGTGTTTTGCAAATATTTTCTCCCATTGTGTGGCTTGCCTTTTCATTCTCTTAACAGTGTCTTTCACAGAGCAGAAATTTCTAATTTTAATGAAGTCCAGCTTCTTTTTTCTTTCATGAATTGTGCTTTCAATGTTGTTTAAAAAGTCATCAGTAAACCAAATGTCACTTAGTTTTCTCCTGTGTTACCTCTAAGAGTTCTGTAGTTTGAGATCTTACATTTAGATTTACGATTGTTTTTGAATTAATTTTTGTGAGATGTTTCAGGTCTGTGGTCAGATTTTTTTTTCTTTTTTGCATGTGGATGTCCAGTTGTTCCAGCACCAATTGTTTTAAAAAGACTATCCTCATTTTTCTGTACTTCCTGGTTTCACCCTTCTACTAGAGTAGAAATTAATTAGTTTCTATTTTTTTAATGATTGTCCTAAAAGAATAGAATACTTACTTAACTGTCCACCATGTTTGTAGTCTCTCTTTGCCGCACTTTAGCTGCATATTTATTATGTCTTATCTTTCAGTTCACTGATTTTCTCTTCATCTGCTTATAACTTGCTCTTAATAAGCCTATCCATTATGTTGCCATTTGGATTATTGTATCTTTCATTTCAAGTAGTTCCTTTTGCTCAAATCAGCAAGGTCACATTTTATAGTTTCTGTTTCTTATAAACTTGTGTGATGTGCAAAGTGTTTAACAACTGATATGGCTTGGGCAATAATCAGTCAAAATGGATACCAGCTGGAAACAACCACTGTAAGTGTATCAATATGTATTATTGAATATCAGCCTAGTTATATAATTTTTGAACATATCTTTTATTTCCTTAAACTTTGAAAACAGAGGTGTTTTATAGGCAGTTTTTGATACTTCTTTTATTTACATCCTGAGAATCTGTTTCTGCTGATTCTCATTTATGGTGTCTTGTTTCCTACTGTGCTTGATTTTTTTATGTTTCTACTCAAGATTCTTGAAACATTATTTATGGAAATATTTTGAAGCCTAAGATGAAGGTGTCTTCCCCCAGAGAGGATTTACATTTGCTTCTTCCTATGTTTGGGACCAATGAAAACTAAATTCATAGCTTGACATCTTTTGGCCTCCCATATAATGTAATTTGGGGCTGTAAATACATGAGAAAGTCTGTTTGTATTATACCTTAGGGACTGGTTTTCCTTACCCCATTTTGTTGTATTCTTCTCAGAACCAAGGTATCTTATCTTTCATTGCAGTCCCCTGAGGATGTGGATAAAAGTGGGTTTACTTCTGGTTTGCCCTTAGCCTAAGAGTGTGATCCCTTGAGCCTTGATGTCTATTTTCCTGACCTAGTAAGGTACATTAAAACTAAAGTTAAAATTTGCCTAGGTTTACAAATGCCCACCAGGGGAAAAAAAAAGTAGCTTTAATTCTCCATTTACTTCTCTGGGACCTCACTTTTCCTTAGATATTGCTTGGTAATTGCTTTACTAGTCACTTGCTTTTGGAATTAAAAAAAAAACGTTATCCAACATTTTTGGTTGTTTTCAGTAGGAGGGTTGGTTTGACATATATAATGTGCCCTATTTTCAGAAGCAGAGTTCACTATTTCCATAGATTTTTTTTTTTTTTTTTTTTGCGGTACACGGACCTCTCACTGTTGTGGCCTCTCCCGTTGTGGAGCACAGGCTCCGGATGCACAGGCTCAGTGGCCATGGCTCACGGGCCCAGCCACTCCACGGCATGTGGGATCTTCCCGGACTGGGGCATGAACCCGTATCCCCTGCATCGGCAGGCGGACTCTCAACCACTGCACCACCAGGGAAGCCCTTCCATAGCATTTTAATAGAACAGTTCTTCAAAGATTTTTCTTAGATTCATGTCTTTTCATTATGAGTATCCCTCAGCCATTGTGACTATGTTCATAGTATTAGTAAAATATGGTAAGGTCTTCCTTATATGCTTTGTAAAAGAAACCCAATATTTCTTTTTTCAGGCTAAAGAGGCAGTGACCGAAGCTGAACGATGTGATCCTACAAATATTTTCACTAAATTTTGTATATTCAAGATTGCAGTCCTAGAGGGCAACTCTTACAGAGGTATAAATGTTATTTATGAGTTATATTTGACTGTTAACACAAAGAATAATCCTCTTTGACCGTAATAGAGAAAAATAGCTTTTAACACAATGGAGTTGAATATATATGCTAGCTTTCCTATGTAAAGATGATACAACCATACAAAAAGAAACTATGGAAGGTTGCATAAAAATAAAAGAACAGGGTTTGCCTATTGAAGGAGTAGGAACTAGGCAGATGTGGGGCAAGAATTGGGGGAAAGTCTTGTTCCTGTATACTTTTTTGTACTTTGTCATTGGAACCAGCCTATTAAAAATTAACTTTAAAAAACTGTGGGAGCAGGAAGAAGTTATAATGCAGTCAGTTAAGAATTGTCATTAGAGAATAGAAGTCTCCAGGATACCTTTTGATTGTTTGTACTTATTTGGGAAGTTATCGGTGAGAGATCTGGCCCTGAAATGTAGTTTCTCTCCACAGGGTTGACAGTGGCACAGTTGCTCACATGAACCTTATCCCATTAGTGCTTTGTCCTTTCCATTAAGTTAAGCGTAGTTTCCTAGCTCATTGTCTGCACACACGTGTATCTTGACTTGGTCACAGATTCACCTGTGCTGTGATATTATTCCTGCTCAGCTCTGGGTAGCTGAGCAAATCCTGGAGCAGTTTGAGCTTCAGACTGGTGTTGCCCTTTGTGAAGGGCACAAGTAGAGAAATTGAGAAGCTTGAGTTAATGGGTTCAAACAGAATTTATACTAGTCCAATTAAGCAACTATTTGTGAATACCTACTAAATGTGCAGTGGAGTCTGTTATTCACTCTGTAAGAAAAAGAAAGATGATTTATTCTGCTTTGAAAAAGAAATGTTCCATGGTAGTAAAGTATATCTGTATATTAATTAAGGAGTAACAAATAGGAATCAGCTCTTTATCAAGGTTAATATTGCTGTTATGTCCATCATCAGGGTTTTTACTAGAGACTTCTGGGCATTTGTTTTTCTTGATATATTATGCTGAAGTATAGAAAAACTTGAAACTTTTGCCAGTAGAAATGGCAAAAAAAAAATAACCCCACACAACCAGATTTCCTATTAAGGCTTTTCTTTTAACATTCTATTAAAATAAAATTATTTTACTTTTTAAGCATAGCATTAGCTCAGTATTTTCATTTCTTCCCCAGTTATCTGTGTCCACTTTTTAGTCATGTTTATTGAAAATACATACAATAAAATTTACTCTTGCCTAGTGTATGATTTTATAAGGTTTATTTATATTAGTAATTCTATGAGTTTTGACAATTGCTTACAGTCATGTAACTAGCATCACAATCAAGATATAGAACAAAAAATTAACTCAGGCCCCTTTGTTGTCACTCCTTCCCACCACTTCAAGCGCTGATTCCTACTAATCTCATTTCTATCCCTATAATTTTGCCTTTTCCAGAATGTCATATAAATGGAATCATATAGTATGAAGCTTTTTGAGCCTTCTTTCACTTAGCATAATACATTTGAAACTCATTCATACTGTGTGTGTTCCCATAGTTTGTTCTTTTTTATTGCTAAGTAGTATTTCATAAGTATAGATGTACCAAAATTTATACATTTAACAGTTGAAGGATATTTGGATGGTTTCCAGTTTGGGTGATTATAAATAAAGGTGCTATAAACATCTGTTTACAGATTTTGTGTGATGACAAGATTTCACTTCTCTAGGGTAAATATCGAGGAATGGGTTTGCTGGGTTGTAAGTATATGTTTAACTTTGTTAGAAACTGCCAAACTCTTTTCTAAAGTGGCCATACAGTTTTATGTTCTAACTAGCTATGTATGAAAGTTCCAGTTGATCTACAGCCTCATCAGCACTTGGAATTGTCCACTGAAAAATTTCTTTAGTCATTCTAATAATAAGGTAGAGATATAGTACTGTGATTATAATTAGCATTTTCATAGTGTCCAATATTTGACATCCATATATCTTCTTTGGTGGAGTGTTTGTACAAATCTTTTGCCCAGTTTTCTATAAGGAACTTTGTGTTCTTATTGAGTTTTGAAGTTCTTTATATATTCTAGACACAAGTTATTTATCAGATATGTGTTTTACAAATTTTTCTTTTTTATTTTCTTATCAGTGCATTTCATGACAAGATGATGAAGTCTAATTTATCTTTTTTCTTCTTTTATGGATTTTTTTTGGTATTGTATCTAAGAAATCTTTACTTAATCCATGGTCACAAAAAATTTTCCCCGTGTTTTCTTGAAGAAATTTTACAGTTTTAGGTTTAAGTCTGTGGTTAGTTCTGTGATCCATTTTGCATTAATTTTTTATATTTGACTTAAGGTATGGATTAAAGTTCATTTTTTTTGCACGTGGTTACCTAATCATTCCAGCTTCATTTATTTAAAAATTCTGTCCTTTCCCAACTGATTGCCTTTGTACCTTTAATGAAAATCAGTTGTCATATGTGCATGGGTCTCTTTCTGGACTCTTCATTCTGTTCCACTGAACTACTCCTCTTTACCCCATTCCCACACTGTCTTGATTAATGTAGCTGTGTAGTAAATTTGAAATCATGTAGTGTTAGTCCTCCAGCTTTATTCTTCTCTTTCAAATTGTTTGGGCTACTCTAAGTCCTTTGTATATCTCTGTGAATTTTAAATTTTAAATAAGTTTTTCAGTTTCCACAAAAGGAAATATTGATTGGGATTACACTGACTCTATAGATCAGTTTGGAGAGAATTGACATCTTCCAATCTGTAAGCAAGTTATATTTAGGTCTTTAATTTCTCTCAGCAATCTTTTCTGTCTTTCAACATGTGCACCTTTTGTCAGATTTATCACTAAGTATACCATATTTTATGCTATTTCAAATGGCATTTTTAAAAATCCTTCAGTTTCTGATTGTTCATTGCCAGTATGTAGAAATATAATTGACTTTTGTATATTGATCTTGTATCCTACAGAGTTGCTAAACTCACTTACTAGTTCCAATAGCTTTCTTGTAGATGATTATGTTGTCTGTGAATAAAGACAATTTTACTACTTCCTGTCCAATCTGGGTACAGTTTTTCATGCCTTATTGTACTTGTTAGAATCTCCAGTAAAATTGGGAAAAAGCAGACATCCTTGACTTTTTCCTGATTTTAGAGGGAGAGCATCCAGTTTTCAATTATTAAGTATGATGTTAGCTGTAGGTTTTTCATAGGTACCTTTTATCAGGTTGAGGAAGTTCCCTCCTGTTTCCTGTTTCCAGTTTCCAGGGAGTTTTTAATCAGGAATGGATGTTGAATTTGGTCATATGATTTTTCTACATCTATTGAAATGATCAAGTTTTTAAAAAATTGTTTGGAGTACAGTTGATTTACAATGTTGTGTTAGCTTCAGGTGTATAGCAAAGTGAACCTGTTATACATATATCCACTCTTTTTAGATTCTTTTCCCATATAGGCCATTACAGAGTATTGAGTAGAGTTCCCTGTGCTATACAGCAGGTCCTTACTAGTTATCTATTTTATATATAGTAGTGTGTGTATGTCAGTCCCAGTCTTCCAATTTACCCCTCCCCCACACCCCCGAACCATAAGTTTGTTTTCTACATCTGTAACTCTATTTCGGTTTTGTAGATAAGTTCATTTGTAACCTTTTTTTTAGATTCTACATATAAGTGATATCATATGATATTTGTCTTTGACTTACTTCATTCAGTATGACAATCTCTAGGTCCATCCATGTTGCTGCCAATGGAACTATTTCATTCTTCTTTATAGCTGAGTAATACTCCATTGTATATATGTACCACATCTTCTTTATCCATTCCTTTGTTGATGGACATTTAGGTTGCTTCCATGTCCTGGCTATTGTAAATAGTGCTACAGTGAACACTGGGGTGCATGTATCTTTTCGAATTATGGTTTTCTCCAGATATATGCCCAGGAGTGGGAATGCTGGATCATATGTTAGCTCTATTTTTAGTTTTTTAAGGAACCTGCATACTGTCTTCCATAGTGGCTGTACCAGTTGACATTCCCACCAAGAGTGTAATAGTGTTCCCTTTTCTCCACACCCTCTCCAGCATTTATAGTTTGTAGACTTTTTGATGATGGCCATTCTGACCAGTGTGAGGTGATACCTCACTGTAGTTTCTTTTTTTTTTCTTGTCTTTTTTTTTTTTTTTCAGTATGCGGGCCTCTCACTGCTGTGGCCTCTCCCCTTGCGGAGCACAGGCTCCGGACGCACAGGCTCAGCGGCCATGGCTCACGGGCCCAGCCGCTCCGCAGCATGTGGGATCTTCCCGGACCGGGGCACGAACCCATGTCCCCTGCATCGGCAGGCGAACTCTCAACCACTGCGCCACCAGGGAAGCCCCTCACTGTAGTTTTGATTTGCATTTCTCTAATAATTAGTGATGTTGAGCATCTTTTCATGTGCTTTGTAGCCATCTGTATGTCTTCTTTGGAGAAATGTTTATTTAGATCTTCTGCCTTTTTTTTTATTTTTGTGGTATGTGGGCTTCTCACTGTTGTGGCCTCTCCCGTTGCAGAGCACAGGCTCCAGACGCACAGGCTTAGCGGCCGTGGCTCACGGGTGTAGCCGCTCCACGGCATGTGGGATCTTCCCAGACTGGGACACGAACCCGTGTCCCCTGCATCGGCAGGCGGATTCTCAACCACTGCGCCACCAGAGAAGCCCTTCTGCCCATTTTTTGACTGGGTTTTTTTTTTTTTTTTTGATATTGAGCTTCATGAGCTGTTTGTATATTTTGGAGAGATTAACGTGTACTGGCACAAAAACAGAAGTACACATCAATGGAACAGGATAGAAAGTCCAGAGATAAACCCACACACCTGTGGTCACCTAATCTATGACAAAGTAGGCAAGAATATACAATGGAGAAAACACAGTCTCTTCAGTAAGTGGTGCTGGGAAAACTGGACAGCTATATGTAAAAGAATGAAGTTAGAACACTCCCTAACACCATACAGAAAAATAAACTCAAAATGTATTAAAGACCTAAATATAAGGCTGGATACTATAAAACTCCTAGAGTAAAACATAGGAGAGCACTCTTTGACATAACTCACAGTAACATCTTTTTTGTTGTTGTTTATTTGTTTGTTTATTTGTTTTGCGGTACGTGGGCCTCTCGCTCTTGTGGCCTCTCCCGTTGCGGAGCACAGGTTCCGGACATGCAGGCCTAGCGGCCATGGCTCACAGGCCCAGCCACTCCGCGGCATGTGGGATCCTCCCGGACCGGGGCATGAACCCGTGTCCCCTGCATTGGCAGGCGGACTCTCAACCACTGCGCCACTAGGGAAGCCCCACAGTAACATCTTTCTCGATCCACCTCCTAGAGTAATGAAAGTAAAAAACAAAAATAAACAAATGGAACCTAATTAAACTTAAAAGCTTTTGCACAGCAAAGGAAACCATAAACAAAACAAAAAGACAATCCTCAGAATGGGAGAAAACATTTGGAAATGAAATGATCAATTTTTTTATTGTTGTTAATATGGTCAGTTACATTAATTTTTTAACAGATAAACCAATGCTGCATTCCTGGGATAAGCTCCACTTAGTCATGATGTGTTCCTTTTTAAAATATAATGTTAGATTTGATTTGCTAACAATCTGTTTAAGAATATTTGTACCTGTGTCCATGAGTGATACTGGTCTCTAGTTTTCCTGTAATGTTTTTGGTTTTGCAATTAGGGTAATGCTTACTACATACAATGAATTGGAAAATACACCGTCTTTTTCCATCTTCTAGAAGAATTTGTGTTGCTCAGTTGGTATTATTTCTTTGTTAAATGTTTGCTAGAGTTCACAGGTGAAGCCATCTGGGGCTGGAGTTTTCTTTATGAGAAGGTTTTTAATTATAAACTCAATTTCTTTAATAGACAATAGGTTTCTTCAGGTTATCTATTATTTCCAAACTGAACTTTGGTAGTTTGTGTCTTTCAAGAAATTTGTGTGTTTCATCTAAGTTGTTGAAATTATTGGCCTAAAGTCATTCATTATATCATCCATATTATCCTTTTGACATCTGTAAAATCTTTAGTGATGTCACCTTTCTCATTCCTCATATTTGTAATTTGTGTCTTCTCTCTTTTTCTCCCTGTCAGAGTGGCTACAAGTTGATCAATTTTATTGCTCTCAAAGAACCAGCTTTTGGTTTCATTAATTTTTCTCTATTTTATTTTCTGTTTTCTATTTCATTTATTAATGTTCTGATCTTTATCATTTCCATTCTTCTACTTACTTTGAGTTTCATTTGCTCTTTCTTTTCTGGTTTCCAAAGGTGAAAGCTGACGTCATTGATTTAAGACCTTGATTCTGGTTTAACATAAACAGTTAATGCTGTAAATTACCTTCTAAGTATTGCTTTAGTGACAATACACACATTTTGATATATTGTGTTTTCATTTTAATTCATTTCAAAATACTTTGCAATATGACCTTTGACTCCAGTGTAAACCCATGGATTATTTAGAAGTATGCTATTTATTTTCCAAACATTTGCAGATTTCCAGAGAACTTTTTTATTAATTTAATTTAATTGTTTTAGTGTAAGATCATAAGTTTGTATGACTTGATTATTTTAAAATATGTTGATGCTTTTTATATGGCTCAGAATATTCTCTTTCTTGGTAAATGTTCCATGTGCACCAGTGAGAAATGTGTATTTTGCTGGTGTAAGGTCAAGTGTTCTATAAAGGTCAATCAGGTCAAGTTGATTAATAGTGTTAAATATCCTTGCTGATTTTCTGTCTATTTCTCCTGTCAGTTATTTGAGAGAGGTTATTGAAATCTTTGACAATAATTATGGATTTGTTCATTACTCCTCATAGTTCTATCAGTTTTTGCTTCTTGTACTTTGAAATTTTGTTATTGGATGCATAAGCATTTAGGATTATGTCCTCATAATGAATTGATTCCTTTATCATCATGAAATAACCTACTACCACTGGTAATAATCTTTGCTCTGAAGTCTATTTTGTCTGCTATTGATATAACCCCTCCAGCTTTCTTTTGATTACCTCTACTATAGTATATATTATCCCATCATTTTCTTTTAACCAATTTTGGCTTTATATTTAAAGTGTGTTTCTTGTAGGTAGCATATAGTTTAAAGTTGCTTTCTTTAATTCAATCTATCTCTGTCTCTTTTTTTTTACATCTTTATTGGAGTATAACTGCTTTAAAATGGTGTGTTACTTTCTGCTTTATAACAAAATTAATCAGCTATACATATACATATATCCCCATATCTCTGCTCTCTTGTGTCTCGCTCCCACCCTCCCTTTCCCACCCCTCTGGGGGTCAGAAAGCACCAAGCTTATCTTCCTGTGCTATGTGGCTGCTTCCCACTAGCTATCTATTTTACATTTGGTAGTGTATATATTGTCCATGCCACTCTCTCACTGCGTACCAGCTTACCCTTCCACATCCCCATGTCCTCAAGTCCATTCTCTACATCTGCATCTTTATTCCTGTTCTGCCCCTAGGAACTTCGGAATCATTTTTCTTTTTTTTCAGATTCCATATATATGTGTTAGCATACAGTATTTGTTTCCCTTTCTGACTTATTTCACTCTGTATGACAGACTCTAGGTCCATCTACCTCACTACAAATAACTCAATTTCGTTTCTTTTTATGGCTGAGTAATATTCCATTGTGTATATGTGCCACATCTTCTTTATCCATTCATCTGTCAGTGGACACTTAGGTTACTTCCATGTCCTGGCTACTGTAGATAGAGCTGCAATGAACATTGTGGTACATGACTGTTTTTGAATTATGGTTTTCTCAGGGTATGTGCCCAGTAGTGGGATTGCTGGTTCATATGGTAGTTCTATTTTTAGTTTTATAAGGAACCTCCATAGTGGCTGTATCAATTTACATTCCCACCAACAGTGCAAGAGGGTTCACTTTTCTCCACACCCTCTCCAACGTTTACTGTTTGTCGATTTTTTGATGCTGGCCATTCTGACTGCTGTGAGCTGATACCTCATTGTAGTTTTGATTTGCATTTCTCTCATGATTAGTGATGCTGAGCATCCTTTCATGTGTTTCTTGGCAATCTGTATATCTTCTTTGGGGAAATGTCTATTTAGGTCTTCTGCCCATTTTTGAATTGGGTTGTTTGTGTTTTTTTATACTGAGCTGCATTTGCTGCTTGTATATTTTGGAGATTAATCCTTTGTCAGTTGCTTCATTTGCAAACATGTCCTCCCATTCTGAGGGTTCTCTTTCCGTCTTGTTTGTGTTTTCCTTTTTCCTTTGCTATGCAAAAGATTTTAAGTTTCATTAGGTCCCAGTTGTTTATTTTTATTTTTATTTCCATTTCTCTGGGAGGTGGGTCAAAAAGGATCTTGCTGTGATTTATGTCAGCGAGTGTTCTTCCTATGTTTTCCTCTAAGAGTTTGAGTGTGTCTGGTCTTACATTTAGGTCTTTAATCTATTTTGAGTTTATTTTTGTGTATGGTGATCCATTTTGAGTTTATTTTTGTGTATGGTGTTAGGGAGTGTTCGAATTTCATTCTTTTACATGTACTGTCCAGTTTTCCCAGCACCACTTATTGAAGAGTCTGTCTTTTCTCCATTGTATATTCTTGCCTGCTTTATCAAAGATAAGGTGACCATATGTACGTGGGTTTACCTCTGGGCTTTCTATCCTGTTCCATTCATCTATGTTTCTGTTTTTGTGCCAGTACCATACTGTCTTGATTATTGTATCCTGGTAGTATTTTCTGAAGTCCGGAGCCTGATTCCTCTAGCTCCGTTTTTCTTTCTCAAGATTGCTTTGGCTATTTAGGGTCTTTTCTGTTTCCCTAGAAGTTGTGAAAGTTTTTCTTCTAGTTCTACGAAAACTGCCATTGGTAGTTGGATAGGAATTGCATTCAATCTGTACATTGCTTTGGGTAGTATAGTCATTTTCACAATGTTGATTCTTCCAATCCAAGAACATGGTATTTCTCTCCATCTGTGTGTATCATCTTTAGTATCTTTCATCAGTGTCTTATAGTTTTCTGCATACAGGTCTGTTGTCTCCCTAGGTAGGTTTATTCCTAGGTATTTTATTCTTTTTGTTGCAGTGGTAAATGGGAGTGTTTCCTGAATTTCTCTTTGAGATTTTTCATCCTTAGTGTATAGGAATGCAAGCGATTTCTCTGCATTAATTAATTTTGTGTCCTGCTATTTTACCAAATTCGTTCATAAGCTCTAGTAGTTTTGTGATAGCATCTTTAGGATTCTCTATGTATAGTATCATGTCATCTGCAAACAGTGACAGCTTTACTTCTTCTTTTCCCATTTGGATTCCTTTTATTTCTTTTTCTTCTCTGATTGCTGTGGCTAAAACTTCCAAAACTATGTTGCATAATGATGGTGAGAGTGGACAACCTTTTTTGTTCCTGATCGTAGAGGAAATGGTTTCAGTTTTTCACTATTGAGAACGATGTTGGCTGTGGATTTGTCATATATGGCCTTTATTATGTTGAGGTAAGTTCACTCTATGCCTACTTTCTGGAGGGTTTTTATCATAAATGTGTGTTGAATTTTGTCAAAAGCTTTTTCTGCGTCTATTGAGATGATCATATGGTTTTTCTCCTTGAATTTGTTAATATGGTTTATCACATTGATTGATTTACGTGTATTGAAGAATCCTTGCATTTCTGAGATAAACCCCACTTGATCATGGTGTATGATCCTTTTAATTTGCTGTTGGATTCTTCTTGCAAGTATTTTGTTGAGGATTTTTAAATCTATGTTCATCAGTGATATTGACCCTTAGTTTTCTTTCTTTGTGACATCTTTGCCTGGTTTTGGTATCAGGGTGATGTTGGCCTCATAGAATGAGTTTGGGAGAGTTCCTCCTTCTGCAGTATTTTGGAAGAGTTTGAGTAGGATAGGTATTGCTTTTCTCTAAATATTTGTCAGAATTCACCTGTGAAGCCATCTGGTCCTGGGCTTTTTATGTTAGAAGATTTTAAATCACAGTCTCAATTTCAGTGCTTGTGTTGGTCTGTTTATATCTTCTGTTTCTTCCTGGTTCAGTCTCGGAAGGTTGTGCATTTCTGAGAATTTGTCCATTTCTTCCAGGTTGTCCATTTTATTGGCATATTGTTGCTTGTAGTAGTCTCTCATGATCCTTTGTATTTCTGCAGTGTCAGTTGTTACTTCTTTTTCATTTTTAAATCTATTGATTTGAGTCTTCTCCCTTCTTTTCTTGATGAGTCTGCCTAATAGTTTATCAATTTTGTTTATTTTCTCAGAGAACCAACTTTTAGTTTTATTGATCTTTGCTATCATTTCCTTCATTTCTTCTTCATTTATTTCTGATCTGATCTTTATGATTTATTTCCTTCTGCTAACTTTGGTGTTTTTTTCTTCTTTTTTCTCTAACTGCTTTAGGTGTAAAGTTAGGTTGTTTATATGAGATGTTTCTGGTTTCTTCAGGTAGGATTGTATTGCTGTGAACTTCCCTCTTAGAACTGCTTTTGGTGCATCCCATAGGTTTTGGGTCATCATGTTTTCATTGTCATTTGTCTTTAGGCATTTTTTCATTTCCTCTTTTATTTCTTCAGTGACCTCCTGGTTATTTAATGGTGTATTTTTTAGTTTCCATATGTTTGTATTTTTTTTTACAGATTTTTTCCTGTAATTGATATCTAGTTTCATAGCTCTGTGGTCAGAAAAGATACTTGATACAATTTCAATTTTCTTAAATTTAGCAAGGCTTGATTTGTGACCCACAATATGATCTGTCCTGGAGAATGTTGCATGAGCACTTGAGAAGAAAATGTATTCTGTTGTTTTTGGATGCAATAATGCTGTAAATATCAGTTAAGTCCATCTTGTTTAATATATTATTTAAAGCTTGTGTTTCCTTATTTATTTTCATTTTGAATGATCTGTCCATTGGTGAAAGTGGTGTGTTAAAGTCCCCTGCTATGACTGTGTTACTGTCGATTTCCCCTTTTATGGCTGTTAGCATTTGCTGTTAGGAGCATAAATATTTACAATTGTTATATGTTCTTCTTGGATTGATCCCTTGATCATTATGTAGCGTCCTTCTTTGTCTCTTTTCATAGTCTTTATTTTAAAGTCTATGTTGTCTGATATGAGAATTGCTACTCCAGCTTTCTTTTTTTTGTGTGTGTGGTATGCGGGCCTCTCACTGCCGTGGCCTTTCCCATCGCGGGGCACAGGCTCAGCGGCCTTGGCTCATGGGCCCAGCCGCTCCACGGCACATGGGATCCTCCCGGACTGGGGCACGAACCCATGTCCCCTGCATCGGCAGGCAGACTCTCAGCCACTGCGCCACCAGGGAAGCCCCCAGCTTTCTTTTGATTTCCAATTGTGTGGAGTATCTTTTTCCACCCCCTCACTTTCAGTCTGTACCTGTCCCTAGGTCTAAAGTGGGTCTCTTGTAGATAGCATATATATGGGTCTTATTTTTTTATCCATTCATCCAGGGCTTCCCTGGTGGCGCAGTGGTTGGAAGTCCGCCTGCCGATGCAGGGGACATGGGTTCGTGCCCCGGTCTGGGAGGATCCCACATGCCGCAGAGCGGTTGAGCCTGTGAGCCATGGCCACTGAGCCTGAGGTCCGGAGCCTGTGCTCCGCAACAGGAGAGGCCACAGCAGTGAGAGGCCCGTGTACCGCAAAAAAAAAAAAAAAAAAAAGACTTCTTGACAGTTCAGCAATTTAGATGACTTTATGAAAATTAATTAATATTTTAAAGATATTAATGCTCTTAAATTCCAAAGTCATTGGGATATAATTAACCATAGATAGCTATTATCTTTGATAAGAGTATCTCATTTTTTAATTGTTTCCTTGTTTTTCAGCTTTGCAGGCAATTACTCCTTCAGAGAATTTATTAAGAGCTGAAGAACAAGAAGAGGATGATGTACTTAAAAATAGACGTTTAGTTGTCACGCTCCTCAGTTCAGCTGCTGAGTTTGCTCTACGGGTAATTCTTATGTACCCATCTGTGAGATTTTTACTTCTTTTCCATTTTCAGAGACAATTAGAATGGAATCATCATCAGTTAGGCACAGGAGAGGCCTTTCTTTACCCTCTATTTTGCCTCATTATTTTCACACCAAGCTTTGTTGCAGAATTGCTTTATTTCTCTCCATTGCTTTATGATGTAGAGAAAAGTAAATAAAACAAAGTGATGTAATAGTTTTGAGCTTAAAACAACAGAAAAAATAAGCATAGCAAAACATTAACTTTTATTAGAAACTTGAGATTTAAAGTACTATACCATGCAAAAAAATAGTCATCTATTTGGAAACTTATCTTTCTCATTAGTTTGCAAAAAAAAAAAAACAGTTTAAATCTTAATGGACCTTTTTAGTTTGTAACCAGAAAGCGACTTTAGTTTAGAGGTAATAAATACTTGCACCTCCTTTGTTTACTTGCAAAATTCTGGTCTTAGTAATATACAGGATTAGGAAAAGCATTGTAGCAACTGTGTAGCTCTTGGACTAGGTGACAGACGGGGTTTGAATTCTGATTCTGCCATTTAAGTGCTTCCCTTCTTTGAATCTTAATTTCATCATTTGTAAAATAAATATAATACCTAACTCCAGTGTTATTGTGAAAATTAACTAAGAGTATGGCTGAAAATGTGATTTGTAATGAAAGAAGCTTGATCTACACATATAGTGTTTCTGTTCTTATTAATGATATACAATCTGGCCACAGCCGTCTCTTCTACTTTATCTCATATTACTCCCCTGTAGCATCATTATAGTGATATAAGCCACCGTTACGTTAGGCACAGGATCTAGAATGGTGGAGGCACAGGCCCTCTATAACTCCAAGCAAATACAGTGTCTCTCAAATAGGCCAGTCACATTCCTTTTTCTGTGTCTGGTTTATACCATCCCATCTTTTAAGAAATGTTCTTATTTAAATGCCACCTTTTCAAAGTCCAACTTAAGATTTCCTTCCACTGTAGAGACTTCCCAAATCAATTCCAGTCCTCATTGCTCTCTTTCTACTCTTAAGTTTCAGTAATTTTTAACGTGTATGCTAGTTATTTGGTCTGTATCCTATATACTGCCTTATGTTGCTAATGCATGGATTGTCTGTCTAACTTGACTATAAGATCCTTCAGGGCCATATTTCTAGTACCTAGCCCAATATCTTGCCCAAAGTAGTAGCTGAATACAGTTTTGAATGATATGTGTTTTGATGTTAATGAATAGGATAATAGACGTCCTGGCAGAGGAAAAATATTTGGCAGATGTAGATACATGATGTGCTTGTGCAGGAAATGAGAGAAAAATCTATAATGGGGAACCCAAAGGCAAATATCTTTTTAAAGGAAGGTTTATAAAGTTACATTTGATGGAAATCAGAAGAAAGCCAATGGGAGAATTATGGAACTATATTTCTGAAAAGGAAAATCATTTTAATAGAGGAGAAAGAATCAGAAAAAAAAAGCCTCAAGTAGTTTGAATTAGAAGATGGAAGGAAGGATGGATGAGCCAAACGCAGGAAACTGAATATATCTCTACAAAAGAACAAGGGTGGAATCCAGTTTTTACTTACTGCAATTGCTTTGCAAAAGGCATTTCAAGTGCTAGTGAGACTATCATTCATTCAGCAAATATTTATTGAGCACCTGCTAAGTGCCAGGCACTGTTCTAGTCTCTTGGGATAAATTAGTATACAAAACAGTGATACACCTTCTTGGAGCTAACATTCAAGCAGGAGGAGAGAAGATAATAATAAGCATAATAAATAAGAAATTATATAATATGTTAGAAGTTGATAGTAATATAGAAGAATAGAGCAGGATAACAAGGATCAGGGATGGGAGTGGTCTGGGATTGGTGTGAGTTATTTTTTTTTACTAGGGTGGTGAGGAGAGGTCTCATCGAGGAGATGACATTTGTACAAAGACTTGAAATTGTTGAGGGAGTTAGCCCTGTAGATATATGGGGGGAGTGAAGAGGAAGAGTATTAAAGGCAGAGGTAACAGCCAATACAAAGGCCCTAAGGTATATGTCAAGGAAGCCAGCATAGCTAGAGTGAATAAAGGGTGGGATTAGTGAGAGATGAAGTCGGAGAGGTGATAGCCCGGATTATGTAGATCCTTGTAGACCAGTGAAAGGACTTTGACTTTTACTCTGAATGACATGGGGAACCATTGGAAGGTTTTTAACAGAGCAGTGACATGATTTGACTTCCATTTTGACAGAAATACTCTTGGCTGTTATATTGAGAATAGACCATAAAAGAACCAAGCAAGGAGACCTGTTAGGAAGTTTTCAGAGTAATCCAGGGAAAAGATTAAGGTGACTCAGATAAGGGAGATAACAGTGGAGGTAAATTATAACAGAATTTGCTGACAGATTGGATTAAGGGTATAAGAGAAAGAGACTGGGTCATCAAATGGAGTTGCCATCAATTGAACTAGGAAAGGCTGCAAATAGAGTACGGTTGGGGGGAAAATCAGGAGTTCAGTTTGGACATGATGCATTTGAGATGTCTATTAGACTATCCAGGTAAAGATCTGAATAGTCAGTTGTATATATGACTCTAGAGTTGTGAAAGAGGTCTGGGCTGAAGATAAAAGTTTAATAAAAGTCATTAATATATAGATGGTATATAAAGCTATGAGACTGGGGTGCCATCACCAAGGGAGTGAGTATATATGCAGTAGAGAAGAGGACCAGAGACTGAGCCTGAAACCCTCAAACATTAATGGTTTGGAGAAAAGAAGAGGAACCAGTAAAGGATAATGAAAGGGAGTAATCCATGAGGTAGGAGAAAACAAGGATGATGTGGTATCTTGGAAGCCAAATGTGTTTCAAGGAGGAAAGAGTGATCAACTATGTTGAATGTTGCTGATAGGTCAAATACAGTGAGGACTGAGAACTGACCATTGGAATTTATAATATGGAGGTCATCAGTGAGTTTGACAAGAGCAGTTTTGTTAGAGGTAGGACAATCACCTGATTAGAGTAGGCTCAAGAGAGAATTGAAGGAAAAGAATTGGATACAATAAGTATAGACAATTCTTTAGAAGAGTTTACTACAAAGGGAAGAAAAGAAGTTGGGCAAGAAAACAAAATTTTTTTTAAAGTTGGGCAGTAGTTGGTGAGAGAAGTAGGATCAAGAGGTTTGTTTGTTTACTTGAAATGGGATGAGTGAGAATGTTTATTTGCTAATAGGAATGACCCAGTTAAGAGAACAAAAATTAACAATGTGAGAGAGAAAAATGAAAATTGTTAGAGTAATGTCATTAAATAGGCAAGAGGTGATGGATGCAAGTGTATAAGTTTAGGGTTTGGCTCTAGGAAGAAACATGGATAGTTCATTTATGATAGCAGTTGAGAAGGCAGAGTATGTGGTGTGGTTCCTGGTGTGTGAATAGATGTGGTAGTGGGAATCTGTGGAAGTTCTCTTTCTGACTGCTTCAGTTTTCTCAGTGAAGTAGAAAACAAGGTCATCACCTGAGAGTGAGAATAGGAGAGGAGGTGTTGGGTGTTGAGAAAAGAGGATAAGATATCAACTAATCATCCAGAAAATCAAGAAAGTGAATGGCAAGGGTAGTGTGGTATGCTTGCCTTGTAGCAGTAAGGTCCATTTGATGAAGTTTTAAAAACAAAACAAATGGTTGTACAGGTTTTTACCCAGCTACTTTCAGCTGCATGGATGCAGGCACAAAAGTCACTAGAAAGTTGAATTTAACCAGGCTCATGGTTTTGCCAGATGAATACAATGAAGCAAAAGAGGGGCAGGAAAACCAAGGAACAAGGGAGTGATTATAATTAATCCCCATGGAATTTAAACTGGATACCGAGGAGGACTTTAAGGGGATGAGGGATGGTGAAATATTAGTAGTATCAATGTATTGGAGATCTTAATGCATTTGAAGGATTGCTTGAGTGGTAGAGGGAGTGAATTAGAAAGGTAGGAGATGGTAGAATACATGAAATAGAGCAGGGTACAAAACTAGAGTGAGGGAGTGAGGCACCTAGAATTGGTCCATGCACAACCCTGAGAATGAGTGTATCCATAAATTGTGTACCCTAGGAGCCTCACTTGCATCACCTGGCTTTTAGTGATGACAGTGTCCAGTGAATGACTGTACTAGTGAATGGCTAATATAATTGGCAGAGTGGAATTCAAGGAAATAAGAGACTAGGATATTAAAAGGATCATCTATCTGTATAATGAAAATGCCAAAAATTGACAGGAGTATATTTTGGAAAAAATAACTGTGAGTAGTAGATAAACCATTAAGAAGTGAGAAGAAATGGTCTGAGAGCAGTTCACCGTAACAGTGAAGGATAATGGGTGATACAGTCTGGTGACAGGAAATTCAAAGCTGGGGGTTTTAGGGAGCAAGAGGGAGAATAATTTTAAAACAGCAATGAAGAGCAAAAATGATGCCTACGCCATCTCCAGGTCTAGGGAGATGAAAGAAAAACAGCCACTACTTGAGAGGGCTTCACTGGAAGCAGTGTCCTTGGAGAAACCTAGATTTCCATTAGAGAAAGATTGTAGAGGGAACTTTCTGGGAAGAGGTTGCTCATAGAGGAGACTTTACTGATAATGGACTGAATTTCAGAACGCATAGTGGAAGGTTTGGAGGAGTTGGGGAGAAATGAGAAAAGAGGACAAAAGGGATTTACAGAGCCTTATGTGGATTAAGGTGCTGGAAATGAGGGTGGCCTCAGAGTCCAGGGTTCTTTTGGCTACTGCTGACAAACAGGAATAAAGAGCACAGTAAGATTAGTCCTAGTGAATTCAAGGCAGTGTTGGCAAGGCTATGAGTGTTTGTGGGTAGGGAGGAGTGGCTTTCTGGGGCCAATATGAACCTGTTCTATTTTTGTCAATGAGTTGTATCTTCATTCTACCATCTTGCAGTAGCTCTTTTGAGAATACAAAACAAACAAGTTCAGATTTTGTCTTCCCCTTAATGGACAGGAATATAGATAACATTTTGTAAGTATCACTTTGAGATGTAATTTAACATATTATATTTGTCCTTTTTAGAATGAACAGCAAATCGTGGCAGGAAAAGTTTTGGAATATTTAGCTCAATGTTCAAAAGACGGACAACAAGTCCTTACAGCTTTAAAGTAAGTAATCCACATCCTGTGGATGTGAAAGGATCTCCTCTGTACATGTTACTCTTGGTCTATAAACTTTGCCAAAACAGTACTGATGGGATCAAGCTGAGTCAATGCCTACAATACCAAGTGGGTTTTTTTCCAGCTTTATTGAGATGTAAATGACAAATGGTGGCATTGTGTAAGTTAAGGTATGTAACCTGGTGATTTAATACACATTCGTATTATGAAATGGTTAGCACAGTAAGATTAGTTAATACATCCATCACCTCACAAAATTACACACTGTGTGTGGTGAGAACATTTAAGATTGACTCTCTTAGCAATTTTCAAGTGTATAATACAGTATGGTTAACTATAGTCACCATGCTGTACATTAGATCTTTGGAATGTATTCATCTTATAACTGGAAGTTTATACCCTTTGACCAACATCTCCCCATTTTCTCCACCCACAGGCCCTGGCAAACATCATTCTACTCTATTTCTATGTGTTTGGATTTTCTTTCTTTCTTTCTTTCTTTTTTTTTCTTTTGTTTTTTTTTTCTAGAGATTCCACATATAAGTGAGACAATACAGTTTTTGTCTTTCTCTGTCTGACTTATTTCACTTAGTACAATGCCTTCAAGTTCCATCTGTGTTGTCACAAAAGGCAGGATTTTCTTCTTTTATTTGGTTGAATAATATTCCTGTTTGTGTGTGTGTACATATACCACATTTTCTTTATTCCTCCACTGATGGACACTTAGGTTGTTTCCATGTCTTGGCTATTGTGGATAATGCTACAGTGAACATGGGGGTGCAGCTATCTCTTCAAGATAGTGATTTCCTTTCCTTTGGATATATACCCAGAAGTGGGATTGCTGGATTGTATAGTAGTTTTATCTTTACTTTTTAAGGAACCTCCATGCTGTTTTCCACAGTGGCTGTACCAGTTCGCATTCCCATCAACAACGCACTAGGGCTCCCTTTTCTCTACAGCACTCGTTATGTCTCATCTTTTTGATAATAGCCATTCTAACAGGTGTGAGGTGATATTCCATTGGGGTTTTGATTTGCATTTCCCTGATGATTAGTAATGTTCAGCATCTTTTCATGTACCTGTTGGCCATTTGGATGTCTTCTTTGGTAAAATATTCAGGGGCTCTGCCCATTTTTTAATAAGATTATTTGTTTTTTGCTGTGGAGTTGTAGGAGTTCCTTATATATTTTGGATATTAACCCCTTATCAGATATATTGTTTGCAGACATTTTCTCCCATTCCATAGGTTGCCTTTTCATTTTTTTGATAGTTTCCTTTGCTGTGCAGAAGCTTTTTACTTTGATGTAGCCCCACTTATTCATTTTTGCTTTTGTTGCTTGTGCTTTGGGTGTCATATCCAAAAAATCATTGTCAAGGAGCTTTTTCCCTGTGTTTTCTTCTAGGACTTTTATGATTTCAAGTTTTATATTTAAGTCTTTAATCCATTTTGAGTTAATTTTTCTGAATAGTGAAAGATAGGGGTCCAATTTCATTCTTTTGTATGTGGATATCCAGTTTTCCCAGTACCACTTATTGAAAAGGTTATCTTGCCTCCATTAAATATTCTTGTCTCCCTTGTCAAATGTTAGTTGACAGTATATATATGGGTTTATTTCTGAGCTATCTGTTCTATTCTGTCAGTCTATGTGACTACGTTTATGCCAATACCATGCTGTTTTGATTACTATAGCTTTGTAGTATAGTTTGAAAACAAGAAATGTGATGGCTCTAGCTTTGTTCTTTTTCAAGCTTGCTTTTGTTGTTCAGGGTCTTTTGTGGTTCCATTTGAATTTTAGGACTTTTTTTTCTATTTATGTGAAAAATGCTATTGGAAATTTGGTAGGGATGCTTAAGGTAAGAAAAGATATCAGTTGAAACTGATCTTTCCCTTTCTCTGTTTGTATGAAGGAAAATGGTTTATCAAAAGGGAAATTTTACATACAATAATGAGACAGAGGAGGGTGAGGTCAGGACATAGTAACTCCTAATGATGTAACTGAGAATATGCCAGTGGGAAAAATAAACCAGGAGGGTTCTATAGTGATTCTCCCATTGGTCAACTATACTTGAGGCCACACTTCTGGAGGGAAATGGAGTCACAGATATAAAAGTATCAGAAGGAGTCTTGAGATACATACGTTTAGTCAGATAAATACCTAAAATTATTCTGGATGATTGATGGTGTTTTTTTCTTTTTAAAGATTTTTAGGATTTGAAACTTTACAAACTACCTTATTTTGTCAGTTTGTCATCATGCCACCAGATCCCTTCAAAAAATATTCATCCTAGTTTATGTGGAACCCAAAGGCCAGTTCCAGGTTCCTTTATAGAAAGAAAAATATAAAAGACTTGTACACTATATCTGATGTTCTGGCAGGTGATTTGGGGCAATTATATAAACTGTGGAACTATTTAAGAATTTGTCATAAGCAACACTTTCGTTTTAAAATTATTTTATTAAATTACTCTTCCAAAATTACAAAGTTGGTATGTTTTCATTGCAACCATTAAGACATACAAAGACCTATAAATAAAATAATCTCCTTTTTTACCTCTCTTTTCTCACTTCTGCCTCCTGGGCTAATCAAGATTAATAACTTGATATATATTCTTTCACATATTTCTTCCTAAGCATCCCTTTTTTTATTTATCATACAGGTGTTTGCTTCGTCTTGTTTTTCCACAAGTTTCTCAAATGCCAGAATCTGAAAACAAGTAAGTTATAATTCAACAGAAATGATGTATTCACCATTAGAAAAAATATAACAACTTTCACTAGAAACCTTGTATTGAGAGATATATAGTATACTGGGTAAGGTCAATATAGGCTCTGGGGCCAGTCTTCCTGGGTTCATATTTTGGCTCTGCCACTTACTAGATATGTAACCTGGGCTCTGTTTCCCGATCTGTAAAATGGGTATAATAATAGTACCTACCTTATGAGGTTGCTGTGATGACCTGATGAATAAATACGTGTAAAACACTTAGAATAGTACCAGGCATTTACCACGCCCTCAATAATGTTCATTATGATTTCATTATGATATTGTGTGTGTTTCCCCCTTTCTTAACAGGAGACTTAAATATAGACATAGCTCTTAGCTCTTACTTTCCCACAGAAACATAAATAACTGGGTTGGCTTGTTGATTCTGATTCTATATCAGCTCATCTGGGAGTATTCAAATATCTTTCTGCTCACAGTTTCTATGGCATAAGATATAAAGAACTTAACAATTCATGGGAGAATCGGGTCACCCATATTTCATTCACAAAATTCACTTCCTCCTAATGATTTAAAAGAAAACTCTATTCAAGGTCTTGACTAGGGATAACTTTCAGAGAAATACCACCTATCTCTATTTTCTCTACTTGGACAAAAACTCTGTAATAGTGTATCACTACTTCATTTTTGCTTTGTATATTTATACCTGGAGGCAATATATTTTTTTAGCTAAATTCTTTGGGAACTATCTATGACTGAGAAAATATTAGATTGATGACATAACTTTTTTCATAATACAAATTTTACCCAGACATATATGGTAAGTTTTGCCCCTTCTTTACAGGCTCTATGAATCCATTTGAAGGGCACTCAAACTAACTAAAAAAAAAAAAGCCATATTGAGATAATTGAAAACTTGAGTAATGACCAAATATTTGATATTAAGAAATTATTAACTTTTAGGCATATAATGGTAGTATAGCTATGTTTTTAAAAGGATCCTTATATCTTACAGATACATCCTAAAATATTTATGGATGAAATGATGCGATGTCTGGAATTTGCTTCTACAAACAATAAATGCTTGAGAGGGTTTGGAGAAAAGGGAACTCTCTTGCACTGTTGGTGGGAATGTAAATTGATACAACCACTATGGAGAACAGTATGGGTGTTCCTTAAACTAAAAATAGAACTACCATATAACCCAGCAATCCCACTACTGGGCATATACACTGAGAAAACCATAATTCAAAAAGGTCATGCACCAAAATGTTCATTGCAGCTCTATTTACAATAGTCAGGACATGGAAGCAACCTAAGTGTCCATCAACAGATAATGGATAAAAAAGATGTGGCACATACATACAATGGAATATTATTCAGCCATAAAAAGAAACAAAATTGAGTTATTTGTAGTGAGGTGGATGGACTTTGAGTCTGTCATACAGAGTGAAGTAAGTCAGAGAGAGAAAAACAAATACTGTATGCTAACACACATATATGGAATATTTTTTAAAAAAAGTTCTTAAGAACCTAGGGGCAAGACGGGAATAAAGACACAGACCTACTAGAGAATGGACTTGAGGATACGGGGAGGGGGAAGGGTAAGCTGGGACAAAGAGAGAGAGTGGCATGGACATATATACACTACCAAATGTAAAATAGATAGCTAGTGGGAAGCAGCCGCATAGCACAGGGAGATCAGCTCGGTGCTTTGTGACCACCTAGAGGGGTGGGATAGGGAGGGTGGGAGGGAAGGAGAGGCAAGAGGGAAGAGATTTGGGGACATATGTATATGTATAACTGATCCACTTTGTTATAAAGCAGAAACTAACACACCATTGTAAAGCAATTATACTCCAATAAAGATGTTAAAAAATAATAATAATATGGGAGAAGAGGGGGTAGGTGGAGGTATCATTAAAATAAGATTGATGATGAGTTAATAATTATTGAAGCTGGGCCATGCATACATGGGGATTCATTCATCTGTTAAATTTAAGCATCTTTGAAATTTTCAACAATAAAAAGTTAAAAAATGAAATAAACTCAGAGACTAAATCTTGATAGCTAATAGATTGAAAGAGCTCCTCAAAGGCTAGGACTATGTGTATTTATCTTTGTATCTCTGGAACCTAGGACAGTATCTAGCACATAATAGCCACTCAATTTATTTAAATGGCTGAATATCGGTTCTTTACAAGAAGATCTTATATTGGATTTAAAAGGTGCTTCATATTCCATGTAATTGTGATGCACAGTCAAATCCCACTCATTAAAACTAATTTAAAGATGGGGAAAAGGAAAGGGATCTTGTTCAAATTAATGACAAACTTTAATTACAGAATATTTTATAAATATACCTTTATTGTTCTCAAGTAAATATAGTAATAAAGCACATCTACTAGCAGTGTTTTCAAGCAGAGGTCAGGACCTGATTTAACAAATAGATTAGACTAACTTATAAAAGAAAAAAAGCCTAATTCAGTGGGAACAGTCAGAGAATTGAGTTCTAGTTTCAGCTGTTTCACTAACTTCTGATTTACCTTAGACAATAACAACTTATTTAACTTCTCTAAGCTTTATTTTCTTCACCTATTAGATAAAAGAAGGTGAACTGGAAAATTTCTGAAGTTCTGTCCTCTTCTAAAAATCTTATGTTTTTGAATTACAGTATCTACCTAAGTATTAACAATTTGTGTGCTACAATTTTTGAAAGCAGTTTGTCTCAAGTAGATTATACATCCCTTTCCATGTCCTCATTCTTATTTGTACTATTTATTTGCATTAATGGACCCTCCCTAGATTATTTTATATAGTCACTGAATTAAATAGTGAAGTCCACTTTAGCTCAGCTGAAATTCAGATTAATAAAATTTACTGTTAGAAGTTACTTTATATAAAGCAGATGTTTAATGTTTATCCCTAAAAAAGCTGCTACTTTTCCTGAAGCACAGTTTGTATTGTATAATACTAGACATTCTCCTGATAAGGCCAGTCTTGTAGGGTGTTCTACCCTACTTACTATAAACTTCCTTAGTTGAGTTTGCCGATACTTCCATATTCAATCCTTTGTTTAAGCATAGTGGGATGTTTTTCTCTGTTAAAATGTATGTTCCCCCTAAAGAAGCTTAACAAAGGGTCAAGAAACCTAGGTAGTA
The DNA here is from genome assembly GCF_964341445.2 of Mesoplodon mirus. Taxonomy (NCBI): domain Eukaryota; kingdom Metazoa; phylum Chordata; class Mammalia; order Artiodactyla; family Ziphiidae; genus Mesoplodon; species Mesoplodon mirus. Next base: position 59,448,444 of record NC_138981.1, on the reverse strand, counting down.
GCAGTCTTGACATTGTCATTGCGTAACCTTAGACAGATCATCCCGCATTTCCAGATCTGTTTCCTCATCTGTAAAATGAAGGGTATGGATAAGTGGTTTTTAAACTATATTCCTTAGAAACCTGGAAATTCTGTGGCACTGCCTCAGGGGCTTCCAGGAAGCTGAGGCTCTAGGCCTCCACCTACCACTGGTTCAACCAGAGCAGGTACACTTTTGTCTCTTCTTGTATATTAGACTTTTATAAAATTTTATTTGAAACACAGGTTCCAGTTGCCCCTCTTCAAAAAAAACCAAAGCTTGAAAATCACAGAGATCACTACCTGCTCTCAAATTCTGTGACCCTGTAATATAAAACCTTATCAGTCATTGAAATCCTTTGCTTGAGAGTAGGTGTAGAAGGGGAAGAGAGAAAAAAAATATGAGGACATTGGAGATGATGAACAGTATCCTATAATGAGGAAAAACAGTGTTGAAATGATAGGTTGGAGCCTTGAACAACAAACTTGACAATTTTACATTTTCCTTGAGCTGCTCTCAGGCAAATATAGAGTCTCTTTTTGGTACTTTTCTGTAGTAAAGCTTTGGAACAGTATGAAAATACTCTTTTCTTTATTTTTTAGAAAGAAAGAAATGTATAGACTTTTGACTTGCTTGAATACAGGTAAATATCTCCTTGGTTATTTTCACTCCTTCATTTTGCCTCTATCCTCTATTAAATTCTCCAAGTACATTGAGCACACTGACTCGGGCTTCGTGTTTGAGTTAAGCTTCATGCTTTTACTAACACTTGTCACAGCAGTATACCTGTTTATTTATTCACAAGCAGAGAAAAGTTTGTCATCATTAGCATTCATCTCCAAATGTGATTTCACCTCTGTTTTTATTCCAGTTTTTTAAAAGACATTCCCCTTCCTTCCTTCCTTCCTTCCTTCCTCCCTCCCTCTCTCCCTCCCTCCCTCTCTCTCTCTCTCTCCCTCCCTCCTTCCCTTCCATGTCTATTGCCACTTGGTCCTAACCTAGAAATTGAACAGGTGAAAAAGGGTCAAGACAAATAAAAGTATTCTGAGCTCTGCTAATTTTCATGTTCTCTGAATCAAATTCAGATTGTTTACTCTGTTGTTTTGAAGCTGTCCATCTGTCTATCCAAGTCTGTGTCATCTCCTCTATCTACTAATTCCTCCCTATCCACTTCATTCAGCTAACTTCCTAGCTACATTGCATTCCTTTTTCCAACTCCATGCTTTCTTTCTTAGTGTCCCTTTTGCCTAATAGGTCTTCCAATTTCTACTGCCCATGTACCTATTTCCTTATGTCTAAAACACACCAAAAACTCCATATCTTAGAAATTCTGTTCCATTTATTGCAGTAGTTCAATTTTATACTTCAAATACCTGTCAACAGGGTGTAAATGTAGCAAAGTGGTTTAGAAACCACAGCTTTTCAAAAGAGAAAACGTTTTCTGTTGGCATTCTTATCTCTCAGAAGGGCACATGAGTATGTAATAAATGCTTTCTGATGATGACGGCACATTCTGGTTCCATACTGTGCTTGCTGTAGGAGCACAGTAAATATTATGCCAACCTATCAATACTCTTCCAATCCTCAATCTCCTTTTCAGTGTTTTAAATGATTATTCCTCTTCTTTGTTTCCTTACACATAAATCATATCTTTCTACCTCAGGTGGTGAATGATTGCTCTAATTAAAATTCTAAATCTCTCCAAAGGTGTGTTTGTTCCCCAGAGTTTGAGTTAACAGTTTCTTGGAGCTTGGTAATGCTTTTTGTCATTTAAATTACTTTTGGTACGCACCCATGCACACGCATAGAAAAAGAACTTTCTAAATTCAAGCTCATGTTTGACTGTTTTTAAAGCAGGGTTAACAACTTTGCTAGAGTATAAAGTAAAAGACCTCAATATCAGATTTTCCTGTTTGACTGCAGCACTCCCGAAACTTGTTCAGTATTTTGATGGAGAAGTCTCAACTTCAGGCTCAAGGACTAATGAAGCTCATTGGTTTCGAAAAATGGGTAAAAGGAAATTCTGTGGCTATGGGAAACATTGTGGGGTGGTAGAATCAGACAGATGTGGATTCAAATTCTGGATCTTCCATTTGTAGCTATGGGTACAAGGATAACTTGCTTAATCTCAGTTTCACTATTTATAAAAATGGGGACAATTATACATACTTCATAGGGTTATTATGGGTTTTAAAAGAAACAGTGTATTTACCTGGGGCATACTGTGTACTCACTAAATACTAGTTTTCTTCCTTTTCCGTAGAAATGGATCTAAGAATAAAATGATGAATTAGAACTACAGGTCCCCAAGGTTATGCTTCTAAACTTGGTCTAGAATGCCCAATTTGTCTCTAAGTGTGATTCATGAAAAATAAACTACATGCAACAATATGAATGAATCTCCCAAAAATAATGTTGAGCAAAAGAAGCCAGATGTTGAGTATATACTGCATGGTTCCATTTATATATAGTAAAAAACAAAAACAAAAACACAGGCAAAACTAATTGGCGCTGTTAGAACTTAGGATAGTGATTACCCTTGAAGGGAGTCGTACTTGAAGAGGGTAAGTGAGAGTGCTTCTGGGTTTCTGGTAATGATCAAGATTTTCCTTGATCTGGATTGGTTACATGGATATATACACTTTGTGAAAATTCGTCAAGCTGTACAATTATGAGTTGTGTAATTTACTTTATGTAGGTTCTATTTCAATAAAAATGTTTACGAAATTGTGGAGGTAGTTACTACAGTGATAAGTAAGCAAGAGCAATTAAGCATCAGTGTCACAAAGTAAACTGGTTCTACATGGACCTTTTTCTGCTTTATGGGGTTTACTGGGGCTCTAATCTAGGAGAAAAGGGAATAAATACAGCAATCTGGCTTCTGGGAAACATGCAAATAATGGAAAATAACAAACATTTAAACTATAGAAAGGTTTAATGACTTTGACCTTCTGGAAGTTTGAAAAGTTATTTTCTAGTACTTGTTTTACTGAATTTTAATTTTGATTTTCCAAGGTAAAGATCATACTGAATGTTGCCTACTGGGGGCTCCACCAGCTGAAGTCGGTGAACTCCTCAGTGTGATCCTCATTTTTTTAGATGGATTTGTGCCAACTAAGAATTTATCATACGTCCCCAATTTAAAAAAATCCAACACTATCTCCATTGGCCACTGTCCTAGAATTAAAGATTGGAAGTGATAGAAGTCTCTAAATTTACCTGGAAAAAATTTCTCTGAAAACCTAAAGTTAACTTCTTTTAACCACTGAGAAACCACTCATTAGTGTGTTAATATTAAAGATGTAGGTAGTGGAGATTATAATGGTACAGATTTAAACAGTAAATTTTCATAATTATGTTATTTCATGTTAACTTTCAGCTTGGAACTTGGCTGTGCAATGTGACAAAGACCCAGTGACAATGAGAGAGTTTTTCATAATTTCTTATAAGGTAAGTCTCTTCCAACAAGTATCTCACATATGGATCACAACAAGGATATGACCACTATGGGTATAGTCAATGACTAAGTATAGAGTGAGATTGGCTTTTAATCTAGGAACTTTTAATATATGTTTAAGCAGGAATGACCTAAGGAGAATTTGATCCCTATAGGGTATAATATGAGAACATGAGGCAGGTCTCCCCATACCGAAATATCACAGACAACCATCATGGAGCCTGAAGTTCTACCATAAGAGACTTATTCCTTTATCTTTAAAGGAATTTCAGTCTCTCAGAACCTGTATCAAAATATAACTGTCTTGGGCTTCCCTGGTGGCGCAGTGGTTGAGAGTCTGCCTGCCGATGCATGGAACGCGGGTTCGTGCCCCGGTCCGGGAGGATCCCACATGCCGCGGAGCGGCTGGGCCTGTGAGCCATGGCCGCTGAGCCTGCGCATCCGGAGCCTGTGCTCCGCAATGGGAGAGGCCACAGCAGTGAGAGGCCCGTGTACCGCAAAAAATAAAAAATAAAAAAAATATAACTGTCTTTAGGAGGGAATACTCTAAGAAGTTGTCAATTACCAAAACATTAGGAAGGGTTACGGGTATAAGTCTGTAGGAATATTGAATAGGTATATGGGGCCAACAGGAGGTTAAAAGGATGCTACGAAGCTTGGACCTACTTTATAATTTTTCCAACAGGTTTTGTGTGTAAGGATTTGTGAGCTTGTTTTGCAGTTACAAGCCTTTTAAAATAGTTGTTATCCTCCAAGGTAGAGGTTAAATGCCAGAAAAAGGATCAAGTATTGATTAGAGGATGAAAAGAGAGGTGGCAAAGAATATCCCTCATACACATTCAGGAGTATGCAGTCTGATATGTTGAGGTAGATTAAATGTTTTAGAACTGGAAAGAACTATAGAGATAATCTAGCACAACTCCCTCATTTTATATACGAGTCACCTGAGATGTACAGAGCTTGGGTGTCTTGAAATGCTATTAGTTAAATGATGGTGATGATTATGATCACTAAATATTGGGGGAGATTAAGAAATAATGTTTGAAAGTTTAGGTATAATTGCCATTTTAATTAGGTGAAATAAATTAGCTTTAGTTTTGACATTCATGATAGCACTAGTCGGATTCCATGTTAGAATCAAGTAGCTTAGAATTTTACTGTACTACAAAGCTGGGAGGTTTGGGGGTTTTTTTTGAGGTTAATTTGTGCTTTTATTTGCTAGTATAACTTAACTACAGTGGCCTGCAAACTCTTTTGATCTAAAAAATACCTTTTACATTACAGTCCAACAAACACACACACATATATAATATGCATACATATATAAGTGAAACAAAAGTTTTGCCAAAAATGTCTACCCTGAGTGTTAATTCTCTTTTTTTTTTTTGAGACTTTTTTTTAAAGCAGTTTTAGGTTTACAACAAAATTGACAGGATGGTACAGAAATTCCCCCATATACCCCGTCCCGACACATGCGTAGCCATTATCAACAGTCATACCTTTTTTTTTTTTTTTGCGGTACGCGGGCCTCTCACTGCTGTGGCCTCTCCCACTGTGGAACACGGGCTCCGGACGCGCAGGCTCAGCAGCCATGGCTCACGGGCCCAGCCGCTCTGCAGCATGTGGGATCCTCCCGGACCGGGGCACGAACCCGTGTCCCCTGCATCGGCAGGCAGACTCTCAACCACTGCGCCACCAGGGAAGCCCCCTTTCCTTTTTTAAACCGAGGACAAACTGCATTGACACATCATAAAACCAAAGTCCACAGTTCACCTTAGGGTTCACTTTACTGAAGTGAGTAGTGTTGCACGTTCTATGGGTTTGGACAAAAGTACAATGACATATATCCATCATTATAATGTCATACAAAGTATTTCACTGCTCAGTAAAAACTTCTGTACTCTGTGTATTCAGCTCCCCTCTCCCCCCTAAACTCCTGGCAACCATTGATCTTTTTATTGTCTCCATAGTTTTGCCTTTTCCAGAATGGCATATAGTTGGAATCTATTTTTTTTTCCCTTGAATAAAAAAATTCAAAGTCTTTATGTCTATAAGACCACTTACGGCCCACTCATATGTGGACCTCACTGGCTCTAGGTGGCAAACTTCCCCACTAAATACTGTAGCTTTTCTTCCAATATTGAGACCTGTCCCACTGGTCCTACCCAGAAGCCATGTGGAGCTACAGGGGGGTATGTGTTGGGTATTTGTTCATAGGAAGGCCACAAGTTTGTGCCCCTTGTCACAATGAACTCAGATTTCTGTTGGGTGTGTTGTAAACAGAGGAGCCATTTCTTCAGGCCCCCTGCTCTGAGCACACCCCATGGGATTTTTTTCTAAAGCTGGAGGACAAGGTTTAATGATGAGGTTATGACTAATGCCTGTCAAGATTTGACATTGTCTCTTTCAACCATGAGCAATATAGGTACTAATTTCAGCTCTATTCAATGCAAAGGGGAAATCTATTTGCCAGGGGGAAAATCACTTAGAAATTACAACGTAAACCAAGAAGTAAATCACTAGATAGAAATACAGGGCCAAATGACAGTACTTGTCACTGGGAAAGATAGGAAAATTGTGAAGAAATGAAGCTTTTTAATCTCTAGAAAGGTGCTAAAAAACAATAGAAAGTAATAGAAAATTAAAACCATAAATCAGTGTTATAGTCTATATCATTTTTAAGGTGAGATGTGCTTTTCCAGCTGAATTTTGTCATTCAGACAGGATTTTGCTGATTTTCATTCTGATTGTTTGTGTTCACCTGGCAGAATTCTCACTATTCATTGATGTTCTGGTTATTTCTTATCAGCTGTCCCAGTTTTGTCCTTCTGATCAAGCAGTTCTGATTGCACAGAAAACATGTTTACTTGTGGCATCTGCAGTTGATCTAGAGCAAGGGAGAAAAGCTTCAACAATTTCCGAACAGGTAATGTGCAACCTTCAGGGAAAACACAAGCATTCAGTGTGCTGTTTGGTATGTTTGCTTTCCCTGATGCAATTTTTTTGATTCTCTTTAAAGAATCCTTCCCTCCATTCTAGCAACATCTTGATTTCAAAGATTTGTAATGGCTACTTCCTTCCTAAGGAAAGGTCACATTTGGCTTGGCCTCTTCCTTTTTTAAAAATGCCCCTTGCCATGGACCATTTTTTCTGAATCTGTTTTGAAATATTCTTTTTTTTTTTTTTAGTTTCTGCTTTATAACAAAGTGAATCAGTTATACATATACATCTGTTTCCATATCCCTTCCCTCTTGCGTCTCCCTCCCTCCCTCCCACCCTCCCTATCCCACCCCTCCAGGAGGTCCGACCTGATCTCCCTGTGCTATGCGGCTGCTTCCCACTAGGTATCTACCTTACGTTTGGTAGTGTATATATGTCCATGCCTCTCTTTCGTTTTGTCACAGCTTACCCTTCCCCCCCCATATCCTCAAGTCCATTCTCAAGTAGGTCTGTGTCTTTATTCCTGTTTTAACCCTAGGTTCTTCATGACATTTTTTTTCTTAAATTCCATATATATGTATTAGCATACAGTATTTGTCTTTCTCTTTCTGACTTCACTCTGTATGACAGACTCTAGGTCTATCCACCTCATTACAAATAGCTCAATTTCGTTTCTTTTTATGGCTGAGTAATATTCCATTGTATATATGTGCCACATCTTTATCCATTCATCCGATGATAGACACTTAGGTTGTTTCCATCTCCGGGCTATTGTAAATAGAGCTGCAATGAACATTTTGGTACATGTCTCTTTTGAATTATGGTTTTCTCAGGGTATATGCCCAGTAGTGGGATTGCTGGGTCATATGGTAGTTCTGTTGAAATATTCTTTATCTTCATCATCTCCCTGTGATCACATGTGGTCCATAGGAGTGTTTTCTCTATTTCTGTTTCCTTTCACACATCCTCTAAGGAAGCACTCATTTACTTCCACAGCTTTGATAGCCATCTGAAATTATTTAGTTGGCTTGTTTTTCGTCTCTCAATTGCATTTGCTTTCTTTGGCCCACATTCTTAAATATTTTGTCATTAACTCAATTTTAACAAGAAGAAGACAGAATTCCTACTTTGGCCTGAATTCCACTCTCAGCTTAAACCTTACCCCTTTTAGGAGATACCAACATCAACATCTTGCTCTCCCATCTACCAGAGTATTCTTTGGTTTGCCTTTAGTTCTTTACCTTCCTTCTTTCAAGCTAAGAAAGTTGTCACCAAGTTGGACCACTAGCATTTTTGTATGGTTTTAAGTTCTAGGTCTCTCTGCTTTTTTCTCTTCCCTAGACAAAGAAAACATCCCAATTTCCCATACCTACCAGCTTCTTTTCTTTCCAGTTGGTATAAAATCCTTCTTGGTGCTTATTCTCTTCCTTCTGTTAATCTGTTCTTTTATGTGATTCTTCACATCTGGAACAAACTCTTAGCAGATCTCTGCCAACATATTTTCTTTCCTTTCTCTTCCTTGTTGAGTTCAACTCGAAAAACATACGAGTACCAAGCACTCTGCTAGGTACTGGGGATAAAGAAGATAAAGTCGTTGTCCTGAGGAGTAAAGGGGCCTCTTTTTAGAAACCTCTCCATTGTAAAAGAAGATGAAAAAACGAATCTACGAGCCTCAGAGCAAAACCAAAACAAACATTTTGCTTCTTAACAAGTAAGGATGTTGTCGAACTCAAGTTCGTATGCCCCACACACAGTGAGGCCAAACAAACTGAAATGTCAGAGTTTGGAGCAGAGAAAGGCTTATTGCAAGGGCCATGCAAGGAGAACGGGTGGCTCATTCTCAAAAGACCCAAACTCCCCAATGGATTTCAGGGAAGAAGTATTTATATGTAAAATTTGGGGGGGAGGTGATGCAGAGTGTGTAACCCTCCTCTGACTGGTTGGTGGTGAGGTAACAGGATGGTGTTCCAGGAATGTCAATCATCAGCCTTCTGGTTCCAACCAGTCTGGGGTCCAAATACTTGTGCTCAGCCTAAAGTTATCATCCTCCACCTGGGCGGGGGCCTTAGTTCCTGTAGAAGAACTCAGAGATATATATCAAACTTTATCCACATCCCCCAAGGAGGAACCAGGACCACCATCCTGCACTATTGGTTTTTTTTTTCTGCATTCCCTCACTCTTCTAATTAGTAACTATTTGAATCTGCCCTTTGGAACTCAGGGAAAGTCTAGGAGGCTGAAAGCCTTTATTCTACAAACAAGAAATGGGGGAATGGAAAGGTTTTTATTCCCCAGGAGGGCCCCACAGGGTCGAGCTCTGTTTCAGTGGTATTCTCAAAATAAGGTCTTTTGCTTTACTAAGAAAACAATAACATCTTGTTTTCACATAGAGGTTTTAACTTTTTAAAAGCTTTCCCTCTTAAGTTGGTAGTCCTGAGTCTGTTAAATTTGTATCTCAGTGAATAGAGATCAAATTGACGTGAGGGAAATTTCACAAACTCTTAAGTATGATCCTTAATTATTTTGTTTGTTTCTAACACTGTTCTTTTTTTCCTGTGTTCTTTCTCTTGCACACACTTATGTTTCCTAAGAACTCTCTAACCTAGTAACCTTTCTATAATCTTCTTTGCTTTTGAAAGGATATCTGTTTAGATAATTGAAGATGTACTTCTGCCTTTCCCCTTGTTAGTCTGGCCCCTATGAGTTAGACCATGGTGCTCTTTCTCTAATGAAGATTTGTTGGATTCTATTATTTACATCTGTTCCTTGTTCTCTAAATCCTCATCAACTGAAGTATTTCCAGATAAGTATATTATGAAGCAATATAGATAGACTGCATAATCCTATCAACTTTGCATCTAGTCTCCTGAGTATGAGCTGGGGAAAGTGAGGGATGCTTTAAAATATATATAGTAATTGTAAGTTACCAAGGAACCACATCTTTTTCCTAGAACAGGACAATTTGTTACTGAAGGGAAAGCTAGGGAAGAGATCTGGTCTTCTGTTAATTACTTATCCTTCATTTCTACTTCTTTGATCTAAGGAAAGAACCAACAGGTTAGGCAAGGTATTGTGTGATCAAAAGATTTGAAAGGTGTGCTTGGGCCAAAGATGAGTAGAGCATGGGGATGCCTGATTTAAAAGTTAGTTACAATATAGCTTTGCTAAATTGACAAGAAAAGGGGTTTCCTGCTGAGGGCAGTTTCCTACAAAGAGCTGCTTACAAAGGTAAGCCCAAAACCTAATGGGGAAAACAACATTAAACCCCAAGGCTTAAAAACAATCCTCCTTGTCTTGGTGCCCCACATTTTGAACCCACTGGGGCTACAGTTGGGCCCCCAAGCCTCTAGACCCCACCTGCATGGCTCTGCCAGGTGCAGTACATGCTGCAGCTCTCACAAGTTAGGGTTCAGGCTGGAATTCCACAAGGTGGCTCTACTGGTCTGGGGTAGAAGGCTCTGTGGGGCATTGCCCTAGTGAGGGCTTTCTGCAGTGGTTCTCCCCTACAGAGGTTCTTTGCCTGGGCCCTGACGGTCTCTGGGGCATCTTTTGAAATTTAGGAGAGGGCAGCAGTGCCCCCCAGCTCTTGCACTCTGAATACTGGGGAGAAAACACCAAGCTGATGCCTTCCAGAGGTTTGCAACCTGTGCCTTCTGGAGGGACAACCACAGCAGCCTGTGCTGCACTTGGGGTGTCCGAGGAGCATGGTGTGGGAATTTGAGGAGCACAGCCCAGGAAATGAGATGGCTCTGGGCCACAGTGGGCCCCTCCTTTGAAATCCTTCTGCCCCGCAGGCCCTTGCACTCTGGGCCCGTGATGGGAGGGCCAGCCCCAAAGATCTCTGATCTGCTGTTGAGGTTATTCTTCCTTTGCCTTGGACAATAGGTCCTGGCTTCTGTTTAGATGGCTGACCAATCTCCCCATTGTCTTGATGAATAGCTCCTAGCTTCTGTTGAGAAGGTTCATCCACAGCGATCTCCTTATCAATTCAGCCACACCCTTGGTGTTCTCTCCCTTTGACGCTTTCTTATTTATTTCAATATTAATGGGCTAAGAATTTTCCACATTTTAAAATTCTGCTTAATTTTTTTTTTTTTTTGGCGGTACGCGGGCCTCTCACTGTTGTGGCCTCTCCCGTTGCGGAGCACAGGCTCTGGACGTGCAGGCTCAGTGGCCATGGCTCACGGGCCCAGCCGCTCCGTGGCATGTGGGATCTTCCTGGACTGAGGCACGAATCCGTGTCCCCTGCATCGGCAGGCGGACTCTCAACCACTGCGCCACTAGGGAAGCCCCTCTGCTTAATTTTTGATTAACAATTCCACCTTTAAATCATTTCTCTCCTCACATTTTACTATAAGCATTCAAGAGAAACCAAGCCACTCTTCAACACTTTGCTTAGAAATTTCTTCAGCCAAATATCAATTTCATCGCTCACAAGTACTACCTTCTATAAAACGCTAGGAACACAAACACAATTCAGCCAAGCTCTTTGCCACTTTATAGCAAGGATGGCCTTTCCTCCTTTCCTCTAGTTTCCAATGTTCCTCATTTCCATCTGAGACCTCATCAGAATGACATTTACTGTCCATATTTCTACCAACATTCAGTTCACAACCACTTAGATATTCTCTAAGAAAACTGAGGCTTTCTCTACAGCTCTCCTCTTCTCTTTCTTGGTCCTCAAGAGAATTTCCCTTAACAGTCCATTCACGGCAATGTAGACTTTCTAGCATGCACCTCCAAACTCTTCCAGACTCTGCCCATTACCCAGTTCCAAAGCTGCTTCCATATTTTTAGGTATTTGTTACAGCAGCACCCCACCAATCAGTACCAATCTTCTGTCTCAGTCCATTCAAGCTGCTATAACAAAACACAATAGACTGGGTAGCTTATAAACAACAGAAATTTATTTCTCACAGTTCTGGATGCTGGAAGTCCCAAGAACAAGGTGCCAGCATGGTTGTGTTCTCTGATGAGGTCTCTCTTCCTCCTTTATAGCTGACACCTTTTTGCTGTGTCCTCCCATGATGGAAAGTGCCAAGGATCTCTTTGGAACCTTCTTATAAAAAGCACAAATCTCATGTATGAGGGCTCCATCCTTATGACTTTAGCATCTCTCAAAGGCCCCACCTGCTAATACCTTCACCTTTGGGGTATGATTTTAACATATGAATTTGGGGGCATACATTCAGACCATAGCATCATAGCTTGAGCAGCATCCCATAAGTATTGGTTTGTTTGTTTTTCTCTTTTCATTCATTGCAAAGTATTTTCTCATTTTCATTCTGATTTCTTCTTTGACCCATTGTTTATTTAGGAATCTATTGTTTAATATCCACATGTTTGTTTCCCAAATTTATTATTATCTTACTGATTTCTAATATTGTTCCACTGTGGACAGAGTACATACTTTGTGTGACTTCAAGTTGGTTTTTTTTTGTGTGTGTGTGTGGTATGTGGGCCTCTCACTGTTGTGGCCTCTCCCGTTGCAGAGCACAGGCTCCAGACCTGCAGGCTCAGCAGCCATGGCTCACGGGCCTAGCCGCTCCGCGGCATGTGGGATCTTCCTGGACCAGGGCATGAACCCGTGTCCCCTGCATCGGCAGGCAGACTCTCAACCACTGCGCCACCAGGGAAGCCCGACTTCAAGTTATTTTACATTTATTTGAAGTCTGTGTTGTGGCGTAACAAATGGTCTGTCCTGGATAAAGTGCCATGTGTGCTTGAGAAAGAATGTATTTTCTTCTTGGGTTGGTGAAATGGTATAAAAAAAAACTATATATAGTTTTATACAGTTGTTTTTTTAAAATGAGAAGAAAGAAGAAATATATATTTACACTTTCTTTTACAGTTACATAATTACCTTTATCAGTACACTTTGTTTTTTCATTTGGATTCAGATTACTATCTGGTGTCACTTGCTTTCAGCCTGAAGAACCTCTCTTAGCATTTTTATAAAATGGTTCTGCTAGCAAAAAGATTCTCTCAGCTTTTTTTAATCTGAGAATTTATTTTGCTTTCAGCTCTGAAAGATAGTTTTGCTGGATATTAGATTCTTGGATGACTGATATTTTATTTCATTACATTGAATATGTTATCCCACTGCCTTTTTAATCAAGATTCTGCATTTCCTGACATTGTCATCATACCTTCCTTCTTTAAGTGTGGTTTCCTTTAGTTGTTTGAACATATTTAGAATAGCTACTTTGAAATCTGCGTCTGCTAAGTTCCAACATTGGACCTTTCCAAAGTCAGTTCCTGTTGCCTACTTTATTCCTGTGTATGGGTCATACTTCTTGTTTCTTTGCATATCTTATAATTTTTTGTTGAAAACTGGACAGTTTGCATAATATGTTGGAACATCTTTGGATACTGATTCCCCCCCCCATCTGGGACTTGCTGTTAATATTTGCTTGTTTATTTGTTTAGTGACTTGGCTGGGCTAGCTCAGTGCAGCCTATTTCCCACAGCTGTATAGTAGTATACACCTTCTGATACTACTTATCAGAGATTACAGTCTTTGCCTTTGCAGTTACCCTGACCCCTCCCCTGAAAAGGGATGAAAGAAGTTTTAGCAGGGTTATTTTTGACTATCTCTTTCTGTGATCTCCCTGTTAAGCTTCTGAATGGGCTTCTTTTATTGGTATCACACACAGATGTAAGTCTTGACTAATTATTAGGTGACTGCTGTGTGTGTGCGTGTGTGTGCGTGCGCACGCATGCACACGCACATGCATGTGAGTGTTTGAAAATGCTCTTTGGCATAAATTGCTCCACAGCCTGATCCAATTAAAGTAAGGCCCCTTTGAAGGGATAGGGAATCTTCTTAGCTTTCTCTTCCCCTGGTTCTCTCTGTAAACTTCTAGCTGGTCTACTGTTTAGCTTGTCGATATCATTAGTTACCAGCCTCCTCTTAATTGCCCACACCAAAATCTCCACGTTTTTTTATAGTGCCCTTAGACTCGAACTCCTCAAGTTCTATTTCAATAAAAGTCAGTCTCCTTAGGGTGACTACAGAGCTCACTCTTCTAATGACCTTCCTCTCCTCCTGAGCAGAAACTCTATACCACTGCTTTGAAACTAGAGGCAGGGACAGTGACCCATTTGTATCAGAGTGACAATACATCTCTATGAGTCAGGGCTAGGCAAAAGTCGTAGTCCCTAGCATTCTTGGCTTGCCTCTTCCAGCATGGAAACTCTATCTTATAAGCAAGCTGAGGTGAGGGCAACTGAGACCCAGTAGTCTCAATTTGCAATGTCTCGTATGGGGACTGGGTAGAAGAAGAGAGCTCAAGTCTTCTCAGTTGTGCTTGTTTATAATAGAACTCATGCAATACAGATCTTGGGGAGGGGGATGAGAGATACTGGCAGCATGCCCATTCTGGTCATCCCTAGCCTGGAAACTAAAGATAGAGTGAGCCCCATCTTCTTGGCCACACCCACCTAAAGTGCACTTACATCACACTGAGCTTGGGGGAGAGTGAGCAGATCATGGCTCAACTGCTACAGGTACTCACTGTTCTTACTGAGACTTAGTAGATTTCCTGGAATAGATGTTTCCCCGTTTGCTATATGCCCCCAGGGCAATTTCCTGAGACTTTACATGATTGTGTTTTAAAATTTTCACCAGTTATGGTAATTTTGCTGGTGAGAGGATCCATGGCTCTCCTCATACCACCATTCTGGAAGTGCTTCTCTTCTATCCGAGGTTATTAAAGAAATTGATAATGTTCAAGATTTTCTATATAATCCTCATTTTCCTGGAACATTAAGGAAAAGTAAAAAAATATAGAGAGAGGCTAATATTTATATATAAATTCCAAATATTCAGTTTATACTTTCATTTTTCTATAGTTTTACTTTTAACTGTTTTTAGTGAAAATGATATTTTTATTTGCTTAAAGTTTGGTTTTGTTGAGACTAATTTTCTCATGGCTTTCTTACCAAATAGGCCATGTTACTGAATCGTGCACTTGATCAGATCCATAAATGCAGAGACATCTGGAATCTCGTGAAAGAAACAGGTACAGTGGGACTGGGAGTTTGGTAACACAGTTATAAAAGGGGTTTCAAATCTTAATAACCTAGTCTTTATCACCAGAAATTTGTCCCACTGCAATACTTGATAACCAGTCAAATGATTCTTTAAGAGCTAGCTTTTCCCCATGGTATGTCTGTATTTTGACTCTTTGATATACTACTTAGAGTAAGAACATTTTTTACCTTGATTTTTATTGAAGTATAGTATTGAGTATAAAAATAGGACCATAATTGTTCAACATGACTTTATTGCTCCTAGGTCACAAGATTTGATGTCATAACATTTTGTTATGAAATAATCAAAATAATAGTAAACCTTTTGAAGTTACATAGTAGCTTGCTACTGTTTCCTGATTAAGAATGGTATTATTAGATAGACTTTTTTGTGTCCATCTGTTTCTGTTTTAGTTAGAATTTTTAAAGAAATCAGTAGATATTGAATTGAATTACATGCCTTTTAAGCTTCTATAGAGATAATCATATGGTTTTTCTCTTTTGAAGTATTAATATATTGAATTATAATAATAATATATTTCCTAAAATTGAGTCATTGTTGCATTTCTGGAATAACCCCTATTTGGTCATGGTGTATTATTATTTTTTAAAAGGCTGATGAATTTGGTTTCCTAATATTTAGAAATTATTGGTCTGTCATTTTGTGTGTGTTCATGCATGATATCTTTGATGGATTTTGATATCAAACTATAGGAATTATAAGGAAAAACATAAACACATAAAATTTAGCTCACCTCTCTCAATCTATGGCAGGAATTTAAAAGAATACAAACAATAAAAAGAAAGGATAGAGAATACCTAAATAACGTTCTTAGTATGGAAGATGTAATAGAAATGTACTCTATAGCCTGAAAACATACTTTATAGCCTGAGAATAGAAAACTCATTTTCTCTTCATGTGCCCTTTGAACATTTACAAAATTGATCACAAGAAAAACTTGAATAAAAAAAAGAAAACATGAATAAATTCTAAGACAGAAATAAAACAGACAACATTATCTGATCACAATGCAGTAAAACTAGAAATTAATAATGGAATCAGGAAACAAAACCCTTGACCAGTTGGACATTTTAAACAACAGTAATAATGGAAAATCCAGAAAATCATGATAACAAGAATACCTCATAACAGAATCTGAATTGCTAAAGCAGTGCTCAGCGTGAAATTCATACCTTCAGTGCCTTTTATTTACAATGTATATCAGAATGCTAGCTGTCTAATGAAGAATCAATTTCTTCTTTCTAGGAACACAGCTAGACTCTTATCTATCTATCTATCTATCTATCTATATCTATCTATCATCTATCTATCTATGTCATTAGAGACTTGCAAATTTAAACAACAATGAAATGCCACTACACACCTGTTACAATGGAAAAATTTAAAACACTGAAAACACCAAATGCTGGTAAGTATGTGCAGCAACAGGGATGCTCATTCATTGCTGACAGGAATGCAAAATGGTTTAGCCACGTTGAAAGACAGCTTGGCAATTTCTTACAAAACTAAGCGTACTCTTGCTATACAGTCCAGCAGCTGTGCTCCCTGGTATTTACTCAAATAAATTGAAAACTTATGTCCATGAAAAGACCTGCACGTGGATGTTTATAGCAGCTTTATTCACAATTGCTAAAATTTGGAAGCAACCAAGATATCCTTCAGTAGGTGAATGGATAAACTGTTGAATGTCCAAACAATGAAATATTATTCAGGGTTAAGAAGAAATGAACTATTAAGCCATGAAAAGACATGAAGGAAACTTAAATGCACATTACTAAGTGAAGGAAGCCAATCTGAAAACGCCACATACTATATGATTCCAACTATATGACATTCCAGAAAAGACAAAACTATGGAGACAATAAAAGGGTCATTGGTTGCCAAGGGTGAGTTGTGGAAGGAGGGTTGAATACATAGAACACAGAAAATTTTTAGGGCAGTGAAACTATTATGTACGATACTACAATGGTGGATACATGTTATTATACATTTGTCAAAATCCATAGAATGTACAACACCAAGAGTGAATCCTAATGTAACCTATGGAATTTGGGTAAAAATGATATGTCACTGTAGATTCATTGATTGTAGCAAATGTACCACTATGGTACAGGATGTCAATAGTGGGGGAGGTTGTATGCAGTGGGGGATAGGGTATATATGGGAACACTCAGTACTTTCCACTCAATTTTGCTGTGAACCTAAAACTGCTTTGAAGAATGGCTATCATCGGTGCTCCTTCCTGCACCAGGAGAAAAGCATGCCCCTGTGCCGATGCTCTTCCACCTGAGCCCTGGAAATGAAAAGCACATGAATCAAACCTAAATTCCACTGCAGCCAACCCACAGACCAACCTGGGAGAAATTAATCTTTGCTGTTGGGTGATTTAAAAGGCGATAAAGAACTTTAAGCTGCAAAAGCCATGTGGAGGACAGGCTCTTGGTGCTCCAGCCAGGTGTCAGGGCTGTGCCACTGAGGTGGGACAGCCAAGTTCAGGACACTGGTCCACAAGAGACCTCCCGGCTCCACATAACATCAAACGGCGAAAATCTCCCAGAGATCTCCATCTCAGCGCCAAGACCCAGCTCCACTCAACGACCATCAAGCTACAGTGCTGGACACCCTATGCCAAACAACTAGCAAGACAGGAACACAACCCCACCCATTAGCAGAGAGGCTGCCTAAAACCATAACAAGGCCACAGACACCCCCAAACACACCACCAAACGTGGACCTGCCCACCAGAAAGACAAGATCCAGCGTCATCCACCAGAACACAGGCACTAGTCCCCTCCACCAGGAAGCCTACACAACCCACTGAACCAACCTTAGCCACTGGGGACAGTCACCAAAAACAATGGGAACTAAGAACCTGCAGCCTGTGAAAAGGAGACCCCAAACAGAGTAAGTTAAGCAAAATGAGAAGACACAGAAACACACAGCAGATGAAGGAGCAAAGCAAAAACCTACCAGACCTAACAAATGAAAACGAAATAGGCAGTCTACCTGAAAAAGAATTCAGAATAATGGTAGTAAAGATCCAAAATCTTGGAAATAGAATGGAGAAAATACAAGAAACGTTTAACAAGGACCTAGAAGAACTAAAGAGCAAACAAACAGTGATGAACAACACAATAAATGAAATTTACAATTCTCTAGAAGGGATCAATAGCAGAATAACTAAGGCAGGAGAACGGATAAGTGACCTGGGAGATAAAATAATGGAAAAAACTGCAGAGCAGAATAAAGAAAAAAGAATGAAAAGAATTGAGGACAGTCTCAGAGAACTCTGGGACAACATTGAATGCACCAACATTCGAATGACAGGGGTCCAAGAAGAAGAAGAGAAAAAGAAAGGGACTGAGAAAATATTTGAAGAGATTATAGTTGAAAACTTCCCTAATATGGAAAAGGAAATAGTTAATCAAGTCCAGGAAGCACAGAGAGTACCGTATAGGATAAATCCAAGGAGAAACTCGCCAAGACACATATTAATCAAACTATCAAAAATTAAATACAAAGAACAAACATTAAAAGCAGCAAGGGAAAAATAACACATAACACATAAGGGAATCCCCATAAGGTTAACAGCTGAACTTTCAGCAGAAACTCTGCAAGCCAGAAGGGAGTGGCAGGACATATTTAAAGTGATGAAAGGGAAAAACCTACACCAAGATTACTCTACCCAGCAAGGATCTCATTCAGCTCTGACAGAGAAATTAAAACCTTTACAGACAAGCAAAAGCTGAGAGAATTCAACACCACCAAACCAGCTTTACAAAAAATGCTAAAGGAACTTCTCTGGGCAGGAAACACCAGAGAAGGAAAAGACCTACAATAACAAACCCAAAACAATTAAGAAGATGGTAATAGGAACATACATAGAGATAATTACCTTAAATGTAAATGGATTAAATGCTCCAATGAAAAGACATAGACTGTCTGAATGGATACAAAAACAAGACCTGTATATATGCTGTCTACAAGAGACCCACTTCAGACGTCGGGACGCATACAGACTGAAAGTAAGGGGATGGAAAATGATATTCCATACAAATGGAAATCAAAATAATGCTGGAGTAGCTGTTCTCATATCAGACAAAATAGACTGTAAAACAAAGACTATTACAAGAGACAAAGAAGGATACTACATAATGATCAAGCGATCAATCTAAGAAGAAGATATAACAATTGTAAATATTTATGCACCCAACATAGGAGCACCTCAATATATAAGGCAAACACTAACAGCCATAAAAGGGGAAATCGACAGTAACACCATCCTAGTAGGGGACTTTAACACCCCCTTTTCACCAATGGACAGATCATGCAAAATGAAAATAAATAAGGAAACACAAGCTTTAAATGATACATTAAACAAGATGGACTTAATTGATATTTATAGGACATTCCATCCAAAACCTACAGAATACACATTCTTCTCAAGTGCTCATGGAACATTCTCCAGGATAGATCATATCTTGGGTCACAAATCAAGCCTTGGTAAATTTAAGAAAATTGAAATTGTTTCAAGTATCTTTTCTGACCACAGCGCTATGAGACTAGGTATCAATTACAGGAAAAAATCTGTAAGAAATACAAACACATGGAGGCTGAACAACACACTACTTAATAACGAACAGATCACTGAAGAAATCAAAGAGGATATCAAAAAATACCTAGAAACAAATGACAATGAAAACACGATGACCCAAAACCTATGGGATGCAGCAAAAGCATTTCTAAGAGGGAAGTTTATAGTAATACAATCCTACCTTAAGAAACAAGAAACATCTCAAATAAACAACCTAACCTTACACCTAAAGCAATTACAGAAAGAAGAACAGGAAAACCCCAGAGTTAGCAGAAGGAAATAAATCATAAAGATCAGATCAGAAATAAATTGAAAAGAAATGAAGGAAACGGTAGCAAAGATCAATAAAACTAAAAGCTGGTTCTTTGAGAAGATAAACAGTATTGATAAACCATTAGCCAGACTTATCAAGAAAAAACGGGAGAAGACTCAAATCAATAGAATTACAAATGAAGAAGAAGTAACAACTGACCCTGCAGAAATACAAAGGATTATGAGAGATTACTACAAGGAGCTCTATGCCAATAAAATGGACAACCTGGAAGAAATGTACAAATTCTTAGAAATGCACAACCTTCCGTGACTGAACCAGGAAGAAGTAGAAAATATGAATAGACCAATCACAAGCACTGCAATTGAAACTGTGATTCAAAATCTTCCAACAGGGGGCTTCCCTGGGGGTGCAGTGGTTGAGAATCTGCCTGCCAATGCACGGGACACGGGTTCGAGCCCTGGTCTGGGAAGATCCCACATGCCGCGGAACAGCTGGGCCGGTGAGCCACAGCTACTGAGCCTGCGTATCTGGAGCCTGTGCTCCACAACAAGAGAGGCCGCGATAGTGAGAGGCCCACGCACCACGATGTAGAGTGGCCCCCGCTCGCTGCAACTAGAGAAAGCCCTCGCACAGAAACGACCCAACACAGCCAAAAAAAATAAATAATTAATTTTAAAAAATCTTCCAACAAACAAAAGCACAGGACCAGCTGGCTTCACAGGTGAATTCTATAAAACATTTAGAGAAGACCTAGCACCTATCCTTTTCAAACTCTTCCAAAATATAGCAGAGGGAGGAACACTCCCAAACTCCTTCTATGAGGCCACCATCAGTATGATACCAAACCAGACAAAGATATCACAAAGAAAGAAAACTACAGGCCAGTATCCCTGATGAACATAGATGCAAAATCCTCAGCAAAATACTAGCAAACAGAATCCAGCAACACATTAAAAGGATCATACACTATGATCATGTGGGGTTTATCCCAGGAATGCAAGGCTTCTTCAATATATGCAAATCAGTCAACGTGATACACCATATTAACAGACTGAAGGAGAAAAAACATATGATCATCTCAATAGATGCACAGAAAGCTTTTGACAAAACTCAACACCTATTTATGATAAAAACCCTCCAGAATATAGGCATAGAGGGAACTTTCCTCAACATAATAAAGGCCATATATGACAAACCCACAGCCAACATCATCCTAAATGGTGAAAAACTGAAACCATTTCCACTAAGTTCAGGAACAAGACAAGGTTGCCCACTCTCACCACTGTTATTCAACATAGTTTTGGAAGTTTTAGCCACAGCAATCAGAGAAGAAAAAGAAATAAAAGGAATCTCAATTGGAAAAGAAGTAAAGCTGTCACTGTTTGTAGATGACATGATACTATACATAGAGAATCCTAAAGATGCTACCAGAAAACTACTAGAGCTAATCAATGAATTTGGTAAAGGAGCAGGATACCAAATTAACGCACAGAAATCTTTTGCATTCCTATACACTGAAGATGAAATATCTGAAAGTGAAATTAAGAAAACACTCCCATTTACCATTGCAACAAAGAGAATAAAATACCTAGGAATAAACCTACATAAGGAGACAAAAGACCTGTATGTAGAAAATTATAAGACACTGATGTAAGAAATTAAAGATGATACAAATAGATGGAGAGATATACCATGTTCTTGGGTAGGAAGAACCAACATTGTGAGAATGACTCTAAGCAATGTACATATTCAGTGCAATCCCTATCAAACTACCACTTGCATTTTTCACAGAAGTAGAACAAAAAATTTCACAATTTGTATGGAAACACAAAAGACCCCGAATAGCCAAAGCCATCTAGAGAAAGTAAAACGGAGCTGGAGGTATCAGGCTTCCTGACTTCAGACTACAAAGCTACAGTAATCAAGACAGTATGGTACTGGCACAAAAACAGAAATATAGATCAATGGAACAGGATAGAAAGCCCAGAGATAAACCCACGCACATATGGTCACCTTATCTTTGATAAATGAGGCAAGAATATACAGTGGGGAAAAGACAGCCTCTTCAATAAGTGGTGCTGGGAAAACTGGGCAGCTACATGTAAACGAATGAAATTAGAACATTCCCTAACACCATACACAAAAATAAACTCAAAATGGATTAAAGACCTAAATGTAAGCCAGACACCATCAGACTCTTAGAGGAAAACATAGGCAGAACACTATGACATAAATCACAGCAAGATCCTTTTTGACCCACCTCCTCGAGAAATGGAAATAAAAACAAAAATAAACAAATGGGACCTAATGAAACTTCAAAGCTTTTGCACAGCAAAGGAAACTGTAAACAAGACCAAAAGACAACCCTCAGAATGGGAGAAAATATTTGCAAATGAAGCAACTGACAAAGGATTAATCTCCAAAATTTACAAGCAGCTCATGCAGCTCAATATTAAAAAAAAAAAAAAACCCAATCCAAAACTGGGCAGAAGACCTTAACAGACATTTCTCCAAAGAAGATATACAGATTGCCAACAGACACATGAAAGAATGCTCACCGTCATTAATCATTAGAGAAATGCAAATCAAAACTACAGTGAGATATCATCTCACACTGGTCAGAATGGCCATCATCAAAAAATCTAGAAACAGTAAATGCTGGAGAGGGTGTGGAGAAAAGGAAACCCTCTTGCACTCTTGGTGGGAATGTAAATTGATACAGCCGCTATGGAGAACAGTATGGACATTCCTTAAAAAACTAAAAATAGAACTAGCAATCCCACTACTGGGCATATGCCCTGAGAAAACCATAATTCAAAAAGAGTCGTGTACCAAAATGTTCACTGCAGCTCTACTTACGATAGCCAGGACATGGAAGCAACCTAAGTGTCCTTCGACAGATGAATGGATAAAGGAGATGTGCCACATATATACAATGGAATATTACGCAGCCATAAAAAGGAATGAAACTGAGTTATTTGTAGTGAGGTGGGTGAGACCTAGAGACTGTCATTCAGAGTGAAGTAAGTCAGAAAGAGAAAAACAAATACCGTATGCTAACACATATATATGGAATCTAAAAAAAAAATGATCATGAGGAACCTAGGGGCAAGACGGGAATAAAGATGCAGACCTACTAGAGAATTAACTTGAGGATACAGGGGGGGAAAGGTAAGCTGGGACAAAGTGAGAGAGTGGCATGGACATATATACACTACCAAATGTAAAATAGATAGCTAGTGGGAAGCAGCCGTATAGCACACGGAGATCAGCTCGGTGGTTTGTGCCCACCTAGAGGAGTCGGTTAGGGAGGGTGTGAGGGAGGGAGATGCAAGAGGGAAGAGGTATGGGAACATATGTATATGTATAACTGATTCACTTTGTTATAAAGCAGAAACTAACACACCATTGTAAAGCAATTATACTCCAGTAAAGATGTTTAAAAAAAAAAAAGAATGGCTATTATCAAAAAGGCAAGGGAGAGGGCTTCCCTGGTGGTGTAGTGATTGAGAATCTGCCTGCCGATGCAGGGGACACGGGTTTGAGCCCTGGTCCGTGAAGATCCTACGTGCCGCAGAGCAACTAAGCCCGCAAGCCACAACTACTGAAGCCCGCATGCCTAGAGCCTGTCTAACGCAACTGGAGAAGCCACCACAATGAGAAGCCCACGCACCGCAAGAAAGAGTAGCCCGTGCTCTCAGCAAGTAGAGAAAAGCCTGCATGCAGCAACGAAGTCCCAACACCTCCAAAAATTAATTAATTAAAAAACTAAAAAGGCAAGGGAGGATGTGGAGAAAAGGGAATCCTTGTGCACTGTTGATGCGACTGTAAATTGGTACAGCTACTATGGAAAACAATGTGGAGGTTCCTCAGAAAATTAAAAATAGAACCACCATATGATCCAGAAATCCCGCTACTGAGTATATATCCGAAGGAAATGAAATCACAATTGCAAAGAGATAGCTGCAGCACCATGTTCACTGCAGCATTATTCACAATAGTCAAGACGTGGAAATAGTCTAAGTATCCGTTGAAGGATGAATGGATAAAGAAAATGTGACATACATACATATATATATGTATGTCTGTATGTACTATTATGTACAGCTCCAAGGATGATGGGTTGTAAAATGCTATTAAATATGGATTTTATTTTAGTGTAAAAAATAAATCTATTAATTAAAAAACAAACAAATGTGGTAGCAGAAAAGACTATAATAGGAAATTTCTTAGTGTTGGCGATTCTTAGTTTTTCTGGAATATAGTATGTTTTTCCAATTTGTAAATTCAAGAGTTCCTCTTTTTCTAGAGATTTTTCTAGAACTGTTTTTAAACATTTGGTTTTATTTTTTTCAATTTTCTTCTTCAAGAACTTTAGGTATGTTTTGGATCTCCTTTGCTTGTTTCCAAATCTACCATCTTCTCTCTTTTTAGAGTTTTAATTTCCGTTCTCATTTTTTGAACACGTTAAAGATTTAAGTCGTTAATTAATAAAGGAACCAGTAAGATGTTACAGCTGTTTCAAAAGATGAGTAAAACACACACACACACACACACACACACACACACACAGGCAATTAGGAAATGGATTTACAAGTATATTCAAAACTGAATTGCCCTTAGGTGTGTGTGAATGTGCATGGGTATGTTATCCTTTGCTATTCCAAAGCTAGGATACAAAGGCCAAGAAACTCTCTCCACCAGATTTACCTGTAGTACTTATAAATGTGAGGAAAATCATCTTTTTTCAAGGTCCTTCAAATTTATTAAGGCTCCTGGCCTTGTGGAAAGTGAACTTTTTTATCACATTTAGACTGGGAACCCTCCCTATAAGTCAGGTACCAGGACAATTCCCTGAGAGGACTTGTAGGCATTTACTCCATACAGCTGAGGTAAGATCAACCTTATTCCTTAAAAGTATCTTATCATACCTGGTTAAGTGGCTATCTTTCTTAAATATGGATAGTTCATGCAAGGCCTTTGTTGCACAATGAGTCCATGTATATCCTGGTTTAAAAAGTGGAAAATTTTTACAAAGCCAATGCAAATAACTATATTACCATGAAAAATAAGGAGACTTAGGAACAGTTTCTGAATTCATAACGGAGGGGTAGGATGGGGAGGAGGTAAGTGAGAATCATATCATTTTAAAATATTTTAATTTAGTTTACAGAAGCAGCATCTACTAAATTGTTTTGAGTTACAAATAACTTACAAAGAAAAAGGACTGTCTCGTAAATTCAGAAAACAGAACATTAAAACATAATCAATGATATTCCAAATAAATAACCACAATAAAATTTCCCTCATCAGTTTATTCAGTCCTATATCATTAGTGCTACATCTTTGGTTAGTAGTCTGCTTTCATGAAGCTGTATGCTTCTAAACTTAAAAAAAAAAAAAAAAGCCCTGGAAATCCTCACTAAGTATACTGGTCTCAAAATTGTCTATGCAGTGCTAACTTAGAAACATGTACCTGAGAGTCTATTCTGATATATCAGTAGTTTGAAAAACCTGGTGCAGTCCTTTTCTGTGAGTCTCTGAGCCGTTTGTTGGAGACACAGACCCTGGCCTGTAACTTATAGCAGTCTTCAAGCCAGCAATAGAGTAAAACAAAAACTGTATACTACAGAGAGTTAATAGCGGTGGTTAATTTAGGAAGTAACCAATAATATCAGAATGGAGGAAGGCAAACTTCTCTATTGGGGTACAGTACCTAACTATTTCATAAGAGTTTTTATTGTAAAAAGTATGTAACATAAATTTGCCGTGTTGACCATTTTTACATACACAAATTCAGTGGCATTAATTACATTCACAGTGTTGTGCAACCATTAGTGCTACTTATTTCCAAAACGTTTTCATCACCCCAAACAGAAGCTCTGTACCCATGAAAAAATACCTCCCTATTCCCCCTTCTCCCAGCCCCTGTAACCTCTAATGTTCTTTATGTCTGTATGATTTTGCCTATTCTAGATATTTCATTTAAGGGCAATCATATGATATTTATACTTTTGAGACTGGCTTATTTCACTTAGCATAATGTTTTTAAGGTTCACCCATGTTGTGACATATTAGTACTTCATTCCTTTTTATGCCTGAATAATATTCTATTGTATGGATATACCATATTTTGTTTATCAGTTCATCCGTTGACAGACTCTTGGGTTGTTATCACCTTTTAGCTATTATGAATAATGCTGCTATGAGCATTGGTGTACAAATATACAAAGCAAATATCTGTTTGAGTCCCTGCTATCAAGCTTTTGGATCTATATCTAGGAGTGGAATTGCTGGGTCATATGATAATTCTACATTTAGCTTTTTGCAGAACTGCCAAACTGTTTTCCATAGCACTACACCATTTTACATTCCCACAAGCACTGAATGAAATTTCTAATTTCTCCACCTCCTTGTAGCCATCCTAGTGAGTATGAAGTGGTATCCCATGGTTTTATTTGCATTTTCCTAATGACTAATGATGTTGAGTGTCTTTTCATGTGTTTATTGTCCATTTATATATCTTCTTTGGGAAAAAAAGACTTGTCTGTCAAGTCCTTTGCCCATTTAATTGGGTTAGCTGTCTTTTTACTGTTGCTTGTATTAAGCCTAAAAAAGAAAAACCTAAAGTTTCTTCCCCCTCCTGTGTTTTTCTTTCCTGTGTATCTCCTTTACCTTCACAGAGAACACTTCTGGTCACCAAACGTGTGGAGATTTTCCCCCACACGAAGCAATTTTCTGTGACACCAGCTGAGTGTGCTGCAATTTACCTGGGCTTCTGACAAATGGCTATAGGTCAGAGATCCCAACAGCTCTCGCCTTGGGTTCAATTAATTTGCTAGAGAGGCTCATGGAGCTCAAGGAAACATTTACTTATGGTTACCAGTTTATTATAAACGGAGGTGATAAAGGATACAGATGAACATCCAGATGGAAGAGATGAGTAGGGCAAGATTTGTGAGAAGGGATGCAGATCTTCCATGCCCTCTCCAGACATGCCACTTTCCCAGCACCTTCATGACTTCATCAACCCGGAAGCTCTCTGTACCCTGTACTTTGGGGATTTTTATGGATGCTTCATTACGTAGGCATGACTAATCATTAACTCCGTTTTCAGCCCTTATCCCTTCTTAAGAGAGTGGGGGACTGGGCTTAAAATTTCAAGCTTATAATCATGGCTTGGTCTTTCCAGTGACTAGTCCTCATCCAGGAGCCCACGCAGAGTCACCTCACTAGAACAAAAGATACTCCTATCACCCAGGAAATTACAAGGGTTTCAGGAGCTATGTATCAGGAACAACGATCAAAGACCAATATTAGAACAAGAGATGCCTCTAGTGTTCTTATCACTTGGGAAATTATAGGAGTTTTAGGAGCTCTGTACCAGGAACAAGAGGCAGAGACCAATATATATATTTTCTGTTATCTCACAAAACCCTTATCAGGTACATCATTTGCAAGTATTTTCTCCTATTCTGTAGGTTGTCTTTTCACTTTCTTGATAATGTCCTTTGATGCACAACAGATTTTAATTTTGATGAAGTCCAGTTTATCCACCTTTTCTTTTGTTGCTCATGATTTTAGTGTCATATTTAAGAATCTATTGCCAAATCCAAGGTCCTGAAGATTTGCCCCTATATTTTCTTCTAAGAGCTTTATAGTTTTAGCTCTTATATTTAGGTCATTGGTCCATTTTGAGTTAATTTTTGTATATGGTATGAGGTAAACATCCAGCGTCATTCTTTTGTGTGTGGAAATCCATTTGCCCAAGCAGTATTTTTTTGAAGAGACTTCTTTTCCTCGTTGAGGAGTATTGACACTCTTGTTGAAAATCAGTTGGCCATAGATGTTTATTTCTGGATTCTCAGTTCTGTTTTATTCATCTGTATGTTTGTCCTTAAGGCAGTACCACACTGCTCTGATTACTGTTGCTTTGCTGTAAGTTTTGAAATAGGGAAGTGTGACTCCTCCAACTTTGTTCTTCTTTTTTGAGATTATGTTGACTTTTGGGGGCCCTTACAATTCCATATGAATTTGAGGATTGGCTTTTCTATTTCTGCAAAAAAGGCTGTCAGAATTTGGTAGGTATTGCTTAAGGTAGTTTTGATATCTTACCAATATTAAGTCTTCCAATCCATGAACATGGGATGCCTTTCCATTATTTAGGTCTTGTTTAGTTTCTTTCATCAATGTTTTATAATTATCAGTATATAAGTCTTTCACCTCCTTGGCCAAATTTACTCCTAGGTATTTTATTCTTTTGGATGCTATTGTAAATGGAATTGTTTCCTTAATTTCCTTTTTGGGTTGTTCATTGCTGGTGTATGGAAACACAGCTGATTTTTGCATGTTGCTCTTGTACACTGCAACTTTGTTGAATTCATACATTTCTTGTGGATTCATTGGGATTTATATCTATATGTATATCTATATATATATATATAGATATATAGATATATATATGATCATCTCATCTGTCATCACCAATAGTTTTATTTCTTCCTTTTTAATGTGGATGCCTTTTATTCCTTTTTCTTGCCTGATTTCTCTGGCTAGAACTTCCAGTACAATAGCAGCAGTGAACACAGGCATCCTTTTTTTGTTCCTGATTTTAGGAAGAAAGCTTTCAATCTTTCTCCATTGATTATGTTACCTGTGAGTTTTTGTAAATATCCTGTATCAGGCTGAGTATATTCCCTTCTATTCCTAGTTTTCTGAGTGTTATTTTTCTTTATCATGAAAACATCTTGGATTTTATCAAATGATTTTTCTGCATCAATTGAGATGATCACATGGGGTTTTTTCTTTTGTTCTATTAATGATATATTAATATATCATCGATTGATTTGCTTATGCTGAACCAATCTTGCATTCCTAGGTTAAATCCCACCTGGTCACAGTGTATAATCTTTTCATATGTTGTAGGATTTGGCTTACTAGTAGTTTGTTGAGGAGTTTTGAATCATTACTCATATAGTATATTGGTCTGTAATGTTCTTTCCTTATGATATCTTAAATTGGCTTGCTGCCAGAGTAATGCTGGCTTCATAGAATGAGTTGGGAAATATTCCCTACTCTTCAGTTTTTTGGAAGAATTTGAAAAATGTTGGTGTTAATTCTTTAAGTGTTTGATAGAATTCATCACTAAAGCCTTGTCATCCTGGACTTTTTTATTAGGAGGGTTTTGGTTACTGATTCTCTTTTAATTTTTTTAGGTCTGTTGAGATTTTCTGTTTCTTAAGTCAGTTTAAGTAATGTGTGTGCTTCTAGGAATTTGTTGTTTCATCTAGGAAATCTAATTTGTTGGCATACAATAGTTCATAGTAATCCTTTTTATTTCTGTAAGGTCAGTAGTGATATCCCCTCTTTTGAATTACAAGAATCTGATTCTAGTAATGAGTCTTCCCTCTTTTATTGTCAGTGTAGCTAAAGGTTTATCAATTTTGTTAATCTCTTCAAATTCTTGGTTTCATTGATTCTTTCTATTGTTTTTCTATTCTCTATTTCATTTTTCTCCGCTCTTTATTATTTCCCTCCTCTAGTAGCTTTGAGTTTATTTTGCTCTTGTTTTTCTAGTTTCTCAAGGTTTACAGTTATGTTCTTGCTTTAAATTTTTTCTTTTTTAAAAAAAAAGTATATTTTATTTTATTTTATTTTATTTGGCTGTGCTGCATGGCATGTGGGATTTTGGTTCCCTGACCAGGGATTGAACCCATGCCCCCTGCATTGGAAGCATAGAGTCTTAACCACTGGACCACCAGGGAAGTCCCTCCTCCTCTTTTTTTTTTTTTTTGTGTGTGTGCTGTACGCAGGCCTCTCACTGCTGTGGCCTCTCCCGTTGTGGAGCACAGGCTCCGGACACGCAGGCTCAGCGGCCATGGCTCATGGGCCCAGCTGCTCCGCGGCATGTGGGATCTTCCCGGACCGGGGCACGAGCCTGCATCCCCTGCATCGACAGGCGGACTCTCAACCACTGCGCCACAGGGAAGCCCCCTCCAATTTTTTTATGTAGGTAATTACAGCTATAAACTTCCCTCTGAGTACTGCCTTCATTGCATCCCATAAATTTCGGTGTGTCGTGTTTTTGTTTTCTTCCATCTCTAGGTATTTTCTAACTTCTCTTGTGATTCTTTTCTTTGACCCATTGGTTATTGCTTAATTTCCACATACTTCTGAATCTTCCAGTTTTATTTCTGTTGTAGATTTCTAGCTTCATTCCATTATGGTCAGAGAATATACTCTATTTCAGTCTTATTAAATTTATTGAGACTTGTTTTGTAGCCAAACATATGGTCTCTACTGGAGAATATTCCATGAGCACTTGAGCATAAAGTGTTTTCTGGTGTTGTTGGATGGAGTATTCTACATAATGTCTGTTAGGTTTAATTGGTTTATAGTGTTGTTGGCATCCTCTGTTTCCTTGTTGATCCTCTATCTAGATATTCTATCCATTATTGAAAATGATTCATAAGTGTTTCTCTTGAAGGTAAAAATACACTAGGAACAGAGAAGACTGTCAGAAATCTCCAGGAACTGCTCATAAAGTATAAAATATTTGAAATTTTTATATTAATAATGTTTTACCTATAAAAATTTAACATAGAGAAAGCTGAGTATCTGTTCTGATTTTGCAGCTCTTCTCATGCAACTCTTACAATAGTAACCCATCATACAAACCTAATTACTTCTTATATTTCTCTCTTTATGAGGAGAAAGAATAAATCTTTGCAGTTTTCCAGGGGCCCTTTTGAAAATCTCAAAGATAATTTTAGCTTTAAAAGATAACCTGAAAACTTTATTTTATATCTTCTATATATGGGATGCAACTTTTCAGAAGGCAAAATCAAGAGTTATTAGAGGCAGTTTGGGTGCTTGATTAAAATAGGATCATGGGTGCCTGAAAAACAGTACTTGGTTACCTGTTCAAGCAAAATGACAATAAAACGTTTACAAATAAGCATAGGAAGTAACACAATTCTAAAGAACTTTAGCTCTTCAATAAATGAGGAAACTTTGTTCTTTGTTTGTTTGCCATTAAATGATCAAGAGTAAAGACATAACAAATACAATAAAGATCACAAAATTATTCTGATAAAACACAGAATCTACTCTCTAGGCAGATTACATACAAGGTAAAGAACAGCCTTTCATATTGTAAGTGAAACCATTAATTAGTAAACTAAGGAAGCAAGCCCATCAAAAAATCAAGATAACTTTGCTCCATTTTAATACATTACAGAGCTTTATTTCAGACTCAGGTTTATACCAGGGCAAATAAAATTTACTTTCCAGGTTTGTCCTTCATTATGCGCTTTTATATTCTGGAACAAACTGACAACCTTTTAGAGGATCTGCCTAGTCAAAACTATTTTTATGATAATACTAAGACATAGTTTTCCAGAGGCTACATGATGTGTGATATTGTAATAGATTAGATGCAGAAGCAGATACAAGAATCTAGCTATTTCTATTAAGTCAGGCATTAAGGAGCTTTGCAAAACTGTGAAACAATCTTCTCATTCATTTTTAAAATATAATTACTTTTTAATTGACATTAACATGCAGTGGGTTCATCTAAATTCAATCAGGAAATAAATTTAAATTTTCTGTTTTAATTTTTAATATGGTAAATATCAATAGTTATAACGTACATATGAAAAATCTCTTCGGTAATTTTTTCAGAGTGCAAGGGGGACCTGAGAACAGAAAGTTTGAGAACCACTGATTTAGGAGCAAACTACATTTTCCTTTAAAAACAAAAGCACAGGGACTTTCCTGGTGGTCCAGTGGGTCAGACCCCATGCTCCCAATGCAAGGGGCCTGGGTTTGATCCCTGGTTGGGGAACTAGACCCTGCATGCATGCCACAGCTAAGGATCCTGCATGCTGCAACGAAGACCTGACACAGCCAAATTAAATAAATAAATAAATATTTTTTAAAAGTCGGTTACAATCTATTAAAAATAAATAAATAATAAAAGCAAAGGCACCTATCCATTTGACACTATTGCTCATATATAATCTCAACCACTTGTTTTAATTGTAACTTTTAACCAAAATAATTTTTATTTCAAAGAGAAAACTTGGAGAGGTGTAATTGAGAACCATCTCTCACAAACAATATAGCAGACTAGCAGAGTTCATAAACATGCACGGCACAGCTTTCTATGGTCACACCCATACTTTTTAAAGAGGAAAAATGAACACATTCATTAACACAACCCAAAAATATCTCCACTCTATAGCATATAAAAGTAAGAAGCAGGGGCTTCCCTGGTGGCACAGTGGTTGGGAGTCCGCCTGCCAATGCAGGGGACACGGGTTCATGTCCCGGTCCGGGAGGATCCCACATGCCACGGAGCGGCTGGGCCAGTGAGCCATGGCTGCTGGGCCTGCACGTCCGGAGCCTGTGCTCCGCAACGGGAGAGACCACAGCAGTGAGAGGCCCGCATACCGCAAAAAAAAAAAAAAAAGTAAGAAGCAATAGTATATAAACTTAAAACTATGCTCAGTAATCAATGTTGAAGTATTCAGTTTTACTTAAACGTTATCTTGGTATCTAGTGATTATCCATTTATTAACTCAATATCAGTCTAGCATTTTAAGTGAACTAAATATCTTGAAAATTATCTTAAATCTAACATTCTACAAACCGTTACTGCTGAAATTAAGAGTCTGTCAGAACAATGATTCAACTTTAGTTGAACACAATTTACATTTTTCATAATCTTAAAATATATAACATTATTTAATTAGTAAATGTGTACATTTAGGAAAAACAGACCCAAGTTAAGTAAAATGTATGCTAGTTTTCTTTTTAATTAAATAATTCATTTACTCTTTATTTCAATATTGCATTTTTCATTCTTTTTTTTTTACATTTTTTAGCATCTTTATTGGAGTATAGGTGCTTTACAATGTTGTGTTATTTTCTGCTGTATAACAAAGTGAATCAGCTATATGTATACATATATACCCATATCCCCTCCCTCTTGTGTCTCCTCATCCTCCCTCCCTCCCTTTTTACTTTACACAAATAAATCACCAAAAAAGTCTGTCTTTTCAACCAAAGTCACTAATCTCATTTGCCAAAGATTTACCTTAACTTTGGATTACTAAAATGTTTGAGTTAGCTGAATTTTTGTATAAGAATACTTTTAGTTTATCACATGTAAAGTATTAGAAGTTCAGTTTCCTTTTTATGGAAATTTTAAGAATATTTGTATATAAGTGCTTATTTATATCTATAAACCAATTAGAACAGAGCTCCTTTAATATGAGACTTTATAATCTAATTTATGAATACCTGCCAGAGATAGGAAAACATTTCCTACTCAATGTGAAGTCAAGGTCTTTCTCAATTATCAGCACATAGCCACAGGGATATAGATCTTGTAGCTTCAGATCTACAACTTCAGCTATGGGTCAAGAATAAATACAGAAACTTACCAGTCCAGATATCATAGTGCTGTTCTTCCCAGCAGGCATGAAATAATTGATTAATTAGAGCTCAAAATGGACAAATAGAACAACAAAAAAGACTAACAAATTAAATTGTCTGTTGTTTTTTACCCAGTCAGAGACTAGTTAATCTGTTCATCCATTTACAGAAATCACCAAATGATCAGACCATAAAACCACATTCCCAGTCATTGCTGCTACCAAGGGAGAATAACTTATTGGCTATACCCAAACTGGAAGCAAAAACAAAACATAAACTCAATAGAAAAGAAAAAAGAGATTCAACAAAGTTCTACTGGCACTTGGGGTTCAATCTGGGAGCCAAGAAAAGATGAGGTTAAGCAGTCCATGACTTGCACTTCTCTGGCAACACGATTTACCCTGTTCTGTCAAGTATATTCATTTGGCATTTTGGTGGATAATTTTTTAAAAGATATATCCATTACTCTCGTACAAATATAAAATGAACATGTGTTAAAGATTTTATTTAACTCATTAATTGATGAGAAAACATAATGTTAGAATCAATTTCAATTTCCATTTCATTTTGCTTACTTATCTCTTATTTTCTGTATCCCTTTCTGTTTATTCAGTGGTGTCTCTTCACTTTTGCTGCTTCCAGTTTTACCTTTATTTCTGTGATGATTTTTGTTTCTCTTACCATTTCCTTCTAAAATGGCTCATATTTCATTTCCTTTTGTCTACCAGCTCTTCCCTGAGCTCTTGAATGCCCACTTTATATTTTTATTTTATAGAGATGATTACCTAATTAATGTTTTATAATTCATGCTGACATGTTTGGTCACAATTTTCATCTGTTTTATGGCAGCATTCCTCTGGTGAGAATTCTCCATCTACCATTCTTTTTTCCTATTCTTCTCATCCCATTTTCATGTAATATCTTATACTGTGCTATACTTTGGATAACCTATTTTTTAAATTCAGTTTTATTTATTTTTTTAATATATCTGTCTCTTTTTTTTGGCTGCGTTGGGTCTTCGTTGCTGCACACAGGCTTTCTCTAGTTGTGGCGAGTGGGGGCTGGTGGCTTCTCTTGCTGCAGAGCACGGGCTCTAGGCGCACAGGCTTCAGTAGTTGTGGTACGTGGGCTCAGTAGTTGTCCATGGCTCTAGAGTGCAGGCTCAGTAGTTGTGGCACACAGGCTTAGTTGCTACACAGCATGTGGATCTTCCCAGACCAGAGCTCGAACCTGTGTCCCCTGCATTGGCAGGCAGATTCTTAACCACTGTGCCACCAGGGAAGTCCCTAAAATTTTATTTTATTGTGGTAAGAACACTTAACATGAGATCTACCTTCTTAACAAAGTTTTAAGTGTACAATATAGAATGTTTACTATAGGTACAGTGTTTTACAGCAGAACTCTAGAACTGATTCATCTTGTTTAACTGTAAATTTATGCCTGTTGATTATCAACTCTCCATTTCCCTTCCTAGCAACCACCATTCCACTCTTTGAGTCTATGACTTTGACTATTTTAGATACCCCATAGAAGTAGAATCATGCAATATTTGTCCTTCTGTGACTGGCTTATTTCACTTAGCATACTGTCCTCAGAGTTCATCCATGTTGTCACATACTGCAGAATTTCCTTTTTTAAGGTTGAATAGTATTCCATAATATGTATAAACCACACTTTCTTTATCCATTCATGCCTCAGTGGACATTTAGCTAGTTTCTATATTTGGTTATTGTGAATAGTTCTGCAGTGAACATGGGAGTGCTAGTATCTCTCCAAGATCCTGATTTCAGTTCTTTTGGATAAATACCAGAAGTGGGATTGCTGGACTGTACAGTAATTCTATTTTTAAGTTTTTAAAGAACCTCTGTACTGTTTTCTATAGCGGTTGCACCATTTTGCATTCCCAGCAACAATGTACAAGGGTTCCAGTTTCTCCACATCCTTGCCAATACTTGTCTTTTTTTTTTTTTGATAATAGCCATCCTGACAGATATGAAATGATGTTTTTGGTTTTGATTTGCATTTATGTGATGATTCATGACTTTGAGCATCTTTTCATATACTTCTTGGCCATTTGCATGTCTTTTTTGGAGAAATGTCTATTCAAGTATTCAGCCCATTTTTAAACCGACTTATTAGTTTTTCGCTATTGAGTTTTGATAACTTATCTTTAATTGTGGTACTTTTTCCTTAGGCCAACTATTTGTAGGAAGTTCATGTGGAGAGGAGGCTAGGGCCATGATCCAGGCTAGCAGAAGTTTATACCTATGATCTAGGGTTGTTGAGTACATGAGTTCTTGTAGTCTTTATGTTTTCCCAGCCAGTGGATATAGGTACCTGTAGAGCTTCTCATAACACAAAGGTTCTTCTCCACTGTCTCACTGACCAGCTGCTCACTCTTCAGCCCTTTCTCCTCTGCTTCTCAAAACCAAACCAAACTCAGACAAGTTCCCATCACCAGCCTATAAACTGTTCTTGTTATTGTAGATAAAGGATTTGCATCTTGGTGTGTGCCCCTAACTTTGGACTGTTGTACTCTTGCTGGCCTTTTCTGATACCATATTTATTTTTTAAACGTGTATATATGTTTGTATGCATATATACTAGATTGTAAGCTTCAAGAGGACAAATACTGTATCTGCGTTTGCTTACCTTTGTATAGCCAATACTTGATATTTGATTATTGCATGAATGAACAAAAGAATACACACACACAAACATACACATACGCATATACGTATATAGTCGTCCCTCGATATCTGCGGGAGATTTGGTTCCAGGGCTCCCCCTGGATACCAAAATCCCCGGATGCTCAACTCCTTATAAAATGGCTTAGTATTTGCAAATAACCTGCATATTTCCTCCTGTATACTTTAATCATCTCTAGGTTATTTATAATACTTAATACAAAGTAAATACTACGTAAATAGCTGTAAATACAATGTAAATACTATGTAAATAGTTGCTAGCACATGGCAAATTCAAGTTTTGCTTTTTGGAACTTTCTGGAATTTTTCTTTGTTTGTTTTTAATATTTTTGATCTGTGGTTAGTTGAATCTGCACGTGTAGAACCTGCTAATAGGGAGAGCTGACTGTAAGCATGCATACATGTGAATGCATATATCATATATAAAGCCTTGGAAGGTTACACACCAGACTCAACATTTGCTAGGATTTAGTGAGTTTGTGAGACTTTTACTTTTTATGTCACTTATTATTTGTATTGTTTGAATTTTTCAATGAATATGTAGTACTTTAATAATAAAACAAAATTCAGTTCGAAAAAATGAATCTGTCTTGTTAAAGGTTTATATTTCTTAAGATTGGGTATTTCCAATGAAATAATGCCTAAAATTATGAGCCCAGCATGTGAATTATTTACATGCTACCAACTGTAAATAGACAAATTAAGGCAAAGTGCAAAGCTGGTGACTCATAAGCTCCTGGGGGGAAATTGGAAAACGCCAACCTTTTAAAAATCTATTCCAAATCAAAGTTAATTCAGAACTGTATAAACAGTGACTGAAATCTTAGTGCTATGGGAATTGGCTTTTACAAAAGGATTAACCCTGATGTGCCATTATGTCAGTGACCTAAGGACAGCAGCTTACCACACGCAGTCTACAGAGTCTTTATTAAATTCTTAGGGGCTACTAGGTATTGCGAAAGCATAAGGAAATGTGTTACTGTCTCTAACCTTAAATTTACAGTGAAGAAAGGAGATCAGAAACAATCTATTACACATATACAAAGCTAAATGAAATAACTTCACTAATAGAAATATAGAGGGTATGGGACCACAGAAGAAGAAATGACCCTTTCCAAAAGGTAATATTTGAACTTACTCTTGAAGAATGAGTAAGATTTTAATGGTTAGAGAAGGAAGTAGAAGGCATTAAAAGCTGTGGGAACTGAATAAACAAAAGCCAGGAGTACAAGAGAGCACTGTTACTTTTGGAATTGTCTCTTATTCAGTGGTTATATAGTGGGAGGTAAGGCTGAAAGTAGTGTGATCTGTAGTATGCCCCTTCTCAACAGTAAATCAGGCCAATAGTATCACCTTAGTCCAAGCTATGTCATTTCTCACCTGGACCACTGTAATAGCTTCTCAACTATCCTCTCTGCTTCCACAGTTGCCCCTCTATAAATCCAGTAGCCACACAGCAGCCAAAGTATTATAAGTCAGATCATGTCAGTCCTCTTGTACTTCCCATTTAGTTGGACTTAAAATAAAATCCAAAGTCCTTACCATGATCTACAAGGCCATAGATTATCCGGCTTTTGGTTTCCTCTCTGACCTAATCTCTCATCACTCTGCCTTAGCTCACTATAATCTAGCTCTACTATATCTTAATAATAATACCTTATACTTTCTTGCCTCTGGCTCTTTGTATTTGCTATTCCCTTTGCCTAGAACACTTCTCCTGGATATTCATGTGGCTTGCTCCTCCACATCCTCTGCTCAAGTATCACCCCCTTCAGAGAGGTCTTTCCTGCCCACACCCTTTCTAAAATATCAACTTGTATCACTATCTACTCCCTTAACCTATAGTTTTTCTTTAAAACGCACATCACTACTTGACATTATATTATATATTGTATATCAGTTTTATTCCCAACTAGAATCTAAGTTCCATGCAGGTAGAAAAGTTGTCTGTCTTGTTCATCCTTTATCCCTACCTCCTAAAACTATCTGGCATATACTAGGGCTTAAAATACATTTACTAATGAAATGCTGCTATGGTGCCAGAAATTCTATCATTAGAAAGTCATTTGTTTGAGTATTAGAGCATTTTGGTCTTTGAGAGCCCTCTTTGCAAAGATGCCTGGGAGAGCTTACAATTTATCACTCATTATCAGTTTACACTTTGGGAGAGAAACATTAAGAAAAACACCTTAAAAAAGATTCAACTTGGGATATAGGTATAGGACAGAGAAAGGCAGATCAGGTTTCCAGAAAAAGAAAAAGGAGATTTAAAGGGAAGTAGGGATTGCACCACAGATGACTGCTTATGATTTTAAGACACTCCAAACCTTTCTAACACAAGGGAACTCACT
The DNA here is from genome assembly GCF_964341445.2 of Mesoplodon mirus. Classification (NCBI taxonomy): domain Eukaryota; kingdom Metazoa; phylum Chordata; class Mammalia; order Artiodactyla; family Ziphiidae; genus Mesoplodon; species Mesoplodon mirus. The sequence goes on along the minus strand of NC_138981.1, from coordinate 59,410,606 downwards.
ACCTTCTGAATCTATTTTTCTGGCTTCTTTTGAGTATCTCCACTTAAGAGCATAATTTTTGGATGTTGCTAGGAACATCCTTGGAGTTACTTTCTACATGAAGAGTCATCACACATTAGGGCTAAGAGTAATCTTAGTGATTACATTTCTTAAAGCTGTTTATTTTGTCATATGAGTAATTTTTCTAATATGTTTATTGGAGTACAATTGCTTTATATTGGTGTATTAGTTTCTGATTTATAACAAAGTGAACCAGCTATACGTATACATATATCCCCATATCTCTTCTCTTCTGCATCTCCCTCCCTCCCACCCTCCCTATCCCACCCCTCTAGGTGGTCACAAAGCACCGAGCTCATCTCCCTGTGCTATGCGGCTGCTTCCCACTAGCTACAGGTTTTATATTTGGTAGTGTATATATGTCCATGCCACTCTCTCGCTTTGTCCCAGCTTCCCCTTCCACTTCCCTGTGTCCTCAAGTCCATTCTCTAGTAGGTCTGCGTCTTTATTCCCGTTCTGACCCTAGGTTATTCATGACCACTTTTTTTTTTTAGATTCCATATATATGTGTTAGCATACAGTATTTGTTTTTCTCTTTCTGACTTCACTCTGTATGACAGACTCTGGGTCCAGCCACCTCACTACAAATAACTCAATTTCGTTTCTTTCTTTTTTTTTTTTTTTTTGCGGTATGCGGGCCTCTCACTGTTGTGGCCTCTCCCGTTGCAGAGCACAGGCTCTTAGACGTGCAGATTCAGCGGCCATGGCTCACAGACCTAGCCGCTCCATGGCATGTGGGATCTTCCCGGACCTGGGCACGAACCCGTGTCCCCTGCATCGACAGGCGGACTCTCAACCACTGCGCCACCAGGGAGGCCCAATTTCGTTTCTTTTTATGGCTGAGTAATATTCCATTGTATATATGTGCCACATCTTCTTTATCCATTCATCTCTCAGTGGACACTTAGGTTGCTTCCATGTCCTGGCTATTGTAAGTAGAGCTGCAGTGAACATTTTGGTACATGACTCTTTTTGAATTATGGTTTTCTCAGGGTATATGCCCAGTAGTGGGATTACTGGGTCATATGGTAGTTCTATTTTTAGTTTTTTAAGGAACCTCCATACTGTTCTCCATAGTGGCTGTATCAATTTACATTCCCACCAACAGTGCAAGAGGGTTCCCTTTTCTCCACACCCTCTCCAGCATTTATTGTTTCTAGATTTTTTGATGATGGCCATTCTGACTGGTGTGAGATGATATCTCATTGTAGTTTTGATTTGCATTTCTCTAATGATTAATGACGGTGAGCATTCTTTCATGTGTCTGTTGGCAATCTGTATATCTTCTTTGGAGAAATGTCTGTTAGGTCTTCTGCCCATTTTTAGATTGGGTTCTTTGTTTTTTTTGATATTGAGCTGCATGAGCTGCTTGTAAATTTTGGAGATTAATCCTTTGTCAGTTGCTTCATTTGCAAATATGTTCTCCCGTTCTGAGGGTCATCTTATTCGTCTTGTTTATGGTTTCCTTTGCTATGCAAACGCTTTGAAGTTTCATTAGGTCCCATTTGTTTATTTTTGGTTTTATTTCCATTTCTCTAGGAGGTGGGTCAAAAAAGATCTTGCTGTGATTTATGTCATAGAGTGTTCTGCCTATGTTTTCCTCTAAGAGTTTGATAGTTTCTGGCCTTACATTTAGGTCTTTAATCCATTTTGAGCTTATTTTTGTGTATGGTGTTAGGGAGTATTCGAATCTCATACTTCTACATGTACCTGTCCAGTTTCCCCAGCATCACTTATTGAAGAGGCTGTCCTTTCTCCACTGTACATTCCTGCCTCCTTTATCAAAGATAAGGTGACCATAGGTGTGTGGGTTTATCTCTGGGCTTTCTATCCTGTTCCATTGATCTATATTTCTGTTTTTGTGCCACTACCATACTATCTTGATTACTGTAGCTTTGTAGTATAGTCTGAAGTCAGGGAGCCTGATTCCTCCAGCTCCGTTTTTCGTTCTCAAGATTGCTTTGGCTATTCAGGGTCTTTTGTGTTTCCATTACAAATTGTGAAATTTTTTGTTGTAGTTCTGTGAAAAATGCCAGTGGTAGTTTGATAGGAGCTGCGTTGAATCTGTAGATTGCTTTGGGTAGTAGAGTCATTTTCATAATGTTGATTCTTCCAAACCAAAACATGGTATATCTCTCCATCTATTTGTATCATCTTTAATTTCTTTCATCAGTGTCCTGTAATTTTCTGCATACAGGTCTTTTGTCTCCTTACATAGGTTTGTCCCTAGGTATTTTATTCTCTTTGTTGCAATGGGAAATGGGAGTCTTTTCTTAATTTCACTTTCAGATTTTTCATCATTAGTGTATAGGAATGCAAGAGATTTCTGTGCATTAATTTTGTATCCTGCTACTTTACCAAATTCATTGATTAGCTCTAGTAGTTTTCTGGTAGCATCTTTAGGATTCTCTATGTATAGTATCATGTCATCTGCAAACAGTGACAGCTTTACTTCTTCTTTTCCCATTTGGATTCTTTTTATTTCTTTTTCTTCTCTGATTGTTGTGGCTAAAACTTCCAAAACTAGGTTGAATAATAGTGGTGCGAGTGGGCAACCTTGTCTTTTTCCTGATCTTAGTGGAAATGGTTTCAGTTTTTCACCATTGAGGACGATGTTGCCTGTGGGTTTGTCATATATGGCCTTTATTATGTTGAGGAAAGTTCCCTCTATGCCTACTTTCTGCAGGGTTTTTATCATAAATGGGTGTTGAAGCTTTCTCTGCATCTGTTGAGATGATCATATGGTTTTTGTCCTTCAGTTTGTTAATATGGTGTATCACGTTGATTGATTTGCATATATTGAAGAATCCTTGCATTCCTGGGATGATCACCACTTGATCATGGTGTATGATCCTTTTAATGTACTGGCTGTTGGATTCTGTTTGCTAGTATTTTGTTGAGGATTTTTGCATCTATGTTCATCAGTGATATTGGCCTGTAGTTTTCTTTCTTTGTGACATCCTTGTCTGGCTTTGGTATCAAGGTGATGGTGGCCTCGTAGAATGAGTTTGGGAGCGTTCCTCCCTCTGCTGTGTTTTGGAAGATTTTGAGAAGGATAGGTGTTAGCTCTTCTCTAAATGTTTGATAGAATTCGCCTGTGAAGCCTTCTGGTCCTGGGCTTTTGTTTGTTGGAAGATTTTTAATCACAGTTTCAATTTCAGTGCTTGTCATTGGTCTGTTCATATTTTCTATTTATTCCTGGTTCAGTCTTGGAAGGTGGTGCATTTCTAAGAATTTGCCCATTTCTTCCAGGTTGTCCATTTTATTGGCATAGAGTTGCTTGTAGTAATCTCTCATGATCCTTTGTATTTCTGCAGTGTCATTTGTTGCTTCTCCTTTTTCATTTCAAATTCTGTTGATTTGAATCTTCTCCCTTTTTTTCTTGATGAGTCTGGCTAATGGTTTATCAATTTTGTTTACCATCTCAAAGAACGACCTTTTAGTTTTATTGATCTTTGCTGTCATTTCCTTCATTTCTTTTTCATTTATTTCTGGTCTGATCTTTATGATTTATTTCCTTCTGCTACCTTCGGGGGTTTTTTGTTCTTCTTTCTCTAACTGGTTTAGGTGTAAGGTTAGGTTGTTTATTTGAGATGTTTCCTGTTTCTTAAGGTGGGATTGTATTGCTATAAACTTCCCTCTTAGAACTGATTTTGGTGCATCCCATAGGTTTTGGGTCTTCGTGTTTTCATTGTCATTTGTTTCTAGGTATTTTTTGATTTCCTCTTTGTTTCTTCAGTGATCTCTTGGTTATTAAGTAGTGTATTGTTTAGCCTCCATGTGTTTGTATTTTTTACATATTTTTTTCCTGTAATTGATATCTAGTCTCATAGCGTTGTGGTCAGAAAACATAACTTGATACGAGTTCAGTTTTCTTAAATTTACCAAGACTTGAATTGTGAACCAAGGTATGATCTATCCTGGAGAGTGTTCCATGAGCACTTGAAAAGAATGTGTATTCTGTTGTTTTTGGATGGAATGTCCTATAAATATCAATAAAGTCCATCTTGTTTAATGTATCATTTAAAGCTTGTGTTTCCTTATTTCTTTTCATTTTGGATGATCAGTCCATTGGTGAAAGTGGGGTGTTAAAGTCCCCTACTATGATTGTGTTACTGTCAATTTCCCTTTTATGGCTGTTAGTATTTGCCTTATGTATTGAGGTGCTCCTATGTTGGGTGCATAAATATTTAGAATTGTTATATCTTCTTCTTGGATTGATCCCTTGATCATTATGTAGTGTCCTTCTTTGTCTCTTGTAATAATATTTCTTTTAAAGTCTATTTTGTCTGATGTGAGAATTGCTACTCCGGCTTTCTTTTGATTTCCATTTGCATGGAATATCTTTTTCCATCCCCTCACTTTCAGTCTGTATGTGTCCCTAGGTCTGAGGTGGGTCTCTTGTAGACAGCATACATAGGGGTCTTGTTTTTGTATCCATTCAGCCAGTCTATGTCTTTTTGTTGGAGCATTTAATCCACTTACATTCAAGGTAATTATCGATATGTATGTTCCTATTACCATTTTGTTAATTGTTTTGCATTTGTTATTGTAGGTCTTTTCCTTCTCTTGTGTTTCCTGCCTAGGGAAATTCCTTTCGCATTTGTGGTAAAGCTGGTTTGGTGGTGCTGAATTTTCTTAGCTTTTGCTTGTCTGTAAAGGTCTTAATTTCTCCATCAAATCTGAATGAGATCCTTGCTGGGTAGAGTAGTCTTGGTTGTAGGTTTTTGCCCTTCATCACTTTCAACATATCCTGCCACTCCCTTCTGGCTTGCAGAGTTTCTGCTGAAAGATCAGCTGTTAACCTTATGGGGATTCCCTTATGTGTTATGTGTTGTTTTTCCCTTGCTGCTTTTAATGTTTGTTCTTTGTATTTAATTTTTGATAGTTTGATTAATATGTGTCTTGGCGTGTTTCTCCTTGGACTTATCCTGTATGGTTCTCTCTGTGCTTCCTGGACTTGATTAACTATTTCCTTTTCCATATTAGGGAAGTTTTCAACTATAATCTCTTCAAATATTTTCTCAGTCCCTTTCTTTTTCTCTTCTTCTTCTTGGACCCCTGTCATTCGAATGTTGGTGCATTCAATGTTGTCCCAGAGGTCTCTGAGACTGTCCTCAATTTTTTTCGGGTTTTTTTTTTTTTCTGCGGTATGCGGGCCTCACTGCTATGGCCTCTCCTGTTGCGGAGCACAGGCCCCGGGCGTGCAGGCTCAGTGGCTATGGCTCACGGGCCCAGCCGCTCCGTGGCACGTGGGATCTTCCCGGACCGGGGCACGAACCCGTGTCCCCTGCATCGGCAGGCGGACTCTCAACCACTGTGCCACCAGGGAAGCCCTCATTCTTTTTTCTTAATTCTGTTCTGCAGGAGTTTTTTCCACTAGTTTATCGTCCAGGTCACTTATCCGTTCTTTTGCCTCAGTTATTCTGCTCTTGATCCCTTCTAGAGCATTTTTAATTTCATTTATTGTGTTCTTCATCACTGTTTGTTTGTTCTTTAATTCTTCTAGGTCCTTGTTAAAGGTTTCTTTTATTTTCTCCATTGTATTTCCACGATTTTGGATCATCTTTACTATCATTATTCTGAATTCTTTTTCAGTTTGACTGCCTATTTCCTCTTCATTTTTTAGGTCTGGTGAGTTTTTGCATTACTCCTTCATCTGCTGTGTCTTTCTTTGTCTTCTCATTTTGCTTAACTTACTGTGATTGAGGTCTGCTTTTCACAGGCTACAGGTTCGTAGTTCCCGTTGTTTTTGGTGTCTGTCCCCAGTGGCTAAGGTTGGTTCAGTGGGTTGTGTAGGCTTCCTGGTGGAGGGGACTAGTGCCTGTGTTCTGGTGGATGACTCTGCATCTTGTCTTCTTGTGGGCAGGTCCACGTCTGGTGGTGTGTTTTGGGGCGTCTTTGGCCTTATTATCGTTTTAGGCAGCCTCTCTGCTAATGGATGGGGTTGTGTTCCTGTCTTGCTAGTTGTTTGGCACAGGGTGTCCAGCACTGTAACTTGCTGGTCGTTCAGTGGAGCTGGGTCTTTGCGCTGAGATGGAGATCTCTGGGAGATTTTCACCGTTTGATGTTACGTGGAGCCGGGAGGTCTCTTGTGGACCAGTGTCCTGAACTTGGCTCTCCCATTTCAGAGGCACAGCCCTGATGCCTGGCTGGAGCACCAAGAGCCTGTTATCCACACAGCTCAGAATAAAAGGGAGGAAAAAAAGGAAGAAAGAAAGAATATAAAATAAAATAAAATAAAGTTATTAAAATAAAAATTAAAAATGGTTATTAAAAAATCATTTTAAAAAAGTAATAAAAAATTTTTTAACAGGAAAGAAAGAAGAGAGCAACCAAACCAAAAAACAAATCCACCAATGATAACAGTGCTAAAAACTATAATAAATGGGCTTCCCTGGTGGCACAGTGGTTGAGAGTTCGCCTGCTGATGCAGGGGAGACGGGTTCATGCCCCAGTCCGGGAAGATCCCACGTGCCGTGGAGCGGCTGGGTCCGTGAGCCATGGCTGCTGAACCTGCGTGTCCGGAGCCTGTGCTCCGCAGCCGGAGAGGCCACAACAGGTAGAGGCCTGCGTACCGCAAAAAAATAATAATAATAAAATAAAATAATAAAAAATAAAACACACTATAAAAAAAATACAGACAGAACCCTAGGACAGATGGTAAAAGCAAAGCTATACTGACAAAAACACAGAAGCATACACATACACACTCACAAAAAGAGAAAAAAGGAAAAATATATATATATCATTGCTCCCAAAGTCCACCTCCTCAATTTGGGATGATTCATTATCTATTCAGGTATTCCACAGTTGCAGGGTACATCAAGTTGATTGTGGAGATTTAATCCGCTGCTTCTGAGGCTACTAGGAGAAATTTCCCTTTCTCTTCTTTGTTCACACAGCTCCTGGGGTTCATCTTTGGACTTGGACCCGCCTCTGCGTGTAGGTCTCCTGAGGGCGTCTGTTCTTTGCTCAGACAGGACAGGGTTAAAGTGGCAGCTTATTCTGCTGCTCTGGCTCACTCAGGCCTGGGGGAGAGAAGGGTATGGAGTTCGGGGCAAGCCTGCAGTGGCAGAGGCCTGCATGACATTGAACCAGCCTGAGGCACCGTGTGTTCTCCTGGGCAGTTTGTCCCTGGATCACGGGACCCTGGCAGTGGCGGGCTGCACAGGCTCCTGTGAGGGGAGGTGTGGATAGTGACCTGTGCTTGCACACAGGCTTCTTGGTGGCGGCAGCAGCAACATTAGCGTGTCATGCCCGTCTCTGGGGTCCGCGCTGATAGCCGTGGCTCGCGCCCGTCTCTGGAGCTCCTTTAAGCGGTGCTCTTTGTCCCCTCTTGTTGCGCACCAGGAAACAAAGAGGCAAGAAAAAGTCTCTCACATCTTTGGCAGCTCCAGACTTTTTCCCAGACTCCCTCCCGGCTAGCCGTGGCACACTAGCCAGGCTGTGTTCATGCAGCCAACGCCAGTCCTCTCCCTGGGATCTGACCGAAGCCAGAGCCTCAGCTCCCTGCCCCCACCGGTCCTGGCGGGTGAGCAGACAAGCCTCTTGGGCTGGTGAGTGCTGGTCGGCACTGATCCTCTGTGCAGGAATCCCTCCGCTTTGCCCTCCACACCCCTGTTGCTGTGCTGTCTTCCATGGCTCCAAAGTTTCCCCCCCACCCCGTCCACTCCCCCATCTCCACCCGCAAAGGGGCTTCCTAGCGTGTGGAACCTTTTCCTCCATCACAGCTCCCTCCCACTGGTGCAGGTCCCGTCTGTATTCTTTTGTCTCTGTTTTTTCTTTTTTGTTTTGCCCTACCCAGGTACGTGGGGAGTTTCTTGCCTTTTGTAGGTCTGAGGTCTTCTGCCAGCATTCAGTAGGTGTTCTTTAGGAGTTGTTCCACATGTAGATGTATTTCTGATGTATTTGTGGGGAGGAAGGTGATCTCCACGTCTTACTCTTCCACCATCTTTAAGCTCCCCTCTCCGTGACTCTGTTTAATTGTTTGAGGACCTGCCAGACCATTTTCCAAATTGGCTGCACCATTTTATATTGTCACCAGTAGTGTATAAGGCTTCTAATTTCTCCACCAGCATGCCAACACTTGTATTATCTGACTTTTTGATTCTAGCCACCCTTCTTTGTGTAGAGTGATATCCCATTGTGGTTTTGATTTCCTGATGACTGATTTTCTTTTTTTTTAAACTTTATTTATTTATTATTTATTTTTGGCCATGTTGGGTCTTCGTTGCTACACGTGGGCTTTCAATACTTGCGGCGCGCGAGGGCTACTCTTCGTTGCGGTGTGCGGGCTTCTCATTGTGGTGGCTTCTCTTGTTGCAGAGCATGGCCTCTAGGCACTCGGGCTTCAGCAGTTGTGGCACGTGGACTGAGTAGTTGTAGCTCAGGAGCTCTAGAGCGCAGGCTCAGTAGTTGTGGCGTACGGGCTGAGTTGCTCCGTGGCATGTGAGATCTTCCCGGAGCAGGGCTCGAACCCCTGTTCCCTGCATTGGCAGGTGCATTCTTAACCACTGCACCAACAGGGAAGTCTCAATGACTGGTTTTCTTGACAACTAATGGTATTGAGCATTTTTTCATATGCCTGTTGGCGATTTGTACGTATTTTTTGGAGGAATGTCTATTTAGATCGTTTGCCCAATTTTTAATTGGCTTCCCTGGTGGCACAGTGGGTGAGAGTCCGCCTGCTGATGCAGGGGACACTGGTTCGTGCCCCGGTCTTGGAGGATCCCACATGCCGCGGAGCGGCTGGGCCCGTGAGCCATGGCTGCTGAGCCTGCGCGTCCAGAGCCTCTGCAACAGAAGAGGCCACAACAGTGAGAGGCCCGCGTACCGCAAAAAAAAAAAAAAATTATTAAGTCATAAGAGTCCTTTATATATTCTAGATGCAGGTCCCTGATCAGATATATGACTTGCAAATATTTTCTCCCATTCTGTGGGTTTTTTCCTTTTCTCAGTAGCATCCTTTGAAGCACTTTTTTTTTTTAACTTTCATGAGGTACAGTTTATCTATTTTTCTTTTGTTGTTCCTGCTTCTGGTATCATATCTAATAACTGCCAATCCAAAGTCATAAAGGTTTACTCCTGTGGTTTCTTCTAAAGAGTTTTATAGTTTTAGTTCTTACATGTAGGTCTTTGATCCATTTTGAGTTAACTTTTGTACGTGGTATGAAGTAGGTCCAGTTTCATTATTTTCCATGTGGCTATACAGATCCACTTTTTTGAAAAAGCTATTCTTGGGAATTCCGTGGTGGTCCATTGGTTAGAACTCTGTGCTTTCACTGCTGAGGGCGCGGGTTCAATCCCTGGTCAGGGAACTAAGATCCTGAAAGCCATGTGGCACAGCCAAAAAGAAAAGAAAATAAGTTATTCTTTCCCCATTGGATGGTCTTTGTCTCCTTGTGGAAAACTGTTGACCATAGACACATGGTTTTATTTCAGGAAATGTTAGTCTCCAAATGTGTTCTTGTTCTTCTTCTTTTTTTTTTTTTTTGTGTGTGTGTGTGTGTGTGTGCTCTTCTTTTTCAAGGTTGTTTTGGGTATTCTAGATCCCTTGAATTTCCACATGAATTTTAGGATCAGCCTGTTAGTTTCTGAAAAAAGAAAAAGCCAGCTGGGATTCTGGTAGGGATTGTGTTGAATATATAGATCATTTTTAGGGGTATTGCCATTTTAACAATGTCAAGCCTTCTAATCCATGAACATGGAATATTTTTCCATTTATTTACATCTTAATTTCTTTCAGTGATTTTTTATAGTTTTCAGTGTACAAGTCCTTTACTTCTTTAATCCTAAATAGTTTATTTTTGGTGCTATTATAAATGGAATTGTTTTCTTAATCTTATTCTCATTTTGCTCATGGCTATTGTATAGAAATAGAATTGATTTTTGTACATTAATATTATTAAACTTCTTTATTAGTTCTAATGGTATTTTACTGGAATCCCTAGGAATTTTATTTACAGGATCACATTGTGTATTAATAGTTTCACTACTTCATTTCCAGTCTCGATGTTTTTTATTTCTTTTCCTTGCCTAATTTCTTTAGGTAGAACTTACAGTACAGTGTTGAATAGTAATGGTAGGGGTGGGCATACATGTCTTTCTTCATCTTAGAGGGAAAGAATCCAGTCTTTCACCATTAAGTATGTTGTTAGCTGTGGTTTTTTTCATAGATGCCCTTTATCAGGTTGAGGAAGCTCCCTTCCACTCCTAGTTTGTTAATTGTTTTTATCATGACAGTGTTTTATCAGGCTTATTGGATTCTGTCAAATACTTTCCACCTCTACTGAGATCATCATGTAGTCTCTGTTTTGTTGATATGGTGTATTAAATTAATTGGTTTTCACTTGTTAAAGCAACCTTACATTCCTGGGAAAAATCCCACTTGATCACATTGTATAATTCTTTTATATGTTGCTGGATGCAGAATACTAGTATTTTTGGGGGGATTTTTGTGTCTATATTCATAAGAGACATTTGTCTAATTTTCTTTACTTGTGATGTCTTTGTCTGGTTTTGGTATCATAGTAATCTGGCCTTATAGCATAAGTTGTGAAATGTTCCATCCCCTTCAATTTTTGAAAGAATTAGTAAATACTTAGTATTAATTATTCTTTAAATGTTTGCTCCAATCCTGTGGTGAAGCTGTATAGGCCTGGCCTTTTCTTTTTCTGTAGTTTTTTTAAAAATATTTATTTATTTATTTTGGCTGTGCCGGGTCTTAGTTGTGGCATGTGGGATCTTTTACTTGTGGCATGCGGGATCTTTAGTTGCGGCATGCAGGCTCATAGTTGTGGCATGCAGACTTCTTCGTTGTGGCATGCAGACTCTTAGTTGCGGCATGCGTGTGGGATCTAGTTCCCCAACCAGGGATCAAACCCAGGCCCCCTGCATTGGGAGTGTGGTGTCTTACCCACTGGACCACTAGGGAAGTCCCTGTATTTTAAATTACTAATTCAATATCTTCCTTCATTATACATCGATACAGATTGTCTGTTTCTTCTTGAGTCAGTTTCAGTAGTTTGTCTTTCTAGGAAATTGTTTATTTTATTCAGGTTGTCCAATTTATTGGCATACATTTTTCATTGCATTCCTTTATAATCCTTTTTATTTCTCTAAGGTTGGTAATGATGTCTCTTTTTTTCATTTCTGATTCTAGCAATGAGGCTTCTCTCCTTTTTTCTTAGTCAGTCTAGCTAAAGTTTTGTCAATTTTGTTGGTCTTTTTAAAGAACCAGCTTCTGGTTTCATTAATTTTCTCTATTGTTTTCCTATTCTCTCATTCATTTCCACTCCAGTCTTTATTATTCTCTACCTTCTACTTCTTTGGGTTTAGTTTGCTCTTAAGTAATGTGGAGGGTTATATTATTGATCTGAGATCTATTTTTCCTTCTTTTTTTTAAGTTTCATTTTATTTTATTTTTTTCCAGGTTTATTGAGGTATAATTAACATACAGCACTATATAAGTTTAAGGTGTACAACATATTTTCTGTAAAGATATAATTAATTATATGTTTATATGTTTACCAATATAATTATATGTTTATGGATATAATTTTTCATCTAAGCACTTTAGCTGCATCCCATTAGTTTTATTATATTGTGTCTTCATTTTCATTCATTTTCAAAATATTTTCTAATTTCTCTTTTGATTTGTTTTTTCACCCATTGGTTGTTTAAAAGTGTCTTGTTTACTTTCAATATATTTGTGAGTTTCCCAATTTCTTTTTTGTTATTCTAATTTCATTCCACTGTGGTCACAGAACATACATTGTATCATTTTATATTTTGAAATTTATGGAGGTTTGTTTTATGACCTAGCATATCATTAATTCTAGAGAATATTCTCTATGCATTTGAGAAGAATGTCTATCCTGCTGCTGTTGAGTGTTCTCTAAAGGTCTGGTAGGTCTAGTTGGCTTATAGTGTTTTTCAAGACATGTTTCCTTCTTGATCTTCTAATTGTTCTAAGTATAATTCATTTTAATAAAGTTCAAGAACACCCAACTCTATCAATAGTTGCATTAAATATAAATGGTCTAAATCAGAGGTCAGGACACGTTTCTTAAAGACCCAATAGTAAATATTTTCAGCTAACAGGCCGTAGGGTCTCAGGCACAACTAGTCAACTCTGCCATTATAGGCAGAAAAATAGGCACAGATAATATTTAAACAAATGAACATGACTGGGTTCCCAGAAAACTTTATTGGCAAACAAGCGGCCAGCCCATAGATTGTAGTTTGCTCACCCCTGCTCTAAACACACCAATTAAAAGATCAAGAAAAGAAATTAAGAATGTCAGATTGGCTACAAAATCAACACCCAACTACATGCTGTCTATAAGAAACCCACTTATATATGAATACATAGATAGGTTAAAAATAAAAGGAATTGAAAAAGGTACACTATGCAAACACTAATCCAAAGAAAGCTGGAATGGCTATATAAATATCAGAGAAGACACTTTAAAACAAGGAATATTACTAAGGATAAAGAGGGATATAATGAAAAAGTGGTCAATTAAACATGGCAACATAACTCTCCTAAATTTGTAATGTACCAAACAACAGAGCTTCAAAATACATGAAACAAAAACTGATAGAACTGAAAGGAGGAATAGACAAATCCACCCTATGGTTGGAGACTCCAGTACAGTAATCAATAGAATAAGTCAACAGATACTGAACAAGGATATAGAAGACATAACTAACACTATCAACCAACTTGATCTAATTGACATTTATAGAATGCTCTACCCAACACCACCAGAATACACATTTATTTTCAAATGCACGTGGATCATTCAACAGAGGCCATATTCTGAAGCATAAAATAAACCTGAAAAGAGTTAAAAGGATTGAAATCATGCAAAGTATTTTCTCTTCCCATAATGGAATTAAATGATAAATCTATAAAATATATGTAAAATATATTTTAGTTATATTTTTCCAAATATATTTTTGGAAATTAAACAACATACTTCTAGTTGATATAGAGGGAACATATATCAACATATTAAAGGCCATTTATGATGAACTCACAGCTACCATCATACTCAATGGTGAAATACTGAAAGTCTTTCCTCTAAGATCAGGAAGACAAGGATGCCCTCTCTTGCTACTTCTATTTAACATAGCAATGGAAGTCCTAGCCACTGCTATCAGACAAGACAAAGAAATAAAGTGCATCCAAATTGGAAGGGAAGAAATAAAACTCAGTATTTCCAGATGACATGATACTATATATAAGAAACCCTAAAGTCTCCACCAAAAAAGTATTAGAATAAATGAATTCAGTAAAGCTGCAAGATACAAGATTAATATACAGAAATCTGTTGCTTTTCTATACACTAATAATGGACTATCAGGAAGATAAAGCAAGAAAACAATCGTGAATAAAATCACATCAAAAAGAATAAAATACCTAGGAATAGACTTAACCAAGGAGGTGAAAGACCTATACTCTGAAAACTATAAAACATTGATGAAGGAATTTGAAAATGATACAGAGAAATGGAAAGATATCCCATGTTCTTGGATTGGGAGAATTAATATTGTTTAAAATGTCCATACTACCCAAAGTGATCTACAGATTTAAGGCAATCCTCATCAAAATACCCATGACATTTTTCACAGAACTTGAACAAATAATCCTAAAATGTTTATGGAACCACAAGAGACCCAGAACTGCCAAAGCAATCTTGAGAAAAAAAGAACAAAGCTGGGGTATCATGCTCCCTGATTTCAGACTGTACTACAAAGCTACTGATACTCAGCAAGTGTATAGAAGACATAAATAACACTATCAACCAACTTGATCTAATGGATATTTATAGAATGCTCTACCCAACAACACCAGAATACACATTTATTGTAATCAAAACAACACATTTTTTTGTAATCAAAACAACATGATACTGGCAAAAAAACAGACACATAGATCAGTGGAACAGAATAGAGAACCCAGAAATAAACCCATGCACCTACGGTCAATTGATCTATGACAAAGGAGGCAAGAATATACAATGGAGAAAAGACAGTCTCTTCAATAAGTGGTGCTGGGAAAACTGTACAGCCACATGTAAAAGAATGAGATTAGAACATTTCCTCACACCATACACAAAAATAAACTAAAAATGGATTAAAGACCTAAATGCAAGACCTAAAACCATAAAACTTCTAGAAGAGAACATAGGCAGAACACTCTTTGACATAAATCATAGCAATATTTTTTGGATCTGTCTCCTACAACAAAAGAAATAAAAGCAAAAATAAACAAATGGGACCTAATTAAACATAAAAACTTTTGCACAGCAAAGGAAACCATTGACAAAACGAAGAGACAAGCTATGTAATGGGAGAAAGTATTTGCAAATGATATGATCAATAAGGGGTTAATATCCAAAATATATAAAGAGCTCATACAACTCAGCATCAAGAAAAAAACCAACAACCCAATTGAAAATGGGCAGAAGTCCTGAATAGACATTTTCCCCAAGAAGACATACAGATGGCTAATAGGCACATGAAAAGATGCTCAACATGGCTAATCATTAGAGAAATGCAAATCAAAACCACAATGAGATATCATCTCACACCTGTTAGAATGTCTACAAATAACAAATGTTGGTGGGGATGTGGAGAAAAGGGAACCCCTTGTACACTGTTGGTGGGAATGTAAATTGGTGTAGCCACTATGGAAAACAGTATAAGGTTCCTCAAAAAACTAAAAATAGAACTACCATGTGATTATGCAATTCCCTCCTGGTTATATATCTACAAAAAAAGAAGACAATAATTCAAAAAGATACATGCACCCCAATGTTCATAGCAGGATTATTTACAATAGCCAAGATATGGAAGCAACCTAAGTGTCTGTCAACAGATGAATGGGTAAAGAAGATGTGGTGTAATATATAAAATGGAATATTACTCAGCCATAAAAGAATGAAATTCTGCCATTTGCAACAACTTGGATGGACTTAGAGAATATTACCCTTAGTGAAATAAGTAAGACAGAGAAAGACAAATACTCTATGTTATCCCTTATATGTGGAATCTAAAAAGTAAAACAAACCAATGTACATAACAAAGCAGAAACAGATTCACAGATACAGAGGACAAACTAGTGGTTGCCACTGGGGAGAGTGAAGCGGGGAGGGGGCAGGACAGGAGTATGGGATTAAGAGATACAAACTACTATGTATAAAATAGATAAGCAACAAGGGTATATTGTACAGCACAGCAAAATATAGCCATTGTTTTGTAATAACTTTAAACTGAGTGTAAGCTATAAAAATATTGAATCACTATGTTGTATACCCAAAACTAATATAATATTGTAAATCAACTATGCTTCAACTTAAAAAACATACTTTTAAATAATCAAATGGGTCGAAGAGAAATTCACAAGGGAAATCAGAAATAATTTGAATGGAAGTAAATGAAAACACAGCATATAAAAATTTGGAGGATACAGCTAAAGCAGTGTTTAGACAAAACTTTGTAGAAATAAATGCCTCTATTAGAAAAAGAAAGATCTTAAATAAGCCTCCACCTTAGGGAAAAAATTAGCAAATTGAACCAAATCAAGCAGAATGAAAGGAATAATATAAGAGCAGAAGTCAGTAAGATTTAAAACAGAAAATAATAGATAAAATTGATGAACCCAAAAGCTGTATTGTTGTTGTTGTTTGAAAAGATCAGTGCAGTTGAGAAAACTCTAGCCAGGCAGATCAAGACACAAATTAACAATATCAAGCATGATAGTGTTGACATCACTACAGATGCTACAGACATTAAAAAAAAGATAAGGGAATATTCTGAAGAAATTTATGCCCATTAATTTGAAGGGTTAGATGAGATTGACAAATTCCTTGAAAGTCAAACTACCAAAGCTCCCACAAAAAGAAATAGATAACCTGAATTGTCCTATACCCATTGAATTCATAGTTTAAAATCTAGTAAAACATGAAAAGGATAATAGATTATAACCAAGTAAGTTTTATCCTGGGTTCAGCATTGTAAACTCAATCATTTAATTCACCATATCAACAGATTAAGTGACAAGACTCAACATCCATTTATTATAGAAACTCTCAGCTAAACAGGAATAGTAGGGAAGTTCCTCAAGCTGATAAAGGCCATCCACAAAAATGAAACCTACAGCTAATGTCATTTTTAATGATGAAAGACTGAATGCTTTCCCTCTAAGGACATAAACAAGTCAAGGATGTCTACTCTTACCACTCCTGGTCATCATCATCCTGGTGGTCCTAGCCAACGCAATAAGGCAAGCGAAAGAGTGGGAAAAGACATATATAGAGTGAAAAAGATCAAATAAAACTATCTGTATTTGCAGAGGACACATGATTCTCTATATCAAAAGTCCAAAGAATCTACAAAAAAGTTATGTGAACTAATAAATGAAGTTAAGCAAGTCACAGTATACAGGTCAATATTCAAAAGTTGATTATAGTTCTACATGCTATCACTGAAGTTCAATAACAAAAAATACCCATCAGTAGTGATAGAAGTCAAAATAGTTGTTAACTCTGCAAAGGTGATATTGACTGGAAAGGAGCATGAGTGTTGGAAGTGTTCTATATCATGATCTGGGTAGTGATTATATGGGTTTGAACATATATAAAAATTCATCACCCTGTTTGTTTAAGATTAATGCACTTCACTCAGTTTATTATATGTATGCTATACCTCCAAACTTTTGAAAACATTCAGTGTAACAAGGGTGATTGGAAACCATCTCACATAGTATGGTAGATGCCACCTGATACAAGATTCTGCCCATGGCGATAACCAAGAAGTATTGTTGACTGACTAAATGAAACAGTTCGGAAACTTTCCCTTGCTTTGTTTAAAATAAAACCACAGTTGGTTTATATTGCACTGTATTTTCTGGTTAACTCAGTCATTAAAGTAAGGCAGGTAAACATATTTGAATTAGATAGCAACAAGACTTTTCCAGGCTATTTAGGAATATCATGGTAATAATTTCAGGAAATGTAGACAACTCTAGTGAATGCATTTCAGGGTGTGAAAGTATTGGTGAGTTTATAGATTTTAAAATGTAAAAGATCTGTCTACAGGAGCTGGGATAACCTTCAAATTATAAGTAAAATTAATTTTCCTCAATAGGAAAATCTCCCCAGAAGAGAGATTAGAATAGAAGAGAATGATAAAATGTAATCACAGAGAATGTTGCATTTTTGCCTCTTTCTTAGGGGACTTCTCAAGAGATCCATGTGAGACATTGCTTCTGCTGTATGAGTTTGAAGTTAAAGCCAAAATGAATGACCCATTACTGGACAGCTTCCTGGAATCAGTGTGGGAACTGCCTCATTTAGGAATTAAAGCATTGGAAACAATCGCATGTAAGAGCTGTATTTATGTTTTTGGAAGGCTGGTACCCATTTAAATCGTACTACTTTTTTCTTTCTTCTCTCTCTTCTCTCTTTCCTCCAGGTGGGAAGCAATGTATCCTCATAGCACTTTGTTTCTCCTTCTCTAATGGCATTCTCGAACTATTTTCTATTATAATTGTTTGTGCATTTATCTTTTTCTTTATATGAGATTATAGGCTCCTTAGGGTCATGAGTAATAATTACTTGTATTTGTTGTACTTATAAACCCTAGCAAAGTGAATTGCCCATAATAGGTGCTCATATTTATTTTATGTGTAGAATCGAATAATATAACTACACAATAGAGGTAGTTCAAACTTCAGAAAGTTAGTTTTGCTCAGCTAGTTAGAAATAGACAATCAGCTGCTTCACTAATCAAAAGTGATACACTCTTAGCCGTTTATAAAAGTGTACAGAGAAATATTGGTGATATTTTTAACACAATTGCCAACCTCAAATCTGTCATTGGGCTATAAGTAGTATTTGGGGGCTCAGAGCCTCTATGGGGATATACTGCAAGAAATGGCCTCATTATGTTCCCTTTATATCTTTCACCCTCCTCGGGAACCTATGTGTAGCTAATAAAGGTATTAGGTAGCCCCAAGTGCACAAGAGTCACATTTGCCTTTCCTTGTCTTGCCAAGACAGAATTTCTAGACCCGTGGAGCTGGTGGCGTATACTTTATAGACATGTGATGGTGACCACTGTTCCTTGTATAATGGAACTCCAATTCTAGAGGCCTGGTAAATGCGTCTAGAAGTTTTAGGGGTTTTATCTCTGATACTTACTCTTACGTCAAGTGTTTCCTGTTTTTAATATTAGGCAGAAACAGTATATTTAGTATAAATCTGTTTTTGATTAGTACCCTTTTACTTATCTGCTTTCTGTTTCCTTCTTAGTGTGCCCCTCCTTCACTTTGGTTCCTAAGATTATTGCTTCACCTGTATGACTATGCGCAGGCTCACAGAAACAGTAGGTTCTCTGTTGATGTTTGCTGAAGAAAAAATATAACCTGGTGATCCTGCCATGTTACTCTGCCCAGAAAGTAGAAGCTATCTCTGAAAGCCACCATGGATTCATCATTTTATAAAATTCATTTTTGGGTTTTTGTGTTTGTTTATTTATTTGTTTTTGTTCATCTGTCTCAGGTCAGTTTCATCAGAGAAAGTCAGTTGTAATGTGGGATGAAAACTGTGATGGATGAGATTATGGTATTCACAATCTTTTTGCTTCCCTTCCTGTAGCATTAGCAATGGATATGCCTGCACACTACCCTTCTGTCGCTATAAAGGCCTTGAAAAAGGCTTTACTTCTCCACAAAAGGAAAGAATCAATTGATGTTTTGAGATACAGGTTAGTAAATATAATTCAACACTGAATCCTAGTTTTTGATAGCCAAAAGTGCTATAGTCAGTGTCCGATAAGTCATCAATCAACTGACTCAAAAGATGATTGGGCCACTCCTGTAACTCCTGGACTAAAAAGCCCTCAGAATAGCTCCATATTTAGAGTTGTGTGATAGACCGAGGCAAGGCAAAGGAGTCTGGTTTTCCCAAAGGAGAAAAGAGGGAGAAAGTTACTTCTTTGTGTGAGCCTGTGTATATAATAAAATTACTAATTAAGTACCTTTCTTTCTTTTATTACTGAATATGCCAAATATACAGAAAAGTACAGAGATTAATATAACAAACACCAGTGTATCCACCGCTCAAATTTAACAGATGTTAACATTTTGCTACATTTGCCTCATATATTTTTTTCTAAGCACCTTTCTTTAAGGACCAGTAAGTGCTGTACATAATATAAAGTAGTATTTATTGAAGATTTTATGTTCTCTGTGCCTAGACATGGGGGAAAAATAGATATTGTGTGATTTTTCTCTGGAAAACTTCATTACAGTCTTCCTTTCCTGAGACATGAGAGAGCTCTCCTGGAATTACTCCCAATTTAAATCCCAGTTCCCTTCCGCATTTGAGGATGTAACGAGATGCTTTAAAGTATCTGTAGATTAAACCAGCTCATAAAATATAGTAAACAGACACAACTCCTTAGTTCAGGAAACTAAAAAAAAAAAAAAAAGTGAAAGACAACCGTAGGCATAATAAAAGGAAGGATTGGTCAGCCCCCTTTATATCTTCAAAAATCTGTCTTCTGAGCTTGGAGGCCAGATAAAATTGAAGGAAGAACAGACGTGTTTTGAAGCTCTTAGTCTGGGATGAGATCCAGATTTTACTTATCTTAGCCATGAAGTCAATGATTTCTTTCCTTATGGGATGCGTTTTCTCTTTTTGATTTTCAGCAAATGTATGCACAGCTTGGTTAACCTCTTAGTGCCAAATGTGGTGCCAAAAGAAGAACTCTGTCCCCTGGAAGAAATTTGTCACTATTTTGAAGATGCTCTGAGCTTTATTAGGCACACTGTAAGTCAAACAATGATATTAAACTTTAAGCTAATTTTAAAGAACTAAATTATCTTATGTATTAGAAATCACATAGAATAATGCTTTTTGATATGAGTTTTAATGTAAATAAATTTGTATTAAAATGTGGTTACACACTATAAAATTTCCCTGGGTTTGTGAAATGTAAATAGTTAAAAGTAGAAAATTTCTGGGGCTTCCCTGGTGGCACAGTGATTGAGAGCTCACCTGCTGATGCAGGGGACACGGGTTCATGCCCCGGTCCGGGAAGATCCCACATGCCACAGAGCGGCTGGGCCCGTGAGCCATGGCTGCTGAGCCTGTGCGTCCGGAGCCTGTGCTCCACAATGGGAGAGGCCACGACAGTGAGAGGCCCGTGTACCACAAAAAAAAAAAAAAAAAAGTAGAAAATTTCTTATACAGGTATACTATGGATTAGGTCAAAGTAGCAGTACCATCTGGCATTTTGAATTACTTTGTATTTTCAAAACCTGGTAGAATTATTATTTCCCTGTGATGAGACTAACCCTTTGAAAAAGTTTATTATTATTCCTGCCACTTCTGAGACAGGTAATAGAGTAGAAGGAACAATGAAAACCTGTGTTTTAGTCCCTCCTGTGTTGCTTTTTTTTTCTTTTCAGTGCAGGTTTATTCAGTAATTTTTAAATTAGCTTTATTAAGATGTAATTTATATACCGTAATTTCACCCATTATATGTATATAATTCTGTGATTTTTAGTAAATGTATAGTCATGCAACTGTCACCATAATCCAGTTTTAGAATATTTTCATTACCCCAAAAATTTTCCCATTGCCCATTTGCAGTCAATCCCTGCTCCCATTTTCAGGCCCAGGGAACCACTGATCTGCTTTCTATCTCTATAGATTTTCTCATTCTAGACACTTCATATAAACGGAATCATATTTGTGACCTCTTGTGTCTGGTTTCTTTCAGTTTAGCTTACTGTTTTTGAGGTTCACCCATGCTATAGCATGTATCACTATTTCATTCCTTTTTATTGCTGAATAAATAGAATATTTTTATAGGCTGTTGAATTAGTATGTCACATTTTGTTTATCCACTCACTAGTTGATAAATATTTTATTTGTTTCTACTTTTTGGCTATTACAAATAATGCTGCTATGAACAGTTATGTCTAAGTCTTTGTTTTCAAAGGTTTGTTTTCAATTTTCTTGAGTACATGAATTAATGGGTCATATGGTAACACTCTATATTTAACTTTTTGAAGAACTGCGATCTGTTTTCCAAAGTTGCTGCACCTTTTACATTCCTACCAGCAGTGTATGAGGGTTCCAACTTCTCCACATCCTTATTAACACTTGTTATTGTCTTTTTTATTATAGCCATCCTAGTGGGTATGTAATGGTAGCTCATTGTGGTTTTGATTTGAATTTCCTTGATAGCTAACACTGTTGATCATTTTTTCTTGTGCTTATTGACCACTTGTTTATCTTTTTTGGAAAGATATCTATTCAATTATTTTCCCATTTTTAAAATTGGATTCTCAGTAAGTTATGTGTTATATATTCTAGATATAAATCCTTTATCAAATATACTATTTGTAAATATTTTCTCCCAGTCTCTGGCTTGTCTTAATGGCAGCATTTAAAAAGCAAATATTCTGAATTTTGATGAAGACCAATTTATTATTTTTTCTTTTATGGGTCATGTTTTTAGTCATGATAAGAAGTCTTTGCCTATTCCAAATTTACAAAGATTTTCTTCTATGTTTTCTTGTAGCTTTTATACTTTTATTTCTTACATATAGGTCTGTGATTCATTTTGAGTTAATTTTTGTTTATGGTGTATGAGGTAAGGGTCTAAATGGTTTCTCATTTGCTTGTTTTTGCATATGGATATTCCTCCTCCGCTGTTTGACTTCAGTTTTCTCATTTGTAAAATGGAAATAATACCCTTTCTGACTCCCACACTGAGGTTTTAAGGATCAGTTAAAATAATGGTATGTGTTGTGAACTTTAACAACTCATACACAGGTAAGGTAAGGTAGTATTGTTATTATAAGGGAGCTATAAAATATTAAGAAGGTCAAATGGCTTGCTTAAAGTCACACAAAAGTCATTACTTGAGTCCATGTTAATATCCAAGGCTCCTGACTTGCCCAACTGCTTCTTCATATACAAACGTCTGCAAACCACAACAGATGGTGGAACAATATAGCAGGGTGACAACCTGGTACAAACTAGCATCATGTTACAGAAACCCAGAATTCTGGAGCTATGTAATTATGGCCTGTTTAAATTTAAGTTTAAAAAAAACTTTAGCATTGAACATTTTGGAGACATATACGTCTTTTTTTTCCCCTCAACTTTCTTTTGGGAAGAAGAGAAAATTAAATTTCTAAGCCATGAGCCTCATCTGGACCTTCAGATGTGTTTGCCATAGTAACAAATACAAACTAAAATTAAATTGTACTATAAATTCAAATTGATCAATTTCCATAGTCGCTATATAAGGCCAAAACTGCTCTGAGCATTTTGGTTTTGCCACTTTTATTCTATCTAATGTATTACTGTTCCATCTCTCCGAATCTTGGGTTGCCTGTTAGAGAGGTTAATATTTTTTTAGTTTTTTGACCAGCCTCCCATCCGTTATTGCTAATTCCCTGAAACATGATGGGATAGTTAGCTTTCCTATACAGAGATTAATTTAATAACCCTCTTGGCTCTTTACATAGTATATGTTGCTTTTTACTGTTTGATTGAATGTGCTATGCATCCCTTTTGTTTTAAATACTTGGAAAAAAATTTGCCCTTATTTGACTTTTCTGATGACCAGTCACTCATTCATTATTTATTAAGCAGATAATCAAGTGCCTCCATACAGTGGCAAAATGGCTATTGCACAAATATAAAACCTCAAGCCCACACTATCATACTTTACATTTTACAAAGCATTCTTACATCCATTATTTCATTTGACAGCCCGCCCCCCAGTAATTCTATGAAGTAGGCAATGCTGGTATTATCCTTGATATACAAATGAGGAAATTTTTAAGATTCAAAAAAGTCAAGTTACCAATTTGCCTAAGTTCATATGGCTAATGAATGAAAATCAGAACTAGAACCATCTGACCTCAGTTCCAGGGCTCTTTCCACCAGAACACACGTCTTATTTACCTGCTCTTGCTAGGAATTTCAGTTCAAAGGAGAGGCTCAAGTTGGTATCTAGTACACTCTTTGCCTAGCCCTATATCCCAAAGATTTTCTCCTCTTTTTTTTAAGTTTTATATTTTACATTTAAGTTCATAATACATTTTAAGTTAATTTTTGTATGAGATGTGAGATTTAGGTTGAGGTTCATTTTTGCTATGATATCCAGTTGCTCTAGCACCACTTGTTGACAAGGCTGTCTTTTCCTCCGTTAAATTGCTTCTGTACTTTTGACAAAAAATCAGTTGGGCATATTTGTGTGAGTCTCTTACTGGGTTCTCTATTTTCTCTATGTGTCAGTCCCTCTGCCAGTACCTGATTACTACAGCTACATAATAAGTCTTAAAAGCAAGTAGAGTGATTGTACCCACTTTATTGTTATTAGCTGTCTAGTTCCTTTGCCCTTCTGTATTCATTTTAGAATAATCTTGTCTAAATCTACAAAAATTCCTCCTGGGATTTTGATAGGAATTGCATTAAACTGTATTTGTTTCCTAGAACTGTGATAACAAATTAGCACAAACTGGGTGACTTATAACAAGAGAAATTTATTTTCTCACAGTTCTGGAGGGTAGAAGTCTGAAATCAAGGTATCGGTAGGCCATACTCTTTCTGAAGGCTCTATGGGGAGGATCCTTCTTTGCGTCTTCCTGTCTTTTTATGGTTGTTGGCAAACCTTGGTATTCCTTAGCTTATAGATTCATAACTCCAGTCTCTGTCACCACATGGCATTCTCCCTCTGTCTTTCTCTTTTTCTTATAAGTACACAGCCATTATTGGATTAAGGGTCCACTCTACTTCGGTATGATCTCATCTTAGTTACATCTGCAGTGACCCTATTTCCAAATATGGTCACATGATGAAGTACCAGGAAGGACGTGAATTTTGGGGGAGGACTCCATCAAACCTAGTACACTGTATATCAAGAATTGACATCTTTAATTATATCTCAATTTTAAAAAAGAGTTGACATCTTTATTATATCGAATCTTCCAGTCCATGAACAGGGTATGTCTCTTCATTTATTTAGATTTTTTTATTTCTTTCATCAGCATTATGTAGTTTTCAGCATACAAATCCTGTACATGTATTGTTAGATTTATATCTAAGTGCTGTGGGTTGTTTTTTTATTTTTTTTGAGTGATTGTAAGTGGTGTCCTGTGTTCATTTCTAGTATGAAGAAATGCAGGGTTTCCCTGGTGGTGCAGTGGTTGAGAGTCCGCCTGCCGATGCAGGGGACACGGGTTCGTGCCCCGGTCCGGGAAGATCCCACATGCCGCGGAGCGGCTGGGCCCGTGAGCCATGGCCACTGAGCCTGCGCGTCTGGAGCCTGTGCTCCACAACGGGAGGGGCCACAACAGTGAGAGGCCCGCGTACTGCAAAAAAAAAAAAAAAAAAGAAAGAAATGCAGTTGATATTTCTGTGTTTATTTTGTATCCCACAATCTTGCTGAACTCACTCATTTCAGGAATTTTCTTTGAAGATTCCTTAGGATTTCCTATGTAAACAACCATGTCATCTGCAAATAGGGACAGTTTTATTTCTTCTTTTCCAATCTATATGCCTTCTCTTTCCTTTTCTTGCCTTACTGCGCAGACTAGAACTTTCAGCACCATGTTAGTTAAGAGTAATGAGAGTGGATATTCTTGTCTTGTTCACTCTCTTAGGGGGAAAGCATTCAGTCTTTCACCATTAAGTATAATGTTAGCCATAGGATTTTTGTAGAAGCTCTTTATCAACTTGAGGAAGTTCCCACTATTCCTTCTTTCTGAGTTTCATGAATGAGTATTGAATTTTGTCACATGCTTTTCCTGCATCAGTTGATATGATCGTGTGATTTTTCTTCTTTAACCTGTTAATATGGGGGATTACATTGACTGATTTCAAATATTGAACCAGCCTTGCATCATTAGAATAAACCCCACATGGTCATAGTGTATAATTCTTTTTTTTTCTTAGCATTTTTATTGGAGTATAATTGCTTTACAATGGTGTGTTAGTTTCTGCTTTATAACAAAGTGAATCAGTTATACATATACATATATCCCCATATCTCTTCCCTCTTGCATCTCCCTCCCTCCCATAATTCTTTTTATATATTGCTGAACTCTGTTTGCTAGCATATTGTTAAAGATTTTTTATCTATATTCATTGGTCAGTAGTTTTTTTTCTGTACAGTCTTTGTTTTGGTATCAGGGTAATACTAGATTCATAAAATGAATTGCAGCGTGTTTCCTCATATTTTTGGAAAAGATTGTGTAGAATTTATATCAGTTCTTTTCTTAATGTTTGGTAGAATTCTGCAGTGTAAACGGGCCTGGAGATTTTTTTCAAGAGTTTAAAACTACATATTCTATTTCCTTAATAGTTACAGACTGTTCACATTATCTATTTTATATTGGGTGATTTCTGGTAATTTGTGTTTTTCAGTGAAGTGACCCGTTTCATCTAAGTTGTCAAAAAAAATTTTATATATAAATTGGTATGACCAAGGCTGACAACATCAGCATTTTATTTTTTTTAATTTATTTTATTTATTTATTTTTGTCTGCATTGGGTCTTCATTACTTCATGCGGGCTTTCTCTAGTTGCAGCAAGTAGGGGCTACTGAGCAGGGGCTACTCTTCGTTGCGGTACACGGGCTTCTTACTGTGGTGGCTTCTCGTTGCAGAGCACGGGCTCTAGGCACGTGGGCTTCAGTAGTTGTGGCATGCAGGCTCTATAGAGGGCAGGCTCAGTAGTTGTGGTGCATGGGCTTAGTTGCTCCATGGCATGTGGCATCATCCCAGACCAGAGCTTGAACCCGTGTCCCCTTCATTGGCAAGCGGATTCTTAACCACTGCACCACCAGGGAAGTCCCCTAAGTTGTCAAATTTATGTGTATAGAGTTCTTTGTATTATTACTCCCTTATTATTCTTTTGATGTGCGCAGGGTCTGTAGTGATATCTACTGTTTTATTCCTGATATTGATAATTTACATCTTCCCTTCTTTTCTCTCTGTCATTCTTGCCAAGAGTTAGTAGATTTTATCCACCTTTTCAAAGAACCATCTCCTCCATTGATTTTCTCTATTGCCTTTGTGTTTTCAGTGTTGTTGATTTCTGCTCTTTATTATTTACTTCATTCTGCTTGCTTTGCATTTACTTTGCTCTTCTTTTCTAGGTCCTTGAGATGGGAACTTAAATTATTGAGACCTTTCCTCTTTTCTAATATATACAGTTAGTGCTGTAAATTTCCCTCACCAAGCTGCTTTAGCTGTAGCCCACAAATTTTGCTATATTGTATTTTCATTTTCATTTACTTCAATGTATTTTTTTATTTCCTTTGAGACTTCCTCTTTGACCCATAGATTACTTCGTAGTGTATTGTTTAGTTTCTAAGTGTATACAGATTTTCCTATTATCTTTCTGTTATTGAATTCTAGTTTTATTCCATTGTGGTCAGAGAACACAACTTGTATAATTTCAGTTATTTAAACGTTTTGAGATTTATTTTATGGCCCAGGATATGATCTTAGTAAATGTTCCATGGGCACTTGCAAAGAATGTGTATTCTGCTGTTGTTGGGAGGAGTAGTCTATAAATGTTGATTAGATCTCACTGGTTCATGGTGTTGCCAAGTTCTTGTATACTTTTCCTTATTTTCTGGCTAATTGTTCTATTATTTGTTGAGCAGGCATATTGAAATCTTCAACTATAACTATGGAGTTATCTAGCTCTTCTCACTCCTATTGGTTTTTGCTTCATATTTTGTAACTCTGTTATTGGATGCATACACATTTATGATTGCTATGTCTTCTTTGTGGATTTCACCTTTTATCATTGTATAATGTTCCTCTATGTCTCAGGTAATTTTCTTTGCTCTGAAATCTACAATAACTAATATAATATTGCCACTCTTGGCTATCCTTTGATTACTGTTTATATAATATACCTATTTCCATCCTTTTACTTTCAACCTGCCTATAATGTTATATTTGAAGGAAATTTCTTGTAGCCAGCATATAGACAACACATTTTTTAATCCACTTTGCCAATCTCTCTTTTTTAATGTTCTCTCTTTTTTAATTATATTAAAAGTTTCAGGTGTACAACCTTATAATTCAACATCGGTATACACTACAAAGTGATCACCCCAAAAAGTCTAGTTACCATCTGTCGCCATATAATTGGCTCCCTTTACCACTTTTGCCCAATCCCCAGCATTCTTCCCCTCTGGTAAACACCAATCTAGTCTCTGTATCTATGAGTTTGTTTTCAATTTGTTTTGTTTTTCATTTGTTTTTGTTTTTTAGATTCTACATATGAGTGAAATCATAGTCTATTTATCTTTTTTCTTCAGATTCTTTTAGCATAATGCCCTCAATCCATGCTGTCACAAATGGCAAGATTTATTCATTTTTATGACCAAGTAGCATTCCATTGTGTGTGTGTGTGTGTGTGTGTGTACATACACACACACACACATACACATATATGCCACATCTTTATCCATTTATCCATCCATGGACACTTAGATTTCCCCATATCTCAGCTATTATAAATAATGCTACAATGAACATAGGGGTGCATATATCTTTTTGAATTAGTGTTTCATATTCTTTGGATAAATACCCAAAAGTGGAATAGTTGGATAATATGGTAGTCCTAGTCTAAATTTTTAAAAGAATCTCCATAATGCTTTCCATAGTGGCGTACCAATTTACATTCCAAACAACAGTGCACAAGGGTTTTTCCTTTCTCCACATGCTCGTCAACACTTACTTGTCTTTTTGAAAATAACCATTCTAACAGGTGTGAGGTGGTATCTCATTGTGATTTTGATTTTCATTTCTCTAATAATTAATGATGTTGAGCATCACTTCATGTATGTGCCTCTTGGGCATCTCTGTGTATTCTTTGGAAAAATGTCTACTCAGGTCCTCTGCCCATCTTTTTTTAAAAATAAATTTATTTATTTATTTATGGCTGCATTGGGTCTTCGTTGCTGCACGAGGGCTTTTGTCTAGTTGCAGTGAGCAGAGGCTACTCTTCATTGCGGTGCGTGGGCTTCTCATTGCACTGGCTTCTCTTGTGGAGCACAGGCTCTAGGCACACGGGCTTCAGTACTTGTGGCACACAGGATCACTAGTTGTGGCTCGCGGGCTCTAGAGCACAGGCTCAGTAGTTGTGGCGCATGGGCTTAGTTGCTCCGTGGCTTGTGGGATCTTCCCAGACCAGGGCTTGAACCTGTGTCCTGTGCATTGGCAGGCGGATTCTTAACCACTGTGCGACCAGGGAAGTCCCTGTTTTCTTATTATTAATTACTGCCTTTTTTTTCAGCTTAGAGAATCCCTTTAACATTGTAAAGGCCTTCTTAGTGGTATGAACTCCTAAAGGAGTTAAAGCTTTTGCTTATCTGGAAAACTCTTAATCACTCCTTCAATTCTGAGTGATAACCTTCCTGGGTAGAGAATTTATGGTTGGAAGTTCTTTCCTTTCAGCACTTTGAATATGTCATGCCACTCTCTTCTAACCTGTAAATTTTCTGCTGATAGTCTTATGTGGTTTCCCTTGTTATGTAATAAGTTGTTTTTCTCTTGCTGCTTTTAAGGTTGTCTCTTTAACTTCTACCATTTTAAGTATAATATATCTTGGTGTGTTTTTCTTTGGGTTCATCTTATTTGGAACTCTCTGGATTTCCTGGACCTGGATGTCTGTTTCCTACCCCAGATGGAGGATGTTTTCAGCCATTATTTCTTCAAATAATTTTTCCAGCCCTTCTTCTCTCTCTTCTCCTTCTGGGACCCCTTTGATGTGCATATTAATACTCTTGATGTTGTCCAAGAGGTCCCTTAAAATATCTTCACTTTTTTAAAATTCTTTTTTCATTTTGCTGCTCTGTCTGAGTGATTTCTATTGCTTTATCTTCCAGCTCACTAATTTGTTCTTCTACTTCATCCAGTCTGCTGTTAAACCCATCAAGTGTATTTTTTAGCTCAGATATTACTTCTGTTTGGTTCTTTCTTATATTTTCTCTTCCAGTATCCTCCCAAGTTTGGTGAGCATCTTTGTGACCATTACTTTGAACACTTTATAAGGCAGGTTGTTTATGTCCATTTCATTAAGGTCTTTTTTCTGGGGATTTGTTCTTAGGTTTGGAACATATTCTTCTGTCTCTTCATTTTGTCTGACTCTATGTTTGTCTATGTATATTAGGCAAAACAGCTACCTCGCCTGGTCTTGAAGGAGGGTTCTAGTGTAACACATGATCCATGGGGCCTGGAAACACATTCTCCCCTGGACATCAGAGCCAGACACTCAAGAGGTGTCCCTTGTGTGGGCTCTTGTGGGGCCACAGCTGCTAATGGGGAGGGTGAGGCAAGGTGTGTGTGCCCACCCCCTTGGTTGTAGCATAGCTGTTTCATGGAAGGTTGGGGATGAGGCACATGCCTGGCCTGGTTGCAGAACAATTGTTGCATGGCATGGGGGTGAACTCAGGGTGCTCTCGTGGCCCAGTTGTGGTGAGATTGCTGCACAGGTGTACAGTACACAGGGTACCCACCTGGTCTGATTGCATCGTAACTGCTGTGCTTAGGCAGGTGGGGGGTAGTGCTCTCACCTGGCCCAGGTGTGGTGCAGCTGTTGTGTGAAGTGGGTGGGTGCTCAAGGTGCTCACCCAGTCAGGCTGTTTTGCAGGGTGTGCAGAGCATGCCCAATGGTGTAACCAGGCTAGAGGGAGGGCACCAAAAATGACACCTGCCAGCTCTGTCACCAGCAAGTTAGGATATGACTGTAAAATGTTGTCAGCCACGAAAAGACAACCCTCAGAATGGGAGAAAATATTTGCAAACGAATCAGTGGACAAAGGATTAATCTCCAAAATATATAAACAGCTCATGCAGCTCCATATTAAAAAAACAAACAACCCCATCAAAAAATGGGCAGAAGACCTGAATAGACATTTCTCCAAAGAAGACATACAGATGGCCAAAAAGCACATGAAGAGTTGCTCAACATCACTAATTATTAGAGAAATGCAAATCAAAACTACACTGAGGTATCACCTCACACCAGTTAGAATGGGCATCATCAGAAAATCTACAAACAATAAATGCTGGAGAGGGTGTGGAGAAAAGGGAACCCTCTTGCACTGTTGGTGGGAATGTAAATTGATACAGCCACTATGGAGAACAGTATGGAGGTTCCTTAAAAAACTAGAAATAGAATTACCATATGACCCAGCAATCCCACTACTGGGCATATACCCAGAGAAAACCACAATTCAAAAAGACACATGCATGGGCCTCCCTGGTGGCGCAGTGGTTGAGAGTCCGCCTGCCGATGCAGGGGATATGGGTTCGTGCCCCGGTCTGGGAGGATCCCATATGCCGCGGAGCGGCTGGGCCCGTGAGCCATGGCCAATGGGCCTGCGCGTCCGGAGCCTGTGCTCCGTGACGGGAGAGGCCACGGCAGTGAGAGGCCCGCATACCGCAAAAAGAAAAGAAAAAAAAAAAAAAGACACATGCACCCCAATGTTCATTGCAGCACTATTTACAATAGCCAGGTCATGGAAGCAACCTAAATGCCCATTGACAGACAAATGGATAAAGAAGATATGGTACATATATACAATGAAATATTACTCAGCCATAAAAAGGAACGAAATCGGGTCATTTGTAGAGACGTGGATGGACCTAGAGACTGTCATACAGAGTGAAGTAAGTCAGAAAAAGAAAAACAAATATCGTATATTAACGCATATATGTGGAACCTAGAAAAATGGTACAGATGAACCAGTTTGCAGGGCAGAAATAGAGACACAGATGTAGAGAACAAACGTATAGACACCAAGGGGGAAAAGTGGCAGGGGGGTGGTGGTGTGATGAATTGGGAGATGGGGATTGACATATATACACTAATATGTATAAAATGGATAACTAATAAGAACCTGCTGTATAAAAAATAAATTAAATTTAAAAGAAAGAAGAGAGGGGCTTCCCTGGTGGCGCAGTGGTTGAGAGTCTGCCTGCTGATGCAGGGGCCACGGGTTTGTGCCCCGGTCCAGGAAGATCCCACATGCCACGGAGCAGCTAGGGCCATGAGCCATGGCCACTGAGCCTGCGCGTCCAGAGCCTGTGCTCCACAACAGGAGAGGTCACAACACTGAGAGACCCGCATACCGCAAAGAAAAACGAAAAGAAAAGAAAAATGGTGTCAGCCAACGCTTCCGTTCCTGGGAAAAGTCTCAGGAGGTTCCTGCCTCCCCAGCAGTTGCTTTAAGATCAGTAAGTGGGTCTCCCTTACTTATAGTTTAGGCACTTTTCAAACTGTTGCTTTTCCTCTGGATCTCCCTGTGAAATGGATTGTGCATGAGCTGTTTAAGAGCAGGTTCCTTGTTCCCTGTAGTTTTGTGGTTCTCCTGACCTCTTAATCCCCATTGATTTTCAAAACCAGACATTTTGGGAGCTTGTCTTTCTGGTGCTGGACCCAGGGAATGGGGTGCTTGATGTGGGGTTCAATCCCTTCACATCTCAAGGGGAAATTCCATATTGTGGTATCCCTCCTCACTTTGGGTCACTGCTCCTAGAGTGGAATCCCAGGAAAGACCATGTCTCTGCCTCTCCTATCTGTCTCAAAGTTTATCTTTTAGCTTTTGTTTGTGGACATGCTATTCATCTAGTTTTCAGGTCTTTTTCAAAGGAAAATCATTCCAAATATAGCTGAAAATTTGTTGTGTCTGTGAGAGAAACTGTGTTCATGGTCTTCCTGTGCTGCCATTTTGAACCTCAACCTTTAGTCTGTGTCTTTTTTTTTAAATTAAAGTTTAGTTGACTTAAAATATTGTGTTAGTTTCAGGTATACAGCAAAGTGATTATTTTATATGTATGTTTTTTCAGATTATTTCCATTATAGGTTATTGTAAGATACTGAATATCATTCCCTGTGCTATACAGTAGGACCTTGTTACTTATCTATTTTGTGTATAGTAGTCTGTATCTGTTAATCCAATACTCCTAATTTATCTATCCTCCCCTTTCCCTTCCCCTTTGGTAACCATAAGTTTGTTTTCTATGTCTGTGAGTCTGTTTCTGTTTTGTATGTAGATTCACTTGTGTTATTTTTTACCTTCCACATATAATATTTGTCTTTCTCTGTCTTACTTCACTTAGTATGATATTCGCTAGGTCCATCCATGTTGCTGCAAATGGCAATATTTCGTTCTTTTTTATGGCTAATATTTCATTGTGTGTATATATATATACACATATATGAGTGTATATATATATATATATATATATATATATATACACACACACACATCACATCTCCTTAAGCCAGTTGTCTGTTGATGGGCATTTCAGTTGTTTCCATGTTTTGGCTATTGTAAATAATGTTGTTATGAATATCGGGGTACATGTATCTTTTCAAAACAGAGTTTTCATCTTTTCCACATATATACCTAGGAGTGGGACTGCTGGATCATATGGTAGCTCTATTTTTAGTTTTTTAAGGAACCTCCATACTGTTTTCCATAGTGGCTGTACCAATTTACATTCCCACCAACAGTGTAGGAGGGTCCTCTTCTCCACATCCTTTCTAGAATTTATTATTTGTAGACTCTTTGATGATGGCCATTCTGACCAATGATAACTCGTTGTGGTTTTGATTTGTGTTTCTCTAAGAACAATCTTGAGCATCTTTTCATTGTGCCTATTGGCCATCTGTCTGTCTTCTTTGGAGAAATGTCTGTTTAAGTCTTCTGCCCATTTTTTGATTGATTTTTTTTGATATTGAGTTTTATAAGCTGTTTTTATATTTTGGATATTAAACCCCCGTTGGTTGCATCATTTGCAAATATTTTCTCCCATTCTGTAGGTTGTCTTTTTGTTTTGTTGTTTGTTTCCTTTGCTGTGCAAAAGCTTATAATTTGCTTTTATTTCTTTTGCCCTGGGAGACTGACATAAGAAAATATTGCTATGATTTATGTCAGGGAATGTTTTGCCTATGTTCACTTCTAGGAGTTTTTTGGCATCATGTCTTATATTATATTTAGGTCTTTAAACCATATCGAGGGCTTCCCTGGTGGCGCAGTGGTTGAGAGTCTGCCTGCCGATGCAGGGGACACAAGTTCGTGCCCCAGTCCTGGAGGATCCCACATGCCGCAGAGCGGCTGGGCCCATGAGTCATGGCCGCTGGGCCTGCGCGTCCGGAGCCTGTGCTCTGCAACGGTAGAGGCCACAACAGTGAGAGGCCCGCATACCGCAAAAAAAAAAAAAAAAAAAAAAAAAAAAAAAAAAAAACCATATTGAGTTTATTTTTGTATATGGTGTGAGGAAGTGTTCTAATTTTATTACATGTAACTGTCCAGCTTTCCCAACACCACTTGCTGAAGAGACTGTCTTTTCTCTATTGTATATTCTTGCCTCCTTTGTCATAGATTAATTAAACGTTAGTGTGTGGGTATATTTCTGAGCTCTCTATTCTGTTCCATTGATCCGTATGTCTTTTTCTGTCAGTACCATGCCATTTTTATTACTGTAGCTTTGTAGTAGTGTCTGAAGTCTGGGAGGGTTATGCCTCCAGCTTTGTTCTTTTTCTCCAGGCTTGCTTTGGCAATTCTGGGTCTTTTGTGGTTCCATATAAATTTTAGGATTGTTTGTTCTAGTTCTGTGGGAAATGTCATGGGTATTTTGATAGGGATGACATTAAATCTGTAGATTGCTCTGGGCGGTATGGCCATTTCAACAATATTAATTCTTCCGGTCCGAGAGCATGGGATATATTTCCATTTCTTTGAATCATATTCAGTTTCCTTTATCAGTGTTTTATCGTTTTCAGCATATAGGTCTTTCACCTCCTTGATTAAGTTTATCCCTAGGTATTTTTTGATGCAATTTTAAATAGGAATTATTTTAAACTTTCTTTTTCTGATATTTTATTGTTAGTGCAAAAAAATGCAACAGATTTCTCTATATTAATCTTGTAGCCTGCTACCTTTCTGAATTCTTTTATCACTTCTAATAGTTTTTGTGTGGAGTCTTTAGGGTGCTCTATATAGAGTATCATGTTATCTACAAATAGTCACAGTTTTACTTCTTCCCTTCCAATTTGGATACTTTTTATTTATTTTTCTTCTCTGATGGCTGTGGTTAGGACTTCAAATACTATGGTGAATAGAAGTAGTGAGAGTGGGCATCCTTGTCTTGTTCCTGAATTTATTGGGAAGGCTTTCATCTTTTCACCGTTGAGTATTATGTGGCTGTCGTTTTGTTGTAAATGGCTTTTATTGTGTTGAGATATGTTCCCTCTATACACACCTTGATGGGTGAGAGTTTTTATCATGAATGGATGTTGAATTTTATCAAGCACTTTTTCTGTGTCTATTGAGATAATCATGTGGTTTTTGTCTTTTATTAATGTGGTGTATCACATTGATTGATTTGTATATACTGAAGCATCATGGCGACCCTGGATTGAATCCAACTTGAACATGGTGTATGATCCTTTTTATGTATTATTGTATTGGGTTTGCTAAAAATATTTTTTGAGGATATTTGCCTCTATATTTGTCAAAGATATTGGCTTATAATTTTCTTTTATTGTAGTGTCTTTGGTTTTGGTATCAGGGTGATAGTGGCTTCATAGAATGAATTTGGGAGTGTTCCCTCCTCCTCAGTTTTTTGGAATAGTTTGAGAAGGATAGGTATAAGTTCTTTGTTTATTTGATAGAATTCCCCAGTGAAGCCATCCAGTCCTGGACTTTTTTTTTGCAGGGACTTTTTATTATTATTACAGATTCTATTTCACTTCTAGTGATTGGTCTGTTCAAATTATCTGTTTCTAAGAATTTGTCTATTTCTTCCAGGTTGTCCATTTTATTGGCATAGAGTTGCTTGTAGTAATCTCTCATGATCTTTTGTATTTCTGCAGTGTCAGTTGTTACTTCTCCTTTTTCATTTCTAATTCTATTGATTTGAGTCTTCTCCCTTTTTTTCTTGATGAGTCTGGCTAATGGTTTGTCAATTTTGTTTATCTTCTCAAAGAACCAGCTTTTAGTTTTATTGATCTTTGCTATTGTTTCCTTCATTTCTTTTTCATTTATTTCTGATCTGATCTTTATGATTTCTTTCCTTCTGCTAGCTTTGGGGGTTTTTTGTTCTTCTTTCTCTAATTGCTTTAGGTGCAGGGTCAGGTTGTTTATTCGAGATGTTTCCTGTTTCTTAAGGTGGGATTGTATTGCTATAAACTTCCCCCTTAGAACTGCTTTTGCTGCGTCCCATAGGTTTTGGGTCGTCGTGTCTCCATTGTCATTTGTTTCTAGGTATTTTTTTATTTTTTTATTTCCTCTTTGATTTCTTCAGTGATCACTTCGTTATTGAGTAGTGTATTGTTTAGCCTCCATGTGTTTGTATTTTTTACAGATCTTTTCCTGTAATTAATGTCTAGTCTCATAGCATTGTGGTCTGAAAAGATACTTGATACAATTTCAATTTTCTTAAATTTACCAAGCCTTGATTTGTGACCCAAGATATGATCTATCCTGGAGAATGTTCCATGAGCACTTGAGAAAAATGTGTATTCTGTTGTTTTTGGATGGAATGTCCTATAAATATCAATTAAGTCCATCTTGTTTAATGTATCATTTAAAGCTTGTGTTTCCTTATTTATTTTCATTTTGGATGATCTGTCCATTGGTGAAAGTGGGGTGTTGAAGTCCCCTACTATGAGTGTGTTACTGTCGATTTTCCCTTTTATGGCTGTTAGTGTTTGCCTTATGTATTGAGGTGCTCCTATGTTGGGTGCATAAATTTTTACAATTGTTATACCTTCTTGGATCGATCCCTTGATCATTATGTAGTGTCCTTCTTTGTCTCTTCTAATAGTCTTTATTTTAAAGTCTATTTTGTCTGATATGAGGATTGCTATT
Organism: Mesoplodon mirus; assembly: GCF_964341445.2. Lineage (NCBI taxonomy): Eukaryota > Metazoa > Chordata > Mammalia > Artiodactyla > Ziphiidae > Mesoplodon > Mesoplodon mirus. Next base: position 59,374,597 of record NC_138981.1, on the reverse strand, counting down.
CCAGCTTTCTTTTGGTTTCCATTTGCATGGAATATCTTTTTCCATCCCCTCTCTTTCAGTCCGTGTGTGTCTCTAGGTCTGAAGTGGGTCTCTTGTAGACAGCATATATATGGGTCTTGTTTTTGTATCCATTCAGGCAATCTGTGTCTTTTGGTGGGAGCATTTAGTCCATTTACATTTAAGGTAATTATCGATATGTATGTTCCTATTCCCATTTCCTTAATTGTTTTGGGTTCGTTATTGTAGGTATTTTCCTTCTGTTGTGTTTCTTGCCTAGAGAAGTTCCTTTAGCATTTGTTGTAAAGCTGGTTTGGTGGTGCTGAACTCTCTCAGCTTTTGCTTGTCTGTAAAGGTTTTAATTTCTCCATCAAATCTGAATGAGATCCTTGCTGGGTAGAGTAACCTTGGTTGCTGGTTTTTCTCCTTTATCACTTTAAATATGTCCTGCCACTCTCTTCTGGCTTGTAGAGTTTCTGCTGAGATATCAGCTGTTAACCTGATGGGGATTCCCTGTGTGTTATTTGTTGTTTTTCCCTTGCTGCTTTTAATATGTTTTCTTTGTGTTTAATTTTTGACAGTTTGATTATTATGTGTCTTGGCATATTTCTCCTTGGATTTATTCTGTATGGGACTCTCTGTGCCTCCTGGACTTGATTAACTATTTCCTTTCCCATATTAGGGAAGTTTTCAACTATAATCTCTTCAAATATTTTCTCAGTCCCTTTCCTTCTGTCTTCTTCTTCTGGAACCCCTAAATTCGAATGTTGGTGCATTTAATGTTGTCCCAGAGGTCTCTGAGACTGTCCTCAGTTCTTTTCATTCTTTTTTCTTTATTTTGCTCTGCAGCAGTTATTTCCACTATTTTATCTTCCACCTCACTTATCCGTTCTTCTGCCTCAGTTTTTCTGCTATTGATCCCATCTAGAGTATTTTTAATTTCATTTATTGTGTTTCTAATCATTGCTTGATTCATCTTTAGTTCTTCTAGGTCCTTGTTAACTGTTTCTTGCGTTTTGTCTATTCTATTTCCAAGATTTTGGATCCTCTTTACTATCATTATTCTGAATTCTTTTTCAGGTAGACTGCCTATTTCCTCTTCATTTGTTAGGTCTGGTAGGTTTTTATCTTGCTCCTTCACCTGCTGTGTGTTCTTCTGTCTTCTCATTGTGCTTATCTTACTGTGTTTGTGGTCTCCTTTTTGCAGGCTGCAGGTTTGTAGTTCCCGTTGTTTTTGGTGTCTGTCCCCAGTGGCTAAGGTTGTTTCCGTGGGTTGTGTAGGCTTCCTGTTGGAGGGGACTGTTGCCTGTGTTCTGGTGGATGAGGCTCTATCTTGTCTTTCTGGTGGACAGGTCCACGTTTGGTGGTGTGTTTTTGGGTGTCTGTGGCCTTATTATGATTTTAGGCAGCCTCTCTGCTAATGGGTGGGGTTGTGTTCCTGTCTTGCCAGTTGTTTGGCATAGGGTGTCCAGCACTGTAGCTTGCTGGTCGTTGAATGAAGCTGGGTGCTGGTGTTGAGATGGAGATCTCTGGGAGATTTTCGCCGTTTGTTATTATGTGGACCTGGGAGGTCTCTTGTGGACCCGTGTCCTGAAGTTGGCTCTCCCACCTCAGAGGCACAGCACAGACTCCTGGCTGCAGCACCAAGAGCCTTTCATCCACCCGGCTCAGAATCAAAGGGAGAAAAAGTAGTAAGAAAAAATTAGTAGAAGAAAGAAAGAAAGAGAGAGAGAGAGAGAGAAAGAAAGAAAGAAGGGAAGAAGGAAAGAAAAAGGAAGGGAGGGAGGAAGGATGGAAGGTAGGAAGAAAGAGAGAAGATAAAGTAAAATAGAATAAAGTATGATAAAATATAATAGTTATTAAAATTAAAAAATAATTTAAAAACGGTCGGATAGAAGAACCCTGGGACAAATGGTGGAAGCAAAGCTGTACAGACAAAATCTCACACAGAAGCATACACATACACATTCACAAAAAGAGGAAAAGGGGAAAAAATCATAATTCTTGCTCTCAAAGTCCGCCTCCTCAATTTGGGATGATTCGTTGTCTATTCATGTATTCCACAGATGCAGGGTACATCAAGTTGATTGCGGAGCTTTAATCCGCTGCTTCTGAAGGTGCTGGGAGAGATTTCCCTTTCTCTTCTTTATTCTCACAGCTCCCGGGTTTCAGCTTTGGATTTGGCCCCGCCTCTGCATGTAGGTCGCCGGAGGGCATCTGTTCTTCACTCAGACAGGACGGGGTTAAAGGAGCAGCTGCTTCGGGGGCTCTGGCTCACTCAGGCCGAGGGGAGGGAGGGGTACGGAGTGCGGGGCGAGCCTGCGGCGGCAGAGGCCAGCATGATGTTGCACCAGCCCGAGGTGCGCCGTGCGCTCTCCCAGGGAAGCCGTCCCCGGATCCCGTGACCCCGGCAGTGGCGGGCTGCACAGGCTCCCCGGAAAAGGGGCGTGGACAGTGACCTGCGCTCGCACACAGGCCTCTTGGCGGCGGCAGCAGCAGCCCCAGCGTCCCACGCCCGTCTCTGGGTTCTGCGCTTTTAGCCACGGCTTGCACCCATCTCTGGAGCTCCTTTAAGCAGCGCTCTTAATCCCCTCTCCTTGCGCACCAGGGAACAAAGAGGGAAGAAAAAGTCTCTTGCCTCTTCGGCATGTCCAGACTTTTTCCCGGACTCCCTCCCGGCCAGCCGTGGTGCACTAACTCCGCAGGCTGTGTTCATGCCGCCAACCCCAGTCCTCTCCCTGCACTCCAACCGAAACCCGAAACCCGAGCCTCAGCTCCCAGCCCCGCCCTCCCCGGCGGGTGAGCAGACAAGCCTCTCAGGCTGGTGAGTGCCGGTTGGCACCGATCCTCTGTGCGGGAATCTCTCCGCTTTGCCCTCCGCTCCCCTGTTGCTGTGCTCTCTTCCGCGGCTCCAAAGCTTCCCCCCTCCGCCACCCACAGTCTCCACCCGCGAAGGGGCTTCCTAGTGTGTGGAAACCTTTCCTCCTTCCTGGCTCCCTCCCACTGGTGCAGGTCCTGTCCCTATCCTTTTGTCTCTGTTTATTCTTTTTTCTTTTGCCCTACCCAGGTACGTGGGGAGTTTCTTGCCTTTTGGGGGGGTCTGAGGTCTTCTGCCAGCGTTCAGTGGGTGTTGTGTAGGAGTTGTTCCTCATGTAGATGAATTTCTGGTGTATCTGTGGGGAGGAAGGTGATCTCTGTGTCTTACTCTTCCGCCATCTTCCCCTCTCCTCAGCAAGATCTTTTTTGATCCACCTCCTAGAGTAATGGAAATAAAAACAAAAATAAACAAATGGGTCCTAATGAAACTTAAAAGCTTTTGCACATCCAAGGAAACCATAAACAAGACGAAAAGACAACCATCGGAATGGGAGAAAATATTTCCAAACGAATCAATGGACAAAGGATTAATCTCCAAAATATATAAACAGCTCATGCAGCTTGATACTAAAAAAACAAACAACCCAATCCAAAAATGGGCAGAAGACCTAAACAGACATTTCTCCAAGACATACAGATGCCCAAGAAGCACATGAAGAGTTGCTCAACATCACTAATTCTTAGAGAAATGCAAATCAAAACTGCAATGAGGTATCACCTCACATCAGTTAGAATGGGCTTCATTAGAAAATCTACAAACAATGCTGGGAACCCTCATTGCACTGTTGGTGGGAATGTAAACTGATACAGCCACTATGGAGAACAGTATGGAGGTTCCTTAAAAAACTAAAAATAGAAATACCATATGATCCAGCAATCCCACTACTGGACATATACCCAGAGAAAACCACAACTCAAAAAGACACATGCACTCCAGTGTTCATTGCAGCACTATTTACGATAGCCAGGTCATGGAACCTAAATGCCTATCCTCAGACGAATGGATAAAGAAATTGTGGTACATATATACAATGGAATATTACTCAGCCATAAAAAGGAACGAAATTGGGTCATTTGTTGAGACGTGGATGGATCTAGAGACTGTCATACCAAATGATGTAAGAAAGAGGAAAACAAATATCGTATATTAACTCATATATGTGGAAACTAGAAAAATGGTACAGATGAACCAGTTTTCAGGGCAGAAATTGAGACACAGATATATAGAACAAATGTATGGACACGAAGGGGGAAAAGCCATGGGGGGGTGTGTGATGAATTGGGCTATTGGGATTGACATGTATACACTGATGAGTATAAAATTGATGACTAGTAAGAACCTGCTATATAAAAAAAAAAAGAAAAAAGGTAACATTCTTTTCTCCCAGTTAATGTTTTTTCTGTTGCTTTTCATGGCATGGGATAGCAGGCCTATCCTATATTTACAACACTGCTTTCCAATTTTGTCTGAAGAACCATGTCTTGGAAACAATAGATGTGAACTTTTTTCTATTAATATAAAAGTCATTGTCTCTCAATAGGGTAATATATTCTACTTATAGCTATTTTAGTGTGTTTCTCTTTTCAGTCTCTTCACATTTTTCTTTATTAAAATGTCATGTTTACTTTCTTGTATATTCATTCCTCCATATTCATGCATTAAATCATTCAAAATATTTATTAAGCAAAAAAAAAGATGCTTAACATCACTAAATATTGGAAAAAATTCAAATCAAAACTACAACAGGGTATCAACTCACACCAGTCAGAATGGCCATCATTAAGAAGTCTACAAGTAATAAATGCAGAAGAGGGTATGGAGAAAATGGAATCCTCCTACACTGTTGGTGGGAATGCACATTGGTGCAGCCACTGTGGAAAACAGTATGGGGGTTCCTTAAAAAACTAAGAGTTACCATATCATCCAGCAGTTGTACTCCCAGGCATATATCTGGAGAAAATTCTAATTTGAAAAGGTACATGCACCCCAGTATTCATAGCAGCACTATTTACAATAGCCAAGAAATGGAAGCAACCCAAATGTTCAACAACAGATGAATGGATAAAGAAGATATGGTGTGTTTGTGTGTGTGTGTAATATATATTTGCATACATACACACACAATGGAATATTACTCAGCTATAAGAAAAAAATGAAATAATGCCATTTGCAGCAACATGGATGGACCAAGAGATTATCATATTAAGTGAAGTAAGTCAGATAGAGAAAGACAAATGTTATGTTATCACTTATATGTAGAATCTAAAAAAATGATACAAATGAACTTATTTACAAAACAGAGATAGACTCACAGACCTAGAAAACAAACTTATGGTTACCAAAGTGGATAGCGTTGGGTGAGGGGAGATAAATTAAGAGCTTGGGATTAACAGATACACACTACTAGGTGTGAAATAGATAAACAACAAGGACCTACTATATAGCACAGGGAACTATACAGTAAGTCCCCTACATACAAACCTCCAAGTTGCAAACTTTCAAAGATACAAACGTGCATTTGCATGTCCAATCATGTAAGGCGTGAGTGAAATTGCAGCTTGCCCTCCGTCTCCTACTGCTGATAATCCTTCAGCTCTGCCGTCTCCCTCCTCCTCTCCCTCCTCCAGTCAGTAACTCTTCTTGCCTGTTCACTTGATGCCAACCCCTGTACGCCAGCTGTTGTACTGTACTAATGTACTTTTCAAGGTACTGTACTGTAAGATTAAAAATGTTTTCTTTATTTTGTGTGTTTGTGTGTTTGTTTTTTATGTATTATTTGTGTGAAAAGTATTATAAACCTATAATAGTACAGTACTATATAGCTGATTGTGTTAGTTGGGTACCTAGGTTAACTTTGTTGGACTTAGGAACGTGCTCTCGGAATGGAACTCATTCGTATGTAGGGGACTTACTGTATTCAAAATCTTGTAATAACTTATAATGTAAAAGAATCTGAATCACTTTGCTGTACATCTGAAACTAACACAACATTGTAAATTAACTACACTTCAATTTTTTAAAATGGTTAAAAATAAAAGGAACCCCAATGAGAGTAACTGTTGACTTCTCACCAGAAACAGTGGGGACCAGAAGGCAGTGGCATATTCAGAATGATAGGAAAAAAATAACAGCTAACCAGGAATCCTATAATCAGCAAAATTATCTCACAAAAATGAAGATATTAACAGATAAAGAAAAACTGAGAATTTTCTTGCTAGCTGACCTGCCTGCAAGAAATACTAAAGGAAGTTCTTTAGGTTGATAGCAAGTGAAACAAAAAGCATTGGTAATTAGGTAATTATACAACAGTATAAATGCATATTTCTTTTTCTTTCTTCTCTTGTATTATTTAAAAAGCAAATGTATAAAACATATAATTGTTTGTTGGGCTTTTATTGTATAAAATGTAATATAAAAATAACAGCACAAAGAAGGAAGGTGGGAGCCAGTTTGGGAATAAGGAATGACACTAGAGAATAACTCTAAGCCATGGGAAGAAAGGAAAAGAACCAGAAATGGTAAATAAGAAAGTTAATATAACAAATTATAAATATATGCTTTCATTCTTTACTTCTCTTAGCTTCTTTAAAACACATAAAATTATATGAAGTAATTAAAACTATTATTGTTGCATTGTCTATTTCAAAACTTACCACAAACCTATAGTAATCAAGACAGTGTGGTACTGACATAAAGATAGACATAGAGATCAGTGAAATAGAATTAAGAGTCCAGAAACAAACCCTCACCTTTATGGTCAGTTGATTTTTGACCAGATTGTGAAGACTATTCTATGTGAAAAAGTAGTCTTTCTAACAATAGTTCTGGGACAAGTGTGTAGCCACATGGTAATGAATGAAGTTTGGACCCCTATCTCGAAATGGATCAAAGACCTAAATGAAAGAGCTAAAATTATAAAACTATAATTATATATAAGCTAAAATAATAAAACTTGTAGAAGTATAGGCTTAAATCTTTGTAACCCTGGGTTACACAGTGTTTTCTTAGATATGACACCAAGAGAACAAGCAATAAAATAAAAAATCAATTAACTAGATATCAGCAAAACTAAAGCTTTCTGTGAAGGACCATCAAAGAAGTGAAAAGACAACCCACAGAATGGCAGTAAATGTTGGAAATCATATATTTGTTAAAGAACTTGTACTTAGAATCTATAAAGAGCTCTTACAACTCGATAATATAAAGAGAACTAATTTTTTTTAATGGGCAAAGATCTGAGTAGGCAATTCTCCAAAGATATTCAGATGACCAGTAAGCATATGGAAAGATTCTTGACATCATTAGTCATCAGATATAGGCAAATCGAAACACAGTGATCTACCACTTGACACCCACTAAGATGACTATAGTCAAAAAGACAGATAATAACAAGTATTGACAAGGATGTGGAGAAATTGGTGCCCTCATACACCGTGTTACTGCACAGTGGTACAGCTGCTTTGGAAAACAGTCTGGCTAAGTTCCTTAGAAAGTTAAACGAGAAGTTACCATATGACCCAGCAATTTCACTTCTAGGTATATACCCATAAGAAATGAAAACAAATGCCAAACAAAGACTTGTACACTAATGTTCATAGCAGCCAAAAGTGGGAGCAACCCAAATGTCTATCAACTGATGAATGGATAAACAAAATGTGGTATTTCCATACGATAGAATATTTTTTTTCCATACGATAGAATATTAATTGGCCATAACAAAGAATGAAGTATTGACACATGCTACAACATGGATGGACCTTGAAAACATTATGCTAAGTGAAAGATGCCAGTCATAAAGGACTACATACTGTGTGGCTCTGGACATTTATCTGAAATGTCCAGAATAGGCCAATCTATAAAAGACAGAGATGGGGGTTATTGGGGGAGATGGAGAGTGACTGCTAATGGGCATTGGGGTTCCCTTTTAGGGGGATGAAAATATTCTACAATTGACTGTGGTGATGGTGGCAGAAGTCTGTGAATGTACTAAAAGCCATTGAATTGTACATTTTTTTTTTTAGCAACTTTCATGGTTTGGATGCTTTTTTTTCAAATTTATTTATTTATATTTATTTTTGGCTGTGCTGGGTCTTCGTTTCTATGCGAGGGCTTTCTCTATTTGTGGCAGGCAGGGGCCACTCTTCATTGCAGTGCGTGGGCCCCTCACTATCGCAGCCTCTCCTGTTGCGTAGCACAGGCTCCAGACGCACAGGCTCAGTAGTTGTGGCTCACGGGCCTAGTTGCTCCGCGGCATGTGGGATCCTCCCAGACCAGGGCTCGAACCCGCGTCCCCTGCATTGGCAGGCAGACTCTAAACCACTGCACCACCAGGGAAGCCCTGTACACTTTTAAGTAGGTAAATTGTATGGTATGTGAATTATATCTCAGTAAAGCTGATGTACACAATATTCACTTCAGTAACCCTGAAGAGAGCCTAAAAAGACAGTATTTGTGTTCCAAAACACGTACAGTTTTGTTAGAGATATGTAAGACTGCCATGTTTATTAAGATGTTGAAGACAGAGAAAACTGGCTTCAAATATGAGCCCCAGAAAATCATAAGTGCAAACATCTCTACTTGCTGACATTGATTTGTATGTTACCACAGGCAAGCCTATGTTGCACTGGGGTGAGTATCTGCACGGTTGCATTTCTTCGTTGAAGATGAATGATTCTCCTGAGCAGTGCTGGACATGAGAGTAGCTAACACAAGTGAAAATAAAACTCCTCCAGTTCCCTAACTCATTGAATGGCACCGTCATTCCTCCAGTTGCCCAAGCCAAACATCTCGGAGTCATCCTCAATTCCTCCCTCACTCCCATTTCTAATCTATCACTAAGTCCTGTCAGTTCTGCCTCCTAAATATCGTATATTCATTTACTTTTTCCCATCTTCCACCATCAACAACCTAGTTCAGGTTATCATCTCTTACCTCAGCTACTGCAGGAACCTTTTAGCTGGTCTTCTTGCATCTCTTGCTTTCTTCATTTCTCCATCCAGCAACCAGAGTGATCTTTTAAATTTTCGAATATATGTGACCTTGCTTAATCTTCTTCAGTAGTTTCTCATTGCTCTTAAAAACCAAATTCCTAAACGTGGCCTACAAGGTCCTGCGTACCTGTCTGTCCTCATCTTGAGCCACTCTTTCCATCACTCTCTGTACTGCTAGCCACACAGTACTCCACTAATTACCACCTCCTAGATAAATTTGATGCCCTCTTTCTTTACCCTGGCCTTCATTATTGACCACTGCCTCCTTATTGAAATTGTCTCTTCTTTTGTCCTTTATGTTCTCATCACTCTTCTGTGTTATCTTTTCCCTCTTGCCACCGAACTATGAACATTTCCAATATTCTCTACTCTTTCCTTCTCCATATTCTATACTCTGTCCTTTAAGTGGATTGGTATTTTTCAACTATTACCTGAGTTCCAGTCCATATCTGCAACAGCCCACATGATATCGCCAAAGTTACCACAATCTCAACATGATTAAAATAGAAGTTAACATTATCTTGATCCTTTATCCCCAGAAACATTTCCTTCCAATTTCTTCTTTCAGTGGTATCAGCATTCTCTCAGCCACTCAAACTATGTACTTCAGAGCCATTTTTAATTGACCTATCTTCCATTCCCCATATCAAATCAGTTACCAGGTTCTACTGATTCTTCCTTTAGAGTGTTTCTTACATCTTTCCATTTCCATTGTCACTATTTCTGACCCTCATCCACTTCATTCTTCATTTCTTACAAGTCCATTTAAACAGTTCTCGCTGTATGTGTTTTCTCACACTCACGTCTGTTCTAAACACCACTGGCATTTCAATCTTATTAAAACTCCAGTTTTATCATACAACTTTCCTTCTCAAAAAGTTTCAGTGACTTCTCATTGCCAGCAGAATAAATCCCCAAATCTGTGGCCTGTTATGCAAAACCCTTAACACTCCAGCCCGATGTTTCACAAATTACATTCCACAAGATGTTAGTAAATGATCTACATACTCTGGATTAAACAAAGTTACATGGTTTCTTCACTGTAAAAGTTCCTAAAACTTTTAATGAACTAATGTGCATTAAAACTCTCCAAGAGGTTGTATATAGAATGCAGCATTTCCAAAATATATTTGACTAAAGAACCCTATTTTTATACACCATCTGTTAACATTTTTCATGACACTAATGTTCTAAGGAAAAGCATCTAGGAAGTGCTTAGGTAGCCCCATCCTACATTTCCAGTCCTATTTCCCATTAATTTCCCTACATCAATTGTCTGCTTGGGCCAAATGACTATTAGTCCCCCTAGACGTGCTTAGTCTCAAGCACAATCTGAGTCTTTACTGATTCTGTTCTGCCCACATGGAATGTGCTTTTCTTTCTCTGTATATATTTTTTAAGTTGAAATACAATTCATATATCAATTCATATATAAAATTCACAATTTTAAGGTATACAATTCAGTGGTTTTTAGTATATTCACAAAATTCTGCAACTATCACCAGTATCCAAATCCAGAACATTTTCATCACCCCAAAAAGAAACCCCATAACCATTAGCAGTCACTTCCCATTCCCCTCTCCCCCAGCCCCTGGCAACTACCAATCTGCTGTGTCTCTGGAATTGCCTGTTCTGGACATTTCATATAACCTCTCTATAGCTAGATATCCTGCTCATCGACTCTAAGATCATGTCTATTTGTTCAGTCATTTGTTAAGTCATTCAGTTAAGATCACAACACGGTCATGTGTCAGGCTGTGAATACGCAAAGGTAGATGACATTCTGCCTTTAAGGAACTCCCAGCCTAGTGAAGGAGACAGACAGTAGGTGCCGTGAACGAAGTGCCATAGGAACAAAGTGGTACAGATAATAAATTGTGGAGAGTCAGGCAAAGCCTGACTGAGGAGGTAGCATTTTAATAACTGGATATTAATTAATTTGTTCATTCAGCAAATATCTGTTGGGCCCTTATTATGTGTCAGGCACAGTGTTGGACTCTGAGGATACAAAGATGAAGAAGAAAAATTCCCTGTACTCAAGGAGCTCAGCCTGGAGGAGATACATATATACACAGTTTCAAAACAATGTGATATAAGTTGTATTAGAGGAATGTAAAGCTTGCTGTGGGAACAGAGAGAAAGGAATAACTAACTCCGTTTGTTAATTTGAAGAAAAGGTAGAAGTTACCAAGTGGATAAAGATTGGGTGGGGGGCTGGCATTTCAAGCAGAGAGACTAGACCTCTGACTGTGCCAGCCCAATGCTCATTTGTTTGACTGAGCTGGAGCACCTAATGCCTGTGTCACTCTGACTAGCCCTTAACCACACTCCTGGTGTGGTCCTCTTTATATGTGGATGCCTTGTCTCCCCAGAGGCATTATGTGTCATTTAGGATAAGAGCTTTGTCTTGTCACTCTTAGCACCCTCATTCTCATAGTGTTTTATGCATAGTAATTTTTTATAGATCCACATGAGTGAAAGGACAGCTGAGACAATGTCATTGACACTCTCAAGAACCTGCTGCCCAGGTCTTCTGTCACATGTCCCCCTTCAAGGGCCTGAGACCTCTTGTGTAGATGAAGGACTTTAACATGGAATGAGCACACAAGTGCTCCCTCTGTGGTCCATCTCCTCTACAAGAACGGCAAAAGTAGCTCCTTAGACTAATCGTTTTTGCTATTGCAAAATCTTGTGATCAGCCATGTTAAAAGACAAAGGGACCATCTTAGAAATGTGCCCTGTGTTCATAGCTAGGTAGATACTGTCAACACTAAAGATCATTTTTAAATTACAATCAGTTGACTTGAAGTACAATAAAACAGATTACACCCCATAATCAGTTTTTGCCTTCAAAGTGGAATCTGAGGTTTCCCGGAGAAGGAATTCTGCCTCAAGATTCTAACAGAAATTTGCCTGAGTTTCCAGCCTGCTGACCTGCCCTACAAATTTCAGACTCAAGATCACAACATCAAGTCTTACCTGATTTTATAGCCTGCTGGACTACCCTGCAGATTTCAGACTTGCCAGCCCCTACATTGTGTGAGCCAGTTCCTTAAAATAAATCTCTCTATGCATATGCAAAAAATAAAGATTAATATAATTTCTGTTCCAAACACAGACTGATTCAGGTCAAGGAAATTAAGAGATTCAATAAAACTGCTGCTTCACAACCTTCTCTGAAAATTAGAGATAGGTATTGGGGAGATAATCGACTGAGGACAGCAACAAGGGAAGCCCCAAACAGGATACAGGTTTTTCTCCTGCTCCAGAAAGACAGAACTCAGTCCAAGAGGGCTTCATTGCTTTTTTAGTGTATATGTCACTTCATGAGGTCTTGCTATGGAGCATCCTACAGCTGACAGACTTTCAAGGTGGTCTCCTCCTACTGTCCAGGAGCACAGGATTGCTCGTGGGGGCCGCGGGCTCCTTCCTCAGTGTCAGCAGAGCACCCACTGTTTAATAATACTGGGATGCAGCCCTGATAGAGTCAGGGCTACAGTGATTGTGACAGTAATAAGTGTAAACCCACTGTTCTTGGATTTCAGAACGGCTACCCAGAAGTGGAGATTGTCTGGCTGATGATCAAGTCCTGGAATATTGGAATATTTATGTACAGCAGCAACAAGTATATGTCTAGTGAAAAATGGTGTGGCCTGGCACTGTGTTTCCTTGACCACCTTGGCTCCCTTAAGAGAAACTATGAAACTCAGGTGAGGAGGGAGAGGGCTACAGGTGGATGGTATGACTCAGGGACAGAGAGGTTCTACATAGCTCTCGTTAAGGACACAACCCTGCCTTCCTTGGCTAGGAAAGGATCTTGACGTTGTTCCTCTCAGTGGTTCCACAGAAGTGCAAGAGTTATGGGACTATAAACAGTAATTTTTTATAGTGAAAACCAGGAAGAATGGTGAACAAGGCAAACTTAGGAATAGAAAATGGAATCTAATTAAGAAGAATGCCAAGAGTGGGCTCTGGAAAGATGCATCCCTGTCAATGCCAGTGCACGTAGGGAAGGACCAGCCTCTGTGCAAACAATGACTGTTTAAAAAGACATTTTCTGCAGGAACTATTTTGAGTAGCAGACTCCTGGGCCCTTAGCTGACCAGGAGAAGCTTGATAGAGAAAAAGTTTTTGTATCAAATAAGAGCAAAGGATCTTTTATGTTTTAAGTACTTCCTCCCTTCTTCTGCCTATCTGTAGTGAACAGACCTAGTGTCATGGGATCCCTTTGCCCCAGGTGAGTACTGTATGTTCTTCCCAGAGTGGTGCCTCAGGTCTCAGAAGGTAAAGGTTGGACTCTCATGCCATCACCATGGGTCTGGGAAGATTTCCCACATTTCCTTTCCTCTCAAGAAATCTATTTGCTGTTCTCTTTCCCAGATGCATGTTCTGTACGGTGAGCTTGTGGCAACATTAAATAAAGAAATATGACCCCCTTGTTAATGAAGAGTGAGAACTGCTGGAACAGAGCAAGCTGACAGTGACTTGAAGATTTGTGGTCCTGAGATGTTGAATATTTAAATTCTTGCCAAAGTTACTCTTGAGTTTTTGTTTCTGTTTTCTCCTGCCCTATTTTCATGTTGTTAAATGACATTTTCTAAAATAAAAGCATTGTGACTTTTACTGCTGTGACCAGCTAATTTCTGGGGGACAAATTATTTTTTTCCAAAGTGCTAAGGAGCTAAGGAACATTATATATACATGTGTGTGTATATATATATATATATATATATATATATATATATATATACACACACACACACACACACACACAGAAATAGCCCATGTGAGAGCAAGATGATTCATGCCCCATGTGAACAAAAGGGGATGTTCATCCCAGTCCCACACAGGTTGCATTTTATTCAAGTAGTGCTCAAATTCACATTACCTGAAGGTTATAACAGAGAACCATAGACTCTTCATCGGAAGGACCTTAGTGGTCTTTGGGCCCAGCATTGATCAGATTTCATGAAATCGATGACATCCTTGAGACTTGGTTGTGCAGTCTGTATCAGAACATAGCCTGTGATGAACTCCCGAGACACCGCAATCTGCCTTTTTTTTTGCTAATTGGTAAAATACCCTTCCTCATACTGAGCAGAAATTTGTCTCCCTGTAACAAGTTTGTTTCCTCTGTCCCCCATCCTCCTGACTTTTTTGTCTTCTGGTTAAACATCCTCAGACCCCCTCAGCTGTTCCTCATATGATGTAGTCACCTCACCTTTCCCAGAGCCAAGGCCCACGTTCCAGTGAGGTCTGACCCACACAGAGTTCAGCAGCCTCATTCTGGCTAGACTTGCATTAGTGTACCGTAAGATTACACTGGCTTTTTTTCCCCCAGTTGATTTATATTAACATTTTTTAACTTTTGATTTTGAAATAGTTTCATACTTACAGAAAAGGTGCAAATTGCCACATACCCTTTACCCAGATTCCCCATTTGTTAACATTTTACCACATTGCCTTATCATTCTCTTTGTGTATTTCTTTCTGAACCATTTGAGATTAATTTACAGACTTCTTGCTCCATTACCCCTTAATGCCGCATTGTGTATTTCCTAAAAGCAAGGATACTATTCTCCTAAGTCAGGGGTCCCCAACCCCCGGGCCGCGGACCACAACTGGTCCGCGGCCTGTTAGGAGCCGGGCTGCACAACAGGAGGTGAGCAATGGGCGAGCGAGCAAAGGTTCATCTGCCGTTCCCCATCGCTCGCATTCCCCGCCCACAGCGCCCCCACCGCCATCCGTGGAAAAATTGTCTTCCACGAAACTGGTCCCTGGTGCCAAAAAGGTTGGGGACCGCTGTCCTAAATGACCACAGTACAACCATCAAAATTAGAAAATTAATAATAATACAAGTCTACCATCTAATCTACAGGCTCCATTCCAATTTCATTGATTGTCCTAATAAAGTCCTTCGTAAGTTGTTCAGGATCATAAGTTGCATTTAGATGTCATGTCTCTTTCGTCTCCTGCAAATGGAAACAGTTTCTCAGTCTTTCCTGATCTTTCATGACCTTGACATTTTTTAAGAGTACCGGCCAGTTACTTTGTAACATGAACCTCAATTTCTGTGTGTCTGGTGTTTCCTAATGATTAATTTATGCATTTTTGGTAGGCACACCACAGAAGAGATGTGTTCTTCTCAGTGCATCATACCAACAGAGACAATGTCAGTTTCTCCCACTGATGGTTAAAGTTAAGACGGTGTCTACCATATTAGTAATTCATAAGTAACTAGGAAGTATTTTGTGGAAGACACCTTGAGACCAAATACCCTGTTCCTCATTGAACTCCCACTCACTAGTTTTAGCATCCATTGATGACTCTTGCTGGAATTCCTTTTTACTGTGATGGTTGCTAAATGTTGATTTTTAAATTTCTGTCATTCCGTCTTCATTTATTGGCGTTTGTTAAGGAGAGCATTTTCTTCTCCCCTACTTATTTATTCATATTTTAAAAATATATTTTAGTACAGACTGATGGATTCCTATCTTATTCAGTGAGTTATAATCCACTATTACCACTATTTTGATGCTCAAAGCTGGCTCCTATGTCCTTTTGACATGTCCCCATCATTCTTTGAACACTTCCTTACTCTGTGACATAGTAAGATGTTCCAGGCTCATCTTGTACTTTCCCTGCTCCTGCACTGGAATCAGTTATTTCTCCAAGGAGCCCTCATTCCTTTTAATGGAGAATGGCAGTATCCAAGATCTGGGTGCTAGGTGTACTCATTATTACTGGGGTGCCATTGTCTCTAGAGCCTCTCAGTGGACAGAGTTAGGAAATAAATGTGTGGATGTGTATATACCTGTACGTGCATATATGTATACATAAAACCGAGTTCATACTGATACCTCCATTTTCAGTCCAACACCAGAGGGTTCATTCTAGCCTTCCTCCCTTTCCATATTTGCAACTATCTCTTCCAACATTGAGAAATCTGGCTCCTATTAACCTCAAATATTCACTTATTTGCTCAATCATCTCCCTGCTTGAGAATAATCGCCCAGTCATGCCTCAGTCCTGACCCCACCATCGTGACCATGAGGGCCGCCCCTTCAGCCGAGAAGCCCTGGCAAGCACTGGCCAAGTCATCAGCTGAGCTTCCAGCCAGGGGAGTGAGCAAGCTGAGTTCCCCACTGAGCCCCCACCAAGGGGAAGACCAAGAAACCACATTCCATTCAAGCAGGCATTTCATATTGTTGACTCATGGGACTTACTGTTTACTCTCCCCTGCTTTCACCTTGGTGTTTCTCCTATTTAGTTTTGAGAAGTCAGCTCAAGGGTCAGTTCCTCAGAGAAACCTTCCTCCACCAGGTCAGGTTCTCTTGTCATGTGCTCTCTTAGTGCTCTTGTTTTATTCTTCATAGTTTATAAACGTATATTTCCTTGTGGACTGATTTGATTAACATCTGTCTCCCTCAATAGTCTTTAAGCTGCAGAAGGGCAGACAGTATGTTTCCTCACCACTGTAT
The DNA here is from genome assembly GCF_964341445.2 of Mesoplodon mirus. Lineage (NCBI taxonomy): Eukaryota > Metazoa > Chordata > Mammalia > Artiodactyla > Ziphiidae > Mesoplodon > Mesoplodon mirus. Next base: position 59,358,251 of record NC_138981.1, on the reverse strand, counting down.
ATCCCAGTGTCTAGCACAGTGCCTGGCACTTTCAACAAATATTGGTTAAAAGAATGGATGAAAACTTCGAAGTCTTCTTTTCATACATCTTGCTATTAACTGATGTCTCAGCTTTTACTTCCAGTCTGTTTAAGTGCATTTATCACTATTAAATTGCTCTCGCCAGTTGTTCTTTTTGGATACAGTGTCTATTACAGTGTTATCCCACTCAGACCCACATTATCTGCATATTTGATCAGTGTGCCATCTAATGTCTTTATCCAAATAGGTGATAAGACGTACTGAATAGGGGAGGGCTGAGACAAAGCTTGGTGACAGGCCTTGCAGTCCTACCCACAAGTTCATGCATTCATGCAACAAACAAACACTTTCTGAGTACTTTCTACTATGTACTGGGCACGGTTATAGGTACTGGGGATAAAGTCATGAGCAAAATAGAGGACGAAGTCTCTCCTTTGAGGAGCTTACATCCGAGTGGGTGTGTCAGTTAATAAATTAGTATATAAATAAACTTTGTTCTTCTAACTAGCAGACTTTGGGATGATCACTACTCACCCATTCCATAATTGTACTGTCTACATTTTCCCAACTTTTTCACAAGGAAAAAGTCACACACGAGTGATTTTGTCAATGCCTTGCTAGGATCCTGATACACTGTGTCTACCATGTTCCCCTGCTTTACCCACTTACATATACTCACCTCATTTCAGAAAAGAAAATGAGCTTAGTCTGTCTTGCGCTATTCTTAGGTAAAGGGCTTTATAAATCCTTTGTGATCACTAGTTCCCTTCCAGGTCTCATGCAAACCATCCTTTCCCGTAACGTATAGAAATTTGCCTGGGATTAAGAGGAAATCTACCTGTCTAAAGCCTGGGAAACCTATCATCCTCCCTTTAAAAAGGAACATATGTCCTTCTCTCTAGGCTTCCAGCATCTTTCTTTCTTATTCCCCATGGTTACAAACACCAGTGCAGTGATCTCATCAACAGGTTCTCTCAACACCGTGAATACAATTTGTCTGGGCCAGGAGACTCAAAATCATTTAAAGCACCCTGAGGCTTTCTTACAATTTTCGTATTTACTGTGATCCTCAGGTCCCTCTTACCAATGTCTGCTTGACCCTTTCCAGTCTAATGGACAGAGTTTGTATGGCGGAGAAGACCAGAGCAAAGGAGGAATTAAAGAGGTCCTCTTTATCTTTGTTGTCTGGCAACATTACACCATTTCATTGTTCATTTTATACCCTGGAATTATTTTTACATGTGCTTATATTACATTTATAATTTAAAAAACTAATTCTTTTTAAAATTTTAATATTTTATTTATTTTTATTTTTGGCTGCGTTGGGTCTTTGTTGCTGTACGTGGGCTTTCTCTAGTTGTGGCGAGCAGGGGCTACTCTTCGTTGCAGTGCACGGACTTATTGTGGCGACTTCTCCTGTTGTGGAGCATGGGCTCTAGGCACACGGGCTTCAGTAGTTGCAGCACGTGGGCTTCAGTAGTTGTGGCTTGTGGGCTCTGGAGCGCAGGCTCAGTAGTTGTGGCGCACGGGCTTAGTTGCTCCGTGGCATGTGGGATCTTCCTGGACCAGGGCTCAAACCCGTGTCCCCTGCATTGGCAGGTGGATTCTTAACCTCTGCGCCACCAGGGAAGTCCTTAAAAACTAATTCTAATTAAAACGAAACATACTATCTGCCCCAACTTGCAGACTTTTTAAGGCCTCCTCGATCTGCTTCTTGGCGTGAACAAAACTGAAAACAGCCTCTTTCTCTTACTCTTAGAATTAGCTCATTTCGGGTCAGGCCTCCCTGATATTATTCTGACAGCTCCGTGTTACTACTTTATATTCATCTGTGGTCAGATGCCCTCTCTCCACCTTTTTAATGTCTCATCATCAAAGAACTCCCTCATTTACATCATTTTCTTTCCATACTTTTACTTCTTCATTAAAATACTTCACAATTATATGGTCAGAATTTAGTTTCTAAGAGCTTTTCAACCCTTTTGGGAGGGCGGTTAAGTAGAAAGTGCAAGAAAACTAACAGTTGATGCACCCCTACTAAGAGCTGAGCCCTTCATGTGTGCCATCCCATCTAACTGTTGTCACAACCCCAGGAAGGAGGTGGTGTCATTCTATTGTTGCCATTCCTTCCTTCCTTCTTTCCTTTCTTCGTCCCTCCCTTCTCTGTCATTCCTGTGGGAAACTGAGGCTCAGAGAGTTTACGTCACTTAATCAAGGTCACACAGCAGGTAAATGGCAGAGCCATGATTTAAAGCTAGATCTATGGGACCCCTGCTCTTTGCCCTCATGATACCTTTCTTTTCTCTGAAACATCTGAAGTCTGCCTTCTTAAATTCTAGGGCAAAATACATTACTATGTCCAGCCTTATGCTCTCACAAGCCCTGAGCTAATACGGTTGCTCTTTAAGTTTCCACTTCGCCAATCAGTTCTTTGTTATTGGTCAGAATTAGGTCATGGAGAACAAACAGTTCTCTTGTGGATTTCTTTACTTTTTAAGGGGCAATATGGTCAGCAAGACAAGTAAAAAAATTTGAAATGTTCTTCTTTTAAGCAAATGAAGCAAGAGAAGCCCTGCACAAAGTCCCTCACTGCTGCTAGATCTTGCCCAATGCCATTTTCGTGATCTGCATCAGGAATACATCATCCATTTCTCCCATTTTGTAAAGTGCTGTGTGACATGCTTACACTATATTACTCCTGGTCCTTTCTCCTTTCAACTTCCCCAAAACTCTGTAGAGGACTCTGTCCTCACGTTTGTGGATATCTATGCACATAGCACCATACCACCTCCCATTCTCAAGGGCACCTTTCTTCTTTACAATGTGCTCCTCCCGATACCAAATTCCAGTTGTAAGTTTCATTCCTCCAAGTCTTAATGATATCTCTTAGGTGATATTTCCTTCCTTGAGTTAAAACTTCAAGTTTACCTCATAATCTTTGGTTGAACTATATGAAGTTGCCATTTTTGTAGGTCAAAACCATGGAATATTGGCAATTTCATGTGGTTCAACCCAATGCACGTGCTGTGTATTGATACAGAAAACAGCTTAAGCCGTAAGTTCTATTTATGACTCTTCCCAGATGTATTCTCCTAAGACTGAACAGGCACCTCTTCCAGTGCTGTTCTTGTTGTCATATCTGATATCATCCATAGTAATTGATTTTATAATATCATCAGGTCATTTTTCTCCTTTCTCCTCCATTTTCAATTTACAGTTCTCTGTATCAGATCAGCAAGGCTCTGGGTAAACACATTTTTCCCAGTTATCATAGAGAACTCTGTCCCTAGCCAAGAGCCCAGCAATCCAGTATTTTAAACAATGGTCCAGACAAAGCAAATCCTATTCTACAGTTCCATCTCTACAGGCAACTATTTCACCATCCATCCATCTATTCTTTTCTAAAGTACCGGTTTTCTTTTGCAAGAAAAAAAACCCAAAACACCACCTGGTCCATCACATCCTTGGATTTTCTGGGCACAACTTCATAGTCCTTGGAGATGGTTTCTCCACCTACAGGAGGTCCACCTGTTAGATCAAGAGGTGGAGGAAGGTGGAAATGGGCAGCATTTGTTTGATTTGATAGCTTTCCCATGGCTCTCTGCTAAACTGCAATGAAAATACATGATCAAAGAAAATATTTGTATTATGTCTGCATACTTATGGCCCCTCCACATTGTCAGTCATGAAACCACCAACTATTCATTCATTCATTCATTCATTCATTCATTCATCTGTCCATCCAGCCAATGAGTAATTGTGGTTTAGACCCAGATCCTACCCTCAGTGAGCTTACAGGAAAGGAACTGGTTAGGCTTACACTTATTATATTACAGTGATTATAATATTAAAGACAGAACGTGAATGCTATAAAAGTAGGGGAAACGTGCTGAGATTTCAAAGGAGGGGATCAGGAAATGCTTTGTGGAGAAGGTTGAACTGGACTTTAAAGATGTATAGTATTTGAACATAAGGGGACAAGGGGAAGGGTATTCTAGGCAAAAAAACAAACCAAACCAAACAAACAAAAAACCAGCATGTCAAAGGCATGTGGTCTTTCCATACAAGGAACGATGAATGTTTATTTGCAGCATCGAGTACTTGAGGGTGAGTACTGGGGGAAAGCTTTAAAAGGGGGGTTGGAACCAGATTATGGAGCATCTCCAATACCTGGCTAAGGTGTTTGAACTTTATTCTGTAAGCCACGGAAGGAATTTGAGCTGGGGAGTGGTGTGGTCAGAGACAGACTCTGGGAACATTAATCAGGGCAACAGTGGATGCAGTGGATTGGAGAAGGGAGAGTCTAGAGGTAGACTAATTTTGAGGTCATTGTAACTTCTCTATTTCACCCTTTTATAAAGCCCCATACTTTTTGTGAACAGCACTTATCACTCTGTAAATATCTATTTGCGTGACTGTCTGATGCCTGTCTCCTCCACAGTGAGCTCTATAAGGGCAGAGACTTATCTGCTTTGCTCACCGTTGTATCCCCAGGGCCTGACATGTGGAATTATGTGTTTGTCAAATGAATGAAAATAATGAAGAATCAAATTGGGATAATAGCAGTGAAAACAGTGATGGTGGACGTGAAGACTATTAGAGAGACATATAGAGATGATGCAAAGGTTTCAGGTCTGGGTGGAGAGGATGTTTCAACAGCATCAAATATGGCAGAGAGCTTTGTATACCTCTATGAAGGTATCGGATCTGGTGACTTGGAAGCCATGATGACTTTTGAGAGCAGTTTCAGTGGAGTGGTGAGGGCAAAAGCCAGACTGCAAAGAAATACCGAGGTGGGAAGTGGTAAGAAATAGACAAAGCAGCACAGCATGCTGGCATAACCCGGGACCAAACTGCCCAGGTTCGAATCCTTGCTCTCCCACTTACTAGCTGGATGGCTTTTGGTGAGGTACTTAACCTCTCTCCAGGCCTCAGTTTCTTGTCTATAAAGCTTCCATAACAATCCTAGAGTTGTTGTAAAGAGTAAATAAGTAAATACATGCAAAGCTGGTAGAGCGATGCCTGACACCCAGTAAGTGCTTCTGAAGGTTTGCAATTATTATTCCGCTCTTGCTCTCTAGCAGGGTCACGTGTTTCCCTCCACCCACTAACTCTTGACACCCTCTTGTCATTCTGTTTCTCCAGGAGATCTGAATTTTCCAGCCCCAGGAAAGGCTTCCTACCTTTGTGGGGCAGCTAGAGTGATGTGGGGTTTTTAACTCTTTTCTGTTGTTTTGCAGTCTTCTGCTCACCAGAGTCTCGACTCTGGTTTTTATTCCCCTTTACTTTCTCTATTGCCTGTTGTTATTTCTTCTCTAGAAATAGTGGGGCGAACTCTAGCAGACCCCAGAGAGCAAGCACCATTTTTGTCTCCTCTACTTAACAGCAAGGAGGGTGGGTTCCCCCTTGGCTTTTTTAGGATCTTTTTACCGTTACCTTTTGAGTTGTTTTTTTGTTTGTTTGTTTGTTTTTTGTTGCAGTTTTCCCCTCATTCGGCCTAGGAAACTTCAACCTCTCTGATAAGGCAAAGGCCTGGGAACCTTTTTAATGCATCAAGAAAAGTTGAAAGTTGATAAGCTCACATTTAATTTAACAAACACAAAGCCAGCAATTGTTCTGACTAAAAGCCAAACCTGGTGCATCACTGCCTGCAGGGGCCTCGGTACCAAGAAGTACTTCCTGATTGGCGTCTCACAGCTGACGGCCCTCATGCTCTTGTGGGAATCACCACCAGGAACTACTGTTTGCCACCGTGGGGCACCTATACTCTCCTTAGGAGGGCATCTAGTGGCACGTTTGACACCTCCATTCCCATATTTCCCTAGCGCCATTTCTTTGTGTAACGGTAAGTAATAGGATGCAGCGCTCTCTTCTACCACAGTTTTCTATTATTTAAAGCTGTCCTGGGATCGTGCGCCTCCACCCAACTGGGAAAAGGAAATTTCCCGTGTCCTGGTCCACACATCTCCTGTGGCTCCTTTTGCCCCCTCCTTTCCAGCAGGCACCTAGCCTCTGTGTGTAACGTGTGATCATGTATAAACCTTGGGCCATGTTCTTTGGCAGCTGTATTTAAGCCGTTCACATCACCTGCACCACTGTTCATTTGTTTTTTCCAACTGCAAGTCCACACAGGCATGAACTTTCTTTTTGTGAGGGATTCCGCACAGTACATGTCCTTTAGAATTCTATTTTATCATTGTCAATAAGCGTTAAGGGCCAGAAGAGGCCGTAGAGGTCATCTGTGCAACTTCCTCCTGTTTTAGATAGTGAGGCCCAGAGAGGGGGAGCTCATTCAACAGTCCTTTGTTGAGCACGTAGCATGTAGTAGCTTCTGTGGGGGATACAAAGATACACCAGATGCCATCCCAGCCTTCTAGAAGCTTTTTGTCTAGTTGAAGTATGTTATGGATGAGGAAGAACAGAGTAAGTTCGTATAAACTGCTAAAGTGGTGCAAAGGAAGGGAGGGGGAAGCTCTTCTGGAGAGACCAGTGACGTCATCATGAAAAATGCCATTGAAGCTGAAACCTGAAGGGTTTCATAGAGATTGGGACTGGAAACATTCCAGACAGAGGCTTTGCTCACAGGTGAAAAGGCAAGTAGTCTAGATTGGTTTATAGAGAAATACAGGAGATAATGGGGAAAAGCAGATCAGGGGCCTGCAGAGGGTGTTCAGTACTTCGCGTGCTTACATCCCACACCCCTACCCCACCAGGCTAGCCCTGCTGACCTTATAGGTCTGACCTGAACATCCACCTCCTCAGAGAAGCCGTCTCTAAGCAGGGCCCCTCGCTATATTACCCTCTATTGCTGCATCCTATTTATTTCTTTCACAGCGTTTAGTATAACAGGTAATTATATACTTACTTAGTTACTTGTTTGTTGCCTCCCCCCACTAGACTAGAAGATCCCTGAGGGCAGGGACTGTCTTTGTTTGATTTGTGGCTCTTGTTATTGCAAGGATAGGGACAGTGATAATGAAAACAAAGCGCTAAATTGAACAGACACTGTAAAGAATCAAGTTTTGGTGGGAGATTGGCTATGATGACCAAAGGAGAGAAATCAGATTTTGAGCTTAGGTGACTAGGAAAATGGTGGCACTTAGGATGGGGGAGAAGAGTGGGTGAAGCAGTCTTCCTTGCAGCCATAGGGCTCCAGGGAGGAACGGACTCACCGCGAGGAGTGGGGGACATGGCATGTTCATCTTTCTCTGACGCTATGGCTGAGAGAGGAGTCTTTGAAAGTCATGCTTGGGAGGTCCTGGCTGACCCTGAGAGCTTCCGGGCACTGGATAAGCTTGTGCTGAACGAGCAAATGGTCAGTAAGTGAGAGCAGAGCTGGGGGACTGTTCAGTTCCTGGTGAGCAGGCAGCAGAGTGAAAAGAAGGGGAAGGAGCTAAAGGAGCGGAAACAGTTGGAGATGGAAAGGAGTCATAATTGGAGCAAGATCCCAGAGGAAGTAGCAGGAACTCCAGAATGGAGGTTCTCCATAAAACAGAAAACAAAATTCACATTCACCACAGGTTTGGGCCTCGTCAAATCTCTTCCCTCCAAGCTTGAGCCAAAGACTAGGACATCTCTTTTACTGAGCACCTGCTATGCGACAGATACTGTGCCAAATGCTGGAAATGGGAAGGCAAATGGGACAGTCTCTGCTCACAAAGAGGAGTCAAGGAGAGGAAGCCAGATGTCAAGCGAGAAGGGCCAGAAAACGTGTGGCAGAGGGAGAAGCAGCGCAGCGCTTAAGAGCACAGCCACTGCAGCTGGATAAGAGCACCAACCTCCTAGGGCTGTTTTTGGCAATAAATGATTTAAAACGCACAAAGCACTGAGCACAGTGCCTGTCACATAGTAAGTGTGAAGTAAGTGTTAGCGGTTACGATGATGGTGAAAGTTCTTACAGGGTCTAACAACAGCACAAAGGAAGGAAGGGTCTTTGTGACCCACGGCATGGGGGCAGAAGAGGTACTTCAGGAAAGGCAGCATAGAACGAGGGGAATTCTTGAATGGAGTCTTAAAATGTTGACAGGAGTTTTGCAGGTGAGCGAGATGGGGTGGCAGCGAGGGCATTTATGGGCAGAAAAAAAAAAGCCAGCAAAGACACAGGGTTGTGCTGCACTCAGAGAACCCACGGCTGGAGCGGACGGGGCCACAGCAAAAGATGAGGCAGGAGAGAAAGGGCAGGGCCGCCATGATAAGGAGCTTGTTGCCCTGTAGGCAACAGAGCCCCACGGGGAGGGAGGGCGCTTTAGTAGGCCGATTCTGTCAGCTACAGGGAGGATGGCTGTGGTGACAAGGCCAGTCAGGAGAGCATCCGCTTGCACATGTTCTTCACCACCAGCAGGCAGGTCTGAATCCTTCTTCTCAAACCACCCACTTTCCAGTCCTCTGCCGTGCGCTAGATGCTCCTGGCGACAGTGCGAGTGCCGGGGAAGGACAGGACGCAGAGGGAGTCCATTAGGTCTAATGTGGAAAACACCAGTGGGTATCACCCTGCGACAATAGGCTCAGTGCTTCAGATAAAATCTAGTTGGGGCTTCACAGCTGAAACAGACTATCCTCTGTGAAAGCTCTTGCTACCAAGACCCCACTGCTTCGGCAGGAACCAAGGTGTGCGGGGATTGGGGGGAAGCGGGGGGCGGGGGGTGCCAGTTCTGCTTTTTCTGGGAAGTGATGAGGAAGAGAGGCTTTGGAGGAAATTGGAATTTGAGCTTCAGAAAGTTACTTGCAGTAATAATAGAATGTCCTAGAGGTGCCGCGGAACTGACTGAATGGGTAAGAGGATTAGTGGCATCGAGGCCATGAAACCCTAGTTGGGAACAGGGATGAAGGGCGAAACGTGGGAGCACTGAGGTGAGCGTCTCCCACAGGCGCTCGCTCGTGGGGTTGCCTTGAGAAGGCTAAGGCTCTCTCAGCAGCCACTCTGACACCGTGGGCCTCCAGTGGTTGGCACCAGGCAAGTGCTGTCCCCGTGGAGAGGGCTCCGTTGTCCTTTAGTGCTGACCTTTCTGCTCAAGGAGCCCAGTGTCCCTTTGCAGTCCCATCCTTTTTAGCTTGACTTGGACCTGCTCAGGATACTCCCCCTGTAGTCCCTTCCCAGTCCTGCAGCTCAACCCCTACCTTCCTCTGTATCTGTATTAGCTTCATCCTTGAGCATAACTTCCACACTTGTTTTGGTAAAGATTTTGCTTTCATTAGTTAATTTCTAGAACCACTTTCACCTTAAGACAAAGGTGGTCATTTGCATCTGAACAAGTATTTTATGTAGTCATGAGCATCATCCTAGGAATGTTTTTTTTCAACATCTTTATTGGAATATAATTGCTTTACAATGGTGTGTTAGTTTCTGCTTTATAACAAAGTGAATCAGCTATACATATACATATGTTCCCATATCTCTTTCTTCTTGCGTCTCCCTCCCTCCCACCCTCCCTATCCCACCCCTCTAGGTGGTCACAAAGCACCGAGCTGATCTCCCTGTGCTATGCGGCTGCTTCCCACTAGCTAGCTATTTTACATCTGGTAGTGTATATAAGTCCATGCCACTCTCTCACTTCGTCCCAGCTTACCCTTCCCCCTCCCCGGGTCCTCAAGTCCATTCTCTAGTATGGAGAATACTAGTATAAAGTCTGCGTCTTTATTCCCGTCCTGCACCTAGGTTCTTCGTGACCATTTTTTTTTTTTAGATTCCATATACATGTGTTAGCATATGGTATTTGTTTTAATTTAAGGTCTGGTAGAGACAAAGAGGCTGGGGCGGGACTGGCTGCGTTGTCAGCAGCAGAGCCGGGGAGAGAGCGCAGCGTTGCCTCCCAGTGGAGAAGGCGGCGGTAGAGTTCAGAGTCAGGGTGTCCACCTCTGCTCTTCCCAAGTTGCTCAGCATCTTCCCTCCGGGGCTGCGTTTTCTTCAGCCGCGCCGCCTCTAGGAGGGCCAGCGGCTGTGGAGCCAGAGTCTCAGCACAGCGGGATCGGAGGCCAGCTCTTTGTGCCCTTTACACTTAGGAGGTGGATTTCCTTAAAACCCCACAGAGCACTTCGGGGACTCCTTTTTGTTAGGCTGCCTTCTAGCAAATGAGAGAATGTGTGAAAAGAAGCACCCTGCAAACAGCTAAGCACTGCTGTCCTTGCTGTGGTTCGGCCCCCACAGGCTCAGCCATCGCTCTTGAGCTGAACCACAGCAGGACGTCCTCAGGCTTCTCCACACAAACTACAGGGACATCAGCCACGTCACAGGCACCTGCTCTAAGCGCTCCTCCTCTCGTCACAGGGCTGCCGGGATGACTGCCACCCTGCTCTGCAAACTGGGCCCATCTCACCCTCGTTCCCCCTGCGCTCTAATGCTTTCTGGTAGCTGGGAGCCCAGCTTTTTGTTACCACGTTTATTACTCGGTTCTCTGCTCCTGCCTCGGCTCCCGCTTTAACAAACGTCTGTGCCGCATTAGGCACCTCCTGTCTTTGTGTACCTTTGCCATTTTGCCCCGAAGGCCGTGGATGCCCTCCACACGCACCTGGCCAGCACTACCTGAGGCAGTTTTGTGGGGGTGGGGTAGAAGACTGAGTGCAAGGCTTTCACAAAGGACCTGTTCTGACCACAGGGGTCTAGAGCCAGCCAGAGGAACACCTGACCGACCCGGTCGGCTGATGGCCACTAGGCAGAGAGTCTTTTGTCCCCCAAAGGTTTGGGACATGTTTCCCACTGCTGTGCCCCCACCCTCCCCTCTCAACTACTTCAAGAAGGTCTCTGAGCCACAGTTCATTGCAACTATCATTTATTAAAAAATATATGTCTCCTTGGAAGGAACACTGGTAAACCAACTAGTGTCATGCTTGCTTTGAATCTCTGCTTTTCTTCCCCGGGAGGGGTAGAGGGTTGAGCATCACTTAACATCAGAGAAATCAAAACACCCCCAGCTCACCCCCTCCTCCCCAGAGTCATAATCGGACACCACTTTACCCCTCTTGCCTCCGATCCAGTGTACTGTGCAGGTAAAGCTGCTGCCCTTTCTTTACCCACATTCTGGGCCCCACACTTTACAGTTAGCCTCATCATGCTGGTAGGAGAACTGCTAACAGACTTCCTAACTCTGGCTAGTAGCGCTCAAAGCATCTTCGACATGTATGCTTTGCACCGGTTATGACACAGTGGGCTAGGAAACAACAGGCTCAACCCTGGGGCCAAGCATGTCCACGCTCTTCTCCCCTGGGTCGTGCCTCCAGCGTGGAGCTGAGGGAGGCGTGGTGGCTCCAAAGGAGCGTGGTGGGGTGGGGTGCGGTGGGGCGGGGCCCGGGCCACACCTGCCGCCTGCATTTCTGGTCAGAGAAAAAACCCCTTGACCACAGTCACTGCCGTCTGACTCTGGGAAAAAGCAACAAGGTCTCACATCTCAACAGTAAGTGAATCGTAGCTCTACAGCTCAAATTGACACCACGAAAGTCTACTTTCTTCTTGAAGAAACGGTAAGCTACCAGCTGTTGGTGAGGGACCGGGGTAGGTGGGGCATATGAAGCAGCTGCGAAAAAAACCCAAATCAAACTTTTCATTACGCGGCTGGCCAAGCTCAGGGCCGTCCCACTGTCCCAGCGCAGAGCTGGAAGGCAAGTGACTCCCCGTCCCTGCCAGTGGGCCCCGTGACAGGGCCTCGGCTGAGCCCAGCATGTCCCTGGCAGGTGAGTGAAGGGACACGTTACAGTAGGAGGCCCAGCTCCTGTCGGTTCTCACCTGCCCCCACTTCCCTTTCCGCTGACGGGGTGGCCAAGCCCGGGTCGCCCAGTCTATCACGAGGCCTGGCTCCTCCAGAACATCATGAGCCTTTAGAACACGGTCAAATTGGATTCTACACGTTCACTTAAATCGTAAAAGTAAAATTTGGAAGAATGAAGAGGCTGACACGGTAGCACAACATGGTTTTGGTTTAACAGCAGCTTAAAAATGAACAAAAAGGAAACCTCTCATGCAGACATGGCATAAAACAATCGGCAATTTAATACGTTGGGAGCACCGTCAGCCATTCTCTCACTCCCCACACGCGGGCCTAACTGTGCCCCAAGGGCAGCACTGGCTCTAGGGTCACAGCTCCAAGCCTCTGGCCCCCGGGCCAAAGCCCCTTCTCACCGTTCTCTGGCTGACCCCTCCTAAAGAAAAGCCCAGCTCTCCAGAGAATGACCAACGCGGGTGCCCTCGGTACAGCACTTACTACCACTTTCACTCCCTCCCCAACCAGTTGGGATATAAGATGCCATCTGATTGCAATATGAAAATTAAAGCATTTCTCTAATAACACAGTACCATTGATGAAGTCTCCATAGATTTTCTAGTCCAAATGCGTGTGGATATATATATATATTATATGAGAGTGTATAATATATATATATATAATAATTTCTATATATTTTATATAAATTACATATATATATCTGTATATAAATAAGATACTTTCTGTCGCCATGACCGCGCTGTCCCAAGCCGCGAGGCAGTGCACAGATCGTAGCAAAGCCTGGGAGCCTCTCCTCACGGGGTGCGCGGGGCTCGCTTCATAAGCCGCACAGCTGTCCAGTCTGTCTTTCCATCAGTCCTCCTCTCTTCGCTTCTGCTTGGTTTTATGAAAACACTGACTCTGATGGATTTGCACCTGCGCTAGTGCTTGGGAAAGGTCCATGCAGGGACGGGCGCAGTCACATGGTGAGTGAGATGGCATCATCCCCAAAATAAACTAAAACAAAACAAAACTTTAAAAAAACAGAACAGGACTAGAAAACTCAATTTTGTGGACATATCTAAAAAAGGGGACAAGAACAGCAGTCATCTGTTCTCCCCATAGGGACAGGAATGAAGAGGGAGGAGGGAAGAGGGACTTGATTTCTTCTGTTCACAATAGAATGGTTGGAGGGGATTCTTCAGAGTTTTTCAGGGGATGGGACCCAAATGTAGTGCCCAGACTGGTCCTCAATGATTTGTTTGATTTTGTTATAAATCTCTTCCAGTGAGTCACCCTGTACAATGGCTGAAGAAGAAAACAGAATTATTACCGTGGTCCACAGCAACCCCCTGCCCCAAACCCTGACAGTCTGGCCCATCCCAACCGTCCCACAGCTCAGCCCCACTCATTCACTAGGCAGCCATCTGGGAGCCCAGGTCGCTGGGGAAACTGGCGGGCACTGCAGGCCCGGGGCTTGAAGTCAACTTGCTAAGACAGTGAGAGTGAGCAGCAATTAGTAGGAAAATGTGTTCTTCAGAAATGTTTATTGAGCACCCATTAGAGGCCAGACCTTGTAGATCATGCCCCTCTTGGCTGCCATGAGGCCGGCAGCTGGTAATTCTAACGCAGCCTTACCAGAGGATGTGGAAAATCCTGGGTATCCAGAGCAAGAGCTGAAAAAGCCACAATTTCTGGCAAGGTGCCGTGCTCCTGGGGCTGTCACATCTGCTCCATGTCAGAGGTCAACCCGACAAACAAGGACATGGATGCTAACAGAAAAGGGAGCTCCAAGACCCAAGGTATGCGAGGACAGTTGTGAATGCTGCCCCCTGGTGACCTTGTAGCGCCACCGTGCACACACGTCCCTGGACTTCAAAGGTCAAGCGACACATTACACAGAAAGCGTCCCAACCGTTTAGGAACTGACCCTTCTGAAGTAGGTGACCATATAAACCACACACACGCGTGCGTGTGCACACACTGACAGACAGCCTGAACACCACGCCAGGGAATCAGCAGCAGCAACGAACGTTCACTCAGTACATAAAACATGCAAAGACAAGTGCTGGATGGGGGAGCCTGGGAAGGAGGGAAACAAACTAAAACAGGGAGCCTACAATCCAGGAGGGACATGAAGACGAACAAAAACGATCAAAGGCAGCATTTGGTGATGGTGGTTGGTAGCAGAAACTGGCTAAACTCCTCTGGCTGGAGGGCACTTGAGTACTTTGGCAATGCTTGAGCTCAAAAGCACCAAGAAACTCTGTGCAAGGTGTCTGGGCCTCTTGGAAACACTCACAGAATAGGTGTCCAGTTGCTCCCATGTTACCCCAGCTGTGCAACGGGGAGACTTACCTGTGAAGTATTCTCCAAACTCCTGCTCCAGTTTCATGGCTTTGTCATAGATCTTATTTGCTTGTTCATATGTCTGCCGTCGGTTCATTTCCCTGCCAAAGACACGGAAGAAAACAGTACCCAAAACTAGGTTCTATGTTTTGATTAACAAAAAGGATTGTTCCAGGCTCCCTGAAAAGCTGCTCAGCTGCCCTCTGAGAGCAGCAGCGGCCCAAGGCTCAACATTCCTCAAACCTTCCAGGTTTAAAAGCTCAACCAGGGATACACGCAAGTGCACTCGAATCCAAAGGAGCCCCCAGTGAACAGGGTGGGGCACACACACTCCACTGAGCAACCACTGGGTCTTACCCCTGCCCAACAAACCACCTGAGTTTTCATTTCCTTTCCAGGGCCCTCTCCTAGCCGAGAGTCTCAGCAAATACTCACATAAGCGCTTCGATGGACTTGGGCTTGATGAAAATGGCAATGGGGTAAAGTTGTGATTGCTGCAGCCTCTTGATAGCATTGCCAGAAACATCTAAGATGCAGTGCTTGCCCTGAAAAAGCAAAGACTGGCATCAGTCCACCCAGTCCCTGTCTACGCCCTGTGCTAACCCAAACATCCACCTGCGGGAAACACGGGACCACCCAGAGAGGCCTGGAAGATTCTACTTCTGAGGTACCCAGCCCCCACGTTTTGCTCCTACTACCCAGACAAGGCCACATCTGCAGCTGCAGGTGGGTGACGCTCTGGGGTGAGTTGCGCAGAGGAGACAGATGCCTCCAACCCGGGGCTGGGAACACGCGGAGCGGGCGTGGCGTTGGTCAGCACTGCCACCGGGTAGGCCATGTGCTGGCAGGATGAGGATCCACGCATCACTTTGGCTGGAGCATTTCTGTGCTCCCTTTGATGGTAATTTCGTAGGGCCACTGCCTCCGCCTCCCTCCTTACCCTCTCTGCAACTGCCCTCACTGACTGGATGCTGGTCCCATAGAGATTATCGTTGAATTGGCCTGCCTCGATGAACTTGTTGTCCTGAATATCCTTCTCCATCTGTTCTCGGGAGACCACAAAGTGGTAGTCTTGCCCATCCACTTCATTATCACGCCGAGGCCGGGTAGTATCTGCAGGAAGAGAGGAAACGCTCTGTGGTGCAAGGACAACGACCTGCCCCAAGCCCCCGAGAGCGGACTTGTTCCCCCCAACCACCGCTGGGCCCCAGGGCCACTCCAGTGCTTTTCAGATGAGTCGGGGGAAAGAGGCTGGGAGGAAGTTTGTCTTGCCTACATCTCTTCTAACCGCCAGGTTAGAAGCTGGGAGCTATCTGCTTTAGCTTCAACTGGACCAGAAAGGTGGGGTTTCCTGGGCCAAGGTCTGGCAGACAGAGGGTGCCAAACGTGGTACAGGAGCCAGCGAGCCTCACAAGCCGACCAGCGGGCCGCACCCACACCTCATGGGCTGGGCACCCCCAAGCGCCCAATCGTTCCCAACCACCACCACTCAAACTCCTCTCCAAGGGAGTGAGCAGGCCGGCCTGATGTCTTAATCCTCCCCACATCAGCTTTGGGGGAATGCGTTGCTACCTAATCTCTTCCAGGGTGGGTTTTTTTCTTTTTACATTTTTTTTTTTTTTTTTTTTGCGGTACGCGGGCCTCTCACTGTTGTGGCCTCTCCCGTTGCAGAGCACAGGCTCCGGATGCGCAGGCTCAGCGGCCATGGCTCACGGGCCCAGCCACTCTGCAGCATGTGGGATCTTCCCAGACCGGGGCACGAACCCGTGTCCCCTGCATCGGCAGGCGGACTCTCAACCACTGCGCCACCAGGGAAGCCCTCTTTTTACATTTTTTAAAACTATTTTTTCAGCTGTGCCGGGTCTTACTTGCGGCATGTGGCATCTTCGTGGCAGCATGTGGGATCCCGTTCCCTCACCAGGGATCGAACCTGGGCTCCCTGCCTTGGGAGCGTGGAGTTTTAGCCACTGGACCACCAGGGAACTCCCTCTTCCAGGGTGTTAGATGCACCCTGTTCCCAGAGAACCCTAGAACCTGGCCGCAGGCCCTTTCCATAAAACATCAGAGCAACAATTCCCAGGGCACCAACACCTCCCTCCCAAAGACGCCCTGGGCTTTTACGTGGTACACAGGATCCAAATTTATGCGGGAACTCCGAAATCAGGTCATCGTTGACTCTGTCCTTCATTGGGCCCAGGATGATGACAGGCCTTGCATAGTGAACTGGAGAGCAAGCACGGAGACAGTCAGTGAGGTCCCCACCAGAGGGCCTGTTGTCCCTCCCCGTACGCCTGGAGCACTGAGGCTCTGGAGCCACTGCTCAGACGGGAGAGCACATCTTCAGCCATTCTGCCTTTTAACTACAAAGACATCAAAGAGCCTTTAATTTGAGAATATCTAAGTCCAAGGCAAGTATGAAACCAGAAGCATCTCCCTTTCCAACAGATTCCGGAGAAATCTCTGCATGGGCACCAACAGCTGAGCAAGGGTTTTCAGAGCAGCCACGGAAGGGGGGACCGGAGCCTCTCTTCTAGCAGTGGCCGCATCCGCTGAAATCGACCTTTGCTATCCTTGTCAATCTGTCCTATCCTTCGGAAAGCATCCCAGCAGCAAGCAAAGGTATAGTGAGGGGTGCACACTGGGTGGCCTTCCCTGTTCTCTCTGACGCTAGGAAGAAGTAGATGAGAAGGAGGCACCCAGGGGCTGGCTGCCCTCCTACTCCCCCACCTTTACCCCCTGCCGCCACGGCCAACCACTGGGCCGGGCCCCATGACCACCAGACTGGCTCAAAGGCAAGGCTCTCAGAAGGGGGCTTACTTTCTTGCCGTGTCACTGGCTCATATGACAAAATAGCATCCTCTTGTCCTTCTGCAACAAAAAAGGGAGACACGTTAGCACTTTATAATCTGCCTCCCTGTGTCCTCATCTCCCTACAAACGTTCACTTCACCCCCACCTCTGCCAGAAAACAGCCTTGTCAGCTGGTACTTGCTAACACCTGCCCTTGGGCCTGTCTACTTCCCATTGGCAAGAAAGCACAGGAAAACCTTCACCGCCCCTGGGACAGGAGTCAGGAGTCCTCTTGTTCAGTGAGATATAGCTGAGCAAAGGGACGTGACCCAGAAGCCATGAAGCCTCCACCAAAAGCCACCTCAATTTCTCAGAACTCTTCTTATAGGTAATAGTCTACTGTGTTCAGTTGCCTTCTTGCTCTGGTGAGAATCACAGGAAAGCGTCAACTGGTCGAGACACACTGCCTGTGTCTCCTCATCTGCGGGCAAGGGAGTCAGGGCACTCATGCAGGTCCCCAAAGATGCAGCTAAACTTTGCCCCTTTTAAGGGTCTACCTATCTCCCCTTCACTGGAAGAAGCAACCAGAAAAGTGGCACAAGGCTGGGCTAAGGTCCTCAGTGCCCTTCAAGAGCAGTGCTGAGCACTGCTCTCCCCTCACGGCAGAGCTCCATCTATCCTAGCAGTGATGAGCTCTTCCTAAAACAGTCACCAAGCGACGCGGTGCTGGGTGCTAGGAGGTCCCAAAGTGGCCGACGGCAGTGCTGGGGGAGGCAGCGATATGGGCATCAAGCCCCAGGATGCATTCTCAGGGCCTCCAGCCACAACTCCTGAGAGGCCAGTAGTCCCAAAGTTCATGCGGCTTGAATTGTGGCTGCTCTGGCCTGGTCACAGGATCTCTGAAGGAAAACTGGGCAGTCATCTGGTCATTTAGCCCAGCTAAAAGGTAAGGACACCAAGCCTTAACCCAGGAAGTACTAGTGACCTGGAAAGGCAATTCAGAACAATATCCCACAGGAGCCATTCTTCTTTTGGTCTCTGAGCAAATCTGTAAAACTGGCAGCACCTACAGCCCATAGTGGCTGTGGCAGGGATTTGCTCACTGGCTGCTCAGCCTTCCCAGGGCCCAGGGAAGCTTTTAAGTCAGGTCCTGGCCAGAACTGCAGGGCTTATGCTCTCCCCTTTAATCCACAGCCTAAACCCCATCCCATAAGGACAAAATGGCCACAGCATTTCCAGGATCTCCAAGTGTACATGGCTAAAAGAAGCACTAGCCTCTGAACAGAAACGGCAGCTGTGCAACGCTGGAATGAGGATGGCTGGGACACGTGGTAGAGCTACATGACATGGGGGAGAATGACACACACTTACTGGAACTGCTTTCGCTGTCACTGGTGTTGGATGTCACTCCCTCTGCAAGCCAACAAGAAAGAGACTCCGATTCAGAACACACCACTGAGAGGTCACACGCGGCACAAAACTCAAATGCTCCAAGAGCCAGACACTGAGCTGCCAACCAAGTCAGGCCACGGGAGGCCTGCCACATCAGGCTACCAGCTGGGAAGCACAGCTCCAATCCTGAGCCCCGGCCACCTCGCACTTGTCCCCAGGGCCCTCTGGGGCTGCCAAGGCCCTCCCTATAGACTACCAGCTTCCAATCTTTGGCAGCATCCTCTTCATCTGAATCAGAAGAACTGACTTGGATGGTCTCCAAATCCTATCCCAAAATGCACCTCCCAATGCTAGACAGGCAGTGACACTAGCAAAGAGAAGCCCAGCGACCAGGCCGCTCTTGAATGTCCTCCCCACGTAGACCCCCTGAAGTACAGAATTGTGCAGGACTAAGAGGCTAAGCACTGGGTTGGTTGAGCAGTCAGCAGGGAATGACGTGTTGGCCAATGGGTGGAACCAAGAGCCCTCCTGCTGCTGCTACCTGGAAAGAGGGCTTGGCCCCAGCGGTGAAAGGGGATGCTCCTCCGTCCAGGAGAAGACGGACACGTCACAACACAGAGACAAAAAATGAAGAAGAACACTGGGAAGACAAGACGATCCTCCTGTCTCAGACTATTGGGGCCTCCCCGCATCTGAGCGGGCACAGCAGCCGCACTCGCAGGAGGCAGAGAGCACAGTTTGGCCCAAAGAAAGCCCATCGCTCCCAAGACGACAGGCGAATGAAGATGAAACACGGAAACAACGAACTATGGAGTGAGACACTGCTCGTTTCAGCCAAGATGACACTGTTCCAGACCGTGATATGCTGTGGCCCCCAGGA
Source organism: Mesoplodon mirus (assembly GCF_964341445.2). NCBI lineage: Eukaryota > Metazoa > Chordata > Mammalia > Artiodactyla > Ziphiidae > Mesoplodon > Mesoplodon mirus. The sequence goes on along the minus strand of NC_138981.1, from coordinate 59,339,130 downwards.
AGGACTGGCTGAGTCACCGCCCATGCTAGTAGTTCCTGAGCAACCCCCCGATGAAGCTCCTTTACCCTCACGCCTTTATTACTTATGGAAGCAGAGTATCCACTAACAGAACCTGCCCGGCACGGCCGCACGTGTGTGCACGTGCCTGTGTGCACAGCAGGGAGGCTAAGGCCCTGTCATCTAGGTCCCTTCCTTTTTCAAGTCTAGGATTATTTTCCAGAGGGGAGAGGTTGGTCAGGTTTTCCCAAGCTAAAGCACTGAATATATACAGTCCAGAAAATGCTGTCGAGGCTCCCAACCGCGCAGCCCCTTAGAGATGCTCTGTGGGGAGCCAGCCCACAGCCACCTGCTGAGGCCCCTGGACCTTCTGGGACATCCCAGATGTACGCTGGGTAAAGGGCTTCACGGTACTCTTACCCCCTGTTTAGAGAGACTGAAACAGCTAATTCTTAAGTCCAATTCTTTAGTGCTGCGTCACTGGAAGAAGAATACAACAGGCGGGCACCCCTCACCTCAACAACAGGTTAGAGATGAGCTGAGTGGTCACCTCTGGAGAAGCACTTCTTGCCCCCCCTCACTTATAAGGTGGGATGCCAAGACGGCTCCACACCATTTCAAGGTACAAAAGGAAAAGAGACATGAATGATAGGCTTTTATTATGGTACCAGGGATCCAGAGCAAAAGTGTGACATTCAGAGCCACTTCTAATTCACCCTGCTGTGGTACCAGTTCTCACAAATTCTCTCACTGCCCTCCCCTCCGCCCTTTGCCCTCACCCAGGTCCCCTATACCCCAACCCCAGCAACTCCACTCATGCCAGAAATAGTTAACGGTATGTAAGTTTGACTTACTCAGGTTCTTTGCTCCATAATAATCGTCACTTAACCCAGGGAAGTCCTAATTTCACAGACAGCAGGACAAAGTGGGAAGGAGGGAGGGAGGGAGGGAGGGAAGGAGGGAAGGAGGGAGGGAGGGAGGGAGGGAGGGAGGGAAAGAATTGGGGAGAAGACAGAAAATAGAGAAAAAAGACAAGGGGAAGGAAGAATACAGAGCCAGGTGAGCATAAGTGACAGAAGTATGAAATACTATGAAGACCTATAAACATAGCCAGGTTAAGAACTTTGCTACAGAAAGAACATCCCAGGTCATATATGATACCTGGACTTCATGCTGCCCAATTTGCTGCCAAAAGGCCCTGGAGTGGATGACCTTTTTGAGGTGGTCTATATATAGCCTACAGGCCGACAGGACAGACAGGTGACTTACCAAGGCTTGGAGCACCTGCTTTGACTAAATGTGTAGTTACACAGCCATCTCTGCTTTGCCCCTGAAATCACCATTTCCCTCTGAGGGTGAATGAAAAATCAAACATCTACGTGTGGCAGACAGGCCGGCAGAATTATCATCAAGGAGCTTTCGTCCAATACTGACTCACTCTGTGCAAACCCTTCAGGGAAAGCTTCATGCAGTCTGAGGTGTGGGCTTCCAAGCTGACCTGAGTTGTGCAGACCACAGGGGATGAGCTCAGCTTCTGGAGAATAAGCACTAGGCAGTTTCAACTCTTATCCAGCAGCCAATCCCCTCCCCCGTTCAGCTGGGCCACCCAACAGCAAAGCCTCCCCAGGCTGGGCTCAGCACGGAAGTTCTGGAACTTGTCTGGTGAACGAACCATGGTGACCTCGCCTCAGGCCTCTGTCTCAGACCGCCTCCTACTGCACCTAGTGCTTCTTATTGAGCTACCCAGAAGTGTGAGCCCTAACCTGCATCTGGATGAGGGCACCCTTGTGATGTACTAGCTGCCACCCCAGACACTGATGACCTATGTATCCCATGACCATGAAACATGCTGGCCTAGAAAAAGGACATTCCCTATCGGAACTAGTCAGTCTCCTGCTGTCCCAACAGCTCAGGACCCCGAGACCCCTCCTTGCGAGGCAGAAGAAGAGAGGTTTACAATTCACCATGAGCCATGTGAGAAATACTTTAGCAGCCTGACCTGGTATTTAAGGTTAGGGTGAGAGCAGTTAATTGCTGAGGCACATGGTAGAAAGAGAATATTTCTCAGGATGGCAAGTTCATTTAGCCCAGCTTTATGGCCTTTTCTATCAAACCAGCTTTGTGTTGCTCAATAAACCTTTATTTGGACAATGTTTAGTAAACCCCGTTTGGTGTCAATTCCTTTCAGCAAGAAGGATTTTATTTGGAAAGCTGGCTCTGTAACACTCTGGGAAGACAGTGAGTCTGTTAGAGCTGTGTGAACATCCCTATGCATTACACGCATATGCACGTGCATGTAATTCAAGAAGTAGGCCCCGACTCCAGGTGTCCAGGGAAGAAAAGGCTCTTCTCTTGACATAGATGAGTGAAGATAAGGGAAAGAAAACACAAGAGGGAGAAGCCAGGAGAGCAACACTGAGTCCCTAGACTTGGTTTTCTTGAAAAACCATTTTTCTGAACTTGACACTGTAGCTGATAATTGCTCGTCACCACCACAGCAGAGCTCAGCCAGGCACTCCCAATGCCAGTGCCAGCGACTTTCTGGTGGGCAAGCCCTGGAACCAGTTCTACCTCAGAGCCTCCAACATTCTTTCAGAGCGAGGAGCTGGACAAAATAGACCCAGTGTCTCCCTGTGCAGATCAATTTCTACCCTGACTCTGCAAATAAGCAGGTACACACACACACACACACACTCACTCGCACGCATGCACACATGGCGGATAGACGGGGGGACCGACACACACGGACACAAACACACCCACACCCATACCAACACACACTTTCCCAGTCTTCGGTGCAAATGAGGAAGAGAGGGCGGGGCTGTGGGTGGCCTGCTCTCTGTTCCCTGCTGCTACTTACGTTCCTGTACGCTGCTCTCCTGGGCCATGTTTTCTTTGCTCTTGTAAAATGGAAACTTTCGAGAGAGGCGGAAACTCTTTTTACGTTTCGTTTTGATCGACTGTGAAAGAACATGAACATGGAGGGGAAGGACAGAAGGAAAAAAAAAAAACAGAACAATGGATTTTAAAGCAAGAAAAACGAAAATGGAGACAATGGTGAGCTAAACAAAAGACCATCTCTCACAAATGGAGTCTATGAGATTAAATGAAAGTTGATGTAAGAGGAAAATTATGTTTACAGGAAAATGTTGTAGGGATGTTAGAGGTTTCTACCTAATCCAGACTCACAGCACTCACTGGTACTTCCTAAAGGGTAAAGGTCACTGTAGCCTCCTGGACACATGCCCTAAGGCGCCACTGATACACACACAGTCATCTACCCCGTGTCTCTCTTCCCTCTACCGCTCCGGAAGTTCTTTGGCCTGTGAAGCTCACAGAAGAAAAGGGGTGAATGGAGAGAGCCCTCATGCCTCGTTCGGTCTGAAGGGCGGTCGGAGCTCTGGGGCTGGCCTTGCCGGCTGGAGGACGAGGCCAGGCTCTGTTCAGGGTCCCCACAGCTCCGAAAGGGTCTACAGCCAGGGAGACACCCACAAGTGGTTTCATGTGCCCCAAGAAAGTCAGCCTTCCAAACAGTCCAACTCCAACACATCTTCAAGAGCCAGTTACCCAGGGGGGAGGAGTATACACTGGCTGTAGAGGTTGGGTGCCCGCTCTCTCTGCTTTGTGAAAAGCAGTCAGTATTCTGATAGGACAGAGCCAGCGCCCTGAAAAAGAGAGATTCCTTTGTGCTCGCCAGTTCTCTTATCCACCAGACAGACTTCAAGCTTCTTATGCCTCTTCACATATGGCTGACTTCCTTGGGGATCCCCACTTACCCTGTTAGACTCAATCATCCCCGTCCTGGCATGAAACTTCACGGTTTTCAATCGAGCCCTTTCTTTCTTTTCCACCCTGTTTTGGAGTCAGAAAGAAGTCCTGTTACTGCCAGTGCATGGTCTCAGCAGTGGGTTGCAGTGGGCACAGCAGCTATCTTTGACTCACTGAATCGTAACCATGTCCTGAGCACCAGCTCTCTACCAAAAAGGAGTAATAAAGCACATCCACTGCTCTCAAGCGACTTATAGTATAATAGGTAAAAAAGAAATCAATACCAGGAACAGGGTAAGGAAAACCTCTCTCATGATCATGACGACTCACCTCTTCTTACTGGGGATCACACCAATTTGCTCACTTTCTCCATGGGGGGTCACCAGTCTCGCCTGCCACCACTCATCATCAGAGGCGTTAATGACATGTAGAATGTCACCATAGGAGAAGCTGAGGCCTTGGCTCGGCAGGCAGCTGTCCCGAGTCCGGTCATAATCAAACAAGGCCCTGGAAACAAACAGTGAAAGATGAAATGGTCATCTCAACCCTAAGTAGGTGGAAGGATGGCAGAGGAAGGTCAACCCAAAGAGTCAGCACACACCCAGCAGCCTTACAGCAGACCAGAAGGAATTCTGTGGGAGACTGCAACCTTCTTTCAGTCTTGCCATTGTAAATATCCCATTCTCCCAACAAGGGGCGTGAGGGAAAAAAATCTTTCACGAGTCCCATCTCCTCCCAGCTTCTGGACATGAAGTGTGAGTCCAAAGCAGAACACCCTCGCTAGTCTTCTCCCTCAGCCACATCCTAGGGAAACAAGTTAGCTCTGCCAATGGGCTGTTTCAGTTTACAACAAATCTTTAAAAAGTAGTTGAAGATAGGACACAAAAATGTTAACTACAATCCCAAACAATGAATGGTAAATGCTGTAGAAATACAAAAGAGAAAAGGGCCGTGCATCCTGGGGCAGCAAAAGAAAAGGCTAAGGCTGATGTTGACCCGCACAAGGATAAAGTTGAAGGGGCCCCTCTAAAGAAGTCTCCCAGTTCAGTCTCTCCCTCTCATATACGGGAAAACGGAGGCTCAAGGAGGAAGAATAATTTGACTGAGGTCACACACCAAACTAACTGGGACAGAAGCCAGGTCCTCTGATAAGACATGCAGAGTAAAGATTAAAGGGGAGGGTAGGAGAAGGTGGGGAGAGAGCTATTCCATCTAGGCTTGAAAAAACGGAGGAGACCAGCTTGGTTGCAGCTGAGAGTCATGGAAAATGAGGCTGGAAATAAAGGTCTGGCGCCAATTTTGGAAGGTCTTGAATAGACCTGATCTAGTGACCCCTGAAGATTTGGGATTAAGGAAGTGACACATCAAAAGAGACTTAGGAACATTAATCTGACCTCATATATGATGAGATAGCAGGGAAAGGGGGTGGATTTGAAGGAACATTTAAACCAAAGCTACAAGCTCAATCCTTCAGGATACACCACTGACTTCGGCTCTGGTGAAGCTGGTACTTGACAGCAGAGCTCCCCTGCTCAGGGAACAAACACATCTACATGAAAGTGTCTACTTTTCTCATCCACTGGATCTCTCCTCATATGCAGTCACCACAAATGGGTGATTTCAGTGAGAAGTCTGTATTTTTCTACTTGCAATCTAAGCTCTGTCTTCTTCATATTCTTTGCTAACACCTTTGCACATACAGCCCAGCAGATTTCCCAGAACTAGTTCCAAGACTTAGACTTCTACCTGCAATACAGTGGTCTGTGGCTCAGAGGGAAGCTGCAAAGTAAAACATACTATTTTCCCATGTGCAGGCCGGCCCAAATGAAATGCAGAAGGCCATAAAACTGTGGAGCGTGAAACACCCATCTACATCTTAAACTTCTTAAAATGGAATCCTTAGGAAGTCACTGTCAGAGTATTTGAAAATGAAAATACCCAAATTCTGACAAAAAGCCCTTTATCTCCCTCAATTTACACACTCAAAGCAATAAGGAGAGAGGCTGAGGTCAGCAGATTAAGGAGGCCCTCCATCCCCAAGGTCCTTTCTGGGCTTTGTGTGATAGAATCAAATCTGAACACGTTTGCACTGCATTCGAAACTGAGTGTCCTAAAGCAAGGAAGCTGTTCTGTCAGAGCTTCCTACGAACACGTGCATGGTGAAGACCTTATCTAAGTGACAATGAGAAACACTAAATGTCATTATGGGCTTCAAAGATTAAAACAAATACATTAAGGAAAAGAACAGAGCTTGGATTCTGCACAAATTAGTTTGGGGAGAGAAGGAAGAAGATGTTGAAATGAGTTAGGAGAGATCAGGATGAGGTTGTAGAAGATTAGAAGGGAGAGTTTACTGGTTACAAGTTTAAAACATAAAAGGGACAATCCAATATATATTTTAGCACCTCACAGAACCATATTGACCTTTGGCAACAGCAGTAAGAAGCTGGAGTACATACAGTAAAGTTGATGTAAACATTTTCTGGATGAGGAATCCAATTATTGGTAATTGATTAAACATCTGAGATTTAAATAAAACTAATAGGTCAGTTTGCTTCCAAGATGAATTTTGGATACTTTACAATATTAAAACACATAATACTAGCTAAGTAAAAACAAAATAAGCACAGATCCAAGGCAACAAGAATGCCAGCAGTTCCCACTGCCTGTCAGGAATGGAACTGTTTGGTTTGTTTTTAAACCACAGGCATGTGTTCCTTTTACGACTTGCAAAAAATGTAACTCAATTTAAAAAGGAACTGCTCTCAAATATTTTAGCTGTTTCTTTTTCTTTTCTAACATATTTCTAAACAACTGCTTCTTCTTGCTTTGTTTTTTACATTTTAGACATTATGTATCAGTCTTCTATAGCACTCACCCATTCTTTTTCCCCTGCCCTCCCAATTTAGTTACATCACATTTTTTTGGTTAAACAATATTTAATTTTACATCACTATGTAAGTGGTGTTCATAGATGACTACCCCTCCTTTCCTATAAACTTTTTCTATTGTTGTTTTTTTTAAACAAATTTATTTGTTTATTTATTTTTTGGCTGCGTTGGGTCTTCGTTGCCGCGCATGGGCTTTCTCTAGTTGCCGCGAGAGGGGGGCTACCCTTTGTGGTGGTATGTGGGCTCCTCATTGCGGCGGCTTCTCTTGTTGCGGAGCAGGAGCTCTAGGCGCGCGGGCTTCAGTAGCCGTGGCACACGGGCTCAGTAGTTGTGGCTCACAGGCTCTAGAGCGCAGGCTCAGTAGCTGTGGCGCACGGGCTTAGTTGCGCCGCAGTTATGTGGGATCTTCCCAGACCAGAGCTTGAACCCGTGTTCCCTGCATTGGCAGGCGGATTCTTAACCACTGCACCACCAGGGAAGTCCTCTATTGTTTTTTTTCCCCGGTGGAAATAAATGCCTGATTTTTCATTTGACTATATTTCTACATCCCTATTATTTTGTAACTCCCTTATTTAACACATAGGCTATTTAGATTTACTATTACTTTTTGTTACAGTTAAAATATTTGAAAGCAGTTACCTTTGTGTAGCAAGAAAGGGGGTGAATAGGCAAGGGATTAAATTTTTTGCATATGCTATTGTAATATTTGACATTTTAAACTATCCATATGCATTAATTTCATTAAAAATTAAATTAAAATAATATAAGCTCATTATAGAATGTTTGAAAAATATAAAGCCTAAAAATAGAAAAATCACATTTAATGTAACTTAGAAGTAACTCTTCATACTGTTGTGGTATTGTATAATATTGCATAATAAACACACAAATCAAAAAATACATATTTCTCTAAGTTACAAACATGGTGTGTATACACAATTTTGCAACCTTACTTGTCACTTGAAATTGTATCATTAATATTTCCCATATCATTGACTACTCTTCAAAACTAATATTTTAAATGATGATACAATAGTCTATTCTTAAGGATATTCATTAATTAAGCAAATATTTATCAGCATCTAATATGAACAGACACCACTCTTCTAGGCACTTTAAAAAAAGAAAATAAAAAGGGCTGGGGGAGTCAATAAACCAGGCACCTGACTTGAGTCATTTACTTCAGATGAGGAACCTGTTTGGCTCTAAGTTCCCTGGCAAAAAAGGTAAAAAAGGCAATTTCCCAATAAAATGTAGTACCTAAGTTCACCTACATTCTATCTGATGAATTTGTGAATGAGCAATAGTGAACAACAGAATGGACAACGCCTTTTTTAAACCATGATTTTGTTAAAAACATAGCAGCCTCAAATTTGAATCTGAAATTCTGAACTACAGTATCATTCTCAGTTGAGAGCATAAAAGGTGAATCGACAAGAATTTCCTTTTCTATCAACCGGAACAGCAAATGAGAAGAGCTCTGCAGAACACTGAAACCTCAAGGGTCATTTCACCCCACTTCCTATCTAATAAAGGAAATTCCTTTGATATTCTCTAAATTTCTTTCCAGTGCAAACATTTAATGAGTCTGAGTCCTTCCTAGGTCTTCTCTACCAGGCTAAACATTCCTAATTCCTTCAACAGTCCTTCCATTGTCATGATCATGATTTGTTTTCCAAATCTCTTCCTGCTGAAATTTTGTCTGACTAAGAGCTTGAAAAGTGCCTCATAGACAATGAAAACCAGTCCCAGAGATCCACAGGGCCTCATCTTAGAGTTGTATGATGGTTAACTCTCAGACCAGGGCTCTTAAATCTCAGAAAAATTTTGTGAGGTCTAAGTCACAGTCACATTTTTAAAAAAGAAAAAAAAAAAAAGCTAACTGTCCACTTGGCTATGTCTGGAAAATATCTTTCTTCCATTATTTACATACTCACTGAGTCTACTTTGGGGCACTGTGTTTGACAGAAGGGAGACACAGAAGCAAAATGAGTCTTGGCCTCGTGGAGTGTGCTATCTGACAGAGTGTGTCATAGAGAGAGGCACAAGGGCAGGACAAACCAAGGCCTAAAAGCCTTCAGAGGGCGCATAGGTCATAGCGAGCTTGGGGAATCTATGGGGAGGTGTTAACTTTGAACTGGGCCTCGATGACGGTTCAGATTTCAAAGACAGAGATGGGGAGAGAGGCCCTTCCGGCTAGAAGGAACAGCATGAGCAGAAGCTAGGAGGCAAGCAGCCCAGGGTGTGTACTGGGGTCAGCAGCACCCACGTTTGGCCTCACCGCAGGGCACTCGGGAGAGCGGTTGGCCAGGTCCTGCCTGTGGACAGCCTGGAGTCCAGCTAAGGAGTCTGGCATTCATTTAGGAGGCCTTGTGTGACCGACTTCATTGCCTCGCTTTTTTTTTTTTTTAATCATTACCAGGCTGGTGGCGCAGTGGTTAAGACTCCACGCTCCCAATGCAGGGGGCCCGGTTTGATCCCTGGTCAGGGAACTAGATCCCACACGCATGCTGCAACTAAGAGTTCCCGTGCCATGACTAAGAAGCCCATGTGCCGCAACTAAGGAGCCCATGAGCCGCAACTAAGGAGCCCACGTGCTGCAACTAAGACCTGGTGCAACCAAATAAATTTTTTAAAAAAATCATTACCAGGCTAAACTTTCACGTGGGAAGTAATCCAGTAAAAGAGAACAGGCCTGAGTAGTAAAGTCAAACCACCTTTCAAATGACATGTAATAGGAAAAACTATGCAAATTAGACCTTAATAAATTTTGAAAAAATACTGACTACCTACCTAAGATCTTCAAGAGGCATGCTAAACTGTGGCCTTCTAGCAATAACAGTCTCTCTTAGGAACAGCCTAGAAGCCTAAGGAAGTGACAGGGGTTGGCACCTTGCTACAAATGCCTCTGGTCAGGCTTGGTAAGAGGATCAAAGAACACCTTTCTCCACAACATGAATATATCCTCCTGCCCACCCCTTTTTATCCTTAGGGCAAGCACTAAGGAAAGTCAAGGCAGTAACATATCGCTCCTTTTAAATCAGACTGAACAACTGTCCTGGAGCCAAAATCCTACACATGCAGGGCCCAGATGACACAGCAACCAACCTTTTCAACCTCTGACTCAAACCAAGAGTGAGCAGAAAAAAAAGCAACACCTATTTTCTCCGGACACCTAAAGAAAGACCATAATTAACTACTCTGTCACCTTGGTCCCATCTCATGTGTGTGAGCTTATTGACAAGATGGTGTGTTGGGAGACTAGAAGCCTCAGAAACTCCTTATCCTTCCTGGGTGTAAATATAAAGAATCTCATGGGGGCCTCCAAGTTAAGGACTGGTCAGGTCAGAAGGAAACACTGTCGGGAAAGAACAAAGCTTATGGAAATATTACCATCCACAGCCTAAGATCACAGTGAGTGGTCTACATAAAAGATTATTGACTTCAACCCTGAATATGTTCTCCTTGGTTATGGCCATGTACCTCTGTGAAGCAAAGGAGAGCCAGATCTTGGGTTTTCCCACATCTCAAACATCATGGCCAGGCCAGAAAATACTGATTTATCCTGAGAGCGGGGTAAAGAGCATGTCCCAGGTAAAATGTGGCACGTAAAAACAGAAAGTGGGCGATGAAGCCACCTTCCAGAGCCAAGTCACAGCAGCACAAAAAGCAGGTGCCTCACTTCCCAGGGTCTGCGGGTTGGAGTTCCCAAGCTAAGTTTCAGCGCGGCAGCTTTAAATGCCGCTGCCTGTCTTTCTTAAGGAGAAAGCGTTGTCAAAGGTCTTGAAAGATATGTTGTTTAAGTGGTGACCTTTCAAATAGTATCCCCTAAGAGCTGCCCACAGGGATGATGCACCCGCTCCAGAGGACTTTGCCTAATCTTCCTTTCAGCTGGGACCTCACTGCCAAGTGGGAAAGCAGGAATATAATCAGTTCAAAGTAAACAGATTACCAGGCCTAAAGTCTCTGCAGTTCAGATCCTAAATTTTAAAGTTTAGGGTCTGAAAGATTCAGAGAAATCATATGCATCTGGCCCAGACACCCTGGTGTCTTAGTGAACAGGAATGCAAAGAAAATGGCAAATACCGAGGAAACTGGTCAGGCAGGTTTTTCAAAGCAAAGTAAACAACAGCACTTCAGCACTACAGCCTCAAAGGCAAGTAGCTGCTTCCATGTGCTCACCTAGTAGTGTGCCCACCTCTTTGCCTGTGGACCCAGCCATCTGTCTGGCCTGGGAGGCTCGGCCTGTCCCCTTGCGCCATCAGCAGCTCCTCTGAGGCCCAGCCCAAGTCCCACCCTTCTCTGTGACCCTGCCCACTCCAAATTTCCTTCTTCCAAATTCATACTACGTACTTAGCAGTGATCTTTCTTTATATTTTCTGTTTAGTGCTATTTAACTCTTGCAGTTTTCTAATCTTTCATATTATATCCCTTTGGGGAAAGCCCTTTGAGGACTGAGACCACGTATGAGGCTCGTGAATGGTGGATGAGACCAAGCTGGGGCAGGGAGCACAGAACACCCTCCCAGTTACTATCCTGCAGTGTTCTTCCACTGTATATCCCTCCCATACCAGTTGGGAGACATTGATTTCTTCCTTTGGTCAGTGTTATGGGCTGAATGTTTGGGTTCCCCCCTCCCAAGTTCATTTGTTGAAGCCCTGACCCCCAGTGTAATGGTAATTGGAGGTGGGGCCTTTGGGAGGCAATTAGGTTTAGATTAGGTCATGAGGGAGGGGCCCTCATCCTAACATTAGTCCTTTATGAGAAGAGGAAGAGACAAAGAGACCTGTCTCTCCTCAGAACACACCCAGGAAAGGCCACATGAGGACACAGCAAGAAGGTGGTCATCTACAAGCCAGGAAGGGGGGAGGGGGCTCACCATAACCTGAATTTGCCAGCACCTAGAGCTTGGACTTCCCAGCCTCCAGAACTGTGAGGAATAAATGTCTACTGTTCAAGCCACTCAGCCTACAGTATTTTGTTACAGCAGCCCAAGCTGCCTGAGACAGAAAGTACCAGATAAAGGGCACATATTACTTAAAAATTCAGCAGCCCCTCCCTTGCCTGGTCCATCTAAAGGATGCACAGAGAGCTGTAAAGCAGCAGTCATTCATCGGCCCTTGACCTTAGTGCGAGAGTTAAAATTTCTAGCAGCTCCTGAAGAGCAACTCAAAAGTCCAAACTTGAGTACTCAGATAGACACAAGGTGAGTCATCACAGGAGGAGCAAGTGCAGCTGGCAGCAAGTCAGGAGTCCCTTGCACACCTTGAAGAAGGGAACATGGAGAACAGGGGAGGGCACTCTTCTCCTTAGTTTACCTCAGAGTCTCAGGCCTTAGAGAGCAATTATGAAGTTAGAGGGGCATTCACAGACCCACAATGTGTGAATATTCGGGGTTCACAGCACCTGTTGGATCAGCTGAGGGGATTACAAATCCAGGACTGGTGTCTGTATATGATCTAGCAACAGGCAGTTCCAGAATCACTGATACAGGAAACTGTCCCACCCTCTGGTAGCCGCGAACACTACATAAATTGTGGTTGCTTTTTAAGATGCGGATTATCATCACTCCCAGATTCTGTCAGATAGTGAAGCCTGCCAACATTACCTCATTGGCATCTTAATCCACTACTGAAACTCACTAATGAGCAAGACAAAGTTGGGCTCCCCCGAGCACCACCCTGGGCTAAGCACAGAGCAGTGTACAATTAATGTCTGCTTGTTAAGAAGGAGGAGCACCTTCCAGCCTTCTTTGATGACCAAGCCAATATTTCTGACATTTTTTTTGACATTGTTTCTTGAATCGTGACTACAGATGGGGCATGATTTCCTTCCTAGAGTGGGAAGAAGACTGGGATGGCAGATGGCCAGCCAGAAGGCCAGGACTCCCCAAATGCCTGATGCTGCCCTGTGACTGCAAAGAATGTAGCCAGGCTAGCCGGAACAGACTTTCAAAAGCTATTTCTACAAATGTACTATCAAGCCTCTTGGCAAGCTTTGGAGGATAAGGTCTTTTGTTCATTCATGAAATAAATAAATAAACTAAATACAAGTGTAGAACTTGGTGGTCTCTGGAACTCTAACCTACCCTGTGTCTTTTTACTACCTTCACATCAGAATGGCCTGAGTTAAACATCTAATCACCCTGACCCTGAGCAAAAGGCTCAAGAGAGGCATACTTTGTGGACTTTTCTAGTGTGGAAGGCAAATTAACCAGCAGAGCAAAGGCCCTAGACTGGGCAGAAAGAGGGGCTCTGTTCACCCTGCCTATACTATTTACGAGATGTTTCTATGGTATGGTGAAGGGTGGGGAAGGCCTTTCCATTAAGTCACTAGTGACTTTAAAACCAAGTTTCATTTTCCAAACACTGTTATCTTTCCTTCTTCCTCCTGCTCCCCGCTCCACAAATCCCATCTCCCCTGTGGTTAGTGCGGCTGCAGCTTCCTAAGGCTTCACCTGCTACAGCCTCGGTGCAGCTGCAAGAGGGTGTTATTTGCTTCAAAACAGCTTTGCAACCCCATGCACACCAGAGGAGGATAGAGATTCAGGAGCAGGGAAGGGAGGAGGAGCATGTCAGAAGGGGAAACAACAGCAAACAGAATTAGAGGTGAAATCCCACTGTAAAGGGTTCCTTCACTTTAACCACCTGCTGCGCACTATCCTCTGTGTGGATGCCAAGCTGCTGGAGGGCGGGAACCACGTCTACCGCTTCCTTGAATCTACTGCCACAACCACACACAAGTTCTCAGGCCCGTGCTTTACTGCTTTCCACGTGGCAGGAGCTAAAGTAAGTGTAATGTTCAGTTGTTCGAGTGAAAATGAAATAAATGTCTATTGTGACAAACAAGTGGTCATTCCAAAGCATTATGACTGCTTGTTAAAAACATACATTTCCCCAAACCTGGTGAATGTAAATCGATAGAAGAGGAGCCTGGGAATCTGTACTTTTACTAGCATGCCAGCTGATTCCTATCAGCAAGTTTGGGAAATGATGAGAGAGCCACACTCTAGTCAGAACCAGGTTCAAATTCCAGTTTTGGAACTTCTTAGCTGTCTAACTGGAATCTCAGTTTTCTCACCTGAAAAATAAGAATAATAATGCCTACTTCGTAGCATTATTAAAAGGATTTTAAAAGCAATTTAAAGAGAATGTTTAAATGTTTGTTCCCCTAAATGTTTGTTTAAAATGTTTGTTTGTTCCCCTTCATCCTGAAGACACTGGAACTACTAAAAGCCTCTGAGCAGATCTTTAGCCTCAACCCGCTCTGCAACACTCAGACAAATGGCTGCCCAGCCTCGTCGGTAACACCTCCAGTGACAAAGAATCAAATTTACTATCTCCAGAAACAGTTCATTCCACTTTCAGACAGTTTTAATCATGAGCTCTTTCTTCCTTATGTTGAGTTGAGATCTGCCTTGGGTGACAGAACAAATCTAATCCCTTTTCCACATGATAGGGTGACACAATTAGTTTAGATAAGGAAAGTAAGGAGGAGGAGGAGGAGGTGTGGGGGTCCATTTGGAACACTTATCCTGCTTGTTTGAGGCACTGGGAGGGCAGTTCCAGTCACGTGTGCAACAAGTGGTTGATATGGGGGTCTGGAGTTCAGTCAAGAGATCAGAGTTGTCATTTACACAACATGATTTGAAGCTGTGAACATAAATGACATTGCCATTTATGGGGCAGAGCTAATGAAACGTACTGAGGAATGGTCAGCAAGGTAGAAAGAGAGCCTTTACAGAAGGAAGCCGGTAATTCATGTAAACAAATGTGAAGAGGTCAGACCAATGGCAGAGAATCAGCGAACCAGTCACTACTGACAGAGTTGGGCTTCTGGAGCCTTCCAGAGTTGCTTGGAACCATACTACCATGCTGACAAGCAGATGCACACTTCCTTTCCTACTGAAAGGGAAGCAATTTGAAGAAATAGCAGCAGCAAGTACAGACAACTGCAATATTTCCCAGCCTGGATGCTAAGACCAATTTCTCCAAATAAGGCTCCCATGCTCCTATCTTTGGGGGAAACACTGCCTAGTACAGTCCCTCCTGGAGATTGATCACAGTAAAGAACCCTATTTTCCTCTGTTTAATCCTGCATTTGCCCAACTTACTGAACCACTGATTTTTCACACAATACTTAACATCTTGAGGAGCTAGTGTTTCCTGGCACATAATGTGGCAAATGTGGTGAGAAGAAGAAGAGAAACAAGACAATAGTTTAAGGGACTATTGGTAATCAAAGGAATTTTTTTTCTTTCCTTTTTAAGAATGGAAGAACCTTGAATATACTTAAATGCTGAACAAAAGGAAGCTACTGTAGAGTAAAAAAAAGGCCAGAAACAGGCACAAAAAGCAATAGAGCGAGCCAGGCTTCAGGCTTTGGTAGAGGGTTAGCTTAGCGAAATACCTCAGCTCGCTAATCTAGCCATAAAATATTATTTCCCTTGATGAACTCTAGTGATTACAAATGTTCACTATTCTAAACCATATTTACTTTCCTGTGAGGATACAGATGTTATCTACATAAGGTTAAGGGCAGATGATATAAACTGTATAAACTGATTCACTAGAAACAGAGTGCAGTCTCCACCCTCCTCCCCAGAGTCAGACGGAATGCGTCCCTTGCCAGGACCAGACAAGGGTGTTCCAGGTCTTCCAGGTTGAGAGCTGATGCCCCACTCCCCCTGCCCAGGCAGGGAGAGCTCTAGCACAGGATAGGCGGAGAGGGGAAATTTAGAAATAAAGCTCTCCAAAGAAACTGTCTTGCCTAAAGATCAGCTTCCCACACACACTGGAGTGCCACATCTGCGGGGGCTGGAAGCACGGGAATGGAACAATCCTGACCAAGTCACATAACTATTACCCTTTTGCGGGAGGCGACAGCATATTTCTGAGTCCCCCCATCGGCACCCCAGTGTCTAGGCTGCAGATCCAGAGCAAGGGATTAGGGACAGAAAACAGGAGACTGAAAAGATCACCAGTGACTAGTCCAGCCTTCCTCCCGCTCTCCTCTCTTCACAACCAATGTGAAGAAAGCTGCTCTCAACACAGAGGGAGTTGAACTGAGGGTTCATTTTAGAAAAGAACCACGAAGGGTTCTAGTGGGCTTGAGGGTCAAATCTGGGCTCCCTTGGCTCTTCTCCCTGCAGGAGGGTCAGGAACTAGCTACTGAGGAAAAAAAAATCAAGCACCGAGAGAAAAACTGCAATTAGCATTTATATCGGTTGGCTATCAGTCTTCTCAAACCCCAAGGACAGAGTAGATGTCACGTTGCCAGGCAACTAGCAACTGTAGCCTCCCCTCCCCACCCTCCAGCTGGTATCAGAGGTCACTAGAAAAAGTTTAACCCAAGAGTCTGATACAAGCATTAAACACACACACACACACACACACGCACGCACGCACGCACGCACGCACGCACGCGCGGCTCAGAGGAGTAATCCTATCCTACCACCTCTTTCTCTGAGGATTTTACCCTTGGAGAGGTACAATGTACTTGCCCCAGACCGTTGGAGTTTTGCCAAGAAGCCCAAGCAGGAAGAAGGAAACTATCCCTAATTCTAGGAGGAGTCCATAGTGTTCATTTAGCAATCCAACTCTCTAAGAGGTTTGTACTTTGACCTGACAAAGTATTATAATGTGACTCAAGGGTCAAAAGCTCAGCCTTGGACAGTATCTCAGAACAGCTTTCAGCAGCAATACACTCAATGCTATATATCCGTTCCACCCACCCTTCCTGTGGAAGATACACCATCCCATCCCATGTCCCATGATTCAGATACAGCAGACCAGTGCACAGGGAGTGAGGGAACACAATTTAAAAAAAAAACAAAAAAAACCAGAAAGCAGCAACCTGTCAGTTCTTTGGTTTCTTAAAAGAGACCCTGTACCAGAACACAGTGATAGCTGATATGCTCGCATACAAATTCTGATGTCTATTATGCATATGTAGAAGGGGGGAATGCCAAGTTTCCCCTCAAATCACAGATTGCAAGCAAAGTACTTTGAACATTTGAGTGCTCTCTGAATGCTGACTAGCAACAATCACCCAACAGTCTTTTACAATTAGAGCAAAATGAAAATTTCCCATACTGAGTCATTCAGGAGCAAAAAGGAAGAAGCCAGCTCACAAAAGGGAGGAGATACTGACCATAAAGTACACAACCTGAGCATACAGTGCAAAGTGTTGTTTTAGTACTGGGAGTACACACTCCCTACCCCACTAGTTAAACAAGAAGGGCTGGGTTGGCACAGAGCTCCCCTCGTGCAGCACAAGGCCTGGTGCTCAGAGGTGAGACTTACCTGACGTACAAGGACCTCTTCTCACTCGTTCGCAGGGACCCAGACCCAGAGCTCATACTGCTGTTCATCATTTGTTCTCGCAAGTCATGTATCTTCGATTCAAAGCGACTGTATTCTGTCAGAGAGACAAGGGAAAGGACAAGAAAAGAATGAACCCAAGGAGTTGCACCAAGCCTGTGTGCCAACGGCCAAACAGCCAGGAGGACCCTTAGCTTCAAAGCAGCCAGAGCCAGCCCAGTCAATCTTTGCTTTGATAAGCAGAGTACCTCCTCCACGCACAGAAAGATTTCTCTCCACCCCCAGACTAGTAGAATGAAAGAATACACCTGAAAAAGGAGTAACATTTGGACATATCGAACGGAAAAAGCTCACTGATCCTTAAAAAAAATAACAACTGGAAAGAGGTTCCAGTGCAGCCTTCATTAATCTTTACAGCAGGCACTAAGGCCCAAGGAGAGCAGATGGGAAAAGAGACTTTCCCGAAAAGTGGATTGCAGAGAACAGATGGCCCTGAGATGCAGGGTGGTGGGGCAGGGAAGGACCTGAGGCCATTATATCACTGTTAGGCAAAGAAGATGATCTGTTTCTAGATGACTTTTTTTTTGAGGGGGGACGTTGGAATGCAGTACAAAGGTAAAAACAAACCTCACAATCAGAAGAGAAGATCACAAAGCTCTCCTGAATTATTTCCCTTTTAACAAACAGGGTCTTTGGCTTCAGTAACAATTGAACATTACAATAGAAATTCTCCCAAACCCAGAAGTCTGCTGACATCTCTCTCCCCCAAAACCATCTAGCCAGGGGGGTCATAAGTCCATGCCCAACTTTGTAGCCCACTGACACCATTACAACAGTCTGAAAAAAAAAGCCTCATCATTCTGGAAAGGTGACTACAGGTTTACACCCGATTTAAGAAAACCTGACATAGGAAAATTAACTCTATCCATACAATTATTATAAAAGGCTTTTTACAGGGCTACTTTGCTGTGACACTCTCCTAGCACGTTTTAAATATGATTCACATTTACCACAAACACACACACACACACACACACACACACACACACCACATTTTTCAGGTCTATAATTGCCACATAAAATGGGATAAATCTAAGGCACAGACTATGAAAACGGTAGAAAACAGGCATACTTCACTATGACAAGCTGATTTTAAAGGAAGTCACAATTTATACTGGGGGTTGAAGGTTGGGGAACTGCTTTAAAAAACAAACACATTTCCAGGAAAAAAGAATTCCACAAAAGCATTTTCATGCACCACAGAGGGCTGGCAAGAAGCATCCCCATCTAGTCTGTATGACTCTACAGGCAGAAAACAAAACACCTGTTCTAACACCTGACACTCCCCTTCCCTCAGCAAAGCAACCTGACCTTCAGCTGGGTATAAAGGGAAACAGTAAAAAGCCTAAACAGGAGGGAATAGAGTTCTAGCTCATACAAATATCCTCTTCTCAACAAAGTTTCTTTTTGTTCACTCTGGTACCAATGAAGCCAACTGGTTAAACTCATGTGCTCTTTCATTCATCACGCACTGGTGTTATGGTGATTTGTCCTCATTACTTACTCCTGTCCCTGAAATCCTGCAGGAAGCAGTTAAGTCACTGACTCACCCATTAAATATTGGGGAAAGAAAAAAAGAGAGACAGCAGCTGGACAACGTCCCTATTCTGAGGGTTAGAAGGCAACACATCAATATCAATGAGGCTTCCCAATCTAAAGGTAGAAGGTGGTGACCGATCTGTCATGGCAGCCCTGGACGGCCCAAGTGCGCAGCAGCAGGGCTATCTACCTCTAGAGCCGCCCAGGCGCGGGTCCCATCCCAAGGCTCAGCCCTCCGGGCCAGCCCTCTCCAGTTGGCTCCTTTCTGGCCCTCCTCCCCACTCACCGGTTAAAAGGAGACTGGGTGAGACAAAGAGATTTCTGACCAAGCAACCCCTTCTTGAGCAAGATAAGTAAAAGGCAGATATATGCACTGAACACAGAAAAAAAAAAGAAAAAAAACCCACCACCCAATCATCCTTAAGCCATTTTCCCCCTCTCCCAACTTGTTTATATATTCTCTTCTTTGGAATTGGCTTGCCCACTGAACTCCAACTTAGCAGCCGGTCATGGCAGTTGCTTAGTAACTACATTTCTTAAAAAACCATTTAAAAACAACCACCAAACCACTATTTCCTCAAAGCTCCTAATCCAAGGATGATAACGCTGGGCCAGAGGGCCCACTTAAAATAGACTATAGAAAGAGAACAAGGCTATTGCTTTAAGGAAGCCACTTTCTGTTTTCTCTGTGCTACTAAGCTTTCAAGTCTAATAAATAGTGTTTTATTCACTTTTTCCCCATTCAGATGATACCCTTGGAGTTCTAGCTGCTCATCGGTCTCTGCCTTTTATTTGTAGAGTTATCTAATGTCCAGTAGGCACAAAGTAGGCTCTGAATAAATGATTGTTGGGTAAATGAGGAGCAGATTAAAAAACTCTGCCCAAGTCGATGCTTCTGTTCTCACACTAATAAAACTAATGGTTTATTTAACTGATGGCTGCCAGCTTCACTGAGGGCTTGGAAAAGTAGTTGAGAAGTATTCCCATTTGCTTTTGTTCCCAAGGTTAACTGTTGGGAGCAATTGGAGTATATGTTTTTTAAACACCTTTTTGAGATGTTAATAACCCACAGTGGGCAGCTGATTAACAAACTTTGTGTATAACAAAGAAAAAAATAATTCTAACAAAAAGCTGTTTAGAATAGTCTTTAGATAGTACCTCATCTTAGTATTGAGGCCTCATTTTCCAAGGACAAAAGCTTCACCTAAAAAGCATCTGAATTCTAAGACCTTACAATTTGCCAAGGTCCCTCTTTTTCCCTTCCACTCATAACAAAGCTGTTGCTGGAAGGCATCTCCTAGGCCTAAGTCTTTGCCTAAGAAGCCCACCAGACCAGCCTCTATAATCCAAAAGGCCTACTTCAAACAGGTTATTTTAAGGAAACAACACTTATTACTAAAATCTCAAGTCTACTAAACTGTGTTATATTCCTTTTTTTCCCATTCATATGAACCCAACCATTTGTGATCCACAAAGATATCCATGGTGAGTCAGTCATTGCTCCCTCATTCTCTTTACTAATCACAGAGAGAAAAGGGGATGGGGTAGGGGACAATCAGACATCATTCCCCGAAACAGGATTTCTCACTGACCATCTTGGGTGCCTCTGAAAGATCAGGATTTGGGACCCTACCCCCTGATACACTGACTCAGAACCTACTGAGTGGGCCCAGGAATCTGTATTTTTAACAAGCATCAAGGTAATTCTGATGCCAAATAAAATTTGAAACTGCTGGTCTTGATTACAAAATTGAGTTTTGTTTTATTTTGTTTTGTTAGTTCAGGGAAAAAATAAGGTAAGTATCCTGCAGCCTGTCTCAAAAGGAAGTTAGGACAAGAGGGTTGGAAAGCTCTCCAAAAAAAAAAAAAAAAAAAAAATGGCAATACAACTGCAAATTCCACAGGAAAGGAAAGTGCTAAAGAAGCCTCTGTCCAATATATACACTACCAAACGTAAAATACATAGCTAGTGGGAAGCAGCCACATAGCACAGGGAGATCAGCTCAGTGCTTTGTGACCACCTAGAGGGGTGGGATAGGGAGGGTGGGAGGGAGGGAGACGCAAGAGGGAAGAGATATGGGGACATATGTATATGTATAACTGATTCACTTTGTTATAAAGCAGAAACTAACACACCATTGTAAAGCAATTATACTCCAATAAAGATGTTTAAAAAGAAAAAAGAGGGCTTCCCTGGTGGCGCAGTGGTTGAGAGTCCGCCTGCCGACGCAGGGGACAAGGGTTCATGCCCCGGTCTGGGAAGATCCCACATGCCGCGCAGAGCGGCTAGGCCCGTGAGCCATGGCCGTTGAGCCTGCGCGTCCGGAGCCTGTGCTCTGCAATGGGAGAGGCCACAACAGTGAGAGGCCCACATACCGCAAAAAAAAAAAAAAAAGAAAGAAAGAAAAAAAAGAAACCTCTGTCCAATGTGCCTGCAAAGAAATCTAATGAGTTTACACTTTTTTAAATTATAAAAGTAGCACATGATTTTTAAAAATCTTTAACTTTTTTCTTTGGACATTCCTGTATCATTTCCCCATCCCACTACCCAGAAGTAACCAGTTAGGATTTTTAGTATGTATCCTTCCAGACTTACTTCCATGTATGTATCGTTTATATACATACACTCACAACTCACATTGATTCACATGCTTTTTTCATTCTCTGATATATAATGGAAACCTATTCATGTCAGTACACAGTGATCTACCTCGTCCTTTATAATAGCTGCACAGTATTGCATATTTTGGACAGACCATAATTTATTCAGTCATATCCCAACAGACATACATTTAAATTGTTTATAATTTTTTTATATTACAATCAATGCTGCTCTGTATATTTGTATGAGCATTTCGATAGCATAGATTCCTAGAAGTGAAAATGCAGGGTCAAATTACATGCACATGAAAAAATTTAATT
Organism: Mesoplodon mirus; assembly: GCF_964341445.2. NCBI lineage: Eukaryota > Metazoa > Chordata > Mammalia > Artiodactyla > Ziphiidae > Mesoplodon > Mesoplodon mirus. The sequence goes on along the minus strand of NC_138981.1, from coordinate 59,317,631 downwards.
GGCACTACGAAACTGAACCCCAGTATTCTGAAACCTTCATGACTGGAAGTGAGGATAAACTGCTGGTCTAAAGCTTCCAGCAGCTCTTCTGTTCCTGAAGAAGTAGAGGCAGAATTTACCTTTAAGGACAGACTGATCTTTTTGTTTGGGGGAAAAAACTCTAACAAGCCTTTTGGTTATGAAAAAGTAAAGCCAAGACTGCATTCTGGAATAGACAAAGAGGAACCTCAAATGTTCTCTCTGCATAACCACAGAAAAGGTCCTCCTGTGGGTGGAGCTGCTGATTCAAAGGACTTATCCTACCACCTATATGATACTTTATCTACCTCTAGAAATATCTACCTCTAGACTTCACCACTCTGCCTCCCCCTACTTAGTAATTTCATGCCAAACCTCCCTGGTACAGTAAATGACAGCCCCCTTCCTCCTGTACACAACCAGTGTTTCCTCAGTGTTTTGCTGATGTTCTTCCTAATTGCTTCCTCAATCCACCTCTTTCTTTCTAACTTCCACTGTCATTGCCTTTTCCTTTTCTCATGATTATTTTTATCTCTTGCCTGGATTTAGGTCACACTGTGTTATCTCTTCTCTGGACCACTAATGTATTGCTCTAGCTGGTGGTCTGCCCCCAGGCTCTCCAAACTCCAATCCAGCTTAAGATTCTTATTTGAAAAGCCTTCCTAAAATGCCAACTTGTAGCCCTCTGTCCAGGTATCTATAATAACTCAACAGCAACTAAAGAACTTTAATATCTCAACTAAAATTTCAAAGACTGCTAAAACCATCATCTTGTCACTCTCAGCCAATCTATCCCATGTCTCATTAGACAGATCCTCTTTTGATCTAACCTGCCTGGAACTCTTGAACACAATTTGTTCATTCATACCTATTATTCCCTTGTCCTGAAATTTTCCTCCCTGCCTGACACTGAACATCCTTTATGTCCTTCACCACCCAGAAGTTTTATTCATTCATTTATTTATTCAAATATTAACTAAATGTCTACAGTGTGCCAGGCATTATGAGAGCTGATGGGGATATAATGGTAATCAGTTCCTAGAAATTACAATAATGAAAAAAACAACTATTTAATTACAATTTTAATTACGATTGTGACAACTGCTATGAAGAAAATGCTACGAGACGAACAGGGTGACCCAATCTACTGAGTGGGGGATGGGAGGTTAACAAAAGGTTTCCATGAGGAAGTGACATTTAAGCTGAGCCTTTAAGGATGAAGAGTTAGCCCGGGGAAAAGGGGTAGATAAAGAAAGCATTCCAGACAGAAGGAACAGCATATGCGAGAGTACAAAATATCTGGATCACAGGGAAGTAAGGGAATACTGGCAGGAGATCAGACTTGTAAGGTAGACAGAGGTCAGATTATACATGACCTTGTGGACTACAGTAAAGATTTCTGCTTTCATCCTAAGAGTAACAGAAAGAAGTCACTGAAAGATTTTAAGTAAAGGAATGACATGAACATGTGTGTATGTGTATCACTATGGCTATTGTGGGGAGAATAAGTGTGGTGCCTCACATGTAGATTTAAGTTTCTTGACAGCAGAGGACCATGCTTTCTCTTTTTGTCTAGGCCCTACAGCCCCTAGGGGGGCCTGCTTTACAGCATCCAAACCAGCTAGCCCCCTAGCCTCTGCTCAAAAATATCCAATGTTGGGAAGCTCTGTATTCCTTAATTATTAGACAAAATACTATTCAAGAGAAAATTCTTGGATTGAGGGCCATCTCTTTTGCTAGCTGGTCCTACTTTGGTGTCTAAAACAGTATAAAACGTGATGGATTCCCTTCTGCATAACTGTATGAAGGAACAGTTTAAAGAAAATCAAAGAGCTGGGAAAGCCTGGAGCAGGTTCCAAGACTACTGAATAAGACGGCCAACAAACACAGGAAAGAATGCTCAACATCACTAATCATTAGAGAAATGAAAATCAAAACTACAATGAGATATCATCTCACACCAGTCAGAATGGCCATCATCAAAAAATCTAGAAACAATGAATGCTGGAGAGGGTGTGGAGAAAAGGGAACCCTCTTGCACTGCTGGTGGGAATGTGAATTGGTACAGCCACGGAGAACAGTATGGAGGTTCCTTAAAAAACTACAAATAGAACTACCATATGACCCAGCAATCCCACTACTGGGCATATACCCTGAGAAAACCATAATTTAAAAAGAGTCATGTACCAAAATGTTCATTGCAGCTCTATTTACAATAGCCAGGAGATGGAAGCAACCTAAGTGTCCATCATCGGATGAATGGATAAAGAAGATGTGGCACATATATACAATGGAATATTACTCAGCCATAAAAAGAAACGAAACTGAGCTATTTGTAATGAGGTGGATAGACCTAGAGTCTGTCATACAGAGTGAAGTAAGTCAGAAAGAGAAAAACAAATACCGTATGCTAACACATATATATGGAATTTAAGGGGAAAAAATGTCATGAAGAATGGGGTAAGACAGGAATAAAGACACAGACCTACTAGAGAATGGACTTGAGGATGTGGGGAGGGGGAAGGGTAAGCTGTGACAAAGTGCGAGAGTGGCATGGACATATATACACTACCAAACGTAAAATAGATAGCTAGTGGGAAGCAGCCGCATAGCACAGGGAGATCAGCTCGGTGCTTTGTGACCACCTAGAAGGGTGGGATATGGAGGGTGGGAAGGAGGGAGACGCAAGAGGGAAGACATATGGGAACATATGTATACGTATAACTGATTCACTTTGTTATAAAGCAGAAACTAACACACCATTGTAAAGCAATTATACTCCAATAAAGATGTAAAAAAAAAAAAAAGACTGAAGAGAAGGTGGAGTGTGAACAGGGGAAGGGGAAGTGATGGAAGGTTAGGGGGCCAGATTATAAGAGTTTGAGATAGGACTTTTCTTACTAGGCTTTGGGAACTACTGTTAAGTGTTTAAATAGGAAAGTGATACAATTAGAACTAGGTTTGGGGGAAGATTATTCTGAGAACATAATACAGAAGGGAAAACAGCGACAAAGATAACAGAGACCTGTTCTACTAGTATAGACAATGACTTGAAAGGCTTGACATAGTGTGGGGGCAACTGAGGACAGAAAGAAGAGGCAAGAATCAGGAAATATGCTGGAGCTAGAGGAGAGAAAATCTGACATCTGACTGGATGTAGGGTGAGAAAGGATCCAAGGCAGCTTCTGAGTTTCTTCCTGAAAGACCAGGAAAAGGTGGGATGATATCAGCCATAATAGAAAATGGCCATCATGTACTCCAAGTAAGTTCTCTATTCTCCAGGCTAAATATTGTTACTTCCTTAACCATTCTTCATCTAACATGGTTTCCAGGCCCTCCACTACCTCTCCCTTTTTAAAATCTAGTGCCCAGAATTTGTGGTGATGTCATTTTCTTTACAAAACTGTAAGCTCCTTGATGTGGTTTTTGTTTCCTTCTCAAAGTTTAGCATGGCAATCTGCACCCTTGTTGAGTCAACGATCTTTACTGAATGTGCTAACTCACTATAAAGATCCAACAAGACAAACCTGGACCCTGTAATTATCAAATTCTGACTCCTCAGGAACTAATGTAAGAAAAAAGAATACAAAACTTTCTCCTTCCACTGACCCCAAAATGGTAAAAACTGAACAACAAAACCACAAACCAGTTCTGCAAAACACTAACATATCAGAGGTTTCAAGACCTACTTAATAGCCTAATAAAGCATCAAAGAGGACTGAAACTACAATATTCACTAATATGAAATGGACACATAACCAAGCCTCCAAATCCATCTCCCCTATAAGACTTTGATCTCAAATGCATCTACGTTCCTAATGACAGAAAAACTGTCTTCTCAGGATAAAAAATGACATTTGTCAGTAATTTGGAAAAGCAGAAAGGGGCTCAGTTTCTCAACCCATAGAAGACTTATGTGGTTCTATTTAACTATGGGTAGGAAAATGTTGTAGAGACAGGAAACAATGGGAAGCAAAAAAGGGTACTTACTCTGCATGAAGCACTGACTACCTATGGTTTGAATGAAGATATAAAAGGTAAATGCTCCAAAATAAAATAAAAACCATGCCTACCAAATTTGGAAGTGACAATGAAGCTGGGGAGACAACTGGATGACAGACTTCAGACACACAGATTGTGACAGGTAGGAACAATGGAAAGATGGGAATACAAATAGAATGCAAAAGAGAAATGTAACTTCCTGACCTTGAGTCCCCACACAAATACTGAGTAGGGAAGACAGGGCTGAATAACAGCACGTGTCTTGGTTGGCTATCAACACAAACCAAGTCAATAGCTGCCCAAAGGCTTGTTTGTTCCTATGGAAGTGAAGGTGTTCCAATCTCAAACTCATACAGCCCTCATTTGCCATTGCTGAGCTGCCCTGAGCTCAGAGGAATCACCCGTTGCGCAAATGTACAGAACTCATGAGAGAGTCACAGATTTTGATGAGTATGAATTGTGTTTTAGGTTTCTACAGTTACCTTTGGAGTGCAAACCCTCAGGATTTGTATGAATTACAAGCATCTGTCCCAACAACATAGTTCATGTTTTCAAAAGAAATGGATGGAGCCCAAAGTAAAATAAGCCCATCAAGAAGATACCTGTCAGTGTGGTGATAAGTACATGAATCGTCAAACAGCACAACATTTCTTGGAATCACAAACTTGTCTCTATAAAATAATATGAAGCCTATTACTTGGGTTAGTTTCTAATTATGGGGCCTACTATTTAAAGAATCTGACACCTCTAAGAGAAGCCGCAGACCTGGACTGGAGCAGCTCGGAGGTGGTGAATAATAGCTCTTCAAGTCTGCAATAAAAAATGGCCTCCAGGGCTTTCCTGGTGGCGCAGTGGTTGAGAGTCCGCCTGCCGATGCAGGGGACACAGGTTCGTGCCCCGGTCTGGGAAGATACCACATGCCGCAGAGCGGCTGGGCCGGTGAGCCATGGCCGCTGAGCCTGCGTGTCCGGAGCCTGTGCTCCGCAACGGGAGAGGCCACAACAGTGAGAGGCCCGCGTATCGCAAAAAAAAAAAAAAAAAAAAAAAAAAAAAAAAAAAAAAGGCCTCCAATAAAACTACATTGCAAAATATGGGAAACAAACAGAATGGAAAGAGTAAAAAAGTCGAAGAGGCAGAACCTGAAGAATTTGTGGTAGAAAAAGTACCGGACCGACGTGAAGTGAATGGGAAGGTGGAGTATTTCCTGAAGTGGAAGGGATTTACAGATGCAGACAATACTTGGGAACCGGAAGAAAATTTAGATTGTCCAGAGTTAATTGAAGCATTTCTTAATTCTCAATGGTAAAGAAAAAGATGGAACAAAAAGAAAATCTTTTATCTGACAGTGAATCTGATGATAGCAAATCAAAGAAGAAAAGAGATGCTGCTGATAAACCAAGAGGTTTTGCCAGAGGTCTCAACCCAGAGCGAATAATTGGTGCCACAGACAGCAGTGGAGAATTAATGTTTCTCATGAAGTGGAAATATTCAGACTTGGTGCTGGCAAAAGAGGCAAATATGAAGTGTCCTCAAATTGTAATTGCTTTTGTGTGTGTGTGGGGGGGGGGTTGTGTGTGATTTGTGTGTGTGTGTGTGTGTGGTTTTTATTTGTAATTGCTTTTTATGAAGAGAGACTAACTTGGCATTCTTGTCCAGAAGATGAAGCTCAATAATTGTTTGCATTGCTTTTTACATATATATTTTTTTATCCAAAATCTGGGTCTTGGTTTTTTTGATTTATTAGTGTGAAGAAATAACTACATTCTAATGAAAATCAAGTTTGATATGTTCGTTTTGAAGTAGTATTGGGGAAGTTGTTGGGTTTTGGGGGGGATTTTTGGGTTTTTTGTTTTTGTTTTTTTTTTTGCATCTGTAGCACTGGTTACTTTGAACAAATAAAAGCTTTCTGTAGTTGCTTCCTTTAGCAGAAAAGAACGTTTGATACCACGGTATATTATTTCCTCTGCATTAGAGAACAGCTTTTCTAAATGTTGGGGAAAATCTCCATAGTCATTACTCAATCAGAATTTAGAATTTGCATTTAACTCATACATGCCTAAGGACCATTCTGGGTTTTTTGTATGTGTATACATATGTAAATGGTTTGGGGATTTTCTGGTTATTGTTTAAATACATTTACCAAAACAAAAACAGCCTTTCACAACCATGGATAAGCCCATGTTTCTGGGATTCTATCATTTTGAGCAATGTAAGAAATCACTTCAACTTAAATTGAAAATTTAAGTCTTAACCTTTCAAATTAAATAATTTTGTAATTAATTAGACAGATTAATGTAAACAATTTAAATTGGGTAATTTTTTAAAGCAGCCCTACCAGAATCTGCATCCATATCTACCATCATATAAATGCAGTTTTATATGTAAAACCCCTGAAAGTAAAATTTTATCTCTGTCAACCCAAATGAAAAAACTAGAAAAATTCTGGTATGTTTTAATTAGCCAAGCAAGACTTAGTTAAATGGAGATTTAAAGCTTCCTTTTGGCAAACCATTCTTTTATAAGAAGTTGAAATCCCTGTGCTGTATTTACTGAAAGACTGTGATACATGGAATGTCTCAGACTTGTTAATGGAAACCTAATCAGATGGTTAGAGATGTTGGCAATTTAGGATCTGCAGGAATAAATGAGTGAACAAACTTTACTAATCTAAACTTGACCTGCATGTTTTTTCAAACTTTACCCCAACCCATTTCTTACATGTAGGCTCAATCTTCTCAGTATTTTGGGTTACTGGTTCAGCAGAAGCCAGGAAAAACAATAACTCTGTAGTAATCAGAATGTTATTCAACTGTATATTGTTTATTTTATTGTAAATACTGGTGAACAGTGGTCAATAGTTTTATATTCAAAAAAAGAATCTGACACCTCTAAAACTAGACAATTTCTCAGTTCCCTTCTAATTTTGACATAATTATGATTTTAGAACCAAATCAATGAGGTCCATAAGAAATCAAACCTAGGACTAGTCTAATAAAAATTTTTAATATGATCTACAAGAAGGAAATCTTCACATCTGCAAATAATCCTAAACTCTTTGGGTCAAAAAAATACCAATTTAAGGAGTATAAATTGCAAGAAAAAGAATTTAAGGCTATAAGAGGGGGCAGAAAAGTTGCAAACAGACCTCCATATGGGCAAATGCTGCTTGAAGAAAAATAATTTCAGCTCTACTTTTAGAACAATGGGCTTGGAACTATGACTAACCCAGAACAGAAACTTCAGTGTCATTGTATTCTGGTCCCTGCACTGTCACAATGTGCTTCCTCACCCATACACACACATTACCAGGGTCCTGATACTGGGAATAAAACAGAAAACAAGATATGCCATAAAAAAAATCCAGATTATCCCTACTGACTGGATGTTTCTGTCCCCTAAAGAGCTTAGTGAGGATGCAGGAAGGGCCACTGAGCAAAAGTGCTATACTATAAAAAGGTGCTATGACATTCAGCCACCTGGCCTGAAATGAGTAGAATGAAAAATGCTTTGATCTCACATCAAGCTAAGAAAAAGTTTTTCATAGGACCTGGCCATTGGCTCTCCTCACCCTGTTCTGGATCACCCAACAGATCAGGGTAAAAGCTTCAAATAGGGCCTTTTCTCTAATTCAGAAGAATTTCATATAGCATATTCAAATGCAAGATTAACAAAGCCTTTAGCTCCTTTAACCCATAAGTCAAAGTCTATGTAAGAACCACCCCAAGACAAAACACCTCATCTAGAAAACATGAGAATGAATACCTTGCCCTGAAGGTAGCAGGTACTCTTGTTCACAACAATCTTTTCCACTTAACAGAAATGCTGCAACACAGTGTCCGAAACACACAACATTTTATGACTAAGCTTGCTAACTTGAGATAATGCAACTGATTTCTACGTTTTGTTTTGTTTTTTGTTTTTTTTTGGCCGCAGCCGGCGGCTTTCCCCCAACCAGGGATCGAACCCGGGCCCCCTGCAGTGGAAGCACAGAAACATAACCACTGGACCACCAGGGAATTCCCTGATTTCTATGTTTTACTATGTCAATTGAGAATCTAGATTCAAATGTTCTTCACAGTAGTCACTCCAATAGGATCACAAATTCTCTCACAATAGTTATTGGGGTATCAACTGAATCTCTTTTGGGTCAAGTTTCTGTGGAAGGAACCCAGAAACTGAGACCTAGAGAAAGACCCTTCTGGTTATTTGTCAAAACATCTGCGGTCATTTTTCATATTTTACTCTGATAATCCCAGAGTAAAATATTACAGAACAGAATTAAGAAACCCCAAATCCAAATTATGAGCATGTGCGTGTGGTTGTGTGTGTGCGTGCGTAATAAAGGTGGCACTTCAAAACAGAAGGAAAATGATGGATTATCTAATAAATGGTACCAAGGTATTCCTTAAATATTTGGAGCAAAAATAAGGTAGTGTCCTATCTTACATCATAAATAAAGTCCAGGCAGGTTAAAGTTTTAAATGCAAAAAGAAAAACATTAAATAACTACAGTAAAACAAAGGCAGACATTTATTTTCTCTCAGGGTAGGAAAGGCCCTTCCAAACCTAGGGGCAGAGGTGAAATACACAAAAGAAAACACTGATAGATTTGACTACATAAAAACAAAACATCTGTACATCAAAATAAAATAAAATAATAAAGCAAAATGGGAAAAACCACTGCAATATATATGACAAAGAACTAATATTCTAACTACTTTAAAGCTTTTACGTATCAGTAAGAACTAATAAACATACGTCAACGGGGAAATGGGGAAAGGATATGAACAGGCAATCCACACACACAAAAAGAAAATGATGGACAAACGCACACACAAATGTTCAATTCTATTATGAAAAAGAAATACAAATTAAGATATGAATTAAGTAACATTTTTACCTATCCAATTTGCAGAGATTTTGAATTAAGTAACATTTTTACCTATCCAATTTGCAGAGATTTTTAAAAAATAATACTCCATGTTAGCAAGGTTGGTGGAGGTGGAGAAATATACCAAAATATATCAAATATATCAAAAGTCTTAAACATGTTCATATCCTTTGGCCCAATAATTCCACTCCAAAGAATTCATTCTGAAGACACAATCACAGATTCACAAAAAGCCTCATACAAGGATATCCATCAAAGTGTTATTTATAAGATCAAAAAATTTGCAAACAACCTACAAGTCCTCCAATAAGGGAATGATTACATGAATTATGGCACACACATGATGGAATATTGTTAAATTATTAAAAACCATTTTAATAAAATATGCATGACATATGCTAAGTTAAAAGAATGGATATAAGACTGCTTAAATACAATGATCCGAGTCTTGAAAGAGATACATACATACTATATGATATATAAAAGTTTAGAGGGATGGGCTTCCCTGGTGGCGCAGTGGTTGAGAATCTGCCTGCAAATGCAGGGGACACGGGTTCGAGCCCTGGTCTGGGAAGATCCCACATGCCGCGGAGCAACTGGGCCTGTGAGCCACAATTACTGAGCCTGCGCGTCTGGAGCCTGTGCTCCGCAACAGGAGAGGCCGCGATAGTGAGAGGCCCGCGCACCGCAATGAAGAGTGGCCCCCGCTTGCCACAACTAGAGAAAGCCCTCGCACAGAAACGAAGACCCAACACAGCCATAAATAAATAAATAAATAAAGCAAACTGTCAACAAGTAAAAGTAAACACTAAAAAAAAAAAAAAAAGTTTAGAGGGAAATATACACAAACACAAGGTTATTTCTGGAGGTAGTTTTACAGGTGATTTGAAATTTTTTTACTTTGTATTTTGTTATGTTCCAATTTTCTACAAATCTGAATGTAATATTTATATATCCAGGAAAAATATAATTTTAAAAATTATATATTTTAAAATTATATATATTATAATATAAAATATAATTTGAGGGGGATGGGGAGGCAGACTGAAAAAGACAGGCCCAAGGATGAAGCCAGGACACATGTGCACTAGAAATTCCCCTCTTCACTGCTCTTGACTCCTTCATCATTTGCCTCTGGGACGGATCACCCAACCAGTTGCAGACAAATCCACTTAAATGTATTATCACTATTATCACCTTGCCATCTTATCCAAGAGTAGACCAAAGAAGCTCTGCCAATGCATTGCTAAAATCTAGATATACCACATTTAACCTATTTCCTTGGTCTACCAGTCCAGTAACCCTGTCCATCAAGGCAATTTGGCAGTCTGACATGATTCGTTTGACTTTGGTGAACCAATACTGGTTCCAGTGCTCACCACTTCTTTTTTCTGAGTGTTTATAAAACAACCCTTGGGCCTCCCTGGTGGCGCAGTAGTTGAGAATCTGCCTGCTAATGCAGGGGACATGGGTTCAAGCCCTGGTCTGGGAAGATCCCACATGCCGCGGAGCAACTAGGCCCGTGAGGCACAACTACTGAGCCTGCGCGTCTGGAGCCTGTGCTCCACAACAAGAGAGGCCACGACAGTGAGAGGCCAGTGCACCGCGATGAAGAATGGCCCCCGCTTGCCACAACTAGAGAAAGCCCTTGCACAGAAACAAAGACCCAACACAGCCAAAAATAAAAATAAATAAATTAAAAGAAGGCTCAACATTAAAAAAAAAAAACCAACTCTTAATAATCTAGCTTGGAATTTAACCCAAGATTTACAAAATTCTCTTTCTCCTTTTTGAAAATCTGAAGGACACCTGTGTATCCAGATCCCCAATGCACACATTTATACAAAATGTGTTAATTTCATCAAGTTGAAAAATCCCCAAATCTCTAGGGTCTTTGTTTTTTTAAGATATCTAAATTCAGTGAAAAGCAAACAAAGATCTATTTCAAGAGGATGAAAGCCTTATCACAGGAAAGAAGAGGGGAAGACAAGACCTTTATTAAAGCAAGACCATTATTAACTCAAGACTGTGATTCAACAACAGTCTAGGTACAAACAGGAACTTGTGAATTGAATTCACAACTCACTTACACTTACCTAACACAGAATTTGAGTTAGAAGAAACATGTGAGATCATTTTGCACAGTCCCCTCATTTTACAGATCAGAAAACTGGGGCCCATGGGGACTTCCCTGGTGGCACAGTGATTGAGAATCCACCTGGCAATGCAGGGGACAAGGGTTCAAGCCCTGGTCCGGGAAGACCCCACATGCCGCAGAGCAACTAAGCCTGTGCACCACAACTACTGAAGCCCATGCTCCGTAACAAGGGAAGCCACTGCAATGAGAAGCCCGTGCACCACAATGAAGACTAGCACCGCCCCCCACCGCTGCAACTAGAGAAAGCCCACGTGCAGTAACGAAAACCCAACACACCCCAAAATAAAATATAATAAAATAAATTTTTAAAAAACCAATAAAACCATTACCCTATGGTGGAATATAAGTCTAAAGCTTCAAACAAACAAAGCAACAGTGTAAATACCAGGGTCAAGATTTCAACAAGCAACACATTAAATTAAAAAGAAATCCTAAAAAGCTATAAATAAATAAGAAATAATTCATTCTCTATATCATTCTAATCACTCTACCCCATCAGAAGAACCGATGTTTTACAGACACCAAAGCTCCTAGGATTTTGCCTCAAACCATGTAACAAGGACAAGAAAGCACCTGTCTAGCTAGGTTCAGAATTCTTTGCCAACTCTAGCTACCATGTCCTTAGGCTACATGCAAGACAAAAAAGCACAGTGCACACAAGTACACACACAAACACACACACACAAACACCTGTATATAAAGTTCAGCCCCAGGAGGCAAAACTGAAATGAAAGCTAACATATTTCTCTCTTCTAAGTTTGCAAAACAGGGTGGGCCTAAAAGGGTGCAGACACTTTGGGAAAGTCTGGCAGTTCCTCAAAAATGTTCAATGTTGTTACCTTATGACCCAGCAATTCCACTCCTAGGCATATATACCCAAAAGAATTGAAAACATATGACCACACAAAAACCTCCCATGAGGTTCATAGCAGCAGTATTCACAATAGTTGAAAGGTGGAAACAACCCAAAAGTCCATCAACAGAAGAATGGATAAACAACTTGTGGTATAACCATAGGATGGAATATCATTCAGCCTTAAAAAGGAATGAAGTGTTACATGCTACAACATGATGAACCTTGAAAGCACTATGCTGAAAGAAAGAAGACAGACACAAAAGACTACATGTTGTATGATTCCATTTATATGAACCAGCCAGAAAAGGACACTTTACAGAAACAGAAAGTAGATCAGTGGTTGCCTTGGGTGAGGGGAGGCGAGGGGAGGAGTTTGGGGGAAATGGGCAGTGACTGCTAATGGGACAGGACTTCTTTTTGGGGTGAGGAAAATGTTCTAAAATTGACTGTTGCACCACTCTGAACACTCTAAAAACCACTGAGTTGTACACTTTAAATGGGTGAATTGTACGGTATGTGAATAAGCTGGAGGGTTTTCTGTTTTTTTTTTTTAAAGGTGGGCCCTATCATTTTTATCAGGTCAGCATTCCTAGATAAAATTATCAGTACCCACACCCTCCAGCACACAGTGATAAGAGTGGAAAGGTAGTCCCTTATCCTCCTGGTTCCCTCTAATCACCTGAGTAATAACAGTTGGCTTGCTCGGGTCTCAAGTCAATTTATAAACAACGTGAGAATCATGGGACTAAGCAAAGCAAAACAATAAGCACATGAAAAGATGCTCAACATCATTAGCCATTGGGTAAATGCAAATGAAAAGCACAATGAGGACTTCCCTGCTGGCGCAGTGGTTAAGAATCCGCCTGCCAATGCAGGGGACACGGGTTTGAGCCCTGGTCCAGGAAGACTCCACGTGCGGCGGAGCAGCTAGGCCCGTGTGCCACAACCACTGAGCCTGCGTGCCACAACTACTGAAGCCCGCATGCCTAGGGCCCATGCTCCACAACAAGGGAAGCCACCGCAATGAGAAGCCCGTGCACCGCAATGAAGAGTGGCCCCCACTCGCCGTAACTAGAGAAAGCCTGCGCGCAGCAACAAAGACCCGATGCAGCCAAAAGTAAATAAATAAATAAATAAATAAAAATTAAAAAAGAAAGAAAGAAAAGAAAACCACAATGAGATATCGCTTCACACCCACCAGAATGGCTAGTATCAAAAAAACTGACATTAACAAGGGTTGGCGAGGATGTGGAGAAACTGTAACCCTCACACTGCTGGTGGGAATGTGAAATGGTGCAGCCACAATGGAAAACAGCCTGGCCATTCCTCAAAAGGTTAAATATAGAGTTGCCATATGATCCAGTAGGTATATATAACCAAAAGAAATAAAAACACATGCCCATGCAGAAAACTGCATACAGATGTTCAAAGATAGTATTCATAATAGCCAAAAGAGTGGAAATAACCCAAATGCCCATCAACTCATGAATGGATAAACAAAATGGGATATATTCATATAATAGAATAGTATTCAGTCCTGAAAAGAAATAAAGTACTGATACATGCTACAACACAGATGAACCTTGAAAACACTATGTCAAGTGAGAGTAGCCAGTCATAAAAGACCATATATGAATCCAGTTATACAAAATGTCCAGAACAGGCAAATCCATAGAAGCAGGAAGTAGATTAGTAGAACTGAGGGGGATGGGGAGGTTGGTGGGGCAGTGGGGTGGGGAGGGGGCTGGGGGGACAGCTAAAGGATTTTTCTTTTTGAGGTGGTGAAATGTTCTAAAATTGACCGCTGTAATGGTTGCACAACTCTGTGGATTTTACACCATTGAATTACACCCTTAAATGAGTGAACTGTAAGTTCATAAAAAAATGAATGACAAATACAACTCTATTTCACTTGAAGAAATGGGAAATTCCTATTTACTGCATTAGTATTCTTAGGCCTGCACACATTTGCTGTTAAGTCAAGCCAACCAATTCCCATCTTTTGGCTCCTCCTGAGGTTCCCCCCACAATATCATTCTATGGTAGTCTTCCCAAGTCCACGTTCCTTTTGCAGGAGAGGGGGCGTCTCCTTCAGGCTTCCAGCAGCCCCTCTACCCCCAGGTTACCTCCTCCTTTGGTACAGGAGTTTGTGGTCATCAAGACTTAAAAAGCTGCCATTTGGGGCCTTACCTGCTGGCGCAGTGGTTAAGAATCCGCCTGCCAATGCAGGGGACACGGGTTCAATCCCTGGTCCAGGAAGGTCCAGGAAGTTGCTGCGGAGCAACTAAGCCCGTATTCCTCAACAAGAGAAGCCACTGCAATGAGAAGCCCGCGCACCGTAACGAAGAGTAGCCCCTGCTCGCCGCAACTAGAGAAAGCCTGCACACAGCAACGAAGACCCGACGCAGCGAAAAATAAATAAATAAAATAAATAAATTTATTTAAAAAAAAAAAAGCTGACATTTGGGAGTTGGCTTTAGTCCATCTGTTAACAGCTTCTGGCACCTGAAGAGTCTCAGAGGAGTATCTTCTGGGTAGAGAGAGGGGGCTCACAGCTTCTCTGCTGTGGAGAGAGGTCGTTGTGGTCTCTTGGCAAAAGCCCTGGACACGAAGTTCTCAGGAAATCTGACTTCAAATTGTGATTATGCCCCTTACTGGCTGTGGGACCTTTAGCAAGTCACTCAACCTCTCTGATCCTCACTTTCCTCATCTGTAAAATAGGGATGATACCACCTATCCCACAGGGATGTCCTGAAGATTAATGCTTACAAAGCCATCTAGAACACAGACATACTCAATAATTCAACAAAACATGTGCCAGGCTCTGGACTAGGTGCTGGGGCACAAAGAAAAATACAGTAGTAGCTGCCTTCAAATTGTTCAGTGTAGAAACGCTGTTAACAGGAATTCATTTTCTTCCCTCCCTACATTAGCCTTCTTTTAGGATGGCAACAGGAGTTTCAGAACTTTGATTCTTTGCCTTGATAAACTTTCACCTCTGTGCTCTCAAAAGAGATCATGCTGATAGGGTGGCACCTATGTTTACATCCCTCATTCTCAAACAGGGGAGATGGGGTGGTAAACTTAAATGTTATGGGGAAAATATCCCCTTTATGCTTTCAAGTTATTACCAACACTGATCCTTACACTCTTCCAGGCCTTACCTGAAGGTGTTTCCATGGTGAAAAGTGTGCTTCTTCAGCACTTTAAAATAAGTATGGAAAACCCTAGTTCCTTCTCATTCCCTGTACCCCCAGCCTGTATGGATTTATATTCCAGTTGAAAAGACTAGTCACAAAGGATCAGTTCCCAGTTTAGCTACCTTAGTGACCAATTTCTGGCTCACCTCCTGATTTGGGGTTCAGAATCTATGCTAAAAACAAAAGGGCTTTCCAGAAAAATACTAGCTGAGTTTATAAACAGAGGCTGACACAAAGCAACTAGGGAGGAAAATGTAGGAGATAGTTTCTAAATCAAAATGTTATAACATGAAAACCATCCTTCCCTTGGTGGAGCAATTCCACAAGTCACAGAAAAATATTTTTCATTTTAGAAGAGATTGGAAGAGAGCCTCTGCCAAGAGCCAGTTGTTTCAATTTTCAATTCGAATTTTAAGCAGGATTATACATGCCCAAGAACATCATGCTATTTTTAGCTAAATAGGTAGGATTGCTGTGTCCACAACAGTTTGGAGCAATCAGGAGTGAAACTATTAAACAGCATCTCTCACTGTAGTAGCTTATCATTTGGCACTTCTATATCTATTTTAATATTTTCCAAAGCTTCATCATACAAATATTTGTAAAGCACCCATGCTTAGGCACAATACAAAGTTTAAATAGATAGACAAGGGTCCTATCTTCATTATGGGTTCAACCCATTAAGCAACCAGATATATGAAAGAATCTCACAGTTAGAGCAAAGTCAGAGCTGCCATCCAGCCCCTAACTGCCCAGATGAGACACATCAGGAAGCAACTGTCCTACACCTACCACCCTTCCAATGCTTGCACCATCTCTATGTATTCAAAAGAGAGGGGTAATGAAAATGTTCTAAAATCGACTGTGATGATGAATGCACAATTCTGTGAATACACTAAAAAGCCACTGAATTGTACACCTAAATGGATGCATTGTATGGTGTATGAATCATATCTCAATTAAGCTGTTAAAAAAAGGAGAAAAATTGTTCTTACTCTGATTGTTCTAATTAGTCAAAGCTATTTTTTTTTAAGCTCTCGTACTAAAGGATATCTAGCTAAAGGCTGCACTGGTTTGGCAATGGTGCCTCAAGGGCCACCATGGAGACCACTCTAATCTTTCCCTCACCCTCTCTTCTATTATTTTCCCAGTTCCTTTCCTCTGCTCCAACTAGGTCTTAGGTTTCTCAGGTATTCCCAAGCACGATTTGTCCCAGCTGGTGGACTTCAGGATTAAACTGACTGCTGACCCTCAGCAACTTTCCCTTCATGACCTTAGGCAAGTCATGTCCCTGCTCTCCTATCGCTGTTCTGGTTTGCACAATGAGGGGTTGGACTACGTGATCCTTTCCAGCTCCCACATTCCATGTGAAAAAAATACAAATGATGAACACTTACTTGGCCAATAACATACAAAGTCTCTGCCATTTTAGCGAACAAACATATATTTGGATTATTCATTTTGTAAATGCCTATGTGATGCAATCCTCCAAAGAACAGTATTTAACATAATTATAAAATGATCAACATGGAGTCCTTATTCTTAAAAACTATCACTTTATCAAAGAAAATTCAGAGCCCAACACGGAATGCTTGATAGTCTCTCCGGACCTGTTTCCAAGGGTCCATTTTTGAATGGAAAAAAAAAAAAAGCTTTTGCATGTTGGGGCCCTGTTGGATTTTCCAAACCAAAGGAAGAAATGAGATTGGGGTGGCAGAGCCTTAACAACAGTAGTTCAACTAAATCCTGAGAGAAGAAAGGCTTTGTTTGGCAAATGGTAGAGAGACCTAGCATAAGACAGCACCTCGACAAACATCAAAAATGCTCAGAAATATGCCCAGAGAGCCACGAACACTGAAGGAATCCCTTTAGCCAGGACAACTTGCAGCTTTTTATGCAAATCAATTACATTCTCCTAACAAAACTCGGAGAAACATGTAGTCACCAGTTTCCAACATACTACCACCAAATTCACAGTATTGTTTCCATGTGCCCAGCATCAGTGAGCAAAACCGAAAGAAACACATCAATTTCTCCTTCACACACACACACAAATATGCAAGAGAAACCATTTTCTTTGCAGAACCTACGTTGCCTAAGTTGTGGGCATGAAATGGATAAATATTGGTTGCTAATAAAAATCAGATGGTGAGCTCTACACTGAGAAGCAAACAGCACGCGCAGGCATCATAAAAACAATAACCCTAATGTGTGTTTCTTGTCATTAAGCGGGACACCCAACATGGAAAGAAATGACTCAAAGTGTCCATTTGCATCCCTCTTTCCCACTACCTCAGACCAACAAGCTCTCCTGTTAGTCACCTCCCTACACTTGTCCCCATCAAAAGGGCCTAGTGCATAAGGTTGCAGGCCCCTCTCTTGTTGGCCTTCAGGCTCCTGGCTTGAGGCGCTGAACGAGGGGTAGGGGGGCAGCGGAAAGGACAAAGGTAGGCGCTTTCGATCCCTCACGGCTTTGCAGCAGGGCTGCCAGCCTCTCCCCATTCTCATCACCGAACAGAGCACCTGCCCTAAGGGACAAAGGCCGGCCTTACAAAGAGGAGGGGGAGGCGAAAAGGAGTCGGCGACAGTCGCAAACGCTGGCAAACAAAAGCGGGCATGGGGCGGCCCGAGAACACCAAGCCCACCTCGGGGGTTCCCAGAGGTCGCCAGGTCGGGGTGGGGGGGAAAGGAGGCGTAGTAACGGATGTGGGGGAGGGGAAGACGGAGAAAATTCCTCTGAGGACCGAGATTAGGTAGCTGCTGGGGGCGCAGCCGCCGGCAGGAAGGAGACTGGGGGGCGGACAGAGGTCCCAGGCGAGAAGGGGCAGAGTTCGCGGGTGGGGAGAGGTGATGGCCAAGAGGTGGAGGCCGGCTGGGGCTCAGCCGCGCGCACTGCTCCGCGGGGCCGCGAGGGACCCTCGGGAGGGGCTCCAAAGCCGCGCGCCGCGCGGGGCTGGGGACACGCGGCCCAGGGATTCCGGGGAGAGCTCAGAGTTGGGGGCGCAGTGTGGGAAAAGAGAGAGTCTGAGAACAGAACCGTAGAGAGGCTAGGGGGGACTGTGAGGGGGCCTGACCCCCGTCCGCCCCACCTCACCTGGCGCCGGGTCGGAGTCCAGGTCTAGTGCTGAGAAAGCGCCAGCTCCGGCCGGCCCCTCTGTCCCGCGCGGGAGACCACGGACACAAAGCGGGGCACGCGGGAGGAGGGGGGAGGAGGGGGAAGAGGAGGAGGAGGAGGAGGAGGAGGAGGGGGGAGGGGGAGGGGGAGGGGAGGGAGGAGGAGGAGGAGACGCCTGAGGCGCGCGGGGCAGGGAGGGGGGGGAAGGAGGGGCGCCCGCCGCCCTCCGCCTGGGTCAGGGGGCGGGGCGTGAGGCTGGAGGCCGCGCTCGGCCGGCCAATGGCCACCCCGCCGGCCGGCTGGCTCAGGCGCGCTATCCCGCAGCTCACCTCGGCACCTGGGCCTTGGCTGGCCCCAGCCAATCAAACGCTTTCATTTGCATAACCGGCCCCTCCCACTCGCCCAAGCCGGGGGACTGCTCCCGCAGAACACAAAGAAGGCCCCCAGCAGGGAAAGGGGGGTCCACTTCCGATTCCCTACCTGGAGAGCCTAGCATCACCTTTTCTGCGCGTTTATGGCTGTTTCACGGTCACCCTGATGAGGGGAGAAGTGGGGGTCATAGAGGTTTGGCCCAAGCACTCTTAAGAGGTCGGTACTCTTCTCCCTCAAGTCCTTCTAACCGAGGACTACCCTCCCGTTCCAGGGAACACAGTTATGTTCTTCGCCTCTTGAGCCCTCCGCCTCTGCCTCCCTCCCCCTCCCCTTTTTCCAGTCGCCCCAATCTCTGCGCTTCCTCCCGTAAACTGCTGCCCACTACTGGCCTTCAGCTGCATTGCAGTCCTATTCACCAGGCTCTGAGCACAGCCTTGATGGATGCTCCCAAGCTGTCCAAACCTACCCCAGTCCAGAAGGAAAACGAGAGAGGAAGAGGTTACTGTACCAGTGTAAGAAAGGACCTACTCAAGTGGCTTTGTTACCTATGATGGCAAAAAGCCAGCAGTTAGTAATAAGTCTAATCTCCCCAAATCATCTTGTTCCACCTTCCTTCTCCTACCTTCAGGTCTGTACTGGGCCACAATAGTGACTGACTGGCCAGCCCGTTTCAGAGCAGCTGCAGCCTGCTCATGAGTTGCATTCCTCAGGTTCACGCCATTCACCTGTCCAAAGAGAGGAGTTATGAGCCACCCCAAAAGCAAGAAAGGAGCCCTCTGTTGTAGCAATTAGGAGAGGGAGATGGGTAGCCCATCTCTAAGCCTACTTGGATGCCTTTCTCAATATCCCATCCTTGCCCCTAGGATGAGACCTAAAGGATATATCTCTAGCATAATAATATCTTTGTGGGGGTCAAATGCCAGCCAGGGTTAAGATCCAAGAGATACTCACTTTCTCCTTAAGTATAAGTCTGGTTCCCTGTCCCTCACTAAGGACATCTATAAAGAGAATATGTTTTCTCCAGCTCTTAGCCTTCCCCCACTTCAAGAAGCATTCCTTGGAGACAGCCAGGTCTTCCCTCCTCCCTTTCAGACTGGCATAGCTCCCATCCTCCCACCTTGCCTTTGTCTCCTCACCGATAAGATCCGGTCTCCTCTGCGCAGCTCCCCACTCAGGTCAGCTGGGCCTCCTGCCAGGATGAAGGAGACGAAAATGCCTTCTCCATCCTCTCCTCCCACGATGTTGAAGCCCAGGCCTGTGGAGCCCTTGTGCAGGATGATCTTGCGGGGCTCTCTGGTGGGAAAGGAGTGGAAGGGTCAGGACAAAGTAGGTATAAACTGTTGTCCCTGTGAGGGCCAGCCTGGAACAAGGCCCATATGGCTGTAGAAGGACTTAGGTTCCTAGGTATGATACTCTGTTGCTCCCTTTCTCTCCTGAAACCTGCTTGGCTGCTGTTTGCTGCCAGGTGCCAAGTTTCAGTTGTTCTTCCTCCCTTCTTCCTGAGGGCTTGGAGTCAACTTCCCAGTGGACAGTCCCCGACTCTCTCTGGTCAACAAACCCCTACCCTGGGCTCTAGAGACCATATCTCAGAGCCCACTCACTGGTCCCCTTCTTCCCCAGATTCTCCCATCCTACCAACTGGTGTGATTTGAACCCTGGGCCACAAGAAGGGGAATCAGTTAGGGGCTGTGGGATGGCCCTGGTGCTGATTGCACTCACCACCCACAAACTGCATACTTACTTTATACATGCTTCTCCACAGTCTCAAAAATCCACCAACCAACTATGACCCCTCCTACTTTCCCCAACAACAGATTTAGTCAACAGCTAGCACTATGTACCCTTGCTGGGTGATGTGTGAGATAGAGATAAAGAAATCCCAGGTCCCCAGAAGAAGCTTAGGAGACTAACTGAAGAGGGGAGACAAACACATGAAAACTCCGACTCCAACTAACCATGTCTAAGGAATCCCTCTGTAAATGGTCAGTGTCATCAAGTGAGAGCAGCTGCGGCTCCTGTATATCCATACAACCTGACTCAGCACACTTGCCCAGCCCACTGCCTTCACTTTAAGCATCTTTCATCCGAGAAGCCCCAGGTCCGAGGCTCTACCTTTCTTGCTCCCAGTCTCAGGTGCGAGGCTCCTTCCCTGAGACCCGGATGCTCTTGCTAAAGCCCTCCTCTCCTCCTACCTGGCATCCCCTCCAGGCCGCAGGGAGCGGAGCGGCCAGGCCCACCTCTGCGAAGCCCTCCTCCGCGAAGCCCTCCTCCAGGCCGAGGCCGAAGCCGAGCCCAAGCCCAGGGGCAAGCCGGAGCCTGAGAACTTGCGTGCCCTCTCCATGGCTCCTCCAGCTCTCCCCCCCTCCAAGTCCGTCCGCCTACCCTTCCGGCTCTACTGCAGCCAGCCCAGCAGCCTCCCAGGCCCCACCCTGCAGCAAACCTGTCCCCCGGAACCCCTGCCGGCCCAACCAGTTCCGCGGCGGCGGCAGCCGCCAGAGTGGGGCGGGGCCGTTCCCTGCGTGCGAGGCCACCTGGCCCGCCAGCCTCCCAGCATCCCGGACCAACCCCACCGGCTGAACTGCTCTCTTCTCTAACGTGGAATGGTTGCAGCAGAGGGGGCTGCAACTGTCTCGGGGCAGGAAATCCCGCAGCCTCCACCTCCTCAGCCCCCTAAACACTCCCTCCTACCCTTTCTCTGCACTTTCGAACGGGGGCCACGCACTTGGCACTCCCCCTGATGGTAGAACTTGTCCCTGCAGCCACCTCTGTCTCTCCTTAGGGCCCCAGGGGCCTGAGAGGGGGCCTCAGACCCCAAAGACAGGAGCGATGAGAGCTTTATCCTCTTCTTTGCCATACTACGAGGAGGCCTGTGGCCAGCCAGAAGCGATTCCTCTCCGCCCCATCCCTAGGTAGGATGCGGAGGGGCGGGGCGGGGGAGGGGGTCTTACCTGGTGAAGTCCTCCTCAGCCAGCATGTGCCTGGGGATAGGAGAGTAGCGGGCGGGGGGAACCTGAGGAGGAGCAGGGTAGCTGACCTTGCTCTCCACAGCCCCGAGATAACCCAGGCTGGAGTTATGGCTTATGTGGTTGTCAGCCAAGGCAGTAAAAGCTGGAATCGAGAAAGGGAGAGAAAAGTTCCGAGACCACTCCCCAGTGGTACCCTACTCCACCCGCCACCAAGGGCTGACCACCCCACCCCCACCTCAGATGTAAAGAGACCAGACCGAGGGATGCAGATTCCTCAGGCATCTCCTCCCCACTCCACCCCCTAGGGTTCCTCCTCCACAGTCCCTTTCTGAATCCTGAGCTCACTCCTGTGAGTCTTAGAAAGAGCTAAAGTCAAGGCAATCTACAAAGAAAGGCATGACTAGAGGTGTGACTAATAATAATCCCTCACATCTCTATAGCCTGATACAGTTTTCCAAGGGTTTTCTCGTCCGTGATCTCATTTGATCCTTGCAGCAGTCCTATGAGGAGGGCAGCACATATATCATTAGCTCCTTTTTGCCAAAGAGGAAACTAAAGACAGGTGAAAGGGACTTGTCCAAAGACACCCAGGTATAAGGGACAGGGCTGGGATTTGGACTCAGCTTTCCTGAGCACCAGTCTTATTTTCTCTCTCTCTCTCTCTCTCTCTCTCTCTCTCTCTCTCTCTCTCTCTCTCTCCTTCTCTCTCTCTTAACAAGGAGCATAAACTTCTTCCCCTCCAGAAACCAGGGGGCAGGGCTTCAGGACAGGGACAGGGCAGACTGGTACGTACTGCTGGCGTAGTCGGGGGGTGCATACATGTCGTTGAGGTGGAGGCTGCCTGGCTTGGCCACCTTCAGATAGACCATGTCAGATGTGTTCTTCAGCGAGGCCACAGCTTCCTCATGCCTCACATCCTGCAGATTGGTGTTGTTCACCTAGGAGAGGAGAGGCCTTAGGGCTAGCACCGGGGAGAAGAAGGGAGGGCCTCCCCAGGGAACACTGAGGGGTGCCCTTTCAGTGAAATTCAACAGTGCTCTATCTAACAGAGGTCCAAATACAGTGCTGTGAGGGGCAGAGAAGCAGGGGGTAGGGGGGGACAGGTGAGGGAGTTCCAGCCACGAAGAGGACTAGGGCCTTGCTATCTGGGGACACACAACTCAGATGATGCTCTTGAAACTTCCCGTGATGCCTAGTCCCTGAGTGAGGTTCAGGTGGAGGGAGAGGCTACTAGAGCTCCACCTCCCCACCCCGCCATTTGGGCATCCCCGGGAAGGCTGTCTCACCGCCAGCAGCCGATCCCCGATCTGTAGGCGTCCATCCTTCTGAGCAGCACCCCCCTCAATGATCTTGGTGATGTAGATGCTGTTGTCTCCTGGGATGTGCTGGTTGCCAATCCCCCCAGCAATGCTGAAACCCAGGCCTGGGCGGGAGCCAGCAGGGAGTGGGAGAGGGACACAAGGAGAAGTTAGAGCACGCAGTCAATCCCAACCCCAATCCCCCGCACCCAGCCAAGCCACCAGCCCCATAGGAGCTCCCCCCAGGGATCCCAAACACCAGGCTGCCCTCCCGAGGTCAGTACAGGTGAGATGTGAGATCAAGAAAGAAGGCTGTGAGCTGCACCAGGGAGTCAGGAAGGAAGTGAGGGTATTCCCTTTCGATTCCTACAGGGCCAACCAGGGGCCTCTGGCCAGAGCACGAGAACCCAGAGGGCCGCACCTTTGGGCCCTTTGAGCAGGTTGACCTCCATGATGGTCTCTGGTGGGGGCTGTCGCCTCCGTACCACCAACCGCACCACAGGGCCGGCCTCCTTCAGCGCCTCCACCGCCCGGCTGTGCACCACCTCTGACACATCCACCTCATTCACCCGCAGCACACAGTCATTCACCCTGTGGGGGAAGCCCAAGAGGCATGACACCCTGCCACCGCCCCTCCACCCCCTCTCCCGCCTCCTCCTCTTCCTCTCCCCTCCCCTCCCCCTCCCTCCTCACCCCTCCCCATCTCAGATCTAATGCAAGGGTCATCGTGCCAGGCGGCCCTCCTCCCCTCACCTCCATCCTGCCCCTGCCGTCCCCAGCCCTGCTTCCAGGCCACCTCACCCC
The DNA here is from genome assembly GCF_964341445.2 of Mesoplodon mirus. Classification (NCBI taxonomy): domain Eukaryota; kingdom Metazoa; phylum Chordata; class Mammalia; order Artiodactyla; family Ziphiidae; genus Mesoplodon; species Mesoplodon mirus. The sequence continues at coordinate 59,293,951 of NC_138981.1, read as the reverse complement.
AGCCTCCCGTCCATGGCAGCTGCTCCACCAGGGATAATCTTGGTAATAAAGATGCCAGGGTCATCGGGGACATGGGGGTTGTCGATGCCACCAGCAATGCTGAAGCCCAGGCCAGAATTGCCCTGCAGGAGGAAGTGGAGGGGCACAGTTTGCTCATGCAGAAGGCATGGGGGAGGGTTTCCGGGGCCCCATCTACCCCTGCCCCCAAAGAGCAGCTTCTCCAGGCCTCAGAAGGGGCCACGGCAGGCTGGGGCACATTCGTCACGAATCTGGCAGATTCCCATCCTGTGCTGACCATTCTGGCGTGGAGGCCTCAGCGAAGCCATCCCCTCCCCAATTCCCCAGGCCTCAGCGAGCAAGGTCAATTAATATTTGTTAGTCAGTTGATTGACTGATGCAGTGATGCAGCCTCTGAGGGCCGCCGTTTCCCCATTCTCTCAATGCAGGTCCCCCACGAGTCTTGACACCAAGGTTCAGGGCCCTCCCCTCTCCCCGTTCTAACCCTGCCCTCCCATTTCATCCTGCCCCACCTCCAAACTCACCCGCTCAAGGACTATCTCCTCATACTTGAACATGCCATCACTGCCATTCACCTAGGGGAAGACACAGGCAGGGTCCTAAGTGCCTCCTGCGCCGTTCCCCGCCCCCCGCCCCCTGGTCAACCTGCTTGTCCCCCAACTCCCCACGGAGTAGTAGGAGAGCCCAAATTCACCCTGAGACATCTGTTGGCCACAGATGGGACAGGCTGACCCTGAGGAGGCCCCCCTCCCCTTGCTTCCAGCCATATCAGGCCCAACCCAGCTGCTCATTTAGCCCAGATCAATTGTCTGGGACCGAGCCAGCCAGTGGTGCACTGACCAAGAGGCTGGGCTCCAGGGCCTTGGGGTTCACTAGGAGGGGTGCAGGGCTGGTCTGAGGGGGATGGCACAGATGGAACATGGCAGGCAAACCATGCCACGCTCAGCATCCGTGGGGGCACCCAGTGGCCTGGACAGGGACCTGCACCCCTTCTGAACAACAGCTCTCCCTGACTTGGGATCACAGACTCCCACCATGTCAGAGCAGGAGGGTCAGCAGACACCATCTTGTTCAACCTCTCCCATGTGACAGATAGTGACACCGAGGCCCAGAGAGGACACAGGTTGTGCCTAAGGGCACACTGGGAGTTAGTGGCAGAGCAGGGGCTAGAACCTGGATCTCCGCACGCTCTTTTGAGTAAAGCAAGCTGCCAAGGCCATTGACGTTCTGGCCACTCATCACCTTGCCCAGCAAAGCTCATGGGAAAAAGAAAAGTTACCCCCTTCAGAGTACCTCATGAACCCTCATTCTATCTCCTGTGTCCCCAAGAACCCAATTCCTCAAATGGGCAGAAGTCAATCCATTCTCTCTCTTTTTTTTTTTTTTTTTTTTTTTTTTTTTTTTTGCGGTACACAGGCCTCTCACTGTTGTGGCCTCTCCCGTTGCGGAGCACAGGCTCCGGACGCGCAGGCCCCACGGCCACGGCTCATGGGCCCAGCCACTCCATGGCATGCGGGATCTTCCCGGACCGGGGCACGAACCCGTGTCCCCTGCATCGGCAGGCGGACTCTCAACCACTGCGCCACCAGGGAAGCCCCAATCCATTTTCTATCAAGGGGCTTTTGATCCCAAACCCTTTGTGTTTCCCAGCAGAGAGGGATCTGCTCGGGAGTCAGAGGCAAAGCCAGGGGTGGGACAGGAGCAGAGTGGACAAGATGCCCCATGAGGAAGAAGCTGATGACCCACGGACTGATTGGCAGCAGAGTCCACAGCCTTCAACATGCAATAGCCACAGGAGGAGAAGCAAGGGAAAGGGATGGAAACACAGGGTTGGTCTGACCAACCCACAGAGATGGCCTCTCAGACAGGACTTACTTGTGGCCACTGTCAAGTGAAAATGTGATTCTGGACAGACAAGTAGCACCTGCTCCCTGGCTTTCACTCTTATCCCCAAGAATGGAGGAGCCCTCTTGCCTCTCTCCCCAGATAGCCTGGTGCCCCTCCCCCATCCTTCTCTGGCTGTGTTGCCCCTTTCCTGACCCCTGGTCTCCTCATCTGAAGAGGGAAGCTGCAAACCCAGGGTGAGGGCTCCTCTGCATGCCCTGCTCTGCTTCCCCTCCCACCTACACCCCACACAGCTTTGGCTTCGAAAAGCAGAGAGGAGGAGAGGAGGAGAGCGCTGGCTAGTCATGCCTCCACCTTTTCTGAGCCTGGCCCCAGGGCTTTTCGCCCTGCAGCCCTAGGAGTTGGTGGCAGGATTCTCGCTGCAGCCCTACTCCTGTCCCTGATCCCAGGAGGAAGAACCGATGGCTCTTAAGAGCCCTCAAACCAACACCACTGCCTGAAGTACCATGCAACAGACACATAGGCAAAAGGATTTCCATGTAGCTCTTGTATGCATCTGGTACACCATGTGTGCCCACATGTGATAGCCACGCTTCAAGTCCAGCTCTGGTGAGACCCAGCAGCTCCCAGCTTCCACTGGTCCACCCTCCAGCCTCCCACCACCCCCCTCAGGGAAACTGCTCCCAGGGCCAGGAGCCAGCCAGGGATCAGCCCTGGCAAAGAAACCTTGACCAACTGGCCCAGCCTTGGGACTGGCACCTATCTACCAGTTGAGCAGGACAAGCACAAGAGAGTGCTTACAAGGGTAGGGCCCCAGGATGGAGGGGAATCCGCTGGAGAGGGCAAGGGGCCAAGGCAAGGGACACAGGAAACAGTCAGTGTGGACAGACAGAAGGCCTGAACCGAGGACTCCTCTCCCCAGGAAGTCCCCAACCTTTGCTTCTGAGCGAGAGCACATCTGATCCCCAGAGGGGGACGGAGGTGGCCAGAACGGTCACCAGCTTGGGGCAGCCAGCACCTGCCCTCCACAACAAAGCCTCCTCCTCCCCTCTCCCTACCCTGGGGGCTGCAGAGCCGAATAACCAGACAGGCCCTCCGCCATGCATGCCAGGGACCTGGCTCTGCCGGCCCAGCCTCCATTTTGCTGCTTCTCCCACAGATGCTCCTTCCATTTTCTAAGCTGGCAGTTTATTTAGGCTGGGAGTGGAAGCCGGAGTTGTGCCCAGCACCCAGGGGTTCCCAAGCTGTGCCAAGTCAGGACTGGGGGGCCAAGTTCTCCCACATCTTGCGGTACCCAAGGGGAAGATGCCCCACCGGGGCCAGTCCCTGCACCAGAGCAGCTGCCCCTTGCCTGGCTCCAGGCATCATGCCTGTTCTGGAGCAAGGAAGCTGGCTTCAGTCCCCCCCTCGCCCCCTGAGTACACATACACACTTCAGAGCTGCTTGGACAAAAGAGTCCATCCTTCTCAGCAGCCTCTCAGCCTTGCTTGGGACGTGTCTCTCGCCTCCTCCCCCTCCCCTCCCTTGCCTGTCAAGCGCCTCTCACCAGGGACACCACACACGCACGCGCACGCGCACACACACACACACACACACAGAGGCACACGCGTGCACACACTTGCAGCCACATGCTCACACACATATACATGTAGCCACACACACACAGGCAAACACAGCCAAACGTGCAGCCTCATCTACAGAGACACCTCCACATTCAGAGAGACATCCCCACATGTCCATGTGCACATTCACACACAAAGGGACTAGGACGGAGAGGGACTCATGGCATCAAGGGATGAAGCTCAGCAAGCTGGGCACATGGGCTCCTCGACATAGATTCACAGGAGCTCCACTGCCTTCCTCCACACACCTCAACACACACACACACACACACACACACACACACACACACATGTCCCCCCTACAGAGCACCATGCCCCCTCCTCCCCTCCTGTGGAGACACACACCGCACACAGCCCCCGCAGAACCTCCCGCCCCCTGCCAGACACAGAGACACTGCTAAACCCCCCCGCCCACGCTGAGGCGAACCCAATCCCCCCACACGGGAGAATGTGCCCCTCCGCCATGCCTTCGCCTCCTGACACACAGCTCCTCCCAATCCCCTCCAAATGGAGACCCCCAAACAGACACACTGGGAAGCACACGTTTCCAACCGCCTCTCTTGGCCCAGCTGCAATGCTAGGGCTCAGGGTCTGCGGGCTGGGAGCCCCGGGAACCCGTGCTGCACCCCAGGCCTCCAGGCGCCCACTCCCCAGCCCCCGTGGGTTGCCCCACCACCACCCCCTCTGCTGATCCATACCTGCTCGTACCAATCCCGGTTGGTACAGGTGCACTCGGGCCACCAGCTGGGGCCGCTGCCGTTGAGTTTGGGGGTGCTCTTGCCCGGGACTGGCTTAGGGGGCACTGGCCCCACATCCCGGCCGGTGGGGATGAGCTTGGCCTTGGTGCGGGGGGTGGGGGTGGCCCCCGCCTGCGAGGGCAGGGTCTGCGAGCTGTAGCCCCCGTAACCGGCGCTGGCTCCATTGCCCCCACCTGGCCCGTAGGGGTCGGGTACCTGCCAGTCCCCGTAGCCGGGAGGCTCGAGGCGCCGCAGGGCGGCCAGGCGGGTCACCTCGTAGCACTCGGGGCACTTACAGCAGTGCTGGTGCTTGTGCATGGCACTGCCCCCCGCGGCCCGGACCCCCCAGCCCACGCCGGTTTCCACACCGCCGCTGCCGCCGCCGCCGCTGCCGCCAGGCTCCCGGGCACACTCACACTGCTCGGACCAGGAAGGGGGGGGCACCCGTGGGGGCGCCCGGGCGGAGCGGGGCCTGGGGCCGGGCGGGCGTCCCGGGGCCTCTGCCCCCACGCTGCCCCGCACCCACGGCTCCCCCTCCAGCACTGGCGGCTCCGTGTCGCCCGTCGTGGCTCCTGGGCCGAGGCCCAGCGGCAAAGAAGAAGCGGGAGCCTGGGCAGAAGCTGGGTGCTGCGAGGACCGCTCCCGCACTGGTCCCCAGGATGGCTCTGAGTGGAGTCAAGAGCATCTCTCCCTGGCTCCCTTCTCAGTTGATTCCAGCCAATCAGCGTGCAGAGTCAGGCAGCGGCAGCGGCAGCGGCAGGAATGCTAAACAGAGGCTCCTTAAAGGAACAGAGGCAGTGGCGCCCCCAGGCTCAGCCCCAGCTCCCCAGATATCGGGGGTAGGGCCAACCCTAGGGCAGGGACAGGGGACTTGTGCCACGGGTGAGCTCAGCCCCCACTCTCGTGCCCCCTCATCTCCAATTTCAGCCTGTCCTCGGCCCACTCCACCCCACCCCACTACCAAGAGGGAGTTGCAGGGAGATGCTCAATGGGTCCCCGGGCTTGCTCTGAGCTGGGGCCACCAGAAGTAAAGACTTGAGGCGGCAGAACAGATCGAAGGGACGTTAGAGCAGGGCGAGGGAGGTGCTCTCTCCTAACGGGACCAAGGAAGAGGGCAGCTTAGGAGGCTACTCTCTTGTCAGGGCCTCTTCCTCAGGACTATTGTTCTCTCAACCTCTAGGCCCCGAAATGACTGCAACCTCACACTTGACCTGCTTCCATCACCAATGAGGGACTCAAGCCTAGAACAGAAGGAAAGGAAAGCTCTAAGCTTTTGTCCCTGGTGCACAGATTCCTGTCTCTTCAACTCCACTCCTGCATGGTTATGATGGCAGGAAGAGCTTCAGGATGCCAAGAGAGTAAAGAAAGTCCAGGGCAGAAGGAAAGGTAAGAAAGAGATCTGAAGTGAAAGAAATCCGGGTGTCTGGAGAAGAAGTTGGGAATACTTATCCAAGGACATTTCCTTAGCCTCTCCTGGCTCAGTCTGTTGGCGGATGGAGGAAGGATGACATGCTGGGAAAACTCTTATCTTTTTGCTGTTCTTTTTGTCATTAGCTACCAATTATTGAGTCTTCACAAAGTCCTAAGTGCTTTACATGCAAACAAAACCCCTACCAAGGTGCTACTATTATTATCTGACTTTTACCGAGAAATTGAGGCTCAGAGATGTTAATACAGCTAGGTTACACAGGTGGAAGTGACAGAATCAGGATGCAGATCCTGGCCATTTGACTCCAGAGTCCACGCTCTGAACCACTCAAGTCCAACAGGTCTATTCTAAGTTCTCCTGCAGATCTCAGATCTCAGTTCAACGAACATTCATTGCACACCTACTCTGTGCAAGACCTTGACCTAGGCCCTAGGGCTACAGAAATTCATTCTTAAGTCAACAAGTATTCACTGAGCACCTGCTATGTGCCAGACACTGTTCTAGGATTTGAGGATATAGCAGCAAACAGAACAAAACACAGTAAATCCCCGCCCTTGGGGTGCTCACATTCTAGTGAAAGGGCACAGACAAAAAAATAGCACAATAAATAAATGAAGTATATACTACGATATATGGTGATAAGTGCTATGGGAAAAAAGAAAAAGAGCAGAGAAAGCAGGATTGGGAGTACTAGGGAAGGACATGAGGTTGTGATCATTTTTCTTCAAGTTTTTTACCCCTGCATTTTAACATGAGAATTTTCAAACATACAGAAAAATTGAAGGAATTTTACAGGGAACAAACATCCAGGTGCCCCCTAGATTCTCATTAACATTCTACTATACTTGCTTTATCACATGTATATCCTCCACATATCCTCTCCAACTTTTTAAAAAATGACAATTTGCAAACATACAGAAATGTTGAAAGAACTGTACAAGGGACACCTATATATCTTCCTCATAGAGCCAACAACTGGCAATGTCTTGTTACATTTGCTTTATCAATCTGTCTACAATTCCTTCTGAACCGTTCAAATGTACGTTACAGATTTCATTACACTCCTCCCCTAAATATTTCAGCATTCATCTTGTGGGAATAAAGACATTCTCCCACATAACCACAATATGATTATGACATCTAAGAAAATTAACAATAATTTCATATCATCTAATATCCAGTCTATTTCAAATTTCTCCGAACTTGCCTTTTATCTTTTTTAACATCAGAACCTAATCAAGGCTGTCACATTGCATTCGTGTCTTTAGCTACTAGAACAGCCCCAATCTTAAAGGAAAAACTTTTTATTTTGAGATAATTATAGATTTACAAGGAAGTTGCAGGTAGCACAGAGAGAGCCCGTGTACCCTTCACCCAGTTTTCCTCAATGATTGCATCTTACATAATTATAGTACAATATCAAAACCAGGAAATTGACATTGGTACAGTGTGTGTATAGTTCTATACCATTTTACCACATGCGGAGATTTCTGTAACAACCACTGCAATCAAAATACAAAACTATTTCATCACCACAAAGACCTACTGGTGTCGTCATTTTAAAAGGTTGAGGAAAGTGTAAAAAAATTACCTCCCTTTAGGTCTCTTTACCATGTCTTATTTATAGTATGGTTGTCTTAAATATTTCCTCTACATATACTGAGCTTCACATCAGATGATGTTTTACTTATTGCTTCAACCATCAAACATTATTTAGACAACTCAAGAGAAGAAGGAAAGTCTGTTGTACGTACTTACGTTTTTACTCATTCTATTCTTTCTTCCTTCCCGATGTTCCAAGATTTCTTCTTTTATCATTTCCTTTCTGTTTTGAGAACTGCCTTTAACCACTCTTTTAGGGTGGGTCTGCTGGTGTCATGGTCTCGTAGCTTTCCTTTTTCTGAGGATATCTTGATTTCTCCCTCATTTCTGAAGGATATTTTCACTAGATATAGCATCCAGGCTTGGCAGTTCTTTTAACACTTGAAATATGTTGTTGCCACTTCCTTCTGGCCACCACGGTTTCTGGTGAGAAATCGCTGATACTTGAATTGTTTTTCCCCTGTTGGTAAAGTGGTGTTTCTCTCTTACTGCTTTCAAGATTGTCTCTTTGTCTCGTTTTTAAAAGTTTGATTATAACGTGTCTTGGCATGGATTTGACTTTATCCTGTGTTGGGGGTTTGTTCAGCTTCTTGAATCTGTAGGTTTATGTCTTTTGCCAGATTTGGGGGATTTTCAGCCATCATTTCTTGAGGACATTTTCGCCCCCACCCTTTCTCTTCTCCTTCTGGGACTCTGATGACATGAATGTTAGGTATTTTGTTATAGTCCCACATGTCTCTGAGGCTCTGTTCATGTTTTTGTTTTTAGTCAAGTCATCTAGTCAAGTCTGTCCTTTCCTCCTTCTTTTAGCATCTTCCTATGTTTGTTTTATATATCACATACAGAGTTTTAGCTGTCCTTAGTGGGAGAAATAGGGAGAAGCAGGTCTACTCCACTTGGGTCCAGAACTAGAAGTCTCCCATCTTTATTTTTTTTTTAATTAATGACATCGGCTTTTTGAAAAGTACAACTCAGTTGTTTTGTAGAATATCCTACATCTGGATTTGTCTGTTGTTGTTTTTTTTTTCCCCTCGTGGTGTCATTTATCTTGTTCCTCTATACCCTGTATTTACTGTAAACTGGAAATTAGAATAGAGGCAATCTTAAACAGGCTGGTCAAGGTAGGCCTCACTGAGAAAGTGACATTTGAACAAAGACTTGAGGGAGGTGAGGAAGGGAGCCATGCAGAAGAGTATACCTAGCAAGGGAAGAGCCAGTGCAAAGGTCATGGGTAAGAAGTGCATCTGGCTTGTTCAAGAAACAGCAAGGAGGACCAAGTAGCTGGAGCAGAGTGAGAGGGAGAATGTACTAGGAGATACAATCAGAGATTTAGTAGGAGACCAGATTGTATAGGGCCTGTAGGCCATTGAAGGATTTTGGCTTTACTCTGAGAGAGATGGGGAGCCATTGGAAAGTTTTTGTGCTGAGAACTGACATGATCTGACTTGCGTTTAGCAGGATCACTCTGGCTTCCGTGTGGAGAATAGGCCACAGGGGACAAGGGTGAAGCAGTGAGACCAGTCAGGAGGCTACTGAGGTGATGCCAGAGAGACGTGAGTGATGGTGGTTTGGACCAGGGTGGTAGCACTGGAGGTGATAAGTGATTGGACTCTGGATGTATTTCGAAGAGAGAGTCAACAGGATTTGCTGACAGACTGAATATGAGGTGTGGTTCCAAGGTTTTTTGGCCACAGCAACTGGAAAGGTGAAACTGCCATCGACTGAGATGAGGACCGCTTTAGGGGAGGGGTCATTAGGGCGAAAAAGATCAGGTGTCCAGATTTGGACATGTTGAGTTTGAGATGTCTATCAGACATCCAAGTGGCAATGAATAGTAAACAGACCCTGTCGCCAAGGTGCTCAAAGTTAGAGAAATGGACATATAAGAAGCATTTCATTACAGTAACTGTGAAAAGTGCTATTTCAGAGGGGGATACAAAAAAGTAAGTTATCAACTCTACTTGTGGGTGGCGAGGGGCTTACGAAAAGTTTCATAAGAGGTGACATTTTGAGTTTGCTTCTGAAGGGTGACTAGGTGTTCATTAGGTAGAGAAAAGAGAGGAGTGTCTTGTTTCCTGTATTCTTAGACCCTGGCACACAGTGGTTGCTCAGTCACACCCAACCCAGTCACTAGTTGTGCGACCTTGGCCATTACTTTACTTCTTGAGCTTCAGTTTCTTTACCTGTGAAATGGAAATAATCATAGGGTTTTTGTGAGGATTAAATGTAAAACATTTAGCACATTACCTTGTAACAGTGGGTTAAGGTTAATTATTATTGTTGAATGAACAAATGAATGAATATCTTCCTTCATGACCAAGTCTAGGCTAGGCTGGTAACTCAGGACCTTAAAGTCTTTTATATGCTCAGCAGTTTGCCAATACAATAGAGTGTTAGACTCTTTTCCTACATCCTAAAACTAGCTCAGGAAAAACAAAAAACAGAAAACACCCTATAGTCTGAGCCTCTGAACTGCTCTGATTGAGGAATAAACATTGCTAAGCCTGGAGTGAATGGAGAGGTTCAAACTGCCTTCCCCACACCCCGTCCCCATTGACTGCTCTCTCCTCTCTCCTCTCTCTCACATACACACACACACACACACGCACACGCACACACACACATTTTCATTTTTGATGAATGAGTTACATCCCTTTACACTCATAGTGAGCTTCTCCCCACTCTACAGGCTCTCTGATGCTGACTGGACTTGGTTGGCAAGTCAGCAACCTTGAGATGCTTTGACACTTGGAATCCCCTCCCAACTGCTAGAGTTTCAGCCCGAGGCCCCAGGGAGACAGGCGCCCCCTACAGGTCCAAAACAGCCCACGCCCCTGCAGGCGGTTGTGGTTGCTAGGCAACCGGGAGGCCCGCACGGAGCCTGAAGCCACAGAGGAGCCTGAGAAGGGATTTGGGAGAAGAGGAACTGTTTCTCGCTCCTATCCACCGTTTCTCCAGCACCCTCCCTCAGCAAACTGATGGGGTTAGGGCAGTGCGGCCCGCTGCTGTCTGATAATCTGGGCTCATTCTTGAAAGTACAGCTTCACTGGGTGACCCCAATCTTTTTGTGTGGAGAAATAATCACCCTTGCCCCAAAGCCCTCGGGTTTCACCTGGGAGCCAGAGATTGGGATTGCTGAAAGCAGGAAGTTTCTGGTTTGCGAGTAAGGGGCATTGCTGTGGGTGTGCATCCTTGGTGGATGGGAATTCTAGCACATTGGGCGTGGGTAGGAATAATTTTGGTGATTAGTCTACTGAGGTATCAAGATTTCCCCACCATTCCCAAGGTATGGATTAGGGAACTCCTACTTTCGCCCATTAAAATAAAAAGGCCCCATAGGAACGACAATATATAAAGGATCATTCATACCTTGGTGGAGACAAGTTTCTCAGTGGCTTTCCTGAATTAGATTTCTCTATGGAGTAGGGAGAGATCCTGAGGTCTGTTGACCCCTGTGAGTAGGGACAGAGCCCAACAAGAGGGAAAGAAACAAAAAGAAGAATGGCAGGGTGGTAACACAGAATTCGGCAGCTTCCTAGTGCTGTCTGGTTTGGGGCTAGCAAATCCTGTCAGCTCTGTGCCCTCTCTGTTAGGACCATGCTGAAGTATTCCGTCCTTATGAGGGCCTTTGGGGACCAGAAATCCACAGCTTTTCCTCCTAGTAACCTAGCATTCTGGCCCAGGAGTAGGTCCAAGCAGGCCGAAGCCGTGGGCACAATAATCCCTCCACTTGGGGGACTCAGCTCTTCACTCTCAGGACAGCAGGAGCTTCATTGTGGCAGAGGCCCAAGCCATGGCAAACTTAGGGGAGAGCTGTGCCCAGAGTCTCGTCGTGGGCTTTCCCTCAAGAGTTCCAAGGTAGAGATACCAGGCTGAGGTACAGGCAGCCAGAGAGGTCCTGGTCCAGCCACTGCCCCAGTCCACATCTCCACAGCCGCACGATGGCAGGGGGAGGCTCCTTGCTCCCTGTGCTTCTAAACTGAACTGGGTCGGGGCTGTGCCTTAGCTCTATTAATAGCCCCCTAGCCCAGCCTGCTAGCCCCAAACCCGGATGCCAGAAGCTGTGAGTCAGCAGCTAAAAATAACGAGAGCAACTGCACCCAAACCCCAATGAGCAGCGCCCCTTGGTCCTCCACCCTCAAGTTTTTGTCAATCTCAGCCTCCAGTCCAGGACCTTATAAAGGTTAAGTGCGCCATAGCTGTCCAGTCCTCCTGGGAAGAGAGGAAGGATGGACGGTGGCAGGCTCAGGGCTGAGTGCTCAAGGATAGGGGCTAGGGGCAAGGGGCAAGGGCTTGGGGCATTCCGGCCGAGAGTCTAGACTCTGAGGCTAGAGGACTGCAGCTGACAGCCTGGGAGCTCAGAGGTGGAGGCTGCGGGGGCTGGAGACCCTGGATGTGGTCAGGGTCAGTTCGGAATGGGAGGCGAGGGAGAGGCTGCGGGGCTGCGAGGCTGGGCGACTGGGAGGGGACAGAAAAGTAGGGATGGGGGTGGGGGGGAGGTCCATGCTGAGAGGTGAGAGCCCGGCAGTACCTGGGCGCCCCAGAGCTGAGGCCGGCAGTCGGTCTGAGGGGCGGGATCGGGAACAGGGAAAACTACGGAAATGCAGCTTGAAAAGGTAGTGTGTGGAAGAGGCGGTCCAAGGCGGCGTGGACCCCCGAGAAGACTGGGACCAGGCAGCAGCCGCGGCGTGGGCTCCCGGCGCTCCTCCCACCTCCCAGCCCGTCGCACGCCGATGCCACCGCCCACCGCGCCTGCTGCAGGCCAGGTATGTTGGCGTGGACGGCGGCCTGTGTGTGTATGTGCATGTGTGTGCATGGCGAGGGCGGGGTGGCGAGAAGGGAAGGGGCGGGGTCTGGGAGGAGGAGGGGGCGGGAACACAAATTCAAATTCGCTTCGGTCCATCCCGAGACCGGAAGTGGCCGTGGGGCATCCTGGGAGTTGTAGTTCCCGGGGCTGCCCTGCAACCGAGGAGGGTCTTGTCCCTAGGTGCCAGTGCCGCCCCCGGGTCCCAGGCTGGCGAGAGAGGAGGAATTGAGAACCGAACCTCCTGACCTCGTCAGACCCTTAGTTCGATTTCCCTTCGTGTGGAGACATGAACCGGGGTGAATGTGGGTGCGGTGAGGACTGAAGAGTCAGCCAGAGCCCCCTCCTGTCCTTGTGTTTGCCTTAGCCCCTCCCCCACTTCTACCAGACTCCTTATCCTAGGCCAGCTCCGCGCTGGTCATCTTAGCTGTTTATCCCAGGGACTCACGAGCAGCAAACATACCGGGGAACTTGCTCCTCGAGGGTAAGGTGGGCCCGGCAACCTGACCCTGCGCGCAGCCCAGAGAAGCGAAAACTTGTGGAAATCGGACCATGCCCTCGGGGTACGGAGTCAAGGACACAGGTCCCCAACGGGCACAAGAAACAGGTAGCATTCAGCAAATACGTCACGGCTGACGACGGCGCGGCCCTCCTCTTGGGGCAGGTGACCACAAGGTGGAGCTACAGCGCAACTCTGCACAGCGCGCCTGGGCCACCCGGAACGCTCCCTGTGGCGGCTGCTCTCCTGCTTCCCACTTGCAGCCCTTCATTGCCCCAGGTGGACCTCTTGCCACCTCCATCCCAAGATTCTCCCCATGATGACCCCTCAATGTCATGTCACATACAACCCTAGATGGAAGGTGCATCCTCCACCCAGCCCCAGTGCTGAAAAGATTAGACTGTGCCAAATGGGCATCAATTCATTGAATAACCGATTAACGGACAAGATTCAGGAACGAATGTGTCTTGAAGAAAAGACTGTGCACAGCAAAAAGCCACCTGTAGGCACAGAATTACATGGCTAGATGGGCTCTTTGGCCCCCAGCCTCTAGGCAGGAAATCAGATAAATTGCATATGTTAGGGGAGACAGTGAATGAAGCCAGGTCGATATCTCCATCATCTTATAGTTCTCCAGGAAAGGCCGTTTTGTCATCTCCTTCAGTCACTGTTCCAAGCTGTCCCGTCCCTGTCACCCTGTGCCTTCTACACAAGAACACGTGCACACAGATCAGAAACATTCTCTTGGCAATCTTGTCTCTTCGTCTGTTCTAGTTTCATTTGGGGAGAAATTTCTGGTGACTCAGTGTCTTCCTAACCACTTCAGGTCAAAATCCCAAGGGGAACGGATTCCATGGAAGTTTGGGGCATGCCACCATCTGGGCAGAGGGCCCTCATAGTTCAAAACCTCCTGTTGGCAAAGTTCACCCCACGCCGACCCCACCAACATTCCACCTCAGCCATTCTCTCTTCCTTGCTCTTGGCCAATGCAGACAGGCCTCAGACTTTGGCTGGTGGGGGTCCAGGACAGGGCATTCACTCCGTTATGAAAGCGTTGATCCTGGTCAGCAGCACTGCTGTTTCTAAGCCTGGGGAGAGGGGCATATAGGGAGTGAGCAAGGGGAAGGCTAGAGGAGGAGAAAAATGAGGTGAGGGGAGAAAGTTCTTACCGGTTCTCTCTCTCTCCTTAGCACATCTCCTGTAGGGAGAAAAGCTTCTCATTATGAGTTCACCCAGCTTCAAGCACGACCTTTTGACCCCGAGTTCCCCCAGACTGCCTTTCCCAAAAGGTTCAAGCCAATTGGATATATAAGGAAGGGTCTAAGAATCTCCGAGGAACCAAACAGACCAAACCCCAAGCCAGCCCCAGGCAGCATTTATGAGTCTGAATCAGCCCTATCACCAGGACCCTAGGGAGAATAAAGACCCAGAAAGCTGGGGCACAAAACACTCACCGTTGGAGGAGGAAGGTCCACAAAAGCAGCAGGATGGAGACACAATTGGTAATGATCCACATCATTAGGTAGGTTTGAGGGGGCTATGGGAATAGAAAAAAGCCCCTGTCAGTGGCCAGAGCGACCCATATACAGACACAGGTAGTATATGGGGGGAGGAGGGGCAATAAGTAAGGAAGAGAGGGATAGGGTTAAGGAGAAGCAGGGATGGGAAAAGAGGAGGAGGGGTGAGAGTCCCAGAGCCCTTACAATAAGCCAGACAGGGTAACGCATCTGCTGCAGCAGCTGGCAGTCATTGGTGGTGACCGAATCCACCCCTGCACACCAGAGTAGGGAGAAGAGCCAGGGCTTGTTCACTACAAATAGGTTCACCGAGACATTATCTTGGTGCAGTGCTCTGTGGAGGAGGGGAAGAAATAGGGAACATCCAGAATCATGGCGTTCCAGGCATGGGAGGGAGACAGCCCCTCTCTGTGCTTGAATCTCCAGTGTCACTGCCCCAGAGTCATCAGTTCTGCCTTTGCATAGCAGCCCCTGACCAACTCTGTCTCCTGGTGGATTCCACCTATGGGTCCTAGCTTTGCTGTCTGGGGCCACACAAATGTGTCTCTCCTCTTTGTCTCATGACATCCCTTCAGAGGTCTGAGGGGCAGTGACCACATTCCCCTGAGTCTTCTCTTCTCCAGGCCCAACAGCCCCAGTCACTTCAACTGGGGCTGGGGACCTGGCTTATAATTCCCTTCCCCATGCAAACCTCTCTAATCTGATCTTACTCCAATTTACCTATGTTCCTTTTGAAGTTTGGAGCCTGCATCTGAAGGTGATATCCCGGGTGGGCTGGGACCAGCTTCGAGGAGAGCAAAACTCCTTCTGCCTTCTGGGCACTATGCCCATGTGAAGGCAGCCCAGGGTCAGGCTAGTTTTTGGCAGTGTCATTCATTATTCACAGTGTTCAATCAAAGCCCTGGTCTTTTTCACACATGCTCCTGCTAATGCCAGCGTCTCCCTCTCTTGTTTTTGTGCAGTTGAGCTTCTTTTGGACCCCAAATATAGGTCTTTACATGTATCTCTGTTGCATTTCATCCTGGTACATTTGGCCCGTCATCTTGGAGTGCTTAGACCTTTCAGGGCCTCCATTTTCCCATCAGTGTTTTCATTACCAATTCATGCCTTTTGGAAACATGATCAGCAGTCGATGTTGACCAGGACAAGACTAAGGGGAGGGCCAAACCTGATATCGTGTCTCCTCCCATGGTGACAACTTGGGGAAAGGTCCTTGAAATACTTAATATGATAACTGAGCTATCATTCAGTCCACATTTTTTTCTGTCTGACCACAAGGATATTATAAGAGACCTTGGCAACTGCATGTTTTTAAGCCTATCATGTTTCCTGGCTGGGTCAGCTTCTGGGGCCCAGCTCACATCTGGGACTCTCGCCTCTCTCCCCTGGATCCATCCTCTCTTGCACCAATCTCTTTGGTGTAGAATGAAAGCTAAAATCCTTCTGGTGGCCTACAAGGTCCTACCCAATTTGGCCCCTGCCTACCTCTCCAGCCTTGCCTTCCCCTCGCTCACAAGGCTGCTGTTCCTGTTCTTCTGCAGCTCTTCCCATTGTCCTCTCTTTGTGACCTGTCAGGTCTCAGCCCAGACACTGCCTCTTTAACCACTCTTCCTACTGTGACCCCCCCTAGCCCCTCTCTCCCAATCTCTACTACATCTTCCCACTTTTTTTGTCTTCAGATCACTTATCACTACCCAATATGCATATGTTTTGTGCCGTGGTTTATTGTCTGTCTCTTTCACCCCCAAAGCCTGCAATAAACAGTGCCTGACACATAGCAGGTGTTCAATAAATATGTGTTGTATGAGCGAATGAATGAATGGCTTTTGCCTTCCTAGCCTCGGCTCTTCCCCACCATTAAGCCTCATGTGATCCCCTCAGCTCCTTTCCTCTGGCACTCACTTGATATCCAACAGTGGCAGGTCTTGATAGGGGAGGTTGAGAAACTGGGGCCTCTCAGTGCTGTGGCCTCCCAGATGTCCATATATCTGGCGCATTTGGGGGGCCCGTTGTTGGACATAAGCCCGATCTTCATCCGGTAGCCAGAGGACCTGTGGTTCAGGGTGGATGGGCATGAAGCTGGGGAAGGCCTAGGGATTCCGGGGGTGGGGACAGGGGCAGAGAGGTCTGACTGCGGATGGGCTGTATGAGCTGGGGTGGGGCCCTGGGGCGGGGGGAAGCCTCAGCATTATCATCATGGCCTAGGGAAGGCAGGGGAGAGGGGCACTAGGGAGCACTTGGGGTCCTGGCAACATCACCATGGCTTGGGGCACCCCTGAACTCAGCACAGTCTCCAACGTCTGGTTCACAAAAGTGTCATGGTATGTATGGTTTCGTGGGGGGCGGCGCAGGTCAAACATGACAGAAAGGTTGCAGGCTTCAGCTTCTTTCAGTAGTTCTTCCAGGGCTGGCACTGTCTGATTCTCAGCGTCTTTCCGATCAGGGCCTGACAGCTGCTTAGCCCCCCAGAAGGGTCGCCTCTATAAGAAGAAGAAAATTGTTTCAAGACCAGAAGAAGCCTCCAGGCCATCCTCCCATCCTCATTATCTTCACTCATTACCCCTACTTGGTGTACAGCTTCGGCCCACTGCTGAGCCAGGGTTTTTCCTTTCTCCAAACTGTGGCCTTTTCTAGACCCTCTAACACCTTACTCTGGCCCCAACCTCCTATCCTCCCGGTTTCCTAACTTCCTCACTCTCACCACACTTTCCCTTGGGTCTCACGGAGACCTCTGGGATCTTGACCCCTTGGTTTCCTCCCAATCCATCAGCCCCTTTCTGGCCACACCTACATCCCCTACCCATGGTCCATCCGCAGCTTGAACTACTTTTCCACAGCCCCGTCAACTCCTTTCCTGCCCCACAAATCCCAGACTCTGAATTCTGCAGTTGTCCGCCCCCTCCACCCCTAGAATCGGGGGGCAGAGCACACCACGTGGGCTGTTGGCATTTTAGTCCTATTTTTTTTTTTTTTTTTTTTTTTTTTTGCTGTACGCGGGCCTCTCACTGCCGTGGCCTCTCCCGTTGCGGAGCACAGGCTCCGGACACACAGGCTCCGCGGCCATGGCTCGCGGGCCCAGCCGCTCCGCGGCATGTGGGATCCTCCGGGATCGGGGCACGAACCCGTGTCCCCTGCATCGGCAGGCGGACTCCCAACCACTGCGCCACCAGGGAAGCCCTTTAGTCCTATTTTTTGCTCTCAGTGCCACTTAGCCATCCTTTTACTTGTTCTTGATTTGCTCCCTCTCCCATTCCTCCTGGTGGCTGTTCCAAACCTCTGCCACTCTCCTCTCCTCCCCTTGAAATCAACAGATGACCTTACCTCCTAGTCACTGGCATGGAGAAAGTGAGCTATCAACACTTATTAAATGTTTACTATGTGCCAGGCGGTATTAGAAGCACTTATGTGTATTAATTTATTTAGTCCTCCCGATAATCCTACAAGGTAGGTATTGTTATTATTCCCATGTTATAGATGAGGAAAATGAAGCACAGAGACCCTAAGGAATGTTGCCTAGGCTCACACAGCTAGGAAGTGGTGAAGCCAAGATTCAAACTCAGACGTCCTTTACTCTTAAATGCTCAGATATGTCTTAATCCCTCAGAATATGTATCCAACTGATGGGTTGGATTACGGGAGATTTTTCAATTTTAGGTTATTTCTCTGACATTTTACTTTAAAAAAAATTTTTTTATAAGGAATTACTTTGGTAATCAAGAAAAGAAAAACTAAACAAATTAAGTATCCTTTTAAATAATTTCCATCACCTGCAGGATTGAAGTCCACACTTCTAGGCCTGGCATTCAAAGTCCCCGGAGACCAAGCCTCTACTTCCCCGGCCCCCGGCCAGTCTCATCTCCCACGACTCCCATGCATTTTTGTCTCCCACTTCCACTGAGCCACTTTTTCATTGTCTTTTTTTTTTTTTTTTTTTTTTGGCCTTGCCGCACGGCTTCCAGGATCTTAGTTCCTCAACCAGGAATTGAAACCGGTCCCAGGCAGTGAAAGCACCAAATCCTAACCACTGGACCGCCAGGGAATTCCCACTGAGCCACTTTTTGTTCCCTGGAAAGGCTCCTTCATATTTCTGGGCTTTACACACACTCTTCCCTCTGACCAGAATTCCCGTTCCCTGCCTTGTCCATCTTAAAAACTACCCTCACTTCATATGCTGCTCAGGCATCCTCTCCTGTGAAACCACTCCTGATCCTCTCCCGCACTCCCCCTGCCCAACAGTGACCTCTCTCTCCTCTCTACCCAGTAAAGACCTTGCTCTTGCTGGAGGTTTCATATTCTGATAGCCTGTTGCCTAGGTGCTTTCCTTACTAGGAGGGAATGACCTGAGTGCAGAGACTGTATACCTGTCGCCCAACACGGGGCTCAGCAGATGCTTATCAATGAGTGAACTCCACCCCTGAGTGCCCCTGCCCGTGGCTGCCTCTTCCAGAAGGCTGTCCTCACCTGTAGGAACCAGGCCCCGGCATTGAGTCTCTTCAGCTCAGTCCAGGAGAAGTTGCTACTGTGGCTGTTGACTCGGTGTGGGAACACAGAGGCCACATCTGTGGTCCTGGTCAGGCGCTCATCATGCATGAGGAAGGGGATCCCGTTGGAGCTGAAGGCACAAGGGGAGTCAGAGGGCCAAGCTCTGGGGCTGGTCATCATTTCCGGAGCTTCCCTGCTGTGTCCCTCGGGTCAGGAGGGGGACCCGGCTTCCCTCACCTGACCATCACGTCGGTCTCAAACACAGCAGCTCCACATTCAGCTGTCTTCCGCAGGGACATCAGGGTGTTCTCGGGGGCCAGCTGGGAAAGGTGAGGAGGTGGCAGGGAAGGGTTGGAGCCTGGGAACCCACAGGCCTGGTCACAGCAGCCTAGAGGAGCAGACCCTCCCTGCCCTGCCAGCATTCTGCCCAGCACTCACCATGGGGGCCCCTCGGTGTCCCATCAGCTCAGGCTTGGGGGGTAAGTCTTTGGGTTCCAGGATACAGGCTGAGGAGATGAATAGGGGCACCAGGTAGATGGCCAGGGCAACTCCAAAAAATAGGAGCAGTAGCAGAATCTTGGGACCTGTGAGGAGTGGGGGACAGGCTATAGAGAAAGGACAGTGGTGGGCCCTGGGGACAGAAAGCAGAGTGCAGGTGCAGGAAACGGAGCAGCAGGAGGCAGAAGCATTGATGGCCAGTGAGGGTGTGTGGGAGGGTAGAGTTGGCACCTCTTCTGTGGATACGGTAGAAGGTATCAGCCACAGGCCAGGCCAGGAGAGTGATGCCAGCAACTGCTCCAATGTGAAGGAATGGGGCTGTGGCCTGTGGACAAGAGTTGTTGAGGAGGGCTCTTCTCCCTAGAAGCCCTCCCCTTTTCCTCCTAGGACCTGACTTTTGAAGTTGAGAGCTACCTGGAGTCTCGGGGCACCAGGGAGCAAGCTGTGTCCTGGGGTTGGCCACAGGCGAAGGTTTCCCCCGCTAAGCCCTGGATATCAGCCACTCACCTGCAGTGACAGACGTAAGCTATGCCACTCCTGCCGCCATTGGACCTCCAGTCCCACAAGGCCAGCGGCCACAAGAAGTATAATGAGGAGCAGCAGCACCTGGGGGACCAGGGATCTTCATGTCATCCTGGGCTTGTGGCTGCCTGGGCTGCCCCTCACTCTACGAAAACAGGACCATTCTCTTCTCCTGACTCAACCACTGTCCTTTCACTCAGCACATATTTACTGGGCTTCAGGTACTGAGCTCGTGCCCAGGGATAGAAGAACTGGCTAAGCGCCAGGCCCAGTGTACCCCTCTCCCGCTTGCTCCCATACGCCCACTCTACCTTGTGGGTGGTGTGCAGGCACAGAGGCTGGCCACAGAGCCGCAGGAGCAGGGCCAGGAGCTGGGGGCAGAGGTGGTGGGAGTCATGAGGTGCCGAGAGGGGGGCTTTCCAGGCTGATACCTCCCTCCTCCCCTCCCCTCAGTGGCCGGGGTGAGAATGACAGGGTAGAGCTGAGAGGGAAGGAAGGGCTAAGGTTAGACCAGCTGCCCCGGGACCCACCAAGAGCAGGGATGCGTATGTGACCAGTAGAGAGATGACCAGTAGGAATGCCGGGGACCAGTCCATCCAGTGTCCCCAGTGCTGGAACAGGAATCTGTGGGAGGGGAGAGGGAGGTGTCCGAGTGGGGAAAAGGCAGCGATAGTGGCCTGAGGGGAGCTGGGCTGGGTGGCTCTAGGATGGGGGCTAGAAGGGAGTGAGGGGAAGCCCTTCAGGGGGTCAGGGGCTCCACGGACTGGGGAGACTTCACGGAGGAGTTTTCAAGGAGGCTGGGTAGGGGGCAAGCCAGGCAGGGCTGGGGATGACCGAGCACCCTGGAGTCCCGGGGTGGGGAGTAGGTTGACATGTCTGCTGAGGAAGGGGGTCCGTGACACACTCATTGAAGTTGTGCAGGTCATTGAGAAGGACGAACACGACGTACAGCCAGCCCAGGGAGAGGAGAAAGGTGAGGAAGAGCAGGCCAAACCAGATACATTCACACTGCAAAGGGGCAGGAGAGAAGCTCACAGCCCATCCCCACTTCAGCTCAGAGTCCCCAACAGAGGGCAGCTCAAGGGGGCTTCCTGCCAGGCATGGGGGTACTCTGCTTTTGCAGGTAGTTCTTTCCATGTTTGAGGGGATTTTCCTCCTGGGGAGAGAAAGCCCCTTCCTTCCCTATCCCCTACCCTCCGCTGTCTCTGAACACACCTGGCCTTCTTATCCCCTCCGAGTGGCCTCTGCCTTGGACTTCCGCACCACCCCCCCGACACCCCATCCGTACTTCACCTGGTTGGTTTGTGTCCTGTCTCTGGGGCATTTCTTCCAGTGGCAGCTATACAGGCAGTGGAGGCAGTGGGCCCAGACCGAGCAGCAGCCGGGAGACTCGCCCATGGTGAGGGCCTGGGGGAAGGGAAACTTGGCTATCAGGGACCCTGGCAGAAGGCAGATCCCAGCCTCCCTCCCAGTATATGTGAGGAGCCCCGGGGAGGAGCAGAGGTCACAGGGCAGGTCCCAAGTGCCAGACTGGATGAGGAGGTGAGCAAAGGGGACAGTTTCCGGGGTCTTTCTTTCGCTTTCATCTGCATACGTGGAAAGTCAGTGGGACACCCCGGAGGTCTAGCCTCCTGGCAGGCTATACACCCACTCTCTCCATCTCCTCCCCTTTCAACAGCATCCCTATCTGGGAATGGAGAGGTTGCCTGGGGTGGGGACTCAGGAGAAACTTCCCTGGGGTGGGGACTCAGGAGAAACTTCCCTGGGGTGGGGCAAACACGGTTTAGCAAGTTGAGGCAGATCTGGCCAAACTTCAGGCGGCCCCGTGTTGAGGCTTCCACCATAGGAACCAGGAGGAACCTGAAGGAGAGGCACCAGGCCTGACCTGGGGCTGAGGGAGGCCTGGCTAGTGGCTAGTTGGTCAGTTGCTATGGTTACAGAGATTGCACACATCGCAAAGCCCTGAACTGAAAGATTCTCTGTCTCCATCTCCCAGGGGCAAGGGGGTACTACCAATAAGAGGAAATCTTGAGAGGAACAGGTTGCCTGGGTCACGCCCTACCTTCTGAAGGAAACTTTTTCCTGCCCGCACACATCTGGAACATCTAAGCCCTCTCACCCTAGTCCTGTCGCTTCTTGCCTAGTCATCCCCCAACCTCAGCCAGGAACCCAGTCCCCGCCTTTTCCTTCTCAGGGGCCCCACCCTCTGAGGACACTGGTGAAAGTGCAACAAATACAGGGCAAAGGTGTGTATGGGGGCTGTGGTTGTCTTGGGGCAGGGGATCCCTGGACCTTGCGCTTTGAGGTCAAGCTGAGACCAAGCTGGCTTACTGATCCCCAGACTAGGCTGGGTGTGTGATTTTGATTCTATATGAGAAGGTGTGGGATTTGTGTCAGCATTTGTATGTGCATGCGCATTAGTGGCTGTCAGTAAAATGGGTTTCTAGGTGACTTGGAGTATGTAAAGGAGCCCCTGGATACACCCAAAGTGGGTGTGGTCTGAGGAACACGACCCCTTGCCTTGTCATCTGGGCTCCCCTGAAGCTGTGGAGTCTTTAGGGGGTGCACAGTGGCTGAAAGGAGGGTGTGGCTGCTCCTGAAACAGCCCTTCTTACCCTCTGCTTGCCTTGGGAAAGGAGGGTTGGGGTAGGGATGGAAGTTAGGGGGCTGAAGCTGGGGGTGGAGGGAAACCTCTCCCCACCCTGACACCCCTCCCAGGAAAAAGCCAACCCAGAGGGAGGTCCGCTGCCTCTTCCCATGCTGGGACCGAGTGGTAGTAGCCTGCCTCGGGCTCCAGCCATAACTTCTGCCGTCCGGGTCCCACCTCCCTCCAGAAGCTGTCTGTAGGATGGGGTCAGGATCTGAGCAGCCAGAAAACTCCAATCAGGGGAGCTGACCAGGGGTGCTGCTCAATCCCTGGGCCCAATCCCTGCCGGCAGGAGCCGGTCTTGGCCCTGCCACTCCCGCCTGTGGCCCCCAGCCTTCCCGAGCCCTCACACCTTTTCTCAGCAGCAGGTCCGCTCTGCTCTCCGCCCTCTGCTGTGCACTGCACTGTTTCCCAGGTCCTCTCCAAGTTGTCAGCCTCCTCCCTCTTCCAGGCTCAGCCCCACCAGTCAAACAGGTGGCACTGTTGCCACCTACAGGAGGCTGTGCGGGTCCTCTCCCAAGGCCTGCAGCTGCTCTGTGGCCTGTGGTGTCCGTGCCTGGTCGGGTGGGCAGATGGGAGGGGGGGCAGGGGGAGGGCGAGCAGATCTGCTTCTTTACTCGCTGCCGGTCAGGGGGCTTGGGGTGAGGAATTCCTTTGTGCAGCTTTCCCCATCCCTCTGTCCCTCCTCCTGTTCTCTTAGTCACTGCTGGGGCTTTGTCCCGGCTCAGGGAGGCGAGGGCTGAGGGCGCGGGCGGGCGGGAAGCTGGGGGGAGGTGACCACACAACTTTGCAACTTGGCAGTGAGGAGAAGGGGCCCAGCCAGCCCCCTGGAAAGGGGTGTGTATGTGTGCGAGGAAGTCTAGCATCCAGTCTCAAGCTCCCTGGGAGGACAGCCTTAATTCATCAGCCTCCCTTCCCTCTTGGGATCTTGCTTCCGCTTCTGCAAGGTGCATCTAGAAGGGAACTCAGATTTGCACGCCACTTCTTGTTTCACCCAGTTTCTGGACCAGGGGTCTCCGTGGGCCTTATGGGGCCTGGGTGGTACTAGCAGCCCTTCCCTTTCCCCCTCACCCCAGAAAGGAGATGCTCATTCAAGATGTGCTGAGATTTGTATCTTTTTCGCTGCTTTGACCCCAAGGCATCTACCGTCTCTTTCCAAGAATCATTTGAGGAGTGTATAGTGGTATGGTCACTGGCTTTTGGAAGATGAACACATATAAAAGGCACTTTTACCACACCATCAGCAGGGGAGGGATGGCCAGCAGGCCGTAGAGTCAGCTTAGTGCTAAAGCACAGGGCTCTGGGTGGGCCAGGGACTGGGGGCTGGCTTGATTGACCTTCCCTCTCAACCTTTTGGCTGAGACAGTGACTCGATGCCTGGGGGCTAGTGCAGTGTTGGTGGGAAAGAACGTCTTCTCTGGGGATAAGCTCATTTACCCCTCCCCCCAAACGCACTGGATTTGGAACAGTGAGAAGGAAGACCTGCTCTCTTAGGCCAAGAGCCTGCCCCCTCCTTCTCTGCCTTCCCATTGTATCCAGAGGCTCTAGTTGGCAATGGCAAAGGCTCCCTTGCTCCCTCGGCATTAAAATGCAAAGAGAAGCAGGGCTGCTTGCTGGCAGGAGGCCAGAAAGGGCTGCAGGGTCACCTAGTTCCAAAGGCTTCGCTCTAGGCAGGTTGTCCTTCAGTTTCCTTTGCTTGGACTCTGTTGGATTCTGGAGGAGTCTTGGCTTTCATGTGCCAAATTCTGGGGTGTACTTTGGGAGCTTTGTTCGGGGCAGGGGGCTGGTATTCAGAATGCATGCATATGACGCTCAGGGCCTGTGAACTCCTGAGAAGCCTGCAGGGCCAGGGCTGGCTCCCTTTTCGCCTTAAGCAGAGATGAAGAACCCAGATGCAGAGTGAGGAGTAAGCCACGCTCATCCTCTTCCCTTTCAAAGGAGGAAGCAGGGTGTAAGTGCAGTGCTGTCCGGGGGCTGGGCAGCAGTACGATCCCATGCCCAGGCGACTCCAAATCAGGCCGCAGGCTGCCGATCTAGAGTCAGCTAAGAACTTTTGGTGTCAGACCTGGGTTCAAGTCCTAGCTCGATTACTCGTTAACTTTGTGACTTTAGTGAAGTGACTTAACGTCTTTGTATCTCAGTTTTCTCATCTGCAAAATGAGACCTATTCACCTTGAACTTTTTTGTGAGGAGCAAATAAAATTGCGGCAAGCACATGGAGATGCTTGGTAAATATGGTTCCTTCCTCCTAGATCTGGAGGTCAGGCAGCCTCTACAGTGAAGGTCAGGCCACTGGCCTTACTAGCATTATTCTAACCTCCTGAGATAACAGAGCAACATGAAGACACATGACTTGCTGCTCCATACTCCCCTCAGGGGATGAGGGCTGCTACAAGGCAGTGGGGGGCTTGGGCCCTTGCACTGACTTTCCTTAATAGCGTTCCCAGGGGCACAGGAACACAGGTTGAAACTGTGTTTCTCCCTCTAGCACAGAAGACTCTTTCCAAACAGCAGATGGACTAAGATTTATTTATTTACTTAACATTAACATTTAAAAAGATTTCAATTACCTCAGCAACTTGAAAGACAATGAGTGTACTATTAAAACACTTGAAATCCAGAGACAAGAAAGATCCCAGCGCCATTCTGGAGGTGGCATGAAGATCTGTGCCAGGCCTCCGACCTAGGCTAGGCTCTGCCATGAAACTGAGACAACCTAAAGATAAGACAGCCTTGGCCTCCTTCCCACTGGGAGACAGCCCTAACTGCTCATGAGTAAGAGAGAGCTAGATTGTACTGAGGACTGGTTCCTCATGAGTCATCAGGAAGGTCAGTTGGTTCTCTCTTCAGCAGGTAGCTTAGCACCCTTCTGGAGAGGAGAGTAGTCGTCAGGGGCTGGGGGGCTGGACACGAAGTTGCCAACATCCAACAAAGGTTCCCTCTTTTTCAGTAACGTGCTGTTCCTTTTTTCAACAGCAAGAAACCTGAAATCAAGAGGAATCGTGAAAAAAAACCCCTTTTGGCTGCAACCTGAAGGCATCTCCCAAGCCAGACCAGGGTGGATATGATGAGTCCAACTTCAGTGGGCCTCTTCTTCAATGGGGGAGCAGCCAGAGAAGAAGCTGATATTGTTGGCCAGAGCTCGTTTCTTTTTCTTCCCTGGAGCTTTATTTTCTTGGGATTCTGGTGCTACATGTTTTGACTCTGGGAGGCCAAGGAAGGAGGCACCTGGAGCCGTGTTGTTTAATAGCACCTGCTCCACATCACACATGTCTTTCAGGATCTAGGAAGGACAGAGACAGCTATATGACTAGATCTGGGGTAGGGACAGAGGCTGATGCAGCCTAGCCACTACAGATGTTTAGCACACTCCCAGTGGTATGAGGTGACCCCCCAAATAGCTCTGTTGAAAAAACCAGACTCTAGCAGATGCCCGGTTCCCAGTTCCCAGCAAGCTGACTGTACTTTTACCTCCTTTTCTCCCACAGCTCTCTGTCAGCGCTAATGCAGAGACGGACGCTGATACATTTGGAAACACCTGGCTTTTAGGCCACCTACCTTGCTGTTGGGAGTGGCACAGACAGGGTTAAAGAAGCTCAATCCTGGGGTCACCTCTGTGGGATCCTCCAGTTTGAAGGAGCCTTCAGAATCCCGAGTCCACTCAACAGTGCCCAAGCTATCCTGAGAATCAAGCAGACAAGGATATTAGAAATTCACCTACTAGGGTTACACAATCAGTCTGCTCCTCTTCAGCCAGTGAGGTACCAGCTCTGAGGGCCTCATCAGTCAGTGTAAGCAGGTCTTAGGGTGACCCTGCTTGGGGAGATCACAGTGCTGAAAGGTAGCCTCTGAAGGCAAAGGACTGGGTAGGAGAGTGGCACAGGAGACATCATGAGGCAAGGTTTAAAACAAGGCTGAGCCCTGGTCATTTCTTTGATTAATCCTCTCCCCTCCCCAGTCTACAATATACTTTTTAGCATTTCTACAGAATGTTGCCTGTATTGGTCTTCCTTTCAGAGAGGAAGCTGAGGCCAAGAGAGAGAAGTTGCTTAGGTAACAAGGCGACTCTGTGGTAGAGCTTGGATTAGAATTATAGCCTGTTGTCATGGAAACTGAACTGGATTAAGAGTCAGGAAGCCTGAGGTCTAATCTTAGCCGCCATGAGCAGCTGTATAATATCACACTGAGTCACTTAAGCTTATCTCTGGGCCTTAGTTTCCTTCTCTGTAAAATGGCAGTATTGGACTAGATCAGTGGTTTTCCAACTGAAATTCTAAGAGGAAACTCGATATATAAACAACTAAAGAGGAAGTTGCTTTGGTTGGCACCGGGTCAAACTGAGCTGAACCACAAGCACAGGCTGTGCCTGGAAGCACTTCCATGGAGCCACTATAAGACTCTAGAACCCAAACTGAGAAAAGCATGGGCACAGAGAATCCTGAAGGTCCTTCTGCAATGCTACTTCGACAGTTCTTAGCCTGACCTCTAGCTTGCCACTTTAGTCCTCTAATGATTACCTACCTCAGAAGTTTTTTTAATGGAAGACCCAGGGCAAAACTGCGCCCATATAGATGGTTAAGAAATGCACGGTGAACTAGTCTTGTTAACATTCCTGTGTATCACACAGAGAGCAGTAGGAATGAGCTTTTGCCGTGGGCACAGGTAGGCATAAGGCAAGTTCGGGCATCTGACCTGCTTGGTGCTGCACTTCTCAGTACACATTTTGTTTCCCTGAGTTTGCTATCCCTGGGAGCAATATAAGAACGGCTACAGTTAACTTGGCTCAGAACAGTGAATATCAGAAAGACCAGGTTCCTGTGGGTCTTTTCCTAGAGCCACGGAATAGCTGGTTCCCATGGAGAAGGTCTAAGTAACTAATGTCTCAAGATGTCAGAAGGATTAACTTCCTTCCTGGAAGCTGCTACCTCAGCACGTGGCCCTTACAATTCCAGCTAAGCCTCTGGACTAGTTTGATCCTGCATGGCTGTATGCCTGTAAATGCTTGCTCTGCTGTTCCTTGCTTGTGCCTTAGACACTGTACAGAACTTTTACAGCCAAGGCTAGGGGTGGGGAATTGCATATCTGGGAATCTCCTGGGAGAGGCTGTGGCTTCTGAAGGGGCTGTGTGGACAGGCTAGCAGCAAGGAAGAAGGACTGAGAAGCAAAATGTCTTTTTCTGGTTGCAGAGGGAAGAAGGGTAGGAAGGGCTGTGCAGGAGACTCTGGCTTTCAGGAAGGAAGGTAGAAGAAAAGGGCAGAAACTGCTGGGAGATCTGAAAGGATGGTGAGGGACGGCAGCACCGATCCTACCTTGCGTTGCTGACGGTTCCTACACTTTGTGAGGTCACAGCTGCAGTCCGCGCCACAGTCCAACTTCTGTCTCCGGCACCCACACTGCTTGTTCCCACACCAGCCCTTGCAGGAACACTGCAAAGCAGGTTTGTAGAAAGACACATTACTGAGTCAGAAGACTAGGTTTGAAGTACCTTCCCTTCATTCTCAGGCCATTCTAGAAAAACTGGAAAGTACCATCAACTTTACTAAGCTTCTATCTCCTCAGTCCTCTCTTTAGTGAAACAATGATCACTAAGAACCCCCATAGGTTTTCTAAGAACAAGTCATGCCACACTTTTGGGATAGTGTACTTGAAAGATGGATTGGATGGATACCATAATAATGAAGGGTAACTGACAAAGATCCTCATGGTGATTTTATGGCCAAAGTGAAGAACTATGAGGTGAATGGTAGTAGAATTAGGCATATTTAAGGACTGAGTATAGTTGCTCAGTATCTTTAGATCTACCAAGCTGTACTTTCATCCAACTCACATTTCTACAGTTTGTTTAGTGTCAGCCTGGGCTTTGTCCTCAGCAGTTTAATCATTCAACATTTTAATAAATCACTGATGATATGAAATAAAATCATTTACATTTGTATAGCACTTTACAGTTTTCTGAGTACTTTCATATATAGAAATGAAAAATCT
Source organism: Mesoplodon mirus (assembly GCF_964341445.2). Lineage (NCBI taxonomy): Eukaryota > Metazoa > Chordata > Mammalia > Artiodactyla > Ziphiidae > Mesoplodon > Mesoplodon mirus. The sequence continues at coordinate 59,265,744 of NC_138981.1, read as the reverse complement.
CATTTGAATCTCATAGCCAGTCTACAAGGTAGGCATATTTATCAGCTGTAACAATGACACAAGGCTGGAAGGATGATGAATATGTAAGATAATAGAATCACAATTCAAAAATATTTTGACTGGCTGGAATTATGGGCTGGAATTAGACAGAAAAGTTATAACAGGGATAAATGTAAGTCTGGCATTAAGTTCCCCCCAAATCAGCCATATAAATATAATGTTGCGGGGGGGAGATCTGGCTTAAAAGTAGTTTGGTGCAGGGAATTCCCTGGCGGTCCAGTGGTTAGGACCCGAAGCTTTCACTGCCGATGGTCCAAGGGCCCAGGTTCAATCCCTGGTCGGGGAACTAAGATCCCACAAGCAAGAATGAAGCCCGCCTTTCCACAGAGCTGGAACTCCTGGCTTACGGTCTCTTCCCTCCGCCGTCACTGAACTGCCCCGGAGCCCAAGCGGAGGGTGGCCTCACTGAGGCTGCCGGCTCTACAGGGGCCCCAGCAGCCGAAGCCACGACAGTCCTGGGGACCGAGGGCTGGATCACTCATCCTGGGGTAAGCTAGCTGCCATGTCATGAGGACAATCAAGCAGCCCTAAGGAGAGATCCATGTGGCAAGGAACTGAGGCCTCCTACCTATAGCCACATGACCGTGTGGATGACAGGCTCTTGGTGCTCCAGCCAGGCATCAGGGCTGTGCCTCTGAGGTGGGAGAGGCAAGTTCAGAACACTGGTCCACAAGAGACCTCGCAGCTCCACGTAATACCAAATGGCAAAAATCTCCCAGAGATCTCCAACTCAACACCAGCACCCAGCTTCACTCAACGACCAGCAAGCTACAGTGCTGGACACCCTATGCCAAGCAACTAGAAAGACAGGAACACAACTCCACCCATTAGCAGAGAGGCTGCCTAAAATCATAAAAAGGCCACAGACATCCCAAAACACACCACCAGATGTGGACCTGCCCACCAGAAAGACAAGATTCAGCCTCATCCACCAGAAAACAAGCACTAGTCGCCTCCACCAGGAAGCCTACACAACCCACTGAACCAACCTTAGCCACTGGGGACAGACACCAAAAACAACGGGAACTACGAACCTGCAGCCTGCAAAAAGGAGACCCCAAACACAGTAAGTTAAGCAAAATGAGAAGACAGAGAAACACACAGCAGATGAAGGAGCAAGGCAAAAACCCACCAGACCTAACAAATGAAGACGAATTAGGCAGTCTACCTGAAAAAGAATTCAGAAAAATGATAGTAAAGATGATCCAAAATCTTGGAAATAGAATGGAGAAAATACAAGAAACATTTAACAAGGACCTAGAAGAACTAAAGAGCAAACAAACAATGATGACCAACACAATAAATGAAATTAAAAATTCTCTAGAAGGATCAATAGCAGAATAACTGAGGCAGAAGAACGGATAGGTGACCTGGAAGATAAAATAGTGGAAATAACTACTGCAGAGCAGAATAAAGAAAAAAGAATGAACAGAACTGAGGACAGTCTCAGAGACCTCTGGGACAACATTAAACGCACCAGCATTAGAATTATAGGGGTCCCAGAAGAAGATAAGAAAAAGAAAAGGACTGAGAAAATATTTCAAGAGATTATAGTTGAAAACTTCCCTAATATGGGAACAGAAATAGTTAATCAAGTCCAGGAAGAACAAAGAGTCCTATACAGGATAAATCCAAAGAGAAACACGCCAGGACACATATTAATCAAACTATCAAAAATTAAATACAGGGCTTCCCTGGTGGTGCAGTGGTTAAGAATCCGCCTGCCAATGCAGGGGACATGGGTTCTAGCCCTGTTCTGGGAAGATCCCACATGCCGCTGAGCAACTAAGCCCGTGTGCCACAACTACTCAGCCTGCGCTCTAGAGCTCGTGAGCCACAACTACTGAGCCCACGTGACACAACTATTGAAGCCTGCATGCCTAGAGCCCATGCTCCACAGCAAAAGAAGCCACCAAAACGAGAGGCCCGTGCACTGCAACGAAGAGTAGCCCCTGCTCGCCACAACTAGAGAAAGACCACTCACAGCAATGAAGACCTAATGCAGCCAAAATAAATAAATAAATTAATTAATTAATAAAAAGTACTTCTTTTTAAAAAAAGAAAAAAAATTAAATACAAAGGAAAAATATTAAAAGCAGCAAGGGAAAACCAACAAATAACATGAAGGGAATCCCCATAAGGTTAACAGCTGATCTTTCAGCAGAAACTCTGCAAGCCAGAAAGGAGTGGCAGGACATATTTAAAGTGATGAAGGAGAAAAACCTACAACCAAGATTACTCTACCCAGCAAGGATCTCATTCAGATTTGATGGAGAAATTAAAACCTTTACAGACAAGCAAAAGCTAAGAGAATTCAGCACCACCCAACTAGCTTTACAACAAATGCTAAAGGAACTTCTCTAGGCAGGAAACACAAGAGAAGGAAATGACCTACAATAACAAACCCAAAACAATTAAGAAGATGGTAATAGGAACATACATATCGATAATTACCTTACATGCAAATGGATTAAATGCTCCAACCAAAAGACATAGACTGGTGGAATGGATACAAAAACAAGACCCATATATATGCTGTCTACAAGAGACCCACTTCAGACCTAGGGACACATACAGACTGAAAGTGAGGGGGTGGAAAAAGATATTCCATGCAAAGGGAAATCAAAAGAAAGCTGGAGTAGCAATTCTCATATCAGACAAAATAGACTTTAAAATAAAGACTATTACAAGAGACAAAGAAGGACACTACATAATGATCAAGGGATCAATCCAAGAAGAAGATATAACAATTGTAAATATTTATGCACCCAACAAAGGAGCACCTCAATACATAAGGCAAATACTAACAGCCATAAAAGGGGAAATCGACAGTAATACCATCATAGTAGGGGACTTTAACACCCCACTTTCACCAATGGACAGATCATCCAAAATGAAAATAAATAAGGAAACACAAGCTTTAAATCATACATTAAAGAAGATGGACTTAATTGATATTTAAAGGACATTCCATCCAAAATCAACAGAATACACATTCTTCTCAAGTGCTCATGAAACATTCTCCAGGATAGATCATATCTTGGGTCACAAATCAAGCCTTGGTAGATTTAAGATAATTGAAATCGTATCAAGTATCTTTTCTGACCACAACACTATGAGACTAGATGTCAGCTACAGGAAAAGATTTGTAAAAAATACAAACACATGGAGGCTAAACAATACACTACTTAATAACCAAGAGATCAGTGAAGAAATCAAAGAGGAAATCAGAAAATACCTAGAAACAAATGACAATGAAAACACGATGACCCAAAACCTATGGGATACAGCAACAGCAGTTCTAAGAGGGAAGTTTATAGCAATACAATCCCACCTTAAGAAACAGGAAACATCTCGAGTAAACAACCTGACCCTGCACCTAAAGCAATTAGAGAAAGAAGAACAAAAAACCCCCAAAGTTAGCAGAAGGAAAGAAATCATAAAGATCAGATCAGAAAGAAATGAAAAAGAAATGAAGGACACGATAGCAAAGATCAATAAAACTAAAAGCTGGTTCTTTGAGAAAATAAACAAAACTGATAAACCATTAGCCAGACTCATCAAGAAAAAAAGGCAGAAGACTCAAATCAATAGAATTAGAAATGAAAAAGGAGAAGTAACAACTGACCCAGCAGAAATAAAAAGGATCATAAGAGATTACTACAAGCAACTATACGCCAATAAAATGGACAACCTGGAAGAAATGGACAAATTCTTAGAAATGCACAACCTTCTGAGACTTAACCAGGAAAAAACAGAGAATATGAACAGACCAATCACAAGCACTGAAATTGAAACTGTGATAAATAATCTTCCAACAAACAAAAGCCCAGGACCAGATGGCTTCACAGGCGAATTGTAGCAAACATTTAGAGAAGAGCTAACACCTATCCTTCTCAAAATCTTCCAAAATATAGCAGAGGGAGGAACACTCCCAAAGTCATTCTACGAGGCAACCATCATCCTGATACCAAAACCAGACAAAGATGTCACAAAGAAAACTACAGGCCAATATCACTGATGAACATAGATGCAAGAATCCTCAACAAAATACTAGCAAACAGAATCCAACAGCACATTAAAAGGATCATACACCATGATCAAGTGGGGTTTATCCTAGGAATGCAAGCATTTTTCAATATATGCAAATCAATCAATGTGATACACCATATTAACAAGTTGAAGGAGAAAAACCATATGATCATCTCAATAGACGCAGAGAAAGCTTTCGACAAAATTCAACACCCATTTATGATAAAAACCCTGCAGAAAGTAGGCATAGAGGGAACTTTCCTCAACATAATAAAGGCCATATATGACAAACCCACAGGCAACATTGGCCTCAATGGTGAAAAACTGAAACCATTTCCACTAAGATCAGGAACAAGACAAGGTTGCCCACTCTCACCACTATTATTCAACATAGTTTTGGAAGTTTTAGTCACAGCAATCAGAGAAGAAACAGAAATAAAAGGAATCCAAATGGGAAAAGAAGAAGTAAAGCTGTCACTGTTTGCAGATGACATGATACTATACATAGAGAATCCTAAAGATGCTACCAGAAAACTACTGGAGCTAATCAATGAATTTGGTAAAGTAGCAGGATACAAAATTAATGCACAGAAATCTCTTGCATTCCTATGCACTAATGATGAAAAATCTGAAAGAGAAATTAAGGAAACACTCCCATTTACCACTGCAACAAAAAGAATAAAATATCTAGGAATAAACCTACCTAAGGAGACAAAAGACCTGTATGCAGAAAACTATAAGACACTGATGAAAGAAATTAAAGATGATACAAATAGATGGAGAGATATACCATGTTCTTGAATTGAAAGAATCAACATTGTGAAAATGACTCTACTACCCAAAGCAATCTACAGATTCAATGCAATCCCTATCAAGCTACCAATGGCATTTTTCAGAGAACTAGAACAAAAAATTTCACAATTTGCATGGAAACACAAAAGACCCCGAATAGCCAAAGCAATCTTGAGAAAGAAAAACAGAGCTGGAGGAATCAGGCTCCCTGACTTCAGACTATACTACAAAGCTACAGTAATCAATACAGTATGGTACTGGCACAAAAACAGAAACATAGATCAATGGAACAGGATAGAAAGCCCAGAGATAAACCGACGCACATATGGTCACCTAATTTTGACAAAGGAGGCAAGAGTATACAGTGGAGAAAAGACAGCCTCTTCAATAACTGGTGCTTGGAAAACTGGACAGCTACATGTAAAAAAATGATATTAGAAAACTCCCTAACACCACGCACAAAAATAAACTCAGAATGGATTAAGGACCTAAATGTAAGGCCAGACACCATCAAACTCTTAGAGGAAAACATAGGCAGAACACTCTGTGACATAAATCACAGCAAGATCCTTTTTGACCCACCTCCTAGAGAAATGGAAATAAAAACAAAAATAAACAAATGGGACCTAATGAAACTTCAAAGCTTTTGCACAGCAAAGGAAACCATAAACAAGACCAAAAGACAACCTTCAGAATGGGAGAAAATATTTGCAAATGACAAAGGATTAATCTCCAAATTTTACAAGCAGCTCATTCAGCTCAATATCAAAAAATACAAACAACCCAGTCCGAAAATGGGCAGAAGACTATATAGACATTTCTCCAAAGAAGATATACAGATTGCCAACAAACACATGAAAGAATGTTCAACATCATCAATCACTAGAGAAATGCAAATCAGAACTACAATGAGATATCATTTCACACCAGTCAGAATGGCCATCATCAAAAAATGTACAAACAATAAATGCTGGAGGGGGTGTGGAGAAAAGGGAACCCTCTTGCACTGTTGGTGGGAATGTAAATTGATACAGCCACTATGGAGAACAGTATGGAGGTTCCTTAAAAAACTAAAAATAGAACTACCATACAACCCAGCAATCCCACTACTGGGCATATACCCTGAGAAAACCATAATTCAAAAAGAGTCATGTACCAAAATGTTCATTGCAGCTCTCTTTACAGTAGCCAGGACATGGAAGCAACCTAAGTGCCCATCGACAGATGAATGGATAAAGAAGATGTGGCACATATATACAATGGAATATTACTCAGCCATAAAAAGAAATGAAATTGAGTTATTTGTAGTGAGGTGGATGGACCTAGAGTCTGTCATACAGAGTGAAGTAAGTCAGAAAGAGAAAAACAAATACCATATGCTAACACATACATATGGAATCTAAAAAAAAAAAAAAGGTCATGAAGAACCTAGGGGCAAGACAGGAATAAAGACGCAGACCTACTAGAGAATGGACTTGAGGATACGGGGAGGAGGAAGGGTAAGCTGGGACGAAGTGAGAGAGTGGCATGGACATATATACACTACCAAACATAAAATACATAGCTAGTGGGAAGCAGCCGCATAGCACAGGGAGATCAGCTCGGTGCTTTGTGACCACCTAGAGGGGTGGGATAGGGAGGGTGGGAGGGAGGGAGACGCAAGAGGGAAGAGATATGGGGACATATGTATACATATAACTGATTCACTTTGTTATAAAGCAGAAACTAACACACCATTGTAAAGCAATTATACTCCAATAAAGATCTTAAAAAAAAATAAAAGATCCCACAAGGTGTGCGGTAAAGCCAAAAAAACAGTAGTTTGTGCAAAAAGGGACTATGGATTTGAGGTGTCAGCAAGCTTCATGAGTCAACAGTGTGAAATGGCTGTCAAAAGCAAGTCAGTCAGGCAGAAATTTGGAGTTCAGAAATCATAGGGAGAGTGTTTCAGTAAACTCTGGGTCAGTCAGAGTCAATTTGAAATGATATATCCTATTTTAGGGCCCCATAATTTTTTTTAGGCATATAAAAAGCATAGACAAGAAAAAAACCCCACTCATGTTCCCAACCCTCCCTTGATGAGTAAAATACAGATAGAACTGAAGCCTCCTGTCTACGCTTTCCTGATCCCATTTGCCTCCCTCCCTCCCAGGGGCAGTCTCTTGAATTAGGTGCTTATTATCCCATGCATGTCTTTTTACCACATATGAGTTCTTATTTAAAATATATGAGGAATTATCTTACACACTTTTAAACTTTATATAAATGGTATTTTATCATCCATCGATGCATGTAGCTCCTGTTCCATTCATTTTCACACTATGAGTATGCCACAATTTACCCATACTCCTCATAGTGCCATATTTCACACTTACAACAAGGCTGCAGTAGTAATAGCTGACATCACCGTGTGCCAGGCAGTGTTAAGTGCTTTCCATATATTAAGCCCATTTTATCAATAAGTATGTTTCCTTGTGCACACATTCAGGAGTCCACTGTGTGTATGTGCTTCATAAAGAGGGAATTAGGGGCTTCCCTGGTGGCGCAGTGGTTGAGAGTCCGCCTGCCGATGCAGGGGACATGGGTTCGTGCCCCGGTCCAGGAATATCCCACATGCCACGGAGCGGCTAGGCCCACGAGCCATGGCCGCTGAGCCTGCGCGTCCGGAGCCTGTGCTCTGCAACGGGAGAGGCCACAGCAGTGAGAGGCCTGCGTACCGCAAAAAAAAAAAAAAAAAAAAAAAAGAGGGAATTAAACAAAAAGGGGGCGGGTGACCAGCATTATAGGAAGTGATGTTGTAAGAGAAATGGTGGAAGAAAGTGAGGATAGTTTGGCTTGGAACAAATACAGGTGACAGAGCTCACAAAATGATGGATTAGAGTCAGAGGAGACCTCAGTGACCATCTAAAGCCTGATTTGATGTATGAAGCCCCACTCAAACATCCCTGGTCTTATTATCCAATGCTCTATTTATCCTGAGATGATAACAGTTTCTATATAACTTCTGACCTCAGGACCAAATTCTGCCATCTGGAATGACATGGAATCAATTTAACCCCACTTTCACAGCATATATGTTCAAACCCTGAGCATCGTTTTCACTCCCTAGTCCCACTCTGTCCAAATCCTCTCAAAGCTAAATATACCTAGCTCCCTCAATGATTCACCACGTGACATGGTTTCCAAGAATTCTCACCACCTTGGCTATATACCAATTTGTCCAAGTTCATCTTTAATTGTGACATCCAGAAATGAGCATAACTTTCTAAATGTGGTGTGACCATTGTGAAGCAGATTGAGACAAACACCTCCCTTGTTATGAACTCCATAGTTCTGCTAATGAGTCCTAAATCACAGTAGCTCTTTTCCCCTTGTCATATCTTTGTGGATTCATATTGCATTTACAGTTAAACTCAAGCCCTTGAGTCTGTTTCATATGGACAACCATCACCACTGTTGTGTAGTTGTGAGGGTAAAAGAAACCATTAAAACATCTTCCCCCTCGCCCCCATTATGAGAATAATATATAGTACTTTTTAAAATCTGAAAATCAAAACCATGATTTTTAATATTTAACAATTCTATATAGTCTTTCATCATGTGGAAATGTCAATTTACTTAACTAGTCACCTAACATTAGATATTAAGATTGTTCTGAAAGAAATTGTTTGCCATTATAAATCATGTTGCAGCAAATATCCTGGTACATAAATACAATCCAAATCTTACCATGATTGACAAGGCCTCTGATTACCCCTCTGACCCGACCTTGTACTGCACTCTCCCACTTCTCAGTATCCTCCAGCCTCACTGGCCTCTTCAGCTGTTCCTTGATAAGCCAAGCTCATTCCTGCCCTGAGGCCTTTGCATTTACTGTTTCCTTTTCCTGAAATGTTCTGATTTTTTTCCTGACTTGCTCCTTCACTTTGTTCAGATCTCAGCTTAAATATCTCCTCTTCAGAGAGGCCTCTCCCAAACACTCGTCCAAAGTACTCTTTTCCTACCCCATCATTCTCTATGATTTGACTATATTTTCTTTTTATCTCTTATCATCTAAATTTATTTTATTTGTTTTTATGGTCACTATAAGTCTCTCTCCACAAGAACGTCTTCAGTTTCATGAGGCCAAGGATTTTACCTGTCTTGTTTATTGCATCCTCAGCACCTAGAAGCAGTGCCTGATACATAGTTTGATGCTCAAAAAAGATTTATAAATCTTTTTACATATCAATGACTGTTTCCTTAGTATAAATACCTATGTGTATAATTATTGAGCCAAAGGATAGGAACATTTTTAAGGCTTTTGATGCATATTTTCAAGTTGCTTTCCAGAAAGGTATGCCAAACTATACTCCTAACAACAACAGACAGGAATGCCCACCTTAGTCACCTTTGCCAACACTGGACATAACAAAAAAAAAAACCCTAACTTTGCTTCTTTGAATAAGACAGAGCAAAAGACAGAGTTCTATGACATGTCCTAGAGACACCTCGCCAGGATGACATTGATCCGTTGATTGCTACAGGCTGGGTATGGTCCTCTGACCATTTACACATTTATCTATATTATATGCCTCAAAAACACTCTATTACCCTGTCCATGTGTCTCTATTTTATCCAAAGTACAAGAGTGGCGTCTGAAGGGCTATCATAAGGAAGAATAATTAGACTTTACATAGCCAAGACTCATGGGGATGATTTATAGGACAGCTCAACAAGGAACAACTTTCCAACACCTACTTGGAATACAATGGGCTGCCCTGTCTCACGACTGTGAGCCTCCCCCTACTAGATTGCTTGTTTTCAAGCAAGCAGAGGCTAGATAAACACCTGGGAGTGGTATTATAGAACAGTCATGATGTACATGACAGATGTATTCACACGAATGCCATGTGCACTAGCTTTAGCTTCATCCTATTTTCTCTCACACCAGGACGCAGATCAGAATATAAGAGAGGGAGCAAGATCTTGCCACAGACAAAATCTCAAATATGATGTATGTGGGGTGTGTGTGTATACGTGTGTGTGTATCACAACTGCTAGCAACCCACCAGCATGTCCCAACACCATAGCTGAGAACCACTATAATAGAGAGATTCTTTATATAAAAGAAGTGGGAAGTCGAGATGAAAGACCTCTGGGGTTCCTTTAAGCCAGTGGTTCTCAACCCTGGCTGCATATAAGAAATCTCTGGGGAGCTTTTCAAAAAGGCCAGGTCCCACCTCAGACCAATTAAATCAGAATATCTGGGGGTGGGGTCCCAGGCAACCTGTGTTTAAAAGCTCCCTGGGGGATTCTAACGTGCAGCCAGGGTTGAGAATTCTTTAGAGTCTATAATTCTTCTAGCACTGATTTCAGTGTTATATTATATCTCAGAATGATAAGATCTGGTAAAAATTGTAACATAAAGGATACCAGGCTAGGAATTAGGAGCCTTGGTCTCTAGTCTTATATTTAATACTTGGCATGACCTTGGACAAGTCACTCCATCCAAGTTTATCTATCTCCATTCTTCCATTACTAGAGACCAGAATACCTCCTCCCTCTTTTCTGCCAAAGGGGACAAATGGGAATATTTGTAAAAATGCTTACAGTGCTTTAATAACAATACCTGCATGATATTTTATCCTTCACAAGGTGCTCTTGCATATATTCCTTCTTTTAACTTCTCAGATACCATATAACCCCATATAAAGGTAGTATTATTAAAACCCATTTATTAAAAACAACAACAACAAAACCCATTTATACAACTGTGACTGTTACTTTGACTCAGGATATTAGTGCTGGAAGGGCCCCTATATATCACTATTCTAGCCTCATCCCTTTATTACATAAATAAGGAATCTGAGGTTCAGAGAGATTAAGTGACTTGCTTAAGGCCATCCAACTAAACAGTGGCAAACTCAAGACTACAACTCATGTTTACCTGGCTTCTAAGCTATCACTTCTTTACTACAGCACATGGCCTATCCTTCCGCATCTCCTTAGTACAAATAGGAAATATGGCTGAATGAGGAAAACTAGTTTTTTCAGCATTAGCTTTGGACAGGTCATCATTTTGGTACCTGCTGCAGTCTCCTTTGCAGATACCTAGTGATTCATACCAGCCGGCTTCAGCTGGGTTGAAACAATAATAATCAGGATGGCCTTCATGCGAAGCATCAAGGTCTACAGCTGATGTGTCTACAAGCAGTCTGATCAAAGAGCAGTCCATGTACTTTGAGGCCTCCAAAAGGGAGAAACTAGATTGTATGTCAACTTGCTCCCCTTAAAGCCCAGTTATATTCTCAAGTTATAAAATCAGGGGAAAAGCCTAGAAAAGAATCATCTCTCAGTGTTTTAGAGATAGGATTTATCATTGATAGCAAATATCACTTACGTGCATTTTTGGCTATACTTCTATATTTCCTTTTTAAGCTTACAGCAACAGCGCTATTATATCTATGCTTGTGTGTGTGTGTGTGTGTGTGTGTGTGTGTGTGTGTGTGTGTGTGTGTGTGATAAGCTTTCCTCAAGGACAAGTATACCCATATTTGCTTGCCATTTGGAAACTCCTTCCCCAGAGTTTTAGGTCCTCTACCATTTGTTTCTGTGTGTACTTCTCACCTGTGCTTCCTATTACTGACCTTTTCATCAACAATCAGCTCATGCTTACCACTTCAACCACAGTAGAGAGCATAAATGTTTGCTGAGTAAGTGAATCAAAGTCAGACATGTTCTGCCCCATTTTCTCTCAGTGTCCCAGCTCTGTGTCCTGCTACTACCTCTACTATCAAGTCTTTGCAATATGCTATTCATTGTGCCAGAAAATGGCTTCCCAGGTGTTCCCAAGACTGTATTTCCCTTTCTGTCTTATAATGAAGCAAGAGTCGTCTCTTTCATGGCATGTTCATAAACTACATCTATTTGGTTTGGCTTTACAGTCACTCTTAAAAGCCCCTCAGTCCATCTCCCTGAGATGAGTATGCTGAGGTCCTGTGATGTGTTCCTATTTCTTTGGCTTGTTTTCCCATTACATTATAAGCTCTCTGAGGCTAAGGATGAGCTCTTAGTCCCACTAAGAGCACATGGTATGTTGCATTCCTGATGACTTTCCAAATGACTTAAGGCCACCACGGCTGTCTATTCCTCATGACTTGCTTCTCTCTGGTGTTGTGGCTTTACAAGGCTCAGTTCCCCATGTGGTGCACTATCAGCTAATGAAATTGAATAACCTTCCAGGAATCCAGCTAGGGTAATTTGTGAGCTGTTCTCTTTAAGAGGAATGTGGCTGCAAGCCACAGTTGGGGTAGTGATGAACTGTAATGCCTGAGAAGTTAATGTTTCAACATAGAACACCTAGGTTTGATAAATACGTAGGATTATCATTGTGTAAGTAAATAGAGCATGCCTCAAAGTCAGATTGTTTCTAACTAGCCTTAACTTTGGTGTGTTCAATCTTAAAGTTCCCACTCAGCTTCTGGTCTACAATTTTTACTGATATGACCATGATGTGGTAGAAACAAACTGGACTTGGAGTCAGAACATTTGATTTCAAGTCCTGACTGTCACTTTGTTTTATGTCCCTGGGCAAGGTCATTTCCCTCTTGTGGGTCCCAGATCCAGCTGTAAAATACAAATAATAAACACCTCACTGGATTTTCTTTGGTGACAATGAAAAGAGGTAACATATATGAGAATGGTTTATAAACTGTAAAGTGCTTTAAAAATGTGAAAGATTATTATGGTCACACTGGAACCAGTTTCAATGAGATGGTATAGAACACTACTACTTGTTCATACTGGTCAGAACTTGAAAACATGAAAAGAGCCTCCCTGTGCACCCAGGCAGTCCTCTCAACTAGCCCCCGGTTCCATACAGAGCTGGCCCAACAAGCACCCCTCAGCAGAGCCAGTGCCTCTGAACACGATCGAGGGACTGAGGTGTAGGGTCTGGGGCTGGCACACCCTCACTGTCAGTGAAAACTAATGACTAGAACCCCTGAAAGAGATGAGCTGCCTCCTACCCCTTGGATGTTCTTCTTGGACACCTTAACTAATTTTGTTGGCTTCCATTCCTCATCATCCCCATCACCACCATCACCATCACTGTCCTCAGGCTCATTCACAGAATATTCTGGACAATACTTTATATCTTTGATGTCCATGCTTTGCTCCAGGAACTTTTCTTTAAACCGGGAAGGTTTGGGCTAAGAAAAAAAGTTTGGAATGGTTATTTAATTAAAAACAACAACAACAACATGTGGATTATATCTTCCCAGTAGCTGCTGCCAGCTATATTCTCAGAGCAGAGATTTCAGATGCCCTCAAATATACCCCACTTGGCTTTACCAATCAGAAGAAATTCTGCTTTAGCCTTTGGCCTCACAGAGTCTTTGAAGGGAGAGAAACTGAAGGGATAGAGGCTGAGCAATCTGAGGGAGGAGGGAAGAACTCATGATATGATAAATATCTTTGGATGGACAGCCGAACACTGCTCTTTTCTATGTGCCTCCTCCTCAGCTGTGTTGCATAATGCCTGTACATGGTCCAAAGTCAGCCGTCTACGGAGGCAGAATGCCTATTTTCCTCAAGATTTTACTGTAGTTTTATTTGGGACTCCATAGAAAATTGAGATGCTGGAATGTGGGAATTTTAACGCTCAACCACTTCTGAAAGGTGATTTTAGTACACTCACCCCAAACCTTGGCTATGCGAAGGTATCACAGGCCCTGAGCAGTTTACCTTAGGTGGGATATATTCGAAAGAAGAGTCTGGAGATAGAAGTGTATCCTTAGGAAGATGAGATTTCTGTCTGCTGGCTACTTGGAGGAGGTTCAGTTTCTATTTGAAAAGAAGAGACAAAGTGTACATTGCAGGGCAGCTTCTGAGAGTGTTCATGGCTAAAACATAAAGATTCCTAAGTTAGCTTAATCTTAAGCCATGGTAAAGTGAGGCAGGGTAAGAGCAAAGTAGGTTGAAGGACTCCCACTTTACAAGATCAGTATTAGATTCAGAAAAGACCAAATTAAAAAATGTGTGGGCTCCCCTGGTGGCGCAGTGGTTGAGAGTCCGCCTGCCGATGCAGGGGACACGGGTTCGTACCCCGGTCCGGGAAGATCCCACATGCTGCGGAGCGGCTAGGCCCATGAGCCATGGCCACTGAGCCTGCGCTCCGCAACGGGAGAGGCCACAGCAGTGAGAGGCCCGCGTACCGCAAAAAAAAAAAAAAAAAAAAGTGTTTATACCATCTGAAATGCACATGACCATACCACATGGAAACTAGATGTAGACCTCATAAAATTGAGCCAAGTCAGTATACTCAGGGTTGTTCCCACGAGCTGGCCTCAGTTGCAAGAGGGTCTCCCAGGGCTTATTAAATGGGTGGGAAGCTGTACTACCTGCTTCATGATTTTGTTCTCTTGGAGAAGTTGCTGATTTTGCTCACACACTTCCTGCATCTTCTCAAGTTCTTCATCCTATTTCCAGATAATGCAGTGATAGGTGGGGTTATTTTGGGCACTACATGTGGGTTACCAAACAACTCACAGGGATGAAAACATACTACTGCCAAGTTGCTGGCAGCAGGTGGTTTTTGCACAGCAGGCACTGGCGCCCAGAGAAATGCCTGATCCCCACCAACTCCTAGGTGTCCTGAGTGCCACCTCTATTCCAACACTCCCAAGCAGCCACGACCGCACTTGCAGGAACCATGGGCTCTGCTCTACACGCCTTCCTCATTCTTTTCTATTTTCTAGCCTGATATCCCTTATTCACATCAGGATGCTGATAAAGAAACCCACCCAGAGAGTCAGCTGTTTCTTTGAAGTCTACAGATGCTTTTGCCTATGCTTCTCAACACAGATTAGGCAGTTTATTTGCTACACTAATAAGCCTGATTAAATTTCCTTGGCACTTACGATAATTGGATTCATGCCTACGACCTTAACACGTTTGGTTATGTCTTTGATGGGCGGTGCCAAGGAAGCTGTAGAGACTGGTGGTTCAGGAAAAAGACTCTAAGTTGGATAAAATAGTGCTCCAACATGCTACTAAAGGGTGTGGTGTTCCCAGCCTCTGGAAGAAATGTAGACCCCAGGCATTTTACAAACAGGTCAGGTCTTAACTCAGAACAGGCACAGGAAGAGACAGCTAAATGCCCCTAGGATTCTACTGGATGATTTAACTTTCTCAACTCTTTAGAGCTCAGCGTTGAGGCAAAGAACCAGGAGGCCTCAAAATCTGGTATGGAGTATGTACTGTCATTTCTGTACCAAAACGGAGGTTATCCTACGTGTGGCTACATCCTAAACACCCCAAAATTGATCAAACAGGGCAACAAGGCAATAGAGGCTACCATTATAAAAGGCTACCATTATAAAGCTTTTTTTCAGTAGGTAATTACTCTTTCCTGCAGGTACAGTCATGTAAATCAGACAGGATTCTCAGTCAGGCCTGGGGACCCCATCTCTGGAGACCTTTGCCTCATCTCCATACCTGACACTTCAGGATGCTCAGCAGCTGTTGTTCCTTTTCGCTGACGGACTCCTCTAGCTGCTTCTCCACCATTTGGCTTTGCTGCAGCTGGCTGAGGAGGTATAGCACCTAGAGAAAGATACAACCCAAAGGTACCAAAGGAATGAGAGGAAAAAGGAATTCTGGTTTAGTCCAAGCAGTGATCCAGTTACTCCTTTGTGATTTCAAAGTAAATTGTTCTCTTTGGCTCTCATGGCTTGAAGTATCATCATGTTCATCTTGGTATTAAAGTTGGAGGCTAAGAGCCATTGTCACTGGTATGTGTAAACTTATTAGATAAGTCGTTTTTCTCTATTTCTGATTTCTTATTTGCAAAAATTGGAAAAGACTCCATGGTCTTTTGAAGGAAACTTCATACCCCCATTATTATTATTATTATTATTATTTTTAACTAACAACAAAGAGCAACAGTGGTTTGTTTTTCAGTATAGCTTCTTGGCTTGCCAGCTTACCTTCTCTTGGTGCTGTTGCTCCACTCTCACCAGCTCTGCCTGTAACTCTGTCTCTATTTCAGCAAAATGATTTCGTTCCTCAAACAGCATCTTCTGCATATCAGCACAGCTGGCCTTGTTCTGTTTCAGGCTACTTTCAAGCTTGCTGACCTGTATTTTGGAGGAGACCAGCTGGAAGGGATAAAAGAAGATCAGTTTATTTGGAGAATGGCCACCTTTCCCCATTCATTAGGCAGGAAAGTGTCAGCTTTCTTGAAATGGACTGAGAAAAGTTCTTCCATGTCCAAGTCCATTCTTATGTTGTCATGTCATATGGATTCTACCATTGAATAGAATCACCACCACCCAAACCAAGAGCCGAGATAGATATCTGTTGAGATATGTATCTTAGAGCTGGAAGCCACTGCTGAGGTCATTTAATCTCTTGTTTTACCTCAAGGAAGAATAAATCTAACACAAACAGTATCTGACAATTTCAAATTCTGATACTCAAGTTCTTCCATAATTTTAAAGAGAAATCCATAGCACACAGCCTTATGGCTAATTATGTCCCATTTCAGAATGTCTGTTGTGGCCTCTCCCGTTGCGGAGCACAGGCTCCGGACGCGCAGGCACAGTGGCCATGGCTCACGGGCCCAGCCGCTCCACGGCATGTGGGATCCCCCGGGACCGGGGCACGAACTCACATCCCCTGCATCGGCAGGCGGACTCTCAACCACTGCGTCACCAGGGAAGCCCTAAACTTTCTGAATATAATACATGTCAGAGGTGTTTTAAAAAGTAGTATAGTATAATATTTTACATTTGACCTGTGGCCTACTATGGCATCCTGATCTTTTCATAATAACAGTGAACATTTATTGAGCACCTGCTATGTACCAGGCATGGGTATCAACTTGCAACTCATATATATATGTATATATATATATATATATATATATATATATATATATATATATATATATATATACACACACATATATATATATGTATATATATTTATTTTTTTAAAATATGGAATGCTTCACAAATTTGTGTGTCATCCTTGTGCAGGGGCCATGCTAATCTTCTCTGTATCATTCCAATTTTAGTATATGTGCTGCCGAAGAGAGCACTCATATATATTTTTAAGTGACTGGCTTGTACTTGCCCACACCAACCTTTACCCATAAAACTATTTCTCTAATGTTTGTGTCATCGTGGTTTCTACCACGAACAGTGGCAATAACACTATGATAGTATTCTAGGCTAACATCTTACTTCAACCCGCCAAGCCAGACCCCGAATTGCTGAGAGGAAGAGAGATGTTTACCTCTCCAATCAAGTATTTCAGGGCACACTTGGCTTCCAGAATGGTAGCAATATTCTCCCAGCGGTGTTTTGGCCTGTCTTCACTTTCTGCATCCAGCAGCTTCTGCTGTAGGTCAGCAATCTGAGCACTCCTTCAGGGAAAGAAACAGTGAGCCTTATTTGTAGTAGCCTCAACACCAAGGAGAGGGGAAGAGCTCTGAGGAGAAACTTCAAATAGTTTCACGGACAGAGGTGTCAGTTAAATACCATTTAAATAATGATTGAGTCATCTGGTTAGGGTTTTTTTTCTTTTTTTGCGGTACGCGGGCCTCTCACTGCTGTGGCCTCTCCCGTTGCGGAGCTCAGGCTCCGGACGCGCAGGCTCAGCAGCCATGGCTCACGGGTCCAGCCGCTCTGCGGCATGTGGGATCTTCCTGGACCGGGGCACGAACCCGTGTCCCCTGCATCGGCAGGCGGACTCTCAACCACTGCGCCACCAGGGAAGCCCTGGTTAGGGTTTTCTACAGTATCTCAATTCTTGTTACAAAGGGATGCTAAGACTAACCAAATGGTTTTATTTTATTAAATACTGGTTGAAATAAGTGGGTCATATAGTGGGACTTGGAAAGATTTGTTTTAGTGAGGCTTTTGTTGTAGCACATTGACCATAATGTGACTTTGTCTTGAGGCCACATAAGCTGGAACTGTGACGTGGTGGCTCACCTATGCAAGGACAAGATTCAGGTTAGAGACCTTAAGGAAAAAAATCTCAGAAGAACAAACAGGTAGATGCTCTTTGCTGGAATCTAACACCAAACTGATACCTATGGCTGGTGTCGTGAGAGGTTATCTTGGAGTACCTGTCACAGGACTGAGAAGTTTCTATGAAAACTAGATACCATGACCCTGGTTATAGCTTCCAGATACTTTACGGTCAAGTATGGCCTGAGACTGAGATGTATACAACATTTCAGTTTTGTCAATGGCTTCCTTCTCAAATTTGCTAGGTGTCCAGTAAGAGGGAGCATACCGGCATGTGTGTAACATGCAGTGCTATGTAAGGTACTATAAAGAAGATGGGTACTAAAATAATCTAAGATAGCAGTTCTAAACTTTTTGGGTCTTAGGACCCCTTTACACTCTTTTTTTTTTTTTTAATTTATTTATTTATTTATTTATCTTTGCTGTGTTGGGTCTTCGTTTCTGTGCGAGGGCTTTCTGTAGTTGCGGTGAGCAGGGGCCACTCTTCATTGCAGTGCGCTGGCCTCTCACTATCGCGGCCTCTCTTGTTGCGGAGCACAGACTCCAAATGCGCAGGCTCAGTAGTTGTGGCTCACGGGCCCAGTTGCTCCGTGGCATGTGGGATCTTCCCAGACCAGGGCTCGAACCCATGTCCCCTGCATTGGCAGGCAGATTCTCAACCACTGCACCACCAGGGAAGCCCCCTTTACACTCTTAAAAATTATTGAGGACCTCTAAGAAATTCTGCTCATGTATGTTATACCTATAGATATTTACAGTATTAGAAAGTAAAACTGAGAAAAACATTTATTAATTCACTTAAAATCATAACAATCCATTATACATTAACAATTACACCTGCAATGACACTATTTCCAAATAAAGTCACATTCTAAGGTCCGGAAAGGACATGAACACAGGGTGGGGGAGTGTGTGTGTCACACACACACACAACAACATTTTCTAACACGAAAAATAATGTAGTGAGAAGAGTGGGATTGTTTTACATTTTTACAAATCTCTGTAATGTTTGGTTTAGTAGAAGATAGCTGGATTCTCATATCTCCCTCTGCGTTTAATCTTTTGTGACATGTTCTGGTTGATGTAAATGAAGGTAATCTGGCCGCACATGGATATGTAGCTGGACAAGGGAGGAGCATTTTATTTTATTTTATTGTGGCGGTGCCATGCGACTTGCGGGATCTTAGTTCCCCGACCAAGGACTGAACCCAGGCCACTGCAGTGAAAGCGCTGAGTCCTAACCACTGGACTGCCAGGGAATTCCTGGGAGAAGCTGTTTTTTTTTAAATTTTATTTATTTTTGGCTGCGTTGGGTCTTCGTTGCTGTGCATGGGCTTTCTCTAGTTGCGGCGAGTGGGGGTTACTCTTCGTTGCAGTGCATGGGCTTCTCATTGCGGTGGCTTCTCTTTGTTGAGGAACAGGGGCTCTAGGCGCACGGACTTCAATAGTTGTGGCACTTGGGCTCGGTAGTTGTGGCTCGCGAGCTCTAGAGTGCAGGCTCAGTAGTTGTGCACGGGCTTAGTTGCTCCACGGCATGAGGGATCTTCCCGGACCAGGGCTTGAACCCGTGTCCCTTGCATTGGCAGGTGGATTCTTAACCACTGTGCCACCAGGAAAGTCCCCAGGAGGAGCATTTTTTTTTTTTTTTTTTTTTGCTGTGCGCGGGCCTCTCACTGTTGTGGTCTCTCCTGTTGCGGAGCACAGGCTCCGGATGCACAGGCTCAGCGGCCATGGCTCACGGGCCCAGCTGCTCCATGGCACGTGGGATCTTCCCAGACCGGGGCACGAACCCGCGTCCCCTGCATCAGCAGGCGGACTCTCAACCACTGCGCCACCAGGGAAGCCCAGGAGGAGCATTTTAATAGTCTTTTCAGATAATTGTGGATATTCTTCTTTGAGGCTACACCAAAACCCAACAAGTTCCTTAAAAGTTAGTTGAAATGTGGTTACTTGCAATCTGAATGGATCTTTTACTGAAACGTGATTTTGTATCATGTCCTTTGGACAGTCATACAGAGCCTTCAAATCAACACATTTCATTACACAATATAAAAAAGACCATAATTGTTAATATCACTACTGGTCTCATTAGAAAAGTTATGAAAAACTGTCAAGTTTACAGTGGCAGATACACATTTTCCAAAATTCTAAGTTTTGCTTGAAAGCTCAAATTTTATTTTTGGTGATAAACACTGTCATTTGTTTTCCTTGACTTGACAGGCTCACTTGGTTCATTTTTGAGAAAATGTCTGTCAAGTACCCAAGTCTGAGTAACCATAGTTTGTCTGTCAGTCGTTCTTTCAAGTAAAAATGATGTCCCATGAAAAAAGAGGCCTGTTAAACTCACACCTCAAACAATTGCACAAGTGCTTTTCCTCGAGAGAAACATCATCCTTCGGCATCAGCACAAGTGGTTTATGTGTTCTTCCCATTCTGTCACACAGAATATTAAAAAGATCTGAACTCAAGGGTTGAGATTTAATAAAATTAATAATTTTTATTGCTTTATCAAAGCCAAAAGTAAAACTGACTTTTAAGTAAAACCAAGAGTGTGTGGTGGTGAAGTATTCAATGAGTGCTAGTACAGGTTTGTGCCACTGCTTTGATTCAAGCTAAGGTTTTAGCAGTTTTGTCCACTGTTGCTTTTGCAGTATCATGGCAAATGTCAGTGTAGTAAAAACAGCAAACAATGTCTTAATATTATTATAAAAACAGGGAGTCACCTAGACTCCCTGAAAGGGTCTCAGAGACCCCCCAGGAGTTTGTAGACCTCACTTTGAGAACCCTGGTCTAATATATAGTCCTTTCCTTTAACAAGCTTACAATCTGTCTAGATTGACAAGACTAATCAATGTAAAATAATTAATAAATATAAAGATAACATACATCATCTATACTACATGACCGAGTACTGTAAGTTCTGAAGGAGTTTAGAGAAGAGGAAAATTAGTGAGGGATGAAGAGTCAGGGAAGGCTTCTTGGAAGAGGTGGGCCAGAACACTTCAGAGTTGTTTTATCTATCAAATGCCCTTTCTTGTCCTTAGGGAAATTCCCTTGATTAAAGTCACCTCTGTCTAATTGCCCTCTACCTGGCACCTGCCCTACATTTAAATAATCATTTACTTATGCACAGTGGTGTGCAGGTAAATGTTTAACAAACAGTACCTAAAAAACCAGATCTGATTTGTAGCTTTTGCTTGTTTCTGTAGTGTGAATACTCTCACCAAAGGAATTGTAAGCTCTCAACAGTTTACAACCGTCTTAAAATTTTAACAAACAATTCCAACACACCACTGTCAGTCATTATACTGTTTCTACTCGAGAGCGAGGACAATGTCATCTATTCTTTCTATATATCCCAACTGCATCCAGTGCAGCACAAAGCAGAAACTCAAACGTTGAGCAACTTAAAGACGTATCCAAAGATAAACAGCTAGTATGTGTTGCTAAAAACAAATTAAATGGTCTCCAAGGTCTTCTGGGCAATAAAATTCTATTACCCTAAGACACTATAAAATATCTGTCAAAGTTCTGTTTCTTCTAGATTTCATAGATACTTAAAAAGAAAGTAACAGTGATTAAAGAGAAGAGCATTCATTGAGCACTTCTAATATGCCAAGTACTGTGCTATGTACTTTACTTTCTAATCTCATTTAATGGTCATGATACTTTACTTATGCATTATATTATATCTACTTTGCTGATGATCTCTAATTCTCCTTCTCCCAGGTTGTTGATCTTCTGGTATCATTTCTTGGGTTCCTCTAAAGTTTTGTTTTTAGTCAGTTCTTGTGGTATATGATAAAGACCATAGGCTTTGGAATTAGATAAACTGAGTTTTGAATCCCAGTTCTGTATAAACTTTAGCAAATTTTTTAAGATCTTTGAACTCTAGCTTAGATCTCTAAAGTGAGAAGAATGATACTTACCTCACAAGGTATACCTCATAGGGAGAGACTGAATGAGAAAACGTATCTAACATGTCTAGTGAAGTGTATAGCTCAAAAAATCATTACTTTCTCTTGTATCTCCTACATCACAAAGCTTCTGAAAAACAAGCTTTTGAATAACTGATTGATAGGTTCTATTTTGATTCAAGGCATAAATTTTTATAATGCCTTAGACATAGTCCCATTACCTGAGTTCCATTTCAGTCTCTAGGCTTTCAATCTGCTTTGTAATGGAATCCTCTGACTCAGAAACTTGACCACGCAGTTCAGCAAGTGAGAATGTACGCCTCTGTAAAGAAGAATATTGGGGATGAGGGTGAAGTACTACTTGGAAAGTAATTCTCCAAAGTAGTGAGGGCTTCTGGGGAGTGTGGAGTCTGATCATTGGTAACATATTTCCATAGGGCACTTACGCGGAGTTTAGGAGGTGGATTCTCCCCAGATTCCACTTTTTCTTTGAGTTGAGCCACATCCTGAGCCAGGATCTTTCTGTCTTCAAGAAGGTCACTCAGATGGCGTTTGGCTTCCTCAGTACTGACCATAACCTCAATTTCATTTCCAAGCCAACTCTAGAAGATAAATCAGTGATGTTGGGTTAGGGATGAGTAATCTCTGGCCCATGGGCTATATTCAGCTCCAGATTTAATTTCACTTGGACTAGAGCCCAAGTGACTAGAAGTGAGATTTCCATTTGTGCCTACACTGACCAAAAATCCCAATAATGCTCTAAGAGCCTTTAACAGCAATATCCCAAAAGGTCACAAGAAAAGTTTTCTGCAGAAAATCTTTCTCCAGATATCCTAGCATTTCTATGTATTCTGTCTTTACCTTCTCCACTTTCTCCTTAACCTTTGTCCTTAACAAGTCATAATATAGAACTGAAGTATATTTAGATTATCTGTTCTATTTAATAAATAGATAACTATTATTAATCTTTAAAATAGATGAATGGAATTTTTTAAAAAAGCAAACAAAATTAACTAAATTCAGTTTTTAAAAAAGTAACCATCCCTGAGAAACCTTTCACTTTTGGATGAAGATATACCATGCTAAGAGTAATCAAAGAAAGCTGGAGTGGATATATTAATATCAAATAATATAGAATTTACTTCAAAGAATATTATTAAGAAGAACAAAGACTGGAGGTATCATGCTCCTTGATTTCAAACTATACTACAATGCCACAGTAATCAAAACAGTACGGTACTGGCACAAAAACAGACACATGGATAAATGGAACAGAATAGAGGGCCCAGAAATGAACCCACACTTATATGGGTAATAAATCTATGACAATGGAGGCAAGAATATACCAATGGGGAAAAGACAGCCTCTTCAATAAATGGTGATGGGAAAACTGGACAGCTAGATGCAAAAGAATCAAACTGGACTACTCTCTCACACCATGCACAAAAATAGATTCAAAATGGATCAAAGACCTAAATGTAAGACCCAAAACGATAAATCTTTTTAGAAGAAAACATAGGCAGTAAGCTCTTTGACATCAGTCTTAGTAATATTTTGGGGGCTATGTCTCCTCAGGCAAGGGAAGAAAAGCAAAAATAAACAAATGGGATTATATCAAACTAAAAGCTCTTGCACAGTGAAGGAAACTATCAACAAAAGGCCACCTACTGAAGGGGAGAAGATATTTGCAAACGATATATCTGATATGGGTTAATATCCAAAATACACAAAGAACTCATACAATTCAACATCAAAAACAAACAAACAAACAAACAAAAACGAACAACCAGGTTTAAAAGTGGATAGAGGATCTGAATAGACATTTTTCCAAAGAAGACATACAGATGGCCAACAGGCACATGAAAAGATGTTCAACATGGCTAATCATCAGGGAAATGCAAATCAAAACCACAGTGAGATATCACCTCACACCTGTCAGAATGGCTATTATCAAAAAGACAACAAATAACAAGTGTTGGTTATCCATTTTAAATACAGCAGTGTGTATACCTGAAACTGTCACAACATTGTTAATCAACTGTATTCTAATATAAAATAAAAAGTAAAAAAACAAAAACAAGTGTTGGTGAGGATGTGGAGAAAAGGGAACCCTCATGCACTGTTGGTGGGAAGGTAAATTGGTGCAGCCACTATGGAAAACAGTATGGAGATTCTCAAAAAATTAAAAATAGAACTTCCATATGATCCAGCAATTCCACTCCTGGGTATTTATCCAAAGAAAACAGAAACACTAATTAGAAAAGACATATGTACCTCTATGTTCATTGCAGCATTATTTACAATAGCCAAGATACGGAAGCAGCCTAAGTGCCACCAATAGATGAATGGATAAAGAAGATGTGAGATATATATATGTATATATGATGGAATATTACTCAGCCATAAGAATGAAATCTTGCCATTTGTGACAACATGAATGTACCTAGAGGATATTATGCTTAGTGAAATAAGTCAGACAGAGAAAGACAAAAACTGCGTGATTTCACTTATAAGTGGAATCTAAAAAACAAAACAAATGAACATAACAAAACAGAAACAGTTATAGATATAGGGAACAAACAGGTGATTGCCAGGGGGAGGGGCATAGAGGGAGGAAAGAAATAGGTGAGGGAGATTAAGAGGTACAAACTTCCAGTTGCAAAATAAAGGAGTCAAGGGTATGAAATGTACAGTGTGGGGAATATAGTCAATAACTATATAATATCTTTGCATGGTGACATACTGCAACTAGACTTATCATGGTGATCATTTAAAAATGTATAGAAATATTGAATCACTGCTGTGTAATAGGAACTAACATAGTGCTGTAGGTCAATTATACTTCAAAAATAAACAAACTAACAAACTCATAGAAAAAAAGATCAGATTTGTGGTTACCAGAGAGGCAGTCAAAGGTACAAACTTCCAGTTATAAGATTAAGTAAGTACTAGGGATGTAATGTACAACATGATAAATATAATTAACACTGCTGTATGCTATATATAAAAGTTGTTAAAAGACTAAATCCTAAGAGTTCTCATCACAAGAAAAAGAATTCTTTTCTATTTCTCTCTCTCTCTTTTTTTTTTTTTTGCGGTACGCGGGCCTCTCACTGTTGTGGCCTCTCCTGTTGTGGAGCACAGGCTCCGGACGCGCAGGCTCAGTGGCCACAGCTCACGGGCCCAGCCACTCCGCGGCATGTGGGATCTTCCTGGACCGGGGCACGAACCCATGTCCCCCGCATCAGCAGGCGGACTCTCAACCACTGTGCCACCAGGGAAGCTCTATTTCTTTAATTTTGTATCTATATGAATGATGGATGCTCACTAAACTTATTGTGATAATCATTTCAAGATGTATACAAGTCAAATCACTATGCTGTACACCTTAAACTTTTGCAGTGCTGTTTATCAATTTATCTCAGTAAAACTGAAAGAAAAAAGAGGAATATTATCAAGGATAAAGAAAAGATAATTTCATAATGGTAAGGGAGTCAATTATTCAAGAGAACTTAATCCTTAATGTTTATGCCCCTAATATACAAAGCACCAAAATATCTGAAACAAAATCATATATAAGCCAACAAAGGAGATAATATGGAATCATAAAAATACTCAATTGATCCAAAAGAAGCCAGAAAACAAGGAAAAGGGAATGAAGAACAGATGGGACAAATAGAAAACAAATAGCAATATGATAGATTCAAATCAACCCATATCAATAATCACATTAAATGTAAATGGTCTAAACACCCCAATTAAAATGCAGATTGTCAGACTGGATTAAAAAAGCTAGACTCAACTGTATACTGCCTACAAGAAAAACACTTTAAAAACACACAAAGGCACAAAGAGGTTAAAGCTAAAAGGATTTAAAAAAATATACCATGTGAACATTAAAAGAAAGCTGGAGGGACTATATTATTATCAGAAAAAGTAGATTTCAGAACAAAGAATATTGCTAGGGATAAAAATGATCATAATAATAAACTTTTTTTTTTTTTTTTTTTTAGCGGTACGTGGGCCTCTCACTGTTGTGGCCTCTCCCGTTGCAGAGCACAGGCTCCGGACGCACAGGCTCAGTAGCCATGGCTCACGGGCCCAGCTGCTCCACGGCATGTGGGATCTTCCCAGACCGGGGCACGAACCTGCGTCCCCTGCATCGGCAGGAGGACTCTCAACCACTGCGCCACCAAGGAAGCCCTAAACTTATTATTATTATAATAAACGGATCAATTAATCTTATATGTTTATGCCTCTAAAAACAGAGCTTCAAAATATATGGAGCAAAACCAGAACTATAATAAGAAAAAGACAAATCCATAATTCTAATTGAAGATTTCAATACCCATCTCTAAGTAACCGATAGAACAAGTAGGCAGAAAATCAGCAAGAATACAGTAGAAATGAATGGCACAATCAATCAAATTAACATGATTGACATTTATAGAACACTCTATCCAACAATAGCAGAATATACATTCTTCTCAAGTACACACAGTTTGAACATTTGCCAAGACCATATTCTAGGCCGTAATAAGTCTCAATAAATTCAAAGGATTCAAGTTATATAAAGGATACTCTCTAACCATAATGAAATTAAATTATAAATCATAACAGAAAGATATTTGGAAAAATCCCCTAATATTTGGAAACTAAATAACATCATTTTAAATAACTGTGGATCAAAGAAGAAATCAACAGGGAAATTAGAATGCATTTTGAATTGAATGAAAACATAACTATCAAAATTTGTGGGATGTCATTAAAGGAGTATTGAAGGGGAAATTTATAGCACTAAATGTTTATACTAGAAAAGAAAAGAACTCAAATCAATGACCTCAGGTTCCACTTTTAAGAAACTTAAAAAAAAAGCCAATTAAATCCAAAGCAGAAATAAGGAAATAATAAAGGTCAGATTGGAAATTAATGAGCTAGGGTTCTGGGGGTATTGTTTTTAATTGTGGTAAAATATACATAACATAAAATTTACTTTTTTTTTTTTTTGCGGTACACGGGCCTCTCACTGTTGTGGCCTCTCCCGTTGTGGAGCACAGGCTCCAGACACGCAGGCTCAGCGGCCATGGCTCAGGGACCCAGCTGCTCTGCGGCATGTGGGATCTTCCCAGACCAGGGCACGAACCCGTGTCCCCTGCATCGGCAGGCGGACTCTCAACCACTGCACCACCAGGGAAGCCCTAAAATTTACTATTTTAACCATTTGTAAGAATGAGCTGGTTCCTTGATAAACCTTAGCCAAACTGATCAAGAAAAAGGAGAGGGCTTCCCTGGTGGCGCAGTGGTTGGAAGTCCGCCTGCCGATGCAGGGGATGTGAGTTTGTGCCCCGGTCCGGGAGGATCCCACGTGCTGCGGGGTGGCTGGGCCCATGAGCCATGGCCGCTGGGCCTGCGTGTCTGGAGCCTGTGCTCCGCAGCGGGAGAGGCCACGGCAGTGAGAGGTCCGCATACTGCAAAAAAAAAAAAAAAAAGAGGAGAAAAGA
The DNA here is from genome assembly GCF_964341445.2 of Mesoplodon mirus. Classification (NCBI taxonomy): domain Eukaryota; kingdom Metazoa; phylum Chordata; class Mammalia; order Artiodactyla; family Ziphiidae; genus Mesoplodon; species Mesoplodon mirus. Next base: position 59,238,420 of record NC_138981.1, on the reverse strand, counting down.
CACAAAATATCAATAACAGGAAGGAGATAGAGGACATTACTAGAGTTTTTACACACATTAGAAGGATAATAAAGGAATATTATGAATAACTTCACACCAATAAATTTGACAATATAGACAAAACACACAAACTACCAAAGCTCACTCAAGAGGAAATATATAACCCGAACAGCCCTATATCTATTTAGAAAACTAAATTACAGTTAACCCCTCCTCCCCACCAAAAGCAACAACTAACAAAAACATCCTTCAGTTCCAGATGGCTTAACTTGTGAACTGTACTAAACTTCCTCTTCTTTTTTTTTTTAAGGATTTTTATTTTTATTTTTAAAAATATTTATTTATTTATTTATGGCTGCATCGGGTCTTAGTTGCGGCATGCCGGATCTTTTGTTGCAGCGTGTGGGCTCCGTAGTTGTGGCGCATGGGCTCCAGAGCGTGTGGGCTCTGTAGTTGCGGCACGCGGGCTCAGTAGTTGCGGTGCGTGGGCTTAGCTGCCCCATGGTGTGCGGGATCTTAGTTCCCTTACCAGGGATGGAACCCGCAATCCCCTGCATTGGAAGGCGGATTCTTAACCACTGGACCACCAGGGAAGTCCCCGTACCAAACTTTTAAGGAAAAAATAATATTAGTTCTATACAAACTCTTACAGACAATTGAAGAGGGGGCAATAGTTTCTAATGTATTCTAAGAGGCCTTGATACCAAAATCAGACAAAGACACTACAAGAAAACAACAGACCAATATCCCTCATGAACACAGATGCAAAAATTTCACACGAAATTTTTATTTTAGCAAAATTTTAATTTTATGTATTGTTGAATTCAACAGTACATAAAAAGGATGATATATCACAACCAAGTGGAATTTATTCAAAGAATGCAAGGCTGGTTCCATATGTGAACATCAAAGTCATTCACCAAATCAACAAACTAGAGACAAAAAGTATTTGACAAAATTTATATACACTCATTGGAAATTCCCTGGTGGTCCAGTGGTTAGGACTCGGCACTTTCACTGCTGGGGGCCTGGGTTTGATCCCTGGTCAGGGAAGTAAGATCCCACAAACTGCGCGGCATGGCCAAAAAAAGAAAATTATATCCACTCAGGATAAAAACTCACAGCAAACTAAGAATAGATAAGAACTTCCTTAAGCTGATAAAGAGCCTCTATGAAAAACCTATAGCTAATGTCATACTTAATGGTAAAGACTGAATACTGTTCCCCTGAGATCAGGAATAGCAGAAGGGTTTCTACTGTCACTACTCCTATTCAACATCATCCTGAATGTCCTAGCCAGTGCAACAGGGCAAGTAAAATAAATAAAAGACATATAGATTATAAAGGAAGAAATAAAACTATTTATAGATGGCATGATTGTCTATGTAGAGAGTCCCAAAGAACCTACAAAATAGCCACTAAACTAATAAAACCAGAAGATAAAAGTTAATATACAAAAATCAGTTGTATTTCTATATACCAGCACTGAACAACTAGATAAATAATTTGGCAGTTTTTCATTTTTTTTAACTTTTTATTATTTTGATATTATTAGATTTTTAAAAATTTTATTTTTGGCTGTGTCAGGTCTTAGTTGTGGCACGTGGGATCTTTGTTGCGGCATGTGGGATCTTTCGTTGCAGCTCTCGGGCTCTTTGTTGAGGCACAAGGGCTTCTCCCTAGTTGTGGCGCATGGGCTCTGTAGTTTGCAGCACTCGGGCTCTCTAGGTGAGGTGCGCACACTCAGTAGTTGTGGTGTGCAGGCTTAGTTGCCCCGCGGCGTGTGGGATCTTAGTTCCCCTACCAGGGATCGAACCTGCGTCCTCTGCATTGGAAGGTGGATTCTTTACCACTGGACCACTAGGGAAGTCCCTTGGCAGTTTCTTATAAAGTTAAACATACACTTACCATATGACCGAGCAATCCCACTCCTAGGTATTTACCCAAGTGAAATGACTACCTTTGTTATACAGAAACCTGTATGTGAATGTCTTTATAGTGGCCTTATTCATGATCACCAAAAACTAGGAAAAAAAAAAAGACTCCAAGATAACCTTTAACAGGCAAATAGATAAACTGTGGAACATCCATACGATGGAATAATACAGGCAACAACATGGATGAATATCAAATGCCTTATGCTAAGTGAAAGAAGCCATACTGTATGTTTCCAATTATATGACACTGATGCAATGCAAAGTGAAAATAATAATGACAGAATACAGATCAGTGTTTGTGAAGGTCCAGCATATGGATGTGGGAGAAACTGACTACAAAGTGTTATAGGGGAATATAGAACTATTCTATATTTTTATTGTGGTGGTGGTTATACACCTATATATGATGTTAAAACTTGCAGAACTACAGTAAAAAGGGTAGATCTTACTGTACATCAGTTATACCTTAATAAAATAAATTGGAAGAAAATCAATGTCATTTGCCATACTGAATAAAAACAAACAAACCAACTATAAGATCGTAAGATCACCTCAAGAAGATTATCTCAAAAAGATCAGAAACCATAAGGTCATCTCAAGAAGATTCAGAAAAAACTTTTGAAAAAACCCAACATCTATTCATCATAAAAACTTTCAGCAAACTAGGAATAGACAAGAACTTCTTCAACCTGATAAAGAACATATATAGAAAACCTATAGCTAATATCGTACTTAATGGTGAAAGGCTGAATGCTTTCTCTCTAAGATTGGGAACAAAGCAAGGATGCCCTCTTTTCACCTATTCTATTCGATATTTTATTGGAGGTTCTAGCAAGTACAATAAGGCAAGAAAGTTTTTTTTTTAAGGCATACAGAATGGGTAAGGATAAATAAAATTGTCCCTATGTGCAGATGATGTGATCGTCTATGTAGAAAATCCAGTGACAGAAAGCAGATTAATGGCTGCCTGGAGATGGGGCATAGAGGGATAGACTGGGGAGGGGAGGGAGGGATTACAAAGGGGTACGAAGAAAGTTTTGGTCCTGATGGACACTGACTTTATCTTGATTGTGGTGATGATTTAATGGGTGCATATCTGTGTCAAAACTTATTAAACTGTACACTTTAAATATGTATAACTTATTGTAGGTAAAGTATACCTCAATAAAACTTAAAAAATTAACTGAACAGGGGCAGGGATAGAAAGGGTTCACTACTCATGGTCTTTAACAACCGTTCAGAGACAATCATATCTTTAGGAAATAACGCTTTCAGGTAGAACTCCAGATTTTGTAGTGTTTACTTCTAAACGAAAAGACAGCTACTTCCCATTTTTTCCTATCCCCAATGTACATAAGACAAATGGCAGTTCAAGTTGTCCATACCTTCACTCGAGCTGTAGTGCCTTCCATTCCACGGCTCTGAGTCTCCTTCCGCTTTTCTGCGACCTCTCGTTGTTTTTGGAGAGCATCCTTGAGACGCTTGTTGGCAGCTGCTGCCTAAATAAAAATGGCTCATAGTAATGTTGAATTGAAGGGTAGAAAGAACATTCTTCATTAATTATGTATCTGATGATTCATACAGCTAATCATCTGAGAAATACAAATTAGAACCCAGTGAGATGCTTTTACTCAAACCCTGGAGTGGCTACGATGAAAAATAAAATGACTGACAATCCCCAGGTTAGTGAGGGTATGGAGCAACTGAAACTCTTATCCATGGCTGGTGTGAGTAAACTTTGGTTTACAAATACCATGGAAGATGGTTTGTCATTATTAACTAAACTTGAACATACACAATCCCTGCGATTCATCATTTCCCCACTAGGTATAACTCACCAGAAATGCTCACGTACCTGTGCCAAAAGATACTGAAATGCAAGTTCAGAGCAAACCACCCCTACGTGCAACAGCATTGGTGTTTATTACAATTCTACTACCAAATGAAAGAAACAAGATGCACTTCATTCTCTGTAATTCCCTTCAAAACCAGGAAAAATAATTTGTAGTGTTAGAAGTCAGGACAGCCGTTACCTCTGAGGAAGAGGGAAGGACTCGTCATTTGGAGAGAGAACAAGTGGGGGGTGGGGATGAAGTTCTAAGGTTCTAGTAGTGACTTGTTTGTCTTAGGTTGATGGTTGTGCAGGTTTTTTCACTTTGGAATAACTCGTGGAGATGTACACAATATTTGTGCCCTTTTTAGGTATATATATTCTACTTCAATAAAAGAATTTATATTAACATAATAAAAAATAAAGACATTCTAATTTCTAGCATATTAGTCAAGAAAAATAAAAAATTCTATGGGTTTGAATTCTTATAGGAACGACATTTATAAGTCTCCATGTACATAACACTGGTGAACAGCTACTGCTTTAAAGTCTAGGGGAGGCACACAATTTCAAGGAAGCACTGCAGATTGAAAGCGTCTGGAAATGTCATATATCAGAATTACTCTGCTTTTTGTTTTGTTTTGTTTTGTTTGGAAAGAAGCAAGCCCAATTAGAAAAAAATCCTTATTTGAATAGTACCATTTTCAGCAGGTTTTTATCTGCTCACAGTTCATGACAAACAGGGATCAATACTTAGGAACTGCTGGTCAAGACTGTTATCCCTGGTTTCTCAGGACACTGGCTCATTTAAGGGATACTACTCTGCCATCATCCAAGCCTGAAAGTGATAATACACTTGACCTAGCAGATTGGATTTTCTTACCTCCTCAGTTTTACGTCTGAGCACATTAGACTGTTTCTGGAAGCATCTTTCAAGTTTGAGCAGTTCATATTGCCTCTTACGGTCCTGAGAAGAAAAGAGTCAGACTTTTCATTGCTAGCTAAAATAAAACCTTATAATGTAACTGAAGAGTCTTTCAATGGTATAGTCATTATGGAAATCAGTATGGAGGTTCCTTAAAAATTTAAAAATAGAAAGACCATATGATCTGACAATCTCACTACTGGGTATATATATATCCAAAGGAAATGAAATCAGTATCTTGAAGAGATATCTGCATTCCCATATTCATTGCAGCATTATTCACAATAACCAAGATATGGAAACAACCTAAGTTGACAACCTAAGTTGACCTAAGTTGTTGACAAATGAATGGATAAAGAAAATGTGGTACGTGTGTACAGTTGATGCCTGAACAACGTGGGGTTAGGGGTGCCAACCCCCATGCAGTCGAAAATTCGTGTGTAGCTTTACAGTTGGCCCTCCATATCTGTGGTTCTGCATCCATGGATTCAACCAGCTGCGGATAGTATAGTAGTGTAGTATTTACTATTGAAAAAAATACATGTACAAGTTGACCCACGCAGTTGAAACCCATGTTGTTCAAGGGTCAACTGTATATACAATGGAATATCATTCAGTCACATACAAGGAAATCCTGCCATTTGCAACAACATGGATGGACCTGGAGGTCACTGTGGTAAGTGAAATAAACCAGACTGAGAAAGACAAATACTATATGATCTCACTTATATGTGAAATCTAAAAAAGTCAAACTCATATAACCAGACAGTAGAATGATAGTTACCAGGTACTGGGGAGGGGATGGGGGCAGTGAGGAAAATGGGGAAAGGTTGGTCAAAGGGTACAAACTTTTAGTTATAAAATGAATAAGTTCTGGGGATCTATGTATAGCATAGTAACTATAGTTAATAATACTATACTATATACTTGAAATTTGTTAGGAGAGTAGATCTTAAGTGTTCTCCCTACACTGAAAAGAAGGGGTAACTATGTGAGGCGATGGATGTGTTGCAATCAGGAAATGTGATATCTCCAAATTTATTATTCTCTTTAAAGATTGTTATAACTATTCTGGGTCACCTGCATCTCCACATGACTTTTAGGATCAGCATGTGAATTTCTACCAATAAGCTAGAGGAAATTTGGTTGGGATTGTGTTGAATCTGTAGATCAATCTGAGGGGGTATTCCAACTTAAGAATATTAAGTCTTCCCATCCATGAGCATGGATTATTGTTCCATGTATTTAGATCTTTTTTTAAAATTAATTAATTTATTTTTTGGCTGTGTTGGGTCTTCATTGCTGCGTGCAGGCTTTCTCTAGTTGCGGCGAGTGGGGGCTACTCTTCATTGTGGTGCGTGGGCTTCTCATTGTGGAGGCTTCTCTTGTTGTGGAGCACAGACTCTATGCATGCGGGCTTCAGTAGTTGTGGCGCACGGGCTTAGTTGCTCCGCAGCATGTGGGATCTTCCCAGACCAGGGCTCAAACCCATGTCCCTTGCATTGGCAGGCGGATTCTTAACCACTGCGCCAGCAGGGAAGCCCTATTTTGATCTTTAATTAATTCAGTGATGTAGTTTTTAGTGTATAAGTCTTACACCTGTTAAGCTTATTCCTAAGTATTTTATTCTTATTGATGTTATTATAAAAGGAACTTTCTTAATTTCATTTTCAAATTGTTAGTGAATAGAAACACAACCAAATTTTGTGCATTGAACTTATGTCCTGCAACCCTGCTGAACACATGTATTAGTTCTAATAGTTTTCAGTTGATTCTCTAGGATTTTCCACATACAAGATCATGTCATCTCTAATAGAGATAGTTTTGCTTTTTCCTTTCCAATCTGGATGCCTTTCATATATTTTACTTGCCTAAGTGCTCTGGCTAGAACCTCCAGGACAATGTTGAATAGAAGTGGCGAGAGTGGATACCCTTGTCTTGTTCCTGATCTGATGAGGATTCAGCTGTTAATTTTATTGTGATTTCTTTGTATGTGAGGAGTCATTTTATCTTGTTGCTTTTAAGTTTTTTGTCTTTGTCTTTCAACCATTGGACATGATGTGTCTTGGGTGTTGATCTCTTTGCATTTATCCTACTTGTAGTTGATTGAGCTTCTTAGATGTGTAGATTAATGTTTTTCATCAAATTTAGAAAGTTTTCAGTCATTAGAGCTTTGAATATTTTGACTGCTGTTTCATTTATTGTTCTCATGGAGCTACCAGTCTCCTCTTAATTGCTCACCACCAAAATTTCCATTGTTTTTGACAGCACCTTTAGGTTTTAACTTCCCCAGACTCTGTCCCCAAATAAAGTCAGTCCCCTTAGGGAGAGCTGTATTCCTATGGCCTGCCCCTCCCCCTGGGCAGAACCCTCTGCACCACTGCTTAGGACCTGGGGGTGGGGACAGAAGCCCACTTCTCTGAGTGACATCTCTGTTCTATGAGTAGGCTGCTGGCCAGTGGCAGCATACCCTATTTTTCTTGGCTGGTCTCCTGACATGGAACCTACATCCTATGATTAGATGGGTTATGGTAGTCAGACCCCAGTAGTCCTGGTCTTTTGCAGCATGGATACAGCTTCCACCCTCTGCATGGAGGCTAGGTGGAAGAAGGGATCCCCAGATCTCTTGGCTTCTCTTGCCTGAAACAAAGCTTCAGCAACATGGAGCTGAGGGGGATGAAGGGAGAGAGTTGGTCGTGGCTCATATGCCACAGACTATTGTTGTTCTTACTCAGATTTAGCAGATTTCCTTGAATAATTGTTTCCTTGCTGTATGCCCTTAGGACAATACATTTCACCAGTTGTGCTTCTTTTGCTGGGAAGAGAGTCCACAAAGTTCCTCATGTCACCATTCCTGAAGTACTTCTCTCATTTCTTGACCCAATATATCACATTCTGGCCAATTCTTAAAATTACCCCAAATTAATGTCCTTTCCAGTGTGCTTTCCAAGAACATTGTTACTACTCTAATTCAGGCCCTTATTATCTTTCTGGATGATGCAATATCTGCTTAACTTGTGTTCTGGCCTCCAGTTTCTCAATACTTCAGTTTGTTCTACACCTGACTCCCAGATGTATCTTTGGAAAGCAGTACTTTGCTGATAGCACTTTGTTTCTCAAAAACCTTAAAAATCTTTACACTGCTAACAAAATACAGTTCAAACTTCCTAGATCTTTAACAATCCAGATTCAACTTGTCTTTCCAATGGAATCTTCTCCTACTGTCTTTCATCCCACCTGGATCATTCGCTATTCCTTGAATATTCCTACAAAGTTGTCATCTCTGTATCTTTGTTCCTGCTCTTCCATTTATCTGGAATGCCTGCATTTATCTCTTCAAAATCCTCCCTATTCTTCAAGGTCTTTTCAGTCCAACTGGAAGTGTGCTTCCCTTTCTTAATTACATTGGTATTTTAGACTATTTGTAAAGCACAAGTCTCTTTATTTCTTGTATTGAAGAAAATCATGCTTATGTCTCATTTTTCCCCTTTAGACAAGACAGTCTTCAAGAGCAAAACACATATACTACTCATCTTTCTATTTTCCATGGTATCTAGTGGATAGTATCTTGCACGTAGTAGACGTTTAATAAATAGTTGTTAAATTCATGAATGTATCATATATTTAGAGATACCAGCTGTTTGAAGAGAAGCTTTAATGTTAGTCAGCCCAGAAAAGGGTTCATTAGGTAGGACTTTGAGAAATTGTAGTTACTTACCCGTTCTTTTAACTGGATTACTTCTTTGTCTTTTTGTTGCTTCCACTGTCTAAACCTCTCAGCATCCTCTTTCATCTGACGCATTAACTGTACCCGCTGGTTTTTCATCACCTGTAGAAACAAAAACCAGCACGAATAGTAGTCATCTGCACTTATTCTGGGCTGATGTACAGATGGATAGACTAACCATTAAGAAGAGAGAAAAAAATCCAGAGCTGAGCTGAGAAGCCTGCCAACAGATTTTCTGATTACGTTTGCAATACCATTTGCTATGCTTGCATAGACTATACAAATGAATGCTCTGAATAATAGAAAAAATGTACCTACAAGCTAAATCCAGCCCTAAATTCACTGCATATAAATGAAATTTCAAGGAAGTATCTACTAAGTCTCAAGGACAAATCTACCTAGCAACCACTGTATTCGAATAGTTTCAGTACAATGACCTGTAACCACCACTTTGTACATGTCAGAAGTTGAACATTCAATGACTGAAAATTTTCTCCGTGTGTCTGTTGTTTTGCAACCACTTTGCAAAATTATTCCACATGATCATGGAAAGTGGTCAGAATGTCACCACTAAATATTAAGGTATCCTTGCCTTTTGGTTTCAGAGAATCTAACATTAAAACTCTGAATGTCAAAGCAGAGTTTTGTTATTCAGATTCTAGATGGCTAACACAATGTCCTACAAAAGGGACTTTTGTAGAGATTCAAACACTTGAAATGATGGGCCCTGCCTGCTACTTTCTCACCTGCAAACACCTCTGTAGTATAATTCTAAATAAAACACCTATGTTTGTAAGTTTCTATAGGGTAAATGCAAGGATGAGAGTTTATTACCCGTATTTCCTGGTTCAGTTTGGAGACGGTATGCTCTGTGGATTCTTTCAGCTTCAGAAGTTTAGACTGCTCGTTCAGTTTCTTCTTCAGATCAGCTATTTGACCCTCTAGCTCCTGGAGACGTTTCCGGCGGCGCTCACTCAACCTAAACACAGATGTTGTAGGAATGAGGACTAGCAGCAGCAAAGTCTGACTCCAAAAGACATAATATTAGACTCCCAGGTTCACAACCCTTATATATATAAAGTAGGCGACCAGTCACATAGCCATCTTTAAATAATGAATCCCACCCAAACAACCAAAACCATCTCAACGCTGGGAGCTAAAGAGTAAAGGAAATTGTTTGCGTAAGTAACAATGTAGCTACCTCAATACACTACTCTCTCACAACTCTGCATTAAAAGGATGGTTCTTTGAAGGCATTTCACTTCACTTGAGCGTAAGGAATAATTCCGATGATTGTTACACAAGTCTGAGACAGAAAGTAAACATTCAACTTTTAAGAACATGAACTTTAGATACTATAGAGAGATATAACAGAATCACTAAGTAAAAAGAAGGTAGAATAGCCAATAAAGACAAAGGTCTAAGGGAGTGTAGGATATTCTGGTAATTTGTCTTGGTTTTATTCTTAACTTGCTAAGGGATGGCTAGATTGATTTTTCATTTGCTAGTCTGATATTAATTCTATTCACAAACGAATTTACCATCAGCACAGGGACAAAGAAACTGTTGCTGTCTGGTAGGTCTGATAATCTTTCAAAATACAGCTCAAATGCTAACTTCTTATAAAGCTTTCCTTGATCATGCCAGCCTGAACTGATATCTCCTGCCTCTGAACTCTTAAAGCCATTACTGCCTAAGAAATTTATTTGGCTGCTAATCATATGCTGTGTTATGGCATTCTTTTACTGTCACCATGAGATGTTATTTAAAATCTCAGTTCCTTAGCTTTTCTTTTGTTTTAGGTCTCCTCTCCATAATTAGGTTTAAATCCTGTAGGGGCAGGAAATGGCTCTTTCACTTCTCTGTTTCGTCTATGGCCCTTCATACACGGTTTGGGACTTGAAATAATAGTATTGACTTTTTTCTTACTTGGCTTGGTTGACATCCTTCTTTGTTGTCTGAAGTTCAAGAACCAATTCTTCTTTTTCCTTTTGCAGATTGATGACTTCCAATTCTAGATTTTTTATGTTATCCTAGAAATGTTATAGGTCGAGAGAAAGAAAGCATTACAAGGCAAAGCAAGAAAATCACTTCAACATCTCATGTCTTAAGGAACTAGGCATTCAACTTTACCACTTCGATTGCACACTAAAAGCATTTGTACTTGATTTGATGGAGAATGAATTTATATAGTGGGAAAAGTACGAACTTGGAATCCAAAGGCCTGGGTTTAAACCTTGAGTCCAGCACATCCTACCTAAACAACTTAAGGAAAGCCATTTCATCTCTTTTAGCCTTAGTTTCTATGCAAACAAGAGTTAATGTGGCAGGCCTGAGACTGATATCCTAAAAACAGACCTGGCTTGCAAGTTGGACCTCGGCTCATGTCTGGGATCTTGGATTTTGGTAGGATTCCCACCATCTCCTAACTGATAAGAGTGGCTCATTATGCATAAACTGTGTAAACAGTATGATTTATCCTGAACACATGCTTTCCTTCTGGGAGTCTAGATTTTTTTTATGTGCTAGGCAGAGAATGCCTACATGAATTACTGCTGCTAACAATCCTGGACTCCTAGGCTCAGGGGAGCTTCCCTGATAGACAACATTTCACACATGTTGTCAAAACCCATTGCTGGAGGAATTAAGTAAATACTATGTGACTCCATCGGAAGAAGACTCTTGGAAGCTTGCACCTGGTTTCCTTCAGACCTTGCCCCATGTGCTATTTCCCTTTGCTGATTTTGTTTTGTATACTTCCACTGTAATAAACCTTACACTGAGTCCTGTGAGTCCTCCTGGTGAATCATTGAACCTGGGGGTGGTCTTGGGGACCCCCGAGAGTTTTCCTATCTATGTAAACAACTAACACCACCTACCTCACAGGGTTGTTGGGAAGACTGAATAAGATAAAAAGTAAAGATATTTTGTAAACTGTAAAGAGCTGCACAAACATTCTTATATTCTGAACTTTCAAACGTATGCATTCAATAGCAACTGCAGTTCTGCATGCACTTAGAAAACAAATTCTAGAAACTGAAGTTTGGTAGTTTTTCCAAGGTTGGGAAAACTCAATGAACAGATTCCTTCTTGTTCTCATAACCAAAAGAAGATGAAAGGAAACTGGCTGAATGAGTGATTGGTAGCCAAGAAGATTATACGAGGGCCTTAGACCAGTACTGAAATGACAAAAAGAAGCAGAGGCAGGTTAGGTGGGGCTGTATCTAAATAGGCAAGAGCTATTTTCCATGAAGTATACTTTTAGTCCTTTCAATCTAATCAATGAAGACCAATCTCACTGCTTTATATACCCTGTATATTTAAACTGGCAATAACGTGTGTGTGTGTGTGTATGTGTACTTATAGAAGTAACACATGAAAACACTCTTGTAAAAAATAATCCAGATAATACATATAAAGGGCAAGTCCCCTTGACTGCCCCACCCCTGCCAAAATTCCAGTCCTCTCTCCAGAAGTAACCATTGTCATCAGCTTGGTTCAGATCTTCCAGACATTTTCTTCCTAGACACTTACATACTATGTATATGGACATGTACATATTCTAGACATTTACATAGAAATGTAAATGCCGTGTGTGTGTGTGTATTTACTAAATATATTGTGGTAAATGCCTAGAATATATAATAATATATGTAAATAAATAGATTTTAAAATAATATATATACACACGTGTGCATATATGTATGTGTATGTGTGTACTTACTGAAATATGTTAAAGACAAACAGTTACATTATATGTAGATAATATTCTGTAACTTGCCTTTTTTTTTTAAAACTTTGTCTTGGAGATTTATTTATATCAGTGCATACAGATCTATCTCATTCTTTTTGTTGCCATAATGAAACATTATTGTACATGCCTTCTGTGCACACGTGCAAGGTTTTTCTAGGGTAGAGACAAGTGGAATTACAGGGTCATGGGGGTACACATTTTCAATTTGAATAGATACTGCCAAATTGTCCCCCAAAGTGGTTATTCCAATTTACACTCTCGCTAGCTATGTATGAGAGTACTTATTTCCCTGCACCCCTGTCAACATTTGATATTGCTACACTTCAAAATTTTTACCAATGGGATGGGTAAAAAAATATTATCTTGGGCTTCCCTGGTGGCGCAGTGGTTGAGAGTCCGCCTGCCGATGCAGGGGACACGGGTTCGTGCCCCGGTCCGGGAAGATCCCACATGTCGTGTAGCGGCTGGGCCCGTGAGCCATGGCCGCTGAGCCTGCGCGTCCGGAGCCCGTGCTCCACAACGGGAGAGGTCACAACAGTGAGAGGCCCGCGTTGACTCCTGGGCTATTATAATTCATGGTAGTCTTCACTAACAAGAACTTATACCTCCTCAGATTTTTCTATAGCAATTCTTTACAGTGACAGGAAAAATATTGTTTAGAACAAAAAACTACCTTTATTTCTTAGAAAAAGAGAGACATTTACATGTGATTAAAAGGTACTGTTAACATTAAGAATTTATTTCCTTTTAACTTTAAGGTTTGGAAGCTCAAGCATATTTGATTCCAAGGGAATAAAAGGACAAGTTATCCTACTACAGCTATAGCTATAGATCATTACTAGCACCCCCTCATAGGGTTAGAAGTACACTGGGGGAACATATGTTCCTGCGTTTCTAGGCAAGAGTACAAGAAGAGAGGAATAATTTCTCAGCCTTATTGTTAATCCTTCGTTTATCCTGGAAAGGCCAAAATACGTTCAACCTAAAAAAGGCTGCATGTTATGTCCTGTTAGTATGGAGGATTGAGCTATGTATTTAACTTGCTCTCTCCTAAAACCCACTAAAATGACCTCCCAAAAGGGTATAAATCAACATGGATGAAGAGAGCAGTCAAGAGATATAAACAAACTTTTTTGGATGAGGAAAATAGTTGGATAAGTGGTAACTGAATTAGAGTAGAAAAAACTAAACCATGACTCCTATAGGACAAATGTCAAGAAGTAACAAGCCAATTTGTACCATAGCACCACAAAGAGAAGAGGTTTCCTCTCTGGAGAGGCTGAACCTGACAGGCTGGACTCATAGGCAGCAGACACAGCAAAAGGCAGGGATAAAGTAACATACTACTGATAGGGGATTAAATAAAAGTCTGTATAGAACTGGAGAGACTTCAACTCCCTTATTTCCTCTGAGTTACCAGAAATAGGGCATATTGCTACTCTCCCCACACAACTCCAGGCAGGAGAATGAAAGATTTCTTTATTGGAAACTGACCAGCCCAGAGAAACCTATGCATACAGAACTTCCTATTGGCTATTAATGTCTCACTGTTAAATATGAATGGACAACCAAAGATCACTGGAAATTTGAAGAAAGCTTCTTACATGAAAGACCAAATCAAACACACTAAAGAAAGGAATTTGAATGAAACAGAGGCAAGGCAGGAAGAAGAAAACTTCAACAAAATTTAATTTCTATCCTTAGAGATGAGCACTGCATCCATGAAAAAAAAGAAGAGAAGGCTATAAAAAGGAACAATTAGAGGATTTTAAAAAATCTTAGAAATAGGCAAATAAAAAAATTCACCAGAAGGAGTGCAAGGAAATCTCCCAGAGAATGGAATAAAAAGACAGAGAAATAGAAAATAGGAGAGAGGAGATAAGAAAAGCAGAGACTAAATCAAAGAGATCCAATATCTGACTAAGAGGAGTGTAAGAAAAGAAAAAACAGGGACTTCCTGGTGGCATAGTGGTTAAGAATCTGCCTGCCAATGCAGGGGACAGGGGTTCGATCCCTGGTCCAGGAAGATCCCACATGCCATGGAACAACTAAGCCCGTGCGCCACAACTACTGAGACTGCACTCTAGAGCCCATGAGTCACAACTACTGAGCCCGCATGCACAACTACTGAAGCCTGTGCACCTAGAGTCTGTGCTCCACAACAAGAGAAGCCACCACAATGAGAAGCCCGCACACCACAGTGAAGAGTAGCCTCCACTCGCCGCAACTAGAGAAAGCCCATGTGCAGCAACGAAGACCCAATGTAGCCCAAAAAATAAATAAAAATAAATAAATTTACTAAAAAAAAGAAAAGAAAAAACAAAGAAAATAGAGAGATGGGCATTATTATTATTATTATTATTTTTGTTTGTTTTTGTGGTACGCGGGCCTCTCACTGTTGTGGCCTCTCCCCTTGCGGAGCACAGGCTCTGAACGCGCAGGCTCAGCGGCCATGGCTCACGGGCCCAGCCGCTCAGCGGCATGGGGGATCTTCCCGGACCGGGGCACGAACCCGCGTCCCCTGCATCGGCAGGCAGACTCTCAACCACTGCGCCACCTGGGAAGCCCGATGGGCATTATTAAAGAAATAATAGAAGAAAACTTCCCACTAAAGAAGAATACAAATTTCTAGATTGAAAGGACCCACCAAGCACCAAGCACAATAAGTGAGAACAGATCCACACCAAGGCACATGATTGTGAAATTAAAGAATACTTGGGGACAAAGAAAAGATCCTGAAAGTTGCCAGAGGGGAGGAAAATACAGGTCAAATAAAAAGAATCAGGAATTATAATGGACTTCTAAACAGCAACATTGGAAATAGAAGACCATGGAGCAAAGCCTTCAAAATTCTGAAAAACGATTCCACTGTAGAATTCTAAACCCAGCCAAACTAACAAGTGTAAGAAACACCACCATCACCACCACCACCACCACAACAACAACAAAGAGCTATTTTCAGGCATGCAATGGTTTAAAAAGATTTTCCTTTCATGTACACTTTCTCAGAAAGTTGTTTGGGTTGTACTCCACCAACACAAAGGAGTAGCCCAAGAATGAGGAAGACATGGAATCGGTTTCAACACAGAGACGAGAAGTGAAGCAGGTTCCCAGGACGACGGTCCCAGGCTGATGGCTGGGCAGTAGGCCTAGAGAAAGCAAACCAGAACAAAAGATTCCAAGAGGGTTGTCTTCAAGAAAGAAATGGATTGATAAATTACCTGGTATGTTTGACTACTGAGAGGAGCTTTATAATTCTGTTAAGAAGTTTGGAGATAAATTATTGACAGGTAAATAGCAGACTAAGTAAATGAAAAAATGAGATTATTATTACTATTGTGATTATTATTATTATTATTGGCCATGCTACGTGGCTTGAGGGATCTTAGTTCCCTGACCAGGGACTGGACCCCGGCCCACAGCAGTAAAAGCCCCCAGTCCCAACCACTGGACTGCCAGGGAACTCCCAAAATTAACTTCAGGAAATGCAAAAGGCTGTATAAGAAAGGAAATGGAATCATAGTACACTATGTGGCTCAGTTATAAAACTTACGTAATCATAAAATTTAAACACTAAATATTCATTTAATCAAAAAGTGTGATATAACCATTTTGAAAGATAGAGGTGAGGCAGTGTGCATGGGGGGATGTATAAGAGAGCTATATTCCCATCTCCCATAGTGGGAAGTCAATTGAAAATGTCCAAAAATTTGAAAGTGACATAATTATACTACCAACTCTTATCTAGAAATCTGGAGGTAAATGCCAGAAGAAACAGCTTAAAGAACTTAAACTATAAGCCTAGGGAATACGGGAGAAGGTAGTAGGGCAGGATATTGCTTTTATATTTCTGAGCATTGTACTATTTGACCTGTAAAAATGATATACATGCATTTGTGTGACATAAATAAAAAATAAGTTTCAAAAAAGTTAAGACTGTGATAACAAAAAGGAAATAACACCTCTATTGGCAACTCAGTTATTATTTTGTGAGCAACTTCTGCCCTATGGAAAAAAAAGTGGTGAAAATTATTTAGGAGAAACACTTTTCTTGTTTTTACTCTGAAAACTTAGGGGAACCGGTGGTAGAAATGTATGAGTAATACAGGGATTTGTCGAGAACAGCATATAGGACTTTGGGGATGATAGGATATAGCTGAATGGGAAAGCAATCCACCCTTCCCCCTACCAGTTCTGCTAACATCCCTTTGTGGATGGGAAATACCGGGCTACAGGGGAAAATAAGGTCTGGAGCAAGAGTAACCTTGTGGACAACCTAAAAGCCCAAGACTTGTCTTTAAGTAAAGACCTGATTATTAATTAGCAAGGGCCACTTAGGACTACCACTAGGAAAAGCAGTTTAGCCATTTGCCAAGTCATGTGACATCCACTACAAGTGTCTTCATAATTCTCACTATAACCCAGACCGTCTACTAAGAGATGTACCTTTCTTAGAATCCCAGCATAGTTATTAGAACAAAATTTCTCTACAAGTAGGGACCACATTTATTATAACATTATCTAACTATTTATTAAATACCTGTTGCATAAGTAAGGTATTAGATTAAATGAAAGAAAATTACAGTTTCTTTATACTGAATGTATCCTTTTTTTTTTTTTTGCGGTACGCGGGCCTCTCACGGTTGTGGCCTCTCCCGCTGCAGAGCACAGGCTCCGGACGCGCAGGCTCAGCGGCCATGGCTCACGGGCCCAGCCGCTCTGCGGCATGTGGGATCTTTCCGGACTGGGGCACGACCCCGTGTCCCCCGCATCGGCAGGAAGACTCCCAACCACTGCGCCACCAGGGAAGCCCGAATGTATCCTTTTTTTAACCAGCAGTACAACTCCAGTTGTACTATGCACATTATGTTGCCTTGTCATCATCAAAAACGGTGTGCCTGTTTTCTTCCCATACTACTAAAGAGAGATGGTAGACATGAACATTACGTGCCCTAGTAAATATTGTACCTGGTACTGGAACTCGATAGGCTGTAGTTGGCTGTCATTCTGAGTCATTTTCTTGGCTAGGGCCTCTTTCAGTGCAAGGGCTTTATTCAACTCAACCAGCTCCTTAGACATCTGAGCTTGACGTAGAGCATGCTGAGTGGTGAAAGCATCAGAAGACCTGCTGCTCCCTGGACTGATTTCCACTTGCTGGAAAAGATCAGGATAATGCTTTGTGAGAGGAACAAGCAATTGGAGTTCCTTAGGCACTGTTTCATCAAGTCTCACAGCCACTTCTCCATTATCAGTACCTCTGTTCTTTTTTTTTTTTAAGTACCTCTATTCTTTTAAAACTGTAGCTTCTCAAACATTTGCTTTAAACATCAGAAGTAAATTGAGCTAACCTATTTCTCTGCTCTCACAAGAACCTTATTTCTTATATCCTTTAACTGATTCTTTTAGAGTGAACCAAGTTTCTTGCTCTTTCCTTTATGCGTCTGGCCAACACTTTTTTTGTGTGTGTGGTACGCGGGCCTCTCACTGTTGTGGCCTCTCCCGTTGCGGAGCACAGGCTCCGGACGCACAGGCTCAGCGGCCATGGCTCACGGGCCTAGCCGCTCTGCGGCATGTAGGATCTTCCCGGACCGGGGCACGAACCCATGTCCCCTGCATCGGCAGGCGGACTCTCAACCACTGTGCCACCAGGGAAGCCCTGGCCAACACTTCTTACTTTCACCTTATTAGAGGAGAGAGGGCTCTGGAAATGGCACTTTGGTAATGGTGGAAATGGAGAAGAGGCTTCATTTATTCTCACAGAGCTGACCTCTGGCACCTGATTTACCTCCTATCTTTCTTCTTTCAGAATATAAAAAATACCAACATATATTTGTTTTAGGGAGAAAAAGCTGTCTCAAGCAAACCACTGTCCATCCTTTCATTCTGACTCTACTCTATAGCCTTCAGCAAATATCTAACACATTTTATCTATTCTTGCAACTTGAATGCTCAAAATATTTTCCTTGGTTCTTTTAGCCCTTAACCACTGCATCCACAGAAACGTATGCCGAGAAAAAATTTTCTTCCATTTCTTCTCTAATGCTTTTTTGACTTTGCCATAATTTGCTAATTTGTTTCCTTCTTTGTCTTAATGTGCTAGACAGTTGATGCAGAATACTTGCAACTAATAAGAAATCAGTAAGCCAGACTGCAAATATGGAAAGTGGCATCCCTGAGCAGCTCTGCTTAGCAGTTATACTATTAGAGAGAGATACTATCCAAGTTAGGGATTTTATAGTTAACTGAGGTTTACACTCAAGATTTCTGGATTTCCAAGGCATTCTATATTGAGGATGGTAGCAATCAGGGAGTCTCTTCCTCAGTTGAGTGATAAATCATAAGAAATGGCACAGTTAAAGTTCCTGGTTCTACGCAAAGGGGCCAATTACTTACCGCTTCTGGTTCCACTGCAGTATCAATGGCTGCAGCCACACAAGCAACAGTTTCATCCTGCAATGAGAAATGATGTCTCAGTTTAGGAGCTTGCTAGTGGGTTTTATATGGGTTATTTAGTTGTTTTCAAGTGTATATAGAGACCATTTAAGGTGTTGGACCAATTCTGTAGTCACATATACCCCAACAACCACGTTTCTACTTCCCATCTCGCAAGGGTCTGTCTTCTTTATAAAGGTTGATTGTGCAGTCTTCGTAAAAATAGGGTCATGTGGCCACTGACATATTTATTGCAGCTCTCCTGCTCTGCCAGAGTTCACTGGGCTAGAGTGAAACAGCCATTCCAGCAGGCCAAAGTTTAATCCACTTTATAGACTCTACCCTTTCTTTTTCTGTTTTTTACCACTAAGTCTACCTCTATAATGTATAGGTCTAGCCAGTTCCATAGACATACCATCCTAAGACCAGACATAGCAAATAAAGGCAATGCAGCAGAAAAGTGAATAGGATGAAGGATTATTTTTGATTTTTATCTTATATCCAGTCAAGGTAGCAAGAGCCCACTCTACAAGGAAATAAACGCCACAGGTGAATGCCCCAGAAAAATGTGCTCATGAAGTCAGACACACTTCAGACTCTGTCCCTCATATACATAGGAACCAATCATATACAGCTACTCCAGGTTGTGGTTAGTTGAAGGGAAAGGGTAAGCACTGATTCGCTCCCAGAGAAGGGCACATTCCTTTTTTTGGTCATTAGAACAACAACCACCTAAAAGGGAAACCTAAAACCACTTATTAGGACTAATTTATTTATAGGCTCTCATATGAGCAAGCTCTGTTCTCCCCACTGGAATTTAGGCTTTATTTGGCATTGCAACATAAAGATTACCACTTCTGTTTAAGTGATTCTGCAAAGCCCTGGGAAGAAAGGATTATTTCCAGGATGTCACATGATTAAGGTCATAGATGAAAGAGCTATTGGCTCAATAGCAAGGAAAGAATTTAGAGTTAGCACAGGGAGTCTCGGCACCAGCCCAGTGAAACATTACATAGTTGTTGAAACTTGAATCTTAGTACCTTTAAGGCAAGAAGTGAAAGAGGCCCTTAATGGGACTTCCCTGGTGGTCCAGTGGTTAAGACTCCATGCTCCCAGTGCAGGGGGCATGGGTTCAATCTCTGGTTGGGGAACTAAGATCCCGCATGCCACACAGTGTGGCAAAAAAAAAAAAAAAAAGGCCCTTAGTAAATGCTGTTTGTAAAGCATTTCCCTTATTCTGCCCAGAAATTCCTAACCGTGAGACTCAAAGAGAATTCAAAGGAAGCCCCAGTATTCCTACATCCTTTCTCATCATGATTTACACTACTGGTGATTCTCCAAGGGCAGGACATACTAAATCCTTCTTAAAAAACAGAGCACTTCAATGTATTATAGGTTAATGGTTACCCTTTTCTCCCTCCCAGTAAGTCTCAGTAAAAGGACTAGCTATAGGCCTATCCTACATTAGTAGGGCCTATGACACTGGCTTTTGGAGACTTTTTCTAGGACCTTCCAGAGGATCAGGATCCAAGTAGATCCGATTCAACATGCCCTGAAGAAGACACGTTGTTACTGTGGGTTTACCTTTTGGCCCAGTGAAATTTCACAATGCTAAGGTTTAAGCTTTGGTGACACGTTCTACATGAACATGGCAGGATTATGCCTTTATAATCCTAAATGTAAATATATAACAATAGGATTTATTTCAATCTAACAGCCTCTTTCTCCCTCATTCTACAGCTACTGAGAACCTCTTGTAATAAAAAGACATGATTTGCTGAAGGTGATGGTCAGGGGAACAGGACTACTACGGGAGCAGGTACGTTGAGCTACATTAACCAGTAATACCCTCCAAAATGAAGTTTGTGCTTGTAGGCTGTAGGCAATAGCATTACTGGGCATGCAAAAAGCTTTTTATGGAACTGGTCTTGGAGGAAGGGGTAACAACAGAAAAAATTTGATTTTGTGGGAACTGAAAGGACTGCATGAATTTCCTCACAGGTAACTGCAACAAGGTTTGCCTGAATTATATTTTAAAGGAAGAAATAGTACAGTTTAGCACTTAAAGCCCTAGGAGAAAGGTCCAGGGATAATGGTTGCCTTCATAACTGAAAAGAGGGTGTTCAACCATCACTTATAATAAAAATAGTTTTAATCCAGAATGAAGGGCACAAGCACTTACATTTAAAACATTCTGCTTTCACTGTAGTGAGTCTCAATAAAAGCCACAGGATACACTGTTGTGTATTTCCAAAAAAAAAATATGTAGGGCTTCCCTGGTGGCTCAGTGGTTGAGAGTCCGCCTGCTGATGCAGGGGACACGGGTTCGTGTCCCGGTCGGGGAAGATCCCACATGCCGCGCAGCGGCTGGGCCCGTGAGCCATAGCCGCTGAGCCTGCGCGTCCGGAGCCTGTGCCCCGCAACGGGAGAGGCCACAACAATGAGAGGCCCGCGTACTGCAAAAAAAAAAAAAAAAAAAATGTAGCTGGGAGGGTCTCCAAACAATAGACACAGAGAACTCTGATTCAAGAGTCCAGCAGGAGCCCAGGGTAAAAGGGTTTACTCTACCTGACCATGACGGTGGATGGAAGCCAGGGACTTTATCAGCTTGTGGCAATCTTTAGCACCCTCCTGCTACGCATGCCAAGTGAATTTTAGTGACAGACACAGCAATTCTCTAGAGTTCCTCTGAGCCAGCCACCACTAGCAACTTCCTCCACAGTCATGCCAGGCACCAGTCATACTGCCAGATCCTCACTGAAGATATGCCTTCTCTTATATTGTTAACTTGGTTCCATTAGTTTCCTTCTTCATCTTTCCCACGTGACTCAAAGAGGTGGTGTGGAATCCTTTAAGCTCGGTGTGGTGGCCACGAACAATGGTGCCCTGGATTACTCTTTTCTGATCTTATAAACTTTGGCTCCAGTAGGGCTCTGCAGTCTAGATTATCTGAATTCTGAGGCAGTTCACACAAAGTTTTCATATATAAGATGCTTCACTTCGATTACAGATGGTGAAATTTAACCTTGTGATAGCCATTCTCTAGCACATATTCTATACTTCAGCCACAATGAAGTTCTTACCATGTTCTAAACATTCATACCTCTTTGCTTTTGCATATACCTTTTCCTCTATATAGATCGTCCTTTCCCCTCTGTCTGTGTGGCAAACTCCTATTCATTTTTCAGGACCCAGTTTTTTCTTCCTGAATTTTCTAGGCAGTTAATCACTCCTTCCTTTGGGCTCCCACCACACTTTGCTCATATTGCTAATGTAAGAGGATTAAAACAGATATGAGAGAGGGCTTTTTGCCACCTCTCCCACCTGTGAACCTTGGCAAACTGACAAACAACAAGGCTTGGAAGAACAACTCTTGAAAATAATTGGACATTTATCAGGATGGGATTGTACCAGTGTTCTTGAGCAAGAAGCATGAAAACTGGAGCATCCTCCAACCAAAAGATTCACAGCAATTAACAACAAAAGCTGCCAACTGAGACAAACCACAAGGAATCACACCCCTCCCTTCTCACTGTATGAAACTCCAATCCTATTTCAACTCGGGGAGTTATTTGGAGTTCAGGTGATCCCTGAGTACATCAGCTGAATAATGCCTTTAACCTCGATTTGAGTCACTTGGATTATTTTCTTTCAATATCAATATAGTACTTAGCAAGGTTACACAGCTAGTGAGTAGCAGAATGGGCTTCAAACCAGGGTTTGTCTGGCTTTGGAGCTCAGATTCTCAATTACTATGGCCTGTTTGTTAGGAAAATGAACTGTCATCTTGGACTACCTGTAATAATTTTGGACAGTACTACTTATTCTAAAACACTGCTTTCTAGTCTTTTGGAAGTTTACTCATTTAATTCCTTGAACTGGCCATCCTAACCATTCCCCCTACAATATTGTATGGTATGTTTTTCACTGACTCTTTAAGAGTAAAATAGAGGTGCGGATGATTTTCTGATACCCTTTTCACAACTCTAGAAAACACTGGGCAAGACCCGGGGTAGAGAATCACTGTTCTGGTAAAATTAAAACCTCTGTTTCAGACCTAGGAATTACTACCAGGCACTTACATACACATTACTGCTTCAGAATAATAAACAAGAGGGTATAGATGGAACAAAACAAACCATAACCCATTTACCAACCATGACCCCGTAACATAATATGATTTCAATTTTTCAAAAAAATATCTATGCTTAAGTACTAGGATAGAGAAGGAACACCAAAAATAAAAAGAGGCTTTTAGGATGGTAGGACTGTAAGAATGTTTCTTCTGGGAAAAACAACAAACAACCACCCTCCCAACAAAACCCACCCACAACTACTATACTAGTTCTATAAATAAAAATGGGAACTTAGGGCTTCCCTGGTGGCGCAGTGGTTGAGAGTCCGCCTGCTGATGCAGGGGACACGGGTTCGTGTCCCAGTCCGGGAAGATCCCACATGCCGCAGAGCGGCTGGGCCTGTGAGCCATGGCCGCTGAGCCTGAGCGTCTGGAGCCTGTGCTCCGCAACAGGAGAGGCCACAACAGTGAGAGGCCCGCGTACCAAAAAAAAAAAAAAAAAAAAAAAAAAAAGGGAGGGGGGACTTATAGCGGAATGATCATTCAAACTAATTTATTACTGGTTATAAAAGAGTGCTACGGTATTCCCTGGAGGCTCTATGCTATCTGTCAGAACCCAGCTTATTTAAAATTGGGGTATGGTATAAGGCCTCTTATTAAGTTAGCCTACACCAAAAGGACAGCAAATCAATGACTGCTGCTCATGCTACCCAGGCAATTTTGCACCACTGTGTTGCTGCTTCCAGTGTTTGATTAGAATACTGAAATATTAATGTGCCATTGCACGTGTAATCTATGAGTGTTTTTGATTTAACTAATTCAATATTCAGATCATATCCAACGATCCATGATCTTTGTCCTCAAACAGCTCACAATCTAGTTGTTTCAGGAAAAGGTACAGAGTTAGACATGTTTATATGCATCAAGAGAAACAAACGAAAGCAATATGCCTATTTACACTGTCCCTACTTGGCTTACCGATAGCTGGGTAATCACTTGCTGCAGGTTACGAATCATCTCTACATTTTCTTTTAATTCTTGGTCTTCCAAAGTCTCCACTAGCTTTTGAAGATCCACTTTGCAGCTGAAAATTCAAGCAAAGGAACCCAAGGGTTAATCATACTGCAAAGGCCAGTGGGTCCGTGATTATGTACTAAGGTGGTATAGGTCACTAACAAACATCTGGTAGGAAACTTACGCTGCATGCTTCTTGAGCTCTTCTAGCTTGGCGTTCATTTTTTCATTCGCTTGTTCTGTCTGCAACAAAGACCCAGGAGATCATCAGTGGTACTGCCTGACAGCCTCACCTAATTAGGCCCTCTCTTCTGCTCCTATGGATTAAAACCTAGGTAGAGAGGCTAACTCCTTTGCTGTAATAAAGGATTTAGTGGGCTTTGGTTATTTAGCGAGAAATGTGTTTTTTAACAGTCATGGAAATTAGCCCTTCAGTCAACATGAGCTACTAAAAATAGCATCCAAGCAGCTGGGTCTTATGCTTGCCATGAAGCTCAGACTATAGGGTGGAGCGTGAAGCCTTAATTCCATAGAGAACTTTGCAACTAGGGGAAAAAGCAATACTTCCTGGCATGCTACGCCCTGCTGTTTGCAAAAAAACCCATTTGCTTTAAAACTGCCTCCTACACTACACTGTTCCCTAGCCCCACCATAAGGACATTTAAAACATAAAAGGGCCTCACACTGAATATGAGCTGAGGGTTTTTTCAAGTTACACTATGTGATATGGTAGACTAGTTTTAGCAAAAGAAAGCAAGAAAAAGATGAGGCATAAGAATGATGGCAAAGAAGAAGAAATGGCAGAGAAGCAGCTACATTTTGGGAAGGGTTACTGATATTTTCCATTTTATTTCAGTCACAGTATCTGTAACATTCTAGATGCTGCAACAGATTTGGGAAGGACGGTTTATATAGGACAAAACTGTTGTGCTCGTTATGAAGTTCTGACAAGACATCAAACAATAAACCTATTGGGCAGCCATTGTAACAACCTTATAAAGGTCAGATGGGTACATGGCTAGAATAACAAGTACTGTCTGTTATGTGAGCCACACTGACATGTGAAGCACAGCTTCTAGAGTTACTTCAAAGACATAAAATGTAGCACTGGAGATAGAAAACTGTATATAAAAAATCCCCTAGATCCCATTTTCACCCTTCTGCTAGTAATGGACATTACAATGGACCTAGGATTTGGCCCTCTTTAAAGAAATCTTTAAGCAGCTTACCCTTCCTTGACTGGAGTACACTGATGCGTGAAGGTGTATAAATTACAGATGTTCAATTACATTTTGGTGGAAACTCATTTTCACTTCTGGCAATTGCTGTGCTATCAAAGACTGAGTTGTATTTAGACTAGTAGAGCAATGTTAGTGACAAAGCCAGCACACACTGAGCCAGGAGGGTACTATCACACATGTAGTAGGACACAGAACTGGTGTAGTCAGTTACATAGTGATCCACTATTTGAAAATTAACCGTATGTAAAAGGAGTTAAAATTAATTTTCCAGATGTTTTCTCTCTCCATGGCAGCTGTTAGGATGGGATATGAAATGTGACATTAGGGGAAGGGAGACAGAAAGGAACTAAAATCTTAGTGAGGAGAATTACTTGGTATTATGGATGATCAGGCAGAACTTAAGGTGACGGAAGGACCTGGTTCTTTCCTCTCTGATATTTTAGAATGAATCCATTTTAAAATGGGCTTCACGTAGATTCTTTGTGGTAGATATATAGGTGTTCACGGTATAAGTCTTTTAATTTTTCTGTATGTTTGATTAAACGTTCTTGGATTTTCCCTGGAGGGGGCTCCAGGGAGGATATGGTAATATTAATTCATTTCTTTCCATGTAACTTGTCTCTCATAATGAGAAGCATGTTAAGTATTTCAGAAACTAAAGTTAGTAAATGTGCAGACTGGTAGTAGTTTAGTCTTGAAGCCTCACCAAAATGATCCTCTCCAACATCTGGGCTGTCTGACCAGCAGCCTCACTTAGACCACGACTTAATTTTTCATTCTCCTCTACCAGTGACTGATTCTTCTCCATGAGGGATTGTAGATTCTCTGATGGTTCCACACTAAGACAAGGAAAGTAACATATTAGAAAAGTACTTGTGGTCTTCCCTGGTAGCACAGTGGTTAAGAATATGCCTGCCAATGCAGGGGATGCAGGTTCGATCCCTGGTCCGGGAAGATCCCACATGCCGCGGAGCAACTAAGCCAATGCGCCACAACTACTGAGTCTGCACTCTAGAGCCTGCGAGCCACAACTACTGAGCCCGCGTGCCACAACTACTAAAGCCTGCATGCCCTAGAGCCCACGTGCCACAACCACTGAGCCCACACACTGCAACTACTGAAGCCTGCGTGCTTTAGGGCCTGTGTGCCGCAACTACTGAGCCTGTGTGCTGCAACTACTGAAGCCTGCGTGCCTAGAGTCCATGCTCCACAACAAGAGAAGCCACCGCAATGAGAAGCCCATGCACTGCAATGAACAGTAGCCCTCGCTTGTCGCACTAGAGAAAAGCCCATGCACAGCAGTGAAGACCCAATGCAGCCAAAAAAAAAAAAGTACCCGATTGATAACAGTTATATCAAAGGTGGATAAAAATATATATCCCATAGGCCTTTGGGTGGGATTGGTTTAAAATTACCCCCCAGAAGTCTAGAAAAAGTGTTCATTCCAATATATACTTCCAGCCAGGTAGTATATTGGATAAATAAAAATGTATGCCTGAACTACTTTAAATTAATGGTTTGGAGGAAGGTAATAATTCAGAGCAAGAAATGGTTGCAACTAGAATGACTAACCTCTAGGTTTAGGATCTTGGTTTAAGATCTTTCTATTTATGCTATGTAGGTAAGAAGTAAAGGTTAACTAATTGCTAAGATACATGTTCTCTCCCTCTTCTCATTCTCAATCCTTCATTAAAGATTAGGGAACTAGAGAAGGAAGAGGTATGGGGGAGGTAGAAGTGACACTGCTAAGGGTCAAAATTTAAGCTAATCAACATAAGTCAATTACCTATTTGCTGTAAAGTTTAGGGAAATAGCATTTAGGAGTGAAAAAGTTGCAATGATGACCTGTGGCCACTAAGAACACATTTCACAACTCTCCATAAACAAGTACTCCCTTCTAAATGCTTGCCTCCCTTCAAACTGATGACCCACAGCCTCCTGTTCATTTGTCTATCAATTTTTAATGGTTTAGAGTGGGTGGTGGCAACAATAGTATTCATTTCAAATAGGAGTGGAAGGGACAGAAATAGCTTCAAAGAACGTTTGGCATTTATGCAGATTACTTGCTATCAGTTCCAGACTACTGAAACAGATCAATAAGAAGCAGTTTTGATTTGCTTTTTTTGTAATCCACTGGGATTAATTGCTCAAAAGAGTAGAAAATTGGACTGGCAAAAAAAGATCAGAAGAAACATGAAGATTTGATCTGAAGGAAACGGAAGGGGAAAATGAATAGTTGTCAAGGATATAATAAAGAGAAAAAAAGGAAAGGGAACAGCTGTTCTCAATCTCAAGAAAGGATAGAAAAGGATTTCAGGAATAGATGCCCTCTCACCCAGTTTAAGATTTCCATGAAGTCTTATAGAAGATCTTAGCATGTTCTTTATCAAAAAGTTAAGAGCAAGGCCACACCATAGGGTTTCATTACACTCTTGAGAATTTACTAGAACTCTTATGAAGGAATGTTCAATTAAAATGTGGATTATAAAAATAAACTATGGGTAAATTTAGTGTTAGTTTAGATTGCTCTGATTTCTTTATTGTTATTAAACTGAAAACTTCCATGCATCATTCACGAAAGTTGACAAGCTCCAAAGTAATGATATTTTTAACTCAATTGTGTTTTCCTCTAAAAATTTCCAAGGTTTCTCTAAACGGGGGAAAATACAATGTAAACCAATGTTTCCTCTTTCAGATGCTATTTAATTGCCAATGCTAGTAGGATTCCTCAGTTGAGCAGGTGAAAATTGACAAACACATGCAGAAAATCTATACAAAAGCTTCAATGACACACATTCACAAATAAAGGAATATAACCTAAGGAAAAAAGCAAAAAAAAATCATGTATATAAACTGTACATTTTGTAAAAAGCCTTAAGAAATGTCTCTAAAGATATAAATATACATTTTTGAGAAAAGTAGCATCTTTATTTCTCTGTAAAACATTGAACAATTGAGTTACATTGTTTCATTCATCAACTGTTTCTTAGAATCTGTTACTTTTGTAGCTAAAACTATATCCTATAGGATATTCTAGGTAGTTGGAAGTCTGGAGTGGTTTTCATTAGTCTTGTTTTACATGAAACAGGTCTGTGCTAAATTGAAAGGAAAGATGGGTCAATTGCTTCTAAACTGGGTATACTAGAACAGGTCTTTAGGAGACCCTTTAAGAGATCCAAGCTTTCCTCAGTTCCTTTATCCAACATTTTAAAAATATTATCAGGAAACCAAGATTAAATGACCCAAAGAGGGAGAGTTACAAAGAGAAGGGCAGTCATTTCTGGGTGATAAAACTATGGCAAATTTTAAGATTTATTCTTTATACTTTTCTAAATGTTCTACAAGAAGCAAGGTATCACTTTTATAATCAGAAAAAATTATTGAGTTATTGAAAATAAGGATATTAAAAGAAAATAGGTCCACACCAAACACAAGTATAAACTCCAAATGGAAAAATGAAATGTAAAAAATAAAACCAACATAAGTACTAGAAGAAAACATGGGTGATTTCCTCTTTAATCTCGGCATAGAGAAAGCTTCTTAACTATGAAGTAAAATCCAGAAACATGAGGAGAATGTAAACAGTGTAGCGACTTTGGAAAACAGTTTGGAGGTTTCTTTAAAAGTTAAACATAAGACCCAGAAATTCCACTTCTAGGTATCTACCCAATAAAAAACATATGTCCATACAAAAACTTACAAGTGAATATTCATGGAAGCATAACTCATAACAGTCCCAAAGTTGAAACAACCCAAAAGTCCATCAACTGGTAAATGGATAGACAAAATGTGGTATATCCAGACAATGGAATAGTATTTAGCAATGAAAAGGAATGAATTACTGATAATCTCAGAAACATTATAGATGAAAGAAGCCAGACAAAAAGTCCACATACTGCAAGATTCCACATATATGAAATGTCCACAATAGGCAAACCTTGTAGAAAAAGACAGCAGATTAGTGATTGCCTGGGGCTGGGAGTGGGAACAGGAGTGAGTGCAAATGGGCACGAGGGATCTTTCTGGGGTGACGGAAACGTTCCAAAATTGGATTGTGGTGATAGTTGTACAACTCTGTAAGTTTACTAAAAACCACTGAATTGTACACTTAAAATTAGTTAATTTAATGGTATGTAAATTACATCTCAATAAATCTAGAGGCTAAAAAATCTGGAGGCAATAAAAAAATGATGGATAAACTTTTTACTACATAAAAACTAATTTTTTGGCCCGCCTGAGCTGAGGTGTTGGCAGCAGCCATTCCGCACTAGGAACTCCAGTCAGAAAAGCCAGGTGAGAGGCCTCTGCACATGGCCCCTGTGAGCAAGTGAATCCCAACTAAGCACAAAGGGAAAAAAAAAAAGTCAACTCAGAGCTGTGACTATTTCCAAGGCCACTGTTTTTCCCTGTGGAACACTGCCTTTGGGGCAAAACAAGGAAGGAGCAGGTGATTCTAATGTGCAGTGTAGAAGGAGAGCTATTGCAGGCCAGCTTCCCCAATTCTAAAGGCACTCCAGCCGTGTGGCTGACAGGGTCTGGGTGCTCCGGCCGGGTGTCAGGCCTGAGCCTCTGATGTGGGAGAGCTGAGTTCAGGACATTGGACCACCAGAGACCTCGTAATATCAATTGGCACGAGCTCTCCCAGACATCTCCGTTTCAATGCTAAGACCCAGCTCCACTCAACAACCAGCAAGCTCCAGTGCTGGACACCCCATGCCAAACAACTAGCAAGACAGGAACACAACCTCACCCATTAGCAGAGAGGTTGCCTAAAATCATACTAAGTTCACAGACACTCCAAAACACAACACAAGATGCAGTCCTGCCCACCAGAAAGACAAGATCCAGCCTCATCCACCAGAACACAGGCACCAGTCCCTTCCACCAGGAAACCTACACAACCCACTGAACCAACCTTAACCACTGGGGGCAGACACCAAAAACAACGGAAACTACGAACTGACAGCCTGCAAAAAGGGGACCCCAAACACAGTAAGTTAAGAAAAACGAGAAGACAGAGAACACGCAGCAGATGAAGGAGCAAGGTAAAAACCCACCAGACCAAAAAAATGAAGAGGAAAAAGACAGGCTACCTGAAAAAGAATTCAGAGTAAGGATAGTAAAGATGATCCCAAATCATGGAAACAGAATGGAGAAAATACAAGAAACGTTTAACAAGGACGTAGAAGAACTAAAAAGCAAACAAATGATGATGAACAACACAAAAAATGAAATTAAAAATTCTCTAGGGGCTTCCCTGATGGCGCAGTGGTTAAGAATCCGCCTGCCAAGGCAGGGGACACAGGTTCGAGCCCTGGTCTGGGAAGATTCCACATGCTGCGGAGCAACTAAGCCCGTGCACCACAACTACTGAGCATGCGCTCTAGAGCCCACAAGCCACAACTACTGAGCCTGCGTGCCACAACTACTGAAGCCCGTGCGCCTAGAGCCTGTGTTCCGCAACAAGAGAAGCCACCAAAATGAGAAGCCTGTGCACCGCAACAAAGAGTAGCCCCTGCGTGCCACAACTAGAGAAAGCCCAGGTGCAGCAACGAAGACCCAAGGCAGCCAAAAATAAATAAAGAAAGAAATTTATATTAAAAAAATCTCTAGAAGGAACCAAGAGCAGAATAACTGAGGTAGAAGAACAGATAAGTGACCTGGAAGATAAAAGAGTGGAAATAACTACCACAGAGCAGAATAAAGAAAAAAGAACAAAAAGAATTGAGGACAGTCTTAGAGACCGCTGGGACAACATTAAACACACCAACATTCAAATTATAGGGGTCCCAGAAGAAGAAGAGAAAAAGAAAGGGATTGAGAAAATATTTGAAGAGATTATAGTTGAAAAGTTCCCTAATATGGGAAAGGAAATAGTCAATCAAATCCAGGAAGCATAGAGAGTCCCACACAGGAAAAATCCAATGAGAAACATGCCAAGGCACATATTAACCAAACTATCAAATATTAAATACAAAGAAAAAATATTAAAAGCAGCAAGGGAAAAGTAACAAATAACATACAAGGGAATCCCCATAAGGGTAACAGCTGATCTTTCAGCAGAAACTCTGCAAGCCAGAAGGGAGTGGCAGGACATATTTAAAGTGATAAAAGGGAAAAACCTACAACCAAGATTACTCTACCCAGCAAGGATCTAATTCACATTCGACAGAGAAATTAAAACCTTTACAGACAAGCAAAAGCTAAGAGAATTCAGCACCACCAAACCAGCTTTACAGCAAATCCTAAAGGAACATCTCTAGGCAGGAACCACAAGAGAAGGAAAAGACCTACAATAACAAACACAAAACAATTAAGAAGATGGTAATAGGAACATACATATCGATAATTACCTTAAATGTAAATGGATTAAATGCTCCAACCAAAAGACATAGACTGGCTGAATGGATACAAAAACAAGACCCGTGTATATGCTGTCTACAAGAGACCTCCTTCAGACCTAGGGACACATACAGACTGAAAGTGAGGGGATGGAAAAAGATATTCCATGCAAAGGGAAATCAGAAGAAAGCTGGAGTAGCAATTCTCATATCAGACAAAATAGACTTTAAAATAAAGACTATTACAAGAGACAAAGAAGGATGCTACATAATGTTCAAGGGATCAATCCAAGAAGAAGATATAACAAGTGTAAATATTTATGCACACAACATAGGAGCACCTCAATACATAAGGCAAATGCTAACAGCCATAAAAGGGGAAATCGACAGTAACACAATCATAGTAGGGGACTTTAACACCCCACTTTCACCAATGGACAGAACAACCAAAATGAAAATTAATAAGGAAACACAAGCTTTAAATGACACAATAAACCAGATAGATTTAATTGATATTTATAGGACATTCCATCTGAAAACAGCAGATTACACTTTCTTCTCAATTGCACATGGAACATTTTCCAGGATAAAGCACATCTTGGGTCACAAATCAAGCCTTGGTAAATGTAAGAAAACTGAAATCATATTAGAAATAAATTACAGAGAAAAATGTAAAAAACACAAACACGTGGAGGCTAAACAATACGTTACTACATAACCAAGAGATCACTGAAGAAATCAAAGAGGAAATCAAAAAATACCTAGAGAAAAATGACAATGAAAAAAAAGACAATCCAAAGCCTATGGAATGCAGCAAAAGCAGTTCTAAGAGGGAAGCTTATAGCAATACAATCCTACCTGAAGAAACAAGAAAAACCTCAAATAATCAATCTAACGTTACTCCTAAAGGAACTAGAGAAATAGAAAACAAAACCCGAAGTTAGAAGGAAAGAAATCATAAAGATCAGAGCAGAAATAAATGAAATAGAAACAAAGAAAACAATAGCAAAGATCAATAAAATTAAAAGCTGATTTTTTGAGAAGATAAACAAAATTGATAAACCTTTAGCCAGACTCATCAAGAAAAAGAGGGAGAGGACTCAAATCAATAAAATTAGAAATGAAAAAGGAGAAGTTACAATAGACACCACAGAAATACAAAGCATCATAAGAGACTACTACAAGCAACTCTATGCCAATAAAATGGGCAACCTGGAAGAAATGGACAAATTCTTAGAAAGGTATAACCTTCTGAGACTGAACCAGGAAGAAATAGAAAACATGAACAGACCAATCACAAGTAATGAAATTGAAACTGTGATTAAAAATCTTCCAAGAAACAAAAGTCTAGGACCAGATGGCTTCACAAGTGAATCCTATCAAACATTTAGAGAAGAGCTAACACCTATCCTTCTCGAACTCTTCGAAAAATTGCAGAGGAAGGAAGACTCCCAAACTCATTCTATGAGGCCAGCAACAGCCTGATACCAAAACCAGACAAAGATGTCACAAAGAAAGAAAATTACAGACCAATATCACTGATGAAGATAGATGCAAAAATCCTCAACAAAATACTAGCAGACAGAATCCAACAACACATTAAAAGGACCATATACCATGACCAAGTGGGATTTATCCCAGGATGCAAGGATTCTTCAATATACCAAATCAATCAACGTGATACACCATATTAACAAATTGAAGAATAAAAACCATTTGATCATCTCAATAGATGCAGAAAAAGCTTTGACAAAATTCAACAGCCATTTATCATAAAAACTCTCCAGAGACTGGGCCTAGAGGGAACTTACCTCAATATAATAAAGGCCATATATGACAAACCCACAGCAAACATCATTCTCAACGCTGAAAAACTGAAAGCATTTCCTCTAATTTCAGAAACAAGACAAGGATGTCCACTCTCGCCACTATTATTCAACATAGTTTCAGAAGTCCTAGCCATGGCAATCAGAGAGAAAAAGAAAAAAATGGAATACAAATTGGAAAAGAAGTAAAACTGTCAATGTTTGCAGATAACATGATACTATACATAGAGTATCCTAAAGATGCCACCAGAAAACTACTAGAGCTAATCAATGAATTTGGTAAAGTTGCAGGATATAAAATTAATGCACAGAAATCCCTTGCATTCCTATACACTAACAACGAAAGATCAGAAAGAGAAATTAAGGAAACAATCCCATTCACCATTGCAACAAAACGAATAAAATACCTAGGAATAAACCTACCTAAGGAGGTAAAAGACCTGTACTCAGAAAACTATAAGACACTGTTGAAAGAAATTAAAGACAAAACAAACAGATGGAGAGATATACCATGTTCTTGGATTGAAAGAATCAATATTGCGAAAATGACTACACTACCCAAAGCAATCTACAGATTCAATGCAATCCCTATCAAACTACCACTGTCATTTCTCACAGAACTAGAACAAAAAGTTTCACAATTTGTATGGAAACACAAAAGATCCCAAATAGCCAAAGAAGTCTTGAGGGAAAAAAACTGGAGCTGGAGGAATCAGACTCCCTGACTTCAGACTACACTAAAAAGCTACAGTAATCAAGACAATATGGTACCGGCACAAAAACAGAAATACAGATCAATGGAACAGGTTAGAAAGCCCAGTGATAAACCCACGCACCTATGGTCAACTAATCTATGACAAAGGAGGCAAGGATATACAATGGAGAAAAGACAGCCTCTTCAATAAGTAGTGCTGGGAGAACTGGACAGCTACATGTAAAAGAACGCAATTAGAACACTCCCTAACACCATACACAAAAATAAACTCCAAGTGGATTAAAGACCTAAATGTAAGACCTGACACTATAAAACTCTTAGATGAAAACATAGGAAGAACACTCTTTGACATAAATCACAGCAAGATCTTTTTTGACCCACTTCCTAGAGTAATGAAAATAAAAACAAAAACAAACAGGGCCTAATGAAACTTAAAAGCTTTTGCACAGCAAAGGAAACTATAAACGAGAGGAAAAGACAACCCTCAGAATGGGAGAAAATATTTGTGAATGAATCAATGGACAAAGGTTTAACCTCCAAAGTATATAAGTAGCTCATGAAGCTCAATATTAAAAAAAAAACTAACAACCCAATCAAAACATGGGCAGAAGACCTAAGTAGGCATTTCTCCAAAGAAGACATACAGATGGCCAAGAGGCACATGAAAAGCTGCTCAACATCACTTATCATTAGAGAAATGCAAATCAAAATTACAACGAGGTATCACCTCACACCAGTTAGAATGGGCATTATCAGAAAATCTACAAACAACAAATGCTGGAAACGGGCTGGAGAAACGGGAACCCTCTTGCACTGTTGGTGGGGATGTAAATTGATACAGCCACTATGGAGAACAGTAATGGAGGTTCCTTAAAAAACTAAAAATAGAATTACCATATGATCCAGCAATCTTACTACTGGGCATATACCCAGAGAAAACCATAATTCAAAAAGACACGTGCACCCCAATGTTCACTGTAGCACTATTTACAGTAGCCAGGTCATGGAAGCAACCTAAATGTCCATTGACACATGAATGGATAAAGAAGATGTGGTACATATATACAATGGAATATTACTCAGCCATAAAAAGGAATGACATTGGGTCACTTGTAGAGACATGGATGGACCTAGAGACTGTCATACAGAATGAAGTAAGTCAGAAAGAGAAAAACAAATATCGTATATTAACGCATATATGTGGAATCTAGAAAAATGGTACAGATGAACCGGTTTGCAAGGCAGAAATAGAGACATAGATGTGGAGAACAGACGTATGGACACCAAGGGGGGAAAACCGTGGTGGGGTGGGGATGGTGGTGTGCTGAATTGGGTGATTGGGATTGACATGTATACACTGATGTGTATAAAATTGATGACTAATAAGAACCTGCTGTTTAAAAAAAAATAAATACAATAAAATTTAAAAAATATTGTGGTAAAAAGCATAATATAAAATTTACCATCTTAACCAGTAAATTTTAAGTGTACAGTTCAACAGTGTTAAGTATGTTCACATTGTTGTGCAATGGATCTCCAAAAGTTTTTCACCTTGTAAAACTGAAATTCCATATCCATTATACAACAACTCTCCACACCCACCCCCCCAGTCTATTATTTTAGTTTTCTGCCACTGCTTTTATTCATAGAATGCTCTTTACCTTCACCTATGTGCACATAGAACTTTGCCTGTATTTTCTTCTAGTTCTCTTGTAGGTTTTTTCTTTCTTAAAAATTGTGGGGACTTCCCTGTGGGCACAGTGGTTAAAAATACGCCTGCCAATGCAGTGGACATGGGTTTGATCCCTGGTCTGGGAATATTCCCACATGCCGTGGAGGAACTAAGGCCGTACGCCACAACTCCTGAGGCTGTGCTCTAGAGCCCGTGAGCCACAACTACTGAGCCCGCATGCCACAACTACTGAAGCCCGTGCGCCTAGAGCCCGTGCTCCACAACAAGAGAAGCCACCGCAATGAGAAGCCCATGCAACGCAAGGAAGAGTAGCCCCCGCTTGCCGCAACTAGAGAAAGCCTGCATGCAGCTGTGAAGACCCAATGCAGGAAAATAAATAAATAAATTAATTTACATGAAAAAAATTGTGGTAAAAAACATATAACATAAAACTTAACATCCTAACCATTTTTAAGTGTACAGTTGAGTAGCATTAAGTATATTTACATTGCTGTGAAATAGATCTCCAGAACTTTTTCATCTTGTAAAACTCAAATTATATACCCATTAAATAACAACTCCCTTTTTCCCCCCTCCCCTAGCCCCTGGTAACCACCATGCTAGTTTCCATTTCTATGAATTCAAATACTTTAAATTTCTTATATAAGTGGAATCATACAGTATTTGTCTTTTTGTGACTGGCTTATTTCACTTACATAACGCCCTCAAGTTTCATTCATGTTGTAACATGTGATAGGATTTCCTTCCTTTTTAAGGCTGAATAATATTCTGTTGTATGTATATACCACATTTTATTTATCCATTCATACACTGATGGACATCTGTATTGCTTCCGCTTCTTAGCTACTTTTTATTTTATTTATTTATTTAGTTAGTTAGTTTTTATAGAATATAGGAAGGTGTTTAAGCCCTTCCTATATTCTGTTTTTAACAAATTTATTTATTTATTTATTTATTTTTGGCTCCATTGGGTCTTCATTGCTGCATGCGGGCTTTCTTTAGTTGCAGCAAGCAGGGGCTACTCTTCATTGCAGTGCGCAGGCTTCTCATTGTGGTGGCTTCTCTTGTTGTGGAGCACAGGCTCTAGGTGCACGGGCTTCAGTAATTGCAGCATGCGGGCTCAGTAGTTGTGGCTCGCAGGCTCTAGAGCACAGGCACAGTAGTTGTGGCACACGGGCTTAGTTGCTCCTCGGCATATGGGATCTTCCTGGATCAGGGCATGAACCCATGTGCCCTGCATTGGCAGGCGGATTCTTAACCACTGTGCCACCAGGGAAGCTGTTAGCTACTTTAAAAAAAATCTTTATTTACTTATTTGGCTGCATCAGATCTTAGTTGTGGCATGTGGGATCTTTTGTTGCAGCACGTGGGCTCTTTGTTGTGGTGTGCGGGCTTGTCTCTGGTTGAGGCGTGTGGGCTCCAGAGTGCAGGGGCTCAGCAGCTGCTGTGCACGGGCTTTCTAGCTGTGGCACGCAGGCTCTAGAGTATGCGGGCTTAGTTGCCCCACAGCATGTGGGATCTTAGTTCCCTAACCAGTGATTGAACTCATGTCTCCTGCATTGGAAGGCAGATTCTTAACCAGTGAACCACCAGGGAAATCCCTCTTAGCTATTATGAATAGTGCTGTTATGAACATGGGTATGCAAATATCTCTTTCAGACCTTGTTTTCAATTCTTTTGGATATATACCCAGAAGTGGGATTGCTGGATCATATGGTAGTTCTATTTTTAATTTTCTGAGGAACCTCCATACTGTTTTCCATAGCAGTTACACCATTTTACAATCCTTTCAACAGTGCACAAAGGTTCTAATTTCTCCACATCCTCCTCATATCCTTTCCAACATTTGTTACTTTTTGTTATTTTTTGTTTTTGATAGTAGCCATCCTGACAGGTATATAGTGATATCTCATTTTGGTTTTGATTTGCATTTCTCTGCTCTGAGTATATCTTTTTGTAAAACGCTGACTCTTAGAGCATGATAATGTTTCACATACCCTTCGTATACCCAAAATATAAACAAACAATTAAAACTAACCAGGCAAGATGTAGTGGGAACCCACAATGGAATACAAACAGTAACTCTGGGAAACAATATCTTGCCTGGATACTCTAAGCCTAAAGACAAAAGAATTATACATATATGCTGTAATCTAGTTCTTAAAAGTATTTCTCACAGAGGTATGGGCTAGCAATCCAAAATTATTTTACGTGTATACTAGAACTGAACAAGTAAGTAAATAGAATGCAGATAATGAGAGCTGGTTTTTCACTGCTGGAGAATGAAGTTATAAATAAGGAGAGTGGGAGGATTAGAATAAACCCTGTAGTGTTGGACTGGAATCAGAGGTATCAGTCTAAAATCATGGTTTTTAATATATACACAGTTAGATAGACATAAAAATATAGATATATGTGTGGATTACTATACATACAGATATTTCCTAGCTCTACTCACTGAGAGGGCCTAGAAGTAATGACTTCTCAGTAACAATGAGCACACCTAGCACCCAGATCTGGTTTCTAAACACCATTTTCCAAAAAAAAAAAAAAAAACCCATGGCTCCTTGGACATATGGTTGATTCCAGAATTGGGGCAGGGAAAATAGAAGACGGGTGTGGAACATCTGGTAGAAATGCTTAAAAACTTGATAGCGTGTTAAAGAGTACAACAGCCACCCTGAAGGAGCTCCTAGTGGACAAAGCAGAAACAACAAATAAAACAAGCAATAAAACATAATGCTAGTATTGGATGCTAATGCATAGAATAAAATAAATACCCATGAGTCTATATGGCTATAAATACATAATCAAATAAATAAATAGTGGGAGGGGAGAGACAGCTCTTCCTCATAGTAGAATTCTAATTAATAAACTTCTGAGGCCAGAACCTATGCTCTTTCTATTATACCAGGTTGTCTCAAAGCTAACTAGCTAGTCCTAAATAGACAGCAAGTTTGTTAAGTTCCCTACCTTGACACCAAGTGCTACCAGAAACTTTAGAATATCAGGGGAAAACAATCATAAGGAGAAACAGGCTCTGTTAGAATATACATTTAAAATTAGTCTATGACTCTTACTTTATAGATCCAGGCAGGGTACCTCCATGGGCTTGCAGCAACAAGACCTGTAGCTGTTGTACCTGGAAAAGGCAAAGAAAAATAGTTAGCTAGTTACCAATCAAAAGTTACTTATCGGGCTTCCCTGGTGGCACAGTGGTTGGGAGTCCGCCTGCTGATGCAGGGGACACGGGTTCGTGCCTCGGTCCAGGAGGATCCCACATGCCGCGGAGCGGTTGGGCCCGTGGGCCATGGCCGCTGGGTCTGCGCGTCCGGAGCCTGTGCTCTGCAATGGGAGAGGCCACAGCAGTGAGCCACCCGCGTACCGCAAAAAAAAAAAAAAAAAAAAAAGTTACTTATCCC
This sequence comes from Mesoplodon mirus, assembly GCF_964341445.2. Classification (NCBI taxonomy): domain Eukaryota; kingdom Metazoa; phylum Chordata; class Mammalia; order Artiodactyla; family Ziphiidae; genus Mesoplodon; species Mesoplodon mirus. The sequence goes on along the minus strand of NC_138981.1, from coordinate 59,199,487 downwards.
TTATCAGCAAAATTACCATGATTAGTAGTTGGGTAATTTTACTTGATACCTATGAAATCTAAGGCATATCTTAGGTATTACAGAAAGCAACATGGTAGATGATTCAATGATAAAAGGACAATCAGTATTACATGAATAACTAGTACTTAGAAGATGAGCTGTCTCTTTTACCTAAGCATCTTCATGAGTTTTTATTGAGAATCTATTTTTTAAAATTTATTTTTATTATTATTATTTTTTTAAATATTTACTTATTTTGGCTGCACCGGGTCTTAGCTGTGGCACACGGGATCTTCGCTGTGGCATGTTTAGTTGCGGCACACCGACTTAGTTGTGGCACGCACGTGGGATCTAGTTCCCTGACCAGGGATCGAACCCGGGCCCCCTGCATTGGGAGCACAGAGTCTTACCCACTGGACCACCAGGGAAGTTCCAGAGAACCTACTGTTTTAAAAAAAATCAAACTTAGGGACTTCCCTGGGGGCGCAGTGGTTAAGAATCTGCCTGCCAGTGCAGGGGCCATGGGTTCGAGCCCTGGTCCGGTAGGATCCCACATGCCACGGAGCAGCTAAGCCCGTGTGCCACAACTACTGAGCCTGTGCTTGAGAGCCTGCAAGCCACAACTACTGAGCCTGTGTGCCACAACTACGGAAATCCACGTGCCTAGAGCCCATGCTCTGCAACAAGAGAAGCCACAGCGATGAGAAGCCTGTGTGCCATAACAAAGAGTAGCCCCTGCTCACTGCAACTAGAGAAAGCCCGCGCAGCAACAAAGACCCAACACAGCCATAAGTAAGTAAATAAATAAATAACTTAATTAATTAATTTTAAAAAATCAAACTTAGCATTGGGCTATGCAATGTAGGGGGGTACAAGAATAAACTCTTGTGGTTTATTATCCAGTTTACAATCTAGTTGATGAAGACAAGACTAAGGCCTGAAAAAGTAAGAAATAACACAAGACAGAAGATGCTAGTCATCAAGTATAGTTAAGTACTTTAGGGTTCTGAGAAGAAGCAAATTAATGAAATTCCAAAATAGTCCAAAGGAGGCTTCATGGAGACGGATCTTAAACCAAAGTGAATGTGTAATCAACCTCTCCATTCCCTCTTATGATAAAAGAGGAGCTGTTCTCCTTGAGCTTTGGATCCCAACTCTTCTTGCCTTCTGATAAATCCTATTCTAGGGACTTCCCTGGTGGTCCAGTGGTTAAGACTCCATGTTCCCATTGCAAGGGGCCCAGGTTCAATTCCTGGTCAGGGAACTAGATCCCACATGCCACAACTAAAAGCCTGCATGCCGCAACTAAGACGTGGTGCAGCTAAATAAATAAACAAAAATTTTAAAAAAATCGTATTCTATTTGTTATCCGTTCTCTCTTCTATATCTTTGACTTCTCCCTTTTTACAGAATCCTTCCTACTAAGATTAAAACATGTTCAAATCTCTCCCATCTTAAAATAAAACAAAACAAAAGCACCTTTCCCAATCCCACTTCCTATCTTTTTTGCCCAATTTCTCTCCTTCACAAAGTTTGACAGAATAGTCTACACCCACTGCCTCCATTTCCTTTTGCTCTTCTCTCACTTGCTCTTTAACCTATTCTCACCTGATTTGTGCCCACAACATTCCTCTGAAATAACTCTTGATAATGTCACCAATGACCGGCATGTCACTACATCCCATGGGCATTTTTCAGTCTTCATTTTGTTTGACTGTTTGGTAGCATTTGAGTTACCAGATGCCACACTTTCTTGCTTTTCCTTCTATTCTTCAAGCTGATCTTCTAAGTCTCTTAGTTCATCTTTGCTCCAATTGTCCTTTAAATGATAAAGTTCCTCAAAGCTCACTCACTTTCTATTCTCTCCTTAAAGTCTCATCTCTGACTATGGTTTCAATTACCATCTATAAACTGGTGACTCCCAAATTTATCTCAAACACAGATCTTTCTGAATTTAGAACCCTTTTTTAATGCAATAACACTAGTATTTTACATTTATTATCACATCATTATTTCCAAAGCATGACTACACATGTGATTTCATTTGGTCCACATAGATTTCTAAAGCATTTACAGGGAACAAGGCTGTTTGATAGGGAGAAACTGGTATTTTATCTCCATTTTATGAAAAGGAGCCTTCAGGCAGAAAGCTTAGGGAGGATTTGCTGGCCATCAGTGAAGGAATTGCTGGTAGGGGGGCGCTCTTCCCTCCAATCCAGCTATCTCTCCCTTGCAACCTGCAAGTAAGGCTTATCAGAGTTACTATACCACTGCAGGGAGAAGAGCTTTCTCTGTTCCTTGATAAGCCACTACTGCTCCATCTTGGAGAGACAGTGGGAAAAGTCAAGGGCAGGATATCAGGAGACCTGGTTCCTCCATCAGCCTGCCCTGAACCATCTATATTCATTTCTTAGACCCCAGTGTCTTAAAATGGGAATAAAGATATCTGCTGTGTTCACTGGCTTATTATGATCATAAAATTAAATAATGAATATAAAAGGGCTTTTTTTTGAACCATAATCATATATGAATGTCAAGGTGAGACAGGAAATCTGAAAGGAAGGGAGCTTCTTTGAGGCCTGAGTCTAGCCCCTGGAGCCAGACACTACGCAAGATGGTTTAGACATAATATCCTGTTTAATCCTCAAATCAGCCCAAGGAGCTGAGTAATACTATTATTAGATCCCGTTAGTTTTTCTGAATTTAGAACCTTTATATTCAAATATCTACTTAATATTTCTGCCTAGTTTTCTGCTATCCCAAACCTGGTCCTTCTCCAGTATACTCTAGGTCAGTGAATATGCAGTTTCACATGCCAGAAAGCTGGGTGTCATACCCTCACCCCCTTATCTAATCCACTGGTCACTTCTTTCTATCACTTTCTAAGCCACCATTTCTCTCTCTGGACCACTGCAGTAACTTCTTAAGTGGTCTCTATGAGTCTATTTTTGCTCCACTATAATCCATTTCCACACAGCAGCCATACCATTTTTTTAAAAGTGGAAATGATCAATGTTGCCACCTTGCTTAAAATCATTTTTAACATAGTACATGAGGCCTTGATCAGGCCTCTGCTTCTTCTCTAGTCTCAGACTGGAACACCCTTTCCTTGCTCTCTCCAATCTAGCCACACTGGCATTCTGAGTTCTTCAAATGCACTGTATTCCTAACTCAAGATCTTTGCAGACATACTATATGCCTGGCACTGTTCTAAGTGCTTTACATGTATTAACTCATTTAGCCCTCACAAAAACCCTATGAAGCAGGTACTATTATTATTTCCATTTTACAGATAGGGAAACTGAGGCACAGAGAACTTGCCCCGGGTAAATAGCTAATGAGGTATAGAGCCAGGATTTGAACCCAGGCAGCCTGGCTGCAGTGTCAATGCTGTTTCCCATCATACTGTGCTACACATGCTATTTCTTCTTCCTGGAATCCTCTTCTTTCTTTTCTGCATAGATGATTCCTACTCAGTCCCTCAGATCTCAGCTCAAATGTAGCCACTTCAGGGAAGGCTTCTCAGATTATATATTTAACAGAAGATCAGAAGATCCTGTTCCATACTTTCACAGTGCCCTATAGCACACTATCCCAGTTTATAATGATATGTTGATATGATTGTGTGTTTAATGTTTGTCTCCCCCACTAGGCAATAAATTCCATGAACGCAGAAACTGTGTCTGCTTTGCTTAACAATGTATCCCAGCACAGTACCTGGCACATAACAGTGTGAAATGACCAGGAAAAAGAGCATTTTTGGCAATAGGAATACACATGAAAGAAAACAGAGGAGCAGGACTGAATAAGGTATTTTACAATTGAGATGATTCTGTGAACAGGTAAATTATTTATGTTTTCTATAGTGAACCCTAGGAGGGAAGGAAATAAAGGAGGATAAGGGGAAGGAAGACAACAGATTGAATGAATGGTAATTATTATCACTGAGGAGGAAGGCCAGAGACGGAGTGAACACTAGACAGTTGGGAAACACTAGATTCCCGTTGGGAAGAGTGCTACACCAAGAAAACCTGACCCCCCCAAAGGGGTCAACCCAACCACCTGCCCTCTCAGCTCCTCTGCCAGAGCTACTGAGCTGCTGCACAGTCATACTGATACCACCACAAATGCATGTTCCTAGTCAGCTACTTCTTCCATTTCCGTGATTTTAAGCCTTCTGTGGTTACCTCAGTCCCTCTACCCTATCATCATCTGCTTGCTTGCTCTTAGAAAATGACCTTGCCTCCTACTTCACTGAGAAGATAAAGATTGTCAGGCTGAAAATTGCTCAATTTCCCTTCTTCTTCCTCTAAATTAGTATCACTGTATTCTTCCTATCCTAACCTCTTTTTTATAGTCTTGGGGGCAAGTATCCCCTCTACTGTCTAAAGCAAAGCCCTCTTTATTTTGTGCTCAGTATCTCAACTAAGAGATGACCCCTTATCAACTCATCCCTATTCTCAGTTTTAGTCTCTCCCAACTGGTTCTTTCACATGTTCAAGCCTCTTCCATATTTTAAAAACAAACAGATTTACACCCCTTGACACTTGACTACCAGCTATTGTCTTCTTTCATCTTGCCTTCTTGAAAGAAGAGCCTAACAACTTCCTCCACTTTCTTATCTAGCATTCACTGTCCATCCCATAGCAATCTGCTCCTATCATTCCCCTGACCCTCTTCTCACTCCTTGTTGATTAAAAAAAAATCAATGGACACTTTTCAACCCTTATCTTACTTTACACTTCTTTATAAATTTATACTTTCAGTAGCCCTCCTTGAAACTTTCTTCTCTTGTCTTCCATGAACCACTGATTTTCTTCCTGCCTGTTTGCTCCTTCTTCATCTCTCTTGTCTTCTACTCCTTTCCCCCTTCCTTAAATGCTGCTGTTACCCCTGAGTTCTGTCTAGGCTTCTTCTCTCTTCTTGTCCATTTGCTCATTCAGCCAATAATGAGGAAGTGCCTTTAATGTGCCGGGCACTCTTTGATCTCATCCACTCCATAACTTCAGATACCATCTAAATGCTGATGACTCTCAAATCTGTATCTTCAGTTCAGACCTCTCTACATTAAACCCACATACCCAACCATGTTTGAACAACTCTACTTAGATGTCCCATAAGCCCTTCAAATTCAAAATGCCCAAAACTGAATTTCATCATTTCCATTTCCCTACCTGACCCTGTTTTTCCTCCTATATTCCCTGACTCAATGATTATTACTACCATTTATTCAGTTGCCCAAGCAAGAAACCTGGGAATTAACTTTGATTCTCCCTACCTACCCTTCCACGTCACATGTGTCACCACATTTGTAAGCTCTATACATTCTACCTCCTTGTTTTTTGTTTCTAATTTGTCCCCCTTTCTTCATCTCTATAGCTACTGTCTTTAGTTCAGGCCATAGTTCTCACCTGAGTTATTATAATACCCTAATTTATTTTCTTACTTCTAGTCATGCCCACCTCTAATCCACTTTCTATATACTTGCTAGAGTAATCTCATTTCAACGTTACCCTCTTACTTAAATCTTTCAGTGGCCCCCTACAGCTTTCAGGTTGAATTCCAAATCCTTTAACAAGTCATATAAGGACCTTTGGGATCTGACTCCTGCCTACCTCTCTTGCCTCATCTCTCACTGCTCACTTCTTTATCAGTGAAATCTCCAGTGCCACTCCCTAATCTTAAATATGACCAAAAACCTGTTAATAGGAGTTACTTTAAGATTTCCCCAAACTAACATAATGCTTAACCAACATCTCTAAACTTCTGGTAGAGAAGAAGCTGAGAAATAGGAGCTCTATCATTCCACTCACACACTTGTAATTTTTCCCATCAAATGTCAAGTTTCTTCTACCTGTTGCTTCAGATGATTAAGTTCAGCTCTCTGGGGATCAATATTAACAACAGGTTTGTTCTTGATTTTTCTTGCTCTGTCAGCATAGCGAAGAGTATTTAATGTTTCCTCTAGATTGGAGTCAGCAGGACTCACACAGGCTATCATAAGAGTGTGGCTATTACCTCCTAGAGAATCTGAAAAAGAACAAGGGAAGGAAATGAAATCAAACAAGTAGGATGCAAGTAAAACTGTCTGTTTGGGTTGGTGACTTCAATCTCAGAGCTGTAAGAAAAAAATTCTTAAGTATCTACAAGTTTCCTATTGTGTCAATATAAAAACATTAAGATTTTTGTTGTATAAAATGATATAGTTTAGAATCCTATTGCATGTGTCCTAGTTCTTAAGAGAGACTGTGACTTCAGCAGTTAATCAGGTTAAAACAAACAAAAAAACCTTACTGGGCCAAGTTAGGAGTCACTATTAGGATTAAAATTTCTTTGGATGCCCCCTCTAGGTAGATCTTAACTCCTTAGGGAATTCTTATCATCAGTAATAAAGGCAGTAACTAAGTTCATTTTCAGGTACAAAGTACTAAGTACAGCTGACACGCTACATACAGACTTTTTGGCTCTCAAAGCCATATATGAAGACATTTTTCCATTACCTTAGAAGCCTGCTTGCCAACAGGTCTCTCTCCTGTTTATCAACTAGACAGCTCTGTATGTAATAATCCAAAAATCTGGCTTTCTACCTGTTCTATCTTTGCTTTCTCAGCACTATCATTCTGAGTTACTCTCTTATTTTTAGAGGCACTTTGGGCTTACCTTGAAGCAGTCGAGTCAACTTGGAATCTCTGTAGGGCACAAAGCCACCCTTTTTGTCATCTCCAAGAGCACTGATTACATTTCCCAAGCATAGGAGGCCTCGGTTAATATTAATACCTAATAGCAGGAAACAAAATTTAAATTGCTTGGTAACATATACCCATGTTACCTGGGTAACATCTAACATATACCTATCCTGAGAAAGAGATAAGAAATAAAGACCCTATAGAAATATTAAGTCAGCAATCTTAAAGAAACCTCTTAATCTTGTTCACTTTTCTGAGAGTGCCTCTTTTTTTTTTCAAACAGAAAGCTTCATAGAAATGAAAAACAACAGTATTTAACAGTCTTTAGTGTTCTTATCATATATTCTTATGCTCTTTGGGAAACAGGCCATATTTTTCCTAGGTGGTATGGGTAGAAATGGGAATAAACATGATGCTGGTAGAAGTTGGTGATATCCACTCTGATATTTTACTTTCTTTCCATCTCTTCCTCTTTCAAACAGTTGGTCTTCCAGTTAAGCAAAGTTCAAAGGACAAAGGTGAATGCACAATTGAGTCTGTTGGCACTTCTTGCCCTTTCCCATGGAAACAAAGCAGAGAGACAGATAATGATCACCATGACAATAACCACTTGTATAGTTATTTACAAGTGGTTATATACATTATCACACTTTTAATATACATTATCATACTTAATGCTTAAATTAATGCTGTGAAGTTACATTAAAAGCTATTTTTATTATTATCATTATTTTAACTATCATTTTCAGTTTATTGATGACAGAACTAGCTCAAAGGTTAAATGACTTGTCTAAGGTCAAGTGGTACCACTAGCGGGTAGGTGGTAGGCCTGAGATTCCATCTCAGGATTGCAGTCAAATCCTATGCTCTTTCTATTATACCACAATGAAATACCTTTCCTCTTATTGCTTTAAATAGAGTAAAGGTTCTTTTCCACTTCTTAAATTCCAAGGTTTACTTTTTAAAAATTGTAATAATCTCTGAGGTCCCTTGAAAGCCCCTGACCCTCCCATGGTTATGTTTATCATGGAAAGTCTATGTAGTATAATGGTTAAGTGCATGGGCACTGGTGTCAGATAGACCTAGGTTCTAATCCTGGCTCTGTCACTGATTAGCTATGCGATTTTGCGTAAGTTCCTCTATAAAATGAGGCAAATCTACCCACCTCATTAGGTTGTGGTGGGGAGTTAATAAGATACTTTACACAAAACAAAGTTAAATGATATACAAATGGCATCATTATTGTTAGTGCTGTACTACTTTACTTATTCAGCTGTACTTTGGACTCCCTTATAACCTAAAACAATTATATCTACAAGATCCTGAACTCCAAAATTCCTCTCTGCATCCTACTACTATCCTTCCAATTCTTTCATGGATCCTGTTCTTCACCCTTATTGTGGCTACAAATTTACTGACGCCTTCTTTCTTTTTTCTTTTTTCAGCTGCACCATGTAGCATGTGGGATCTGAATTTCCCGACCAGGGATCGAACCCGTGCTCCCTTAAGTGGAAGAGTAGAGTCTTAACCATTGGACTGACAGGGAAGTCCCTACTGACACTTTCTAATACTCCCAGTAGATCATCCTTCCTGGGCCTTAAACTACCTATTCCCTGCAGTCAATCATTTCAGTTATGTTTTCCCAAGGGCTCACTAGACCCATGACCTTCTGCCATTCCCACCATGTCAATTCCCAGGCCTAGGTTAAACCAACTGTGTGTGTGTGTGTGTGTGCACGTGTGCGTGTGTGTAAGTTTCTGAAAGTCACATAACGAAATGGAATGGATCCATCCATTATAAAACACGTTATCTGACCTTGGCTGAACCCTTGGTCAATAGACAATCTTCTCTTCTTCATTCTTCCTTCACCACAGCAGCTATTCTAAACACTCATCATTTCCAAGGCTGGAAATCTACCTTCACTCTACTAGTAGATGATTTCAACAAATACATTATGGTGATCAATTATTCACAAGGGCTCCCTAACCTTCCCTCTCCTCACTTCACAGTCTTTCCTTTGCTGTTACTGATTCCTTTGTCCTTCTCCTTGTTTCAGAGGAGGAAATAACTACCTTTATTTTCCCTTCAGCCTCTGCCAGTGTTTCTATTCCCTCCATTTTCCCAGGGACCCTGGATCCCTTGATCTTCCCCCTCCCTCTTAGATCTTCAATTTATTTTTCGTTCACGAATTCCTTCTTTTCAGTCTATACACATGCTCAAATCTCCCCAACCTAAAACAAAAACAATTCCCTCAAGCAACTATCTCTTTCTTTTCCCTTTATTGCAAATTGGAAGGGGTACCATTTTTCAGGGCCAGTTATCCCATCCAGGATGTGAAGGAGATCCTGCTGAGATTGATCAAACCTCACCAATGCCTGTACTAATCCTCATATTAGTTCACTCCTTTCTCTTCTTTTCCCCTTTTAGCCAAATAGAACATTGTGCCATCTTATTGGCCCATATCCCATGTAGGATGTGAAGGAGAGACTGCTGAGGTTTTTCAAACCTGCTGAGCAAAATGTCCATCTATAGTTCCATAGGAACAACAATAAAAGTCCAGATGAGCCCTGAGAAGAAATTATGGCTACTGTGATCTAAGCAAGAAGCATAGACTTAAGGATAAAAAGGCTGATTTTTTTTTTCTTCAAATGAGAGTTGGAGTTTTGGAATAGATAGGAGCAAGGGAAATGAATGTCTTTTTGGAAAGAAATCATCACAAAACAGCATGTGATTTCCTGTTGTTAAGAGAAAATTCTTGACATGGTTGGAGATTATATATTATAAAGACTGGGAAGAACATGTCTGCAGAGACTTAAAAGTTCTAATCAAGGATGGCTATGGAGAAAATGCCCAGATAAAATTATAAGACCAGAAGTTCCTCTTCTCTCTAAAAGACTGAGAACAGACCAAGTGAGGAGAGGATCAAGAATACTACTTAACAGCTTCGGGTATTTGTTCACTAGGGCAACAAATAAATAATAAAGTAGAGATTTTAACTTTAAAAAGGGACTAGAACTTCACAAGTATCATGGAGGCACGTTACAATTGGTTTCACAACTAGAATAAAAGGGTATATTGGTAACAGGAGAGAAAAATGAGGCAGAAGAGAAACTAAGCAGCTCTATATGCAGCAGCTCTCAACTGCGGACAATTTTGCTTCCTGCAGGACATTTGGCAATATCTGGAGACATTTTGGTTGTCACAACCTGTGAGGTCAGGGGGAGTGCTACTGGCATCTAGTGGGTAGAGGGCAAGGATACCACTAAACACCCTACAATGCCCTGGACAGTCCCTGCCCCCCAACATTGTTTGACCCAAAATGTCAATAGTGCCACAGCTGAGAAACCCTGCTCTATATGTGAAGAAAATATGTATGAGCCTAAGGCAGGTAGCACAGCCAAGAAGATTAGGGTGAAAAACAGAAGTAATATGATAGTATAGATATGGTCTGCCTAGCTAGAAGGGGAATGATCTATTACTGCACTAGATCACAAGATTTACAGGAGTAACTACTAAGAGGGGATAGAGTGGAAAGGAACTTGATTGGGAGATAGAATCTTTTTTTTTTTTTTTTTTTTTTTGCAGTACGCGGGCCTCTCACTGTTGTGGCCTCTCCCGTTGTGGAGCACAGGCTCCGGACGCACAGGCTCAGCGGCCATGGCTCATGGGCCCAGCCACTCCGCGGCATGTGGGATCTTCCCAGACCAGGGCATGAACCCGCGTCCCCTGCATCGGCAGGCGGACTCCAACCACTGCGCCACCAGGGAAGCCCATGGGAGATAGAATCTTAGTTCAAATTCTGCCTCTCCCACCTATCAATGTGTGTGACCTTGGACAAGCCACTAAAACTTTCCTTTATCCATAAAACAGGTGTAATACATACCTTACCTCATGAGGCTATGATAAAAATCAAATGTGATCTATAAAGTGCTACCTACATGTAAGTTATTATTAATAGGATAGAGGAACTTAGATAATCTGGATATTTGCTAAGTTACATGACAGTGAAAGCAGAGTACCCAATAAATTCCTTATCTACTCTGATGACAATTTCTTCACCCAAAAGATACTGCAAGTGAAGAAGGAAATGGCAGTATCTTGAAGTTGGCCTTCAAGTTGACACACATGGAAGAACTGATTATGTAAGTAAAATGATGAGAATCTGGTTGTAGGGGACCGAGGTGCATGGTCAGACATCAGTATGCTAGATGGTAAGAAAACGTATCTCTAAAATTCAGGAAAAAAGATAGTTAAGTTTCTGGTACAGAAAGTCTAAAGGGGGAAAAGTATGAAAGGCTTTCAAAAAATAAAATTGTAATTATCTAGGCACATATTATTCCAATAAAAAATTGATACAGCTTCATAGGAACCAATGTAACAAATAAAGTTATACACAAAAAGAACACAGAGAGCATTAGAGGAAATTCTGTTCAAACACAGGAGACTGACCACCAGCATTTCTTTCCCCCCTAAGATACCACTAAAAGGAATTTAAAAAGTAATAACCCATAAGATGACAGAGCACAGGAGAGGAAATATCCGTAGACAAGAGGTTTCAATGTGTTTTTAGAGCACAGGTAGAGAAGCAATAACTGACTCAGCAAGATGGAGGAGCCTCAATCTAAAGTGCCTGCAGAGGAACAATAATGACCATGACAGTGATAATAACAGCTAAGTTTATATAGTGTTTACTATGAGCCAGATACTGTTCTAGGAACTTTATGCTTATTACCTTACTTAATCCTCACAATAGTCCTAAAAAGTGTGCATCAAGTATGATTATCTGTGCTGACAGATATGAGAGCTGAGGCACAAAGAGATTAGGTAACTTGCCTAAGGTCACATAGCTAATAAGTGGCAGAGTCAGGATTCAGATGGAGGCAGCCTGGCTCCCAAATCCATGATCTTAACCTCTATGCTCTATGGAAATGAGCAAATTTGCTCACTTAGAGGCACCAGGTACCTTGGAAAGAGGAGAGACTTGAGGCTGAAAAGATGGAGTTGGTAGAAAATATATTTAAAGAAAGCTTGAACTCTCACATCGCCCCTCCAGAGCCATGTGACTACTGTGTCCCCCATTCTCAATCATTCCCAGTCTACTTAATGGGGTAGTTTTTCCAATACCCTCCCATTAAACGTTGGTATTCTCTTGGGACTGTCTTAGGCTCTTTGCTTACTATATATACTCTTCCTGGGCTATCTCATCCTTGCCTAGAGTTCCAATAAACACCTATATTAATGACTCCCTCAAATTCCCATCTCCAAACCAGACCTCTTTCCTATTGTCCAAAGCTATATTTTGTCTGCCTACTGAATAACCTCCAGTGGGCTGTGCCCACGTGGCATTGCATAACACAGACTTGAACAACACAGAATTCATCTTTCAGTGCAAATCTATTTCACTTACAGCACTGTTCCTTTTCATTGTCTCACCACCTAACCAGTCATCCAACAAACAACAAACCTGCGACATCCTGGACTCTCCCTCTTTTCTCACCCCACACATCTGAGTCCTTATCATTTAGTGAATATGTTCAATATTCTAGGCACTGTGCTAGGCATTAGAGGTAGAAAGATGAATAAGTCACAATCCTTACTCTCAAGGAGTTAAAAATCTAAAGGGGGATAGACACACCAACAAAAACTATTTGCAAATATAATGTTAAAGGAAAAGGTAAGTATAGTAAAAATGGGTTCTCATAGGAGTGGGAATTGAATTTGAGCTGAACTGTGAAGAATGACTAGGACAACGCTGATGGAGGAGGGAAGAGTAGGAAAGAAGAATGTAAGGTTATTCCAGGCAGAGAAGTAACATATGTCAAGGCACATATTTGTGAGAGAGCGTCATACATTTAGGAACTACAGGGAGTTCAACAGGAAAATAATGCAAGTTATGAGATAGAGAGTAACAAATAGTGAGGCCAGAGGACAGTTAGGGACAGATCATAAAGAGCATGAAAGATATGTCATGCTCAGGTATTTGTGTTTATCCTGTAGGACAGTGGTTTTCAAATTGTGTTCCTCAGAACCTTAGGGATACTTTAGGGAACCACAAAAATACTGCAGAGTTTCTGCAATTGTAATTTGGATTTTGTTTTAAAAATTACTTCTATTGTGGTAAAATATATATAACATAAAATGTACCATTTTAACAGTTTTTAAGTGTATAGTTCAATGGCATTAAGTACATTCACACTGTTGTGCAACCATCACCGCTATTTAACGTTATTTTAACTATTTTAAAAACTGCATTTAAGGGACTTCCCTGGTGGTCCAGTGGTAGAGAATCCACCTTTCAATGCAGGGGACATGGGTTCGATCCCTGGTCGGGGAACTAAGATCCCACATGCCATGGGGCAACTAAGCCCGCACGCCACAACTACTGAGCCCCCGTGCCTCAATCAGAGAGCCTGCCTGCTGCAAACTACAGAGCCCATGTGCTCTGGAGCCCACACGCCACAACTAGAGAGAGAAAAACCTGCACGCCACAACTAGAGAGAAGCCTGCGTGCCGCAACGAAGATCCCGCATGCCACAACTAAGACCCGACGCAGCAAAAACAAAAAACAAAAAAAGCCCTATATTGTTTTTTTTTAAAAACTGCATTTAAATGGCTCATTCTAATGTTCTATAAAGCAAATCTTTTTTTAAAAATAGATCTTTATTGGAGTCTAACTGCTTCACAACACTGTGCTAGAATCTACTGACACATTATCTTGTGCCGCAAGGTTAATTAATTTTTCTGCAGTCTTTGAAAATTCCTCTATTATTTGTACATATGTTCGAAGTTTTTGCAAATGTGTAATTTAAGGTTGTGGCTTTGCACGAGACCTTTGCCCAGTTCACATGCACACTCATGGAAAACTGTACAGATAATTATACCACTGTAGCACATGAGCTTGTACTGAAACACCAGACAGAGGCAGTTACTCAATTCATGTGCTCATCACTGCATCATAGTCGGTTGTGTGGTACCAAATCAATAGGGAACTCAACATGTTATGATATACTATTAAAGATGGTTTCACAATCTAATTGTCCATTGATGGATGAATGAATAAAGAAAATGTGGTACACACACACAGAGAAATATTATTCAGCCACAAAAAAGAAGAAAATCCTGCCTTTTGCAACATAGATGGACCCTGAGGGCATCATGCTGAGTGAAATAAATCAGATGGAGAAAGACAAATACTGTGTGTCCTCACCTTATATGTGGAATTTTAAAAAAGCTGAACTCATAGCAAGAGAGTAGAATAGTGGCTGCCAGAGGCTGAGGGGCGGGGGAACTGGGAAGATGCTGGTCAAAGAGTACAAACATCCAGCTATTAGATGAATAACTTCTGGGTATCTCAAGTACAGCATGGTGACTATAATCAACAGTACTGTATTATGTACTTGATGGTTGTTAAGAGACTAAATCTTTTTTTAATTAAAAAAGTTTATTGAGATAACATTGGTTTATATCATTATATGTTTCACGTGCACATCACATTTCTACTTCTATATGTCCTACAGTATGCTCACCACCAAAGTTTTAGTTTCCATCTATCACTATACAGTTGATTCCCTTTACCCATTTCATCTTTCCCCAACCCCATCCCCTCTGGTAACCACTACTTTGTTCTAAGGGAGTAAAGCTTAAATGTTCTCACCACACACACACAAAAATGGTAATCATGTGAGGGGATGGAGATGTTAACCAACCTTATCGTGGTAATCATTTCACAACATATACATGTGTCAAATCATCACACTGTACACCCTAAACGTAACATATGTTATATGTCAAGAATATCTCAATAAAGTTGGGAAAAAAAAGAAAATGTGATGGTGCATATGAAGCACTTAGCCAATGGCACTCAAAAAAAAAAGATGGTTTCAGTGCTTCTTGTAAGCTTTGTGTCTTGTTAGACATTTATAGTTATCATATAACATATTAGGAAATATATTGTTAGTGATCCAACATTGAATTTAAATGTCCTATTACTCCTCATTGAAGCTCCTAGTTCAGTTTAATAATTGAAGAGATTGTAAAGTGGGCTGTTAAAAAATGTTTATAACTCATAATTATGTATTAGTATGAATCAGGATTTTCTTGATAATGTGTGACAAGAAAAAAATATAGAAAAAATAGATACAAAACCTTAAATAAGATTGTTGCCGTTATCCAGAATCCCCATCATGTTATATACTAAGAACTATGTTCACTGGAGCTAGTGTGTAATAGCAAAAGTCTGGAACCAACCTAAATGTTTATCAATAGGGGAATGGTATAATAAATACAGTGGCATATCTATACAATATATGGACATGAAAAAGAATACAGTAGAGATGTATATACTGATATGGAACAATCTCCATAAATACAGGGTAGATTAGAACAGAGTGCATAATATGCTTCCATTATACAGAAAGAGAGAATGTCTAAAGACATAGACTAGGGACTTGGGGAAAGAGAAAAAGTTACTTTTCATTATACTGCATTAAAAAAAAACTTTTTATTTTGAAATAATTATAGACTCACAGGAAGCTGCAAAAGCAATGTACAGCAAGGTCTTGTGCACCATTCACCCAGCCTCCCCCAATGGTAACATCTCACATAACCATAGTACAATATCAGAACCAGGAAATTAACATTGGCACAATCCCCAGATGTTATTCAGATGTGACCAACTTTTACACGTACTCTGTGTGTGTGTGTGTGCGTGTAGTTCTGTGTAATTTTATCACATGTATAACTCCATGTAATGATCACCAAAATCAAGATATAGAACTGTACTATCATCACAAGGCTCTCTTGTGCTGCCCTTTATAGGCACACCTACCTCTTCAATCTCCAATCCCTAAACCCTGGCAATCATTAAGCTTTCTCCCCTATAATTTTGTTATTTCAAGAATGTATAAATGGCATATACAGTATGTAACCTTTTGAGACTAGCCTTTTTTTTTTTCACTCAGCATAATAATAACCCACCCAAGGAGTCTGTTTTAATAGTTCATTCCTTTTTACTGCTAAATAGTATTACACGGCCTGGATGTACCATAGTTTGTTTAACCATTCATTCACCTGTGGGTAGACATCTGAGTTGTTTCCAGTTTTTGGTTATTACAAATAGAGCAGCTATGAACATTTGCATACTGGTTTTTGTGTGAACATAAACTTTTTCTGGAATAAATGTCCAATAGTGCAATGTATGAAAAATTCAATTTCACCACATTCTTGCCATCATTTGATATTATTACTATTTCTTCTTTTAGCTATTCTGAGAGGTATACAGTGAAATCTCCCTGTGGTTTTCACTTGTATTTCCTTAATGACTAAGGATGTTGAACATCTTTTCATGTGCTTATTGCCATTTGTATATCCTCTTCAGTGAAATATCTGCTCGTGTCTTGCTCATTTTCTAGCTGGATTATTTTTTACTATTGAGTTTTGAGAGTTCTTCACATATTCTAGACACAAGTCCTTTGCTGGATATACTGCATTTTTTTACCATGAAAAATTTTATGATATGCAATATACAGAAAGAAATTGTGATCATAAAATAGCTATAATATTCTTATTGTTTGAAGATTGACCTACTCAATGTTATAAATTTGAACTTACAAAATAAATTTATGTGAATTTAAAATCTGTTTTTTAGGGCCTCCCTGGTGGCGCAGTGGTTGAGAGTCCGCCTGCCGATGCAGGGGATACGGGTTCGTGCCCCGGTCTGGGAGGATCCCATATGCCGCGGAGCGGCTGGGCCCGTGAGCCATGGCCGCTGGGCCTGCGCATCCGGAGCCTGTGCTCCGCAACGGGAGAGGCCACAACAGTGAGAGGCCCGCATACCGCAAAAAGGAAAAAAAAAAAAAAAAAAAAAAAAATCTGTTTTTTAATTTATTTCAACTGTTAGAATTTGTTTTAAGACTTCATTTTAAAAAGAGTTCCTCTGCTTTAAAAAGAAGGCAGATTAAAAACATCTATTGTAGATGATGGACACAAATGAAAGGTTTTAAAGAAGGAATAAACATGATCAAATTTAGATTTCAGAAATATTACTTTGGTAGTCATTTGGAAGGTAGATTTGGGAGTAAAAAACTGGTGTTTAAGAAACCATTTAGGAGGTTATTATTTTTTTTTTTGAGGAAAAGATGGACAATTTAATATATTCTGTTGGGGAAGATGGCTATCCATATGGAAAAACATAAAACTAAGTTGCTACCTCACACCACACGTAGTTATAAATTCCAGACAGATTTAAGACCTTTTTTAAAGAAGAAAACATAGGAGAAATGCCTTTATATCTGTATGACTACACTGAAATTCTATTTATATAAAAAACCCAACACTTTATATGACAAAAGACATCATACACTTAGTAAAAAGATGTGCCACAGATGGGGACAAAATATTTGGAACTCATAAAACTGACCACTTACGTCCAGAATATATGAACTCCCTCTCCCAATTAATTTTCTAAAAAGTCAACAGAAAAACAAGCACAGTATTTGAGTTGGCAATTCACAGAATTTAACAGATAAAAATATAGGACATATAAAACACAAATAAGTTTTTAGTATAAGTATGTCCTGTGTTTCCTGTCTTCCTAGTATATCCATGTCCTGGGCTTCCTGTGGTTTACTTGGCAACTTTACTGAAAAGACACTCAACCTTACTAGAAATCAAAACATACAAATTACAACAATAAAATTTTGCATCCATCAATTTAGCAAAAATTATCAAATTAATAATATTTGCTGGTGGGTGTGTAAAAGGGTACAAGCTCCTTAGAGAGGATTTTGCAATACCTACTAAAGTAAAAAACGTTCATTACAATATGAGCCAATAACTCTACTTCTGGGTGTCTATCAAGAAACTTTCTCATCGGTGCATAAAGAGACATGTACAAGGATGTAATTTTAATAGTTCAGTTGAGTGATCTCTAAGGACTGGAACCATGGGAGAGGAATGAAGTAGATAGAAGGTGTTTAAGACATAAATATGACATGACCAAAAGACCTTTTGGATGTGGGAGACGAGAAAGAAAGAGGATGAATACAACATGTACTCATATTCCAGGAATAAGGCAGATATTCATTTATCCGGCCAGACAACAGTTATGGAATGCCTACTGTGTGTCAGACACAGTCTTAGCATAGGTGGCAAGGAAATACGAACTGGTCACTACCTTCAAGGAAATAAAAGTTTAATGAGAAAAAAAGACAAATATAATTACAGTGAAAAGGGAGAATGCTGTGAGACGTGGTAGGGTGACAACTGACTGGGAAGGGAGATAATCTTCTATATCATGATAAGGCTTTTGATTACAGGCTTTTAGGTAAATGCATTTGTCAAAATTCAGCTACAATACACTTAAAATTGTGCTTTTCATTGTAAATTTTATATTAAAAATCTAAAGAAATATTAAACTCCAGTTAATAATATGTAAGCTTAAGAATCTGGGAAAAAGTGCACTAATGTGTGCAATTTACTTTAAAAATGCGTTTTAAAAAAGAATGTGGATTAATGAGTGGATAAATGGACAGATATAAAGCAAATATAGTAAAATATTAATGGCGGAATCCAGATGCTAGGTGTAGGGATGTTCCTGTATAATCTTTCAACTTTGTTGTATCTTTGAAAATTTTCATAATAAAGTGTTAGGAAAAAACACTATGGGAGCACCCACTGATGGAAAGACTTGGACCCAAAGTAAAGGTTTCATAGGTGGGTGACATCTGAACTGTGAATTGAAATATCAGTAGGCATTACCAGTCAGACCAAAAGGGAAAAAGAACTCAGGCATTCAATGAGGGCCAATGATGACATGTCAGGCACTATGCCAGGTCCCTGGGGTTCAAAGATGAATAAGACATAGTTCCCCCTTTTGATTAGCCTGCTGTCTACTGGGAGTCAGCCAGGCACGGTGATGACTGTAGTACAGAGTTGGGGTAGTGTTAGTGTAGGAAAGAGGTAAGAACTAGATGAGGGAGGTGGGAGTGGAAGGAAATGGAGGGGGTCAAAGAAATGGAGGTGGTTCAAGGGGATGAAATTGGAGCTGAGTAGTGAAGGGCGAAATAGAATTAGCCACGTGAAGACAGGGAAGGCATTTATAGCAGAAGGAGCAAGATGTACAAAGGTGCACAGACAAGCAAGAACGTAGCACACTTAGTATGGCTAGGCAGATTCTGACGAAGGGCTGAGGAGAGGGGAAGCTAGCCAGGTAGGCAAGGCTAGAGCACAAAGGCCTTGCTAAGCAGCGTGGCACAAAGTGAGGAGCTCTGAAAAGAGCTCTAAGCAGGGATATCCCGTTTAGGGAGAACATGCTGCTGCTGGTTGGTAGATAACTTGAACAGGTGCCTGACTGAAGATAAGGAATCCAGTTGGAAAGCGTGCTATAAGCTAACGATGAAGGCCTGAACGAAGGTAGTGGTAGTAGGGTTAGAGAAATGAAAGTGACTTGAGAGATGAGAAAGTAAGACTGACAGGACTTGGTGACTGATGGGATTGGGAAGAGGAGTCAGAGTGAAGAAAGAGTATGGAGTGATGCCCTGGTTTCTGGCTTGGGTGACTGGGGGAATGTTGATATTACTGAATACAGGTAATGGAGGGGCAGGTTTAACAGAGGCAGGGAAGGATGGAGAGTTCAGCTTCAGATACATGGAATGGGAGGTACCTGTGGGACATTCACGAGATGCCCCACAGGCAACTACATTTATAGGCTGAAATGTAGATGCAAGATACGGGCAGGAGATAGAGGTTTGGGATCAGCAGCACATGGGTAGGAGCTATAAGCATCTAAGTGAGCGAGACCACTTAAGGTGGTGTGGAGGGAGCAAGGTGATGGGCTTGAACAGCGGGAAGAGAAAGAAAAAAATCCCAGGACAGAACCTGGGCTATGTTTCAAGTATGGGTGGGTGGAATAAGAGGAGCCTGAGAAGGAGTCCTCAGAAATGTAAGAGGAAACCCAGGAGAGGGTAGTGTCATAGATCCACGGGAGGAATGAGACTGTCCAGAAGAAGGGGGAGGGTGTGAGACACAGTGGAGTCACCAATTAAGAGGAGGACTGAAAAGAGCCTAATGGATTCAGTTATTCAGGTCATTGGTTGATCTTGGCAGGGACAGTTTCAATGGGATGAGGATGGAGTGCTGACAAAAAAGCAGAGTGAAAGGAAAAGGGAAAAGAGCAGTAGTATGAGGAGGATCAAGGATTTAGTTTGTTTTAAAATGGGAGAAACGGGCTTCCCTGGTGGCGCAGTGGTTGAGAGTCCGCCTGACGATGTAGGGGACACGGGTTCGTGCCCTGGTTTGGGAAGATCCCACGTGCCGCGGAGCGGCTGGGCCCGTGAGCCATGGCCACTGAGCCTGCGCGTCCGGAGCCTGTGCTCCGCAACGGAAGAGGCCACAACAGTGAGAGGCCCGCGTACCGCAAAAAAAAAAAAAAGCAGTCTAAAATGGGAGAAACACATTGGTGTGCTTCTATGCTGAGGGGGAAAAGCCAGTAGAGAGGGAAAGGTTAAAAACACAGGAGGAACAGGGGTGCTTGATGAAACCAGGTTTCTGAGGCAGTAGGGAAAAGAAAACCCCCAGCATATACAACAGCACAGAGATCTGAAACAACAGTACTGTTTGGAAAGCAATGAGTAGACTGCTGTGGCTGGATCCCTTTAGTTGGTGGGGAAGTGTTGGGAGATGAAGCTGGAAATACAGAGGGGCCAGGAAATGACCAGACAGCCCCCTGGTACTACCGAATTTTAGAGGAGAAGAAATACATTAGAAGATGAAATGGATCTAAATACATTAGAAGATGAAATGGTGACATCAAAAACCTCAAGACTTGGGCTTTCCTGGTGGCGCAGTGGTTGAGAATCTGCCTGCTAATGCAGGGGACACGGGTTCGAGCCCTGGTCTGGGAGGATCCCACGTGCCGCGGAGCAACTAGGCCCGTGAGGCACAACTACTGAGCCTGCGCATCTGGAGCCTGTGCTCCGCAACAAGAGAGGCCACAATAGTGAGATGCCCGTGCACCGCGATGAAGAGTGGCCCCTGCTTGCCACAACTAGAGAAAGCCCTCGCACAGAAACGAAGATGCAACACAGCAAAAATACATAAATTAATAAACTCCTACCCCCAACATCTTCTTTAAAAAAAAAACGCATACAGCCTTTAAAAAAAAAAAAAAAAACCTCAAGACTTAAGTTGGACCTTGAAAGATGGCTATGTTGTAGATAGTTTGATGGGGGATGGGGAGAATGACTTCATTCTGGGAGAGAAGAGGAGACAGCTGTGATGAAAGTACACAGAAGCCAGAATTAGCAGGACATGTTGTGGAGGCCATGTAGCTGGAGAGGAGAGTATGGGCAGGAAAGCTGTGAAAGACAGCTGAGGAGGTAACATGGGATCAGGGTACAAAGGTTCTGGAAGGCCTAGCTATGGTTTTTCGACTTCATCCTATAAGCAGTGATGAGCCACTTAGTTTCTAAGCAGGGGAGGTGTCATGGACAAAGTGGTATTTTAAGAAGATTAACATGGCTATGGTACTTAGAAGGAATGCCTCCTAGGAGTGAAAGAGTTAGGAGGCTCCTGACCAGGTGTGCTGGGCAAGGCAAGGACTTCGCAGAGGCAGGAGGAACAGACTGGAAGTGGGTGAACCACCACAATATTGCTAAGGAAGAATTAACAGCAGGTGATGGGTACTCATTCCTCGTCAAGGAAATCATGCTGAGTACAATAATTAGCATATTATTAGAAACAGGAAGAAGAAAAGCAAAAGAGACTGAAAAGGAATAGTTTGAGTTAAGAAAAGAACTAGGAAAGTGAACATTCACAAACCAGAAGAGTTTCAAGAAGGGTATGTTCAAGTGTCAATGCCACAGAGAAGTCAGGTAAGATCGACACTAAAAATAACCAATTCGTTTTGGTAATTAAGATATCAGTGGTGGAGGAGACCTTCAAGATGGCAGAGGAGTAAGACGTGGAGATCACCTTCCTCCCCACAAATACATCAGAAATACATCTACATGTGGAACAACCCCTACAGAACACCTACTGAACGCCGGCAGAAGACCTCAGACCTCCCAAAAGGCAAGAAACTTCCCACATACCTGGGTAGGGCAAAAGAAAAAACAGAGACAAAAGAATAGGGATGGGACCTGCACCTCTGTAAGGGAGCCGTGAAGGAGGAAAAGTTTCCACACACTAGAAAGCCCCCTCACTGGCGGAGATGGGGGATGGGCGGGGGGAAGCTTCAGAGCCACGGAGGAGAACACAGCAACAGGGGTGCAGAGGGCAAAGCAGAGAGATTCCTGCACAGAGCATCGGTGCCGACCAGCACCCAGCAGCCCGAGAGGTTTGTCTGCTCACCCACCGGGACGGGTGGGAGCTGGGAGCTGAGGCTCGGGCTTCAGAGGTCAGACCCCAGGGAGAGGACTGGGGTTGGCTGTGTGAACACAGCCTGAAGGGGGCTAGTGCGCCACAGCTAGCCATGAGGGAGTCCAGGAAAAAGTCTGGAACTGTCTAAGAGGCAAGACACCATTGTTTCGGGGTGCACAAGGAGAGGGGATTCGGAGCACCACCTAAAGGAGCTCCAGAGATGGGCACAAGCTGTGGCTATCTGCGTGGACCCCAGAGAAGGGCATGAAATGCTAAGGCTGCTGCTGCAGCCACCAAGAAGCCTGTGTGCAAGCACAGGTCACTATCCACACCTCCACTCGCAGAAGCCTGTGCAGCCCGCCACTGCCAGGGTTCCCTGATCCAGGGACACCTTCCTCGGGAGAACACATGGCGTGCCTCAGGCTGTTGTAATGTCATGCTGCCCTCTGCCACTGCAGGCTCACCACACATTCTGTACCCCTCCCTCTCCCCGGCCTGAGTGAGCCAGAGCCCTCTAATCAGCTGCTACTTTAACCACGTCCTGTCTGAGCAAAGAACAGATGACCTCAGGAGACCTACATGCAGAGGTGGGGCCAGATCCAAAGCTGAACCCCAGGAGCTGTGCAAACAAAGAAGAGAAAGGGAAATCTCTCCCAGCAGCCTCGGGAGCAGCGGATTTAAATCTCCACAATCTACTTGATGTACCCTGCATCTGTGGAATACCTGAATAGACAACAAATCATCCCAAAATTGAGGTGGTGGACTTTGGGAGCAACTGTAGACTTGGGGTTTGCTTTCTGCATCTAATTTATTTCTGGTTTTATGTTTGCCTTAGTTTAGTATTTAGAGTTTATTATAATTGGTAGATTTGTTTATTGATTTGGTCGCTCTCTTCCTTTATTTTTTTTTACATATAGATATATATATTTTTTTTCCTTTTTCTCTTTTTGTGAGTGTGTATGTGTATGCTTCTTCGTGTGATTTTCTCTGTATAGCTTTGCTTTTACCATTTGTCCTAGGGTTCTGTCTGTCTGTTTTTGTTTTTTTTCTAGTAAAGTTTTTAGCGCTTGTTATCACTGGTGGATTTGTTTTTTGGTTTGGTTGCTCTCTTCTTTTTTTTATTATTTTTCAATTTTTAAAAAATAATTCTTTAAAATATTTTATTTTAATAACTTTCTTTTCCTCCCTCCCTCCCTCCCTTCCTTTCTTTTTTTCTCCCTTTTCTTCTGAGCTGTGTGGCTCACAGGGTATTGGTGCTCTGGCCAGATGTCAGGCCTGTGCCTCTGAGGTGGGAGAACCAAGTTCAGGACGTTGGTCCATCAGAGACCTACTGGCTCAACGTAATATCAAATGGCGAAAACTCTCCCAGAGATCTCCACCTCAACCAGCTCCACTCAACAACCAGCAAGCTACAGTGCTGGACACCATATGCCAAACAACTAGCAAGACAGGAACAACCCCATCCATTAGCAGAGAGGCTGCCTAAAATCATAATAAGTTCACCATCACCCCAAAACACACCACTGGATGCAGTCCTGCCCACAGAAAGACAAGATCCAGCCTCATCCATCAGAACACAGTCACCAGTCCCCTCCGCCAGGAAGCCTACACAACCCACTGAACCAACCTTAGCCACTGAGGGCAGACACCAAAAACAACAGCAACTACAAACCTACAGCCTGCGAAAAGGAGACCCCAAACACAGTAAGTTAAGCAAAATGAGAAGACAGAGAAACACACAGCAGATGAAGGGGCAAGGTAAAAACGCACAAGACCACACAAATGAGGAGGAAATAGGCAGTCTACCTGAAAAAGAATTCAGAGTAATGATAGTAAAGATGACCCAAAATCTTGGAAACAGGACGGAGAAAATACAAGAAATGTTTAACAAGGACCCAGAAAAACTAAACAGCAAAAAAACAATGATGAACAACACAGTAAATGAAATTTAAAATTCTCTAGAAGGAAACAATAGCAGAAAAACTGAGGCAGAAGAACGGATAAGTGACCTGGAAGACAGGATGGTGGAATTCACTGCTGTGGAACAGAATAAAGAAAAAAGAATGAAAAGAATTGAGGACAGTCTCGGAGATCTCTGGGACAACATTAAACGCACCAATATTCGAATTATAGGGGTCCCAGAAAAAGAAGAGAAAAAAAAAGGGAATGAGAAAATATTTGAAGACATTATAGTTGAAAACTTCCCTAATATGAGAAAGGAAATAGTCAATCAAGTCCAGGAAGTGCAGAAAGTCCCACACAGGATAAATCCAAGGAAGAACACGCCAAGACACATATTAATCAAACTATCAAAAATTAAATACAAAGAAAAAATATTAAAAGCAGCAAGGGAAAAACAACAAATAACACACAAGGAAATCCCCATCAGGTTAACAGCTGATCTTTCAGCAGAAACTCTGCAAGCCAGAAGGGAGTGGCAGGACATATATAAAGTGATGAAAATGAAAAAACTACACCAAGATTACTCTACCCAGTAAGGATCTCATTCAGATTTGACAGAGAAATTAAAACCTTTACAGACAAGCAAAAGCTAAGAGAATTCAGCACCACCAAACCAGCTTTATAACAAATGCTAAAGGAACTTCTCTAGGCAGGAATACAAGAGAAGGGAAAGACCTACAATAACAAACCCAAAACAATTAAGAAAATGGTAATAGGAACATACATATCGATAATTACCTTAAATGTAAATGGATTAAATGCTCCAACCAAAAGACATAGACTGGGGGAATGGATACAAAAACAAGACCCATATATATGCTGTCTACAAGAGACCTACCTCAGACCTAGGGACACATACAGACTGAAAGTGAGGGGGATGGAAAAAGATATTCCATGCAAATGGAAATCAAAAGAAAGCCGGAGAAGCAATTCTCATATCAGACAAAATAGACTTTAAAATAAAGACCATTAGAAGAGACAAAGAAGGACACTACTTAATGATCAAGGGATCAATCCAAGAAGAAGATATAATAATTGTAAATATTTATGCACCCAACATTGGAGCACCTCAATACATAAGGCAAATGCTAACAGCCATAAAAGAGGAAATCGACAGTAACACACTCATAGTAGGGGACTTTAACACCCCACTTTCACCAATGGACAGATCATCCAAAATGAAAATAATTAAGTAAACATAAGCTTTAAATGATACATTAAAAAAGATGGACTTAATTGGTATTTATAGGACATTCCATCCAAAAGCAACAGAATACAGTTTCTTCTCAAGTGCTCAGGGAACATTCTCCAGGATACATCATATCTTGGGTCACAAATCAAGCCTTGGTAAATTTAAGAAAATGGAAATCGTATCAAGTATCTTTTCTGACCGCAATGCTAGGAGACTAGATATCAACTACAGAAAAAAAACTATAAAAAATACAGACACATGGAGACTAAACAATACATTACTAAATAACCAAGAGATCACTGAAAAAATCAAAGAGGAAATCAAAAAATACCTCGAAACAAATGACAATGAACACACGACAACCCAAAACCTATGGGACGCAGCCAAAGGAGTTCTAAGAGGGAAGTTTATAGCAATAAATCCTACCTCAGGAAATAAGAAACATCTAAAATAAACAACCTAAACTTACACCTAAAGCAATTAGAGAAAGAAGAACAAAAATACCCCAAAGCTAGCAGAAGGAAAGATCATAAAGATCAGATCAGAAACAATGAAAAAGAAATGAAGGAAACGATAGCTAAGATCAACAAAACTAAAACTGGTTCTTTGAGAAAATAAAAAAAATAGATAAACCATTAGACAGACTCATCAAGAAAAAAAGGGAGAAGACTCAAATCAATAGAATTAGAGGGCTTCCCTGGTGGCGCAGTGGTTGAGAGTCCGCCTGCCGATGCAGGGGACGTGGGTTCGTGCCCCGGTCCAGGAAGATCCCACATGCCGCGGAGCGACTGGGCCCATGAGCCATGGCTGCTGAGCCTGCGCATCTGGAGCCTGTGCTCCACAACGGGAGAGGCCACAACAGTGAGAGGCCCACATACCGCAAAAAAAAAAATAGAATTAGAAATGAAAAAGGAGAAGTAACAACTGACACTGCAGAAATACAAAGGATCATGAGAGATTACTACAAGCAACTATATACCAATAAAATGGACAACCTGGAATAAATGGACAAATTCTCAGAAATGCACAATGTTCTGAGACTGAACCAGGAAGAAACAGAAAATATGAACAGACCAGTCACAAGCACTGAAATTGAAACTGTGATAAATAATCTTCCAACAAACAAAAGCCCAGGACCAGATGGCTTCACAGGCGAATTGTATCACACATTTAGAGAAGAGCTAACACCTATCCTTCTCAAACTCTTCTAAACTATAGCAGAGGGAGGAACACTCCCAAACTCATTCTACGAGGCCACCATCATCCTGATACCAAAACCAGACAAAGATGTCACAAAGAAAGAAAACTACAGGCCAATATCACTGATGAACGTACATGCAAAAATCCTCAACAAAATACTAGCAAACAGAATCCAACAGCACATTAAAAGGATCATACACCATGATCAAGTGGGGTTTATCCCAAGAATGCAAGGATTCTTCAGTATATAAAAATCAATCAATGTGATAAACCATATTAACACATTGAAGGAGAAAAGCCATATGATCATCTCAATAGATGCAGAAAAAGCTTTTGACAAAATTCAACACCATTTATGATAAAAACCCTCCAGAAAGTAGGCATAGAGGTTACTTACCTCAACATAATAAAGGCCATATATGACAAACCCACAGCCAACATCGTTCTCCGTGGCGAAAAACTGAAATCATTTCCTCTAAGATCAGGAACAAGACAAGGTTGTCCACTCTCACCACTATTATTCAACACAGTTTTGGAAGTTTTAGCCACAGCACTCAGAGAAGAAAAAGAAATAAAAGGAATCCAAATCAGAAAAGAAGAAGTAAAGCTGTCACTGTTTGCAGATGACATGATACTATAGAGAATCCTAAAGATGCCACCAGAAAACAACTAGAGCTAATCAATGAATTTGGTAAAGTAGCAGGATACAAAATTAATGCACAGAAATCTCTTTCATTCCTATACACTAATGATGAAAAATCTGAAAGAGAAATTAAGGAAGCACTCTCATTTACCATTGCAACAAAAAGAATAAAATACCTAGGAATAAACCTACCTAAGGAGACAAAAGACCTGTATGCAGAAAAGTATAAGACACTGATGAAAGAAAGTAAAGATGATACAAATAGATGGAGAGATATACCATGTTCTTGGATTGGAAGAATCAACATTGTGAAAATGACTCTACTACCCAAAGCAATCTACAGATTCAATGCAATCCCTATCAAACTACCAATGGCATACTTCACAGTACTGGAACAAAAAATTTCACAATTTGTATGGAAACACGCTCCCAGACTTCAGACTATACTACAAAGCTACAGTAATCAAGACAGTATGGTACTGGCACAAAAACAGAAATATAGATCAATGGAACAGGATAGAAAGTGCAGAGGTAAACCCACGCACATATGGTCACCTTATTTTTGATAAAGGAGGCAAGAATATACAATGGAGAAAAGACAGCCTCCTGAATAAGTGGTGCTGGGAAAACTGGACAGCTACGTGTAAAAGAATGAAATTAGAACACTCCCTAACGGCATACACAAAAATAAACTCAAAATGGGTTAAAGACCTAAATGTAAGGCCAGACACTATCAAACTCTTAGAGGAAAACATAGGCAGAACACTCTATGACATAAATCACAGCAAGATCCTTTTTGACCCACCTCCTACAGAAATGGAAATAAAAACAAAAGTAAACAAATGGGCCCGAATGAAACTTAAAACCTTTTTCACAGCAAAGGAAAACCTAAACAAGACAAAAAGACAACCCTCAGAATGGGAGAAAATATTTGCAAATGAAACAACTGACAAAGGATTAATCTCCAAAATTTACAAGGAGCTCCTGCAGCTCAATATCAAAACAACAAACAACCCAATCCAAAAATGGGTAGAAGACCTAAATAGACATTTCTCCAAAGATATACAGATTGCCAACAAACACATGAAAGGATGCTCAACATCATTAATCATTAGAGAAATGAAATCAAAACTACAATGAGGTATCACCTCACACCAGTGAGAATGGCCATCATCAGAAAATCTACAAACAATAAATGCTGGAGAGTGTGTGGAGAAAAGGGAACCCTCTTGCACTGTTGGTGGGAATGTAAATTGATACAGCCACTATGGAGAACAGTATGGATGTTCCTTAAAAAACTAAAAATAGAACTACCATACGACCCAGCAATCCCACCACTGGGCATATACCCTGAGAATACCATAATTCAAAAAGAGTCATGTACCAAAATGTTCATTGCAGCTCTATTTACAGTAGCCAGGACATGGAAGCAACCCAAGTATCCATCGACAGATGAATGGATAAAGAAGATGTGGCACATATATACAAGGGAATATTATTCAGCCATAAAAAGAAATTAAACTGAGTTATTTGTAGTGAGGTGGATGGACCTAGAGTGTGTCATACAGAGTGAAGTAAGTCAGAAAGAGAAAAGCAAATACCGTATGCTAACACATATATATGGAATCAAAAAAAAAAAAAGGTTCTGAAGAACCTAGGGGCAGGACAGGAATAAAGACGCAGATGTAGAGAACGGACTCGAGGATGCGGGGAGTGGGAAGGGTAAGCTGGGACGAAGTGAGAGAGTGGCATGGACATATATACACTACCAAATGTAAAATGGATAGCTAGTGGGAAGCATCCACATAGCACAGGGAGATCAGCTCGGTGCTTTGTGACCACCTAGAGGCGTGGGATACGGAGGGTGGGAGGGAGACGCAAGAGCTAGGAGATATGGGAATATATGTATATGTATAGCTGATTCACTTTTTTATAAAGTAGAAACTAACACACCATTGTAAAGCAATTATACTCCAATAAAGATGTTAAAAAATATATATATCACTGGTGATGTTTTCCATAGAGGTTTTAGTAAGGTGGATAAAGATAGACTACAGAGAGAGTGAATCAGGTTCCTAGATACAAAGTCAATATTAGAAAATAAATTTTATTTCCATATGCCAAAAACAAAGTTAGAATATAAAATTTTAAAAGATTCTATTCATGCTGGTTACATGAGTTTATTCAGTTTGTGAGAATTCAGCAAGGTATTCACTTATATGTACTTTTCTGTTTGTATATTATACTTTACTAAAAAGATTTTAAAATATCACTTCCAATAGAGTCAAATTACAAATTACTGAAGAATAGAACAAAGGATGTATAAGATGTCTACAAGGAAAATTACTGAGAGATATTAAAGAAGTCCTAAATAAGTGAGGAGATATACATAGATTTGGAAAACTTAATTTGACTTAAAAGAATAGAGTGCCCAAAAACAGACCAAGCTACATTTGGGCACTTAATAAATGACAGAATTGGCACTGCTCATCAGTGATAAAAGTATGGACTTTTCAATAAGTAGTGCTAGGACAAATGTGTATTTACATGGAAAACCAAAATTGGACCCCTACATCATTCTGTGTACAGAAAACATTTGCAGGTGAATTAAAGACTTAAATGTGAAGGCAAAACTGTAAAGCTTTTATTAGGTAATAAAGAATAATTTCAAGAATATCTTGGTGGTACTGAAGGATTTCTTAAAGAAGACATAATATAAAGGAATCATAAATGAAAAGAGAGTGAAAGGACAAGCCAGAGATGAAGGAGAATATATCTGCAAAACATGTGGGGGCGGGGAGGTTTGCAATAAATATAACTGAACAGTGACTAGAATCTACAGTATATAAAGAAGTACGTTTTAAAACCAGTCAGAGACAGACACAATAGGAAAATGGGCAAGAATAGAACAGGAATTTTACAGAAAAGAAAATATACATGGCCAATAAACACATGAAAAAATGATCAACCGGTCATCCAGGTAATGAAAATTAAAACCACATGAAGTTTATCACTCCACACCCACTAGATTGGCAACTATTTAAAATTCTGACAGAACATGGGGAATATAACTACATGGGGACCACTCAGCAACAGGACTCTCACACATTGGAATACTTTGGAAGACAGTTGGGTGTATATGTACCCTATGACCAAGTAATTCTAGGTATATACCTTAGAAAATTCTTATGCATCAGGATACATGAACAAGAATGTATTGTTGATAATAGCTAAAAACTGGAAACAATTGAAACTGTTGTTCCATCAACAGTAGAAAGAATAAATAGTGGTATAATCATACCACTGGAAAACTATACTGAAATGGAAATAAAAGAACTACAGCTATATGCAACATACGAACTTTTCACACACAACGTTGAATGGAAGATGTAAGACACAAAAGATTACGTACAGTATGATTCCACTTATACAAAGTTTAAAAGTAAAGAAAACTATTGGGTTGGCCAAAAAATTCATTCGGGTTTTTCCATAACATCTTACCAAAAACCCAAACGAACTTTTTGGCCAGCCCTATAAATTATGCTGTTTAGAGGTGCATACTCAGGTGGCAGTACTATCAAGAAAAGCAAAGTAATTGCTACCACAAGAGTCAGGAGTGGTTACCTCTAGAGGGAAGGGAGGGGATCATGACCTGTGAGGGCTATATATGGGTGCTAGAAATGTTTTGTTTTTCAACCTAAGTGTAACTACATGGGTGTTCACTTTAGAATTATTAATAAACTATATACATGATTTATGCAATTTTCTGTAGGTATGCTATATCTCACCAAAAAATGTATGAGTGAATCACATGTGTTGCTAAGCAGTGTAAACATTTTTGAGGAGCTTAACTCTAAAGGGAAGCAGATAAGGTAGCAGTTACAGGAGAATTCAGGATTGAAGGAATTTGTGTACATATGTTCAACGAAATACAGGTACAAGAATATTCATAGCAGCACTATTCATAATAGCTCCAACCTGGAAATTACCCAAATGCCCATCCAACAGTACAAAGAATAAATAAATTGTGGCATATTCACCAATGGAATATGTATAGTAATGAAAATGAATGAACTACAACTACATGCAATAATATGGATGAATCTCACAAGCATAATGTTGAGTTAGGGTTACTAGATTTAGCAAGAGAAAAAAAATACAGGGCATCTAGTTAAATTTGAATTTCAGATAAATGATGAATCATTTTTAATATATATATATATATGCTCCATGCAAAATGATTCACTGTTTATCTGAAATTCAAATTTAACTGGGCATCCTCTAATTTCTTTGGCAACCTTACATTGGACGAAAGAAGTCAGACACAAAGGTTACCCTCTGGGGAAGATAGAGACTGGAAGTGGGCACGGTGGTAATTCTGGGATGCTTGTAATATTGTTTCTTGATCTGGGTGCTAGTTACATGGGTATATTCATGCTGTGAACACCCACCAAACTGTATAATTATGATTTGGGCAACTTTCTATATGTATATTATTCTTCAATTGAATAATCTATCTGTTATCCATCTGTAATCTATTTATAATCTATCTGGCATGTTTTATATTCAAAGTCACAACAAAAAGTAGGGATAAACTTAACAAGAAATATACAGCACCCAAACTGACTAAAGGGAGAGAAATGCCTTGAATGGGTAATTTAATCCAGAATATAAATGGTCTATAAATATAAAAGTATATTCAATTCACTAATAACTACAGAAATGAAAATGAGATACCACATTTCACTTATCAAATTGGTAATAATACTTAGTAGAAAAGTGAAAAAACTTTAGAAAAATAAATAATCTCATGCCTTCATGGGAATTTTAAAAATGTAGAGGGATTTTAGGAAGATGGTAGGTTAAAGACATTCCAGATCCCCTCTATTCCCAAGTCGGATCCATCTACTCTGTTCTTGAGCCAAGTAGGTACTGCAGTCAGCCAAGAGAATGAGGTCACAGGATGGGTCTGAGACCTGAGACTAAGGGGTGATGCAGGGTTTTTCATCTCTGGAACAGATGAGAGCTCTGGGCTACTGGCCTGGGGTCTGATGTAGGAGAGCCAAAGTGCAAGGATGGGAACATAGTTCCTGGTGAAGACTTGGCCTGCAGGACTCTATGAACTCCTAGGGGACAGGTGATATTACCTATGTGAGTGTGCCAGGTTTTCCTGGATCTGAAAATGCTGAGAAGAAACTGAAGAGTTGGATTGGGTCCTCCCTACCTTGAGACAAGGACAGCACCAGAGAACAAGAGTATAGAGAGGCCCCTCTTGATGCCTCCCAAGAGTGTGACAAGCTGACTGACAACATGCCTGCTGCTACAGTCCTGGCTCATGGGCAGAAATCACTGTGGCTTTTCCACTCAACATAGCTGTTACAATGTAAGGCACCCCAGCATTAGACTTGAGCCCTAATGAGCAGACAAAAGAAAATAACAATACACGTAAGGAGACCCAGAAACCAATAAAAGAAAGAAGCAGAACGCTTAGAATAGGCCTTTTATGAAATAGAGTTGCTGAAAGGAAGTGGACAATTTGAGCTTAAAAAAGATCTCTCAAGGAGATTTAAGTACAGCTTTACTTTCTGGAACTAAAAGAATTAGATACAATTTACCAAAACCAGTAGCAATTATCATTCCAAATATAAAAACACTAAAACTATTCCAATTAAAATCAGAAACTAGATTCCTCCCAAGGAAAGCAACTTTACAAGCTCAGGATGTGTCCTTCATCATGTTTCTTGCTAATAAACAAAAAATAAGAGAATTAAATAACAGGAATAAATATTGGCAAAGAGATAATTTTCTTTTTACTGATATGACTTTATACTAAGAAAATTTAAGACTTTTGTTTTAAAAAAAAGCTTAGAACAGAGCTATATGGATCAAGATGGATGAATCTCACAAACATAACACTGAGGAAAAAATCAGTGATGAAAAAACAAATACATTATGAAACCACTTATGAAAAGTTTAGAAACAGGCAAAATATCACTACATATCATTAAGGGATACAAGAATAAGGAAATTAATGGAAAAGATAAACACCATATTCAGAATGGTAGTTACATTCACACCTCAATCTGATGCAACCTGCCCCGATTCCTTACCACTCAACTGATCACCAAAACCTCAGTGGACAAATCCGTTTCTTTTCAGTCCTCATCTTATGTAACCACTCTGAAACATTTGACTCAGGTAACAATCCCTTCGTCCTAGAAACTCTTACTTTGGTTTTTTAACTACTACTATCCTGTGTCCCTTGAACCTCTTTAACTGGCTCCTTTACTCTTGACTCTTAAATATTAGTGCTCCTCACTAATATTTAGTGCTGGCTCTCTTAATATCTAGTCTTTCTCTATAAAACTCTCTCTGGGCAACCTCACCCTTAGATTCCAAATATTTATCTCCAGCCCAGACGTTGCTTTTAAGTTCTAGTTCTGAATTTCCCCTTTCTTCCTGGACTTTTCTAATATGCATTCCAAATCTGACACATCCAAAATCAAACTCGTTATCGTTCTCTCTGCTGTCTGCTTCCTATATACCTGTGTCTTGCTTTCTCACTAGCTTCCCTTTCAGCTAATGGTATCTCCCACTTGATCTACGACTCAATTGTGATTTTGTCATAAACTTCTTTGCCTCATAAATCAAACCTGGCACTTGAGTACACCTCCTTCCTCCACCCCCAGTAATGCAATATGCAACAAAATTCTGATGAGCCATATCCACCCTCTGAAAATATCCTAGAGGGGCTAGCAACCTTCTTAGCTCTTGATAGGTAGAAAATGATTCCCTCTAACAGTGGGGGGCTTGGCTTTGGGAATGATATTTTGTTAGCTAAAGAAAACTTAATTCCGCTGGTACAAGTCACATACCCACAAGCCTCTTCCACCCTCAAAAATCTACCTCAAATGATGACAAGCACCCTAGCAAGCTCCTAGGGGGTCTTAGTTCATCTGAGCTTGTTTATAAATATCAGTAGGGCCCCTATATTCCTTATTAACCACCACTCAGAGCAAGTGAAACCACAGAAGATGGAATTAATAATTATTAAGAGGCTAATATATACTAGGAATTATGTTACATTTTTTTACAATATGAGTTCACTTAATCCTCACATCTTTGTGGGGGTATATATTCAAATCCTATTATACAAATGAGGAAATTGAAGCTCTGAAGTTAAAAAAAGGAACCTGGAATGTAGGGGCAAAACTCTCTAATGAAATTGAGTTAAATTCCTTTGAGAGCGCCTAAAAGTCTTTGAAAATGCTGCCAAGTGAGAAAGCCGGCAGCCACTTTTTTTTTTTCTTTTACTGTATGATATCATTTATAGGTGGACATACAAAAAAAAATTGAACTCACAGAAACAGAGAGCAGAAAAGTGGTTGCCAGGGGCTTGGGGATGGGGGAAACAGGAAAAGGTTGGTAAAAAAGTACAAATTTTCAGTTATAAGATTAATAAGGTCTGAGAATCTAATGTATAGCATGGTGACTAAAATTGATTATACTGTATTGTATAATTGAAAGTTACCAAGAGTACAACTTAAATGTAGATACTCTCACCAAAAAAAAAGGGATCAATGTGTTAATTAACTCAAGGGGGGTAATCCTTCCACAATGTATAAATATATCAAAGTATCACATTGTACACTTTAATATCTTACAATTTTATTTGTCAATTAAACCTCAATAAAGCTGAAAAATAAGGGTAATTATTTTGATAATCCACACATTATATAAGGCACCTACTAAGTTCCTGCAATTGATTAGGCTGGAGGACACAGATATGAAAAATAGTGAGGCAGTAGAATTGGGGGAACTTTTTCACAAGTTCACACTTGTTCAAGCACAGAGAGATAGAAAAGAAAGATCTGAAATGATTTTAGATTTCAAGCTTTTGTAATTAAGTCCAAACACACAAGGTGGTGTAATATATTAAATTGATATTTAGAAAAAGAAACAAACTTTGGAGAACTGGTAATGCGTTCAGTTTTAAACATTCTGAACTAGTGAGAAAACTAGTCTAAAAGGAAAGTTTCATTATGGTTAAGATGTTCAGAGAAGCAGTTAAGGCAGGAGATTTAGGTATATTATTTATCACCATACATAGAATTATAATAGAAATTAGTTTAAAATTCTGAGAGTGGATAAGAAAGATAAGATGTAAGATTAGATTGAAAAGTTTTGTGTGGTATCTCACAGGGACCGATAATTAATTGTTCAAGTCAGTTACATTAACTCCAATCAGCAAATATATTATGCAGTCATTCTGTGCCAGGTACCATTCTAA
Organism: Mesoplodon mirus; assembly: GCF_964341445.2. Classification (NCBI taxonomy): domain Eukaryota; kingdom Metazoa; phylum Chordata; class Mammalia; order Artiodactyla; family Ziphiidae; genus Mesoplodon; species Mesoplodon mirus. Next base: position 59,164,157 of record NC_138981.1, on the reverse strand, counting down.
GTTTTGAGGATACAATGGTAAAAAATATAAACTCACTGCCTTTCCTCTAAGAGCCTATAGAATTCTTTGAGAACAGATCTTTATATCCATGATTAATAGTTTCCTATTACCTAGAACATATAATTTCAACTCCTACTTTTGGCATTTAATTATCTAAATGACTTGAACGAACCATTATTTACTGCTAATAGGCACATATACTTTTTGTTTACTCAGTGTAGTTTGATCCTTCTTCTGGAAACAGCACATTTTACTTAAAATTATTCTCTCCCCAACCCTCAATCTATGGGTTTACTTGGAGAGAGGGTGGAGTATTTGACCCCACCTGTAGTTCAGAGTGGGCATGTGACTGAAAGCCAGCCCATCTGAGCCTTTTATATCAAAGACCACAGTTCAGAAGGGGACAATTGGCCCTAATCACACCATCCAGACCTGAAGAGACTTCTGGAGAAGGACGGTAATGTTGGAGGAGGTCATGGTGTAATGGGGAAGAACAAATCTGATTCCATAACGGATCTGTTTCTTTTACTTTAACCTTTGTATTCTATTGCTTTTGCTACAAGTTAAGAATGTTGCTTGTAGCCTGAAATATACAGGATAGCCCATTCTCAAGGCTCTGCCCTTTAAAGATGTAACACTTTTCCATTCATATAGAGATAAAATGTTGCAGAACAGAGAATACCATTTGTCTTATTGGAGGTTTATAGGAACACTGTGACCAGACCTACTTAGACAGCTACAAGATCAATGGATTCTGGCACCAAGAAGTTTGTAGCAACAACCATACACACGCACCCCTTTTAGTATAAGAGAAGCTTGAATTCTAACTCCGGGAAGATGGTTCTTTGGGATACTAGTCCACCATCTTCTTGATCTGCTGGCTTTCCGAATAAAGTCACTATTCTTTGCCCCAACAATGCATCTTTCTATTTATTGGCCTGTTGTGCAGCGAGCAGTTAGTTCAAGCTTGGACTCAGTAATACTAGAGAGGATATTACCACAGATTGACCCATGAAATGGACCTGGGCATCTGGGGGCTCCTCATCCCCTTCCCTGTCCTTGGAACTTATGTGCTGTCCACCATTCCCACAGCTAGAGCCATTTTCAAGAATGCAGTCTCGAGAGAGTAAGGTCGTATTGAGACCATATGGACAGTGCACATGACTAAACTCAGTTAAGCCTCTATATAAACTTTAAGATTCTGGTGGGCAGGTGTGGAGATCCACTTGTCTTGCAGCTGCCCAACACAAGCCTCATGTTAAGTTCCCTTGCTTATTAAATCTGCCACCTACCAATCTGGAATGGCCCAGCAGCCACTTCTGAATCTATCACTGGTGGATCAGAAATGGCAAAATCCTTGAGACTGAAAGCAGATGAATTGGACTAACAGAAGAAAAAATATACAGGAGAACTGCTATGAAAAGGTGGTACCAACTCTAAGGGTAGTGTAGACTTGAAGGTAGTGGATCCAGCAAACAAGAGGGAGCCTTCGGACAACAATCAAGGTAATTGGTTGTAGTACCAAAGTAGGAGTAGGCCATTGGGCTAGTAGCCAATGATATGGCAGGAATAAGTCCAAGCACAAACATAAAAACATGTAGAATAAAACCTTCTGTTAAAAGAGAACACCCGATTGGGCATAAATGAATGAATGAATGAATGAACTCAAGATACATGGTTTCAATTAAGGGATGCAAAAAGACATACCAAGCAAGGGCTAACAAAGAGAAAGTAGGTGAAGATATATTAATCAGACAAAATAGACATAATCATCTAAGAAGACATATGCCATGACACTTTATGCAGCTAGCAACATAGCTTAAAAATATATAATACAGGGGGCTTCCCTGGTGGCGCAGTGGCTGAGAGTCCGCCTGCCGATGCAGGGGACATGGGTTCGTGTCCCAGTCTGGGAAGATCCCACATGCCGCAGAGCGGCTAGGCCCATGAGCCATGGCCGCTGAGCCTGCGCGTCCGGAGCCTGTGCTCCGCAACGGGAGAGGCTACAACAGTGAGAGGCCCGCGTACCGCAAAAAAAAAAAAAAAAAAAAAAAAAAAAAAAAATATATATATATATATATATATATATAAAATACATAAAGAAATACAAGGAGAAATTGACAAATCCTTGGTCATAATGTAAGAAAATAGCATATTAAGTAAATAACAAGACAGGACATGGAGACTCTGAATAATACAATTAATGAGTTTATCTAATAGGTATACATAGAACTATATACCTAACAAAAAACACACTCTTTTCAAATATACATGGAATATTAACAAAGCTCAAACAAGAGTCAGACAAAATTTCAAAAAACAGAAATCACACACATTCACTGATCATAATGCAATAAATCAGAAATTAACAACAAAAGAATACACAGAGACACCTTCTACCTAACTCTTAGGTTAAAGAGGAAATTAAAAAGGAAATCTCCTATTTAAAAATGAACAGTTAGAGTACTATTTCTCAAAATTATACGATTATATCCAAGTGGTACTTAGAGGAAAATGTATAGTTTTAAATAGAGCTTTTGGGACTTCCCTGGTGGCGTAGTGGTTAAGAATCCACCTGCCCATGCAGGGGACACAGGTTCGATCCCTGGTCTGGGAAGATCCCACATGCCGTGGAGCAACTAAGCCCGTGTGCCACAACTACTGTGCCTGTGCTCTAGAGTCTGCGTGCTGCAACTACAGAAGCCCGTGTGCCTAGAGCCCATGCCCTGCAACAAGAGAAGCCACCGCAATGAGAAGTCTGCGCACTGCAACGAAGAGTAGCCCCCGCTCACCACAACTAGAGAAAGCCTGCACACAGCAACGAAGACCAGATGCAGCCAAAAATAAATTAAATATATATATATATAAACTTGGCAAAATCTTCGAACCAAAACAAGGAGAGCATACATACAAAAAAAAGTTATAGGTTACTCTCTCATAGGAACAGATATATAAATACCCTAAATTGGAAACTAGTACGTGAATCCTGCAATGTACAGAAAGAGTAATTTATCATGATCAATTGGGGATGATTCAATGACAGAAAATTTATTTTTACAATTTATTCTATCAATAGGTTGAAAAAAAGAAAAACTACATGTTCATTAATTCCCAATCAATGATAAAATTCAATACTCATTTCTTATTTTAAAAATATATAATTCTTAGCAAACTAGGACTAAAAGGTCACTTCCTTAAGTTGATAAAGGCTATCTGCCAGTAGATTAAGGTGAAACACTAGCAATGTTCTGGTTAGAGCAAGAAAAAAGAAAAAAAAAGATGAGAATGGTTACTATCATTGGTACTATTCAACCCTACACTGAAAAAGATATGAAAAGAAATAAGATATAAATGTTGGAAAGGAAGAGGCCAAAGTATGTACTTGAAAATAATGTGAATACCTACCTAGGAAATCCAAGAAGCACAACTGACAAATTATGAGAAACTAAGAATGCAATTCAGACATGTGGTTAGATATAAGACGGAAATTTGAAAATTAATACTTTTCTTAAACAGGATTAGAAAATAAAAATAGAAAAAGAGGTATTCAAATAGCAACAAAAACTATAATATTCCAGAATAGGCCTACCAGGATATGTGGTGTAAGAATTACATTAAGAAAACTACAAAGCTTACTGAAAGACATAAAAGAAGACTTGAATAAATGCAGAGAGATCATGCTCATGGATGGGTAGGCTCAGTTATACTTAATCTATAAGCTGAATTTAAGTTCTCAATAAAAATCCCAAAAAGATTTTTCACAGAACCTGACAACTTGATTCTAAAATTCACCTGGACAAGAAAATAATCAAAACAGTTCTGATAAAAGAAAAGTGAGGTGAAACTTGCCCTCCCAGAGATTAAAATATACTGTGATGAACTGTATTTATTAAAAGGTTTGGGACTTCCTTGGTGGCGCAGTGGTTAAGAATCTGCCTGCCAATACAGGGGACACGGGTTCGAGCCCTGGTCCGGGAAGGTCCCACATGCTGCGGAGCAACTAAGCCCGTGCGCCACAACTACTGAGCCTGCACTCTAGAGCCTGTGAGCCACAACTAGTGAGCCTGCGTACCACAACTACTGAAGCCTGTGCGCCTAGAGCCCGTGCTCCGCAACAAGAGAAGCCACCATCATGAGAAGCCCACGCACTGCAACAAAGAGTAGCCCCCACTCGCAGCAACTAGAGAAAGCCCTCATGCAGCAACAAAGACCCAACGCAGCCAAAAATAAATAAATAATAAAAATAAAAAAATAAATAAAAGGTTTAAGAATAAACAAATTCACTAATAGGGCAGAATAGTGTCCAGAAATAGACACACACACATATGGTCAACTCAATACACCAAGATACTAAGTCAATTCAGTAGGTAAAGGACCTTCTTTTTAATAAATGGTGCTAAAAGAACTGGATATTCATGGGGGGTGGAGGATGATCTTCAACCCCTATTTCACTTTATAACCAAAAACTAATTCAAGATAGATTATACAACTAATGTAAAAGCTAAAACTATAAAGCTTCAAGTAGAAAACATAGGAAATTATTGTCATCACTTTGGGTATGCAAAGGTTTCTTGGATAGGATACCAACAGCTCTAAGCATTAAAGAAAAAAAACGATAAACTGAACTTCATCAAAATTAAAATTTTTGTGCAAATCAAAACTACAATGAGATACCACCTCACACTGGTCAGAATGGCCATCATTAAAAAGCCTACAAATAACAAATGCTGGAGAGGGTGTGGAGAAAAGGGAACCCTCCTACACTATTGGTACAAATGTAAGTTGGTGCAGCCACTATGGAAAACAGTATGGAGGTTCCTCAAAAAACTAAAAATAGAGTTGCCATATGATCCAGCAATCCCATTCCTGGGCATATATCCAGACAAAACTATAATTCAAAAAGATACATGCGGGCCTCCCTGGTGGCGCAGTGGTTGAGAGTCCGCCTGCCAATGCAGGGGATACGGGTTCGTGCCCCGGTCTGGGAGGATCCCATATGCCGCGGAGCGGCTGGGCCCGTGAGCCATGGCCGCTGGGCCTGCGCATCCGGAGCCTGTGCTCCGCAACGGGAGAGGCCACAACAGTGAGAGGCCCGCATACCGCGAAAAAAAAAAAAAATACATGCACCCCTATGTCCATAGCAGCACTATTCACAATAGCCAAGACATGGAAACAACCTAAATGTCCATCGACAGATGAATGGATAAAGAAGATGTGGTACATATATACAACTGAATACTACTCAACCATAAAAAAGAATGAAATAATGCCATTTGCAGCAACATGGATGAGCCTAGAGATTATCATACTAAGTGAAGTAAGTCAGAAAGAGAAAGACAAATAACCATATGATATCACTTATATGTGGAATCTAAAATACGACACAAATGAACATACCTATGAAAGAGAAACAGACTCACAGACATAGAGAACAAACCTGTGGTTGCCAAGGGGGAGGAGGGAGTAGGGGCGGGAAGGATTGGGAGTTTGGGATTAGTAGATGTAAGCTATTATATTAAACAACAAGGTCCTACTGTATAGCACACTATAGTCAATATCCTATGATAAACCATAATGGAAAAGAATATGAAAAAGAATATATATATATATATGTATAAACTGAGTCAGTTTGCTGTACAGCAAAAATTAACAAAACATTGTAAATCAACTATACTTTAATAAAATTTTTTTAAAAAGCTATGATGGGGAATTCCCTGGCGGTCCAGTAGTTAGGACTCAGCACTTTCACTGCCGTGGCCCAGGTTCAGTCCTTGGTCTGGGAACTAAGATCCCACAAGCTGCGTGGTGCAGCAAAACAAAACAAAACAAAACCAAAAACAAACAACAAAAAACTATGATGAGATGTATTTGACACCCACTAGAATTTCTAAGACACCATCTTTATTTATGAAGCTGTGATAAGATGGAACTTTCAATAACATTGCTGGAGTATAAAACAGTACAAACCATATTACAGAACTGTTAGGCACTTTCTTATAAAATGAAGCATATATCTACCTCTTCCACTCCTAGGTAATTACCCAAGAGAAATGAAGATGTATGTTAACAAAAAGACCTGTACACGAATGTTCAGGGCAGCCTTATTCATAATAGCTAAAAACTGGAAATAACCCTAATTTCCATCAATAGGAAACTTGAAGAACAAATAGTAGTATAATCATACAATGGAATACTACTCAGCAGTACAAAGGAACACATTATTTTTTTTTAAAGATGTTGGGGGTAGGAGTTTATTAATTAATTAATTTATTTTTGCTGTGTTGGGTCTTTGTTTCTGTGCGAGGGCTTTCTCTAGTTGTGACAAGCGGGGGCCGCTCTTCATCGCGGTGCACGGGCCTCTCACTATCGCGGCCTCTCTTGTTGCGGAGCACAGGCTCCAGATGCGCAGGCTCAGTAGTTGTGGCTCACGGGCCCAGCCGCTCCGCGGCACGTGGGATCCTCCCAGACCAGGGCACGAACCCGTGTCCCCTGCATTAGCAGGCAGACTCTCAACCACTGCGCCACCAGGGAAGCCCAAGGAACACATTATTAATCAAAGCAAGAACATGAAAAAAATCTGCCCAAAAAATCTTAAGATGAGCAAAAGAAGCCAGACACATGAAAAAATTATATTATTCCATTTATATGAAGTCTAAGAACATGTAAAATTAATCTATGGTGACAGAAGTCAGAAAGTGGTTGCTTAAACTGGAATGTGGGAAGGGTGGATTGACTGGAAAGAGCACAAGAGAACTTTCTAGGGGAGATGGAAATGTTTTTTATCATGTTTTGGTTGTAGTTACATGAGGGCATACAACTATCAAAACTCAAGAAATTGAGCATTTAAAATATGTGCATTTTATTGCGTATAAACTTTACCTCAAGAAAAAAGTATATAGGAAGAAATACACACATAAGACATGAATCGAAAGATTAACAAAGTTAAAAAATGAGACTAAGAAAAATATATGCAACAAGGGATTAATATCTAGAATACAGAAATAACTCCTAAAGTCAACAGGAAAAATAACAAGAAAAACAAGAAAAAGTCAACCTGAAAGAAAAAAACCAAATCAAAACAAAGGGTATGAGCAGGGAATTCACAGAAATGGAAAGAGAAATGGCCAGTAACATAAAAAGATGCTTAATTTCATAAGTAATTGGGGAAATACAAGTTCTAAAAAAATAACATGCAATGTTCAAGATAGGGGAAAATAAAAAAGGTCAATAATATCCAATATTGTCAATGGTACAGTGAAACACAGTCTCATATATTGTAGGTATGTGCATACTGGGACAGACATTTTAGAGGACAATATTTAGCAGTATTTAAAAATCTGAAATGTGCACACCCTTCAAACTAGCAATTCCTCTTCCACGTATATAACCTAGAGAATACTCTCACTTGTATATCACATACAAGGTTATTGACTGAGGCATCATTTTGCAATAGCCAGAAACTGAACAATCTAAATGTCAGTCAAAATAGGAATAGTTAAACTAAAGGTAGACTTTGTATACTGTGGAATCCTAGATAGCAGTTGTAAAAATGAGGTAGACTTATATACTAATACAAAAAGATTTCAAACATATATTGCTGAGATAAAAGCAAGCTGAAAAACAATATATGAAGTATGATAGCATCTATCTTTAAAAACAACAGGAAAGGGCTTCCCTGGTGGCGCAGTGGTTGAGAGTCCACCTGCTGATGCAGGGGACACGGGTTCGTGCCCCGGTCCGGGAAAATCCCACATGCCACAGAGCGGCTAGGCCCGTGAGCCATGGCCGCTGAGCCTGCACGTCCAGAGCCTGTGCTCCGCAACAGGAGAGGCGCATACCGCAAAAAAAAAAAAACCAACAGGAAACACCAATAAAAATATATACACAGAAAAACTTGAATGCTACCCACCAGGCAGGTAAAAGTAGTTACCTCTAGATTAGGATTAGGTGGTAAATCAGGGGGGATTTTATCTTCATCCATATTGCTTATGTTTGTATACCAGGAATTGATTCATGTATTACTTGTGTAATTAAAAGGAAATAAATTGATTTAACAATGCCAAAATTTTAAAAGGCATATAACAAATGTATTACTAAATGTGCATATATATATACGTATATAGAAAAATATCTGGTGATGATACACACCCAACTTAATAGCCATGGTCAAACAAGAGCCTGGCTGAAAACTTAAAAGGAAGATCTGGGGAGTGAAATGTCCACTGGGGACTTTATTTTTTTTATAATTTTTTAAAAAATAAATTTATTTATTTATTTTTGGCTGTGTTGGGTCTTTGTTGCTGTGTGCGGGCTTTCTCTAGTTGCAGCAAGTGGGGGCCACTCTTCGTTGTAGTGCACGGGCTTTTCATTGTGGCTTCTCTTGTTGCAGAGCATGGGCTCTAGGCACTCGGGCTTCAGTAGTTGTGGCACGTGGGCTCAGTAGTTGTGGCGCACGGGCTTAGTTGCTCCACGGCATGTGGGATCTTCCCGGACCAAGGTTCGAACCCATGTCCCCTGCACTGGCAGGCGGATTCTTAACCACTGCACCACCAGGGAAGTCCCTCCACTGGGGACTTTATTTTATTTTATTTATTTTTTAACATCTTTATTGGCGTATAATTGCTTTACATTGTTGTATTAGTTGCTGCTCTATAACAAAGTGAATCAGCTATACGTAAACATATATCCCCATATCCCCTCCCTCTTGCGTCTCCCTCCCACCGTCCCTATCCCACCTCTAGTCCACTGGGGACTTTAAAAAGCTCTGATATATTGCTGGAGAAAGCCATGTGCATGCTCAGGAAAGACCTAAAAATGTCAGTAAAGACCTAAAAGGCCCTCATCTTGTACCTCTGGCTGACTTTGAGACCCTGCTCAAGAAGTAAAGACTAAGACAGATTGTAAAGAACCTTAGCATTGAAGGTAAGCCGCAACACAAACTCAGAGCCCTAGGCAAATGGTGGCAGAGTTATAGGTTCAAGGCATTTAAGGAAATGAGACCAATCACTAGCTAACTACTAAAGTAACTGAGCAGACACTTCTGTGACCACAAACTATGGGGAGTTGTAGAATTAGTCCAGTAAAGTCATTAAAGGTATAAAAACAGTAAGTTAGATTTATTTTAGGAATACAAGATGGTTTAGCATCCAAAAAGCAATTAATGTAATATACCAACAGAAGAACCAAAATAACGTGATCATGTCAATAGATGATGAGAAAACATTTGACAAATTCATGATAAAAACGCTCAATGAACTAGGTATAGAAGGGAATTTCCTCAACCTGATAGGGGCATCTGTGAAAACCCCCCAGCTAACATCATACTTAATAGTAAAAGACTGGGGCTTCCCTGGTGGCACAGTGGTGGAGAGTCGGCCTGCCGATGCAGGGGACACGGGTTCGTGCCCCAGTTCAGGAAGATCCCACATGCCGCAGAGTGGCTGGGCCCATGAGCCATGGCCGCTGAGCCTGTGCACCCGGAGCCTGTGCTCCGCAACGGGAGAGGCCACATCAGTGAGAGGCCCGCGTACCGCAAAAAAAAAAAGAAAAAAAAAGACTGAATGCTTTTCCCCTAAGATCAGGAACAAGACAACAACATCCACTCACGCCACTTCTATTCAACACTGTACTGGAGGTTCTAGCCAGGACAGTTAAGCAAGAAAAGGAAATAAAGGTATCCAGACCAGAAAGGAAGAAGCAAAACCATCTCTGTTCACAGATGACATGATTTTGTAAACAGAAATCCTGAAGAATCCATCAAAAAACTATTAGAAATAACAAGCTTAGCAAGCTTGCAGGCACAAGATCAATATACAAAGCTCAATAAATAGTTAGAAAATGAAATTAAGTAAAAACAATTCCATTTACAAAAGCATTGAAAAGAATAAAATATTTAGGAATAAATTTAACAAAAGAAGTGTAAAACTTGTACTCCGAAAATTAAAAAAAATTCTGTTGAAAGATATTAAAGAAGACCTAAATAAATGGAAAGACCTCTGATGTTTATGAATTGAAGGACTTGAAAGAACTGAAAGATGCCAACACTCCCTAAATTGACCTACAGATTCAACACAATCCCTGTGAAAATCCCAGCTGGCTTCTTTGCAGAATATGACAAGCTGACCCTAACATTCATATGAAAATGCAAAGGACCCAGAACAGCCAAAACAATCTTGAAAAAGAACAAAGTTGGAGCCCTCACACTTCCCCATTTCAAAATTTATTACAAAGCTACAGTAATGAGGACAGTGTAGTAATGGCATAAGGATACACATATAGATGAATGGAATAGAACTGAGAGTCCAACTGCTTCTTGACAAGGATGCCAAGACAATTCAATGGGTAAAGAATAGTCTTTTCAACAAATGATGCTGGGATAACTGAATATCTACATGCAAAAGATTAAAGTTTGGACTGCCACTCTACACTATATACAAAAATTAACTCTAGGGGCCTCCCTGGTGGCGCAGTGGTTGAGAGTCCGCCTGCCGATGCAGGGGATGCGGGTTCGTGCCCCGGTCTGGGAGGATCCCATATGCCGCGGAGCGGCTGGGCCCGTGAGCCATGGCCGCTGAGCCTGTGCGTCCGGAGCCTGTGCTCTGCAACGGGAGAGGCCACAACAGTGAGAGGCCCGCGTACAGCAAAAAAAAAAAAAAAAAAAAAATTAACTCTAAATGGATCTCCGACCTATATATAACATTGAAAACTATAAAACTCTTAGAAGAAAACAGAGACGTAAATCTTTGTGACCTTGGATTAGGCAATGATGTTTTAGATATGATGCCAAACACCAAGCAACAAGAGAAAAAACAGATGAATGGAATTCATCTAAAAATTTTAAATGTGTGCTTCAAAGGACACCATCAATAAAGTGAAAAAGCAACCCAAAGAATGGAAGAAAACATTTGCAAAGCATAATATAACTGATATGGGGCTAGTATCCAGAATGTGTAAAGAACACACACAACTCAACAATAAAAAGATAAATAACCCAATTTAAAAAATGGGCAATGGGGCCTCCCTGGTGGCGCAGTGGTTGAGAGTCCGCCTGCCGATGCAGGGGATACGGGTTCGTGCCCCGGTCTGGGAGGATCCCATATGCCGCGGAGCGGCTGGGCCCGTGAGCCATGGCCGCTGGGCCTGCGCATCCGGAGCCTGTGCTCCGCAACGGGAGAGGCCACAACAGTGAGAGGCCCGCATACCGCAAAAAAAAAAAAAATAAAAAAAATAAAAAATGGGCAATGAATCTGAATAGACATTTTTCCAAAGAAGATACACGAATTGCCAAGAAGCGCATGAAACATTATTAGCCGTCAGGGAAATGCAAACCAAAACCACAATGAGGTACCACTTCATACTCACTAGGATGGCTATAATTAAAGACATAATAAAACTAAGAATATGGAGAAATTACAATCCTTTATATATTGCTGGTAAGAAGGTAGAATAGGTACAGTTGCTATGAAAAACAGTCTGACAGTTCTTCAAAAAGTTAAACATAGAGTTATCATTTGACTGAGCAATTCCACTTAGGTGTATACCCAAGAGAAATAAAAATACACATCCACACGAAAACTTATACATCAGTGCTCATAGCAGCATTACTATAAAAACCAAAAGTGGAAACAACCCAAATGTCCGTCAACAAGTGAATGGATAAATAAAAACTTAATATATTCATGTAGTGGAATATTGTTTGGCAGTAAAAAGGAATGAAGCACTGATACATGTTACAACATGATGAACCTTGAAAAGATGTTAAATGAAAGAATCCAGTCACAAAAGATCACATATTGCATGATTACATTTATATGAAATGTCCAGAATAGGCAAATCCATAAAGACAGAAGAATTAGTCACTGCCTGGAGGTGGGGTGGCAGGGGGTGGACAATGGAAAAACATGAGTGACTGCTAATGGGTATAGGTTTCTTTTGGGGGTGATGAAAATATTCTAAAATTTATTGTGGTGATAGTTGTACAACTTTGTGAATATACTAAAAAATCACTGAATTGTACACTTTAAAAAAGTGGGTTTTATGGTATATTAATTACATATTAATTTTTTTTAAAGAAATTTAAACAGCTACCATATGACCCACGTATAACACTCCTCGGTTATACCTAAAGAGAAATTAAAACACTTGTCCACACAAAAACTTATATATAGATGTTCACAGAGCAATATTCAAAATAGTCAAATTGGATACAACTGATGAATGGGCAAACAAAATGTTGTATATCTGTACAATGGAATATGATTTAGCAATAAAATGAAGTGATGATACACACTGCAACATGGATGATCCTTGAAAACCTTATGTTAAGTGAAATAAGACAGTCACAAAAGACCATAAATTATAGGATTCCATTTGTATGAAATATAGGTTAGTGGTTGCCTAGGGCTAGAAAAGGGGGCTGGGATGGGGAGTGACTGCTAATGGGTATGAGTTTCTTTTTGGAGGTGATGAAAATGTTCTAAAATTAGATTGTGGTGATGGCTGCGCAACTCTGAATAGACAAAAGTCCATTGAAATGTACAGTTTAAACAGGTGAATTTTATGGCATGTGAATTATATCTCAATAAAGCTGTTAAAAAAAACTCAGAGGGCTTCCCTGGTGGTGCAGTGGTTAAGAATCCGCCTGCCAACGCAGGAGACACGGGCTCGAGCCCTGGTCTGGGAAGAGCCCACATGCGGCAGAGCAACTAAGCCCGTGTGCCACAACTACTGAGCCTGAGTGCCTAGAGCCGTGCTCCACAACAAGAGAAGCCACTGCCCGCGCACCGCCATGAAGAGTAGCCCCTGCTTGTCGCAACTAGAGAAAGCCTGCGTGCAGCAACAAAGACCCAACACAGCCAAAAATAAATATATAAATTAATTTAAAAAACAAAAAAACCTCAGACTGTACACCTAAAAAAAGATAGAGGAGGCAAAAGAACCTTTAAAACTAGTCTTAGAAGGATAAATCTCAAAGTACAAACATAGAACAAAAAGGGCACTTTTAAATACATTCAGAACAAAAAGCTGAATGAGGAAGAAATAGGTCTCTGCCCTGTGCCAGCAGTATAATAATGATAGATGACAAAGAGGTAAAATTCCTCAATTACTATTTCTGCTTCTGCCTTCTCAGTTCCCAAGAGGGAACTGAAGCCCAATATGAGTAAAGAACTCATTGTAGTAAGGTAGTAAGCAAGAACTCAACTACTTTAATAAGAGTTCAAATGTCTTGTACCAGATGAATTATAGCTGAGGGAACTGAGAGTAATTTCAAACAAGAACACTGAAGCTATGTCAATGATATTTGAGGAATCACAGAGAAGGATGTTCCGGAAGACTGGGCAGATGTAATTTCAATTTCCGAAAAAAGAGAGGTAAGTTAATTCCATAAATTACAGACCAGTCAGTTTGATATAAGTCTTCTAGATTATTATAGGGATGGCTTGCAAGAACCTAGAAATGGAAGAATAAGCACTAGATGCCAGCTTGAATACACTTAGAAAAAGTCAATTTAGGCTAATCCTTATTTCTTTTTTGTACTGTTACTAAGCTGGCAGCTATGAAAAATATGGTAGACATATAGTATATCTGGACATTAGCAAGGCATTTGACAAAATCTTTTATGAGATCCTTAAGCACAAAATTGAGAAATGGGAGCTGGTTGTTAATTTTTGTTAGCTAGATTAATAACTGCTTGAAAGACCATTCCCAAAGCATGCAGATTACCAGGTCATTATCATGCTAGACGCAGGTTTCTAATAGCATATACCATGGGGTTCTCCTAGCCTTAGGAGCTTCATCATTTATATCCAACCACTTAAATGAAGATATGGAAACCATGCTGATGAGGTTTATAAGTGACAACATCTGGGAAGGATAGTGAATACTTGGGATGACAGAATCAGGATATTGATTTTAATTATAAGTAGTTGGGGGTAAAACAAAACAAAACTAAAACTTGCCTGGGCCAGATGAAACCAAACCAAGGACCAGATCCAAATCTCATACCTAAATTAGAAAATGAGTGCAAGGGAGAGAAACAATTTTTCACTGTTTCTGAAATCAGCCTCAAAGTTGAATTGTAGCTACTGTTAGAATGTGACCTGAAATATTCCAGTCAAGACACCAGCAACAGCAATGAGAGTACTAGAAGTTTTTATCTACGACTGTAGCCTTAATTATTCTCACCCTCTTTTAGACGATCCCCTTCGGCCTTGGTTTTCTTCTGTCTTTCTGATCCAGCAAGGTCTACAAGATGCAGCTTGGAGCGAAAGCTGCTGTTCCTGTGATGATAACAGGACACAAGTGAGAATGGTACACAAGCTTGAGGGTAGGTTGAGTATCAAAGCTCACATGCCGGCTCTCATTTTCTTTCATGTCAGTCCAAATGGCTCCATTCATTACTCATGCTCAGAGTACTAATGTCTGGTTATTTTTCAAATCAAGAAGCAACCTATTATTCAACTTTAGTAGAACTAATGTTAAAAATCTTGACTCTTACTTGTAACTTGAACTTACTTGTCACTTTTCTTTCTTTGCTCTATGGAGATTGTAAAGATGGCATGAGATCGGGATGACTGGGAGTTCATAGCTGTGGAGGCCACAGTCCTACAGTTGTTGCCCTGCTCCAAACAGGAAACAGTATCCAGGGCGACTAAAACAGTCTTCTCAGTGAGTCCCACAATCTAATTCAGAGAAAGAAAAAACTCTCTTATGATTCTACTTCAAATACTTCATCAGAAATATAAGGATTGGTGGTTTAAATAATAATGCCTTGGGCTTCCCTGGTGGCGCAGTGGTTGAGAATCTGCCTGCTAATGCAGGGGACACGGGTTCAAGCCCTGGTCTGGGAAGATCCCACATGCCGCGGAGCAACTAGGCCCGTGAGCCACAACTACTGAGCCTGCGCGTCTGGAGCCTGTGCTCCGCAACAAGAGAGGCCACGACAGTGAGAGGCCCGCGCACCGCGATGAAGTGGCCCCTGCTTGCCACAAATAGAGAAAGCCCTCGCACAGAAACGAAGACCCAACACAGCCAAAAATAAATAAATAAATACATTTATTAAAAAATAAAATAAAAATAAATAAATAAATAAAAAATAATGCCTTAGTGTTCCAGTAGAACCTTAATAAATAGTCATGGTAATAAGGGCTGGGTTGTTTTAAATTTTTATTTTATTTATTTTTGGCTACGTTGGGTCTTCATTGCTGTGTGCGGGCTTTCTCTAGCTGTGGCGGGCGGGGGCTACTCTTTGCTGCGGTGCACGGGCTTCTCATTGCGGTGGCTTCTCTTGTTGTGGAGCACGGGCTCTAGGTGTGTGGGCTTCAGTAGTTGTGGCTCGCAGGCTCTAGAGCGCAGGCTCAGTAGTTGTGGCGCACGGGCTTAGTTGCTCCATGGCATGTGGGATCTTCCTGGACCAGGGCTCGAACTCATGTCCCCTGCATTGGCAGGCGGATTTTTAACCACTGTGCCACCAGGGAAGTCCCATAAGGACAGTTTTAACTAGCAACTCTGTGATCACTGCAAACCAAGGTCTCCAATCTTTGCTGGGGACCTCCAAAACAAGGATGCCAGTCAATACTGGAGCTACAAAAGACCTCTAGATTTTATGGTAGCAATGGATATGTGCCTTCCAGGGAGCCCCAAGTGAAGGTAAGTTTTGGCCCTAAGGACAGCAAGGGCAACACAAATAGCTATGGTATTTGTATTTCTCTTTGCTACATTCTCCTCCATGTGGCCTTGTGTTCCTCCCTATATCTTGGACCCATTTTATACCTCATATTCACTAGGTAAAATAGCATGGTACACTTTCCACTGGATTAGGAAGTCAGGAAAACAGGGTCTTAGGCTTGGTACTGTATCTACCCAGGAGAATTTGTACAAGTTAAAATCTCTTGGAGCCTCTGGAGATTGAACTAGATGATTATGAAGTCCCTTCTAGCCTCAATATGCTATGATTTTATTACCCCATAGCTCCCAAATCTATATCTGTGGCCCTAATTTCTAGTCCTATACTTCAAATTGCCTGCTACTTACACTTTGACATCAGCAAATTATAAAACTAAACTCATCTTCCTTCCACCAACACTGATTCTCTCCACTACTTCTTCGTTTCTACTAAGATCTCTATTCTCAAAACCTCAGATTCGCCTTTAATTCCTGCTATTCCCCCATATCTCACCTATCACCAACTCCCAGTCATTCTTCTTTTGTATCCATTGTTTCCTTTTCCTTTCCACATCTACCTGCCTAATCCAGGCCCATATTACTTCATGCCTGAAAAATAAGGCTAAGTTTCCCTAAATTTTCCTTCCTCATCCTAGTTTTTCTCCTTTTCAATCCATTCTTGTTTAGCCTTCCGAAAATCCTGCTTCCTAAAATGTCACCAAACTCCTAAGCCCTATGCTAGATAATGAGGGTACAAAGAGATTTTAAGATACTCTCCTGGGCCTCCCTGGTGGCGCAGTGGTTGGGAGTCCGCCTGCCGATGCAGGGGATACGGGTTCGTGCCCCAGTCTGGGAGGATCCCATATGCCGTGGAGCGGCTGGGCCCGTGAGCCGTGGCCGCTGGGCCTGCGCGTCCGGAGCCTGTGCTCCGCAGCGGGAGAGGCCACAACAGTGAGAGGCCCGCATACCGCAAAAAAAAAAAAAAAAAAAAAAAAAAAGATACTCTCCTAACCTCCCGGGAGCTAACCTAGTCAGAGATATACATAAGATAAAAACTTGGTAAAAGTAGCCAGTGCAATCCTTCATTTGGAAGTATTAAGTAGCTTACATACTATTCACAGGGAAAGAAACTAAGCTCTTTAGCCTGGCTTCATAATCTGGTCCTAACATATCTCCTATTACTTCCCAACCCATATCCTCTAATGCAGACAGACCAATCTAGTCTTATTACCCCCAGGAATATATTTTCTGCTTTCCTGCTTAAGCTATTCCTTACTACAAGAATAACCTTACTTCTTTACTTACTTATATTCCATCCATCCCAATTGAAGAGTGCTCACAAACTTGTCCTTACCCTTCCCAATTTGAGTCAGAAACTTAACACTTCTCCGTATTGCAAATTTTCCCTCAAATAGTGCTTGGGATTTAATTCCTGCCTTGGTATAGGACATATAAAAGATCTTAGTACTGGGTCAAGAGCCGGCTCAGTACCAACATTCTTTCTGGTGACAGCATGCATTTTACCCAGGTTTCTTATCCCCACTATCCAAACTGTCTTTCTGTATCCCACGCTTATCAGGCTTTCAAAATAAGTCTTGATTCTTCAAGCCTTGCTTTAGTGCCTGGCTAATGACTTAACGACCCAGAAGGAAAAAAATTTCAGTAGCATAGGCACCTGCCCCTCAAGCACCTGCACCCTAAATTTCAGCTTTCTCTGCAGGGAAGAGAAGGAGAGAAAGATGGATAAGGTATTATTTTACCAAGTTTTCCTAAGTCTGTACTACCCTATTCTCATCCACTTTCCACCTCAAATTCTCCCACTCCTGAATACTCAAGCTGCTGCTAGAACCAAGCTCTGCCTGTTTTCAACACTGGCTCCTGGATTTGGTCCACTCCCGTATACAATACTCCCAACCTTGCCTCAAACTTTGTTCAGCTACAGCTCCTCAGCCTACATCTATACCATGTGATGGAAGCCTCTCAAATAAGCGATCTCTTCTTCCTATGGTACTTATAAATTTAAAATTTTTGTATTGTTTTACTTTCTAAATATCACTCCAGAGATCTAGCACAATGTCTATTACAGTGTTGTCTAACAGAATTTACTATGACCATGTTTTATATCTGTGCTATCCAATACAGTAGCCACTAGTCACGTAGCTATTGAGCACTTGATATGTGGCTGGTAACTGAGGGACTGAATTTCAAATTATATTCAATTTTAGTTCATTTAAGTTTAAATAGCCATTTGTGGCTAGTGGCTACCATACTGGACAGCCCAGTCTCAGAACTCTGTAAATAGCCAATAAATATTTAATTGATATTAGCATTCCCTCAAGAGGTAATAGGAAGGTGATAAAACTTCCTTCCCCACAAAATTTCCCATCTAGGAATTCTAGGTTAACAAAGGGAATTAGGACCACACAAAATCTGAAAGACTGAGATGTTAGTAGTCATTTAAAACCACAGTGGCAAATAAAAGGAGTGTGAACTTTAGTAGTGGCCAACATTTTAAAATAACATCAAATCAGAGAAAAACACACCTTTATGCCTTCCTTAGGATCCTCCCGTATATTTATTTGAGGGGCTTTCTCACGAGATGGGCACAGAAGATCCAAGATTTCTTCATTGTAAATCTGGTATTGTTGAAAACAAAGTGGTAAAAACAAGATGTTAACAGTGGTAATTGAGGAGTGGTGGGACCACAGGTGATTTTTAAAATTCTTTATGACTTTCTGTATTAAAAAAATTTTTTGCAACAAACATATTATTTTTATAATTAAGAAAAGGATTTTAACCCTACATGTAACCATTTGATACTCATAGGAATAAATTCACATATTACTTGTAACAAAACTGAGACTGCTCTCTTGAGAGAATGTTTCTCAGGAATAGCAGACACAATGAAAGCTACATGGGTGCCCAAATTCAGTTCTTTGATGGTGTCATGACAACATCACCTTCACCAATTTTGTTAAAATGTAAGCAATGGGTCCTTAGTGGAGGGTGGAAGTGGGAAGCAAAAGGGAGAGGTAGCAACCAATATTTCAACAACAACCAGAACTTTAAGTACCAAAACAGTGTTTGCACATAGTAAGCACCATGTTTGTTTGCTATTATTGCTGTTGCTACTATTTAATATAGCAGGTTCCTAAGTTATTTTTACATTTGGTCACCTTGGCCACAACTGGGTTAATCAAGAGTTTCAAGAAGGTTAATCTTAATGATGTTTAACTCCCCATCTTCCACCTCTATACCTCCTATAGCAACTAACATATTGAGATTCAACTTCAGGATGAAGTATTCACATACTATTTATAATTGCATGTTTAAATTATATACATTTAATTATTGCTCCTTAAAGATAAGACATCTTATCACTGCTACGGAATCAACCAGCTAGTTTCCCAGAAGCCATAAATTCCCTAACTATGTGCTTCTGGTGTCATGAGGTTAGATATAACTGGTCAGTCTACTTGTATACTGATATATAATAGAATGAAAATACCCGCAAAGGCAGGGACTTCTATCTGTTTTGTTCACTGATATATCCCAAATACCTAGAACAGGGCCTGTAACATGTAGGTACTCAATAAATATCTGTTGAATACACACTCTGTCATCACTTACACAGCTCAATACTTCACCCAATTTTTATAACATTCTTCATAGAGTAGCAGCATTATCACTCAAGCCTCGAAACACTAAAGGGATATCAAATATTTTTCTACAGACTCTACAGGGAATCAATAATAGAGGCCAAACTGGAATTAAAGGATTCCTATTATCTTTTTATATGGGAATGCCAACTCCTCTAACAATCAGATTAAACAGACTATTCTGACAACAGGGAAAGAACTGGGTGGGAGCCAGATCCAACTGAGCCAGTAAGTTTTCTCTATCAATTTATTAAAATGCAACTTACTAAAAATGCAATTTATTAATTTGAGTCATGCCAGGAAAAACCTGATTTGTATTTATTTTTCTACCCAAAGATAAATTTGAATTCAGAATAATTAAAGATAAATCATTTACCTCCAAGTATGATACTTTCAGAGTAAATTCGAAGTCACTCTTTTTATCAATTTCTTGGAAGAGCAGCTGTATTACTCTAGGAATGACCCCAACTGTTGGTTCATTTTCTTGCTCTGCAGTGTATGCACCTCCCATCGAATAGGTTTTTCCAGAGCCAGTTTGCCCATAGGCCAGGACGGTTGCATTGTATCCTGACAAAATAGAAGTCACATGTGCAGTGATGCTCAAATATTTTCATCCAATCAATACACTCTACTTCCTTCAGCAATTACTTGTAACAAAATTGAGACTGCTCTCTAAACACAAGGGTCTCTTAGGAATGTCAGACACAAAGAAAAGTTATTTGAGTGCCATGACTTTGCACTACTCCAAATAAGCAAAGAAGAAAAATATCAAACCTGAATGTGTGCCTCTCTTGATAGCCCTTAAAAGCTAGGAAGTAAAACACTTAAAGATATGACTGAGATAATGAAGGTGGCCAAGTCACTGTCTAAAAGCCATTCAGAGTTTTATAATTCTACTTTCTCTCTACTTGGAACAATTCTAAATTAGGGCAATTAAATGAAAGTTTTAGAAGCTGCATAAATAGAAGGGTTTCCAACGTGTATTTCTTTGGTTAACAGAGTCTTCATTTGAAAAGGCAACTAAGTTGCTTTTTACAGTCAATGAAAGCATCCTTGCCTATATGAATTCTCAGACTGCATTTGGACCGTATTATCAGGCTCCTCATAGAAATGTCATCATTTAAGTATGATTCAATGTGATATATGTCCTTTGCTTTTTTTTCTTTTTGAAAGAACTTATTCACCTAAATGAAGACCCTGATGTTCTGGAAGATCTTAAGATGTTAAATTGATATTTTCACTGTAATAGATTGCTAATATCACCTGGCATGACTCTGGGACAAGAGAATAACATTCCATAATCTTCTGTAATACCACAGATATGTATATATATAGTAATAAATGGGGAAACCAAGTTTCAGTACTTTTTACAAAAACTCAGGGTGCTGTTGACCTGACTGAAAAATACTGGCTTTATCTCTGCAACTGAGAGCAATGTTAACAAAACACATAGATATTGGAATCACTTTCTACTTTATATTGCCTCTAAAGATTATCATTCTCATAGTTTCCCAAGTCAAGAATACTAAAGTAGAACTATAGTGTTCTTACTAAGCTGTGAAAGGTACATTCTGAGGAAGATAACAAGATAATGAAGGGTCTGGATACCATATTTTTTTAGGAATGGCTAAAGGAAAGGAGGGATGGTTAAGTAGAAGAGACTTAGAATCAAATAATGGTCCTCCAAATATGTAAATAGGAAAAAGATTAACTTTATAGTGGAGAAGTCTGGCAGACACCACCTTAATCAAATGATCAAAATGAACATCAATAGTAATGGAACAAATCAAAATCGTGTGCTGCCTGATAGAATTCAGTGAGAAGAATACAGCATCACTTCTGTGATATTCCTGCTAAAGATATATTGATACAACCTGAATCTAATCATAAATAAACTTCAGACAAAACAAAATTGAAAAACAGTTTACAAAATAACTGGCCTGTGATCTTCAAAAGTGTCATGATCATCAAAGTCAAAAGAAGACTGAAGGAGTTTTATAATAAAGGAGACTATAGAAGTAGTACAACTAAACGTAACATATGATTTTGAACTAGATCCTTTTGCAACAAAGGACATTATTGGAACAACTGGTGAAACTTGAATGAGGTCTGAGGACCAGATGGTAGTGAGGTAGCAATGATAATTTCATGATTTTGATGGTCATATTGTAGTTATGTAGGACAGTAGGACGAAGTTCTTGTTTGTAGCAAATATACACTGAAGTATTCAGGGGGCCATCAGGTCAACAACTCAAGTCAGATGGTTCAGGAAAAAAAAGTTCTTTATGCTGTTCTTGCAACATTTCTGTAAGTTTGAGATTACTGCTTTAATAGTTAAAAAATTTGAAACAGAGTATTCAGTGTATCCTGAGCCATGACATCATTTTTTTCCCACTTCTTTTGTTTTTGTTTTTGTTTTTTTTTTGCGGTACGCGGGCCTCTCACTGTTGTGGCCTCTCCCGTTGCAGAGCACAGGCTCCGGACGCGCAGGCTCAGCGGCCATGGCTCATGACATCATTTTAAGAAGTGAAAAAGGGGCTTCCCTGGTGGCGCAGTGGTTGAGAGTCCACCTGCCGATGCAGGGGACACGGGTTCGTGCCCCGGTCCGGGAGGATCCGACATGCCGCGGAGCAGCTGGGCCCGTGAGCCATGGCCGCTGAGCCTGCGCGTCCGGAGCCTGTGCTCCGCAACGGGAGAGGCCACAACAGTGAGAGGCCCGCGTACCGCAAAAAAAAAAAAAAGAAGTGAAAAAAAATGTGAATAGCTGTTGCTTGGAAGAAGGCTTCTGTTTGCCTAGAGGGATGAACTAACATCACTGGGTAGAAATTACAGGGAAGCAAATTTCATCTCAATATAATCTAAAACAATTAGAGTTGTCCAAAACCAATCAACAGGACTACCCTATGAGCCAGTGATATCCCTGTCAAAGAAAAAAATTTTAACCAGATGCTGGAAGTTCACTTAGAGATATTGCTAGAAAGTATTTTTCTTTGGATGGAAAGTTAGACTAGATGATGTACAAATATCCCTTTCAACTTTAAGGGACTAGTATGCCATGGTTCTACTTCTTTTAAATAGCCCTCTGCTTTGAATCCTGAATAACCACTGTACTAGAATAACAATTAGACACCTCTCAGGCACTGCTCCCTTCTTCAGAACTTTGCCATGGTCTTCAATAATACTAAAGCCTTAGCTTCTGTAATCAAGATTATTAACTGGCCAGGGTATTCGGGGGCTTTAGGAAATCTCAAAGGTTTTAACTTTAAAAATATTTTTTCTTAAAGATAGGAGCAAAAAGTTTAACATTTCTAACGTATTTAAAAGTATGGGGACTTCCTTGGTGGTCCACTGGCTAAGACTCCATGCTCCCAATGCAGGGGGCCCTGGTTTGATCCCTGGTCAGGGAACTAGATCCCACATGCTGCAGCTAAGAGTTCGCATGCTGCAACGAAGATCCTGCACGCAGCAATGAAAATCCCGTGTGCTGCAACTAAGACCTGACGCAGCCAAATAAATAAATAAATAAACTTAAAATTCACAAAAGAAAAAACACAAGTGATAAATGTCAATAAAATATAAAAAGATTTTTTTTAAAGTATGTATGTAGTCATCTATTTCCATTCTTACGCCTGGACTTTGAACTCTTCCAGGGCCCAGAAGCTATGTTATTTATCTCTGAATCCCTCAACAGGCTTTGCAGTGCCTGGGCCTCAAGTAGGCCCTCATCAGCACCCATCAAACAGCTTAGAATCTAATGAGGTTCCAGGACAAACAAATAGAAACATATACAAGTCAAAGATGAGCAGAACCATAGAAAGCAAATATAGTATAAAACTAGCTTCAAGGGTACAAGTGATATTGGGTTAGTTCTTAGGCTGTGGGCTTTCTGAAGGCAGGACTCATGCTTCATCCATTCCTGTATTGGCAGCACCCAATCACAGTGCCTAACACAGTGTATGCTCAAGAACCGTTTGAAGAATCAAACAGCCTCACCTTTAAATACGCCTTTTATGAGTGGTGCTACTGCTGTATTGAATACTTCCTCTTGTTCAGTAGAGGGGTCAAACACAAAATCGTAGGTAAAGGATTTGTCAGTACCAACCACCACCTAGAGAAGGCAAGGGACAAGGAGTAAGAAAAAAAATGAAAGGCCAGACCACGCCCCTCACTGCCATTTGGCCCCAGCTGTTCAGAGGCAGGCCCAGGACTCGCTACGCACCTGAGGTTCCTCGGGTACGAAGGAAAGGCACATCTGGCAGCCCTCATTAATCTCTTTGGGGACCAGAGGGCGACATCGCAGTGCCACTCTTACAGGAATGCCCTTCACCTCTTCCTTCATGATCCTACCTCGGCACCGTCTCTGCGGCGGGGGGGTGGGGAAAGATGATCGCTGATTAAGTTTGGTAGGTCGGCAGGGGTGGGAAGGCTTTCCTCCTCAGTTCCGGCCTTCCTCGGAGGGTGTGGTGGGCTAGGGAAGTCAGCGGTAGCTTACGGTGGCAGCCTCCCGCTCCCGGCGGGATCGCTGCCTCGGGAAAGTCACTGTGCCTCAGACTTTGCCACGACAGGACTGCCAGTCAGCCGACCCTCTGAAGAGAGCGAAGTGGCGTCTGAAATGAAAAGGAGAAGCCCAACGGAGACGACAACAAAGAACCAAAGCCCCAGGGTACCGGGAAAGGCAGATCCTGAGCTAAGGTGTGCCCCCTTAACTCACCAAACTAAACGTCCTTTCCCCGGTCTCCCGGCGCCCTGTCCCAACCGCAGCTTTAACCGCCAAGTTTCAAATCACTCTCGGAGGCGCCAGCCAATCGGAGCACAGACAAACTGTGCGCGAAGCACGCAAGCGGCGCGCGCAGGAAGACGCATGGGGGAGGAGGAGGGCCTGCGCGCCGCACCCTGACCCCGCCCTTTTTCCACAGCTGAGCATCCGCTTCCGGGTCCCAGGCTGAATTGATGGTGAGAGGAGTACGGGGTGCCTGGGGCCTGCCGGCGGGGAGAGGTGGTACGACGATTTTTTTTACAGCGCCGTGGGCGCAGGACTCAGGCACGATGCGGGACGGGTATCTGGAAGGTGGCTGGTGGTAAAGGAAGGGCCGATCTGGGGACCCCCACCATTACTGATCAAATTAGGGAATGTGGGGCGGTACCTTGCCCCGAGTCCCTGTGGATAGTTGGAGTCAGCACTCCTTTGAATTTCCAAAGTAGTCAGATCTTTCTAGACGCGTTCCTGATTTCCTCTTCTCTAGAATGAAGACGGTACATCTATTTTGCAGGATTGTTGTGAGAAAGGAGATCATTTCTATAGTGTACCTAACAGGTTGCTTGGAGTCCATATATTCAGCTAAGTTGATAGTTTTCTTCCTTCTCTCCCAAAATGTTTATCACCTACCTAGAAGTGGGCCGGGCCTAGAGACTGACAGCCTTGGAATGGGTTGGGGTTGTTTTCTGAAACTCGCTGGGCTACTATCCCTTTTGAACCATTTTCGTCAGCTTTGACTCACCCTTCCATTTCAGGGCCTTGCTGAAGATGGACAGCCGGATTCCTTATGATGACTACCCGGTGGTTTTCCTGCCTGCCTATGAGAATCCCCCAGCATGGATTCCTCCTCATGAGGTGGGAACCATCCGTACAAGGGATTTTTTTTCCCCATAGGCAAGGGATGATATATGAAAGGTAGGATGGCAGGGTTAGAAAGCTCAATGGACAGTGAATCTTAGCCAGAAGTTAGATTCTGAGCAACTGGGCCCATTGGGAACTTCTTATGGAATCCTCCTGCCAGAGTCCACTTACACCAGAGAATTCTGGAAATTCAGAGCCCTGATTTCCATTTTGTCGGGGTAAAGAAGTGGGAAGCTACTGGGTGGCTAGCATTTCCCCACTGCTATCCGTCTACCTATTTGGACAGTGTTATCTGTTCTACTTAAACTAAGTCCATGACTTCACCTTCTCCTGGCTTCAGGGTGATGCAGTTGTGTTCTAGATGAAGGTAGTAAGACTGGTAGTAAGATTTCTGGGGTTGCTGTGTCTTGCAGAGGGTATACCACCCAGACTACAACAATGAGTTGACCCAGTTTCTGCCCCGTATCATCACACTGAAGAAGCCCCCTGGAGCTCAGGTGAGTTTATGGAACAGTTGCCTCTTATTCCAGGCGAGATTTGTCCGTACCAGGCCCAGAAGTTAGCCACGGTTGGGGGGACGGATTGGGAAGCAGGTAAGGAGGTAAAGAAAGTTACTTTTATGGGCAGAAAAGCTGAGATGCCACTTCCACAACTTCTGACTTCTCTCTGAGGGACACAAGGCAAGCTATCATACAGTGATGCTACTAGATGTCTTGTGTTTGTGGTCTGTATTGAGCCCCCATTCTGTGCTCTTGTCTTACAGTTGGGATTTAACATCCGAGGAGGAAAGGCCTCCCAGCTAGGCATCTTCATCTCCAAGGTGCGTGTGCCTGGTAGGCAATATGGATAGCTACTTCCCTTTGTTAAGTTATCAGGTTGCAGAACCCTGATGTCCCAAGGCTTGGGGAGAGGGATGATTTAGTAGACTCAGAAGGGGCATAGTGGGGATACCCTTGCCCACTTAAAACTTCCCACCTGGCAAGCCACCGTTTCCCTGCATTGTCTCACACACACACACAGCCGATAGTACCTTACGTTTGAGTAGCACTTAATTCACTTACATTCTTTGAAATTATCCCACCTTGATCATGTATATTCTCTCCTTACCAACAGGTGATTCCAGACTCTGATGCACATCGAGCAGGACTTCAGGAAGGGGACCAAGTCCTAGCTGTGAATGATGTGGATTTCCAAGATATTGAGCACAGCAAGGTGAGCACAGCACCCTGGGCTGTGGTGAGGCAAGAAGCCATCCCAGGTAGGACACAGTGGATAAGATTAGCCTGATGTGTAACTTGATAAGAAAGAATTTCTTCTTGGTTAAGAGGGAAGCAGCTATTAGTGACCCAGAAGGTTGGAATGGCAAACTACATTCCTTCTGTTATGATTCTGTCCCGAGTTGTATCTTTTCATTTGTACAAGCTGCTGTGTTCCTTCCAGGCTGTTGAGATCCTGAAGACAGCTCGAGAAATCAGCATGCGTGTCCGCTTCTTTCCCTATAGTAAGTGCCGCTCTCTTTTTTGCTTACCTGGCAGGGCCTTCGGTAGGAACTCTTTAAATACCAATTACTAGAGGCCCCACAAGTTGGAGATGGGGAGTTGGGAGCTCAGGCTGGAAAATAACCTGCTCTTTTCCTCCTTCTTTCCCCCAGATTATCACCGCCAGAAAGAGAGGACTGTGCACTAGAGAGTTGCAACCCACAGCCCTCCACGTGGAATCTTCTAGGAAGAGCTAGCTAGGCCTCAGGGAAGCCACTTGGGAAACTCTACTCTCAGCCCCACCCTGGCAGAGTGGAGTAGGGAGGATGGGGAGACAGCGAGGCCCTGCCCTGAGCCAGCTGGCCAACTGCATTATCCCACCTGTACTGCACTTTGAGTTCCCTAGTTTTCTAGGTGGGCTTCATTCCCTGGAAGGAGAAGGATGATGATGTCTAGGTATCGCTTAGCCTGTGGAGAACCCTGCTAGAGAAGGCAACTGACGTTTATTGAATACCATGTGCGAGGCAGTTCCACATATGTCATGTCATTTTCATTAACGTCTACAAATCTTGGGGGCCTCCCACCTAATCTGCCTGGCCATCTCATCCCATCCTTATGCTACCAGTCATACACTCTGGAGATTCCAGTGGAACCCCATTTTCCCCCACTCCCTCGTTCTATCTTCTCCCTCCAAAAAAGTAAAACAATGCTGAGGAAATGTTGCTTGACACTGATTTGGATGATACTGATTGGGTGTTAAATGCCTTCAAGATAAAAATAAAAGCTCTTCCAAAGAGAGGAGCCACTAGAAGCAGCAGAGCAACACTATATGTACTTCACAATTCTCTCTCTCAGAACATTAGGGAGACCCAGGAAGCTTATCTGCAGTATAACTGAGGAATGGTATAGGGTGAGGGGGTACTGGAGGAAACAGTACCCCTTCCCCCATGAGCTGTGGCCATTTCTCTGCAGGGGGCAGTATTAATATGGTTCTGTCTTCTCTTTTCCCAGATTCTTTCATCGGGAACATAAACTAAGGGAGAGGCTTGGATGCATTTCTTTTCAGGGACAGCAGTAAGAAATTGCTTCCTAATTTTCACCTGGTTGGTTGAGCAGTACTGACTGCTGATTTCCCCCTTGTCTTCACCCCAGCCCCCAAATAACCTTCTGCTATGTTCTTAGCAATCCATTGTTAGAGATTCCAGGCCACGCCTTACGCCATTTCCATTGGCGTGTTCACAATACCCGTTCAGAATAGAAAGTTGTCTAATGAGGTATGGGGCGAAGTTGTACCCCACAATGAAAGTCCCGAACTTGCCTTGAAAGAATCCTGGGGAGCTTCAATATATATTTTGAGGCCCTTGCCCCCATTGAGTAATTCTGTTGATCTGAGGTGGAGCCTGGATGTCTGAATTTTGATTTTTATTTATTTTTATTGTTTTGTACTTAAAGATCTTTTTATTCAAAGTCACAATACAATTATGTACATCAACTATACCTCGATTTAAAAAATCACAATACAGGCTTCCCTGGTGGCGCAGTGGTTGGGGGTCCGCCTGCCGATGCGGGGGACACGGGTTCGTGCCCCGGTCCGGGAGGATCCCACATGCCGCGGAGCGGCTGGGCCCGTGAGCCATGGCCGCTGGGCCTGCGCGTCCGGAGCCTGTGCTCCACAGCGGAAGAGGCCACAGCAGTGAGAGGCCCGCGTACTGCAAAAAAAAAAAAAAAAAAAATCACAATACAATTAGGAGGCTGCCCCTCTGCACTTTCAGTACCACTTCTACTCATGTTGCCACAGTTAACTCACTTTGCCACTCTACTCTCTTCTCTCCAAATTTTGCACAAACCAACCAATTTACTAACTCTGCGAAGCACTAATCACCCAGGGTTTCCATGCTTCTTTTTTGTTTTTAATGGATTTTAAAATAAGGGGAATAAGTCTTCAAATATGGGAAACAGTTCTAAATAGTGGTAACATATCTCTGTGAGGAAGTTCTGGTTCTTCCTATAAAACCCACCCCAGCTGTACTATGGTACCTCTTCCAGAGGCTCGCTGCTATTGTTAGGTAGCAACATCCTAGTGAGCAGAGCTGGAGGTACAATCAATCTAGCTGTCTCTGTGTTTCCTGGGAAATCCCCCCATATAGAATATATGCTCCTGTTTGCTCTGCTGCCCCCCAATGGCCATCTGAGTAAAAAAATAGAGGCTGAGATACTTGCACAAAGGCATATTGGCTGAGTCTACTGAATGTTGAGGTCCAAGACTCTCCCAACTGTCTGTGGTTAAAAGGTTTTAAATCAACTCATCGAAGAAGTGTGGTAAACAGGGTAAAAAGTCCAAGCCAGGTGCCACGGGCCTAAGAGGCAAAAATCCTGCCCTAAATTGGTTCTTTGAGGTATTTAGAATGGTTCTGTGTTGGGACACCAGCATGATGCAACTGCATTGTGGAGGTGTAGGTAGAGCATGGAGAAGGTGCAAACGATAAGAGGCTGAGGTGAAAGGACCAGTCATTTATTGAGGGTGACATAGGAAAACAGTGGAGAAGGAACTGTATCAATCTTTGAGGTATCCCAGCTGCTATAGAACTGTATCCCCTATAGATGTGTTTTAGCAGTCGTAGACGGCCAGGTGGGATTCCTGGACTCTGCCAGAACTTTCCACCCTGTAAGTGTGAGAAGTGGTCAAGAGAAAGTGATAGCATTTTCAGGGGTTCCGTTTTACTCCTAAGCCTAGGAATTGAACAAGAGCTTAGTAAGTGGCCAAGTATTTAAACCATAAACATGAGGTTGGGGGAGAAGGACTGGTACTGGGAAGCCCAAATGCAGTAAGTTGATCATATTAGGCAGAGAGATAACCTAAGCTATCAACAGGAACAATGGTTTTTGATGCCTAACTCATTGGAGGGTTCCAGTTGGATTTTAGCACTGAAGTGTGTGGTAAGGAAGGAAGGTAATAAAGTGGCTGGGGTCAAATCTCAACTTCCAGGGGCATCTTCTAGGACATACAGAAAAGGAATTTTTATCTTACGATCCCTTTCACCTAAAGGCAAACCAGGGAGCTGCTTTGGGCTGAAGTTAGTCCCATTTTCCCTTCAGTATCAGTCAGGCAGAAAAATTGGCCTGGCCATGAAAGCAAAGGAAGTTTGCCTTCTCTGCTTGTACCCTCCCTACCCCAGCAAAGCTGGGAGAAAGGATAGTCTCGTCTTCCTTCAGTGGAGAGGAATTACCTCTGGAAGTGAGGGCAGAAGCCATGCTATGGAATAGCCGTGTGTGTGTGTGTGTGTGTGTGCGCGTGTGCGTGTGTGTGTGTGTGCAAAAGAAAGAAAAAAGGTCAGGTTTAGAGATATGATTCCAGGCCTTTGCACTGCATGATGGGGAGATGAACCTTACCCCCACCCCTCGATAGGACAAGCCAAGGTTATCCAAAAGAATAAGCAGTGGTGAATTTGGCACTGGTCTCAATAAACATCACATTGGGGTCTCTGGATTTTTCTTCTGCCTCCTCGGTAGAGACTTGTCTGGGCAAATGAGAAATGATACAAGGGGCCAGATAATGGTAAGACCCCCTTCTGACCCAGAGTTAGTGGATAGGGATAGATCCTTCTGAGGCGTAAACATGCATCCCTACGACCAGGAACCCTCGAAGCCCTGAACCCATGACCTTTCTGATCCCTGACACAGGTAACTCCTCCCAAGTAAATAGAGCACAGTAGACCCTCCCCATTGGGATTGAGCTCTAGGTATGCCAGAAGCAGTTGCAGTTATACCTTTCCTTTTGTTGTTCAGATCAATCTTGTTACCCACCAACATGATGATGATATACTCTGCCCGTACATCTTCTACCCACTTATCTGTTTCCTTGAAAAAGTTGATGTCTACAGGACAATGTGTTGCAGAGAGTTGAAACATTTAGTAGAGATTTGGAGAAAATAACGTACCTGTCTTTCTCTCTCCTAGTCTTTTTTTTTCTTATGCTCTTATGCTTGTATTTTTTAATCCTCTCTGCTAGTCTTACCAACCTCTCTATTGCTTCCCTCAATCCCCTTTTCGAGTAAAACATG
This sequence comes from Mesoplodon mirus, assembly GCF_964341445.2. Lineage (NCBI taxonomy): Eukaryota > Metazoa > Chordata > Mammalia > Artiodactyla > Ziphiidae > Mesoplodon > Mesoplodon mirus. The sequence continues at coordinate 59,133,679 of NC_138981.1, read as the reverse complement.
GCATAACTCCCACTTGTGATGTCATAGACAACCACAGCAATAGTTGAATCATGAATGTTGCTAGAATTAGGCTGCAAAAGTTCTGGCCAGCTGCATTCCATAGCTGCAGCTGAACCTGCATAAAACAAATGTTTAGAAAGAAGGTGGAGAGAGATAGAAAAGAAACTAGCTTTTTAAAGGCTAGAACTTAATAAAGGCATAAAAAGAGTCAAGGAAATTGGGTTCCTGAAAAGTCGCTGCTATGGCCACAAACCAAGTGCCTACCATCCTAGGACAGGTCCGATCTCAATACACTATTTTGATTAAGGAAGACCCTACAGAGCAGCAGATTTAAGGATTCAAGGCTACTTGGACTTTGTTACAGCTGGAGATTAGATGAGGGCAGACAGAATAAGAAACAGCACAGGATTTGGTAGTTTGGGGAGGTTTCACTTTTTATTTCTCCTTCTTTATCCACAGGTAATGTGGGGTGGTGCTACCCTACTGTGATGAATAGGCCTAAGTGATTGAGGTACCGGATTAGTGGCATGAGAGTGAACACTCACTATTCAGTCCTCCAAGTACATGATCTTAGAAAGTCAATTCCAAAGGTCTCCTGCAAACCCCTCCTCTACCCCCAATACCAGGCAGTGTTAGACCCGGAAGTGGAGAATAGCACTTGAAAAGTGTCCTGGCTCAGCTTTTCAACACTTACAATAGATAAGTTTGAGGAGAAGAATCCCTGGGTAAGTTGACCAAAGAAGGGGGCAAAAATGTACTGTGTGATGCCTTGGCGGTGGGCTCACCCAGCAGGCGCCTTCGAAGCTGTTGTACATAAAGTGGGTGATGATAAGTAGGCCAAGTGTCACCCTGGGCGAGGAGGAAATTGATTCCCCAGAGAACACCCCATTCCATTCCATACCGTCACACCTTCCTGTTCCCAAAGCCCAACCCAGACCCCCACTACTCTGACCCCCAAGGATTGCAGTGTTTGGATTTGCGCAGAGACTGGTGCTTGGGTGCCTCGTCTGTGGGCCTTGTGGTGTGCTATATGCTTGGCAGGTGAGTGGCACTTGTTGCCTGGGGTCACATGGCACTCTCTGTCCAACCATCAGCGTCACCCTCAGGCCTGGTCTCAGGGCCGTGTCCCCTCAGGCGCTGCCCACAGCTCCGAGGTGGGAGTGGGATAGTTGGGGTGGGGGCAGAGGTGACCAGGGCCCAGAAGGAAAGTTGAAGGACTCAGGGGTGGGTGGCCTTGCCGGAGGGAAGTCAGGGTTGTTTAGAGGAAAAGCACATGCTGCAGGAGATCTAATCACTGATGTGGGGTGGCGGGTGGGGACGTGGCTCATTCCAGGTAGTTCCATTACCCTCCTCCAGGAGGAGGAGATACCAAAGCGATCAGCGGGCACATCTGGACAAGCTGATTTATTAGAGTGTTACAGTGGGGCTTCCACACAGAGGCACCCGAGCCAGGCACTCAGGTGCCCTCATTCCCCTCGGCCGCCAAAGCCTCCTGGCTCTCCTCTCTGCCGGGCTGCTGCTGAGCGAACTCCTCGATGACTATGTCCTCAGAGCTTGCAGAAGCAGGAGAGGGAAATGGAGGGTTAGGAGCAGCTGTCTGAGCGTCTTCCACATCCACTCCCGTTTCCTGATCCCAGAGAAGGGATCCCTTCCCTGCTTCCCAACTCCGATCCTCACCCCCTCTCAGCTGCCCCCGCCCCACTTGGATCCCACTGGCTTGTTTCCTTTGTTCCCTCCCCAGTCTGCCAACACAAAAGCCCCCATGAGGGCCAGAGGGGAAATAAGAATGGAGGGTGGGAAGGAGGGAAGGGATGGGAGAATGAAAGATGGGAGAAGTTAGGGTGAGGAGGCGCGGGGGGGAAGGAAAAAGAAAACTGGAAGGGATGAGGGGGATGGACGATTGGGAGAAGAGCAGGAGGTGGAGGGCGGGGGACGCAAAAAGGGAAAGAGGGGGGCGTGTGAAAAGCACTGAACTATGACACGAAGCTAAACCACATGTTTCCACTGCACACCTATTGAAAGCAACACTCCAGGGAAGCTTTTTTCCATTTCCATTGTCATAAAATGGAGAGTGGCAGTGGGGAAAGGGGGGCGAGGTTTCCAGGCCTCACATTTTCTTACCTAGCAGCCTCTGTAGCAAGCATGGAGAGGGAAGGAAATATGGATCGAAGCTGATAAGTTCCCTGAAGAAATGTCCTGTTACTCATTCCTCTCCCTTTTTAACCCTCTCCCTCCCATATACACAACACACACACACACACACACACACACACGACTTCCCCCGAAAACCTAGACACCCAACCTACCTATTGCTATTCAATCCCTACCCAAACTGCCAGTCCTCGATTCATGAGATCAGAACTGCTTGGTCCCCAACCCTCCGGACCACTGTTCCTGTGAGTCCCACCTGGTCACTCACCGTTCGATGGCTTTGGATGCATCAGGATCAAGGGCAGCTCCACGCCAACATCACTGCAAGGATCCCAAGGTAGAGTCACAGATTTCCCTCCAAGGCCACTCCCTGAACCTCTCCCTCAATTTTTCAGTCCCGGGATGCCCTTAGATTCTCTCATGTCATTCTTTTGGTCTCCTGATCGCATCTTCCCCTTCTTGCCCCAGTTCCCCCTCCCCACAGTGTCTTACCTGGCTGTCAGGTCGCCTAGGATGCTGAGGGTAGAATGACACCCTAAAATTAGCAGCTGGAAATGGTTAGTAGCAACCTAATTTTGCAGGGGAATGAAGGATTGTAAGGCCAACTCAACCACAGAATGGGTTTCTGGAAGGGAAGGTGGCTTGTTCGTGGAGCTCACAGGTTTGGGAAACTGGTCCAGGAGAAGGGGTGGGGAATAGCTGGAGTGGGTCAGTCCAACTGGGAGGAAAGCAGAAGTGGCTCCCCAGCCCCTGCCCAGACAGACCCTGCACTCTTACTCACCCTCCACAGGACACCATCAGGTTGACTCTGCCTTTGTAGGACACCAGGATCCCCAGCAGTTCCTTGTCCATTCCTGGTCGAAGACTGGAGGTGGTAGTATTCATTGTTGTGTGTTTGGAGGGGAGGGTCTGGGGGTTAATTCATTCAGTGCACCTTTTGTCATCTGACAGGGCTCCCAGGCTCTGATCTCCTACTCATTGGGACCACACTTCTGTTCCTCAGATCCAGTTTTACCAGGTCACCCTCTGCTCAGGAGCCTACCTCTCTGAATATGACTACTACACTGCTTGGCTTTCATGACCCTTAACAATCTAACCTTCCTGCCCTAACTCCCTAACACCTGGGATACAACCTAAGTGGACCCATGCTCTCTCCATGCTCAGAACGTGCCATGCAGATTCCTACCTTCTAGCCTTTGCCCAGGCTATGTTCCCAACCCGGAACACTCTTTTCTTCCTCTGTTGCTATCCAGATCCAACACCTTCGAGCTCTAGCTCCTTCTGTCTCCTCTAGGGAGCCCTCTCCAGCTGTGCTGGCTTCTATTAACTTCTATCGGATTTGTAGTCTGAACCACACGTACTAACATTTAACTGTTAGATTGCATTTAAATTCCTCTTTGTTCTCCATTTAGGCTGTAAATTGACTGAAGGCAGAGACTGTCTTAAACGTCTTTGTATCCTCCCACATTGCTTAGCATAGGAATAAGCATGTAACAGGTGTTCAATGAAAACCCACTGATTGAAAAATAAGGCACAGAAAACTATGATCTTGGGAAAGTCTCTTCATTGCCCTGGGATGCTGATCCTCTATCTGTAAAATAATGCTGTTTGTATGATTTCTCAGGCTCTTTCAAGCAATAATAGTCCATAGCTACATGATTGATAAGGCATAGGGAAAGGCAGTGGGAATTAATGCTTGTTAGATGGTGGCAGATGGCTTTTGGTGGGAGACACATCTTACACTAGGGCCTCCAAGTGTTAGGCATAGGACCAAATGAACGATTTGATAGAATTATATCAATTCCTATCATATTTTTCTTCTTTTTGTCCTCTTTTCTCTCCATTTCTCATCTGTCTTTCATTGAACTCTATCTTCACTAGAGAGTAGCTGCTGTAGTGATTGCAGTGTTAGAGCCAGATGACACGTGATAGAATCTTTTCCATCTCTGCCACTTATTAGCTACGCAAGCTTGGAGAAGTTCCTTCATCTCTCTGAGCCTCAGGGTCGTTAAGTGTAAAGTAGAATAAGAATACATATCCAGCCTACTTTAATGGGATTCTTATGAAGATAACAGTACCATACGTAAGACCTTTATGAGCTGTAAAATATTATACAACATAAGGAATTTTTCCTTTCCACTTTTTCCTTTCTTGTTGCCTATGACCTAAGCCTGCCATTGGTCCCATGGGTATTATTTAGCTTACTGTCAGCCCTCTTGCCTGGAGGCAGCTCTGAACACTGACCTAGGGACATTTTTAAAAACAGGTAGGCCTCATTGAAGGTGAAACCTCAGAACTGTATATATAGCACACAGAATGGGTTGGGGGTAGAAAATGAAGGTTGGGAGTTACATTTGAGCTTACATCGTGCTAGAGGCCAGATTGGTATCACCATGCTTGAATTTGCCATCCAGTGCCAGGCCCTGTTTCTGGCAGTTGGCAGCCAGGAGTGGGGTTACTGCAAAGCTGTTGGAGAAGGTGGAGTTAGCAGCTACAGTCTCCCTTTCAAAGGAAAAGAAGAGATGAACTTAAGCTAGGCTTGCCAACTAAGTGATTCTCATTCCCAAGAGTTTTTTGCACGATTCCATGAAACTACTGGAGTATCCAAGAGAGCTGGCATGTCTGACTGTGGAGAGTGGGAACAATTTACTCTGGTGGGAAATCCTTATGCCTCTGCCCTCTCTCAAGACTTGATGATCCTCTTGTGGTATCCCCCCTCCAGCTCTCTTGAGAATCCCTCCCTCTTTCCACATCAACCCTCACCTTGATGTTCCTCAGTCCTGGGCTCTTCTCCACTTCCTTCTTTCCCCAACCCCCTCCTCTGCCTCCAGACACCGGCCCTCTTCCCACCACCCTATCCCTTGGCTCTCTGACCCAGGCCCCAGCGCCAGCTCACATGAACTCCTGAACGAACACAGTCTTGGTGTACTTGTCTAGTGAATACAGGACGACATCTGTGACCTGGTCAACTGAAGAGCCAGGAAAAACACATGACTACAATTAGTCAGTCATCCTCGAGACCCCAACTTGCTGCCCTTGTACACGGGCACACTACTCATGATATACTAAGATGTACATATGGACAAAGAGAGATACGTGTCCTGATAAGCCTGCAATGGAGGGAAAGCTTAGATGAATGCAGACTGGGTAAGTGGGGCAGAGTTCTGGAAAAAGACCTCTGCATTTGGGACCAGGTGCAGGGGGATAGGAAAAGAGGCTCACCTGAAATCTTAATATTTTTGATGACCTTGTTGGTGCAGTTGTTGATGGAAACGTTGACAGTGATGGATTTGCTGTGGTAGTGAACCTGAAGCAGGAGGAGAGGCCCATTATAAGACTGGAGGGGGAACACCCAGATCAAGACCTAGAATTTGTTTCCTCAGTGCTTTTGCCACCCTGGCTTCCACCCTTGTCTTCCCAAGTAGGAGATAAATGAAGAAAGGGTGTCAGAGGGTTTGCATGGTAGGGGTCAGGAAATGGGGGTCACAAACCTCCCTGTCCATCCAGGCCTGGGGTTGTAGGGGCTGAGCTGACAGAAGGAAGCAGCGAACAGTCTGGGCCCAGGGGCCAGGGCCTGGCTCCAGGGGTGCAAACTGGATTTTCCGAATCACCAGCCGCACAGAGTCTCTAAGTAGAGGCCAAGGGGACAGCCAGAATGTCTCCTTAGGACCCACAGACCTTTCTCATGCTAACCCTGTAGCGCAGTCCTTGCTTGGGGCGGGGAGGTGGTGGGAGGCCTCTGTCAGAGAACTCCTCTGGACCCTCAAGGTAGGTATCTAGACCACAGGTCAGCAAACTATGGCTCAATGGCCAAATCTGGCCTGCTGCCTGTTTCTGTATGGCCTGCAAACTAAGAATGGTTATTACATTTTTTAATGGTTGAAAAAAAATCCACAATAATATTTCATGACGTGGAAATTATGTAAAATTCAAATTTCAGTGTCCATAAATAAAGCCACACTCGTGCATTTACGTACTGCCTATGGCTGTTTTCACGCTACAGTGGCACAGCTGAGTAGTTACAACAGAAACTACGTTGCTCACAAAGCCTGAATATTTCTTTTTTTTGGCCTTTTACAGGAAAGTTTGCTGACCCTTGCCCTAGAGCAAAGAAGAGAAGTCAGAGTGAAATCAGAACTGGGCATCTGAGTTGGTGGTGACTGTGCTATAGAGGTTAGAAGTAGGGCTGTTTCTGTCCTGAGAGCAAGATTTGTTTTCTGGTGCAGGCCGGAGGCAGGGATTTTGGAGAGGACGAAAGAAATACCTCTTGGAGACTTTCTCCTCCAGGTTTTCAGCACAGAAACCCTTCACTTCAAAGTCAACACCACAGGCCTGCAAAGGGGCAGGAGCAAGGAAAACTCATTTCTGACACTACCCCTCCCTTCCTCATGGGTTTATAAGGAAATGTCTGATCCCGTCCCTTAGCTGTCCCTTTTTCTAGTCTTGTCCATTTATCCCCCTGTCCCTCTTTCTCAGAACCCACACCTCACCTTCCCTGTATCATCAGGACCTGGCTGCAGTGTCATCGAACAGGGCAGGTTGACAACCATCTAAAAGATCAGAAGGAGGTCAGCAAACAGAAGAAACAGGGACCCCTTTCCTCTGTTCTCCTTCTTTAGCTTCCTTTCTTAATCTTCCCTGGAAGCCTTACCTGGGACTTGGGGTTAGTACCTGCAGGGTAAAAGGGTAGGCATTGTCCCCCAGCTTGTGCAGCAGTTGCTCCTGCAGGACTGTGAGGGGCCCCTGGGGGCTGCTGTGCTCAGCTGGGACCACTTGCTGGACCTGTACATACAGATCTTTGCGGAACGTCAGACCAATCACATCCAAGTCATCATGGCCATAGCGAAAGGCACACGTCAACATGACAAACACTGCAGGCAAAGGAGGAAGAGAGTGGCCTGTCAGACCCGAGGGGGAAAGGAGATCTTAAATAGCTCAGAGGAAGACATGGAGAGACAATGTAATATGATCAAAACAGTATGATCATAAAGAAAAGAATCAATACATTTGACTATAGTAAATTTAAAACTTCTTTACATTAAGAATCTTTATAAATAATGAAACAAGCAAAAGCCTGAGAGGAAATATTTGCAACACATATAACAAACAAAAGTTTAGTGTTCGTAATATATAAAGAACTCCCACAAATCAGTAATAAAAATAAAAACAGCCCAACATAAAAGTGTGCAAAGTTTATGAATAGGCTCTGCACAGAAGAGCAAAACAGAATGGCCAATAAGGTATGAAAACATGTCCAATCTAATGATAATCAGATAAGTGCACATTAAAACCACAATGAGAGGCCTTCCCTGATGGTCCCATGGTTAAGGCTCTGCACTCCCAATGCAGGTGGCCTGGGTTCGATTCCTGGTCAGGGAACTAGATCCCACATGCTGCAACTAAGAGCTCACATGCCGCAACTAAAAGATCCTGCATGCTGCAACTAAAAAAAAAATCCCGCATGCCACAACAAAGATCCTGCATGCCGCAACTAGGACCCAGCACAGCCAAATAAATACATAAATACTTTTTAAAAACCCACAATGTGATAACACTTCACACCCATCATATTGTCAAAAACTTTAAAGTCTGACAGCACTATGTGTTGAGCAGTGCTCCAGATGTGGAGCAATATGGTTCATTACACACTGTGGTGGGAATATACATTAGTACAACCACTTTTTTTTTTCTGTCAGAGTCCCTAGGTTTATTTATTTATTTTTTTACAGAGGGCAATTCAATTAATGAGGAAACCAGTAAGATGTTAAGACAGATACAAGAGAAAATTCAGGGACCTGGAGATTTGTAGTTGGTCAAAGGAATGCAGAAAAAAATTTGCTAACAAATGAGTACAACCACTTTGGAAAACTGTTGGGCACTATCCAGTAAAGCTGAATCTTCTCATGTCTTATGACCTAAGACAAATTTAGAGGAAGTCTTGCTCATGTCTATAAGGAGATACCTATGAGAATGTTCATGGTGTCAATGTTTGTCATAGCATAAGATTGGAAATGATTTAAATACCTATCAATGGGAGAATGGGTAAACAGTTGTGGTATATTCATATCATGGAATACTAAACTGAGGTTAAAATAAATGAACTAAACTCCATGTATTAACATGGTTAAGTCTCAAAAACTATTGAGTAAAAAATGCTAGCTGCAGGATGATATGCACAATCTGATACCATGTACGTAAAGTTGAAAAGCATGTAGAACAGTACCAAAGTTGCTCATTGATATATAAATATAGAGTAGAAGTATAGAAACATCATGGGAGTAATAAACATCAAATTCAGGATAGTAATTATCTGCGGTGGAGGCAGGAAGAAAAGGAGGGAGGGAGGAAGGAGTATGGGATTAGGGAAGGATACACAGGAGACTTCAGTTTGATTCTGTAATTCTTTTTAAAGCTAGGTGGTGAGTACAGGGTATTCATTACATAATTCTCTAGGGTCAGAATACTTGGGCTTGAATATGACTTGCATAAATCCCTCGAGTTGTCTGAGCCTCAGTTATTTCACCTGTCAATAATAGGACTGCACTGAGAGCTCTATATATGTTATTTGGACCTCACAATAATCCTCTGAAGTATTATTATCTCCACTTTACAGGTAGAGAAAATGAGCTCAGAGCAGCTAAGTGACAGCCCAGGATTTCAACTCAGGCCTGACTCCAAAGCCCAGTCTCGTACGTGCCCAACTTAACTCATGGTTGTAAGGAGTTGACGTATGAGAAATCCCTTTGGAAATTTAAATTAGATGTGGATGATGATGATGATGATGATCATGGGAATATTAGAAAAGTGGAACAGTTATAAATGAACTTATACATTGCAGCTAGTACCTAAGATTATGGGCAAATAGAAAGTCACTTGAGTGCACTAGTGGTGTGGGATGGGGTACAGAAAGATAGCTGTCCAAGGACAGTGACAGAGACTGAGGGAAGGAAAGATTTAGAACAGGGGTGGAGAATCTTACTTTTAATCAGGAGCCCTGACCCAAAGAAAAGAAAACTACCAAGAGCCACACACTAGTAGAAAGCAAGTAATTTTTGTATTTTTAAGAGATCAAAATATCAAACAGCCAGATTATCTGCTTTTAAAATTACGAGCAAGCAAAGAAAATGAATCTATATTCAAAAGATACAATAAAGACTGAAAGTAATGATAATGGTAGTGTTTATAATGACTGGGGCAATGGGCAACCTCATACCCTGCAGGAGGGAGAGTTAATTGGTACAACCATTTTGAAGGGCAATTTGGCAATAGAAACCTTTAAAAATGTGTGACTGCCCTTTGGCCCTTCATTCCTTTTCTAGGCATTTAGTCTAAAGAAATAATTGGACAAGTATGAAAAGAAATACATACAAACATGTACTTTATGGGGTTGTTTATCGTAGCAAAAAATGTCCAACGATTGAAGTTGGCTAAATATATTATGGTACACCCATACAATATACTACTAGGCAACTTAAAACTTTATAGATTTTAACATATTGCATAGGTAAAAAAGATTAGAAAATGTTATTTATAATATAGCATTTTTAATAAAAATATAGATTTTTTGCTCAGAAAATATGAATAAATATGAAGTGAAATATTAGTGATTATCTCTGGGTGAGAGGATTACAGTCTTTTTCTCCTTCATCTGTACTTTCTAATATTTCTACAATGAAGACAAACTTAACAATTTTCAAAAGATACAACAAATTAAATTCACCTTGGTTCCCAATCATGCCAATAAAATTGGGAAAGGGAGAGAGAAAGAAAAGGAAAAGGAAAGAGGGGGCAAAGGAAAAGAAAAAACAGAGAAGATAAGAAAAAGAGGAAAAGAGGTGGCTGGAAGGAAGCAATGGAAGGGAGGAAATGAAAGAGATGAGAAATAAGACAGAAAAAGATCAGGCGAGGCCAGGCAGAAGAAGGGTATCTAATAGCCCCTGAGGTAAAGGTGTTAATCAGATGAATTGTTCTGTCACGTCCCGCTGTGGCATGTGGGAAGGGCATCACCCCACCCCCAAGATCTTATTGGCTCTCTGGCAGTTTAGAATCATCCTTTTTTAGTGTGTTAGGAAATAGCTTGTTTTTATCTTTTTTAATTCAACATCTGTTCTAAAGTTATTAATCTATATTTGTGTTTATTATATAAACAATACATATTAATTGTGTGGCAATCAGAAAACACAAAGAGAATCAAAGCCCTGCCATCATACATCATATTCCAGAGATAACTGCTGTTAATTTCTGTTGCATTTGCTTCCAACTTTGTTTCTATAATTAAACATAAGGCCACCTTAGCTATTGACTTCTCTCTCATTGCCTTTTTGAAATGAAACATTTTATTTTGAGATCATCACATGCGGTTGTAAGAAATAATACAGAGAGATCCCACATCAATTTTTGTCAAACCGCACTTCATTCACACAACCGCATATATTGCCCTACAACCAGCCTTTTTCATTCAAGGTGTAGCGTAAGCATATTTCACATCAACAAATGCACCTCAAAAGGAAAAAAAAGCATATTTGAAAATATGATGCAAATAAGATTATCTTCATAAAAGTAACAAAACATATAAAGTAGCTAAGGAATAAACTTAAATCTATACAACTTAAATGAATAATAATATAAAACTACTAAGGGACATGAAGAAGATTAGAATTAAAGGAAAAAACACATCTTATTCCTGGATTGACATGCATTTTTTCAACGAAAGATTTCTTTCTGTAGGTTATTCTGAAGACTTTGTAGGACTGTGAACAAATGATTTAGGTTTTAGAACTACAGAGTAATTGAGAGTCTTAAATAAATTGGTTAATTTACTGACCATACCCCAAAGTTCCTCTGATATTTAAAACTGGGTGGACTGCTTATCCGCACTGTTTAATCTGAGCGACTAAGTCTGGTTTATTCCACAATATCTAAAGGTTGCATCTGAACTAGTATTCATCAATTTGTTCTGAGCCTTTTTCACATCAAAGTCAATTTGCAGTCTAATTGGATCACAGAGTAAGAATTAAAAGAAAAAAAAGTGGCAAGACAATATTTCAGTGTAATCTGGATATATAATACTGTAGCCAGAGCAATGTCGCTTGCTGTTACTTGCTGTAGTTATTGTTTTGTTTGTTTCTTTGTTGGGGATTTTTTTAATGGAAAAACTGGGTTTCCCTACACAAAGGAGATATGGAAAGACATATGCAATTAAAGGAAAAAGCAAATGCAAAGTGGCAGGCTGAAGATCACATCCAGCCTATGGAAAAATAAAGTTTTTTGATTTATCCAGGCCTTTAAAAATCTTTTAATTAGTTGCCAACATTTGAAAATCAGGAAATTTGCATTAAAATATGGATTTCTGGTGTACTGGATCTTTCCATGGGCAGCCTAAGCAGAGGCACCACCAACAGTAATGGAGAAAATCAGAAATTTTAGGAAAAGACTTAATTTCAGCACACATGTAAATTTTGTGTGATCTTGAAAAACAAAATTTCATTTATGCTTTAGAAATGTATCTATTTTGAATATCATTTGGGGAAGGGGCACTAGAATCTTTTCAGACTTTGGGCCTCTCAAGGTCGTATTCTGAGCTTCATTTCCAGTTCCTCTTTAACAATTGGAAAATCTGGCCACACTGGGCTGAAATTCTCAGTGGTTAGCCTCCACCAAACAAGACATTCACAGTTCCCACTACTTTTATATTTTCTTATACCCCTCTGGTCCACTCGTCCACTCCACTCATTCAGGTTACTTGTCTGGCATGTGTGACATTTTAGGTTGGGGTCCCTGGCACATACACAGACCAACAAGGATTTTTACTTACTCTTTCGATCTTTTAAGTAATCAGGGTCAACCAGGACTACACCATCTGTGGAGAGGGGGAGAGATGGCCCTCTGGTCAGGAAAGGTCCTCAGACTATGAAACAGAAGTTGACCCCTGAATGGTTCCTCCCAGAATGGTTTCTCTTTAATTGGCCTCTTCTTCTGCATGGTCCTTTCTTGGCTTTCTTTTACTCCCTCACACCCATTCCCTTCTCCCCAGGTTCTTTCCCTTTTTGGACTCACTGACCAATGGGTTCCACCATGTCCACATGGTCCACGAAGTCCCATTTCCCCAGGTAGATGGAGAGCTGTTGTGGAACAACCTCCCATGTTATTCTCATAATCACCTTTGAATGGATTCCCCTGAAGCCCCCAACCCAAACCCCTGAGACCGTGAAGGACGTACCAACCTATCCCTTTTGCCCTCTTATTTGTCCAGCTGGGCCAGGCTCTCTCACCTTGCCATTGGAGCAGGTCTTCTTAAACACCCTGTGAGGAGAAAATCAGAGGATAGGGAGGGGGATTGGAAGAGAAGGGAAGGGGAGAAGAAGAGAAAGGTAAGTGGGGAGAAAAGAAAATATTTCTAGGATTAGAAGAAGAGGCCCAGGGACTTCCCTGGAGGTCCAGTGGTAAAGAATCCACCTTACAATGCAGGGGACGCAGGTTCAATCCCTGGTGAGGGAACTAAGATCCCACATGCCTGGAGGCAACTAAGCCTGCATGCCACAACTACTGAGCTCTCGGGCCTCAACAAGAGAGCCCAAGTGCCACAAGCTACAGAGCCCACGCACTCTGGACCCCGTGCACCACAACTACAGAGCCCATGTGCCCTGGAGCTTGCACTCCACAACTGGAGAAGAGAAAACCCACACGCCACAACTAGAAAGAAGTCCGCGCGCCGCAACCAAGATTCCGCGTGCCGCAACTAAGACCCAACGCAGTCAAAAATAAATAAAATAAATAAATAATAAATAAATCTTACTGGTGGGATTGGGGAGGAGCTGGAAAAAAAAAAAAGAAGAGGCCCAAGGAGAGCGAAATGACACAAAGGTGGAGGCAGTTGGGATAGAGCCCAAGACACAAGTTGGGGAGAGGTTGCAAACCCCTTCCCCTCAAAGGCAAGTACTTGGGTTTGGGTAAGTGACAAGTCACAGATTCAGAGAATTAGGAGTTCTTACTTACCTGGATATGCTGGCCATGGCGTTGATGTTGAGCCTTTTCTGGCAAAAGGGAAAGAACGGGGAAGGCTCAATCATTTGGTCCCTATTCTCCTTACCTGGCTCTGGTATACCATCCAGACACACCTAGTGGGATGTAACCTTTTCTTCTTAGATAGACACCTCACCACGATCCACGCCTCCTATTCTCCCTCGTGTCAAGGTTACTTATTCAGCCATAATCTCAACTATCCTGGACATGGGAAAAAACCTTTCCTAGTTTTTATGAATTGTTGACTAACCATATTGTCTATTCTCCAGAAAGAGTGAGGCTTTTTGAAATAGCTGGGGTGCTCTTGAGAGCCTTTTGAGAGAAGAAGTTTGTCTGGAGAAAGGCCTCCATCCAGGAAAGTATGAGGAGAATTGGACTGGATGAGTCTGAACATCACCTGGCACACGGTAGGCACCAAGACATGTTTGTTAGATATACGAATGAATGAATGAATGAATGAACAAAACCCAGACTCTGGCTTTGCTCCTGCAATGGATTCTGAGCCTGAGTTCACCTCACAGTGGCCTTAATACTCAGCTAAGAAAGGAGAAAGGTGTGGGAGAGAAAAGGTTGGTACCCTCATGCTCGTGGTTGTTGGTGGCAGAAACCTGTATGGAGGTTGAAAGCCTTCCTTGAACCTATTCATCGCTCTCATCACCCTCCCCAGATTTTCCCACCCTTATCTCCATCCATGTCCCCAGGTGCTAAGCCTTGGAGTAGGGATACTTAGAGAGAGGAAGACGTCTCTCTAATGCTTTTCTTTGATGTGTATTAGATCTGGCTTGAGGGGTGAACTTAGGGGAGCTTCCAGAGGTCTCTCCCAGGGTCTCTCAGCCTGAGTGCCTGTCAGCTGTGTCGGGAAAGGTGCCCTTCAAGTGCTTCTTGATATATTGATGGGGGTGCTAAGGGCAGGGGATATGGGACCGAGTATGGGCTGGAAATAGAGGACTTTGGACTGTTACCTGGAGAGGAAGATGAAGCTCACATCTGTCTCCAGCTCTGGTCACTATGCTCGCCTCCCCAACCTCTTATACCCAAGGTTCTCTGAGTATTTAGATTGGTGGGAGTCAGGGGAGAAGAATAGGGTTCTGGGGGGGCATGAAATACTGCTTTATAAATAGCTCAGGTGCCAAGAGTTTGGAAAGCAGATTAGTGGCTAAAAGATTAGTGGCTAAAGATTACCAGGCTCTTGCTGCTGGGACAGGGCGGGAGTCAGGGGTTGAATCCGATATTGTTAAAATCAGGGGAGTTTGAGAAAGGGAACTACAAGGTTTTGGCCTTGTGAGGCCTTGAACCTGAGGACCGGGATCAAAGGGGACTCTGGGACATTAAAAGAAAAGCAATGTGAGGGACAGAAATAGGAGGGCTCAAAGTATAGGCCTTTGTGATTCTGAAAGGAGAGCCTTGTGTCACATTCCAGTCTTTCTGTATCTCTTTTTTTTTTTTTTACAACTTTATTGGAGTATAATTTCTTCACAATGGTGTGTTAGTTTCTGCTTTATAACAAAGTGAATCAGTTATACATATACATATGTTCCCATATCCCTTCCCTCTTGCATCTCCCTCCCTCCCACTCTCCCTGTCCCACCCCTCCAGGCGGTCACAAAGCACCGAGCTGATCTCCCTGTGCTGTCCGGCTGCTTCCCACTAGCTATCTACCTTACGTTTGGTAGTGTATATATGTCCATGCCTCTCTCTCACTTTGTCACAACTTACCTTTCCCACTCCCCATATCCTCAAGTCCATTCTCAAGTAGGTCTGTGTCTTTATTCCTGTTTTACCCCTAGGTTCTTCATGACATTTGTTTTTTTCTTAAATTCCATATATATGTGTTAGCATACAGGCCACACAAAAGCCAAGGGTATGGGAAAGAGCACCCCTTCCCCAGCCCCCCACTACGTGGGACTTGGGACTCTTGAAGTGATGTTTAGAGACCCAATTATCCCAGCTTATGTGCACAGCAGGAGTCAATCTCCCGTACATGGGGGTGGGGTAGGGCAGGGGAGGCTGAGTGTGTTGAGCTGTGTGCACATATCTGTGAGCCTTGAACTTCTTTTCCTGTTGGAGAGGAAGGTAACAAAAGATTCTTGGCCCAGGGGCAGGTTCTCTGGGCAGGATGTTGCCTGTGGAGGGAAAAAGCAATTGATATCTATATCACCCCCACCTGAAGTAAACCTTTCCTGCCCCCCAGCCCTTGACTCTCTCCAATCCCTAAAACTAAGTCCACGCTATAGGCTCTAAGCAGCTTCCCTCACCTCATATGACCACTCATGGAATTAGAGAGAGATATTTCTGTCCTGCAGCTGCCAGGACCCCCCACAATGGTAGCAACAAAAGTAATCTTCCTTTCTTGGCTGTCCTTCCCATAAGGCCCAGGCCCAGGCTTCATGGACATGGGGGATGTAGAGACAGGATATCCAAGCTCTGGGGATACAGGACCCTACACCACCTCACCTCACCATAGTGCCGGCTGTGCTTTAGTATCTATCCATAGATGCAGCCCTCAACCCTCCACGACAGCATGTCTGTTCCTCAGAGGGTGACTATGTCTGTGGCTCGGGGGCTGGGCCTTCCCTATCTCCCACTCCCCACTGTGGGCACTGGAGAGCTAGCTGTCCTGTAATCTCTTTGCCCAAATAACCAAGTTAGCCTTTGCCATTCCTTGTTAGTATGCACCCCAGGGCCTTGGCTTTTAGTCATTGTAACTCTCTCCTTCTCAGGGATTTTCAGCTACAGCTAGAAGCCCAGGCTCTGTGGAGAAGGTTGGTGTCTATGGAGAAGGTGAAAAGTCAGAATGAATGTACTTTTGGACTAGCCTTCAACCCATTTTTGTCTTCAGACCCACACTTGAAGCTTAGGCCCTCTTTCAACTCAGGTCCATGGTACTCTCAACAGGAAGTAGATCTCGTAGGCCTTTAATTCATTATTATGATTGAACTTAAATCATTCTCTCTTTTCCTGGAGTATGTGCATTTCTTGCCGGAGGTATAATTTAACAAAAGTAAAATGCACAAATTTTAATTGCACAGCTTGATGAATTTTTACCTACTGTGGAAGGCTGAATAATGCGTCCTCAAGGATATCAGGTCCTAATCCCTGGAACCAATAAATGTTACCTTATATGGCAAGATAGGACTTTGCAGATGTGATTAAATTTAGGATCTTGAGAGGGGAAGACTATTTTGGATCATCCGGGCGGGCCCTAAATGTAATCACTAGTCTGTTTATAAGAGGGAAGCAGAGGGATATAGAGGGAGATTTAACTGCAGAGACAGAAGGCAATATGAGGACTGCAGCCAGATGCTATGCTCTGGGCTTTGAAGATGGAGGAATGCAGCTCTAGAAACTGGAAAAGGCAAGGGCACATATTCTCCCCTATAGTCCCTCATGGTTGCAAGGTGGCTGTCACAGTTCAGGCATAGTCCTGATGATACCTTGATTTTGGCCCAGTGAACCTGATCTTGGACTTCTGACCTCCAGAACTGTAAGAGAATAAATGGTGTTTTAAGGCACCAAATCTGTGGTAATTTCTTACAGCAGCAATAAGAAATTACTACACCTATGTATACATACATGTAACCACCACCCAGACAGAGATATAGAACATTTCTAGCTCCCCAGAAAATTCCCTTGTGTCCCTTTCCAGTTAGTAATCTCCCAAAGAGAGACACCATAGTTTTATTTTGATCAATAGTATTTGCATTTTATGAGGAGGCAAGAGTAAGAAGGCAAAGGAGTGCATCTCTAAAGGTGAAGTGTCTGGCCCCTGTGGTAGATTGATGGGAGAGGTATCTTCAGGTCCTTACCCACCCTCACTCTGCACACCCCAGTGATATTCCCAACCAGTCCTTCCAGTTTGGAAGTGATGACCGGATAGCTGAGTGAGGAAGGGCTGGTTATTCCATAAGGGATCCTAGCAGACAGGATTGTTTATTGACTCAATAGGCATCTCTCCCTTCTTTCTTGTGGGCAGAATCCCCACTTTTTTATGTACCCCTCCCTCCTCCACCTGGCTCTCTGCTCCTCTCAGCCAGTCATGGTCATTTCATCCTCTTTGCCGGTGGTTGGTTTAGTTATAGGCATGATGAAACTCAGGCCACTGAGACATGAGGGGAAGCATGCTAGGGAGATTCTGGGAAAGGTTTCCTGAGTGATAAAAATAAGCACACAGGAAGAGAGGCCTTCCTCTCCTTTTGTCAATGGTATTTCCATGTTTGGATGCAATGCCTAAAATGCAACAGCCACCTTGTGACCATGAGAGTTGCTGAGCAGCAGGCTGAGGCGTGCAGATCAGAAAGATGGAAAGAATCAGGTTTTTTTAATGACATTGTTGAACTGTTGAATTAATCAACTCTAAAGCTCCCTGCTCCTGGACTTAGATGCTAGATAATACATTTCCTTATTTTAAAGTCAACTGAGTTGGCATTTTCTGTTATTGCAGCTGACAGCATACCAGCAGACTTAATTGGGATCTGCACAATGGCACTGGCTCAGTGTGGGAGGATGGAGAGGAGGCAGACAAATCAAATGGTAGAAGCAGAGACTTCCCCTGCTGTCCTAGGTACCGGACACAGTGGTACTGGTCTCTAGTCTAAAGTTGTTAACAGCCTTGTTGGAGATAAAGAACAGACATTTAGAAAGACTAAAAGAGAACGCTATAGAAAAGACACCTGGACAACACTAACTTGGGTACAGTTATATGGAACCAGTCACTTTCCCATGATTTTATTAGTAAATTTGGATTGTCCAGGATTTCAGGTTACTGCTCCTTTCCATCAAGCCTGTGGGGATTGTCTTATTCCACTCCACACTGCACCTTACTTTCAGCAGGCGACCTCGTCTTTTCCCTTCATAAAGAAAACCTAGGCAACTGAAGAGAAATTTTGATTGGAGGGAGATTTGTATGCTGGAATCTCATTGGTCATTATAATTATTCATAACTTGTAAGTTAAATCATGAGAGTGGATGGAGAGAGAGAGGGAGAGAGAAAGAAACAATGGAGGAATGGAGAGTGAGGAGAGGAGAAAAGAGATCTGGAAGTAAGTGTTGCGGAAGGGTCACATTTGGAGGAAGGAGGACAAAAAGGAGCCAGGGAAGGGGTCAGAAGGAACATCCAGAGGAATAGGAGAATCAGAGTAAAGTCACAGAAATGAAAGTGAGGAAGAGTTTCACAGGAGAGAGGGGTCTGGTCTGCAACCTTTCAGAAGACATGCATTCCTTTTGGCCCAGGTGACGTCAGCGGAAGCTAGCTTCTGGTTGGGGAATGTTGGGAGAGGTCTTTTCCTGAAGTAGCCACTGGGAGGCAGTGGTGGCAGCGTTGGCAGCTGCAGCTGCATCCAGGGACTGGCAGAAACCTGGCAGAGCTAAACCAGCTTGAAGCAGTAGGAGCAGGAAGCTGGCTCCTGCTGGGGCTTCTCTAGTTTAGTAGACACTGGGATGTCCCCTTGGGTGTATGCCAAGCTTCAGGTCACACTTGTCCTCCTCTGAAGAGGCCAGCGTCACCCCTGGGAGCAAAGTAAATAATACAAAGTACTTTGCAGATTAGCAGCATTTTACGGTTTACAAAGTGTTTTCACATCTATTAACCAATTCAGTATTCAGAAAACCCTGAAAGGTTGGTATTATTGACCCCATTTCACTCATGAGGAAATTCAGTCATGAAGAGGTATCCAGGGTGACACAACTAATACGTGGAAGAACAAGGGTTTGAATTCAGGTCTGGCTCCAAACACCTGAGCCTTTTGTGCAAAATCACAGTGATCAGCTGTCCAGGACTCAGGCTATGACTGCTTTCTCCACGCCTACCTTCTATCCACCACACCCCCACTGGGCAAGGATCTCCAAGTTTCCCCCATCTAGGTTTCTCAGTCTTCCAGGAGATCTAGATTCTAGATTCTAGAGCCTCCCCTACAGCCCTGCTTCCTCCCCTCACTCCCAGAATCCAGCTGGGCAACATTCTCAGGATCTGAAGATCAGTTCAGAGTCCCCGTTGCTTCCCAGCTCCCTTCAGAGTGGATTCTGCTTCAGCCTGCTCCCTCTCCCCAGGAGCACTACCCACCTTAACCTCAGAGTCCTCCAGGCCCAGAGCTTGCTTCCTGTGCCTAAGACTTCCATAATCACGGAGACTGAGTTAGCCCCAGGAGCCTTAGGCCCAGAGCTCCTGACAATTCCATGTTCCCTAGCACCAGGCTCTCAAACATCTAGGCGTGGTGTCCGTACTGTCTTGGCTGTATTCAGACCAGGGTCTCCTGGGGTGATAGAGACGAGGGGTAGTATGTAGGAGGGGGTGGAGTCTGTAAGGGAAGCAAGTGGGCTAGCATCCTTGGGGAGGAGTGAATCACCTCCTCACCACCTCCTCTTACATGCGTAATAGGCATCTTGAAATTGGCAGGTGGAAAAATGAGCTCCTCATCTTTCCCCACACCTACTCCTCTCACAGCCTTCCCCATCTTTGTCAATGGTGTAAGTCCATTCTTCCAGTTGCTCAGGCCAGAAATCCTGGAGTCATTCGTGACTCCTCTCTTTCTCTTATACCCCTTATCGGTAAATATTGTTGTCTCTACTTTCAAAAGCTAGCCAGAATCTGCCACTTCTCACCACCTTCACCAGCCTGGTCCAAGCCACCATCATCTCTATTGGCAATGGCCTCTGATCTGCTCTTCCTCCTGTGTCCCTAGCCCTGTAGTCTATTCTCAACATAGAGCTAGCCAGGGATCTTTCTAAAATGTGAATCAGATCCTGATACTTGTCTCTTCTAAACTCTCAGTGGCTTCCCAGTCGCTGAAAGTAAAAGCCAAGATGTCCTCACAATGGCTTCCAAGGACCTTCATGATCTGGTTTGTGCCAAACTCTCTGACCTCCTCTCTATGTTTCCTCTTCCTCACAACCATCTGGTCCTTATTCAAAAGTCACCCTAATATTTAAAACAGAAACCCTCTCTATTCCCTTTCCCTCCTTTACTTTTTTCCATAACAATGATCATGATCTATATATTTTACTTGTTAATTTTATTATCTTTTCCCTCCCACTGGTATGTAAGCTCCATTAGCATAGGAGGTTTTGCCTGTTTTGTTTACTATTAGTGAACTACCAGTGCCTAGAACTGGTCCAAGCACGTAAAAGGCTCTCAGAACATGTTTGCTTATCCTTTCCTGGATTATGGCCAGTGGCTTAGAGAGGCCACTAAGCATAGCAATTATGGTTTGCTAAAGCCTGGTTCAAAGGCTGGCCTTCCTGGGTTTGAAATCTTGACTCTACCACTAATTAGCAAAATACTTCAACTTTCTGTGCCTTCGTTTTCTCATCAGTGAAGTAGGGACAATCATGATACTTACATCATAGAGAGCCTGTGGGGCCATTAATAAGTACAAAGCGCTTAGAACAGTGCCTTGCATGTAGTAAGTGCTATATACAGATTTCTTATAATTATATGCACATGGAGTTAAGATTTATATCAGTAGTTTAGATTTCCTAAAATCTTTCGATGTGTTATCCATGCTAACATTCATTTTCCGTGTTTCTGCTCATACAGATTTCTATGATCTTCCTGCAGTCTTAGTTACCTCCAGTGGCCTGGCTCTTCATCTGTCAACTTGGACGTTTCCTTGTGTACTCTCTCCTACAGTCATTTAGGAGCCGTTAAATAATAATCTCACTGGGCCCCAGTTTCCCAATCGGTGCACTGAGTGGGTGGGACTAGATAATCTTGATGGGCCTTTCTAGCTCTAATGATTTCCCAGGACTGGAGGAGGTACAGGTCCCACGCCCAACCCCGCCCCCTTGGATATGCCCTCTGGCTGCCAAGGGGAAGGGTGACAGAGTCAGCTGGGCTCAGCTTCAAGGGGAGCAGGTAGGAGACGTGCCAAGTTTCTTGGGTAAGGGTGGCGATGGGGTTCCTGGGCTGGCCCAGGCTGGGGGAAGGTATCAGAGATCACTGTAGTTCAGAGACACTGGGACCAGGGGAGAGAAGTTACTGTATGGAGAGATGTCCTCTTCACAGGGACACAGCTGTTGTGATAAGCTGGGAGACAATTTGGGTCTGGGTATCTTCCTACATTGGATAGTCCTGGTAGGCCTTGACCCCCTTTAGCTAACCAAGCTCTGAAGGACAGAGTCAGCTTCAGAAGAAAGACCCAAACCCACTGACTGCCCTCCTGAGCCCTGGCACTGCCTGCTGCCTACTATTCCCCAGGCTGGACCGAGGGAGCTCTGGCAGGAGCCAGGCTGGCCCGGGTTACTCCCAGATGCATCCTCTCAACTCCCCCTTGTGCTTCAACCATCGCCCTCCCCATTCTCTGCATTTTTGCCTCAGGTCAGGGCTGGGGGGCCAGGGAAATCTGGCTACCCTCACTTCTGCCCTTTCCACCCCTAGGGGGACCATGACTAGTACGGAGTCCTCACTGTTCACAGCCTTAGGCCCCCACTCAGATCCTGACGACAGTGAGTTGGAGCTGGACTGCCGGTTTAATGAGGAGTTCAAGTTTATCCTGCTGCCCGTGAGCTATGCAGTTGTCTTTGTGCTGGGCCTAGGCCTCAATGCCCTGACCATCTGGCTCTTCCTCTTTTGCCTCCGACCGTGGGATGTGACAGCCACCTACATGTTCCACTTAGCTTTGTCAGATACTTTGTATGTCCTGTCGCTGCCCACCCTCATCTACTATTACGCAGCCCGCAACCACTGGCCCTTTGGCATTGGGCTCTGCAAGTTCATCCGCTTTCTCTTCTATTGGAACCTCTACTGCAGCGTCCTTTTCCTCACCTGCATCAGTGTACACCGCTACCTGGGCATCTGCCACCCTCTGAGGGTGCTGCACTGGGGCCGCCCGCGCCTTGCTGGCCTTCTCTGCCTGGCAGTTTGGTTGGTCGTAGCTGGCTGCCTCATGCCCAACTTGTTCTTTGTCACCACCAGCCCTAAGGGGGACATCATCTTGTGCCATGACACCACCCAGCCTGAGGAGTTTGACCACTACGTGCACTTCAGTTCGGCAGTCATGGGGCTGCTCTTTGGCGTGCCCTGCCTGGTCACTCTTGTCTGCTATGGGCTCATGGCCCGGCGCCTGTATCGGCCCTTGCCAGGGGCTGCCCAGTCATCTTCCCATCTGCGCTCGCTGCGCACCAGCGCTGTGGTATTGACTGTCTTTGCCGTCTGCTTCGTGCCTTTCCACATCACCCGCACCGTTTATTACATGGCAAGGCTGTTGGAAGCTGACTGCTGGGTGCTGAACATCGCCAACATGGTCTATAAAGTGACTCGGCCTCTGGCCAGTGCCAATAGCTGCCTGGATCCTGTGCTCTATTTGCTCACTGGGGACAAGTATCGACGTCAGCTCTGGCAGCTCTGCAGGGGTGGCAGGCCCCGTCTCCCCACAGCTGCCTCTTCTCTGGCGCTGGTGTCCCTGCCTGAGGACAGCAGCTGCAGGTGGACAGCCACCCCCCAGGATGGTGGCTTGGGCAGATAGATTGTAAAGGAAGCTGGGAAGTGAGAGAAAGGGGGTGAGTGCAGGGCAGAGGGGAGGGAACCTTATAGTGACACCGGATCTGGCTGCTTTCTCCTCTTTTTTGAGCTCTGGAGAGAGGCCCTCACCCTGAGATTTAGGAGGAGCCAGAGAAATCACGTGTGACCCCATCGCTCCTAAACCCTTCAGTTGCCTTTTCCTTTTTAGCCAAAGACACTAGCAGCCACTCTTCGTCCTCGACTTCTTTCTCTTTGTTTCTGTCCCCTTCCTGGGGCCACTGGTCCTGTTTCTTGGTCCTACAAGGCTGCTGGAAATCTTCCCCAGCCCTCCTTCTCCTGCCCTCTCCCCCCATATCCTTGTATAGCATGCGTTCCTTCAGCCAGACCAGAGCATTTAACTGGAGGGGTGAAGAAGCTGGAGTGATCTCAGGATTGGCCTGACTCATCTGACCAGTGATAGCCAGAATCAGGAAGTGGGGGCACCAGCATATTACAAATGCCTGGGAAGTGATATATGTAGTGCCCACACCCACTCCCTGGTTTCCCCTGGAAGACAGGATAGTCTTGTCTACCGAGGTGCTGAACTAGGGCACCATCCCAGAGAGCCTGCCTGTCAGGGTCCCCATGTGCAGCTAGAGGCATGGCCCTGTTGAATGGTGGGTAGCCATGAGGTAGAGAGGGAGCCCTGAGTCTTCTCATGGGGTGGGGACCTTGAGGAGCCTCAGGGGGCAGGACCCAAGCTGATAATGGCCTTTGGAACAGGAATGGGACTGGCCCTTCTGTATGAGGTTTGCTGAGAACATATTTGACAGCTCTCCTGTACTTAATGAAAGGCAGAGTGGATGACTCAGAACGCAAGGGAGGAGCTCTCATGTCTATGGCATAAGTTCCAGCACCAAAGGGTGGAGAAGGTTTGTGCAGAGATTGGGGTGGTGACAGGGACTGAGGCCCAGAGCTGACTCTCCACTGGTCTCTCCCCTTTCTCTAGCTCCTGCCCTAGATAAATGATAAATCTGTCACCAGCTCTTTCAGATCAGGTTTTAGGACTTCGAGGACAGGGCAAGGCACTGGGACTAGGACAGCTCCCCTCAGAGTTTCCCATAGAGTCACTCCTCTCCAGCACTATCTTAGTGCTTACAGACTTCCAGGAGTGGGGGTGGGGTGTGGAATTTGGGGAGCTAACTCCCAAGCTTTGGGAAGTAAGAGTTTCTGGGAAGGCATTCGTGAGAAGAGTAGGCTTACACTTCCAGGCACCCTCTCTAAAATTGCCTTGCAGTCCTTTTGTCTCTTGAGTCTCTAGCCTTCCTTTCCTTTTGCCCCACTCTTGCTGACCTAGCTCTGATCCCTTGCTTGTCTCCTGGCTTCTAAGGGGTCTCTCTTGAGAGTAAGGTTAGGGCTGGTCTGCAGAAAAATAAAATGATTTCACTGCCCCTGAGTCCCCCTTTGCATTCTTGTAAGTGCTCCCTCTTCCTCTCTAGATATCAAGGACCCCTTCCACTAGGAGTTAATGAACTGGCCTTCTTCTTACTAGCCTCCCAGTCTCATGGCCACTGCCTAGACTGTTTCATATGCTGTTCCTCATCGGCACTCACTCCCTTTTATTCTGATGAACACAGTCTCCTCACGTATCACCTCTCCTACCCACCAGCCCCACCTAACAAAGTTGCTCTCTTCATCACAGCTGACCCAGGCTCTTCCATTTGTCCAGTTCATTGAAGTCCCCTACGCTTAACTGAGACTAACTGCCCAGACTTTGTGGTCTGCTACTTTTGGGCCACCTTCTCTCACACTCTAATTTTAAACACCCTGACTTTCACCTTGGGCCAGTCTTCTCTCCCCTAGGACTAGAGGGGATTGCAGGCGAAGTCAGAGCCCAAGGCTGGCTTGACCCACTGAAACTTGATGTGTTAGAACTTCATCTAAGCTCCCATTCCCCTTAGCCTGCTGAGTTCCTAGTGAACATTCCAGAGCAACTCTTTACTGTCTTTTCTACCTTCTCAAGACCCCAACTTCATTCTCCCCTATAACCTCTTAAGAGTTACCTTGCCTCCTATTTGTAGTTTTTTAAGGAACCTCCATACTGTTTTCCATAGTGGCTGGACCAATTTACATTCCCACCAGCAGTGCAAGAGTGTTCCCTTTTCTCCACACCCTCTCCAGCATTTATTGTTTCTAGATTTTTTGATGATGGCCATTCTGACTGGTGTGAGATGATATCTCATTGTAGTTTTGATTTGCATTTCTCTAATGATTAATGATGCTGAGCATTCTTTCATGTGTTTGTTGGCAGTCTGTATATCTTCTTTGGAGAAATGTCTGTTTAGGTCTTCTGCCTATTTTTGGATTGGGTTGTTTGTTTTTTTGTTATTGAGCTGCATGAGCTGCTTGTAAATTTTGGAGATTAATCCTTTGTCAGTTGCTTCATTTGCAAATACTTTCTCCCATTCTGAGGGTTGTCTTTTGGTCTTGTTTATGGTTTCCTTTGCTGTGCAAAAGCTTTGAAGTTTCATTAGGTCCCATTTGTTTATTTTTGTTTTTATTTCCATTTCTCTAGGCGGTGGGTCAAAAAGGATCTTGCTGTGATTTATGTCATAGAATGTTCTGCCTATGTTTTCCTCTAAGAGTTTGAGAGTTTCTGGCCTTACATTTAGATCTTTAATCCATTCTGAGCTTATTTTTGTGTATGGTGTTAGGGAGTGTTCTAATCTCATACTTTTACATGTACCTGTCCAGTTTTCCCAGCACCACTTATTGAAGAGGCTGTCTTTTCTCCACTGTATATTCTTGCCTCCTTTATCAAAGATAAGGTGACCATATGTGCGTGGGTTTATCTCTGGGCTTTCTATCAAATAGAACTACCATACGACCCAGTAATCCCACTACTGGGCATATACCCTGAGAAAACCATAATTCAAAAAGAGTCATGTACCAAAATGTTCATTGCAGCTCTATTTACAATAGCCAGGAGATGGAAGCAACCTAAATGTCCATCATCAGATGAATGGATAAAGAAGATGTGGCACATATATACAGTGGAATATTACTCAGCCATAAAAAGAAATGAAATTGAGTTATTTGTAGTGAGGTGGATGGAACTAGAGTCTGTCATACAGAGTGAAGTAAGTCAGAAAGAGAAAAACAAATACCATATGCTAACACATATATATGGAATCTAAGGAAAAAAAAAAGGTCATGAACAACCTAGGGGTAAGATGGGAATAAAGACACAGATCTACTAGAGAATGGACTTGAGGATATGGGGAGGGGGAAGGGTAAGCTGTGACAAAGTGAGAGAGTGGCATGGACATATATACACTACCAAACGTAAAATAGATAGCTAGTGGGAAGCAGCTGCAAAGCACAGGGAGATCAGCTAGGTGGTTTGTGACCACCTAGAGGGTTGGGATAGGGAGGGTGGGAGGGAGACGCAAGAGGGAGGAAATATGGGGATATATGTATATGTATAACTGATTCACTTTGTTATAAAGCAGAAACTAACACACCATTGTAAAGCAATTATACTCCATTAAAGATCTTTAAAAAAAAAAAAGAGTTACCTTGCCTCCTGAAAAACAGATAAAATCTAATATCTCAGCTTCCCTCTGTTTCATTCATGATAACTCTACTTCTACATTCATTTTGTCTTTCTCTCTTTCTTCCCTGCAGTCCCAGAATAAGAAGTGGCCCTCTTTCCTTTTCCTTTGTTTATCCCTCTTCATTTTCAGTCTCTTCTGTAACTGATTACATCTAGTTTTAAAAAACAAACTCTAGGACTTCCCTGGTGGTGCAGCGGTTAAGAATCCGCCTACCAATGCAGGGGACACAGGTTTGAGCCCTGGTCCAGGAAGATCCCACATGCCGCGGAGCAACTAAGCCCGTGCACCACAACTACTGAGCCTGTGCTCTACAGCCCGAGAGCCACAACGACTGAAGCCCGCGTGCCTAGAACCCATGCTCCGCAACAAGAGAAGCCACTGCAATGAGAATCCGGCACACCACAAGAAAGAGTAGCCCGCACTCACCACAACTAGAAAAAGTATGCGTGCAGCAACAAAGACCCGACACAACCCAAAAATAAATAAATTAAAACAAACAAACAAACAAAAAACAAATTCTATTCATCTTATTCATTTCACTCTCAAATATCTGGAAAGAGTACCATGAATTCCATTTCCTCACCACAAAGTCACCCCTTAACTCTCTGGATCTGGTTTCCTTCCTACACTTTTCTGTACCTAGAACACAAATTGCCTCATAAGCAAAACCTTTAATGATCTTTTCTCTGCCTTCATCCTTTTTGACTTCTCTGCTTCGCTTGACCCTGTTGCATATCTTCTTTAAAACTTTTTATAAAAACCACATTAATAAATTCCACTATGACAACATTAAAGCAAAATTTGAAAGAAAATATTTACCTCAACTTCCCAACCCTAGACAATTGTTTTCATATTTCCACATTCTGTGCTTTTTCAATTTGTATAATACATATATATATATTTTTTATATATAAGTGCAATCATAATGTACATATATTTTTTAATTCTTCTTTTAAAAAACTTAATTGCAGATACTCTCCTTGTGTTACAGTCTTTCATATTTATCACTCCAATGGCCACATAAAATTACATCCATCAGGGCTTCCCTGGTGGTGCAGTGGTTGAGAGTCCGCCTGCCGATGCAGGGGACACGGGTTCGTGCCCCGGTCCGGGAAGATCCCACATGCCGCGGAGTGGCTAGGCCCGTGAGCCATGTGAGTCCGGAGCCTGTGCTCCGCAACGGGAGAGGCCACAACAGTGAGAGACCCGCGTACTGCAAAAAAAAAAAAAAAAGAAAAGAAAAAAATTACATTCATCAGTAGATTATATTTTATTTGATTATTCCCCTATTACTGGACATTTAGGTGACTCCCAATTTTTCTGTGCTTTGAATATTTTAATGCATATAGCTTTTTTCTTCTTTGTAATCCTCTTCCTAGGACAAGTTCCCAGGGGTGAGATTACTAGCTCAAAGAGCATGAATGTTTTTATAGAGCTTGATTTCCCGATTTCCCAAAGGACTGCACAGTTTTCAACACCACAATGACATGCGAGTGTTCCAGTTCCCTTGCAGCCCCAGCATTGGACTTGATTAGAAATCTTTTTGGATGGCTTAAACATTAACTTATTAATTCCTTTCTTTGATTACTCATAGGATTGAATACTTTCCCATATGTTTACTATTTGCACTTTCTCTTGGGTGAACTCTCTGTTCATATCCTCCTCCAGTTGGTATCTTAGTGGTATTCTTATCTATCTAAATGTATTTTTATTTAACATACATGTTAACCCTTTGTCATATTTTTTTTCGGTATGCGGGCCTCTCACTGCCGTGGCCTCTCCCGTTGCGGAGCACAGGCTCCGGACGCGCAGGCCCAGCAGCCATGGCTCGTGGACCCAGCCACTCCGCGGCATGTGGGATCCTCCCGGACCGGGGCACGAACCCGTGTCCCCTGCATCGGCAGGCAGACCCTCAACTACTGCGCCACCAGGGAAGCCTCCTTTGTCATATTTGATATAACTATTTCTTCCATTTATTGTAATACTTTTAACTTTAGTTTCTTATTTTATCCCCTTGCTTTAAAGTTTCTCTCTTCCTACTTTACTCTCTCTTATTACTTCTTCTTTTTCTCTTTTACTCCCTAAGTAAACAGAGTTCCAAGATGTGTCATAGTCATAGCATTTGGGGATTATTTAATCCCCTCCCCTCCTCTGAGCCTTGATTTTTCTCTTGGAGAGAACATATATGCATGTGAATACAATTCAGTTGACTCATAGTCCTTGAGAGTATCTCAGAAATCTTCTAGGGCTGGGGCACCCCCTCACTTTACAAAGGAGGAAACAGGCCCAGAGATATGACTTGCCCATGATTTAGTAATTTAGGGGCAGAGCAGAGACGAGGCTCCAGGACCCCTGAATTCCAGAGCTCCTTCCATTACACCAGGCCAACTCAGTTCTATGTCTGACCTTTCTCCCAAGCTCCACCTCTATGTCTTCAGTTGCCCACTGGATAGTTTCACTGGATCTTCCATTGTTACTTCCAACTCAAAATGTCAAAAACTAAACTCCCTGAACCAGTTTCCCTACCTGTCTTGCTCATTTGTGTTCATGGTATCTTCTTTTCTCAAGTCACCTAGGCTTGAAAACACTCAGGCAACTTTGACTCTTTGCCTTCCCTATTTCACAAGATTCTGACATTTCTTCCTTCATCATGTCAATTACAATTGGCCTTCCTTTATGGTCCCAGTGCTACCATTCTAATACTGGCTCTTGTCACCTTCTCCCTGACTGACTGTCACTGCCTCCCAACTGGTCTTCCTTGCCACCAGTCTTTCCTAGCACGATATATACAGTGCATATTGCCAGATTAATCGGCCCCAAAACTGCTTTCAGTTTCACTCTCTCACTCAAAACTCTTTCATGGTTCCCCATTGTCTACAAGACATGCTGAAATCCTTTTGTCAGAAATTCAAGAGCACTAATGCATATGCCTCCCCATCATTAGCCTCACTTCTGCTCTTTAAATTTAAATCCCTCTTGCCAGGTGGATGAGAAGTTGATCTGTGAACTTAGTTCTCATTTCTCCATTCTTTAGTCAAAGCTTGTGCTGTGTCCAAAAAAAAAAGAAGAAATTCAAGAGCGCTTTTTCAGTTTTATTTTCCATTCCTCCCCAGTACAAATCTCTCTTCTCCAGCTACTTTGATCTCCTCATTATTTTTCCAAATAAGACTTTCGCTTTCTCACCTCTCCACCTTTATTCTTCCTTTCCCATACTCTAGAATGCCCTCCCTTTATTTTCCCACTGTCTTTTTCCTACCCAATGTCAAAGGCCAGGCTTAAGTCCCACTTCCTCTTTGAGGCCTTCTCTGCTGACTCTTACCCACAGTGACAGTGACCTTCCTGGTCACTCCTACAGTAATTATTATCTATATCAGTCATTTGACACTTTTATTTTCTTTTGATATCGCTTATACTATCATCCTGAATTGTTATTTAAGTTTTTATGTGTCTTTGTTTTGAGTTCCTACCTGTAAACCCCTTGAGTTACTGTGATAGAGAGGAAAGAGCATAGAACTGAAAATCAGAAGAACCAACTTGGAGCCCTAGTTATCAAGGTGGGGCTCAGGTATGTCACTTGGGTGAGTCACTCAGACTCTGAGCCACAGTTTCATCATCTGTAAAATGAAGATCATAATCTCAGCTTTAGGTACTCCAGATTGTGGCAAGACTCTGCAAATCTAGACAGCTAAGCAAATATAAATATTTGTTATTTTATCATCCCATTTGCTTAATAAATGGTGCTTAATAAGTATTTTCTGAATAATTACATGTCAGTAATTCAGCTTCATGTTTCTTCTCCTGGGAATATTTCCATGTTAAGAGGCCACAGAGCTCAAGGAGCCTAAAGATCTAGGGGTACTTCAGGAGCAGTGGAGGCTGGGAGGGCATTGGAAAGATATTTTGAAGGAAAGTAGGCCTGTCCAGCATATCTCACATCCTACTACACTGGCTACTCACTGCTTGGCTTACCTGTAAGGGTAACCTGGATGTGAAGTGAAGGAGATGGTACATCTGAGCTTCTGCTTTCCCCACATTTTCTACTACTGCATCCCACAATCCATAACTGGTTATGCTAAATGCTTCACCTGAGACCTCTGTTCTCTTTCATTCATGTGATGAAAGCAAGTGTTTTGGTGAAGGAGGTGATGAGGAGTAGTAGAGAGAATAGCAGTTTTAGTCAGATAACCAGATGTGGCTTTGAATCCTTGATCTGCTACTCACTAGCTGCATGATTTTGTACACATTATTTAATCTCTCTGAGCTTCAGTTTCCTCATTGATAAACTGGAGATAGTAATACCTATTTGGCAGGGCTGTTGTGAAGTGTCAATGGAGTAATGGATGAATAAACATCAGTTATAGTTCCTGTGGGTGGAAACCCCTTCTCAAAAGTTCTCAACTTTAGTGTAGCTGGACAAGGAACCAGAATTCTACATTTGGATTTGGTGCTGCTTAGAAGTGATAGTTAAGTACTAGCAAGGTAGTGAGAGCCCAGTAGCAATGTTGGACCCTGAAGTCTGTCTAGCCTACACTGAGATTTCTCTGGGATGCTCATTTTCCTTATGGACAGCCCTAGTCATCTGGCATCAATGCTTAGTATCTGGGGAACTGTGAGAGACGCTGGGGAAGAGACACTTACGGAAATGGGAAAATAGTCCCTGATGTGGGTCCAGGCACACCAGTTCCTTACCCAGGCTGATCGCCTGCCACCTGAGATAGAAATATCTGTAGGGGATGGTGTCTGTGTGTGCCAAGCCCACCCCTCCTGCTCACCCAGTGCTTCCCTAGCAGCCTGGAGGGATCGTGGCTCTGCTAGGGAAAAGAAAGAGACCCCAGGATGGTCCTGGCTGGCCTAGCTCCTGTGGCTCTGAGAATTTGGATGAGAGGCCTGTGGCATGGTAAGTGGGACTGCCTGGTTACAGGTTGAGGTGGAACATTCTTCAGTCCTGTTCTTTCTAGGTCCATGAATCTTACCTTGCTCTGGGGTCTTCCAGTCCAGGAAAAACCAGGCAAAGTAAAGGGCTGGTAGTGGCCACTAGGATGTAAACAGCAGGTAAAGGGACAATGGTTGCAAGATCCAAACTGATGAGGGAGCAGATCAGACCAAATTTGTGCTGCCAGCCGAACTTGACCATGTCCAGCCCTATTAAGAGTCCTCCAAACTCTCCAAATGCCCTGGTCCTGGCCTTCTGCACAATCCAGCCTGTCCATCAGCCATGTCCACTTGTCCTTCAAACTTTCCCTCTATCATTTACCATACATTCCAGATCTATTTCTCTGCTTACCTGTCATCCCCGTCCACCTGCCCGCTCACCATCCCCCTACTCCTGCTCCCTGCCTGCCACCAGCTTTTCCCCCACTGCTTGCATTCATCCACCATCTTTTCCCTCTTGTCTCCTGTCTCCCTCCGTATTCATCATCCTTGAACTCTTGTTAAAACACTAGCTCACCCTCCCTTGTCCATATACTCTCTATATCTCCCCATACTCCGTGCATACAGCATCTGCAGCCTTCTACTGTTCCCCGTACACCATTCTTATACCCTTGCCCATTCACCATTCCTTCCATTATCTCTGTCTCCCCTCATCCCCACCTTGCTACTACCACTCCCTTCCCAGAATGGAAAATTCTATGGTTCAAACACAGGCGATACTTCTCTAAGTCTGTAATGCTAATGCTTCCTCTGCCCCACTCCCCATGCTTCCTTAAGATTTTGGACAGATCACGCTTATTCCATGGCCCTCATTTCTCCTCTCCAGATAGTGAGGGTTAGGAAGTGGCTGAAACTAGCTAGATCTACTCATAAGCAACATGACCCTGTTCCACCTCCCACCTCCACCTGTCCTTTCTGCCCCTGAGACTCTATCTCTTCCTTCTCCAGGGCACTCAGGGAACTTGAGACTCCTTGGCTTTACTCTGTAGTACCAACTGAGGTGATCAAAGGCCAGAGATGAGAGTTCCCATGAGCACAAAAGTCACCCCAGATCTGGTCCTGGCCTCTGACTCTGGCTTCTTGCCATGATGTCTTGAATCAGTACACACATATGGCAAGGTCGCTCAGGGGCCAGTGCAGAAATACCAGACTCTGGAAGTGCTTAGGCTGCTTGAAACAAGGCATGATGCCCAGGAGCCTGAAGGAGATGAAGATCTCAGAACGGTGTTCCAACCAAAGGTACCACTAGCCTCTGGAAGCTCGCCAATATTGAACGCATATAGTTATGAGGATTTTCATCTCCCTGTCCCATCCTTGTCCAGCCCCACATCTACCACCCACTGAAGGGGGCAGGCTCTGGAGTGGTAAGGACTGCCCCATTAGGTCTGAGTCCTGGGCCTTGCCCATTTGCCCTTTGATTCCCTTTCCTGGTATTACTAGAACATAATGATGAAGAAAAGGTGAGAAGGGCTGCTATCCGGTCCTAGTGACGCAGAGGTCCAGAGAAGGGAAACACCCCTCACATCACAGGCCACTCTGAGACTGCTGGGGTTGTGACCTCAGGGAGATGGCTGGTGGGAAGGGAGTGCTGTGGGTTTGTGGAGGGGGGGGCACCTGGTATTAGATATCTGTTGCGACCGTTGCCCTGAGGCAGCCTGGTTCGAGGCCGTCCCCCTCTTTTAATTTTCTATTATAAAAATTTGCCCCCACACACAAAACTAGAGAATGCAAGAAATTTTCATTTTTGTGTTCATGTTTTATGTTCATCTTCAACAACTATTAACATTTTGCCATGCTTGTTTCATATATCTCCCAGCTCTTTTTTTTCCCCTTGAAGTATTTTAAAGCAATTCTAAGACATCATGTCATTTCACCCCTAAATTTCACTATGCATCTACAAAAATTTGGATGTTTTCTTTGATAATAACAATGCCATTATCACCCTTAACAAAATTAATACTCCTCTAATAATATCTAATATCCAGTCCATATACAAATGTCTTTTTATACTTGTTGGCCAAAAAGTTCCTTCAGTCTTTAAGTAAAAATAAAAGACACATTTTTCATTTTCACCGAGAACTTTATTGAACAACGTATTCACTGTTTTGTTCCACTACCTTCTGCCATTTTTCAGGCAACTTCATAATTCCATCTTCCCCAAACTTTTTATCTTTTTGAGCAATGAACTGTTCCAGGTGCCTTTTACAGTCTTCCAGGGAATTGAAATTTTTTCCATTAAGAGAATTTTGTAAAGACTGAAATAAATGGAAATCCGAAGTTGCAATGTCTGGTGAATACGGCGGATGAATCAGAACTTCCCAGCCAAGCTGTAACAGTTTTTGCCTGGTCATCAAAGAAACATGCAGTCTTGGGGTATCCTGATGGAATATTATGCATTTCCTGTTGACTAATTCCAGACGCTTTTTGTTGAATACTGCTTTCAGTTGGTCTAATTGGGAGCCGTACTTGTTGGAATTAATCATTGGTTTTCTGGAAGGAGCTCATAATAGAGGACTCCCTTCCAATCCCACCATATACACAGCATCACCTTCTTTGTATGAAGACTGGCCTTTGGTGTGGTTGATGGTGGTTCATTTCTCTTGCCCATGATCTCTTCCATTCCACATTATTGTACAGTATCCACTTTTCCTCGCCCATCCCAATTATTTTTTTAATTTATTTTTTTTAATTATAATCATTTTATTTTATTTTATTTTAAATTTTTATTGGTGTATACTTGCTTTACAATGTTGTGTTAGTTTCTGCTGTACAATTTGTTTTAGAAACAGAACATTTTTGTTACATTTAAGTAGAGAATCGCATGCGGAAATACGGTCAAGAAGGTTTATGTCACTTAACTCACGTGGAACCCAAACATCAAAGCAATTAACATAACCAAGCTGGTGCAAATGATTTTCAACGCTTGATTTGGATATTTTGAGTATGTCGGCTATCTCCCGCGTTGTATAAGGGTGACTGTTCTCAATTAATGTCTCGATTTGATCGCTATCAACTTCAACTGGTCTACCCGACCATGGAGCATCGTCCAATGACAAATCTCCAGCACGAAACTTCACAAACCACTTTTGACACATTCGACCAGTCACAGCACCTTCTCCATACACTGCACAAATCTTTTTTTGTGTTTCAGTTACGTTTTTACCTTTCTTGAAATAATAAAGCATAATATGCCAAAAATGTTTTTTTCCTTCCATCTTCAATATCAAAATAGCTACACAAAAATTCACCAATTTTGGTAAGTTTTTTTTTTAATGCACGCTGATATGACAGCTGTCACAATACAATCTAACAAAATTGTTTCGAATGAAGTTAAGGACAACTAAGTG
Organism: Mesoplodon mirus; assembly: GCF_964341445.2. Taxonomy (NCBI): domain Eukaryota; kingdom Metazoa; phylum Chordata; class Mammalia; order Artiodactyla; family Ziphiidae; genus Mesoplodon; species Mesoplodon mirus. The sequence continues at coordinate 59,099,177 of NC_138981.1, read as the reverse complement.
CTACTAGAGCCATCATATGGAAAAAACCGAACGAACTTTTTGGCCAACCCAATAGTTGGTTAATTTGAATCAGTATCTAAACAAGGTCCACTGATTTTATTTGGATGTTATGTCTGTTAAGTCTCTCTCTTTAATTGTTCATTGTAAAATAAAACCCAGATACAGAAAACCACCTAAAACAAATATGACTTAATGAATTATTATAAGACAAATACCTCGTGGTCACTGTTAGGTCAAGAAATAGAAGTTTTCCACCCACCCCAGAAGCCTCCCATGTGCCCCATTACAGTCACAACTCTCTTTCTCCTCCCAAAGTAACCATTATCTTTGACATTTAGAGGAATCGTTCCCTTGCATTTCTATGGTTTTATTACCCAAACACACTTCCCTAATGACTATGGTTTAGTCTTGTCCATTAAAAATATTATTATAACCCTTAAAATTTCTTTTTTGTAAACGTTTTATTTGAGAATAATTTTAGATTGATAGGAGAGTTGCAAAGATAGTGCAGAGAGCTCCTTATACCCTTCACCCCACTTCCCCTTATGTTACCATCTTATGTAACCATAGTACAGTTATCACAGCTAGGAAACCAATATTGTAACATTACTGTTAACTCCAGACTTTATTCGAATTGCACTAGTTTTTTTCTACTAATGTCCATTTCTGTTCCAGGGTGCCATCAAGTCCCATGTTGTATTTAGTCATCGTGTCTCCTTAGTCTTCTCCAGCCTGTGACAGTTTCTTGGTCTTCCCTTGTCTTTTATGACCTTGGCATTTTGTAAGAGTTTAGGTCTGTTTTAGTTTCCAGCTTCCCCCTCCATCCCTTTTTTTTCCTGATCATTTATCTGTTGAACAACCCACATTTGACCTGGAGAGTCTCCCACAGCCTGGACTCCGCTTGCTGCGTGTCTGTATTTCCCCCAGATTGGCAGTTGGATTCAAACACTGGATCAGACTCAGGTTTGAGCCCTTCAGCAAGATCTTCATTTACTTTTTTTTTTTTTTTTTTTTTTTGCGGTATGCGGACCTCTCACTGTAGTGGCCTCTCCCATTGCAGAGCACAGGCTGTGGACACGCAGGCTCAGCGGCCATGGCTCACGGGCCCAGCCACTCCGCGGCATGTGGGATCTTCCCGGACTGGGGCACAAACCCGTGTCCCCTGCATCGGCAGGCGGACTCTCAACCACTGCACCACCAGGGAAGCCCTTCATTTACTTTTAATACAGAACAATCACACTTCCTACCCTCCTTTTTCCCCTGCCATTGACCTGTCAAAGACTGTTCTCCCTTGGAGTTAGCCTGTCTTCCAGACCTCAGCACCACCTCCCATGAGCAGGGGTGAGCCCCACGTCCAGGCCAAAGTGAGGGGGGAGGCCAGCAAAGCCCTCATTCTCCTTTCTGACTCCCATCTCTTACCTTGTTATAACTTCATGCCCAATGAAGCAAATTGAGTTGTTGGTTTTTTTGTTTTGTTTTGTTCTTTGTTTTTGTTTGATTTTCACACCTGAAGTCGGTATGCTTCTAAAGGGATACAGACCATATCTTATTTTTAAATGCATCTTCCTATAATGCCTGGAAAGTCCTAGGCCCTCAGTATTAGATAAACAATCAGTGGGTGAGTATCTTAGTTTGTGGTCTGTGGTTTCTTCTGGGTAATGAGATCACAGGAGTCCTATGGAGGAGTGTGTCCTGGGGACATGAGTGGGGGGACAAAAGGCTGTACAGAAATAGAGGACAAGGGGCACGTTGCAAAACAGGAAAAGAAGAATGAGAGGAAGGAAGGCAAGTGTTGACCTTTGAGTTGGTTTGGCAAAAGACAGAGTTCTGCATACTTTGCCTTCTCTGCACCTGGAGGGCTGTCCCCACTCCAGCTCTTCCTGCTAATTGAATATCAGCCCAGCCCTGTAGCAAGCTTGAGCATTCAGGCATTATAGCAACTCCTGCAATCTGTGTTGACATCCCTGTGCTTGAAGGTGAGGACTAGCCCCTGGCAATACAGGGGAGATTAGCATTCTGTCTTTCCAGAATAGGATTTTCTGGGGTGACATTAACTCCCTCTCCATGCCCTCTTGTCCTTGTAAATTGTCTTCCTCAGGACTGCTCCTAGATTAACTTTTAATAATTTGTGCATTTTCAGTTTTTCCCCTTTATCTCCTCCCACCCCCCTCACCCCCCCATAAAAAGAAGTCAGTTGTTGAGAAGACACTCAAGCTACAGAGTGTTGATCTGTACACATATTTTTTCATTTTAACAGCAGATCGCATCCTTTGTTTTCATATTTTAATATTTAAAATGTCATAGACTTCCATATAATAATAGTTGTATTTTTAATATCCATTGATTGAGAAATATATAACAAATGAAAGCACTATGGCTATACATCATGACAGTATACATCGTGACATTTGAAAAAAAAATATGTGTAAGCATATTTTTTATTCATTCTAGACAGTGCCTGGGCCATATAGGAATTTCCAGAACGCTTGTAATAATTAAGTTACTCCCTGCCCCCCACAGTGGTCTGCTGCTTACAGGTTAGAAACAATGGCTTGTTTGCTTTTTTCAAATTGGAAGTTGATTTATTATTTTTCCTGATTATAAAAATAATCCATGTAATTCATAAAAATTTCAGACTATGCAAGGAAACATAAAGGAAACAAAAGTGACTCATAATCTCACAATCCAGAAATAACAACTGTTAACTGTTCACGTCCTGGTATCTCTCTTTCTTGACTTTTTCCTGTATGAATATAGAGTTAAATATTGTGTCACTGTGAAGAGTTTGGGCTCTTGAGTCCAACATATCCCAGTCTGTACCTCAGCTCTGCCACTTAAGTGAACTATGGCAAATTACTTAAATGCTTAGTGCCTCAGTTTCCTCATCTCTAAAAGATAAATATAATACCTACCGATACCATTGGGTTGTCATGAGGGTAAGTAATTAATGTAAAGTTTTTTCTTCAGTGCCTTGTTTATTTATATGCTCATATTTAAAGCTCAATAAATGTTAGTTATATGTATAATTTCTTAATCAAAATGAAATCATATTCTCTGTACTGTTTTGTAACCTGTTTTTTCACCTAAGAGTATATGATGGACATTTTTTCATGTCAATTTTCTTCTATCACATCATCATTTCATTGTATGGATATGCCATGATTCATTTAACCAATCTCCTATCATGGAGGAAGCACTAATTTTTAGACATGCCTCTTTCACTATCTGGTCAGACTTCTAGGTCTTTTAATGGTAGGTGAAAGGTCACTGATCAGAAAGCGTCACTTACCCGCAGCCCCTTCAGTGGGCACTGCTGTTTCCTCTTTCCCTGCAGTTTTTAGGATTTACTGGTGCAAAAAGCGGACCACTTCCTCAAGCCTCAGTTAACCCTGGTAAGGCCCAGGGACCAGGTAGTGTGGTCAGCAGAGTCGGCATCTCTCTGCCAGGAAATGACTAGGTCTGAAGAAAGGGCTTGAACCTCTTCTCCAAACAGCTCAGGAAACAGGTTTCTTGAAGGCCCCCTATATACTAGACCTGGCAGGGCTGCTGCTTAGTTTCACCTTCGCTCAAGCTCAGGAACGTTTAAACAGAAGCCAAGTCAGGGGGCTGAGGTGAAGTGTAGAAAAATGGGTCTTGGGGCTTCCCTGGTGGCACAGTGGTTGAGAGTCCGCCTGCCGATGCAGGGGACACGGGTTCGTGCCCCGGTCTGGGAAGATCCCACATGCCGCGGAGTGGCTGGGCCCGTGAGCCATGGCTGCTGAGCCTGCGCGTCCATAGCCTGTGCTCCACAACGGGAGAGGCCACAACAGTGAGAGGCCCGCGTACCGCAAAAAAAAAAAAAAAAAAAAAAAAAAAGAGTCTTGAAAGGTGTGGATCACTGAGATCAGCCTGTACCCAGGAAAGATCAGTACAAGAAATCTGTTGTATCAATACGTTGGTTTCTATGCTTTCATATTGTTTTCTTTTCTTTTTGAGAAAAAAATTTTTTAATCTAGTCTCATCTGAACTGAGAATGAGAGTGATTGCAGTTCCCTAGGCCAGAGACTTCCTTGGTATGTGGGTGGTCCTGGTCACCATGAATTGTATCAGAGAAAATGGAGTGATGGCCAAAAGAAATTAGGAAGCCTGGGAATGTGAGAACTGATTGTTAGTAAGTACACTGATCCTTTTTTTTCTTCCCCCACCCTTTTTTTTTTAACATGACCTCACAGAATTGTACTAATTGCAATCCTTGGTTGATGACACACTCTCATTGTTTATGGATGTCCCCCTTCCCTCTTATCTATCTATCTATCTATCTATCTACCTACCTATCATCTATTTATCTACCTATCATCTATCTATCTATCTATCTATCTGTCTATCTATGTATTTATCTATCTACTTTTGCAGTAGGAATTGCCCTCTTAAGCACTACACATGAGAAGTACTGTCTTGCCCCTGTGTCACAACTTAGCAGCTACTTGTCTGGTCTTGGCCTTCACTTCCTTCTCAGACATCTGAAGGTATCTTCTTCTTCTTCTTCTTCTTTTAGTTTATTTTATTGAAGTGTAGTTGATTTACAATGTTGTGCCAATTTCTGTTATACAGCAAAGTGATTCAGTTATACATATATATTCTTTTTCATATTTTTTTCCATTATGGTTTATCACAGGATATTGAATACAGTTCCCTGTGCTACACAGTAGGACCTTGTTGTTTATCCATTCTATATATTGAAAGTATCGTCTTGATGCTACAGCTTTGGTAATAGAGTTCTTCTTTTCCTTATCTTCAGTCCCTGACCTGGTAAGAATTCATGACAGCAGCATCAAATCCTTAGGTGAGTTCTGTCACAATAGGATGTGGATGGCAAATAGCCAAAGCAGGTCATGGGGAAGGATGGACAGGCATCAATAGTCCCTAAAGCTGATGTCTGGTCCTATGGAGAGGTAGATATTAGAAACGAGTTGAAGTTCTAAGATCTGGGAAATCAGCAAGGTGTGGAGGTCAAGGCAAGAATAAACCAAAAGGCAAGTCCATTTCAAAATGGCCTTTCCCCCAAGTGGCATGGCCTGCCTCTGGCTATCTGCCTATTCCTTTCTAAGCCTGTTTTGCTGCTAAACAATTGGATGAATTCATGCTGTGTGGTGTGTGCAGAAATAACCAAACTGTGGGTGGCAGGAATCAAAGATTTGTTTAGTGCAGTGGGAGTGAAAACCAGAGTTTGCAAAGAAATAACCTGTCATCTCACCGAACATGGCTGGGCAGATGCTAACTAGGAAGCTGCTTCAGTTTCCCTGATGCCACTGGACTCTGAGGGACTAAGCACTGATCAGTCTGAAGAGGAACGGTTTATTGGTTGCAAACTGGTGCCTAAGCACCCTCAAGGGATTCTTTCTAACTTGTAAGTCCAGGCACATTTATCTCATACTTCACATTTATCTCATACTTTATATCCCTGATATAGTTGTTTACCTCGAAGGCCCCCTGATGTTGCTGGAAGATTTTCCTTCCCCATCCTTTTCACCTTTGATGCCAGAGAGTCATAAAGAATCATCAAATTCTTCATCTTATCTTCTAGGAGAAGCTAACTGGTGTGGCTTGACTTTTTCAAGGCCCCACCTTTGTCTTATAAGGTAGAGTACACTTGCTGAAGTTTCTGTAGCTACTGGGAGGTGGGTGAAGAGGGCTTCCCTCCCTACTGCAGGGTAGTGGGGAATTACAACAGCTTGTGTTGTCCTTTCCTGTTCTAAAAACAAAACTTTGCATAAGGTTTGTTCGGCCTGTGGGAACGGCCGAACAAACCACGTACATGCAGGAGACATGGAGATGCAAGAGGGGCCAAGCCCTCCAAGCTGAGCTACCAGTTGCAAACTCAAATGTCTCTAGGGACCAGCGGTACTAGAAATGAGGGAACAGGCTGAGAGTTATAATAGGGAATGGTGGGGATTGTGGTGAACTAGAGAGGGCATGCTCCTTGTAAAGGCCTTCAAAGTTAGTTTTTCCAACTTTTTCTTGTAAAAAAAATTCAAGCATACAGGAAAGTTGAAAGAATAGTATAATACACACCTGTATATCATCTACCTCTTCAAGTCAACAATTGTCAGTATTTCACATATTTATTTTATCTGTATCTCTCTATAGGAATTATGTACATATGTACGTATATATGTATGTGGGTTTTCTTTTTCTAAACGATTTAAAATTTTTAAAATGACACTAACTGGACTGTCTAAACAAAACACAACTGCAGGCAGATTTGGCCCAAGGGCTGCTCATTTGTGACCAGTGGGGAAGGACTGGACACAGATCAAGTGTGGGGAGCCAAGAGGAAGTCTTCGGAGTCCAGTTAACACCCAATTAACACTGAGAGCTCCTACATGGAGCAACGGGGGGACCAGCAGAAATGGGCGTAGCCTTCCCACTCCTCCCCTACCTTCTTGTATCTGAAAAGAATATATAATCTTTTTCAGATCGGCTAGGGGGTCTACTTTTTCTTTTCTTCGTGTTTTTGTGAGATGTATCATATGTATAAAAGATTTGAAATAATAATGAAGACATTATTATGATATATTGTTCTATATTATTCATTTTTATAATTATAATATATAATAACTAATATTTATATAATAATGCGGACACACGTGTATTTACCACCCAGCTAAAGAAATAATATGCTACCAGTAGCTTTGAAGGCCCCTGAGTGCCTCTCCCTAATCTCCTTCCCCTCATCTCCTCCCCTACCTTGAATAACCTCTATGCTGATGTGTTTGTCTGTCATTCCCTTTCTTTTATCTGTAGTTTTATCACGTATGTTGTTTAGTTTTGCCTACTTTTGTGTATATATGTGTGTGTATATATGCACACATACACACATATATATGGTATTTCTCTCTAACTTGATTGTTTCCACTCAACACTAAGATTTTGAGTTTCATCTTTGTTGACATATGTAGCTTTGCTTTTTGTATTCCATTGTATGAATATGGGTGGATGTACCATGGTTTATTCATCCATGGTCTTATTTATGGACATTTGGGTTGTTTCCAGCTTGTTTTTGCTATTATGAACCCTGTTTCTAGGACATTCTTCTCCATGTCTTGTAGTGCTCATGCGTAAAAGTTTCTCTAGGGTATATGCCTAGGAGTGGAACTCCTGAGTCATAGGTTCTGTGCAGATTCGGTTTTACTAGGACATGCTAAATTGTTTCCCAAAGTGATTATATCATATGCTTTCAGCAGAGTGTGGATACACATTGCTCCATATCCTAACACTTGGCTTTAACTGACTTTTAAATTCTTGCCAATCAGTTTAGTGTCAAATGCTACCTTGTTGCAGTTTTAATTTGTATTTCCCTAATTACTAAAGAAGTTGAGCATCGGTTCTTATACTTATGGGCCATATTTCTTCTGGAAAATATCTGCTTACATCTTTTACTCATTTTTTTATTGGTTATCTTTTACTTAATGATATGTAGGAGCTCTTGACACAGTCCATATACTAATCCTTTGTCAGTTGGCTGCTGTGAATGTCAGTATACCAATTTACAATAAGGAATAGAGTACCTGGCCTCTAGGGCCAGACTGGGTTCAAATCCCAGCTCCACCCTTCACCAACGGTGTGATCTCAGGCAGTTAACCTCTCTGTGCCTCAGTTTCCTTAACCTCTTTGAGCTTCATTTTTCTCATCCGTGGAGTACCTAACCCACAGAGTTACTGTGCCAATTAAATGAGTTAATATATGTAAAGTACTTAGGATGGTACCTGGCCCCTTTTAATCAACATATGCATTTCAATAGAATGTTCCTTAGGGGCAGGGATTTTGTTTTGATTCATCTACTAATTTATCCTAGGGACCATTAACAGTGCCTGGCACATAGTAGGTGCTCAATAATATTTGTTGAATGATCTTTCTCCTAGTTTGTAGATTGTCTTTTCTCTTTCTTTAGAGATTTTTAAAAGTTCTTAGTTTTAATGTGAATGTATCAATCCTTTGTGTGTTGTTTTAATAAAAATTTCCCCATCTGAGAACACGAAGATATTTTTCTATACTTTCTTCCAAAATTTTAAAAGTTTGTTGTTCTTAAAAATTTTTTAATAACTTTGGGAAAAAGACAGAGATGCAAAAATAGCAGGTTTAGTTACTTACAGAAAACGTTAAAATCACCACAAAAGTCGATTTGAGTGCTTTTCAGTCTGTAAATGGGATTAGGCTAAGCCTCTTAGCTCCTCTTCAAGCTCATTCCTCCATGTTCTTAGCCTCAGGGCTGAGTGTTCCGTTCTAGGCCTTCCCTCCTCACCATTTTTTTTTTTTTTTTTTTTTTTTTTTGTGGTACGCGGGCCTCTCACTGTTGTGGCCTCTCCCGTTGCAGAGCACAGGCTCCGGACGCGCAGGCCCAGCGGCCATGGCTCACGGACCCAGCCGCTCTGCGGCATGTGGGATCTTCCCGGACCAGGGCACGAACCCGCGTCCCCTGCATCGGCAGGCGGACTCTCAACCACTGCGCCACCAGGGAAGCCCCCTCCTCACCTCTTTAGCCTCATGTTTTCTCTAAAATTTCTTAAAGTCAATTACTCATAGAAGGACATAAGTAAAATCTATTTTATATCTCATTCATTCATTCAACAAATACTTATTGTGTGCCAACTATTGTATACAGTGTTCTAAGTGCTGGGATTTCAGCAGTGTACTAAACAAGGCCCCTGTCCTCATGATGCTTATATTCCAGGGAGGGATGACAACAACAAAAAAATAAATATATAATTACAAATGGTGATATATTCTGTGAAGTAAAAGAAATCAGAGTAAGGGGGATGGGGATGGGGCTGCCATTTTAGGTAGATTGGTCAGGGAAGGCATGTGACTATCAAGGGGAAGAGCCATTCCAGAGAGAGGGAACAGCAAATACAAAGGCCCTGAGGCAGGAGCATACTTGTTCAAGGAATTTATTCAAGGAAAAGCAAGCAGATCCTGTGGCTGGAGTGGAGTTAACAACAAGTAGAGAAAATAGTAGGAAGTGGAGTTAGAGAGATGGTGGTAAGGTTAACCATGGTAAGTCACTGAGGAAATAAGTTATCTTGGATCATCAATGGCTGTGTGTTGTGTAGAAGCAAGACCTAGGGCTGGCTTCCTATTCTGGTCTCCTGGTCTCTGGTTTCTCTTCCATTCTATACTACTACCCACTTAATCTTTTGAGAATTCCTTCTGTACTACCACTTTCAGGGGTCCTCTATTGCTTATGAGATAAGAGCCAAATTACACAGCCTCTGAAACCTCACTCATGCTGTTCCTCTATCCAGAACACTCTCTCACCTCTTCTTTGCTCAAGGTCACATGATCAATACAGTCAAGACAAGAAGCCAGTTGTCTTGACTCCAGTCATAATAATCAGAGCATGTTAGAATAAGAATGATTTGTTAATTAGGATGTAGGTTCAGTGAATGTGACAGAGATCCAAAATAAAATGTAGTTTACATAAGATAAAGATCTATTTCTCTCTCTTTCAGACCCAAAGATGAAGTGGCGATTTCAGACCCAAAGATGAAGTGGCTATTGTGCCAGGCTACTCAGTGAAGTTGTCAGGGGTCCAGGCCCCTCCATCCCTAGGGTGTTGCCTTTATTTGCATGATCCAAGATGGCAGCCTCTAAATGACCTCTCTGCTTTGGTATTTGTCCATTTTAAAAAAATATTATTTTATTTTATTTTATTTATTTATTTATTTATTTTGTCTGCGTTGGGTCTTCATTGCTGTGTGCAGGCTTTCTCTAGCTGCAGCGAGCGGAGGCTACTTTTCCTTGTGGTGCGTGGGCTCTAGGCACATGGGCTTCAGTAGTTGCAGCACACAGCCTCAGTAGTTGTGGCATGCGGGCCCCCTAAAGCGCGTGGGCTCAGTAGTTGTGGTGCACAGGCTTAGTTGCTCCACGGCATGTGGGATCTTCCCAGACCAAGGATCGAACCCGTGTCCCCTGCATTGGCAGGCGGATTCTTAACCACTGCACCACCAGTGAAGTCTGGTATTTGTCCTTTTAAATTCTATTTTTTACAAGGCAGCTAGAGGAAGGCTTCTAAAATATAAGTCAGATTTTGTCATTCCCTTGCTCAAAACCAATAATGAGGAAGATCTCGAGACAGACATGAAGTGATTTCCAGGATATACTTTAAGTGAAAAAAGTAAGATACAGAATAGCATATACAGCTATGCAACCTTTAGTCAAGAAGAGGAGGGATATGAATATATCTGTGTACTTACAAATATATCATATAAATGCTTCTAATTGGAAAAAGAACTCTAGAAGGAAAAAAAAAACAAATTAACCTTCCCCGTAGAGACAGGGAAGGAAAAGTTTAGAGGGGGTGGAGTTGGAAGTGAAGCTTATCAGTACACTGCATTATGTGAGCTAATAAGTGTGGAGGGGATGATAGAAATAGAAAAACATCCTTGTACAACTTCTGATGAAATAATTGTGACATGTCATGATCATCACTGACTGCTATAACCATGAGGTGAAGGTTGATGTGGAATGTTACAATGAAAAGATCAGGCTATCGCCACTCACACTTCAGATTAATCTCTGAAGCACTAAAAGGGGGATAACCTCAATGTGAAGCATGCACCCATCAAGTACTCTTACCTTCAAAATTGAACCTGAATCTAAACAAGCCTCTGGCTAACTTTCAGTTCACAGAAAATAGGAAGGATAAAGGAACAACTTAAAAGACACCATGAGGAAGCTAACAGACAAATCCAGAACATGGGACTTTTTATAAGACAATGGTCTAGTTTCTTCAAAAAGTCAATGGTGGGCTTCCCTGGTGGCGCAGTGGTTAAGAATCTGCCTGCCAATGCAAGGGACACGGGTTCGAGCCCTGGTCCGGGAAGATCCCACATGCTGCGGAGCAGCTAAGCCCATGTGCCACAACTACTGAGTCCACATGCCACAGCTACTGAAGCCTGTGCTCCTAGAGGCCTGTGCTCCGCAACAAGAGAAGCCACGAAAATGAGAAGCCCGTGCACTGCAACAAAGAGTAGCCCCGGCTCGCCGCAACTAGAGAAAGCCTGTGCACAGTACCAAAGACCCAACACAGCCAAAAATAATATAAACAAACAAACAAACAAATAAATTTAAAAAAATAAAATAAAATAAGTCAATGGTTTGAAAAAAGTGGGGGGTTGGGGGAGAGGACCACTCTAGATTAAAATAATTGATGGAACATCATAAACCAACTTTAAAAAAAACTATTTTGAAGGCAAGGAGGGAAATGTGACTATGGACTGAGTATTAGATGATACTAAGGGAGCATAGTTAAATTTTTGATGTGATAATGGCTTTATTGTTATATAATGGTCATATTTTTTAGATGTGCCATACATAAGGGTGAAATTTGCTTTAAAGCACTTCAGCTTAAAAAAAAAAAAGAAAAGTTGGGATAGATGAAGCAAGTGGTATTATCTTAATAGTTGTGGAATCCAGAACTTCCATGGAAGTTCATGATTACTATTCTCTGTAGTTTTGTATGTGTTTAAAATTTCTCATACAAAAAAAAATTAAACCTTCCAACAACTCCTCACCTCACTTAATAGAAAATCCAATGCTATCACATTGTCTTATGAAGTCCTACTTGATTAGCCCCTGTCTACCTCTGTCATCTCATCTTTCATTCTCCTGTTGTTCATTCCACTTCAACCAGTTACCAGGCAATCTTTCTAAAAAAATTTTTAAATTGAACTATAGTTGATTTACAATGCTGTGTCAGTTTCAAGTGTACAGCAAAATGATTCAGTTATATATACATCTATATCTATTTTTTTCAGATTCTTTTCCTTCATAGGTTATTACAAAATATTGAGTATAGTTCCCTGTGCTATACAGTAGGTCCTTATTAGTTATTTATTTTATATAGAGTAGTGTGTATCTGTTAATACCAAACTCCTAATTTACCCCTACCCCCTTCCCGCTAACCCCGCTTTCCTCTTTGGTAACCATATGTTAGTTTTCTATGTCTGCCAGGCAATCTTGTTATTCCCTGAACATGCCAGGCTCTTTGTCCTTGCTGGTCCCTCTATTAGAACTGTTCTCCCCCCATGCTAACGTGACCGGATGCCTCACTTCATTCAAATGTCTGTTCCAACAACACCTTTCCAGGGAAGGCCTCCCTCACCACCCTAGCTGAAATAGGACTCCCTATCACACACTGGTCCCTTATTGGCTTTATTTTTCTTCATGGCACTTACCACTATCTGAAGATGATTGCTTGCTTGCTTAATCTGCCTCCCCTAACTAGAATGTAAATTCTGTGAAGGCAAGGTCTCTGTTTTACTCAGTGCTCCAATCCTAGCATCTAGAACAGTGCCTGTCACATAGTAGGAACTCCATAAAACATTTGTTGAAATGGCAAAAGAATAGTGTCGTGACAGTTTAAAAGCCCTGAGTGATGTGGCACAGATAGCAATTCATGCTGACACATTTGCTGAACTGCTAATCCTCTAGGAACAGCGTGTGCTGTGATGCTCTGTATATGTCATACGGTGGGAGAGATCTTGGGGATAAGGAGTGAGGCATCTCCCAGACTCTGCTTGTCTTCAGGGAGAACTTGTTTGCACAGATGTTTTGGGGCCGTGTCTCCAGGCTGTTGGGTTTGTCAAGGGGGTGGAGTCCCCCTCCAGCTATCAGCATGACTGCTCTGTTTTCTGACTCACCAGTTCCCAGTTCTGGGCCATCCCTAAACTCAGTTTTCTTCCAATTACTGGGGAAAAAAGGCAAACTGCCTATTGAGAAAAAGCACCAGGTCCTGAGAGCCAGAGATTAGGCTCTAAAAATTTCTTAGTTTTTCCTCAGTCATTATGCCTTGACACTGTGGTGGTTTTTGTGGAGGCATAAAAAGTGGGAGGCTCCATGTGATAGCCTTGGACCTGGGGGCAGCAGTGAGTCTGAGGGTCTCTTCCTACCCCCAACAAGGAAACCTGCCCTTCATCTGTATTCCCTCTGACCTCTTTGCATTGTCCCTCTTGATACCCTCTTGTTATGCAGCCACAGGAGACATGTGAGCTTGGGCCTGTGGCACTCTTGAACAAAGCCTGTTCAGAGATGTCTGTGCAGAGACCCCATTCAATTCTTCAGCTCAACAAATTCTGAGGGACCTTGGCCACTGATTTTGCTGTGCACTCAGACAATAGTGTTTTGCCATTGGGTCGAGGTCTTGCTTTGGCCTAGAAAGCACCACTGTCAAGGACAAATCTTCATAGGCCCTGAGGAAACCCCCTCCATTTTCTCCCAAGGGAAGAGACCATGAGGGAACTGTAAGCAGAGAGACTCTAAATCCTGTCAAAAAACAAAATTCAACCCAGTAGATTTGAAGATCTAATTTGCTTTATTAGATGATTCATGAATCTGTCAGCATCCCATCTAGCAACCAGAAGGAACCTCCCAGGAGCCGTACAAGACGGAAGGCTTTTATAGAAAGGAAGTTGGGGAGAGGAAGTCGTTAGCAAAAGAAAAGAAAGGGTAGGGACTTCCCTGGTGGTCCAGTTGCTAAGACTCTGCACTCCCAATGCAGGGGGCCTGGGATCAATCCTTGGTCAGGGAACTAGATCCTGCATGCAGCAATGAAGATCCCGCATGCCACAACTAAGACCCAACACAGCCAAATAAATAAATAAATATTTAAAATAAAAAAAGAAAAGAAAAGAAAGGGTTATTTTGGGCCAAGGCATCTTCTTCTTCTTTTTTTAAATAAATTTATGTATTCATTCATTCATTCATTCACTCATTTATTTATTTATTTTTGGCTGCAGTGGGTCTTCGTTGCTGCGAGTGGGCTATCTCTAGTTGTGGCAAGCGGGGGCTACTCTTCGTTGCTGTGTGCGGGCTTCTCATTGTGGTGGCTTCCCTTGTTGCGGAGCACAGGCTCTAGGTGCGTGGGCTTCAGTAGTTGTGGCATGTGGGCTTCAGTAGTTGTGGCTCACGGGCTCTAGAGCGCAGGCTCAGTAGTTGTGGCGCAAGGGCTTAGTTGCTCCGCGGCATGTGGGATCTTCCTGGACCAGGGCTCGAACCCGTGTCCCCTGCATCGGCAGGCAGATTCTTAACCACTGTGCCACCAGAGAAGCCCCCAAGACATCTTTTTTTTGTGAGGAAGGGAACTAGTAGATTGCCTCTTCCTACTCTTGGGGGGTGTGGGGCAGATAGAGAGGGCCCACGTGACGGGTTACCTCATTGGTGCAGACCAGAAAGTTCTGGACTGGTTGATTTAAGATTACATTCCTGGGGAAGGTCAAAACTGTAATTAGGTTAACTAGCATGGGTTTAGGTTAGTTTTGGCATCGTGGGCTTTAGCACAAGTGATGCCATTTTAGGTCTGTGGTTTTTCTCTTTAACATTTCTAATTAGTTATTATTAGTATACAGGAAAATTTGATTGTTGTATATATTATCTTGTATTTAGCCACTTGATTGAACTCTCATCAATTCTAACAATTTCTTAGTTTATTCTCTTGAGTTTTAAAATTAAACAATCATATTGTTTGCAAATAACTTGTAGCCTATTGGTTCCTGGACCAAGTTCAGTCATTAAGCTGTCATAAGGTAGATTCATATCCTACTGGTGCAGTATAATACATTCTAATTTGTTCCTGAAAACTCATCTGACACTAAAAATACCAAAATTGATAATAATTGAAAATAAATGAAAAAAAAAATCCAAATATATGGGTTTTTGCTGTTGTTTTTTTGTTTTGTTTTTTTTTGCCGTACGTGGGCCTCTCACTGTTGTGGCCTCTCCCGTTGTGGAGCACAGGCTCCGGACGCACAGGCTCAGCGGCCATGGCTCACGGGCCCAGCTGCTCTGCGGCATGTGGGATCTTCCTGGACTGGGGCACGAACCCGTGTCCCCGGCATCGGCAGGCGGACTCTCAACCACTGCGCCACCAGGGAAGCCCCCAAATATGTTTTTAAAAGATCCTTATGGAGTATGTAATACAAAACACTAAATAAAACACTAAAAAAATGCTACATTATAAATGCTTTAAATACTACATTAACACATGAAAGAATGCTCAACGTCATTAATCATTAGAGAAATGCAAATCAAAACTACAATGAGATATCATCTCACACCGGTCAGAATGGCCATCATCAAAAAATCTAGAAACAATAAATGCTGGAGAGGGTGTGGAGAAAAGGTAACCCTCTTGCACTGTTGGTGGGAATGTCAATTGATACAGCCACTATGGAGAACAGTATGGAGGTTCCTTAAAATACTACAAATAGAACTACGATATGACCCAGCAATCCCACTACTGGGCATATACCCTGAGAAAACCATAATTCAAAAAGAGTCATGTACCACAATGTTCATTGCAGCTCTATTTACAATAGCCAGGACATGGAAGCAACCTAAGTGTCCATCGACAGGTGAATGGATAAAGAAGATGTGGCACCTGTATACAATGGAATATTACTCAGCCATAAAAAGAAACGAAATTGAGTTACTTGTAGTGAGGTGGATGGAACTAGAGTCTGTCATACAGAGTGAAGTAAGTCAGAAAGAGAAAAACAAATACCATATGCTAACACATATATATGGAATCTAAGAAAAAGAAAAAGGTCATGAAGAACCTAGGGGTAAGACGGGAATAAAGACACAGACCTACTAGAGCATGGACTTGAGGATATGGGGAGGGGGAAGGGTAAGCTGTGACAAAGTGAGAGAGTGGCATGGACATATATACACTACCAAACGTAAAATAGATAGCTAGTGGGAAGCAGCTGCATAGCACAGGGAGATCAGCTCGGTGCTTTGTGACCACCTAGAGGGACAGGATAGGGAGGGTGGGAGGGAGGGAGACGCAGGAGGGAAGAGATATGGGAACACATGTATATGTGTAACTGATTCACTTTGTTATAAAGCAGAAACTAACACACCATTGTGAAGCAATTATACTCCAATAAAGACGTTTAAAAAATGCTACATTAAAAATGCTTTTAATGCTACATTGAAAATGCTACATTATAAATGCTTCTTTCTGGGGGAGGTTATTTTTACTCATGGGCTGGGCTAAGATGACCATCGTGAATATATGAAAAAACCACTGAATTGTACACTTTAAAAGGGTAATTATGTGGTATGTGAAGTATATCCCAATCTTTTAAAAAAGAAAATATAGTTCTTGAAGTTTGGAATGAAGATGTCATATTTTTCTGTTAAATATCAAGTGAACATAGGCATTCTTTATTACTCTTATGACCTTCCAAGTGCATTTTAAAGTAGGGTCATCTTTCTGGAAAGTTTTTGTTGCCAATGAGCTGCATATTGACACATGGTAAATGTTTAGAGAGGGGTAATTTCTATGGCAACTTGAACAGTGACCCCTTGCTCTCCTATTTCAATAAAATCTTCATGGTTGAGTTCCTTTGAGGACCTAACAATTCAACCACCTCTGCTTTATAGCCAGGTCTTGATTTATATTTCTTGACACTGGAGATTTGTGACAGCATTAGATTACAAAAATTCCTGCTTTATTGATATTAGACACCTATATGGAAATAGTAGCCTTCCTCTTCAATGATTTCAATTAACTTTTCCGGAACTCCTTCAGTGCTTCTGTGCCAGGACCTGCAGATTACCTCTCCCCCAATTCTGATATCGTAGTAAAATTTCTCTTGTTGTAGCTATTAAAACAGAAGTGTACTTTGTTCAGGATGAAATGTTTTCTTTTGATCTCTCTGCCTATTTTTATGTGTTCTTAAGAGAGACAATGCTTTTGTCAAAATTATTGCTTGGCTCATTATGCATTAATGGAGTCAAAATATCATACTTCAGTTTTAAGTTATAGTCTCTCAATTCTTTATTGATTTGGCATTTCTTTTCTCATATATTGGGGAAAGTGAAATTTTTTTCAAATTTGAAAAATAAAATGATAAAGGGGATCAGATATTGTCACTTCCTCATTCAAAACTTTTCAGTGGTTTCCCATCTCACTCAGAATATTTACCATGACCTCCAAGACCTTATGTAATTGAATCCCTGCCTACCACTCCCACCCTGTTCTTATTTTTCTTCTTGTTTACCCACACCTCAGCTTATTATCAATTGAATTTGTATCAGTGTAAATAGCAGTTTAGGTATTACAGTGGGGATTTTAGTCGTGATAAGAAAGGAATCACCTCTAAACATAATTCTGTCGCCTTCTTTCCCATATTTATTCCTCTCAATTCTGTTTTACTTGTTATTGCTTTGGCCAGGAATCTGAAAATAGTAGTAAGTAACGGTGTTGATAAAAGACATTCTTGGTTTGTTTCTGATTTTAAAGGAAATGTCTATAGGGTTTCATTTTATGATGCTGGCTATTGACCTGAGATAGGTAGCATTTATGATATTACAGAAGTATCTTGTATTCCTGGGTTTTAAAGAGGTTTAACCAAGAATGGACATTTAATTTTATTTTATGCTTTTTAAGCACATATTAAGATGATCATACAGTTTTTCTCTGTTGACCTATTGTTGTGTCCTAGGAATAGATTTCCTAATATTTAGCCATATTCGCATTCCTGGGATAAATCTTTCTTGGCGGTGGAGTATTCTGTTGAGGGTACTCTGAATCCAATTTATTCTTATTTTATTTAAGAGGTTTACATCTTTGTTTGTAAGTGATATTATTCTGTAGTTTCCTTTTTTGGCGTGTGTGCTGTCTCTGTTTTTAATCAGGTACTATCAATGAAAACACTTGCAAGAGATGGACCATTTTGGTGGCCTTCTCTGAGTAGGTACAATGGTTCTATTTGCTCAGGGTGGCATTTTATACATAATCAAAATTTATTAATCCCTCATACTTTGCACAAAAATTAATTCCAAATGGATCATGGGCTTAAATATAAAATGTAAAGTTAGAAAAATGTTAGAAAAACACATGGGAGAAAATCTTGGGGACCTAGAGTTTGGTGAAGGACTCTTAGACATGACACCAAAAACAAGATCCATGTAGTAGGCTGAATAATGGTTAACCCTAAAGTGTCCACATCCTAATCCTTGGAACTTGTGAATTTGCACCTTATGTGGCTGAGGACTTTGCAGATATGATTAAGAGATGGGAAGATTATCCTGAATAATCTATGTGGGCCCAATGTAATCACAGGGCTCCATATAAGAGGGAGGCCGGAAGGTAAGAATCAGAGAAAGAGATGTGATGCCAGAAGCAGGGGTTGGAATGACACCTTTGCTGGAGGAGGGTCATGAACCAAGGAATTCAGACAGCCTCTAAAAGCAGGAAAAGGCAAGGAATGAATTCTCTCCTAGAGCCTCCAGAAGGAATGCAACCTTGCCAACACCTTGATTTTAGCCTGGTGAGAGCCTTTTTCAGGCTTCTGACCTCCAGAACTGTAAGATAATATATTAGTTGTTTTAAGCCACTATGTTTGTGGTAATTTGTTATAGCTGCAATAGTAAACGGATAAAATTCATAAAAGAAAAATTTGATAAATTGGACTCTACCAAAACTAAAAATATTTTCCCTGCAAAAGACTCTGTTAAGAGGATGAAAAGACAAGCTATAGACTTGGAGAAAACATCTGTAGACCATGTATCCAACAAAGGACTAGTATCCAGAATATATAAAGAACTCTCAACAGCAAAAAGCTAATTAGAAAAAAAAAAAAGCCCAATTAGAAAATGGGCAAAAGTCTTCATTTCACTGAAGAGGAGAGATAGATGGCAAATAAACACATGAAAAGATGTTCAACATCATTAACCATTAGGAAAATTGTAGTGTAAGTGCTTAATAATTAGCTTTTTTATTGTAATGTAATTGCCTGTCATTAAGCTTTTGATTGCTGAGGCATCTGTTTCAAAAACATTCATCTTGAATAAACATATTGCCAGCTACACAATGAAATAAAGAGCCAGGCTGTCCCACTCCTGTAGTTCCCCTTTTAGAAAGCTCTGGGTGACCTAGATAACTGAAAGGATGTGTGACCCTGCTTTTCCCTTCCTATACTTTAATTCCCACTCTTATGTTTTAAATTCATCAATAAAGAATGAACTCGTGAAATCCTGGGCACCCCACCCTCAACCCCAATAAAGGCAGAACCCCAGGTTCACATGCTCTCTCTCTCTCTCCCCATGACCTCTCTGTGTGGCCCTCAGAGTGCTATGTACCATCCAGGACTTATGAGTAATGAACCTCATTTTTCTATATTTCCTTGATGGTCTTGCAATCATAATAAGAACCACAAGAGCCGGTCCAGCCACAACATTGGCTCTGGTTAGGGAAATGTCCTTGGGGCTCGCCCACAAGTAGTAGGGCCCAGGTGAGTGCCCCCAGGCATTTCTAACTAATAGCGTCATCATTGGTAGGCTGAGACTGACCTCCCCCCAATGCAAATTAAAACTACAACGAGATATCACTACACATGTATCAGAATGACTAAAATAAAAACAGTGACAATACCAAATACTGGCTAAGATGCAGAGAAACTTGCTCCCTCATATATTGCTGATGGGAATGTAAAGTGGTACAGTCACTCTAGAAAATAGTGTGACCGTTTCTTATAAAACTAAACATGCAATTACTTATATAGCCCATTAATTGCACTCCTAGGCATTTATGCCAGAAAAATAAAACATGTTCACACAAAAACTTGTACATGGATGTTTATAGAAGCTTTACTTGTAATACCCAAAAACTGGAAACAATCCAGATGTTTTCCATTGGATGAGTGGTAAAATGAACTTTGGTACATCCAGACCATGGAATACTACTCAGAAATAAAAAGGAATGAACTACTGATATACGACACCTTGGATGGATCTTAAGGACATTATGCTTAGGGAAAAAAGCCAATTTCAAAAGATTACATACTGTGTGATTCCATTTGTATACAGTTGTCCCTTGGTATCTGAGGGATATTGGTTCCAGGACCCCACCCACCTCGCTGCAGATACCCAAATCTGCAAATATTCAAGTCCCTTATATAAAATGATGTAGCATTTGCATACAACTTTTGCATATCCTCCCTTATATTGTATTATTTTGTTTTATTTTATTTATTTATTTTATTGAAGTATAATTGATTTATAATATTATATTAGTTTCAGGTGCACAACATAGTGATTCAAAATTTTTATACATTATATTCCTTTTATAGTTATTATAAAATATTGGCTATATTCCCTGTGCTGTACAATATATCCTTGTAGCTTATTTATTTTATGCATAGTAGTTTGTACCTCTTAATCCCTTACACTATCCCTCTTCCCTCTCCCCACTTGTAGGCACTACTTTGTTCTCTATATCTGTGAGTCTGTTTCTTTTTTGTTATATTCACTAGTTTGTTGTATTTCTTAGATTCCACATATAAGTGATAACATACAGTATGTGTCTTTCTCTGTTTGACTTATTTCACTAAGCATAATACCTTTCAGGCCCATCCACGTTGTTGCAAATGGCAAAATTTCATTCTTTTTTTATAGCTGAGCAGTATTCCATTGTATATAAATATATCACATCTTCTTTATCCATTCATCTGTTGATGGACACAGTTTGCTTCCATATGTTGGCAACTGTAAATAATGCTGATATGAACATTGGGGTGCATGTAACTTTTCGAATTAGTGTTTTCTTTTTCTTCGGATATATACCCAGAAGTGAAATTGCTGGATCATATTTAGTTATATTTTTAGTTTTAGTTTTTAGTTTTTAGAGGAACTTCCATACTATTTTCCATAGTGGCTGCATCAATTTGCATTTCCACTAACAGTGTACGAGGGTTCCCTTTTCTCCACATCCTCACCAACATTTGTTATTTGTGGTCTTTTTGATGATAGCTCTTCTGACAGGTGTGAGGTGATAGCTCATTGTGGTTTTAATTTGCATTTCTCTATTGGTTAGCAATGTTGAGCATCTTTTCATGTACCTGTTGACCACCTGCATGTCTTCTTTGGAAAAATGTCTGTTCGGGTCTTCTGCCCACTTTTAAATTGGGTTGTTTGTTTTTTGATATTAAGTTGTATTAGCTGTTTATATATTTTAGGTATTAATCCCTTATGGGTCATATCATTTGCAAATATTTTCTCCCATTCAGTAAGTTGTCTTTTTGTTTTGTTGACGGTTTCCTTTGCTATGCAAAAGCTTTTAAGTTGAATTAGGTCCCATTCTCATATATTTAAAAATCATCTCTAGATTACTTATATTATAGTGCCTAATACAATGTAAATGCCATGTAAATAATTGCTGGCTTGTGGCTAATTCGAGTTTTGCCTTTTGGAACTTTCTGGAATTTTTTTCTGAATACTTCGAATATTTTTGATCTGACAATATTTTTGATGAAATATTTTTGATCCATGGTTGAAACTGTGGATGCAGAACCCTTGGATACAGAAGGCTGAGGGTAATATCCTTGAAATGACAAAGCAACAGAAATGGAGAACAGGTCAGTGATTGCCAGGAGACAGGGACGAAGGTGGAGGTATGTGATTATACAGGTGTAGTATGAGGGAGTTCCTCTATGGTGATGAAACAGTTCTATATCATGACGGTCATGGGGGCTACACAAATCTATATATGGGATCAAATTGTATAGACACACATACATGCACACATACACACACACACAAATGAGTGTGTATAAAGATGGTGAAAACTGAATAAGGCCTGTAGTCTAATTAACGGTATTGTACCAGTGTAAATTTCCTGTTTTGATATTGTACTTCAATTATATAAGATGTCACCATTGTGGGAGGCTGGGTAAAGGGTCAGACGAGCTCTATTTTTGCAACTTCCTGTGAATCTACAATCATTTCAAAATAAAAAGTGTTAAAATTTTTTATTGTGATTTTGAAACTTTAATATAGCTCACACTTTTTCCCTTAAACTAAAATGCTAATTTTTCTTTGAGGTATAATTCATATTGTAACAAAGCAGAACTGTTTGGGCCCTCTTGGGGACAGACACCCCTCCCCACAATGTCCCCTGCCTGCATCTTATTTGTAGAAGAAGCTTGGCATCTTTGACTCCATAATGTATCTATCTCTTCTGCTGCTTTAATCTCTGAGTCATAAACCTCTGCTTAGCTCTACATGTAGACGTGTTAATCACTAAAGGAATTTTGCTTACAGCTTAAGATTTGTGCAAACAGCCCCTCACCTGAAACTTGTCTCCCACAGGGAGATAAGGAAGTATGAACAAAAAATTAACGATTGCCTTGTCCAGATTTAAAGGAACATTGTGACCAGACTCACATCAACGCAAGTCAGCTGACCAAGAACAAAGTTTTCACAACCATCCTTGGACCTTTGCTGGTGACCACATGTCACTTCCTGATCTTAACCCCTTCTTGCTTCCTTCTTTCCTACAATAAAACAAGCTTGAATTCTACCCTGAATTAAGATGGTTCTTTAGGACATTAGTCTACCATCTTCTTGGTTTGCTAGCTTTCTGAATAAAGTCGTTTTTCCTTGCCCCAACACCTTGTCTCTCAACTCAGTGGCCTCTTGTGCAGCAAGCAGTATGAGCTTGATCTCGGTTACAATATATCATAAAATGCACCATTTTAAAGCATACAATTTAGTGGGTTTTAACATATTCACAAGGTTGTGCAGCCATCACCACTATCTAGTTCCACAACATTTTCATCATCTCAGAAAGAAACCATGGACCCATTAGCAGTCACTCCCCATCACCTCTTTCCCCAGTCCCTGACAATGACTAATCTACTTCCTGTCTCTCTCTTTTTCTTTATCCACATATTTGCCTATTCTGGACATTTCATGGAAATGGAGTCATGCAATATATGGCTTTGTGTTTCTGGCTACTTTTACTTAGCATGATGCTTGTAAGGTTCATCCTGTTGTGGCATGTATCAGTACTTCATTCTTTTTATGGCTGAATAATATTTCATTGTATAGATGTACCACATTTTGTTTCTCCATGCATCATCTGATGAATCTATGGGTTGTTTCCACTTTTTTGCTATTAGAGGCTTACTTAGAAGATGTTGTGGGTTCAGTTCCATACCACTACAATAAAGCAAATGTTGCAATATAGTGAGTCATGTGAATTTTTTGGTTTCCCAGTGCATATAAAAGTTATGTTTACACTATACTGTAGTTTATTAAATATTCATTAGCACTGTGTCTAAAAAAACAATGCACATACCTTAATTAAGAAATGCTTTATTGCTAAAAAAAAATGCTAATTATTATCTGAGGCTTCAGTGAGTTTTTGTAGTAACATCAAAGATCACTGATCACAGATCACCATAACAAACATAATAATAAAGAAAAAGCTTGAAGGATTGCAAGAATTACCAAAAAAAGTGATTCAGAGACACGAAGTGAGCAAATACTGTTGGGAAAATGGTGCTGATAGATTTGCTCCACAGAGGGTTGCCACAAAATTTCAATTTGTAAAAAATGCATTATCTGCAAAGCAAAATAAAGTGAAGCACAATAAAACCAGGCATGCCTGTGTAAATAATTGTGCCATGGTCATCCATATACAAATTTTTGTGTGACTGTGTGTTTTCAGTTCTTTGGGTATATATGTAGGAGTGGAATTGCTAGATCATATGATAACTTTAACTTTTTGAGGAACTGCCAAGCTGTTTTCCAAAGGGGCTGTACCATTTTATGTTCCCATCAGCAATGCCTTAAGAGTTCCAATTTCTCCATATCCTCACCAATACTTGTTATTGTCTGTCTTTTTTATTATAGTCATCCTAGGGGGTGTGAAATGGTATCTCATTTTAGTTTTGTATTATATTTCCCTAATGGTTAACTGACCATTTTTCATTTGTATATCTTCTTTGTAGGAATGTGTCTATTCAAATCCTTTGCCCATTTTTAATTGGGTTGTCTTTTTGTTGTTGAGTTGTAAGTTATTTATATATTCTGGACACTAGACTCTTATCGGATGCATGATTTGCAAATTTCTCCTGTTCTGTGTGTTGTCTTTTCACTTTCTTGATAGTGTCCTTTGAAGCACAAAAGTGTTTAATTTTAAGGAAGTTCAACTTACCTATTTTTTCTTTTGTTGTTTGTGTTTTTGGTGTCATATATAAGAAACCATTGCCAAATCCAAGGCCAGCAAACTACCCTACTTTTTCTTCTAAGAGTCTTACAGTTTAAGCTCTCACTGTAGGTCTTTGATCCTTTTTGAATTAATTTTTGTATGTGGTATGAGGTAGGGTTCCAACTTCACCCTTTTGCATGTGAATATCAAGTTGTCCCTGCATCATTTATTAATAAGACTATTCTCCCCTCCCCCCATTGAATTATCTTGGCACCCTTGGCAAACATCAATTGACCATAAATGTAGAGTTTGTTTCTCGACTCTCAATTCCATTCTGTCGCTATAAAAAGTTTATTTAATTAATACATTATTTTCCATGAGGCCTAACCTGGGACCACTTGGAGTAGAATCCATGTCATTTTTACCCACACTTATGAACTAATTTAAGTAGGGTGCCACAGGACCACATTTAGGAAAATGAAGCTGATTAATAGGTCTCCAAGAAATGAGGAATGGGAAGTGTGGTTGTTTTTTGAATTAGAAAGAGCTTTGGAATGGAACCAGCAAAACCTGGATTTTGTGGCTTTGGGCAAGTTACTTCACCTCTAGGAGTTTTAGCTACTGTGAAATGGAGATGATGGCAATCTCATGGGGCTGTGTTAGCATTCAGAGACAGAGGCTGCGAAAACGATGGCATAGTCTCTGGTACGCAGTAGGCTCTTTTATTATTATTATTGTTGTTATCATTATTATTTTGTCTGCACCACGCAACTTGTGGGATCTTAATTCCCTGACTAGGGATTAGACCCGGGCCCTCAGCAGTGAAAGCACTGAGTCTTCACCACTGGACCACCAGGGAATTCCCTGCAGTAGGTTTTTGACATAAAGTAGACTCACAGCTGGTACGTGGTCTTGTAGGTGCCCTCCCTCCTCACCCAGGGTGGTTATGTGGGATCAGGAGAGATGGGCTACTCAGGGCGTGCCTGTGCCAGTTCCCATGGTTCTGTCCTGTCTCCTACACTGTGCAACAGTTCTGGTTCCACTCCTCCATCTTTTCTGTCAGCTACAGAGTAAAGGGTGGGTAAAGAAGAGGAAAATGGCTCTCCACAGACCAGCTTTCTGGCTAGGTTTCAGGGAAGCCCAGTAGTGAACCACACAGTAATTAGGAAATAGTCATATCCTGTTTTATATATCTAGAGCTTTATTTTTTATAGAAGAAATGGCGTAATTATTTTTAGTAAAGTTTTTGCCAGTGTAGAACTGTATCACAGCTGAGGGAATCGTGTCTGCTTTGGATCAGGAAAGCATAGCTCAGGTCCCTGGTTTACCTTGTGGTGGCCCCCAAATTGTAAGGAAAGGGCCAAGGGCCTAGGAGAAAACAAACCATCCTTGTTCTCAACAAGGCTTCTAAGCTTCAACCTAAATAGTGATGGTGTCAATAAGGCTCAGGAGGAAAGGGCATGGTGTTCTTTAATTTCTCATTCCTCTGATCAGAGTTGGCTGGAGTCAGGGGGCAAAAAAGATCTGTGGACTCACAAGACTCTGCTTACTAAACTGGGTTGTTGCCCACTCTTCCCCATCCCTCTGGTTCCTTCCTCTAAGCTGCACTCTTTAAGTACTTTCTGGCTTGGTTGGCCTCTTCACTCAACCCTGAGATCTCCCCCTCTCCCCAGATTCTTCTTTCCATGTGGCTCTACTTGGATCCCTTAATGCCTTTGGGGGTTCGATAACGGGGAAATCCAGCTCATGTTATATGATTGTCAGCTCCTGGGTCTCAGGGATGCCATACTGTACTTTGTCAAACAGCTTGCACAGGGCGCTGATGTAGAGTGAATGGTACTTGTCCACTGTCTTTTTTTTTAAACATCTTTATTGGAGTATAATTGCTTTACAATGGCGTGTTAGTTTCTGCTTTATAACAAAGTGAATCAGTTATACATATACATATGTTCCCATAGCTCTTCCCTCTTGCGTCTCCCTCCCTCCCACCCTCCCTATCCCACCCCTCTAGGTGGTCACAAAGCACCAAGCTGACCGTCTTTTTGTTTGGCTTCTTAATCTTGGGAATTGGCAGGGGCTCCCCAACTGTGGGAAAGGAGGAGAGACAAGCATCAGACCTTTCCCCCCACCCAACTCAAATTACCTATTCCTCAGAGGGAGCCACATACTGAAACTCAGTATCTGGGTCCCCTCCCCTTCCTTTGTTCTTTCCCTCTGCTCCAACCCCATCCTGTCCCATGTTCTCCAACTACCTAATCTCGTACATGCTTAAGAGAATGAGAGTAAACTCAGAGAGTGCTGAAGGAATGTATGCGAATAATGATGCCCTCATGGCAGCTGCTGAACTGTGTCCCTCCAGTGAATGGCCACAACTCTGATCTGTTTAGTTGTCCTCCCCACCCTGCCCTCAACCACAGCCACTGGAATTCTCATTGCCTGTCCCAGCTGTGTGCCGGGTCCCCTGAGACTTGAGGGGTGACCTGGGTGGGGGGAATCAAGGACCAGAGTGGTCCAAAGATGCTGGAAAACTTACCAACAGTGGTAATGGGCCGATTGAAAGGCAAGAAGCCCCAGGATCCTCGAGTGAGGCCCCGGCCGTGGAAGGTACAGAAACTTAGTCTCAGGGTTTTTTTGATTCTGTCCTGCAAGGTTTATTTGGAAGAACCTTAGCCACGTGCCCTCAGGGAAGGTCTCTTGATTGTGAACCTCATTCTCTCCAAAGGAATAGGAGGGTACAAGGTATGATCTGCAAAGAGACGGGCAGGAGTGTGAGTTCTCCCAGGAAGCTCCCCGCAGTGAAACCCTCTCCAAGGTAGGAAACCTCTACAATCTCCCCATTATAGGACAAGAGTCCAAGCACCCAAGCATCTCCAGCCTTGTGTCTCATTCTTGCTATGCTCCACACCCACCTCCCACAAGTGAACCCTTTGAGGGGAGTTGCTGCACCTTGTCTTGTGATGGGAGGAAAGTAATCTCAGGAAATCTAATAGCCCTTATTGTACCCAGCATCCAGAGTGATCTTCCTAGACTGTGTATCTGGACATGTCACTCTTCTCTTTAAAACTCTTCCAGAGCTCCTCACTTTGTGCCACGCTGCTTAGCAAGGCCTTTGTGCTCTAGCCTTGCCTACCTGGCTAGCTTCCCCTCTCCTCAGCCCTTCGTCAGAATCTGCCTAGCCATACTAAGTGTGCTACGTTCTTGCTTGTTTGTGCACCTTTGTACATCTTGCTCCTTCTGCTATAAATATCTTCCCTTTTTCTTCACGTGGCTAATTCTATTTCGCCCTTCACTACTCAGCTCCAATTTCATCCCCTTGAACCACCTCCAGTTCTTTGACCCCCTCCGTTTCCTTCCACTCCCACCTCCCTCATCTAGTGCTTACCTCTTTCCTACACTAACACTACCCCAACTCTGTACTACAGTCATCACCTTGCCTGGCTGACTCCCAGCAAGCTAATCCAAAGGGGGAACTATGTCTTATTCATCTTTGAACCCCAGGGGCCTGACATAGTGCCTGACATGTCATCATTGGCCCTCATTGAATGCCTGAGTTCTTCTCCCTTTTGGTCTGACTGGTAAGGCCTACTAATATTTCAATTCACAGTTCAGGTGTCACCCACTTATGAAACTTCTACTTTGGGTGAAAGGCTTTCCATCAGTTGGTGCTCTCATAGTGCTTTATACATATGTCCATTATGGCACATCTTTCATTCAACAAATATATATTGAGTTCTTTCTATGTGCCAGCACTTTTTTAAGCCCTGGGGACACATCAGTGAACACAATGGATTAAAAAAAAATCTCTGTCTTCATGGAGCTTACCTTTTATTAAGAGAAGACAGACAATAAACAATAATAATGAACAAATAGAAAACCATATATGTAAAGAAATAAAATTGATGACATATGAGGAGATGATAAGTGCAATGGGAAAAAGATCCAGCAGGATGGTCAGGATAGGCTTATTGAGAAGAGACATTTGAGCAAAGACCTGGAGAAGGTAAAGGAATAAGCCAAAGAGTTATTTGTAGGAATAATGTCCCAGACAGAGGGGACAGCTAGAGCAAAGGCCCTAAGGGAGGAGTGTGTGGCTTGTTTGAGGGACAGCAAGGAGGCCAGTGTAGCTCTAATGGAGTGAGCAAGGGGGAGGGCAGTGGCTGATGAGATCAGAGACGTGGAAAGATCATTTAGGGTGTTGCAGGCCCTTGTAAAGACTTTGGTTTTGCTCGGAGTGAAATAGGAGCCACTGGAGCATTTGGAGTAGTGACATGATCTGACTCACGCTGAATAGGATCATCCTGGCCACGGTTGAGAATAGACTCTTGGATGTGAGGGAGGCAAGGATAGAAGAAGAGAGAGCACTTAGGAGACTGTCATAATAATCCAGGGGAGAGACGATGGGGTGGTAAACCAGGGGGCGATAGTTGAGATGGTAAGTGGTTGGCTTCTGGATATATTTTGTAATTATATGTGAATATGTCTGTCTTCCATTGGACTGTGAGTTCCTTAAAGGCAAGTACCAGGTCTTATCTATTTTTATACCCTTAATGCCTAGTACTATGCCTGACACACAGTAGCTGTTCAGTAACTGCTGAATGAATGCATTCTATTTCTCAAACCAGATTATATGCTCTTTGGGGGCAGTATCCATGTCTTTTGCATCTTTGCAATCCCCACAGCATCAAGCCCAGTGCCTTCCTTGCCCTGGGTAAGTTCTCTGGGCCTTGCAGTTCATGGGTTGATATAGGCTGAAGCCCCACTTCCCCAGATCCCCAGCCTACCAGGCTAATGGGCAGAAGGTAAAGGTCTTTTACTGTTTTTTCTCCAACTTCAGGCTTTAAAAGTACCCACCAGAATGTGTCTGGAGGCCCAAACACCCTTAAGGCACAGTGTGAGTGAGTAGAGAGAAGCAATCAGAATGAAGAGGGAACCCCCTCTAACAGGTTTCCAAGGAAGGGCACCATTCTGGAGAGGTGCTACAGAGGACCTATGGCACCCTGAAGATAGGGCACCAGAACCTAGGGACCCACCCTGTCTTCAGTGCCAACCTCACAAAACCTTTATGCTGTTTAAGGAGGACGGTAGAGGCTCCTGGGTGGCACAAGAGGGCTTCAGCAGCTCCACCCACCACAATAACCACAGCATTGCCCGAGCCTTTCTTGGTCAGCAAATACTTCAAGGCCAACTCACTCACTGGGCACACACCTGTGAAACCAAAGAGTCAAGTGGTATAACAAACTTGGTGCTTGAGGACGGGGTAAGGGGTTCCTCCAGGGTCTTCCTGCCGGCGACAGTTCTTCTGTCTCCTGACTGTGCTTGTTTCCACTCTTCTGTCTTTAACCTCCACATCCTGGGTTAGCCCTGAGGTTGGTCCTTAGGTTCAGCTGCTTGCCTTGCAGCTCTGTGCTACTACAGTTGGGGTTACATTGAGTTCTTCTGCCTACTTTCTCTTAGCTCTATAGTATTTAAGCCCATCACTTCCTTCTCTACCCAGGAACCACAGCTGTCTTCCACTCTCCCAAGGCTGATGGCAATTGAGGCTCTCCAGAGTTCTCTTCCCTAGGAGTAGTGAGGAATAGCCACCACCACCCTGCTTCCTCCTTAGAGCAACCTGGCAAAGGGAAGCCATTGGCTGGGGGTTCTGGAGAGTAGGCAGACCCAGGATCCTGTCCAAGCCAAATTGAAATGTAGATGAACCATGGAATGAGGATGACATCTTGCTGCTCTACAACAGTCACAGAGTCTTTCCTCACCTCTGCTTCCCAACTTTGCCCTGTGCTCACCTTCTGTTCTCTCCTGGGATGGCAGACATTGGCTCCAGGCCACAGTCCTTGAGATCCAGGTTCATACCAACCTCAGAGGGGAGCAGAACCATCCTCTGGGACTCTAGTGGTCTCACCTGGCCCCTCCAGGTATCAATGTATCTTACCTTTTAACGTTTGGCTTCAGTTGTTTTCTGGTGTCCAGAAGGATGGATATTCATCCAAAGAGAAGGACATTTGGCACAGTACCCCGGCTTGAAGCCTGGCATGGGGAAGTTGTCCTGGATTCTGACGGACGCTTATCCTTTATCCCTTGATGTCTTATGCAAGTTCAAAGGGGTTCTCAGGAGATGAGGGTCATGGGCCAGGAGGGTACCAGCTAGTATGAAAGACTTAAAAGTGTCTTTGAGACGCCCTGAGATGAGAGTTGCTATATAAATGACTGGCCAAAAGAAGCCAGTTGACATCCCCCAAAAGTCAGGCAAAGTTCATCTGAGCTGTCCCATTCATGCCTCATTTTCCCTATATTTGGTTTTGATATTTGGCTTTTGCTTTCTGCTTTCCACTTTGGCTTTGATCCTGAACTCCAGGCTTCTGCTTCCTCTTCTGAAAGGATCCTTGACAACTCTTATGAATGCCTATAACTTATCCTGCTGTCTAATCAAACGCTGCCTCCCAGATCTTGGACAGAACCTGAGGCTTGGCCACATATTCCTGTTATTGGCCCAGTGTGTTCTGGACTCATTTTCTACTAAGTCTTCTTCCAGCAGGGAGTGAGAACTGGACTGACTGTCAAGGCTTATAGAAGTTGGAGCCCTGAGGTAGGTCAGAGAATGGAATGATTTCTTATACTCACCCATTGACATTACATAATCTCGCACAATTGGGATCCAGAAGATCCCTTCCAAGGTCCCTACATAAGGAGTGATGGCTGGGAAAATCCGAGCAAAGCCAGTGGCCTCAGTGGGAAAGATGATGAAGACACCATAAGAGAGAATGCCATGGGGGTGGTTGGCAATGATATAGTTGTGTTTGGGACAGAGGTCATGAGTCTTCACCAGCTGTTAGAGGGAGATTGAATCAGAGTAGTGGATAGAAGGAAGAGAGGACATGTGGACTGAGATCCCAGTAGGTAGCCTGTGTTTCCCTTGGGGAGCCCCAAATCCCTATTCACTGGGATGTCTTCACTGTCACAGGATTGCCAGGGGTTATGATGCTCAGAGAGGCTGACCTGGGTCTGCCACTCTGAGGCAAGGTGCTATCCAGTTGTCTCCCCACCTGCCCATCCATCTTGGGTTCCTGCTCTGCATTATGCCTCTGGGCCTTGATGTCCACTGCTGGCCACCAAAGCCTTTGAAAACATGGGGCTGAATGGGGAGGGACAGTCTGGGCAACAGGGAGTGAGGGCACCCAGAGGAAGTGTAGTCACCTTTACTGGGAAGTAATTTGGAAATACTTCCAGAGGGTCCAGTCTCGTACCCAAGTTGAACACCTACCACCTGCAGGTACGGAAGGGAAGGGAAGACTGGGTGAGAGCTTGCCAATCCCTCTACTTCTCCCAGAGGTGGAGGATACTTCCTAAAATCTTCAGGTCACTAGAGGGGCCTCTTTCTCACATTTCCATATCTTGGGCACAGAGCTATAGGTACTGTCCCTGAATCCAACCCCCAAGGAGACACAGGAAGCCCCTGCTCCTCTGGAGCAGTCAGAAAGTTGGGAGGGAAATAGCAGGAGGCTGGGAGCACCCACCCAGAAACCAGCCTCAATTCTTCCTGGGCAGCCTGGCAGAGACCTCTGTTACTTGCTGAGCTTTGCCCTCCTGTCTCCCTCCCCTTCCCTCTACCTTCCTGTGCTCCTCTCCCTCTCTCCCTCGCTTCGCCTCCCTGACCTCCTTTCCTTTCCCTTTCCTCTTCTTTCCTCTCCCCACCTCTTCTCCCTCTGTCTCTCCCACTCTCTCCTTCCACCCCCACCCCAGCCCTGTGGTTCCATCCTTGGTACCGACAGGGACCACCACTCTTCCCCTGTTTCTTACCTTGACTGTGGGTGTTCCAGTCATAGGTGAGCCAGGCTAAGGCGAGCACGGACAGCATCCCAAACTTAGTGAACACCAGAAAGTAGGGTATAAGAAGAATAGGAATAGCTCCTGAGGGGACACAAAGGGTTTGTGCCCTTCAGTTCCCTTCAAGTTTAATACACCTCTCATAACCCCGATCTCTGCTCTGTAGTGAAGGAGCAGGTCGAGGCCGGTGTGAGACTCTTCTCTCCTCATCCCCCCCGACCCCCTACCCCCCTCCTAGCTCTGCTGTGGTCCGGGAGGACCTCTGAGTCCCTGGATCTGGGTCCCCTTGATGGCTGAGATCTTAACTGAGGACAGCAGAACCATGACGTTCTCAGAGTAGGTCCTCAGCTGGGGTCAAAGGACAGCACTACTTGGCAATTGGAAGGAAACAGCATCTTGAGCCGGTGGCTTACATCCCCATTCTGGGACCTCAGGAAGTCCTTTCTGAAAGCTCAACCCTCCTTCCTTTGTGGAACTGCTCTGTCAGCACATTCCAGTGGAGAGGGGCGGCCTGCAGTGTACGGGCTGTTTGATGCTGAGAAGAAAACACATATTAGAAACTGCTTTACTTTGTTCGATTTTGTCCCATTCAAAATGTCTCAAAAGTTCAGAAGGGGGAAAAATCATCTCTGTTAGCAAAGAAAGGGTCACAGCAGGCTGTGAAATGCAGACGTGGTACATCTTACAGCAGTGGGAGTTGAATTCCATTTTAAAATCTGCATTCATGAGAAAGAGGGGCTCAGCACACATATTGTGAATTTAAAAATACCCAGCTAAAGGAATGACTTCTTTGACCAGATAACATCATAGTAGATAAAAGTTTCAGAGAAGGGGAAGAAACTCAAGAGTTACCTGCCAGCAGGTTTGTCTCTCGCATTTTGGGCTTAGATGAAAATAACAGGAAAAAGATGGAATGGGCATTAAAAAAAAAAGTCGTGTTATGGAGTGGAAGAAACCTTAGTGATAGGCTGAATTCCCCTTACAAGAGCTGGCTGAAGTGGTTGTTGTAAGCATACTAATTCAATAGGAAATAGCAGGGGGAGGAATTTTATGGGAAGATTGCCATGGATACAAATCTTGCTACCTCTGACCCTCATAAAAGATGAGAGTAGGGGGCTTCCCTGGTGGCGCAGTGGTTGAGAATCTGCCTGCCAATGCAGGGGACACGGGTTCGATCCCTGGTCTGGGAAGATCCCACATGCCGCAGAGCAACTAGGCCCGTGAGCCACAACTACTGAGCCTGCGTGTCTGGAGCCTGTGCTCCGCAACAAGAGAGGCGGCAACAGTGAGAGGCCCGCGCACCACATGAAGAGTGGCCCCCACTTGCCGCAACTAGAGAAAGCCCTTGCACAGAAACGAAGACCCAACACAGCCAAAAATAAATAAATTAATTAATTTATTTATTTTTTAAAAAAAGATGAGAGTAAATTTGCTGGGTAAGCTTCAGAAGAAAACTCAGATAAAGTTAAATACGAATCATTATTAATTTTTTTCAACTTCTTTATTGGAGTATATTGGCTTTACAATGGTGTGTTAGTTGCTGCTGTATAACAAAGTGAATCAGCTATACATATACATATATCCTCAGATCCCCTCCCTCTTGCATCTCCCTCCCACCCTCCCTATCCCACCCCTCTAGGTGGTCACAAAGCACTGAGCTGATCTCCCTGTGCTATGTGTCTGCTTCCCACTAGCTATCTATTTTACATTTGGTAGTGTATATATGTCCATGCCACTCTCTCACTTCGTCCCAGCTTGCCCTTCCCCCTCCCCATGTCCTCAAGTCCATTCTCTACGTCTGCGTCTTTATTCCTGTCCTGCCCCTAGGTTCTTCAGAACCTTTTTTTTTTTTTTAGTTTCCATATATATGTGTTAGCATATGGTGTTTGTCTTTCTCTTTCTGACTTACTTCACTCTGTATGACAGACTCTAGATTCATCCACGTCTCTACAAATGACCCAATTTCGTTCCTTTTTATGGCTGAGTAATATTCCACTGTATATATGTGCCACATCCTCTTTATCCATTCATCTGTCGATGGACACTTAGATTGCTTCCATGTCCTGGCTATTGTAAATAGTGCTGCAATGAACACTGGGGTGCATGTGTCTTTTTGAATTATGGTTTTCTCCAGATTTATGCCCAGGAATGTGATTGCTGGATCATATGGTAACTCTATTTTTAGTTTTTTAAGGAACCTTCATACTGTTCTCCACAGTGGCTGTATCAATTTACATTCCCACCAAGAGTGCAAGAGGGTTCCCTTTTCTCCACACCCTTAGAGGGATTTTTTTTAGTAGATTTTAAACGTATTTAATTTAATGGGATTTTCTACACAGGTGATCATGTCATCTGTGAATTAGGACAGTTGTATTTCGTACTTTTCAATCTGTATGCTTTTCTTTCTTTTTTCTTTTCTTCTTGCTTTATTGCACTTGCTAGGACTTTTAGTATGATGTTGAATACAAATGGTGAGAGTGAACATCCTTGCTTTGCTCCTCATCTTAGGGAGAAAGCTTTCAGTCTTTCACCGTTAAGTGTGATGTTACCTGCAGGTTTGTTTTTTTTTTTTTTTACAGATGCTCTTTATCAAGTTGAGAAAGTTGCCTTCTACTCCTAGTTTGCTGAGAGATTTTACCATGGATTAAAGTTTGTCAAATGCTTTTTCTACATCAATTGATATAATTGTGTGTGTGTTTTCTCCCTTAGGTGGTTAATATGCTAGGTTACATTGATTGATTTTCAAATATTTACACTTGCGTTCTGGGATAGAGCCCACTTGGTCATGGTATATTTGTTTGATTTGCTAGTTTTTTGAGGATTTTTGCATTTATATTAATGAGGGATATTGGTCTGTAGTTTTCTTTTTTGTACTGTTTTGTCTGGTTTTGGTATCAGGGTCTGGCCTCATAAATGAGTTGGCAAGTGTTCCTTCCTCTTCTATTTTCTGAAAAAGATTGTGTAGAATTTGTGATATATCATCTTTAAAATGTTTGGAAGAATATGCCGTTGAAACCAACTGGTCTGCAGATTTCTGTTTTGGAAGGTTATAACCTTCCAGAATTAAAATTTAATTTAGTTAATAGTTACAGGTTATCTATTTCATTTTGGGTGAGTTTTGGTTGTTTGTGGTTTTCAAGGAAGTCTTCAAATGTAATTGTTAATTTGTCTATTTTTTTTTCAGCTCTGTCAGTTTTCACTTCATATATCTTAAAGCTCTATTGCTAGGTGCATAGACATTTAGGATAGTTATGTCTTCTTGGTGAATTGACCCTTTTACCATTATGTAATATCCTTTTTCACCCTTGCTCTTGACTTTAAAAAAGTAAATGTAAACCTGTACACCCTCAAATTACTAATGATTACTAGCTTAAGTTAAAGATGGTACCAATATGAATCTAAGCAGGTCCTTTCTTCAAATCATTTCTGATTCATCTTGCTTGCTCACTTTCCCCATATAGTAATAGCCAAAATTTACTGTACACTCATCATGTAAAACTAAGTATTTTACATGTGTATTTTATTTAATCTTCATAAAGCCCCCATTAGGACAATAAGCATTCTCATTTTGTGAATGAGGAACCCAGGTTCAGAGAAGTTAAATAACCACTTAAGGTCACGCAGCCAGCTAGTGGGTGAGCCAGAGTTGAGAACTCACACTCTTCCTCCAGAGACTGTACTCTTCGCCACTGAGCTCTAATTATTGCTTTCCTTTAGTCAATTGTTAATTCCTATCAGTTCTGTCCCCCAAACATCTTTCAAATTATTCTATTCCCCACCTCCATGCTACCATCTGGTCCAAGCCACCATTCTCTCTCTCTAAGCCGACTGCCAATATCTTCTAAACAGGTTACCTGCTTCGATTTGAGCCATGATGCAGCCAGCATGCTAAATGCAAATCTCTGTCCTTCTATAGCATATAACCAAGAACATGGCTGGTTTGTCAAAGAGACATTTCTGTGGCTCTGTGATTACTTAATGGATCAAAATTAATGATAAATATGAGAACCTATGGGGGTTAATGGTAATTCAATAATTCAACAACTCACATGGCTTCCCATGACTTTTAGGATCCAGTCCAGTCTCATAACCTTGGTTCTGAAGGTCCTTGGTGATGGAGCCCCTGGCCACCCCCTAGTTCTCTGCATGCCACCATACTGTTCTTCTGTCAGTTTCTTCAACTCATTCTGTTCCCCAGCCTCCGGGCTTCTGTGCATATTGTCCCTTTTGCCTGGAAGACTCTTTCCTCAGCTCGTTGCCTGGCTAGCTCCTATTCATATTTCAGGCCTCAGGATAAATGTCACAGTTTCAACATTTTGGAGCTATCTTTAACTTCTCTCCCTTTCCAAAAAAAAATCTCTCCCATTCATCCTCCTGCCTCTATCTCCACTGCCACTGCTGTGGTCCAGAACTTGATCTCCTCTGGTCTGGACTGCAGCCTTTTGTCTATTCTTGTCTGCTGGTCTCTTCCCCTCCAGTCTGTTTTCCATGCCACAGATATATTTTTAAGGCACAGTCATAATGTTGTTTGCCTCCTCTGAAGCCTTCAGTATTTTACCACTGCTGACAGGATAAAGTCTGAACATGTTAGCCTGGTGGTTTTTTTTTTTTTTTTTTTTTTTTAGCCGTACGTGGGCCTCTCACTGCTGCGGCCTCTCCCGTTGTGGAGCACAGGCTCCGGACGCACAGGCTCAGGGGCCATGGCTCACAGGCCCAGCTGCTCTGCGGCACGTGGGATCTTCCCGGATCGGGGCACGAACCCGTGTCCCCTGCATCGGCAGGCAGACTCTCAACCACTGCACCACCAGGGAAGCCCATAAATGAACTTTTGAGATGACTGCAACAACTGGCATGTGAAATGTAAATCTCTGTGATGTCTATTACCGACAAATTCACAGGTATTTCTGTGGTTTGCTGCCTACATTCATCATTACAATATGAGGTTAGTGAAAATAAACAGGTAATTTTTTCCATCCAAATTCAACGTTGTCCCTCCCTGCCTCATTCT
Source organism: Mesoplodon mirus (assembly GCF_964341445.2). Classification (NCBI taxonomy): domain Eukaryota; kingdom Metazoa; phylum Chordata; class Mammalia; order Artiodactyla; family Ziphiidae; genus Mesoplodon; species Mesoplodon mirus. The sequence continues at coordinate 59,062,368 of NC_138981.1, read as the reverse complement.
AGGTCTATAGGTCCCTAGTTAAGAACCACTGCTCTAGGGCTTCCCTGGTGGCGCAGTGGTTGAGAATCTGCCTGCCAGTGCAGGGGACATGGGTTCGAGCCCTGGTCTGGGAAGATCCCATATGCCACAGAGCAGCTAGGCCCGTGAGCCACAACTGCTGAGCCTGCGCATCTGGAGCTTGTGCTCCACAACAAGAGAGGCCGCGACAGTGAGAGGCCTGCACACCGCGATGAAGAGGGGCCCCCACTAGCTGCAACTAGAGAAAGCCCTCGCAAAAAAACGAAGACCCAACATAGCCAAAAATAAATTAATAAATTTATATAAAAAAAAAGAGGGGCTTCCCTGGTGGCGCAGTGGTTGAGAGTCCGCCTGCCGATGCAGGGGACACGGGTTCGTGCCCCGATCCCGGAAGATCCCACATGCCGCGGAGCGGCTGGGCCCGCGAGCCATGGCCGCGGAGCCTGTGTGTCCGGAGCCTGTGCTCCGCAACGGGAGAGGCCACAGCAGTGAGAGGCCCGCGTACAGCAAAAAAAAAAAAAAAAAAAAAAAAAGAACCACTGCTCTAGAGGGTCATATAGCCTCCCACAGATTGGACTTGGCAGCCTCCTAACCTGTCCCATCCTTCAGGATGACATTTCTCCACGTCCAGTTTCCAAACTTGCCCCTGTAATTGGCTGCTCACAAAGCCCTGGTTTCTGACTGAGAAAACCTTCAAGCTCTCAGCCCATTTGCCCAGCACCAATGACTGTCATTCTCTGAGTCCATGGTAGAACTGGCCCTTTCTCAAAATTCTGTCTCATGAGTCACTCACGCAGCCCGCAGATTTTCCATAATTCTCTCATCATAGTCTTATACTGGAAAACCACCTTACGTCTACCCAGTAACACCAACTCTGCCCCTGCCCCCGAATAGGACTCTTTTCAGCTAGTTCACAGGGGGCAGTCCTGAGAGAGGGCTGGGGTGATCTTTAAACCAGGAAACCTGCAGCCTCACTCCTGGCCTTCATGCCCCTCAGATGGGAGGAGAGAAATCTAATGAACTCAACAGTAGCCATCTCTCTGGGTGGAGAGGCACAGTCCTTCCCAGAGAGAGGGGACCAACCAAATGATCTCTTTGGAGTCCTCCTCATCTGGAGATTCCTGGTCTCTTTCTTCATCTGTTCCCTTGTGCTCTCCAGCTCCTGGGGTTCACTCACCTAAAAAGACATCACCTGGGATCCACTGCAAAACAGAGAGTGTTTGGAGGCTTTCCTGAAGATCCAGATGGGAGAGGAAGGCCATGGCCATGGTGCTGTTCTGTTGTGGTAAGAAGGCTGGTGCCTCCAAAGCTGAGCTGATTGCAGGTGCTTTGCTTTAATCTCATCACTGAGTCCCTTTATCTGCTGGAGGTTTTAGCCTTTTCTCCAGTCTTCCCTATTCTCTCCCCACCTCAACTTCCTATGCACACACCAGGATTTAGATCATACTTTCTAATCTCTCTAATACGCATCCTTTCCCCACAGGTGCTCAATTGCCTCAGGCTGGTTCTAGCTGTGTGTGTGTGTGTGTGTGTGTGTGTGTGAGGAGGGGTCCCTGATAAATTAGTACAGGAAAAGGGAATGGCTTAGGTCTCAAATAGGATCTCTGAAAAGCAGTCTGCCCTGGTGGATGCTCTTTGACTCCTCCTGTCTTCTGCTGAGAGCCACCTAGTCGACCAGAGCCTTCTCTGCATGAATATCTAGACTTCTCAGATCCCTCCTTTTGTGCCTCTGTTCCCAGGGGTTCTGTACCAGTGGCCAGTGGGAGAAGCATTGCACAGACAGCAGACCTGGCTCCGCCAAGTTCCTCCCCGGACGCTGTGGGGGAATCGCTCTGTCTCTCTAGATCTGTTGTTGGGAGGCAATCTAGCGGCTAAAGGCATGGACTTTAGAGCCAGATAGCTGGGGTTCAGATCTCAGCTCTGCCACTTACAAGTGGGCAAACTGCTGTGCCTCGGTTTCCCCAACTGTAAAATGGGGATAATAATAGTACCTGCTTCATAGGGTTGTTCTGAGGATTGAGTGAGTGAATGTAAAGCACTTAGCACAGGGCCTGGCACACAGGAGGTATTACTGTAAGTGTTTCCTATTATTATTCTTCGTTTAATTAAATGAATGTCTACTGAACACCTATTATGTTTCAGGCTAAAAGGCTTGCTTCTGCACACCAGCCTTTTCAAAATTAAAGATTGTCTCCAGGTCCCAGGCTTGTGGATTCCTTTTTTCGGTAACTATCTGTTGAGTGATTACCGTTTGCCAGGTGCTGTTCTAGGTGTTGAGGATTCATTGGGGAAGAAGATGGGCATGATTCCTGCCTTTATTGAACTCACGGTCTAGTGGAGGAGACAGACATTAAAAACTTACGAAACTGTCTATACACTTGAATTTCTGGTAAGTGTCCTAAAGGAAAAGGCCAGTAATTCTCAGCATAAGGCCTCTAATGTAGGTGCTCAAAAAAATCTTCTGAATGTAATCAAAAAGGTTGCTAGGGGGGCTTCTCTGGTGGCGCAGTGGTTGAGAGTCCGCCTGCCGATGCAGGGGACACGGGTTCGTGCCCCGGTTCGGGAAGATCCCACATGCCGCGGAGCGGCTGGTCCCGTGAGCCATGGCTGCTGGGCCTGCGCGTCCGGAGCCTGTGCTCCATGGCGGGAGAGGCCACAGCAGTGAGAGGCCCGCGTACCGCAAAAAAAAAAAAAAAAAAAGGTTGCTAGGAAAATCAAATACAAAAAGGTATCAAGTGTCCTACAAGTACAAGGAAATATTGATTCCTTAGCCTTTTCCAGGAATATTAGTGCAACTCTCTCTCCCTCCCTACCTCCCACTCTGGCTTGGGCCTCTGCGATTAGACTGACTAATATGAATCTTCAGAGTTGAGCTTAGGGGACGGTTTTGGTGCACCGTGGGATGTACTGTCCTCCCCCAATGTACCCTCCATGGCCACTTGACATGCCACCCCTCCTCCTCATCCTCTTTCTTTTCTTCCCCCTGGCTAGCTGGGGTTACCAAGCTGCTTCTTGGGGGCTAGTTGGCCACATACAGGGTGAGACGTATTAGAGCACGTCTGCTCAGAATCTGCAGGGGAGAAGGGAGAGAGGTAAGAGGTGGGCCTGGGCCCTTCCAGGGCAAAGCACAGATGTGGGGAGGGCGAAAGTATCCCGGATAGACGAGTTCCGCAATGCTGCCAGCTCCAAGGCTGCTTACAAATCAGGTCTCTACCCTGCTTAACTTTCAGATGGGTAAATGGAAGAGGCCTAGAAAGGGCTCACACAGGGTGCTAGATGCAGGGCAAGGACACACGGATTTCCATTTCTGCCTCCCTAATGTCCGGCTCAGGGCCTGATGCAGTGTAGGCATTCAAGTAAATGCTTGTGGAACAAATAATGAGGTCTGGTCTCCTGGTTCCTTAAGCAAGATGGACTGGCAGGGGGCTTCCCTGGTGGCGCAGTGGTTGAGAGTCTGCCTGCCGATGCAGGGGACACGGGTTTGTGCCCTGGTCCGGGAAGATCCACATGCCGCGGAGCGGCTGGGCCCGTGAGCCATGGCCGCTTAGCCTGCGCATCTGGAGCCTGTGCTCCGCAATGGGAGAGGCCACAACAGTGAGAGGCCCACGTACCGCAAAAAAAAAAAAAGAAAAAAAAAAAGATGGACTGGCAGGGCTGGGCCATGACCCTGATTTGCCAGCCCTTTCCCCTCCAAAACAAAGATCATACTGTCTGAGCTGGAGCCTTCCTGAGCCAACTGGACAAGTATAACATGAACACCAGTGAATGTAGTAAAAGCAGGAAGAAGAGAAGTAGGTGAGCAGACAAATCCTGAATAACCAGCACTCATGATTTCCCAATTACAATCCAACCAACCAACAAGCAAACCCTTAGCTGCCTCGGAGTAAGCAGTACCAAAGGAGAGGTGGCCGAGAAGCACAAAAGGGTCTGGTAATTTCATTCATAGACATTTAGGGCTGATATGATTCTAACCCTCAAGAGACTCACAGTCCAGCATGTGAGGTGGATGGAATCACAGACACCCATATGGGGTGCCGTGGGGTGTGCAGACGCAGATGAGAGAAGCATCCGCCAGCCTGAGGAGGGCAGGGAAGCCTCTATGGAAGCGGGGGTGCTGTGGTGAGAAGAAAGGGTGCAAAAGGCATGGAAGGACAGCAAGGGGAAGACTGCACTTAGCTCGCCAAACCAGAAGCTAAGAAGCTTTGCAGGAACAACAGAAAACCAAAGAAGACTGGAAGGAAAAGGAGAGCGAGGGGACCGGGGAGCTCAGAAGAAGTGGGTGGAAGCGAGGGAAACGCTGAGAAAGAAGCAGCCCTAGGATTCTTCTTCCTGGATTCTGAAGGTTCACCCTCAGCCTTCAGAATGACTCATTTCTTGAAAGCTTTGGATAGCTGAGGTTTTGCTATAATGTGTTTTCTTCTGATCGTCCCCCTTCAATCATACCCTTACTTGGTTCGGTACTGCAATTTCAGCAATACCTGAATAGGAGAACCTATTTAATGCCAGTCAATGGGCTAGGTACTATACAAGGGACATACATAGTCCCTTCTTTCACCAAATTTTTATTGAGGTTCTACTACAAGCCTGGCATTATTCTAGGTTGACAATCGTGTGTGTGGTGGGTCAGGGGGCTGGCAGGGAGTGAAAGAAGTACACACATCATCAATACAAGGATTGGGGCCATCAGAGAAGTACAAAGAAGATGGAGGGGAAGGCTAGTAGCTGTGTGATCTTGGACGAGACACTTCCCTTCTCTGAGTCTCGGTTTCCTCCTCTGGAAAAAGGGACTAATCATATTTATTTGCTGTGAGGAGTAGTGGTAATGTTTGAAAAGTTCTCGGGCAGTGTCTGCCACCCAGGAGCTTTTCTATTTTTTTTTTTTTTTTGCGGTACGCGGGCCTCTCACTGCTGTGGCCTCTCCCGTTGCGGAGCTCAGGCTCCGGACTCACTCCCTATCCCAACCCTCTAGGCGGTCACAAAGCACGGAACTAATCACCCTCTGCTATGCGGCTGCTTCCCACTATCTATTTTACATTTGGTAGTGTATATATGTCCATGCCACTCTCTCACTTTGTCCCAGCTTACCAAACCCCTCCCCATGTCCTCAAGTCCATTCTCTACGTCTGCATCTTTATTCATGTCCTGCACCTAGGTTCTTCGGAAACATTTTTTAAAAAATACCATATATATGTGTTAGCATATGGTATTTGTTTTTCTCTGACTTACTTCACTCTGTATGACAGACTCTAGGTCCATCCACTTCACTACATATAACTCAATTTCGTTTCCATTTATGGCTGAGTGATATTCCATTGTATATATGGACCACATCTTCTTTATCCATTCATCTGTTGATGGGCATTTAGGTTGCTTCCATGACCTGGCTACTGTAAATAGAGCTGCAATGAACATTGGGGTGCATGTGTCTTTTTGAATTATGGTTTTCTCTGGGTATATTCCCAGTAGTGGGATTGCTGGATCATATGGTAATTCTAGTTTTAGTTTTTTAAGGAAGCTCCATACTGTTCTCCATAGTGGCTATATAAATTTACATTCTCACCAACAGTGCAAGAGGGTTCCCTTTTCTCCACACCCTCTCCGTCATTTATTGTTCGTTTGTATTGTTTGTAGATTTTTTGACGATGGCCATTCTGACCAGTGTGAGGTGATACCTCATTGTAGTTTTGACTTGCATTTCTCTAATGATTAGTGATGTTGAGCATTCTTTCATGTGTTTGTTGGCAATCTGTATGTCTTCTTTGGAGAAATGTCTATTTAGGTCTTCTTCCCATTTTTGGATTGAGTTGTTTGTTTTTTTGATATGGAGTTGCATGAGCTGCTTGTATATTTTGGAGATTAACCCTTTGTCAGTTGCTTTGTTGGCAAATATTTTCTCCCATTCTGAGGGTTGCCTTTTTTTTTTTTTTTTTCTGGTACGCGGGCCTCTCACTGTTGTGGCCTCTCCCGTTGCAGTGCACAGGTTTCGGACACACAGGCTCAGCGGCCATGGCTCACAGGCCCAGCCGCTCCGTGGCATGTGGGATCCTCCCGGACCGGGGCACGAACCCGTGTCCCCTGCATTGGCAGGCAGACTCTCAACCACTGCGCCACCAGGGAAGCCCACCCAGGAGCTTTTCCATGGTACTGGTACTCAGCTGTGCGGGGGGGTGGCATTTGCAATGGGCTTCAACAGGCAGAGAAGTAGGGAGAGTGATCTGTCTTGTGATGGCTGGGGAGACACAAAAGTCTGCAGGTTTGCTTTGGCACAGGGACTAGTTTCATTTGACGGGAGCCTCAGGTTTGTGGAGGGGAGCAGAGGGAAAGAAGACTGGACGTTGGTAAGTGGGGATGTCTTCCTCATAAATCCCTTTATGTCTGCAGATCAGCAGCTCTAGAAAGAACCTACAGAAAGTAAATGAACCCAGGAGTAGTGGCTGGAGGTGGGGACCGAGGAGGTGGAGTGTGGGACAGAACAGGGTGAGTATTTCAAAATCTCTTGGAAGTCACTGGATCACTTCTCAGGGCAGGCAGGCTCTGGGGAACAGCAGCATCTAGCGCCTTGGTTCAGGCTAGAATGACCGACTATGTCTATTTGCCAGGGGCTGAGGAGTTGCCCAGGACGCAGGACTTTCAGTGCTAAAACCAGGGTGGTTTGGGGCTCATTGGGACAGCTGGTCCCCTAGTTCAGGCCTTTGTCACTGTCTCCTGGACTCCAGCAGGCTGCTTCCAGCTGCTCTACCTTCCTTTGGCCCTTTGCTGCTAGAGGATTGGTATCAAACACAGCTCTTACCCTCTGCCCTGTTTCTAACCCTCCAAAGGTTCCCATGGCCTCCGGGATCAAGTGCGAAGCCCAGAGCCTGGCCTCCAGAGCCCTTTTGCTCCACTGGTTTCTGCCCTCCTTGAAAGTCTCACTTCCCATAACCTTCACACCACACCAGATACAGCCTCCTTTCCCAACAAGGAAGTGCCCTTTGCTATTCTGGGCCTTTGCCCACGGTGGTCTCTTAGCAGCCTAAGTCCTACGCATGCTTCAAGTTACTGTGAAAATGTCATTGTCTGAGATTCTCCACCCTGCTCTCTCCTCTGGATTCCCAAGGTACATTATACATACTTTTGGGAGAGCACATATTAGGAAGTTAGTTTGAGAGTGTAGACCCCACTGCTATATCCAGCTTCTAGTGAGATGCTTCATGTACAGTAAGCTTTTGGTATATATATCTTGAATAGTCAGCATATTCACATGATTCAAAATTCAAAAGGGTCTATAGGGAAATTCAGTGAAAAGTCTCCTTCCCACTCCTGGCCTCTAACAATCCCACACCCCTCCTCCTCCTCCAGGGAAATTTTATGCGTGCCCAGGCAAATAAGGTAATTTGCTTTGTTAAATGAATAAAGGAAATAACAGTAGAAACCTGGAAACAATCTAAATGTTCAAAATCTGGGCCTGGCTAAGTAAGCTATTATATAGCAATCTTATAGACAATCTGCAGTCATTAAAAGTCATTAAAATTATTATAAGGTAGACTCTGTAGTATATGATATGGTAAGCTTCCAAAGCAGAGTATAAAGCAGACCTCTCCACTGAATACACATTGTGAAAATGTGGTCCCTTCAGTGATAGGATGAAAGGGGGTCTGAGAGAGAAATGATTGCTGCTTTAAGGTGAGGGATTCTGGGTTTCCTTTTATGTAAAGTTGTTTGAATATGAAAAGAAAGAGGCTGCATTATTGTGAATCTGCCTGACGAAGAAGCATGATTCATGATGGAACTCATTCATTCAGTAATTCATTCTGCAGACACTGAATGCCGGCTTTGTCAGGAGAAGGCCAGAAACAGTGCTGAGCTTCCCAGGAAGAGCACTAAGTAGGCGACAGGCCCTGAGAAACTCTAATGGAGCCAGAGGGGTGAGGAGTGTGATGAGTTCATTGCCACGCTGTTGAATTTGAATTTTTGTTCATCAAGAGGAGCGGTGTGGTAGATGATAGGATATGGGTCAGGGAGCTCAGCAGAAAGGTCAGGGCTAGAGCTGGCCATCAGCATACATGTGGTGAGTCATGGAAGCTGGAGGTGGGGTGAGCTCACCCAGGCAGAAGGTAGACAAGGAAAGGAGAAGACAGGTTCCATAAAGCGGGTGACGAGTCTTTCTGCCAATCTCTCAATGTCTCTGAGCCGGGGACAAGGGCACCAGGGTAGCAGAGGCGGTATCTTGTCGCCAAGTGTGGGAGGTCCTCAGAGTTCAGGCAGAAATCCTCCCTCCCAGCCCCTGGCTGCCAAGTCTCATGCGCACACAACCTGGGTCTGGTCTTAGTTGTCCAGGAGGGCCTGGTAGATCAAGGTGGGGGGCTTTGACGGGCTCAGAAAATGTGTAGAAGCCCTTAAGTGAGAGGGTGGAATAGAGAGAGGGTTTAAAAGATTCACTTGTACCAAGATCGGATAGGGCTGGAAACACATGGGCCTGGCACTGGGAGCAGGAATGTTCTACAGGTTGAGGGATGTAGGGCCCCAGGAAGGGGAGAGTTCTGAGTCCGGGGTATTCCCCTAGTGAGCAGGTCTCAGATGTGCCCTTAAAGGGCCTGGCCGGCAAAGCTGATAGAATCGTTGCTCAAAATTTAGACAGAGAAAGGGGAGGGGTGATCCCCAGAGCAGTGTGCCAGCGGGGTATCTCGCCCACCTTCCTATGTCCCCCGTGCTTTGTGCTTCCCGGGGAGTGTGGCAGACTGGAAGGACGTGGCCTGTGGAATCAGGCCCACCTGGAATCCAGGCCCAGCTCGACACTTAGGGCTGAGCGATCTTTGGGAAATCCCTTCTCTGAGCCTCAAGTTCCTCATTTACAAATTGAGGCAATAATAATATCTACCTTGGGACGTTGTTGTGAGGATTAGAAATAGTCAACTCCTAGTATACAGTAGGTGCTCAATACATGAATTCTTGTTATTTGTGCTACCACACGGGAATAGGATGGCCTAAGTCATTGCTGAGTTGTACTCTCTTGGAGGGATTTATTGCCAGTTGGGACAAGAAACTGAAATCTTTTGTTTACCATCTTTTCATATACATTTGTCAAAGGCGGCCTGGTGGGCAGATAAGTAAAAACCGGTTCTCAATTTCCACTGCATGTAACAATTCTCTCCTGTGCCTGTGCTGGTCATCTCCAGCACAAAAAGCAAAGCATGTTCACAAACCTTTTCGCTGGTGGTGATATATATAGAAGACTGAGAAAGCAATAGGGGGGCAGGGGTTAAAATAAGTTGTGAAATACTGAATTTAAAAAACAATGCATCCCCTCCTCTGGCCGCCAAACTTACATTTGTGCTATGTTTTCTAATTGTTCAAAGTGCTTTTCCATATTTGACTTCATTTGCTCCTTACTCTGGCCTGTGAGGTAAGTAGGCCAGATGTTGTCAGCATCTGGGAGGGGCTAAAACTGACAGAGCTGGTATTAGAACCCATACCTCCTTGCTATGGAGCATGAGTGAACTGAGCCAGGTTAAACCTTGGATGAATGGGTGAAAAGCAATCTGTGAGGAAATGATGTGCAGCTGTTGGAGGGAGCTGTTTTGCAAGGAGACAAAGGTCACAGTGCCGTCTTGTTGTTGGGTGTCTGAAAGAGCCGGGTGGCAGTGTATCTGTTGTGCTGATGAGCAAACCGGAGGCCCACAGTAAGCAGAGGAGGACTTTGGAATTCAGTTGACATAAGAGAGGTGAATTTAGGTTCAAAAGTTTTATCCTTTGCACGTTGTTTTAAATGACAGCAGTGACCCCCGTGACCTGGGTGGCCCTGGGTCACCCAGCTAGGGAGGGGCAGAGCCCTGAGGATTGAGACTCAATTCAGAACCCTTAACTCCAACTTCTTGGGCTTGAAATCAGCTCATTCAGTCCCCTGCCCTGTCTTTCTTACAGGGGTGTTGAAAAGAATAAGAGTGGAAAGGACAAATCACCGCATAATGGCATTAAAAGAAGTAGTGCCCAGCATTCACCTTTTCCAAATAACTAATTGGCCTCCATGTGAGAGCTACAGAGGGCAAATATTTTGGCTACACTGATATGTTTGCACGGTCTATGTATTAGCTGTGTGCTGAAGTAAGTCACTCACTGCATTTCCCCAAGGCAGTTTCCTTCTCTGTAAAACAAAGGCATCATCTCCTGCCTGACGGGTTGTGAGAATGAAATATGCAGCATATGTGAAATAAGCATAGTGCAAACGATGAAGCAGTACTGTTATCTGTGGAATGCTTTGAGTCCTAGCTTCCCGGGGAGTCCACCAAACCCAGCTCACTCTAGGACCCCGAAACGCCTTGTTCTGGTGGGAGTAGAGAAGGTGGTTCTCTTTTTTTTTCTCTAGCCGCCAGACAGGCAGACTGAACTGGGGAGGAAAATGGAGGGAGATGGGTTTGCTCACCGCCTCTGTCTTATCCCCCAGCTGAGGGGGAAACGGCAGGGGGGAAGAGGGCTGGCATAACCTTTTCTTCGGTGAGTCAGCTAAAAAGAAATTTCTATAGCTCCAATAACGTATAAGTGGTGGTTTGGGTTTGGATTTTTCAAGCTGCTCCCTCTTTTTAAGCTGCTTTAAGATGCAGAACTAAAAGCACACGCAAATGGGAAGCACATGGAAAATGACAGAAGCACAGCTTGTTACTAATGTGAACTTGAAGAAATCACTCAGCTTCTCCGGGCCTGTTTTCTCATCTGTAAAATGGGGACAATGCTACCTATTTTGCAGGGTCATTGTGAGTATTAATAGCATGTGAAAGTGCCGGGTCTGCTGCCTGGCACGGAACAGAGTTTCCAACACCTACCTGTCCATTTCCTTTCCCTTCCTAGTGGACAGACCATAGTCACTGAGCTCAGACGAAAACACTTATTCTTTAGCCTATTACAATGGCTGCCATTATTCATTTAATTCTCAAAACAACCCTATGAAACAGCTCATCTATAAACATGGAGAAAACAGAGCAGTTCAGAGAAGTTATATTGCCCACGGTCACACAGCTTTCAACTTTTAAAGCCAGGATTCAAACCCACTTTGTCTAGTTTGCCTCTTAGGTATCAGAATGTGAGGGGGCTTCATCAGGCTGGATCTTCTGAAAGGACCATCTTTAAATAGACTCAGACCAAGGGGATAACCCCAACCTGGCCCATCTGGGGAATGAGCTCAGGGTGGAGTTTCAAGGGCACGAAATAGGCCATTGCTAGAGGCAGCCTGGCAATAACTGGAAGAGAACTACAAATGAATGTTTGCTTCCCAAATCTGTGGGGAAGTTAATCTGTGCTCTACCAGTTTCAGGAGCTTATGTTGTGAGGGTGACATGAATCCTTTATTAAGCAGTATATATTTAGCAATAAATATATTATTGGTAGTCTTCTGTCATCTCCCACTAAACATAACGTCCTACTCATCGTCTGACAGCCCTCCACTTACCACCCTACAAAGGAGAGGGATCTGAGTCTCCTTTTCAAACCCCTGTCCTAAGCTAGGCTGCAGAAGCTAGAATAGGAAGGCTGAGTCATCTTAAAAGAAAGTGAAGTGTACCAAAGCCACATAGAACAAAAGTATGTTTTCTAGATCGTTCGTTTTCACACATGGCTGCTTTTCTAGGGTATCAACCCGGAAGCTGAGGACGTGTCTTCTCTTTACTGCAGAAAGTAGGTACCTTTCCTTGACATCTGTGCTGTCCCCGCTCCCCCACTCCCAGTTATTGGCATGACTGCAGGTACCTTATTAACTAGCAAAATGACTGCCATGGCACACTGACCGCTTGGGACTGTGCCAGGTATGGCACAGCACGGGCAAAGAGGGCCAAAATGGTCTTCCAGCAGCTCACTTAAGAGCTAGGCTACGGCCTGAGCTGCTCTTACCCTCAGGGTTCTAGATAGTTCCAGAGTAAAGGCCCTGGCCTCAGATGCTCACACAAGGATGGCTCTCATAGTGCCTTATCGGTTTCCTCATTTCTCATGACTGAAGCAAGGAAGATTGGGTAGATGGGATTGTTCTGTTCATTTACAGCTGTAATTCCTAAAAATAGAGCCGTGTGGCAAGACAAGTCCTGGCTTTTGTGCTTGTCCCTTGTAAAGCAAATGTTGGGTTAGTTCACAGCACTGGGGTAGAAAGGAGAAAGCAAGCTCCAGCCAGTCTGGGCAGCTCTGATGCTGGGTAATCTCACTGCCCACATCAAAGGGAGATGACTAGGATCTCTCCATAAGCCCAGGGACCCACAGCTGACCCCCTCCCCTCACCCTCTGGAAGAAAGCAGCTGATACTCATATTTCTGCACAGGCTCACATGATAGAGGGGACTTTTATTTTTCAAAGAGAATTCATACAGCCATTGATTATACAGAACCATTTCTCAGTACTCTTTTCTTTCCACTTAAGAAAAGTGGCATATACCATGATGAGGATTATAATTCCAAGACAAGATTGCTGGCTCATCATCTAGGGTACAAATACACACTTAGGGCTTCCCTGGTGGCGCAGTGGTTGAGAGTCTGCCTGCCGATGCAAGGGACACGGGTTCGTGCCCCGGTCCGGGAAGATCCCACATGCCGCGGAGCGGCTGGGAACGTGAGCCATGGCCGCTGAGCCTGCGCGTTGGGAGCCTGTGCTCCGCGACGGGAGAGGCCACAACAGTGAGAGGCCCGCGTACCGCAAAAAAAAAAACACAACAAAAATTTAAAAAAACCCAAAACAAAACAAATACACACTTAATTGTTTGATATTTTAATGAGAAGACTGCACAGCTTTCCTTGGTGGGGAAGACAGAAGCCCCTGTAGTCCCGTCTTGTTGTGGGGAGACTAACCCATGTTCTGTCGGTTGCCATAACCCCTAGGATGGGTGTCCTTCCAGTCATCCCACTCCCGAGCTCTGTGGACTGCCTGTTCATCATCCTCTTCCTCCTGTTCCTGATCTTGTTGCTGAGCTGCTGTTCTGAACTCTGCCCAAGTGGAAAAATGAGAAAGCAGGGGTGAGGGAAAGAGCGACTGTCACGGGCCCCAGGTCCACTCTGAATATGACCACATAACAAGAGAACAAGGAATATATACCTAGCTGCCTACCCTGGGGCCAGCAGAAGTGGGGAGAGTACTTACTATTACTTAACAGGTGACATGTCAAATAATAGTAAGACAGGATCCTCTGAGTGGTTTTCACGAGAAGGCAAAAACATAAAAGTTGCCCCTCAAAATGAATTCTATTTTGGGAAAGAATTCTTGCTAAAATGGCCAACCCCTCACAACAGAAAACAAAAACACCAACTGACAAACAGAACCCCAGCAAACCAAAAACACTGAAGTGTTTCCATAGTATACAGTGGTTATCACACTCGCCTGACAAAAACACTAAAGTAAAAAATATTTATGATTTTATGATTTGTGATTTGCCGGGGAGGTGGGACTATAGGTGAATTCTCCTCCTTCATCCATTTCCTTTATTACAGTTCTACAATTCTGTGTGTGTATAAAATTGGAAATCACGGGGCAGTTGAACCTACCAGAAAAGAATGTGTGTTATTTTGCACGTTTGGAACAGGGTCTGAGGTCCAAATGGCACTTGTCATGCAGTGTACCAAATACTAGGTCTCTTTTGCACTATTTTTTTCTTTCCTTTGTGAGGTAAAGGAACATTTCCTAGCTATCTTGAATTTGCCCACGAGAAACACTCTCATTACCATGATAAAGAATGAAATATGTGGGGAATCTGATCTCTCCTTACAGCTTAGGAGTCTAGTGTTCTGTTTTTTTTTTTAACCCTTTTATTGTAAAATAAAAGATACTGGAAATCACACAAAAATATATATAACTTAAAATTTGATAAGGAGGCTATACCTTTATAGCCTTCACTTGGGTCAAGATACAGATTTTCTGTACCCATCCCCAAAGCTTCTCCATGAGCATCTACCAAATGACACCCTGTGCTCACTAGCAGTTAATTCCCATTACTCCCCTCCCTGGAAATCACCAATCTACCTTCTATCTCTATAGATTTGCCTATTCTGAACATTTCCCATAAATGGAATCAAGTAACATGTGGTCTTTTGTGTCTGACTTCTTTCACTTAGCATAATGCTTTTGAGGTTAGTCTTATCCATTTTCAAATATTTTGATATATTTTTAATCTACAGGTTTCTTCTTCCATCCCTTTCTTTCCTTACAAGTTCTCTATTGAAGAGGCTGGGGCATTTGACCTGTAGTTTCCCCAAATCTGGATTTTGCCGACCGCATAGTCATGATGGAGTCCAACATGTTCTTCTGTATTTCTGCAGATTGGCAAGTGGACACAGAGCTTGATATGACTCAGGGTTGATCCCTTCTCATGAATAGAGGTGGTGCTGTCCTCCCCCAGCAGGTGGCACATAGTATCTGTGTCTCGTATGTTGTGATGTTAGCAGCTGTTGATGCTCAATGCCTAGATTCGTTAATTTTCCCAGGATTTCAAAATGGTGATACTCTTTAACATTTCTTTTTTTATTAAGTAGAATGCTTTTATAAAGAGAGGCTTTCCCTCATCTACTACTATTTAGTCACCCAGGAAAAGAAAACAAGATTAATGCTTGATTCTTCTGCTTTAATTTACCATTTCTCAAGGTAATAAATTGGTTCCTTATCATCCTCTGAAATTGAACAATTTTTGTTTTAACTATAGTTATGAACTCATGGATTTAAACATATTTGATGGGTTTCAATGAATTGCAATGATTTCTAAAAAATATTCAAATAAGCTTTCTAACTTTAGTATTAATTTGCAGAAAAATTGAGAAGATAGTACAAGAGTTCTTATACATCCGTACCCAATTTCCCTTATTGTTAACGTCTTACGTTACTATGGTTTGTGCGTCATAACTAATGAACCAATACTGATACATACATAACTAACAACTAAGGTTCATACTTTATTCAGATTTCCTTAGGTTTTACGTAATGTCCGTTTTTTTTGGTTCTAGGATCCCATCAAATATTCCATATTACATTAGTCCTCTGGCTCCTTCGTCTCCTCTTGGCTGTGAGAATTTCTCACTTTCCTTGTTTTTGATGACCTGGACAGTTTTAAGGGGTACTCATCAGGTATTTTGCAGAATGTCCCTCAACCTGCGGTTGCCTCATATTTTTCTCATAATTAGACTAGGGTTATGACTTTTGGAAGAGAGTAACAGTGAAGTTTCCTCCTTATCACATCAAACCAAGGCTACACACCACCAACATGACTTATCACTGCTAATGTTAACTGGGATCACTTCAGGTAGTGTTTGTAGGGTTCCCAACTGCTCCCCCTCCTTCTATACTATAGTCTTTGGAAGCAAGTAACTAAACATAAACTACACTGAAGGGGTGAGAAGTTATGCTGCACCTCCTTGAGACAGGTGTATATACACAAATTATTTAGAATTTTTCTGTAGGGGAGATTGGTCTCTTCGCCCCCATCTATTTATGTAATCATTTATTTCTATCACGATAGACTCACGGACACATTTTATTCCTTGTGTTATAATCCAATACTGTTATTTTCCTGCTCACATTCTTCGAGTTTTGGCCAGTAACAGTCCTTTCAGAAGGCTCTGTGTCACATTAACATACCTCAATAGTTTTTTGTTTGCTGTTGCTGTTTTTTGAGTGTTTCTTTATTTTCAAGTACTACAAGATATTTCAGGTTCATCTTGTATATTCCCTGTCCAGCCCTAGAACTATCCATTTCTCTAAGGAGCCCTTTAATTGGAGGATAGTATTAGAAACCAAGATTTGGGCACTAGATGTGCTCGT
The DNA here is from genome assembly GCF_964341445.2 of Mesoplodon mirus. Taxonomy (NCBI): domain Eukaryota; kingdom Metazoa; phylum Chordata; class Mammalia; order Artiodactyla; family Ziphiidae; genus Mesoplodon; species Mesoplodon mirus. The sequence continues at coordinate 59,046,600 of NC_138981.1, read as the reverse complement.
TGCTACTGGCAATTATCCTTTTTCAAGCCAAACTGTCTTTGGCCAGTGGAAACGTCTTCAAAGTGGCTCCTGAGTCCTTTTGATATGACCATAGTGGTCTTTGAAAGCTTCTTTCCTATCCTTTATGACAAGATTTTCCAAGCTCATCTTATTTATTTCCTGCTGCAAACTTGGAATTAGCCATTTCTCTAAGACATCCTGGTTTCTTTTAATGGGAATGGTATTTCAAGAACAGAACCTGGGTTACTAGGTGTGCTCATTGCTTCTGGGCTGGTCATTGTTTCTAAGCCTTTTCAGTGGATAAAGCAAAAGTGTGTGTGTGTGTGTGTGTACTTTTCGATAAAATTTCTCATGAGTTCATATTCAGGACGACAGGGGTGTTTTGTTTCTAACTCAAATTCTTTTGAATTACATCTGTATTCTTCCACACTAAAAGTCTTAGCTCTCAAAGACAGAGAATGATGGAATTTGAATATCTCATAATTACTCAGTTAATATTATCTCACATTACACAGTCCTGGAATAACACTAATACTGTTACCAATATAATTGCTGAGAACATTTCTTTTTTTTGCATATTCTTTCCCCATTTCTCCATTAAAAGTAACACTGTATCTACATTACCAGAGCACTAGGCATATAAGCATTAATACTTTCTTTCAAATCTCATTTAGTCTTAGTTCTACAAGTAACTATATATTTAATGCTGACTGACAGTCCTTATATCAATGTCTCTCTCATCACTTTGGTTGTCTTAAGCTCATTCTCTAGCAAATTTCTCAGAAAGGGATCATGGGATGAATATTTCCTGAGTTCCTGCATGTTGATAAATACCTGTACCCTCTATACCTAAAAGTCAGTTTTACCAGATATAATGTCCTTGGCTCACATATTTTTCCCCTTGAGTATCTTAAATGTTACTCCATTTTCTTCTGGCATAAAGTGTTGGTGTCAAAAAGTTTGAAGATGATCTAATTTTCCTTCCTTTACAACCCACCTGCTGTTTTTGCTGAAGTATCCAAGGCATTTCTTTTTTTAAAAAAAGTCTAGTAATTTTATTAGAATGTGTCTTGCTGCTGGTAATTCTGGGTCAAAATTCTTAGGTACACGGTGTGCTTTTTAAAAGCAAATCTAAAGTTTCCTCAATATTAGTTTTTTCTTTAAATATCTTTATTGGAGTATAACTGCTTTACAATGTTGTGTTAGTTTCTGCTGTACAACAAAGTGAATCAGCTATATGTATACATATATCCCCATATCCCCTCCCACTTGCATCTCCCTCCCACCCTCCCTATCCCAACCCTCTAGGTGGTAACAAAGCACCGAGCTGATCTCCCTGTGCTATGCGGCTGCTTCCCACTAGCTATCGGTTTTACATTTGGTAGTGTATATATGTCCATGCCACTCTCTCACTTCATCCCAGCTTACCCTTCCCCCTCCCCGTGTCCTCAAGTCCATTCTCTACATCTGCATCTTTATTCCTGCCCTGCCACTAGGTTCATCAGTACCGTTTTTTTAGATTCCATATATGTGCGTTAGCATATGGTATTTGTTTTTCTCTTTCTGACTGACTTCACTCTGTATGACAGTCTCTAGGTCCACCCAATATTAGTTTTAACCATTTTTTTCTTTTTCCTTGCTTCAGTATTCTTCTTCAGATAATCTTATTATCCATATGTCAGGTCTTCTTTGCTACCTTTCATATTTGTCACTTTTTCTAGAAATCTGTTCATCTTTGTTTCTTTTTGATTTAAAACATTTTCCTTTTTACTTTAGAAAGGCATTTTCTGTTATATTCATTCATTCTTGTTTTCTTCTAGTTTAGCCTTCATTTCTTTTCTTTTATTCAAATTGAAGTCTAATTGATTTACAATATTAGTTTCAGGGGTACAACATGTTGATTTAATATTTTATATATTATATTTCATTTAGAGTTACTATAAAATATTGGGAAAACGGTGGAAGAGTAAGAAGTGAAGATCACCTTCCTCCCCACAAATACATCAGAAATACATCTACATGTGGAACAGCTCCTACAGAACACCTACTGAATGCTGGCAGAAGACCTCAGACCTCCCAAAAGGCAAGAAACTCCCCACATACCTGGGTAGGGCAAAAGAAAAAAGAAAAAACAGAGACAAAAGAATAGGGATGAGACCTGCACCAGTGGGAGGGAGCTGTGAAGGCGGAAAGGTTTCCACACATGAGGAAGACCCTTCACTGGCGGAGACGGGTGGAGTGGCGGGAAGCTTCGGAGCCACGGAGGACAGCGCAGCAACAGGGGTGCAGAGCACAAAGCGGAGAGATTCCCGCACAGAGGATCGGTGCTGACCAGCACTCATCAGCCCGAGAGGCTTGTCTGCTCACCCGCCGGGGTGGGCGGGGGCTAGGAGCTGAGGCTCGGGCTTCGGAGGTCAGACTCCACAGAGAGGACTGGGGTTGGCTGCGTGAACACAGCCTGAAGGGGCCAGTGCACCACAGCTAGCCGGAGGGAGTCCGGGAAAAAGTCTGGAGGTGCCGAAGAGGCAAGAGACTGTTTCTTGCCTCTTTGTTTCACAGTGCACAAGGAGAGGGGATTAAGAGCGCTGCTTAAAGGAGCTCCAGAGACGGGTGCGAGCCGGGGCTATCAGTGCGGACTCCAGAGACGGGCATGAGACGCTAAGGCTGCTGCTGCCGCCATCAAGAAGCCTGTGTGCAAGCACAGGTCACTAGCCACACCTCCCTTCCGGGGAGCCCATGCAGCCTGCCACTGCCAGGGTCCCCTGATCCAGGGACAACTCCCCCGGGAGAATGCACAGCACGCCTCAGGCTGTTGCAATTTCACGCCGGCCTCTGCCGACGCAGGATCGCCCCGCATCCATACCCCGCCCTCCCCACGGCCTGAGTGAGCCAGAGCCCCCGAATCAGCTGCTCCTATAACCCCGTCCTGTCTGGGCAGGAACAGACGCCCTCAGGTGACCTACACGCAGAGGCGGGGTCAAATCCAAAGCTGAACCCCAGGAGCTGCACAAACAAAGAAGAGAAAGGGAAATCTCTCCCAGCAGCCTCAGGAACAGTGGATTAAATCTCCACAATCAACTTGATGTATCCTGCATCTGTGAAATACCTGAAGAGACAACGAATCATCCCAAAATTGAGGCGGTGGACTTTGGGAGCAATGATATACATATACTTTTCCTTTTTCTCTTTTTGTGACTGTGTATGTGATTTTGTCTGTATAGCTTTGTTTTACCATTTGTCCTAGGATTCTGTCCATCCGTTTTTTTTGGGTTTTTTTAGTATAGCTTTTAGCGCCTGTTATCATTGGTGGATTTCTTTTTTGGTTCAGTTACACTCTTCCTTCTTTTTTTTTTTTTTTTTTACTACTTTTTACATTAAAATGTTTTTTAATAATTATTTTTTATTTTAATAACTTTATTTTATTTTTTCTTTCCTCCCTCCCTCCCTCCTTCTTTCTCTTTCCTTCCTTCTTTCTTTCTTTCTCTTTCTCTCTTTCTTTCTTCTACTAATTCTTTCTTTCTACTTTTTCTCCCTTTTATTCTGAGCCAGGTAGATGAAAGGCTCTTGGTGCTGCAGCCAGGAGTCAGTGCTGTGCCTCTGAAGTGGGAGAGCCAACTTCAGGACACTGGTCCACAAGAGACCTCCCAGCTCCACATAATATCAAGTGGTGAAAATCTCCCAGAGATCTCCATCTCAACACCAGCACCCAGCTTCACTCAACGACCAGCAAGCTACAGTGCTGGTCACCCTATGCCAAGCAAACAGCAAGACAGGAACACAACACCACCCATTACCAGAGAGGCTGTCTAAAAACATAATAAGGCCACAGGCACCCCAAAACACACCACCAGACGTGGACCTGTCCACCAGAAAGACAAGATCGAGCCTCATCCACCAGAACACAGGCACTAGTCCCCTCCACCAGGAAGCCTACACAACACACTGAAACAACCTTAGCCACTGGGGACAGACACCAAAAACAATGGGAACTACGAATCTGCAGCCTGCAAAAAGGAGACCCCAAACACAGTAAGATAAGCAAAATGAGAAGACAGAAAAACACACAGCAGGTGAAGGAGCAAGATAAAAACCCACCCGACCTAACAAATGAAAAGGAAATAGGCAGTCTACCTGAAAAAGAATTCAGAATAATGATAGTAAAGAGGATCCAAAATCTTGGAAATAGAATAGACAAAATGCAAGAAACAGTTAACAAGGACCTAGAAGAACTAAAGATGAATCAAGCATCGATTAAAAACACAATAAATGAAATGAAAAATACTCTAGATGGGATCAATAGCAGAATAACTGAGGCAGAAGAACGGATAAGTGACCTGGAAGATAAAATAGTGGAAATAATTGCTGCAGAGCAGAATAAAGAAAAAAGAATGAAAAGAACAGAGGACAGTCTCAGAGACCTATGGGACAACATTAAACGCACCAACATTCGAATTATAGGGGTTCCAGAAGAAGAAGAGAAAAAGAAAGGGACTGAGAAAACATTTGAAGAGATTATAGTTGAAAACTTCCCTAATATGGGAAAGGAAATAGTTAATCAAGTCCAGGAGGCACAGAGAGTCCTATACAGAATAAATCCAAGGAGAAATAAACCAAGACACATATTAATCAAACTGTCAAAAATTAAACACAAAGAAAACATATTAAAAGCAGCAAGGGAAAAACAACAAATAACACACAAGGAAATCCCCATCAGGTTAACAGCTGATCTCTCAGCAGAAACTCTACAGGCCAGAAGGGAGTGGCAGGACATATTTAACGTGATGAAGGAGAAAAACCTGCAACCAAGATTACTCTACCCAGCAAGGATCTCATTCAGATTTGATGGAGAAATTAAAACCTTTACAGACAAGCAAAAGCTGAGAGAGTTCAGCACCACCAAACCAGCTTTATAACAAATGCTAAAGGAACTTCTCTAGGCAAGAAACACAACAGAAGGAAAATACCTACAATAACGAACCCAAAACAATTAAGGAAATGGGAATAGGAACATACATATCAATAATTACCTTAAATGTAAATGGACTAAATGCTCCCACCAAAAGACACAGATTGGCTGAATGGATACAAAAACAAGACCCATATATATGCTGTCTACAAGAGACCCACTTCAGACCTAGAGACACATACAGATTGAAAGTAAGGGGATGGAAAAAGATATTCCATGCAAATGGAAATCAAAAGAAAGCTGGAGTAGCAATTCTTATATCAGACAAAATAGACTTTAAAATAAAGACAATTAGAAGAGACCAAGAAGGACACTACATAATGATCAAGGGATCAATCCAAGAAGAAGATATAACAATTGTAAATATTTATGCACCCAACATAGGAGCACCTCAATACATAAGGCAAATACTAACAGCCATAAAAGGGGAAATCGACAGTAACACACTCATAGTAGGGGACTTTAACACCCCACTTTCACCAATGGACAGATCATCCAAAATGAAAATAAATAAGGAAACACAAGCTTTAAATGATACATTAAACAAGATGGACTTAATTGATATTTATAGGACATTCCATCCAAAAACAACAGAATACACATTTTTCTCAAGTGCTCATGGAACATTCTCCAGGATAGATCATATCTTGGGTCACAAATCAAGCCTTGGTAAATTTAAGAAAATTGAAATTGTATCAAGTATCTTTTCCGACCACAATGTTATGAAACTAGACATCAATTACAGGGAAAGATCTCTAAAAAATACAAACACATGGAGGCTAAACAATACACTACTTAATAACAAAGTGATCACTGAAGAAATCAAAGAGGAAATAAAAAAATACCTAGAGGGCTTCCCTGGTGGTGCAGTGGTTGAGAGTCCGCCTGCCGATGCAGGGGGTGCGGGTTCGTGCCCCGGTCCGGGAAGATCCCACGTGCCGTGGAGCGGCTGGGCCCGTGAGCCATGGCTGCTGGACCTGCGCGTCTGGAGCCTGTGCCCCGCAACGGGAGGGGCCGCAGCAGTGAGAGGCCCGCGTACCGCAAAAAAAAAAAAAAAAAAAAAAACAACCTAGAAACAAATGACAATGGAGACACGACGACTCAAAACCTATGGGACGCAGCAAAAGCAGTTCTAAGGGGGAAGTTTATAGCAATACAATCCCACCTTAAGAAACGGGAAACATCTCGAGTAAACAACCTGACCCTGCACCTAAAGCAATTAGAGAAAGAAGAACAAAAACATCCCAAAGTTAGCAGAAGGAAAGAAATCATAAAGATCAGATCAGAAATAAATGAAAAAGAAATGAAGGAAACAATAGCAAAGATCAATAAAACTAACAGCTGGTTCTTTGAGAAGATAAACAAAATTGATAAACCATTAGCCAGACTCATCAAGAAAAAAAGGGAGAAGACTCAAATCAATAGAATTAGAAATGAAAAAGGAGAAGTAACAACTGACACTGCAGAAATACAAAAGATCATGAGAGATTACTACAAGCAACTCTATGCCAATAAAATGGACAACCTGGAAGAAATGGACAAATTCTTAGAAAAGTACAAACTTCTGAGACTGAACCAGGAAGAAACAGAAAATATAAACAGACCAATCACAAGCACTGAAATTGAGACTGTGATTAAAAACCTTCAAACAAACAAAAGCCCAGGACCAGATGGCTTCACAGGCGAATTCCATCACACATTTAGAGAAGAGATCACACCTATCCTTCTCAAACTCTTGCAAACTATAGCAGAGGGAGAAACACCCCCAAACTCATTCTACGAGGCCACCATCACGCTGATACCAAAACCAGACAAAGATGTCACAAAGAAAGAAAACTACAGTCCAATATCACTGATGAAGCTAGATACAAAAATCCTCAACAAAATACTAGCAAACAGAATCCAACAGCATGTTAAAAGGATCATACACCATGATCAAGTGGGGTTTGTCCCAGGAATGCAAGGATTGTTCAATATATGCAAATCAATCAATGTGATACACCATATTAACGAATTGAAGAATAAAAAACATATGATCATCTCAATAGATGCAGAAAAAGCTTTCGACAAAATTCAACACCCATCTATGATAAAAACCCTTCAGAAAATAGGCATAGAGGGAACTTTCCTCAACATAATAAAGGCCATATATGACAAACCCACAGCCAACATCGTCCTCAATGGTGAAAAACTGAAACCATTTCCACTATGATCAGGAACAAGAGAAGGTTGCCCACTCTCACCACTATTATTCAACATAGTTTTGGAAGTTTTAGTCACAGCAATCAGAAAAGAAACAGAAATAAAAGGAATCCAAATGGGAAAAGAAGAAGTAAAGCTGTCACTGTTTGCAGATGACATGATACTATACATAGAGAATCCTAAAGATGCTACCAGAAAACTACTGGAGCTAATCAATGAATTTGGTAAAGTAGCAGGATACAAAATTAATGCACAGAAATCTCTTGCATTCCTATGCACTAATGATGAAAAATCTGAAAGAGAAATTAAGGAAACACTCTCATTTACCATTGCAACAAAAAGAATAAAATACCTAGGAATAAACCTACCTAAGGAGACAAAAGTCCTGTATGCAGAAAACTATAAGACACTGATGAAAGAAATTAAAGATGATACAAATAGATGGAGAGATATACCATGTTCTTGAATTGAAAGAATCAACATTGTGAAAATGACTCTACTACCCAAAGCAATCTACAGATTCAATGCAATCCCTATCCAACTACCACTGGCATTTTTCACAGAAGTATAACAAAAAATTTCACAATTTGTATGGAAACACAAAAGACCCCGAATAGCCAAAGCAATCTTGAGAACGAAAAACGGAGCTGGAGGAATCAGGCTCCCTGACTTCAGATTAGACTACAAAGCTACAGTAATCAAGACAGTATGGTACTGGCACAAACACAGAAATACAGGTCAATGGAACAGGATAGAAAGCCCAGAGATAAACCCATGCACATAGGTCACCTTATTTTTGATAAAGGAGGCAAGAATATACAATGGAGAAAAGACAGCCTCTTCAACAAATGGTGCTGGAAAAACTGGACAGCTACATGTAAAAGAATGAAATTCAAACACTCCGTAACACCATACATAAAAATAAACTCAAAATGGATAAAAGACCTAAATGTAAGGCCAGACACTATAAAACTCTTAGAGGAAAATACAGGAAGAACACTGTATGACATACATCACAGCAAGATCCTTTTTGACCCACCTCCTACAGAAATGGAAATAAAAACAAAAATAAAATAAATGGGATCTAATGAAACTTAAAATCTTTTGCACAGCAAAGGAAATCATAAATAAGACAAAAAGACAACCGTCAGAATGGGAGAAAATATTTGCAAATGAAGCAACTGTCAAAGGATTAATCTCCAAAATTTACAAGCAGCTCAATATCAAAAAAACAAACAACTCGGGCTTCCCTGGTGGCACAGTGGTTGAGAATCTGCCTGCCAATTCAGGGGACATCGGTTCGAACCCTTGGCTGGGAAGATCCCACATGCTGTGGAGCAACTAGGCCCGTGAGCCACAACTACTGAGCCTGCGCATTTGGAGCTTGTGCTCTGCAACAAGAGAGGCTGCAACAGTGAGAGGCACGCACACCGCGATGAAGAGTGACCCCCACTCGCTGCAACTAGAGAAAGCCCTTGCACAGAAACAAAGACCCAACACAGCCATAAATAAATAGATAGATAAATAAATAAATAAATAAATAAATTTCTATCACAATTATACATATTAAAAACAAACAAAAAAAACAAACAACCCAATCCAAAAATGGGCAGAAGATGTAAATAGACATTTCTCCAAAGAAGATATAGTTTGCCAACAAACACATGAAAGAATGTTCAACATCATTAATCATTAGAGAAATGCAAATCAAAACTACAATGAGATATCACCTCACAGCAGTCAGAATGGCCATCATCAAAAAATCTACAAACAATAAATGCTGGAGAGGGTGTGGAGAAAAGGGAACCCTCTTGTACTATTGGTGGGAATGTAAATTGATACAGCCACTATGGAGAACAGTATGGAGGTTCCTTAAAAAACTAAAAATAGAACTACCCAATGACCCAGCAATCCCACTACTGGGCATATACCCTGAGAAAGCCATAATTCAAAGAGTCATGTACCACAATGTTCACTGCAGCTCTATTTACAATAGCCAGGACATGGAAGTAACCTAAGTGTCCATTGACAGATGAATGGATAAAGAAGATGTGGCACATATATACAATGGAATATTACGCAGCCATAAAAAGAAACGAAACTGAGTTATTTGTAGTGAGGTGGATGGACCAACAGAGTGAAGTCAGTCAGAAAGAGAAAAACAAATACCACATGCTAACACATATATATGGAATCTAAAAAAAAAATGTCATGAAGAACCTAGGGGCAGGATGGGAATAAACATGCAGACCTACTAGAGAATGCACTTGAGGACATGGGGAGGGGGAAGGGTAAGCTGGGACAAAGTAAGAGAGTGGCATGGACATATATACACTACCAAATGTAAAACCGATAGCTAGTGGGAAGCAGCCGCATAGCACAGGGAGATCAGCTCGGTGATTTGTGACCACCTAGAGGGGTGGGATAGGGAGGGTGGGAGGGAGGGAGATGCAAGAGGGAAGAGATATGGGGACATATGTATATGTATAACTGATTCACTTTGTTATAAAGCAGAAACTAACACACCATTGTAAAGCAATTATATTCCAATAAAGATCTTTTAAAAAATTGGCTATATTCCCTGTGCTGTACAATGTATCTTTGTAGCTTATTCATTTTATACATAGTAGCTGGTTCCTCTTAATCCCCTACCATCTTGCCCTCCCCTCCCTTTTCTCTCCTCACTGGTATCCACTAGTTTATCCTCTGTATCTGTGAGTCTGGTTCTGTTTTGTTATATTTTTATTAGATTATTTTTTAGATTCCGCATATAAATGATACCATACAGTATTTGTCTTTCTCTGACTTAGTTCACTAAGGATTAATACCCTCTAGGGGCCGTCCATGTTGTTGAAAATGGCAGAGTTTCACTCTTTTTAGGGCTAATACTCCACTGTATATATATATACACCACATTTTCTATATCTTTTCATCTACTGATGGACACCTTTGGTTGCTTACATATACTGGCAAATGTAAACAATGATTCTATGAACACTGGGGTGCATGTATCTTTTTGAATTAGTGTTTCCATTTTCTTTGGATAAAAACCCAGGGGTAGAATTTCTGTTTTGTTTTTTTTTTTTTTAATTAATTAATTAATTTATTTTTGCTTTATAACAAATTTAATCAGTTATACATATACATATGTTCCCATATCCCCTCCCCAGGGGTAGAATTTCTGGATCATACAGTAGTTCCATTTTAATTTTTTGACAAACTGCCACACTGCCTTCCATAGTAGCTACATCAATTTATATTCCTACCAACAGCGTACTAGGGTTCCCATTTCTATACATCCTCGCCAACATTTGCTATTTGTAGACTTCTTGATGATAGCCATTCTGACAGGTGTGAGGTGATATCTCATTATGGTTTTGATTTGCATTTCTCTGATGATTAGCAATGTTGAGCCTCTTTTCATGTTCCTGTTGGCCATCTGTATATCTTCTTTGGAAAGATGTCTACTCAGGTCGTCTGCCCATTTTTAAGTTTTTTTTATATTGAGTTACATGAGCTATCTATATATTTTGGATATTAACCCCTTATTGGGCATATCATTTGCAAAATATTTTCTCCCATTCTGTAGGTTGTCTTTTCATTTTATTGTTGGTTTCCTTTGCTGTGCAGAAGTTTTTAAGTTTAATTAGGTCCCATTTGTTTATTTTTGCTTTTGTTTCCTTTGTCTGAGACAGATCCATAAAAATATTGCTACGATTTATGTCAAGGAGTGTTCTGCCTTAGCCTTCATCTCTATTTTTTTTTATTTTTATTTTTTGACCACACCACATGGCATGTGGGATCTTAATTCCCCAACCAGGGATCAAACCTGCGCTCCCTGCAGTGGAAGCATGGAGTCTTAACCACTGGACTGCCAGGGAAGTCCCAGCCTTCCTTTCTTTTTTCTTTTCTTTTTAAATTTACTTGGCTGCATTGGATCTTAGTTGTGGCACACAGGCTCTTTGTTGCGGCACATGGGCTCTCTAGTTGTGGCTCGTGGGCTCTAGAGTGCATGGGCTTAGTTGCCCCACGGCATGTGGGATCTTCGTCCCCTGACCAGGGATCGAACTTGCATCCCCTGCATTGGAAGGCGGATTCTTAACCACTGACCACCAGGGAAGTCCCTCAGCCTTCACTTCTGAAGTGATTCTTTCTTCTTACTTCCCCCAAGTTGTCACTACATTTCTAAGTTTTTCTAATCCTGCTTTGTTTTGTTCTTCCATGTCTTATTTAATTTTCTTAATGTCTTCCAACTCATTTTTAAACAGTATATTTTAAATTTGTTGTTTTTTGAGTGTGTCTTTCTGGAATGTTTTTCCCCCCTTTTTCTCTTTTTTTTAAAAAATTGAAGTATAGTTGATTTACAATACTGTGTTAGTTTCAGGTGTACAGCAAAGTGATTCAGTTATATATATATATTTTTTCAGTTTATATCCTTTATATCACTTACATGTGGAATCGAAAAAATAATACAAATGAATCTATATACAAAACAGAAACTGACTCACAGACAGAAAATAAATTTATGGTTACCAAAGTAGAGAGGGAGGGAGGGAGGGAGGGAGGGACAAATTAGGAGTATGGGATTAAAAGATACAAACTACTATACATAAAATAGATAAGCAACATGGAATGCTTTTGATTCTCTCCTCTTTCTCCTTATAATAATTTTCTGCGGGATCTGACCTTGATTATTTTTCCATTCATTTTTCTCACAGCTTTATTGAGATATTTTTCACATACCATAAAATTTACCCATTTAAAATGTACAGTTCAGTGGTTTTTAGTATATTCAGAACTGTGCAACCATCATCACAATCTGTTGCTCATTCTTATGTGTACTAAGCTTTCCTGAACTTTTAGAAAGCTGTATGTGTACCCCAGCCCAAGCTGAATGTTTTGGCCCTGCTCACTCCATGCCACAGTGTGGCACTACAAAAAAAGGAAATTACAGGCCAGTATATTTGATGAATATAAATGCAAAAACCCTCAACAAAATATTAGCAAACCAAATCTAAAAATATATAAAAAGGATCATATACCACGATCAAGCTGAATTTATTCTAGGGTCACAAGGATAATTCGATATATGCAAATTAATCAGTGTGATACACCACATTATCAAAAGGAAGGATAAAAATCACATGATCACCTCAATAGATGCAGAAAGACCAATGGGATAAAATTCAACATCCATTAATAATAAAAACTCTGAAAGTGGGTATCGAGGGAACATATCTCAACATAACAAAGGCCATTTAGGACAAACCCACATCCAATGTCATACTTAATGGTGAAAAGCTGAAAGCCTTCCCGCTAAATTCTGGAACAAGACAAGGATGCCCATTCTCGCCACTTCTATTCAACACAGTATTAGAAGTCCTAGTCACAGCAATCAGACAAGAAAGAAATAAAAGGCATCCAAATCGGAAGGGAAGAGGTAAAACTGTCACTACTTGCAGATGATGTGGTACTATATCTAGAAAACCCTAAAGTCTCCACCCAAAAACTATTAGAACTAATAAATGAATTCAGCAAGGTTGTAGGATACAAGATCAATATACAGAAATCTGTTGCACTTCTATACACTAACAATAAAATATCAGAAAGAGAAAGTAAAAAAAAAAATCCTGCTTAAAACTGCATCAAAAAGAATAAAATACCTAGGAATAAACTTAACTAAGAAGGTGAAAGACCTATATTCTGAAAACTATAAAACATTTATGAAGGAAACTAAAGATGATACAAAGAAATGGAAAGATATCCTGTGCTCTTGGATTAGAAGAATTAATGTTATTAAAATGGCCATGCTGGGGTTTCCCTGGTGGCGCAGTGGTTGAGAGTCCGCCTGCCGATGCAGGGGACACAGGTTCGTGCCCCGGTCTGGGAAGATCCCACATGCCACGGAGCAGCTGGGCCCGTGAGCCATGGCTGCTGAGCCTGCACATCCGCGCATCCGGAGCCTGTGCTCCGCAACGGGAGAGGCCACAACAGTGAGAGGCCCATGTACTGCAAAAAAAAAAAAAAAAAAAAGGCCATGCTGTCCAAAGCAATCTACAGATTTAATGCAATCCCTATCAAAATACGCATATTTTTCACAGGACTAGAGCAAATAACCCTAAAATTCATATGGAACCACAAAAGATCCTGAATTGCCAAAGCAATCTTGAGGAAAAAGAACAAAGCCAGAGGTATAATGCTCCCAGACTTCAGACTATACTACAAAGCTACAGTAATCAAAACAGCATGGTACTGGCACGAAAACAGACACACAGATTAATGGAACAGAACAGAGAGCCCAGAAATAGGCTATGGTCAATTAATCTATGACAAAAGAGGCAAGAATATACAATGAAGAAAAGGCAGTCTCTTCAACAAGTGGTGCTGGGAAAATTGGAGAGCTACATGTAAAACAATGAGATTAGAACAGTCCCTCACACCATATACAAAAATGAACTCAAAATGGATTAGGAGACCTAAATATAAGACCTGAAACCATAAAACTCCTAGAAGAGAATATAGGCAGAACACTCTGACATAATTGTAGCAATATTTTTTTTGGCTCTGTCTCCTAAGGCAAAAGAAGTAAAAGCAAAACTAAACAAATGGACATAATTAAACTCAAAAGCTTTTACACAGCAAGGGAAAATATTGACAAAATGAAAAGACAACCTACACAGTGGGAACAAATATTTATAACTGATGTGACCCATAAGGGATTACTATCCAAAATATTATGAACAGCTCATACAATTCATCATCAAAAAAACAAACAACCCAATAAGTGGGCAGAAGACCTGAAGAGACAGTTTTCCAAAGACATACAGATGGCTAACAGGCACATGAAAAGATTCTCAACATCACTAATTATTAGAAAAACGCAAATCAAAACCACAATTAGGTATTACCTCACACCTGTCAGAATGGCTATCATCAAAAAGTCTATAAATAACAAATGTTGGAGAGGATGTGAAGAAAAGGGAACCCTTGTACACTGTTGATAAGAATGTAAATTGGTGCAGCCACTACGGAAAACAGTATGGAGGTTCCTCAAAAAACGAAAAACAGAACTACCATATGATCCAGCAATTCCACTCCTAGGTATATATCTAGAAAAAAGGAAAACACTAATTCGAAAAGATACATGCACCCCAATGTTTATAGCAGCACTACTTACAATAGCCAAGAGATGGAAGCAACCCAAGTGTCCATCAACAGACGAATGGATAAAGACGATGTGGTATATATATATGTATATATGTATACATACATACACACAGAGAATGGACTATTACTCAGCCATAAAAAAGAATGAAATTCTGCAATTTGCAGCAACATGGATGGACCTAGAGGGTATTATGCTTAGTGAAATAAGTCAGACAGAAAAAGACAAATACTGTGTGATATCACTTATATGTGGAATCTAAAAAGTAATACAAATGAACGGATATGAAAAACAGACTCACAGATACAGAAAACAAACTTGTGGCTACCAAAGGGGGCAGAGGAAAGTGGGGAGGGACAAATTAGGGGTATGGGATCAACAGATACAAACTACTATGTATAATATAGATAATCAAGAAGGATATACTATATAGCACAGGGAATGATACTCATTATCTTATAATAACTTATAATGGAGCATAATTTACAAAAATACTGAATCATTTTGCTGTATACCTGAAACTAATATTGTAAATCAACTATACTTCAATTAAAAAACAAGTAGAATGCACCTCTTGTAGACAGCATGCAGTTGAGTCTGGTAATCAATCTCTGATTTCTAATTTGAAGGTTTATTCCATTTATATATATATATATTTTTTCCCATTTATATTTAACATAATTACTGACATGGCTGGATTGGGATTTACCATTCTGCTATTGGTTTTCTGTTCATCTCATCTGTTTTTTGTTTCTCCATTCTTTCTTGCCTTCCTCCCTTTTAATTTCTCCATTGACTTTATAGCTTTCTCTCTTTGCATTATTTTTAAAAAATAGACCTTAGTTTTAGAGCAGTTTTAGGTATACAGTAAAACTGAATGAAAAGAACACAGCATTCCTATATACACCCTGCCCCACACAGACACAGCCTCCCCCCACTATCAACATCGAGCCGCAGTGGTACATTTGTTATAATCAATGAACCTACACTGATGCATCATTATCATGCAAAGTCCACAGTTTACATTAGGGTTCACTCTTGGTGTTGTACATTCTATGGATTTGGGCAAATGTATAATGACATATATTCACCATTACAGCATCATACTAATAGTCTACCTGCCCCCCAAATCCTCTGTGTTTTACCTATTCATCCCTCCTTTTCCTCTAATCCCTGGCAACCAATAACCCTTTTACTCTCTCCATAGTTTTGCATTTTCCAGAATGTCATGTGGCTGGAATCATACAGTATGTAGCCTTTTCAGATTAGCTTCTTTCACTTAGTAATATGTATTTAAGGTTCCTCCATGTCTTTTTATGTCTTGATAGCTCATTTGTTTTTAGCAATGAATATTATTCCATTGTCTGTATGTACCACAGTTTATCCATTTGCCTACTGAGGGCATCTTGGTTGCTTCCAAATGTTGGCAATTATGAATAAAGCTGCTATAAACATTTGTGTGCAATTTTTGTGTGGACCTAACTTCAACTCATTTGGGTAAATACCAAGGAGCATGACTGCTTGATAGTATGGTAAGAGAATGTTTACTTCTGACAAACTGTCTTCCAAAGTGTCTGTACCATTTTACATTCCCACCAACAATGAATGACAGTTCCTGTTGCTCCATTAGCCATGCCAGCATTTGGTGTTGTCAGTATTTTGGATTTTGGCCATTCTTATAGGGGTGTAGTGGGATCACTGTTGTTTTAATTTGCAATTCCCTAATGACATATGATGTTGGGCATCTTTTCATATGCTTATTTCCCCTCTATATAATCTTCTTTGGTGAGGTGTCTAAGGTCTTTTACTCATTTTTAAATTGGGGTGTTTAGGGACTTCCCTGGTGGCTCAGTGGTTAAGAATCTGCCTGCCAACACAGGGGATACGGGTTCGAGCCCTGGTCTGGGAAGATCTAACGTGCCGCAGAGCAACTAAGCCCCTGTGCCACAACTATGGAGCCGGCGTGCCACAATTACTGAAGCCCAAGCGCCTAGAGCCTGTGCTCCGCAACAAGAGAAGCCACCGCAATGAGAAGCCCATGCACCGTAACAAAGAGTAGCCCTCACTCAATGCAACTAGAGAAAGCCCGCGCACAGCAACGAAGACCCAACACAATGAAAAATTAAATAAATAAATAAATAAAATTGGGGTGTTTAATTGAGGCATTACTTCACTATCTCTGGGACCCACTGTTTCAAATGGCAAGGTGACAACAATTCATATCACTGTTCTTCTGTGTGTAATATGTACTTTATCTCTGGCTGCTTTTAAGATTCTCTTTTTCTTTTGTTTTCGGCAGTTTGACTATGATGTCCCTAGGCTTGGTTTTCACTGTATTTAAAACCTGCTTAGTTAGGGCTTACTGCTATTTCTAAATTTCTAAATTTGTGTTTCACAGATTTGGGGAACATTTCAGCCATCATTCCTTCAATTTTTTTTAATGGCCCCTTCTCTCTCTTTCTTCTCTCCTACTGGTATTCCAATTGTACATATGGTAGACCTTTTTACATTGTTCCACAGGTCATTGAGGCTCTTCGTTTTTAACCAGTCTTTTTTTTTTCTTCAGATTGCCTTATTTCAAGTTAACCAACCCTTTCTCCTGTCATTGCCAATCTGCTATTAATCTCATCCAATTTTTAAAAATTGAAATATAGTTGATATACAATGTTATGTTAGTTTCAGGTGCATTACAGTGGTTTGACATTTGCATACATTATGAAATGATCACCACCATAAATCTGGTAACCATCTGTCCCTACACAAAGTTATCACAATATTATTGACCACATTTCTTATGCTGTATATTACACCCCTATGGCTTTATTTATTTTATAACTAGAGGTTTATAGCTCTTAATCCCCTTCACCTATTTCCCCTCTCCAACCTCCCACTCCTGTGGCAACCACCCATGTTTTTGTCTGTATCTGAGTCTGGTTTGATTTTTAAACTTCAGATATTGTATTTTTCAGCTCCACAATTTTTTGTGCATAGTTTCTACTTCTCTGAGATTTCTTAACTTTTCATTCATTACAAGTATATTTTCCCCTATGCCCTTGAGCATAGAAATAAGCTGCTTTAAAGTCCTTATCTGCTAATTTCAACATCTGAGTCATCTTGGGGTTGGTTTTCATTGATTGCTTTTCCTCTTGAGTATAAGTCACATTTTCTTTCTTTTTTTTTCCTGTACGTATAGTAGTTGAGGACTGAATCCCAGACTTTGTGAATGGTTATGTTGTAGAGATTATGAATTCTGTTTTGTTCCTCTAAAAAGTACTGATTTTTCATTTCAGTTAGTTTTCATTTGTCTAGAACGAAAATTCCAAATTCTGTTTCCTCTGCATTGGGCAGTAGCTGGATTATCCATTCAGTTATTTTAGCTCTATCGAGGGTGCTTGGAGTCAATCCTGTATAGCTTAGTAGTCTGCCAGAGATTTGGACAGGCTTTATACAATTAGGGCTCCTCCTCTGTGGTTCTCTCCTGGGATATCTTCTCAGGTTTCAGTTGCTACAGTCACCCTGAACTCAGTTCTCTCCTTCCTCATCCGATAAGACTGGTTTCTATCCAAGTTTTACCTACCTCCATATTACAGCAAGTGCAGCCTGCCCATGGGTGAAAAGCTATAAAAAAAACAGGAAACCTTTTCAAATGACCACTCTTCTCTTTGCTACAGTGGAAATAGCATTGGAAGTGGGAATTTTAGGGCCTGTATTAACATCCTAGCCTGTCCACTTTCTAGCTATGTTTACTTTGGGTTAGTTCTCAGACACCATTTCCTCATTCTAAAATGGGAGTAAACACAGTCCTCGCAGAGAGTCGCCGTGGTTTCCTGCTTCAACAGTGCTTGGATGGAACCCGGCGCTCATCTCCCGCTCCGGCCGGCCGCTCAGAGCCAGCCCTCGCCACCACCTCACAGCACCCTCCGACCGCCCCAAGGTCCCCGCCGCCGTTACAGCGCCGTGCAGCCACCGCCACCGCTTCACCTCAGCCGCCCGCCATGACGACCGCGTCCCCCTCGCAGGTGCGCCAGAACTACCACCAGGACTCGGAGGCCGCCATCAACCTCCAGATCAACCTGGAGCTCTACGCCTCCTACATCTGCCTGTCCATGTCGTAGTATTTTGACCGTGATGATGTGGCTTTGAAGAACTTTGCCAAATACTTTCTTCACCAATCTTGTGAGGAGAGGGAACATGCTGAGAAACTGATGAAGCTGCAGAACCAACGGGGTGGCCGAATCTTCCTTCAGGATATCAAGAAACCAGACTGTGATGACTGGGATAATGGGCTGAATGCAATAGAATGTGCGCTACACTTGGAAAAAAGTGTGAATCAGTCACTACTGGAACTGCACAAACTGGCCACTGAGAAAAATGACCCCCATTTGTGTGACTTCATTGAGACTCATTATCTGAATGAGCAGGTGAAATCCATTAAAGAATTGGGTGACCACGTAACCAACTTGTGCACGATGGGGGCCCCCCGCATCTGGCATGGCACAGTATCTCTTTGATAAGCACACCCTGGGAAATAGTGATAATGAGAGCTAAGCCTTAGGCTGGCTTCTCGTAGCCACAGGGGTGACTTCCCTGGTCACCAAGGCAGTGCATGCATGTTTGGGTTACCTTTATCTTTTCTGTAAGTTGTACCAAAACATCTACAAGTCCTTTCCTTAGTACCATTCCTTCAAATGAAGTAATTTGGTACCCCTGCCCAAATAATAAATAAATAAATAAAATGGGAGTAAGAATGTTTGCTTCATGGGGTTGTTAAGAGTATCAAGTGAGATAATACATGAGATAAAGAAAATAGGCTCAGAGGGGCTAGATGATGTCCTATCTAAGTGGTAGGAGTAATTGGTTACTCCAGATCTGTCCGTGCTTTTTCTGCTGTGCCATATTGCTTCCATCTTTCTAACGACTACCAGCTCCACCTTTCCCTCCCAAACACACCTCCAAGTACCTACCATGATCTAATTACCAAACTGAGCACCAAGAACACAGTAAGCCAAAGTCCTTGCCCTCAAGAAGTTCCAAGTACCATTCCCTTCTTATATAAGTGTTGACTGCCCTACAGTCTATGTCTGATTTTGGTCACTCTCAGGGCCTTCAGATAGCTGTTTTGTTATATTCTGTTCAGTCTGTAATTGTTATCTATAGGAGGGGTTGGCCTGATACAACCTACTCTGCTGTTACCAGAAGCAGAACTGCTATTTATGGATTTTTGGCTTTGCTATCTAGCTGCTCAGTATGTTTTTATGCCATGATATTTGGAGAAATTAAAAAACTCTGCTGTCCCACTGCCCCCATCCTCCCAAAATCATGTGCTATTTATTTTAATAATAAATGAAATAAAATACTGACTAGAAACTTTCTATTACACAGAATCTTTGTCCAGATTTCTTTTGCTTCTGAAGGGCAGCAATACTTGGTCTGAATTTAATTGCTCGAGAGTTAGGGACCGGTAGTGTAGTAGTATAACTACTCTCCTTCCACCCCTCCATACCTGATGTTTTCTTGGCTATACCCTGATCAGGTAATGCTCCAAGTTTCCGATGCTGTTCATACCAGTCATTCACTGTCATAGATGCCAGACTTGGATAACCAGCTCCAAATACTCTGCAAGAATAACACTGCATTTAGAAAAGTAAACATAAACAGCTCTATTAAAAAGCCTCTTCTCTTTAGTGATAAAGCCTGTGTCTATTTCATCCTTGTTCCCCTACCCAGCTATCTTCTGAGGATTTGTGCAAACTCCTGTTAGGATATGTAAAAAGAGGCATCCAGGAAGGAGAATTAAAGGCAAGAGCTTTCATGAGAAGATAAATAGCCCAGAATCATCTCCCAGTAAGCAATCCTGGAGGCTAATGCCCCACAGAGGAGTGATGATACGATGGAAGGAGTATTTATACCTGGAGGGTATAAAAGATACACAGAGGAAGAAGACTCTTCTGCCACCCTATGGAAAAGCATCCCCAAACTCAGAATTAAAACCTAGATAGGCAAACATGTCCTTTTGAGAACTGTAGCTGAAGGAAACAGTGGGAAACAATTTTAAGGTCTACAATTCTCCCTTAGATTCTTCTTTCTGTTTTTAATTAGTTAATTAATTAATTTTTGTTGGTTTCCTTTCTAGACTATTTTTAAGCTCGAGTTTGTGAGGGAAATGTCTGATGAAGACAGACAGAGAAAGTATCAGAGGAGATACCTCTGATGAAAGAACAGCCTCCCCAGGTGAAGCCATTACCTTCTGGTACTCATGCACTGTAAATGAACCATAAAAGCAGGGGGCTTGCAAAGGCAATCCACTTTTTAATACTACCTACTTGGCTTGGGCCATGTTCCGAGTGAGAACAAACGGTTTCATTGGAGGCCTGTCCCGATGAGATGAGTGAGAAGTTGATGCCTAAAAAGGAAATTAATTATCAGAAGTGTACTTGTCATTCTGCCCACCCTACTATGCAGGCTCTTATGTCTTTAGGTGCTTAAAAAGCCCTATTTATCAGTCTCTAAGATATATCTGCAGAATACTAATGGTGGAGGTTGGTTAGCTCTCCTGAGGTGGCCCAAGTATCTTGCTGGAAAGGGAGGAAGAGAAAGCTCTCCCAGGAATCATTTCACCACAAGTGAAAAATTACTTGACTTTAAAATACTCCCCTCCAAAGAGGAAGATTCCAAAGCCTTCTTCCCTGTTCCATCTAAAACCCTTGAGCTGAATTTGAAGCCCCTTTCCTTAGCCTGGCCTTCAGTGCTAAAGTTGAATTATGAAGACCCTTCTGCTAAAACCCTGTCCAATGTAATTTTGCTATTAATTGTCATGAGCTCCCTAGGGTGTTTTAGAAGTGGATGTTCCTAAATGCAAGGGGGGGAAGAATGGGTTAGTATTTTTCATATATAGGTGCACAGAAATGTTTCAAGGAAACTTGGCTGTCCAGGGGCACACCAAAACAAACTATGGTCAAGAAAAGATGTTCACTTGGTTCTAAACTCCATCACTTCCAGAGCCAATCCCAATACCAAATGAGAAAGTATAAAAACAAAAAACTGGCGGGCTTCCCTGGTGGCACAGTGGTTGAGAGTCCGCCTGCTGATGCAGGGGTCACGGGTTCGTGCCCCGGTCCGGGAAGATCCCACATGCTGCGGAGCGGCTAGGCCCGTGAGCCATGGCCGCTGAGCCTGCGAGTCTGGAGCCTGTGCTCCGCAACGGGAGAAGCCACAACAGTGAGAGGCCCGTGTACCGCAAAAAAAAAAAAAAAAAAACAAAAAAAACTAAGGAGATGGGAGGATCCAGAGGAGTTCAGCCTCATGATGCTTGAAAACCACTCATCTAGATATGCCCAAGGGGCCTTAAGGCTTTAGAATACTAATTGTTCATTCTTTGATCCCTTCACAGGAGAAACTAGGTTGATGTTACCCTGAGGCAAAAGCTCCTGGGCTAATTAGTGGAAATCGAATTAGCAAGAGGTTTCTCTGAGGACTTAAATGCCTGCGACTAACTGATAAATTCAACTCAATTCATGTTATATTCGGAACCAAAAAATAAGTGGCAGCAGAGCCTAATATTTTGAAGTAGCAGCTCCAAAACACAGTTATGATCTTCAGAGACAGCCAAAGTGGGGTTACAGCAAGTTTTCTTTACCAATATGCCTGACATTTTGTGCAGAGATGTCCTTGCTGTGTTTCATACTTGGGTGACCTAAGGTGTGAGAGTGTATCATTGTGTAAGGTTAAATCCTGGTTTCTCCCCCAACCTAAACACATTCCATGTCTTTTGCTTTATCTTCTTTTTACTCTTTTCTCTCTTTTCCAGTTACACTCTTCTTCTTCATTCCCATCCTATCCCTCTTCCTGTTTATTACAGTCAAGCACAGGTTTTCAAGGCCCACCTCCCTATGCCTTCCTTCAGCAGTCATGACTGCTCACAGCCCAAACCAATTTTCACTTCAGAGAAGACTCCCTCCCTCCTGGCATGGCACAAAATTACAAAAGACTGGAAGTGTGTTACAGGTTAGAAAGCACTGGGAAACAATACTATAAACTAGAAAGAAAGCTATCCTAGTGAACCTTCAGCCTTCCTCCACTAATCTTAATAAGAACAATGATTTTATGGAGACTTAAAAGGATTTTAATTCGATTACTCTCCTGTAGAAGATTCAAATCTCTGACAGTAGCTTTTTCAGCGATATAGGCAGTGACCAGGCTTACCTCTTTTGAAGAGTCTTTTCCTCTCAAGATCTTTATCTCCTGGTCAATGCTCTCAATCTCTTCTAAGCTGATACCAATCCACCTTCGAAGGTGAAGGAGGTAATATTCACGAACACGCTCATCATCTGCTTGACCACTTTCCACAGCAGATTTCAGTGCAGACAACCTATGCTCCACCTCCTTCTTCTGCTTGTATCTGTTCCACAGAAACACATTAGCCATGAACTTAAAAATAAAGAGGTGTTCCTTCAAAAGAAGGCCACAATACAATGTTACCTTTACAAATGACCAGGTACACCGATTTCCATTTAGGCAAAAATACAGATTCTATACCTCAGAATTTGCCACCAAGGCAGTTCTCTCAAGACTACAAGGCAAGGAAAGGATCAGCAGAAGCTGAGAAATACATCCTGAAACCAGAAAAATATCGAGGTAACCTGATCTGAGCAACTCTTCCCATCATATTTTGAGATGGGAGAGCCTTAGTAATTTTATGACATCAACCTTTACTAGGTCGGGTGCTTAGTATATACAATGTCCATTTGGGAATTACAGCTTCAAATAGTCATAGAATCTTAGGGGTCATTTACCTGACATTGATGCAGGAATTCCTTGTGAAACAGCTTAAAAAATGGTAATCTCTTCTTTTCTTCTGGGCAAAACATTTCCAGCTCCTCTAACTCATCCTAGTATAATTTGAAGACTCATATCCACCCTGCCTGCCCTTTTCAAGATGTATTCTAGTGTGTCATCTATCACTCATTGGACTATTTACTGAGTACCTATTGTGTGACAGGTACTGTTCTCAGTGCTTGAGACACAACAGTGCATACAAGAAAGTCCTTGCTCTCCTGAAGCTTTCATTCTAGTGTGAGAAGACAGACAAAAAGAAATAGATGAGTCAGGTGGTGGTGAAGTGCTCTGAAGAAGCAAAAAAAGCAAGGTAAAGTGGATAGAGTGATGGTGCGAAAGTAGGGGTGATCAGGAGAGACTTCTTTGAAGAGATGACATTTGAGCAAAGACTTCAAGGAAATAAGGATGGAAGCCATGCCAGTATCTGAAACAGTGTTCTAAGGGGGAAAAGCAAATATGAAGGTCCTGGGGTGGGAGAGTGTTGGCCTGACATGTTTGAGAAATAGCAAGGAGGTCAGTGTGGCTGGCATGACGTGAAGAATAATAGGAAGTGAGGTCAGAGAGATAGCCAGGGCCATGATTTGTAGAACGCTGTAGGCCAAGAATACACGAAATATCAAATGTCATGATATTTTGAGAAGAGAAAGCCACTGGAAGCTTTAAAATAGAATACATGAAATGAACTTTTTTTTAATGGACTACTCTGTTGTGTGTAGACTGTGGGCAGGGGAGGCAAGGGTGGAGCAGGAAAATCAATTAAGAGGATATTGCCACAATCCAGGCGAGAGACAGTGACTTGAAATAGGGAGGTGGTGAGATGTGGACATAATTAAAATATAACAGTATTTGTTGATTTATTGGATGTAAGGTCTTGAGGCAAAGAGAGGAATCAAGGGAAAACTCCACAACTTCCAAGAGAAGTATCTTGAAATATCTATGTCTGGAACCCCACTCTAGACCTCCAGAATCAGACGCTCCTCTGTGGGTGTTCACCCAAATCTGAAGTTCTTAACCTGAGGTCCACGGACAGAGTTTGGAGGGGGGGGTGTTCTTGAACTCCCCCAAATTTTGTATAGAGTTCTACGTGTATGCTTCTTCTTCTTTTTTTTTTTTTTTTTACTGGGGAGAGGTTAAGGAGGTCCATGACCCACAAAAAGTCAAGAACCTCTGCTCTGGAATCATTCTTTATTATAAAAACTTTTAGGCTCTTCTGATCTTTTTAATCAACAAGTGGGCACTTTATATAATGTTACAAATAACTGTCACAGCACCATCACAGGTGACCTTCTGAGTAAAACACTACACAGGTCAATTCCTAGTTCATGAATGCTATTACAAATATCACTTGAGAACATTTAACTCTGGTGCCACTTCTACCCCCACCCTCTTTCCTGGATGTACCTAAGTCAGGAAAAAAAAATACACGCACACACACACACACACACATATATATGTATCAGGGCCTTAGAATGTATGTAATCCAGGGTAAATTCTTGGTTAGTCTACTGGGCCTTTGAATAAGGTTCCTGTGCTTCCTTCCCCATCCTCTGCATGCAAGCGGTCTAGTCACACTCTCTGGTCTTTCCTTCTTCTCTACTTCCTTTGCTTCTATGACTTTGCTCCTAGTCATCTTTGGGACTTCTAAGTTCCTGAACTCCTATTCTTTGAGGCCAGTGTTTTTTAAACCTTTCTGTCTTAGCAGAAGAGCCCTTTCTTCTTATGAGAGCTTATTTGGAACTCCAGAAAGTAATAAAAGATAAAATCCGCCTTGGTTAAATCAGAGGAGGGCTCCCAACATGCCCCCTACCCAGGCACTGTGGTAGAATCTTAGGGCTCGAAGGAACAGATTGTAAACCACTGTCCTAGACCTTTGTCACTGTTCTAGATTTCCTATGGTGAGCCATTGCATGCAAACAGTCCCTATCACACTAGAATTCCCCAGTGCCTGTCACCCTTCTGACTCTGGGCCACTTTCATCATTCATTCCCCTTTTCTGTTCCCAAGCTGCTGAAGAGAGGTAACGAATTACAAATTTGTGTCAAATGAGTCAACTACAAATTCATATGATCAAACTTCAGCGGAACGGTCACTCTTGTTCAGCTATCTTTTTGCTCATCTTTTGTGGATTCCATGCCAACATCATGCTCACCAGATGGCCAGCCAATGAAGAAATTCAATTTCTCTTTTTACCTTAAAATCTCTATAGCTTCACCTTTCCTCCTCTCCTCTTGCCTTTAAGGAGCTAATGTTGTCTTTACCATTCCACTTTGGCTATCAATCCTGTCCCCACCCACATTCTTCCAAGCCTCACTCAATCATCCTCCCTGTCATTAGCAGTTACAATTTTTCACCCTACTAGTGCCTTTCCCCTATCCTAGAAACACCTTCCCTCAATCCATGTTCTGTCTTTTCAAATGACCACTCTTCTCTCTTTTCTAAACAGCACTAGAACTGGGAATTTGAAGACCTGAGTTTAAAGCCTGGCCACTTACCAGCCATGTAACTTTGGACAAGTCAGTACTCAGAGCCCATTTCCTTATTTCTAAAATGGGATAATATCTGCTTCATGGGGCTGTCAAGAGGATCAAATGAACAATATTCATGAAAGTGCTTTGTAAGCAGCAATATATTGTTATCTGATGGGAAAAATTGAGGTTAAGGGGGGCTAGATGATGCCCCATCTACTAGGTGGCAGAAATTGGACTGGTCACCCCAGGTCTGACTCCAAAGCCCAGGCTTTTTCTGCTATACCATATTGTTTCCATCTTTCTGATGACCACTCTATCTGTCCTTCCCAAAGATACCTCAAGTACCTACTATGATCCAGTTACTGGTTGGGTACCAAGGATATGATGATATAATTAGGATACTAAGGATATAATTAGTCAAGATCTCTGACCTTTAGAAGTTCCAAGTCTAGAAAATAACAGACTGTTATGGCCTGATAAGTAACATAAACTAAGTGCTACAGTATCTGGGAGGGGAGACAGGTAGAGAGAAGCTTCAAAGAGGACATGACATTTGTCCTCTCTCTTCCCCAGGCTTCTTTCTATAAGTACTTTTACCTGTACCTTGTTGAGTCTCTTACCTCTGCTCTTTCTTTCCTCTTCCTTCTCCCTTAATTTGCCCCAAGGTTTTATCCTTGGCTTTTTTGTTCTCTCTACATGTTTTTTCTTGGCAAACTGTCCACACCCAGTGACACTCCTGAATTTTTAGCACTAGCAGCAAAACAGTCTGATAAGTTTTAGTTACACATTTCCATCTGTCTATGGACATGGCTGTCCAGTTGTCACTTTAGGACCTAAATTCAGTAAATCTAAAACTAGACTCATTGCTTACCCAGCTTCTACTTCTCCATTTTTGTCAAAAGAATGTAGGTACAGTTAATCAAGGCTTACACTCACGCCTCAAAGATGGGAATTAGAGTAGAGAAGATACGTGAAGAAACAGGTTTTGAGGGAGAGAGAGGACACACCATTTAGGTGTTTTATGTAGGATGGCCTCACTGTGTAAAGTCATGAGATGGGGGATGGAGGACTTACAGAAATTAAATAAGGATTTGAACAATTTGTTTTCTAATCATATAAATGCTTCTTGCAAAAGTAATATCTCTGATAGTTGTTAACTTCATTTTTATCACTTCTTCCCAGTTGAAGTACTATTATAACACGTTAACTTGTCTTTCTGCCCCTCTCTTCCTTTTCAATGTTCCATACACATCACTTCCTTACAGTCCTCAAACCATACTACTCTTAGCTTCTGCCAAATCAGACTATTCTCCATTTCCTGTACATACCTCCAGCTACCCTGCCTTGGGCTTTTGCTCATGTTGTTCCCCCCTACTTGTCAAGAATAAATATTTTTTGAGCACCTTCTATATACCAAGCCCTGTGCTAGACATACCACAGAGAACAAGAGAGAAATGGCTACCGCTCTCATGGAGTATACATTCTAGTAGGGGAGAAAGACAAAGCCCAGAAAGACAGATAAATGAAGAGCATTCCATGCAAAGAGAACAACATGTACAAAGACTCTGTAGAAGGAAAGAACTGGATCTGTTCGGAACTGAAAGAAGGCTATTATGGCAGCAGTCTAGTGAACAAGGGGAGTATGATATATGACGAGATTGGAGAGAGGCAGATGCCAGATCATCCAGGTCTTTATAGTTAATGGCTTGGATATTTCAGGTGAGAGATGCTGGTGGCCTAGATGAAGGTATGATAGTGGAGAAAGAGAGAAACAGAAGGACATAAGGTACATTTTGTAGCTAGAACTGGCAGGCCTTGTTGATGGACTGGATGTGGCAATTCAGAAGGGAGGAACTGAAGCTAACTCCTAGGTTTCTAGCTTAAAACCTGGGTGAGTGGTGGTCTGTTTATTGAGGTGGTAAAGACATGAGTGCGGGGGCACATTTGGGGATTAAAAAGCCAGCAGTTCGGGCTTCCCTGGTGGCGCAGTGGTTGGGAGTCCGCCTGCCGATGCAGGGGACACGGGTTCGTGCCCCGGTCTGGGAGGATCCCACATGCCGCGGAGCGGCTGGGCCCGTGAGCCATGGCCGCTGAGCCTGCGCGTCTGGAGCCTGTGCTCCGCAACGGGAGAGGCCGCAACAGTGAGAGGCCCGCGTACCGCAAAAAAAATAAAAAATAAAAAGTTCAAAGATCAAGCTTTCTAACCAAAGAAATGTAAATCAAAACAATGAGGTATCTTTCCTGCTTGCCCATCTGGATTTTCTAAGCGCTGCCATTCAATACTGTTGCAGTGGGACATACTTTGAAACTTTGTTATTGTGGAAAGCAATATAATTACCATCAAGAGTCAAAATATTCAAACCTTTTGATTTAGGCACTGGTCCTTCTAGAAATCTGTCCTACAGGAACAGTGACAGATGCAGTTATGTTTCCTCATAACATTACTTAGAATAGCAAATAAAAAATCAACCCATAGGGCTTCCCTGGTGGCGCAGTGGTTGAGAGTCCACCTGCTGATGCAGGGGGCACGGGTTCGTGCCCCGGTCCGGGAGGATCCCACATGCCGCGGAGCGGCTGGGCTCGTGAGCCATGGCCACTGAGCCTGTGCGTCCGGAGCCTGTGCTCCACAACGGGAGAGGCCACAACAGCGAGAGGCCCGCGTACCGCATAAAAAAAAAAAGAAAAAGAAGAAAAAAAAAATCAACCCATAGACAGGCTAAGCATTTGACAATAAAAGATTAGTTTAAATAATTATGATATGACTGTAAGCTGGAATACTATTTAACCATTAAATACCATGGCTTCAAAAGACATAGGGAAATCAAAACAGGATGTTAGGTTTAAAAAAAAGGATAAAAAAACTATATTTATGGTATTCTTCTAAATTTATTAACTAAAATAACTATGTATCTGGAAGGAAATGCATCAGATAGTTAAAAAAGCTCATCTCTGAGTGCTAGGATGAAGACTTATTTTTAATTTAAAAAATGTTCTGTTATCCAACTTTCTACAATGAGTATTATTACTTTTACATTCAGGCTAACCTGTAATTTGCATTTTTAATTTGCATCCTTCTAGTCTCACCTCAAATGCTACTACATTCCGAAACCTTTTCCTTAACCCTCCAACCAGATGTGATCCCTCCCTGGTCTTTGTCCACAACACCATTTGTATCTCTCTAGTGCATTTACAGTCTTTTTTTTTTTTGGATATATTACGATTATTTGGATATCAAATTCACTGTTTAAACTACCTGTTATATGCCAACAGGCTGCCCCTACCTTCTTACAAAGGACATGATACTGAATTCCACTTCATATCAGTCTATCCCATTTCCTCAAAAATCATTCTCTGTCACTCACTAGCTCTTAACCATACTTTATTATTCTTTAAAGCCCTTACCACCTAAAATCACATTTTTATTTACTAGCTTACTGTTTGTCTCCTCCACCAAAACAAGAGCTCCATGAGGGCATGGACTTTGTCTGGGTCTCCATTACTTAGCACACAGTAAAGGCTCAATAAATATGTTAAATGAATCAATCAATTTTCAGCTCTCTAGACCAGGCCTCTCCACTGAGCTTCATGCTACAGATACCTTGACTTGGATGTCTCCTAGGCACCTTAAATGCAACATGTCTCAATATACAATTCATACTCTCCTCTATCTGTTCTTCCTCTTCTATTCCCCCATCTCAATGAGTTCTACAGCCACCCACCACCTACATCAGAAACATGGACATCTTCCTTGCTGCTTCATTCTACCCTACCTGTCACAACCAATTGATCGTTTTCTGCAGATTCAACCCTATAAACAAATATATCCCCTCCATCCCTTCTGCCATTGTAGTAGTAAAGTCTCATCACCTCTGTGACCTAACTGGATCTAATCTTCTCCCTCAGAATACTTCCTAACTGCTGCTAGAGTATGCTAGTTAAAATGCAAATATGACCTTGCTACTCTTTAAGGAAAAAAAAAAAAAACCTCCAGTGGATCCCTAGTCACCAAACAAATCTCAGGCTCTTCAGCATGGCCTAATAATAGGTAACATTTATAGAATATTTACTATGTAACAGATACTGTGCTAGCTGTTTTATGTGGTTTATTTTATTAATGCCTCTTAACCCTATGATAGGTACCACTGTTACTTAGACTTCACATATGAGGAAACCTGAGGCTCAGACAGGTTACATAAGCTATCCCAAGTCCAATGGCTTATAAGTAAAGCTGGGTCTCAAACCCAGGTCTCTCATTCCACGACCTGTACTCAGCTACAAAGATATGACAATAGCTGACTTTGAGTGCTTACTGTATCAGACAATGTGGTAAGAGCTTTTTATGCATTTCTCTTCTATTTTATAGGACCTATTATTATCCAATTTGACATCTGGGGAAGTTAAGGCACTGAGGGATTAAGCAACCTACCCAAAATCAGAATGATTAAATTTTGGAGCTGGGATTCAAACCCCCTTCCCAAGTTCTCAGGAACAAGGTCGTCCTTTCACCTTCCCCACACCCCAAGCTCTCCTTGGTCTGAACACTACAACATTCTTCAGCATCATTCTTTCCCCTTCTTCACCACCCACTTTGTGTTCTAGCATCACCTAATTGCTTACAGTTGTTCCCCACCCCAGCACTGTGGTCTTTAATGTCCCTGTAGCTTTACTAATGCTATTATCTCTGCTGGCTAAAGCCCTCCTTTCCTCTTCCTCTAGATGATACTCCAATGCATCCTTAAACAACTCATCACAGGAGTCACCTCGTCCAGGGAGCCTTCTCCTCTCTCCTGCTCCCTCTTTGGTTAGGTGCCCCTCCTGTCTGCTCTCCTGATACCTTGTGCATTTCCCTATCACATCATTTTGTAATTTATACTGTTTCTATGCCTCTTTTCCTCACCACACTGTATGCTCCTCCAAGGCAGAGACCACCCGTATCCATACAAACGCCCATACTCAGTTTGAATCCCCAGTGCCTAGCATAGCTCCTAAACACTATGAGCATTCTTTTTAAAAAACGAAACTAAGAGAGTAAGCAAGGTGTTCAAGGTCACATAATGAAGCTATGCCAGCACTAAGATTAGTTCAGGATGTTACACACCTGATCCACTATTGTTAGAACAGAGCTTCTCAATCAATTGACCATAAATGGACTATAGCTACAAGATATTTGTGCCCTTCAGAGATACTTACCTCACTGTACCATGTGAGTATTGCTATGCTGTGATGTGGGAGAGACTGGGAAACACTGTGCTAAACTACATTGCTGTTGTTGGCAACCATAAGGTGCTAGGGGTCTGACAGTTAGGTATGATCATTTCAACCAAGGCAGAGGCTTCTTGAAAAACTCAGGAGTTTGCTCTCACCAGGGCCTATGCTAAATAAGAACCCAAAGAGTGACACACACCATTTTTTCCCACCCCCCCCAGAAAAAAAACATGCACCCCTCCCCCCCAACAGCACTGCCATTGGGCAGTCTTCAAATGACCCACCTCTCTATTTTAGCCTGTCTCTGAGATGCCATAGAAACGAGGCTAGGATAGGCCATGGAGGAATCAGCAGTGTTATTTTCAGCAGAGTTGGTCTTGGTTTTGGGCAGCTCAAACTCTGCCACATGATAGTATTGGCACTGAGTTAAGTAGTTTAAAAAGTGTTCTCGAGCCCACTGCAAATGATCTAGACGCTTGCTGGGGTTGACTTGTTTCATGGCGAATGCTCCTTGAAATGCTGGCACCATCAGGTACTTCAGATCGGTGGAAGCAATCTCTTCCAAATCTTCATTTCGGCTGGAAAGAGCAAAGAGGAGGCTGTGAAGTCTGCCTGGGTCTTCAAACTGTGGCCCTGGCTTCCTGGGGGAGGGAAGGGCTGGGGTGGGGGTGGGGGTGGGGGTGGGACAAAGGGAGGAGGCACCGGGAACAGCTGCCAGTTTTCTTCACTGACAGTGGCTGAGCGCTCACACCCACTGCCTATACAAATAGCCAACACTAGGGAGCAGAGTTGTGTGATATTAAGTATCTCGGAAGAGAGGTGGAGAATGGAAACAATGTACACAAGGTCGTAGTGGGACGTAGGAAAGAAAGGCTCCGGGTTTTAAAGGTCTCCTGCACCCAGGATCAATGGTTCCGCCCTTGGTAACTATTATTACCTACATTCTCAGTCATACTACCCTCTCCCCGTACCTGAACAAGTCGAGCTCCAATAACATTTCGGCAGCCTTCTTCAGGAGGTCCAGCCCCTTGAACACCTTATCTTGGATGATCCGGGAGCCGGTGGGTTCAGTCGCGACTTCCACTTCGTCCAGAAGCTGCTTGCTGGTTTCGAATAGCTCGGGGAGCCGCGGCAGCAGTAAGTCGTCTTCGGCTGTTGCCATCTTGGGGCAGGGAAGAACACGGAAAACCTCACTTCCGACCCTGGGACGGATGGGCTGGGCTGCCAGCAACGAAACCGGAAGGGGCGCAGCATTGGTCCAGCGGCTCCATTGTTACCTAAGCGTCGGACAGCTGCCAGAAGCGGCTGTTAGCTAAACCTAGCAACCGTTTCCATAGACTCATTTTACCAGGCTGCCTATTAACAGTAGTAGGCATCTGTTACAGACACACAACGCGCAAACAAACAAGCAAACCCTAGGTGCTGCTTTTCGCGTGGCTACTCGTCGCCGATCCGGGTCTGGGCAGTGCCGTAGGCTCTGAAGCGCGGGTGTGACGAGGCTGAATTCGGAGCTAGGGCGGGCGCGAGAGGGTAGGCGCGGGCGCGCCTCCGGAGTCGGCCAGGCGTGCGCCTTACCTCGCAAGGCTCTCCCTGGCCTGAAGGGCCGGGGCGGCCAGGGTCGTGCAAGTAGCGCCCCCCTCCGGCTTCCGTCCACCCAGCAGCTGGAGCTCTGGGTTCCTCCCAGCCAATCCTCGCCTGCTCTCTTTCCCGTCGCTTCACCCCTCCTACACACACATTTAAAAGTTACTGTTACCAACCCCTTTTACACACACACACACACATTCAAAAGTTACCGTCACCCCTCCTATACACACACACACACTTTGAAAAGTTACTTCCTCTGTGAAAGCTTCCTTGAGCCCCTCTCCCCCGCCAAATGAAAATTTTCTGTGCATCTCTATCAGAACACCTACCACATTGTATTACAGCTAGTGACTTACAAATCTATCTCCCTTACCACTATAAGTCTGATTAACTTTTGCACCTCTCCGGCTAGCCCAGTGCCTGGTACTTACTAAGTGCCCAGTGTCATTATATCAATAGAAAAATAAGTGATCGGTTTGGAAAGCAGCTTAATTACGCAGAACTGCGCTGTTCAACACGGTAGCCACTTGCCACATGGGGCTATTGAGCACTTGAATGTGGCTATTTTGAATTGAGATGTGCTTTCAATGTAAAATATACACCGGATTTTGAGAACTTATTACGAAAAAATAATGTAAAATATCTCAATAATTTTTACACGGACTACATGTTGAAATGCTAATGTTTTGTATATATTGGGTTAAACATATGATTAAAATTTCACTTGTGTCTTTTCACTTTTTTAATGTGCCTACTAGAAAACTTAGAATTACATTTTGGGTCCACGTTTGTGGCTAACAGCTACTGTACAGCGCTGATGTAGAAATATAATTCCAGGACTTTGAAAGAAGGGACCTCATTGCTTTGAACAAATCAATATAAATATGTACTGATTACCATAAGACACACCCCGAGTTGTCCTAGGAGATTTAATTTAAGTAAAATGCATGTTGCCTGCCCTGGAAAATAAGCTTTTAAACGAAATGTAGTTTACACTATCATTGAGAAGAAAAAACTTTTCATGTAAAAACAACTAGAGGGCAATATAGGACAGTATATAACTAGGGGATATGTTGTACTGCATAGGTTGTTGGAAACCCAAGAAATGACAAGTCATTTTATGTTAGTAGTCAGAAAGCTTCTTAGACATGACATTTCATTTCATGAAATTCATGAAATTCCATGAATTTCAAAGTTGGAAGAGGATCTCAAAAATCATAGGAAAAAAACCTGAGACCAGATAAGTGACTTGCCCAACGAGTTGTGACAAAGCCAGTGTCTTCTAAGTTCAATTGTTTTTACTCCATCTATCTTAAATTGAGTAGGATTTAAAAAGATGGAGAGGCCTTTCATGTGGGACAGAATGAAGCCCCAAGCTAAACCAGTGCTTGGCAAGAAGGAGAGGAGAGTGGGGCATAAGTGTGGGTGGAAAAAGCTTCCCAGGTGATTCTAATACGCCTTCCCTTGCAACCTGCTTTAGAAGCTGAGGAGGAAAGGAAGCTCTGGTGAATCACCAATTTGATTTGCCTGGCACCTCTAATGAGTCTTGTAAACTGAAATTTCAGGGTCAGCCTTGGCCAAGAATACAAAGAAGAAAGATAGTACTTGTGAAGGAGACTTAGAAACAGTAATTGTGAGACTAAAGATAATTTGTTCCTGCACATTTGCTTGGATTAAGACATAGCTTTACTGTTGCCTAAGAGAAAAAAAAAATACGCAGAATTTGAATCTGGTCTTGAACTTTGTAAGCCATTTTTCTATGGCTTTCAAAATGACAGTCTTCATGAGAATCGCCAGTTACTTTCAGAGTGCATATCATATATTCACATCATCATTTTAAATATTGAATTGCATCTTACTGAGATAATACCAAGATTAAAAAGTGGTTAGAAAAAAAGTAATAATAAAAATGAGTCATTTATTGTGTTTCTGTGTGTAAACACTTTATCACATTAAATCCCAGTTGTGTATGAGAGATTTTTTTTTAAAATCCTAGTTTAGGGCAACCAGAAGGGCCCTTAGAAATCTTGTAAGTATAATGTCACTTAAACTTTTTGTAGTAGCAGAACTCTTTTTCCAAACCAAATTTTAGACAGGCCCATAGTTTTTAAAAGGGCTGCTGTGTTTGAAGTAGATACACAGAAGCCTGCCAACTCAGCCCATCTTTTCCCCAACTTGTGCAGTGGCACCCAAGGCACCAAAGCACTTCTGAGGGACTCGAGGGCTCTAAGTAACACAGTATAAAAAGCACTAATCTAGCACAGCCCCCTCATTTAGCAGATGAAGAAACTGAGACCCTGAGAAGTTAGGTAACTTGCCCAAAGTCATAGAGCTAGGATGACTAACAGGTCAACAGTATATAGAGTGAGTCGGAATGGGGAGAAACTAAAGTCCAGGAAAATAGTAGAAAGCATTTTAAGTAATCTGTGCATAGCTATAGAAATGAGATGACCTTTCAAGTATTTCCTGTTGTGACTCCCCGATCGAAATGATGGATGTTCATTTGTCATGTTTGGATCAGCACAGATTTGTTCTCTGAGATAAATTTTGTGAGTCATGAGAGAAATGGTATAGTAGACCTTTTCCTGCCTGTCTGAATTGAGGTGCTTGGCAATTTAGACCTTCTTTGGCCTACTGCTGTTTTGTCTTGAGTGAGTAATATTCTACTGATATTTGTACCTGTAATGCCAGCAATAACACTAGATGAGATCAAATTGTGCACAGTGTAAAGCCAAGAGCAGGCTGTAACTTGCCAAAAATTATATATGGAATAATGACTTAATCCCTAGTGTTCAAACTATCTTCACTAAGTATTTCTGAGATTTGAATTTGCCTGACTAGTAGCAAGAAGTTCATTAAGCCATGAAAGGAAAAACTCCAGTACAATGAAGACTGAATTAAATGAAAGATTTAAATTCCTACTTTTATATCCAACTCTGAGGAATGTGGTAAAACAGTTAAAAACACTCTGGAGACTGATATTGAGTCCTACCTCTGCTACTGAGTAGCTGTGTGACCTTGCAGAAGTCCCTTCCTTTCCACATTAGTTATGTGCTACCTAAATTCTAGGCACTGGAAATTCAAAGAACAAGACACTGGGTTTGAGCCCTTAAGGGGCCCACAGTTCAATGGGAAAGACCAGTGAACAAATAGTCAAATAGGAATTTGGTAAGAATGGAGGGAATAACTTTAGCCCTGAGGGGGGCATTCTGTTAAAGGTCAAACTCCATACCTGACTTTCTGATCCTTTCTGACCTGCTGCTGACATCCTTTTCATTCTGTTCATTCTGTTCACCCATGGATCCTAAGCTCCACCTTTAGCGGACTCTCCTAGTTCTCCAAACTATCATGTCCTCTTAGGCCTTCATGCATTTACATGGGTCGTGCCTTCTGCCTGCAATGTCCTTCTTTCCCTGTCTGCCTGGCAAATTTGTATTTAGTACTGACAACTTAGCTGAAGGATCACTTCCTCCAGGAAGCATTTCCTGATCGTTTACCTGCAGGTGAGGTGCCCTCCTCTTAGCTCTTACAGCACTTTATTCATCTCCCTATGACAGTACTGGACTATGGTTTTCTTTATCCACAGCTGTCTCTCAGTAGCCTGAGAGCTCCTTGAGGTCAGGGAGAGTGTCTTGTTCGACTTTGTTTACCTCAGCACAGCACCTGACACTGTGGGGTCATTAGGTAGGGACTCAATGTTAAATGAATTACAAAACAATAATACCTTACCTCCTCTGAGTGCTCATTTCCTGCCAGATGACTGTGCTAAGTATTTTATATGCATTTTCTCAATGAACCTCTACAACTGCCATAAGAAATAGGTGTTGTTATATCCTTATTTTACAGATGAGGAAATTGTGGCTCAGAGAGGTTAAAGTAACTGGCCCTTCAGTGTCCCCTTACCACGGGATTTGAACCCAACTCCATTGAATCCAGATCCTATTCCAGAGCCCATGCTTTTAACCACTATACTATACTACAAAAGAGGGGGGAAATTACAGACCTAG
Source organism: Mesoplodon mirus (assembly GCF_964341445.2). Classification (NCBI taxonomy): domain Eukaryota; kingdom Metazoa; phylum Chordata; class Mammalia; order Artiodactyla; family Ziphiidae; genus Mesoplodon; species Mesoplodon mirus. The sequence continues at coordinate 59,010,168 of NC_138981.1, read as the reverse complement.
TGAAGAATGAAAGGGGAAATGAACATGTAACAGATAGTGCTAAAAAGTAAAAGGAAGCAAGGCTGAATCAGTAGGCTGGCCCACATTATGGAGGATGTGGAGTCAGCCAGAAGTGTGTAGACTTGATGTGCTGTAAGCAATAGGGAGGCATTTGGTTTAATTCAATATTTATTAAGGACCTATTATGTGCCAGCCACTGTGCTAGCTGCTGGGATATAAATGTGCATAGTCTTTGCTCCCGAAGCTCTAACTGCCAGGTGAGGGAGACAGACAACAAGTCAATGTAAAGTGGTATATGATTTTATAGTGATACATTGAGAGTGACACATCTCAAAGGAGATGATGCCAAACCTGAGTCTTGAATGGTGATAGGATGTGTAGGGAACTTGAAGCATTTCACTATTATTGGAACTTACAGTTGGAAGCAACAAGAGGTAGGTAATTAATTCATTCAACATGTATTTATTGAATGCCTGCTATGTGCAAGACACCGTTCTAGGCGCTGGAGTGAATGAGACAGACAAAACCCCTGCCCTTGTGGATCGCAAGGCAAGCAGGAGCTACTACTGCATGCCCATTTGTATAGCACTTATTTCCAAAGAACTTAGATAATGTCTTAACTGCGCCCCACAGTAGCTCTGAGAGAGACTACAGTAGGTATACTGGTCAGTCTTTCCAAAATGTGGAGGCATACTGGTGATATGAGAGATGAATTTAGGTGGTACAAGGAGGACCACTTATAACATTTAAATAGCTCTAAGTGGGGCTTCCCTGGTGGCACAGTGGTTGAGAGTCCGCCTGCCGATGCAGGGGACACAGGTTCGTGCCCCGGTCCAGGAGGATCCCACATGCCTCAGAGTGGCTGGGCCCGTGGGCCGTGGCCGCTGAGCCTGCGCTCCGCAACGGGAGAGGCCACAGCGGTGAGAGGCCCGCATACCGCAAAAAAAAAAAAAAAAAAAAAAAAAAAAAAAGCTCTAAGCGATACCCCTAGCAACCTTCTAGCATCACAGATAGAAAGCTTCACCTCCCGCTGTTCCCTAGGTGACTCCACCCCTTCCCCATCTGTTGCCATGGAGATGAGTGGCTTCACTTCTCTAATTCCCCTACCTCCACCCCTAGGTGAGGCTCAGAGAGCCCCCTCCCCATCTCCATGGAAAGAACTCCATGCTCCCCAACCTTTCTTCCAAATCACATCCTGCTTCTCAGGCTGTCACCATAGAAACAGAAATGTCGTCCCCATCCCCCCAGGCATCTCCATGGTGACCCTAAACCTTATCCCCAGGACATAACCAGGATCAATCCCTACCAGAGGTCTAGAAATCAGGGGGCGCTGGAAGGAAGGTGAGGGTGACTCCCTGCTGTGGCTGCAGTCTTTTGTCTCTTTCCCTCTGGCTTTGAATGAAGGCATTGGGGCCCCTCTCTCAACAAAGGGGGTAGGGAAATTACAGTTTATAAGTACCATAGGTGCCAGGCACTGGGCTAGGCACTTTACATACTCAAATCAGACATTTTACAGAGTTTAAGGGAGAAAGGCTCACAGAGGGGGAGGCACTTGACCTTGTTTCCCCTGCTGAGCCTCTTATCATCCTCACTGAAACCGGGAACCAAGAGGATTTTATTTCCACCATTCTTCTTTGCTGTATGACCTTGGGCAAGTAGCCTCCTGTCTCTGAGCCTCATTTTCCCCATATGTAAAATAACAGTATTGGACTAATTGTCACCTTGAATATCCCCTTATTAATGTCAGATCATAAGTAGTTCTGATCTTCTCTTGAGGAACTGACTTTTTTTAGGTATGAATGCTAGTAAATCTGTTAAGGTGTTTTTGTTTTTTGAAACTGACATAGTGGAGGTCTTCAAAATTTTATGATTGAATACTCTATAAGTTTATCGCTTAGAATCTCTAATGGTTTCTTCTAAGGTTTTTTGTTTGTTTTGAAATTTCTATTTTGAAGTAATTCACAGGAAGCTGCAGGGAGGTCTTTTGCATCCTTTACCTCACCTCTGCCAATGCTGGCATCCTAACTACCAGTATAATATCAAAACCAGTCAACGGACACTGATACAATCCACAGAGCTTATTCAGATTTCACCAGTTTTACATGAACTCATTTGTGTGTGTGTGTGTGTGTGTGTGTAGTTCTAATGTAATTTTATCGCATGTGGAGATTCATGTATCCACAGCCTCAGTCAAGACACAGAGCTGTTCAATCACCACAAGGAATTCCTTGTGTTGTTCCTTTATAACCACACTCACTTCCCTCCCTTCATCCCTAATCCCTGGCAACCATAAATCTGTTCTCTATGTCTTACAGTTTTGTTATTTCAAGAATTTTATAAAAACGGAATCATATAGTATATAACCTTTTGGAATTGGTTTTTTCACTCAGCATAATTCCCTGGGGATTCATCCAAGTTGTTGCATATATCAAGAGTTCATCTTTTTATTGCTGAATGGTAAGTATCCGATGGTATGGATGCACCAGTTTGTTTAACCATTCACCTGATGAAGGACATCTGGATTGTTTCCAGTTTTAGGCTGCTATGAACATTCATGTCTTTTTGTGTGAGTCAAACATGTCTTTCACAGAGCAAAATGTTTAATTTTGATGAGGTCCAATTTATCAATTTTTACTTTTATGGACTGTGCTTTTTGAGTCAAGCCTAAAAACTCTTTGCCTAGCCCTAGGTCCAAAAGATGTTCTCCTATTTTTTTCTAAGAGTTTTATGATTTTATGTTTTAAGTTTAAGTCTGTGATCCATTCTGCGCTCATTTTTGTGTAAGGTTGGGGTTTATGTTTTGCCTATGGTTGTCCAATTGCCCTACTACCATTTGTTGGAAAGACTATCCTTCCTCCATTGAATTGCTTTGTACCTTTGTCAAAACTCAGTTGGGCAGATTTGTATGGGTCTATTTCTGGGTTCTCTTTTCCACTGGTCTATGTGTATATCCCTGTCAATGCAGAGCACAGGCTTTTGAGACAGAATGCCTAGTGCCAGTTGCTAGCTTGGGTGATCCTAGGCAAGTTACCCTTCCATAACTTCCCATCTCACTCAGTATATAAGAAGGCCTTCAGAGCTCCGCCTGATCTAACCCCAGCTTACCTCTCTGTGCTTATCTCCTATTACTCCTCCCCTTATTCACTCTGCTCCAGCCACACTGGCCTCCTGACTGCTCCTTAATCACATCACATATGTTCCCACCTTAGAATCTTTTCTGGGCTATTTCCTTATCCCAGAACCTTCTTTCCACAGACATCTCCATTGCTACCTCCCTTACCTCCTTCAAGTCTTTTCTGAAATTTCATCTTCTCAGCGAGGCTTTACTTAAAATGGCAAAGCCTTTGCCTCTCCCCTTTCCCATGTGTTTTTACCTCCACAGCATTTATCACCGTCTAATACACAATGTCATCTACGTATTTATTCTTTGTCTGTCTCCCACTACGAGCTCAAGGAGAGCAGGCATTTTTGTTTTGTTCACTGCTGTATTCCCAATGCCTACACTGTGCCTGGTACAATACACCTTTGTTGAATGAATGAAGAAATGAGTGGATAGATGGATGGGTGAATGAGTGAGTGAAAGAATGCTGTGAGCCAGGGCCAGCTCACTTGAGCAGTCTCTCTGCCCTGTAGCTTGTGCCAAGACAGGGCTCCAGCCAGCCCCCATCCACTTGTCTTTCTAAGGCTGACCACCAGGTGGCAGTTGGAGCCTGAACTCTGGCTTCATTTGCTTGCTTGCTTGCTTGCTTGCGCGCGCGCACACACACACACACACACACACACACACACACACACACACACACACACACACACACACACACACACACACACACACACACACACACACACACACACACACACACACACACACACACACACACCCGCCCCCGCCCCCCACCTCCAGCTTTCTCCCTGCCGTCTGTCAGTCTTGCCCAGGACTGTTTGACCTCTGCCAAGGCTTGGCCAGGGGATTTTGTGTGAGCTGTTGAAGTAGGCAGCGTTAGTACCTGAAGCTTTGCATCTTTTTCTCCTTAGAAAGGTACTAGTTTCTTTCCTATCCCCCTCTGCTTTCTGTCTCAAATGGAAGAAACCATAGATAGCAGCCACTGGGCTGCTCCAAGGTCACTGTCTGCAGCCTCTAGGACATCAGGGGACATGGATCTAAAGAGATTTCATCTCCACTTCTGCCCAGCCCAGCAAGCCTCTCCCTTAAGGGGTGTTACTACACTCCTTAAAGGGGTAAAGGCTAGGTACTTTAGTGCCAGGGTTAAGCCTTTTGAGTCAGCCTGGGTTTCAATCTCTACTGTGCTGCTTATTAACCCTGTATCCTGGGTGATGTTGGGTAACTGACCCAGATTCTTCAAGCCTTAGTATTTTCAGCTGCAAAATGAGGATAATAATGGTTCCAAACTCACTGGGAGATAGGAAGATTCAATGGAATAATGTATGTATACAACATTAGCAGAGTGCCTGGTATGGAAGAAGGCTCAATTGAAGAAAAATCAGGGGCAGGGGTGGGGATAAATAAGACCTGACATGACAAGGACTGACTAGGGAGTATGAGGAGGGTGCCACTTAGGTGACTAGAAGGCTGAAGCCAAGAAAAGGTTGCGAGATCCAGGAAGTCTTTGCATAAGAGACCACGTTTCAGCTGTAGCTCACAGGTCAGGTCAAAATCTGCCAGACAGTCAAGCTGGAAGGAGAATCCCAGGAAGAAAGAATGGTATGTGCAAATAAAGAAAGGGGTGAAACAGTATGTGTATATCCCTGACTAACTGTAAGTAGTTAATATGGCTGAAATGCATGTTTCCTGTGGGGAAGTGACAAGAAATAAAGACAGGGGCCAGATCACAAAGGGCCTCATGGAGAAGAAGATTGGGACCTGATCTGGCATGCAGTGGGGAGCCATCAAAGAATTTAAAGCAAGGAAATGATGGTTACACTTGCTGGCTTGGAGATTCAGCTGCTTTGAAGGAGGGCAGAGACTGGAGGCAGGTGAGAGATTAGCTGGGCTTAGATTGGAGAAGTAGTGGGGATAGAGAACAATGGATGAAGACCATGGATTTTTTTCAGAGGGAGAAATCAGCAACCAAGGTTTTCTAAAATCTTGCCTGAAAAAGGAAGGAGTGCTAGGTCCAGAGAAGGAAATTATGGTACAGTTGTTGTTTTTTAATACAGGTGAGACTTGAGGCTCTTCCATTCCCCGTAGCACCTGGCACCAATTAATTGAATGACTGGAGGGAGGGGCACCTAGCCTAATACCCGCCAAGTGGTGGGGGCCTATCCCAGATTCAGCGTGGACCCCATCCTCTGACTTCCCTCTCATCTCTAAGCCGGAGACCCATGACACAAGCGCTGAGAGGCTGGTGAATTTACTCAGAACCTGGATTTCCCTTCCACTTAAGGGATTTCCCTATAATGGTCCCCAAGGACTGAGGGAAACTTATAAGCGAGTCAGAGAAGGTATCCCAGTTTGTTCATTTCCTGGCACGCCAATATGTTAGGAAAGCCCAGCAATTCTCCTCTATTTCCTTTTCACTTTCAAAGACCTTCACCCCCTTCTCTGCATTGTCTTTCCCCAGGGAGAATTGTTGGTTCTTGCTTTTCCCATCTTTTATCAGTACTTCCTACTCGGCATGGGACTATTTAAAACTACCCAAGGTCCAGCCCAGGCCCACAGTTTGGAAGAAAACTAAAGGAGTCCAACAGCAAGGGCCATTCAGAAGTCAGCCTGCTTTTGGCCTTGCTGTCTGTGCGCCTCATGGGCAGTAGTAGAAATTCTGCCCCTCTGCCCCAAGGCTGCTATCTTCTCCATGCTGGGGACTTTTGCCTTCCTGGCAAATCTGGGGTGAAAATATAGGAGTTTGTGGTGGGTAAGAAAGGGACAAATGAATACTTATATACGGGTACTTTGTGTTAAGTGCTTTGTAGATATCATTGTATTGCATCTCCACAACAACCCAATGAGGGAGGTATTAGTGTCATTACTTTATGGATGAAACTGAGGCTCAGGGAAATGGTAGAATTTGCCCAAGATTATTAGGTTAGTTAGTGGTAAGTCAGGAATTAGACCCATGTGTTTTTAACCTCAAAATGCATTTGTACCCAGTAAGTTATTTTGGGGGGGGGAGTGGGGTGGGGTTGGGGGGGAGGAGGAGAACCCCCCCTGGTTGACCTTTTTTCCAAGAGAAAAGGCTAGAAATAGGTTTCTCCTGTCCTGGGTGGGTGCCCCATCTCCAGAAAAACAAAAAGAGTAACCAGGGGTAGGCAGTGTCTACCTAAGGAATCTATACATGGATTCATTGTTGCCTCTCCCTCCTTTCTTCACCCCCACTTGGTGAGCTCCTGGGGAACAGGGTGAGCGGGCAGACTCAGACTCAGGTTTGCTGTCCCCTCGGACAAGCCTCTTCCCCTCTCTGAGCCTTTTGTTGTTCCAGCTATAAAGTGAGAGTATTGTCAGAGGGAAATGGTCTTCCAGCTCTAACATTCAAGGATTGTATTGACTGTACTGTACTGTAGGATTGCCTGGTTCATTCATGTATAGAAACAAATTTCCTGTTGCCATAGAGAACAAGGGCTTTTTGAACTAGAAAAAGATACGCTCAAGGAGGCAAGATAAATAGTGGAAAGGGCATAGGCTTTGAGTCAGCCAGACTTGGGTTAAAATCCTGTACACTGGGCAGGTCACTTTGCTTCTCTGCACTTCTTTCATCATCTATAAAGCAGGAAAAACTACTCCTGTTTCTTGGAGTGAGGTAATGTATATGACAGTGCCAAGGGAGGTACTCAAGACCTTGTGTGTGTGTGTGTGTGTGTGTGTGTGTGTGTGTGTGTGTGTAAATGGGGTTTGGCTCTTCCTCCCCAACTCCACCCCACTCTGTCTAGCTCACAGGATATTCTTTTCTCTCCTCCTCCCTGACAGCCAGGCTGAGTGTTTCCTGCCAGGGCCTCGACTTCCAAAGTTTTCTGGCAGGGTTATCAGGGAGTGTGGAACAACTCGACCTCTCTCACAACCTTGTAAAAACCCTAGAGGGGATGGTGCAACTGAGACCCGACCAAAGCCTGGGCTTTAGGTGTAGCCAGCTGGAGGTTCTGGCCTCAGAGGCCCTCGACCAGCTTTGTTGGCTCAGCTCCCTCACCCTGGCATCCAGTCTCCTGGACCATAACTGCCTGGCTAAAAACAGAGCGCTCCAGTTCTTGTGTCACCCTCAGGTTCTGGACCTCTCAGCCAATTGCCTCATCAGTGACATGACTGCTTACCAGGTGACCAAACTCAGCTCACTGGAGAACCTAAATCTCTCAGACAACCACATGACTCACCTGGCTTGGGGTGCCTTCTTGGATCCCCTTTTCTGTTGGGCATCAACCTGAGCAACAGCTAGCTACATTCTGGAAATTTGCTGGCTTGTCCGTGCCGTAGGAGCTCATCTTAGCCAGGAATTCTCTTCATTGCATCTCCACCTTCAGCCTCCCAACCTGTGGCAGCTCCACTTGGGCCCAGTGGCCTGCAGTTATCCATACTGAGGGCATACCAGTTTCAGGTATTAGACCCGAGTCATAACTGACTGAGTACCTTCCCACTTCTACCCACCTAATACCATCTCCTCTATTTTAACCTCTCTGACAACTCCCTGGCCTTCCTAGAATCAAATCCCCTATCCCCAGCTTTGGGGGTTGCAGTTGGTACCATGATATAACATCCAACCTGAACGCATTATCTTGGCATATCCCACTTGACCTAAGTAGGCAGCATTCCCGGGAGACTTCCTTGGTAGGCTTCCTGGCCTTCAGCGCCTCATAATGGCCTGGAACTGTTTCCAGAATGTGACAACCCACTGCCCCATGGCATCACCATTTCTGAGGCTGGCCCCTACTTTTCCACTGTCCTTCTGCCCTTGACATCTCTGGATCTCTGGGGGAATATTATTTAGTCATTGCCCACCTGGTTCTTTGAGATTATGCCCAGGCTGGGAGCCATGGACTTGGGGAACAAGGGGTTGCACCTGTGTTGGAGGCATGGGGCCATGGGGGAAGAGCCCCTCAAAAGCCCCCCCCGCCCAAAGTCTTTTCAGGGCAGTCTTCCTAGTGAAGCATCTGGGCCTTCGTGGAAGAAGCCCAGGGTCTTACATTCAGGAATCTGCCCCTGCCACCCTTTGCTCCCTGGATCTCTCGGGTAATACGGGGCTGACTTTAACTGCAGGGACATTCTGAAGCCTGCACTTCTCTTCATGGAAGCTCTCTCTGTATGGCAATAGCATGAGGGACTCCCAGGCACAGCCTCCCTGCCTACAGGAGCTCAGTGCCTTGACTTCTCTGGCTACAAGCTGAGCAGCCTTCCCAACCAAGGGCCTTGGCTGCTATCCCTTGGCCAGTCTGGACCTTCATTACCAGAGCCTGAAAGCTGTGAAAGGGGTGACCCTGAGGGTCGTGCCTGATCACCTCACGAGCTTGACCACTTCTAGCAATCTTCTCCACTGCTGGATGCTCTGCTTAGGGCCAGACTTAGAGGAAGGCCAGAGTATTTATCTTGGTAGCAGAACAGCTGCTGGGCTTGACTAATGGGTGACCATAGTTTACCGTGTATGAGGCATGGGAGCCTTTGGGCTATGTGGACCTGGCTGGTGGTGACTGGCCTGTTGGTCATCCGGTGTGGTCTGACTACCCTATTGAGAAAGAGTCATTGCTTGGCTCTTGGTCTGCAGTTCCACAGCAACAATATCAGCCCAAGGCTTGAGTAGAAAACTATGGGGAAAGGCTGTGGGTGGGATTCTTTTGCAAGGCATGGACCAAACCTCTTGGAGGGGGGTAAGAGAATTGAGAAACATGTGAAGGAAGATAACCATAAGCAGGCCACAGGTGGCTTCCTGTGTACAGAGGGAGACATGTTTCTCTCTAGCAGCTGAAGTGTGGATTCCCAGAGGACTTTAAAGGTATCACATTTGGGTCTTTTTTTTTTTTTTTTTTTTTTTTTTTTTTGTCTGCATTGGGTCTTCATTGCAGTGCATGGGCTTCTCATTGCGGTGGCTTCTCTTGTTGCGGAGCACGGGCTCTAGGCACACGGGCTACAGTAGTTGTGGCACGCAGGCTCAGTAGTTGTGGCTCGCGGGCTCTAGAGCGCAGGCTCAGTAGTTGTGGTGCACGGGTTTAGCTGCTCCGCGGCATGTGGGATCTTCCCAGACCAGGGATCGAACCCGTGTCCCCTGCATTGGCAGGCGGATTCTTAACCACTGCACCACCATGGAAGTCCCCACATTTGTGCAGCCAGAAAATGGAGATGTGCCAGCCTGCTGGCACTACAAGAGAACTTTAGACACATCCTCCCCTCCCCCCTTCCTGAATGGCCATGCAGCTTCTGCTTAGACATCCCTCTCCCTCCCCAGGAAGCCTGTTCTAGCCACGGACCACTCTGATTCCTAAGACAGGTGTTCTTCCTTGTATTGAGTCCAAGTCTGCTTCCATTCCTGGGTTCCAGCTCTGCCCTCTGGGGCCACATCCAAATTCTCTTGGACTCTGACAGAAGTCTGAAGACAAGAGACCCATGAATCCTCTCTTCTCCAGGCTAGACAGCCCTAACTCTTTCAATAAATCTTCAGGTACTAAACTGTCACCACATGTAACTTCTCTGTGTCTCAGTTTCCTCACCTGTAAAATGGGGACTAAACCAGATAATACATGCAAAAATCTTGTAACAGTGTCTGGCATATTGGAAGCAGTTGGTGAGTGTGGGCTATTATTATTCAACTCATATTGCTAGATTGGGTCACTCTGTGAAGTCAAAAGGCTGCGCCTCATTAATCTCTGTATGGCCAGTGCTTAGTCCAGCGTCTTGCACACAGTAGACACTTAATTCACGTCAGCTGTGAGATGGTGACATGGTCTCGAGTCCCTGTTCCAGTCTACTCACTCTCCTCTGGACATATTCTAGTTTGTTCCTCTTAATGTATGAAGCCCAGAACTGAATACTGTTGGATTATTTCAGGTTCAAGTAAGTTACAGGCATAAAATCACAGAATCCCAGAATCTCACATCAGGGATGGACTTTAAAAGTCTGTTATCTACTCCATCTAGTCTACCTTCATCTCCCAACTCCTCCATCTGATCCTACCGGCCCCAGGAAGTTGTCATCCAATGTGCGAATACCCCAGGGAGCCAGGTTCTGGGAGGACAGCAGTTTCTGTGGGAGCTCAAGCCCTGTGATCTCAACACACACCAGAAGAAGAGTTGGGGACTTCCCTGGTGGCGCAGTGGTTAGGAATCCGCCTGCCAATGCAGGGGACACGGGTTTGAGCCCTGGTCCGGGAAGATCCCACATGCCGCGGAGCAACTCCAAAGGTCAGTTGCAGACCCTGTAACTGGCTAGTTTCTGGTCTCCCTACTATCAGCCACCTGCCCCCCTGCCCCAAGTGTGATTCCTTCAGGTCTTGGTCAGTGGGTTGGGAATCATAGGGAGCACCCAGATGGTCCTTTCTCCAGCCACCCTATGGCAGAAAAATATACACAGGCATCTCTAGTGATGGTGGCCCACAAGGAGTGTGCCAGTCTCCCAGACCAGAGTGATGCTAAGGTGCTTGGACCCAATGCTTGGGTGCTTGGTGCTTGGACCCAGACAGAAATCACCTACGCCTACATTCTGGGGAGCTTGGACTCACGGCCACGTATTGGCCCAGACACCACCTGGTCTGGTCTATGGCTCCTAGAGCTTTCATTCTCAAAGAACCCTTATTAAACACCTGGGCAGGGCTGGGGCTGGGGCAAGCCCTGCATGAAAGGAATCCAAAGCCAGGCCTAGGCTCACAGAGGGGAACCAGAAACAAACATTCGAAAGGCTGCTCAGGCATAAAGGGCATGTGATTAACCAAGCAAACAGGTAACCAGGGCAGAATGAATAATCGACAAACACATCTACATTATGTACAAGAATAAGGATAAATGCATACCTGACAGCAGAGAGAGAACAAGAGAATAGGCAGGGCAGAGCCAGCAAATTGGCCACTCTTCTAACTAATCAGGAGAGGCTCTCTGGGTAAGGTGGAATTTCAGATTTCTGCGCACGTCTGCCCTCTCTGTAATGTGATTAAAATTGGTTTAGAAATTTGTGCTATATTTCAAGTGAGTGCTGTGCTTAAAGTGTAATTGCGTTTGGCCGAATATTTGACATTCTTGAAATTAGAGCAGCTTGCATGCAATAAGGAAATTTGTCTAGAATGGAATTTGATTTTTTAAGCCAACGCACAGAAGAGCAGTTTCAATCTGAGCCTCTGATGGATGGCTCCTTCAGGGCTGCCTCTCGGCTGGCTCTGTGCTGAACTTCCTGTTCATTCTGGAACTCTCCTCCAGTTCTCAGCGGGAGGGAAGCTTCTTGACCTCTGACTCCAGAAACCACATTTCTCCTGGCAGTCAGAGTCTGAGCTATCGTGACTCTCCGATCCAGGCCTCTCCTACACATCTGCCAGCCTCAGACTGTATGCCAGGTTAGGCAATTAGGGACTTTATCTTTGTCACCCAGGACTTAGGACCTTGATCTGGGATCTGAAACACCCAGAGCTGGTGCTATGTGTATCCTGGCTTGCTCTCCTTTGTCAGAACTCAAAAGAGCTGTTAGGATTGCTGGCTAATTCTCCCTCTCCACTGTGGCAGAGGCTGAATGGCTGCTCAAGATTCTGTCACCACCCCAAGAGAGATGGTGATGAGAAAGGAGAGAAAAAGGGGGGAAAGAAAGATGTCCCATTTCAGGGTATCCCAAATCCTTCTCAGATTTGACTCTGGCTAGTTAGCCATGGCCTTGCCATTGCGGGTTACAGAGGAACAGCCTACCTGTGTGACCCTAGAATCCTAAGACTGAGACGGACTGCAGGCATCATCTAGTCAGTCAACAAATATTTTGAGCACATACCATGATGCTGGGGTTATAGAGCTGAACAAAACAGGCCTTGTCCCTCCCTCAGGAGCTTCCAGTCTAGCGGGGAAAACAGTCTTTATACAGAAATGTGCAATTGTTTCATTACTTGTCGGTGTGCAAAATGCTCAGGGGAAGTACAGCTACTCGGCCTAGTTTAGTAGTCTGGAAGGCTTCCCTGCAGAATTAGTGTTTCAGGTCAAGGCCAGCAGGAGGAGGGGTTAACTAGGAGAAGGGTGTGGGGTGGGGATTTGTGGGGGCTCAATGCAGGAGGGAGCAAAGTTCCAACTACTTCATGGACTAATTAACTTCACATAGAAAAGCCGCTCCTCAGGCCAGCTGTCTTGCAAATGACTGCTTTTGGTCACCAGAAGACCAGACTATAACAAGCCTGGCATAGAGGTATTACTCCCTCAAACATGCCCATGGATGGATCCAAGAGGATCAACTATGGATTTGATGGACAGGACACTGTTATGCTGGCAGGCAGGCAGACAGCAGCTTTATTTAACCTTCTTCTGGTCTTATTTTTGTTTATTGGGCATGGTATCTAGAGGCCTCCAGTTTGACACCAGTCCAAGGGATAGGGCTGGCCACTGTGGATCTCACCTGTCCTCAGTAAACATATTCTGCCAAGCCAAGGAAAGGGAAGAAACACTTATTGAGCACATGCTCTGTGTCAGGTGCTTTTACAAATACCTCATTAAATCCTCACGGTACACTTAAGAGGTAGGTACCTCTTTGTTTTCACACATGGGGAAACTGAGGCACAGAGCAGTGAAGTAACTTGGTCAAGGTTGCAGAGCTAGAAACTGGGGGAGCTGAACTGCAACCTAATGGGATTGATTCCCAAAGCAAGCTTTTCCACAGTTCAACTCAGTCTCTCTGCAACAGCTGGACGTTCCTACCAAGCAGCAGTCCACCTGGGAGTAGACCCAACTGGGTCCTTCTGGTTCTCCATCCTGGGGCCTACCTTCATGCCCAGCTGGGGCTGCCATCACTATTCTCATCACACCTGTGAAGGGCCAGCTGGCAGAGACCTCGGCTCCTCTAAGTTCTAATCAGCCTTGATCCAGCACAGAGGTGCAATTTAAGGGGGTGTGTGTGGAGAGACAGGCTGGTAGAGGTCTCACTTGATGTCCCTGGGGGGATAGACTCCCCCTATGTGTCCAGAGCAAAGCGTGAGAGGCATACGCCATAGAGCCTTGGAAGCAGCTTTCCTTCTCCTCAGGGGAGGCAGCTAATTCTCCGAGTACTTCTCCCTTCTTGTCATCCTCCATATTTCCCACTCTTGGCTCATTTGGCTCTGTGCCCAAGTCATGTGCAATGATGAGCTGCCCACTCTTGAAAGTTAGCACAATCTCTTTTGGGGAGGTATTGGTGCTTGCATCATGAAAGAGGGTTGGGGGCTGTGTGAGAAAATGAAGCACAACATCCTGTCTCTTCTGTAGAATAAGCTGGGTTTTACTCTCCAGGGCCACTTCCCAAGGGTACCAAGGCGGTTGAGGTGGGGTTTCCTATCCCTGATTATACACCTGGGCTTAAGTCTTTTGCCCTACTGCCATTTTTCTTACTGGATGGGCCTCTTGTGGAAGAACAATACTTTCACTGAGAACTGTGACTTCTAGCACCTGACCCTGACAGAGACATTAGGCCCTGAAATCTTAAAGAGCTCACACTCCCTGAAGACTAACTTATACCCAAGAACTGAGCCCAAGAACAGTGTTTTCCTGGCAGATAAAATTCTGTCTGGGGAAGAAAGCTCACTCAGGAAAATAAAGGCCAACTCAAAAATATGCTTGGGGAACAGAGAAGACATTAAGGTGTTGCTGGGTGGGAGGTGGCAGTGGTGAGCTGGACTAAATGGCACTCTCTAAGATCTCCATCTGGGACATTCAGAGCAAAGGCAAATGTTCACAGGGATCCTTTGATCTGGCTTGAGTGACAGCTTGAGAAATCATCATGTCCCTTTCCAAAGGAGTTTCTCTTCCCAAACCTAGGGACAGAGTACTGGTCTGGGACTCTCCTGTGGCCCAGAGCCTGACTCTGGCCTTTGCCCAGTTCGCCTCTTAGCCCTCTGACCTAAGCTCTATCCTGTAGTCTACTGGCTAAAAATGACTGCAGCAAACCTTCTGTTTAATGTACGTGTAGGAGGGGGAGGGCTTGAAATAGAGACACCCATTGCTAATTGTGTTGAAAGAAGAAAAATGAGCCCTCTGTTTCAAAGGGAGGAATTTGAGCAAAGTACCAAGGAGGCCTTCACTTGGGCAAAAAAGGGGGTGGTCTAGGCCCCAGGGAGTCCAGCGGCACCTGAAGAGCAACTGATTTCACTTTTTGTTCCCCTCTCAGAACCCCTGGGACCTCTACCAAACTGACATCAAGATGAGAAGCTTCTCACAAAGAACTACACACACATGCAGAGTGGATGTAGACTCACAGAGCTCCTGGACTGGTGGCTGCTAGGTGTCTACCCTCTGTATTTGGTGCTATGCTGGGTCTCAATCCAAATACTTTAGAATTCATTGTCTTACATCTGCCTTCTCTCACCCATTTATATTAATGCTGATGGGCATTTGAGTTTGCAACTCTTATTATACCTCTGCCACAGAACAATGAATGATAATCACAATGATAACTATAACCACAGCAACAACCCTCCTATTTGTATAATGATTTAGATCCATGGACCGGCAGCATCAGCAGAACCTGGAAGCTTGTTAGAAATGCAGAATCTCAGGCTCCCTGAACCAGAATCTGCATTTTATTTATTTAATTTTGGCTGCGTTGGGTCTCTGTTGCTGCACACGGGCTTTCTCTAGTTGCGGCGAGCGGAGGCTACTCTTCGTTGCAGTGCGCAGGCTTCTCATTGCGGTGGCTTCCCTTGTTGTGGAGCCCAGGCCCTAGGTGCACAGGCTTCAGTAGTTGTGACATGCGGGCTCTAGAATGCAGGCTCAGTAGTTGTGGCGCACGGGCTTAGTTGCTCCATGGCATCTGGGATCTTCCTGGACCAGGGATTGAACCCGTGTCCCCTGCATTGGCAGGAGGATTCTTAACCACTGCGCCACCAGGGAAGTCCCAGAATCTGCATTTTAACAAGATCCCAGGTGATTCGATGCACACTAAAGTTTGAGAAGCACTTGTTTAGTAGACCCTTAACAACTGCCATGGGAACTTGGTCAAAGTTCTTGGGCCTCTGGATTACCTGCCATGTTTCCTGTTTTGTCACCTTCTATCATTGACTCTATACCCTAAATCCTAAAGGGCCTATGAGTCTGTGTCAGGGACAGCAAAAAAGCTGGGAACTAGAGCAATGTATCTGACTTTGTAGGCAGTCTAGGTGGGGAGAGGTGATGGTAGCTAGAAGGGAGAGACACGCATGGACCCACATGGGGCCTACGAGAAACTCAGAGTGCTCCCCAATAACCATTCCCTAGTATATTTAGATATGACCTGGTTACCAGATACTAAAGCAGGGTTAAGAACACCAATGGTTATGGAATGAAATCAGGCTGTTGAACACAAGCACAGAACAAGTGTTTTAGCTATAAAGATTAACCAGACATTTCAGTGTTCTCTGCTATCAACCTGTCATCCAATCTCAGCTTGCACTCCAGTGACAGGGAGCTCATTACCTCACAAGGTATCTATTCTGATTCATGGGTGACCAGTTCTGTTAGAAAGTCAATTCCTTGTGTTGAGCTGAAATATGCTTTCCCACGGTTTCTATCCATTTATGGGTCCTGGCTCTGCCCCTTGGGGCCTGTATCCCATCTGCTCTTGCTGTCCTATAACGGCCCTTCAGAGGTATGGAAACCACACTGCCTTCTGTCTTCTCTTCTCCAAGCTAAACAGCTCCAGCTCCTTCAACTGCTCCTCATGGGACCTGGGTTCCAGTTCTCTCCCCAGCCGTCTGGGCTCCCCTTAACTGGAACCCTAGTAAGATTAAGTGCAAAGGTGCAAAAAGAGAGATCAAGATGCTAAGCAGGGCTTCCCTGGTGGCACAGTGGTTGAGAGTCCGCCTGCCGATGCAGGGGACACGGGTTCGTGCCCTGGTCCGGGAAGATCCCACATGCTGCAGAGCGGCTGGGCCTGTGAGCCATGGCCGCTGAGCCTGCGCGTCCGGAGCCTATGCTCCGCAACGGGGGAGGCCATAACAGTGAGAGGCCCGCGTACCGCAAAAAAAGAAAGAAAGAAAGAAAGAAAAAAGATGCTAAGCATCAGCCTGAACCCATGGCTGAATATAGGGATGCAAGTGCACGTCCAAGAGGCTCGACTTAGAATCTAACAGCAGGCCTTTAGTCAGTTGAATAATAAAGGACTTTTGTTCTTTTGAGAACATTTTTAGAACCTGGTACTTCCCACCAGAGGCAAAACAAGGCAGGTTTTAAGTAGTTAGTCCTTGATGCAGTACTGGTTCCTATCCACCTGGAGAGGGTATACCAGCACTTTTATCTCTCTGCCACTCCCACTATCCCCACTGCGCCTTCCTTCACTACCTCTGTAGGATGTAGCTCCAGTACACCTGGTCAGTGACTCTTTGCCAGCCAGGAACCCTAGTAAGACCAGCCAGGAGAGGGTAGAGCCCTCATTTTGGCACCATTCTCCTGTCTCCTCGTGAGCTCTTCTCTGGTCACAAGACTGTCTTTTCTACTATCTGGGTGATTTTCATGAATCTTCTTGAACATCCCATTGCCTAAGTTACTTTTCATAGATCATACTTTCAGTGGCCTTGGGCACCACCAACTACGGTGAATAATAAAAATAGCAACACTAATAGCTAATATTTATTGAGCATTAAGTGTTTATTATGTTTCAAGCATTTTACATACATTAACTTATTTAATCCTCACAACAACCCTACGAAGTGGGTACTATCTATTATTAGCCCCATTTTCCAGATGAGTAAACTGAGGCATGGAAAGGTTAACTAACTTGCCAAAGGTGGCATGGGAGATATATAGTAGTATGTAGAATCTAGCTCCAAAGCCCACATGCTTAGTCACTGTCACTATAGAGGCAAAATTTCCCCAGTGTATCCACAGACCACCTATATCAGAATCACTTGGAGAGCCTATTAAAAAGTTCCAATCCCAGGGAAAACTATGCCTTCATGCTGTCTCACAGGGTGGATGGACCCATCTTTCCTTCATCTTCTGAGGCCTGTGGATCTCATAAGCCAGTATGTCTCTCAAACTCAGGGGTTATCAGAACCCCCTTCAGAGCTTGTTAAAAACACAGGCACTGGGGCTCCACCTCCAGAGAGTCTGATTCAGCAGGCCTGAGGTGGGATCCAGAAATGAGCAATTGCCATCATTTTAACTGTCATAAACACTGAGTAATCCTCACTGCAGGTTTTCTCCAGCTTTCTTTACCCACTCTGGGCCTTCTTCTGGCTCAGCAAAGGCTCTCACCATCTCCTGATGTGAGGCTCTCTCGGCTCTCCACTGTACAAACCTCTCCTTTCTTCAGATCTTAGAAGGTGTCTTTCCCTGGGCAAAACTGTACAAATATGGGTTCTTGATCCATCCCCTTCTGGCCTCCTGGGGAGGATCAAGCACTTTTGCTCTCTTTCCCCTACTCTCTCTGGCTTCTCTCCTTGAACCATAAATGCACTCAACCTTGCCTAGAACAACAGAAAAACAAAAAACAAACCTTTCTGCTTTCTGCATGAATTATTGTCTCTTCTCATTCACTATACACTTCTAGAAAGAGTACTTTATAACCTCCTTGGACAAGTCACTTAACCACTCTTTACATTAGTATTCTCATCTGTAAAATGAGGATTATGATAGTACATAACTCATAGGATAAGGAAGGATTAAATTTAAGAATATATGCAAAGTGCTCTGAGTAATTCCTGGCACATGGTAAGTGTTCAATATAATAATTATCAGCCATGTACACGCTAGCTATTATGATTATTCACAATAGCGAACAATTTAGTCTCAGTCCTCATCCTGAAATTCTGTGACCTTCAATTTTATTTGATCTCCCGCTTTTTGTTTTTAATATTATTTACAGAAGAATAACACACATACAGAAAAGTGCCCATTTCATAAGGGCACAACTCCATGAGTTTTTTCAAGTGAATATACCTGTATTACTAGTGCTCAGATTAAGAAATACAGTAGTAGTATCATTACCCTCAGAAGCCTCCCCACTCTCGCAGACACTTATCCCATTGTAAAAATTTATTTTTAACATTTTTGGTTTTTATATGACACCTAAAAATTTAGAAGGACAATTAATTTTTTTGTAAATTACCTATTTACTTCTAAGCTCTCATTTTACAAATTACTTTGCAGCTTCGTTTTTCTAATGAGTACTTAAAATATGAAGCTACTTTTAGGAAAACACTGAATTAAAAAATTTTTAACTTGAATTATTCATTATAATGATTTTCTGTGTTTCAAGAAAGACTTTAACTTTTAATCAGGCTAGCTATTGTGTATGGAGGTAGCACTACCATACTGAAATTTTTTAAATTTAACATATAGAGCAAGACTGTTAGGGAAATTTTTATTCACTGTAAAAGAATCATGGCTAATTGTTTTTTCATTAAAAAAAGAAAAGCATTTGCAATTTTAAATGATTATTTTCTTAATTGAAAAAAGGTCTTTTGTTTGCAGAAAAAAATACTACAAAATGATTTTAATGAGTCTCACAGTATCTAGGAATCTTTACACTGATTGGTTTTTATTGAAATACAATATAAAATAAAACTGTAATATATGCTCACTGTCAATAATCTGGAGAAATTAAATTCCATAATTCTCCTGGGAGAAAACCTCTGTTAACATTTTGTGTTTATTCTTGCCATGCCTATTCTACTCAAATAGAACTGTTAAACAAAGAAACAACAGACCCAAAATGAAGTCACGTGTGCTATGCCCCACATCAGTAAACCAAGACTTAATACGTAACCAAATTGCAGTTTTAGCCCATCCCATGAAAGTGACTTTAACCAGTCAGTCTGGAATTTCCTGGCCAGCACTAGTGAGGTAGTCTGCCACATAGACCCCTGCCTTCCCCAAAAGGAAGGTGACCTCTGTCTGAAATAACCCCTTATTTTGTTGATGACTTCTTTGTCCCACCCCTTCTCTGCCTTTCAAAACCTTCCGTTTTGTACAGTTCCTTGGAGCTCCTCACTACTTGGTGGATGGGATGCTGTCCCATTTGTGAATTGCTGAATAAAGCCAATTGATCTTCAAATTCACTCAGGTGAATTTTGTTTGTTAACAGAACTCTAAGCGGTGCTCCCTGCCATCCTGTCTGCCTATCGCCCTCCCCACCTTGGCCTCTGGGGACCTCCCTTCTCTCTTCAAAGATCAGTGAGGGAAATACATCAAGGCTAAAAATTTGACCTGGCTCAAAGTAAAAAGTCAAAACAACAAACAACAAAGCAAAACAGAAAGTTCTTAAATTTCAAAGTTTCTGCGGCAATTTCCTTGTGTCACCAAGGTTTAGTGGTTCTGCTTTTAGACAAGGCATTGTAGTGGGCCTCAGGTCTCTGCATCAGTAGAAGCAGAAGAAAGAAACAGAAACTGCTTTGCAAATGATGCAAAACTCAAAATCCATTGTGGGTCCGATTTCAGGAAAAAATTATACTGCTTTTAATGGAATTAATGATCCCCTCATCTTAGCAATGAAGGAAGGAAGGGCCAGAGAGGGGGAGTGTTGGGCTGATGGTCACACTGCAGAATTCCACGGCTGACTCGTCTGTGTCACGTTTCCCACCGCACTGTGCTGCTGCCACACGCAGCCTTGACATGACTCTTGGCTGTAAGTCAGGCAGAACAGTCCCAACATAGCTTCTGGGGCCATCGGGAGGAATCCCTCATGAAACGGCTGTAAATTCATCTATGAGATTCAAAGAGACCTTGTACGTGCCCTCCGACAATGCCCACGTGTGAGCGAGAGACTCCTCATGAGCTCTGCAAGCCTGAAATCGCCTTGTAAAGGTGGAGGGCAGGCCTGGAGAGGAGAAATTCCTGCGGTGGAACACACGTGCATCTGCCCCTAGGGCCTGCCTCCTCCTTGGCCAAAGCAAAGAGCCTGTTCAAGCAAACTCAAGTGGATTTAAAGAAACACACTTATTTTTCCCTGAAAAAGTAATGTGTTCGGGCTTCCCTGGTGGTGCACTGGTTAAGAATCCACCTGCCAATGCAGTGGACACAGGTTCAAGCCCTGGTCCAGGAAGATCCCACATGCCTCGGAGCAACTAAGCCCGTGTGCCACAACTACTGAAGCTCGCGCGCCTAGAGCCCGTGCTCCACAACAAGAGAAGCCACCGCAATGAGAAGCCCGCACACTGCAACAAAGAGTAGCCCCCGCTCAGGGCAATTAGAGAAAGCCTCGTGCAGCAACAAAGACCCTACAAAGCCAAAAACAAAAAAAAGAAAGTAAAAATCTCATAATCTCACAATTCAGACTTCACAATTCACTGCTGACATTTGGCTTGTAGCTTTTTAGTGTTTCATTTATATATGCATGTATGTATATCTGTATGTATATTACTGTATAAATGTATATGTATACATATGTATATATAATATGATTCTTATAGTAAAATAAATACAATTTACCATTTTAACCAAAAGATGTGGAATTTAGACTTTACTGTCTCTGAGGATTATTTGCTTTCCTTGAAAGCAGTGGGATGTGTGTATGACAAAGAGACAGGCTGTGAACTGTGGTCAAATAGTTACCTACTAGAGAACTACAGGAGGAAGGATGTAGAGCCCTCCCTGCATTGTCCTGCTGAAGCTCCTGTCTTATTATTATCAACTGAAAAAATCTGAGCTTGGTGACAGTACTGATGGGTGACACACTCTTGTCTTGCTACTGCTTTTATTTATTTATTTATTTGGCTGTGCCATGCGGCTTGTGGGATCTTAGTTCCCTGACCAGGGATTGAACTCGGGCCCTTGGCAGTGAAAGCGTGGAGTCCTGACCACTGGACCACCCGGGAAATCCCGTACTGCTTTTATTCTTAAAATTTGATTATATACTTAAAATTTTAAACTCTATTTATATTTTGAATAATCAGTGCTTTTACATCCTATTCTCAGCTGCTGAGCTGGACTCCTTGGAGTTTCTTGTGTATCCTTTCTAAGATAGTCTGTGCTCACTCATATGCTCCTTTCAGTTTGGCTCAGAGGTACAAAAAGCTTTAGTGTACAAAGGTTGTATACGTGAAACTGGGGACACTCTACTTGATTGGTAATTGAAGGGATTTTTAAGGGCCTATCTCAGTGGACCTTTTCCTGAGATACTCCAGCCACAAACCAGGGAATCACCTCTGATCCTGTCTTTGTCTTTACCCTCCTCCTAAAACAAATGTTAATTCTACTCCCAGTGTCCATCACTTTGGTCCCCTGTTCTCTCCCTGCCGCCACAGCCCCAGGCCACGTCAGCGTCGTCTGTCATGCATGAAAAGACAGCCTCTCAAATCAGCTTCTTGCCTCCAATCTCTCTCCTTGCAATCCATTCTTTCCCCTAAGATTCCTTATCTCTAAAGCATAGCTCTGATGTCTCATTCCTTCTGAAAAACAAACTTTTAACGGATTCTACTGCCCCTAGGGTAACATTCTAACTCCTGAGTACAGAAGATTTTTTTCCACAAAGGATGGAGCAAGTGGCAGAAATATTCTCTCTTCTCGGATGTGGCTGGTCACTGAATCTGGGCCCTACGGGAAGGCAGCTCATGATCAGAAACTCATGACCGGGATCAGAACCCGGTTACTCCCAGGACCCCTCAGGGATGCTTGCATTCCTGGGAATGGACAAACACTCATTCACATCAGACTGCCACAGGCCCCCGAGTTCTCACTTACTCCTTAGAGAGCCCGCTCCCCAGGGGCTAGAATACCCCGAGTAGCCCGTTCTTGGTTTCAAGGTAGCTGAGAAGCCCAGATAAAGCGGCTTCGTGGACATGGGAAAACACCGCTGCCGCTCCCCATTTCCTTCCGCTTTTGTTTCAAACAAAATTCTGACGTGATTTTGCAAGAACTTTGAACTCACCTCCAATTCCAGGAAAGCCTTATTAGCCTCTTCCTAGGAGGTGACTCAATTTGGTGATGAACCTTGGTGGCTTCACCTCGGCCACCCTGGTCAGTGCAGTCCCTCCCCCGCCAGCTCCCACAGATGCAAGACGGCAGGGGCTCCGGATTTTGTTTCTCACAGGCTCAAAGGAGCAACAGAGCGCGTGTGCTCATGGGCTTCACTCTGATTGGGCAGGCCCAAGCCATAGATTCACCTTGAGCCAATCACTGTGGCCCGGAAGAATCGGTGCTTTGATTGGCAGACCTGAAAGGGGAGGGTCCTGGAGGTGAACCGCTGTCACCCCAAGAGGGTGACAGGGGTTCGCACCCCCAAAAAGGAGATTGGAGGCTTTTGTGGTAATGGAGGGAAACAGACGCTGGAGATGCGAACAACCCTTCTTTACTCGTGTCTCGCCCACTGCCACCTCTGGTGTTTGCCTCCTGGGGACCTCACAGCCTGGGACGCTCTTCCCTTGAGGGCTTCCCCCCTAAATCTGAGATGAACTTTCCGAGCTTCCCGTTCCCTCTTCCTCCCTACTCCAAGCTGGCCCAGAGCATTCCCACTTCACTTCCTCATCTTCTTAACTGGACCACAGCACTTAAGGCTGGGCCTTGGGTTGGCAGTCACTTGGATTTGTGTGCTTCTCATCTCCGAGGCCGTGAGGCTGCCATGGAGAGCACAAACTCAGTCTTAATTATTTTGGGGCCCCTACCCAGCCAGCAGTGCCTGCTAGTAGAGATACTCAGTGTATTTGGTTGAACTGATTAGGATACTTAAACTGTTTTCAAGCCCCCTCAAATATGTCAGAAGCACTATTTACACACTTGAGAATGTATTCCAGTGTTTCTAGGCTATTCATTAGAACAGGTCCCTTGGGCAACTCTGCAAGCCCGCTCAACCGGTAGTTTTGCACTTAGGAACAAGGGCTGGAGTCAACATTGCAGTTGCGGTGTCTCCACCTTAGGCTATTCCTGCAGCTCCACAATACTGTTGTGTTTCCAAACTCAAGACTCATCAGGGCCATCCCTGGGGGAGGGATGAACATTTCTGTGGTCCTAGAAAGAGGACTCAACTGAGTAAAAGAGGCCTGGCAAATCTCCTTTAGTGCTCCCCCAGCTCCCAGCCCAGGCCTTCCCCATGCCCAGGGGCTTCTGTGGTTCTCTTCTGGCTCACTCCCCACCTCTAAGTAAAAGAAACCTCTTTTGTTTTCAAATTTCTTCTAAATCCCCATTAGACGCTTGAATGGCCTGAAAACCTCTGAGGTGGTGGCTATCCAGCCTGGGCTTACACATCTCCAATAACAGAGAACTCACCACCTTGTGAGATGGTTTTTCATATCTTTGAATAGCTCTGATTATCAAAACATTTCTTTCTTACGCCAAACCAAGACTGCTTCCCTATTGTTTCTGCCATGTAGTGTTGTGGGGTCATACACAATGTTCAGAGACAGTTCCTAGATTTGTGTGAGTGTGTGTGTGTGTGTGTGTGAAGGAGAGAGACAGAGACAGAGACAGAGAGATAGAGAGACAGAGAAACCAAGACAGGCACAGAGGGAGCTGGAAGGGCCTACAGAGATCATCTAGGTCAATGGTTAACACACTGTTTTGGCAAGATTAATTCAGGAGCAGTAAACATATTTAAGGGGCACATCTTTCCTATTCAAAGTCAAGTTGGGACTTGATGGCTGAGTTAATGAGC
Source organism: Mesoplodon mirus (assembly GCF_964341445.2). NCBI lineage: Eukaryota > Metazoa > Chordata > Mammalia > Artiodactyla > Ziphiidae > Mesoplodon > Mesoplodon mirus. Next base: position 58,986,530 of record NC_138981.1, on the reverse strand, counting down.
ATATGCATAATCCCCCTAGGAGATACCCACCGAAATAAAACAGAATCAAAATGAGATAAGAAGATGTCTTCTTTTTCCAAGTAGGAACAGGCCACAGACGCAGAGCACAACCTTGGTATCTCCATATGCAAAATAATTTAAACCAAAGTAAAAATGAAGACGCCAGGAAAAAAAGGCAGAAGCTACCTGGCTCCTCCCACGCCCTCCCCGACCCCATGACAAAAGGCCAGTTCACTATTTCTGTTTCCCTTGTTTTCTATCTGTTGCTCCAAGGGCTAGGTTTTCTCTTTCCTTTATTCTTTTTTTTTTAATCTTCTAAATGGGAGCATAGGCAATTCGCTTTTAGTTCTACTGGTGGTTATTTTTATGACGGTAAGCCCCACGCTTAAGCCTACAATTCTCAGTTTTTCAACTTCAAAACTGAAATGGTATCTTTGATTCACCCTCTGAGAGATAAGAAAAATTTCACATTTACTCTTTACCTCCTGACTGTTTTGTCTAATTTTTGTCCCTATCTATTTTAGATAAATTATGGTTGTTTTACACAGCATAGCTTTTCTTCCAAGGACTCTACCTGACTGTCAGAGTCTCACTTCAAAGAAAGGCCCAGGCGCAGTTTCACAAGTGAATGGACTGTTTCAAACTTTCAAGGAGCAGATAATTCCTATGATATTTAAATTATCCCAGAGGAAGAGGAAGAAAGGAAATAGTGTTTTGAAATCATTTTTTTCTAGGTTTTAGATGATACATAGATACAACTTTCTACTTAAAAATTCAATGGTATAATGGATAAACAAAATGTGGTATATACACACGATGGACTATTATTCAGCTTTAAAAAGGAAATTCTGACACCTGCTACAACGTGGATGAACCTTGAAGACATTATGCTATGTGAAATAAGCCAGTCACAAAAGGACAAATATTGTATGATTCCACTTATATGAGGTACATAGAGTAGTCAAATTGAGAGACAGAGAGTAGAATGTTGGTTGCCAGGGGCTGGCAGGAGAGAGAATGAGGAGATATATAGCCTTGCAATAAAAAAATCCAACTCTATCGAAGGACATAGTTTAAAAGGAAAAAGCTCAACACCTTCCTCCTCCCACCCACCCATTTCTTTCCCTCTCCCTAGAGGAAACAATTCATATGGATGATCCAAAATTTACTCAGCTAGTCCTCACTGAGGATATTTAGGTTGTATCTAGAGTTTTACTTGCACAAACAACACTCTAATGAATAGCCTTGAAATATACTGCCGTATAATACGTATACCTGTAGTATAGGTCCCTGGATATGGACTGCCAGTTCAAAAGCTATGTGCGTTTTATTTAGCGAGTTAGTTAGGTTTAGATTTATTGATTAACTCATATAGTTCAAAATATCAGCCATTTAAGAGATCACACAGTGCAAAGCTCCGTCCCATCCTTTTCCCCCAGCAACTTGGTTCCCCTCCTCAAAAGCAACCAATAGTATCATTTAAAATATATTCTTTAGTCATGTACAAGGGAAACAGTATGTTTGAGAATGCCTGTTTCTGCATTCTCCCATCAACACAGCATATTATCAAACTTGACTTCTTTGCTAATCTGACTGATGAAAAATGGTATCTCATTCAATGTGTATTTATTTAATTTGTAATATTATGAGTAAAACCGATGGTTACTAAAGCTGGGAGACCATGCCAGCCTCCCTCTGCAGCTTCTTTCCCACAGCTCCCTCACCTGTCACCTCTATCCTCCAGCTCCACTGAACACGGACACACCATGTTCTTTTTTTTTTTTTTTTTTTAATGTGGACCATTTTTTTTTAAAGTCTTTATTGAATTTGTTACAACACTGCTTCCCTTTTGTGTTTTGGTTTGTTGGCCTCAAGGCACGTGGGATCCCAGCTTCCCGACCAGGGATCGAACCCTCACCCCCTGCATTGGAAGGCAAAGTCCCAACCTCTGGGCCACCAGGGAAGTCCCGACACCCTGTTCTTTCACTCCTGCCTTTGCTCTGGCTGTGTCCTCTGCGAGCTCCTCCTAAGCCTCCCTGCCACCCCAGGTCTGATGAAGTGTCCTTCCTCTGTGCTTCCTTTCATCACAGCACTGGTCATGCTGCCTTCTGTTTATTTCTGTCTATTTTCCCATCTGCCATTTCTACTAGATGGTGAGCGCTGGGACTGGATCTTTATCTCTCTACCTCTACTGTTTATCACCATTCTCTTCAGTAAATATGGAGTGAATGGATGAATGGACAGCTGGCAGTTTCACATGGAGGTCACTGGAATGCAGTTATTCTGTGTGACTGGCTGAAACGAGATTTACCCTCTCATAAGAATGTCATATATGTGGAAGGTGGCACTTGAAATCAGTGGTGAAATGGTGGATTATTCAGTAAGTGGTGTTGGGCTAACTGGTTAATTACCATAATTGGAGAAAATCAATTTATGTCCTTGTCTTCCACCCAAGTAATTTCCAGGTGGATATGTTAAATAGTGTTAAATATAAAGAGAAAGCATAAAAAACTTGAAAGTATATACGAATATTGATCCAACCTCGGGATGGGGAAGCCCTTTCTAAGCAAGATACCAAGACAGAAACCATAAAGAAAAAGATCGATAGATAGACCCCATTACAATTTTAAACTTGAGCACACGCAAAAAGTCAGAAACAACACTGAGAGCCTAATAATGTACGGGAAAAACTGTTTTTAAAAAATATCCGAATGAAAAGTGGAAGGACCTATTAAAAATCCGTAAGAAGAAGACAAACTTACCCATAAAAAATTAAGCAAATGTCAGGAACAGGCAATAAATTAAGAATTATTTGTTCCAGCATGAATGAAATAGACATGCTAACAAATACTTAGAGGAATATTCTACCTTACTAGTAATCAACAAAGGGTCAACTAATACAGCATCTTTCACCTAACAAATGAGCAAAGATGATAATTTTCAGTGTTTGCAACTATATGGGAAAATAACACTCTCACACCCTGCGAGTGTACATTGGCTCACTCTTTCTGGAGGGCAATTTACCAGTATGCATTAAAAGCCTCTCCTTTGGACCTAGATCACTTCTAGAAATCTTATCAAAGGGGAATAATCAGAAATATAGACAAAGACTCAGCTACAAGGATATTACAGTCGCATATTTGTAGCAGTGAGAAACTGAAAGCAATCTAAATGTCCAGCAATAGAATAGGACAAATAAATTGTGGCACATTCACAGGCTAGAATGCAGGCATTCAAATCATCGTATTGAAGACTAAGGAGAGAAGGAAATGCTTATAATGTATTGTTAAGTTAAAAAAAAAAAAGTAGTCCAAATAGAATGATACCAGTTTGGTTTTTTTTAAATACGCATGTCTATGTGTGTGTGTAGAAAAAGGGTGGAAGGAAGGAAGATACTGACTGGCCTGAGGAGTCCCCGCACACAGGCCCCCCTGTCCCCAAGAGGACACTCTGGTAAGCCCCAGTGGGATTTGCTTTCACGCTGCAGCCCAAGAAGTTTTGGCTTCCACTGTAGGACCTGCGGGAAGAGGCCAAGTGGCTCCAAAATTACTGTAGACAGAGTGAAGGGGTGGTTGCTGCCACAGCTGATAGTGTTATAGTGTTAGGCCCCTAGGTAATGATACATTTATTGCACATTTTATACATATTTTCATTTAATGTACCTAACATCCCAAGAGATACCTCTAAGACGGGCATTAACTGTCCCATGTTACTGATGAGGTAACTGAAGCCCAGAAAGATTAGATGACTTAATCCAAGTCACAAAGCTAGGAAGCGGGTATATGAGCTGGGCTTCAAATCCAGATAGGTGTCCTTGTCTTTGGCTGCTAAGGCAAAAGTGCATGATCATGAGGAGTAAATGAAGAATGGTAAGTAAATGAATGAAAGCTGCTTCTGGAATTGAACCCCTTTGGGAACAGTACCCCATGGCTTTTGCACACACAATTGCCCAGAACAGTCAACTGTCCTCAGTGACTGTGGTCACTGTTACAAAATGGAACAGACTGCAAATCCCTCATGTCCTGCCAGATCCCACAGCGAAGGCCCCTTCTTGGCTTGTGCTCTGGGCCTGGTTGGAATCTGGCCTGGGTTTACTCTTCCCCATCCTTCCAGCTGAAGGCAGACCCAGTGGAGGAAGCTGGGACAGGCCCAGTGAGATCTTAAGGGTTCCCTAGACAGAAATAGTTATTTCTCTTGTATTTAGGGAGAAAGAAGCCTGTAAAATGGGACTCTGCTGGTTTGTTTGCTGCCTTCTGCTGGGCAGAATTCCGTGGGCAGCACCAGGCCCTCCCCCCACTCCCAGCAAGGCCCACATTATCCAGGCAGTGCCCTCTTCACCAACCTATGCCCTCTTCCGCGGCCATGCCCCCTTCCTTGGCCAGTGCACCCTGCCTTCACAACAGTGCCCCCTCTGCATCCAGCCCCTCCCAACTTTATGTGCAGATAACTTCCCTAGCGAGTGCCTCCTCCCCTAGCCAGGTGCCACTCCCTAGCCCTTCCCCATGCAAAAGCCAGGAATCCCTTTTTCACCTTATACCAATTCATACCCTATACCAACCAGGCCCCTGGTCCTTGTCACCAGCCTATTCCCTCTTCCTCACTTCCCTAACCCTGCTCCTCAGTCTATACCCCCTTGGAGCCAGGCCCCCTTCCCCAGGTAGTCCCATTTCCCCACATTATGCACCCTGCCCCAGCAGATAAGCCCATCCCCCATCAGAAGCCCTTAACCTGCCTGTGCTTCCAAGCCAGCCAGGCCCTCTTCTCAGCCGGGCTCTCTTTGTCCGTTTATACCTGCCTCCCCAGCTACCTATGCCCCCTTCCCTGGCCAAGGCTACCTCCCCAGCCTGGTTCCCTTCCCCTCCTAGGCAGGCTTCCCCTATACCCACCTAGACCCTCGCCCCAGCGGAGTCACATTCCCAGCCAGTATCCTCTTTTGCAGTAACCCTACCCAGGCCCCTGCCTCGGCCCCTGCCCCAGCTTCTTACCCACCCACCCACCCCCGCCAGCCCGTGCCCAGGCTCCCTGACCCAACTTGCTTTTCCTTCCCCAGCCTATGCCCCCTTGCCCGGCCAGGCCCCTTTCCCCAGCCAGAGCCTCTTCCTCAGCCTATGCCTCCTTCTTGGCATTGGCCCCCTTTCTAAACCAGCCATCTTACCAGCCTGTGTCCAACTCTCCAGCCTCTAGCCACTTGCCTGGAAGTTTTCCCACCCTGGGCCACAGCCCAGCCTCTTTACCGTCCTATGCTGCCAGCCTCCCCTCCCCAGGCAGGCCTCAACCCCAGACTGTGTTATTCCCCATGCAGGACCCTTCTGCTCGCAGGCCCCTCACCCAGCCAGGGCCTGTTCCCCGACCTGAGACCCTGTTGACAGCCTCCTTAGCCAGGCTACCCTTCCCCAGGCAAAGCCCCTTTTCAACCCTTTGTCCCCTTGCCCTCACGGGACCCCTTCTCCAGAAAGGGCCTCCTTCTGATAGCCAGGTGCTTGTGCCCAGCCTTTTCCCTTTTCAGCTGGACCACTTTTCCAAGGAGTTCCCCCTTCACTGGCCTTTCATAGCCAGTGCCAAGTCGCATGATGCTTGACCACCTCAAGCTCCACTCCTACGCCACCTCCACCCGCAAGGCCGTCTTGGCATCCATGGACAATGAAAATATGCACACCCCAGACATCGGGGGCCAGGGCACCACGTCAGAAGCCATCCACGACATCATCCGCCACATCCGCATCATCAACGGCCGGGCCGTGGAGGCCTAGGCCGTCCCTGGGACTGTCTTGGCCCACCCTTTACATCCGCTTCGCACCCCCAGCACCCTAATTGGCTCGGTGGGTGGACCCAGAACAAACACACTTCTGCCACCCCCAGAAAAAAAAAAAAAAAAAGGCCTCCTTCCCTGGCCAAGCATCCTCCTCTCTCAGCTCTCCAACACCAGTAAAGTCCCCTCCCCAACCATGTGACATTTCCCTGCCGGGACCCCTTCACACACACATGCCCCCAGCTGGGAAGTCTTTCCCAGCCAGACTCCTCCCCACAGCCAGGCTCTCTTCACCCAGGGACCTAACAGCCTCTCCCCCAGTCTAAGCTCATTTCCCTAGGCGGGCCTCCTTCCCAGTAAGGTACCTTTCCTCAACCGGTATACCCCTTCCTCAACCAAACCCCTCCCCTAGCTTATTCTCCCTCCTCAGCCAGACCTTTTCCCTATCCCTAGCCTGTGCCCCCAGCTAGGTCCCTTTCCTCAACCATGTGCCCTCCCTCAGCCAGGACACACGCCTTCCTTCCCAGGCAGGATCCCTGCCCTAGCAGGCCCTCCCCACCTGCTAATCCCCCTCTTCCAGGCAGGTCCATCAACCCACCGATTATCCCATGCCCAGCCTATGTTGGTCTCAGCATTCGAACCTCTCCCGCCACCAGCTTCCTTTCCTTGCCTGTGCCTCCTTCCCAGGCCCCATTCCCCTGCCAGAGCCCCTCCCCAGGCAGGCCACCTTTCCCTGCCAGGATATTTTCTCCCCCCAATCTCCCCCAGCCCAGCCAGTCTCCCATCCTCAGCTTGTGCCACCCTATCAAGTCTCTGCTCCTTTTACAAGACAGGCCCCTTCCCACATCCAGGCCCCTTCCCCAGCCTCACCCTCTTCCCCAGCTTAAGCCTACTTTCCCAGCCAGATCTCTTTCCCTGGTCAGGTGCCATTCCCCAGGGTTTTTACCCTTTAACACTCAAGGATTCCTCTCTCATCCTTTGCCTCCTAACTCAACTAAGCCTCTTTCCCTTGACCAGCCGAGTCCTCCTTCCCTAAGCAGCCCCCGCTCCATTATCCCCTTCCTAGCCTGGCCTCCTTCTTCACCCTGTGCCCCAGTCCACACAGGTGTCCTTACCTCGCCGTCTCCCCTTCTTCTGCCTGTTCCCCTTTCCCCTGCCACGGCCCATTCATCCTCCTAGACTGACCCCTTCCCCAGTTTTCACCCTTTGTCCCAGCCAGGCCCCCTTCTACAGATTATGCCTCCCTTCCTGGCCTATTCTTCCTTCCCCAGCCAGCATTCTCATCCCTATAAAAGGCGCTCTTCTCACATTGCATCCAAATACCTAGTTTTCTCAGGGACTTCCTCTTCTCAGACAGCTGGCTATCTGAAAATGTATCTGATGCACACATTTACACAGCGAGCTATCTGGCAGGATTTCTATATTTGCATTTTGAAAAGAGATTCCCCCCAACACACACCCTGCCTTCAAAAAAAAAAAAAAAAGAAAAAAACAGTGGCACTTCTTTCCCTCCTGCAACTAGCCCTGGACTGGCAAGTTTTTGAAAGTGCAAGTACTTTGTCATGCATAGCAATGAGAACATCCTTAACTGGAGCCATTTCATGATGTTTTCACTGAGTGAAACATCAACTCAGGATAGCTTCAACTATCTTGTTCCTCCCTATATCCTTCCCTGGGAGATATTCCACTCCAGACCACCATCAGGACTGCAGGCCCATTCCTCCTTCCAAAAGCCTCATCTGTCACTGTGTCCTCCCCCTTCCCTCCTGCTCCCTAACCCTCCAGGATTCCTTTGCTGAAGTCGATCCTGGGATACAAACTATATGAACTCAGTCAGCTATACAAAAATAGAAAACCAGGTATTTTTTTAAACTGCTTTTATTCTTTAAACAAACTACTGTTCGCCTTTTCCCCTTCGTATGTTTTAGTTTAGAACATTTGGTGTGTACAAAGAATTTTTAAATGAATGTAAGTAATCTCACTGAAGTACAGGACCTAAAGGTTAAATTTTTTTAAATTGTTTACTGCAAATCATTTCACTTTTACTTTTTTTTGGCAAATTCAAGATATCAACAAGTCTCAAATATCAACAAAAGTATATTGCTCATTTTTTGTGCTTCATAGCAGTTGCAGATATAACAAAATGAATCAACGACTTTAATACTTTTTAAAATCTCTCTTTAAATACTTTTTATCTCTAAGAATTAAGGAAAACGACTAAGTTCAGATCTTTCACACTCATACCAGTTGTAGATAGAACAAAGTGGACCAAGTGCTTGAACAGCGTTATACCCTTTTATGTCTGAGAATAAAGGAAACTTACTAGTTGATGTCACCCCTCACAGTCAGTTAAACTACCTATCAGTTTGTCTCTTCTTACTTCACATCAGTTGCAGATATAATGAAATGAATCAACTACTTGAATAAAGTCATGTCCTTTCTTATATTTAATAAAGGAAATTAAATTGAGATCTTTCACATCTTAGAGCAAGCCTTATCTAGCCTATCAGTTTCGGTAAATCTACTTTCTACATTTAACGCTTACATTTAACTTCTAAAGTTAACAAACATTATTTAGAATTCAGAAAACATCTAAACAACTGTCATTAATTTGCAACCATACAAGGTTTTATGAAAAAACAAAACAAAATACTAGGGCTTCCCTGGTGGCTCAGTGGTTAAGAATCCTGGGGACACGGGTTCCAGCCCTGGTCGGGGAAGACCCAACCCCACATGCCGCGGAGCAAGAAAGGTGGGAACTTGGCATAGTCACTCCGCTAGGGTAGGACGGTGCAGATGTCTTCCTGGTCACCGGCCTCCGGTTCCCCTAACCCCGTGAAAGAAGCAACCCAGGGACGATCGAGGAGGATAGAAGAGCGAGGGGGGAAGAAGGGGGGGCGGGGGTGGAGAGAGGGGGTGAACTCTGAGTAAAATGAATCAACAAAACCCTGAGAAAACCGAAGGAAAAAAGCGGAGCCTGCTGAGGAGACGCGGCGGCGGCAGCTTCGGCTCCAACGGCAGCCGCCACGGCGATGGCGGCAGCGGGCCTACAAGAGACGGCAGGCCAGGCACCTGACGGAGCCGGCGTCGAGCGGCTTCACCGAGTTGTAGTGCTCCCCGCACATGGAGTAGCTCCTGTAGACCAGGGTGAGCGGCTTCTTGGTGTACTCCTCTCCGTAGACGACGGCGGGCGAGTTGGCCTGGATCACCTCGATGGGGGTCTGCAGGACGTGCGACAGGGCCCTCAGCTCGAGCTGGCCTCCACACGACGCGCTGAGCACGATGTCGTCGCAGCAGCTCAAGAAGTCGTCGCGGCTGCAGGCGTCGCTGCAGAAGGGCAGGAAGTCCTCGACATGCTTCCGCATGTACTCGGCGGTGCGCCTCCGCAGGCTCTCCACGGTCACGGAGAACACCAGCTGGTCTTGGATGGCGCGGTACATGCAGTGGCCGTCGGCCGGGATAGCCTTCATCTCCAGATTCCTGGCCCACAGGATGCCGTCGAGCTTCATTTCCTCGTCATGGCGGAAGCTGGCCAGGTGCTCCATCTCAGCCTTGGCCATCCTCTCCTGCCTTTCTCTCTCGAGGGCCACCTTTCTTTCGCGCCTTCTCTGTGCCCTCGAGAGGTGAGGAGGCTTGTCCTCGAGATCCAGCTTGCCCAGATCTTCAGTGACTGAATCGAGGTTGCTGTTATCAGGGAAACTCTCCTGGAACTTCTGCAGCTCCTGCTGCTGCTTCTGCTCCATCTCGGCCTCGAGGCGGGCCACATCGAGGAGCAACTGCTTTCTTCTCTTCTCGTCCCTCTTGGGGACCGAGCTCTTCATGCCCTGAATGTGGGCCTGCAGCTCTGCCTTCTCGCGCTTGTGGCGTCGTAACATCCGCTGATGCTCACTCTGTGCATCTCCCATGATGTTTAAGGGCAGGCGAGAATCGAAGTTTGGTGGCTGAAGTACCGCTACAGTTCGCGTCAACAGTCTAACCACCCAACCGGCTAGAGCTCCTCAGCCTCCCGTGGCGGCTGTACTCTCTTCCCCTCACCCGCGGCTGCCCTCACTCTATTAACGGCCCTCTCTGCCATTGGCCACTGTCTCTCCACGGCTACGCCTCCTAAACACTCCTGGCACTAGGATTGGCTGTTGGGAGACACTACGTATGCCCCCAGTAGACCCCGTAGCAAGGGGTGCTTCCGGTTTTAGCGGGGTTCCTGTCCCGGATGTAAAATCCCGCCTTGGTGCATCATGTGCAGCAACTGAGCTTGTGGAGATTTTCGTGGGCTCTGAACTGCGTACTTCACTTCCTAGCCTGAACACAGTGCAGACACTGGTCGTGCTTGAGAATCACATGACAAATACTGTTACACCAGATGAATGTGCCCTTGACACCGGACTTCCCATTGCTCCCAGTGTTCAGGAGGCAATGTGGCTCTCTCCAGTTCTTTAGTTGCCTTGACTGATGAACCCTTAATTTTGTGTATCAGAACAAGATATTTCCTTATGTTCCTGGGAACACAGAATCCTTTCAGTTTAGGCCTCAAATCCACCCTGTCCCATCTCAGTGTGAGAAAGCAACAACCTTAAAGTTCACTACAGCTGAGCAGACTTCGTCTTGTGCCAACAGAATGCACCTACCCTAAACTCCCCTTCTCCTGGGTTCCCAGCTTCCAAAATGGGCTCCCATGAAGCATGACAGTTGGCCTTCATCAAGCCACTTCCTTCTGATTATTTTGAATCTCTAAAAGTTCTAAAAAATAAAATAAAGTAAAATAAAATCCCTAAGCTCTTTCAAACATGCTCTCATCCTGCCCCACTCTGCTCATCTGTATCGTGAATTCCCAAACAGGAAGGCTCTTGAGACAACCTCCTCCCTGTTACAAATGAGGAAAGTGGACATTTGTCCAAGTTTTTACATATATCAAAACTTCAGTCGTTTTTAGTGCTAACTAGGATTCCATGATATGGATGTACTGTAGTTCACTTAACCATTCACCTGTTGAAGGACATCTGGGCTGTTTCCAGTTTGGGGTTGTTACAACCCCTGCTATAAACATCCATATACAGGTGTTTTGTGTGAGCACAAGGCTTCATTTCTCTGGGAAAAAAATGCCCAGGAGTGCAATTTCTGGGTCATATTATAAGTGTATGTTTAGTTTGTGAAGAAGCTATTTTCCAGAGTGGTTGTACCATTGTGCGTTCTCACCAGCAGTGTATGCGCAATCAGGTTTCTCTGCATCCTCACCAGCATTTGGTGTCGTCATCATTTTTTATTTTTAGTCATTCTGATAGATGTGTAGTGGTCTCATTTTACAAATTACTTTGCAGCTTCGTTTTTCTAATGAGTACTTAAAATATGAAGCTACTTTTAGGAAAACACTGAATTAAAATTTTTTTAACTTGAATTATTCATTATAATGATTTTCTGTGTTTTAAGAAAGACTTTAACTTTTAATCAGGCTAGCTATTGTGTATGGAGGTAGCACTACCATACTGAAATTTTTAAAATTTAACATTTAGAGCAAGCCTGTTAGGGAAATTTTTATTCACTGGAAAAAAGTCATGGCTAATTGTTTTTTCATTAAAAAAAGAAAAGCATTTGCAATTTCAAATGATGTTTTTCTTAATTAAAAAGGGTCTTTTTGTTTGCAGAAAAAAATACTACAAAATGATTTTAATGAGTCTCACAGTATCTAGGAATCTTTACACTGATTGGTTTTTATTGAAATACAATATAAAATAAAACTGTAATATATGCTCACTGTCAATAATCTGGAGAAATTAAATTCCATAATTCTCCTGGGAGAAAACCCCTGTGAACATTTTTTTTTTTTTTTTTTTTTTTTTTTTTTGCGGTACACGGGCCTCTCACCGCTGTGGCCTCTCCCGTTGCGGAGCACAGGCTCCGGACGCGCAGGCTCAGCGGCCATGGCTCACGGGCCCAGCCGCTCCGCGGCATGTGGGATCTTCTCGGACCGGGGCACGAACCCGTGTCCCCTGCATCGGCAGGCAGACTCTCAACCACTGCGCCACCGGGGAAGCCCTCTGTTAACATTTTGTGTTTATTCTTGCCATGCCTATTCTACTCAAATAGAACTGTTAAACAAAGAAACAACAGACCCAAAATGAAGTCACGTGTGCTATGCCCCACATCAGTAAACCAAGACTTAATACGTAACCAAATTGCAGTTTTAGCCCATCCCATGAAAGTGACTTTAACCAGTCAGTCTGGAATTTCCTGGCCAGCACTAGTGAGGTAGTCTGCCACATAGACCCCTGCCTTCCCCAAAAGGAAGGTGACCTCTGTCTGAAATAACCCCTTATTTTGTTGATGACTTCTTTGTCCCACCCCTTCTCTGCCTTTCAAAACCTTCCGTTTTGTACAGTTCCTTGGAGCTCCTCACTACTTGGTGGATGGGATGCTGTCCCATTTGTGAATTGCTGAATAAAGCCAATTGATCTTCAAATTCACTCAGGTGAATTTTGTTTGTTAACAGAACTCTAAGCGGTGCTCCCTGCCATCCTGTCTGCCTATCGCCCTCCCCACCTTGGCCTCTGGGGACCTCCCTTCTCTCTTCAAAGATCAGTGAGGGAAATACATCAAGGCTAAAAATTTGACCTGGCTCAAAGTAAAAAGTCAAAACAACAAACAACAAAGCAAAACAGAAAGTTCTTAAATTTCAAAGTTTCTGCGGCAATTTCTTTGTGTCACCAAGGTTTAGTGGTTCTGCTTTTAGACAAGGCATTGTAGTGGGCCTCAGGTCTCTGCATCAGTAGAAGCAGAAGAAAGAAACAGAAACTGCTTTGCAAATGATGCAAAACTCAAAATCCATTGTGGGTCCGATTTCAGGAAAAAATTATACTGCTTTTAATGGAATTAATGATCCCCTCATCTTAGCAATGAAGGAAGGAAGGGCCAGAGAGGGGGAGTGTTGGGCTGATGGTCACACTGCAGAATTCCACGGCTGACTCGTCTGTGTCACGTTTCCCACCGCACTGTGCTGCTGCCACACGCAGCCTTGACATGACTCTTGGCTGTAAGTCAGGCAGAACAGTCCCAACATAGCTTCTGGGGCCATCGGGAGGAATCCCTCATGAAACGGCTGTAAATTCATCTATGAGATTCAAAGAGACCTTGTACGTGCCCTCCGACAATGCCCACGTGTGAGCGAGAGACTCCTCATGAGCTCTGCAAGCCTGAAATCGCCTTGTAAAGGTGGAGGGCAGGCCTGGAGAGGAGAAATTCCTGCGGTGGAACACACGTGCATCTGCCCCTAGGGCCTGCCTCCTCCTTGGCCAAAGCAAAGAGCCTGTTCAAGCAAACTCAAGTGGATTTAAAGAAACACACTTATTTTTCCCTGAAAAAGTAATGTGTTCGGGCTTCCCTGGTGGTGCACTGGTTAAGAATCCACCTGCCAATGCAGTGGACACAGGTTCAAGCCCTGGTCCAGGAAGATCCCACATGCCTCGGAGCAACTAAGCCCGTGTGCCACAACTACTGAAGCTCGCGCGCCTAGAGCCCGTGCTCCACAACAAGAGAAGCCACCGCAATGAGAAGCCCGCACACTGCAACAAAGAGTAGCCCCCGCTCAGGGCAATTAGAGAAAGCCTCGTGCAGCAACAAAGACCCTACAAAGCCAAAAACAAAAAAAAGAAAGTAAAAATCTCATAATCTCACAATTCAGACTTCACAATTCACTGCTGACATTTGGCTTGTAGCTTTTTAGTGTTTCATTTATATATGCATGTATGTATATCTGTATGTATATTACTGTATAAATGTATATGTATACATATGTATATATAATATGATTCTTATAGTAAAATAAATACAATTTACCATTTTAACCAAAAGATGTGGAATTTAGACTTTACTGTCTCTGAGGATTATTTGCTTTCCTTGAAAGCAGTGGGATGTGTGTATGACAAAGAGACAGGCTGTGAACTGTGGTCAAATAGTTACCTACTAGAGAACTACAGGAGGAAGGATGTAGAGCCCTCCCTGCATTGTCCTGCTGAAGCTCCTGTCTTATTATTATCAACTGAAAAAATCTGAGCTTGGTGACAGTACTGATGGGTGACACACTCTTGTCTTGCTACTGCTTTTATTTATTTATTTATTTGGCTGTGCCATGCGGCTTGTGGGATCTTAGTTCCCTGACCAGGGATTGAACTCGGGCCCTTGGCAGTGAAAGCGTGGAGTCCTGACCACTGGACCACCCGGGAAATCCCGTACTGCTTTTATTCTTAAAATTTGATTATGTACTTAAAATTTTTAACTCTATTTATATTTTGAATAATCAGTGCATTCAGACCCTATTCTCAGCTGCTGAGTTGGTCTCCTTGGAGTTTCTTGTGTATCCTTTCTAAGATAGTCTGTGCTCACTCACATGCTCCTTTCAGTTTGGCTCAGAGGTACAAAAAGCTTTAGTGTACAAAGGTTGTATACGTGAAACTGGGGACACTCTACTTGATTGGTAATTGAAGGGATTTTTAAGGGCCTATCTCAGTGGACCTTTTCCTGAGTTACTCCAGCCAGAAACCAGGGAATCACCTCTGATCCTGTCTTTGTCTTTACCCTCCTCCTAAAACAAATGTTAATTCTACTCCCAGTGTCCTTCACTTTGGTCCCCTGTTCTCTCCCTGCCGCCACAGCCCCAGGCCACGTCAGCGTCGTCTGTCATGGATGAAAAGACAGCCTCTCAAATCAGCTTCTTGCCTCCAATCTCTCTCCTTGCAATCCATTCTTTCCCCTAAGATTCCTTATCTCTAAAGCATAGCTCTGATGTCTCATTCCTTCTGAAAAACAAACTTTTAACGGATTCTACTGCCCCTAGGGTAACATTCTAACTCCTGAGTACAGAAGATTTTTTTCCACAAAGGATGGAGCAAGTGGCAGAAATATTCTCTCTTCTCGGATGTGGCTGGTCACTGAATCTGGGCCCTACGGGAAGGCAGCTCATGATCAGAAACTCATGACCGGGATCAGAACCCGGTTACTCCCAGGACCCCTCAGGGATGCTTGCATTCCTGGGAATGGACAAACACTCATTCACATCAGACTGCCACAGGCCCCCGAGTTCTCACTTACTCCTTAGAGAGCCCGCTCCCCAGGGGCTAGAATACCCCGAGTAGCCCGTTCTTGGTTTCAAGGTAGCTGAGAAGCCCAGATAAAGCGGCTTCGTGGACATGGGAAAACACCGCTGCCGCTCCCCATTTCCTTCCGCTTTTGTTTCAAACAAAATTCTGACGTGATTTTGCAAGAACTGTGAACTCACCTCCAATTCCAGGAAAGCCTTATTAGCCTCTTCCTAGGAGGTGACTCAATTTGGTGATGAACCTTGGTGGCTTCACCTCGGCCACCCTGGTCAATGCAGTCCCTCCCCCGCCAGCTCCCACAGATGCAAGACGGCAGGGGCTCCGGATTTTGTTTCTCACAGGCTCAAAGGAGCAACAGAGCGCGTGTGCTCATGGGCTTCACTCTGATTGGGCAGGCCCAAGCCATAGATTCACCTTGAGCCAATCACTGTGGCCCGGAAGAATCGGTGCTTTGATTGGCAGACCTGAAAGGGGAGGGTCCTGGAGGTGAACCGCTGTCACCCCAAGAGGGTGACAGGGGTTCGCACCCCCAAAAAGGAGATTGGAGGCTTTTGTGGCAATGGAGGGAAACAGACGCTGGAGATGCGAACAACCCTTCTTTACTCGTGTCTCGCCCACTGCCACCTCTGGTGTTTGCCTCCTGGGGACCTCACAGCCTGGGACGCTCTTCCCTTGAGGGCTTCCCCCCTAAATCTGAGATGAACTTTCCGAGCTTCCCGTTCCCTCTTCCTCCCTACTCCAAGCTGGCCCAGAGCATTCCCACTTCACTTCCTCATCTTCTTAACTGGACCACAGCACTTAAGGCTGGGCCTTGGGTTGGCAGTCACTTGGATTTGTGTGCTTCTCATCTCCGAGGCCGTGAGGCTGCCATGGAGAGCACAAACTCAGTCTTAATTATTTTGGGGCCCCTACCCAGCCAGCAGTGCCTGCTAGTAGAGATACTCAGTGTATTTGGTTGAACTGATTAGGATACTTAAACTGTTTTCAAGCCCCCTCAAATATGTCAGAAGCACTATTTACACACTTGAGAATGTATTCCAGTGTTTCTAGGCTATTCATTAGAACAGGTCCCTTGGGCAACTCTGCAAGCCCGCTCAACCGGTAGTTTTGCACTTAGGAACAAGGGCTGGAGTCAACATTGCAGTTGTGGTGTCTCCACCTTAGGCTATTCCTGCAGCTCCACAATACTGTTGTGTTTCCAAACTCAAGACTCATCAGGGCCATCCCTGGGGGAGGGATGAACATTTCTGTGGTCCTAGAAAGAGGACTCAACTGAGTAAAAGAGGCCTGGCAAATCTCCTTTAGTGCTCCCCCAGCTCCCGGCCCAGGCCTTCCCCATGCCCAGGGGCTTCTGTGGTTCTCTTCTGGCTCACTCCCCACCTCTAAGTAAAAGAAACCTCTTTTGTTTTCAAATTTCTTCTAAATCCCCATTAGACGCTTGAATGGCCTGAAAACCTCTGAGGTGGTGGCTATCCAGCCTGGGCTTACACATCTCCAATAACAGAGAACTCACCACCTTGTGAGATGGTTTTTCATATCTTTGAATAGCTCTGATTATCAAAACATTTCTTTCTTACGCCAAACCAAGACTGCTTCCCTATTGTTTCTGCCATGTAGTGTTGTGGGGTCATACACAATGTTCAGAGACAGTTCCTAGATTTGTGTGAGTGTGTGTGAGTGTGTGCGTGAAGGAGAGAGACAGAGACAGAGACAGAGAGATAGAGAGACAGAGAAACCAAGACAGGCACAGAGGGAGCTGGAAGGGCCTACAGAGATCATCTAGGTCAATGGTTAACACACTGTTTTGGCAAGATTAATTCAGGAGCAGTAAACATATTTAAGGGGCACATCTTTCCTATTCAAAGTCAAGTTGGGACTTGATGGCTGAGTTAATGAGCATATGCATAATCCCCCTAGGAGATACCCACCAAACTAAAACAGAATCAAAATGAGATAAGAAGATGTCTTCTTTTTCCAAGTAGGAACAGGCCACAGACGCAGAGCACAACCTTGGTATCTCCATATGCAAAATAATTTAAACCAAAGTAAAAATGAAGACGCCAGGAAAAAAAGGCAGAAGCTACCTGGCTCCTCCCACGCCCTCCCCGACCCCATGACAAAAGGCCAGTTCACTATTTCTGTTTCCCTTGTTTTCTATCTGTTGCTCCAAGGGCTAGGTTTTCTCTTTCCTTTATTCTTTTTTTTTTTAATCTTCTAAATGGGAGCATAGGCAATTCGCTTTTAGTTCTACTGGTGGTTATTTTTATGACGGTAAGCCCCACGCTTAAGCCTACAATTCTCAATTTTTCATCTTCAAAACTGAAATGGTATCTTTGATTCACCCTCTGAGAGATAAGAAAAATTTCACATTTACTCTTTACCTCCTGACTGTTTTGTCTAATTTTTGTCCCTATCTATTTTAGATAAATTATGGTTGTTTTACACAGCATAGCTTTTCTTCCAAGGACTCTACCTGACTGTCAGAGTCTCACTTCAAAAAAAGGTCCAGGCGCAGTTTCACAAGTGAATGGACTATTTCAAACTTTCAAGGAGCAGATAATTCCTATGATATTTAAATTATCCCAGAGGAAGAGGGAGAAAGGAAATAGTGTTTTGAAATCATTTTTTTCTAGGTTTTAGATGATACATAGATACAACTTTCTACTTAAAAATTCAATGATATAATGGATAAACAAAATGTGGTATATACACACGATGGACTATTATTCAGCTTTAAAAAGGAAATTCTGACACCTGCTACAACGTGGATGAACCTTGAAGACATTATGCTATGTGAAATAAGCCAGTCACAAAAGGACAAATATTGTATGAGTCCACTTATATGAGGTACATAGAGTAGTCAAATTGAGAGACAGAGAGTAGAATGTTGGTTGCCAGGGGCTGGCAGGAGAGAGAATGAGGAGATACATAGCCTTGCAATAAAAAAATCCAACTCTATCGAAGGACATAGTTTAAAAGGAAGAAGCTCAACACCTTCCTCCTCCCACCCACCCATTTCTTTCCCTCTCCCTAGAGGAAACAATTCATATGGATGATCCAAAATTTACTCAGCTAGTCCTCACTGAGGATATTTAGGTTGTATCTAGAGTTTTACTTGCACAAACAACACTCTAATGAATAGCCTTGAAATATACTGCCGTATAATACGTATACCTGTAGTATAGGTCCCTGGATATGGACTGCCAGTTCAAAAGCTATGTGCGTTTTATTTAGCGAGTTAGTTAGGTTTAGATTTATTGATTAACTCATATAGTTCAAAATATCAGCCATTTAAGAGATCACACAGTGCAAAGCTCCGTCCCATCCTTTTCCCCCAGCAACTTGGTCCCCCTCCTCAAAAGCAACCAATAGTATCATTTAAAATATATTCTTTAGTCATGTACAAGGGAAACAGTATGTTTGAGAATGCCTGTTTCTGCATTCTCCCATCAACACAGCATATTATCAAACTTGACTTCTTTGCTAATCTGACTGATGAAAAATGGTATCTCATTCAATGTGTATTTATTTAATTTGTAATATTATGAGTAAAACCGATGGTTACTAAAGCTGGGAGACCATGCCAGCCTCCCTCTGCAGCTTCTTTCCCACAGCTCCCTCACCTGCCACCTCTATCCTCCAGCTCCACTGAACACGGACACACCATGTTCTTTTTTTTTTTTTTTTTTTTTAATGTGGACCATTTTTTTTTAAAGTCTTTATTGAATTTGTTACAACACTGCTTCCCTTTTGTGTTTTGGTTTGTTGGCCTCAAGGCACGTGGGATCCCAGCTTCCCGACCAGGGATCGAACCCTCACCCCCTGCATTGGAAGGCAAAGTCCCAACCTCTGGGCCACCAGGGAAGTCCCGACACCCTGTTCTTTCACTCCTGCCTTTGCTCTGGCTGTGTCCTCTGCGAGCTCCTCCTAAGCCTCCCTGCCACCCCAGGTCTGATGAAGTGTCCTTCCTCTGTGCTTCCTTTCATCACAGCACTGGTCATGCTGCCTTCTGTTTATTTCTGTCTATTTTCCCATCTGCCATTTCTACTAGATGGTGAGCGCTGGGACTGGATCTTTATCTCTCTACCTCTACTGTTTATCACCATTCTCTTCAGTAAATATGGAGTGAATGGATGAATGGACAGCTGGCAGTTTCACATGGAGGTCACTGGAATGCAGTTATTCTGTGTGACTGGCTGAAACGAGATTTACCCTCTCATAAGAATGTCATATATGTGGAAGGTGGCACTTGAAATCAGTGGTGAAATGGTGGATTATTCAGTAAGTGGTGTTGGGCTAACTGGTTAATTACCATAATTGGAGAAAATCAATTTATGTCCTTGTCTTCCACCCAAGTAATTTCCAGGTGGATATGTTAAATAGTGTTAAATATAAAGAGAAAGCATAAAAAACTTGAAAGTATATACGAATATTGATCCAACCTCGGGATGGGGAAGCCCTTTCTAAGCAAGATACCAAGACAGAAACCATAAAGAAAAAGATCGATAGATAGACTCCATTACAATTTTAAACTTGAGCACACGCAAAAAGTCAGAAACAACACTGAGAGCCTAATAATGTACGGGAAAAACTGTTTTTAAAAAATATCCGAATGAAAAGTGGAAGGACCTATTAAAAATCCGTAAGAAGAAGACAAACTTACCCATAAAAAATTAAGCAAATGTCAGGAACAGGCAATAAATTAAGAATTATTTGTTCCAGCATGAATGAAATAGACATGCTAACAAATACTTAGAGGAATATTCTACCTTACTAGTAATCAACAAAGGGTCAACTAATACAGCATCTTTCACCTAACAAATGAGCAAAGATGATAATTTTCAGTGTTTGCAACTATATGGGAAAATAACACTCTCACACCCTGCGAGTGTACATTGGCTCACTCTTTCTGGAGGGCAATTTACCAGTATGCATTAAAAGCCTCTCCTTTGGACCTAGATCACTTCTAGAAATCTTATCAAAGGGGAATAATCAGAAATATAGACAAAGACTCAGCTACAAGGATATTACAGTCGCATATTTGTCGCAGTGAGAAACTGAAAGCAATCTAAATGTCCAGCAATAGAATAGGACAAATAAATTGTGGCACATTCACAGGCTAGAATGCAGGCATTCAAATCATCGTATTGAAGACTAAGGAGAGAAGGAAATGCTTATAATGTATTGTTAAGTTAAAAAAAAAAAAAAGTAGTTCAAATAGAATGATACCAGTTTGGTTTTTTTTAAATACGCATGTCTATGTGTGTGTGTAGAAAAAGGGTGGAAGGAAGGAAGATACTGACTGGCCTGAGGAGTCCCCGCACACAGGCCCCCCTGTCCCCAAGAGGACACTCTGGTAAGCCCCAGTGGGATTTGCTTTCACGCTGCAGCCCAAGAAGTTTTGGCTTCCACTGTAGGACCTGCGGGAAGAGGCCAAGTGGCTCCAAAATTACTGTAGACAGAGTGAAGGGGTGGTTGCTGCCACAGCTGATAGTGTTATAGTGTTAGGCCCCTAGGTAATGATACATTTATTGCACATTTTATACATATTTTCATTTAATGTACCTAACATCCCAAGAGATACCTCTAAGACGGGCATTAACTGTCCCATGTTACTGATGAGGTAACTGAAGCCCAGAAAGATTAGATGACTTAATCCAAGTCACAAAGCTAGGAAGCGGGTATATGAGCTGGGCTTCAAATCCAGATAGGTGTCCTTGTCTTTGGCTGCTAAGGCAAAAGTGCATGATCATGAGGAGTAAATGAAGAATGGTAAGTAAATGAATGAAAGCTGCTTCTGGAATTGAACCCCTTTGGGAACAGTACCCCATGGCTTTTGCACACACAATTGCCCAGAACAGTCAACTGTCCTCAGTGACTGTGGTCACTGTTACAAAATGGAACAGACTGCAAATCCCTCATGTCCTGCCAGATCCCACAGCGAAGGCCCCTTCTTGGCTTGTGCTCTGGGCCTGGTTGGAATCTGGCCTGGGTTTACTCTTCCCCATCCTTCCAGCTGAAGGCAGACCCAGTGGAGGAAGCTGGGACAGGCCCAGTGAGATCTTAAGGGTTCCCTAGACAGAAATAGTTATTTCTCTTGTATTTAGGGAGAAAGAAGCCTGTAAAATGGGACTCTGCTGGTTTGTTTGCTGCCTTCTGCTGGGCAGAATTCCGTGGGCAGCACCAGGCCCTCCCCCCACTCCCAGCAAGGCCCACATTATCCAGGCAGTGCCCTCTTCACCAACCTATGCCCTCTTCCGCGGCCATGCCCCCTTCCTTGGCCAGTGCACCCTGCCTTCACAACAGTGCCCCCTCTGCATCCAGCCCCTCCCAACTTTATGTGCAGATAACTTCCCTAGCGAGTGCCTCCTCCCCTAGCCAGGTGCCACTCCCTAGCCCTTCCCCATGCAAAAGCCAGGAATCCCCTTTTCACCTTATACCAATTCATACCCTATACCAACCAGGCCCCTGGTCCTTGTCACCAGCCTATTCCCTCTTCCTCACTTCCCTAACCCTGCTCCTCAGTCTATACCCCCTTGGAGCCAGGCCCCCTTCCCCAGGTAGTCCCATTTCCCCACATTATGCACCCTGCCCCAGCAGATAAGCCCATCCCCCATCAGAAGCCCTTAACCTGCCTGTGCTTCCAAGCCAGCCAGGCCCTCTTCTCAGCCGGGCTCTCTTTGTCCGTTTATACCTGCCTCCCCAGCTACCTATGCCCCCTTCCCTGGCCAAGGCTACCTCCCCAGCCTGGTTCCCTTCCCCTCCTAGGCAGGCGTCCCCTATACCCACCTAGACCCTCGCCCCAGCGGAGTCACATTCCCAGCCAGTATCCTCTTTTGCAGTAACCCTACCCAGGCCCCTGCCTCGGCCCCTGCCCCAGCTTCTTACCCACCCACCCACACCCGCCAGCCCGTGCCCAGGCTCCCTGACCCAACTTGCTTTTCCTTCCCCAGCCTATGCCCCCTTGCCCGGCCAGGCCCCTTTCCCCAGCCAGAGCCTCTTCCTCAGCCTATGCCTCCTTCTTGGCATTGGCCCCCTTTCTAAACCAGCCATCTTACCAGCCTGTGTCCAACTCTCCAGCCTCTAGCCACTTGCCTGGAAGTTTTCCCACCCTGGGCCACAGCCCAGCCTCTTTACCGTCCTATGCTGCCAGCCTCCCCTCCCCAGGCAGGCCTCAACCCCAGCCTGTGTTATTCCCCATGCAGGACCCTTCTGCTCGCAGGCCCCTCACCCAGCCAGGGCCTGTTCCCCGACCTGAGACCCTGTTGACAGCCTCCTTAGCCAGGCTACCCTTCCCCAGGCAAAGCCCCTTTTCAACCCTGTGTCCCCTTGCCCTCACGGGACCCCTTCTCCAGAAAGGGCCTCCTTCTGATAGCCAGGTGCTTGTGCCCAGCCTTTTCCCTTTTCAGCTGGACCACTTTTCCAAGGAGTTCCCCCTTCACTGGCCTTTCATAGCCAGTGCCAAGTCGCATGATGCTCGACCACCTCAAGCTCCACTCCTACGCCACCTCCACCCGCAAGGCCGTCTTGGCATCCATGGACAATGAAAATATGCACACCCCAGACATCGGGGGCCAGGGCACCACGTCAGAAGCCATCCACGACATCATCCGCCACATCCGCATCATCAACGGCCGGGCCGTGGAGGCCTAGGCCGTCCCCGGGACTGTCTCGGCCCACCCTTTACATCCGCTTCGCACCCCCAGCACCCTAATTGGCTCGGTGGGTGGACCCAGAACAAACACACTTCTGCCATCCCCAGAAAAAAAAAAAAAAAAGGCCCCCTTCCCTGGCCAAGCATCCTCCTCTCTCAGCTCTCCAACACCAGTAAAGTCCCCTCCCCAACCATGTGACATTTCCCTGCCGGGACCCCTTCACACACACATGCCCCCAGCTGGGAAGTCTTTCCCAGCCAAACTCCTCCCCACAGCCAGGCTCTCTTCACCCAGGGACCTAACAGCCTCTCCCCCAGTCTAAGCTCATTTCCCTAGGCGGGCCTCCTTCCCAGTAAGGTACCTTTCCTCAACCGGTATACCCCTTCCTCAACCAAACCCCTCCCCTAGCTTATTCCCCCTCCTCAGCCAGACCTTTTCCCCATCCCTAGCCTGTGCCCCCAGCTAGGTCCCTTTCCTCAACCATGTGCCCTCCCTCAGCCAGGACACACGCCTTCCTTCCCAGGCAGGATCCCTGCCCTAGCAGGCCCTCCCCACCTGCTAATCCCCCTCTTCCAGGCAGGTCCATCAACCCACCGATTATCCCATGCCCAGCCTATGTTGGTCTCAGCATTCGAACCTCTCCCGCCACCAGCTTCCTTTCCTTGCCTGTGCCTCCTTCCCAGGCCCCATTCCCCTGCCAGAGCCCCTCCCCAGGCAGGCCACCTTTCCCTGCCAGGATATTTTCTCCCCCCAATCTCCCCCAGCCCAACCAGTCTCCCATCCTCAGCTTGTGCCACCCTATCAAGTCTCTGCTCCTTTTACAAGACAGGCCCCTTCCCACATCCAGGCCCCTTCCCCAGCCTCACCCTCTTCCCCAGCTTAAGCCTACTTTCCCAGCCAGATCTCTTTCCCTGGTCAGGTGCCATTCCCCAGGGTTTTTACCCTTTAACACTCAAGGATTCCTCTCTCATCCTTTGCCTCCTAACTCAACTAAGCCTCTTTCCCTTGACCAGCCGAGTCCTCCTTCCCTAAGCAGCCCCCGCTCCATTATCCCCTTCCTAGCCTGGCCTCCTTCTTCACCCTGTGCCCCAGTCCACACAGGTGTCCTTACCTCGCCGTCTCCCCTTCTTCTGCCTGTTCCCCTTTCCCCTGCCACGGCCCATTCATCCTCCTAGACTGACCCCTTCCCCAGTTTTCACCCTTTGTCCCAGCCAGGCCCCCTTCTACAGATTATGCCTCCCTTCCTGGCCTATTCTTCCTTCCCCAGCCAGCATTCTCATCCCTATAAAAGGCGCTCTTCTCACAATGCGTCCAAATACCTAGTTTTCTCAGGGACTTCCTCTTCTCAGACAGCTGGCTATCTGAAAATGTATCTGATGCACACATTTACACAGCGAGCTATCTGGCAGGATTTCTATATTTGCATTTTGAAAAGAGATTCCCCCCAACACACACCCTGCCTTCAAAAAAAAAAAAAAAGAAAAAAACAGTGGCACTTCTTTCCCTCCTGCAACTAGCCCTGGACTGGCAAGTTTTTGAAAGTGCAAGTACTTTGTCATGCATAGCAATGAGAACATCCTTAACTGGAGCCATTTCATGATGTTTTCACTGAGTGAAACATCAACTCAGGATAGCTTCAACTATCTTATTCCTCCCTATATCCTTCCCTGGGAGATATTCCACTCCAGACCACCATCAGGACTGCAGGCCCATTCCTCCTTCCAAAAGCCTCATCTGTCACTGTGTCCTCCCCCTTCCCTCCTGCTCCCTAACCCTCCAGGATTCCTTTGCTGAAGTCGATCCTGGGATACAAACTCTATATGAACTCAGTCAGCTATACAAAAATAGAAAACCAGGTATTTTTTTAAACTGCTTTTATTCTTTAAACAAACTACTGTTCGCCTTTTCCCCTTCGTATGTTTTAGTTTAGAACATTTGGTGTGTACAAAGAATTTTTAAATGAATGTAAGTAATCTCACTGAAGTACAGGACCTAAAGGTTAAATTTTTTTAAGTTGTTTACTGCAAATCATTTCACTTTTACTTTTTTTTGGCAAATTCAGATATCAACAAGTCTCAAATATCAACAAAAGTATATTGCTCATTTTTTGTGCTTCATAGCAGTTGCAGATATAACAAAATGAATCAACGACTTTAATACTTTTTAAAATCTCTCTTTAAATACTTTTTATCTCTAAGAATTAAGGAAAACGACTAAGTTCAGATCTTTCACACTCATACCAGTTGTAGATAGAACAAAGTGGACCAAGTGCTTGAACAGCGTTATACCCTTTTATGTCTGAGAATAAAGGAAACTTACTAGTTGATGTCACCCCTCACAGTCAGTTAAACTACCTATCAGTTTGTCTCTTCTTACTTCACATCAATTGCAGATATAATGAAATGAATCAACTACTTGAATAAAGTCATGTCCTTTCTTATATTTAATAAAGGAAATTAAATTGAGATCTTTCATATCTTAGAGCAAGCCTTATCTAGCCTATCAGTTTCGGTAAATCTACTTTCTACATTTAACGCTTACATTTAACTTCTAAAGTTAACAAACATTATTTAGAATTCAGAAAACATCTAAACAACTGTCATTAATTTGCAACCATACAAGGTTTTATGAAAAAACAAAACAAAATACTAGGGCTTCCCTGGTGGCTCAGTGGTTAAGAATCCTGGGGACACGGGTTCCAGCCCTGGTCGGGGAAGACCCAACCCCACATGCCGCGGAGCAAGAAAGGTGGGAACTTGGCATAGTCACTCCGCTAGGGTAGGACGGTGCAGATGTCTTCCTGGTCACCGGCCTCCGGTTCCCCTAACCCCGTGAAAGAAGCAACCCAGGGACGATCGAGGAGGATAGAAGAGCGAGGGGGGAAGAAGGGGGGGCGGGGGTGGAGAGAGGGGGTGAACTCTGAGTAAAATGAATCAACAAAACCCTGAGAAAACCGAAGGAAAAAAGCGGAGCCTGCTGAGGAGACGCGGCGGCGGCAGCTTCGGCTCCAACGGCAGCCGCCACGGCGATGGCGGCAGCGGGCCTACAAGAGACGGCAGGCCAGGCACCTGACGGAGCCGGCGTCGAGCGGCTTCACCGAGTTGTAGTGCTCCCCGCACATGGAGTAGCTCCTGTAGACCAGGGTGAGCGGCTTCTTGGTGTACTCCTCTCCGTAGACGACGGCGGGCGAGTTGGCCTGGATCACCTCGATGGGGGTCTGCAGGACGTGCGACAGGGCCCTCAGCTCGAGCTGGCCTCCACACGACGCGCTGAGCACGATGTCGTCGCAGCAGCTCAAGAAGTCGTCGTGGCTGCAGGCGTCGCTGCAGAAGGGCAGGAAGTCCTCGACATGCTTCCGCATGTACTCGGCGGTGCGCCTCCGCAGGCTCTCCACGGTCACGGAGAACACCAGCTGGTCTTGGATGGCGCGGTACATGCAGTGGCCGTCGGCCGGGATAGCCTTCATCTCCAGATTCCTGGCCCACAGGATGCCGTCGAGCTTCATTTCCTCGTCATGGCGGAAGCTGGCCAGGTGCTCCATCTCAGCCTTGGCCATCCTCTCCTGCCTTTCTCTCTCGAGGGCCACCTTTCTTTCGCGCCTTCTCTGTGCCCTCGAGAGGTGAGGAGGCTTGTCCTCGAGATCCAGCTTGCCCAGATCTTCAGTGACTGAATCGAGGTTGCTGTTATCAGGGAAACTCTCCTGGAACTTCTGCAGCTCCTGCTGCTGCTTCTGCTCCATCTCGGCCTCGAGGCGGGCCACATCGAGGAGCAACTGCTTTCTTCTCTTCTCGTCCCTCTTGGGGACCGAGCTCTTCATGCCCTGAATGTGGGCCTGCAGCTCTGCCTTCTCGCGCTTGTGGCGTCGTAACATCCGCTGATGCTCACTCTGTGCATCTCCCATGATGTTTAAGGGCAGGCGAGAATCGAAGTTTGGTGGCTGAAGTACCGCTACAGTTCGCGTCAACAGTCTAACCACCCAACCGGCTAGAGCTCCTCAGCCTCCCGTGGCGGCTGTACTCTCTTCCCCTCACCCGCGGCTGCCCTCACTCTATTAACGGCCCTCTCTGCCATTGGCCACTGTCTCTCCACGGCTACGCCTCCTAAACACTCCTGGCACTAGGATTGGCTGTTGGGAGACACTACGTATGCCCCCAGTAGACCCCGTAGCAAGGGGTGCTTCCGGTTTTAGCGGGGTTCCTGTCCCGGATGTAAAATCCCGCCTTGGTGCATCATGTGCAGCAACTGAGCTTGTGGAGATTTTCGTGGGCTCTGAACTGCGTACTTCACTTCCTAGCCTGAACACAGTGCAGACACTGGTCGTGCTTGAGAATCACATGACAAATACTGTTACACCAGATGAATGTGCCCTTGACACCGGACTTCCCATTGCTCCCAGTGTTCAGGAGGCAATGTGGCTCTCTCCAGTTCTTTAGTTGCCTTGACTGATGAACCCTTAATTTTGTGTATCAGAACAAGATATTTCCTTATGTTCCTGGGAACACAGAATCCTTTCAGTTTAGGCCTCAAATCCACCCTGTCCCATCTCAGTGTGAGAAAGCAACAACCTTAAAGTTCACTACAGCTGAGCAGACTTCGTCTTGTGCCAACAGAATGCACCTACCCTAAACTCCCCTTCTCCTGGGTTCCCAGCTTCCAAAATGGGCTCCCATGAAGCATGACAGTTGGCCTTCATCAAGCCACTTCCTTCTGATTATTTTGAATCTCTAAAAGTTCTAAAAAATAAAATAAAGTAAAATAAAATCCCTAAGCTCTTTCAAACATGCTCTCATCCTGCCCCACTCTGCTCATCTGTATCGTGAATTCCCAAACAGGAAGGCTCTTGAGACAACCTCCTCCCTGTTACAAATGAGGAAAGTGGACATTTGTCCAAGTTTTTACATATATCAAAACTTCAGTCGTTTTTAGTGCTAACTAGGATTCCATGATATGGATGTACTGTAGTTCACTTAACCATTCACCTGTTGAAGGACATCTGGGCTGTTTCCAGTTTGGGGTTGTTACAACCCCTGCTATAAACATCCATATACAGGTGTTTTGTGTGAGCACAAGGCTTCATTTCTCTGGGAAAAAAATGCCCAGGAGTGCAATTTCTGGGTCATATTATAAGTGTATGTTTAGTTTGTGAAGAAGCTATTTTCCAGAGTGGTTGTACCATTGTGCGTTCTCACCAGCAGTGTATGCGCAATCAGGTTTCTCTGCATCCTCACCAGCATTTGGTGTCGTCATCATTTTTTATTTTTAGTCATTCTGATAGATGTGTAGTGGTCTCATTTTACAAATTACTTTGCAGCTTCGTTTTTCTAATGAGTACTTAAAATATGAAGCTACTTTCAGGAAAACACTGAATTAAATTTTTTTTTAACTTGCATTATTCATTATAATGATTTTCTGTGTTTCAAGAAAGATTTTAACTTTTAATCAGGCTAGCTATTGTGTATGGAGGTAGCACTACCATACTGAAATTTTTAAAATTTAACATTTAGAGCAAGCCTGTTAGGGAAATTTTTATTCACTGGAAAAAAGTCATGGCTAATTGTTTTTTCATTAAAAAAAGAAAAGCATTTGCAATTTCAAATGATGTTTTTCTTAATTAAAAAGGGTCTTTTTGTTTGCAGAAAAAAATACTACAAAATGATTTTAATGAGTCTCACAGTATCTAGGAATCTTTACACTGATTGGTTTTTATTGAAATACAATATAAAATAAAACTGTAATATATGCTCACTGTCAATAATCTGGAGAAATTAAATTCCATAATTCTCCTGGGAGAAAACCCCTGTGAACATTTTTTTTTTTTTTTTTTTTTTTTTTTTTGCGGTACACGGGCCTCTCACCGCTGTGGCCTCTCCCGTTGCGGAGCACAGGCTCCGGACGCGCAGGCTCAGCGGCCATGGCTCACGGGCCCAGCCGCTCCGCGGCATGTGGGATCTTCTCGGACCGGGGCACGAACCCGTGTCCCCTGCATCGGCAGGCAGACTCTCAACCACTGCGCCACCGGGGAAGCCCTCTGTTAACATTTTGTGTTTATTCTTGCCATGCCTATTCTACTCAAATAGAACTGTTAAACAAAGAAACAACAGACCCAAAATGAAGTCACGTGTGCTATGCCCCACATCAGTAAACCAAGACTTAATACGTAACCAAATTGCAGTTTTAGCCCATCCCATGAAAGTGACTTTAACCAGTCAGTCTGGAATTTCCTGGCCAGCACTAGTGAGGTAGTCTGCCACATAGACCCCTGCCTTCCCCAAAAGGAAGGTGACCTCTGTCTGAAATAACCCCTTATTTTGTTGATGACTTCTTTGTCCCACCCCTTCTCTGCCTTTCAAAACCTTCCGTTTTGTACAGTTCCTTGGAGCTCCTCACTACTTGGTGGATGGGATGCTGTCCCATTTGTGAATTGCTGAATAAAGCCAATTGATCTTCAAATTCACTCAGGTGAATTTTGTTTGTTAACAGAACTCTAAGCGGTGCTCCCTGCCATCCTGTCTGCCTATCGCCCTCCCCACCTTGGCCTCTGGGGACCTCCCTTCTCTCTTCAAAGATCAGTGAGGGAAATACATCAAGGCTAAAAATTTGACCTGGCTCAAAGTAAAAAGTCAAAACAACAAACAACAAAGCAAAACAGAAAGTTCTTAAATTTCAAAGTTTCTGCGGCAATTTCTTTGTGTCACCAAGGTTTAGTGGTTCTGCTTTTAGACAAGGCATTGTAGTGGGCCTCAGGTCTCTGCATCAGTAGAAGCAGAAGAAAGAAACAGAAACTGCTTTGCAAATGATGCAAAACTCAAAATCCATTGTGGGTCCGATTTCAGGAAAAAATTATACTGCTTTTAATGGAATTAATGATCCCCTCATCTTAGCAATGAAGGAAGGAAGGGCCAGAGAGGGGGAGTGTTGGGCTGATGGTCACACTGCAGAATTCCACGGCTGACTCGTCTGTGTCACGTTTCCCACCGCACTGTGCTGCTGCCACACGCAGCCTTGACATGACTCTTGGCTGTAAGTCAGGCAGAACAGTCCCAACATAGCTTCTGGGGCCATCGGGAGGAATCCCTCATGAAACGGCTGTAAATTCATCTATGAGATTCAAAGAGACCTTGTACGTGCCCTCCGACAATGCCCACGTGTGAGCGAGAGACTCCTCATGAGCTCTGCAAGCCTGAAATCGCCTTGTAAAGGTGGAGGGCAGGCCTGGAGAGGAGAAATTCCTGCGGTGGAACACACGTGCATCTGCCCCTAGGGCCTGCCTCCTCCTTGGCCAAAGCAAAGAGCCTGTTCAAGCAAACTCAAGTGGATTTAAAGAAACACACTTATTTTTCCCTGAAAAAGTAATGTGTTCGGGCTTCCCTGGTGGTGCACTGGTTAAGAATCCACCTGCCAATGCAGTGGACACAGGTTCAAGCCCTGGTCCAGGAAGATCCCACATGCCTCGGAGCAACTAAGCCCGTGTGCCACAACTACTGAAGCTCGCGCGCCTAGAGCCCGTGCTCCACAACAAGAGAAGCCACCGCAATGAGAAGCCCGCACACTGCAACAAAGAGTAGCCCCCGCTCAGGGCAATTAGAGAAAGCCTCGTGCAGCAACAAAGACCCTACAAAGCCAAAAACAAAAAAAAGAAAGTAAAAATCTCATAATCTCACAATTCAGACTTCACAATTCACTGCTGACATTTGGCTTGTAGCTTTTTAGTGTTTCATTTATATATGCATGTATGTATATCTGTATGTATATTACTGTATAAATGTATATGTATACATATGTATATATAATATGATTCTTATTATAGTAAAATAAATACAATTTACCATTTTAACCAAAAGATGTGGAATTTAGACTTTACCGTCTCTGAGGATTATTTGCTTTCCTTGAAAGCAGTGGGATGTGTGTATGACAAAGAGACAGGCTGTGAACTGTGGTCAAATAGTTACCTACTAGAGAACTACAGGAGGAAGGGTGTAGAGCCCTCCCTGCATTGTCCTGCTGAAGCTCCTGTCTTATTATTATCAACTGAAAAAATCTGAGCTTGGTGACAGTACTGATGGGTGACACACTCTTGTCTTGCTACTGCTTTTATTTATTTATTTATTTGGCTGTGCCATGCGGCTTGTGGGATCTTAGTTCCCTGACCAGGGATTGAACTCGGGCCCTTGGCAGTGAAAGCGTGGAGTCCTGACCACTGGACCACCCGGGAAATCCCGTACTGCTTTTATTCTTAAAATTTGATTATATACTTAAAATTTTAAACTCTATTTATATTTTGAATAATCAGTGCTTTTACACCCTATTCTCAGCTGCTGAGTTGGACTCCTTGGAGTTACTTGTGTATCCTTTCTAAGATAGTCTGTGCTCACTCATATGCTCCTTTCAGTTTGGCTCAGAGGTACAAAAAGCTTTAGTGTACAAAGGTTGTATACGTGAAACTGGGGACACTCTACTTGATTGGTAATTGAAGGGATTTTTAAGGGCCTATCTCAGTGGACCTTTTCCTGAGATACTCCAGCCACAAACCAGGGAATCACCTCTGATCCTGTCTTTGTCTTTACCCTCCTCCTAAAACAAATGTTAATTCTACTCCCAGTGTCCATCACTTTGGTCCCCTGTTCTCTCCCTGCCGCCACAGCCCCAGGCCACGTCAGCGTCGTCTGTCATGGATGAAAAGACAGCCTCTCAAATCAGCTTCTTGCCTCCAATCTCTCTCCTTGCAATCCATTCTTTCCCCTAAGATTCCTTATCTCTAAAGCATAGCTCTGATGTCTCATTCCTTCTGAAAAACAAACTTTTAACGGATTCTACTGCCCCTAGGGTAACATTCTAACTCCTGAGTACAGAAGATTTTTTTCCACAAAGGATGGAGCAAGTGGCAGAAATATTCTCTCTTCTCGGATGTGGCTGGTCACTGAATCTGGGCCCTACGGGAAGGCAGCTCATGATCAGAAACTCATGACCGGGATCAGAACCCGGTTACTCCCAGGACCCCTCAGGGATGCTTGCATTCCTGGGAATGGACAAACACTCATTCACATCAGACTGCCACAGGCCCCCGAGTTCTCACTTACTCCTTAGAGAGCCCGCTCCCCAGGGGCTAGAATACCCCGAGTAGCCCGTTCTTGGTTTCAAGGTAGCTGAGAAGCCCAGATAAAGCGGCTTCGTGGACATGGGAAAACACCGCTGCCGCTCCCCATTTCCTTCCGCTTTTGTTTCAAACAAAATTCTGACGTGATTTTGCAAGAACTGTGAACTCACCTCCAATTCCAGGAAAGCCTTATTAGCCTCTTCCTAGGAGGTGACTCAATTTGGTGATGAACCTTGGTGGCTTCACCTCGGCCACCCTGGTCAATGCAGTCCCTCCCCCGCCAGCTCCCACAGATGCAAGACGGCAGGGGCTCCGGATTCTGTTTCTCACAGGCTCAAAGGAGCAACAGAGCGCGTGTGCTCATGGGCTTCACTCTGATTGGGCAGGCCCAAGCCATAGATTCACCTTGAGCCAATCACTGTGGCCCGGAAGAATCGGTGCTTTGATTGGCAGACCTGAAAGGGGAGGGTCCTGGAGGTGAACCGCTGTCACCCCAAGAGGGTGACAGGGGTTCGCACCCCCAAAAAGGAGATTGGAGGCTTTTGTGGCAATGGAGGGAAACAGAGGCTGGAGATGCGAACAACCCTTCTTTACTCGTGTCTCGCCCACTGCCACCTCTGGTGTTTGCCTCCTGGGGACCTCACAGCCTGGGACGCTCTTCCCTTGAGGGCTTCCCCCCTAAATCTGAGATGAACTTTCCGAGCTTCCCGTTCCCTCTTCCTCCCTACTCCAAGCTGGCCCAGAGCATTCCCACTTCACTTCCTCATCTTCTTAACTGGACCACAGCACTTAAGGCTGGGCCTTGGGTTGGCAGTCACTTGGATTTGTGTGCTTCTCATCTCCGAGGCCGTGAGGCTGCCATGGAGAGCACAAACTCAGTCTTAATTATTTTGGGGCCCCTACCCAGCCAGCAGTGCCTGCTAGTAGAGATACTCAGTGTATTTGGTTGAACTGATTAGGATACTTAAACTGTTTTCAAGCCCCCTCAAATATGTCAGAAGCACTATTTACACACTTGAGAATGTATTCCAGTGTTTCTAGGCTATTCATTAGAACAGGTCCCTTGGGCAACTCTGCAAGCCCGCTCAACCGGTAGTTTTGCACTTAGGAACAAGGGCTGGAGTCAACATTGCAGTTGTGGTGTCTCCACCTTAGGCTATTCCTGCAGCTCCACAATACTGTTGTGTTTCCAAACTCAAGACTCATCAGGGCCATCCCTGGGGGAGGGATGAACATTTCTGTGGTCCTAGAAAGAGGACTCAACTGAGTAAAAGAGGCCTGGCAAATCTCCTTTAGTGCTCCCCCAGCTCCCGGCCCAGGCCTTCCCCATGCCCAGGGGCTTCTGTGGTTCTCTTCTGGCTCACTCCCCACCTCTAAGTAAAAGAAACCTCTTTTGTTTTCAAATTTCTTCTAAATCCCCATTAGACGCTTGAATGGCCTGAAAACCTCTGAGGTGGTGGCTATCCAGCCTGGGCTTACACATCTCCAATAACAGAGAACTCACCACCTTGTGAGATGGTTTTTCATATCTTTGAATAGCTCTGATTATCAAAACATTTCTTTCTTACGCCAAACCAAGACTGCTTCCCTATTGTTTCTGCCATGTAGTGTTGTGGGGTCATACACAATGTTCAGAGACAGTTCCTAGATTTGTGTGAGTGTGTGTGTGTGTGTGTGTGAAGGAGAGAGACAGAGACAGAGACAGAGAGATAGAGAGACAGAGAAACCAAGACAGGCACAGAGGGAGCTGGAAGGGCCTACAGAGATCATCTAGGTCAATGGTTAACACACTGTTTTGGCAAGATTAATTCAGGAGCAGTAAACATATTTAAGGGGCACATCTTTCCTATTCAAAGTCAAGTTGGGACTTGATGGCTGAGTTAATGAGCATATGCATAATCCCCCTAGGAGATACCCACCAAACTAAAACAGAATCAAAATGAGATAAGAAGATGTCTTCTTTTTCCAAGTAGGAACAGGCCACAGACGCAGAGCACAACCTTGGTATCTCCATATGCAAAATAATTTAAACCAAAGTAAAAATGAAGACGCCAGGAAAAAAAGGCAGAAGCTACCTGGCTCCTCCCACGCCCTCCCCGACCCCATGACAAAAGGCCAGTTCACTATTTCTGTTTCCCTTGTTTTCTATCTGTTGCTCCAAGGGCTAGGTTTTCTCTTTCCTTTATTCTTTTTTTTTTTAATCTTCTAAATGGGAGCATAGGCAATTCGCTTTTAGTTCTACTGGTGGTTATTTTTATGACGGTAAGCCCCACGCTTAAGCCTACAATTCTCAATTTTTCATCTTCAAAACTGAAATGGTATCTTTGATTCACCCTCTGAGAGATAAGAAAAATTTCACATTTACTCTTTACCTCCTGACTGTTTTGTCTAATTTTTGTCCCTATCTATTTTAGATAAATTATGGTTGTTTTACACAGCATAGCTTTTCTTCCAAGGACTCTACCTGACTGTCAGAGTCTCACTTCAAAAAAAGGTCCAGGCGCAGTTTCACAAGTGAATGGACTATTTCAAACTTTCAAGGAGCAGATAATTCCTATGATATTTAAATTATCCCAGAGGAAGAGGAAGAAAGGAAATAGTGTTTTGAAATCATTTTTTTCTAGGTTTTAGATGATACATAGATACAACTTTCTACTTAAAAATTCAATGATATAATGGATAAACAAAATGTGGTATATACACACGATGGACTATTATTCAGCTTTAAAAAGGAAATTCTGACACCTGCTACAACGTGGATGAACCTTGAAGACATTATGCTATGTGAAATAAGCCAGTCACAAAAGGACAAATATTGTATGAGTCCACTTATATGAGGTACATAGAGTAGTCAAATTGAGAGACAGAGAGTAGAATGTTGGTTGCCAGGGGCTGGCAGGAGAGAGAATGAGGAGATACATAGCCTTGCAATAAAAAAATCCAACTCTATCGAAGGACATAGTTTAAAAGGAAGAAGCTCAACACCTTCCTC
Organism: Mesoplodon mirus; assembly: GCF_964341445.2. Classification (NCBI taxonomy): domain Eukaryota; kingdom Metazoa; phylum Chordata; class Mammalia; order Artiodactyla; family Ziphiidae; genus Mesoplodon; species Mesoplodon mirus. Next base: position 58,951,954 of record NC_138981.1, on the reverse strand, counting down.
CTCCCACCCACCCATTTCTTTCCCTCTCCCTAGAGGAAACAATTCATATGGATGATCCAAAATTTACTCAGCTAGTCCTCACTGAGGATATTTAGGTTGTATCTAGAGTTTTACTTGCACAAACAACACTCTAATGAATAGCCTTGAAATATACTGCCGTATAATACGTATACCTGTAGTATAGGTCCCTGGATATGGACTGCCAGTTCAAAAGCTATGTGCGTTTTATTTAGCGAGTTAGTTAGGTTTAGATTTATTGATTAACTCATATAGTTCAAAATATCAGCCATTTAAGAGATCACACAGTGCAAAGCTCCGTCCCATCCTTTTCCCCCAGCAACTTGGTCCCCCTCCTCAAAAGCAACCAATAGTATCATTTAAAATATATTCTTTAGTCATGTACAAGGGAAACAGTATGTTTGAGAATGCCTGTTTCTGCATTCTCCCATCAACACAGCATATTATCAAACTTGACTTCTTTGCTAATCTGACTGATGAAAAATGGTATCTCATTCAATGTGTATTTATTTAATTTGTAATATTATGAGTAAAACCGATGGTTACTAAAGCTGGGAGACCATGCCAGCCTCCCTCTGCAGCTTCTTTCCCACAGCTCCCTCACCTGTCACCTCTATCCTCCAGCTCCACTGAACACGGACACACCATGTTCTTTTTTTTTTTTTTTTTTTTTAATGTGGACCATTTTTTTTTAAAGTCTTTATTGAATTTGTTACAACACTGCTTCCCTTTTGTGTTTTGGTTTGTTGGCCTCAAGGCACGTGGGATCCCAGCTTCCCGACCAGGGATCGAACCCTCACCCCCTGCATTGGAAGGCAAAGTCCCAACCTCTGGGCCACCAGGGAAGTCCCGACACCCTGTTCTTTCACTCCTGCCTTTGCTCTGGCTGTGTCCTCTGCGAGCTCCTCCTAAGCCTCCCTGCCACCCCAGGTCTGATGAAGTGTCCTTCCTCTGTGCTTCCTTTCATCACAGCACTGGTCATGCTGCCTTCTGTTTATTTCTGTCTATTTTCCCATCTGCCATTTCTACTAGATGGTGAGCGCTGGGACTGGATCTTTATCTCTCTACCTCTACTGTTTATCACCATTCTCTTCAGTAAATATGGAGTGAATGGATGAATGGACAGCTGGCAGTTTCACATGGAGGTCACTGGAATGCAGTTATTCTGTGTGACTGGCTGAAACGAGATTTACCCTCTCATAAGAATGTCATATATGTGGAAGGTGGCACTTGAAATCAGTGGTGAAATGGTGGATTATTCAGTAAGTGGTGTTGGGCTAACTGGTTAATTACTATAATTGGAGAAAATCAATTTATGTCCTTGTCTTCCACCCAAGTAATTTCCAGGTGGATATGTTAAATAGTGTTAAATATAAAGAGAAAGCATAAAAAACTTGAAAGTATATACGAATATTGATCCAACCTCGGGATGGGGAAGCCCTTTCTAAGCAAGATACCAAGACAGAAACCATAAAGAAAAAGATCGATAGATAGACCCCATTACAATTTTAAACTTGAGCACACGCAAAAAGTCAGAAACAACACTGAGAGCCTAATAATGTACGGGAAAAACTGTTTTTAAAAAATATCCGAATGAAAAGTGGAAGGACCTATTAAAAATCCGTAAGAAGAAGACAAACTTACCCATAAAAAATTAAGCAAATGTCAGGAACAGGCAATAAATTAAGAATTATTTGTTCCAGCATGAATGAAATAGACATGCTAACAAATACTTAGAGGAATATTCTACCTTACTAGTAATCAACAAAGGGTCAACTAATACAGCATCTTTCACCTAACAAATGAGCAAAGATGATAATTTTCAGTGTTTGCAACTATATGGGAAAATAACACTCTCACACCCTGCGAGTGTACATTGGCTCACTCTTTCTGGAGGGCAATTTACCAGTATGCATTAAAAGCCTCTCCTTTGGACCTAGATCACTTCTAGAAATCTTATCAAAGGGGAATAATCAGAAATATAGACAAAGACTCAGCTACAAGGATATTACAGTCGCATATTTGTCGCAGTGAGAAACTGAAAGCAATCTAAATGTCCAGCAATAGAATAGGACAAATAAATTGTGGCACATTCACAGGCTAGAATGCAGGCATTCAAATCATCGTATTGAAGACTAAGGAGAGAAGGAAATGCTTATAATGTATTGTTAAGTTAAAAAAAAAAAAAAGTAGTTCAAATAGAATGATACCAGTTTGGTTTTTTTTAAATACGCATGTCTATGTGTGTGTGTAGAAAAAGGGTGGAAGGAAGGAAGATACTGACTGGCCTGAGGAGTCCCCGCACACAGGCCCCCCTGTCCCCAAGAGGACACTCTGGTAAGCCCCAGTGGGATTTGCTTTCACGCTGCAGCCCAAGAAGTTTTGGCTTCCACTGTAGGACCTGCGGGAAGAGGCCAAGTGGCTCCAAAATTACTGTAGACAGAGTGAAGGGGTGGTTGCTGCCACAGCTGATAGTGTTATAGTGTTAGGCCCCTAGGTAATGATACATTTATTGCACATTTTATACATATTTTCATTTAATGTACCTAACATCCCAAGAGATACCTCTAAGACGGGCATTAACTGTCCCATGTTACTGATGAGGTAACTGAAGCCCAGAAAGATTAGATGACTTAATCCAAGTCACAAAGCTAGGAAGCGGGTATATGAGCTGGGCTTCAAATCCAGATAGGTGTCCTTGTCTTTGGCTGCTAAGGCAAAAGTGCATGATCATGAGGAGTAAATGAAGAATGGTAAGTAAATGAATGAAAGCTGCTTCTGGAATTGAACCCCTTTGGGAACAGTACCCCATGGCTTTTGCACACACAATTGCCCAGAACAGTCAACTGTCCTCAGTGACTGTGGTCACTGTTACAAAATGGAACAGACTGCAAATCCCTCATGTCCTGCCAGATCCCACAGCGAAGGCCCCTTCTTGGCTTGTGCTCTGGGCCTGGTTGGAATCTGGCCTGGGTTTACTCTTCCCCATCCTTCCAGCTGAAGGCAGACCCAGTGGAGGAAGCTGGGACAGGCCCAGTGAGATCTTAAGGGTTCCCTAGACAGAAATAGTTATTTCTCTTGTATTTAGGGAGAAAGAAGCCTGTAAAATGGGACTCTGCTGGTTTGTTTGCTGCCTTCTGCTGGGCAGAATTCCGTGGGCAGCACCAGGCCCTCCCCCCACTCCCAGCAAGGCCCACATTATCCAGGCAGTGCCCTCTTCACCAACCTATGCCCTCTTCCGCGGCCATGCCCCCTTCCTTGGCCAGTGCACCCTGCCTTCACAACAGTGCCCCCTCTGCATCCAGCCCCTCCCAACTTTATGTGCAGATAACTTCCCTAGCGAGTGCCTCCTCCCCTAGCCAGGTGCCACTCCCTAGCCCTTCCCCATGCAAAAGCCAGGAATCCCCTTTTCACCTTATACCAATTCATACCCTATACCAACCAGGCCCCTGGTCCTTGTCACCAGCCTATTCCCTCTTCCTCACTTCCCTAACCCTGCTCCTCAGTCTATACCACCTTGGAGCCAGGCCCCCTTCCCCAGGTAGTCCCATTTCCCCACATTATGCACCCTGCCCCAGCAGATAAGCCCATCCCCCATCAGAAGCCCTTAACCTGCCTGTGCTTCCAAGCCAGCCAGGCCCTCTTCTCAGCCGGGCTCTCCTTGTCCGTTTATACCTGCCTCCCCAGCTACCTATGCCCCCTTCCCTGGCCAAGGCTACCTCCCCAGCCTGGTTCCCTTCCCCTCCTAGGCAGGCTTCCCCTATACCCACCTAGACCCTCGCCCCAGCGGAGTCACATTCCCAGCCAGTATCCTCTTTTGCAGTAACCCTACCCAGGCCCCTGCCTCGGCCCCTGCCCCAGCTTCTTACCCACCCACCCACCCCCGCCAGCCCGTGCCCAGGCTCCCTGACCCAACTTGCTTTTCCTTCCCCAGCCTATGCCCCCTTGCCCGGCCAGGCCCCTTTCCCCAGCCAGAGCCTCTTCCTCAGCCTATGCCTCCTTCTTGGCATTGGCCCCCTTTCTAAACCAGCCATCTTACCAGCCTGTGTCCAACTCTCCAGCCTCTAGCCACTTGCCTGGAAGTTTTCCCACCCTGGGCCACAGCCCAGCCTCTTTACCGTCCTATGCTGCCAGCCTCCCCTCCCCAGGCAGGCCTCAACCCCAGCCTGTGTTATTCCCCATGCAGGACCCTTCTGCTCGCAGGCCCCTCACCCAGCCAGGGCCTGTTCCCCGACCTGAGACCCTGTTGACAGCCTCCTTAGCCAGGCTACCCTTCCCCAGGCAAAGCCCCTTTTCAACCCTGTGTCCCCTTGCCCTCACGGGACCCCTTCTCCAGAAAGGGCCTCCTTCTGATAGCCAGGTGCTTGTGCCCAGCCTTTTCCCTTTTCAGCTGGACCACTTTTCCAAGGAGTTCCCCCTTCACTGGCCTTTCATAGCCAGTGCCAAGTCGCATGATGCTCGACCACCTCAAGCTCCACTCCTACGCCACCTCCACCCGCAAGGCCGTCTTGGCATCCATGGACAATGAAAATATGCACACCCCAGACATCGGGGGCCAGGGCACCACGTCAGAAGCCATCCACGACATCATCCGCCACATCCGCATCATCAACGGCCGGGCCGTGGAGGCCTAGGCCGTCCCCGGGACTGTCTCGGCCCACCCTTTACATCCGCTTCGCACCCCCAGCACCCTAATTGGCTCGGTGGGTGGACCCAGAACAAACACACTTCTGCCACCCCCAGAAAAAAAAAAAAAAAAAAGGCCTCCTTCCCTGGCCAAGCATCCTCCTCTCTCAGCTCTCCAACACCAGTAAAGTCCCCTCCCCAACCATGTGACATTTCCCTGCCGGGACCCCTTCACACACACATGCCCCCAGCTGGGAAGTCTTTCCCAGCCAGACTCCTCCCCACAGCCAGGCTCTCTTCACCCAGGGACCTAACAGCCTCTCCCCCAGTCTAAGCTCATTTCCCTAGGCGGGCCTCCTTCCCAGTAAGGTACCTTTCCTCAACCGGTATACCCCTTCCTCAACCAAACCCCTCCCCTAGCTTATTCCCCCTCCTCAGCCAGACCTTTTCCCCATCCCTAGCCTGTGCCCCCAGCTAGGTCCCTTTCCTCAACCATGTGCCCTCCCTCAGCCAGGACACACGCCTTCCTTCCCAGGCAGGATCCCTGCCCTAGCAGGCCCTCCCCACCTGCTAATCCCCCTCTTCCAGGCAGGTCCATCAACCCACCGATTATCCCATGCCCAGCCTATGTTGGTCTCAGCATTCGAACCTCTCCCGCCACCAGCTTCCTTTCCTTGCCTGTGCCTCCTTCCCAGGCCCCATTCCCCTGCCAGAGCCCCTCCCCAGGCAGGCCACCTTTCCCTGCCAGGATATTTTCTCCCCCCAATCTCCCCCAGCCCAGCCAGTCTCCCATCCTCAGCTTGTGCCACCCTATCAAGTCTCTGCTCCTTTTACAAGACAGGCCCCTTCCCACATCCAGGCCCCTTCCCCAGCCTCACCCTCTTCCCCAGCTTAAGCCTACTTTCCCAGCCAGATCTCTTTCCCTGGTCAGGTGCCATTCCCCAGGGTTTTTACCCTTTAACACTCAAGGATTCCTCTCTCATCCTTTGCCTCCTAACTCAACTAAGCCTCTTTCCCTTGACCAGCCGAGTCCTCCTTCCCTAAGCAGCCCCCGCTCCATTATCCCCTTCCTAGCCTGGCCTCCTTCTTCACCCTGTGCCCCAGTCCACACAGGTGTCCTTACCTCGCCGTCTCCCCTTCTTCTGCCTGTTCCCCTTTCCCCTGCCACGGCCCATTCATCCTCCTAGACTGACCCCTTCCCCAGTTTTCACCCTTTGTCCCAGCCAGGCCCCCTTCTACAGATTATGCCTCCCTTCCTGGCCTATTCTTCCTTCCCCAGCCAGCATTCTCATCCCTATAAAAGGCGCTCTTCTCACAATGCGTCCAAATACCTAGTTTTCTCAGGGACTTCCTCTTCTCAGACAGCTGGCTATCTGAAAATGTATCTGATGCACACATTTACACAGCGAGCTATCTGGCAGGATTTCTATATTTGCATTTTGAAAAGAGATTCCCCCCAACACACACCCTGCCTTCAAAAAAAAAAAAAAAAGAAAAAAACAGTGGCACTTCTTTCCCTCCTGCAACTAGCCCTGGACTGGCAAGTTTTTGAAAGTGCAAGTACTTTGTCATGCATAGCAATGAGAACATCCTTAACTGGAGCCATTTCATGATGTTTTCACTGAGTGAAACATCAACTCAGGATAGCTTCAACTATCTTATTCCTCCCTATATCCTTCCCTGGGAGATATTCCACTCCAGACCACCATCAGGACTGCAGGCCCATTCCTCCTTCCAAAAGCCTCATCTGTCACTGTGTCCTCCCCCTTCCCTCCTGCTCCCTAACCCTCCAGGATTCCTTTGCTGAAGTCGATCCTGGGATACAAACTCTATATGAACTCAGTCAGCTATACAAAAATAGAAAACCAGGTATTTTTTTAAACTGCTTTTATTCTTTAAACAAACTACTGTTCGCCTTTTCCCCTTCGTATGTTTTAGTTTAGAACATTTGGTGTGTACAAAGAATTTTTAAATGAATGTAAGTAATCTCACTGAAGTACAGGACCTAAAGGTTAAATTTTTTTAAGTTGTTTACTGCAAATCATTTCACTTTTACTTTTTTTTGGCAAATTCAGATATCAACAAGTCTCAAATATCAACAAAAGTATATTGCTCATTTTTTGTGCTTCATAGCAGTTGCAGATATAACAAAATGAATCAACGACTTTAATACTTTTTAAAATCTCTCTTTAAATACTTTTTATCTCTAAGAATTAAGGAAAACGACTAAGTTCAGATCTTTCACACTCATACCAGTTGTAGATAGAACAAAGTGGACCAAGTGCTTGAACAGCGTTATACCCTTTTATGTCTGAGAATAAAGGAAACTTACTAGTTGATGTCACCCCTCACAGTCAGTTAAACTACCTATCAGTTTGTCTCTTCTTACTTCACATCAATTGCAGATATAATGAAATGAATCAACTACTTGAATAAAGTCATGCCCTTTCTTATATTTAATAAAGGAAATTAAATTGAGATCTTTCACATCTTAGAGCAAGCCTTATCTAGCCTATCAGTTTCGGTAAATCTACTTTCTACATTTAACGCTTACATTTAACTTCTAAAGTTAACAAACATTATTTAGAATTCAGAAAACATCTAAACAACTGTCATTAATTTGCAACCATACAAGGTTTTATGAAAAAACAAAACAAAATACTAGGGCTTCCCTGGTGGCTCAGTGGTTAAGAATCCTGGGGACACGGGTTCCAGCCCTGGTCGGGGAAGACCCAACCCCACATGCCGCGGAGCAAGAAAGGTGGGAACTTGGCATAGTCACTCCGCTAGGGTAGGACGGTGCAGATGTCTTCCTGGTCACCGGCCTCCGGTTCCCCTAACCCCGTGAAAGAAGCAACCCAGGGACGATCGAGGAGGATAGAAGAGCGAGGGGGGAAGAAGGGGGGGCGGGGGTGGAGAGAGGGGGTGAACTCTGAGTAAAATGAATCAACAAAACCCTGAGAAAACCGAAGGAAAAAAGCGGAGCCTGCTGAGGAGACGCGGCGGCGGCAGCTTCGGCTCCAACGGCAGCCGCCACGGCGATGGCGGCAGCGGGCCTACAAGAGACGGCAGGCCAGGCACCTGACGGAGCCGGCGTCGAGCGGCTTCACCGAGTTGTAGTGCTCCCCGCACATGGAGTAGCTCCTGTAGACCAGGGTGAGCGGCTTCTTGGTGTACTCCTCTCCGTAGACGACGGCGGGCGAGTTGGCCTGGATCACCTCGATGGGGGTCTGCAGGACGTGCGACAGGGCCCTCAGCTCGAGCTGGCCTCCACACGACGCGCTGAGCACGATGTCGTCGCAGCAGCTCAAGAAGTCGTCGCGGCTGCAGGCGTCGCTGCAGAAGGGCAGGAAGTCCTCGACATGCTTCCGCATGTACTCGGCGGTGCGCCTCCGCAGGCTCTCCACGGTCACGGAGAACACCAGCTGGTCTTGGATGGCGCGGTACATGCAGTGGCCGTCGGCCGGGATAGCCTTCATCTCCAGATTCCTGGCCCACAGGATGCCGTCGAGCTTCATTTCCTCGTCATGGCGGAAGCTGGCCAGGTGCTCCATCTCAGCCTTGGCCATCCTCTCCTGCCTTTCTCTCTCGAGGGCCACCTTTCTTTCGCGCCTTCTCTGTGCCCTCGAGAGGTGAGGAGGCTTGTCCTCGAGATCCAGCTTGCCCAGATCTTCAGTGACTGAATCGAGGTTGCTGTTATCAGGGAAACTCTCCTGGAACTTCTGCAGCTCCTGCTGCTGCTTCTGCTCCATCTCGGCCTCGAGGCGGGCCACATCGAGGAGCAACTGCTTTCTTCTCTTCTCGTCCCTCTTGGGGACCGAGCTCTTCATGCCCTGAATGTGGGCCTGCAGCTCTGCCTTCTCGCGCTTGTGGCGTCGTAACATCCGCTGATGCTCACTCTGTGCATCTCCCATGATGTTTAAGGGCAGGCGAGAATCGAAGTTTGGTGGCTGAAGTACCGCTACAGTTCGCGTCAACAGTCTAACCACCCAACCGGCTAGAGCTCCTCAGCCTCCCGTGGCGGCTGTACTCTCTTCCCCTCACCCGCGGCTGCCCTCACTCTATTAACGGCCCTCTCTGCCATTGGCCACTGTCTCTCCACGGCTACGCCTCCTAAACACTCCTGGCACTAGGATTGGCTGTTGGGAGACACTACGTATGCCCCCAGTAGACCCCGTAGCAAGGGGTGCTTCCGGTTTTAGCGGGGTTCCTGTCCCGGATGTAAAATCCCGCCTTGGTGCATCATGTGCAGCAACTGAGCTTGTGGAGATTTTCGTGGGCTCTGAACTGCGTACTTCACTTCCTAGCCTGAACACAGTGCAGACACTGGTCGTGCTTGAGAATCACATGACAAATACTGTTACACCAGATGAATGTGCTCTTGACACCGGACTTCCCATTGCTCCCAGTGTTCAGGAGGCAATGTGGCTCTCTCCAGTTCTTTAGTTGCCTTGACTGATGAACCCTTAATTTTGTGTATCAGAACAAGATATTTCCTTATGTTCCTGGGAACACAGAATCCTTTCAGTTTAGGCCTCAAATCCACCCTGTCCCATCTCAGTGTGAGAAAGCAACAACCTTAAAGTTCACTACAGCTGAGCAGACTTCGTCTTGTGCCAACAGAATGCACCTACCCTAAACTCCCCTTCTCCTGGGTTCCCAGCTTCCAAAATGGGCTCCCATGAAGCATGACAGTTGGCCTTCATCAAGCCACTTCCTTCTGATTATTTTGAATCTCTAAAAGTTCTAAAAAATAAAATAAAGTAAAATAAAATCCCTAAGCTCTTTCAAACATGCTCTCATCCTGCCCCACTCTGCTCATCTGTATCGTGAATTCCCAAACAGGAAGGCTCTTGAGACAACCTCCTCCCTGTTACAAATGAGGAAAGTGGACATTTGTCCAAGTTTTTACATATATCAAAACTTCAGTCGTTTTTAGTGCTAACTAGGATTCCATGATATGGATGTACTGTAGTTCACTTAACCATTCACCTGTTGAAGGACATCTGGGCTGTTTCCAGTTTGGGGTTGTTACAACCCCTGCTATAAACATCCATATACAGGTGTTTTGTGTGAGCACAAGGCTTCATTTCTCTGGGAAAAAAATGCCCAGGAGTGCAATTTCTGGGTCATATTATAAGTGTATGTTTAGTTTGTGAAGAAGCTATTTTCCAGAGTGGTTGTACCATTGTGCGTTCTCACCAGCAGTGTATGCGCAATCAGGTTTCTCTGCATCCTCACCAGCATTTGGTGTCGTCATCATTTTTTATTTTTAGTCATTCTGATAGATGTGTAGTGGTCTCATTTTACAAATTACTTTGCAGCTTCGTTTTTCTAATGAGTACTTAAAATATGAAGCTACTTTCAGGAAAACACTGAATTAAATTTTTTTTAACTTGCATTATTCATTATAATGATTTTCTGTGTTTCAAGAAAGATTTTAACTTTTAATCAGGCTAGCTATTGTGTATGGAGGTAGCACTACCATACTGAAATTTTTAAAATTTAACATTTAGAGCAAGCCTGTTAGGGAAATTTTTATTCACTGGAAAAAAGTCATGGCTAATTGTTTTTTCATTAAAAAAAGAAAAGCATTTGCAATTTCAAATGATGTTTTTCTTAATTAAAAAGGGTCTTTTTGTTTGCAGAAAAAAATACTACAAAATGATTTTAATGAGTCTCACAGTATCTAGGAATCTTTACACTGATTGGTTTTTATTGAAATACAATATAAAATAAAACTGTAATATATGCTCACTGTCAATAATCTGGAGAAATTAAATTCCATAATTCTCCTGGGAGAAAACCCCTGTGAACATTTTTTTTTTTTTTTTGCGGTACACGGGCCTCTCACCGCTGTGGCCTCTCCCGTTGCGGAGCACAGGCTCCGGACGCGCAGGCTCAGCGGCCATGGCTCACGGGCCCAGCCGCTCCGCGGCATGTGGGATCTTCTCGGACCGGGGCACGAACCCGTGTCCCCTGCATCGGCAGGCAGACTCTCAACCACTGCGCCACCGGGGAAGCCCTCTGTTAACATTTTGTGTTTATTCTTGCCATGCCTATTCTACTCAAATAGAACTGTTAAACAAAGAAACAACAGACCCAAAATGAAGTCACGTGTGCTATGCCCCACATCAGTAAACCAAGACTTAATACGTAACCAAATTGCAGTTTTAGCCCATCCCATGAAAGTGACTTTAACCAGTCAGTCTGGAATTTCCTGGCCAGCACTAGTGAGGTAGTCTGCCACATAGACCCCTGCCTTCCCCAAAAGGAAGGTGACCTCTGTCTGAAATAACCCCTTATTTTGTTGATGACTTCTTTGTCCCACCCCTTCTCTGCCTTTCAAAACCTTCCGTTTTGTACAGTTCCTTGGAGCTCCTCACTACTTGGTGGATGGGATGCTGTCCCATTTGTGAATTGCTGAATAAAGCCAATTGATCTTCAAATTCACTCAGGTGAATTTTGTTTGTTAACAGAACTCTAAGCGGTGCTCCCTGCCATCCTGTCTGCCTATCGCCCTCCCCACCTTGGCCTCTGGGGACCTCCCTTCTCTCTTCAAAGATCAGTGAGGGAAATACATCAAGGCTAAAAATTTGACCTGGCTCAAAGTAAAAAGTCAAAACAACAAACAACAAAGCAAAACAGAAAGTTCTTAAATTTCAAAGTTTCTGCGGCAATTTCTTTGTGTCACCAAGGTTTAGTGGTTCTGCTTTTAGACAAGGCATTGTAGTGGGCCTCAGGTCTCTGCATCAGTAGAAGCAGAAGAAAGAAACAGAAACTGCTTTGCAAATGATGCAAAACTCAAAATCCATTGTGGGTCCGATTTCAGGAAAAAATTATACTGCTTTTAATGGAATTAATGATCCCCTCATCTTAGCAATGAAGGAAGGAAGGGCCAGAGAGGGGGAGTGTTGGGCTGATGGTCACACTGCAGAATTCCACGGCTGACTCGTCTGTGTCACGTTTCCCACCGCACTGTGCTGCTGCCACACGCAGCCTTGACATGACTCTTGGCTGTAAGTCAGGCAGAACAGTCCCAACATAGCTTCTGGGGCCATCGGGAGGAATCCCTCATGAAACGGCTGTAAATTCATCTATGAGATTCAAAGAGACCTTGTACGTGCCCTCCGACAATGCCCACGTGTGAGCGAGAGACTCCTCATGAGCTCTGCAAGCCTGAAATCGCCTTGTAAAGGTGGAGGGCAGGCCTGGAGAGGAGAAATTCCTGCGGTGGAACACACGTGCATCTGCCCCTAGGGCCTGCCTCCTCCTTGGCCAAAGCAAAGAGCCTGTTCAAGCAAACTCAAGTGGATTTAAAGAAACACACTTATTTTTCCCTGAAAAAGTAATGTGTTCGGGCTTCCCTGGTGGTGCACTGGTTAAGAATCCACCTGCCAATGCAGTGGACACAGGTTCAAGCCCTGGTCCAGGAAGATCCCACATGCCTCGGAGCAACTAAGCCCGTGTGCCACAACTACTGAAGCTCGCGCGCCTAGAGCCCGTGCTCCACAACAAGAGAAGCCACCGCAATGAGAAGCCCGCACACTGCAACAAAGAGTAGCCCCCGCTCAGGGCAATTAGAGAAAGCCTCGTGCAGCAACAAAGACCCTACAAAGCCAAAAACAAAAAAAAGAAAGTAAAAATCTCATAATCTCACAATTCAGACTTCACAATTCACTGCTGACATTTGGCTTGTAGCTTTTTAGTGTTTCATTTATATATGCATGTATGTATATCTGTATGTATATTACTGTATAAATGTATATGTATACATATGTATATATAATATGATTCTTATAGTAAAATAAATACAATTTACCATTTTAACCAAAAGATGTGGAATTTAGACTTTACTGTCTCTGAGGATTATTTGCTTTCCTTGAAAGCAGTGGGATGTGTGTATGACAAAGAGACAGGCTGTGAACTGTGGTCAAATAGTTACCTACTAGAGAACTACAGGAGGAAGGATGTAGAGCCCTCCCTGCATTGTCCTGCTGAAGCTCCTGTCTTATTATTATCAACTGAAAAAATCTGAGCTTGGTGACAGTACTGATGGGTGACACACTCTTGTCTTGCTACTGCTTTTATTTATTTATTTATTTGGCTGTGCCATGCGGCTTGTGGGATCTTAGTTCCCTGACCAGGGATTGAACTCGGGCCCTTGGCAGTGAAAGCGTGGAGTCCTGACCACTGGACCACCCGGGAAATCCCGTACTGCTTTTATTCTTAAAATTTGATTATATACTTAAAATTTTAAACTCTATTTATATTTTGAATAATCAGTGCTTTTACATCCTATTCTCAGCTGCTGAGCTGGACTCCTTGGAGTTTCTTGTGTATCCTTTCTAAGATAGTCTGTGCTCACTCATATGCTCCTTTCAGTTTGGCTCAGAGGTACAAAAAGCTTTAGTGTACAAAGGTTGTATACGTGAAACTGGGGACACTCTACTTGATTGGTAATTGAAGGGATTTTTAAGGGCCTATCTCAGTGGACCTTTTCCTGAGATACTCCAGCCACAAACCAGGGAATCACCTCTGATCCTGTCTTTGTCTTTACCCTCCTCCTAAAACAAATGTTAATTCTACTCCCAGTGTCCATCACTTTGGTCCCCTGTTCTCTCCCTGCCGCCACAGCCCCAGGCCACGTCAGCGTCGTCTGTCATGCATGAAAAGACAGCCTCTCAAATCAGCTTCTTGCCTCCAATCTCTCTCCTTGCAATCCATTCTTTCCCCTAAGATTCCTTATCTCTAAAGCATAGCTCTGATGTCTCATTCCTTCTGAAAAACAAACTTTTAACGGATTCTACTGCCCCTAGGGTAACATTCTAACTCCTGAGTACAGAAGATTTTTTTCCACAAAGGATGGAGCAAGTGGCAGAAATATTCTCTCTTCTCGGATGTGGCTGGTCACTGAATCTGGGCCCTACGGGAAGGCAGCTCATGATCAGAAACTCATGACCGGGATCAGAACCCGGTTACTCCCAGGACCCCTCAGGGATGCTTGCATTCCTGGGAATGGACAAACACTCATTCACATCAGACTGCCACAGGCCCCCGAGTTCTCACTTACTCCTTAGAGAGCCCGCTCCCCAGGGGCTAGAATACCCCGAGTAGCCCGTTCTTGGTTTCAAGGTAGCTGAGAAGCCCAGATAAAGCGGCTTCGTGGACATGGGAAAACACCGCTGCCGCTCCCCATTTCCTTCCGCTTTTGTTTCAAACAAAATTCTGACGTGATTTTGCAAGAACTTTGAACTCACCTCCAATTCCAGGAAAGCCTTATTAGCCTCTTCCTAGGAGGTGACTCAATTTGGTGATGAACCTTGGTGGCTTCACCTCGGCCACCCTGGTCAGTGCAGTCCCTCCCCCGCCAGCTCCCACAGATGCAAGACGGCAGGGGCTCCGGATTTTGTTTCTCACAGGCTCAAAGGAGCAACAGAGCGCGTGTGCTCATGGGCTTCACTCTGATTGGGCAGGCCCAAGCCATAGATTCACCTTGAGCCAATCACTGTGGCCCGGAAGAATCGGTGCTTTGATTGGCAGACCTGAAAGGGGAGGGTCCTGGAGGTGAACCGCTGTCACCCCAAGAGGGTGACAGGGGTTCGCACCCCCAAAAAGGAGATTGGAGGCTTTTGTGGTAATGGAGGGAAACAGACGCTGGAGATGCGAACAACCCTTCTTTACTCGTGTCTCGCCCACTGCCACCTCTGGTGTTTGCCTCCTGGGGACCTCACAGCCTGGGACGCTCTTCCCTTGAGGGCTTCCCCCCTAAATCTGAGATGAACTTTCCGAGCTTCCCGTTCCCTCTTCCTCCCTACTCCAAGCTGGCCCAGAGCATTCCCACTTCACTTCCTCATCTTCTTAACTGGACCACAGCACTTAAGGCTGGGCCTTGGGTTGGCAGTCACTTGGATTTGTGTGCTTCTTATCTCCGAGGCCGTGAGGCTGCCATGGAGAGCACAAACTCAGTCTTAATTATTTTGGGGCCCCTACCCAGCCAGCAGTGCCTGCTAGTAGAGATACTCAGTGTATTTGGTTGAACTGATTAGGATACTTAAACTGTTTTCAAGCCCCCTCAAATATGTCAGAAGCACTATTTACACACTTGAGAATGTATTCCAGTGTTTCTAGGCTATTCATTAGAACAGGTCCCTTGGGCAACTCTGCAAGCCCGCTCAACCGGTAGTTTTGCACTTAGGAACAAGGGCTGGAGTCAACATTGCAGTTGCGGTGTCTCCACCTTAGGCTATTCCTGCAGCTCCACAATACTGTTGTGTTTCCAAACTCAAGACTCATCAGGGCCATCCCTGGGGGAGGGATGAACATTTCTGTGGTCCTAGAAAGAGGACTCAACTGAGTAAAAGAGGCCTGGCAAATCTCCTTTAGTGCTCCCCCAGCTCCCAGCCCAGGCCTTCCCCATGCCCAGGGGCTTCTGTGGTTCTCTTCTGGCTCACTCCCCACCTCTAAGTAAAAGAAACCTCTTTTGTTTTCAAATTTCTTCTAAATCCCCATTAGACGCTTGAATGGCCTGAAAACCTCTGAGGTGGTGGCTATCCAGCCTGGGCTTACACATCTCCAATAACAGAGAACTCACCACCTTGTGAGATGGTTTTTCATATCTTTGAATAGCTCTGATTATCAAAACATTTCTTTCTTACGCCAAACCAAGACTGCTTCCCTATTGTTTCTGCCATGTAGTGTTGTGGGGTCATACACAATGTTCAGAGACAGTTCCTAGATTTGTGTGAGTGTGTGTGTGTGTGTGTGTGAAGGAGAGAGACAGAGACAGAGACAGAGAGATAGAGAGACAGAGAAACCAAGACAGGCACAGAGGGAGCTGGAAGGGCCTACAGAGATCATCTAGGTCAATGGTTAACACACTGTTTTGGCAAGATTAATTCAGGAGCAGTAAACATATTTAAGGGGCACATCTTTCCTATTCAAAGTCAAGTTGGGACTTGATGGCTGAGTTAATGAGCATATGCATAATCCCCCTAGGAGATACCCACCGAAATAAAACAGAATCAAAATGAGATAAGAAGATGTCTTCTTTTTCCAAGTAGGAACAGGCCACAGACGCAGAGCACAACCTTGGTATCTCCATATGCAAAATAATTTAAACCAAAGTAAAAATGAAGACGCCAGGAAAAAAAGGCAGAAGCTACCTGGCTCCTCCCACGCCCTCCCCGACCCCATGACAAAAGGCCAGTTCACTATTTCTGTTTCCCTTGTTTTCTATCTGTTGCTCCAAGGGCTAGGTTTTCTCTTTCCTTTATTCTTTTTTTTTTAATCTTCTAAATGGGAGCATAGGCAATTCGCTTTTAGTTCTACTGGTGGTTATTTTTATGACGGTAAGCCCCACGCTTAAGCCTACAATTCTCAGTTTTTCAACTTCAAAACTGAAATGGTATCTTTGATTCACCCTCTGAGAGATAAGAAAAATTTCACATTTACTCTTTACCTCCTGACTGTTTTGTCTAATTTTTGTCCCTATCTATTTTAGATAAATTATGGTTGTTTTACACAGCATAGCTTTTCTTCCAAGGACTCTACCTGACTGTCAGAGTCTCACTTCAAAGAAAGGCCCAGGCGCAGTTTCACAAGTGAATGGACTGTTTCAAACTTTCAAGGAGCAGATAATTCCTATGATATTTAAATTATCCCAGAGGAAGAGGAAGAAAGGAAATAGTGTTTTGAAATCATTTTTTTCTAGGTTTTAGATGATACATAGATACAACTTTCTACTTAAAAATTCAATGGTATAATGGATAAACAAAATGTGGTATATACACACGATGGACTATTATTCAGCTTTAAAAAGGAAATTCTGACACCTGCTACAACGTGGATGAACCTTGAAGACATTATGCTATGTGAAATAAGCCAGTCACAAAAGGACAAATATTGTATGATTCCACTTATATGAGGTACATAGAGTAGTCAAATTGAGAGACAGAGAGTAGAATGTTGGTTGCCAGGGGCTGGCAGGAGAGAGAATGAGGAGATATATAGCCTTGCAATAAAAAAATCCAACTCTATCGAAGGACATAGTTTAAAAGGAAAAAGCTCAACACCTTCCTCCTCCCACCCACCCATTTCTTTCCCTCTCCCTAGAGGAAACAATTCATATGGATGATCCAAAATTTACTCAGCTAGTCCTCACTGAGGATATTTAGGTTGTATCTAGAGTTTTACTTGCACAAACAACACTCTAATGAATAGCCTTGAAATATACTGCCGTATAATACGTATACCTGTAGTATAGGTCCCTGGATATGGACTGCCAGTTCAAAAGCTATGTGCGTTTTATTTAGCGAGTTAGTTAGGTTTAGATTTATTGATTAACTCATATAGTTCAAAATATCAGCCATTTAAGAGATCACACAGTGCAAAGCTCCGTCCCATCCTTTTCCCCCAGCAACTTGGTTCCCCTCCTCAAAAGCAACCAATAGTATCATTTAAAATATATTCTTTAGTCATGTACAAGGGAAACAGTATGTTTGAGAATGCCTGTTTCTGCATTCTCCCATCAACACAGCATATTATCAAACTTGACTTCTTTGCTAATCTGACTGATGAAAAATGGTATCTCATTCAATGTGTATTTATTTAATTTGTAATATTATGAGTAAAACCGATGGTTACTAAAGCTGGGAGACCATGCCAGCCTCCCTCTGCAGCTTCTTTCCCACAGCTCCCTCACCTGTCACCTCTATCCTCCAGCTCCACTGAACACGGACACACCATGTTCTTTTTTTTTTTTTTTTTTTAATGTGGACCATTTTTTTTTAAAGTCTTTATTGAATTTGTTACAACACTGCTTCCCTTTTGTGTTTTGGTTTGTTGGCCTCAAGGCACGTGGGATCCCAGCTTCCCGACCAGGGATCGAACCCTCACCCCCTGCATTGGAAGGCAAAGTCCCAACCTCTGGGCCACCAGGGAAGTCCCGACACCCTGTTCTTTCACTCCTGCCTTTGCTCTGGCTGTGTCCTCTGCGAGCTCCTCCTAAGCCTCCCTGCCACCCCAGGTCTGATGAAGTGTCCTTCCTCTGTGCTTCCTTTCATCACAGCACTGGTCATGCTGCCTTCTGTTTATTTCTGTCTATTTTCCCATCTGCCATTTCTACTAGATGGTGAGCGCTGGGACTGGATCTTTATCTCTCTACCTCTACTGTTTATCACCATTCTCTTCAGTAAATATGGAGTGAATGGATGAATGGACAGCTGGCAGTTTCACATGGAGGTCACTGGAATGCAGTTATTCTGTGTGACTGGCTGAAACGAGATTTACCCTCTCATAAGAATGTCATATATGTGGAAGGTGGCACTTGAAATCAGTGGTGAAATGGTGGATTATTCAGTAAGTGGTGTTGGGCTAACTGGTTAATTACCATAATTGGAGAAAATCAATTTATGTCCTTGTCTTCCACCCAAGTAATTTCCAGGTGGATATGTTAAATAGTGTTAAATATAAAGAGAAAGCATAAAAAACTTGAAAGTATATACGAATATTGATCCAACCTCGGGATGGGGAAGCCCTTTCTAAGCAAGATACCAAGACAGAAACCATAAAGAAAAAGATCGATAGATAGACCCCATTACAATTTTAAACTTGAGCACACGCAAAAAGTCAGAAACAACACTGAGAGCCTAATAATGTACGGGAAAAACTGTTTTTAAAAAATATCCGAATGAAAAGTGGAAGGACCTATTAAAAATCCGTAAGAAGAAGACAAACTTACCCATAAAAAATTAAGCAAATGTCAGGAACAGGCAATAAATTAAGAATTATTTGTTCCAGCATGAATGAAATAGACATGCTAACAAATACTTAGAGGAATATTCTACCTTACTAGTAATCAACAAAGGGTCAACTAATACAGCATCTTTCACCTAACAAATGAGCAAAGATGATAATTTTCAGTGTTTGCAACTATATGGGAAAATAACACTCTCACACCCTGCGAGTGTACATTGGCTCACTCTTTCTGGAGGGCAATTTACCAGTATGCATTAAAAGCCTCTCCTTTGGACCTAGATCACTTCTAGAAATCTTATCAAAGGGGAATAATCAGAAATATAGACAAAGACTCAGCTACAAGGATATTACAGTCGCATATTTGTAGCAGTGAGAAACTGAAAGCAATCTAAATGTCCAGCAATAGAATAGGACAAATAAATTGTGGCACATTCACAGGCTAGAATGCAGGCATTCAAATCATCGTATTGAAGACTAAGGAGAGAAGGAAATGCTTATAATGTATTGTTAAGTTAAAAAAAAAAAAGTAGTCCAAATAGAATGATACCAGTTTGGTTTTTTTTAAATACGCATGTCTATGTGTGTGTGTAGAAAAAGGGTGGAAGGAAGGAAGATACTGACTGGCCTGAGGAGTCCCCGCACACAGGCCCCCCTGTCCCCAAGAGGACACTCTGGTAAGCCCCAGTGGGATTTGCTTTCACGCTGCAGCCCAAGAAGTTTTGGCTTCCACTGTAGGACCTGCGGGAAGAGGCCAAGTGGCTCCAAAATTACTGTAGACAGAGTGAAGGGGTGGTTGCTGCCACAGCTGATAGTGTTATAGTGTTAGGCCCCTAGGTAATGATACATTTATTGCACATTTTATACATATTTTCATTTAATGTACCTAACATCCCAAGAGATACCTCTAAGACGGGCATTAACTGTCCCATGTTACTGATGAGGTAACTGAAGCCCAGAAAGATTAGATGACTTAATCCAAGTCACAAAGCTAGGAAGCGGGTATATGAGCTGGGCTTCAAATCCAGATAGGTGTCCTTGTCTTTGGCTGCTAAGGCAAAAGTGCATGATCATGAGGAGTAAATGAAGAATGGTAAGTAAATGAATGAAAGCTGCTTCTGGAATTGAACCCCTTTGGGAACAGTACCCCATGGCTTTTGCACACACAATTGCCCAGAACAGTCAACTGTCCTCAGTGACTGTGGTCACTGTTACAAAATGGAACAGACTGCAAATCCCTCATGTCCTGCCAGATCCCACAGCGAAGGCCCCTTCTTGGCTTGTGCTCTGGGCCTGGTTGGAATCTGGCCTGGGTTTACTCTTCCCCATCCTTCCAGCTGAAGGCAGACCCAGTGGAGGAAGCTGGGACAGGCCCAGTGAGATCTTAAGGGTTCCCTAGACAGAAATAGTTATTTCTCTTGTATTTAGGGAGAAAGAAGCCTGTAAAATGGGACTCTGCTGGTTTGTTTGCTGCCTTCTGCTGGGCAGAATTCCGTGGGCAGCACCAGGCCCTCCCCCCACTCCCAGCAAGGCCCACATTATCCAGGCAGTGCCCTCTTCACCAACCTATGCCCTCTTCCGCGGCCATGCCCCCTTCCTTGGCCAGTGCACCCTGCCTTCACAACAGTGCCCCCTCTGCATCCAGCCCCTCCCAACTTTATGTGCAGATAACTTCCCTAGCGAGTGCCTCCTCCCCTAGCCAGGTGCCACTCCCTAGCCCTTCCCCATGCAAAAGCCAGGAATCCCTTTTTCACCTTATACCAATTCATACCCTATACCAACCAGGCCCCTGGTCCTTGTCACCAGCCTATTCCCTCTTCCTCACTTCCCTAACCCTGCTCCTCAGTCTATACCCCCTTGGAGCCAGGCCCCCTTCCCCAGGTAGTCCCATTTCCCCACATTATGCACCCTGCCCCAGCAGATAAGCCCATCCCCCATCAGAAGCCCTTAACCTGCCTGTGCTTCCAAGCCAGCCAGGCCCTCTTCTCAGCCGGGCTCTCTTTGTCCGTTTATACCTGCCTCCCCAGCTACCTATGCCCCCTTCCCTGGCCAAGGCTACCTCCCCAGCCTGGTTCCCTTCCCCTCCTAGGCAGGCTTCCCCTATACCCACCTAGACCCTCGCCCCAGCGGAGTCACATTCCCAGCCAGTATCCTCTTTTGCAGTAACCCTACCCAGGCCCCTGCCTCGGCCCCTGCCCCAGCTTCTTACCCACCCACCCACCCCCGCCAGCCCGTGCCCAGGCTCCCTGACCCAACTTGCTTTTCCTTCCCCAGCCTATGCCCCCTTGCCCGGCCAGGCCCCTTTCCCCAGCCAGAGCCTCTTCCTCAGCCTATGCCTCCTTCTTGGCATTGGCCCCCTTTCTAAACCAGCCATCTTACCAGCCTGTGTCCAACTCTCCAGCCTCTAGCCACTTGCCTGGAAGTTTTCCCACCCTGGGCCACAGCCCAGCCTCTTTACCGTCCTATGCTGCCAGCCTCCCCTCCCCAGGCAGGCCTCAACCCCAGCCTGTGTTATTCCCCATGCAGGACCCTTCTGCTCGCAGGCCCCTCACCCAGCCAGGGCCTGTTCCCCGACCTGAGACCCTGTTGACAGCCTCCTTAGCCAGGCTACCCTTCCCCAGGCAAAGCCCCTTTTCAACCCTGTGTCCCCTTGCCCTCACGGGACCCCTTCTCCAGAAAGGGCCTCCTTCTGATAGCCAGGTGCTTGTGCCCAGCCTTTTCCCTTTTCAGCTGGACCACTTTTCCAAGGAGTTCCCCCTTCACTGGCCTTTCATAGCCAGTGCCAAGTCGCATGATGCTCGACCACCTCAAGCTCCACTCCTACGCCACCTCCACCCGCAAGGCCGTCTTGGCATCCATGGACAATGAAAATATGCACACCCCAGACATCGGGGGCCAGGGCACCACGTCAGAAGCCATCCACGACATCATCCGCCACATCCGCATCATCAACGGCCGGGCCGTGGAGGCCTAGGCCGTCCCCGGGACTGTCTCGGCCCACCCTTTACATCCGCTTCGCACCCCCAGCACCCTAATTGGCTCGGTGGGTGGACCCAGAACAAACACACTTCTGCCACCCCCAGAAAAAAAAAAAAAAAAAAGGCCTCCTTCCCTGGCCAAGCATCCTCCTCTCTCAGCTCTCCAACACCAGTAAAGTCCCCTCCCCAACCATGTGACATTTCCCTGCCGGGACCCCTTCACACACACATGCCCCCAGCTGGGAAGTCTTTCCCAGCCAGACTCCTCCCCACAGCCAGGCTCTCTTCACCCAGGGACCTAACAGCCTCTCCCCCAGTCTAAGCTCATTTCCCTAGGCGGGCCTCCTTCCCAGTAAGGTACCTTTCCTCAACCGGTATACCCCTTCCTCAACCAAACCCCTCCCCTAGCTTATTCCCCCTCCTCAGCCAGACCTTTTCCCCATCCCTAGCCTGTGCCCCCAGCTAGGTCCCTTTCCTCAACCATGTGCCCTCCCTCAGCCAGGACACACGCCTTCCTTCCCAGGCAGGATCCCTGCCCTAGCAGGCCCTCCCCACCTGCTAATCCCCCTCTTCCAGGCAGGTCCATCAACCCACCGATTATCCCATGCCCAGCCTATGTTGGTCTCAGCATTCGAACCTCTCCCGCCACCAGCTTCCTTTCCTTGCCTGTGCCTCCTTCCCAGGCCCCATTCCCCTGCCAGAGCCCCTCCCCAGGCAGGCCACCTTTCCCTGCCAGGATATTTTCTCCCCCCAATCTCCCCCAGCCCAGCCAGTCTCCCATCCTCAGCTTGTGCCACCCTATCAAGTCTCTGCTCCTTTTACAAGACAGGCCCCTTCCCACATCCAGGCCCCTTCCCCAGCCTCACCCTCTTCCCCAGCTTAAGCCTACTTTCCCAGCCAGATCTCTTTCCCTGGTCAGGTGCCATTCCCCAGGGTTTTTACCCTTTAACACTCAAGGATTCCTCTCTCATCCTTTGCCTCCTAACTCAACTAAGCCTCTTTCCCTTGACCAGCCGAGTCCTCCTTCCCTAAGCAGCCCCCGCTCCATTATCCCCTTCCTAGCCTGGCCTCCTTCTTCACCCTGTGCCCCAGTCCACACAGGTGTCCTTACCTCGCCGTCTCCCCTTCTTCTGCCTGTTCCCCTTTCCCCTGCCACGGCCCATTCATCCTCCTAGACTGACCCCTTCCCCAGTTTTCACCCTTTGTCCCAGCCAGGCCCCCTTCTACAGATTATGCCTCCCTTCCTGGCCTATTCTTCCTTCCCCAGCCAGCATTCTCATCCCTATAAAAGGCGCTCTTCTCACAATGCGTCCAAATACCTAGTTTTCTCAGGGACTTCCTCTTCTCAGACAGCTGGCTATCTGAAAATGTATCTGATGCACACATTTACACAGCGAGCTATCTGGCAGGATTTCTATATTTGCATTTTGAAAAGAGATTCCCCCCAACACACGCCCTGCCTTCAAAAAAAAAAAAAAAAGAAAAAAACAGTGGCACTTCTTTCCCTCCTGCAACTAGCCCTGGACTGGCAAGTTTTTGAAAGTGCAAGTACTTTGTCATGCATAGCAATGAGAACATCCTTAACTGGAGCCATTTCATGATGTTTTCACTGAGTGAAACATCAACTCAGGATAGCTTCAACTATCTTATTCCTCCCTATATCCTTCCCTGGGAGATATTCCACTCCAGACCACCATCAGGACTGCAGGCCCATTCCTCCTTCCAAAAGCCTCATCTGTCACTGTGTCCTCCCCCTTCCCTCCTGCTCCCTAACCCTCCAGGATTCCTTTGCTGAAGTCGATCCTGGGATACAAACTCTATATGAACTCAGTCAGCTATACAAAAATAGAAAACCAGGTATTTTTTTAAACTGCTTTTATTCTTTAAACAAACTACTGTTCGCCTTTTCCCCTTCGTATGTTTTAGTTTAGAACATTTGGTGTGTACAAAGAATTTTTAAATGAATGTAAGTAATCTCACTGAAGTACAGGACCTAAAGGTTAAATTTTTTTAAGTTGTTTACTGCAAATCATTTCACTTTTACTTTTTTTTGGCAAATTCAGATATCAACAAGTCTCAAATATCAACAAAAGTATATTGCTCATTTTTTGTGCTTCATAGCAGTTGCAGATATAACAAAATGAATCAACGACTTTAATACTTTTTAAAATCTCTCTTTAAATACTTTTTATCTCTAAGAATTAAGGAAAACGACTAAGTTCAGATCTTTCACACTCATACCAGTTGTAGATAGAACAAAGTGGACCAAGTGCTTGAACAGCGTTATACCCTTTTATGTCTGAGAATAAAGGAAACTTACTAGTTGATGTCACCCCTCACAGTCAGTTAAACTACCTATCAGTTTGTCTCTTCTTACTTCACATCAATTGCAGATATAATGAAATGAATCAACTACTTGAATAAAGTCATGCCCTTTCTTATATTTAATAAAGGAAATTAAATTGAGATCTTTCACATCTTAGAGCAAGCCTTATCTAGCCTATCAGTTTCGGTAAATCTACTTTCTACATTTAACGCTTACATTTAACTTCTAAAGTTAACAAACATTATTTAGAATTCAGAAAACATCTAAACAACTGTCATTAATTTGCAACCATACAAGGTTTTATGAAAAAACAAAACAAAATACTAGGGCTTCCCTGGTGGCTCAGTGGTTAAGAATCCTGGGGACACGGGTTCCAGCCCTGGTCGGGGAAGACCCAACCCCACATGCCGCGGAGCAAGAAAGGTGGGAACTTGGCATAGTCACTCCGCTAGGGTAGGACGGTGCAGATGTCTTCCTGGTCACCGGCCTCCGGTTCCCCTAACCCCGTGAAAGAAGCAACCCAGGGACGATCGAGGAGGATAGAAGAGCGAGGGGGGAAGAAGGGGGGGCGGGGGTGGAGAGAGGGGGTGAACTCTGAGTAAAATGAATCAACAAAACCCTGAGAAAACCGAAGGAAAAAAGCGGAGCCTGCTGAGGAGACGCGGCGGCGGCAGCTTCGGCTCCAACGGCAGCCGCCACGGCGATGGCGGCAGCGGGCCTACAAGAGACGGCAGGCCAGGCACCTGACGGAGCCGGCGTCGAGCGGCTTCACCGAGTTGTAGTGCTCCCCGCACATGGAGTAGCTCCTGTAGACCAGGGTGAGCGGCTTCTTGGTGTACTCCTCTCCGTAGACGACGGCGGGCGAGTTGGCCTGGATCACCTCGATGGGGGTCTGCAGGACGTGCGACAGGGCCCTCAGCTCGAGCTGGCCTCCACACGACGCGCTGAGCACGATGTCGTCGCAGCAGCTCAAGAAGTCGTCGCGGCTGCAGGCGTCGCTGCAGAAGGGCAGGAAGTCCTCGACATGCTTCCGCATGTACTCGGCGGTGCGCCTCCGCAGGCTCTCCACGGTCACGGAGAACACCAGCTGGTCTTGGATGGCGCGGTACATGCAGTGGCCGTCGGCCGGGATAGCCTTCATCTCCAGATTCCTGGCCCACAGGATGCCGTCGAGCTTCATTTCCTCGTCATGGCGGAAGCTGGCCAGGTGCTCCATCTCAGCCTTGGCCATCCTCTCCTGCCTTTCTCTCTCGAGGGCCACCTTTCTTTCGCGCCTTCTCTGTGCCCTCGAGAGGTGAGGAGGCTTGTCCTCGAGATCCAGCTTGCCCAGATCTTCAGTGACTGAATCGAGGTTGCTGTTATCAGGGAAACTCTCCTGGAACTTCTGCAGCTCCTGCTGCTGCTTCTGCTCCATCTCGGCCTCGAGGCGGGCCACATCGAGGAGCAACTGCTTTCTTCTCTTCTCGTCCCTCTTGGGGACCGAGCTCTTCATGCCCTGAATGTGGGCCTGCAGCTCTGCCTTCTCGCGCTTGTGGCGTCGTAACATCCGCTGATGCTCACTCTGTGCATCTCCCATGATGTTTAAGGGCAGGCGAGAATCGAAGTTTGGTGGCTGAAGTACCGCTACAGTTCGCGTCAACAGTCTAACCACCCAACCGGCTAGAGCTCCTCAGCCTCCCGTGGCGGCTGTACTCTCTTCCCCTCACCCGCGGCTGCCCTCACTCTATTAACGGCCCTCTCTGCCATTGGCCACTGTCTCTCCACGGCTACGCCTCCTAAACACTCCTGGCACTAGGATTGGCTGTTGGGAGACACTACGTATGCCCCCAGTAGACCCCGTAGCAAGGGGTGCTTCCGGTTTTAGCGGGGTTCCTGTCCCGGATGTAAAATCCCGCCTTGGTGCATCATGTGCAGCAACTGAGCTTGTGGAGATTTTCGTGGGCTCTGAACTGCGTACTTCACTTCCTAGCCTGAACACAGTGCAGACACTGGTCGTGCTTGAGAATCACATGACAAATACTGTTACACCAGATGAATGTGCTCTTGACACCGGACTTCCCATTGCTCCCAGTGTTCAGGAGGCAATGTGGCTCTCTCCAGTTCTTTAGTTGCCTTGACTGATGAACCCTTAATTTTGTGTATCAGAACAAGATATTTCCTTATGTTCCTGGGAACACAGAATCCTTTCAGTTTAGGCCTCAAATCCACCCTGTCCCATCTCAGTGTGAGAAAGCAACAACCTTAAAGTTCACTACAGCTGAGCAGACTTCGTCTTGTGCCAACAGAATGCACCTACCCTAAACTCCCCTTCTCCTGGGTTCCCAGCTTCCAAAATGGGCTCCCATGAAGCATGACAGTTGGCCTTCATCAAGCCACTTCCTTCTGATTATTTTGAATCTCTAAAAGTTCTAAAAAATAAAATAAAGTAAAATAAAATCCCTAAGCTCTTTCAAACATGCTCTCATCCTGCCCCACTCTGCTCATCTGTATCGTGAATTCCCAAACAGGAAGGCTCTTGAGACAACCTCCTCCCTGTTACAAATGAGGAAAGTGGACATTTGTCCAAGTTTTTACATATATCAAAACTTCAGTCGTTTTTAGTGCTAACTAGGATTCCATGATATGGATGTACTGTAGTTCACTTAACCATTCACCTGTTGAAGGACATCTGGGCTGTTTCCAGTTTGGGGTTGTTACAACCCCTGCTATAAACATCCATATACAGGTGTTTTGTGTGAGCACAAGGCTTCATTTCTCTGGGAAAAAAATGCCCAGGAGTGCAATTTCTGGGTCATATTATAAGTGTATGTTTAGTTTGTGAAGAAGCTATTTTCCAGAGTGGTTGTACCATTGTGCGTTCTCACCAGCAGTGTATGCGCAATCAGGTTTCTCTGCATCCTCACCAGCATTTGGTGTCGTCATCATTTTTTATTTTTAGTCATTCTGATAGATGTGTAGTGGTCTCATTTTACAAATTACTTTGCAGCTTCGTTTTTCTAATGAGTACTTAAAATATGAAGCTACTTTCAGGAAAACACTGAATTAAATTTTTTTTAACTTGCATTATTCATTATAATGATTTTCTGTGTTTCAAGAAAGATTTTAACTTTTAATCAGGCTAGCTATTGTGTATGGAGGTAGCACTACCATACTGAAATTTTTAAAATTTAACATTTAGAGCAAGCCTGTTAGGGAAATTTTTATTCACTGGAAAAAAGTCATGGCTAATTGTTTTTTCATTAAAAAAAGAAAAGCATTTGCAATTTCAAATGATGTTTTTCTTAATTAAAAAGGGTCTTTTTGTTTGCAGAAAAAAATACTACAAAATGATTTTAATGAGTCTCACAGTATCTAGGAATCTTTACACTGATTGGTTTTTATTGAAATACAATATAAAATAAAACTGTAATATATGCTCACTGTCAATAATCTGGAGAAATTAAATTCCATAATTCTCCTGGGAGAAAACCCCTGTGAACATTTTTTTTTTTTTTTTTTTTTTTTTTGCGGTACACGGGCCTCTCACCGCTGTGGCCTCTCCCGTTGCGGAGCACAGGCTCCGGACGCGCAGGCTCAGCGGCCATGGCTCACGGGCCCAGCCGCTCCGCGGCATGTGGGATCTTCTCGGACCGGGGCACGAACCCGTGTCCCCTGCATCGGCAGGCAGACTCTCAACCACTGCGCCACCGGGGAAGCCCTCTGTTAACATTTTGTGTTTATTCTTGCCATGCCTATTCTACTCAAATAGAACTGTTAAACAAAGAAACAACAGACCCAAAATGAAGTCACGTGTGCTATGCCCCACATCAGTAAACCAAGACTTAATACGTAACCAAATTGCAGTTTTAGCCCATCCCATGAAAGTGACTTTAACCAGTCAGTCTGGAATTTCCTGGCCAGCACTAGTGAGGTAGTCTGCCACATAGACCCCTGCCTTCCCCAAAAGGAAGGTGACCTCTGTCTGAAATAACCCCTTATTTTGTTGATGACTTCTTTGTCCCACCCCTTCTCTGCCTTTCAAAACCTTCCGTTTTGTACAGTTCCTTGGAGCTCCTCACTACTTGGTGGATGGGATGCTGTCCCATTTGTGAATTGCTGAATAAAGCCAATTGATCTTCAAATTCACTCAGGTGAATTTTGTTTGTTAACAGAACTCTAAGCGGTGCTCCCTGCCATCCTGTCTGCCTATCGCCCTCCCCACCTTGGCCTCTGGGGACCTCCCTTCTCTCTTCAAAGATCAGTGAGGGAAATACATCAAGGCTAAAAATTTGACCTGGCTCAAAGTAAAAAGTCAAAACAACAAACAACAAAGCAAAACAGAAAGTTCTTAAATTTCAAAGTTTCTGCGGCAATTTCTTTGTGTCACCAAGGTTTAGTGGTTCTGCTTTTAGACAAGGCATTGTAGTGGGCCTCAGGTCTCTGCATCAGTAGAAGCAGAAGAAAGAAACAGAAACTGCTTTGCAAATGATGCAAAACTCAAAATCCATTGTGGGTCCGATTTCAGGAAAAAATTATACTGCTTTTAATGGAATTAATGATCCCCTCATCTTAGCAATGAAGGAAGGAAGGGCCAGAGAGGGGGAGTGTTGGGCTGATGGTCACACTGCAGAATTCCACGGCTGACTCGTCTGTGTCACGTTTCCCACCGCACTGTGCTGCTGCCACACGCAGCCTTGACATGACTCTTGGCTGTAAGTCAGGCAGAACAGTCCCAACATAGCTTCTGGGGCCATCGGGAGGAATCCCTCATGAAACGGCTGTAAATTCATCTATGAGATTCAAAGAGACCTTGTACGTGCCCTCCGACAATGCCCACGTGTGAGCGAGAGACTCCTCATGAGCTCTGCAAGCCTGAAATCGCCTTGTAAAGGTGGAGGGCAGGCCTGGAGAGGAGAAATTCCTGCGGTGGAACACACGTGCATCTGCCCCTAGGGCCTGCCTCCTCCTTGGCCAAAGCAAAGAGCCTGTTCAAGCAAACTCAAGTGGATTTAAAGAAACACACTTATTTTTCCCTGAAAAAGTAATGTGTTCGGGCTTCCCTGGTGGTGCACTGGTTAAGAATCCACCTGCCAATGCAGTGGACACAGGTTCAAGCCCTGGTCCAGGAAGATCCCACATGCCTCGGAGCAACTAAGCCCGTGTGCCACAACTACTGAAGCTCGCGCGCCTAGAGCCCGTGCTCCACAACAAGAGAAGCCACCGCAATGAGAAGCCCGCACACTGCAACAAAGAGTAGCCCCCGCTCAGGGCAATTAGAGAAAGCCTCGTGCAGCAACAAAGACCCTACAAAGCCAAAAACAAAAAAAAGAAAGTAAAAATCTCATAATCTCACAATTCAGACTTCACAATTCACTGCTGACATTTGGCTTGTAGCTTTTTAGTGTTTCATTTATATATGCATGTATGTATATCTGTATGTATATTACTGTATAAATGTATATGTATACATATGTATATATAATATGATTCTTATAGTAAAATAAATACAATTTACCATTTTAACCAAAAGATGTGGAATTTAGACTTTACTGTCTCTGAGGATTATTTGCTTTCCTTGAAAGCAGTGGGATGTGTGTATGACAAAGAGACAGGCTGTGAACTGTGGTCAAATAGTTACCTACTAGAGAACTACAGGAGGAAGGATGTAGAGCCCTCCCTGCATTGTCCTGCTGAAGCTCCTGTCTTATTATTATCAACTGAAAAAATCTGAGCTTGGTGACAGTACTGATGGGTGACACACTCTTGTCTTGCTACTGCTTTTATTTATTTATTTATTTGGCTGTGCCATGCGGCTTGTGGGATCTTAGTTCCCTGACCAGGGATTGAACTCGGGCCCTTGGCAGTGAAAGCGTGGAGTCCTGACCACTGGACCACCCGGGAAATCCCGTACTGCTTTTATTCTTAAAATTTGATTATATACTTAAAATTTTAAACTCTATTTATATTTTGAATAATCAGTGCTTTTACATCCTATTCTCAGCTGCTGAGCTGGACTCCTTGGAGTTTCTTGTGTATCCTTTCTAAGATAGTCTGTGCTCACTCATATGCTCCTTTCAGTTTGGCTCAGAGGTACAAAAAGCTTTAGTGTACAAAGGTTGTATACGTGAAACTGGGGACACTCTACTTGATTGGTAATTGAAGGGATTTTTAAGGGCCTATCTCAGTGGACCTTTTCCTGAGATACTCCAGCCACAAACCAGGGAATCACCTCTGATCCTGTCTTTGTCTTTACCCTCCTCCTAAAACAAATGTTAATTCTACTCCCAGTGTCCATCACTTTGGTCCCCTGTTCTCTCCCTGCCGCCACAGCCCCAGGCCACGTCAGCGTCGTCTGTCATGCATGAAAAGACAGCCTCTCAAATCAGCTTCTTGCCTCCAATCTCTCTCCTTGCAATCCATTCTTTCCCCTAAGATTCCTTATCTCTAAAGCATAGCTCTGATGTCTCATTCCTTCTGAAAAACAAACTTTTAACGGATTCTACTGCCCCTAGGGTAACATTCTAACTCCTGAGTACAGAAGATTTTTTTCCACAAAGGATGGAGCAAGTGGCAGAAATATTCTCTCTTCTCGGATGTGGCTGGTCACTGAATCTGGGCCCTACGGGAAGGCAGCTCATGATCAGAAACTCATGACCGGGATCAGAACCCGGTTACTCCCAGGACCCCTCAGGGATGCTTGCATTCCTGGGAATGGACAAACACTCATTCACATCAGACTGCCACAGGCCCCCGAGTTCTCACTTACTCCTTAGAGAGCCCGCTCCCCAGGGGCTAGAATACCCCGAGTAGCCCGTTCTTGGTTTCAAGGTAGCTGAGAAGCCCAGATAAAGCGGCTTCGTGGACATGGGAAAACACCGCTGCCGCTCCCCATTTCCTTCCGCTTTTGTTTCAAACAAAATTCTGACGTGATTTTGCAAGAACTTTGAACTCACCTCCAATTCCAGGAAAGCCTTATTAGCCTCTTCCTAGGAGGTGACTCAATTTGGTGATGAACCTTGGTGGCTTCACCTCGGCCACCCTGGTCAGTGCAGTCCCTCCCCCGCCAGCTCCCACAGATGCAAGACGGCAGGGGCTCCGGATTTTGTTTCTCACAGGCTCAAAGGAGCAACAGAGCGCGTGTGCTCATGGGCTTCACTCTGATTGGGCAGGCCCAAGCCATAGATTCACCTTGAGCCAATCACTGTGGCCCGGAAGAATCGGTGCTTTGATTGGCAGACCTGAAAGGGGAGGGTCCTGGAGGTGAACCGCTGTCACCCCAAGAGGGTGACAGGGGTTCGCACCCCCAAAAAGGAGATTGGAGGCTTTTGTGGTAATGGAGGGAAACAGACGCTGGAGATGCGAACAACCCTTCTTTACTCGTGTCTCGCCCACTGCCACCTCTGGTGTTTGCCTCCTGGGGACCTCACAGCCTGGGACGCTCTTCCCTTGAGGGCTTCCCCCCTAAATCTGAGATGAACTTTCCGAGCTTCCCGTTCCCTCTTCCTCCCTACTCCAAGCTGGCCCAGAGCATTCCCACTTCACTTCCTCATCTTCTTAACTGGACCACAGCACTTAAGGCTGGGCCTTGGGTTGGCAGTCACTTGGATTTGTGTGCTTCTCATCTCCGAGGCCGTGAGGCTGCCATGGAGAGCACAAACTCAGTCTTAATTATTTTGGGGCCCCTACCCAGCCAGCAGTGCCTGCTAGTAGAGATACTCAGTGTATTTGGTTGAACTGATTAGGATACTTAAACTGTTTTCAAGCCCCCTCAAATATGTCAGAAGCACTATTTACACACTTGAGAATGTATTCCAGTGTTTCTAGGCTATTCATTAGAACAGGTCCCTTGGGCAACTCTGCAAGCCCGCTCAACCGGTAGTTTTGCACTTAGGAACAAGGGCTGGAGTCAACATTGCAGTTGCGGTGTCTCCACCTTAGGCTATTCCTGCAGCTCCACAATACTGTTGTGTTTCCAAACTCAAGACTCATCAGGGCCATCCCTGGGGGAGGGATGAACATTTCTGTGGTCCTAGAAAGAGGACTCAACTGAGTAAAAGAGGCCTGGCAAATCTCCTTTAGTGCTCCCCCAGCTCCCAGCCCAGGCCTTCCCCATGCCCAGGGGCTTCTGTGGTTCTCTTCTGGCTCACTCCCCACCTCTAAGTAAAAGAAACCTCTTTTGTTTTCAAATTTCTTCTAAATCCCCATTAGACGCTTGAATGGCCTGAAAACCTCTGAGGTGGTGGCTATCCAGCCTGGGCTTACACATCTCCAATAACAGAGAACTCACCACCTTGTGAGATGGTTTTTCATATCTTTGAATAGCTCTGATTATCAAAACATTTCTTTCTTACGCCAAACCAAGACTGCTTCCCTATTGTTTCTGCCATGTAGTGTTGTGGGGTCATACACAATGTTCAGAGACAGTTCCTAGATTTGTGTGAGTGTGTGTGTGTGTGTGTGTGAAGGAGAGAGACAGAGACAGAGACAGAGAGATAGAGAGACAGAGAAACCAAGACAGGCACAGAGGGAGCTGGAAGGGCCTACAGAGATCATCTAGGTCAATGGTTAACACACTGTTTTGGCAAGATTAATTCAGGAGCAGTAAACATATTTAAGGGGCACATCTTTCCTATTCAAAGTCAAGTTGGGACTTGATGGCTGAGTTAATGAGCATATGCATAATCCCCCTAGGAGATACCCACCGAAATAAAACAGAATCAAAATGAGATAAGAAGATGTCTTCTTTTTCCAAGTAGGAACAGGCCACAGACGCAGAGCACAACCTTGGTATCTCCATATGCAAAATAATTTAAACCAAAGTAAAAATGAAGACGCCAGGAAAAAAAGGCAGAAGCTACCTGGCTCCTCCCACGCCCTCCCCGACCCCATGACAAAAGGCCAGTTCACTATTTCTGTTTCCCTTGTTTTCTATCTGTTGCTCCAAGGGCTAGGTTTTCTCTTTCCTTTATTCTTTTTTTTTTAATCTTCTAAATGGGAGCATAGGCAATTCGCTTTTAGTTCTACTGGTGGTTATTTTTATGACGGTAAGCCCCACGCTTAAGCCTACAATTCTCAGTTTTTCAACTTCAAAACTGAAATGGTATCTTTGATTCACCCTCTGAGAGATAAGAAAAATTTCACATTTACTCTTTACCTCCTGACTGTTTTGTCTAATTTTTGTCCCTATCTATTTTAGATAAATTATGGTTGTTTTACACAGCATAGCTTTTCTTCCAAGGACTCTACCTGACTGTCAGAGTCTCACTTCAAAGAAAGGCCCAGGCGCAGTTTCACAAGTGAATGGACTGTTTCAAACTTTCAAGGAGCAGATAATTCCTATGATATTTAAATTATCCCAGAGGAAGAGGAAGAAAGGAAATAGTGTTTTGAAATCATTTTTTTCTAGGTTTTAGATGATACATAGATACAACTTTCTACTTAAAAATTCAATGGTATAATGGATAAACAAAATGTGGTATATACACACGATGGACTATTATTCAGCTTTAAAAAGGAAATTCTGACACCTGCTACAACGTGGATGAACCTTGAAGACATTATGCTATGTGAAATAAGCCAGTCACAAAAGGACAAATATTGTATGATTCCACTTATATGAGGTACATAGAGTAGTCAAATTGAGAGACAGAGAGTAGAATGTTGGTTGCCAGGGGCTGGCAGGAGAGAGAATGAGGAGATATATAGCCTTGCAATAAAAAAATCCAACTCTATCGAAGGACATAGTTTAAAAGGAAAAAGCTCAACACCTTCCTCCTCCCACCCACCCATTTCTTTCCCTCTCCCTAGAGGAAACAATTCATATGGATGATCCAAAATTTACTCAGCTAGTCCTCACTGAGGATATTTAGGTTGTATCTAGAGTTTTACTTGCACAAACAACACTCTAATGAATAGCCTTGAAATATACTGCCGTATAATACGTATACCTGTAGTATAGGTCCCTGGATATGGACTGCCAGTTCAAAAGCTATGTGCGTTTTATTTAGCGAGTTAGTTAGGTTTAGATTTATTGATTAACTCATATAGTTCAAAATATCAGCCATTTAAGAGATCACACAGTGCAAAGCTCCGTCCCATCCTTTTCCCCCAGCAACTTGGTTCCCCTCCTCAAAAGCAACCAATAGTATCATTTAAAATATATTCTTTAGTCATGTACAAGGGAAACAGTATGTTTGAGAATGCCTGTTTCTGCATTCTCCCATCAACACAGCATATTATCAAACTTGACTTCTTTGCTAATCTGACTGATGAAAAATGGTATCTCATTCAATGTGTATTTATTTAATTTGTAATATTATGAGTAAAACCGATGGTTACTAAAGCTGGGAGACCATGCCAGCCTCCCTCTGCAGCTTCTTTCCCACAGCTCCCTCACCTGTCACCTCTATCCTCCAGCTCCACTGAACACGGACACACCATGTTCTTTTTTTTTTTTTTTTTTTAATGTGGACCATTTTTTTTTAAAGTCTTTATTGAATTTGTTACAACACTGCTTCCCTTTTGTGTTTTGGTTTGTTGGCCTCAAGGCACGTGGGATCCCAGCTTCCCGACCAGGGATCGAACCCTCACCCCCTGCATTGGAAGGCAAAGTCCCAACCTCTGGGCCACCAGGGAAGTCCCGACACCCTGTTCTTTCACTCCTGCCTTTGCTCTGGCTGTGTCCTCTGCGAGCTCCTCCTAAGCCTCCCTGCCACCCCAGGTCTGATGAAGTGTCCTTCCTCTGTGCTTCCTTTCATCACAGCACTGGTCATGCTGCCTTCTGTTTATTTCTGTCTATTTTCCCATCTGCCATTTCTACTAGATGGTGAGCGCTGGGACTGGATCTTTATCTCTCTACCTCTACTGTTTATCACCATTCTCTTCAGTAAATATGGAGTGAATGGATGAATGGACAGCTGGCAGTTTCACATGGAGGTCACTGGAATGCAGTTATTCTGTGTGACTGGCTGAAACGAGATTTACCCTCTCATAAGAATGTCATATATGTGGAAGGTGGCACTTGAAATCAGTGGTGAAATGGTGGATTATTCAGTAAGTGGTGTTGGGCTAACTGGTTAATTACCATAATTGGAGAAAATCAATTTATGTCCTTGTCTTCCACCCAAGTAATTTCCAGGTGGATATGTTAAATAGTGTTAAATATAAAGAGAAAGCATAAAAAACTTGAAAGTATATACGAATATTGATCCAACCTCGGGATGGGGAAGCCCTTTCTAAGCAAGATACCAAGACAGAAACCATAAAGAAAAAGATCGATAGATAGACCCCATTACAATTTTAAACTTGAGCACACGCAAAAAGTCAGAAACAACACTGAGAGCCTAATAATGTACGGGAAAAACTGTTTTTAAAAAATATCCGAATGAAAAGTGGAAGGACCTATTAAAAATCCGTAAGAAGAAGACAAACTTACCCATAAAAAATTAAGCAAATGTCAGGAACAGGCAATAAATTAAGAATTATTTGTTCCAGCATGAATGAAATAGACATGCTAACAAATACTTAGAGGAATATTCTACCTTACTAGTAATCAACAAAGGGTCAACTAATACAGCATCTTTCACCTAACAAATGAGCAAAGATGATAATTTTCAGTGTTTGCAACTATATGGGAAAATAACACTCTCACACCCTGCGAGTGTACATTGGCTCACTCTTTCTGGAGGGCAATTTACCAGTATGCATTAAAAGCCTCTCCTTTGGACCTAGATCACTTCTAGAAATCTTATCAAAGGGGAATAATCAGAAATATAGACAAAGACTCAGCTACAAGGATATTACAGTCGCATATTTGTAGCAGTGAGAAACTGAAAGCAATCTAAATGTCCAGCAATAGAATAGGACAAATAAATTGTGGCACATTCACAGGCTAGAATGCAGGCATTCAAATCATCGTATTGAAGACTAAGGAGAGAAGGAAATGCTTATAATGTATTGTTAAGTTAAAAAAAAAAAAGTAGTCCAAATAGAATGATACCAGTTTGGTTTTTTTTAAATACGCATGTCTATGTGTGTGTGTAGAAAAAGGGTGGAAGGAAGGAAGATACTGACTGGCCTGAGGAGTCCCCGCACACAGGCCCCCCTGTCCCCAAGAGGACACTCTGGTAAGCCCCAGTGGGATTTGCTTTCACGCTGCAGCCCAAGAAGTTTTGGCTTCCACTGTAGGACCTGCGGGAAGAGGCCAAGTGGCTCCAAAATTACTGTAGACAGAGTGAAGGGGTGGTTGCTGCCACAGCTGATAGTGTTATAGTGTTAGGCCCCTAGGTAATGATACATTTATTGCACATTTTATACATATTTTCATTTAATGTACCTAACATCCCAAGAGATACCTCTAAGACGGGCATTAACTGTCCCATGTTACTGATGAGGTAACTGAAGCCCAGAAAGATTAGATGACTTAATCCAAGTCACAAAGCTAGGAAGCGGGTATATGAGCTGGGCTTCAAATCCAGATAGGTGTCCTTGTCTTTGGCTGCTAAGGCAAAAGTGCATGATCATGAGGAGTAAATGAAGAATGGTAAGTAAATGAATGAAAGCTGCTTCTGGAATTGAACCCCTTTGGGAACAGTACCCCATGGCTTTTGCACACACAATTGCCCAGAACAGTCAACTGTCCTCAGTGACTGTGGTCACTGTTACAAAATGGAACAGACTGCAAATCCCTCATGTCCTGCCAGATCCCACAGCGAAGGCCCCTTCTTGGCTTGTGCTCTGGGCCTGGTTGGAATCTGGCCTGGGTTTACTCTTCCCCATCCTTCCAGCTGAAGGCAGACCCAGTGGAGGAAGCTGGGACAGGCCCAGTGAGATCTTAAGGGTTCCCTAGACAGAAATAGTTATTTCTCTTGTATTTAGGGAGAAAGAAGCCTGTAAAATGGGACTCTGCTGGTTTGTTTGCTGCCTTCTGCTGGGCAGAATTCCGTGGGCAGCACCAGGCCCTCCCCCCACTCCCAGCAAGGCCCACATTATCCAGGCAGTGCCCTCTTCACCAACCTATGCCCTCTTCCGCGGCCATGCCCCCTTCCTTGGCCAGTGCACCCTGCCTTCACAACAGTGCCCCCTCTGCATCCAGCCCCTCCCAACTTTATGTGCAGATAACTTCCCTAGCGAGTGCCTCCTCCCCTAGCCAGGTGCCACTCCCTAGCCCTTCCCCATGCAAAAGCCAGGAATCCCTTTTTCACCTTATACCAATTCATACCCTATACCAACCAGGCCCCTGGTCCTTGTCACCAGCCTATTCCCTCTTCCTCACTTCCCTAACCCTGCTCCTCAGTCTATACCCCCTTGGAGCCAGGCCCCCTTCCCCAGGTAGTCCCATTTCCCCACATTATGCACCCTGCCCCAGCAGATAAGCCCATCCCCCATCAGAAGCCCTTAACCTGCCTGTGCTTCCAAGCCAGCCAGGCCCTCTTCTCAGCCGGGCTCTCTTTGTCCGTTTATACCTGCCTCCCCAGCTACCTATGCCCCCTTCCCTGGCCAAGGCTACCTCCCCAGCCTGGTTCCCTTCCCCTCCTAGGCAGGCTTCCCCTATACCCACCTAGACCCTCGCCCCAGCGGAGTCACATTCCCAGCCAGTATCCTCTTTTGCAGTAACCCTACCCAGGCCCCTGCCTCGGCCCCTGCCCCAGCTTCTTACCCACCCACCCACCCCCGCCAGCCCGTGCCCAGGCTCCCTGACCCAACTTGCTTTTCCTTCCCCAGCCTATGCCCCCTTGCCCGGCCAGGCCCCTTTCCCCAGCCAGAGCCTCTTCCTCAGCCTATGCCTCCTTCTTGGCATTGGCCCCCTTTCTAAACCAGCCATCTTACCAGCCTGTGTCCAACTCTCCAGCCTCTAGCCACTTGCCTGGAAGTTTTCCCACCCTGGGCCACAGCCCAGCCTCTTTACCGTCCTATGCTGCCAGCCTCCCCTCCCCAGGCAGGCCTCAACCCCAGCCTGTGTTATTCCCCATGCAGGACCCTTCTGCTCGCAGGCCCCTCACCCAGCCAGGGCCTGTTCCCCGACCTGAGACCCTGTTGACAGCCTCCTTAGCCAGGCTACCCTTCCCCAGGCAAAGCCCCTTTTCAACCCTTTGTCCCCTTGCCCTCACGGGACCCCTTCTCCAGAAAGGGCCTCCTTCTGATAGCCAGGTGCTTGTGCCCAGCCTTTTCCCTTTTCAGCTGGACCACTTTTCCAAGGAGTTCCCCCTTCACTGGCCTTTCATAGCCAGTGCCAAGTCGCATGATGCTTGACCACCTCAAGCTCCACTCCTACGCCACCTCCACCCGCAAGGCCGTCTTGGCATCCATGGACAATGAAAATATGCACACCCCAGACATCGGGGGCCAGGGCACCACGTCAGAAGCCATCCACGACATCATCCGCCACATCCGCATCATCAACGGCCGGGCCGTGGAGGCCTAGGCCGTCCCCGGGACTGTCTCGGCCCACCCTTTACATCCGCTTCGCACCCCCAGCACCCTAATTGGCTCGGTGGGTGGACCCAGAACAAACACACTTCTGCCACCCCCAGAAAAAAAAAAAAAAAAAAGGCCTCCTTCCCTGGCCAAGCATCCTCCTCTCTCAGCTCTCCAACACCAGTAAAGTCCCCTCCCCAACCATGTGACATTTCCCTGCCGGGACCCCTTCACACACACATGCCCCCAGCTGGGAAGTCTTTCCCAGCCAGACTCCTCCCCACAGCCAGGCTCTCTTCACCCAGGGACCTAACAGCCTCTCCCCCAGTCTAAGCTCATTTCCCTAGGCGGGCCTCCTTCCCAGTAAGGTACCTTTCCTCAACCGGTATACCCCTTCCTCAACCAAACCCCTCCCCTAGCTTATTCCCCCTCCTCAGCCAGACCTTTTCCCCATCCCTAGCCTGTGCCCCCAGCTAGGTCCCTTTCCTCAACCATGTGCCCTCCCTCAGCCAGGACACACGCCTTCCTTCCCAGGCAGGATCCCTGCCCTAGCAGGCCCTCCCCACCTGCTAATCCCCCTCTTCCAGGCAGGTCCATCAACCCACCGATTATCCCATGCCCAGCCTATGTTGGTCTCAGCATTCGAACCTCTCCCGCCACCAGCTTCCTTTCCTTGCCTGTGCCTCCTTCCCAGGCCCCATTCCCCTGCCAGAGCCCCTCCCCAGGCAGGCCACCTTTCCCTGCCAGGATATTTTCTCCCCCCAATCTCCCCCAGCCCAGCCAGTCTCCCATCCTCAGCTTGTGCCACCCTATCAAGTCTCTGCTCCTTTTACAAGACAGGCCCCTTCCCACATCCAGGCCCCTTCCCCAGCCTCACCCTCTTCCCCAGCTTAAGCCTACTTTCCCAGCCAGATCTCTTTCCCTGGTCAGGTGCCGTTCCCCAGGGTTTTTACCCTTTAACACTCAAGGATTCCTCTCTCATCCTTTGCCTCCTAACTCAACTAAGCCTCTTTCCCTTGACCAGCCGAGTCCTCCTTCCCTAAGCAGCCCCCGCTCCATTATCCCCTTCCTAGCCTGGCCTCCTTCTTCACCCTGTGCCCCAGTCCACACAGGTGTCCTTACCTCGCCGTCTCCCCTTCTTCTGCCTGTTCCCCTTTCCCCTGCCACGGCCCATTCATCCTCCTAGACTGACCCCTTCCCCAGTTTTCACCCTTTGTCCCAGCCAGGCCCCCTTCTACAGATTATGCCTCCCTTCCTGGCCTATTCTTCCTTCCCCAGCCAGCATTCTCATCCCTATAAAAGGCGCTCTTCTCACATTGCATCCAAATACCTAGTTTTCTCAGGGACTTCCTCTTCTCAGACAGCTGGCTATCTGAAAATGTATCTGATGCACACATTTACACAGCGAGCT
This sequence comes from Mesoplodon mirus, assembly GCF_964341445.2. NCBI lineage: Eukaryota > Metazoa > Chordata > Mammalia > Artiodactyla > Ziphiidae > Mesoplodon > Mesoplodon mirus. The sequence goes on along the minus strand of NC_138981.1, from coordinate 58,912,446 downwards.
ATCTGGCAGGATTTCTATATTTGCATTTTGAAAAGAGATTCCCCCCAACACACACCCTGCCTTCAAAAAAAAAAAAAAAAGAAAAAAACAGTGGCACTTCTTTCCCTCCTGCAACTAGCCCTGGACTGGCAAGTTTTTGAAAGTGCAAGTACTTTGTCATGCATAGCAATGAGAACATCCTTAACTGGAGCCATTTCATGATGTTTTCACTGAGTGAAACATCAACTCAGGATAGCTTCAACTATCTTGTTCCTCCCTATATCCTTCCCTGGGAGATATTCCACTCCAGACCACCATCAGGACTGCAGGCCCATTCCTCCTTCCAAAAGCCTCATCTGTCACTGTGTCCTCCCCCTTCCCTCCTGCTCCCTAACCCTCCAGGATTCCTTTGCTGAAGTCGATCCTGGGATACAAACTATATGAACTCAGTCAGCTATACAAAAATAGAAAACCAGGTATTTTTTTAAACTGCTTTTATTCTTTAAACAAACTACTGTTCGCCTTTTCCCCTTCGTATGTTTTAGTTTAGAACATTTGGTGTGTACAAAGAATTTTTAAATGAATGTAAGTAATCTCACTGAAGTACAGGACCTAAAGGTTAAATTTTTTTAAGTTGTTTACTGCAAATCATTTCACTTTTACTTTTTTTTGGCAAATTCAGATATCAACAAGTCTCAAATATCAACAAAAGTATATTGCTCATTTTTTGTGCTTCATAGCAGTTGCAGATATAACAAAATGAATCAACGACTTTAATACTTTTTAAAATCTCTCTTTAAATACTTTTTATCTCTAAGAATTAAGGAAAACGACTAAGTTCAGATCTTTCACACTCATACCAGTTGTAGATAGAACAAAGTGGACCAAGTGCTTGAACAGCGTTATACCCTTTTATGTCTGAGAATAAAGGAAACTTACTAGTTGATGTCACCCCTCACAGTCAGTTAAACTACCTATCAGTTTGTCTCTTCTTACTTCACATCAATTGCAGATATAATGAAATGAATCAACTACTTGAATAAAGTCATGCCCTTTCTTATATTTAATAAAGGAAATTAAATTGAGATCTTTCACATCTTAGAGCAAGCCTTATCTAGCCTATCAGTTTCGGTAAATCTACTTTCTACATTTAACGCTTACATTTAACTTCTAAAGTTAACAAACATTATTTAGAATTCAGAAAACATCTAAACAACTGTCATTAATTTGCAACCATACAAGGTTTTATGAAAAAACAAAACAAAATACTAGGGCTTCCCTGGTGGCTCAGTGGTTAAGAATCCTGGGGACACGGGTTCCAGCCCTGGTCGGGGAAGACCCAACCCCACATGCCGCGGAGCAAGAAAGGTGGGAACTTGGCATAGTCACTCCGCTAGGGTAGGACGGTGCAGATGTCTTCCTGGTCACCGGCCTCCGGTTCCCCTAACCCCGTGAAAGAAGCAACCCAGGGACGATCGAGGAGGATAGAAGAGCGAGGGGGGAAGAAGGGGGGGCGGGGGTGGAGAGAGGGGGTGAACTCTGAGTAAAATGAATCAACAAAACCCTGAGAAAACCGAAGGAAAAAAGCGGAGCCTGCTGAGGAGACGCGGCGGCGGCAGCTTCGGCTCCAACGGCAGCCGCCACGGCGATGGCGGCAGCGGGCCTACAAGAGACGGCAGGCCAGGCACCTGACGGAGCCGGCGTCGAGCGGCTTCACCGAGTTGTAGTGCTCCCCGCACATGGAGTAGCTCCTGTAGACCAGGGTGAGCGGCTTCTTGGTGTACTCCTCTCCGTAGACGACGGCGGGCGAGTTGGCCTGGATCACCTCGATGGGGGTCTGCAGGACGTGCGACAGGGCCCTCAGCTCGAGCTGGCCTCCACACGACGCGCTGAGCACGATGTCGTCGCAGCAGCTCAAGAAGTCGTCGCGGCTGCAGGCGTCGCTGCAGAAGGGCAGGAAGTCCTCGACATGCTTCCGCATGTACTCGGCGGTGCGCCTCCGCAGGCTCTCCACGGTCACGGAGAACACCAGCTGGTCTTGGATGGCGCGGTACATGCAGTGGCCGTCGGCCGGGATAGCCTTCATCTCCAGATTCCTGGCCCACAGGATGCCGTCGAGCTTCATTTCCTCGTCATGGCGGAAGCTGGCCAGGTGCTCCATCTCAGCCTTGGCCATCCTCTCCTGCCTTTCTCTCTCGAGGGCCACCTTTCTTTCGCGCCTTCTCTGTGCCCTCGAGAGGTGAGGAGGCTTGTCCTCGAGATCCAGCTTGCCCAGATCTTCAGTGACTGAATCGAGGTTGCTGTTATCAGGGAAACTCTCCTGGAACTTCTGCAGCTCCTGCTGCTGCTTCTGCTCCATCTCGGCCTCGAGGCGGGCCACATCGAGGAGCAACTGCTTTCTTCTCTTCTCGTCCCTCTTGGGGACCGAGCTCTTCATGCCCTGAATGTGGGCCTGCAGCTCTGCCTTCTCGCGCTTGTGGCGTCGTAACATCCGCTGATGCTCACTCTGTGCATCTCCCATGATGTTTAAGGGCAGGCGAGAATCGAAGTTTGGTGGCTGAAGTACCGCTACAGTTCGCGTCAACAGTCTAACCACCCAACCGGCTAGAGCTCCTCAGCCTCCCGTGGCGGCTGTACTCTCTTCCCCTCACCCGCGGCTGCCCTCACTCTATTAACGGCCCTCTCTGCCATTGGCCACTGTCTCTCCACGGCTACGCCTCCTAAACACTCCTGGCACTAGGATTGGCTGTTGGGAGACACTACGTATGCCCCCAGTAGACCCCGTAGCAAGGGGTGCTTCCGGTTTTAGCGGGGTTCCTGTCCCGGATGTAAAATCCCGCCTTGGTGCATCATGTGCAGCAACTGAGCTTGTGGAGATTTTCGTGGGCTCTGAACTGCGTACTTCACTTCCTAGCCTGAACACAGTGCAGACACTGGTCGTGCTTGAGAATCACATGACAAATACTGTTACACCAGATGAATGTGCCCTTGACACCGGACTTCCCATTGCTCCCAGTGTTCAGGAGGCAATGTGGCTCTCTCCAGTTCTTTAGTTGCCTTGACTGATGAACCCTTAATTTTGTGTATCAGAACAAGATATTTCCTTATGTTCCTGGGAACACAGAATCCTTTCAGTTTAGGCCTCAAATCCACCCTGTCCCATCTCAGTGTGAGAAAGCAACAACCTTAAAGTTCACTACAGCTGAGCAGACTTCGTCTTGTGCCAACAGAATGCACCTACCCTAAACTCCCCTTCTCCTGGGTTCCCAGCTTCCAAAATGGGCTCCCATGAAGCATGACAGTTGGCCTTCATCAAGCCACTTCCTTCTGATTATTTTGAATCTCTAAAAGTTCTAAAAAATAAAATAAAGTAAAATAAAATCCCTAAGCTCTTTCAAACATGCTCTCATCCTGCCCCACTCTGCTCATCTGTATCGTGAATTCCCAAACAGGAAGGCTCTTGAGACAACCTCCTCCCTGTTACAAATGAGGAAAGTGGACATTTGTCCAAGTTTTTACATATATCAAAACTTCAGTCGTTTTTAGTGCTAACTAGGATTCCATGATATGGATGTACTGTAGTTCACTTAACCATTCACCTGTTGAAGGACATCTGGGCTGTTTCCAGTTTGGGGTTGTTACAACCCCTGCTATAAACATCCATATACAGGTGTTTTGTGTGAGCACAAGGCTTCATTTCTCTGGGAAAAAAATGCCCAGGAGTGCAATTTCTGGGTCATATTATAAGTGTATGTTTAGTTTGTGAAGAAGCTATTTTCCAGAGTGGTTGTACCATTGTGCGTTCTCACCAGCAGTGTATGCGCAATCAGGTTTCTCTGCATCCTCACCAGCATTTGGTGTCGTCATCATTTTTTATTTTTAGTCATTCTGATAGATGTGTAGTGGTCTCATTTTACAAATTACTTTGCAGCTTCGTTTTTCTAATGAGTACTTAAAATATGAAGCTACTTTTAGGAAAACACTGAATTAAAATTTTTTTAACTTGAATTATTCATTATAATGATTTTCTGTGTTTTAAGAAAGACTTTAACTTTTAATCAGGCTAGCTATTGTGTATGGAGGTAGCACTACCATACTGAAATTTTTAAAATTTAACATTTAGAGCAAGCCTGTTAGGGAAATTTTTATTCACTGGAAAAAAGTCATGGCTAATTGTTTTTTCATTAAAAAAAGAAAAGCATTTGCAATTTTAAATGATGTTTTTCTTAATTTAAAAAGGTCTTTTGTTTGCAGAAAAGAATACTACAAAATGATTTTAATGAGTCTCACAGTATCTAGGAATCTTTACACTGATTGATTTTTATTGAAATACAATATAAAATAAAACTGTAATATATGCTCACTGTCAATAATCTGGAGAAATTAAATTCCATAATTCTCCTGGGAGAAAACCCCTGTGAACATTTTTTTTTTTTTTTTTTTTTTTTTGCGGTACACGGGCCTCTCACCGCTGTGGCCTCTCCCGTTGCGGAGCACAGGCTCCGGACGCGCAGGCTCAGCGGCCATGGCTCACGGGCCCAGCCGCTCCGCGGCATGTGGGATCTTCTCGGACCGGGGCACGAACCCGTGTCCCCTGCATCGGCAGGCAGACTCTCAACCACTGCGCCACCGGGGAAGCCCTCTGTTAACATTTTGTGTTTATTCTTGCCATGCCTATTCTACTCAAATAGAACTGTTAAACAAAGAAACAACAGACCCAAAATGAAGTCACGTGTGCTATGCCCCACATCAGTAAACCAAGACTTAATACGTAACCAAATTGCAGTTTTAGCCCATCCCATGAAAGTGACTTTAACCAGTCAGTCTGGAATTTCCTGGCCAGCACTAGTGAGGTAGTCTGCCACATAGACCCCTGCCTTCCCCAAAAGGAAGGTGACCTCTGTCTGAAATAACCCCTTATTTTGTTGATGACTTCTTTGTCCCACCCCTTCTCTGCCTTTCAAAACCTTCCGTTTTGTACAGTTCCTTGGAGCTCCTCACTACTTGGTGGATGGGATGCTGTCCCATTTGTGAATTGCTGAATAAAGCCAATTGATCTTCAAATTCACTCAGGTGAATTTTGTTTGTTAACAGAACTCTAAGCGGTGCTCCCTGCCATCCTGTCTGCCTATCGCCCTCCCCACCTTGGCCTCTGGGGACCTCCCTTCTCTCTTCAAAGATCAGTGAGGGAAATACATCAAGGCTAAAAATTTGACCTGGCTCAAAGTAAAAAGTCAAAACAACAAACAACAAAGCAAAACAGAAAGTTCTTAAATTTCAAAGTTTCTGCGGCAATTTCTTTGTGTCACCAAGGTTTAGTGGTTCTGCTTTTAGACAAGGCATTGTAGTGGGCCTCAGGTCTCTGCATCAGTAGAAGCAGAAGAAAGAAACAGAAACTGCTTTGCAAATGATGCAAAACTCAAAATCCATTGTGGGTCCGATTTCAGGAAAAAATTATACTGCTTTTAATGGAATTAATGATCCCCTCATCTTAGCAATGAAGGAAGGAAGGGCCAGAGAGGGGGAGTGTTGGGCTGATGGTCACACTGCAGAATTCCACGGCTGACTCGTCTGTGTCACGTTTCCCACCGCACTGTGCTGCTGCCACACGCAGCCTTGACATGACTCTTGGCTGTAAGTCAGGCAGAACAGTCCCAACATAGCTTCTGGGGCCATCGGGAGGAATCCCTCATGAAACGGCTGTAAATTCATCTATGAGATTCAAAGAGACCTTGTACGTGCCCTCCGACAATGCCCACGTGTGAGCGAGAGACTCCTCATGAGCTCTGCAAGCCTGAAATCGCCTTGTAAAGGTGGAGGGCAGGCCTGGAGAGGAGAAATTCCTGCGGTGGAACACACGTGCATCTGCCCCTAGGGCCTGCCTCCTCCTTGGCCAAAGCAAAGAGCCTGTTCAAGCAAACTCAAGTGGATTTAAAGAAACACACTTATTTTTCCCTGAAAAAGTAATGTGTTCGGGCTTCCCTGGTGGTGCACTGGTTAAGAATCCACCTGCCAATGCAGTGGACACAGGTTCAAGCCCTGGTCCAGGAAGATCCCACATGCCTCGGAGCAACTAAGCCCGTGTGCCACAACTACTGAAGCTCGCGCGCCTAGAGCCCGTGCTCCACAACAAGAGAAGCCACCGCAATGAGAAGCCCGCACACTGCAACAAAGAGTAGCCCCCGCTCAGGGCAATTAGAGAAAGCCTCGTGCAGCAACAAAGACCCTACAAAGCCAAAAACAAAAAAAAGAAAGTAAAAATCTCATAATCTCACAATTCAGACTTCACAATTCACTGCTGACATTTGGCTTGTAGCTTTTTAGTGTTTCATTTATATATGCATGTATGTATATCTGTATGTATATTACTGTATAAATGTATATGTATACATATGTATATATAATATGATTCTTATAGTAAAATAAATACAATTTACCATTTTAACCAAAAGATGTGGAATTTAGACTTTACTGTCTCTGAGGATTATTTGCTTTCCTTGAAAGCAGTGGGATGTGTGTATGACAAAGAGACAGGCTGTGAACTGTGGTCAAATAGTTACCTACTAGAGAACTACAGGAGGAAGGATGTAGAGCCCTCCCTGCATTGTCCTGCTGAAGCTCCTGTCTTATTATTATCAACTGAAAAAATCTGAGCTTGGTGACAGTACTGATGGGTGACACACTCTTGTCTTGCTACTGCTTTTATTTATTTATTTATTTGGCTGTGCCATGCGGCTTGTGGGATCTTAGTTCCCTGACCAGGGATTGAACTCGGGCCCTTGGCAGTGAAAGCGTGGAGTCCTGACCACTGGACCACCCGGGAAATCCCGTACTGCTTTTATTCTTAAAATTTGATTATATACTTAAAATTTTAAACTCTATTTATATTTTGAATAATCAGTGCTTTTACATCCTATTCTCAGCTGCTGAGCTGGACTCCTTGGAGTTTCTTGTGTATCCTTTCTAAGATAGTCTGTGCTCACTCATATGCTCCTTTCAGTTTGGCTCAGAGGTACAAAAAGCTTTAGTGTACAAAGGTTGTATACGTGAAACTGGGGACACTCTACTTGATTGGTAATTGAAGGGATTTTTAAGGGCCTATCTCAGTGGACCTTTTCCTGAGATACTCCAGCCACAAACCAGGGAATCACCTCTGATCCTGTCTTTGTCTTTACCCTCCTCCTAAAACAAATGTTAATTCTACTCCCAGTGTCCATCACTTTGGTCCCCTGTTCTCTCCCTGCCGCCACAGCCCCAGGCCACGTCAGCGTCGTCTGTCATGCATGAAAAGACAGCCTCTCAAATCAGCTTCTTGCCTCCAATCTCTCTCCTTGCAATCCATTCTTTCCCCTAAGATTCCTTATCTCTAAAGCATAGCTCTGATGTCTCATTCCTTCTGAAAAACAAACTTTTAACGGATTCTACTGCCCCTAGGGTAACATTCTAACTCCTGAGTACAGAAGATTTTTTTCCACAAAGGATGGAGCAAGTGGCAGAAATATTCTCTCTTCTCGGATGTGGCTGGTCACTGAATCTGGGCCCTACGGGAAGGCAGCTCATGATCAGAAACTCATGACCGGGATCAGAACCCGGTTACTCCCAGGACCCCTCAGGGATGCTTGCATTCCTGGGAATGGACAAACACTCATTCACATCAGACTGCCACAGGCCCCCGAGTTCTCACTTACTCCTTAGAGAGCCCGCTCCCCAGGGGCTAGAATACCCCGAGTAGCCCGTTCTTGGTTTCAAGGTAGCTGAGAAGCCCAGATAAAGCGGCTTCGTGGACATGGGAAAACACCGCTGCCGCTCCCCATTTCCTTCCGCTTTTGTTTCAAACAAAATTCTGACGTGATTTTGCAAGAACTTTGAACTCACCTCCAATTCCAGGAAAGCCTTATTAGCCTCTTCCTAGGAGGTGACTCAATTTGGTGATGAACCTTGGTGGCTTCACCTCGGCCACCCTGGTCAGTGCAGTCCCTCCCCCGCCAGCTCCCACAGATGCAAGACGGCAGGGGCTCCGGATTTTGTTTCTCACAGGCTCAAAGGAGCAACAGAGCGCGTGTGCTCATGGGCTTCACTCTGATTGGGCAGGCCCAAGCCATAGATTCACCTTGAGCCAATCACTGTGGCCCGGAAGAATCGGTGCTTTGATTGGCAGACCTGAAAGGGGAGGGTCCTGGAGGTGAACCGCTGTCACCCCAAGAGGGTGACAGGGGTTCGCACCCCCAAAAAGGAGATTGGAGGCTTTTGTGGTAATGGAGGGAAACAGACGCTGGAGATGCGAACAACCCTTCTTTACTCGTGTCTCGCCCACTGCCACCTCTGGTGTTTGCCTCCTGGGGACCTCACAGCCTGGGACGCTCTTCCCTTGAGGGCTTCCCCCCTAAATCTGAGATGAACTTTCCGAGCTTCCCGTTCCCTCTTCCTCCCTACTCCAAGCTGGCCCAGAGCATTCCCACTTCACTTCCTCATCTTCTTAACTGGACCACAGCACTTAAGGCTGGGCCTTGGGTTGGCAGTCACTTGGATTTGTGTGCTTCTCATCTCCGAGGCCGTGAGGCTGCCATGGAGAGCACAAACTCAGTCTTAATTATTTTGGGGCCCCTACCCAGCCAGCAGTGCCTGCTAGTAGAGATACTCAGTGTATTTGGTTGAACTGATTAGGATACTTAAACTGTTTTCAAGCCCCCTCAAATATGTCAGAAGCACTATTTACACACTTGAGAATGTATTCCAGTGTTTCTAGGCTATTCATTAGAACAGGTCCCTTGGGCAACTCTGCAAGCCCGCTCAACCGGTAGTTTTGCACTTAGGAACAAGGGCTGGAGTCAACATTGCAGTTGCGGTGTCTCCACCTTAGGCTATTCCTGCAGCTCCACAATACTGTTGTGTTTCCAAACTCAAGACTCATCAGGGCCATCCCTGGGGGAGGGATGAACATTTCTGTGGTCCTAGAAAGAGGACTCAACTGAGTAAAAGAGGCCTGGCAAATCTCCTTTAGTGCTCCCCCAGCTCCCAGCCCAGGCCTTCCCCATGCCCAGGGGCTTCTGTGGTTCTCTTCTGGCTCACTCCCCACCTCTAAGTAAAAGAAACCTCTTTTGTTTTCAAATTTCTTCTAAATCCCCATTAGACGCTTGAATGGCCTGAAAACCTCTGAGGTGGTGGCTATCCAGCCTGGGCTTACACATCTCCAATAACAGAGAACTCACCACCTTGTGAGATGGTTTTTCATATCTTTGAATAGCTCTGATTATCAAAACATTTCTTTCTTACGCCAAACCAAGACTGCTTCCCTATTGTTTCTGCCATGTAGTGTTGTGGGGTCATACACAATGTTCAGAGACAGTTCCTAGATTTGTGTGAGTGTGTGTGTGTGTGTGTGTGAAGGAGAGAGACAGAGACAGAGACAGAGAGATAGAGAGACAGAGAAACCAAGACAGGCACAGAGGGAGCTGGAAGGGCCTACAGAGATCATCTAGGTCAATGGTTAACACACTGTTTTGGCAAGATTAATTCAGGAGCAGTAAACATATTTAAGGGGCACATCTTTCCTATTCAAAGTCAAGTTGGGACTTGATGGCTGAGTTAATGAGCATATGCATAATCCCCCTAGGAGATACCCACCGAAATAAAACAGAATCAAAATGAGATAAGAAGATGTCTTCTTTTTCCAAGTAGGAACAGGCCACAGACGCAGAGCACAACCTTGGTATCTCCATATGCAAAATAATTTAAACCAAAGTAAAAATGAAGACGCCAGGAAAAAAAGGCAGAAGCTACCTGGCTCCTCCCACGCCCTCCCCGACCCCATGACAAAAGGCCAGTTCACTATTTCTGTTTCCCTTGTTTTCTATCTGTTGCTCCAAGGGCTAGGTTTTCTCTTTCCTTTATTCTTTTTTTTTTAATCTTCTAAATGGGAGCATAGGCAATTCGCTTTTAGTTCTACTGGTGGTTATTTTTATGACGGTAAGCCCCACGCTTAAGCCTACAATTCTCAGTTTTTCAACTTCAAAACTGAAATGGTATCTTTGATTCACCCTCTGAGAGATAAGAAAAATTTCACATTTACTCTTTACCTCCTGACTGTTTTGTCTAATTTTTGTCCCTATCTATTTTAGATAAATTATGGTTGTTTTACACAGCATAGCTTTTCTTCCAAGGACTCTACCTGACTGTCAGAGTCTCACTTCAAAGAAAGGCCCAGGCGCAGTTTCACAAGTGAATGGACTGTTTCAAACTTTCAAGGAGCAGATAATTCCTATGATATTTAAATTATCCCAGAGGAAGAGGAAGAAAGGAAATAGTGTTTTGAAATCATTTTTTTCTAGGTTTTAGATGATACATAGATACAACTTTCTACTTAAAAATTCAATGGTATAATGGATAAACAAAATGTGGTATATACACACGATGGACTATTATTCAGCTTTAAAAAGGAAATTCTGACACCTGCTACAACGTGGATGAACCTTGAAGACATTATGCTATGTGAAATAAGCCAGTCACAAAAGGACAAATATTGTATGATTCCACTTATATGAGGTACATAGAGTAGTCAAATTGAGAGACAGAGAGTAGAATGTTGGTTGCCAGGGGCTGGCAGGAGAGAGAATGAGGAGATATATAGCCTTGCAATAAAAAAATCCAACTCTATCGAAGGACATAGTTTAAAAGGAAAAAGCTCAACACCTTCCTCCTCCCACCCACCCATTTCTTTCCCTCTCCCTAGAGGAAACAATTCATATGGATGATCCAAAATTTACTCAGCTAGTCCTCACTGAGGATATTTAGGTTGTATCTAGAGTTTTACTTGCACAAACAACACTCTAATGAATAGCCTTGAAATATACTGCCGTATAATACGTATACCTGTAGTATAGGTCCCTGGATATGGACTGCCAGTTCAAAAGCTATGTGCGTTTTATTTAGCGAGTTAGTTAGGTTTAGATTTATTGATTAACTCATATAGTTCAAAATATCAGCCATTTAAGAGATCACACAGTGCAAAGCTCCGTCCCATCCTTTTCCCCCAGCAACTTGGTTCCCCTCCTCAAAAGCAACCAATAGTATCATTTAAAATATATTCTTTAGTCATGTACAAGGGAAACAGTATGTTTGAGAATGCCTGTTTCTGCATTCTCCCATCAACACAGCATATTATCAAACTTGACTTCTTTGCTAATCTGACTGATGAAAAATGGTATCTCATTCAATGTGTATTTATTTAATTTGTAATATTATGAGTAAAACCGATGGTTACTAAAGCTGGGAGACCATGCCAGCCTCCCTCTGCAGCTTCTTTCCCACAGCTCCCTCACCTGTCACCTCTATCCTCCAGCTCCACTGAACACGGACACACCATGTTCTTTTTTTTTTTTTTTTTTTAATGTGGACCATTTTTTTTTAAAGTCTTTATTGAATTTGTTACAACACTGCTTCCCTTTTGTGTTTTGGTTTGTTGGCCTCAAGGCACGTGGGATCCCAGCTTCCCGACCAGGGATCGAACCCTCACCCCCTGCATTGGAAGGCAAAGTCCCAACCTCTGGGCCACCAGGGAAGTCCCGACACCCTGTTCTTTCACTCCTGCCTTTGCTCTGGCTGTGTCCTCTGCGAGCTCCTCCTAAGCCTCCCTGCCACCCCAGGTCTGATGAAGTGTCCTTCCTCTGTGCTTCCTTTCATCACAGCACTGGTCATGCTGCCTTCTGTTTATTTCTGTCTATTTTCCCATCTGCCATTTCTACTAGATGGTGAGCGCTGGGACTGGATCTTTATCTCTCTACCTCTACTGTTTATCACCATTCTCTTCAGTAAATATGGAGTGAATGGATGAATGGACAGCTGGCAGTTTCACATGGAGGTCACTGGAATGCAGTTATTCTGTGTGACTGGCTGAAACGAGATTTACCCTCTCATAAGAATGTCATATATGTGGAAGGTGGCACTTGAAATCAGTGGTGAAATGGTGGATTATTCAGTAAGTGGTGTTGGGCTAACTGGTTAATTACCATAATTGGAGAAAATCAATTTATGTCCTTGTCTTCCACCCAAGTAATTTCCAGGTGGATATGTTAAATAGTGTTAAATATAAAGAGAAAGCATAAAAAACTTGAAAGTATATACGAATATTGATCCAACCTCGGGATGGGGAAGCCCTTTCTAAGCAAGATACCAAGACAGAAACCATAAAGAAAAAGATCGATAGATAGACCCCATTACAATTTTAAACTTGAGCACACGCAAAAAGTCAGAAACAACACTGAGAGCCTAATAATGTACGGGAAAAACTGTTTTTAAAAAATATCCGAATGAAAAGTGGAAGGACCTATTAAAAATCCGTAAGAAGAAGACAAACTTACCCATAAAAAATTAAGCAAATGTCAGGAACAGGCAATAAATTAAGAATTATTTGTTCCAGCATGAATGAAATAGACATGCTAACAAATACTTAGAGGAATATTCTACCTTACTAGTAATCAACAAAGGGTCAACTAATACAGCATCTTTCACCTAACAAATGAGCAAAGATGATAATTTTCAGTGTTTGCAACTATATGGGAAAATAACACTCTCACACCCTGCGAGTGTACATTGGCTCACTCTTTCTGGAGGGCAATTTACCAGTATGCATTAAAAGCCTCTCCTTTGGACCTAGATCACTTCTAGAAATCTTATCAAAGGGGAATAATCAGAAATATAGACAAAGACTCAGCTACAAGGATATTACAGTCGCATATTTGTAGCAGTGAGAAACTGAAAGCAATCTAAATGTCCAGCAATAGAATAGGACAAATAAATTGTGGCACATTCACAGGCTAGAATGCAGGCATTCAAATCATCGTATTGAAGACTAAGGAGAGAAGGAAATGCTTATAATGTATTGTTAAGTTAAAAAAAAAAAAGTAGTCCAAATAGAATGATACCAGTTTGGTTTTTTTTAAATACGCATGTCTATGTGTGTGTGTAGAAAAAGGGTGGAAGGAAGGAAGATACTGACTGGCCTGAGGAGTCCCCGCACACAGGCCCCCCTGTCCCCAAGAGGACACTCTGGTAAGCCCCAGTGGGATTTGCTTTCACGCTGCAGCCCAAGAAGTTTTGGCTTCCACTGTAGGACCTGCGGGAAGAGGCCAAGTGGCTCCAAAATTACTGTAGACAGAGTGAAGGGGTGGTTGCTGCCACAGCTGATAGTGTTATAGTGTTAGGCCCCTAGGTAATGATACATTTATTGCACATTTTATACATATTTTCATTTAATGTACCTAACATCCCAAGAGATACCTCTAAGACGGGCATTAACTGTCCCATGTTACTGATGAGGTAACTGAAGCCCAGAAAGATTAGATGACTTAATCCAAGTCACAAAGCTAGGAAGCGGGTATATGAGCTGGGCTTCAAATCCAGATAGGTGTCCTTGTCTTTGGCTGCTAAGGCAAAAGTGCATGATCATGAGGAGTAAATGAAGAATGGTAAGTAAATGAATGAAAGCTGCTTCTGGAATTGAACCCCTTTGGGAACAGTACCCCATGGCTTTTGCACACACAATTGCCCAGAACAGTCAACTGTCCTCAGTGACTGTGGTCACTGTTACAAAATGGAACAGACTGCAAATCCCTCATGTCCTGCCAGATCCCACAGCGAAGGCCCCTTCTTGGCTTGTGCTCTGGGCCTGGTTGGAATCTGGCCTGGGTTTACTCTTCCCCATCCTTCCAGCTGAAGGCAGACCCAGTGGAGGAAGCTGGGACAGGCCCAGTGAGATCTTAAGGGTTCCCTAGACAGAAATAGTTATTTCTCTTGTATTTAGGGAGAAAGAAGCCTGTAAAATGGGACTCTGCTGGTTTGTTTGCTGCCTTCTGCTGGGCAGAATTCCGTGGGCAGCACCAGGCCCTCCCCCCACTCCCAGCAAGGCCCACATTATCCAGGCAGTGCCCTCTTCACCAACCTATGCCCTCTTCCGCGGCCATGCCCCCTTCCTTGGCCAGTGCACCCTGCCTTCACAACAGTGCCCCCTCTGCATCCAGCCCCTCCCAACTTTATGTGCAGATAACTTCCCTAGCGAGTGCCTCCTCCCCTAGCCAGGTGCCACTCCCTAGCCCTTCCCCATGCAAAAGCCAGGAATCCCTTTTTCACCTTATACCAATTCATACCCTATACCAACCAGGCCCCTGGTCCTTGTCACCAGCCTATTCCCTCTTCCTCACTTCCCTAACCCTGCTCCTCAGTCTATACCCCCTTGGAGCCAGGCCCCCTTCCCCAGGTAGTCCCATTTCCCCACATTATGCACCCTGCCCCAGCAGATAAGCCCATCCCCCATCAGAAGCCCTTAACCTGCCTGTGCTTCCAAGCCAGCCAGGCCCTCTTCTCAGCCGGGCTCTCTTTGTCCGTTTATACCTGCCTCCCCAGCTACCTATGCCCCCTTCCCTGGCCAAGGCTACCTCCCCAGCCTGGTTCCCTTCCCCTCCTAGGCAGGCTTCCCCTATACCCACCTAGACCCTCGCCCCAGCGGAGTCACATTCCCAGCCAGTATCCTCTTTTGCAGTAACCCTACCCAGGCCCCTGCCTCGGCCCCTGCCCCAGCTTCTTACCCACCCACCCACCCCCGCCAGCCCGTGCCCAGGCTCCCTGACCCAACTTGCTTTTCCTTCCCCAGCCTATGCCCCCTTGCCCGGCCAGGCCCCTTTCCCCAGCCAGAGCCTCTTCCTCAGCCTATGCCTCCTTCTTGGCATTGGCCCCCTTTCTAAACCAGCCATCTTACCAGCCTGTGTCCAACTCTCCAGCCTCTAGCCACTTGCCTGGAAGTTTTCCCACCCTGGGCCACAGCCCAGCCTCTTTACCGTCCTATGCTGCCAGCCTCCCCTCCCCAGGCAGGCCTCAACCCCAGACTGTGTTATTCCCCATGCAGGACCCTTCTGCTCGCAGGCCCCTCACCCAGCCAGGGCCTGTTCCCCGACCTGAGACCCTGTTGACAGCCTCCTTAGCCAGGCTACCCTTCCCCAGGCAAAGCCCCTTTTCAACCCTTTGTCCCCTTGCCCTCACGGGACCCCTTCTCCAGAAAGGGCCTCCTTCTGATAGCCAGGTGCTTGTGCCCAGCCTTTTCCCTTTTCAGCTGGACCACTTTTCCAAGGAGTTCCCCCTTCACTGGCCTTTCATAGCCAGTGCCAAGTCGCATGATGCTTGACCACCTCAAGCTCCACTCCTACGCCACCTCCACCCGCAAGGCCGTCTTGGCATCCATGGACAATGAAAATATGCACACCCCAGACATCGGGGGCCAGGGCACCACGTCAGAAGCCATCCACGACATCATCCGCCACATCCGCATCATCAACGGCCGGGCCGTGGAGGCCTAGGCCGTCCCTGGGACTGTCTTGGCCCACCCTTTACATCCGCTTCGCACCCCCAGCACCCTAATTGGCTCGGTGGGTGGACCCAGAACAAACACACTTCTGCCACCCCCAGAAAAAAAAAAAAAAAAAGGCCTCCTTCCCTGGCCAAGCATCCTCCTCTCTCAGCTCTCCAACACCAGTAAAGTCCCCTCCCCAACCATGTGACATTTCCCTGCCGGGACCCCTTCACACACACATGCCCCCAGCTGGGAAGTCTTTCCCAGCCAGACTCCTCCCCACAGCCAGGCTCTCTTCACCCAGGGACCTAACAGCCTCTCCCCCAGTCTAAGCTCATTTCCCTAGGCGGGCCTCCTTCCCAGTAAGGTACCTTTCCTCAACCGGTATACCCCTTCCTCAACCAAACCCCTCCCCTAGCTTATTCTCCCTCCTCAGCCAGACCTTTTCCCTATCCCTAGCCTGTGCCCCCAGCTAGGTCCCTTTCCTCAACCATGTGCCCTCCCTCAGCCAGGACACACGCCTTCCTTCCCAGGCAGGATCCCTGCCCTAGCAGGCCCTCCCCACCTGCTAATCCCCCTCTTCCAGGCAGGTCCATCAACCCACCGATTATCCCATGCCCAGCCTATGTTGGTCTCAGCATTCGAACCTCTCCCGCCACCAGCTTCCTTTCCTTGCCTGTGCCTCCTTCCCAGGCCCCATTCCCCTGCCAGAGCCCCTCCCCAGGCAGGCCACCTTTCCCTGCCAGGATATTTTCTCCCCCCAATCTCCCCCAGCCCAGCCAGTCTCCCATCCTCAGCTTGTGCCACCCTATCAAGTCTCTGCTCCTTTTACAAGACAGGCCCCTTCCCACATCCAGGCCCCTTCCCCAGCCTCACCCTCTTCCCCAGCTTAAGCCTACTTTCCCAGCCAGATCTCTTTCCCTGGTCAGGTGCCATTCCCCAGGGTTTTTACCCTTTAACACTCAAGGATTCCTCTCTCATCCTTTGCCTCCTAACTCAACTAAGCCTCTTTCCCTTGACCAGCCGAGTCCTCCTTCCCTAAGCAGCCCCCGCTCCATTATCCCCTTCCTAGCCTGGCCTCCTTCTTCACCCTGTGCCCCAGTCCACACAGGTGTCCTTACCTCGCCGTCTCCCCTTCTTCTGCCTGTTCCCCTTTCCCCTGCCACGGCCCATTCATCCTCCTAGACTGACCCCTTCCCCAGTTTTCACCCTTTGTCCCAGCCAGGCCCCCTTCTACAGATTATGCCTCCCTTCCTGGCCTATTCTTCCTTCCCCAGCCAGCATTCTCATCCCTATAAAAGGCGCTCTTCTCACATTGCATCCAAATACCTAGTTTTCTCAGGGACTTCCTCTTCTCAGACAGCTGGCTATCTGAAAATGTATCTGATGCACACATTTACACAGCGAGCTATCTGGCAGGATTTCTATATTTGCATTTTGAAAAGAGATTCCCCCCAACACACACCCTGCCTTCAAAAAAAAAAAAAAAAGAAAAAAACAGTGGCACTTCTTTCCCTCCTGCAACTAGCCCTGGACTGGCAAGTTTTTGAAAGTGCAAGTACTTTGTCATGCATAGCAATGAGAACATCCTTAACTGGAGCCATTTCATGATGTTTTCACTGAGTGAAACATCAACTCAGGATAGCTTCAACTATCTTGTTCCTCCCTATATCCTTCCCTGGGAGATATTCCACTCCAGACCACCATCAGGACTGCAGGCCCATTCCTCCTTCCAAAAGCCTCATCTGTCACTGTGTCCTCCCCCTTCCCTCCTGCTCCCTAACCCTCCAGGATTCCTTTGCTGAAGTCGATCCTGGGATACAAACTATATGAACTCAGTCAGCTATACAAAAATAGAAAACCAGGTATTTTTTTAAACTGCTTTTATTCTTTAAACAAACTACTGTTCGCCTTTTCCCCTTCGTATGTTTTAGTTTAGAACATTTGGTGTGTACAAAGAATTTTTAAATGAATGTAAGTAATCTCACTGAAGTACAGGACCTAAAGGTTAAATTTTTTTAAATTGTTTACTGCAAATCATTTCACTTTTACTTTTTTTTGGCAAATTCAAGATATCAACAAGTCTCAAATATCAACAAAAGTATATTGCTCATTTTTTGTGCTTCATAGCAGTTGCAGATATAACAAAATGAATCAACGACTTTAATACTTTTTAAAATCTCTCTTTAAATACTTTTTATCTCTAAGAATTAAGGAAAACGACTAAGTTCAGATCTTTCACACTCATACCAGTTGTAGATAGAACAAAGTGGACCAAGTGCTTGAACAGCGTTATACCCTTTTATGTCTGAGAATAAAGGAAACTTACTAGTTGATGTCACCCCTCACAGTCAGTTAAACTACCTATCAGTTTGTCTCTTCTTACTTCACATCAGTTGCAGATATAATGAAATGAATCAACTACTTGAATAAAGTCATGTCCTTTCTTATATTTAATAAAGGAAATTAAATTGAGATCTTTCACATCTTAGAGCAAGCCTTATCTAGCCTATCAGTTTCGGTAAATCTACTTTCTACATTTAACGCTTACATTTAACTTCTAAAGTTAACAAACATTATTTAGAATTCAGAAAACATCTAAACAACTGTCATTAATTTGCAACCATACAAGGTTTTATGAAAAAACAAAACAAAATACTAGGGCTTCCCTGGTGGCTCAGTGGTTAAGAATCCTGGGGACACGGGTTCCAGCCCTGGTCGGGGAAGACCCAACCCCACATGCCGCGGAGCAAGAAAGGTGGGAACTTGGCATAGTCACTCCGCTAGGGTAGGACGGTGCAGATGTCTTCCTGGTCACCGGCCTCCGGTTCCCCTAACCCCGTGAAAGAAGCAACCCAGGGACGATCGAGGAGGATAGAAGAGCGAGGGGGGAAGAAGGGGGGGCGGGGGTGGAGAGAGGGGGTGAACTCTGAGTAAAATGAATCAACAAAACCCTGAGAAAACCGAAGGAAAAAAGCGGAGCCTGCTGAGGAGACGCGGCGGCGGCAGCTTCGGCTCCAACGGCAGCCGCCACGGCGATGGCGGCAGCGGGCCTACAAGAGACGGCAGGCCAGGCACCTGACGGAGCCGGCGTCGAGCGGCTTCACCGAGTTGTAGTGCTCCCCGCACATGGAGTAGCTCCTGTAGACCAGGGTGAGCGGCTTCTTGGTGTACTCCTCTCCGTAGACGACGGCGGGCGAGTTGGCCTGGATCACCTCGATGGGGGTCTGCAGGACGTGCGACAGGGCCCTCAGCTCGAGCTGGCCTCCACACGACGCGCTGAGCACGATGTCGTCGCAGCAGCTCAAGAAGTCGTCGCGGCTGCAGGCGTCGCTGCAGAAGGGCAGGAAGTCCTCGACATGCTTCCGCATGTACTCGGCGGTGCGCCTCCGCAGGCTCTCCACGGTCACGGAGAACACCAGCTGGTCTTGGATGGCGCGGTACATGCAGTGGCCGTCGGCCGGGATAGCCTTCATCTCCAGATTCCTGGCCCACAGGATGCCGTCGAGCTTCATTTCCTCGTCATGGCGGAAGCTGGCCAGGTGCTCCATCTCAGCCTTGGCCATCCTCTCCTGCCTTTCTCTCTCGAGGGCCACCTTTCTTTCGCGCCTTCTCTGTGCCCTCGAGAGGTGAGGAGGCTTGTCCTCGAGATCCAGCTTGCCCAGATCTTCAGTGACTGAATCGAGGTTGCTGTTATCAGGGAAACTCTCCTGGAACTTCTGCAGCTCCTGCTGCTGCTTCTGCTCCATCTCGGCCTCGAGGCGGGCCACATCGAGGAGCAACTGCTTTCTTCTCTTCTCGTCCCTCTTGGGGACCGAGCTCTTCATGCCCTGAATGTGGGCCTGCAGCTCTGCCTTCTCGCGCTTGTGGCGTCGTAACATCCGCTGATGCTCACTCTGTGCATCTCCCATGATGTTTAAGGGCAGGCGAGAATCGAAGTTTGGTGGCTGAAGTACCGCTACAGTTCGCGTCAACAGTCTAACCACCCAACCGGCTAGAGCTCCTCAGCCTCCCGTGGCGGCTGTACTCTCTTCCCCTCACCCGCGGCTGCCCTCACTCTATTAACGGCCCTCTCTGCCATTGGCCACTGTCTCTCCACGGCTACGCCTCCTAAACACTCCTGGCACTAGGATTGGCTGTTGGGAGACACTACGTATGCCCCCAGTAGACCCCGTAGCAAGGGGTGCTTCCGGTTTTAGCGGGGTTCCTGTCCCGGATGTAAAATCCCGCCTTGGTGCATCATGTGCAGCAACTGAGCTTGTGGAGATTTTCGTGGGCTCTGAACTGCGTACTTCACTTCCTAGCCTGAACACAGTGCAGACACTGGTCGTGCTTGAGAATCACATGACAAATACTGTTACACCAGATGAATGTGCCCTTGACACCGGACTTCCCATTGCTCCCAGTGTTCAGGAGGCAATGTGGCTCTCTCCAGTTCTTTAGTTGCCTTGACTGATGAACCCTTAATTTTGTGTATCAGAACAAGATATTTCCTTATGTTCCTGGGAACACAGAATCCTTTCAGTTTAGGCCTCAAATCCACCCTGTCCCATCTCAGTGTGAGAAAGCAACAACCTTAAAGTTCACTACAGCTGAGCAGACTTCGTCTTGTGCCAACAGAATGCACCTACCCTAAACTCCCCTTCTCCTGGGTTCCCAGCTTCCAAAATGGGCTCCCATGAAGCATGACAGTTGGCCTTCATCAAGCCACTTCCTTCTGATTATTTTGAATCTCTAAAAGTTCTAAAAAATAAAATAAAGTAAAATAAAATCCCTAAGCTCTTTCAAACATGCTCTCATCCTGCCCCACTCTGCTCATCTGTATCGTGAATTCCCAAACAGGAAGGCTCTTGAGACAACCTCCTCCCTGTTACAAATGAGGAAAGTGGACATTTGTCCAAGTTTTTACATATATCAAAACTTCAGTCGTTTTTAGTGCTAACTAGGATTCCATGATATGGATGTACTGTAGTTCACTTAACCATTCACCTGTTGAAGGACATCTGGGCTGTTTCCAGTTTGGGGTTGTTACAACCCCTGCTATAAACATCCATATACAGGTGTTTTGTGTGAGCACAAGGCTTCATTTCTCTGGGAAAAAAATGCCCAGGAGTGCAATTTCTGGGTCATATTATAAGTGTATGTTTAGTTTGTGAAGAAGCTATTTTCCAGAGTGGTTGTACCATTGTGCGTTCTCACCAGCAGTGTATGCGCAATCAGGTTTCTCTGCATCCTCACCAGCATTTGGTGTCGTCATCATTTTTTATTTTTAGTCATTCTGATAGATGTGTAGTGGTCTCATTTTACAAATTACTTTGCAGCTTCGTTTTTCTAATGAGTACTTAAAATATGAAGCTACTTTTAGGAAAACACTGAATTAAAATTTTTTTAACTTGAATTATTCATTATAATGATTTTCTGTGTTTTAAGAAAGACTTTAACTTTTAATCAGGCTAGCTATTGTGTATGGAGGTAGCACTACCATACTGAAATTTTTAAAATTTAACATTTAGAGCAAGCCTGTTAGGGAAATTTTTATTCACTGGAAAAAAGTCATGGCTAATTGTTTTTTCATTAAAAAAAGAAAAGCATTTGCAATTTTAAATGATGTTTTTCTTAATTTAAAAAGGTCTTTTGTTTGCAGAAAAGAATACTACAAAATGATTTTAATGAGTCTCACAGTATCTAGGAATCTTTACACTGATTGATTTTTATTGAAATACAATATAAAATAAAACTGTAATATATGCTCACTGTCAATAATCTGGAGAAATTAAATTCCATAATTCTCCTGGGAGAAAACCCCTGTGAACATTTTTTTTTTTTTTTTTTTTTTTTTGCGGTACACGGGCCTCTCACCGCTGTGGCCTCTCCCGTTGCGGAGCACAGGCTCCGGACGCGCAGGCTCAGCGGCCATGGCTCACGGGCCCAGCCGCTCCGCGGCATGTGGGATCTTCTCGGACCGGGGCACGAACCCGTGTCCCCTGCATCGGCAGGCAGACTCTCAACCACTGCGCCACCGGGGAAGCCCTCTGTTAACATTTTGTGTTTATTCTTGCCATGCCTATTCTACTCAAATAGAACTGTTAAACAAAGAAACAACAGACCCAAAATGAAGTCACGTGTGCTATGCCCCACATCAGTAAACCAAGACTTAATACGTAACCAAATTGCAGTTTTAGCCCATCCCATGAAAGTGACTTTAACCAGTCAGTCTGGAATTTCCTGGCCAGCACTAGTGAGGTAGTCTGCCACATAGACCCCTGCCTTCCCCAAAAGGAAGGTGACCTCTGTCTGAAATAACCCCTTATTTTGTTGATGACTTCTTTGTCCCACCCCTTCTCTGCCTTTCAAAACCTTCCGTTTTGTACAGTTCCTTGGAGCTCCTCACTACTTGGTGGATGGGATGCTGTCCCATTTGTGAATTGCTGAATAAAGCCAATTGATCTTCAAATTCACTCAGGTGAATTTTGTTTGTTAACAGAACTCTAAGCGGTGCTCCCTGCCATCCTGTCTGCCTATCGCCCTCCCCACCTTGGCCTCTGGGGACCTCCCTTCTCTCTTCAAAGATCAGTGAGGGAAATACATCAAGGCTAAAAATTTGACCTGGCTCAAAGTAAAAAGTCAAAACAACAAACAACAAAGCAAAACAGAAAGTTCTTAAATTTCAAAGTTTCTGCGGCAATTTCTTTGTGTCACCAAGGTTTAGTGGTTCTGCTTTTAGACAAGGCATTGTAGTGGGCCTCAGGTCTCTGCATCAGTAGAAGCAGAAGAAAGAAACAGAAACTGCTTTGCAAATGATGCAAAACTCAAAATCCATTGTGGGTCCGATTTCAGGAAAAAATTATACTGCTTTTAATGGAATTAATGATCCCCTCATCTTAGCAATGAAGGAAGGAAGGGCCAGAGAGGGGGAGTGTTGGGCTGATGGTCACACTGCAGAATTCCACGGCTGACTCGTCTGTGTCACGTTTCCCACCGCACTGTGCTGCTGCCACACGCAGCCTTGACATGACTCTTGGCTGTAAGTCAGGCAGAACAGTCCCAACATAGCTTCTGGGGCCATCGGGAGGAATCCCTCATGAAACGGCTGTAAATTCATCTATGAGATTCAAAGAGACCTTGTACGTGCCCTCCGACAATGCCCACGTGTGAGCGAGAGACTCCTCATGAGCTCTGCAAGCCTGAAATCGCCTTGTAAAGGTGGAGGGCAGGCCTGGAGAGGAGAAATTCCTGCGGTGGAACACACGTGCATCTGCCCCTAGGGCCTGCCTCCTCCTTGGCCAAAGCAAAGAGCCTGTTCAAGCAAACTCAAGTGGATTTAAAGAAACACACTTATTTTTCCCTGAAAAAGTAATGTGTTCGGGCTTCCCTGGTGGTGCACTGGTTAAGAATCCACCTGCCAATGCAGTGGACACAGGTTCAAGCCCTGGTCCAGGAAGATCCCACATGCCTCGGAGCAACTAAGCCCGTGTGCCACAACTACTGAAGCTCGCGCGCCTAGAGCCCGTGCTCCACAACAAGAGAAGCCACCGCAATGAGAAGCCCGCACACTGCAACAAAGAGTAGCCCCCGCTCAGGGCAATTAGAGAAAGCCTCGTGCAGCAACAAAGACCCTACAAAGCCAAAAACAAAAAAAAGAAAGTAAAAATCTCATAATCTCACAATTCAGACTTCACAATTCACTGCTGACATTTGGCTTGTAGCTTTTTAGTGTTTCATTTATATATGCATGTATGTATATCTGTATGTATATTACTGTATAAATGTATATGTATACATATGTATATATAATATGATTCTTATAGTAAAATAAATACAATTTACCATTTTAACCAAAAGATGTGGAATTTAGACTTTACTGTCTCTGAGGATTATTTGCTTTCCTTGAAAGCAGTGGGATGTGTGTATGACAAAGAGACAGGCTGTGAACTGTGGTCAAATAGTTACCTACTAGAGAACTACAGGAGGAAGGATGTAGAGCCCTCCCTGCATTGTCCTGCTGAAGCTCCTGTCTTATTATTATCAACTGAAAAAATCTGAGCTTGGTGACAGTACTGATGGGTGACACACTCTTGTCTTGCTACTGCTTTTATTTATTTATTTATTTGGCTGTGCCATGCGGCTTGTGGGATCTTAGTTCCCTGACCAGGGATTGAACTCGGGCCCTTGGCAGTGAAAGCGTGGAGTCCTGACCACTGGACCACCCGGGAAATCCCGTACTGCTTTTATTCTTAAAATTTGATTATATACTTAAAATTTTAAACTCTATTTATATTTTGAATAATCAGTGCTTTTACATCCTATTCTCAGCTGCTGAGCTGGACTCCTTGGAGTTTCTTGTGTATCCTTTCTAAGATAGTCTGTGCTCACTCATATGCTCCTTTCAGTTTGGCTCAGAGGTACAAAAAGCTTTAGTGTACAAAGGTTGTATACGTGAAACTGGGGACACTCTACTTGATTGGTAA
Source organism: Mesoplodon mirus (assembly GCF_964341445.2). Classification (NCBI taxonomy): domain Eukaryota; kingdom Metazoa; phylum Chordata; class Mammalia; order Artiodactyla; family Ziphiidae; genus Mesoplodon; species Mesoplodon mirus. The sequence goes on along the minus strand of NC_138981.1, from coordinate 58,888,662 downwards.
TTGAAGGGATTTTTAAGGGCCTATCTCAGTGGACCTTTTCCTGAGATACTCCAGCCACAAACCAGGGAATCACCTCTGATCCTGTCTTTGTCTTTACCCTCCTCCTAAAACAAATGTTAATTCTACTCCCAGTGTCCATCACTTTGGTCCCCTGTTCTCTCCCTGCCGCCACAGCCCCAGGCCACGTCAGCGTCGTCTGTCATGCATGAAAAGACAGCCTCTCAAATCAGCTTCTTGCCTCCAATCTCTCTCCTTGCAATCCATTCTTTCCCCTAAGATTCCTTATCTCTAAAGCATAGCTCTGATGTCTCATTCCTTCTGAAAAACAAACTTTTAACGGATTCTACTGCCCCTAGGGTAACATTCTAACTCCTGAGTACAGAAGATTTTTTTCCACAAAGGATGGAGCAAGTGGCAGAAATATTCTCTCTTCTCGGATGTGGCTGGTCACTGAATCTGGGCCCTACGGGAAGGCAGCTCATGATCAGAAACTCATGACCGGGATCAGAACCCGGTTACTCCCAGGACCCCTCAGGGATGCTTGCATTCCTGGGAATGGACAAACACTCATTCACATCAGACTGCCACAGGCCCCCGAGTTCTCACTTACTCCTTAGAGAGCCCGCTCCCCAGGGGCTAGAATACCCCGAGTAGCCCGTTCTTGGTTTCAAGGTAGCTGAGAAGCCCAGATAAAGCGGCTTCGTGGACATGGGAAAACACCGCTGCCGCTCCCCATTTCCTTCCGCTTTTGTTTCAAACAAAATTCTGACGTGATTTTGCAAGAACTTTGAACTCACCTCCAATTCCAGGAAAGCCTTATTAGCCTCTTCCTAGGAGGTGACTCAATTTGGTGATGAACCTTGGTGGCTTCACCTCGGCCACCCTGGTCAGTGCAGTCCCTCCCCCGCCAGCTCCCACAGATGCAAGACGGCAGGGGCTCCGGATTTTGTTTCTCACAGGCTCAAAGGAGCAACAGAGCGCGTGTGCTCATGGGCTTCACTCTGATTGGGCAGGCCCAAGCCATAGATTCACCTTGAGCCAATCACTGTGGCCCGGAAGAATCGGTGCTTTGATTGGCAGACCTGAAAGGGGAGGGTCCTGGAGGTGAACCGCTGTCACCCCAAGAGGGTGACAGGGGTTCGCACCCCCAAAAAGGAGATTGGAGGCTTTTGTGGTAATGGAGGGAAACAGACGCTGGAGATGCGAACAACCCTTCTTTACTCGTGTCTCGCCCACTGCCACCTCTGGTGTTTGCCTCCTGGGGACCTCACAGCCTGGGACGCTCTTCCCTTGAGGGCTTCCCCCCTAAATCTGAGATGAACTTTCCGAGCTTCCCGTTCCCTCTTCCTCCCTACTCCAAGCTGGCCCAGAGCATTCCCACTTCACTTCCTCATCTTCTTAACTGGACCACAGCACTTAAGGCTGGGCCTTGGGTTGGCAGTCACTTGGATTTGTGTGCTTCTCATCTCCGAGGCCGTGAGGCTGCCATGGAGAGCACAAACTCAGTCTTAATTATTTTGGGGCCCCTACCCAGCCAGCAGTGCCTGCTAGTAGAGATACTCAGTGTATTTGGTTGAACTGATTAGGATACTTAAACTGTTTTCAAGCCCCCTCAAATATGTCAGAAGCACTATTTACACACTTGAGAATGTATTCCAGTGTTTCTAGGCTATTCATTAGAACAGGTCCCTTGGGCAACTCTGCAAGCCCGCTCAACCGGTAGTTTTGCACTTAGGAACAAGGGCTGGAGTCAACATTGCAGTTGCGGTGTCTCCACCTTAGGCTATTCCTGCAGCTCCACAATACTGTTGTGTTTCCAAACTCAAGACTCATCAGGGCCATCCCTGGGGGAGGGATGAACATTTCTGTGGTCCTAGAAAGAGGACTCAACTGAGTAAAAGAGGCCTGGCAAATCTCCTTTAGTGCTCCCCCAGCTCCCAGCCCAGGCCTTCCCCATGCCCAGGGGCTTCTGTGGTTCTCTTCTGGCTCACTCCCCACCTCTAAGTAAAAGAAACCTCTTTTGTTTTCAAATTTCTTCTAAATCCCCATTAGACGCTTGAATGGCCTGAAAACCTCTGAGGTGGTGGCTATCCAGCCTGGGCTTACACATCTCCAATAACAGAGAACTCACCACCTTGTGAGATGGTTTTTCATATCTTTGAATAGCTCTGATTATCAAAACATTTCTTTCTTACGCCAAACCAAGACTGCTTCCCTATTGTTTCTGCCATGTAGTGTTGTGGGGTCATACACAATGTTCAGAGACAGTTCCTAGATTTGTGTGAGTGTGTGTGTGTGTGTGTGTGAAGGAGAGAGACAGAGACAGAGACAGAGAGATAGAGAGACAGAGAAACCAAGACAGGCACAGAGGGAGCTGGAAGGGCCTACAGAGATCATCTAGGTCAATGGTTAACACACTGTTTTGGCAAGATTAATTCAGGAGCAGTAAACATATTTAAGGGGCACATCTTTCCTATTCAAAGTCAAGTTGGGACTTGATGGCTGAGTTAATGAGCATATGCATAATCCCCCTAGGAGATACCCACCGAAATAAAACAGAATCAAAATGAGATAAGAAGATGTCTTCTTTTTCCAAGTAGGAACAGGCCACAGACGCAGAGCACAACCTTGGTATCTCCATATGCAAAATAATTTAAACCAAAGTAAAAATGAAGACGCCAGGAAAAAAAGGCAGAAGCTACCTGGCTCCTCCCACGCCCTCCCCGACCCCATGACAAAAGGCCAGTTCACTATTTCTGTTTCCCTTGTTTTCTATCTGTTGCTCCAAGGGCTAGGTTTTCTCTTTCCTTTATTCTTTTTTTTTTAATCTTCTAAATGGGAGCATAGGCAATTCGCTTTTAGTTCTACTGGTGGTTATTTTTATGACGGTAAGCCCCACGCTTAAGCCTACAATTCTCAGTTTTTCAACTTCAAAACTGAAATGGTATCTTTGATTCACCCTCTGAGAGATAAGAAAAATTTCACATTTACTCTTTACCTCCTGACTGTTTTGTCTAATTTTTGTCCCTATCTATTTTAGATAAATTATGGTTGTTTTACACAGCATAGCTTTTCTTCCAAGGACTCTACCTGACTGTCAGAGTCTCACTTCAAAGAAAGGCCCAGGCGCAGTTTCACAAGTGAATGGACTGTTTCAAACTTTCAAGGAGCAGATAATTCCTATGATATTTAAATTATCCCAGAGGAAGAGGAAGAAAGGAAATAGTGTTTTGAAATCATTTTTTTCTAGGTTTTAGATGATACATAGATACAACTTTCTACTTAAAAATTCAATGGTATAATGGATAAACAAAATGTGGTATATACACACGATGGACTATTATTCAGCTTTAAAAAGGAAATTCTGACACCTGCTACAACGTGGATGAACCTTGAAGACATTATGCTATGTGAAATAAGCCAGTCACAAAAGGACAAATATTGTATGATTCCACTTATATGAGGTACATAGAGTAGTCAAATTGAGAGACAGAGAGTAGAATGTTGGTTGCCAGGGGCTGGCAGGAGAGAGAATGAGGAGATATATAGCCTTGCAATAAAAAAATCCAACTCTATCGAAGGACATAGTTTAAAAGGAAAAAGCTCAACACCTTCCTCCTCCCACCCACCCATTTCTTTCCCTCTCCCTAGAGGAAACAATTCATATGGATGATCCAAAATTTACTCAGCTAGTCCTCACTGAGGATATTTAGGTTGTATCTAGAGTTTTACTTGCACAAACAACACTCTAATGAATAGCCTTGAAATATACTGCCGTATAATACGTATACCTGTAGTATAGGTCCCTGGATATGGACTGCCAGTTCAAAAGCTATGTGCGTTTTATTTAGCGAGTTAGTTAGGTTTAGATTTATTGATTAACTCATATAGTTCAAAATATCAGCCATTTAAGAGATCACACAGTGCAAAGCTCCGTCCCATCCTTTTCCCCCAGCAACTTGGTTCCCCTCCTCAAAAGCAACCAATAGTATCATTTAAAATATATTCTTTAGTCATGTACAAGGGAAACAGTATGTTTGAGAATGCCTGTTTCTGCATTCTCCCATCAACACAGCATATTATCAAACTTGACTTCTTTGCTAATCTGACTGATGAAAAATGGTATCTCATTCAATGTGTATTTATTTAATTTGTAATATTATGAGTAAAACCGATGGTTACTAAAGCTGGGAGACCATGCCAGCCTCCCTCTGCAGCTTCTTTCCCACAGCTCCCTCACCTGTCACCTCTATCCTCCAGCTCCACTGAACACGGACACACCATGTTCTTTTTTTTTTTTTTTTTTTAATGTGGACCATTTTTTTTTAAAGTCTTTATTGAATTTGTTACAACACTGCTTCCCTTTTGTGTTTTGGTTTGTTGGCCTCAAGGCACGTGGGATCCCAGCTTCCCGACCAGGGATCGAACCCTCACCCCCTGCATTGGAAGGCAAAGTCCCAACCTCTGGGCCACCAGGGAAGTCCCGACACCCTGTTCTTTCACTCCTGCCTTTGCTCTGGCTGTGTCCTCTGCGAGCTCCTCCTAAGCCTCCCTGCCACCCCAGGTCTGATGAAGTGTCCTTCCTCTGTGCTTCCTTTCATCACAGCACTGGTCATGCTGCCTTCTGTTTATTTCTGTCTATTTTCCCATCTGCCATTTCTACTAGATGGTGAGCGCTGGGACTGGATCTTTATCTCTCTACCTCTACTGTTTATCACCATTCTCTTCAGTAAATATGGAGTGAATGGATGAATGGACAGCTGGCAGTTTCACATGGAGGTCACTGGAATGCAGTTATTCTGTGTGACTGGCTGAAACGAGATTTACCCTCTCATAAGAATGTCATATATGTGGAAGGTGGCACTTGAAATCAGTGGTGAAATGGTGGATTATTCAGTAAGTGGTGTTGGGCTAACTGGTTAATTACCATAATTGGAGAAAATCAATTTATGTCCTTGTCTTCCACCCAAGTAATTTCCAGGTGGATATGTTAAATAGTGTTAAATATAAAGAGAAAGCATAAAAAACTTGAAAGTATATACGAATATTGATCCAACCTCGGGATGGGGAAGCCCTTTCTAAGCAAGATACCAAGACAGAAACCATAAAGAAAAAGATCGATAGATAGACCCCATTACAATTTTAAACTTGAGCACACGCAAAAAGTCAGAAACAACACTGAGAGCCTAATAATGTACGGGAAAAACTGTTTTTAAAAAATATCCGAATGAAAAGTGGAAGGACCTATTAAAAATCCGTAAGAAGAAGACAAACTTACCCATAAAAAATTAAGCAAATGTCAGGAACAGGCAATAAATTAAGAATTATTTGTTCCAGCATGAATGAAATAGACATGCTAACAAATACTTAGAGGAATATTCTACCTTACTAGTAATCAACAAAGGGTCAACTAATACAGCATCTTTCACCTAACAAATGAGCAAAGATGATAATTTTCAGTGTTTGCAACTATATGGGAAAATAACACTCTCACACCCTGCGAGTGTACATTGGCTCACTCTTTCTGGAGGGCAATTTACCAGTATGCATTAAAAGCCTCTCCTTTGGACCTAGATCACTTCTAGAAATCTTATCAAAGGGGAATAATCAGAAATATAGACAAAGACTCAGCTACAAGGATATTACAGTCGCATATTTGTAGCAGTGAGAAACTGAAAGCAATCTAAATGTCCAGCAATAGAATAGGACAAATAAATTGTGGCACATTCACAGGCTAGAATGCAGGCATTCAAATCATCGTATTGAAGACTAAGGAGAGAAGGAAATGCTTATAATGTATTGTTAAGTTAAAAAAAAAAAAGTAGTCCAAATAGAATGATACCAGTTTGGTTTTTTTTAAATACGCATGTCTATGTGTGTGTGTAGAAAAAGGGTGGAAGGAAGGAAGATACTGACTGGCCTGAGGAGTCCCCGCACACAGGCCCCCCTGTCCCCAAGAGGACACTCTGGTAAGCCCCAGTGGGATTTGCTTTCACGCTGCAGCCCAAGAAGTTTTGGCTTCCACTGTAGGACCTGCGGGAAGAGGCCAAGTGGCTCCAAAATTACTGTAGACAGAGTGAAGGGGTGGTTGCTGCCACAGCTGATAGTGTTATAGTGTTAGGCCCCTAGGTAATGATACATTTATTGCACATTTTATACATATTTTCATTTAATGTACCTAACATCCCAAGAGATACCTCTAAGACGGGCATTAACTGTCCCATGTTACTGATGAGGTAACTGAAGCCCAGAAAGATTAGATGACTTAATCCAAGTCACAAAGCTAGGAAGCGGGTATATGAGCTGGGCTTCAAATCCAGATAGGTGTCCTTGTCTTTGGCTGCTAAGGCAAAAGTGCATGATCATGAGGAGTAAATGAAGAATGGTAAGTAAATGAATGAAAGCTGCTTCTGGAATTGAACCCCTTTGGGAACAGTACCCCATGGCTTTTGCACACACAATTGCCCAGAACAGTCAACTGTCCTCAGTGACTGTGGTCACTGTTACAAAATGGAACAGACTGCAAATCCCTCATGTCCTGCCAGATCCCACAGCGAAGGCCCCTTCTTGGCTTGTGCTCTGGGCCTGGTTGGAATCTGGCCTGGGTTTACTCTTCCCCATCCTTCCAGCTGAAGGCAGACCCAGTGGAGGAAGCTGGGACAGGCCCAGTGAGATCTTAAGGGTTCCCTAGACAGAAATAGTTATTTCTCTTGTATTTAGGGAGAAAGAAGCCTGTAAAATGGGACTCTGCTGGTTTGTTTGCTGCCTTCTGCTGGGCAGAATTCCGTGGGCAGCACCAGGCCCTCCCCCCACTCCCAGCAAGGCCCACATTATCCAGGCAGTGCCCTCTTCACCAACCTATGCCCTCTTCCGCGGCCATGCCCCCTTCCTTGGCCAGTGCACCCTGCCTTCACAACAGTGCCCCCTCTGCATCCAGCCCCTCCCAACTTTATGTGCAGATAACTTCCCTAGCGAGTGCCTCCTCCCCTAGCCAGGTGCCACTCCCTAGCCCTTCCCCATGCAAAAGCCAGGAATCCCTTTTTCACCTTATACCAATTCATACCCTATACCAACCAGGCCCCTGGTCCTTGTCACCAGCCTATTCCCTCTTCCTCACTTCCCTAACCCTGCTCCTCAGTCTATACCCCCTTGGAGCCAGGCCCCCTTCCCCAGGTAGTCCCATTTCCCCACATTATGCACCCTGCCCCAGCAGATAAGCCCATCCCCCATCAGAAGCCCTTAACCTGCCTGTGCTTCCAAGCCAGCCAGGCCCTCTTCTCAGCCGGGCTCTCTTTGTCCGTTTATACCTGCCTCCCCAGCTACCTATGCCCCCTTCCCTGGCCAAGGCTACCTCCCCAGCCTGGTTCCCTTCCCCTCCTAGGCAGGCTTCCCCTATACCCACCTAGACCCTCGCCCCAGCGGAGTCACATTCCCAGCCAGTATCCTCTTTTGCAGTAACCCTACCCAGGCCCCTGCCTCGGCCCCTGCCCCAGCTTCTTACCCACCCACCCACCCCCGCCAGCCCGTGCCCAGGCTCCCTGACCCAACTTGCTTTTCCTTCCCCAGCCTATGCCCCCTTGCCCGGCCAGGCCCCTTTCCCCAGCCAGAGCCTCTTCCTCAGCCTATGCCTCCTTCTTGGCATTGGCCCCCTTTCTAAACCAGCCATCTTACCAGCCTGTGTCCAACTCTCCAGCCTCTAGCCACTTGCCTGGAAGTTTTCCCACCCTGGGCCACAGCCCAGCCTCTTTACCGTCCTATGCTGCCAGCCTCCCCTCCCCAGGCAGGCCTCAACCCCAGCCTGTGTTATTCCCCATGCAGGACCCTTCTGCTCGCAGGCCCCTCACCCAGCCAGGGCCTGTTCCCCGACCTGAGACCCTGTTGACAGCCTCCTTAGCCAGGCTACCCTTCCCCAGGCAAAGCCCCTTTTCAACCCTTTGTCCCCTTGCCCTCACGGGACCCCTTCTCCAGAAAGGGCCTCCTTCTGATAGCCAGGTGCTTGTGCCCAGCCTTTCCCCTTTTCAGCTGGACCACTTTTCCAAGGAGTTCCCCCTTCACTGGCCTTTCATAGCCAGTGCCAAGTCGCATGATGCTTGACCACCTCAAGCTCCACTCCTACGCCACCTCCACCCGCAAGGCCGTCTTGGCATCCATGGACAATGAAAATATGCACACCCCAGACATCGGGGGCCAGGGCACCACGTCAGAAGCCATCCACGACATCATCCGCCACATCCGCATCATCAACGGCCGGGCCGTGGAGGCCTAGGCCGTCCCTGGGACTGTCTTGGCCCACCCTTTACATCCGCTTCGCACCCCCAGCACCCTAATTGGCTCGGTGGGTGGACCCAGAACAAACACACTTCTGCCACCCCCAGAAAAAAAAAAAAAAAAAGGCCTCCTTCCCTGGCCAAGCATCCTCCTCTCTCAGCTCTCCAACACCAGTAAAGTCCCCTCCCCAACCATGTGACATTTCCCTGCCGGGACCCCTTCACACACACATGCCCCCAGCTGGGAAGTCTTTCCCAGCCAGACTCCTCCCCACAGCCAGGCTCTCTTCACCCAGGGACCTAACAGCCTCTCCCCCAGTCTAAGCTCATTTCCCTAGGCGGGCCTCCTTCCCAGTAAGGTACCTTTCCTCAACCGGTATACCCCTTCCTCAACCAAACCCCTCCCCTAGCTTATTCTCCCTCCTCAGCCAGACCTTTTCCCTATCCCTAGCCTGTGCCCCCAGCTAGGTCCCTTTCCTCAACCATGTGCCCTCCCTCAGCCAGGACACACGCCTTCCTTCCCAGGCAGGATCCCTGCCCTAGCAGGCCCTCCCCACCTGCTAATCCCCCTCTTCCAGGCAGGTCCATCAACCCACCGATTATCCCATGCCCAGCCTATGTTGGTCTCAGCATTCGAACCTCTCCCGCCACCAGCTTCCTTTCCTTGCCTGTGCCTCCTTCCCAGGCCCCATTCCCCTGCCAGAGCCCCTCCCCAGGCAGGCCACCTTTCCCTGCCAGGATATTTTCTCCCCCCAATCTCCCCCAGCCCAGCCAGTCTCCCATCCTCAGCTTGTGCCACCCTATCAAGTCTCTGCTCCTTTTACAAGACAGGCCCCTTCCCACATCCAGGCCCCTTCCCCAGCCTCACCCTCTTCCCCAGCTTAAGCCTACTTTCCCAGCCAGATCTCTTTCCCTGGTCAGGTGCCATTCCCCAGGGTTTTTACCCTTTAACACTCAAGGATTCCTCTCTCATCCTTTGCCTCCTAACTCAACTAAGCCTCTTTCCCTTGACCAGCCGAGTCCTCCTTCCCTAAGCAGCCCCCGCTCCATTATCCCCTTCCTAGCCTGGCCTCCTTCTTCACCCTGTGCCCCAGTCCACACAGGTGTCCTTACCTCGCCGTCTCCCCTTCTTCTGCCTGTTCCCCTTTCCCCTGCCACGGCCCATTCATCCTCCTAGACTGACCCCTTCCCCAGTTTTCACCCTTTGTCCCAGCCAGGCCCCCTTCTACAGATTATGCCTCCCTTCCTGGCCTATTCTTCCTTCCCCAGCCAGCATTCTCATCCCTATAAAAGGCGCTCTTCTCACATTGCATCCAAATACCTAGTTTTCTCAGGGACTTCCTCTTCTCAGACAGCTGGCTATCTGAAAATGTATCTGATGCACACATTTACACAGCGAGCTATCTGGCAGGATTTCTATATTTGCATTTTGAAAAGAGATTCCCCCCAACACACACCCTGCCTTCAAAAAAAAAAAAAAAAGAAAAAAACAGTGGCACTTCTTTCCCTCCTGCAACTAGCCCTGGACTGGCAAGTTTTTGAAAGTGCAAGTACTTTGTCATGCATAGCAATGAGAACATCCTTAACTGGAGCCATTTCATGATGTTTTCACTGAGTGAAACATCAACTCAGGATAGCTTCAACTATCTTGTTCCTCCCTATATCCTTCCCTGGGAGATATTCCACTCCAGACCACCATCAGGACTGCAGGCCCATTCCTCCTTCCAAAAGCCTCATCTGTCACTGTGTCCTCCCCCTTCCCTCCTGCTCCCTAACCCTCCAGGATTCCTTTGCTGAAGTCGATCCTGGGATACAAACTATATGAACTCAGTCAGCTATACAAAAATAGAAAACCAGGTATTTTTTTAAACTGCTTTTATTCTTTAAACAAACTACTGTTCGCCTTTTCCCCTTCGTATGTTTTAGTTTAGAACATTTGGTGTGTACAAAGAATTTTTAAATGAATGTAAGTAATCTCACTGAAGTACAGGACCTAAAGGTTAAATTTTTTTAAATTGTTTACTGCAAATCATTTCACTTTTACTTTTTTTTGGCAAATTCAAGATATCAACAAGTCTCAAATATCAACAAAAGTATATTGCTCATTTTTTGTGCTTCATAGCAGTTGCAGATATAACAAAATGAATCAACGACTTTAATACTTTTTAAAATCTCTCTTTAAATACTTTTTATCTCTAAGAATTAAGGAAAACGACTAAGTTCAGATCTTTCACACTCATACCAGTTGTAGATAGAACAAAGTGGACCAAGTGCTTGAACAGCGTTATACCCTTTTATGTCTGAGAATAAAGGAAACTTACTAGTTGATGTCACCCCTCACAGTCAGTTAAACTACCTATCAGTTTGTCTCTTCTTACTTCACATCAGTTGCAGATATAATGAAATGAATCAACTACTTGAATAAAGTCATGCCCTTTCTTATATTTAATAAAGGAAATTAAATTGAGATCTTTCACATCTTAGAGCAAGCCTTATCTAGCCTATCAGTTTCGGTAAATCTACTTTCTACATTTAACGCTTACATTTAACTTCTAAAGTTAACAAACATTATTTAGAATTCAGAAAACATCTAAACAACTGTCATTAATTTGCAACCATACAAGGTTTTATGAAAAAACAAAACAAAATACTAGGGCTTCCCTGGTGGCTCAGTGGTTAAGAATCCTGGGGACACGGGTTCCAGCCCTGGTCGGGGAAGACCCAACCCCACATGCCGCGGAGCAAGAAAGGTGGGAACTTGGCATAGTCACTCCGCTAGGGTAGGACGGTGCAGATGTCTTCCTGGTCACCGGCCTCCGGTTCCCCTAACCCCGTGAAAGAAGCAACCCAGGGACGATCGAGGAGGATAGAAGAGCGAGGGGGGAAGAAGGGGGGGCGGGGGTGGAGAGAGGGGGTGAACTCTGAGTAAAATGAATCAACAAAACCCTGAGAAAACCGAAGGAAAAAAGCGGAGCCTGCTGAGGAGACGCGGCGGCGGCAGCTTCGGCTCCAACGGCAGCCGCCACGGCGATGGCGGCAGCGGGCCTACAAGAGACGGCAGGCCAGGCACCTGACGGAGCCGGCGTCGAGCGGCTTCACCGAGTTGTAGTGCTCCCCGCACATGGAGTAGCTCCTGTAGACCAGGGTGAGCGGCTTCTTGGTGTACTCCTCTCCGTAGACGACGGCGGGCGAGTTGGCCTGGATCACCTCGATGGGGGTCTGCAGGACGTGCGACAGGGCCCTCAGCTCGAGCTGGCCTCCACACGACGCGCTGAGCACGATGTCGTCGCAGCAGCTCAAGAAGTCGTCGCGGCTGCAGGCGTCGCTGCAGAAGGGCAGGAAGTCCTCGACATGCTTCCGCATGTACTCGGCGGTGCGCCTCCGCAGGCTCTCCACGGTCACGGAGAACACCAGCTGGTCTTGGATGGCGCGGTACATGCAGTGGCCGTCGGCCGGGATAGCCTTCATCTCCAGATTCCTGGCCCACAGGATGCCGTCGAGCTTCATTTCCTCGTCATGGCGGAAGCTGGCCAGGTGCTCCATCTCAGCCTTGGCCATCCTCTCCTGCCTTTCTCTCTCGAGGGCCACCTTTCTTTCGCGCCTTCTCTGTGCCCTCGAGAGGTGAGGAGGCTTGTCCTCGAGATCCAGCTTGCCCAGATCTTCAGTGACTGAATCGAGGTTGCTGTTATCAGGGAAACTCTCCTGGAACTTCTGCAGCTCCTGCTGCTGCTTCTGCTCCATCTCGGCCTCGAGGCGGGCCACATCGAGGAGCAACTGCTTTCTTCTCTTCTCGTCCCTCTTGGGGACCGAGCTCTTCATGCCCTGAATGTGGGCCTGCAGCTCTGCCTTCTCGCGCTTGTGGCGTCGTAACATCCGCTGATGCTCACTCTGTGCATCTCCCATGATGTTTAAGGGCAGGCGAGAATCGAAGTTTGGTGGCTGAAGTACCGCTACAGTTCGCGTCAACAGTCTAACCACCCAACCGGCTAGAGCTCCTCAGCCTCCCGTGGCGGCTGTACTCTCTTCCCCTCACCCGCGGCTGCCCTCACTCTATTAACGGCCCTCTCTGCCATTGGCCACTGTCTCTCCACGGCTACGCCTCCTAAACACTCCTGGCACTAGGATTGGCTGTTGGGAGACACTACGTATGCCCCCAGTAGACCCCGTAGCAAGGGGTGCTTCCGGTTTTAGCGGGGTTCCTGTCCCGGATGTAAAATCCCGCCTTGGTGCATCATGTGCAGCAACTGAGCTTGTGGAGATTTTCGTGGGCTCTGAACTGCGTACTTCACTTCCTAGCCTGAACACAGTGCAGACACTGGTCGTGCTTGAGAATCACATGACAAATACTGTTACACCAGATGAATGTGCCCTTGACACCGGACTTCCCATTGCTCCCAGTGTTCAGGAGGCAATGTGGCTCTCTCCAGTTCTTTAGTTGCCTTGACTGATGAACCCTTAATTTTGTGTATCAGAACAAGATATTTCCTTATGTTCCTGGGAACACAGAATCCTTTCAGTTTAGGCCTCAAATCCACCCTGTCCCATCTCAGTGTGAGAAAGCAACAACCTTAAAGTTCACTACAGCTGAGCAGACTTCGTCTTGTGCCAACAGAATGCACCTACCCTAAACTCCCCTTCTCCTGGGTTCCCAGCTTCCAAAATGGGCTCCCATGAAGCATGACAGTTGGCCTTCATCAAGCCACTTCCTTCTGATTATTTTGAATCTCTAAAAGTTCTAAAAAATAAAATAAAGTAAAATAAAATCCCTAAGCTCTTTCAAACATGCTCTCATCCTGCCCCACTCTGCTCATCTGTATCGTGAATTCCCAAACAGGAAGGCTCTTGAGACAACCTCCTCCCTGTTACAAATGAGGAAAGTGGACATTTGTCCAAGTTTTTACATATATCAAAACTTCAGTCGTTTTTAGTGCTAACTAGGATTCCATGATATGGATGTACTGTAGTTCACTTAACCATTCACCTGTTGAAGGACATCTGGGCTGTTTCCAGTTTGGGGTTGTTACAACCCCTGCTATAAACATCCATATACAGGTGTTTTGTGTGAGCACAAGGCTTCATTTCTCTGGGAAAAAAATGCCCAGGAGTGCAATTTCTGGGTCATATTATAAGTGTATGTTTAGTTTGTGAAGAAGCTATTTTCCAGAGTGGTTGTACCATTGTGCGTTCTCACCAGCAGTGTATGCGCAATCAGGTTTCTCTGCATCCTCACCAGCATTTGGTGTCGTCATCATTTTTTATTTTTAGTCATTCTGATAGATGTGTAGTGGTCTCATTTTACAAATTACTTTGCAGCTTCGTTTTTCTAATGAGTACTTAAAATATGAAGCTACTTTTAGGAAAACACTGAATTAAAATTTTTTTAACTTGAATTATTCATTATAATGATTTTCTGTGTTTTAAGAAAGACTTTAACTTTTAATCAGGCTAGCTATTGTGTATGGAGGTAGCACTACCATACTGAAATTTTTAAAATTTAACATTTAGAGCAAGCCTGTTAGGGAAATTTTTATTCACTGGAAAAAAGTCATGGCTAATTGTTTTTTCATTAAAAAAAGAAAAGCATTTGCAATTTTAAATGATGTTTTTCTTAATTTAAAAAGGTCTTTTGTTTGCAGAAAAGAATACTACAAAATGATTTTAATGAGTCTCACAGTATCTAGGAATCTTTACACTGATTGATTTTTATTGAAATACAATATAAAATAAAACTGTAATATATGCTCACTGTCAATAATCTGGAGAAATTAAATTCCATAATTCTCCTGGGAGAAAACCCCTGTGAACATTTTTTTTTTTTTTTTTTTTTTTTTGCGGTACACGGGCCTCTCACCGCTGTGGCCTCTCCCGTTGCGGAGCACAGGCTCCGGACGCGCAGGCTCAGCGGCCATGGCTCACGGGCCCAGCCGCTCCGCGGCATGTGGGATCTTCTCGGACCGGGGCACGAACCCGTGTCCCCTGCATCGGCAGGCAGACTCTCAACCACTGCGCCACCGGGGAAGCCCTCTGTTAACATTTTGTGTTTATTCTTGCCATGCCTATTCTACTCAAATAGAACTGTTAAACAAAGAAACAACAGACCCAAAATGAAGTCACGTGTGCTATGCCCCACATCAGTAAACCAAGACTTAATACGTAACCAAATTGCAGTTTTAGCCCATCCCATGAAAGTGACTTTAACCAGTCAGTCTGGAATTTCCTGGCCAGCACTAGTGAGGTAGTCTGCCACATAGACCCCTGCCTTCCCCAAAAGGAAGGTGACCTCTGTCTGAAATAACCCCTTATTTTGTTGATGACTTCTTTGTCCCACCCCTTCTCTGCCTTTCAAAACCTTCCGTTTTGTACAGTTCCTTGGAGCTCCTCACTACTTGGTGGATGGGATGCTGTCCCATTTGTGAATTGCTGAATAAAGCCAATTGATCTTCAAATTCACTCAGGTGAATTTTGTTTGTTAACAGAACTCTAAGCGGTGCTCCCTGCCATCCTGTCTGCCTATCGCCCTCCCCACCTTGGCCTCTGGGGACCTCCCTTCTCTCTTCAAAGATCAGTGAGGGAAATACATCAAGGCTAAAAATTTGACCTGGCTCAAAGTAAAAAGTCAAAACAACAAACAACAAAGCAAAACAGAAAGTTCTTAAATTTCAAAGTTTCTGCGGCAATTTCTTTGTGTCACCAAGGTTTAGTGGTTCTGCTTTTAGACAAGGCATTGTAGTGGGCCTCAGGTCTCTGCATCAGTAGAAGCAGAAGAAAGAAACAGAAACTGCTTTGCAAATGATGCAAAACTCA
The DNA here is from genome assembly GCF_964341445.2 of Mesoplodon mirus. Classification (NCBI taxonomy): domain Eukaryota; kingdom Metazoa; phylum Chordata; class Mammalia; order Artiodactyla; family Ziphiidae; genus Mesoplodon; species Mesoplodon mirus. The sequence continues at coordinate 58,873,591 of NC_138981.1, read as the reverse complement.
AAATCCATTGTGGGTCCGATTTCAGGAAAAAATTATACTGCTTTTAATGGAATTAATGATCCCCTCATCTTAGCAATGAAGGAAGGAAGGGCCAGAGAGGGGGAGTGTTGGGCTGATGGTCACACTGCAGAATTCCACGGCTGACTCGTCTGTGTCACGTTTCCCACCGCACTGTGCTGCTGCCACACGCAGCCTTGACATGACTCTTGGCTGTAAGTCAGGCAGAACAGTCCCAACATAGCTTCTGGGGCCATCGGGAGGAATCCCTCATGAAACGGCTGTAAATTCATCTATGAGATTCAAAGAGACCTTGTACGTGCCCTCCGACAATGCCCACGTGTGAGCGAGAGACTCCTCATGAGCTCTGCAAGCCTGAAATCGCCTTGTAAAGGTGGAGGGCAGGCCTGGAGAGGAGAAATTCCTGCGGTGGAACACACGTGCATCTGCCCCTAGGGCCTGCCTCCTCCTTGGCCAAAGCAAAGAGCCTGTTCAAGCAAACTCAAGTGGATTTAAAGAAACACACTTATTTTTCCCTGAAAAAGTAATGTGTTCGGGCTTCCCTGGTGGTGCACTGGTTAAGAATCCACCTGCCAATGCAGTGGACACAGGTTCAAGCCCTGGTCCAGGAAGATCCCACATGCCTCGGAGCAACTAAGCCCGTGTGCCACAACTACTGAAGCTCGCGCGCCTAGAGCCCGTGCTCCACAACAAGAGAAGCCACCGCAATGAGAAGCCCGCACACTGCAACAAAGAGTAGCCCCCGCTCAGGGCAATTAGAGAAAGCCTCGTGCAGCAACAAAGACCCTACAAAGCCAAAAACAAAAAAAAGAAAGTAAAAATCTCATAATCTCACAATTCAGACTTCACAATTCACTGCTGACATTTGGCTTGTAGCTTTTTAGTGTTTCATTTATATATGCATGTATGTATATCTGTATGTATATTACTGTATAAATGTATATGTATACATATGTATATATAATATGATTCTTATTATAGTAAAATAAATACAATTTACCATTTTAACCAAAAGATGTGGAATTTAGACTTTACCGTCTCTGAGGATTATTTGCTTTCCTTGAAAGCAGTGGGATGTGTGTATGACAAAGAGACAGGCTGTGAACTGTGGTCAAATAGTTACCTACTAGAGAACTACAGGAGGAAGGGTGTAGAGCCCTCCCTGCATTGTCCTGCTGAAGCTCCTGTCTTATTATTATCAACTGAAAAAATCTGAGCTTGGTGACAGTACTGATGGGTGACACACTCTTGTCTTGCTACTGCTTTTATTTATTTATTTATTTGGCTGTGCCATGCGGCTTGTGGGATCTTAGTTCCCTGACCAGGGATTGAACTCGGGCCCTTGGCAGTGAAAGCGTGGAGTCCTGACCACTGGACCACCCGGGAAATCCCGTACTGCTTTTATTCTTAAAATTTGATTATATACTTAAAATTTTAAACTCTATTTATATTTTGAATAATCAGTGCTTTTACATCCTATTCTCAGCTGCTGAGCTGGACTCCTTGGAGTTTCTTGTGTATCCTTTCTAAGATAGTCTGTGCTCACTCATATGCTCCTTTCAGTTTGGCTCAGAGGTACAAAAAGCTTTAGTGTACAAAGGTTGTATACGTGAAACTGGGGACACTCTACTTGATTGGTAATTGAAGGGATTTTTAAGGGCCTATCTCAGTGGACCTTTTCCTGAGATACTCCAGCCACAAACCAGGGAATCACCTCTGATCCTGTCTTTGTCTTTACCCTCCTCCTAAAACAAATGTTAATTCTACTCCCAGTGTCCATCACTTTGGTCCCCTGTTCTCTCCCTGCCGCCACAGCCCCAGGCCACGTCAGCGTCGTCTGTCATGGATGAAAAGACAGCCTCTCAAATCAGCCTCTTGCCTCCAATCTCTCTCCTTGCAATCCATCCTTTCCCCTAAGATTCCTTATCTCTAAAGCATAGCTCTGATGTCTCATTCCTTCTGAAAAACAAACTTTTAACGGATTCTACTGCCCCTAGGGTAACATTCTAACTCCTGAGTACAGAAGATTTTTTTCCACAAAGGATGGAGCAAGTGGCAGAAATATTCTCTCTTCTCGGATGTGGCTGGTCACTGAATCTGGGCCCTACGGGAAGGCAGCTCATGATCAGAAACTCATGACTGGGATCAGAACCCGGTTACTCCCAGGACCCCTCAGGGATGCTTGCATTCCTGGGAATGGACAAACACTCATTCACATCAGACTGCCACAGGCCCCCGAGTTCTCACTTACTCCTTAGAGAGCCCGCTCCCCAGGGGCTAGAATACCCCGAGTAGCCCGTTCTTGGTTTCAAGGTAGCTGAGAAGCCCAGATAAAGCGGCTTCGTGGACATGGGAAAACACCGCTGCCGCTCCCCATTTCCTTCCGCTTTTGTTTCAAACAAAATTCTGACGTGATTTTGCAAGAACTGTGAACTCACCTCCAATTCCAGGAAAGCCTTATTAGCCTCTTCCTAGGAGGTGACTCAATTTGGTGATGAACCTTGGTGGCTTCACCTCGGCCACCCTGGTCAATGCAGTCCCTCCCCCGCCAGCTCCCACAGATGCAAGACGGCAGGGGCTCCGGATTTTGTTTCTCACAGGCTCAAAGGAGCAACAGAGCGCGTGTGCTCATGGGCTTCACTCTGATTGGGCAGGCCCAAGCCATAGATTCACCTTGAGCCAATCACTGTGGCCCGGAAGAATCGGTGCTTTGATTGGCAGACCTGAAAGGGGAGGGTCCTGGAGGTGAACCGCTGTCACCCCAAGAGGGTGACAGGGGTTCGCACCCCCAAAAAGGAGATTGGAGGCTTTTGTGGTAATGGAGGGAAACAGACGCTGGAGATGCGAACAACCCTTCTTTACTCGTGTCTCGCCCACTGCCACCTCTGGTGTTTGCCTCCTGGGGACCTCACAGCCTGGGACGCTCTTCCCTTGAGGGCTTCCCCCCTAAATCTGAGATGAACTTTCCGAGCTTCCCGTTCCCTCTTCCTCCCTACTCCAAGCTGGCCCAGAGCATTCCCACTTCACTTCCTCATCTTCTTAACTGGACCACAGCACTTAAGGCTGGGCCTTGGGTTGGCAGTCACTTGGATTTGTGTGCTTCTCATCTCCGAGGCCGTGAGGCTGCCATGGAGAGCACAAACTCAGTCTTAATTATTTTGGGGCCCCTACCCAGCCAGCAGTGCCTGCTAGTAGAGATACTCAGTGTATTTGGTTGAACTGATTAGGATACTTAAACTGTTTTCAAGCCCCCTCAAATATGTCAGAAGCACTATTTACACACTTGAGAATGTATTCCAGTGTTTCTAGGCTATTCATTAGAACAGGTCCCTTGGGCAACTCTGCAAGCCCGCTCAACCGGTAGTTTTGCACTTAGGAACAAGGGCTGGAGTCAACATTGCAGTTGCGGTGTCTCCACCTTAGGCTATTCCTGCAGCTCCACAATACTGTTGTGTTTCCAAACTCAAGACTCATCAGGGCCATCCCTGGGGGAGGGATGAACATTTCTGTGGTCCTAGAAAGAGGACTCAACTGAGTAAAAGAGGCCTGGCAAATCTCCTTTAGTGCTCCCCCAGCTCCCAGCCCAGGCCTTCCCCATGCCCAGGGGCTTCTGTGGTTCTCTTCTGGCTCACTCCCCACCTCTAAGTAAAAGAAACCTCTTTTGTTTTCAAATTTCTTCTAAATCCCCATTAGACGCTTGAATGGCCTGAAAACCTCTGAGGTGGTGGCTATCCAGCCTGGGCTTACACATCTCCAATAACAGAGAACTCACCACCTTGTGAGATGGTTTTTCATATCTTTGAATAGCTCTGATTATCAAAACATTTCTTTCTTACGCCAAACCAAGACTGCTTCCCTATTGTTTCTGCCATGTAGTGTTGTGGGGTCATACACAATGTTCAGAGACAGTTCCTAGATTTGTGTGAGTGTGTGTGTGTGTGTGCGTGAAGGAGAGAGACAGAGACAGAGACAGAGAGATAGAGAGACAGAGAAACCAAGACAGGCACAGAGGGAGCTGGAAGGGCCTACAGAGATCATCTAGGTCAATGGTTAACACACTGTTTTGGCAAGATTAATTCAGGAGCAGTAAACATATTTAAGGGGCACATCTTTCCTATTCAAAGTCAAGTTGGGACTTGATGGCTGAGTTAATGAGCATATGCATAATCCCCCTAGGAGATACCCACCGAAATAAAACAGAATCAAAATGAGATAAGAAGATGTCTTCTTTTTCCAAGTAGGAACAGGCCACAGACGCAGAGCACAACCTTGGTATCTCCATATGCAAAATAATTTAAACCAAAGTAAAAATGAAGACGCCAGGAAAAAAAGGCAGAAGCTACCTGGCTCCTCCCACGCCCTCCCCGACCCCATGACAAAAGGCCAGTTCACTATTTCTGTTTCCCTTGTTTTCTATCTGTTGCTCCAAGGGCTAGGTTTTCTCTTTCCTTTATTCTTTTTTTTTTAATCTTCTAAATGGGAGCATAGGCAATTCGCTTTTAGTTCTACTGGTGGTTATTTTTATGACGGTAAGCCCCACGCTTAAGCCTACAATTCTCAGTTTTTCAACTTCAAAACTGAAATGGTATCTTTGATTCACCCTCTGAGAGATAAGAAAAATTTCACATTTACTCTTTACCTCCTGACTGTTTTGTCTAATTTTTGTCCCTATCTATTTTAGATAAATTATGGTTGTTTTACACAGCATAGCTTTTCTTCCAAGGACTCTACCTGACTGTCAGAGTCTCACTTCAAAGAAAGGCCCAGGCGCAGTTTCACAAGCGAATGGACTGTTTCAAACTTTCAAGGAGCAGATAATTCCTATGATATTTAAATTATCCCAGAGGAAGAGGAAGAAAGGAAATAGTGTTTTGAAATCATTTTTTTCTAGGTTTTAGATGATACATAGATACAACTTTCTACTTAAAAATTCAATGGTATAATGGATAAACAAAATGTGGTATATACACACGATGGACTATTATTCAGCTTTAAAAAGGAAATTCTGACACCTGCTACAACGTGGATGAACCTTGAAGACATTATGCTATGTGAAATAAGCCAGTCACAAAAGGACAAATATTGTATGATTCCACTTATATGAGGTACATAGAGTAGTCAAATTGAGAGACAGAGAGTAGAATGTTGGTTGCCAGGGGCTGGCAGGAGAGAGAATGAGGAGATATATAGCCTTGCAATAAAAAAATCCAACTCTATCGAAGGACATAGTTTAAAAGGAAAAAGCTCAACACCTTCCTCCTCCCACCCACCCATTTCTTTCCCTCTCCCTAGAGGAAACAATTCATATGGATGATCCAAAATTTACTCAGCTAGTCCTCACTGAGGATATTTAGGTTGTATCTAGAGTTTTACTTGCACAAACAACACTCTAATGAATAGCCTTGAAATATACTGCCGTATAATACGTATACCTGTAGTATAGGTCCCTGGATATGGACTGCCAGTTCAAAAGCTATGTGCGTTTTATTTAGCGAGTTAGTTAGGTTTAGATTTATTGATTAACTCATATAGTTCAAAATATCAGCCATTTAAGAGATCACACAGTGCAAAGCTCCGTCCCATCCTTTTCCCCCAGCAACTTGGTTCCCCTCCTCAAAAGCAACCAATAGTATCATTTAAAATATATTCTTTAGTCATGTACAAGGGAAACAGTATGTTTGAGAATGCCTGTTTCTGCATTCTCCCATCAACACAGCATATTATCAAACTTGACTTCTTTGCTAATCTGACTGATGAAAAATGGTATCTCATTCAATGTGTATTTATTTAATTTGTAATATTATGAGTAAAACCGATGGTTACTAAAGCTGGGAGACCATGCCAGCCTCCCTCTGCAGCTTCTTTCCCACAGCTCCCTCACCTGTCACCTCTATCCTCCAGCTCCACTGAACACGGACACACCATGTTCTTTTTTTTTTTTTTTTTTTAATGTGGACCATTTTTTTTTAAAGTCTTTATTGAATTTGTTACAACACTGCTTCCCTTTTGTGTTTTGGTTTGTTGGCCTCAAGGCACGTGGGATCCCAGCTTCCCGACCAGGGATCGAACCCTCACCCCCTGCATTGGAAGGCAAAGTCCCAACCTCTGGGCCACCAGGGAAGTCCCGACACCCTGTTCTTTCACTCCTGCCTTTGCTCTGGCTGTGTCCTCTGCGAGCTCCTCCTAAGCCTCCCTGCCACCCCAGGTCTGATGAAGTGTCCTTCCTCTGTGCTTCCTTTCATCACAGCACTGGTCATGCTGCCTTCTGTTTATTTCTGTCTATTTTCCCATCTGCCATTTCTACTAGATGGTGAGCGCTGGGACTGGATCTTTATCTCTCTACCTCTACTGTTTATCACCATTCTCTTCAGTAAATATGGAGTGAATGGATGAATGGACAGCTGGCAGTTTCACATGGAGGTCACTGGAATGCAGTTATTCTGTGTGACTGGCTGAAACGAGATTTACCCTCTCATAAGAATGTCATATATGTGGAAGGTGGCACTTGAAATCAGTGGTGAAATGGTGGATTATTCAGTAAGTGGTGTTGGGCTAACTGGTTAATTACCATAATTGGAGAAAATCAATTTATGTCCTTGTCTTCCACCCAAGTAATTTCCAGGTGGATATGTTAAATAGTGTTAAATATAAAGAGAAAGCATAAAAAACTTGAAAGTATATACGAATATTGATCCAACCTCGGGATGGGGAAGCCCTTTCTAAGCAAGATACCAAGACAGAAACCATAAAGAAAAAGATCGATAGATAGACCCCATTACAATTTTAAACTTGAGCACACGCAAAAAGTCAGAAACAACACTGAGAGCCTAATAATGTACGGGAAAAACTGTTTTTAAAAAATATCCGAATGAAAAGTGGAAGGACCTATTAAAAATCCGTAAGAAGAAGACAAACTTACCCATAAAAAATTAAGCAAATGTCAGGAACAGGCAATAAATTAAGAATTATTTGTTCCAGCATGAATGAAATAGACATGCTAACAAATACTTAGAGGAATATTCTACCTTACTAGTAATCAACAAAGGGTCAACTAATACAGCATCTTTCACCTAACAAATGAGCAAAGATGATAATTTTCAGTGTTTGCAACTATATGGGAAAATAACACTCTCACACCCTGCGAGTGTACATTGGCTCACTCTTTCTGGAGGGCAATTTACCAGTATGCATTAAAAGCCTCTCCTTTGGACCTAGATCACTTCTAGAAATCTTATCAAAGGGGAATAATCAGAAATATAGACAAAGACTCAGCTACAAGGATATTACAGTCGCATATTTGTAGCAGTGAGAAACTGAAAGCAATCTAAATGTCCAGCAATAGAATAGGACAAATAAATTGTGGCACATTCACAGGCTAGAATGCAGGCATTCAAATCATCGTATTGAAGACTAAGGAGAGAAGGAAATGCTTATAATGTATTGTTAAGTTAAAAAAAAAAAAGTAGTCCAAATAGAATGATACCAGTTTGGTTTTTTTTAAATACGCATGTCTATGTGTGTGTGTAGAAAAAGGGTGGAAGGAAGGAAGATACTGACTGGCCTGAGGAGTCCCCGCACACAGGCCCCCCTGTCCCCAAGAGGACACTCTGGTAAGCCCCAGTGGGATTTGCTTTCACGCTGCAGCCCAAGAAGTTTTGGCTTCCACTGTAGGACCTGCGGGAAGAGGCCAAGTGGCTCCAAAATTACTGTAGACAGAGTGAAGGGGTGGTTGCTGCCACAGCTGATAGTGTTATAGTGTTAGGCCCCTAGGTAATGATACATTTATTGCACATTTTATACATATTTTCATTTAATGTACCTAACATCCCAAGAGATACCTCTAAGACGGGCATTAACTGTCCCATGTTACTGATGAGGTAACTGAAGCCCAGAAAGATTAGATGACTTAATCCAAGTCACAAAGCTAGGAAGCGGGTATATGAGCTGGGCTTCAAATCCAGATAGGTGTCCTTGTCTTTGGCTGCTAAGGCAAAAGTGCATGATCATGAGGAGTAAATGAAGAATGGTAAGTAAATGAATGAAAGCTGCTTCTGGAATTGAACCCCTTTGGGAACAGTACCCCATGGCTTTTGCACACACAATTGCCCAGAACAGTCAACTGTCCTCAGTGACTGTGGTCACTGTTACAAAATGGAACAGACTGCAAATCCCTCATGTCCTGCCAGATCCCACAGCGAAGGCCCCTTCTTGGCTTGTGCTCTGGGCCTGGTTGGAATCTGGCCTGGGTTTACTCTTCCCCATCCTTCCAGCTGAAGGCAGACCCAGTGGAGGAAGCTGGGACAGGCCCAGTGAGATCTTAAGGGTTCCCTAGACAGAAATAGTTATTTCTCTTGTATTTAGGGAGAAAGAAGCCTGTAAAATGGGACTCTGCTGGTTTGTTTGCTGCCTTCTGCTGGGCAGAATTCCGTGGGCAGCACCAGGCCCTCCCCCCACTCCCAGCAAGGCCCACATTATCCAGGCAGTGCCCTCTTCACCAACCTATGCCCTCTTCCGCGGCCATGCCCCCTTCCTTGGCCAGTGCACCCTGCCTTCACAACAGTGCCCCCTCTGCATCCAGCCCCTCCCAACTTTATGTGCAGATAACTTCCCTAGCGAGTGCCTCCTCCCCTAGCCAGGTGCCACTCCCTAGCCCTTCCCCATGCAAAAGCCAGGAATCCCCTTTTCACCTTATACCAATTCATACCCTATACCAACCAGGCCCCTGGTCCTTGTCACCAGCCTATTCCCTCTTCCTCACTTCCCTAACCCTGCTCCTCAGTCTATACCCCCTTGGAGCCAGGCCCCCTTCCCCAGGTAGTCCCATTTCCCCACATTATGCACCCTGCCCCAGCAGATAAGCCCATCCCCCATCAGAAGCCCTTAACCTGCCTGTGCTTCCAAGCCAGCCAGGCCCTCTTCTCAGCCGGGCTCTCTTTGTCCGTTTATACCTGCCTCCCCAGCTACCTATGCCCCCTTCCCTGGCCAAGGCTACCTCCCCAGCCTGGTTCCCTTCCCCTCCTAGGCAGGCTTCCCCTATACCCACCTAGACCCTCGCCCCAGCGGAGTCACATTCCCAGCCAGTATCCTCTTTTGCAGTAACCCTACCCAGGCCCCTGCCTCGGCCCCTGCCCCAGCTTCTTACCCACCCACCCACCCCCGCCAGCCCGTGCCCAGGCTCCCTGACCCAACTTGCTTTTCCTTCCCCAGCCTATGCCCCCTTGCCCGGCCAGGCCCCTTTCCCCAGCCAGAGCCTCTTCCTCAGCCTATGCCTCCTTCTTGGCATTGGCCCCCTTTCTAAACCAGCCATCTTACCAGCCTGTGTCCAACTCTCCAGCCTCTAGCCACTTGCCTGGAAGTTTTCCCACCCTGGGCCACAGCCCAGCCTCTTTACCGTCCTATGCTGCCAGCCTCCCCTCCCCAGGCAGGCCTCAACCCCAGCCTGTGTTATTCCCCATGCAGGACCCTTCTGCTCGCAGGCCCCTCACCCAGCCAGGGCCTGTTCCCCGACCTGAGACCCTGTTGACAGCCTCCTTAGCCAGGCTACCCTTCCCCAGGCAAAGCCCCTTTTCAACCCTGTGTCCCCTTGCCCTCACGGGACCCCTTCTCCAGAAAGGGCCTCCTTCTGATAGCCAGGTGCTTGTGCCCAGCCTTTTCCCTTTTCAGCTGGACCACTTTTCCAAGGAGTTCCCCCTTCACTGGCCTTTCATAGCCAGTGCCAAGTCGCATGATGCTCGACCACCTCAAGCTCCACTCCTACGCCACCTCCATCCGCAAGGCCGTCTTGGCATCCATGGACAATGAAAATATGCACACCCCAGACATCGGGGGCCAGGGCACCACGTCAGAAGCCATCCACGACATCATCCGCCACATCCGCATCATCAACGGCCGGGCCGTGGAGGCCTAGGCCGTCCCCGGGACTGTCTCGGCCCACCCTTTACATCCGCTTCGCACCCCCAGCACCCTAATTGGCTCGGTGGGTGGACCCAGAACAAACACACTTCTGCCATCCCCAGAAAAAAAAAAAAAAAAAGGCCCCCTTCCCTGGCCAAGCATCCTCCTCTCTCAGCTCTCCAACACCAGTAAAGTCCCCTCCCCAACCATGTGACATTTCCCTGCCGGGACCCCTTCACACACACATGCCCCCAGCTGGGAAGTCTTTCCCAGCCAGACTCCTCCCCACAGCCAGGCTCTCTTCACCCAGGGACCTAACAGCCTCTCCCCCAGTCTAAGCTCATTTCCCTAGGCGGGCCTCCTTCCCAGTAAGGTACCTTTCCTCAACCGGTATACCCCTTCCTCAACCAAACCCCTCCCCTAGCTTATTCCCCCTCCTCAGCCAGACCTTTTCCCCATCCCTAGCCTGTGCCCCCAGCTAGGTCCCTTTCCTCAACCATGTGCCCTCCCTCAGCCAGGACACACGCCTTCCTTCCCAGGCAGGATCCCTGCCCTAGCAGGCCCTCCCCACCTGCTAATCCCCCTCTTCCAGGCAGGTCCATCAACCCACCGATTATCCCATGCCCAGCCTATGTTGGTCTCAGCATTCGAACCTCTCCCGCCACCAGCTTCCTTTCCTTGCCTGTGCCTCCTTCCCAGGCCCCATTCCCCTGCCAGAGCCCCTCCCCAGGCAGGCCACCTTTCCCTGCCAGGATATTTTCTCCCCCCAATCTCCCCCAGCCCAGCCAGTCTCCCATCCTCAGCTTGTGCCACCCTATCAAGTCTCTGCTCCTTTTACAAGACAGGCCCCTTCCCACATCCAGGCCCCTTCCCCAGCCTCACCCTCTTCCCCAGCTTAAGCCTACTTTCCCAGCCAGATCTCTTTCCCTGGTCAGGTGCCATTCCCCAGGGTTTTTACCCTTTAACACTCAAGGATTCCTCTCTCATCCTTTGCCTCCTAACTCAACTAAGCCTCTTTCCCTTGACCAGCCGAGTCCTCCTTCCCTAAGCAGCCCCCGCTCCATTATCCCCTTCCTAGCCTGGCCTCCTTCTTCACCCTGTGCCCCAGTCCACACAGGTGTCCTTACCTCGCCGTCTCCCCTTCTTCTGCCTGTTCCCCTTTCCCCTGCCACGGCCCATTCATCCTCCTAGACTGACCCCTTCCCCAGTTTTCACCCTTTGTCCCAGCCAGGCCCCCTTCTACAGATTATGCCTCCCTTCCTGGCCTATTCTTCCTTCCCCAGCCAGCATTCTCATCCCTATAAAAGGCGCTCTTCTCACAATGCGTCCAAAGACCTAGTTTTCTCAGGGACTTCCTCTTCTCAGACAGCTGGCTATCTGAAAATGTATCTGATGCACACATTTACACAGCGAGCTATCTGGCAGGATTTCTATATTTGCATTTTGAAAAGAGATTCCCCCCAACACACGCCCTGCCTTCAAAAAAAAAAAAAAAAGAAAAAAACAGTGGCACTTCTTTCCCTCCTGCAACTAGCCCTGGACTGGCAAGTTTTTGAAAGTGCAAGTACTTTGTCATGCATAGCAATGAGAACATCCTTAACTGGAGCCATTTCATGATGTTTTCACTGAGTGAAACATCAACTCAGGATAGCTTCAACTATCTTATTCCTCCCTATATCCTTCCCTGGGAGATATTCCACTCCAGACCACCATCAGGACTGCAGGCCCATTCCTCCTTCCAAAAGCCTCATCTGTCACTGTGTCCTCCCCCTTCCCTCCTGCTCCCTAACCCTCCAGGATTCCTTTGCTGAAGTCGATCCTGGGATACAAACTCTATATGAACTCAGTCAGCTATACAAAAATAGAAAACCAGGTATTTTTTTAAACTGCTTTTATTCTTTAAACAAACTACTGTTCGCCTTTTCCCCTTCGTATGTTTTAGTTTAGAACATTTGGTGTGTACAAAGAATTTTTTAAATGAATGTAAGTAATCTCACTGAAGTACAGGACCTAAAGGTTAAATTTTTTTAAATTGTTTACTGCAAATCATTTCACTTTTACTTTTTTTTGGCAAATTCAAGATATCAACAAGTCTCAAATATCAACAAAAGTATATTGCTCATTTTTTGTGCTTCATAGCAGTTGCAGATATAACAAAATGAATCAACGACTTTAATACTTTTTAAAATCTCTCTTTAAATACTTTTTATCTCTAAGAATTAAGGAAAACGACTAAGTTCAGATCTTTCACACTCATACCAGTTGTAGATAGAACAAAGTGGACCAAGTGCTTGAACAGCGTTATACCCTTTTATGTCTGAGAATAAAGGAAACTTACTAGTTGATGTCACCCCTCACAGTCAGTTAAACTACCTATCAGTTTGTCTCTTCTTACTTCACATCAGTTGCAGATATAATGAAATGAATCAACTACTTGAATAAAGTCATGTCCTTTCTTATATTTAATAAAGGAAATTAAATTGAGATCTTTCACATCTTAGAGCAAGCCTTATCTAGCCTATCAGTTTCGGTAAATCTACTTTCTACATTTAACGCTTACATTTAACTTCTAAAGTTAACAAACATTATTTAGAATTCAGAAAACATCTAAACAACTGTCATTAATTTGCAACCATACAAGGTTTTATGAAAAAACAAAACAAAATACTAGGGCTTCCCTGGTGGCTCAGTGGTTAAGAATCCTGGGGACACGGGTTCCAGCCCTGGTCGGGGAAGACCCAACCCCACATGCCGCGGAGCAAGAAAGGTGGGAACTTGGCATAGTCACTCCGCTAGGGTAGGACGGTGCAGATGTCTTCCTGGTCACCGGCCTCCGGTTCCCCTAACCCCGTGAAAGAAGCAACCCAGGGACGATCGAGGAGGATAGAAGAGCGAGGGGGGAAGAAGGGGGGGCGGGGGTGGAGAGAGGGGGTGAACTCTGAGTAAAATGAATCAACAAAACCCTGAGAAAACCGAAGGAAAAAAGCGGAGCCTGCTGAGGAGACGCGGCGGCGGCAGCTTCGGCTCCAACGGCAGCCGCCACGGCGATGGCGGCAGCGGGCCTACAAGAGACGGCAGGCCAGGCACCTGACGGAGCCGGCGTCGAGCGGCTTCACCGAGTTGTAGTGCTCCCCGCACATGGAGTAGCTCCTGTAGACCAGGGTGAGCGGCTTCTTGGTGTACTCCTCTCCGTAGACGACGGCGGGCGAGTTGGCCTGGATCACCTCGATGGGGGTCTGCAGGACGTGCGACAGGGCCCTCAGCTCGAGCTGGCCTCCACACGACGCGCTGAGCACGATGTCGTCGCAGCAGCTCAAGAAGTCGTCGCGGCTGCAGGCGTCGCTGCAGAAGGGCAGGAAGTCCTCGACATGCTTCCGCATGTACTCGGCGGTGCGCCTCCGCAGGCTCTCCACGGTCACGGAGAACACCAGCTGGTCTTGGATGGCGCGGTACATGCAGTGGCCGTCGGCCGGGATAGCCTTCATCTCCAGATTCCTGGCCCACAGGATGCCGTCGAGCTTCCTTTCCTCGTCATGGCGGAAGCTGGCCAGGTGCTCCATCTCAGCCTTGGCCATCCTCTCCTGCCTTTCTCTCTCGAGGGCCACCTTTCTTTCGCGCCTTCTCTGTGCCCTCGAGAGGTGAGGAGGCTTGTCCTCGAGATCCAGCTTGCCCAGATCTTCAGTGACTGAATCGAGGTTGCTGTTATCAGGGAAACTCTCCTGGAACTTCTGCAGCTCCTGCTGCTGCTTCTGCTCCATCTCGGCCTCGAGGCGGGCCACATCGAGGAGCAACTGCTTTCTTCTCTTCTCGTCCCTCTTGGGGACCGAGCTCTTCATGCCCTGAATGTGGGCCTGCAGCTCTGCCTTCTCGCGCTTGTGGCGTCGTAACATCCGCTGATGCTCACTCTGTGCATCTCCCATGATGTTTAAGGGCAGGCGAGAATCGAAGTTTGGTGGCTGAAGTACCGCTACAGTTCGCGTCAACAGTCTAACCACCCAACCGGCTAGAGCTCCTCAGCCTCCCGTGGCGGCTGTACTCTCTTCCCCTCACCCGCGGCTGCCCTCACTCTATTAACGGCCCTCTCTGCCATTGGCCACTGTCTCTCCACGGCTACGCCTCCTAAACACTCCTGGCACTAGGATTGGCTGTTGGGAGACACTACGTATGCCCCCAGTAGACCCCGTAGCAAGGGGTGCTTCCGGTTTTAGCGGGGTTCCTGTCCCGGATGTAAAATCCCGCCTTGGTGCATCATGTGCAGCAACTGAGCTTGTGGAGATTTTCGTGGGCTCTGAACTGCGTACTTCACTTCCTAGCCTGAACACAGTGCAGACACTGGTCGTGCTTGAGAATCACATGACAAATACTGTTACACCAGATGAATGTGCCCTTGACACCGGACTTCCCATTGCTCCCAGTGTTCAGGAGGCAATGTGGCTCTCTCCAGTTCTTTAGTTGCCTTGACTGATGAACCCTTAATTTTGTGTATCAGAACAAGATATTTCCTTATGTTCCTGGGAACACAGAATCCTTTCAGTTTAGGCCTCAAATCCACCCTGTCCCATCTCAGTGTGAGAAAGCAACAACCTTAAAGTTCACTACAGCTGAGCAGACTTCGTCTTGTGCCAACAGAATGCACCTACCCTAAACTCCCCTTCTCCTGGGTTCCCAGCTTCCAAAATGGGCTCCCATGAAGCATGACAGTTGGCCTTCATCAAGCCACTTCCTTCTGATTATTTTGAATCTCTAAAAGTTCTAAAAAATAAAATAAAGTAAAATAAAATCCCTAAGCTCTTTCAAACATGCTCTCATCCTGCCCCACTCTGCTCATCTGTATCGTGAATTCCCAAACAGGAAGGCTCTTGAGACAACCTCCTCCCTGTTACAAATGAGGAAAGTGGACATTTGTCCAAGTTTTTACATATATCAAAACTTCAGTCGTTTTTAGTGCTAACTAGGATTCCATGATATGGATGTACTGTAGTTCACTTAACCATTCACCTGTTGAAGGACATCTGGGCTGTTTCCAGTTTGGGGTTGTTACAACCCCTGCTATAAACATCCATATACAGGTGTTTTGTGTGAGCACAAGGCTTCATTTCTCTGGGAAAAAAATGCCCAGGAGTGCAATTTCTGGGTCATATTATAAGTGTATGTTTAGTTTGTGAAGAAGCTATTTTCCAGAGTGGTTGTACCATTGTGCGTTCTCACCAGCAGTGTATGCGCAATCAGGTTTCTCTGCATCCTCACCAGCATTTGGTGTCGTCATCATTTTTTATTTTTAGTCATTCTGATAGATGTGTAGTGGTCTCATTTTACAAATTACTTTGCAGCTTCGTTTTTCTAATGAGTACTTAAAATATGAAGCTACTTTTAGGAAAACACTGAATTAAAATTTTTTTAACTTGAATTATTCATTATAATGATTTTCTGTGTTTTAAGAAAGACTTTAACTTTTAATCAGGCTAGCTATTGTGTATGGAGGTAGCACTACCATACTGAAATTTTTAAAATTTAACATTTAGAGCAAGCCTGTTAGGGAAATTTTTATTCACTGGAAAAAAGTCATGGCTAATTGTTTTTTCATTAAAAAAAGAAAAGCATTTGCAATTTTAAATGATGTTTTTCTTAATTTAAAAAGGTCTTTTGTTTGCAGAAAAGAATACTACAAAATGATTTTAATGAGTCTCACAGTATCTAGGAATCTTTACACTGATTGATTTTTATTGAAATACAATATAAAATAAAACTGTAATATATGCTCACTGTCAATAATCTGGAGAAATTAAATTCCATAATTCTCCTGGGAGAAAACCCCTGTGAACATTTTTTTTTTTTTTTTTTTTTTTTTGCGGTACACGGGCCTCTCACCGCTGTGGCCTCTCCCGTTGCGGAGCACAGGCTCCGGACGCGCAGGCTCAGCGGCCATGGCTCACGGGCCCAGCCGCTCCGCGGCATGTGGGATCTTCTCGGACCGGGGCACGAACCCGTGTCCCCTGCATCGGCAGGCAGACTCTCAACCACTGCGCCACCGGGGAAGCCCTCTGTTAACATTTTGTGTTTATTCTTGCCATGCCTATTCTACTCAAATAGAACTGTTAAACAAAGAAACAACAGACCCAAAATGAAGTCACGTGTGCTATGCCCCACATCAGTAAACCAAGACTTAATACGTAACCAAATTGCAGTTTTAGCCCATCCCATGAAAGTGACTTTAACCAGTCAGTCTGGAATTTCCTGGCCAGCACTAGTGAGGTAGTCTGCCACATAGACCCCTGCCTTCCCCAAAAGGAAGGTGACCTCTGTCTGAAATAACCCCTTATTTTGTTGATGACTTCTTTGTCCCACCCCTTCTCTGCCTTTCAAAACCTTCCGTTTTGTACAGTTCCTTGGAGCTCCTCACTACTTGGTGGATGGGATGCTGTCCCATTTGTGAATTGCTGAATAAAGCCAATTGATCTTCAAATTCACTCAGGTGAATTTTGTTTGTTAACAGAACTCTAAGCGGTGCTCCCTGCCATCCTGTCTGCCTATCGCCCTCCCCACCTTGGCCTCTGGGGACCTCCCTTCTCTCTTCAAAGATCAGTGAGGGAAATACATCAAGGCTAAAAATTTGACCTGGCTCAAAGTAAAAAGTCAAAACAACAAACAACAAAGCAAAACAGAAAGTTCTTAAATTTCAAAGTTTCTGCGGCAATTTCTTTGTGTCACCAAGGTTTAGTGGTTCTGCTTTTAGACAAGGCATTGTAGTGGGCCTCAGGTCTCTGCATCAGTAGAAGCAGAAGAAAGAAACAGAAACTGCTTTGCAAATGATGCAAAACTCAAAATCCATTGTGGGTCCGATTTCAGGAAAAAATTATACTGCTTTTAATGGAATTAATGATCCCCTCATCTTAGCAATGAAGGAAGGAAGGGCCAGAGAGGGGGAGTGTTGGGCTGATGGTCACACTGCAGAATTCCACGGCTGACTCGTCTGTGTCACGTTTCCCACCGCACTGTGCTGCTGCCACACGCAGCCTTGACATGACTCTTGGCTGTAAGTCAGGCAGAACAGTCCCAACATAGCTTCTGGGGCCATCGGGAGGAATCCCTCATGAAACGGCTGTAAATTCATCTATGAGATTCAAAGAGACCTTGTACGTGCCCTCCGACAATGCCCACGTGTGAGCGAGAGACTCCTCATGAGCTCTGCAAGCCTGAAATCGCCTTGTAAAGGTGGAGGGCAGGCCTGGAGAGGAGAAATTCCTGCGGTGGAACACACGTGCATCTGCCCCTAGGGCCTGCCTCCTCCTTGGCCAAAGCAAAGAGCCTGTTCAAGCAAACTCAAGTGGATTTAAAGAAACACACTTATTTTTCCCTGAAAAAGTAATGTGTTCGGGCTTCCCTGGTGGTGCACTGGTTAAGAATCCACCTGCCAATGCAGTGGACACAGGTTCAAGCCCTGGTCCAGGAAGATCCCACATGCCTCGGAGCAACTAAGCCCGTGTGCCACAACTACTGAAGCTCGCGCGCCTAGAGCCCGTGCTCCACAACAAGAGAAGCCACCGCAATGAGAAGCCTGCACACTGCAACAAAGAGTAGCCCCCGCTCAGGGCAATTAGAGAAAGCCTCGTGCAGCAACAAAGACCCTACAAAGCCAAAAACAAAAAAAAGAAAGTAAAAATCTCATAATCTCACAATTCAGACTTCACAATTCACTGCTGACATTTGGCTTGTAGCTTTTTAGTGTTTCATTTATATATGCATGTATGTATATCTGTATGTATATTACTGTATAAATGTATATGTATACATATGTATATATAATATGATTCTTATTATAGTAAAATAAATACAATTTACCATTTTAACCAAAAGATGTGGAATTTAGACTTTACTGTCTCTGAGGATTATTTGCTTTCCTTGAAAGCAGTGGGATGTGTGTATGACAAAGAGACAGGCTGTGAACTGTGGTCAAATAGTTACCTACTAGAGAACTACAGGAGGAAGGGTGTAGAGCCCTCCCTGCATTGTCCTGCTGAAGCTCCTGTCTTATTATTATCAACTGAAAAATTCTCAGCTTGGTGACTACTGATGGGTGACACACTCTTGTCTTGCTACTGCTTTTATTTATTTATTTATTTGGCTGTGCCATGTGGCTTGTGGGATCTTAGTTCCCTGACCAGGGATTGAACTCGGGCCCTTGGCAGTGAAAGCGTGGAGTCCTAACCACTGGACCACCTGGGAAATCCCGTACTGCTTTTATTCTTAAAATTTGATTATATACTTAAAATTTTAAACTCTATTTATATTTTGAATAATCAGTGCTTTTACACCCTATTCTCAGCTGCTGAGTTGGTCTCCTTGGAGTTTCTTGTGTATCATTTCTAAGAGTCTGTGCTCACTCATATGCTCCTTTCAGTTTGGCTCAGAGGTACAAAAAGCTTTAGTGTACAAAGGTTGTATATGTGAAACTGGGGACACTCTACTTGATTGGTAATTGAAGGGATTTTTAAGGGCCTATCTCAGTGGACCTCTTCCTGAGATACTCCAGCCAGAAACCAGGGAATCACCTCTGATCCTGTCTTTGTCTTTACCCTCCTCATAAAACAAATGTTAATTCTACTCCCAGTGTCCATCACTTTGGTCCCCTGTTCTCTCCCTGCTGCCACAGCCCCAGGCCACGTCAGCGTCGTCTGTCATGGATGAAAAGACAGCCTCTCAAATCAGCCTCTTGCCTCCAATCTCTCTCCTTGCAATCCATTCTTTCCCCTAAGATTCCTTATCTCTAAAGCATAGCTCTGATGTCTCATTCCTTCTGAAAAACAAACTTTTAACGGATTCTACTGCCCCTAGGGTAACATTCTAACTCCTGAGTACAGAAGATTTTTTTCCACAAAGGATGGAGCAAGTGGCAGAAATATTCTCTCTTCTCGGATGTGGCTGGTCACTGAATCTGGGCCCTACGGGAAGGCAGCTCATGATCAGAAACTCATGACCGGGATCAGAACCCGGTTACTCCCAGGACCCCTCAGGGATGCTTGCATTCCTGGGAATGGACAAACACTCATTCACATCAGACTGCCACAGGCCCCCGAGTTCTCACTTACTCCTTAGAGAGCCCACTCCCCAGGGGCTAGAATACCCCGAGTAGCCCGTTCTTGGTTTCAAGGTAGCTGAGAAGCCCAGATAAAGCGGCTTCGTGGACATGGGAAAACACCGCTGCCGCTCCCCATTTCCTTCCGCTTTTGTTTCAAACAAAATTCTGACGTGATTTTGCAAGAACTTTGAACTCACCTCCAATTCCAGGAAAGCCTTATTAGCCTCTTCCTAGGAGGTGACTCAGTTTGGTGATGAACCTTGGTGGCTTCACCTCGGCCACCCTGGTCAATGCAGTCCCTCCCCCGCCAGCTCCCACAGATGCAAGACGGCAGGGGCTCCGGATTTTGTTTCTCACAGGCTCAAAGGAGCAACAGAGCGCGTGTGCTCATGGGCTTCACTCTGATTGGGCAGGCCCAAGCCATAGATTCACCTTGAGCCAATCACTGTGGCCCGGAAGAATCGGTGCTTTGATTGGCAGACCTGAAAGGGGAGGGTCCTGGAGGTGAACCGCTGTCACCCCAAGAGGGTGACAGGGGTTCGCACCCCCAAAAAGGAGATTGGAGGCTTTTGTGGTGATGGAGGGAAACAGACGCTGGAGATGCGAACAACCCTTCTTTACTCGTGTCTCGCCCACTGCCACCTCTGGTGTTTGCCTCCTGGGGACCTCACAGCCTGGGACGCTCTTCCCTTGAGGGCTTCCCCCCTAAATCTGAGATGAACTTTCCGAGCTTCCCGTTCCCTCTTCCTCCCTACTCCAAGCTGGCCCAGAGCATTCCCACTTCACTTCCTCATCTTCTTAACTGGACCACAGCACTTAAGGCTGGGCCTTGGGTTGGCAGTCACTTGGATTTGTGTGCTTCTCATCTCCGAGGCCGTGAGGCTGCCATGGAGAGCACAAACTCAGTCTTAATTATTTTGGGGCCCCTACCCAGCCAGCAGTGCCTGCTAGTAGAGATACTCAGTGTATTTGGTTGAACTGATTAGGATACTTAAACTGTTTTCAAGCCCCCTCAAATATGTCAGAAGCACTATTTACACACTTGAGAATGTATTCCAGTGTTTCTAGGCTATTCATTAGAACAGGTCCCTTGGGCAACTCTGCAAGCCCGCTCAACCGGTAGTTTTGCACTTAGGAACAAGGGCTGGAGTCAACATTGCAGTTGCGGTGTCTCCACCTTAGGCTATTCCTGCAGCTCCACAATACTGTTGTGTTTCCAAACTCAAGACTCATCAGGGCCATCCCTGGGGGAGGGATGAACATTTCTGTGGTCCTAGAAAGAGGACTCAACTGAGTAAAAGAGGCCTGGCAAATCTCCTTTAGTGCTCCCCCAGCTCCCGGCCCAGGCCTTCCCCATGCCCAGGGGCTTCTGTGGTTCTCTTCTGGCTCACTCCCCACCTCTAAGTAAAAGAAACCTCTTTTGTTTTCAAATTTCTTCTAAATCCCCATTAGACGCTTGAATGGCCTGAAAACCTCTGAGGTGGTGGCTATCCAGCCTGGGCTTACACATCTCCAATAACAGAGAACTCACCACCTTGTGAGATGGTTTTTCATATCTTTGAATAGCTCTGATTATCAAAACATTTCTTTCTTACGCCAAACCAAGACTGCTTCCCTATTGTTTCTGCCATGTAGTGTTGTGGGGTCATACACAATGTTCAGAGACAGTTCCTAGATTTGTGTGAGTGTGTGTGTGTGTGTGTGTGAAGGAGAGAGACAGAGACAGAGACAGAGAGATAGAGAGACAGAGAAACCAAGACAGGCACAGAGGGAGCTGGAAGGGCCTACAGAGATCATCTAGGTCAATGGTTAACACACTGTTTTGGCAAGATTAATTCAGGAGCAGTAAACATATTTAAGGGGCACATCTTTCCTATTCAAAGTCAAGTTGGGACTTGATGGCTGAGTTAATGAGCATATGCATAATCCCCCTAGGAGATACCCACCGAAATAAAACAGAATCAAAATGAGATAAGAAGATGTCTTCTTTTTCCAAGTAGGAACAGGCCACAGACGCAGAGCACAACCTTGGTATCTCCATATGCAAAATAATTTAAACCAAAGTAAAAATGAAGACGCCAGGAAAAAAAGGCAGAAGCTACCTGGCTCCTCCCACGCCCTCCCCGACCCCATGACAAAAGGCCAGTTCACTATTTCTGTTTCCCTTGTTTTCTATCTGTTGCTCCAAGGGCTAGGTTTTCTCTTTCCTTTATTCTTTTTTTTTTAATCTTCTAAATGGGAGCATAGGCAATTCGCTTTTAGTTCTACTGGTGGTTATTTTTATGACGGTAAGCCCCACGCTTAAGCCTACAATTCTCAGTTTTTCAACTTCAAAACTGAAATGGTATCTTTGATTCACCCTCTGAGAGATAAGAAAAATTTCACATTTACTCTTTACCTCCTGACTGTTTTGTCTAATTTTTGTCCCTATCTATTTTAGATAAATTATGGTTGTTTTACACAGCATAGCTTTTCTTCCAAGGACTCTACCTGACTGTCAGAGTCTCACTTCAAAGAAAGGCCCAGGCGCAGTTTCACAAGTGAATGGACTGTTTCAAACTTTCAAGGAGCAGATAATTCCTATGATATTTAAATTATCCCAGAGGAAGAGGAAGAAAGGAAATAGTGTTTTGAAATCATTTTTTTCTAGGTTTTAGATGATACATAGATACAACTTTCTACTTAAAAATTCAATGGTATAATGGATAAACAAAATGTGGTATATACACACGATGGACTATTAGTCAGCTTTAAAAAGGAAATTCTGACACCTGCTACAACGTGGATGAACCTTGAAGACATTATGCTATGTGAAATAAGCCAGTCACAAAAGGACAAATATTGTATGATTCCACTTATATGAGGTACATAGAGTAGTCAAATTGAGAGACAGAGAGTAGAATGTTGGTTGCCAGGGGCTGGCAGGAGAGAGAATGAGGAGATATATAGCCTTGCAATAAAAAAATCCAACTCTATCGAAGGACATAGTTTAAAAGGAAAAAGCTCAACACCTTCCTCCTCCCACCCACCCATTTCTTTCCCTCTCCCTAGAGGAAACAATTCATATGGATGATCCAAAATTTACTCAGCTAGTCCTCACTGAGGATATTTAGGTTGTATCTAGAGTTTTACTTGCACAAACAACACTCTAATGAATAGCCTTGAAATATACTGCCGTATAATACGTATACCTGTAGTATAGGTCCCTGGATATGGACTGCCAGTTCAAAAGCTATGTGCGTTTTATTTAGCGAGTTAGTTAGGTTTAGATTTATTGATTAACTCATATAGTTCAAAATATCAGCCATTTAAGAGATCACACAGTGCAAAGCTCCGTCCCATCCTTTTCCCCCAGCAACTTGGTCCCCCTCCTCAAAAGCAACCAATAGTATCATTTAAAATATATTCTTTAGTCATGTACAAGGGAAACAGTATGTTTGAGAATGCCTGTTTCTGCATTCTCCCATCAACACAGCATATTATCAAACTTGACTTCTTTGCTAATCTGACTGATGAAAAATGGTATCTCATTCAATGTGTATTTATTTAATTTGTAATATTATGAGTAAAACCGATGGTTACTAAAGCTGCGAGACCATGCCAGCCTCCCTCTGCAGCTTCTTTCCCACAGCTCCCTCACCTGTCACCTCTATCCTCCAGCTCCACTGAACACGGACACACCATGTTCTTTTTTTTTTTTTTTTTTTTAATGTGGACCATTTTTTTTTAAAGTCTTTATTGAATTTGTTACAACACTGCTTCCCTTTTGTGTTTTGGTTTGTTGGCCTCAAGGCACGTGGGATCCCAGCTTCCCGACCAGGGATCGAACCCTCACCCCCTGCATTGGAAGGCAAAGTCCCAACCTCTGGGCCACCAGGGAAGTCCCGACACCCTGTTCTTTCACTCCTGCCTTTGCTCTGGCTGTGTCCTCTGCGAGCTCCTCCTAAGCCTCCCTGCCACCCCAGGTCTGATGAAGTGTCCTTCCTCTGTGCTTCCTTTCATCACAGCACTGGTCATGCTGCCTTCTGTTTATTTCTGTCTATTTTCCCATCTGCCATTTCTACTAGATGGTGAGCGCTGGGACTGGATCTTTATCTCTCTACCTCTACTGTTTATCACCATTCTCTTCAGTAAATATGGAGTGAATGGATGAATGGACAGCTGGCAGTTTCACATGGAGGTCACTGGAATGCAGTTATTCTGTGTGACTGGCTGAAACGAGATTTACCCTCTCATAAGAATGTCATATATGTGGAAGGTGGCACTTGAAATCAGTGGTGAAATGGTGGATTATTCAGTAAGTGGTGTGGGGCTAACTGGTTAATTACCATAATTGGAGAAAATCAATTTATGTCCTTGTCTTCCACCCAAGTAATTTCCAGGTGGATATGTTAAATAGTGTTAAATATAAAGAGAAAGCATAAAAAACTTGAAAGTATATACGAATATTGATCCAACCTCGGGATGGGGAAGCCCTTTCTAAGCAAGATACCAAGACAGAAACCATAAAGAAAAAGATCGATAGATAGACCCCATTACAATTTTAAACTTGAGCACACGCAAAAAGTCAGAAACAACACTGAGAGCCTAATAATGTACGGGAAAAACTGTTTTTAAAAAATATCCGAATGAAAAGTGGAAGGACCTATTAAAAATCCGTAAGAAGAAGACAAACTTACCCATAAAAAATTAAGCAAATGTCAGGAACAGGCAATAAATTAAGAATTATTTGTTCCAGCATGAATGAAATAGACATGCTAACAAATACTTAGAGGAATATTCTACCTTACTAGTAATCAACAAAGGGTCAACTAATACAGCATCTTTCACCTAACAAATGAGCAAAGATGATAATTTTCAGTGTTTGCAACTATATGGGAAAATAACACTCTCACACCCTGCGAGTGTACATTGGCTCACTCTTTCTGGAGGGCAATTTACCAGTATGCATTAAAAGCCTCTCCTTTGGACCTAGATCACTTCTAGAAATCTTATCAAAGGGGAATAATCAGAAATATAGACAAAGACTCAGCTACAAGGATATTACAGTCGCATATTTGTAGCAGTGAGAAACTGAAAGCAATCTAAATGTCCAGCAATAGAATAGGACAAATAAATTGTGGCACATTCACAGGCTAGAATGCAGGCATTCAAATCATCGTATTGAAGACTAAGGAGAGAAGGAAATGCTTATAATGTATTGTTAAGTTAAAAAAAAAAAAGTAGTCCAAATAGAATGATACCAGTTTGGTTTTTTTTAAATACGCATGTCTATGTGTGTGTGTAGAAAAAGGGTGGAAGGAAGGAAGATACTGACTGGCCTGAGGAGTCCCCGCACACAGGCCCCCCTGTCCCCAAGAGGACACTCTGGTAAGCCCCAGTGGGATTTGCTTTCACGCTGCAGCCCAAGAAGTTTTGGCTTCCACTGTAGGACCTGCGGGAAGAGGCCAAGTGGCTCCAAAATTACTGTAGACAGAGTGAAGGGGTGGTTGCTGCCACAGCTGATAGTGTTATAGTGTTAGGCCCCTAGGTAATGATACATTTATTGCACATTTTATACATATTTTCATTTAATGTACCTAACATCCCAAGAGATACCTCTAAGACGGGCATTAACTGTCCCATGTTACTGATGAGGTAACTGAAGCCCAGAAAGATTAGATGACTTAATCCAAGTCACAAAGCTAGGAAGCGGGTATATGAGCTGGGCTTCAAATCCAGATAGGTGTCCTTGTCTTTGGCTGCTAAGGCAAAAGTGCATGATCATGAGGAGTAAATGAAGAATGGTAAGTAAATGAATGAAAGCTGCTTCTGGAATTGAACCCCTTTGGGAACAGTACCCCATGGCTTTTGCACACACAATTGCCCAGAACAGTCAACTGTCCTCAGTGACTGTGGTCACTGTTACAAAATGGAACAGACTGCAAATCCCTCATGTCCTGCCAGATCCCACAGCGAAGGCCCCTTCTTGGCTTGTGCTCTGGGCCTGGTTGGAATCTGGCCTGGGTTTACTCTTCCCCATCCTTCCAGCTGAAGGCAGACCCAGTGGAGGAAGCTGGGACAGGCCCAGTGAGATCTTAAGGGTTCCCTAGACAGAAATAGTTATTTCTCTTGTATTTAGGGAGAAAGAAGCCTGTAAAATGGGACTCTGCTGGTTTGTTTGCTGCCTTCTGCTGGGCAGAATTCCGTGGGCAGCACCAGGCCCTCCCCCCACTCCCAGCAAGGCCCACATTATCCAGGCAGTGCCCTCTTCACCAACCTATGCCCTCTTCCGCGGCCATGCCCCCTTCCTTGGCCAGTGCACCCTGCCTTCACAACAGTGCCCCCTCTGCATCCAGCCCCTCCCAACTTTATGTGCAGATAACTTCCCTAGCGAGTGCCTCCTCCCCTAGCCAGGTGCCACTCCCTAGCCCTTCCCCATGCAAAAGCCAGGAATCCCTTTTTCACCTTATACCAATTCATACCCTATACCAACCAGGCCCCTGGTCCTTGTCACCAGCCTATTCCCTCTTCCTCACTTCCCTAACCCTGCTCCTCAGTCTATACCCCCTTGGAGCCAGGCCCCCTTCCCCAGGTAGTCCCATTTCCCCACATTATGCACCCTGCCCCAGCAGATAAGCCCATCCCCCATCAGAAGCCCTTAACCTGCCTGTGCTTCCAAGCCAGCCAGGCCCTCTTCTCAGCCGGGCTCTCTTTGTCCGTTTATACCTGCCTCCCCAGCTACCTATGCCCCCTTCCCTGGCCAAGGCTACCTCCCCAGCCTGGTTCCCTTCCCCTCCTAGGCAGGCGTCCCCTATACCCACCTAGACCCTCGCCCCAGCGGAGTCACATTCCCAGCCAGTATCCTCTTTTGCAGTAACCCTACCCAGGCCCCTGCCTCGGCCCCTGCCCCAGCTTCTTACCCACCCACCCACCCCCGCCAGCCCGTGCCCAGGCTCCCTGACCCAACTTGCTTTTCCTTCCCCAGCCTATGCCCCCTTGCCCGGCCAGGCCCCTTTCCCCAGCCAGAGCCTCTTCCTCAGCCTATGCCTCCTTCTTGGCATTGGCCCCCTTTCTAAACCAGCCATCTTACCAGCCTGTGTCCAACTCTCCAGCCTCTAGCCACTTGCCTGGAAGTTTTCCCACCCTGGGCCACAGCCCAGCCTCTTTACCGTCCTATGCTGCCAGCCTCCCCTCCCCAGGCAGGCCTCAACCCCAGCCTGTGTTATTCCCCATGCAGGACCCTTCTGCTCGCAGGCCCCTCACCCAGCCAGGGCCTGTTCCCCGACCTGAGACCCTGTTGACAGCCTCCTTAGCCAGGCTACCCTTCCCCAGGCAAAGCCCCTTTTCAACCCTTTGTCCCCTTGCCCTCACGGGACCCCTTCTCCAGAAAGGGCCTCCTTCTGATAGCCAGGTGCTTGTGCCCAGCCTTTTCCCTTTTCAGCTGGACCACTTTTCCAAGGAGTTCCCCCTTCACTGGCCTTTCATAGCCAGTGCCAAGTCGCATGATGCTTGACCACCTCAAGCTCCACTCCTACGCCACCTCCACCCGCAAGGCCGTCTTGGCATCCATGGACAATGAAAATATGCACACCCCAGACATCGGGGGCCAGGGCACCACGTCAGAAGCCATCCACGACATCATCCGCCACATCCGCATCATCAACGGCCGGGCCGTGGAGGCCTAGGCCGTCCCCGGGACTGTCTCGGCCCACCCTTTACATCCGCTTCGCACCCCCAGCACCCTAATTGGCTCGGTGGGTGGACCCAGAACAAACACACTTCTGCCACCCCCAGAAAAAAAAAAAAAAAAAAGGCCTCCTTCCCTGGCCAAGCATCCTCCTCTCTCAGCTCTCCAACACCAGTAAAGTCCCCTCCCCAACCATGTGACATTTCCCTGCCGGGACCCCTTCACACACACATGCCCCCAGCTGGGAAGTCTTTCCCAGCCAGACTCCTCCCCACAGCCAGGCTCTCTTCACCCAGGGACCTAACAGCCTCTCCCCCAGTCTAAGCTCATTTCCCTAGGCGGGCCTCCTTCCCAGTAAGGTACCTTTCCTCAACCGGTATACCCCTTCCTCAACCAAACCCCTCCCCTAGCTTATTCTCCCTCCTCAGCCAGACCTTTTCCCTATCCCTAGCCTGTGCCCCCAGCTAGGTCCCTTTCCTCAACCATGTGCCCTCCCTCAGCCAGGACACACGCCTTCCTTCCCAGGCAGGATCCCTGCCCTAGCAGGCCCTCCCCACCTGCTAATCCCCCTCTTCCAGGCAGGTCCATCAACCCACCGATTATCCCATGCCCAGCCTATGTTGGTCTCAGCATTCGAACCTCTCCCGCCACCAGCTTCCTTTCCTTGCCTGTGCCTCCTTCCCAGGCCCCATTCCCCTGCCAGAGCCCCTCCCCAGGCAGGCCACCTTTCCCTGCCAGGATATTTTCTCCCCCCAATCTCCCCCAGCCCAGCCAGTCTCCCATCCTCAGCTTGTGCCACCCTATCAAGTCTCTGCTCCTTTTACAAGACAGGCCCCTTCCCACATCCAGGCCCCTTCCCCAGCCTCACCCTCTTCCCCAGCTTAAGCCTACTTTCCCAGCCAGATCTCTTTCCCTGGTCAGGTGCCATTCCCCAGGGTTTTTACCCTTTAACACTCAAGGATTCCTCTCTCATCCTTTGCCTCCTAACTCAACTAAGCCTCTTTCCCTTGACCAGCCGAGCCCTCCTTCCCTAAGCAGCCCCCGCTCCATTATCCCCTTCCTAGCCTGGCCTCCTTCTTCACCCTGTGCCCCAGTCCACACAGGTGTCCTTACCTCGCCGTCTCCCCTTCTTCTGCCTGTTCCCCTTTCCCCTGCCACGGCCCATTCATCCTCCTAGACTGACCCCTTCCCCAGTTTTCACCCTTTGTCCCAGCCAGGCCCCCTTCTACAGATTATGCCTCCCTTCCTGGCCTATTCTTCCTTCCCCAGCCAGCATTCTCATCCCTATAAAAGGCGCTCTTCTCACAATGCATCCAAATACCTAGTTTTCTCAGGGACTTCCTCTTCTCAGACAGCTGGCTATCTGAAAATGTATCTGATGCACACATTTACACAGCGAGCTATCTGGCAGGATTTCTATATTTGCATTTTGAAAAGAGATTCCCCCCAACACACACCCTGCCTTCAAAAAAAAAAAAAAAGAAAAAAACAGTGGCACTTCTTTCCCTCCTGCAACTAGCCCTGGACTGGCAAGTTTTTGAAAGTGCAAGTACTTTGTCATGCATAGCAATGAGAACATCCTTAACTGGAGCCATTTCATGATGTTTTCACTGAGTGAAACATCAACTCAGGATAGCTTCAACTATCTTGTTCCTCCCTATATCCTTCCCTGGGAGATATTCCACTCCAGACCACCATCAGGACTGCAGGCCCATTCCTCCTTCCAAAAGCCTCATCTGTCACTGTGTCCTCCCCCTTCCCTCCTGCTCCCTAACCCTCCAGGATTCCTTTGCTGAAGTCGATCCTGGGATACAAACTATATGAACTCAGTCAGCTATACAAAAATAGAAAACCAGGTATTTTTTTAAACTGCTTTTATTCTTTAAACAAACTACTGTTCGCCTTTTCCCCTTCGTATGTTTTAGTTTAGAACATTTGGTGTGTACAAAGAATTTTTAAATGAATGTAAGTAATCTCACTGAAGTACAGGACCTAAAGGTTAAATTTTTTTAAATTGTTTACTGCAAATCATTTCACTTTTACTTTTTTTTGGCAAATTCAAGATATCAACAAGTCTCAAATATCAACAAAAGTATATTGCTCATTTTTTGTGCTTCATAGCAGTTGCAGATATAACAAAATGAATCAACGACTTTAATACTTTTTAAAATCTCTCTTTAAATACTTTTTATCTCTAAGAATTAAGGAAAACGACTAAGTTCAGATCTTTCACACTCATACCAGTTGTAGATAGAACAAAGTGGACCAAGTGCTTGAACAGCGTTATACCCTTTTATGTCTGAGAATAAAGGAAACTTACTAGTTGATGTCACCCCTCACAGTCAGTTAAACTACCTATCAGTTTGTCTCTTCTTACTTCACATCAGTTGCAGATATAATGAAATGAATCAACTACTTGAATAAAGTCATGTCCTTTCTTATATTTAATAAAGGAAATTAAATTGAGATCTTTCACATCTTAGAGCAAGCCTTATCTAGCCTATCAGTTTCGGTAAATCTACTTTCTACATTTAACGCTTACATTTAACTTCTAAAGTTAACAAACATTATTTAGAATTCAGAAAACATCTAAACAACTGTCATTAATTTGCAACCATACAAGGTTTTATGAAAAAACAAAACAAAATACTAGGGCTTCCCTGGTGGCTCAGTGGTTAAGAATCCTGGGGACACGGGTTCCAGCCCTGGTCGGGGAAGACCCAACCCCACATGCCGCGGAGCAAGAAAGGTGGGAACTTGGCATAGTCACTCCGCTAGGGTAGGACGGTGCAGATGTCTTCCTGGTCACCGGCCTCCGGTTCCCCTAACCCCGTGAAAGAAGCAACCCAGGGACGATCGAGGAGGATAGAAGAGCGAGGGAGGAAGAAGGGGGGGCGGGGGTGGAGAGAGGGGGTGAACTCTGAGTAAAATGAATCAACAAAACCCTGAGAAAACCGAAGGAAAAAAGCGGAGCCTGCTGAGGAGACGCGGCGGCGGCAGCTTCGGCTCCAACGGCAGCCGCCACGGCGATGGCGGCAGCGGGCCTACAAGAGACGGCAGGCCAGGCACCTGACGGAGCCGGTGTCGAGCGGCTTCACCGAGTTGTAGTGCTCCCCGCAGGTGGAGGAGCTCTTGTAGACCAGGGTGAGCGGCTTCTTGGTGTACTCCTCTCCGTAGACGACGGCGGGCGAGTTGGCCTGGATCACCTCGATGGGGGTCTGCAGGACGTGCGACAGGGCCCTCAGCTCGAGCTGGCCTCCACACGACGTGCTGAGCACGATGTCGTCGCAGTAGCTCAAGAAGTCGTCGCGGCTGCAGGCGTCGCCGGTTTCGGGGTCGCTGTAGAAGGGCAGGAAGTCCTCGACATGCTTCCGCATGTACTCGGCGGTGCGCCTCCGCAGGCTCTCCACGGTCACGGAGAACACCAGCTGGTCTTGGATGGCGCGGTACATGCAGTGGCCGTCGGCCGGGATAGCCTTCATCTCCAGATTCCTGGCCCACAGGATGCCGTCGAGCTTCCTTTCCTCGTCATGGCGGAAGCTGGCCAGATGCTCCATCTCAGCCTTGGCCATCCTCTCCTGCCTTTCTCTCTCGAGGGCCACCTTTCTTTCGCGCCTTCTCTGTGCCCTCGAGAGGTGAGGAGGCTTGTCCTCGAGATCCAGCTTGCCCAGATCTTCAGTGACTGAATCGAGGTTGCTGTTATCAGGGAAACTCTCCTGGAACTTCTGCAGCTCCTGCTGCTGCTTCTGCTCCATCTCGGCCTCGAGGCGGGCCACATCGAGGAGCAACTGCTTTCTTCTCTTCTCGTCCCTCTTGGGGACCGAGCTCTTCATGCCCTGAATGTGGGCCTGCAGCTCTGCCTTCTCGCGCTTGTGGCGTCGTAACATCCGCTGATGCTCACTCTGTGCATCTCCCATGATGTTTAAGGGCAGGCGAGAATCGAAGTTTGGTGGCTGAAGTACCGCTACAGTTCGCGTCAACAGTCTAACCACCCAACCGGCTAGAGCTCCTCAGCCTCCCGTGGCGGCTGTACTCTCTTCCCCTCACCCGCGGCTGCCCTCACTCTATTAACGGCCCTCTCTGCCATTGGCCACTGTCTCTCCACGGCTACGCCTCCTAAACACTCCTGGCACTAGGATTGGCTGTTGGGAGACACTACGTATGCCCCCAGTAGACCCCGTAGCAAGGGGTGCTTCCGGTTTTAGCGGGGTTCCTGTCCCGGATGTAAAATCCCGCCTTGGTGCATCATGTGCAGCAACTGAGCTTGTGGAGATTTTCGTGGGCTCTGAACTGCGTACTTCACTTCCTAGCCTGAACACAGTGCAGACACTGGTCGTGCTTGAGAATCACATGACAAATACTGTTACACCAGATGAATGTGCCCTTGACACCGGACTTCCCATTGCTCCCAGTGTTCAGGAGGCAATGTGGCTCTCTCCAGTTCTTTAGTTGCCTTGACTGATGAACCCTTAATTTTGTGTATCAGAACAAGATATTTCCTTATGTTCCTGGGAACACAGAATCCTTTCAGTTTAGGCCTCAAATCCACCCTGTCCCATCTCAGTGTGAGAAAGCAACAACCTTAAAGTTCACTACAGCTGAGCAGACTTCGTCTTGTGCCAACAGAATGCACCTACCCTAAACTCCCCTTCTCCTGGGTTCCCAGCTTCCAAAATGGGCTCCCATGAAGCATGACAGTTGGCCTTCATCAAGCCACTTCCTTCTGATTATTTTGAATCTCTAAAAGTTCTAAAAAATAAAATAAAGTAAAATAAAATCCCTAAGCTCTTTCAAACATGCTCTCATCCTGCCCCACTCTGCTCATCTGTATCGTGAATTCCCAAACAGGAAGGCTCTTGAGACAACCTCCTCCCTGTTACAAATGAGGAAAGTGGACATTTGTCCAAGTTTTTACATATATCAAAACTTCAGTCGTTTTTAGTGCTAACTAGGATTCCATGATATGGATGTACTGTAGTTCACTTAACCATTCACCTGTTGAAGGACATCTGGGCTGTTTCCAGTTTGGGGTTGTTACAACCCCTGCTATAAACATCCATATACAGGTGTTTTGTGTGAGCACAAGGCTTCATTTCTCTGGGAAAAAAATGCCCAGGAGTGCAATTTCTGGGTCATATTATAAGTGTATGTTTAGTTTGTGAAGAAGCTATTTTCCAGAGTGGTTGTACCATTGTGCGTTCTCACCAGCAGTGTATGCGCAATCAGGTTTCTCTGCATCCTCACCAGCATTTGGTGTCGTCATCATTTTTTATTTTTAGTCATTCTGATAGATGTGTAGTCGTCTCATTTTACAAATTACTTTGCAGCTTCGTTTTTCTAATGAGTACTTAAAATATGAAGCTACTTTTAGGAAAACACTGAATTAAAATTTTTTTAACTTGAATTATTCATTATAATGATTTTCTGTGTTTTAAGAAAGACTTTAACTTTTAATCAGGCTAGCTATTGTGTATGGAGGTAGCACTACCATACTGAAATTTTTAAAATTTAACATTTAGAGCAAGCCTGTTAGGGAAATTTTTATTCACTGGAAAAAAGTCATGGCTAATTGTTTTTTCATTAAAAAAAGAAAAGCATTTGCAATTTTAAATGATGTTTTTCTTAATTTAAAAAGGTCTTTTGTTTGCAGAAAAGAATACTACAAAATGATTTTAATGAGTCTCACAGTATCTAGGAATCTTTACACTGATTGATTTTTATTGAAATACAATATAAAATAAAACTGTAATATATGCTCACTGTCAATAATCTGGAGAAATTAAATTCCATAATTCTCCTGGGAGAAAACCCCTGTGAACATTTTTTTTTTTTTTTTTTTTTTTTGCGGTACACGGGCCTCTCACCGCTGTGGCCTCTCCCGTTGCGGAGCACAGGCTCCGGACGCGCAGGCTCAGCGGCCATGGCTCACGGGCCCAGCCGCTCCGCGGCATGTGGGATCTTCTCGGACCGGGGCACGAACCCGTGTCCCCTGCATCGGCAGGCAGACTCTCAACCACTGCGCCACCGGGGAAGCCCTCTGTTAACATTTTGTGTTTATTCTTGCCATGCCTATTCTACTCAAATAGAACTGTTAAACAAAGAAACAACAGACCCAAAATGAAGTCACGTGTGCTATGCCCCACATCAGTAAACCAAGACTTAATACGTAACCAAATTGCAGTTTTAGCCCATCCCATGAAAGTGACTTTAACCAGTCAGTCTGGAATTTCCTGGCCAGCACTAGTGAGGTAGTCTGCCACATAGACCCCTGCCTTCCCCAAAAGGAAGGTGACCTCTGTCTGAAATAACCCCTTATTTTGTTGATGACTTCTTTGTCCCACCCCTTCTCTGCCTTTCAAAACCTTCCGTTTTGTACAGTTCCTTGGAGCTCCTCACTACTTGGTGGATGGGATGCTGTCCCATTTGTGAATTGCTGAATAAAGCCAATTGATCTTCAAATTCACTCAGGTGAATTTTGTTTGTTAACAGAACTCTAAGCGGTGCTCCCTGCCATCCTGTCTGCCTATCGCCCTCCCCACCTTGGCCTCTGGGGACCTCCCTTCTCTCTTCAAAGATCAGTGAGGGAAATACATCAAGGCTAAAAATTTGACCTGGCTCAAAGTAAAAAGTCAAAACAACAAACAACAAAGCAAAACAGAAAGTTCTTAAATTTCAAAGTTTCTGCGGCAATTTCTTTGTGTCACCAAGGTTTAGTGGTTCTGCTTTTAGACAAGGCATTGTAGTGGGCCTCAGGTCTCTGCATCAGTAGAAGCAGAAGAAAGAAACAGAAACTGCTTTGCAAATGATGCAAAACTCAAAATCCATTGTGGGTCCGATTTCAGGAAAAAATTATACTGCTTTTAATGGAATTAATGATCCCCTCATCTTAGCAATGAAGGAAGGAAGGGCCAGAGAGGGGGAGTGTTGGGCTGATGGTCACACTGCAGAATTCCACGGCTGACTCGTCTGTGTCACGTTTCCCACCGCACTGTGCTGCTGCCACACGCAGCCTTGACATGACTCTTGGCTGTAAGTCAGGCAGAACAGTCCCAACATAGCTTCTGGGGCCATCGGGAGGAATCCCTCATGAAACGGCTGTAAATTCATCTATGAGATTCAAAGAGACCTTGTACGTGCCCTCCGACAATGCCCACGTGTGAGCGAGAGACTCCTCATGAGCTCTGCAAGCCTGAAATCGCCTTGTAAAGGTGGAGGGCAGGCCTGGAGAGGAGAAATTCCTGCGGTGGAACACACGTGCATCTGCCCCTAGGGCCTGCCTCCTCCTTGGCCAAAGCAAAGAGCCTGTTCAAGCAAACTCAAGTGGATTTAAAGAAACACACTTATTTTTCCCTGAAAAAGTAATGTGTTCGGGCTTCCCTGGTGGTGCACTGGTTAAGAATCCACCTGCCAATGCAGTGGACACAGGTTCAAGCCCTGGTCCAGGAAGATCCCACATGCCTCGGAGCAACTAAGCCCGTGTGCCACAACTACTGAAGCTCACGCGCCTAGAGCCCGTGCTCCACAACAAGAGAAGCCACCGCAATGAGAAGCCCGCACACTGCAACAAAGAGTAGCCCCCGCTCAGGGCAATTAGAGAAAGCCTCGTGCAGCAACAAAGACCCTACAAAGCCAAAAACAAAAAAAAGAAAGTAAAAATCTCATAATCTCACAATTCAGACTTCACAATTCACTGCTGACATTTGGCTTGTAGCTTTTTAGTGTTTCATTTATATATGCATGTATGTATATCTGTATGTATATTACTGTATAAATGTATATGTATACATATGTATATATAATATGATTCTTATTATAGTAAAATAAATACAATTTACCATTTTAACCAAAAGATGTGGAATTTAGACTTTACCGTCTCTGAGGATTATTTGCTTTCCTTGAAAGCAGTGGGATGTGTGTATGACAAAGAGACAGGCTGTGAACTGTGGTCAAATAGTTACCTACTAGAGAACTACAGGAGGAAGGGTGTAGAGCCCTCCCTGCATTGTCCTGCTGAAGCTCCTGTCTTATTATTATCAACTGAAAAAATCTGAGCTTGGTGACAGTACTGATGGGTGACACACTCTTGTCTTGCTACTGCTTTTATTTATTTATTTATTTGGCTGTGCCATGCGGCTTGTGGGATCTTAGTTCCCTGACCAGGGATTGAACTCGGGCCCTTGGCAGTGAAAGCGTGGAGTCCTGACCACTGGACCACCCGGGAAATCCCGTACTGCTTTTATTCTTAAAATTTGATTATATACTTAAAATTTTAAACTCTATTTATATTTTGAATAATCAGTGCTTTTACATCCTATTCTCAGCTGCTGAGCTGGACTCCTTGGAGTTTCTTGTGTATCCTTTCTAAGATAGTCTGTGCTCACTCATATGCTCCTTTCAGTTTGGCTCAGAGGTACAAAAAGCTTTAGTGTACAAAGGTTGTATACGTGAAACTGGGGACACTCTACTTGATTGGTAATTGAAGGGATTTTTAAGGGCCTATCTCAGTGGACCTTTTCCTGAGATACTCCAGCCACAAACCAGGGAATCACCTCTGATCCTGTCTTTGTCTTTACCCTCCTCCTAAAACAAATGTTAATTCTACTCCCAGTGTCCATCACTTTGGTCCCCTGTTCTCTCCCTGCCGCCACAGCCCCAGGCCACGTCAGCGTCGTCTGTCATGGATGAAAAGACAGCCTCTCAAATCAGCCTCTTGCCTCCAATCTCTCTCCTTGCAATCCATCCTTTCCCCTAAGATTCCTTATCTCTAAAGCATAGCTCTGATGTCTCATTCCTTCTGAAAAACAAACTTTTAACGGATTCTACTGCCCCTAGGGTAACATTCTAACTCCTGAGTACAGAAGATTTTTTTCCACAAAGGATGGAGCAAGTGGCAGAAATATTCTCTCTTCTCGGATGTGGCTGGTCACTGAATCTGGGCCCTACGGGAAGGCAGCTCATGATCAGAAACTCATGACTGGGATCAGAACCCGGTTACTCCCAGGACCCCTCAGGGATGCTTGCATTCCTGGGAATGGACAAACACTCATTCACATCAGACTGCCACAGGCCCCCGAGTTCTCACTTACTCCTTAGAGAGCCCACTCCCCAGGGGCTAGAATACCCCGAGTAGCCCGTTCTTGGTTTCAAGGTAGCTGAGAAGCCCAGATAAAGCGGCTTCGTGGACATGGGAAAACACCGCTGCCGCTCCCCATTTCCTTCCGCTTTTGTTTCAAACAAAATTCTGACGTGATTTTGCAAGAACTGTGAACTCACCTCCAATTCCAGGAAAGCCTTATTAGCCTCTTCCTAGGAGGTGACTCAATTTGGTGATGAACCTTGGTGGCTTCACCTCGGCCACCCTGGTCAATGCAGTCCCTCCCCCGCCAGCTCCCACAGATGCAAGACGGCAGGGGCTCCGGATTTTGTTTCTCACAGGCTCAAAGGAGCAACAGAGCGCGTGTGCTCATGGGCTTCACTCTGATTGGGCAGGCCCAAGCCATAGATTCACCTTGAGCCAATCACTGTGGCCCGGAAGAATCGGTGCTTTGATTGGCAGACCTGAAAGGGGAGGGTCCTGGAGGTGAACCGCTGTCACCCCAAGAGGGTGACAGGGGTTCGCACCCCCAAAAAGGAGATTGGAGGCTTTTGTGGCAATGGAGGGAAACAGACGCTGGAGATGCGAACAACCCTTCTTTACTCGTGTCTCGCCCACTGCCACCTCTGGTGTTTGCCTCCTGGGGACCTCACAGCCTGGGATGCTCTTCCCTTGAGGGCTTCCCCCCTAAATCTGAGATGAACTTTCCGAGCTTCCCGTTCCCTCTTCCTCCCTACTCCAAGCTGGCCCAGAGCATTCCCACTTCACTTCCTCATCTTCTTAACTGGACCACAGCACTTAAGGCTGGGCCTTGGGTTGGCAGTCACTTGGATTTGTGTGCTTCTCATCTCCGAGGCCGTGAGGCTGCCATGGAGAGCACAAACTCAGTCTTAATTATTTTGGGGCCCCTACCCAGCCAGCAGTGCCTGCTAGTAGAGATACTCAGTGTATTTGGTTGAACTGATTAGGATACTTAAACTGTTTTCAAGCCCCCTCAAATATGTCAGAAGCACTATTTACACACTTGAGAATGTATTCCAGTGTTTCTAGGCTATTCATTAGAACAGGTCCCTTGGGCAACTCTGCAAGCCCGCTCAACCGGTAGTTTTGCACTTAGGAACAAGGGCTGGAGTCAACATTGCAGTTGCGGTGTCTCCACCTTAGGCTATTCCTGCAGCTCCACAATACTGTTGTGTTTCCAAGCTCAAGACTCATCAGGGCCATCCCTGGGGGAGGGATGAACATTTCTGTGGTCCTAGAAAGAGGACTCAACTGAGTAAAAGAGGCCTGGCAAATCTCCTTTAGTGCTCCCCCAGCTCCCGGCCCAGGCCTTCCCCATGCCCAGGGGCTTCTGTGGTTCTCTTCTGGCTCACTCCCCACCTCTAAGTAAAAGAAACCTCTTTTGTTTTCAAATTTCTTCTAAATCCCCATTAGACGCTTGAATGGCCTGAAAACCTCTGAGGTGGTGGCTATCCAGCCTGGGCTTACACATCTCCAATAACAGAGAACTCACCACCTTGTGAGATGGTTTTTCATATCTTTGAATAGCTCTGATTATCAAAACATTTCTTTCTTACGCCAAACCAAGACTGCTTCCCTATTGTTTCTGCCATGTAGTGTTGTGGGGTCATACACAATGTTCAGAGACAGTTCCTAGATTTGTGTGAGTGTGTGTGTGTGTGTGCGTGAAGGAGAGAGACAGAGACAGAGACAGAGAGATAGAGAGACAGAGAAACCAAGACAGGCACAGAGGGAGCTGGAAGGGCCTACAGAGATCATCTAGGTCAATGGTTAACACACTGTTTTGGCAAGATTAATTCAGGAGCAGTAAACATATTTAAGGGGCACATCTTTCCTATTCAAAGTCAAGTTGGGACTTGATGGCTGAGTTAATGAGCATATGCATAATCCCCCTAGGAGATACCCACCGAAATAAAACAGAATCAAAATGAGATAAGAAGATGTCTTCTTTTTCCAAGTAGGAACAGGCCACAGACGCAGAGCACAACCTTGGTATCTCCATATGCAAAATAATTTAAACCAAAGTAAAAATGAAGACGCCAGGAAAAAAAGGCAGAAGCTACCTGGCTCCTCCCACGCCCTCCCCGACCCCATGACAAAAGGCCAGTTCACTATTTCTGTTTCCCTTGTTTTCTATCTGTTGCTCCAAGGGCTAGGTTTTCTCTTTCCTTTATTCTTTTTTTTTTAATCTTCTAAATGGGAGCATAGGCAATTCGCTTTTAGTTCTACTGGTGGTTATTTTTATGACGGTAAGCCCCACGCTTAAGCCTACAATTCTCAATTTTTCAACTTCAAAACTGAAATGGTATCTTTGATTCACCCTCTGAGAGATAAGAAAAATTTCACATTTACTCTTTACCTCCTGACTGTTTTGTCTAATTTTTGTCCCTATCTATTTTAGATAAATTATGGTTGTTTTACACAGCATAGCTTTTCTTCCAAGGACTCTACCTGACTGTCAGAGTCTCACTTCAAAGAAAGGCCCAGGCGCAGTTTCACAAGTGAATGGACTGTTTCAAACTTTCAAGGAGCAGATAATTCCTATGATATTTAAATTATCCCAGAGGAAGAGGAAGAAAGGAAATAGTGTTTTGAAATCATTTTTTTCTAGGTTTTAGATGATACATAGATACAACTTTCTACTTAAAAATTCAATGATATAATGGATAAACAAAATGTGGTATATACACACGATGGACTATTATTCAGCTTTAAAAAGGAAATTCTGACACCTGCTACAACGTGGATGAACCTTGAAGACATTATGCTATGTGAAATAAGCCAGTCACAAAAGGACAAATATTGTATGATTCCACTTATATGAGGTACATAGAGTAGTCAAATTGAGAGACAGAGAGTAGAATGTTGGTTGCCAGGGGCTGGCAGGAGAGAGAATGAGGAGATATATAGCCTTGCAATAAAAAAATCCAACTCTATCGAAGGACATAGTTTAAAAGGAAAAAGCTCAACACCTTCCTCCTCCCACCCACCCATTTCTTTCCCTCTCCCTAGAGGAAACAATTCATATGGATGATCCAAAATTTACTCAGCTAGTCCTCACTGAGGATATTTAGGTTGTATCTAGAGTTTTACTTGCACAAACAACACTCTAATGAATAGCCTTGAAATATACTGCCGTATAATACGTATACCTGTAGTATAGGTCCCTGGATATGGACTGCCAGTTCAAAAGCTATGTGCGTTTTATTTAGCGAGTTAGTTAGGTTTAGATTTATTGATTAACTCATATAGTTCAAAATATCAGCCATTTAAGAGATCACACAGTGCA
Organism: Mesoplodon mirus; assembly: GCF_964341445.2. Lineage (NCBI taxonomy): Eukaryota > Metazoa > Chordata > Mammalia > Artiodactyla > Ziphiidae > Mesoplodon > Mesoplodon mirus. The sequence continues at coordinate 58,834,530 of NC_138981.1, read as the reverse complement.
AAGCTCCGTCCCATCCTTTTCCCCCAGCAACTTGGTCCCCCTCCTCAAAAGCAACCAATAGTATCATTTAAAATATATTCTTTAGTCATGTACAAGGGAAACAGTATGTTTGAGAATGCCTGTTTCTGCATTCTCCCATCAACACAGCATATTATCAAACTTGACTTCTTTGCTAATCTGACTGATGAAAAATGGTATCTCATTCAATGTGTATTTATTTAATTTGTAATATTATGAGTAAAACCGATGGTTACTAAAGCTGGGAGACCATGCCAGCCTCCCTCTGCAGCTTCTTTCCCACAGCTCCCTCACCTGTCACCTCTATCCTCCAGCTCCACTGAACACGGACACACCATGTTCTTTTTTTTTTTTTTTTTTTTAATGTGGACCATTTTTTTTTAAAGTCTTTATTGAATTTGTTACAACACTGCTTCCCTTTTGTGTTTTGGTTTGTTGGCCTCAAGGCACGTGGGATCCCAGCTTCCCGACCAGGGATCGAACCCTCACCCCCTGCATTGGAAGGCAAAGTCCCAACCTCTGGGCCACCAGGGAAGTCCCGACACCCTGTTCTTTCACTCCTGCCTTTGCTCTGGCTGTGTCCTCTGCGAGCTCCTCCTAAGCCTCCCTGCCACCCCAGGTCTGATGAAGTGTCCTTCCTCTGTGCTTCCTTTCATCACAGCACTGGTCATGCTGCCTTCTGTTTATTTCTGTCTATTTTCCCATCTGCCATTTCTACTAGATGGTGAGCGCTGGGACTGGATCTTTATCTCTCTACCTCTACTGTTTATCACCATTCTCTTCAGTAAATATGGAGTGAATGGATGAATGGACAGCTGGCAGTTTCACATGGAGGTCACTGGAATGCAGTTATTCTGTGTGACTGGCTGAAACGAGATTTACCCTCTCATAAGAATGTCATATATGTGGAAGGTGGCACTTGAAATCAGTGGTGAAATGGTGGATTATTCAGTAAGTGGTGTGGGGCTAACTGGTTAATTACCATAATTGGAGAAAATCAATTTATGTCCTTGTCTTCCACCCAAGTAATTTCCAGGTGGATATGTTAAATAGTGTTAAATATAAAGAGAAAGCATAAAAAACTTGAAAGTATATACGAATATTGATCCAACCTCGGGATGGGGAAGCCCTTTCTAAGCAAGATACCAAGACAGAAACCATAAAGAAAAAGATCGATAGATAGACCCCATTACAATTTTAAACTTGAGCACACGCAAAAAGTCAGAAACAACACTGAGAGCCTAATAATGTACGGGAAAAACTGTTTTTAAAAAATATCCGAATGAAAAGTGGAAGGACCTATTAAAAATCCGTAAGAAGAAGACAAACTTACCCATAAAAAATTAAGCAAATGTCAGGAACAGGCAATAAATTAAGAATTATTTGTTCCAGCATGAATGAAATAGACATGCTAACAAATACTTAGAGGAATATTCTACCTTACTAGTAATCAACAAAGGGTCAACTAATACAGCATCTTTCACCTAACAAATGAGCAAAGATGATAATTTTCAGTGTTTGCAACTATATGGGAAAATAACACTCTCACACCCTGCGAGTGTACATTGGCTCACTCTTTCTGGAGGGCAATTTACCAGTATGCATTAAAAGCCTCTCCTTTGGACCTAGATCACTTCTAGAAATCTTATCAAAGGGGAATAATCAGAAATATAGACAAAGACTCAGCTACAAGGATATTACAGTCGCATATTTGTAGCAGTGAGAAACTGAAAGCAATCTAAATGTCCAGCAATAGAATAGGACAAATAAATTGTGGCACATTCACAGGCTAGAATGCAGGCATTCAAATCATCGTATTGAAGACTAAGGAGAGAAGGAAATGCTTATAATGTATTGTTAAGTTAAAAAAAAAAAAGTAGTCCAAATAGAATGATACCAGTTTGGTTTTTTTTTAAATACGCATGTCTATGTGTGTGTGTAGAAAAAGGGTGGAAGGAAGGAAGATACTGACTGGCCTGAGGAGTCCCCGCACACAGGCCCCCCTGTCCCCAAGAGGACACTCTGGTAAGCCCCAGTGGGATTTGCTTTCACGCTGCAGCCCAAGAAGTTTTGGCTTCCACTGTAGGACCTGCGGGAAGAGGCCAAGTGGCTCCAAAATTACTGTAGACAGAGTGAAGGGGTGGTTGCTGCCACAGCTGATAGTGTTATAGTGTTAGGCCCCTAGGTAATGATACATTTATTGCACATTTTATACATATTTTCATTTAATGTACCTAACATCCCAAGAGATACCTCTAAGACGGGCATTAACTGTCCCATGTTACTGATGAGGTAACTGAAGCCCAGAAAGATTAGATGACTTAATCCAAGTCACAAAGCTAGGAAGCGGGTATATGAGCTGGGCTTCAAATCCAGATAGGTGTCCTTGTCTTTGGCTGCTAAGGCAAAAGTGCATGATCATGAGGAGTAAATGAAGAATGGTAAGTAAATGAATGAAAGCTGCTTCTGGAATTGAACCCCTTTGGGAACAGTACCCCATGGCTTTTGCACACACAATTGCCCAGAACAGTCAACTGTCCTCAGTGACTGTGGTCACTGTTACAAAATGGAACAGACTGCAAATCCCTCATGTCCTGCCAGATCCCACAGCGAAGGCCCCTTCTTGGCTTGTGCTCTGGGCCTGGTTGGAATCTGGCCTGGGTTTACTCTTCCCCATCCTTCCAGCTGAAGGCAGACCCAGTGGAGGAAGCTGGGACAGGCCCAGTGAGATCTTAAGGGTTCCCTAGACAGAAATAGTTATTTCTCTTGTATTTAGGGAGAAAGAAGCCTGTAAAATGGGACTCTGCTGGTTTGTTTGCTGCCTTCTGCTGGGCAGAATTCCGTGGGCAGCACCAGGCCCTCCCCCCACTCCCAGCAAGGCCCACATTATCCAGGCAGTGCCCTCTTCACCAACCTATGCCCTCTTCCGCGGCCATGCCCCCTTCCTTGGCCAGTGCACCCTGCCTTCACAACAGTGCCCCCTCTGCATCCAGCCCCTCCCAACTTTATGTGCAGATAACTTCCCTAGCGAGTGCCTCCTCCCCTAGCCAGGTGCCACTCCCTAGCCCTTCCCCATGCAAAAGCCAGGAATCCCCTTTTCACCTTATACCAATTCATACCCTATACCAACCAGGCCCCTGGTCCTTGTCACCAGCCTATTCCCTCTTCCTCACTTCCCTAACCCTGCTCCTCAGTCTATACCCCCTTGGAGCCAGGCCCCCTTCCCCAGGTAGTCCCATTTCCCCACATTATGCACCCTGCCCCAGCAGATAAGCCCATCCCCCATCAGAAGCCCTTAACCTGCCTGTGCTTCCAAGCCAGCCAGGCCCTCTTCTCAGCCGGGCTCTCTTTGTCCGTTTATACGTGCCTCCCCAGCTACCTATGCCCCCTTCCCTGGCCAAGGCTACCTCCCCAGCCTGGTTCCCTTCCCCTCCTAGGCAGGCTTCCCCTATACCCACCTAGACCCTCGCCCCAGCAGAGTCACATTCCCAGCCAGTATCCTCTTTTGCAGTAACCCTACCCAGGCCCCTGCCTCGGCCCCTGCCCCAGCTTCTTACCCACCCACCCACCCCCGCCAGCCCGTGCCCAGGCTCCCTGACCCAACTTGCTTTTCCTTCCCCAGCCTATGCCCCCTTGCCCGGCCAGGCCCCTTTCCCCAGCCAGAGCCTCTTCCTCAGCCTATGCCTCCTTCTTGGCATTGGCCCCCTTTCTAAACCAGCCATCTTACCAGCCTGTGTCCAACTCTCCAGCCTCTAGCCACTTGCCTGGAAGTTTTCCCACCCTGAGCCACAGCCCAGCCTCTTTACCGTCCTATGCTGCCAGCCTCCCCTCCCCAGGCAGGCCTCAACCCCAGCCTGTGTTATTCCCCATGCAGGACCCTTCTGCTCGCAGGCCCCTCACCCAGCCAGGGCCTGTTCCCCGACCTGAGACCCTGTTGACAGCCTCCTTAGCCAGGCTACCCTTCCCCAGGCAAAGCCCCTTTTCAACCCTGTGTCCCCTTGCCCTCACGGGACCCCTTCTCCAGAAAGGGCCTCCTTCTGATAGCCAGGTGCTTGTGCCCAGCCTTTTCCCTTTTCAGCTGGACCACTTTTCCAAGGAGTTCCCCCTTCACTGGCCTTTCATAGCCAGTGCCAAGTCGCATGATGCTCGACCACCTCAAGCTCCACTCCTACGCCACCTCCATCCGCAAGGCCGTCTTGGCATCCATGGACAATGAAAATATGCACACCCCAGACATCGGGGGCCAGGGCACCACGTCAGAAGCCATCCACGACATCATCCGCCACATCCGCATCATCAACGGCCGGGCCGTGGAGGCCTAGGCCGTCCCCGGGACTGTCTCGGCCCACCCTTTACATCCGCTTCGCACCCCCAGCACCCTAATTGGCTCGGTGGGTGGACCCAGAACAAACACACTTCTGCCATCCCCAGAAAAAAAAAAAAAAAAAGGCCCCCTTCCCTGGCCAAGCATCCTCCTCTCTCAGCTCTCCAACACCAGTAAAGTCCCCTCCCCAACCATGTGACATTTCCCTGCCGGGACCCCTTCACACACACATGCCCCCAGCTGGGAAGTCTTTCCCAGCCAGACTCCTCCCCACAGCCAGGCTCTCTTCACCCAGGGACCTAACAGCCTCTCCCCCAGTCTAAGCTCATTTCCCTAGGCGGGCCTCCTTCCCAGTAAGGTACCTTTCCTCAACCGGTATACCCCTTCCTCAACCAAACCCCTCCCCTAGCTTATTCCCCCTCCTCAGCCAGACCTTTTCCCCATCCCTAGCCTGTGCCCCCAGCTAGGTCCCTTTCCTCAACCATGTGCCCTCCCTCAGCCAGGACACACGCCTTCCTTCCCAGGCAGGATCCCTGCCCTAGCAGGCCCTCCCCACCTGCTAATCCCCCTCTTCCAGGCAGGTCCATCAACCCACCGATTATCCCATGCCCAGCCTATGTTGGTCTCAGCATTCGAACCTCTCCCGCCACCAGCTTCCTTTCCTTGCCTGTGCCTCCTTCCCAGGCCCCATTCCCCTGCCAGAGCCCCTCCCCAGGCAGGCCACCTTTCCCTGCCAGGATATTTTCTCCCCCCAATCTCCCCCAGCCCAGCCAGTCTCCCATCCTCAGCTTGTGCCACCCTATCAAGTCTCTGCTCCTTTTACAAGACAGGCCCCTTCCCACATCCAGGCCCCTTCCCCAGCCTCACCCTCTTCCCCAGCTTAAGCCTACTTTCCCAGCCAGATCTCTTTCCCTGGTCAGGTGCCATTCCCCAGGGTTTTTACCCTTTAACACTCAAGGATTCCTCTCTCATCCTTTGCCTCCTAACTCAACTAAGCCTCTTTCCCTTGACCAGCCGAGTCCTCCTTCCCTAAGCAGCCCCCGCTCCATTATCCCCTTCCTAGCCTGGCCTCCTTCTTCACCCTGTGCCCCAGTCCACACAGGTGTCCTTACCTCGCCGTCTCCCCTTCTTCTGCCTGTTCCCCTTTCCCCTGCCACGGCCCATTCATCCTCCTAGACTGACCCCTTCCCCAGTTTTCACCCTTTGTCCCAGCCAGGCCCCCTTCTACAGATTATGCCTCCCTTCCTGGCCTATTCTTCCTTCCCCAGCCAGCATTCTCATCCCTATAAAAGGCGCTCTTCTCACAATGCGTCCAAATACCTAGTTTTCTCAGGGACTTCCTCTTCTCAGACAGCTGGCTATCTGAAAATGTATCTGATGCACACATTTACACAGCGAGCTATCTGGCAGGATTTCTATATTTGCATTTTGAAAAGAGATTCCCCCCAACACACGCCCTGCCTTCAAAAAAAAAAAAAAAAGAAAAAAACAGTGGCACTTCTTTCCCTCCTGCAACTAGCCCTGGACTGGCAAGTTTTTGAAAGTGCAAGTACTTTGTCATGCATAGCAATGAGAACATCCTTAACTGGAGCCATTTCATGATGTTTTCACTGAGTGAAACATCAACTCAGGATAGCTTCAACTATCTTATTCCTCCCTATATCCTTCCCTGGGAGATATTCCACTCCAGACCACCATCAGGACTGCAGGCCCATTCCTCCTTCCAAAAGCCTCATCTGTCACTGTGTCCTCCCCCTTCCCTCCTGCTCCCTAACCCTCCAGGATTCCTTTGCTGAAGTCGATCCTGGGATACAAACTCTATATGAACTCAGTCAGCTATACAAAAATAGAAAACCAGGTATTTTTTTAAACTGCTTTTATTCTTTAAACAAACTACTGTTCGCCTTTTCCCCTTCGTATGTTTTAGTTTAGAACATTTGGTGTGTACAAAGAATTTTTTAAATGAATGTAAGTAATCTCACTGAAGTACAGAACCTAAAGGTTAAATTTTTTTAAATTGTTTACTGCAAATCATTTCACTTTTACTTTTTTTTGGCAAATTCAAGATATCAACAAGTCTCAAATATCAACAAAAGTATATTGCTCATTTTTTGTGCTTCATAGCAGTTGCAGATATAACAAAATGAATCAACGACTTTAATACTTTTTAAAATCTCTCTTTAAATACTTTTTATCTCTAAGAATTAAGGAAAACGACTAAGTTCAGATCTTTCACACTCATACCAGTTGTAGATAGAACAAAGTGGACCAAGTGCTTGAACAGCGTTATACCCTTTTATGTCTGAGAATAAAGGAAACTTACTAGTTGATGTCACCCCTCACAGTCAGTTAAACTACCTATCAGTTTGTCTCTTCTTACTTCACATCAGTTGCAGATATAATGAAATGAATCAACTACTTGAATAAAGTCATGTCCTTTCTTATATTTAATAAAGGAAATTAAATTGAGATCTTTCACATCTTAGAGCAAGCCTTATCTAGCCTATCAGTTTCGGTAAATCTACTTTCTACATTTAACGCTTACATTTAACTTCTAAAGTTAACAAACATTATTTAGAATTCAGAAAACATCTAAACAACTGTCATTAATTTGCAACCATACAAGGTTTTATGAAAAAACAAAACAAAATACTAGGGCTTCCCTGGTGGCTCAGTGGTTAAGAATCCTGGGGACACGGGTTCCAGCCCTGGTCGGGGAAGACCCAACCCCACATGCCGCGGAGCAAGAAAGGTGGGAACTTGGCATAGTCACTCCGCTAGGGTAGGACGGTGCAGATGTCTTCCTGGTCACCGGCCTCCGGTTCCCCTAACCCCGTGAAAGAAGCAACCCAGGGACGATCGAGGAGGATAGAAGAGCGAGGGAGGAAGAAGGGGGGGCGGGGGTGGAGAGAGGGGGTGAACTCTGAGTAAAATGAATCAACAAAACCCTGAGAAAACCGAAGGAAAAAAGCGGAGCCTGCTGAGGAGACGCGGCGGCGGCAGCTTCGGCTCCAACGGCAGCCGCCACGGCGATGGCGGCAGCGGGCCTACAAGAGACGGCAGGCCAGGCACCTGACGGAGCCGGTGTCGAGCGGCTTCACCGAGTTGTAGTGCTCCCCGCAGGTGGAGGAGCTCTTGTAGACCAGGGTGAGCGGCTTCTTGGTGTACTCCTCTCCGTAGACGACGGCGGGCGAGTTGGCCTGGATCACCTCGATGGGGGTCTGCAGGACGTGCGACAGGGCCCTCAGCTCGAGCTGGCCTCCACACGACGTGCTGAGCACGATGTCGTCGCAGTAGCTCAAGAAGTCGTCGCGGCTGCAGGCGTCGCCGGTTTCGGGGTCGCTGTAGAAGGGCAGGAAGTCCTCGACATGCTTCCGCATGTACTCGGCGGTGCGCCTCCGCAGGCTCTCCACGGTCACGGAGAACACCAGCTGGTCTTGGATGGCGCGGTACATGCAGTGGCCGTCGGCCGGGATAGCCTTCATCTCCAGATTCCTGGCCCACAGGATGCCGTCGAGCTTCCTTTCCTCGTCATGGCGGAAGCTGGCCAGATGCTCCATCTCAGCCTTGGCCATCCTCTCCTGCCTTTCTCTCTCGAGGGCCACCTTTCTTTCGCGCCTTCTCTGTGCCCTCGAGAGGTGAGGAGGCTTGTCCTCGAGATCCAGCTTGCCCAGATCTTCAGTGACTGAATCGAGGTTGCTGTTATCAGGGAAACTCTCCTGGAACTTCTGCAGCTCCTGCTGCTGCTTCTGCTCCATCTCGGCCTCGAGGCGGGCCACATCGAGGAGCAACTGCTTTCTTCTCTTCTCGTCCCTCTTGGGGACCGAGCTCTTCATGCCCTGAATGTGGGCCTGCAGCTCTGCCTTCTCGCGCTTGTGGCGTCGTAACATCCGCTGATGCTCACTCTGTGCATCTCCCATGATGTTTAAGGGCAGGCGAGAATCGAAGTTTGGTGGCTGAAGTACCGCTACAGTTCGCGTCAACAGTCTAACCACCCAACCGGCTAGAGCTCCTCAGCCTCCCGTGGCGGCTGTACTCTCTTCCCCTCACCCGCGGCTGCCCTCACTCTATTAACGGCCCTCTCTGCCATTGGCCACTGTCTCTCCACGGCTACGCCTCCTAAACACTCCTGGCACTAGGATTGGCTGTTGGGAGACACTACGTATGCCCCCAGTAGACCCCGTAGCAAGGGGTGCTTCCGGTTTTAGCGGGGTTCCTGTCCCGGATGTAAAATCCCGCCTTGGTGCATCATGTGCAGCAACTGAGCTTGTGGAGATTTTCGTGGGCTCTGAACTGCGTACTTCACTTCCTAGCCTGAACACAGTGCAGACACTGGTCGTGCTTGAGAATCACATGACAAATACTGTTACACCAGATGAATGTGCCCTTGACACCGGACTTCCCATTGCTCCCAGTGTTCAGGAGGCAATGTGGCTCTCTCCAGTTCTTTAGTTGCCTTGACTGATGAACCCTTAATTTTGTGTATCAGAACAAGATATTTCCTTATGTTCCTGGGAACACAGAATCCTTTCAGTTTAGGCCTCAAATCCACCCTGTCCCATCTCAGTGTGAGAAAGCAACAACCTTAAAGTTCACTACAGCTGAGCAGACTTCGTCTTGTGCCAACAGAATGCACCTACCCTAAACTCCCCTTCTCCTGGGTTCCCAGCTTCCAAAATGGGCTCCCATGAAGCATGACAGTTGGCCTTCATCAAGCCACTTCCTTCTGATTATTTTGAATCTCTAAAAGTTCTAAAAAATAAAATAAAGTAAAATAAAATCCCTAAGCTCTTTCAAACATGCTCTCATCCTGCCCCACTCTGCTCATCTGTATCGTGAATTCCCAAACAGGAAGGCTCTTGAGACAACCTCCTCCCTGTTACAAATGAGGAAAGTGGACATTTGTCCAAGTTTTTACATATATCAAAACTTCAGTCGTTTTTAGTGCTAACTAGGATTCCATGATATGGATGTACTGTAGTTCACTTAACCATTCACCTGTTGAAGGACATCTGGGCTGTTTCCAGTTTGGGGTTGTTACAACCCCTGCTATAAACATCCATATACAGGTGTTTTGTGTGAGCACAAGGCTTCATTTCTCTGGGAAAAAAATGCCCAGGAGTGCAATTTCTGGGTCATATTATAAGTGTATGTTTAGTTTGTGAAGAAGCTATTTTCCAGAGTGGTTGTACCATTGTGCGTTCTCACCAGCAGTGTATGCGCAATCAGGTTTCTCTGCATCCTCACCAGCATTTGGTGTCGTCATCATTTTTTATTTTTAGTCATTCTGATAGATGTGTAGTGGTCTCATTTTACAAATTACTTTGCAGCTTCGTTTTTCTAATGAGTACTTAAAATATGAAGCTACTTTTAGGAAAACACTGAATTAAAATTTTTTTAACTTGAATTATTCATTATAATGATTTTCTGTGTTTTAAGAAAGACTTTAACTTTTAATCAGGCTAGCTATTGTGTATGGAGGTAGCACTACCATACTGAAATTTTTAAAATTTAACATTTAGAGCAAGCCTGTTAGGGAAATTTTTATTCACTGGAAAAAAGTCATGGCTAATTGTTTTTTCATTAAAAAAAGAAAAGCATTTGCAATTTTAAATGATGTTTTTCTTAATTTAAAAAGGTCTTTTGTTTGCAGAAAAGAATACTACAAAATGATTTTAATGAGTCTCACAGTATCTAGGAATCTTTACACTGATTGATTTTTATTGAAATACAATATAAAATAAAACTGTAATATATGCTCACTGTCAATAATCTGGAGAAATTAAATTCCATAATTCTCCTGGGAGAAAACCCCTGTGAACATTTTTTTTTTTTTTTTTTTTTTTTTGCGGTACACGGGCCTCTCACCGCTGTGGCCTCTCCCGTTGCGGAGCACAGGCTCCGGACGCGCAGGCTCAGCGGCCATGGCTCACGGGCCCAGCCGCTCCGCGGCATGTGGACCGGGGCACGAACCCGTGTCCCCTGCATCGGCAGGCAGACTCTCAACCACTGCGCCACCGGGGAAGCCCTCTGTTAACATTTTGTGTTTATTCTTGCCATGCCTATTCTACTCAAATAGAACTGTTAAACAAAGAAACAACAGACCCAAAATGAAGTCACGTGTGCTATGCCCCACATCAGTAAACCAAGACTTAATACGTAACCAAATTGCAGTTTTAGCCCATCCCATGAAAGTGACTTTAACCAGTCAGTCTGGAATTTCCTGGCCAGCACTAGTGAGGTAGTCTGCCACATAGACCCCTGCCTTCCCCAAAAGGAAGGTGACCTCTGTCTGAAATAACCCCTTATTTTGTTGATGACTTCTTTGTCCCACCCCTTCTCTGCCTTTCAAAACCTTCCGTTTTGTACAGTTCCTTGGAGCTCCTCACTACTTGGTGGATGGGATGCTGTCCCATTTGTGAATTGCTGAATAAAGCCAATTGATCTTCAAATTCACTCAGGTGAATTTTGTTTGTTAACAGAACTCTAAGCGGTGCTCCCTGCCATCCTGTCTGCCTATCGCCCTCCCCACCTTGGCCTCTGGGGACCTCCCTTCTCTCTTCAAAGATCAGTGAGGGAAATACATCAAGGCTAAAAATTTGACCTGGCTCAAAGTAAAAAGTCAAAACAACAAACAACAAAGCAAAACAGAAAGTTCTTAAATTTCAAAGTTTCTGCGGCAATTTCTTTGTGTCACCAAGGTTTAGTGGTTCTGCTTTTAGACAAGGCATTGTAGTGGGCCTCAGGTCTCTGCATCAGTAGAAGCAGAAGAAAGAAACAGAAACTGCTTTGCAAATGATGCAAAACTCAAAATCCATTGTGGGTCCGATTTCAGGAAAAAATTATACTGCTTTTAATGGAATTAATGATCCCCTCATCTTAGCAATGAAGGAAGGAAGGGCCAGAGAGGGGGAGTGTTGGGCTGATGGTCACACTGCAGAATTCCACGGCTGACTCGTCTGTGTCACGTTTCCCACCGCACTGTGCTGCTGCCACACGCAGCCTTGACATGACTCTTGGCTGTAAGTCAGGCAGAACAGTCCCAACATAGCTTCTGGGGCCATCGGGAGGAATCCCTCATGAAACGGCTGTAAATTCATCTATGAGATTCAAAGAGACCTTGTACGTGCCCTCCGACAATGCCCACGTGTGAGCGAGAGACTCCTCATGAGCTCTGCAAGCCTGAAATCGCCTTGTAAAGGTGGAGGGCAGGCCTGGAGAGGAGAAATTCCTGCGGTGGAACACACGTGCATCTGCCCCTAGGGCCTGCCTCCTCCTTGGCCAAAGCAAAGAGCCTGTTCAAGCAAACTCAAGTGGATTTAAAGAAACACACTTATTTTTCCCTGAAAAAGTAATGTGTTCGGGCTTCCCTGGTGGTGCACTGGTTAAGAATCCACCTGCCAATGCAGTGGACACAGGTTCAAGCCCTGGTCCAGGAAGATCCCACATGCCTCGGAGCAACTAAGCCCGTGTGCCACAACTACTGAAGCTCGCGCGCCTAGAGCCCGTGCTCCACAACAAGAGAAGCCACCGCAATGAGAAGCCCGCACACTGCAACAAAGAGTAGCCCCCGCTCAGGGCAATTAGAGAAAGCCTCGTGCAGCAACAAAGACCCTACAAAGCCAAAAACAAAAAAAAGAAAGTAAAAATCTCATAATCTCACAATTCAGACTTCACAATTCACTGCTGACATTTGGCTTGTAGCTTTTTAGTGTTTCATTTATATATGCATGTATGTATATCTGTATGTATATTACTGTATAAATGTATATGTATACATATGTATATATAATATGATTCTTATTATAGTAAAATAAATACAATTTACCATTTTAACCAAAAGATGTGGAATTTAGACTTTACTGTCTCTGAGGATTATTTGCTTTCCTTGAAAGCAGTGGGATGTGTGTATGACAAAGAGACAGGCTGTGAACTGTGGTCAAATAGTTACCTACTAGAGAACTACAGGAGGAAGGGTGTAGAGCCCTCCCTGCATTGTCCTGCTGAAGCTCCTGTCTTATTATTATCAACTGAAAAATTCTCAGCTTGGTGACTACTGATGGGTGACACACTCTTGTCTTGCTACTGCTTTTATTTATTTATTTATTTGGCTGTGCCATGTGGCTTGTGGGATCTTAGTTCCCTGACCAGGGATTGAACTCGGGCCCTTGGCAGTGAAAGCGTGGAGTCCTAACCACTGGACCACCTGGGAAATCCCGTACTGCTTTTATTCTTAAAATTTGATTATATACTTAAAATTTTAAACTCTATTTATATTTTGAATAATCAGTGCTTTTACACCCTATTCTCAGCTGCTGAGTTGGTCTCCTTGGAGTTTCTTGTGTATCATTTCTAAGAGTCTGTGCTCACTCATATGCTCCTTTCAGTTTGGCTCAGAGGTACAAAAAGCTTTAGTGTACAAAGGTTGTATATGTGAAACTGGGGACACTCTACTTGATTGGTAATTGAAGGGATTTTTAAGGGCCTATCTCAGTGGACCTCTTCCTGAGATACTCCAGCCAGAAACCAGGGAATCACCTCTGATCCTGTCTTTGTCTTTACCCTCCTCATAAAACAAATGTTAATTCTACTCCCAGTGTCCATCACTTTGGTCCCCTGTTCTCTCCCTGCTGCCACAGCCCCAGGCCACGTCAGCGTCGTCTGTCATGGATGAAAAGACAGCCTCTCAAATCAGCCTCTTGCCTCCAATCTCTCTCCTTGCAATCCATTCTTTCCCCTAAGATTCCTTATCTCTAAAGCATAGCTCTGATGTCTCATTCCTTCTGAAAAACAAACTTTTAACGGATTCTACTGCCCCTAGGGTAACATTCTAACTCCTGAGTACAGAAGATTTTTTTCCACAAAGGATGGAGCAAGTGGCAGAAATATTCTCTCTTCTCGGATGTGGCTGGTCACTGAATCTGGGCCCTACGGGAAGGCAGCTCATGATCAGAAACTCATGACTGGGATCAGAACCCGGTTACTCCCAGGACCCCTCAGGGATGCTTGCATTCCTGGGAATGGACAAACACTCATTCACATCAGACTGCCACAGGCCCCCGAGTTCTCACTTACTCCTTAGAGAGCCCACTCCCCAGGGGCTAGAATACCCCGAGTAGCCCGTTCTTGGTTTCAAGGTAGCTGAGAAGCCCAGATAAAGCGGCTTCGTGGACATGGGAAAACACCGCTGCCGCTCCCCATTTCCTTCCGCTTTTGTTTCAAACAAAATTCTGACGTGATTTTGCAAGAACTTTGAACTCACCTCCAATTCCAGGAAAGCCTTATTAGCCTCTTCCTAGGAGGTGACTCAGTTTGGTGATGAACCTTGGTGGCTTCACCTCGGCCACCCTGGTCAATGCAGTCCCTCCCCCGCCAGCTCCCACAGATGCAAGACGGCAGGGGCTCCGGATTTTGTTTCTCACAAGCTCAAAGGAGCAACAGAGCGCGTGTGCTCATGGGCTTCACTCTGATTGGGCAGGCCCAAGCCATAGATTCACCTTGAGCCAATCACTGTGGCCCGGAAGAATCGGTGCTTTGATTGGCAGACCTGAAAGGGGAGGGTCCTGGAGGTGAACCGCTGTCACCCCAAGAGGGTGACAGGGGTTCGCACCCCCAAAAAGGAGATTGGAGGCTTTTGTGGTGATGGAGGGAAACAGACGCTGGAGATGCGAACAACCCTTCTTTACTCGTGTCTCGCCCACTGCCACCTCTGGTGTTTGCCTCCTGGGGACCTCACAGCCTGGGACGCTCTTCCCTTGAGGGCTTCCCCCCTAAATCTGAGATGAACTTTCCGAGCTTCCCGTTCCCTCTTCCTCCCTACTCCAAGCTGGCCCAGAGCATTCCCACTTCACTTCCTCATCTTCTTAACTGGACCACAGCACTTAAGGCTGGGCCTTGGGTTGGCAGTCACTTGGATTTGTGTGCTTCTCATCTCCGAGGCCGTGAGGCTGCCATGGAGAGCACAAACTCAGTCTTAATTATTTTGGGGCCCCTACCCAGCCAGCAGTGCCTGCTAGTAGAGATACTCAGTGTATTTGGTTGAACTGATTAGGATACTTAAACTGTTTTCAAGCCCCCTCAAATATGTCAGAAGCACTATTTACACACTTGAGAATGTATTCCAGTGTTTCTAGGCTATTCATTAGAACAGGTCCCTTGGGCAACTCTGCAAGCCCGCTCAACCGGTAGTTTTGCACTTAGGAACAAGGGCTGGAGTCAACATTGCAGTTGCGGTGTCTCCACCTTAGGCTATTCCTGCAGCTCCACAATACTGTTGTGTTTCCAAACTCAAGACTCATCAGGGCCATCCCTGGGGGAGGGATGAACATTTCTGTGGTCCTAGAAAGAGGACTCAACTGAGTAAAAGAGGCCTGGCAAATCTCCTTTAGTGCTCCCCCAGCTCCCGGCCCAGGCCTTCCCCATGCCCAGGGGCTTCTGTGGTTCTCTTCTGGCTCACTCCCCACCTCTAAGTAAAAGAAACCTCTTTTGTTTTCAAATTTCTTCTAAATCCCCATTAGACGCTTGAATGGCCTGAAAACCTCTGAGGTGGTGGCTATCCAGCCTGGGCTTACACATCTCCAATAACAGAGAACTCACCACCTTGTGAGATGGTTTTTCATATCTTTGAATAGCTCTGATTATCAAAACATTTCTTTCTTACGCCAAACCAAGACTGCTTCCCTATTGTTTCTGCCATGTAGTGTTGTGGGGTCATACACAATGTTCAGAGACATTTCCTAGATTTGTGTGAGTGTGTGTGTGTGTGTGTGTGAAGGAGAGAGACAGAGACAGAGAGATAGAGAGACAGAGAAACCAAGACAGACGCAGAGGGAGCTGGAAGGGCCTACAGAGATCATCTAGGTCAATGGTTAACACACTGTTTTGGCAAGATTAATTCAGGAGCAGTAAACATATTTAAGGGGCACATCTTTCCTATTCAAAGTCAAGTTGGGACTTGATGGCTGAGTTAATGAGCATATGCATAATCCCCCTAGGAGATACCCACCGAAATAAAACAGAATCAAAATGAGATAAGAAGATGTCTTCTTTTTCCAAGTAGGAACAGGCCACAGACGCAGAGCACAACCTTGGTATCTCCATATGCAAAATAATTTAAACCAAAGTAAAAATGAAGACGCCAGGAAAAAAAGGCAGAAGCTACCTGGCTCCTCCCACGCCCTCCCCGACCCCATGACAAAAGGCCAGTTCACTATTTCTGTTTCCCTTGTTTTCTATCTGTTGCTCCAAGGGCTAGGTTTTCTCTTTCCTTTATTCTTTTTTTTTTAATCTTCTAAATGGGAGCATAGGCAATTCGCTTTTAGTTCTACTGGTGGTTATTTTTATGACGGTAAGCCCCACGCTTAAGCCTACAATTCTCAATTTTTCAACTTCAAAACTGAAATGGTATCTTTGATTCACCCTCTGAGAGATAAGAAAAATTTCACATTTACTCTTTACCTCCTGACTGTTTTGTCTAATTTTTGTCCCTATCTATTTTAGATAAATTATGGTTGTTTTACACAGCATAGCTTTTCTTCCAAGGACTCTACCTGACTGTCAGAGTCTCACTTCAAAGAAAGGCCCAGGCGCAGTTTCACAAGCGAATGGACTGTTTCAAACTTTCAAGGAGCAGATAATTCCTATGATATTTAAATTATCCCAGAGGAAGAGGAAGAAAGGAAATAGTGTTTTGAAATCATTTTTTTCTAGGTTTTAGATGATACATAGATACAACTTTCTACTTAAAAATTCAATGATATAATGGATAAACAAAATGTGGTATATACACACGATGGACTATTATTCAGCTTTAAAAAGGAAATTCTGACACCTGCTACAACGTGGATGAACCTTGAAGACATTATGCTATGTGAAATAAGCCAGTCACAAAAGGACAAATATTGTATGATTCCACTTATATGAGGTACATAGAGTAGTCAAATTGAGAGACAGAGAGTAGAATGTTGGTTGCCAGGGGCTGGCAGGAGAGAGAATGAGGAGATATATAGCCTTGCAATAAAAAAATCCAACTCTATCGAAGGACATAGTTTAAAAGGAAAAAGCTCAACACCTTCCTCCTCCCACCCACCCATTTCTTTCCCTCTCCCTAGAGGAAACAATTCATATGGATGATCCAAAATTTACTCAGCTAGTCCTCACTGAGGATATTTAGGTTGTATCTAGAGTTTTACTTGCACAAACAACACTCTAATGAATAGCCTTGAAATATACTGCCGTATAATACGTATACCTGTAGTATAGGTCCCTGGATATGGACTGCCAGTTCAAAAGCTATGTGCGTTTTATTTAGCGAGTTAGTTAGGTTTAGATTTATTGATTAACTCATATAGTTCAAAATATCAGCCATTTAAGAGATCACACAGTGCAAAGCTCCGTCCCATCCTTTTCCCCCAGCAACTTGGTTCCCCTCCTCAAAAGCAACCAATAGTATCATTTAAAATATATTCTTTAGTCATGTACAAGGGAAACAGTATGTTTGAGAATGCCTGTTTCTGCATTCTCCCATCAACACAGCATATTATCAAACTTGACTTCTTTGCTAATCTGACTGATGAAAAATGGTATCTCATTCAATGTGTATTTATTTAATTTGTAATATTATGAGTAAAACCGATGGTTACTAAAGCTGGGAGACCATGCCAGCCTCCCTCTGCAGCTTCTTTCCCACAGCTCCCTCACCTGTCACCTCTATCCTCCAGCTCCACTGAACACGGACACACCATGTTCTTTTTTTTTTTTTTTTTTTAATGTGGACCATTTTTTTTTAAAGTCTTTATTGAATTTGTTACAACACTGCTTCCCTTTTGTGTTTTGGTTTGTTGGCCTCAAGGCACGTGGGATCCCAGCTTCCCGACCAGGGATCGAACCCTCACCCCCTGCATTGGAAGGCAAAGTCCCAACCTCTGGGCCACCAGGGAAGTCCCGACACCCTGTTCTTTCACTCCTGCCTTTGCTCTGGCTGTGTCCTCTGCGAGCTCCTCCTAAGCCTCCCTGCCACCCCAGGTCTGATGAAGTGTCCTTCCTCTGTGCTTCCTTTCATCACAGCACTGGTCATGCTGCCTTCTGTTTATTTCTGTCTATTTTCCCATCTGCCATTTCTACTAGATGGTGAGCGCTGGGACTGGATCTTTATCTCTCTACCTCTACTGTTTATCACCATTCTCTTCAGTAAATATGGAGTGAATGGATGAATGGACAGCTGGCAGTTTCACATGGAGGTCACTGGAATGCAGTTATTCTGTGTGACTGGCTGAAACGAGATTTACCCTCTCATAAGAATGTCATATATGTGGAAGGTGGCACTTGAAATCAGTGGTGAAATGGTGGATTATTCAGTAAGTGGTGTGGGGCTAACTGGTTAATTACCATAATTGGAGAAAATCAATTTATGTCCTTGTCTTCCACCCAAGTAATTTCCAGGTGGATATGTTAAATAGTGTTAAATATAAAGAGAAAGCATAAAAAACTTGAAAGTATATACGAATATTGATCCAACCTCGGGATGGGGAAGCCCTTTCTAAGCAAGATACCAAGACAGAAACCATAAAGAAAAAGATCGATAGATAGACCCCATTACAATTTTAAACTTGAGCACACGCAAAAAGTCAGAAACAACACTGAGAGCCTAATAATGTACGGGAAAAACTGTTTTTAAAAAATATCCGAATGAAAAGTGGAAGGACCTATTAAAAATCCGTAAGAAGAAGACAAACTTACCCATAAAAAATTAAGCAAATGTCAGGAACAGGCAATAAATTAAGAATTATTTGTTCCAGCATGAATGAAATAGACATGCTAACAAATACTTAGAGGAATATTCTACCTTACTAGTAATCAACAAAGGGTCAACTAATACAGCATCTTTCACCTAACAAATGAGCAAAGATGATAATTTTCAGTGTTTGCAACTATATGGGAAAATAACACTCTCACACCCTGCGAGTGTACATTGGCTCACTCTTTCTGGAGGGCAATTTACCAGTATGCATTAAAAGCCTCTCCTTTGGACCTAGATCACTTCTAGAAATCTTATCAAAGGGGAATAATCAGAAATATAGACAAAGACTCAGCTACAAGGATATTACAGTCGCATATTTGTAGCAGTGAGAAACTGAAAGCAATCTAAATGTCCAGCAATAGAATAGGACAAATAAATTGTGGCACATTCACAGGCTAGAATGCAGGCATTCAAATCATCGTATTGAAGACTAAGGAGAGAAGGAAATGCTTATAATGTATTGTTAAGTTAAAAAAAAAAAAGTAGTCCAAATAGAATGATACCAGTTTGGTTTTTTTTTAAATACGCATGTCTATGTGTGTGTGTAGAAAAAGGGTGGAAGGAAGGAAGATACTGACTGGCCTGAGGAGTCCCCGCACACAGGCCCCCCTGTCCCCAAGAGGACACTCTGGTAAGCCCCAGTGGGATTTGCTTTCACGCTGCAGCCCAAGAAGTTTTGGCTTCCACTGTAGGACCTGCGGGAAGAGGCCAAGTGGCTCCAAAATTACTGTAGACAGAGTGAAGGGGTGGTTGCTGCCACAGCTGATAGTGTTATAGTGTTAGGCCCCTAGGTAATGATACATTTATTGCACATTTTATACATATTTTCATTTAATGTACCTAACATCCCAAGAGATACCTCTAAGACGGGCATTAACTGTCCCATGTTACTGATGAGGTAACTGAAGCCCAGAAAGATTAGATGACTTAATCCAAGTCACAAAGCTAGGAAGCGGGTATATGAGCTGGGCTTCAAATCCAGATAGGTGTCCTTGTCTTTGGCTGCTAAGGCAAAAGTGCATGATCATGAGGAGTAAATGAAGAATGGTAAGTAAATGAATGAAAGCTGCTTCTGGAATTGAACCCCTTTGGGAACAGTACCCCATGGCTTTTGCACACACAATTGCCCAGAACAGTCAACTGTCCTCAGTGACTGTGGTCACTGTTACAAAATGGAACAGACTGCAAATCCCTCATGTCCTGCCAGATCCCACAGCGAAGGCCCCTTCTTGGCTTGTGCTCTGGGCCTGGTTGGAATCTGGCCTGGGTTTACTCTTCCCCATCCTTCCAGCTGAAGGCAGACCCAGTGGAGGAAGCTGGGACAGGCCCAGTGAGATCTTAAGGGTTCCCTAGACAGAAATAGTTATTTCTCTTGTATTTAGGGAGAAAGAAGCCTGTAAAATGGGACTCTGCTGGTTTGTTTGCTGCCTTCTGCTGGGCAGAATTCCGTGGGCAGCACCAGGCCCTCCCCCCACTCCCAGCAAGGCCCACATTATCCAGGCAGTGCCCTCTTCACCAACCTATGCCCTCTTCCGCGGCCATGCCCCCTTCCTTGGCCAGTGCACCCTGCCTTCACAACAGTGCCCCCTCTGCATCCAGCCCCTCCCAACTTTATGTGCAGATAACTTCCCTAGCGAGTGCCTCCTCCCCTAGCCAGGTGCCACTCCCTAGCCCTTCCCCATGCAAAAGCCAGGAATCCCCTTTTCACCTTATACCAATTCATACCCTATACCAACCAGGCCCCTGGTCCTTGTCACCAGCCTATTCCCTCTTCCTCACTTCCCTAACCCTGCTCCTCAGTCTATACCCCCTTGGAGCCAGGCCCCCTTCCCCAGGTAGTCCCATTTCCCCACATTATGCACCCTGCCCCAGCAGATAAGCCCATCCCCCATCAGAAGCCCTTAACCTGCCTGTGCTTCCAAGCCAGCCAGGCCCTCTTCTCAGCCGGGCTCTCTTTGTCCGTTTATACCTGCCTCCCCAGCTACCTATGCCCCCTTCCCTGGCCAAGGCTACCTCCCCAGCCTGGTTCCCTTCCCCTCCTAGGCAGGCTTCCCCTATACCCACCTAGACCCTCGCCCCAGCGGAGTCACATTCCCAGCCAGTATCCTCTTTTGCAGTAACCCTACCCAGGCCCCTGCCTCGGCCCCTGCCCCAGCTTCTTACCCACCCACCCACCCCCGCCAGCCCGTGCCCAGGCTCCCTGACCCAACTTGCTTTTCCTTCCCCAGCCTATGCCCCCTTGCCCGGCCAGGCCCCTTTCCCCAGCCAGAGCCTCTTCCTCAGCCTATGCCTCCTTCTTGGCATTGGCCCCCTTTCTAAACCAGCCATCTTACCAGCCTGTGTCCAACTCTCCAGCCTCTAGCCACTTGCCTGGAAGTTTTCCCACCCTGGGCCACAGCCCAGCCTCTTTACCGTCCTATGCTGCCAGCCTCCCCTCCCCAGGCAGGCCTCAACCCCAGCCTGTGTTATTCCCCATGCAGGACCCTTCTGCTCGCAGGCCCCTCACCCAGCCAGGGCCTGTTCCCCGACCTGAGACCCTGTTGACAGCCTCCTTAGCCAGGCTACCCTTCCCCAGGCAAAGCCCCTTTTCAACCCTGTGTCCCCTTGCCCTCACGGGACCCCTTCTCCAGAAAGGGCCTCCTTCTGATAGCCAGGTGCTTGTGCCCAGCCTTTTCCCTTTTCAGCTGGACCACTTTTCCAAGGAGTTCCCCCTTCACTGGCCTTTCATAGCCAGTGCCAAGTCGCATGATGCTCGACCACCTCAAGCTCCACTCCTACGCCACCTCCATCCGCAAGGCCGTCTTGGCATCCATGGACAATGAAAATATGCACACCCCAGACATCGGGGGCCAGGGCACCACGTCAGAAGCCATCCACGACATCATCCGCCACATCCGCATCATCAACGGCCGGGCCGTGGAGGCCTAGGCCGTCCCCGGGACTGTCTCGGCCCACCCTTTACATCCGCTTCGCACCCCCAGCACCCTAATTGGCTCGGTGGGTGGACCCAGAACAAACACACTTCTGCCATCCCCAGAAAAAAAAAAAAAAAAAGGCCCCCTTCCCTGGCCAAGCATCCTCCTCTCTCAGCTCTCCAACACCAGTAAAGTCCCCTCCCCAACCATGTGACATTTCCCTGCCGGGACCCCTTCACACACACATGCCCCCAGCTGGGAAGTCTTTCCCAGCCAGACTCCTCCCCACAGCCAGGCTCTCTTCACCCAGGGACCTAACAGCCTCTCCCCCAGTCTAAGCTCATTTCCCTAGGCGGGCCTCCTTCCCAGTAAGGTACCTTTCCTCAACCGGTATACCCCTTCCTCAACCAAACCCCTCCCCTAGCTTATTCCCCCTCCTCAGCCAGACCTTTTCCCCATCCCTAGCCTGTGCCCCCAGCTAGGTCCCTTTCCTCAACCATGTGCCCTCCCTCAGCCAGGACACACGCCTTCCTTCCCAGGCAGGATCCCTGCCCTAGCAGGCCCTCCCCACCTGCTAATCCCCCTCTTCCAGGCAGGTCCATCAACCCACCGATTATCCCATGCCCAGCCTATGTTGGTCTCAGCATTCGAACCTCTCCCGCCACCAGCTTCCTTTCCTTGCCTGTGCCTCCTTCCCAGGCCCCATTCCCCTGCCAGAGCCCCTCCCCAGGCAGGCCACCTTTCCCTGCCAGGATATTTTCTCCCCCCAATCTCCCCCAGCCCAGCCAGTCTCCCATCCTCAGCTTGTGCCACCCTATCAAGTCTCTGCTCCTTTTACAAGACAGGCCCCTTCCCACATCCAGGCCCCTTCCCCAGCCTCACCCTCTTCCCCAGCTTAAGCCTACTTTCCCAGCCAGATCTCTTTCCCTGGTCAGGTGCCATTCCCCAGGGTTTTTACCCTTTAACACTCAAGGATTCCTCTCTCATCCTTTGCCTCCTAACTCAACTAAGCCTCTTTCCCTTGACCAGCCGAGTCCTCCTTCCCTAAGCAGCCCCCGCTCCATTATCCCCTTCCTAGCCTGGCCTCCTTCTTCACCCTGTGCCCCAGTCCACACAGGTGTCCTTACCTCGCCGTCTCCCCTTCTTCTGCCTGTTCCCCTTTCCCCTGCCACGGCCCATTCATCCTCCTAGACTGACCCCTTCCCCAGTTTTCACCCTTTGTCCCAGCCAGGCCCCCTTCTACAGATTATGCCTCCCTTCCTGGCCTATTCTTCCTTCCCCAGCCAGCATTCTCATCCCTATAAAAGGCGCTCTTCTCACAATGCGTCCAAATACCTAGTTTTCTCAGGGACTTCCTCTTCTCAGACAGCTGGCTATCTGAAAATGTATCTGATGCACACATTTACACAGCGAGCTATCTGGCAGGATTTCTATATTTGCATTTTGAAAAGAGATTCCCCCCAACACACGCCCTGCCTTCAAAAAAAAAAAAAAAAGAAAAAAACAGTGGCACTTCTTTCCCTCCTGCAACTAGCCCTGGACTGGCAAGTTTTTGAAAGTGCAAGTACTTTGTCATGCATAGCAATGAGAACATCCTTAACTGGAGCCATTTCATGATGTTTTCACTGAGTGAAACATCAACTCAGGATAGCTTCAACTATCTTATTCCTCCCTATATCCTTCCCTGGGAGATATTCCACTCCAGACCACCATCAGGACTGCAGGCCCATTCCTCCTTCCAAAAGCCTCATCTGTCACTGTGTCCTCCCCCTTCCCTCCTGCTCCCTAACCCTCCAGGATTCCTTTGCTGAAGTCGATCCTGGGATACAAACTCTATATGAACTCAGTCAGCTATACAAAAATAGAAAACCAGGTATTTTTTTAAACTGCTTTTATTCTTTAAACAAACTACTGTTCGCCTTTTCCCCTTCGTATGTTTTAGTTTAGAACATTTGGTGTGTACAAAGAATTTTTTAAATGAATGTAAGTAATCTCACTGAAGTACAGAACCTAAAGGTTAAATTTTTTTAAATTGTTTACTGCAAATCATTTCACTTTTACTTTTTTTTGGCAAATTCAAGATATCAACAAGTCTCAAATATCAACAAAAGTATATTGCTCATTTTTTGTGCTTCATAGCAGTTGCAGATATAACAAAATGAATCAACGACTTTAATACTTTTTAAAATCTCTCTTTAAATACTTTTTATCTCTAAGAATTAAGGAAAACGACTAAGTTCAGATCTTTCACACTCATACCAGTTGTAGATAGAACAAAGTGGACCAAGTGCTTGAACAGCGTTATACCCTTTTATGTCTGAGAATAAAGGAAACTTACTAGTTGATGTCACCCCTCACAGTCAGTTAAACTACCTATCAGTTTGTCTCTTCTTACTTCACATCAGTTGCAGATATAATGAAATGAATCAACTACTTGAATAAAGTCATGTCCTTTCTTATATTTAATAAAGGAAATTAAATTGAGATCTTTCACATCTTAGAGCAAGCCTTATCTAGCCTATCAGTTTCGGTAAATCTACTTTCTACATTTAACGCTTACATTTAACTTCTAAAGTTAACAAACATTATTTAGAATTCAGAAAACATCTAAACAACTGTCATTAATTTGCAACCATACAAGGTTTTATGAAAAAACAAAACAAAATACTAGGGCTTCCCTGGTGGCTCAGTGGTTAAGAATCCTGGGGACACGGGTTCCAGCCCTGGTCGGGGAAGACCCAACCCCACATGCCGCGGAGCAAGAAAGGTGGGAACTTGGCATAGTCACTCCGCTAGGGTAGGACGGTGCAGATGTCTTCCTGGTCACCGGCCTCCGGTTCCCCTAACCCCGTGAAAGAAGCAACCCAGGGACGATCGAGGAGGATAGAAGAGCGAGGGAGGAAGAAGGGGGGGCGGGGGTGGAGAGAGGGGGTGAACTCTGAGTAAAATGAATCAACAAAACCCTGAGAAAACCGAAGGAAAAAAGCGGAGCCTGCTGAGGAGACGCGGCGGCGGCAGCTTCGGCTCCAACGGCAGCCGCCACGGCGATGGCGGCAGCGGGCCTACAAGAGACGGCAGGCCAGGCACCTGACGGAGCCGGTGTCGAGCGGCTTCACCGAGTTGTAGTGCTCCCCGCAGGTGGAGGAGCTCTTGTAGACCAGGGTGAGCGGCTTCTTGGTGTACTCCTCTCCGTAGACGACGGCGGGCGAGTTGGCCTGGATCACCTCGATGGGGGTCTGCAGGACGTGCGACAGGGCCCTCAGCTCGAGCTGGCCTCCACACGACGTGCTGAGCACGATGTCGTCGCAGTAGCTCAAGAAGTCGTCGCGGCTGCAGGCGTCGCCGGTTTCGGGGTCGCTGTAGAAGGGCAGGAAGTCCTCGACATGCTTCCGCATGTACTCGGCGGTGCGCCTCCGCAGGCTCTCCACGGTCACGGAGAACACCAGCTGGTCTTGGATGGCGCGGTACATGCAGTGGCCGTCGGCCGGGATAGCCTTCATCTCCAGATTCCTGGCCCACAGGATGCCGTCGAGCTTCCTTTCCTCGTCATGGCGGAAGCTGGCCAGATGCTCCATCTCAGCCTTGGCCATCCTCTCCTGCCTTTCTCTCTCGAGGGCCACCTTTCTTTCGCGCCTTCTCTGTGCCCTCGAGAGGTGAGGAGGCTTGTCCTCGAGATCCAGCTTGCCCAGATCTTCAGTGACTGAATCGAGGTTGCTGTTATCAGGGAAACTCTCCTGGAACTTCTGCAGCTCCTGCTGCTGCTTCTGCTCCATCTCGGCCTCGAGGCGGGCCACATCGAGGAGCAACTGCTTTCTTCTCTTCTCGTCCCTCTTGGGGACCGAGCTCTTCATGCCCTGAATGTGGGCCTGCAGCTCTGCCTTCTCGCGCTTGTGGCGTCGTAACATCCGCTGATGCTCACTCTGTGCATCTCCCATGATGTTTAAGGGCAGGCGAGAATCGAAGTTTGGTGGCTGAAGTACCGCTACAGTTCGCGTCAACAGTCTAACCACCCAACCGGCTAGAGCTCCTCAGCCTCCCGTGGCGGCTGTACTCTCTTCCCCTCACCCGCGGCTGCCCTCACTCTATTAACGGCCCTCTCTGCCATTGGCCACTGTCTCTCCACGGCTACGCCTCCTAAACACTCCTGGCACTAGGATTGGCTGTTGGGAGACACTACGTATGCCCCCAGTAGACCCCGTAGCAAGGGGTGCTTCCGGTTTTAGCGGGGTTCCTGTCCCGGATGTAAAATCCCGCCTTGGTGCATCATGTGCAGCAACTGAGCTTGTGGAGATTTTCGTGGGCTCTGAACTGCGTACTTCACTTCCTAGCCTGAACACAGTGCAGACACTGGTCGTGCTTGAGAATCACATGACAAATACTGTTACACCAGATGAATGTGCCCTTGACACCGGACTTCCCATTGCTCCCAGTGTTCAGGAGGCAATGTGGCTCTCTCCAGTTCTTTAGTTGCCTTGACTGATGAACCCTTAATTTTGTGTATCAGAACAAGATATTTCCTTATGTTCCTGGGAACACAGAATCCTTTCAGTTTAGGCCTCAAATCCACCCTGTCCCATCTCAGTGTGAGAAAGCAACAACCTTAAAGTTCACTACAGCTGAGCAGACTTCGTCTTGTGCCAACAGAATGCACCTACCCTAAACTCCCCTTCTCCTGGGTTCCCAGCTTCCAAAATGGGCTCCCATGAAGCATGACAGTTGGCCTTCATCAAGCCACTTCCTTCTGATTATTTTGAATCTCTAAAAGTTCTAAAAAATAAAATAAAGTAAAATAAAATCCCTAAGCTCTTTCAAACATGCTCTCATCCTGCCCCACTCTGCTCATCTGTATCGTGAATTCCCAAACAGGAAGGCTCTTGAGACAACCTCCTCCCTGTTACAAATGAGGAAAGTGGACATTTGTCCAAGTTTTTACATATATCAAAACTTCAGTCGTTTTTAGTGCTAACTAGGATTCCATGATATGGATGTACTGTAGTTCACTTAACCATTCACCTGTTGAAGGACATCTGGGCTGTTTCCAGTTTGGGGTTGTTACAACCCCTGCTATAAACAT
Organism: Mesoplodon mirus; assembly: GCF_964341445.2. NCBI lineage: Eukaryota > Metazoa > Chordata > Mammalia > Artiodactyla > Ziphiidae > Mesoplodon > Mesoplodon mirus. The sequence goes on along the minus strand of NC_138981.1, from coordinate 58,808,401 downwards.
CCATATACAGGTGTTTTGTGTGAGCACAAGGCTTCATTTCTCTGGGAAAAAAATGCCCAGGAGTGCAATTTCTGGGTCATATTATAAGTGTATGTTTAGTTTGTGAAGAAGCTATTTTCCAGAGTGGTTGTACCATTGTGCGTTCTCACCAGCAGTGTATGCGCAATCAGGTTTCTCTGCATCCTCACCAGCATTTGGTGTCGTCATCATTTTTTATTTTTAGTCATTCTGATAGATGTGTAGTGGTCTCATTTTACAAATTACTTTGCAGCTTCGTTTTTCTAATGAGTACTTAAAATATGAAGCTACTTTTAGGAAAACACTGAATTAAAATTTTTTTAACTTGAATTATTCATTATAATGATTTTCTGTGTTTTAAGAAAGACTTTAACTTTTAATCAGGCTAGCTATTGTGTATGGAGGTAGCACTACCATACTGAAATTTTTAAAATTTAACATTTAGAGCAAGCCTGTTAGGGAAATTTTTATTCACTGGAAAAAAGTCATGGCTAATTGTTTTTTCATTAAAAAAAGAAAAGCATTTGCAATTTTAAATGATGTTTTTCTTAATTTAAAAAGGTCTTTTGTTTGCAGAAAAGAATACTACAAAATGATTTTAATGAGTCTCACAGTATCTAGGAATCTTTACACTGATTGATTTTTATTGAAATACAATATAAAATAAAACTGTAATATATGCTCACTGTCAATAATCTGGAGAAATTAAATTCCATAATTCTCCTGGGAGAAAACCCCTGTGAACATTTTTTTTTTTTTTTTTTTTTTTTTGCGGTACACGGGCCTCTCACCGCTGTGGCCTCTCCCGTTGCGGAGCACAGGCTCCGGACGCGCAGGCTCAGCGGCCATGGCTCACGGGCCCAGCCGCTCCGCGGCATGTGGGATCTTCTCGGACCGGGGCACGAACCCGTGTCCCCTGCATCGGCAGGCAGACTCTCAACCACTGCGCCACCGGGGAAGCCCTCTGTTAACATTTTGTGTTTATTCTTGCCATGCCTATTCTACTCAAATAGAACTGTTAAACAAAGAAACAACAGACCCAAAATGAAGTCACGTGTGCTATGCCCCACATCAGTAAACCAAGACTTAATACGTAACCAAATTGCAGTTTTAGCCCATCCCATGAAAGTGACTTTAACCAGTCAGTCTGGAATTTCCTGGCCAGCACTAGTGAGGTAGTCTGCCACATAGACCCCTGCCTTCCCCAAAAGGAAGGTGACCTCTGTCTGAAATAACCCCTTATTTTGTTGATGACTTCTTTGTCCCACCCCTTCTCTGCCTTTCAAAACCTTCCGTTTTGTACAGTTCCTTGGAGCTCCTCACTACTTGGTGGATGGGATGCTGTCCCATTTGTGAATTGCTGAATAAAGCCAATTGATCTTCAAATTCACTCAGGTGAATTTTGTTTGTTAACAGAACTCTAAGCGGTGCTCCCTGCCATCCTGTCTGCCTATCGCCCTCCCCACCTTGGCCTCTGGGGACCTCCCTTCTCTCTTCAAAGATCAGTGAGGGAAATACATCAAGGCTAAAAATTTGACCTGGCTCAAAGTAAAAAGTCAAAACAACAAACAACAAAGCAAAACAGAAAGTTCTTAAATTTCAAAGTTTCTGCGGCAATTTCTTTGTGTCACCAAGGTTTAGTGGTTCTGCTTTTAGACAAGGCATTGTAGTGGGCCTCAGGTCTCTGCATCAGTAGAAGCAGAAGAAAGAAACAGAAACTGCTTTGCAAATGATGCAAAACTCAAAATCCATTGTGGGTCCGATTTCAGGAAAAAATTATACTGCTTTTAATGGAATTAATGATCCCCTCATCTTAGCAATGAAGGAAGGAAGGGCCAGAGAGGGGGAGTGTTGGGCTGATGGTCACACTGCAGAATTCCACGGCTGACTCGTCTGTGTCACGTTTCCCACCGCACTGTGCTGCTGCCACACGCAGCCTTGACATGACTCTTGGCTGTAAGTCAGGCAGAACAGTCCCAACATAGCTTCTGGGGCCATCGGGAGGAATCCCTCATGAAACGGCTGTAAATTCATCTATGAGATTCAAAGAGACCTTGTACGTGCCCTCCGACAATGCCCACGTGTGAGCGAGAGACTCCTCATGAGCTCTGCAAGCCTGAAATCGCCTTGTAAAGGTGGAGGGCAGGCCTGGAGAGGAGAAATTCCTGCGGTGGAACACACGTGCATCTGCCCCTAGGGCCTGCCTCCTCCTTGGCCAAAGCAAAGAGCCTGTTCAAGCAAACTCAAGTGGATTTAAAGAAACACACTTATTTTTCCCTGAAAAAGTAATGTGTTCGGGCTTCCCTGGTGGTGCACTGGTTAAGAATCCACCTGCCAATGCAGTGGACACAGGTTCAAGCCCTGGTCCAGGAAGATCCCACATGCCTCGGAGCAACTAAGCCCGTGTGCCACAACTACTGAAGCTCGCGCGCCTAGAGCCCGTGCTCCACAACAAGAGAAGCCACCGCAATGAGAAGCCCGCACACTGCAACAAAGAGTAGCCCCCGCTCAGGGCAATTAGAGAAAGCCTCGTGCAGCAACAAAGACCCTACAAAGCCAAAAACAAAAAAAAGAAAGTAAAAATCTCATAATCTCACAATTCAGACTTCACAATTCACTGCTGACATTTGGCTTGTAGCTTTTTAGTGTTTCATTTATATATGCATGTATGTATATCTGTATGTATATTACTGTATAAATGTATATGTATACATATGTATATATAATATGATTCTTATAGTAAAATAAATACAATTTACCATTTTAACCAAAAGATGTGGAATTTAGACTTTACTGTCTCTGAGGATTATTTGCTTTCCTTGAAAGCAGTGGGATGTGTGTATGACAAAGAGACAGGCTGTGAACTGTGGTCAAATAGTTACCTACTAGAGAACTACAGGAGGAAGGATGTAGAGCCCTCCCTGCATTGTCCTGCTGAAGCTCCTGTCTTATTATTATCAACTGAAAAAATCTGAGCTTGGTGACAGTACTGATGGGTGACACACTCTTGTCTTGCTACTGCTTTTATTTATTTATTTATTTGGCTGTGCCATGCGGCTTGTGGGATCTTAGTTCCCTGACCAGGGATTGAACTCGGGCCCTTGGCAGTGAAAGCGTGGAGTCCTGACCACTGGACCACCCGGGAAATCCCGTACTGCTTTTATTCTTAAAATTTGATTATATACTTAAAATTTTAAACTCTATTTATATTTTGAATAATCAGTGCTTTTACATCCTATTCTCAGCTGCTGAGCTGGACTCCTTGGAGTTTCTTGTGTATCCTTTCTAAGATAGTCTGTGCTCACTCATATGCTCCTTTCAGTTTGGCTCAGAGGTACAAAAAGCTTTAGTGTACAAAGGTTGTATACGTGAAACTGGGGACACTCTACTTGATTGGTAATTGAAGGGATTTTTAAGGGCCTATCTCAGTGGACCTTTTCCTGAGATACTCCAGCCACAAACCAGGGAATCACCTCTGATCCTGTCTTTGTCTTTACCCTCCTCCTAAAACAAATGTTAATTCTACTCCCAGTGTCCATCACTTTGGTCCCCTGTTCTCTCCCTGCCGCCACAGCCCCAGGCCACGTCAGCGTCGTCTGTCATGCATGAAAAGACAGCCTCTCAAATCAGCTTCTTGCCTCCAATCTCTCTCCTTGCAATCCATTCTTTCCCCTAAGATTCCTTATCTCTAAAGCATAGCTCTGATGTCTCATTCCTTCTGAAAAACAAACTTTTAACGGATTCTACTGCCCCTAGGGTAACATTCTAACTCCTGAGTACAGAAGATTTTTTTCCACAAAGGATGGAGCAAGTGGCAGAAATATTCTCTCTTCTCGGATGTGGCTGGTCACTGAATCTGGGCCCTACGGGAAGGCAGCTCATGATCAGAAACTCATGACCGGGATCAGAACCCGGTTACTCCCAGGACCCCTCAGGGATGCTTGCATTCCTGGGAATGGACAAACACTCATTCACATCAGACTGCCACAGGCCCCCGAGTTCTCACTTACTCCTTAGAGAGCCCGCTCCCCAGGGGCTAGAATACCCCGAGTAGCCCGTTCTTGGTTTCAAGGTAGCTGAGAAGCCCAGATAAAGCGGCTTCGTGGACATGGGAAAACACCGCTGCCGCTCCCCATTTCCTTCCGCTTTTGTTTCAAACAAAATTCTGACGTGATTTTGCAAGAACTTTGAACTCACCTCCAATTCCAGGAAAGCCTTATTAGCCTCTTCCTAGGAGGTGACTCAATTTGGTGATGAACCTTGGTGGCTTCACCTCGGCCACCCTGGTCAGTGCAGTCCCTCCCCCGCCAGCTCCCACAGATGCAAGACGGCAGGGGCTCCGGATTTTGTTTCTCACAGGCTCAAAGGAGCAACAGAGCGCGTGTGCTCATGGGCTTCACTCTGATTGGGCAGGCCCAAGCCATAGATTCACCTTGAGCCAATCACTGTGGCCCGGAAGAATCGGTGCTTTGATTGGCAGACCTGAAAGGGGAGGGTCCTGGAGGTGAACCGCTGTCACCCCAAGAGGGTGACAGGGGTTCGCACCCCCAAAAAGGAGATTGGAGGCTTTTGTGGTAATGGAGGGAAACAGACGCTGGAGATGCGAACAACCCTTCTTTACTCGTGTCTCGCCCACTGCCACCTCTGGTGTTTGCCTCCTGGGGACCTCACAGCCTGGGACGCTCTTCCCTTGAGGGCTTCCCCCCTAAATCTGAGATGAACTTTCCGAGCTTCCCGTTCCCTCTTCCTCCCTACTCCAAGCTGGCCCAGAGCATTCCCACTTCACTTCCTCATCTTCTTAACTGGACCACAGCACTTAAGGCTGGGCCTTGGGTTGGCAGTCACTTGGATTTGTGTGCTTCTCATCTCCGAGGCCGTGAGGCTGCCATGGAGAGCACAAACTCAGTCTTAATTATTTTGGGGCCCCTACCCAGCCAGCAGTGCCTGCTAGTAGAGATACTCAGTGTATTTGGTTGAACTGATTAGGATACTTAAACTGTTTTCAAGCCCCCTCAAATATGTCAGAAGCACTATTTACACACTTGAGAATGTATTCCAGTGTTTCTAGGCTATTCATTAGAACAGGTCCCTTGGGCAACTCTGCAAGCCCGCTCAACCGGTAGTTTTGCACTTAGGAACAAGGGCTGGAGTCAACATTGCAGTTGCGGTGTCTCCACCTTAGGCTATTCCTGCAGCTCCACAATACTGTTGTGTTTCCAAACTCAAGACTCATCAGGGCCATCCCTGGGGGAGGGATGAACATTTCTGTGGTCCTAGAAAGAGGACTCAACTGAGTAAAAGAGGCCTGGCAAATCTCCTTTAGTGCTCCCCCAGCTCCCAGCCCAGGCCTTCCCCATGCCCAGGGGCTTCTGTGGTTCTCTTCTGGCTCACTCCCCACCTCTAAGTAAAAGAAACCTCTTTTGTTTTCAAATTTCTTCTAAATCCCCATTAGACGCTTGAATGGCCTGAAAACCTCTGAGGTGGTGGCTATCCAGCCTGGGCTTACACATCTCCAATAACAGAGAACTCACCACCTTGTGAGATGGTTTTTCATATCTTTGAATAGCTCTGATTATCAAAACATTTCTTTCTTACGCCAAACCAAGACTGCTTCCCTATTGTTTCTGCCATGTAGTGTTGTGGGGTCATACACAATGTTCAGAGACAGTTCCTAGATTTGTGTGAGTGTGTGTGTGTGTGTGTGTGAAGGAGAGAGACAGAGACAGAGACAGAGAGATAGAGAGACAGAGAAACCAAGACAGGCACAGAGGGAGCTGGAAGGGCCTACAGAGATCATCTAGGTCAATGGTTAACACACTGTTTTGGCAAGATTAATTCAGGAGCAGTAAACATATTTAAGGGGCACATCTTTCCTATTCAAAGTCAAGTTGGGACTTGATGGCTGAGTTAATGAGCATATGCATAATCCCCCTAGGAGATACCCACCGAAATAAAACAGAATCAAAATGAGATAAGAAGATGTCTTCTTTTTCCAAGTAGGAACAGGCCACAGACGCAGAGCACAACCTTGGTATCTCCATATGCAAAATAATTTAAACCAAAGTAAAAATGAAGACGCCAGGAAAAAAAGGCAGAAGCTACCTGGCTCCTCCCACGCCCTCCCCGACCCCATGACAAAAGGCCAGTTCACTATTTCTGTTTCCCTTGTTTTCTATCTGTTGCTCCAAGGGCTAGGTTTTCTCTTTCCTTTATTCTTTTTTTTTTAATCTTCTAAATGGGAGCATAGGCAATTCGCTTTTAGTTCTACTGGTGGTTATTTTTATGACGGTAAGCCCCACGCTTAAGCCTACAATTCTCAGTTTTTCAACTTCAAAACTGAAATGGTATCTTTGATTCACCCTCTGAGAGATAAGAAAAATTTCACATTTACTCTTTACCTCCTGACTGTTTTGTCTAATTTTTGTCCCTATCTATTTTAGATAAATTATGGTTGTTTTACACAGCATAGCTTTTCTTCCAAGGACTCTACCTGACTGTCAGAGTCTCACTTCAAAGAAAGGCCCAGGCGCAGTTTCACAAGCGAATGGACTGTTTCAAACTTTCAAGGAGCAGATAATTCCTATGATATTTAAATTATCCCAGAGGAAGAGGAAGAAAGGAAATAGTGTTTTGAAATCATTTTTTTCTAGGTTTTAGATGATACATAGATACAACTTTCTACTTAAAAATTCAATGGTATAATGGATAAACAAAATGTGGTATATACACACGATGGACTATTATTCAGCTTTAAAAAGGAAATTCTGACACCTGCTACAACGTGGATGAACCTTGAAGACATTATGCTATGTGAAATAAGCCAGTCACAAAAGGACAAATATTGTATGATTCCACTTATATGAGGTACATAGAGTAGTCAAATTGAGAGACAGAGAGTAGAATGTTGGTTGCCAGGGGCTGGCAGGAGAGAGAATGAGGAGATATATAGCCTTGCAATAAAAAAATCCAACTCTATCGAAGGACATAGTTTAAAAGGAAAAAGCTCAACACCTTCCTCCTCCCACCCACCCATTTCTTTCCCTCTCCCTAGAGGAAACAATTCATATGGATGATCCAAAATTTACTCAGCTAGTCCTCACTGAGGATATTTAGGTTGTATCTAGAGTTTTACTTGCACAAACAACACTCTAATGAATAGCCTTGAAATATACTGCCGTATAATACGTATACCTGTAGTATAGGTCCCTGGATATGGACTGCCAGTTCAAAAGCTATGTGCGTTTTATTTAGCGAGTTAGTTAGGTTTAGATTTATTGATTAACTCATATAGTTCAAAATATCAGCCATTTAAGAGATCACACAGTGCAAAGCTCCGTCCCATCCTTTTCCCCCAGCAACTTGGTTCCCCTCCTCAAAAGCAACCAATAGTATCATTTAAAATATATTCTTTAGTCATGTACAAGGGAAACAGTATGTTTGAGAATGCCTGTTTCTGCATTCTCCCATCAACACAGCATATTATCAAACTTGACTTCTTTGCTAATCTGACTGATGAAAAATGGTATCTCATTCAATGTGTATTTATTTAATTTGTAATATTATGAGTAAAACCGATGGTTACTAAAGCTGGGAGACCATGCCAGCCTCCCTCTGCAGCTTCTTTCCCACAGCTCCCTCACCTGTCACCTCTATCCTCCAGCTCCACTGAACACGGACACACCATGTTCTTTTTTTTTTTTTTTTTTTAATGTGGACCATTTTTTTTTAAAGTCTTTATTGAATTTGTTACAACACTGCTTCCCTTTTGTGTTTTGGTTTGTTGGCCTCAAGGCACGTGGGATCCCAGCTTCCCGACCAGGGATCGAACCCTCACCCCCTGCATTGGAAGGCAAAGTCCCAACCTCTGGGCCACCAGGGAAGTCCCGACACCCTGTTCTTTCACTCCTGCCTTTGCTCTGGCTGTGTCCTCTGCGAGCTCCTCCTAAGCCTCCCTGCCACCCCAGGTCTGATGAAGTGTCCTTCCTCTGTGCTTCCTTTCATCACAGCACTGGTCATGCTGCCTTCTGTTTATTTCTGTCTATTTTCCCATCTGCCATTTCTACTAGATGGTGAGCGCTGGGACTGGATCTTTATCTCTCTACCTCTACTGTTTATCACCATTCTCTTCAGTAAATATGGAGTGAATGGATGAATGGACAGCTGGCAGTTTCACATGGAGGTCACTGGAATGCAGTTATTCTGTGTGACTGGCTGAAACGAGATTTACCCTCTCATAAGAATGTCATATATGTGGAAGGTGGCACTTGAAATCAGTGGTGAAATGGTGGATTATTCAGTAAGTGGTGTTGGGCTAACTGGTTAATTACCATAATTGGAGAAAATCAATTTATGTCCTTGTCTTCCACCCAAGTAATTTCCAGGTGGATATGTTAAATAGTGTTAAATATAAAGAGAAAGCATAAAAAACTTGAAAGTATATACGAATATTGATCCAACCTCGGGATGGGGAAGCCCTTTCTAAGCAAGATACCAAGACAGAAACCATAAAGAAAAAGATCGATAGATAGACCCCATTACAATTTTAAACTTGAGCACACGCAAAAAGTCAGAAACAACACTGAGAGCCTAATAATGTACGGGAAAAACTGTTTTTAAAAAATATCCGAATGAAAAGTGGAAGGACCTATTAAAAATCCGTAAGAAGAAGACAAACTTACCCATAAAAAATTAAGCAAATGTCAGGAACAGGCAATAAATTAAGAATTATTTGTTCCAGCATGAATGAAATAGACATGCTAACAAATACTTAGAGGAATATTCTACCTTACTAGTAATCAACAAAGGGTCAACTAATACAGCATCTTTCACCTAACAAATGAGCAAAGATGATAATTTTCAGTGTTTGCAACTATATGGGAAAATAACACTCTCACACCCTGCGAGTGTACATTGGCTCACTCTTTCTGGAGGGCAATTTACCAGTATGCATTAAAAGCCTCTCCTTTGGACCTAGATCACTTCTAGAAATCTTATCAAAGGGGAATAATCAGAAATATAGACAAAGACTCAGCTACAAGGATATTACAGTCGCATATTTGTAGCAGTGAGAAACTGAAAGCAATCTAAATGTCCAGCAATAGAATAGGACAAATAAATTGTGGCACATTCACAGGCTAGAATGCAGGCATTCAAATCATCGTATTGAAGACTAAGGAGAGAAGGAAATGCTTATAATGTATTGTTAAGTTAAAAAAAAAAAAGTAGTCCAAATAGAATGATACCAGTTTGGTTTTTTTTAAATACGCATGTCTATGTGTGTGTGTAGAAAAAGGGTGGAAGGAAGGAAGATACTGACTGGCCTGAGGAGTCCCCGCACACAGGCCCCCCTGTCCCCAAGAGGACACTCTGGTAAGCCCCAGTGGGATTTGCTTTCACGCTGCAGCCCAAGAAGTTTTGGCTTCCACTGTAGGACCTGCGGGAAGAGGCCAAGTGGCTCCAAAATTACTGTAGACAGAGTGAAGGGGTGGTTGCTGCCACAGCTGATAGTGTTATAGTGTTAGGCCCCTAGGTAATGATACATTTATTGCACATTTTATACATATTTTCATTTAATGTACCTAACATCCCAAGAGATACCTCTAAGACGGGCATTAACTGTCCCATGTTACTGATGAGGTAACTGAAGCCCAGAAAGATTAGATGACTTAATCCAAGTCACAAAGCTAGGAAGCGGGTATATGAGCTGGGCTTCAAATCCAGATAGGTGTCCTTGTCTTTGGCTGCTAAGGCAAAAGTGCATGATCATGAGGAGTAAATGAAGAATGGTAAGTAAATGAATGAAAGCTGCTTCTGGAATTGAACCCCTTTGGGAACAGTACCCCATGGCTTTTGCACACACAATTGCCCAGAACAGTCAACTGTCCTCAGTGACTGTGGTCACTGTTACAAAATGGAACAGACTGCAAATCCCTCATGTCCTGCCAGATCCCACAGCGAAGGCCCCTTCTTGGCTTGTGCTCTGGGCCTGGTTGGAATCTGGCCTGGGTTTACTCTTCCCCATCCTTCCAGCTGAAGGCAGACCCAGTGGAGGAAGCTGGGACAGGCCCAGTGAGATCTTAAGGGTTCCCTAGACAGAAATAGTTATTTCTCTTGTATTTAGGGAGAAAGAAGCCTGTAAAATGGGACTCTGCTGGTTTGTTTGCTGCCTTCTGCTGGGCAGAATTCCGTGGGCAGCACCAGGCCCTCCCCCCACTCCCAGCAAGGCCCACATTATCCAGGCAGTGCCCTCTTCACCAACCTATGCCCTCTTCCGCGGCCATGCCCCCTTCCTTGGCCAGTGCACCCTGCCTTCACAACAGTGCCCCCTCTGCATCCAGCCCCTCCCAACTTTATGTGCAGATAACTTCCCTAGCGAGTGCCTCCTCCCCTAGCCAGGTGCCACTCCCTAGCCCTTCCCCATGCAAAAGCCAGGAATCCCCTTTTCACCTTATACCAATTCATACCCTATACCAACCAGGCCCCTGGTCCTTGTCACCAGCCTATTCCCTCTTCCTCACTTCCCTAACCCTGCTCCTCAGTCTATACCCCCTTGGAGCCAGGCCCCCTTCCCCAGGTAGTCCCATTTCCCCACATTATGCACCCTGCCCCAGCAGATAAGCCCATCCCCCATCAGAAGCCCTTAACCTGCCTGTGCTTCCAAGCCAGCCAGGCCCTCTTCTCAGCCGGGCTCTCTTTGTCCGTTTATACGTGCCTCCCCAGCTACCTATGCCCCCTTCCCTGGCCAAGGCTACCTCCCCAGCCTGGTTCCCTTCCCCTCCTAGGCAGGCTTCCCCTATACCCACCTAGACCCTCGCCCCAGCGGAGTCACATTCCCAGCCAGTATCCTCTTTTGCAGTAACCCTACCCAGGCCCCTGCCTCGGCCCCTGCCCCAGCTTCTTACCCACCCACCCACCCCCGCCAGCCCGTGCCCAGGCTCCCTGACCCAACTTGCTTTTCCTTCCCCAGCCTATGCCCCCTTGCCCGGCCAGGCCCCTTTCCCCAGCCAGAGCCTCTTCCTCAGCCTATGCCTCCTTCTTGGCATTGGCCCCCTTTCTAAACCAGCCATCTTACCAGCCTGTGTCCAACTCTCCAGCCTCTAGCCACTTGCCTGGAAGTTTTCCCACCCTGGGCCACAGCCCAGCCTCTTTACCGTCCTATGCTGCCAGCCTCCCCTCCCCAGGCAGGCCTCAACCCCAGCCTGTGTTATTCCCCATGCAGGACCCTTCTGCTCGCAGGCCCCTCACCCAGCCAGGGCCTGTTCCCCGACCTGAGACCCTGTTGACAGCCTCCTTAGCCAGGCTACCCTTCCCCAGGCAAAGCCCCTTTTCAACCCTGTGTCCCCTTGCCCTCACGGGACCCCTTCTCCAGAAAGGGCCTCCTTCTGATAGCCAGGTGCTTGTGCCCAGCCTTTTCCCTTTTCAGCTGGACCACTTTTCCAAGGAGTTCCCCCTTCACTGGCCTTTCATAGCCAGTGCCAAGTCGCATGATGCTCGACCACCTCAAGCTCCACTCCTACGCCACCTCCATCCGCAAGGCCGTCTTGGCATCCATGGACAATGAAAATATGCACACCCCAGACATCGGGGGCCAGGGCACCACGTCAGAAGCCATCCACGACATCATCCGCCACATCCGCATCATCAACGGCCGGGCCGTGGAGGCCTAGGCCGTCCCCGGGACTGTCTCGGCCCACCCTTTACATCCGCTTCGCACCCCCAGCACCCTAATTGGCTCGGTGGATGGACCCAGAACAAACACACTTCTGCCATCCCCAGAAAAAAAAAAAAAAAAAGGCCCCCTTCCCTGGCCAAGCATCCTCCTCTCTCAGCTCTCCAACACCAGTAAAGTCCCCTCCCCAACCATGTGACATTTCCCTGCCGGGACCCCTTCACACACACATGCCCCCAGCTGGGAAGTCTTTCCCAGCCAGACTCCTCCCCACAGCCAGGCTCTCTTCACCCAGGGACCTAACAGCCTCTCCCCCAGTCTAAGCTCATTTCCCTAGGCGGGCCTCCTTCCCAGTAAGGTACCTTTCCTCAACCGGTATACCCCTTCCTCAACCAAACCCCTCCCCTAGCTTATTCCCCCTCCTCAGCCAGACCTTTTCCCCATCCCTAGCCTGTGCCCCCAGCTAGGTCCCTTTCCTCAACCATGTGCCCTCCCTCAGCCAGGACACACGCCTTCCTTCCCAGGCAGGATCCCTGCCCTAGCAGGCCCTCCCCACCTGCTAATCCCCCTCTTCCAGGCAGGTCCATCAACCCACCGATTATCCCATGCCCAGCCTATGTTGGTCTCAGCATTCGAACCTCTCCCGCCACCAGCTTCCTTTCCTTGCCTGTGCCTCCTTCCCAGGCCCCATTCCCCTGCCAGAGCCCCTCCCCAGGCAGGCCACCTTTCCCTGCCAGGATATTTTCTCCCCCCAATCTCCCCCAGCCCAGCCAGTCTCCCATCCTCAGCTTGTGCCACCCTATCAAGTCTCTGCTCCTTTTACAAGACAGGCCCCTTCCCACATCCAGGCCCCTTCCCCAGCCTCACCCTCTTCCCCAGCTTAAGCCTACTTTCCCAGCCAGATCTCTTTCCCTGGTCAGGTGCCATTCCCCAGGGTTTTTACCCTTTAACACTCAAGGATTCCTCTCTCATCCTTTGCCTCCTAACTCAACTAAGCCTCTTTCCCTTGACCAGCCGAGTCCTCCTTCCCTAAGCAGCCCCCGCTCCATTATCCCCTTCCTAGCCTGGCCTCCTTCTTCACCCTGTGCCCCAGTCCACACAGGTGTCCTTACCTCGCCGTCTCCCCTTCTTCTGCCTGTTCCCCTTTCCCCTGCCACGGCCCATTCATCCTCCTAGACTGACCCCTTCCCCAGTTTTCACCCTTTGTCCCAGCCAGGCCCCCTTCTACAGATTATGCCTCCCTTCCTGGCCTATTCTTCCTTCCCCAGCCAGCATTCTCATCCCTATAAAAGGCGCTCTTCTCACATTGCATCCAAATACCTAGTTTTCTCAGGGACTTCCTCTTCTCAGACAGCTGGCTATCTGAAAATGTATCTGATGCACACATTTACACAGCGAGCTATCTGGCAGGATTTCTATATTTGCATTTTGAAAAGAGATTCCCCCCAACACACGCCCTGCCTTCAAAAAAAAAAAAAAAAGAAAAAAACAGTGGCACTTCTTTCCCTCCTGCAACTAGCCCTGGACTGGCAAGTTTTTGAAAGTGCAAGTACTTTGTCATGCATAGCAATGAGAACATCCTTAACTGGAGCCATTTCATGATGTTTTCACTGAGTGAAACATCAACTCAGGATAGCTTCAACTATCTTATTCCTCCCTATATCCTTCCCTGGGAGATATTCCACTCCAGACCACCATCAGGACTGCAGGCCCATTCCTCCTTCCAAAAGCCTCATCTGTCACTGTGTCCTCCCCCTTCCCTCCTGCTCCCTAACCCTCCAGGATTCCTTTGCTGAAGTCGATCCTGGGATACAAACTCTATATGAACTCAGTCAGCTATACAAAAATAGAAAACCAGGTATTTTTTTAAACTGCTTTTATTCTTTAAACAAACTACTGTTCGCCTTTTCCCCTTCGTATGTTTTAGTTTAGAACATTTGGTGTGTACAAAGAATTTTTAAATGAATGTAAGTAATCTCACTGAAGTACAGGACCTAAAGGTTAAATTTTTTAAAATTGTTTACTGCAAATCATTTCACTTTTACTTTTTTTTGGCAAATTCAAGATATCAACAAGTCTCAAATATCAACAAAAGTATATTGCTCATTTTTTGTGCTTCATAGCAGTTGCAGATATAACAAAATGAATCAACGACTTTAATACTTTTTAAAATCTCTCTTTAAATACTTTTTATCTCTAAGAATTAAGGAAAACGACTAAGTTCAGATCTTTCACACTCATACCAGTTGTAGATAGAACAAAGTGGACCAAGTGCTTGAACAGCGTTATACCCTTTTATGTCTGAGAATAAAGGAAACTTACTAGTTGATGTCACCCCTCACAGTCAGTTAAACTACCTATCAGTTTGTCTCTTCTTACTTCACATCAGTTGCAGATATAATGAAATGAATCAACTACTTGAATAAAGTCATGTCCTTTCTTATATTTAATAAAGGAAATTAAATTGAGATCTTTCACATCTTAGAGCAAGCCTTATCTAGCCTATCAGTTTCGGTAAATCTACTTTCTACATTTAACGCTTACATTTAACTTCTAAAGTTAACAAACATTATTTAGAATTCAGAAAACATCTAAACAACTGTCATTAATTTGCAACCATACAAGGTTTTATGAAAAAACAAAACAAAATACTAGGGCTTCCCTGGTGGCTCAGTGGTTAAGAATCCTGGGGACACGGGTTCCAGCCCTGGTCGGGGAAGACCCAACCCCACATGCCGCGGAGCAAGAAAGGTGGGAACTTGGCATAGTCACTCCGCTAGGGTAGGACGGTGCAGATGTCTTCCTGGTCACCGGCCTCCGGTTCCCCTAACCCCGTGAAAGAAGCAACCCAGGGACGATCGAGGAGGATAGAAGAGCGAGGGAGGAAGAAGGGGGGGCGGGGGTGGAGAGAGGGGGTGAACTCTGAGTAAAATGAATCAACAAAACCCTGAGAAAACCGAAGGAAAAAAGCGGAGCCTGCTGAGGAGACGCGGCGGCGGCAGCTTCGGCTCCAACGGCAGCCGCCACGGCGATGGCGGCAGCGGGCCTACAAGAGACGGCAGGCCAGGCACCTGACGGAGCCGGTGTCGAGCGGCTTCACCGAGTTGTAGTGCTCCCCGCAGGTGGAGGAGCTCTTGTAGACCAGGGTGAGCGGCTTCTTGGTGTACTCCTCTCCGTAGACGACGGCGGGCGAGTTGGCCTGGATCACCTCGATGGGGGTCTGCAGGACGTGCGACAGGGCCCTCAGCTCGAGCTGGCCTCCACACGACGCGCTGAGCACGATGTCGTCGCAGTAGCTCAAGAAGTCGTCGCGGCTGCAGGCGTCGCCGGTTTCGGGGTCGCTGTAGAAGGGCAGGAAGTCCTCGACATGCTTCCGCATGTACTCGGCGGTGCGCCTCCGCAGGCTCTCCACGGTCACGGAGAACACCAGCTGGTCTTGGATGGCGCGGTACATGCAGTGGCCGTCGGCCGGGATAGCCTTCATCTCCAGATTCCTGGCCCACAGGATGCCGTCGAGCTTCCTTTCCTCGTCATGGCGGAAGCTGGCCAGATGCTCCATCTCAGCCTTGGCCATCCTCTCCTGCCTTTCTCTCTCGAGGGCCACCTTTCTTTCGCGCCTTCTCTGTGCCCTCGAGAGGTGAGGAGGCTTGTCCTCGAGATCCAGCTTGCCCAGATCTTCAGTGACTGAATCGAGGTTGCTGTTATCAGGGAAACTCTCCTGGAACTTCTGCAGCTCCTGCTGCTGCTTCTGCTCCATCTCGGCCTCGAGGCGGGCCACATCGAGGAGCAACTGCTTTCTTCTCTTCTCGTCCCTCTTGGGGACCGAGCTCTTCATGCCCTGAATGTGGGCCTGCAGCTCTGCCTTCTCGCGCTTGTGGCGTCGTAACATCCGCTGATGCTCACTCTGTGCATCTCCCATGATGTTTAAGGGCAGGCGAGAATCGAAGTTTGGTGGCTGAAGTACCGCTACAGTTCGCGTCAACAGTCTAACCACCCAACCGGCTAGAGCTCCTCAGCCTCCCGTGGCGGCTGTACTCTCTTCCCCTCACCCGCGGCTGCCCTCACTCTATTAACGGCCCTCTCTGCCATTGGCCACTGTCTCTCCACGGCTACGCCTCCTAAACACTCCTGGCACTAGGATTGGCTGTTGGGAGACACTACGTATGCCCCCAGTAGACCCCGTAGCAAGGGGTGCTTCCGGTTTTAGCGGGGTTCCTGTCCCGGATGTAAAATCCCGCCTTGGTGCATCATGTGCAGCAACTGAGCTTGTGGAGATTTTCGTGGGCTCTGAACTGCGTACTTCACTTCCTAGCCTGAACACAGTGCAGACACTGGTCGTGCTTGAGAATCACATGACAAATACTGTTACACCAGATGAATGTGCCCTTGACACCGGACTTCCCATTGCTCCCAGTGTTCAGGAGGCAATGTGGCTCTCTCCAGTTCTTTAGTTGCCTTGACTGATGAACCCTTAATTTTGTGTATCAGAACAAGATATTTCCTTATGTTCCTGGGAACACAGAATCCTTTCAGTTTAGGCCTCAAATCCACCCTGTCCCATCTCAGTGTGAGAAAGCAACAACCTTAAAGTTCACTACAGCTGAGCAGACTTCGTCTTGTGCCAACAGAATGCACCTACCCTAAACTCCCCTTCTCCTGGGTTCCCAGCTTCCAAAATGGGCTCCCATGAAGCATGACAGTTGGCCTTCATCAAGCCACTTCCTTCTGATTATTTTGAATCTCTAAAAGTTCTAAAAAATAAAATAAAGTAAAATAAAATCCCTAAGCTCTTTCAAACATGCTCTCATCCTGCCCCACTCTGCTCATCTGTATCGTGAATTCCCAAACAGGAAGGCTCTTGAGACAACCTCCTCCCTGTTACAAATGAGGAAAGTGGACATTTGTCCAAGTTTTTACATATATCAAAACTTCAGTCGTTTTTAGTGCTAACTAGGATTCCATGATATGGATGTACTGTAGTTCACTTAACCATTCACCTGTTGAAGGACATCTGGGCTGTTTCCAGTTTGGGGTTGTTACAACCCCTGCTATAAACATCCATATACAGGTGTTTTGTGTGAGCACAAGGCTTCATTTCTCTGGGAAAAAAATGCCCAGGAGTGCAATTTCTGGGTCATATTATAAGTGTATGTTTAGTTTGTGAAGAAGCTATTTTCCAGAGTGGTTGTACCATTGTGCGTTCTCACCAGCAGTGTATGCGCAATCAGGTTTCTCTGCATCCTCACCAGCATTTGGTGTCGTCATCATTTTTTATTTTTAGTCATTCTGATAGATGTGTAGTCGTCTCATTTTACAAATTACTTTGCAGCTTCGTTTTTCTAATGAGTACTTAAAATATGAAGCTACTTTTAGGAAAACACTGAATTAAAATTTTTTTAACTTGAATTATTCATTATAATGATTTTCTGTGTTTTAAGAAAGACTTTAACTTTTAATCAGGCTAGCTATTGTGTATGGAGGTAGCACTACCATACTGAAATTTTTAAAATTTAACATTTAGAGCAAGCCTGTTAGGGAAATTTTTATTCACTGGAAAAAAGTCATGGCTAATTGTTTTTTCATTAAAAAAAGAAAAGCATTTGCAATTTTAAATGATGTTTTTCTTAATTTAAAAAGGTCTTTTGTTTGCAGAAAAGAATACTACAAAATGATTTTAATGAGTCTCACAGTATCTAGGAATCTTTACACTGATTGATTTTTATTGAAATACAATATAAAATAAAACTGTAATATATGCTCACTGTCAATAATCTGGAGAAATTAAATTCCATAATTCTCCTGGGAGAAAACCCCTGTGAACATTTTTTTTTTTTTTTTTTTTTTTTTGCGGTACACGGGCCTCTCACCGCTGTGGCCTCTCCCGTTGCGGAGCACAGGCTCCGGACGCGCAGGCTCAGCGGCCATGGCTCACGGGCCCAGCCGCTCCGCGGCATGTGGGATCTTCTCGGACCGGGGCACGAACCCGTGTCCCCTGCATCGGCAGGCAGACTCTCAACCACTGCGCCACCGGGGAAGCCCTCTGTTAACATTTTGTGTTTATTCTTGCCATGCCTATTCTACTCAAATAGAACTGTTAAACAAAGAAACAACAGACCCAAAATGAAGTCACGTGTGCTATGCCCCACATCAGTAAACCAAGACTTAATACGTAACCAAATTGCAGTTTTAGCCCATCCCATGAAAGTGACTTTAACCAGTCAGTCTGGAATTTCCTGGCCAGCACTAGTGAGGTAGTCTGCCACATAGACCCCTGCCTTCCCCAAAAGGAAGGTGACCTCTGTCTGAAATAACCCCTTATTTTGTTGATGACTTCTTTGTCCCACCCCTTCTCTGCCTTTCAAAACCTTCCGTTTTGTACAGTTCCTTGGAGCTCCTCACTACTTGGTGGATGGGATGCTGTCCCATTTGTGAATTGCTGAATAAAGCCAATTGATCTTCAAATTCACTCAGGTGAATTTTGTTTGTTAACAGAACTCTAAGCGGTGCTCCCTGCCATCCTGTCTGCCTATCGCCCTCCCCACCTTGGCCTCTGGGGACCTCCCTTCTCTCTTCAAAGATCAGTGAGGGAAATACATCAAGGCTAAAAATTTGACCTGGCTCAAAGTAAAAAGTCAAAACAACAAACAACAAAGCAAAACAGAAAGTTCTTAAATTTCAAAGTTTCTGCGGCAATTTCTTTGTGTCACCAAGGTTTAGTGGTTCTGCTTTTAGACAAGGCATTGTAGTGGGCCTCAGGTCTCTGCATCAGTAGAAGCAGAAGAAAGAAACAGAAACTGCTTTGCAAATGATGCAAAACTCAAAATCCATTGTGGGTCCGATTTCAGGAAAAAATTATACTGCTTTTAATGGAATTAATGATCCCCTCATCTTAGCAATGAAGGAAGGAAGGGCCAGAGAGGGGGAGTGTTGGGCTGATGGTCACACTGCAGAATTCCACGGCTGACTCGTCTGTGTCACGTTTCCCACCGCACTGTGCTGCTGCCACACGCAGCCTTGACATGACTCTTGGCTGTAAGTCAGGCAGAACAGTCCCAACATAGCTTCTGGGGCCATCGGGAGGAATCCCTCATGAAACGGCTGTAAATTCATCTATGAGATTCAAAGAGACCTTGTACGTGCCCTCCGACAATGCCCACGTGTGAGCGAGAGACTCCTCATGAGCTCTGCAAGCCTGAAATCGCCTTGTAAAGGTGGAGGGCAGGCCTGGAGAGGAGAAATTCCTGCGGTGGAACACACGTGCATCTGCCCCTAGGGCCTGCCTCCTCCTTGGCCAAAGCAAAGAGCCTGTTCAAGCAAACTCAAGTGGATTTAAAGAAACACACTTATTTTTCCCTGAAAAAGTAATGTGTTCGGGCTTCCCTGGTGGTGCACTGGTTAAGAATCCACC
Organism: Mesoplodon mirus; assembly: GCF_964341445.2. Classification (NCBI taxonomy): domain Eukaryota; kingdom Metazoa; phylum Chordata; class Mammalia; order Artiodactyla; family Ziphiidae; genus Mesoplodon; species Mesoplodon mirus. The sequence goes on along the minus strand of NC_138981.1, from coordinate 58,789,307 downwards.
TGCCAATGCAGTGGACACAGGTTCAAGCCCTGGTCCAGGAAGATCCCACATGCCTCGGAGCAACTAAGCCCGTGTGCCACAACTACTGAAGCTCGCGCGCCTAGAGCCCGTGCTCCACAACAAGAGAAGCCACCGCAATGAGAAGCCCGCACACTGCAACAAAGAGTAGCCCCCGCTCAGGGCAATTAGAGAAAGCCTCGTGCAGCAACAAAGACCCTACAAAGCCAAAAACAAAAAAAAGAAAGTAAAAATCTCATAATCTCACAATTCAGACTTCACAATTCACTGCTGACATTTGGCTTGTAGCTTTTTAGTGTTTCATTTATATATGCATGTATGTATATCTGTATGTATATTACTGTATAAATGTATATGTATACATATGTATATATAATATGATTCTTATTATAGTAAAATAAATACAATTTACCATTTTAACCAAAAGATGTGGAATTTAGACTTTACTGTCTCTGAGGATTATTTGCTTTCCTTGAAAGCAGTGGGATGTGTGTATGACAAAGAGACAGGCTGTGAACTGTGGTCAAATAGTTACCTACTAGAGAACTACAGGAGGAAGGGTGTAGAGCCCTCCCTGCATTGTCCTGCTGAAGCTCCTGTCTTATTATTATCAACTGAAAAATTCTCAGCTTGGTGACTACTGATGGGTGACACACTCTTGTCTTGCTACTGCTTTTATTTATTTATTTATTTGGCTGTGCCATGTGGCTTGTGGGATCTTAGTTCCCTGACCAGGGATTGAACTCGGGCCCTTGGCAGTGAAAGCGTGGAGTCCTAACCACTGGACCACCTGGGAAATCCCGTACTGCTTTTATTCTTAAAATTTGATTATATACTTAAAATTTTAAACTCTATTTATATTTTGAATAATCAGTGCTTTTACACCCTATTCTCAGCTGCTGAGTTGGTCTCCTTGGAGTTTCTTGTGTATCATTTCTAAGAGTCTGTGCTCACTCATATGCTCCTTTCAGTTTGGCTCAGAGGTACAAAAAGCTTTAGTGTACAAAGGTTGTATATGTGAAACTGGGGACACTCTACTTGATTGGTAATTGAAGGGATTTTTAAGGGCCTATCTCAGTGGACCTCTTCCTGAGATACTCCAGCCAGAAACCAGGGAATCACCTCTGATCCTGTCTTTGTCTTTACCCTCCTCATAAAACAAATGTTAATTCTACTCCCAGTGTCCATCACTTTGGTCCCCTGTTCTCTCCCTGCTGCCACAGCCCCAGGCCACGTCAGCGTCGTCTGTCATGGATGAAAAGACAGCCTCTCAAATCAGCCTCTTGCCTCCAATCTCTCTCCTTGCAATCCATTCTTTCCCCTAAGATTCCTTATCTCTAAAGCATAGCTCTGATGTCTCATTCCTTCTGAAAAACAAACTTTTAACGGATTCTACTGCCCCTAGGGTAACATTCTAACTCCTGAGTACAGAAGATTTTTTTCCACAAAGGATGGAGCAAGTGGCAGAAATATTCTCTCTTCTCGGATGTGGCTGGTCACTGAATCTGGGCCCTACGGGAAGGCAGCTCATGATCAGAAACTCATGACCGGGATCAGAACCCGGTTACTCCCAGGACCCCTCAGGGATGCTTGCATTCCTGGGAATGGACAAACACTCATTCACATCAGACTGCCACAGGCCCCCGAGTTCTCACTTACTCCTTAGAGAGCCCACTCCCCAGGGGCTAGAATACCCCGAGTAGCCCGTTCTTGGTTTCAAGGTAGCTGAGAAGCCCAGATAAAGCGGCTTCGTGGACATGGGAAAACACCGCTGCCGCTCCCCATTTCCTTCCGCTTTTGTTTCAAACAAAATTCTGACGTGATTTTGCAAGAACTTTGAACTCACCTCCAATTCCAGGAAAGCCTTATTAGCCTCTTCCTAGGAGGTGACTCAGTTTGGTGATGAACCTTGGTGGCTTCACCTCGGCCACCCTGGTCAATGCAGTCCCTCCCCCGCCAGCTCCCACAGATGCAAGACGGCAGGGGCTCCGGATTTTGTTTCTCACAGGCTCAAAGGAGCAACAGAGCGCGTGTGCTCATGGGCTTCACTCTGATTGGGCAGGCCCAAGCCATAGATTCACCTTGAGCCAATCACTGTGGCCCGGAAGAATCGGTGCTTTGATTGGCAGACCTGAAAGGGGAGGGTCCTGGAGGTGAACCGCTGTCACCCCAAGAGGGTGACAGGGGTTCGCACCCCCAAAAAGGAGATTGGAGGCTTTTGTGGTGATGGAGGGAAACAGACGCTGGAGATGCGAACAACCCTTCTTTACTCGTGTCTCGCCCACTGCCACCTCTGGTGTTTGCCTCCTGGGGACCTCACAGCCTGGGACGCTCTTCCCTTGAGGGCTTCCCCCCTAAATCTGAGATGAACTTTCCGAGCTTCCCGTTCCCTCTTCCTCCCTACTCCAAGCTGGCCCAGAGCATTCCCACTTCACTTCCTCATCTTCTTAACTGGACCACAGCACTTAAGGCTGGGCCTTGGGTTGGCAGTCACTTGGATTTGTGTGCTTCTCATCTCCGAGGCCGTGAGGCTGCCATGGAGAGCACAAACTCAGTCTTAATTATTTTGGGGCCCCTACCCAGCCAGCAGTGCCTGCTAGTAGAGATACTCAGTGTATTTGGTTGAACTGATTAGGATACTTAAACTGTTTTCAAGCCCCCTCAAATATGTCAGAAGCACTATTTACACACTTGAGAATGTATTCCAGTGTTTCTAGGCTATTCATTAGAACAGGTCCCTTGGGCAACTCTGCAAGCCCGCTCAACCGGTAGTTTTGCACTTAGGAACAAGGGCTGGAGTCAACATTGCAGTTGCGGTGTCTCCACCTTAGGCTATTCCTGCAGCTCCACAATACTGTTGTGTTTCCAAACTCAAGACTCATCAGGGCCATCCCTGGGGGAGGGATGAACATTTCTGTGGTCCTAGAAAGAGGACTCAACTGAGTAAAAGAGGCCTGGCAAATCTCCTTTAGTGCTCCCCCAGCTCCCGGCCCAGGCCTTCCCCATGCCCAGGGGCTTCTGTGGTTCTCTTCTGGCTCACTCCCCACCTCTAAGTAAAAGAAACCTCTTTTGTTTTCAAATTTCTTCTAAATCCCCATTAGACGCTTGAATGGCCTGAAAACCTCTGAGGTGGTGGCTATCCAGCCTGGGCTTACACATCTCCAATAACAGAGAACTCACCACCTTGTGAGATGGTTTTTCATATCTTTGAATAGCTCTGATTATCAAAACATTTCTTTCTTACGCCAAACCAAGACTGCTTCCCTATTGTTTCTGCCATGTAGTGTTGTGGGGTCATACACAATGTTCAGAGACAGTTCCTAGATTTGTGTGAGTGTGTGTGTGTGTGTGTGTGAAGGAGAGAGACAGAGACAGAGACAGAGAGATAGAGAGACAGAGAAACCAAGACAGGCACAGAGGGAGCTGGAAGGGCCTACAGAGATCATCTAGGTCAATGGTTAACACACTGTTTTGGCAAGATTAATTCAGGAGCAGTAAACATATTTAAGGGGCACATCTTTCCTATTCAAAGTCAAGTTGGGACTTGATGGCTGAGTTAATGAGCATATGCATAATCCCCCTAGGAGATACCCACCGAAATAAAACAGAATCAAAATGAGATAAGAAGATGTCTTCTTTTTCCAAGTAGGAACAGGCCACAGACGCAGAGCACAACCTTGGTATCTCCATATGCAAAATAATTTAAACCAAAGTAAAAATGAAGACGCCAGGAAAAAAAGGCAGAAGCTACCTGGCTCCTCCCACGCCCTCCCCGACCCCATGACAAAAGGCCAGTTCACTATTTCTGTTTCCCTTGTTTTCTATCTGTTGCTCCAAGGGCTAGGTTTTCTCTTTCCTTTATTCTTTTTTTTTTAATCTTCTAAATGGGAGCATAGGCAATTCGCTTTTAGTTCTACTGGTGGTTATTTTTATGACGGTAAGCCCCACGCTTAAGCCTACAATTCTCAGTTTTTCAACTTCAAAACTGAAATGGTATCTTTGATTCACCCTCTGAGAGATAAGAAAAATTTCACATTTACTCTTTACCTCCTGACTGTTTTGTCTAATTTTTGTCCCTATCTATTTTAGATAAATTATGGTTGTTTTACACAGCATAGCTTTTCTTCCAAGGACTCTACCTGACTGTCAGAGTCTCACTTCAAAGAAAGGCCCAGGCGCAGTTTCACAAGTGAATGGACTGTTTCAAACTTTCAAGGAGCAGATAATTCCTATGATATTTAAATTATCCCAGAGGAAGAGGAAGAAAGGAAATAGTGTTTTGAAATCATTTTTTTCTAGGTTTTAGATGATACATAGATACAACTTTCTACTTAAAAATTCAATGGTATAATGGATAAACAAAATGTGGTATATACACACGATGGACTATTAGTCAGCTTTAAAAAGGAAATTCTGACACCTGCTACAACGTGGATGAACCTTGAAGACATTATGCTATGTGAAATAAGCCAGTCACAAAAGGACAAATATTGTATGATTCCACTTATATGAGGTACATAGAGTAGTCAAATTGAGAGACAGAGAGTAGAATGTTGGTTGCCAGGGGCTGGCAGGAGAGAGAATGAGGAGATATATAGCCTTGCAATAAAAAAATCCAACTCTATCGAAGGACATAGTTTAAAAGGAAAAAGCTCAACACCTTCCTCCTCCCACCCACCCATTTCTTTCCCTCTCCCTAGAGGAAACAATTCATATGGATGATCCAAAATTTACTCAGCTAGTCCTCACTGAGGATATTTAGGTTGTATCTAGAGTTTTACTTGCACAAACAACACTCTAATGAATAGCCTTGAAATATACTGCCGTATAATACGTATACCTGTAGTATAGGTCCCTGGATATGGACTGCCAGTTCAAAAGCTATGTGCGTTTTATTTAGCGAGTTAGTTAGGTTTAGATTTATTGATTAACTCATATAGTTCAAAATATCAGCCATTTAAGAGATCACACAGTGCAAAGCTCCGTCCCATCCTTTTCCCCCAGCAACTTGGTCCCCCTCCTCAAAAGCAACCAATAGTATCATTTAAAATATATTCTTTAGTCATGTACAAGGGAAACAGTATGTTTGAGAATGCCTGTTTCTGCATTCTCCCATCAACACAGCATATTATCAAACTTGACTTCTTTGCTAATCTGACTGATGAAAAATGGTATCTCATTCAATGTGTATTTATTTAATTTGTAATATTATGAGTAAAACCGATGGTTACTAAAGCTGCGAGACCATGCCAGCCTCCCTCTGCAGCTTCTTTCCCACAGCTCCCTCACCTGTCACCTCTATCCTCCAGCTCCACTGAACACGGACACACCATGTTCTTTTTTTTTTTTTTTTTTTTAATGTGGACCATTTTTTTTTAAAGTCTTTATTGAATTTGTTACAACACTGCTTCCCTTTTGTGTTTTGGTTTGTTGGCCTCAAGGCACGTGGGATCCCAGCTTCCCGACCAGGGATCGAACCCTCACCCCCTGCATTGGAAGGCAAAGTCCCAACCTCTGGGCCACCAGGGAAGTCCCGACACCCTGTTCTTTCACTCCTGCCTTTGCTCTGGCTGTGTCCTCTGCGAGCTCCTCCTAAGCCTCCCTGCCACCCCAGGTCTGATGAAGTGTCCTTCCTCTGTGCTTCCTTTCATCACAGCACTGGTCATGCTGCCTTCTGTTTATTTCTGTCTATTTTCCCATCTGCCATTTCTACTAGATGGTGAGCGCTGGGACTGGATCTTTATCTCTCTACCTCTACTGTTTATCACCATTCTCTTCAGTAAATATGGAGTGAATGGATGAATGGACAGCTGGCAGTTTCACATGGAGGTCACTGGAATGCAGTTATTCTGTGTGACTGGCTGAAACGAGATTTACCCTCTCATAAGAATGTCATATATGTGGAAGGTGGCACTTGAAATCAGTGGTGAAATGGTGGATTATTCAGTAAGTGGTGTGGGGCTAACTGGTTAATTACCATAATTGGAGAAAATCAATTTATGTCCTTGTCTTCCACCCAAGTAATTTCCAGGTGGATATGTTAAATAGTGTTAAATATAAAGAGAAAGCATAAAAAACTTGAAAGTATATACGAATATTGATCCAACCTCGGGATGGGGAAGCCCTTTCTAAGCAAGATACCAAGACAGAAACCATAAAGAAAAAGATCGATAGATAGACCCCATTACAATTTTAAACTTGAGCACACGCAAAAAGTCAGAAACAACACTGAGAGCCTAATAATGTACGGGAAAAACTGTTTTTAAAAAATATCCGAATGAAAAGTGGAAGGACCTATTAAAAATCCGTAAGAAGAAGACAAACTTACCCATAAAAAATTAAGCAAATGTCAGGAACAGGCAATAAATTAAGAATTATTTGTTCCAGCATGAATGAAATAGACATGCTAACAAATACTTAGAGGAATATTCTACCTTACTAGTAATCAACAAAGGGTCAACTAATACAGCATCTTTCACCTAACAAATGAGCAAAGATGATAATTTTCAGTGTTTGCAACTATATGGGAAAATAACACTCTCACACCCTGCGAGTGTACATTGGCTCACTCTTTCTGGAGGGCAATTTACCAGTATGCATTAAAAGCCTCTCCTTTGGACCTAGATCACTTCTAGAAATCTTATCAAAGGGGAATAATCAGAAATATAGACAAAGACTCAGCTACAAGGATATTACAGTCGCATATTTGTAGCAGTGAGAAACTGAAAGCAATCTAAATGTCCAGCAATAGAATAGGACAAATAAATTGTGGCACATTCACAGGCTAGAATGCAGGCATTCAAATCATCGTATTGAAGACTAAGGAGAGAAGGAAATGCTTATAATGTATTGTTAAGTTAAAAAAAAAAAAGTAGTCCAAATAGAATGATACCAGTTTGGTTTTTTTTAAATACGCATGTCTATGTGTGTGTGTAGAAAAAGGGTGGAAGGAAGGAAGATACTGACTGGCCTGAGGAGTCCCCGCACACAGGCCCCCCTGTCCCCAAGAGGACACTCTGGTAAGCCCCAGTGGGATTTGCTTTCACGCTGCAGCCCAAGAAGTTTTGGCTTCCACTGTAGGACCTGCGGGAAGAGGCCAAGTGGCTCCAAAATTACTGTAGACAGAGTGAAGGGGTGGTTGCTGCCACAGCTGATAGTGTTATAGTGTTAGGCCCCTAGGTAATGATACATTTATTGCACATTTTATACATATTTTCATTTAATGTACCTAACATCCCAAGAGATACCTCTAAGACGGGCATTAACTGTCCCATGTTACTGATGAGGTAACTGAAGCCCAGAAAGATTAGATGACTTAATCCAAGTCACAAAGCTAGGAAGCGGGTATATGAGCTGGGCTTCAAATCCAGATAGGTGTCCTTGTCTTTGGCTGCTAAGGCAAAAGTGCATGATCATGAGGAGTAAATGAAGAATGGTAAGTAAATGAATGAAAGCTGCTTCTGGAATTGAACCCCTTTGGGAACAGTACCCCATGGCTTTTGCACACACAATTGCCCAGAACAGTCAACTGTCCTCAGTGACTGTGGTCACTGTTACAAAATGGAACAGACTGCAAATCCCTCATGTCCTGCCAGATCCCACAGCGAAGGCCCCTTCTTGGCTTGTGCTCTGGGCCTGGTTGGAATCTGGCCTGGGTTTACTCTTCCCCATCCTTCCAGCTGAAGGCAGACCCAGTGGAGGAAGCTGGGACAGGCCCAGTGAGATCTTAAGGGTTCCCTAGACAGAAATAGTTATTTCTCTTGTATTTAGGGAGAAAGAAGCCTGTAAAATGGGACTCTGCTGGTTTGTTTGCTGCCTTCTGCTGGGCAGAATTCCGTGGGCAGCACCAGGCCCTCCCCCCACTCCCAGCAAGGCCCACATTATCCAGGCAGTGCCCTCTTCACCAACCTATGCCCTCTTCCGCGGCCATGCCCCCTTCCTTGGCCAGTGCACCCTGCCTTCACAACAGTGCCCCCTCTGCATCCAGCCCCTCCCAACTTTATGTGCAGATAACTTCCCTAGCGAGTGCCTCCTCCCCTAGCCAGGTGCCACTCCCTAGCCCTTCCCCATGCAAAAGCCAGGAATCCCTTTTTCACCTTATACCAATTCATACCCTATACCAACCAGGCCCCTGGTCCTTGTCACCAGCCTATTCCCTCTTCCTCACTTCCCTAACCCTGCTCCTCAGTCTATACCCCCTTGGAGCCAGGCCCCCTTCCCCAGGTAGTCCCATTTCCCCACATTATGCACCCTGCCCCAGCAGATAAGCCCATCCCCCATCAGAAGCCCTTAACCTGCCTGTGCTTCCAAGCCAGCCAGGCCCTCTTCTCAGCCGGGCTCTCTTTGTCCGTTTATACCTGCCTCCCCAGCTACCTATGCCCCCTTCCCTGGCCAAGGCTACCTCCCCAGCCTGGTTCCCTTCCCCTCCTAGGCAGGCGTCCCCTATACCCACCTAGACCCTCGCCCCAGCGGAGTCACATTCCCAGCCAGTATCCTCTTTTGCAGTAACCCTACCCAGGCCCCTGCCTCGGCCCCTGCCCCAGCTTCTTACCCACCCACCCACCCCCGCCAGCCCGTGCCCAGGCTCCCTGACCCAACTTGCTTTTCCTTCCCCAGCCTATGCCCCCTTGCCCGGCCAGGCCCCTTTCCCCAGCCAGAGCCTCTTCCTCAGCCTATGCCTCCTTCTTGGCATTGGCCCCCTTTCTAAACCAGCCATCTTACCAGCCTGTGTCCAACTCTCCAGCCTCTAGCCACTTGCCTGGAAGTTTTCCCACCCTGGGCCACAGCCCAGCCTCTTTACCGTCCTATGCTGCCAGCCTCCCCTCCCCAGGCAGGCCTCAACCCCAGCCTGTGTTATTCCCCATGCAGGACCCTTCTGCTCGCAGGCCCCTCACCCAGCCAGGGCCTGTTCCCCGACCTGAGACCCTGTTGACAGCCTCCTTAGCCAGGCTACCCTTCCCCAGGCAAAGCCCCTTTTCAACCCTTTGTCCCCTTGCCCTCACGGGACCCCTTCTCCAGAAAGGGCCTCCTTCTGATAGCCAGGTGCTTGTGCCCAGCCTTTTCCCTTTTCAGCTGGACCACTTTTCCAAGGAGTTCCCCCTTCACTGGCCTTTCATAGCCAGTGCCAAGTCGCATGATGCTTGACCACCTCAAGCTCCACTCCTACGCCACCTCCACCCGCAAGGCCGTCTTGGCATCCATGGACAATGAAAATATGCACACCCCAGACATCGGGGGCCAGGGCACCACGTCAGAAGCCATCCACGACATCATCCGCCACATCCGCATCATCAACGGCCGGGCCGTGGAGGCCTAGGCCGTCCCTGGGACTGTCTTGGCCCACCCTTTACATCCGCTTCGCACCCCCAGCACCCTAATTGGCTCGGTGGGTGGACCCAGAACAAACACACTTCTGCCACCCCCAGAAAAAAAAAAAAAAAAAGGCCTCCTTCCCTGGCCAAGCATCCTCCTCTCTCAGCTCTCCAACACCAGTAAAGTCCCCTCCCCAACCATGTGACATTTCCCTGCCGGGACCCCTTCACACACACATGCCCCCAGCTGGGAAGTCTTTCCCAGCCAGACTCCTCCCCACAGCCAGGCTCTCTTCACCCAGGGACCTAACAGCCTCTCCCCCAGTCTAAGCTCATTTCCCTAGGCGGGCCTCCTTCCCAGTAAGGTACCTTTCCTCAACCGGTATACCCCTTCCTCAACCAAACCCCTCCCCTAGCTTATTCCCCCTCCTCAGCCAGACCTTTTCCCCATCCCTAGCCTGTGCCCCCAGCTAGGTCCCTTTCCTCAACCATGTGCCCTCCCTCAGCCAGGACACACGCCTTCCTTCCCAGGCAGGATCCCTGCCCTAGCAGGCCCTCCCCACCTGCTAATCCCCCTCTTCCAGGCAGGTCCATCAACCCACCGATTATCCCATGCCCAGCCTATGTTGGTCTCAGCATTCGAACCTCTCCCGCCACCAGCTTCCTTTCCTTGCCTGTGCCTCCTTCCCAGGCCCCATTCCCCTGCCAGAGCCCCTCCCCAGGCAGGCCACCTTTCCCTGCCAGGATATTTTCTCCCCCCAATCTCCCCCAGCCCAGCCAGTCTCCCATCCTCAGCTTGTGCCACCCTATCAAGTCTCTGCTCCTTTTACAAGACAGGCCCCTTCCCACATCCAGGCCCCTTCCCCAGCCTCACCCTCTTCCCCAGCTTAAGCCTACTTTCCCAGCCAGATCTCTTTCCCTGGTCAGGTGCCATTCCCCAGGGTTTTTACCCTTTAACACTCAAGGATTCCTCTCTCATCCTTTGCCTCCTAACTCAACTAAGCCTCTTTCCCTTGACCAGCCGAGCCCTCCTTCCCTAAGCAGCCCCCGCTCCATTATCCCCTTCCTAGCCTGGCCTCCTTCTTCACCCTGTGCCCCAGTCCACACAGGTGTCCTTACCTCGCCGTCTCCCCTTCTTCTGCCTGTTCCCCTTTCCCCTGCCACGGCCCATTCATCCTCCTAGACTGACCCCTTCCCCAGTTTTCACCCTTTGTCCCAGCCAGGCCCCCTTCTACAGATTATGCCTCCCTTCCTGGCCTATTCTTCCTTCCCCAGCCAGCATTCTCATCCCTATAAAAGGCGCTCTTCTCACAATGCATCCAAATACCTAGTTTTCTCAGGGACTTCCTCTTCTCAGACAGCTGGCTATCTGAAAATGTATCTGATGCACACATTTACACAGCGAGCTATCTGGCAGGATTTCTATATTTGCATTTTGAAAAGAGATTCCCCCCAACACACACCCTGCCTTCAAAAAAAAAAAAAAAGAAAAAAACAGTGGCACTTCTTTCCCTCCTGCAACTAGCCCTGGACTGGCAAGTTTTTGAAAGTGCAAGTACTTTGTCATGCATAGCAATGAGAACATCCTTAACTGGAGCCATTTCATGATGTTTTCACTGAGTGAAACATCAACTCAGGATAGCTTCAACTATCTTGTTCCTCCCTATATCCTTCCCTGGGAGATATTCCACTCCAGACCACCATCAGGACTGCAGGCCCATTCCTCCTTCCAAAAGCCTCATCTGTCACTGTGTCCTCCCCCTTCCCTCCTGCTCCCTAACCCTCCAGGATTCCTTTGCTGAAGTCGATCCTGGGATACAAACTATATGAACTCAGTCAGCTATACAAAAATAGAAAACCAGGTATTTTTTTAAACTGCTTTTATTCTTTAAACAAACTACTGTTCGCCTTTTCCCCTTCGTATGTTTTAGTTTAGAACATTTGGTGTGTACAAAGAATTTTTAAATGAATGTAAGTAATCTCACTGAAGTACAGGACCTAAAGGTTAAATTTTTTTAAATTGTTTACTGCAAATCATTTCACTTTTACTTTTTTTTGGCAAATTCAAGATATCAACAAGTCTCAAATATCAACAAAAGTATATTGCTCATTTTTTGTGCTTCATAGCAGTTGCAGATATAACAAAATGAATCAACGACTTTAATACTTTTTAAAATCTCTCTTTAAATACTTTTTATCTCTAAGAATTAAGGAAAACGACTAAGTTCAGATCTTTCACACTCATACCAGTTGTAGATAGAACAAAGTGGACCAAGTGCTTGAACAGCGTTATACCCTTTTATGTCTGAGAATAAAGGAAACTTACTAGTTGATGTCACCCCTCACAGTCAGTTAAACTACCTATCAGTTTGTCTCTTCTTACTTCACATCAGTTGCAGATATAATGAAATGAATCAACTACTTGAATAAAGTCATGTCCTTTCTTATATTTAATAAAGGAAATTAAATTGAGATCTTTCACATCTTAGAGCAAGCCTTATCTAGCCTATCAGTTTCGGTAAATCTACTTTCTACATTTAACGCTTACATTTAACTTCTAAAGTTAACAAACATTATTTAGAATTCAGAAAACATCTAAACAACTGTCATTAATTTGCAACCATACAAGGTTTTATGAAAAAACAAAACAAAATACTAGGGCTTCCCTGGTGGCTCAGTGGTTAAGAATCCTGGGGACACGGGTTCCAGCCCTGGTCGGGGAAGACCCAACCCCACATGCCGCGGAGCAAGAAAGGTGGGAACTTGGCATAGTCACTCCGCTAGGGTAGGACGGTGCAGATGTCTTCCTGGTCACCGGCCTCCGGTTCCCCTAACCCCGTGAAAGAAGCAACCCAGGGACGATCGAGGAGGATAGAAGAGCGAGGGAGGAAGAAGGGGGGGCGGGGGTGGAGAGAGGGGGTGAACTCTGAGTAAAATGAATCAACAAAACCCTGAGAAAACCGAAGGAAAAAAGCGGAGCCTGCTGAGGAGACGCGGCGGCGGCAGCTTCGGCTCCAACGGCAGCCGCCACGGCGATGGCGGCAGCGGGCCTACAAGAGACGGCAGGCCAGGCACCTGACGGAGCCGGTGTCGAGCGGCTTCACCGAGTTGTAGTGCTCCCCGCAGGTGGAGGAGCTCTTGTAGACCAGGGTGAGCGGCTTCTTGGTGTACTCCTCTCCGTAGACGACGGCGGGCGAGTTGGCCTGGATCACCTCGATGGGGGTCTGCAGGACGTGCGACAGGGCCCTCAGCTCGAGCTGGCCTCCACACGACGTGCTGAGCACGATGTCGTCGCAGTAGCTCAAGAAGTCGTCGCGGCTGCAGGCGTCGCCGGTTTCGGGGTCGCTGTAGAAGGGCAGGAAGTCCTCGACATGCTTCCGCATGTACTCGGCGGTGCGCCTCCGCAGGCTCTCCACGGTCACGGAGAACACCAGCTGGTCTTGGATGGCGCGGTACATGCAGTGGCCGTCGGCCGGGATAGCCTTCATCTCCAGATTCCTGGCCCACAGGATGCCGTCGAGCTTCCTTTCCTCGTCATGGCGGAAGCTGGCCAGATGCTCCATCTCAGCCTTGGCCATCCTCTCCTGCCTTTCTCTCTCGAGGGCCACCTTTCTTTCGCGCCTTCTCTGTGCCCTCGAGAGGTGAGGAGGCTTGTCCTCGAGATCCAGCTTGCCCAGATCTTCAGTGACTGAATCGAGGTTGCTGTTATCAGGGAAACTCTCCTGGAACTTCTGCAGCTCCTGCTGCTGCTTCTGCTCCATCTCGGCCTCGAGGCGGGCCACATCGAGGAGCAACTGCTTTCTTCTCTTCTCGTCCCTCTTGGGGACCGAGCTCTTCATGCCCTGAATGTGGGCCTGCAGCTCTGCCTTCTCGCGCTTGTGGCGTCGTAACATCCGCTGATGCTCACTCTGTGCATCTCCCATGATGTTTAAGGGCAGGCGAGAATCGAAGTTTGGTGGCTGAAGTACCGCTACAGTTCGCGTCAACAGTCTAACCACCCAACCGGCTAGAGCTCCTCAGCCTCCTGTGGCGGCTGTACTCTCTTCCCCTCACCCGCGGCTGCCCTCACTCTATTAACGGCCCTCTCTGCCATTGGCCACTGTCTCTCCACGGCTACGCCTCCTAAACACTCCTGGCACTAGGATTGGCTGTTGGGAGACACTACGTATGCCCCCAGTAGACCCCGTAGCAAGGGGTGCTTCCGGTTTTAGCGGGGTTCCTGTCCCGGATGTAAAATCCCGCCTTGGTGCATCATGTGCAGCAACTGAGCTTGTGGAGATTTTCGTGGGCTCTGAACTGCGTACTTCACTTCCTAGCCTGAACACAGTGCAGACACTGGTCGTGCTTGAGAATCACATGACAAATACTGTTACACCAGATGAATGTGCCCTTGACACCGGACTTCCCATTGCTCCCAGTGTTCAGGAGGCAATGTGGCTCTCTCCAGTTCTTTAGTTGCCTTGACTGATGAACCCTTAATTTTGTGTATCAGAACAAGATATTTCCTTATGTTCCTGGGAACACAGAATCCTTTCAGTTTAGGCCTCAAATCCACCCTGTCCCATCTCAGTGTGAGAAAGCAACAACCTTAAAGTTCACTACAGCTGAGCAGACTTCGTCTTGTGCCAACAGAATGCACCTACCCTAAACTCCCCTTCTCCTGGGTTCCCAGCTTCCAAAATGGGCTCCCATGAAGCATGACAGTTGGCCTTCATCAAGCCACTTCCTTCTGATTATTTTGAATCTCTAAAAGTTCTAAAAAATAAAATAAAGTAAAATAAAATCCCTAAGCTCTTTCAAACATGCTCTCATCCTGCCCCACTCTGCTCATCTGTATCGTGAATTCCCAAACAGGAAGGCTCTTGAGACAACCTCCTCCCTGTTACAAATGAGGAAAGTGGACATTTGTCCAAGTTTTTACATATATCAAAACTTCAGTCGTTTTTAGTGCTAACTAGGATTCCATGATATGGATGTACTGTAGTTCACTTAACCATTCACCTGTTGAAGGACATCTGGGCTGTTTCCAGTTTGGGGTTGTTACAACCCCTGCTATAAACATCCATATACAGGTGTTTTGTGTGAGCACAAGGCTTCATTTCTCTGGGAAAAAAATGCCCAGGAGTGCAATTTCTGGGTCATATTATAAGTGTATGTTTAGTTTGTGAAGAAGCTATTTTCCAGAGTGGTTGTACCATTGTGCGTTCTCACCAGCAGTGTATGCGCAATCAGGTTTCTCTGCATCCTCACCAGCATTTGGTGTCGTCATCATTTTTTATTTTTAGTCATTCTGATAGATGTGTAGTGGTCTCATTTTACAAATTACTTTGCAGCTTCGTTTTTCTAATGAGTACTTAAAATATGAAGCTACTTTTAGGAAAACACTGAATTAAAATTTTTTTAACTTGAATTATTCATTATAATGATTTTCTGTGTTTTAAGAAAGACTTTAACTTTTAATCAGGCTAGCTATTGTGTATGGAGGTAGCACTACCATACTGAAATTTTTAAAATTTAACATTTAGAGCAAGCCTGTTAGGGAAATTTTTATTCACTGGAAAAAAGTCATGGCTAATTGTTTTTTCATTAAAAAAAGAAAAGCATTTGCAATTTTAAATGATGTTTTTCTTAATTTAAAAAGGTCTTTTGTTTGCAGAAAAGAATACTACAAAATGATTTTAATGAGTCTCACAGTATCTAGGAATCTTTACACTGATTGGTTTTTATTGAAATACAATATAAAATAAAACTGTAATATATGCTCACTGTCAATAATCTGGAGAAATTAAATTCCATAATTCTCCTGGGAGAAAACCCCTGTGAACATTTTTTTTTTTTTTTTTTTTTTTTGCGGTACACGGGCCTCTCACCGCTGTGGCCTCTCCCGTTGCGGAGCACAGGCTCCGGACGCGCAGGCTCAGCGGCCATGGCTCACGGGCCCAGCCGCTCCGCGGCATGTGGGATCTTCTCGGACCGGGGCACGAACCCGTGTCCCCTGCATCGGCAGGCAGACTCTCAACCACTGCGCCACCGGGGAAGCCCTCTGTTAACATTTTGTGTTTATTCTTGCCATGCCTATTCTACTCAAATAGAACTGTTAAACAAAGAAACAACAGACCCAAAATGAAGTCACGTGTGCTATGCCCCACATCAGTAAACCAAGACTTAATACGTAACCAAATTGCAGTTTTAGCCCATCCCATGAAAGTGACTTTAACCAGTCAGTCTGGAATTTCCTGGCCAGCACTAGTGAGGTAGTCTGCCACATAGACCCCTGCCTTCCCCAAAAGGAAGGTGACCTCTGTCTGAAATAACCCCTTATTTTGTTGATGACTTCTTTGTCCCACCCCTTCTCTGCCTTTCAAAACCTTCCGTTTTGTACAGTTCCTTGGAGCTCCTCACTACTTGGTGGATGGGATGCTGTCCCATTTGTGAATTGCTGAATAAAGCCAATTGATCTTCAAATTCACTCAGGTGAATTTTGTTTGTTAACAGAACTCTAAGCGGTGCTCCCTGCCATCCTGTCTGCCTATCGCCCTCCCCACCTTGGCCTCTGGGGACCTCCCTTCTCTCTTCAAAGATCAGTGAGGGAAATACATCAAGGCTAAAAATTTGACCTGGCTCAAAGTAAAAAGTCAAAACAACAAACAACAAAGCAAAACAGAAAGTTCTTAAATTTCAAAGTTTCTGCGGCAATTTCTTTGTGTCACCAAGGTTTAGTGGTTCTGCTTTTAGACAAGGCATTGTAGTGGGCCTCAGGTCTCTGCATCAGTAGAAGCAGAAGAAAGAAACAGAAACTGCTTTGCAAATGATGCAAAACTCAAAATCCATTGTGGGTCCGATTTCAGGAAAAAATTATACTGCTTTTAATGGAATTAATGATCCCCTCATCTTAGCAATGAAGGAAGGAAGGGCCAGAGAGGGGGAGTGTTGGGCTGATGGTCACACTGCAGAATTCCACGGCTGACTCGTCTGTGTCACGTTTCCCACCGCACTGTGCTGCTGCCACACGCAGCCTTGACATGACTCTTGGCTGTAAGTCAGGCAGAACAGTCCCAACATAGCTTCTGGGGCCATCGGGAGGAATCCCTCATGAAACGGCTGTAAATTCATCTATGAGATTCAAAGAGACCTTGTACGTGCCCTCCGACAATGCCCACGTGTGAGCGAGAGACTCCTCATGAGCTCTGCAAGCCTGAAATCGCCTTGTAAAGGTGGAGGGCAGGCCTGGAGAGGAGAAATTCCTGCGGTGGAACACACGTGCATCTGCCCCTAGGGCCTGCCTCCTCCTTGGCCAAAGCAAAGAGCCTGTTCAAGCAAACTCAAGTGGATTTAAAGAAACACACTTATTTTTCCCTGAAAAAGTAATGTGTTCGGGCTTCCCTGGTGGTGCACTGGTTAAGAATCCACCTGCCAATGCAGTGGACACAGGTTCAAGCCCTGGTCCAGGAAGATCCCACATGCCTCGGAGCAACTAAGCCCGTGTGCCACAACTACTGAAGCTCACGCGCCTAGAGCCCGTGCTCCACAACAAGAGAAGCCACCGCAATGAGAAGCCCGCACACTGCAACAAAGAGTAGCCCCCGCTCAGGGCAATTAGAGAAAGCCTCGTGCAGCAACAAAGACCCTACAAAGCCAAAAACAAAAAAAAGAAAGTAAAAATCTCATAATCTCACAATTCAGACTTCACAATTCACTGCTGACATTTGGCTTGTAGCTTTTTAGTGTTTCATTTATATATGCATGTATGTATATCTGTATGTATATTACTGTATAAATGTATATGTATACATATGTATATATAATATGATTCTTATTATAGTAAAATAAATACAATTTACCATTTTAACCAAAAGATGTGGAATTTAGACTTTACCGTCTCTGAGGATTAT
The DNA here is from genome assembly GCF_964341445.2 of Mesoplodon mirus. NCBI lineage: Eukaryota > Metazoa > Chordata > Mammalia > Artiodactyla > Ziphiidae > Mesoplodon > Mesoplodon mirus. The sequence goes on along the minus strand of NC_138981.1, from coordinate 58,772,086 downwards.
TTGCTTTCCTTGAAAGCAGTGGGATGTGTGTATGACAAAGAGACAGGCTGTGAACTGTGGTCAAATAGTTACCTACTAGAGAACTACAGGAGGAAGGGTGTAGAGCCCTCCCTGCATTGTCCTGCTGAAGCTCCTGTCTTATTATTATCAACTGAAAAAATCTGAGCTTGGTGACAGTACTGATGGGTGACACACTCTTGTCTTGCTACTGCTTTTATTTATTTATTTATTTGGCTGTGCCATGCGGCTTGTGGGATCTTAGTTCCCTGACCAGGGATTGAACTCGGGCCCTTGGCAGTGAAAGCGTGGAGTCCTGACCACTGGACCACCCGGGAAATCCCGTACTGCTTTTATTCTTAAAATTTGATTATATACTTAAAATTTTAAACTCTATTTATATTTTGAATAATCAGTGCTTTTACATCCTATTCTCAGCTGCTGAGCTGGACTCCTTGGAGTTTCTTGTGTATCCTTTCTAAGATAGTCTGTGCTCACTCATATGCTCCTTTCAGTTTGGCTCAGAGGTACAAAAAGCTTTAGTGTACAAAGGTTGTATACGTGAAACTGGGGACACTCTACTTGATTGGTAATTGAAGGGATTTTTAAGGGCCTATCTCAGTGGACCTTTTCCTGAGATACTCCAGCCACAAACCAGGGAATCACCTCTGATCCTGTCTTTGTCTTTACCCTCCTCCTAAAACAAATGTTAATTCTACTCCCAGTGTCCATCACTTTGGTCCCCTGTTCTCTCCCTGCCGCCACAGCCCCAGGCCACGTCAGCGTCGTCTGTCATGGATGAAAAGACAGCCTCTCAAATCAGCCTCTTGCCTCCAATCTCTCTCCTTGCAATCCATCCTTTCCCCTAAGATTCCTTATCTCTAAAGCATAGCTCTGATGTCTCATTCCTTCTGAAAAACAAACTTTTAACGGATTCTACTGCCCCTAGGGTAACATTCTAACTCCTGAGTACAGAAGATTTTTTTCCACAAAGGATGGAGCAAGTGGCAGAAATATTCTCTCTTCTCGGATGTGGCTGGTCACTGAATCTGGGCCCTACGGGAAGGCAGCTCATGATCAGAAACTCATGACTGGGATCAGAACCCGGTTACTCCCAGGACCCCTCAGGGATGCTTGCATTCCTGGGAATGGACAAACACTCATTCACATCAGACTGCCACAGGCCCCCGAGTTCTCACTTACTCCTTAGAGAGCCCACTCCCCAGGGGCTAGAATACCCCGAGTAGCCCGTTCTTGGTTTCAAGGTAGCTGAGAAGCCCAGATAAAGCGGCTTCGTGGACATGGGAAAACACCGCTGCCGCTCCCCATTTCCTTCCGCTTTTGTTTCAAACAAAATTCTGACGTGATTTTGCAAGAACTGTGAACTCACCTCCAATTCCAGGAAAGCCTTATTAGCCTCTTCCTAGGAGGTGACTCAATTTGGTGATGAACCTTGGTGGCTTCACCTCGGCCACCCTGGTCAATGCAGTCCCTCCCCCGCCAGCTCCCACAGATGCAAGACGGCAGGGGCTCCGGATTTTGTTTCTCACAGGCTCAAAGGAGCAACAGAGCGCGTGTGCTCATGGGCTTCACTCTGATTGGGCAGGCCCAAGCCATAGATTCACCTTGAGCCAATCACTGTGGCCCGGAAGAATCGGTGCTTTGATTGGCAGACCTGAAAGGGGAGGGTCCTGGAGGTGAACCGCTGTCACCCCAAGAGGGTGACAGGGGTTCGCACCCCCAAAAAGGAGATTGGAGGCTTTTGTGGCAATGGAGGGAAACAGACGCTGGAGATGCGAACAACCCTTCTTTACTCGTGTCTCGCCCACTGCCACCTCTGGTGTTTGCCTCCTGGGGACCTCACAGCCTGGGATGCTCTTCCCTTGAGGGCTTCCCCCCTAAATCTGAGATGAACTTTCCGAGCTTCCCGTTCCCTCTTCCTCCCTACTCCAAGCTGGCCCAGAGCATTCCCACTTCACTTCCTCATCTTCTTAACTGGACCACAGCACTTAAGGCTGGGCCTTGGGTTGGCAGTCACTTGGATTTGTGTGCTTCTCATCTCCGAGGCCGTGAGGCTGCCATGGAGAGCACAAACTCAGTCTTAATTATTTTGGGGCCCCTACCCAGCCAGCAGTGCCTGCTAGTAGAGATACTCAGTGTATTTGGTTGAACTGATTAGGATACTTAAACTGTTTTCAAGCCCCCTCAAATATGTCAGAAGCACTATTTACACACTTGAGAATGTATTCCAGTGTTTCTAGGCTATTCATTAGAACAGGTCCCTTGGGCAACTCTGCAAGCCCGCTCAACCGGTAGTTTTGCACTTAGGAACAAGGGCTGGAGTCAACATTGCAGTTGCGGTGTCTCCACCTTAGGCTATTCCTGCAGCTCCACAATACTGTTGTGTTTCCAAACTCAAGACTCATCAGGGCCATCCCTGGGGGAGGGATGAACATTTCTGTGGTCCTAGAAAGAGGACTCAACTGAGTAAAAGAGGCCTGGCAAATCTCCTTTAGTGCTCCCCCAGCTCCCGGCCCAGGCCTTCCCCATGCCCAGGGGCTTCTGTGGTTCTCTTCTGGCTCACTCCCCACCTCTAAGTAAAAGAAACCTCTTTTGTTTTCAAATTTCTTCTAAATCCCCATTAGACGCTTGAATGGCCTGAAAACCTCTGAGGTGGTGGCTATCCAGCCTGGGCTTACACATCTCCAATAACAGAGAACTCACCACCTTGTGAGATGGTTTTTCATATCTTTGAATAGCTCTGATTATCAAAACATTTCTTTCTTACGCCAAACCAAGACTGCTTCCCTATTGTTTCTGCCATGTAGTGTTGTGGGGTCATACACAATGTTCAGAGACAGTTCCTAGATTTGTGTGAGTGTGTGTGTGTGTGTGCGTGAAGGAGAGAGACAGAGACAGAGACAGAGAGATAGAGAGACAGAGAAACCAAGACAGGCACAGAGGGAGCTGGAAGGGCCTACAGAGATCATCTAGGTCAATGGTTAACACACTGTTTTGGCAAGATTAATTCAGGAGCAGTAAACATATTTAAGGGGCACATCTTTCCTATTCAAAGTCAAGTTGGGACTTGATGGCTGAGTTAATGAGCATATGCATAATCCCCCTAGGAGATACCCACCGAAATAAAACAGAATCAAAATGAGATAAGAAGATGTCTTCTTTTTCCAAGTAGGAACAGGCCACAGACGCAGAGCACAACCTTGGTATCTCCATATGCAAAATAATTTAAACCAAAGTAAAAATGAAGACGCCAGGAAAAAAAGGCAGAAGCTACCTGGCTCCTCCCACGCCCTCCCCGACCCCATGACAAAAGGCCAGTTCACTATTTCTGTTTCCCTTGTTTTCTATCTGTTGCTCCAAGGGCTAGGTTTTCTCTTTCCTTTATTCTTTTTTTTTTAATCTTCTAAATGGGAGCATAGGCAATTCGCTTTTAGTTCTACTGGTGGTTATTTTTATGACGGTAAGCCCCACGCTTAAGCCTACAATTCTCAATTTTTCAACTTCAAAACTGAAATGGTATCTTTGATTCACCCTCTGAGAGATAAGAAAAATTTCACATTTACTCTTTACCTCCTGACTGTTTTGTCTAATTTTTGTCCCTATCTATTTTAGATAAATTATGGTTGTTTTACACAGCATAGCTTTTCTTCCAAGGACTCTACCTGACTGTCAGAGTCTCACTTCAAAGAAAGGCCCAGGCGCAGTTTCACAAGTGAATGGACTGTTTCAAACTTTCAAGGAGCAGATAATTCCTATGATATTTAAATTATCCCAGAGGAAGAGGAAGAAAGGAAATAGTGTTTTGAAATCATTTTTTTCTAGGTTTTAGATGATACATAGATACAACTTTCTACTTAAAAATTCAATGATATAATGGATAAACAAAATGTGGTATATACACACGATGGACTATTAGTCAGCTTTAAAAAGGAAATTCTGACACCTGCTACAACGTGGATGAACCTTGAAGACATTATGCTATGTGAAATAAGCCAGTCACAAAAGGACAAATATTGTATGATTCCACTTATATGAGGTACATAGAGTAGTCAAATTGAGAGACAGAGAGTAGAATGTTGGTTGCCAGGGGCTGGCAGGAGAGAGAATGAGGAGATATATAGCCTTGCAATAAAAAAATCCAACTCTATCGAAGGACATAGTTTAAAAGGAAAAAGCTCAACACCTTCCTCCTCCCACCCACCCATTTCTTTCCCTCTCCCTAGAGGAAACAATTCATATGGATGATCCAAAATTTACTCAGCTAGTCCTCACTGAGGATATTTAGGTTGTATCTAGAGTTTTACTTGCACAAACAACACTCTAATGAATAGCCTTGAAATATACTGCCGTATAATACGTATACCTGTAGTATAGGTCCCTGGATATGGACTGCCAGTTCAAAAGCTATGTGCGTTTTATTTAGCGAGTTAGTTAGGTTTAGATTTATTGATTAACTCATATAGTTCAAAATATCAGCCATTTAAGAGATCACACAGTGCAAAGCTCCGTCCCATCCTTTTCCCCCAGCAACTTGGTCCCCCTCCTCAAAAGCAACCAATAGTATCATTTAAAATATATTCTTTAGTCATGTACAAGGGAAACAGTATGTTTGAGAATGCCTGTTTCTGCATTCTCCCATCAACACAGCATATTATCAAACTTGACTTCTTTGCTAATCTGACTGATGAAAAATGGTATCTCATTCAATGTGTATTTATTTAATTTGTAATATTATGAGTAAAACCGATGGTTACTAAAGCTGGGAGACCATGCCAGCCTCCCTCTGCAGCTTCTTTCCCACAGCTCCCTCACCTGTCACCTCTATCCTCCAGCTCCACTGAACACGGACACACCATGTTCTTTTTTTTTTTTTTTTTTTTAATGTGGACCATTTTTTTTTAAAGTCTTTATTGAATTTGTTACAACACTGCTTCCCTTTTGTGTTTTGGTTTGTTGGCCTCAAGGCACGTGGGATCCCAGCTTCCCGACCAGGGATCGAACCCTCACCCCCTGCATTGGAAGGCAAAGTCCCAACCTCTGGGCCACCAGGGAAGTCCTGACACCCTGTTCTTTCACTCCTGCCTTTGCTCTGGCTGTGTCCTCTGCGAGCTCCTCCTAAGCCTCCCTGCCACCCCAGGTCTGATGAAGTGTCCTTCCTCTGTGCTTCCTTTCATCACAGCACTGGTCATGCTGCCTTCTGTTTATTTCTGTCTATTTTCCCATCTGCCATTTCTACTAGATGGTGAGCGCTGGGACTGGATCTTTATCTCTCTACCTCTACTGTTTATCACCATTCTCTTCAGTAAATATGGAGTGAATGGATGAATGGACAGCTGGCAGTTTCACATGGAGGTCACTGGAATGCAGTTATTCTGTGTGACTGGCTGAAACGAGATTTACCCTCTCATAAGAATGTCATATATGTGGAAGGTGGCACTTGAAATCAGTGGTGAAATGGTGGATTATTCAGTAAGTGGTGTTGGGCTAACTGGTTAATTACCATAATTGGAGAAAATCAATTTATGTCCTTGTCTTCCACCCAAGTAATTTCCAGGTGGATATGTTAAATAGTGTTAAATATAAAGAGAAAGCATAAAAAACTTGAAAGTATATACGAATATTGATCCAACCTCGGGATGGGGAAGCCCTTTCTAAGCAAGATACCAAGACAGAAACCATAAAGAAAAAGATCGATAGATAGACCCCATTACAATTTTAAACTTGAGCACACGCAAAAAGTCAGAAACAACACTGAGAGCCTAATAATGTACGGGAAAAACTGTTTTTAAAAAATATCCGAATGAAAAGTGGAAGGACCTATTAAAAATCCGTAAGAAGAAGACAAACTTACCCATAAAAAATTAAGCAAATGTCAGGAACAGGCAATAAATTAAGAATTATTTGTTCCAGCATGAATGAAATAGACATGCTAACAAATACTTAGAGGAATATTCTACCTTACTAGTAATCAACAAAGGGTCAACTAATACAGCATCTTTCACCTAACAAATGAGCAAAGATGATAATTTTCAGTGTTTGCAACTATATGGGAAAATAACACTCTCACACCCTGCGAGTGTACATTGGCTCACTCTTTCTGGAGGGCAATTTACCAGTATGCATTAAAAGCCTCTCCTTTGGACCTAGATCACTTCTAGAAATCTTATCAAAGGGGAATAATCAGAAATATAGACAAAGACTCAGCTACAAGGATATTACAGTCGCATATTTGTCGCAGTGAGAAACTGAAAGCAATCTAAATGTCCAGCAATAGAATAGGACAAATAAATTGTGGCACATTCACAGGCTAGAATGCAGGCATTCAAATCATCGTATTGAAGACTAAGGAGAGAAGGAAATGCTTATAATGTATTGTTAAGTTAAAAAAAAAAAAAGTAGTTCAAATAGAATGATACCAGTTTGGTTTTTTTAAATACGCATGTCTATGTGTGTGTGTAGAAAAAGGGTGGAAGGAAGGAAGATACTGACTGGCCTGAGGAGTCCCCGCACACAGGCCCCCCTGTCCCCAAGAGGACACTCTGGTAAGCCCCAGTGGGATTTGCTTTCACGCTGCAGCCCAAGAAGTTTTGGCTTCCACTGTAGGACCTGCGGGAAGAGGCCAAGTGGCTCCAAAATTACTGTAGACAGAGTGAAGGGGTGGTTGCTGCCACAGCTGATAGTGTTATAGTGTTAGGCCCCTAGGTAATGATACATTTATTGCACATTTTATACATATTTTCATTTAATGTACCTAACATCCCAAGAGATACCTCTAAGACGGGCATTAACTGTCCCATGTTACTGATGAGGTAACTGAAGCCCAGAAAGATTAGATGACTTAATCCAAGTCACAAAGCTAGGAAGCGGGTATATGAGCTGGGCTTCAAATCCAGATAGGTGTCCTTGTCTTTGGCTGCTAAGGCAAAAGTGCATGATCATGAGGAGTAAATGAAGAATGGTAAGTAAATGAATGAAAGCTGCTTCTGGAATTGAACCCCTTTGGGAACAGTACCCCATGGCTTTTGCACACACAATTGCCCAGAACAGTCAACTGTCCTCAGTGACTGTGGTCACTGTTACAAAATGGAACAGACTGCAAATCCCTCATGTCCTGCCAGATCCCACAGCGAAGGCCCCTTCTTGGCTTGTGCTCTGGGCCTGGTTGGAATCTGGCCTGGGTTTACTCTTCCCCATCCTTCCAGCTGAAGGCAGACCCAGTGGAGGAAGCTGGGACAGGCCCAGTGAGATCTTAAGGGTTCCCTAGACAGAAATAGTTATTTCTCTTGTATTTAGGGAGAAAGAAGCCTGTAAAATGGGACTCTGCTGGTTTGTTTGCTGCCTTCTGCTGGGCAGAATTCCGTGGGCAGCACCAGGCCCTCCCCCCACTCCCAGCAAGGCCCACATTATCCAGGCAGTGCCCTCTTCACCAACCTATGCCCTCTTCCGCGGCCATGCCCCCTTCCTTGGCCAGTGCACCCTGCCTTCACAACAGTGCCCCCTCTGCATCCAGCCCCTCCCAACTTTATGTGCAGATAACTTCCCTAGCGAGTGCCTCCTCCCCTAGCCAGGTGCCACTCCCTAGCCCTTCCCCATGCAAAAGCCAGGAATCCCCTTTTCACCTTATACCAATTCATACCCTATACCAACCAGGCCCCTGGTCCTTGTCACCAGCCTATTCCCTCTTCCTCACTTCCCTAACCCTGCTCCTCAGTCTATACCCCCTTGGAGCCAGGCCCCCTTCCCCAGGTAGTCCCATTTCCCCACATTATGCACCCTGCCCCAGCAGATAAGCCCATCCCCCATCAGAAGCCCTTAACCTGCCTGTGCTTCCAAGCCAGCCAGGCCCTCTTCTCAGCCGGGCTCTCTTTGTCCGTTTATACGTGCCTCCCCAGCTACCTATGCCCCCTTCCCTGGCCAAGGCTACCTCCCCAGCCTGGTTCCCTTCCCCTCCTAGGCAGGCTTCCCCTATACCCACCTAGACCCTCGCCCCAGCGGAGTCACATTCCCAGCCAGTATCCTCTTTTGCAGTAACCCTACCCAGGCCCCTGCCTCGGCCCCTGCCCCAGCTTCTTACCCACCCACCCACCCCCGCCAGCCCGTGCCCAGGCTCCCTGACCCAACTTGCTTTTCCTTCCCCAGCCTATGCCCCCTTGCCCGGCCAGGCCCCTTTCCCCAGCCAGAGCCTCTTCCTCAGCCTATGCCTCCTTCTTGGCATTGGCCCCCTTTCTAAACCAGCCATCTTACCAGCCTGTGTCCAACTCTCCAGCCTCTAGCCACTTGCCTGGAAGTTTTCCCACCCTGGGCCACAGCCCAGCCTCTTTACCGTCCTATGCTGCCAGCCTCCCCTCCCCAGGCAGGCCTCAACCCCAGCCTGTGTTATTCCCCATGCAGGACCCTTCTGCTCGCAGGCCCCTCACCCAGCCAGGGCCTGTTCCCCGACCTGAGACCCTGTTGACAGCCTCCTTAGCCAGGCTACCCTTCCCCAGGCAAAGCCCCTTTTCAACCCTGTGTCCCCTTGCCCTCACGGGACCCCTTCTCCAGAAAGGGCCTCCTTCTGATAGCCAGGTGCTTGTGCCCAGCCTTTTCCCTTTTCAGCTGGACCACTTTTCCAAGGAGTTCCCCCTTCACTGGCCTTTCATAGCCAGTGCCAAGTCGCATGATGCTCGACCACCTCAAGCTCCACTCCTACGCCACCTCCATCCGCAAGGCCGTCTTGGCATCCATGGACAATGAAAATATGCACACCCCAGACATCGGGGGCCAGGGCACCACGTCAGAAGCCATCCACGACATCATCCGCCACATCCGCATCATCAACGGCCGGGCCGTGGAGGCCTAGGCCGTCCCCGGGACTGTCTCGGCCCACCCTTTACATCCGCTTCGCACCCCCAGCACCCTAATTGGCTCGGTGGGTGGACCCAGAACAAACACACTTCTGCCATCCCCAGAAAAAAAAAAAAAAAAAGGCCCCCTTCCCTGGCCAAGCATCCTCCTCTCTCAGCTCTCCAACACCAGTAAAGTCCCCTCCCCAACCATGTGACATTTCCCTGCCGGGACCCCTTCACACACACATGCCCCCAGCTGGGAAGTCTTTCCCAGCCAAACTCCTCCCCACAGCCAGGCTCTCTTCACCCAGGGACCTAACAGCCTCTCCCCCAGTCTAAGCTCATTTCCCTAGGCGGGCCTCCTTCCCAGTAAGGTACCTTTCCTCAACCGGTATACCCCTTCCTCAACCAAACCCCTCCCCTAGCTTATTCCCCCTCCTCAGCCAGACCTTTTCCCCATCCCTAGCCTGTGCCCCCAGCTAGGTCCCTTTCCTCAACCATGTGCCCTCCCTCAGCCAGGACACACGCCTTCCTTCCCAGGCAGGATCCCTGCCCTAGCAGGCCCTCCCCACCTGCTAATCCCCCTCTTCCAGGCAGGTCCATCAACCCACCGATTATCCCATGCCCAGCCTATGTTGGTCTCAGCATTCGAACCTCTCCCGCCACCAGCTTCCTTTCCTTGCCTGTGCCTCCTTCCCAGGCCCCATTCCCCTGCCAGAGCCCCTCCCCAGGCAGGCCACCTTTCCCTGCCAGGATATTTTCTCCCCCCAATCTCCCCCAGCCCAGCCAGTCTCCCATCCTCAGCTTGTGCCACCCTATCAAGTCTCTGCTCCTTTTACAAGACAGGCCCCTTCCCACATCCAGGCCCCTTCCCCAGCCTCACCCTCTTCCCCAGCTTAAGCCTACTTTCCCAGCCAGATCTCTTTCCCTGGTCAGGTGCCATTCCCCAGGGTTTTTACCCTTTAACACTCAAGGATTCCTCTCTCATCCTTTGCCTCCTAACTCAACTAAGCCTCTTTCCCTTGACCAGCCGAGTCCTCCTTCCCTAAGCAGCCCCCGCTCCATTATCCCCTTCCTAGCCTGGCCTCCTTCTTCACCCTGTGCCCCAGTCCACACAGGTGTCCTTACCTCGCCGTCTCCCCTTCTTCTGCCTGTTCCCCTTTCCCCTGCCACGGCCCATTCATCCTCCTAGACTGACCCCTTCCCCAGTTTTCACCCTTTGTCCCAGCCAGGCCCCCTTCTACAGATTATGCCTCCCTTCCTGGCCTATTCTTCCTTCCCCAGCCAGCATTCTCATCCCTATAAAAGGCGCTCTTCTCACAATGCGTCCAAATACCTAGTTTTCTCAGGGACTTCCTCTTCTCAGACAGCTGGCTATCTGAAAATGTATCTGATGCACACATTTACACAGCGAGCTATCTGGCAGGATTTCTATATTTGCATTTTGAAAAGAGATTCCCCCCAACACACGCCCTGCCTTCAAAAAAAAAAAAAAAAGAAAAAAACAGTGGCACTTCTTTCCCTCCTGCAACTAGCCCTGGACTGGCAAGTTTTTGAAAGTGCAAGTACTTTGTCATGCATAGCAATGAGAACATCCTTAACTGGAGCCATTTCATGATGTTTTCACTGAGTGAAACATCAACTCAGGATAGCTTCAACTATCTTATTCCTCCCTATATCCTTCCCTGGGAGATATTCCACTCCAGACCACCATCAGGACTGCAGGCCCATTCCTCCTTCCAAAAGCCTCATCTGTCACTGTGTCCTCCCCCTTCCCTCCTGCTCCCTAACCCTCCAGGATTCCTTTGCTGAAGTCGATCCTGGGATACAAACTCTATATGAACTCAGTCAGCTATACAAAAATAGAAAACCAGGTATTTTTTTAAACTGCTTTTATTCTTTAAACAAACTACTGTTCGCCTTTTCCCCTTCGTATGTTTTAGTTTAGAACATTTGGTGTGTACAAAGAATTTTTTAAATGAATGTAAGTAATCTCACTGAAGTACAGAACCTAAAGGTTAAATTTTTTTAAATTGTTTACTGCAAATCATTTCACTTTTACTTTTTTTTGGCAAATTCAAGATATCAACAAGTCTCAAATATCAACAAAAGTATATTGCTCATTTTTTGTGCTTCATAGCAGTTGCAGATATAACAAAATGAATCAACGACTTTAATACTTTTTAAAATCTCTCTTTAAATACTTTTTATCTCTAAGAATTAAGGAAAACGACTAAGTTCAGATCTTTCACACTCATACCAGTTGTAGATAGAACAAAGTGGACCAAGTGCTTGAACAGCGTTATACCCTTTTATGTCTGAGAATAAAGGAAACTTACTAGTTGATGTCACCCCTCACAGTCAGTTAAACTACCTATCAGTTTGTCTCTTCTTACTTCACATCAGTTGCAGATATAATGAAATGAATCAACTACTTGAATAAAGTCATGTCCTTTCTTATATTTAATAAAGGAAATTAAATTGAGATCTTTCACATCTTAGAGCAAGCCTTATCTAGCCTATCAGTTTCGGTAAATCTACTTTCTACATTTAACGCTTACATTTAACTTCTAAAGTTAACAAACATTATTTAGAATTCAGAAAACATCTAAACAACTGTCATTAATTTGCAACCATACAAGGTTTTATGAAAAAACAAAACAAAATACTAGGGCTTCCCTGGTGGCTCAGTGGTTAAGAATCCTGGGGACACGGGTTCCAGCCCTGGTCGGGGAAGACCCAACCCCACATGCCGCGGAGCAAGAAAGGTGGGAACTTGGCATAGTCACTCCGCTAGGGTAGGACGGTGCAGATGTCTTCCTGGTCACCGGCCTCCGGTTCCCCTAACCCCGTGAAAGAAGCAACCCAGGGACGATCGAGGAGGATAGAAGAGCGAGGGAGGAAGAAGGGGGGGCGGGGGTGGAGAGAGGGGGTGAACTCTGAGTAAAATGAATCAACAAAACCCTGAGAAAACCGAAGGAAAAAAGCGGAGCCTGCTGAGGAGACGCGGCGGCGGCAGCTTCGGCTCCAACGGCAGCCGCCACGGCGATGGCGGCAGCGGGCCTACAAGAGACGGCAGGCCAGGCACCTGACGGAGCCGGTGTCGAGCGGCTTCACCGAGTTGTAGTGCTCCCCGCAGGTGGAGGAGCTCTTGTAGACCAGGGTGAGCGGCTTCTTGGTGTACTCCTCTCCGTAGACGACGGCGGGCGAGTTGGCCTGGATCACCTCGATGGGGGTCTGCAGGACGTGCGACAGGGCCCTCAGCTCGAGCTGGCCTCCACACGACGTGCTGAGCACGATGTCGTCGCAGTAGCTCAAGAAGTCGTCGCGGCTGCAGGCGTCGCCGGTTTCGGGGTCGCTGTAGAAGGGCAGGAAGTCCTCGACATGCTTCCGCATGTACTCGGCGGTGCGCCTCCGCAGGCTCTCCACGGTCACGGAGAACACCAGCTGGTCTTGGATGGCGCGGTACATGCAGTGGCCGTCGGCCGGGATAGCCTTCATCTCCAGATTCCTGGCCCACAGGATGCCGTCGAGCTTCCTTTCCTCGTCATGGCGGAAGCTGGCCAGATGCTCCATCTCAGCCTTGGCCATCCTCTCCTGCCTTTCTCTCTCGAGGGCCACCTTTCTTTCGCGCCTTCTCTGTGCCCTCGAGAGGTGAGGAGGCTTGTCCTCGAGATCCAGCTTGCCCAGATCTTCAGTGACTGAATCGAGGTTGCTGTTATCAGGGAAACTCTCCTGGAACTTCTGCAGCTCCTGCTGCTGCTTCTGCTCCATCTCGGCCTCGAGGCGGGCCACATCGAGGAGCAACTGCTTTCTTCTCTTCTCGTCCCTCTTGGGGACCGAGCTCTTCATGCCCTGAATGTGGGCCTGCAGCTCTGCCTTCTCGCGCTTGTGGCGTCGTAACATCCGCTGATGCTCACTCTGTGCATCTCCCATGATGTTTAAGGGCAGGCGAGAATCGAAGTTTGGTGGCTGAAGTACCGCTACAGTTCGCGTCAACAGTCTAACCACCCAACCGGCTAGAGCTCCTCAGCCTCCCGTGGCGGCTGTACTCTCTTCCCCTCACCCGCGGCTGCCCTCACTCTATTAACGGCCCTCTCTGCCATTGGCCACTGTCTCTCCACGGCTACGCCTCCTAAACACTCCTGGCACTAGGATTGGCTGTTGGGAGACACTACGTATGCCCCCAGTAGACCCCGTAGCAAGGGGTGCTTCCGGTTTTAGCGGGGTTCCTGTCCCGGATGTAAAATCCCGCCTTGGTGCATCATGTGCAGCAACTGAGCTTGTGGAGATTTTCGTGGGCTCTGAACTGCGTACTTCACTTCCTAGCCTGAACACAGTGCAGACACTGGTCGTGCTTGAGAATCACATGACAAATACTGTTACACCAGATGAATGTGCCCTTGACACCGGACTTCCCATTGCTCCCAGTGTTCAGGAGGCAATGTGGCTCTCTCCAGTTCTTTAGTTGCCTTGACTGATGAACCCTTAATTTTGTGTATCAGAACAAGATATTTCCTTATGTTCCTGGGAACACAGAATCCTTTCAGTTTAGGCCTCAAATCCACCCTGTCCCATCTCAGTGTGAGAAAGCAACAACCTTAAAGTTCACTACAGCTGAGCAGACTTCGTCTTGTGCCAACAGAATGCACCTACCCTAAACTCCCCTTCTCCTGGGTTCCCAGCTTCCAAAATGGGCTCCCATGAAGCATGACAGTTGGCCTTCATCAAGCCACTTCCTTCTGATTATTTTGAATCTCTAAAAGTTCTAAAAAATAAAATAAAGTAAAATAAAATCCCTAAGCTCTTTCAAACATGCTCTCATCCTGCCCCACTCTGCTCATCTGTATCGTGAATTCCCAAACAGGAAGGCTCTTGAGACAACCTCCTCCCTGTTACAAATGAGGAAAGTGGACATTTGTCCAAGTTTTTACATATATCAAAACTTCAGTCGTTTTTAGTGCTAACTAGGATTCCATGATATGGATGTACTGTAGTTCACTTAACCATTCACCTGTTGAAGGACATCTGGGCTGTTTCCAGTTTGGGGTTGTTACAACCCCTGCTATAAACATCCATATACAGGTGTTTTGTGTGAGCACAAGGCTTCATTTCTCTGGGAAAAAAATGCCCAGGAGTGCAATTTCTGGGTCATATTATAAGTGTATGTTTAGTTTGTGAAGAAGCTATTTTCCAGAGTGGTTGTACCATTGTGCGTTCTCACCAGCAGTGTATGCGCAATCAGGTTTCTCTGCATCCTCACCAGCATTTGGTGTCGTCATCATTTTTTATTTTTAGTCATTCTGATAGATGTGTAGTGGTCTCATTTTACAAATTACTTTGCAGCTTCGTTTTTCTAATGAGTACTTAAAATATGAAGCTACTTTTAGGAAAACACTGAATTAAAATTTTTTTAACTTGAATTATTCATTATAATGATTTTCTGTGTTTTAAGAAAGACTTTAACTTTTAATCAGGCTAGCTATTGTGTATGGAGGTAGCACTACCATACTGAAATTTTTAAAATTTAACATTTAGAGCAAGCCTGTTAGGGAAATTTTTATTCACTGGAAAAAAGTCATGGCTAATTGTTTTTTCATTAAAAAAAGAAAAGCATTTGCAATTTTAAATGATGTTTTTCTTAATTTAAAAAGGTCTTTTGTTTGCAGAAAAGAATACTACAAAATGATTTTAATGAGTCTCACAGTATCTAGGAATCTTTACACTGATTGATTTTTATTGAAATACAATATAAAATAAAACTGTAATATATGCTCACTGTCAATAATCTGGAGAAATTAAATTCCATAATTCTCCTGGGAGAAAACCCCTGTGAACATTTTTTTTTTTTTTTTTTTTTTTTTGCGGTACACGGGCCTCTCACCGCTGTGGCCTCTCCCGTTGCGGAGCACAGGCTCCGGACGCGCAGGCTCAGCGGCCATGGCTCACGGGCCCAGCCGCTCCGCGGCATGTGGACCGGGGCACGAACCCGTGTCCCCTGCATCGGCAGGCAGACTCTCAACCACTGCGCCACCGGGGAAGCCCTCTGTTAACATTTTGTGTTTATTCTTGCCATGCCTATTCTACTCAAATAGAACTGTTAAACAAAGAAACAACAGACCCAAAATGAAGTCACGTGTGCTATGCCCCACATCAGTAAACCAAGACTTAATACGTAACCAAATTGCAGTTTTAGCCCATCCCATGAAAGTGACTTTAACCAGTCAGTCTGGAATTTCCTGGCCAGCACTAGTGAGGTAGTCTGCCACATAGACCCCTGCCTTCCCCAAAAGGAAGGTGACCTCTGTCTGAAATAACCCCTTATTTTGTTGATGACTTCTTTGTCCCACCCCTTCTCTGCCTTTCAAAACCTTCCGTTTTGTACAGTTCCTTGGAGCTCCTCACTACTTGGTGGATGGGATGCTGTCCCATTTGTGAATTGCTGAATAAAGCCAATTGATCTTCAAATTCACTCAGG
This sequence comes from Mesoplodon mirus, assembly GCF_964341445.2. NCBI lineage: Eukaryota > Metazoa > Chordata > Mammalia > Artiodactyla > Ziphiidae > Mesoplodon > Mesoplodon mirus. Next base: position 58,756,765 of record NC_138981.1, on the reverse strand, counting down.
TGAATTTTGTTTGTTAACAGAACTCTAAGCGGTGCTCCCTGCCATCCTGTCTGCCTATCGCCCTCCCCACCTTGGCCTCTGGGGACCTCCCTTCTCTCTTCAAAGATCAGTGAGGGAAATACATCAAGGCTAAAAATTTGACCTGGCTCAAAGTAAAAAGTCAAAACAACAAACAACAAAGCAAAACAGAAAGTTCTTAAATTTCAAAGTTTCTGCGGCAATTTCTTTGTGTCACCAAGGTTTAGTGGTTCTGCTTTTAGACAAGGCATTGTAGTGGGCCTCAGGTCTCTGCATCAGTAGAAGCAGAAGAAAGAAACAGAAACTGCTTTGCAAATGATGCAAAACTCAAAATCCATTGTGGGTCCGATTTCAGGAAAAAATTATACTGCTTTTAATGGAATTAATGATCCCCTCATCTTAGCAATGAAGGAAGGAAGGGCCAGAGAGGGGGAGTGTTGGGCTGATGGTCACACTGCAGAATTCCACGGCTGACTCGTCTGTGTCACGTTTCCCACCGCACTGTGCTGCTGCCACACGCAGCCTTGACATGACTCTTGGCTGTAAGTCAGGCAGAACAGTCCCAACATAGCTTCTGGGGCCATCGGGAGGAATCCCTCATGAAACGGCTGTAAATTCATCTATGAGATTCAAAGAGACCTTGTACGTGCCCTCCGACAATGCCCACGTGTGAGCGAGAGACTCCTCATGAGCTCTGCAAGCCTGAAATCGCCTTGTAAAGGTGGAGGGCAGGCCTGGAGAGGAGAAATTCCTGCGGTGGAACACACGTGCATCTGCCCCTAGGGCCTGCCTCCTCCTTGGCCAAAGCAAAGAGCCTGTTCAAGCAAACTCAAGTGGATTTAAAGAAACACACTTATTTTTCCCTGAAAAAGTAATGTGTTCGGGCTTCCCTGGTGGTGCACTGGTTAAGAATCCACCTGCCAATGCAGTGGACACAGGTTCAAGCCCTGGTCCAGGAAGATCCCACATGCCTCGGAGCAACTAAGCCCGTGTGCCACAACTACTGAAGCTCGCGCGCCTAGAGCCCGTGCTCCACAACAAGAGAAGCCACCGCAATGAGAAGCCCGCACACTGCAACAAAGAGTAGCCCCCGCTCAGGGCAATTAGAGAAAGCCTCGTGCAGCAACAAAGACCCTACAAAGCCAAAAACAAAAAAAAGAAAGTAAAAATCTCATAATCTCACAATTCAGACTTCACAATTCACTGCTGACATTTGGCTTGTAGCTTTTTAGTGTTTCATTTATATATGCATGTATGTATATCTGTATGTATATTACTGTATAAATGTATATGTATACATATGTATATATAATATGATTCTTATTATAGTAAAATAAATACAATTTACCATTTTAACCAAAAGATGTGGAATTTAGACTTTACTGTCTCTGAGGATTATTTGCTTTCCTTGAAAGCAGTGGGATGTGTGTATGACAAAGAGACAGGCTGTGAACTGTGGTCAAATAGTTACCTACTAGAGAACTACAGGAGGAAGGGTGTAGAGCCCTCCCTGCATTGTCCTGCTGAAGCTCCTGTCTTATTATTATCAACTGAAAAATTCTCAGCTTGGTGACTACTGATGGGTGACACACTCTTGTCTTGCTACTGCTTTTATTTATTTATTTATTTGGCTGTGCCATGTGGCTTGTGGGATCTTAGTTCCCTGACCAGGGATTGAACTCGGGCCCCTGGCAGTGAAAGCGTGGAGTCCTAACCACTGGACCACCTGGGAAATCCCGTACTGCTTTTATTCTTAAAATTTGATTATATACTTAAAATTTTAAACTCTATTTATATTTTGAATAATCAGTGCTTTTACACCCTATTCTCAGCTGCTGAGTTGGTCTCCTTGGAGTTTCTTGTGTATCATTTCTAAGAGTCTGTGCTCACTCATATGCTCCTTTCAGTTTGGCTCAGAGGTACAAAAAGCTTTAGTGTACAAAGGTTGTATATGTGAAACTGGGGACACTCTACTTGATTGGTAATTGAAGGGATTTTTAAGGGCCTATCTCAGTGGACCTCTTCCTGAGATACTCCAGCCAGAAACCAGGGAATCACCTCTGATCCTGTCTTTGTCTTTACCCTCCTCATAAAACAAATGTTAATTCTACTCCCAGTGTCCATCACTTTGGTCCCCTGTTCTCTCCCTGCTGCCACAGCCCCAGGCCACGTCAGCGTCGTCTGTCATGGATGAAAAGACAGCCTCTCAAATCAGCCTCTTGCCTCCAATCTCTCTCCTTGCAATCCATTCTTTCCCCTAAGATTCCTTATCTCTAAAGCATAGCTCTGATGTCTCATTCCTTCTGAAAAACAAACTTTTAACGGATTCTACTGCCCCTAGGGTAACATTCTAACTCCTGAGTACAGAAGATTTTTTTCCACAAAGGATGGAGCAAGTGGCAGAAATATTCTCTCTTCTCGGATGTGGCTGGTCACTGAATCTGGGCCCTACGGGAAGGCAGCTCATGATCAGAAACTCATGACTGGGATCAGAACCCGGTTACTCCCAGGACCCCTCAGGGATGCTTGCATTCCTGGGAATGGACAAACACTCATTCACATCAGACTGCCACAGGCCCCCGAGTTCTCACTTACTCCTTAGAGAGCCCACTCCCCAGGGGCTAGAATACCCCGAGTAGCCCGTTCTTGGTTTCAAGGTAGCTGAGAAGCCCAGATAAAGCGGCTTCGTGGACATGGGAAAACACCGCTGCCGCTCCCCATTTCCTTCCGCTTTTGTTTCAAACAAAATTCTGACGTGATTTTGCAAGAACTTTGAACTCACCTCCAATTCCAGGAAAGCCTTATTAGCCTCTTCCTAGGAGGTGACTCAGTTTGGTGATGAACCTTGGTGGCTTCACCTCGGCCACCCTGGTCAATGCAGTCCCTCCCCCGCCAGCTCCCACAGATGCAAGACGGCAGGGGCTCCGGATTTTGTTTCTCACAAGCTCAAAGGAGCAACAGAGCGCGTGTGCTCATGGGCTTCACTCTGATTGGGCAGGCCCAAGCCATAGATTCACCTTGAGCCAATCACTGTGGCCCGGAAGAATCGGTGCTTTGATTGGCAGACCTGAAAGGGGAGGGTCCTGGAGGTGAACCGCTGTCACCCCAAGAGGGTGACAGGGGTTCGCACCCCCAAAAAGGAGATTGGAGGCTTTTGTGGTGATGGAGGGAAACAGACGCTGGAGATGCGAACAACCCTTCTTTACTCGTGTCTCGCCCACTGCCACCTCTGGTGTTTGCCTCCTGGGGACCTCACAGCCTGGGACGCTCTTCCCTTGAGGGCTTCCCCCCTAAATCTGAGATGAACTTTCCGAGCTTCCCGTTCCCTCTTCCTCCCTACTCCAAGCTGGCCCAGAGCATTCCCACTTCACTTCCTCATCTTCTTAACTGGACCACAGCACTTAAGGCTGGGCCTTGGGTTGGCAGTCACTTGGATTTGTGTGCTTCTCATCTCCGAGGCCGTGAGGCTGCCATGGAGAGCACAAACTCAGTCTTAATTATTTTGGGGCCCCTACCCAGCCAGCAGTGCCTGCTAGTAGAGATACTCAGTGTATTTGGTTGAACTGATTAGGATACTTAAACTGTTTTCAAGCCCCCTCAAATATGTCAGAAGCACTATTTACACACTTGAGAATGTATTCCAGTGTTTCTAGGCTATTCATTAGAACAGGTCCCTTGGGCAACTCTGCAAGCCCGCTCAACCGGTAGTTTTGCACTTAGGAACAAGGGCTGGAGTCAACATTGCAGTTGCGGTGTCTCCACCTTAGGCTATTCCTGCAGCTCCACAATACTGTTGTGTTTCCAAACTCAAGACTCATCAGGGCCATCCCTGGGGGAGGGATGAACATTTCTGTGGTCCTAGAAAGAGGACTCAACTGAGTAAAAGAGGCCTGGCAAATCTCCTTTAGTGCTCCCCCAGCTCCCGGCCCAGGCCTTCCCCATGCCCAGGGGCTTCTGTGGTTCTCTTCTGGCTCACTCCCCACCTCTAAGTAAAAGAAACCTCTTTTGTTTTCAAATTTCTTCTAAATCCCCATTAGACGCTTGAATGGCCTGAAAACCTCTGAGGTGGTGGCTATCCAGCCTGGGCTTACACATCTCCAATAACAGAGAACTCACCACCTTGTGAGATGGTTTTTCATATCTTTGAATAGCTCTGATTATCAAAACATTTCTTTCTTACGCCAAACCAAGACTGCTTCCCTATTGTTTCTGCCATGTAGTGTTGTGGGGTCATACACAATGTTCAGAGACATTTCCTAGATTTGTGTGAGTGTGTGTGTGTGTGTGTGTGAAGGAGAGAGACAGAGACAGAGAGATAGAGAGACAGAGAAACCAAGACAGACGCAGAGGGAGCTGGAAGGGCCTACAGAGATCATCTAGGTCAATGGTTAACACACTGTTTTGGCAAGATTAATTCAGGAGCAGTAAACATATTTAAGGGGCACATCTTTCCTATTCAAAGTCAAGTTGGGACTTGATGGCTGAGTTAATGAGCATATGCATAATCCCCCTAGGAGATACCCACCGAAATAAAACAGAATCAAAATGAGATAAGAAGATGTCTTCTTTTTCCAAGTAGGAACAGGCCACAGACGCAGAGCACAACCTTGGTATCTCCATATGCAAAATAATTTAAACCAAAGTAAAAATGAAGACGCCAGGAAAAAAAGGCAGAAGCTACCTGGCTCCTCCCACGCCCTCCCCGACCCCATGACAAAAGGCCAGTTCACTATTTCTGTTTCCCTTGTTTTCTATCTGTTGCTCCAAGGGCTAGGTTTTCTCTTTCCTTTATTCTTTTTTTTTTAATCTTCTAAATGGGAGCATAGGCAATTCGCTTTTAGTTCTACTGGTGGTTATTTTTATGACGGTAAGCCCCACGCTTAAGCCTACAATTCTCAATTTTTCAACTTCAAAACTGAAATGGTATCTTTGATTCACCCTCTGAGAGATAAGAAAAATTTCACATTTACTCTTTACCTCCTGACTGTTTTGTCTAATTTTTGTCCCTATCTATTTTAGATAAATTATGGTTGTTTTACACAGCATAGCTTTTCTTCCAAGGACTCTACCTGACTGTCAGAGTCTCACTTCAAAGAAAGGCCCAGGCGCAGTTTCACAAGCGAATGGACTGTTTCAAACTTTCAAGGAGCAGATAATTCCTATGATATTTAAATTATCCCAGAGGAAGAGGAAGAAAGGAAATAGTGTTTTGAAATCATTTTTTTCTAGGTTTTAGATGATACATAGATACAACTTTCTACTTAAAAATTCAATGATATAATGGATAAACAAAATGTGGTATATACACACGATGGACTATTATTCAGCTTTAAAAAGGAAATTCTGACACCTGCTACAACGTGGATGAACCTTGAAGACATTATGCTATGTGAAATAAGCCAGTCACAAAAGGACAAATATTGTATGATTCCACTTATATGAGGTACATAGAGTAGTCAAATTGAGAGACAGAGAGTAGAATGTTGGTTGCCAGGGGCTGGCAGGAGAGAGAATGAGGAGATATATAGCCTTGCAATAAAAAAATCCAACTCTATCGAAGGACATAGTTTAAAAGGAAAAAGCTCAACACCTTCCTCCTCCCACCCACCCATTTCTTTCCCTCTCCCTAGAGGAAACAATTCATATGGATGATCCAAAATTTACTCAGCTAGTCCTCACTGAGGATATTTAGGTTGTATCTAGAGTTTTACTTGCACAAACAACACTCTAATGAATAGCCTTGAAATATACTGCCGTATAATACGTATACCTGTAGTATAGGTCCCTGGATATGGACTGCCAGTTCAAAAGCTATGTGCGTTTTATTTAGCGAGTTAGTTAGGTTTAGATTTATTGATTAACTCATATAGTTCAAAATATCAGCCATTTAAGAGATCACACAGTGCAAAGCTCCGTCCCATCCTTTTCCCCCAGCAACTTGGTTCCCCTCCTCAAAAGCAACCAATAGTATCATTTAAAATATATTCTTTAGTCATGTACAAGGGAAACAGTATGTTTGAGAATGCCTGTTTCTGCATTCTCCCATCAACACAGCATATTATCAAACTTGACTTCTTTGCTAATCTGACTGATGAAAAATGGTATCTCATTCAATGTGTATTTATTTAATTTGTAATATTATGAGTAAAACCGATGGTTACTAAAGCTGGGAGACCATGCCAGCCTCCCTCTGCAGCTTCTTTCCCACAGCTCCCTCACCTGTCACCTCTATCCTCCAGCTCCACTGAACACGGACACACCATGTTCTTTTTTTTTTTTTTTTTTAATGTGGACCATTTTTTTTTAAAGTCTTTATTGAATTTGTTACAACACTGCTTCCCTTTTGTGTTTTGGTTTGTTGGCCTCAAGGCACGTGGGATCCCAGCTTCCCGACCAGGGATCGAACCCTCACCCCCTGCATTGGAAGGCAAAGTCCCAACCTCTGGGCCACCAGGGAAGTCCCGACACCCTGTTCTTTCACTCCTGCCTTTGCTCTGGCTGTGTCCTCTGCGAGCTCCTCCTAAGCCTCCCTGCCACCCCAGGTCTGATGAAGTGTCCTTCCTCTGTGCTTCCTTTCATCACAGCACTGGTCATGCTGCCTTCTGTTTATTTCTGTCTATTTTCCCATCTGCCATTTCTACTAGATGGTGAGCGCTGGGACTGGATCTTTATCTCTCTACCTCTACTGTTTATCACCATTCTCTTCAGTAAATATGGAGTGAATGGATGAATGGACAGCTGGCAGTTTCACATGGAGGTCACTGGAATGCAGTTATTCTGTGTGACTGGCTGAAACGAGATTTACCCTCTCATAAGAATGTCATATATGTGGAAGGTGGCACTTGAAATCAGTGGTGAAATGGTGGATTATTCAGTAAGTGGTGTGGGGCTAACTGGTTAATTACCATAATTGGAGAAAATCAATTTATGTCCTTGTCTTCCACCCAAGTAATTTCCAGGTGGATATGTTAAATAGTGTTAAATATAAAGAGAAAGCATAAAAAACTTGAAAGTATATACGAATATTGATCCAACCTCGGGATGGGGAAGCCCTTTCTAAGCAAGATACCAAGACAGAAACCATAAAGAAAAAGATCGATAGATAGACCCCATTACAATTTTAAACTTGAGCACACGCAAAAAGTCAGAAACAACACTGAGAGCCTAATAATGTACGGGAAAAACTGTTTTTAAAAAATATCCGAATGAAAAGTGGAAGGACCTATTAAAAATCCGTAAGAAGAAGACAAACTTACCCATAAAAAATTAAGCAAATGTCAGGAACAGGCAATAAATTAAGAATTATTTGTTCCAGCATGAATGAAATAGACATGCTAACAAATACTTAGAGGAATATTCTACCTTACTAGTAATCAACAAAGGGTCAACTAATACAGCATCTTTCACCTAACAAATGAGCAAAGATGATAATTTTCAGTGTTTGCAACTATATGGGAAAATAACACTCTCACACCCTGCGAGTGTACATTGGCTCACTCTTTCTGGAGGGCAATTTACCAGTATGCATTAAAAGCCTCTCCTTTGGACCTAGATCACTTCTAGAAATCTTATCAAAGGGGAATAATCAGAAATATAGACAAAGACTCAGCTACAAGGATATTACAGTCGCATATTTGTAGCAGTGAGAAACTGAAAGCAATCTAAATGTCCAGCAATAGAATAGGACAAATAAATTGTGGCACATTCACAGGCTAGAATGCAGGCATTCAAATCATCGTATTGAAGACTAAGGAGAGAAGGAAATGCTTATAATGTATTGTTAAGTTAAAAAAAAAAAAGTAGTCCAAATAGAATGATACCAGTTTGGTTTTTTTTTAAATACGCATGTCTATGTGTGTGTGTAGAAAAAGGGTGGAAGGAAGGAAGATACTGACTGGCCTGAGGAGTCCCCGCACACAGGCCCCCCTGTCCCCAAGAGGACACTCTGGTAAGCCCCAGTGGGATTTGCTTTCACGCTGCAGCCCAAGAAGTTTTGGCTTCCACTGTAGGACCTGCGGGAAGAGGCCAAGTGGCTCCAAAATTACTGTAGACAGAGTGAAGGGGTGGTTGCTGCCACAGCTGATAGTGTTATAGTGTTAGGCCCCTAGGTAATGATACATTTATTGCACATTTTATACATATTTTCATTTAATGTACCTAACATCCCAAGAGATACCTCTAAGACGGGCATTAACTGTCCCATGTTACTGATGAGGTAACTGAAGCCCAGAAAGATTAGATGACTTAATCCAAGTCACAAAGCTAGGAAGCGGGTATATGAGCTGGGCTTCAAATCCAGATAGGTGTCCTTGTCTTTGGCTGCTAAGGCAAAAGTGCATGATCATGAGGAGTAAATGAAGAATGGTAAGTAAATGAATGAAAGCTGCTTCTGGAATTGAACCCCTTTGGGAACAGTACCCCATGGCTTTTGCACACACAATTGCCCAGAACAGTCAACTGTCCTCAGTGACTGTGGTCACTGTTACAAAATGGAACAGACTGCAAATCCCTCATGTCCTGCCAGATCCCACAGCGAAGGCCCCTTCTTGGCTTGTGCTCTGGGCCTGGTTGGAATCTGGCCTGGGTTTACTCTTCCCCATCCTTCCAGCTGAAGGCAGACCCAGTGGAGGAAGCTGGGACAGGCCCAGTGAGATCTTAAGGGTTCCCTAGACAGAAATAGTTATTTCTCTTGTATTTAGGGAGAAAGAAGCCTGTAAAATGGGACTCTGCTGGTTTGTTTGCTGCCTTCTGCTGGGCAGAATTCCGTGGGCAGCACCAGGCCCTCCCCCCACTCCCAGCAAGGCCCACATTATCCAGGCAGTGCCCTCTTCACCAACCTATGCCCTCTTCCGCGGCCATGCCCCCTTCCTTGGCCAGTGCACCCTGCCTTCACAACAGTGCCCCCTCTGCATCCAGCCCCTCCCAACTTTATGTGCAGATAACTTCCCTAGCGAGTGCCTCCTCCCCTAGCCAGGTGCCACTCCCTAGCCCTTCCCCATGCAAAAGCCAGGAATCCCCTTTTCACCTTATACCAATTCATACCCTATACCAACCAGGCCCCTGGTCCTTGTCACCAGCCTATTCCCTCTTCCTCACTTCCCTAACCCTGCTCCTCAGTCTATACCCCCTTGGAGCCAGGCCCCCTTCCCCAGGTAGTCCCATTTCCCCACATTATGCACCCTGCCCCAGCAGATAAGCCCATCCCCCATCAGAAGCCCTTAACCTGCCTGTGCTTCCAAGCCAGCCAGGCCCTCTTCTCAGCCGGGCTCTCTTTGTCCGTTTATACCTGCCTCCCCAGCTACCTATGCCCCCTTCCCTGGCCAAGGCTACCTCCCCAGCCTGGTTCCCTTCCCCTCCTAGGCAGGCGTCCCCTATACCCACCTAGACCCTCGCCCCAGCGGAGTCACATTCCCAGCCAGTATCCTCTTTTGCAGTAACCCTACCCAGGCCCCTGCCTCGGCCCCTGCCCCAGCTTCTTACCCACCCACCCACCCCCGCCAGCCCGTGCCCAGGCTCCCTGACCCAACTTGCTTTTCCTTCCCCAGCCTATGCCCCCTTGCCCGGCCAGGCCCCTTTCCCCAGCCAGAGCCTCTTCCTCAGCCTATGCCTCCTTCTTGGCATTGGCCCCCTTTCTAAACCAGCCATCTTACCAGCCTGTGTCCAACTCTCCAGCCTCTAGCCACTTGCCTGGAAGTTTTCCCACCCTGGGCCACAGCCCAGCCTCTTTACCGTCCTATGCTGCCAGCCTCCCCTCCCCAGGCAGGCCTCAACCCCAGCCTGTGTTATTCCCCATGCAGGACCCTTCTGCTCGCAGGCCCCTCACCCAGCCAGGGCCTGTTCCCCGACCTGAGACCCTGTTGACAGCCTCCTTAGCCAGGCTACCCTTCCCCAGGCAAAGCCCCTTTTCAACCCTGTGTCCCCTTGCCCTCACGGGACCCCTTCTCCAGAAAGGGCCTCCTTCTGATAGCCAGGTGCTTGTGCCCAGCCTTTTCCCTTTTCAGCTGGACCACTTTTCCAAGGAGTTCCCCCTTCACTGGCCTTTCATAGCCAGTGCCAAGTCGCATGATGCTCGACCACCTCAAGCTCCACTCCTACGCCACCTCCACCCGCAAGGCCGTCTTGGCATCCATGGACAATGAAAATATGCACACCCCAGACATCGGGGGCCAGGGCACCACGTCAGAAGCCATCCACGACATCATCCGCCACATCCGCATCATCAACGGCCGGGCCGTGGAGGCCTAGGCCGTCCCCGGGACTGTCTCGGCCCACCCTTTACATCCGCTTCGCACCCCCAGCACCCTAATTGGCTCGGTGGGTGGACCCAGAACAAACACACTTCTGCCATCCCCAGAAAAAAAAAAAAAAAAGGCCCCCTTCCCTGGCCAAGCATCCTCCTCTCTCAGCTCTCCAACACCAGTAAAGTCCCCTCCCCAACCATGTGACATTTCCCTGCCGGGACCCCTTCACACACACATGCCCCCAGCTGGGAAGTCTTTCCCAGCCAAACTCCTCCCCACAGCCAGGCTCTCTTCACCCAGGGACCTAACAGCCTCTCCCCCAGTCTAAGCTCATTTCCCTAGGCGGGCCTCCTTCCCAGTAAGGTACCTTTCCTCAACCGGTATACCCCTTCCTCAACCAAACCCCTCCCCTAGCTTATTCCCCCTCCTCAGCCAGACCTTTTCCCCATCCCTAGCCTGTGCCCCCAGCTAGGTCCCTTTCCTCAACCATGTGCCCTCCCTCAGCCAGGACACACGCCTTCCTTCCCAGGCAGGATCCCTGCCCTAGCAGGCCCTCCCCACCTGCTAATCCCCCTCTTCCAGGCAGGTCCATCAACCCACCGATTATCCCATGCCCAGCCTATGTTGGTCTCAGCATTCGAACCTCTCCCGCCACCAGCTTCCTTTCCTTGCCTGTGCCTCCTTCCCAGGCCCCATTCCCCTGCCAGAGCCCCTCCCCAGGCAGGCCACCTTTCCCTGCCAGGATATTTTCTCCCCCCAATCTCCCCCAGCCCAACCAGTCTCCCATCCTCAGCTTGTGCCACCCTATCAAGTCTCTGCTCCTTTTACAAGACAGGCCCCTTCCCACATCCAGGCCCCTTCCCCAGCCTCACCCTCTTCCCCAGCTTAAGCCTACTTTCCCAGCCAGATCTCTTTCCCTGGTCAGGTGCCATTCCCCAGGGTTTTTACCCTTTAACACTCAAGGATTCCTCTCTCATCCTTTGCCTCCTAACTCAACTAAGCCTCTTTCCCTTGACCAGCCGAGTCCTCCTTCCCTAAGCAGCCCCCGCTCCATTATCCCCTTCCTAGCCTGGCCTCCTTCTTCACCCTGTGCCCCAGTCCACACAGGTGTCCTTACCTCGCCGTCTCCCCTTCTTCTGCCTGTTCCCCTTTCCCCTGCCACGGCCCATTCATCCTCCTAGACTGACCCCTTCCCCAGTTTTCACCCTTTGTCCCAGCCAGGCCCCCTTCTACAGATTATGCCTCCCTTCCTGGCCTATTCTTCCTTCCCCAGCCAGCATTCTCATCCCTATAAAAGGCGCTCTTCTCACAATGCGTCCAAATACCTAGTTTTCTCAGGGACTTCCTCTTCTCAGACAGCTGGCTATCTGAAAATGTATCTGATGCACACATTTACACAGCGAGCTATCTGGCAGGATTTCTATATTTGCATTTTGAAAAGAGATTCCCCCCAACACACACCCTGCCTTCAAAAAAAAAAAAAAAGAAAAAAACAGTGGCACTTCTTTCCCTCCTGCAACTAGCCCTGGACTGGCAAGTTTTTGAAAGTGCAAGTACTTTGTCATGCATAGCAATGAGAACATCCTTAACTGGAGCCATTTCATGATGTTTTCACTGAGTGAAACATCAACTCAGGATAGCTTCAACTATCTTATTCCTCCCTATATCCTTCCCTGGGAGATATTCCACTCCAGACCACCATCAGGACTGCAGGCCCATTCCTCCTTCCAAAAGCCTCATCTGTCACTGTGTCCTCCCCCTTCCCTCCTGCTCCCTAACCCTCCAGGATTCCTTTGCTGAAGTCGATCCTGGGATACAAACTCTATATGAACTCAGTCAGCTATACAAAAATAGAAAACCAGGTATTTTTTTAAACTGCTTTTATTCTTTAAACAAACTACTGTTCGCCTTTTCCCCTTCGTATGTTTTAGTTTAGAACATTTGGTGTGTACAAAGAATTTTTAAATGAATGTAAGTAATCTCACTGAAGTACAGGACCTAAAGGTTAAATTTTTTTAAGTTGTTTACTGCAAATCATTTCACTTTTACTTTTTTTTGGCAAATTCAGATATCAACAAGTCTCAAATATCAACAAAAGTATATTGCTCATTTTTTGTGCTTCATAGCAGTTGCAGATATAACAAAATGAATCAACGACTTTAATACTTTTTAAAATCTCTCTTTAAATACTTTTTATCTCTAAGAATTAAGGAAAACGACTAAGTTCAGATCTTTCACACTCATACCAGTTGTAGATAGAACAAAGTGGACCAAGTGCTTGAACAGCGTTATACCCTTTTATGTCTGAGAATAAAGGAAACTTACTAGTTGATGTCACCCCTCACAGTCAGTTAAACTACCTATCAGTTTGTCTCTTCTTACTTCACATCAATTGCAGATATAATGAAATGAATCAACTACTTGAATAAAGTCATGTCCTTTCTTATATTTAATAAAGGAAATTAAATTGAGATCTTTCATATCTTAGAGCAAGCCTTATCTAGCCTATCAGTTTCGGTAAATCTACTTTCTACATTTAACGCTTACATTTAACTTCTAAAGTTAACAAACATTATTTAGAATTCAGAAAACATCTAAACAACTGTCATTAATTTGCAACCATACAAGGTTTTATGAAAAAACAAAACAAAATACTAGGGCTTCCCTGGTGGCTCAGTGGTTAAGAATCCTGGGGACACGGGTTCCAGCCCTGGTCGGGGAAGACCCAACCCCACATGCCGCGGAGCAAGAAAGGTGGGAACTTGGCATAGTCACTCCGCTAGGGTAGGACGGTGCAGATGTCTTCCTGGTCACCGGCCTCCGGTTCCCCTAACCCCGTGAAAGAAGCAACCCAGGGACGATCGAGGAGGATAGAAGAGCGAGGGGGGAAGAAGGGGGGGCGGGGGTGGAGAGAGGGGGTGAACTCTGAGTAAAATGAATCAACAAAACCCTGAGAAAACCGAAGGAAAAAAGCGGAGCCTGCTGAGGAGACGCGGCGGCGGCAGCTTCGGCTCCAACGGCAGCCGCCACGGCGATGGCGGCAGCGGGCCTACAAGAGACGGCAGGCCAGGCACCTGACGGAGCCGGCGTCGAGCGGCTTCACCGAGTTGTAGTGCTCCCCGCACATGGAGTAGCTCCTGTAGACCAGGGTGAGCGGCTTCTTGGTGTACTCCTCTCCGTAGACGACGGCGGGCGAGTTGGCCTGGATCACCTCGATGGGGGTCTGCAGGACGTGCGACAGGGCCCTCAGCTCGAGCTGGCCTCCACACGACGCGCTGAGCACGATGTCGTCGCAGCAGCTCAAGAAGTCGTCGTGGCTGCAGGCGTCGCTGCAGAAGGGCAGGAAGTCCTCGACATGCTTCCGCATGTACTCGGCGGTGCGCCTCCGCAGGCTCTCCACGGTCACGGAGAACACCAGCTGGTCTTGGATGGCGCGGTACATGCAGTGGCCGTCGGCCGGGATAGCCTTCATCTCCAGATTCCTGGCCCACAGGATGCCGTCGAGCTTCATTTCCTCGTCATGGCGGAAGCTGGCCAGGTGCTCCATCTCAGCCTTGGCCATCCTCTCCTGCCTTTCTCTCTCGAGGGCCACCTTTCTTTCGCGCCTTCTCTGTGCCCTCGAGAGGTGAGGAGGCTTGTCCTCGAGATCCAGCTTGCCCAGATCTTCAGTGACTGAATCGAGGTTGCTGTTATCAGGGAAACTCTCCTGGAACTTCTGCAGCTCCTGCTGCTGCTTCTGCTCCATCTCGGCCTCGAGGCGGGCCACATCGAGGAGCAACTGCTTTCTTCTCTTCTCGTCCCTCTTGGGGACCGAGCTCTTCATGCCCTGAATGTGGGCCTGCAGCTCTGCCTTCTCGCGCTTGTGGCGTCGTAACATCCGCTGATGCTCACTCTGTGCATCTCCCATGATGTTTAAGGGCAGGCGAGAATCGAAGTTTGGTGGCTGAAGTACCGCTACAGTTCGCGTCAACAGTCTAACCACCCAACCGGCTAGAGCTCCTCAGCCTCCCGTGGCGGCTGTACTCTCTTCCCCTCACCCGCGGCTGCCCTCACTCTATTAACGGCCCTCTCTGCCATTGGCCACTGTCTCTCCACGGCTACGCCTCCTAAACACTCCTGGCACTAGGATTGGCTGTTGGGAGACACTACGTATGCCCCCAGTAGACCCCGTAGCAAGGGGTGCTTCCGGTTTTAGCGGGGTTCCTGTCCCGGATGTAAAATCCCGCCTTGGTGCATCATGTGCAGCAACTGAGCTTGTGGAGATTTTCGTGGGCTCTGAACTGCGTACTTCACTTCCTAGCCTGAACACAGTGCAGACACTGGTCGTGCTTGAGAATCACATGACAAATACTGTTACACCAGATGAATGTGCCCTTGACACCGGACTTCCCATTGCTCCCAGTGTTCAGGAGGCAATGTGGCTCTCTCCAGTTCTTTAGTTGCCTTGACTGATGAACCCTTAATTTTGTGTATCAGAACAAGATATTTCCTTATGTTCCTGGGAACACAGAATCCTTTCAGTTTAGGCCTCAAATCCACCCTGTCCCATCTCAGTGTGAGAAAGCAACAACCTTAAAGTTCACTACAGCTGAGCAGACTTCGTCTTGTGCCAACAGAATGCACCTACCCTAAACTCCCCTTCTCCTGGGTTCCCAGCTTCCAAAATGGGCTCCCATGAAGCATGACAGTTGGCCTTCATCAAGCCACTTCCTTCTGATTATTTTGAATCTCTAAAAGTTCTAAAAAATAAAATAAAGTAAAATAAAATCCCTAAGCTCTTTCAAACATGCTCTCATCCTGCCCCACTCTGCTCATCTGTATCGTGAATTCCCAAACAGGAAGGCTCTTGAGACAACCTCCTCCCTGTTACAAATGAGGAAAGTGGACATTTGTCCAAGTTTTTACATATATCAAAACTTCAGTCGTTTTTAGTGCTAACTAGGATTCCATGATATGGATGTACTGTAGTTCACTTAACCATTCACCTGTTGAAGGACATCTGGGCTGTTTCCAGTTTGGGGTTGTTACAACCCCTGCTATAAACATCCATATACAGGTGTTTTGTGTGAGCACAAGGCTTCATTTCTCTGGGAAAAAAATGCCCAGGAGTGCAATTTCTGGGTCATATTATAAGTGTATGTTTAGTTTGTGAAGAAGCTATTTTCCAGAGTGGTTGTACCATTGTGCGTTCTCACCAGCAGTGTATGCGCAATCAGGTTTCTCTGCATCCTCACCAGCATTTGGTGTCGTCATCATTTTTTATTTTTAGTCATTCTGATAGATGTGTAGTGGTCTCATTTTACAAATTACTTTGCAGCTTCGTTTTTCTAATGAGTACTTAAAATATGAAGCTACTTTCAGGAAAACACTGAATTAAATTTTTTTTTAACTTGCATTATTCATTATAATGATTTTCTGTGTTTTAAGAAAGACTTTAACTTTTAATCAGGCTAGCTATTGTGTATGGAGGTAGCACTACCATACTGAAATTTTTAAAATTTAACATTTAGAGCAAGCCTGTTAGGGAAATTTTTATTCACTGGAAAAAAGTCATGGCTAATTGTTTTTTCATTAAAAAAAGAAAAGCATTTGCAATTTCAAATGATGTTTTTCTTAATTAAAAAGGGTCTTTTTGTTTGCAGAAAAGAATACTACAAAATGATTTTAATGAGTCTCACAGTATCTAGGAATCTTTACACTGATTGATTTTTATTGAAATACAATATAAAATAAAACTGTAATATATGCTCACTGTCAATAATCTGGAGAAATTAAATTCCATAATTCTCCTGGGAGAAAACCCCTGTGAACATTTTTTTTTTTTTTTTTTTTTTTTTGCGGTACACGGGCCTCTCACCGCTGTGGCCTCTCCCGTTGCGGAGCACAGGCTCCGGACGCGCAGGCTCAGCGGCCATGGCTCACGGGCCCAGCCGCTCCGCGGCATGTGGACCGGGGCACGAACCCGTGTCCCCTGCATCGGCAGGCAGACTCTCAACCACTGCGCCACCGGGGAAGCCCTCTGTTAACATTTTGTGTTTATTCTTGCCATGCCTATTCTACTCAAATAGAACTGTTAAACAAAGAAACAACAGACCCAAAATGAAGTCACGTGTGCTATGCCCCACATCAGTAAACCAAGACTTAATACGTAACCAAATTGCAGTTTTAGCCCATCCCATGAAAGTGACTTTAACCAGTCAGTCTGGAATTTCCTGGCCAGCACTAGTGAGGTAGTCTGCCACATAGACCCCTGCCTTCCCCAAAAGGAAGGTGACCTCTGTCTGAAATAACCCCTTATTTTGTTGATGACTTCTTTGTCCCACCCCTTCTCTGCCTTTCAAAACCTTCCGTTTTGTACAGTTCCTTGGAGCTCCTCACTACTTGGTGGATGGGATGCTGTCCCATTTGTGAATTGCTGAATAAAGCCAATTGATCTTCAAATTCACTCAGGTGAATTTTGTTTGTTAACAGAACTCTAAGCGGTGCTCCCTGCCATCCTGTCTGCCTATCGCCCTCCCCACCTTGGCCTCTGGGGACCTCCCTTCTCTCTTCAAAGATCAGTGAGGGAAATACATCAAGGCTAAAAATTTGACCTGGCTCAAAGTAAAAAGTCAAAACAACAAACAACAAAGCAAAACAGAAAGTTCTTAAATTTCAAAGTTTCTGCGGCAATTTCTTTGTGTCACCAAGGTTTAGTGGTTCTGCTTTTAGACAAGGCATTGTAGTGGGCCTCAGGTCTCTGCATCAGTAGAAGCAGAAGAAAGAAACAGAAACTGCTTTGCAAATGATGCAAAACTCAAAATCCATTGTGGGTCCGATTTCAGGAAAAAATTATACTGCTTTTAATGGAATTAATGATCCCCTCATCTTAGCAATGAAGGAAGGAAGGGCCAGAGAGGGGGAGTGTTGGGCTGATGGTCACACTGCAGAATTCCACGGCTGACTCGTCTGTGTCACGTTTCCCACCGCACTGTGCTGCTGCCACACGCAGCCTTGACATGACTCTTGGCTGTAAGTCAGGCAGAACAGTCCCAACATAGCTTCTGGGGCCATCGGGAGGAATCCCTCATGAAACGGCTGTAAATTCATCTATGAGATTCAAAGAGACCTTGTACGTGCCCTCCGACAATGCCCACGTGTGAGCGAGAGACTCCTCATGAGCTCTGCAAGCCTGAAATCGCCTTGTAAAGGTGGAGGGCAGGCCTGGAGAGGAGAAATTCCTGCGGTGGAACACACGTGCATCTGCCCCTAGGGCCTGCCTCCTCCTTGGCCAAAGCAAAGAGCCTGTTCAAGCAAACTCAAGTGGATTTAAAGAAACACACTTATTTTTCCCTGAAAAAGTAATGTGTTCGGGCTTCCCTGGTGGTGCACTGGTTAAGAATCCACCTGCCAATGCAGTGGACACAGGTTCAAGCCCTGGTCCAGGAAGATCCCACATGCCTCGGAGCAACTAAGCCCGTGTGCCACAACTACTGAAGCTCGCGCGCCTAGAGCCCGTGCTCCACAACAAGAGAAGCCACCGCAATGAGAAGCCCGCACACTGCAACAAAGAGTAGCCCCCGCTCAGGGCAATTAGAGAAAGCCTCGTGCAGCAACAAAGACCCTACAAAGCCAAAAACAAAAAAAAGAAAGTAAAAATCTCATAATCTCACAATTCAGACTTCACAATTCACTGCTGACATTTGGCTTGTAGCTTTTTAGTGTTTCATTTATATATGCATGTATGTATATCTGTATGTATATTACTGTATAAATGTATATGTATACATATGTATATATAATATGATTCTTATTATAGTAAAATAAATACAATTTACCATTTTAACCAAAAGATGTGGAATTTAGACTTTACTGTCTCTGAGGATTATTTGCTTTCCTTGAAAGCAGTGGGATGTGTGTATGACAAAGAGACAGGCTGTGAACTGTGGTCAAATAGTTACCTACTAGAGAACTACAGGAGGAAGGGTGTAGAGCCCTCCCTGCATTGTCCTGCTGAAGCTCCTGTCTTATTATTATCAACTGAAAAATTCTCAGCTTGGTGACTACTGATGGGTGACACACTCTTGTCTTGCTACTGCTTTTATTTATTTATTTATTTGGCTGTGCCATGTGGCTTGTGGGATCTTAGTTCCCTGACCAGGGATTGAACTCGGGCCCTTGGCAGTGAAAGCGTGGAGTCCTAACCACTGGACCACCTGGGAAATCCCGTACTGCTTTTATTCTTAAAATTTGATTATATACTTAAAATTTTAAACTCTATTTATATTTTGAATAATCAGTGCTTTTACACCCTATTCTCAGCTGCTGAGTTGGTCTCCTTGGAGTTTCTTGTGTATCATTTCTAAGAGTCTGTGCTCACTCATATGCTCCTTTCAGTTTGGCTCAGAGGTACAAAAAGCTTTAGTGTACAAAGGTTGTATATGTGAAACTGGGGACACTCTACTTGATTGGTAATTGAAGGGATTTTTAAGGGCCTATCTCAGTGGACCTCTTCCTGAGATACTCCAGCCAGAAACCAGGGAATCACCTCTGATCCTGTCTTTGTCTTTACCCTCCTCATAAAACAAATGTTAATTCTACTCCCAGTGTCCATCACTTTGGTCCCCTGTTCTCTCCCTGCTGCCACAGCCCCAGGCCACGTCAGCGTCGTCTGTCATGGATGAAAAGACAGCCTCTCAAATCAGCCTCTTGCCTCCAATCTCTCTCCTTGCAATCCATTCTTTCCCCTAAGATTCCTTATCTCTAAAGCATAGCTCTGATGTCTCATTCCTTCTGAAAAACAAACTTTTAACGGATTCTACTGCCCCTAGGGTAACATTCTAACTCCTGAGTACAGAAGATTTTTTTCCACAAAGGATGGAGCAAGTGGCAGAAATATTCTCTCTTCTCGGATGTGGCTGGTCACTGAATCTGGGCCCTACGGGAAGGCAGCTCATGATCAGAAACTCATGACTGGGATCAGAACCCGGTTACTCCCAGGACCCCTCAGGGATGCTTGCATTCCTGGGAATGGACAAACACTCATTCACATCAGACTGCCACAGGCCCCCGAGTTCTCACTTACTCCTTAGAGAGCCCACTCCCCAGGGGCTAGAATACCCCGAGTAGCCCGTTCTTGGTTTCAAGGTAGCTGAGAAGCCCAGATAAAGCGGCTTCGTGGACATGGGAAAACACCGCTGCCGCTCCCCATTTCCTTCCGCTTTTGTTTCAAACAAAATTCTGACGTGATTTTGCAAGAACTTTGAACTCACCTCCAATTCCAGGAAAGCCTTATTAGCCTCTTCCTAGGAGGTGACTCAGTTTGGTGATGAACCTTGGTGGCTTCACCTCGGCCACCCTGGTCAATGCAGTCCCTCCCCCGCCAGCTCCCACAGATGCAAGACGGCAGGGGCTCCGGATTTTGTTTCTCACAGGCTCAAAGGAGCAACAGAGCGCGTGTGCTCATGGGCTTCACTCTGATTGGGCAGGCCCAAGCCATAGATTCACCTTGAGCCAATCACTGTGGCCCGGAAGAATCGGTGCTTTGATTGGCAGACCTGAAAGGGGAGGGTCCTGGAGGTGAACCGCTGTCACCCCAAGAGGGTGACAGGGGTTCGCACCCCCAAAAAGGAGATTGGAGGCTTTTGTGGTGATGGAGGGAAACAGACGCTGGAGATGCGAACAACCCTTCTTTACTCGTGTCTCGCCCACTGCCACCTCTGGTGTTTGCCTCCTGGGGACCTCACAGCCTGGGACGCTCTTCCCTTGAGGGCTTCCCCCCTAAATCTGAGATGAACTTTCCGAGCTTCCCGTTCCCTCTTCCTCCCTACTCCAAGCTGGCCCAGAGCATTCCCACTTCACTTCCTCATCTTCTTAACTGGACCACAGCACTTAAGGCTGGGCCTTGGGTTGGCAGTCACTTGGATTTGTGTGCTTCTCATCTCCGAGGCCGTGAGGCTGCCATGGAGAGCACAAACTCAGTCTTAATTATTTTGGGGCCCCTACCCAGCCAGCAGTGCCTGCTAGTAGAGATACTCAGTGTATTTGGTTGAACTGATTAGGATACTTAAACTGTTTTCAAGCCCCCTCAAATATGTCAGAAGCACTATTTACACACTTGAGAATGTATTCCAGTGTTTCTAGGCTATTCATTAGAACAGGTCCCTTGGGCAACTCTGCAAGCCCGCTCAACCGGTAGTTTTGCACTTAGGAACAAGGGCTGGAGTCAACATTGCAGTTGCGGTGTCTCCACCTTAGGCTATTCCTGCAGCTCCACAATACTGTTGTGTTTCCAAACTCAAGACTCATCAGGGCCATCCCTGGGGGAGGGATGAACATTTCTGTGGTCCTAGAAAGAGGACTCAACTGAGTAAAAGAGGCCTGGCAAATCTCCTTTAGTGCTCCCCCAGCTCCCGGCCCAGGCCTTCCCCATGCCCAGGGGCTTCTGTGGTTCTCTTCTGGCTCACTCCCCACCTCTAAGTAAAAGAAACCTCTTTTGTTTTCAAATTTCTTCTAAATCCCCATTAGACGCTTGAATAGCCTGAAAACCTCTGAGGTGGTGGCTATCCAGCCTGGGCTTACACATCTCCAATAACAGAGAACTCACCACCTTGTGAGATGGTTTTTCATATCTTTGAATAGCTCTGATTATCAAAACATTTCTTTCTTACGCCAAACCAAGACTGCTTCCCTATTGTTTCTGCCATGTAGTGTTGTGGGGTCATACACAATGTTCAGAGACATTTCCTAGATTTGTGTGAGTGTGTGTGTGTGTGTGTGTGAAGGAGAGAGACAGAGACAGAGAGATAGAGAGACAGAGAAACCAAGACAGACGCAGAGGGAGCTGGAAGGGCCTACAGAGATCATCTAGGTCAATGGTTAACACACTGTTTTGGCAAGATTAATTCAGGAGCAGTAAACATATTTAAGGGGCACATCTTTCCTATTCAAAGTCAAGTTGGGACTTGATGGCTGAGTTAATGAGCATATGCATAATCCCCCTAGGAGATACCCACCGAAATAAAACAGAATCAAAATGAGATAAGAAGATGTCTTCTTTTTCCAAGTAGGAACAGGCCACAGACGCAGAGCACAACCTTGGTATCTCCATATGCAAAATAATTTAAACCAAAGTAAAAATGAAGACGCCAGGAAAAAAAGGCAGAAGCTACCTGGCTCCTCCCACGCCCTCCCCGACCCCATGACAAAAGGCCAGTTCACTATTTCTGTTTCCCTTGTTTTCTATCTGTTGCTCCAAGGGCTAGGTTTTCTCTTTCCTTTATTCTTTTTTTTTTAATCTTCTAAATGGGAGCATAGGCAATTCGCTTTTAGTTCTACTGGTGGTTATTTTTATGACGGTAAGCCCCACGCTTAAGCCTACAATTCTCAATTTTTCAACTTCAAAACTGAAATGGTATCTTTGATTCACCCTCTGAGAGATAAGAAAAATTTCACATTTACTCTTTACCTCCTGACTGTTTTGTCTAATTTTTGTCCCTATCTATTTTAGATAAATTATGGTTGTTTTACACAGCATAGCTTTTCTTCCAAGGACTCTACCTGACTGTCAGAGTCTCACTTCAAAGAAAGGCCCAGGCGCAGTTTCACAAGCGAATGGACTGTTTCAAACTTTCAAGGAGCAGATAATTCCTATGATATTTAAATTATCCCAGAGGAAGAGGAAGAAAGGAAATAGTGTTTTGAAATCATTTTTTTCTAGGTTTTAGATGATACATAGATACAACTTTCTACTTAAAAATTCAATGATATAATGGATAAACAAAATGTGGTATATACACACGATGGACTATTATTCAGCTTTAAAAAGGAAATTCTGACACCTGCTACAACGTGGATGAACCTTGAAGACATTATGCTATGTGAAATAAGCCAGTCACAAAAGGACAAATATTGTATGATTCCACTTATATGAGGTACATAGAGTAGTCAAATTGAGAGACAGAGAGTAGAATGTTGGTTGCCAGGGGCTGGCAGGAGAGAGAATGAGGAGATATATAGCCTTGCAATAAAAAAATCCAACTCTATCGAAGGACATAGTTTAAAAGGAAAAAGCTCAACACCTTCCTCCTCCCACCCACCCATTTCTTTCCCTCTCCCTAGAGGAAACAATTCATATGGATGATCCAAAATTTACTCAGCTAGTCCTCACTGAGGATATTTAGGTTGTATCTAGAGTTTTACTTGCACAAACAACACTCTAATGAATAGCCTTGAAATATACTGCCGTATAATACGTATACCTGTAGTATAGGTCCCTGGATATGGACTGCCAGTTCAAAAGCTATGTGCGTTTTATTTAGCGAGTTAGTTAGGTTTAGATTTATTGATTAACTCATATAGTTCAAAATATCAGCCATTTAAGAGATCACACAGTGCAAAGCTCCGTCCCATCCTTTTCCCCCAGCAACTTGGTTCCCCTCCTCAAAAGCAACCAATAGTATCATTTAAAATATATTCTTTAGTCATGTACAAGGGAAACAGTATGTTTGAGAATGCCTGTTTCTGCATTCTCCCATCAACACAGCATATTATCAAACTTGACTTCTTTGCTAATCTGACTGATGAAAAATGGTATCTCATTCAATGTGTATTTATTTAATTTGTAATATTATGAGTAAAACCGATGGTTACTAAAGCTGGGAGACCATGCCAGCCTCCCTCTGCAGCTTCTTTCCCACAGCTCCCTCACCTGTCACCTCTATCCTCCAGCTCCACTGAACACGGACACACCATGTTCTTTTTTTTTTTTTTTTTTAATGTGGACCATTTTTTTTTAAAGTCTTTATTGAATTTGTTACAACACTGCTTCCCTTTTGTGTTTTGGTTTGTTGGCCTCAAGGCACGTGGGATCCCAGCTTCCCGACCAGGGATCGAACCCTCACCCCCTGCATTGGAAGGCAAAGTCCCAACCTCTGGGCCACCAGGGAAGTCCCGACACCCTGTTCTTTCACTCCTGCCTTTGCTCTGGCTGTGTCCTCTGCGAGCTCCTCCTAAGCCTCCCTGCCACCCCAGGTCTGATGAAGTGTCCTTCCTCTGTGCTTCCTTTCATCACAGCACTGGTCATGCTGCCTTCTGTTTATTTCTGTCTATTTTCCCATCTGCCATTTCTACTAGATGGTGAGCGCTGGGACTGGATCTTTATCTCTCTACCTCTACTGTTTATCACCATTCTCTTCAGTAAATATGGAGTGAATGGATGAATGGACAGCTGGCAGTTTCACATGGAGGTCACTGGAATGCAGTTATTCTGTGTGACTGGCTGAAACGAGATTTACCCTCTCATAAGAATGTCATATATGTGGAAGGTGGCACTTGAAATCAGTGGTGAAATGGTGGATTATTCAGTAAGTGGTGTGGGGCTAACTGGTTAATTACCATAATTGGAGAAAATCAATTTATGTCCTTGTCTTCCACCCAAGTAATTTCCAGGTGGATATGTTAAATAGTGTTAAATATAAAGAGAAAGCATAAAAAACTTGAAAGTATATACGAATATTGATCCAACCTCGGGATGGGGAAGCCCTTTCTAAGCAAGATACCAAGACAGAAACCATAAAGAAAAAGATCGATAGATAGACCCCATTACAATTTTAAACTTGAGCACACGCAAAAAGTCAGAAACAACACTGAGAGCCTAATAATGTACGGGAAAAACTGTTTTTAAAAAATATCCGAATGAAAAGTGGAAGGACCTATTAAAAATCCGTAAGAAGAAGACAAACTTACCCATAAAAAATTAAGCAAATGTCAGGAACAGGCAATAAATTAAGAATTATTTGTTCCAGCATGAATGAAATAGACATGCTAACAAATACTTAGAGGAATATTCTACCTTACTAGTAATCAACAAAGGGTCAACTAATACAGCATCTTTCACCTAACAAATGAGCAAAGATGATAATTTTCAGTGTTTGCAACTATATGGGAAAATAACACTCTCACACCCTGCGAGTGTACATTGGCTCACTCTTTCTGGAGGGCAATTTACCAGTATGCATTAAAAGCCTCTCCTTTGGACCTAGATCACTTCTAGAAATCTTATCAAAGGGGAATAATCAGGAATATAGACAAAGACTCAGCTACAAGGATATTACAGTCGCATATTTGTAGCAGTGAGAAACTGAAAGCAATCTAAATGTCCAGCAATAGAATAGGACAAATAAATTGTGGCACATTCACAGGCTAGAATGCAGGCATTCAAATCATCGTATTGAAGACTAAGGAGAGAAGGAAATGCTTATAATGTATTGTTAAGTTAAAAAAAAAAAAGTAGTCCAAATAGAATGATACCAGTTTGGTTTTTTTTAAATACGCATGTCTATGTGTGTGTGTAGAAAAAGGGTGGAAGGAAGGAAGATACTGACTGGCCTGAGGAGTCCCCGCACACAGGCCCCCCTGTCCCCAAGAGGACACTCTGGTAAGCCCCAGTGGGATTTGCTTTCACGCTGCAGCCCAAGAAGTTTTGGCTTCCACTGTAGGACCTGCGGGAAGAGGCCAAGTGGCTCCAAAATTACTGTAGACAGAGTGAAGGGGTGGTTGCTGCCACAGCTGATAGTGTTATAGTGTTAGGCCCCTAGGTAATGATACATTTATTGCACATTTTATACATATTTTCATTTAATGTACCTAACATCCCAAGAGATACCTCTAAGACGGGCATTAACTGTCCCATGTTACTGATGAGGTAACTGAAGCCCAGAAAGATTAGATGACTTAATCCAAGTCACAAAGCTAGGAAGCGGGTATATGAGCTGGGCTTCAAATCCAGATAGGTGTCCTTGTCTTTGGCTGCTAAGGCAAAAGTGCATGATCATGAGGAGTAAATGAAGAATGGTAAGTAAATGAATGAAAGCTGCTTCTGGAATTGAACCCCTTTGGGAACAGTACCCCATGGCTTTTGCACACACAATTGCCCAGAACAGTCAACTGTCCTCAGTGACTGTGGTCACTGTTACAAAATGGAACAGACTGCAAATCCCTCATGTCCTGCCAGATCCCACAGCGAAGGCCCCTTCTTGGCTTGTGCTCTGGGCCTGGTTGGAATCTGGCCTGGGTTTACTCTTCCCCATCCTTCCAGCTGAAGGCAGACCCAGTGGAGGAAGCTGGGACAGGCCCAGTGAGATCTTAAGGGTTCCCTAGACAGAAATAGTTATTTCTCTTGTATTTAGGGAGAAAGAAGCCTGTAAAATGGGACTCTGCTGGTTTGTTTGCTGCCTTCTGCTGGGCAGAATTCCGTGGGCAGCACCAGGCCCTCCCCCCACTCCCAGCAAGGCCCACATTATCCAGGCAGTGCCCTCTTCACCAACCTATGCCCTCTTCCGCGGCCATGCCCCCTTCCTTGGCCAGTGCACCCTGCCTTCACAACAGTGCCCCCTCTGCATCCAGCCCCTCCCAACTTTATGTGCAGATAACTTCCCTAGCGAGTGCCTCCTCCCCTAGCCAGGTGCCACTCCCTAGCCCTTCCCCATGCAAAAGCCAGGAATCCCCTTTTCACCTTATACCAATTCATACCCTATACCAACCAGGCCCCTGGTCCTTGTCACCAGCCTATTCCCTCTTCCTCACTTCCCTAACCCTGCTCCTCAGTCTATACCCCCTTGGAGCCAGGCCCCCTTCCCCAGGTAGTCCCATTTCCCCACATTATGCACCCTGCCCCAGCAGATAAGCCCATCCCCCATCAGAAGCCCTTAACCTGCCTGTGCTTCCAAGCCAGCCAGGCCCTCTTCTCAGCCGGGCTCTCTTTGTCCGTTTATACGTGCCTCCCCAGCTACCTATGCCCCCTTCCCTGGCCAAGGCTACCTCCCCAGCCTGGTTCCCTTCCCCTCCTAGGCAGGCTTCCCCTATACCCACCTAGACCCTCGCCCCAGCGGAGTCACATTCCCAGCCAGTATCCTCTTTTGCAGTAACCCTACCCAGGCCCCTGCCTCGGCCCCTGCCCCAGCTTCTTACCCACCCACCCACCCCCGCCAGCCCGTGCCCAGGCTCCCTGACCCAACTTGCTTTTCCTTCCCCAGCCTATGCCCCCTTGCCCGGCCAGGCCCCTTTCCCCAGCCAGAGCCTCTTCCTCAGCCTATGCCTCCTTCTTGGCATTGGCCCCCTTTCTAAACCAGCCATCTTACCAGCCTGTGTCCAACTCTCCAGCCTCTAGCCACTTGCCTGGAAGTTTTCCCACCCTGGGCCACAGCCCAGCCTCTTTACCGTCCTATGCTGCCAGCCTCCCCTCCCCAGGCAGGCCTCAACCCCAGCCTGTGTTATTCCCCATGCAGGACCCTTCTGCTCGCAGGCCCCTCACCCAGCCAGGGCCTGTTCCCCGACCTGAGACCCTGTTGACAGCCTCCTTAGCCAGGCTACCCTTCCCCAGGCAAAGCCCCTTTTCAACCCTGTGTCCCCTTGCCCTCACGGGACCCCTTCTCCAGAAAGGGCCTCCTTCTGATAGCCAGGTGCTTGTGCCCAGCCTTTTCCCTTTTCAGCTGGACCACTTTTCCAAGGAGTTCCCCCTTCACTGGCCTTTCATAGCCAGTGCCAAGTCGCATGATGCTCGACCACCTCAAGCTCCACTCCTACGCCACCTCCATCCGCAAGGCCGTCTTGGCATCCATGGACAATGAAAATATGCACACCCCAGACATCGGGGGCCAGGGCACCACGTCAGAAGCCATCCACGACATCATCCGCCACATCCGCATCATCAACGGCCGGGCCGTGGAGGCCTAGGCCGTCCCCGGGACTGTCTCGGCCCACCCTTTACATCCGCTTCGCACCCCCAGCACCCTAATTGGCTCGGTGGATGGACCCAGAACAAACACACTTCTGCCATCCCCAGAAAAAAAAAAAAAAAAAGGCCCCCTTCCCTGGCCAAGCATCCTCCTCTCTCAGCTCTCCAACACCAGTAAAGTCCCCTCCCCAACCATGTGACATTTCCCTGCCGGGACCCCTTCACACACACATGCCCCCAGCTGGGAAGTCTTTCCCAGCCAGACTCCTCCCCACAGCCAGGCTCTCTTCACCCAGGGACCTAACAGCCTCTCCCCCAGTCTAAGCTCATTTCCCTAGGCGGGCCTCCTTCCCAGTAAGGTACCTTTCCTCAACCGGTATACCCCTTCCTCAACCAAACCCCTCCCCTAGCTTATTCCCCCTCCTCAGCCAGACCTTTTCCCCATCCCTAGCCTGTGCCCCCAGCTAGGTCCCTTTCCTCAACCATGTGCCCTCCCTCAGCCAGGACACACGCCTTCCTTCCCAGGCAGGATCCCTGCCCTAGCAGGCCCTCCCCACCTGCTAATCCCCCTCTTCCAGGCAGGTCCATCAACCCACCGATTATCCCATGCCCAGCCTATGTTGGTCTCAGCATTCGAACCTCTCCCGCCACCAGCTTCCTTTCCTTGCCTGTGCCTCCTTCCCAGGCCCCATTCCCCTGCCAGAGCCCCTCCCCAGGCAGGCCACCTTTCCCTGCCAGGATATTTTCTCCCCCCAATCTCCCCCAGCCCAGCCAGTCTCCCATCCTCAGCTTGTGCCACCCTATCAAGTCTCTGCTCCTTTTACAAGACAGGCCCCTTCCCACATCCAGGCCCCTTCCCCAGCCTCACCCTCTTCCCCAGCTTAAGCCTACTTTCCCAGCCAGATCTCTTTCCCTGGTCAGGTGCCATTCCCCAGGGTTTTTACCCTTTAACACTCAAGGATTCCTCTCTCATCCTTTGCCTCCTAACTCAACTAAGCCTCTTTCCCTTGACCAGCCGAGTCCTCCTTCCCTAAGCAGCCCCCGCTCCATTATCCCCTTCCTAGCCTGGCCTCCTTCTTCACCCTGTGCCCCAGTCCACACAGGTGTCCTTACCTCGCCGTCTCCCCTTCTTCTGCCTGTTCCCCTTTCCCCTGCCACGGCCCATTCATCCTCCTAGACTGACCCCTTCCCCAGTTTTCACCCTTTGTCCCAGCCAGGCCCCCTTCTACAGATTATGCCTCCCTTCCTGGCCTATTCTTCCTTCCCCAGCCAGCATTCTCATCCCTATAAAAGGCGCTCTTCTCACAATGCGTCCAAATACCTAGTTTTCTCAGGGACTTCCTCTTCTCAGACAGCTGGCTATCTGAAAATGTATCTGATGCACACATTTACACAGCGAGCTATCTGGCAGGATTTCTATATTTGCATTTTGAAAAGAGATTCCCCCCAACACACGCCCTGCCTTCAAAAAAAAAAAAAAAAGAAAAAAACAGTGGCACTTCTTTCCCTCCTGCAACTAGCCCTGGACTGGCAAGTTTTTGAAAGTGCAAGTACTTTGTCATGCATAGCAATGAGAACATCCTTAACTGGAGCCATTTCATGATGTTTTCACTGAGTGAAACATCAACTCAGGATAGCTTCAACTATCTTATTCCTCCCTATATCCTTCCCTGGGAGATATTCCACTCCAGACCACCATCAGGACTGCAGGCCCATTCCTCCTTCCAAAAGCCTCATCTGTCACTGTGTCCTCCCCCTTCCCTCCTGCTCCCTAACCCTCCAGGATTCCTTTGCTGAAGTCGATCCTGGGATACAAACTCTATATGAACTCAGTCAGCTATACAAAAATAGAAAACCAGGTATTTTTTTAAACTGCTTTTATTCTTTAAACAAACTACTGTTCGCCTTTTCCCCTTCGTATGTTTTAGTTTAGAACATTTGGTGTGTACAAAGAATTTTTAAATGAATGTAAGTAATCTCACTGAAGTACAGGACCTAAAGGTTAAATTTTTTTAAATTGTTTACTGCAAATCATTTCACTTTTACTTTTTTTTGGCAAATTCAAGATATCAACAAGTCTCAAATATCAACAAAAGTATATTGCTCATTTTTTGTGCTTCATAGCAGTTGCAGATATAACAAAATGAATCAACGACTTTAATACTTTTTAAAATCTCTCTTTAAATACTTTTTATCTCTAAGAATTAAGGAAAACGACTAAGTTCAGATCTTTCACACTCATACCAGTTGTAGATAGAACAAAGTGGACCAAGTGCTTGAACAGCGTTATACCCTTTTATGTCTGAGAATAAAGGAAACTTACTAGTTGATGTCACCCCTCACAGTCAGTTAAACTACCTATCAGTTTGTCTCTTCTTACTTCACATCAGTTGCAGATATAATGAAATGAATCAACTACTTGAATAAAGTCATGTCCTTTCTTATATTTAATAAAGGAAATTAAATTGAGATCTTTCACATCTTAGAGCAAGCCTTATCTAGCCTATCAGTTTCGGTAAATCTACTTTCTACATTTAACGCTTACATTTAACTTCTAAAGTTAACAAACATTATTTAGAATTCAGAAAACATCTAAACAACTGTCATTAATTTGCAACCATACAAGGTTTTATGAAAAAACAAAACAAAATACTAGGGCTTCCCTGGTGGCTCAGTGGTTAAGAATCCTGGGGACACGGGTTCCAGCCCTGGTCGGGGAAGACCCAACCCCACATGCCGCGGAGCAAGAAAGGTGGGAACTTGGCATAGTCACTCCGCTAGGGTAGGACGGTGCAGATGTCTTCCTGGTCACCGGCCTCCGGTTCCCCTAACCCCGTGAAAGAAGCAACCCAGGGACGATCGAGGAGGATAGAAGAGCGAGGGAGGAAGAAGGGGGGGCGGGGGTGGAGAGAGGGGGTGAACTCTGAGTAAAATGAATCAACAAAACCCTGAGAAAACCGAAGGAAAAAAGCGGAGCCTGCTGAGGAGACGCGGCGGCGGCAGCTTCGGCTCCAACGGCAGCCGCCACGGCGATGGCGGCAGCGGGCCTACAAGAGACGGCAGGCCAGGCACCTGACGGAGCCGGTGTCGAGCGGCTTCACCGAGTTGTAGTGCTCCCCGCAGGTGGAGGAGCTCTTGTAGACCAGGGTGAGCGGCTTCTTGGTGTACTCCTCTCCGTAGACGACGGCGGGCGAGTTGGCCTGGATCACCTCGATGGGGGTCTGCAGGACGTGCGACAGGGCCCTCAGCTCGAGCTGGCCTCCACACGACGCGCTGAGCACGATGTCGTCGCAGTAGCTCAAGAAGTCGTCGCGGCTGCAGGCGTCGCCGGTTTCGGGGTCGCTGTAGAAGGGCAGGAAGTCCTCGACATGCTTCCGCATGTACTCGGCGGTGCGCCTCCGCAGGCTCTCCACGGTCACGGAGAACACCAGCTGGTCTTGGATGGCGCGGTACATGCAGTGGCCGTCGGCCGGGATAGCCTTCATCTCCAGATTCCTGGCCCACAGGATGCCGTCGAGCTTCCTTTCCTCGTCATGGCGGAAGCTGGCCAGATGCTCCATCTCAGCCTTGGCCATCCTCTCCTGCCTTTCTCTCTCGAGGGCCACCTTTCTTTCGCGCCTTCTCTGTGCCCTCGAGAGGTGAGGAGGCTTGTCCTCGAGATCCAGCTTGCCCAGATCTTCAGTGACTGAATCGAGGTTGCTGTTATCAGGGAAACTCTCCTGGAACTTCTGCAGCTCCTGCTGCTGCTTCTGCTCCATCTCGGCCTCGAGGCGGGCCACATCGAGGAGCAACTGCTTTCTTCTCTTCTCGTCCCTCTTGGGGACCGAGCTCTTCATGCCCTGAATGTGGGCCTGCAGCTCTGCCTTCTCGCGCTTGTGGCGTCGTAACATCCGCTGATGCTCACTCTGTGCATCTCCCATGATGTTTAAGGGCAGGCGAGAATCGAAGTTTGGTGGCTGAAGTACCGCTACAGTTCGCGTCAACAGTCTAACCACCCAACCGGCTAGAGCTCCTCAGCCTCCCGTGGCGGCTGTACTCTCTTCCCCTCACCCGCGGCTGCCCTCACTCTATTAACGGCCCTCTCTGCCATTGGCCACTGTCTCTCCACGGCTACGCCTCCTAAACACTCCTGGCACTAGGATTGGCTGTTGGGAGACACTACGTATGCCCCCAGTAGACCCCGTAGCAAGGGGTGCTTCCGGTTTTAGCGGGGTTCCTGTCCCGGATGTAAAATCCCGCCTTGGTGCATCATGTGCAGCAACTGAGCTTGTGGAGATTTTCGTGGGCTCTGAACTGCGTACTTCACTTCCTAGCCTGAACACAGTGCAGACACTGGTCGTGCTTGAGAATCACATGACAAATACTGTTACACCAGATGAATGTGCCCTTGACACCGGACTTCCCATTGCTCCCAGTGTTCAGGAGGCAATGTGGCTCTCTCCAGTTCTTTAGTTGCCTTGACTGATGAACCCTTAATTTTGTGTATCAGAACAAGATATTTCCTTATGTTCCTGGGAACACAGAATCCTTTCAGTTTAGGCCTCAAATCCACCCTGTCCCATCTCAGTGTGAGAAAGCAACAACCTTAAAGTTCACTACAGCTGAGCAGACTTCGTCTTGTGCCAACAGAATGCACCTACCCTAAACTCCCCTTCTCCTGGGTTCCCAGCTTCCAAAATGGGCTCCCATGAAGCATGACAGTTGGCCTTCATCAAGCCACTTCCTTCTGATTATTTTGAATCTCTAAAAGTTCTAAAAAATAAAATAAAGTAAAATAAAATCCCTAAGCTCTTTCAAACATGCTCTCATCCTGCCCCACTCTGCTCATCTGTATCGTGAATTCCCAAACAGGAAGGCTCTTGAGACAACCTCCTCCCTGTTACAAATGAGGAAAGTGGACATTTGTCCAAGTTTTTACATATATCAAAACTTCAGTCGTTTTTAGTGCTAACTAGGATTCCATGATATGGATGTACTGTAGTTCACTTAACCATTCACCTGTTGAAGGACATCTGGGCTGTTTCCAGTTTGGGGTTGTTACAACCCCTGCTATAAACATCCATATACAGGTGTTTTGTGTGAGCACAAGGCTTCATTTCTCTGGGAAAAAAATGCCCAGGAGTGCAATTTCTGGGTCATATTATAAGTGTATGTTTAGTTTGTGAAGAAGCTATTTTCCAGAGTGGTTGTACCATTGTGCGTTCTCACCAGCAGTGTATGCGCAATCAGGTTTCTCTGCATCCTCACCAGCATTTGGTGTCGTCATCATTTTTTATTTTTAGTCATTCTGATAGATGTGTAGTGGTCTCATTTTACAAATTACTTTGCAGCTTCGTTTTTCTAATGAGTACTTAAAATATGAAGCTACTTTTAGGAAAACACTGAATTAAAATTTTTTTAACTTGAATTATTCATTATAATGATTTTCTGTGTTTTAAGAAAGACTTTAACTTTTAATCAGGCTAGCTATTGTGTATGGAGGTAGCACTACCATACTGAAATTTTTAAAATTTAACATTTAGAGCAAGCCTGTTAGGGAAATTTTTATTCACTGGAAAAAAGTCATGGCTAATTGTTTTTTCATTAAAAAAAGAAAAGCATTTGCAATTTTAAATGATGTTTTTCTTAATTTAAAAAGGTCTTTTGTTTGCAGAAAAGAATACTACAAAATGATTTTAATGAGTCTCACAGTATCTAGGAATCTTTACACTGATTGATTTTTATTGAAATACAATATAAAATAAAACTGTAATATATGCTCACTGTCAATAATCTGGAGAAATTAAATTCCATAATTCTCCTGGGAGAAAACCCCTGTGAACATTTTTTTTTTTTTTTTTTTTTTTTGCGGTACACGGGCCTCTCACCGCTGTGGCCTCTCCCGTTGCGGAGCACAGGCTCCGGACGCGCAGGCTCAGCGGCCATGGCTCACGGGCCCAGCCGCTCCGCGGCATGTGGGATCTTCTCGGACCGGGGCACGAACCCGTGTCCCCTGCATCGGCAGGCAGACTCTCAACCACTGCGCCACCGGGGAAGCCCTCTGTTAACATTTTGTGTTTATTCTTGCCATGCCTATTCTACTCAAATAGAACTGTTAAACAAAGAAACAACAGACCCAAAATGAAGTCACGTGTGCTATGCCCCACATCAGTAAACCAAGACTTAATACGTAACCAAATTGCAGTTTTAGCCCATCCCATGAAAGTGACTTTAACCAGTCAGTCTGGAATTTCCTGGCCAGCACTAGTGAGGTAGTCTGCCACATAGACCCCTGCCTTCCCCAAAAGGAAGGTGACCTCTGTCTGAAATAACCCCTTATTTTGTTGATGACTTCTTTGTCCCACCCCTTCTCTGCCTTTCAAAACCTTCCGTTTTGTACAGTTCCTTGGAGCTCCTCACTACTTGGTGGATGGGATGCTGTCCCATTTGTGAATTGCTGAATAAAGCCAATTGATCTTCAAATTCACTCAGGTGAATTTTGTTTGTTAACAGAACTCTAAGCGGTGCTCCCTGCCATCCTGTCTGCCTATCGCCCTCCCCACCTTGGCCTCTGGGGACCTCCCTTCTCTCTTCAAAGATCAGTGAGGGAAATACATCAAGGCTAAAAATTTGACCTGGCTCAAAGTAAAAAGTCAAAACAACAAACAACAAAGCAAAACAGAAAGTTCTTAAATTTCAAAGTTTCTGCGGCAATTTCTTTGTGTCACCAAGGTTTAGTGGTTCTGCTTTTAGACAAGGCATTGTAGTGGGCCTCAGGTCTCTGCATCAGTAGAAGCAGAAGAAAGAAACAGAAACTGCTTTGCAAATGATGCAAAACTCAAAATCCATTGTGGGTCCGATTTCAGGAAAAAATTATACTGCTTTTAATGGAATTAATGATCCCCTCATCTTAGCAATGAAGGAAGGAAGGGCCAGAGAGGGGGAGTGTTGGGCTGATGGTCACACTGCAGAATTCCACGGCTGACTCGTCTGTGTCACGTTTCCCACCGCACTGTGCTGCTGCCACACGCAGCCTTGACATGACTCTTGGCTGTAAGTCAGGCAGAACAGTCCCAACATAGCTTCTGGGGCCATCGGGAGGAATCCCTCATGAAACGGCTGTAAATTCATCTATGAGATTCAAAGAGACCTTGTACGTGCCCTCCGACAATGCCCACGTGTGAGCGAGAGACTCCTCATGAGCTCTGCAAGCCTGAAATCGCCTTGTAAAGGTGGAGGGCAGGCCTGGAGAGGAGAAATTCCTGCGGTGGAACACACGTGCATCTGCCCCTAGGGCCTGCCTCCTCCTTGGCCAAAGCAAAGAGCCTGTTCAAGCAAACTCAAGTGGATTTAAAGAAACAAACTTATTTTTCCCTGAAAAAGTAATGTGTTCGGGCTTCCCTGGTGGTGCACTGGTTAAGAATCCACCTGCCAATGCAGTGGACACAGGTTCAAGTCCTGGTCCAGGAAGATCCCACATGCCTCGGAGCAACTAAGCCCGTGTGCCACAACTACTGAAGCTCGCGCGCCTAGAGCCCGTGCTCCACAACAAGAGAAGCCACCGCAATGAGAAGCCCGCACACTGCAACAAAGAGTAGCCCCCGCTCAGGGCAATTAGAGAAAGCCTCGTGCAGCAACAAAGACCCTACAAAGCCAAAAACAAAAAAAAGAAAGTAAAAATCTCATAATCTCACAATTCAGACTTCACAATTCACTGCTGACATTTGGCTTGTAGCTTTTTAGTGTTTCATTTATATATGCATGTATGTATATCTATATGTATATTACTGTATAAATGTATATGTATACATATGTATATATAATATGATTCTTATTATAGTAAAATAAATACAATTTACCATTTTAACCAAAAGATGTGGAATTTAGACTTTACTGTCTCTGAGGATTATTTGCTTTCCTTGAAAGCAGTGGGATGTGTGTATGACAAAGAGACAGGCTGTGAACTGTGGTCAAATAGTTACCTACTAGAGAACTACAGGAGGAAGGGTGTAGAGCCCTCCCTGCATTGTCCTGCTGAAGCTCCTGTCTTATTATTATCAACTGAAAAATTCTCAGCTTGGTGACTACTGATGGGTGACACACTCTTGTCTTGCTACTGCTTTTATTTATTTATTTATTTGGCTGTGCCATGTGGCTTGTGGGATCTTAGTTCCCTGACCAGGGATTGAACTCGGGCCCTTGGCAGTGAAAGCGTGGAGTCCTAACCACTGGACCACCTGGGAAATCCCGTACTGCTTTTATTCTTAAAATTTGATTATATACTTAAAATTTTAAACTCTATTTATATTTTGAATAATCAGTGCTTTTACACCCTATTGTCAGCTGCTGAGTTGGTCTCCTTGGAGTTTCTTGTGTATCATTTCTAAGAGTCTGTGCTCACTCATATGCTCCTTTCAGTTTGGCTCAGAGGTACAAAAAGCTTTAGTGTACAAAGGTTGTATATGTGAAACTGGGGACACTCTACTTGATTGGTAATTGAAGGGATTTTTAAGGGCCTATCTCAGTGGACCTCTTCCTGAGATACTCCAGCCAGAAACCAGGGAATCACCTCTGATCCTGTCTTTGTCTTTACCCTCCTCATAAAACAAATGTTAATTCTACTCCCAGTGTCCATCACTTTGGTCCCCTGTTCTCTCCCTGCTGCCACAGCCCCAGGCCACGTCAGCGTCGTCTGTCATGGATGAAAAGACAGCCTCTCAAATCAGCCTCTTGCCTCCAATCTCTCTCCTTGCAATCCATCCTTTCCCCTAAGATTCCTTATCTCTAAAGCATAGCTCTGATGTCTCATTCCTTCTGAAAAACAAACTTTTAACGGATTCTACTGCCCCTAGGGTAACATTCTAACTCCTGAGTACAGAAGATTTTTTTCCACAAAGGATGGAGCAAGTGGCAGAAATATTCTCTCTTCTCGGATGTGGCTGGTCACTGAATCTGGGCCCTACGGGAAGGCAGCTCATGATCAGAAACTCATGACTGGGATCAGAACCCGGTTACTCCCAGGACCCCTCAGGGATGCTTGCATTCCTGGGAATGGACAAACACTCATTCACATCAGACTGCCACAGGCCCCCGAGTTCTCACTTACTCCTTAGAGAGCCCGCTCCCCAGGGGCTAGAATACCCCGAGTAGCCCGTTCTTGGTTTCAAGGTAGCTGAGAAGCCCAGATAAAGCGGCTTCGTGGACATGGGAAAACACCGCTGCCGCTCCCCATTTCCTTCCGCTTTTGTTTCAAACAAAATTCTGACGTGATTTTGCAAGAACTTTGAACTCACCTCCAATTCCAGGAAAGCCTTATTAGCCTCTTCCTAGGAGGTGACTCAGTTTGGTGATGAACCTTGGTGGCTTCACCTCGGCCACCCTGGTCAATGCAGTCCCTCCCCCGCCAGCTCCCACAGATGCAAGACGGCAGGGGCTCCGGATTTTGTTTCTCACAGGCTCAAAGGAGCAACAGAGCGCGTGTGCTCATGGGCTTCACTCTGATTGGGCAGGCCCAAGCCATAGATTCACCTTGAGCTAATCACTGTGGCCCGGAAGAATCGGTGCTTTGATTGGCAGACCTGAAAGGGGAGGGTCCTGGAGGTGAACCGCTGTCACCCCAAGAGGGTGACAGGGGTTCGCACCCCCAAAAAGGAGATTGGAGGCTTTTGTGGCAATGGAGGGAAACAGACGCTGGAGATGCGAACAACCCTTCTTTACTCGTGTCTCGCCCACTGCCACCTCTGGTGTTTGCCTCCTGGGGACCTCACAGCCTGGGACGCTCTTCCCTTGAGGGCTTCCCCCCTAAATCTGAGATGAACTTTCCGAGCTTCCCGTTCCCTCTTCCTCCCTACTCCAAGCTGGCCCAGAGCATTCCCACTTCACTTCCTCATCTTCTTAACTGGACCACAGCACTTAAGGCTGGGCCTTGGGTTGGCAGTCACTTGGATTTGTGTGCTTCTCATCTCCGAGGCCGTGAGGCTGCCATGGAGAGCACAAACTCAGTCTTAATTATTTTGGGGCCCCTACCCAGCCAGCAGTGCCTGCTAGTAGAGATACTCAGTGTATTTGGTTGAACTGATTAGGATACTTAAACTGTTTTCAAGCCCCCTCA
The DNA here is from genome assembly GCF_964341445.2 of Mesoplodon mirus. Lineage (NCBI taxonomy): Eukaryota > Metazoa > Chordata > Mammalia > Artiodactyla > Ziphiidae > Mesoplodon > Mesoplodon mirus. The sequence continues at coordinate 58,719,702 of NC_138981.1, read as the reverse complement.
AATATGTCAGAAGCACTATTTACACACTTGAGAATGTATTCCAGTGTTTCTAGGCTATTCATTAGAACAGGTCCCTTGGGCAACTCTGCAAGCCCGCTCAACCGGTAGTTTTGCACTTAGGAACAAGGGCTGGAGTCAACATTGCAGTTGCGGTGTCTCCACCTTAGGCTATTCCTGCAGCTCCACAATACTGTTGTGTTTCCAAACTCAAGACTCATCAGGGCCATCCCTGGGGGAGGGATGAACATTTCTGTGGTCCTAGAAAGAGGACTCAACTGAGTAAAAGAGGCCTGGCAAATCTCCTTTAGTGCTCCCCCAGCTCCCGGCCCAGGCCTTCCCCATGCCCAGGGGCTTCTGTGGTTCTCTTCTGGCTCACTCCCCACCTCTAAGTAAAAGAAACCTCTTTTGTTTTCAAATTTCTTCTAAATCCCCATTAGACGCTTGAATGGCCTGAAAACCTCTGAGGTGGTGGCTATCCAGCCTGGGCTTACACATCTCCAATAACAGAGAACTCACCACCTTGTGAGATGGTTTTTCATATCTTTGAATAGCTCTGATTATCAAAACATTTCTTTCTTACGCCAAACCAAGACTGCTTCCCTATTGTTTCTGCCATGTAGTGTTGTGGGGTCATACACAATGTTCAGAGACAGTTCCTAGATTTGTGTGAGTGTGTGTGTGTGTGTGTGTGAAGGAGAGAGACAGAGACAGAGACAGAGAGATAGAGAGACAGAGAAACCAAGACAGACGCAGAGGGAGCTGGAAGGGCCTACAGAGATCATCTAGGTCAATGGTTAACACACTGTTTTGGCAAGATTAATTCAGGAGCAGTAAACATATTTAAGGGGCACATCTTTCCTATTCAAAGTCAAGTTGGGACTTGATGGCTGAGTTAATGAGCATATGCATAATCCCCCTAGGAGATACCCACCGAAATAAAACAGAATCAAAATGAGATAAGAAGATGTCTTCTTTTTCCAAGTAGGAACAGGCCACAGACGCAGAGCACAACCTTGGTATCTCCATATGCAAAATAATTTAAACCAAAGTAAAAATGAAGACGCCAGGAAAAAAAGGCAGAAGCTACCTGGCTCCTCCCACGCCCTCCCCGACCCCATGACAAAAGGCCAGTTCACTATTTCTGTTTCCCTTGTTTTCTATCTGTTGCTCCAAGGGCTAGGTTTTCTCTTTCCTTTATTCTTTTTTTTTTAATCTTCTAAATGGGAGCATAGGCAATTCGCTTTTAGTTCTACTGGTGGTTATTTTTATGACGGTAAGCCCCACGCTTAAGCCTACAATTCTCAGTTTTTCAACTTCAAAACTGAAATGGTATCTTTGATTCACCCTCTGAGAGATAAGAAAAATTTCACATTTACTCTTTACCTCCTGACTGTTTTGTCTAATTTTTGTCCCTATCTATTTTAGATAAATTATGGTTGTTTTACACAGCATAGCTTTTCTTCCAAGGACTCTACCTGACTGTCAGAGTCTCACTTCAAAGAAAGGCCCAGGCGCAGTTTCACAAGTGAATGGACTGTTTCAAACTTTCAAGGAGCAGATAATTCCTATGATATTTAAATTATCCCAGAGGAAGAGGAAGAAAGGAAATAGTGTTTTGAAATCATTTTTTTCTAGGTTTTAGATGATACATAGATACAACTTTCTACTTAAAAATTCAATGGTATAATGGATAAACAAAATGTGGTATATACACACGATGGACTATTAGTCAGCTTTAAAAAGGAAATTCTGACACCTGCTACAACGTGGATGAACCTTGAAGACATTATGCTATGTGAAATAAGCCAGTCACAAAAGGACAAATATTGTATGATTCCACTTATATGAGGTACATAGAGTAGTCAAATTGAGAGACAGAGAGTAGAATGTTGGTTGCCAGGGGCTGGCAGGAGAGAGAATGAGGAGATATATAGCCTTGCAATAAAAAAATCCAACTCTATCGAAGGACATAGTTTAAAAGGAAAAAGCTCAACACCTTCCTCCTCCCACCCACCCATTTCTTTCCCTCTCCCTAGAGGAAACAATTCATATGGATGATCCAAAATTTACTCAGCTAGTCCTCACTGAGGATATTTAGGTTGTATCTAGAGTTTTACTTGCACAAACAACACTCTAATGAATAGCCTTGAAATATACTGCCGTATAATACGTATACCTGTAGTATAGGTCCCTGGATATGGACTGCCAGTTCAAAAGCTATGTGCGTTTTATTTAGCGAGTTAGTTAGGTTTAGATTTATTGATTAACTCATATAGTTCAAAATATCAGCCATTTAAGAGATCACACAGTGCAAAGCTCCGTCCCATCCTTTTCCCCCAGCAACTTGGTCCCCCTCCTCAAAAGCAACCAATAGTATCATTTAAAATATATTCTTTAGTCATGTACAAGGGAAACAGTATGTTTGAGAATGCCTGTTTCTGCATTCTCCCATCAACACAGCATATTATCAAACTTGACTTCTTTGCTAATCTGACTGATGAAAAATGGTATCTCATTCAATGTGTATTTATTTAATTTGTAATATTATGAGTAAAACCGATGGTTACTAAAGCTGGGAGACCATGCCAGCCTCCCTCTGCAGCTTCTTTCCCACAGCTCCCTCACCTGTCACCTCTATCCTCCAGCTCCACTGAACACGGACACACCATGTTCTTTTTTTTTTTTTTTTTTTTTAATGTGGACCATTTTTTTTTAAAGTCTTTATTGAATTTGTTACAACACTGCTTCCCTTTTGTGTTTTGGTTTGTTGGCCTCAAGGCACGTGGGATCCCAGCTTCCCGACCAGGGATCGAACCCTCACCCCCTGCATTGGAAGGCAAAGTCCCAACCTCTGGGCCACCAGGGAAGTCCCGACACCCTGTTCTTTCACTCCTGCCTTTGCTCTGGCTGTGTCCTCTGCGAGCTCCTCCTAAGCCTCCCTGCCACCCCAGGTCTGATGAAGTGTCCTTCCTCTGTGCTTCCTTTCATCACAGCACTGGTCATGCTGCCTTCTGTTTATTTCTGTCTATTTTCCCATCTGCCATTTCTACTAGATGGTGAGCGCTGGGACTGGATCTTTATCTCTCTACCTCTACTGTTTATCACCATTCTCTTCAGTAAATATGGAGTGAATGGATGAATGGACAGCTGGCAGTTTCACATGGAGGTCACTGGAATGCAGTTATTCTGTGTGACTGGCTGAAACGAGATTTACCCTCTCATAAGAATGTCATATATGTGGAAGGTGGCACTTGAAATCAGTGGTGAAATGGTGGATTATTCAGTAAGTGGTGTGGGGCTAACTGGTTAATTACCATAATTGGAGAAAATCAATTTATGTCCTTGTCTTCCACCCAAGTAATTTCCAGGTGGATATGTTAAATAGTGTTAAATATAAAGAGAAAGCATAAAAAACTTGAAAGTATATACGAATATTGATCCAACCTCGGGATGGGGAAGCCCTTTCTAAGCAAGATACCAAGACAGAAACCATAAAGAAAAAGATCGATAGATAGACCCCATTACAATTTTAAACTTGAGCACACGCAAAAAGTCAGAAACAACACTGAGAGCCTAATAATGTACGGGAAAAACTGTTTTTAAAAAATATCCGAATGAAAAGTGGAAGGACCTATTAAAAATCCGTAAGAAGAAGACAAACTTACCCATAAAAAATTAAGCAAATGTCAGGAACAGGCAATAAATTAAGAATTATTTGTTCCAGCATGAATGAAATAGACATGCTAACAAATACTTAGAGGAATATTCTACCTTACTAGTAATCAACAAAGGGTCAACTAATACAGCATCTTTCACCTAACAAATGAGCAAAGATGATAATTTTCAGTGTTTGCAACTATATGGGAAAATAACACTCTCACACCCTGCGAGTGTACATTGGCTCACTCTTTCTGGAGGGCAATTTACCAGTATGCATTAAAAGCCTCTCCTTTGGACCTAGATCACTTCTAGAAATCTTATCAAAGGGGAATAATCAGAAATATAGACAAAGACTCAGCTACAAGGATATTACAGTCGCATATTTGTAGCAGTGAGAAACTGAAAGCAATCTAAATGTCCAGCAATAGAATAGGACAAATAAATTGTGGCACATTCACAGGCTAGAATGCAGGCATTCAAATCATCGTATTGAAGACTAAGGAGAGAAGGAAATGCTTATAATGTATTGTTAAGTTAAAAAAAAAAAAGTAGTCCAAATAGAATGATACCAGTTTGGTTTTTTTTTAAATACGCATGTCTATGTGTGTGTGTAGAAAAAGGGTGGAAGGAAGGAAGATACTGACTGGCCTGAGGAGTCCCCGCACACAGGCCCCCCTGTCCCCAAGAGGACACTCTGGTAAGCCCCAGTGGGATTTGCTTTCACGCTGCAGCCCAAGAAGTTTTGGCTTCCACTGTAGGACCTGCGGGAAGAGGCCAAGTGGCTCCAAAATTACTGTAGACAGAGTGAAGGGGTGGTTGCTGCCACAGCTGATAGTGTTATAGTGTTAGGCCCCTAGGTAATGATACATTTATTGCACATTTTATACATATTTTCATTTAATGTACCTAACATCCCAAGAGATACCTCTAAGACGGGCATTAACTGTCCCATGTTACTGATGAGGTAACTGAAGCCCAGAAAGATTAGATGACTTAATCCAAGTCACAAAGCTAGGAAGCGGGTATATGAGCTGGGCTTCAAATCCAGATAGGTGTCCTTGTCTTTGGCTGCTAAGGCAAAAGTGCATGATCATGAGGAGTAAATGAAGAATGGTAAGTAAATGAATGAAAGCTGCTTCTGGAATTGAACCCCTTTGGGAACAGTACCCCATGGCTTTTGCACACACAATTGCCCAGAACAGTCAACTGTCCTCAGTGACTGTGGTCACTGTTACAAAATGGAACAGACTGCAAATCCCTCATGTCCTGCCAGATCCCACAGCGAAGGCCCCTTCTTGGCTTGTGCTCTGGGCCTGGTTGGAATCTGGCCTGGGTTTACTCTTCCCCATCCTTCCAGCTGAAGGCAGACCCAGTGGAGGAAGCTGGGACAGGCCCAGTGAGATCTTAAGGGTTCCCTAGACAGAAATAGTTATTTCTCTTGTATTTAGGGAGAAAGAAGCCTGTAAAATGGGACTCTGCTGGTTTGTTTGCTGCCTTCTGCTGGGCAGAATTCCGTGGGCAGCACCAGGCCCTCCCCCCACTCCCAGCAAGGCCCACATTATCCAGGCAGTGCCCTCTTCACCAACCTATGCCCTCTTCCGCGGCCATGCCCCCTTCCTTGGCCAGTGCACCCTGCCTTCACAACAGTGCCCCCTCTGCATCCAGCCCCTCCCAACTTTATGTGCAGATAACTTCCCTAGCGAGTGCCTCCTCCCCTAGCCAGGTGCCACTCCCTAGCCCTTCCCCATGCAAAAGCCAGGAATCCCCTTTTCACCTTATACCAATTCATACCCTATACCAACCAGGCCCCTGGTCCTTGTCACCAGCCTATTCCCTCTTCCTCACTTCCCTAACCCTGCTCCTCAGTCTATACCCCCTTGGAGCCAGGCCCCCTTCCCCAGGTAGTCCCATTTCCCCACATTATGCACCCTGCCCCAGCAGATAAGCCCATCCCCCATCAGAAGCCCTTAACCTGCCTGTGCTTCCAAGCCAGCCAGGCCCTCTTCTCAGCCGGGCTCTCTTTGTCCGTTTATACGTGCCTCCCCAGCTACCTATGCCCCCTTCCCTGGCCAAGGCTACCTCCCCAGCCTGGTTCCCTTCCCCTCCTAGGCAGGCTTCCCCTATACCCACCTAGACCCTCGCCCCAGCGGAGTCACATTCCCAGCCAGTATCCTCTTTTGCAGTAACCCTACCCAGGCCCCTGCCTCGGCCCCTGCCCCAGCTTCTTACCCACCCACCCACCCCCGCCAGCCCGTGCCCAGGCTCCCTGACCCAACTTGCTTTTCCTTCCCCAGCCTATGCCCCCTTGCCCGGCCAGGCCCCTTTCCCCAGCCAGAGCCTCTTCCTCAGCCTATGCCTCCTTCTTGGCATTGGCCCCCTTTCTAAACCAGCCATCTTACCAGCCTGTGTCCAACTCTCCAGCCTCTAGCCACTTGCCTGGAAGTTTTCCCACCCTGGGCCACAGCCCAGCCTCTTTACCGTCCTATGCTGCCAGCCTCCCCTCCCCAGGCAGGCCTCAACCCCAGCCTGTGTTATTCCCCATGCAGGACCCTTCTGCTCGCAGGCCCCTCACCCAGCCAGGGCCTGTTCCCCGACCTGAGACCCTGTTGACAGCCTCCTTAGCCAGGCTACCCTTCCCCAGGCAAAGCCCCTTTTCAACCCTGTGTCCCCTTGCCCTCACGGGACCCCTTCTCCAGAAAGGGCCTCCTTCTGATAGCCAGGTGCTTGTGCCCAGCCTTTTCCCTTTTCAGCTGGACCACTTTTCCAAGGAGTTCCCCCTTCACTGGCCTTTCATAGCCAGTGCCAAGTCGCATGATGCTCGACCACCTCAAGCTCCACTCCTACGCCACCTCCATCCGCAAGGCCGTCTTGGCATCCATGGACAATGAAAATATGCACACCCCAGACATCGGGGGCCAGGGCACCACGTCAGAAGCCATCCACGACATCATCCGCCACATCCGCATCATCAACGGCCGGGCCGTGGAGGCCTAGGCCGTCCCCGGGACTGTCTCGGCCCACCCTTTACATCCGCTTCGCACCCCCAGCACCCTAATTGGCTCGGTGGATGGACCCAGAACAAACACACTTCTGCCATCCCCAGAAAAAAAAAAAAAAAAAGGCCCCCTTCCCTGGCCAAGCATCCTCCTCTCTCAGCTCTCCAACACCAGTAAAGTCCCCTCCCCAACCATGTGACATTTCCCTGCCGGGACCCCTTCACACACACATGCCCCCAGCTGGGAAGTCTTTCCCAGCCAGACTCCTCCCCACAGCCAGGCTCTCTTCACCCAGGGACCTAACAGCCTCTCCCCCAGTCTAAGCTCATTTCCCTAGGCGGGCCTCCTTCCCAGTAAGGTACCTTTCCTCAACCGGTATACCCCTTCCTCAACCAAACCCCTCCCCTAGCTTATTCCCCCTCCTCAGCCAGACCTTTTCCCCATCCCTAGCCTGTGCCCCCAGCTAGGTCCCTTTCCTCAACCATGTGCCCTCCCTCAGCCAGGACACACGCCTTCCTTCCCAGGCAGGATCCCTGCCCTAGCAGGCCCTCCCCACCTGCTAATCCCCCTCTTCCAGGCAGGTCCATCAACCCACCGATTATCCCATGCCCAGCCTATGTTGGTCTCAGCATTCGAACCTCTCCCGCCACCAGCTTCCTTTCCTTGCCTGTGCCTCCTTCCCAGGCCCCATTCCCCTGCCAGAGCCCCTCCCCAGGCAGGCCACCTTTCCCTGCCAGGATATTTTCTCCCCCCAATCTCCCCCAGCCCAGCCAGTCTCCCATCCTCAGCTTGTGCCACCCTATCAAGTCTCTGCTCCTTTTACAAGACAGGCCCCTTCCCACATCCAGGCCCCTTCCCCAGCCTCACCCTCTTCCCCAGCTTAAGCCTACTTTCCCAGCCAGATCTCTTTCCCTGGTCAGGTGCCATTCCCCAGGGTTTTTACCCTTTAACACTCAAGGATTCCTCTCTCATCCTTTGCCTCCTAACTCAACTAAGCCTCTTTCCCTTGACCAGCCGAGTCCTCCTTCCCTAAGCAGCCCCCGCTCCATTATCCCCTTCCTAGCCTGGCCTCCTTCTTCACCCTGTGCCCCAGTCCACACAGGTGTCCTTACCTCGCCGTCTCCCCTTCTTCTGCCTGTTCCCCTTTCCCCTGCCACGGCCCATTCATCCTCCTAGACTGACCCCTTCCCCAGTTTTCACCCTTTGTCCCAGCCAGGCCCCCTTCTACAGATTATGCCTCCCTTCCTGGCCTATTCTTCCTTCCCCAGCCAGCATTCTCATCCCTATAAAAGGCGCTCTTCTCACAATGCGTCCAAATACCTAGTTTTCTCAGGGACTTCCTCTTCTCAGACAGCTGGCTATCTGAAAATGTATCTGATGCACACATTTACACAGCGAGCTATCTGGCAGGATTTCTATATTTGCATTTTGAAAAGAGATTCCCCCCAACACACGCCCTGCCTTCAAAAAAAAAAAAAAAAGAAAAAAACAGTGGCACTTCTTTCCCTCCTGCAACTAGCCCTGGACTGGCAAGTTTTTGAAAGTGCAAGTACTTTGTCATGCATAGCAATGAGAACATCCTTAACTGGAGCCATTTCATGATGTTTTCACTGAGTGAAACATCAACTCAGGATAGCTTCAACTATCTTATTCCTCCCTATATCCTTCCCTGGGAGATATTCCACTCCAGACCACCATCAGGACTGCAGGCCCATTCCTCCTTCCAAAAGCCTCATCTGTCACTGTGTCCTCCCCCTTCCCTCCTGCTCCCTAACCCTCCAGGATTCCTTTGCTGAAGTCGATCCTGGGATACAAACTCTATATGAACTCAGTCAGCTATACAAAAATAGAAAACCAGGTATTTTTTTAAACTGCTTTTATTCTTTAAACAAACTACTGTTCGCCTTTTCCCCTTCGTATGTTTTAGTTTAGAACATTTGGTGTGTACAAAGAATTTTTAAATGAATGTAAGTAATCTCACTGAAGTACAGGACCTAAAGGTTAAATTTTTTTAAATTGTTTACTGCAAATCATTTCACTTTTACTTTTTTTTGGCAAATTCAAGATATCAACAAGTCTCAAATATCAACAAAAGTATATTGCTCATTTTTTGTGCTTCATAGCAGTTGCAGATATAACAAAATGAATCAACGACTTTAATACTTTTTAAAATCTCTCTTTAAATACTTTTTATCTCTAAGAATTAAGGAAAACGACTAAGTTCAGATCTTTCACACTCATACCAGTTGTAGATAGAACAAAGTGGACCAAGTGCTTGAACAGCGTTATACCCTTTTATGTCTGAGAATAAAGGAAACTTACTAGTTGATGTCACCCCTCACAGTCAGTTAAACTACCTATCAGTTTGTCTCTTCTTACTTCACATCAGTTGCAGATATAATGAAATGAATCAACTACTTGAATAAAGTCATGTCCTTTCTTATATTTAATAAAGGAAATTAAATTGAGATCTTTCACATCTTAGAGCAAGCCTTATCTAGCCTATCAGTTTCGGTAAATCTACTTTCTACATTTAACGCTTACATTTAACTTCTAAAGTTAACAAACATTATTTAGAATTCAGAAAACATCTAAACAACTGTCATTAATTTGCAACCATACAAGGTTTTATGAAAAAACAAAACAAAATACTAGGGCTTCCCTGGTGGCTCAGTGGTTAAGAATCCTGGGGACACGGGTTCCAGCCCTGGTCGGGGAAGACCCAACCCCACATGCCGCGGAGCAAGAAAGGTGGGAACTTGGCATAGTCACTCCGCTAGGGTAGGACGGTGCAGATGTCTTCCTGGTCACCGGCCTCCGGTTCCCCTAACCCCGTGAAAGAAGCAACCCAGGGACGATCGAGGAGGATAGAAGAGCGAGGGAGGAAGAAGGGGGGGCGGGGGTGGAGAGAGGGGGTGAACTCTGAGTAAAATGAATCAACAAAACCCTGAGAAAACCGAAGGAAAAAAGCGGAGCCTGCTGAGGAGACGCGGCGGCGGCAGCTTCGGCTCCAACGGCAGCCGCCACGGCGATGGCGGCAGCGGGCCTACAAGAGACGGCAGGCCAGGCACCTGACGGAGCCGGTGTCGAGCGGCTTCACCGAGTTGTAGTGCTCCCCGCAGGTGGAGGAGCTCTTGTAGACCAGGGTGAGCGGCTTCTTGGTGTACTCCTCTCCGTAGACGACGGCGGGCGAGTTGGCCTGGATCACCTCGATGGGGGTCTGCAGGACGTGCGACAGGGCCCTCAGCTCGAGCTGGCCTCCACACGACGCGCTGAGCACGATGTCGTCGCAGTAGCTCAAGAAGTCGTCGCGGCTGCAGGCGTCGCCGGTTTCGGGGTCGCTGTAGAAGGGCAGGAAGTCCTCGACATGCTTCCGCATGTACTCGGCGGTGCGCCTCCGCAGGCTCTCCACGGTCACGGAGAACACCAGCTGGTCTTGGATGGCGCGGTACATGCAGTGGCCGTCGGCCGGGATAGCCTTCATCTCCAGATTCCTGGCCCACAGGATGCCGTCGAGCTTCCTTTCCTCGTCATGGCGGAAGCTGGCCAGATGCTCCATCTCAGCCTTGGCCATCCTCTCCTGCCTTTCTCTCTCGAGGGCCACCTTTCTTTCGCGCCTTCTCTGTGCCCTCGAGAGGTGAGGAGGCTTGTCCTCGAGATCCAGCTTGCCCAGATCTTCAGTGACTGAATCGAGGTTGCTGTTATCAGGGAAACTCTCCTGGAACTTCTGCAGCTCCTGCTGCTGCTTCTGCTCCATCTCGGCCTCGAGGCGGGCCACATCGAGGAGCAACTGCTTTCTTCTCTTCTCGTCCCTCTTGGGGACCGAGCTCTTCATGCCCTGAATGTGGGCCTGCAGCTCTGCCTTCTCGCGCTTGTGGCGTCGTAACATCCGCTGATGCTCACTCTGTGCATCTCCCATGATGTTTAAGGGCAGGCGAGAATCGAAGTTTGGTGGCTGAAGTACCGCTACAGTTCGCGTCAACAGTCTAACCACCCAACCGGCTAGAGCTCCTCAGCCTCCCGTGGCGGCTGTACTCTCTTCCCCTCACCCGCGGCTGCCCTCACTCTATTAACGGCCCTCTCTGCCATTGGCCACTGTCTCTCCACGGCTACGCCTCCTAAACACTCCTGGCACTAGGATTGGCTGTTGGGAGACACTACGTATGCCCCCAGTAGACCCCGTAGCAAGGGGTGCTTCCGGTTTTAGCGGGGTTCCTGTCCCGGATGTAAAATCCCGCCTTGGTGCATCATGTGCAGCAACTGAGCTTGTGGAGATTTTCGTGGGCTCTGAACTGCGTACTTCACTTCCTAGCCTGAACACAGTGCAGACACTGGTCGTGCTTGAGAATCACATGACAAATACTGTTACACCAGATGAATGTGCCCTTGACACCGGACTTCCCATTGCTCCCAGTGTTCAGGAGGCAATGTGGCTCTCTCCAGTTCTTTAGTTGCCTTGACTGATGAACCCTTAATTTTGTGTATCAGAACAAGATATTTCCTTATGTTCCTGGGAACACAGAATCCTTTCAGTTTAGGCCTCAAATCCACCCTGTCCCATCTCAGTGTGAGAAAGCAACAACCTTAAAGTTCACTACAGCTGAGCAGACTTCGTCTTGTGCCAACAGAATGCACCTACCCTAAACTCCCCTTCTCCTGGGTTCCCAGCTTCCAAAATGGGCTCCCATGAAGCATGACAGTTGGCCTTCATCAAGCCACTTCCTTCTGATTATTTTGAATCTCTAAAAGTTCTAAAAAATAAAATAAAGTAAAATAAAATCCCTAAGCTCTTTCAAACATGCTCTCATCCTGCCCCACTCTGCTCATCTGTATCGTGAATTCCCAAACAGGAAGGCTCTTGAGACAACCTCCTCCCTGTTACAAATGAGGAAAGTGGACATTTGTCCAAGTTTTTACATATATCAAAACTTCAGTCGTTTTTAGTGCTAACTAGGATTCCATGATATGGATGTACTGTAGTTCACTTAACCATTCACCTGTTGAAGGACATCTGGGCTGTTTCCAGTTTGGGGTTGTTACAACCCCTGCTATAAACATCCATATACAGGTGTTTTGTGTGAGCACAAGGCTTCATTTCTCTGGGAAAAAAATGCCCAGGAGTGCAATTTCTGGGTCATATTATAAGTGTATGTTTAGTTTGTGAAGAAGCTATTTTCCAGAGTGGTTGTACCATTGTGCGTTCTCACCAGCAGTGTATGCGCAATCAGGTTTCTCTGCATCCTCACCAGCATTTGGTGTCGTCATCATTTTTTATTTTTAGTCATTCTGATAGATGTGTAGTGGTCTCATTTTACAAATTACTTTGCAGCTTCGTTTTTCTAATGAGTACTTAAAATATGAAGCTACTTTTAGGAAAACACTGAATTAAAATTTTTTTAACTTGAATTATTCATTATAATGATTTTCTGTGTTTTAAGAAAGACTTTAACTTTTAATCAGGCTAGCTATTGTGTATGGAGGTAGCACTACCATACTGAAATTTTTAAAATTTAACATTTAGAGCAAGCCTGTTAGGGAAATTTTTATTCACTGGAAAAAAGTCATGGCTAATTGTTTTTTCATTAAAAAAAGAAAAGCATTTGCAATTTTAAATGATGTTTTTCTTAATTTAAAAAGGTCTTTTGTTTGCAGAAAAGAATACTACAAAATGATTTTAATGAGTCTCACAGTATCTAGGAATCTTTACACTGATTGATTTTTATTGAAATACAATATAAAATAAAACTGTAATATATGCTCACTGTCAATAATCTGGAGAAATTAAATTCCATAATTCTCCTGGGAGAAAACCCCTGTGAACATTTTTTTTTTTTTTTTTTTTTTTTGCGGTACACGGGCCTCTCACCGCTGTGGCCTCTCCCGTTGCGGAGCACAGGCTCCGGACGCGCAGGCTCAGCGGCCATGGCTCACGGGCCCAGCCGCTCCGCGGCATGTGGGATCTTCTCGGACCGGGGCACGAACCCGTGTCCCCTGCATCGGCAGGCAGACTCTCAACCACTGCGCCACCGGGGAAGCCCTCTGTTAACATTTTGTGTTTATTCTTGCCATGCCTATTCTACTCAAATAGAACTGTTAAACAAAGAAACAACAGACCCAAAATGAAGTCACGTGTGCTATGCCCCACATCAGTAAACCAAGACTTAATACGTAACCAAATTGCAGTTTTAGCCCATCCCATGAAAGTGACTTTAACCAGTCAGTCTGGAATTTCCTGGCCAGCACTAGTGAGGTAGTCTGCCACATAGACCCCTGCCTTCCCCAAAAGGAAGGTGACCTCTGTCTGAAATAACCCCTTATTTTGTTGATGACTTCTTTGTCCCACCCCTTCTCTGCCTTTCAAAACCTTCCGTTTTGTACAGTTCCTTGGAGCTCCTCACTACTTGGTGGATGGGATGCTGTCCCATTTGTGAATTGCTGAATAAAGCCAATTGATCTTCAAATTCACTCAGGTGAATTTTGTTTGTTAACAGAACTCTAAGCGGTGCTCCCTGCCATCCTGTCTGCCTATCGCCCTCCCCACCTTGGCCTCTGGGGACCTCCCTTCTCTCTTCAAAGATCAGTGAGGGAAATACATCAAGGCTAAAAATTTGACCTGGCTCAAAGTAAAAAGTCAAAACAACAAACAACAAAGCAAAACAGAAAGTTCTTAAATTTCAAAGTTTCTGCGGCAATTTCTTTGTGTCACCAAGGTTTAGTGGTTCTGCTTTTAGACAAGGCATTGTAGTGGGCCTCAGGTCTCTGCATCAGTAGAAGCAGAAGAAAGAAACAGAAACTGCTTTGCAAATGATGCAAAACTCAAAATCCATTGTGGGTCCGATTTCAGGAAAAAATTATACTGCTTTTAATGGAATTAATGATCCCCTCATCTTAGCAATGAAGGAAGGAAGGGCCAGAGAGGGGGAGTGTTGGGCTGATGGTCACACTGCAGAATTCCACGGCTGACTCGTCTGTGTCACGTTTCCCACCGCACTGTGCTGCTGCCACACGCAGCCTTGACATGACTCTTGGCTGTAAGTCAGGCAGAACAGTCCCAACATAGCTTCTGGGGCCATCGGGAGGAATCCCTCATGAAACGGCTGTAAATTCATCTATGAGATTCAAAGAGACCTTGTACGTGCCCTCCGACAATGCCCACGTGTGAGCGAGAGACTCCTCATGAGCTCTGCAAGCCTGAAATCGCCTTGTAAAGGTGGAGGGCAGGCCTGGAGAGGAGAAATTCCTGCGGTGGAACACACGTGCATCTGCCCCTAGGGCCTGCCTCCTCCTTGGCCAAAGCAAAGAGCCTGTTCAAGCAAACTCAAGTGGATTTAAAGAAACAAACTTATTTTTCCCTGAAAAAGTAATGTGTTCGGGCTTCCCTGGTGGTGCACTGGTTAAGAATCCACCTGCCAATGCAGTGGACACAGGTTCAAGTCCTGGTCCAGGAAGATCCCACATGCCTCGGAGCAACTAAGCCCGTGTGCCACAACTACTGAAGCTCGCGCGCCTAGAGCCCGTGCTCCACAACAAGAGAAGCCACCGCAATGAGAAGCCCGCACACTGCAACAAAGAGTAGCCCCCGCTCAGGGCAATTAGAGAAAGCCTCGTGCAGCAACAAAGACCCTACAAAGCCAAAAACAAAAAAAAGAAAGTAAAAATCTCATAATCTCACAATTCAGACTTCACAATTCACTGCTGACATTTGGCTTGTAGCTTTTTAGTGTTTCATTTATATATGCATGTATGTATATCTATATGTATATTACTGTATAAATGTATATGTATACATATGTATATATAATATGATTCTTATTATAGTAAAATAAATACAATTTACCATTTTAACCAAAAGATGTGGAATTTAGACTTTACTGTCTCTGAGGATTATTTGCTTTCCTTGAAAGCAGTGGGATGTGTGTATGACAAAGAGACAGGCTGTGAACTGTGGTCAAATAGTTACCTACTAGAGAACTACAGGAGGAAGGGTGTAGAGCCCTCCCTGCATTGTCCTGCTGAAGCTCCTGTCTTATTATTATCAACTGAAAAATTCTCAGCTTGGTGACTACTGATGGGTGACACACTCTTGTCTTGCTACTGCTTTTATTTATTTATTTATTTGGCTGTGCCATGTGGCTTGTGGGATCTTAGTTCCCTGACCAGGGATTGAACTCGGGCCCTTGGCAGTGAAAGCGTGGAGTCCTAACCACTGGACCACCTGGGAAATCCCGTACTGCTTTTATTCTTAAAATTTGATTATATACTTAAAATTTTAAACTCTATTTATATTTTGAATAATCAGTGCTTTTACACCCTATTGTCAGCTGCTGAGTTGGTCTCCTTGGAGTTTCTTGTGTATCATTTCTAAGAGTCTGTGCTCACTCATATGCTCCTTTCAGTTTGGCTCAGAGGTACAAAAAGCTTTAGTGTACAAAGGTTGTATATGTGAAACTGGGGACACTCTACTTGATTGGTAATTGAAGGGATTTTTAAGGGCCTATCTCAGTGGACCTCTTCCTGAGATACTCCAGCCAGAAACCAGGGAATCACCTCTGATCCTGTCTTTGTCTTTACCCTCCTCATAAAACAAATGTTAATTCTACTCCCAGTGTCCATCACTTTGGTCCCCTGTTCTCTCCCTGCTGCCACAGCCCCAGGCCACGTCAGCGTCGTCTGTCATGGATGAAAAGACAGCCTCTCAAATCAGCCTCTTGCCTCCAATCTCTCTCCTTGCAATCCATCCTTTCCCCTAAGATTCCTTATCTCTAAAGCATAGCTCTGATGTCTCATTCCTTCTGAAAAACAAACTTTTAACGGATTCTACTGCCCCTAGGGTAACATTCTAACTCCTGAGTACAGAAGATTTTTTTCCACAAAGGATGGAGCAAGTGGCAGAAATATTCTCTCTTCTCGGATGTGGCTGGTCACTGAATCTGGGCCCTACGGGAAGGCAGCTCATGATCAGAAACTCATGACTGGGATCAGAACCCGGTTACTCCCAGGACCCCTCAGGGATGCTTGCATTCCTGGGAATGGACAAACACTCATTCACATCAGACTGCCACAGGCCCCCGAGTTCTCACTTACTCCTTAGAGAGCCCGCTCCCCAGGGGCTAGAATACCCCGAGTAGCCCGTTCTTGGTTTCAAGGTAGCTGAGAAGCCCAGATAAAGCGGCTTCGTGGACATGGGAAAACACCGCTGCCGCTCCCCATTTCCTTCCGCTTTTGTTTCAAACAAAATTCTGACGTGATTTTGCAAGAACTTTGAACTCACCTCCAATTCCAGGAAAGCCTTATTAGCCTCTTCCTAGGAGGTGACTCAGTTTGGTGATGAACCTTGGTGGCTTCACCTCGGCCACCCTGGTCAATGCAGTCCCTCCCCCGCCAGCTCCCACAGATGCAAGACGGCAGGGGCTCCGGATTTTGTTTCTCACAGGCTCAAAGGAGCAACAGAGCGCGTGTGCTCATGGGCTTCACTCTGATTGGGCAGGCCCAAGCCATAGATTCACCTTGAGCTAATCACTGTGGCCCGGAAGAATCGGTGCTTTGATTGGCAGACCTGAAAGGGGAGGGTCCTGGAGGTGAACCGCTGTCACCCCAAGAGGGTGACAGGGGTTCGCACCCCCAAAAAGGAGATTGGAGGCTTTTGTGGCAATGGAGGGAAACAGACGCTGGAGATGCGAACAACCCTTCTTTACTCGTGTCTCGCCCACTGCCACCTCTGGTGTTTGCCTCCTGGGGACCTCACAGCCTGGGACGCTCTTCCCTTGAGGGCTTCCCCCCTAAATCTGAGATGAACTTTCCGAGCTTCCCGTTCCCTCTTCCTCCCTACTCCAAGCTGGCCCAGAGCATTCCCACTTCACTTCCTCATCTTCTTAACTGGACCACAGCACTTAAGGCTGGGCCTTGGGTTGGCAGTCACTTGGATTTGTGTGCTTCTCATCTCCGAGGCCGTGAGGCTGCCATGGAGAGCACAAACTCAGTCTTAATTATTTTGGGGCCCCTACCCAGCCAGCAGTGCCTGCTAGTAGAGATACTCAGTGTATTTGGTTGAACTGATTAGGATACTTAAACTGTTTTCAAGCCCCCTCAAATATGTCAGAAGCACTATTTACACACTTGAGAATGTATTCCAGTGTTTCTAGGCTATTCATTAGAACAGGTCCCTTGGGCAACTCTGCAAGCCCGCTCAACCGGTAGTTTTGCACTTAGGAACAAGGGCTGGAGTCAACATTGCAGTTGCGGTGTCTCCACCTTAGGCTATTCCTGCAGCTCCACAATACTGTTGTGTTTCCAAACTCAAGACTCATCAGGGCCATCCCTGGGGGAGGGATGAACATTTCTGTGGTCCTAGAAAGAGGACTCAACTGAGTAAAAGAGGCCTGGCAAATCTCCTTTAGTGCTCCCCCAGCTCCCGGCCCAGGCCTTCCCCATGCCCAGGGGCTTCTGTGGTTCTCTTCTGGCTCACTCCCCACCTCTAAGTAAAAGAAACCTCTTTTGTTTTCAAATTTCTTCTAAATCCCCATTAGACGCTTGAATGGCCTGAAAACCTCTGAGGTGGTGGCTATCCAGCCTGGGCTTACACATCTCCAATAACAGAGAACTCACCACCTTGTGAGATGGTTTTTCATATCTTTGAATAGCTCTGATTATCAAAACATTTCTTTCTTACGCCAAACCAAGACTGCTTCCCTATTGTTTCTGCCATGTAGTGTTGTGGGGTCATACACAATGTTCAGAGACAGTTCCTAGATTTGTGTGAGTGTGTGTGTGTGTGTGTGTGAAGGAGAGAGACAGAGACAGAGACAGAGAGATAGAGAGACAGAGAAACCAAGACAGACGCAGAGGGAGCTGGAAGGGCCTACAGAGATCATCTAGGTCAATGGTTAACACACTGTTTTGGCAAGATTAATTCAGGAGCAGTAAACATATTTAAGGGGCACATCTTTCCTATTCAAAGTCAAGTTGGGACTTGATGGCTGAGTTAATGAGCATATGCATAATCCCCCTAGGAGATACCCACCGAAATAAAACAGAATCAAAATGAGATAAGAAGATGTCTTCTTTTTCCAAGTAGGAACAGGCCACAGACGCAGAGCACAACCTTGGTATCTCCATATGCAAAATAATTTAAACCAAAGTAAAAATGAAGACGCCAGGAAAAAAAGGCAGAAGCTACCTGGCTCCTCCCACGCCCTCCCCGACCCCATGACAAAAGGCCAGTTCACTATTTCTGTTTCCCTTGTTTTCTATCTGTTGCTCCAAGGGCTAGGTTTTCTCTTTCCTTTATTCTTTTTTTTTTAATCTTCTAAATGGGAGCATAGGCAATTCGCTTTTAGTTCTACTGGTGGTTATTTTTATGACGGTAAGCCCCACGCTTAAGCCTACAATTCTCAGTTTTTCAACTTCAAAACTGAAATGGTATCTTTGATTCACCCTCTGAGAGATAAGAAAAATTTCACATTTACTCTTTACCTCCTGACTGTTTTGTCTAATTTTTGTCCCTATCTATTTTAGATAAATTATGGTTGTTTTACACAGCATAGCTTTTCTTCCAAGGACTCTACCTGACTGTCAGAGTCTCACTTCAAAGAAAGGCCCAGGCGCAGTTTCACAAGTGAATGGACTGTTTCAAACTTTCAAGGAGCAGATAATTCCTATGATATTTAAATTATCCCAGAGGAAGAGGAAGAAAGGAAATAGTGTTTTGAAATCATTTTTTTCTAGGTTTTAGATGATACATAGATACAACTTTCTACTTAAAAATTCAATGGTATAATGGATAAACAAAATGTGGTATATACACACGATGGACTATTAGTCAGCTTTAAAAAGGAAATTCTGACACCTGCTACAACGTGGATGAACCTTGAAGACATTATGCTATGTGAAATAAGCCAGTCACAAAAGGACAAATATTGTATGATTCCACTTATATGAGGTACATAGAGTAGTCAAATTGAGAGACAGAGAGTAGAATGTTGGTTGCCAGGGGCTGGCAGGAGAGAGAATGAGGAGATATATAGCCTTGCAATAAAAAAATCCAACTCTATCGAAGGACATAGTTTAAAAGGAAAAAGCTCAACACCTTCCTCCTCCCACCCACCCATTTCTTTCCCTCTCCCTAGAGGAAACAATTCATATGGATGATCCAAAATTTACTCAGCTAGTCCTCACTGAGGATATTTAGGTTGTATCTAGAGTTTTACTTGCACAAACAACACTCTAATGAATAGCCTTGAAATATACTGCCGTATAATACGTATACCTGTAGTATAGGTCCCTGGATATGGACTGCCAGTTCAAAAGCTATGTGCGTTTTATTTAGCGAGTTAGTTAGGTTTAGATTTATTGATTAACTCATATAGTTCAAAATATCAGCCATTTAAGAGATCACACAGTGCAAAGCTCCGTCCCATCCTTTTCCCCCAGCAACTTGGTCCCCCTCCTCAAAAGCAACCAATAGTATCATTTAAAATATATTCTTTAGTCATGTACAAGGGAAACAGTATGTTTGAGAATGCCTGTTTCTGCATTCTCCCATCAACACAGCATATTATCAAACTTGACTTCTTTGCTAATCTGACTGATGAAAAATGGTATCTCATTCAATGTGTATTTATTTAATTTGTAATATTATGAGTAAAACCGATGGTTACTAAAGCTGGGAGACCATGCCAGCCTCCCTCTGCAGCTTCTTTCCCACAGCTCCCTCACCTGTCACCTCTATCCTCCAGCTCCACTGAACACGGACACACCATGTTCTTTTTTTTTTTTTTTTTTTTTAATGTGGACCATTTTTTTTTAAAGTCTTTATTGAATTTGTTACAACACTGCTTCCCTTTTGTGTTTTGGTTTGTTGGCCTCAAGGCACGTGGGATCCCAGCTTCCCGACCAGGGATCGAACCCTCACCCCCTGCATTGGAAGGCAAAGTCCCAACCTCTGGGCCACCAGGGAAGTCCCGACACCCTGTTCTTTCACTCCTGCCTTTGCTCTGGCTGTGTCCTCTGCGAGCTCCTCCTAAGCCTCCCTGCCACCCCAGGTCTGATGAAGTGTCCTTCCTCTGTGCTTCCTTTCATCACAGCACTGGTCATGCTGCCTTCTGTTTATTTCTGTCTATTTTCCCATCTGCCATTTCTACTAGATGGTGAGCGCTGGGACTGGATCTTTATCTCTCTACCTCTACTGTTTATCACCATTCTCTTCAGTAAATATGGAGTGAATGGATGAATGGACAGCTGGCAGTTTCACATGGAGGTCACTGGAATGCAGTTATTCTGTGTGACTGGCTGAAACGAGATTTACCCTCTCATAAGAATGTCATATATGTGGAAGGTGGCACTTGAAATCAGTGGTGAAATGGTGGATTATTCAGTAAGTGGTGTGGGGCTAACTGGTTAATTACCATAATTGGAGAAAATCAATTTATGTCCTTGTCTTCCACCCAAGTAATTTCCAGGTGGATATGTTAAATAGTGTTAAATATAAAGAGAAAGCATAAAAAACTTGAAAGTATATACGAATATTGATCCAACCTCGGGATGGGGAAGCCCTTTCTAAGCAAGATACCAAGACAGAAACCATAAAGAAAAAGATCGATAGATAGACCCCATTACAATTTTAAACTTGAGCACACGCAAAAAGTCAGAAACAACACTGAGAGCCTAATAATGTACGGGAAAAACTGTTTTTAAAAAATATCCGAATGAAAAGTGGAAGGACCTATTAAAAATCCGTAAGAAGAAGACAAACTTACCCATAAAAAATTAAGCAAATGTCAGGAACAGGCAATAAATTAAGAATTATTTGTTCCAGCATGAATGAAATAGACATGCTAACAAATACTTAGAGGAATATTCTACCTTACTAGTAATCAACAAAGGGTCAACTAATACAGCATCTTTCACCTAACAAATGAGCAAAGATGATAATTTTCAGTGTTTGCAACTATATGGGAAAATAACACTCTCACACCCTGCGAGTGTACATTGGCTCACTCTTTCTGGAGGGCAATTTACCAGTATGCATTAAAAGCCTCTCCTTTGGACCTAGATCACTTCTAGAAATCTTATCAAAGGGGAATAATCAGAAATATAGACAAAGACTCAGCTACAAGGATATTACAGTCGCATATTTGTAGCAGTGAGAAACTGAAAGCAATCTAAATGTCCAGCAATAGAATAGGACAAATAAATTGTGGCACATTCACAGGCTAGAATGCAGGCATTCAAATCATCGTATTGAAGACTAAGGAGAGAAGGAAATGCTTATAATGTATTGTTAAGTTAAAAAAAAAAAAGTAGTCCAAATAGAATGATACCAGTTTGGTTTTTTTTTAAATACGCATGTCTATGTGTGTGTGTAGAAAAAGGGTGGAAGGAAGGAAGATACTGACTGGCCTGAGGAGTCCCCGCACACAGGCCCCCCTGTCCCCAAGAGGACACTCTGGTAAGCCCCAGTGGGATTTGCTTTCACGCTGCAGCCCAAGAAGTTTTGGCTTCCACTGTAGGACCTGCGGGAAGAGGCCAAGTGGCTCCAAAATTACTGTAGACAGAGTGAAGGGGTGGTTGCTGCCACAGCTGATAGTGTTATAGTGTTAGGCCCCTAGGTAATGATACATTTATTGCACATTTTATACATATTTTCATTTAATGTACCTAACATCCCAAGAGATACCTCTAAGACGGGCATTAACTGTCCCATGTTACTGATGAGGTAACTGAAGCCCAGAAAGATTAGATGACTTAATCCAAGTCACAAAGCTAGGAAGCGGGTATATGAGCTGGGCTTCAAATCCAGATAGGTGTCCTTGTCTTTGGCTGCTAAGGCAAAAGTGCATGATCATGAGGAGTAAATGAAGAATGGTAAGTAAATGAATGAAAGCTGCTTCTGGAATTGAACCCCTTTGGGAACAGTACCCCATGGCTTTTGCACACACAATTGCCCAGAACAGTCAACTGTCCTCAGTGACTGTGGTCACTGTTACAAAATGGAACAGACTGCAAATCCCTCATGTCCTGCCAGATCCCACAGCGAAGGCCCCTTCTTGGCTTGTGCTCTGGGCCTGGTTGGAATCTGGCCTGGGTTTACTCTTCCCCATCCTTCCAGCTGAAGGCAGACCCAGTGGAGGAAGCTGGGACAGGCCCAGTGAGATCTTAAGGGTTCCCTAGACAGAAATAGTTATTTCTCTTGTATTTAGGGAGAAAGAAGCCTGTAAAATGGGACTCTGCTGGTTTGTTTGCTGCCTTCTGCTGGGCAGAATTCCGTGGGCAGCACCAGGCCCTCCCCCCACTCCCAGCAAGGCCCACATTATCCAGGCAGTGCCCTCTTCACCAACCTATGCCCTCTTCCGCGGCCATGCCCCCTTCCTTGGCCAGTGCACCCTGCCTTCACAACAGTGCCCCCTCTGCATCCAGCCCCTCCCAACTTTATGTGCAGATAACTTCCCTAGCGAGTGCCTCCTCCCCTAGCCAGGTGCCACTCCCTAGCCCTTCCCCATGCAAAAGCCAGGAATCCCCTTTTCACCTTATACCAATTCATACCCTATACCAACCAGGCCCCTGGTCCTTGTCACCAGCCTATTCCCTCTTCCTCACTTCCCTAACCCTGCTCCTCAGTCTATACCCCCTTGGAGCCAGGCCCCCTTCCCCAGGTAGTCCCATTTCCCCACATTATGCACCCTGCCCCAGCAGATAAGCCCATCCCCCATCAGAAGCCCTTAACCTGCCTGTGCTTCCAAGCCAGCCAGGCCCTCTTCTCAGCCGGGCTCTCTTTGTCCGTTTATACGTGCCTCCCCAGCTACCTATGCCCCCTTCCCTGGCCAAGGCTACCTCCCCAGCCTGGTTCCCTTCCCCTCCTAGGCAGGCTTCCCCTATACCCACCTAGACCCTCGCCCCAGCGGAGTCACATTCCCAGCCAGTATCCTCTTTTGCAGTAACCCTACCCAGGCCCCTGCCTCGGCCCCTGCCCCAGCTTCTTACCCACCCACCCACCCCCGCCAGCCCGTGCCCAGGCTCCCTGACCCAACTTGCTTTTCCTTCCCCAGCCTATGCCCCCTTGCCCGGCCAGGCCCCTTTCCCCAGCCAGAGCCTCTTCCTCAGCCTATGCCTCCTTCTTGGCATTGGCCCCCTTTCTAAACCAGCCATCTTACCAGCCTGTGTCCAACTCTCCAGCCTCTAGCCACTTGCCTGGAAGTTTTCCCACCCTGGGCCACAGCCCAGCCTCTTTACCGTCCTATGCTGCCAGCCTCCCCTCCCCAGGCAGGCCTCAACCCCAGCCTGTGTTATTCCCCATGCAGGACCCTTCTGCTCGCAGGCCCCTCACCCAGCCAGGGCCTGTTCCCCGACCTGAGACCCTGTTGACAGCCTCCTTAGCCAGGCTACCCTTCCCCAGGCAAAGCCCCTTTTCAACCCTGTGTCCCCTTGCCCTCACGGGACCCCTTCTCCAGAAAGGGCCTCCTTCTGATAGCCAGGTGCTTGTGCCCAGCCTTTTCCCTTTTCAGCTGGACCACTTTTCCAAGGAGTTCCCCCTTCACTGGCCTTTCATAGCCAGTGCCAAGTCGCATGATGCTCGACCACCTCAAGCTCCACTCCTACGCCACCTCCATCCGCAAGGCCGTCTTGGCATCCATGGACAATGAAAATATGCACACCCCAGACATCGGGGGCCAGGGCACCACGTCAGAAGCCATCCACGACATCATCCGCCACATCCGCATCATCAACGGCCGGGCCGTGGAGGCCTAGGCCGTCCCCGGGACTGTCTCGGCCCACCCTTTACATCCGCTTCGCACCCCCAGCACCCTAATTGGCTCGGTGGATGGACCCAGAACAAACACACTTCTGCCATCCCCAGAAAAAAAAAAAAAAAAAGGCCCCCTTCCCTGGCCAAGCATCCTCCTCTCTCAGCTCTCCAACACCAGTAAAGTCCCCTCCCCAACCATGTGACATTTCCCTGCCGGGACCCCTTCACACACACATGCCCCCAGCTGGGAAGTCTTTCCCAGCCAGACTCCTCCCCACAGCCAGGCTCTCTTCACCCAGGGACCTAACAGCCTCTCCCCCAGTCTAAGCTCATTTCCCTAGGCGGGCCTCCTTCCCAGTAAGGTACCTTTCCTCAACCGGTATACCCCTTCCTCAACCAAACCCCTCCCCTAGCTTATTCCCCCTCCTCAGCCAGACCTTTTCCCCATCCCTAGCCTGTGCCCCCAGCTAGGTCCCTTTCCTCAACCATGTGCCCTCCCTCAGCCAGGACACACGCCTTCCTTCCCAGGCAGGATCCCTGCCCTAGCAGGCCCTCCCCACCTGCTAATCCCCCTCTTCCAGGCAGGTCCATCAACCCACCGATTATCCCATGCCCAGCCTATGTTGGTCTCAGCATTCGAACCTCTCCCGCCACCAGCTTCCTTTCCTTGCCTGTGCCTCCTTCCCAGGCCCCATTCCCCTGCCAGAGCCCCTCCCCAGGCAGGCCACCTTTCCCTGCCAGGATATTTTCTCCCCCCAATCTCCCCCAGCCCAGCCAGTCTCCCATCCTCAGCTTGTGCCACCCTATCAAGTCTCTGCTCCTTTTACAAGACAGGCCCCTTCCCACATCCAGGCCCCTTCCCCAGCCTCACCCTCTTCCCCAGCTTAAGCCTACTTTCCCAGCCAGATCTCTTTCCCTGGTCAGGTGCCATTCCCCAGGGTTTTTACCCTTTAACACTCAAGGATTCCTCTCTCATCCTTTGCCTCCTAACTCAACTAAGCCTCTTTCCCTTGACCAGCCGAGTCCTCCTTCCCTAAGCAGCCCCCGCTCCATTATCCCCTTCCTAGCCTGGCCTCCTTCTTCACCCTGTGCCCCAGTCCACACAGGTGTCCTTACCTCGCCGTCTCCCCTTCTTCTGCCTGTTCCCCTTTCCCCTGCCACGGCCCATTCATCCTCCTAGACTGACCCCTTCCCCAGTTTTCACCCTTTGTCCCAGCCAGGCCCCCTTCTACAGATTATGCCTCCCTTCCTGGCCTATTCTTCCTTCCCCAGCCAGCATTCTCATCCCTATAAAAGGCGCTCTTCTCACAATGCGTCCAAATACCTAGTTTTCTCAGGGACTTCCTCTTCTCAGACAGCTGGCTATCTGAAAATGTATCTGATGCACACATTTACACAGCGAGCTATCTGGCAGGATTTCTATATTTGCATTTTGAAAAGAGATTCCCCCCAACACACGCCCTGCCTTCAAAAAAAAAAAAAAAAGAAAAAAACAGTGGCACTTCTTTCCCTCCTGCAACTAGCCCTGGACTGGCAAGTTTTTGAAAGTGCAAGTACTTTGTCATGCATAGCAATGAGAACATCCTTAACTGGAGCCATTTCATGATGTTTTCACTGAGTGAAACATCAACTCAGGATAGCTTCAACTATCTTATTCCTCCCTATATCCTTCCCTGGGAGATATTCCACTCCAGACCACCATCAGGACTGCAGGCCCATTCCTCCTTCCAAAAGCCTCATCTGTCACTGTGTCCTCCCCCTTCCCTCCTGCTCCCTAACCCTCCAGGATTCCTTTGCTGAAGTCGATCCTGGGATACAAACTCTATATGAACTCAGTCAGCTATACAAAAATAGAAAACCAGGTATTTTTTTAAACTGCTTTTATTCTTTAAACAAACTACTGTTCGCCTTTTCCCCTTCGTATGTTTTAGTTTAGAACATTTGGTGTGTACAAAGAATTTTTAAATGAATGTAAGTAATCTCACTGAAGTACAGGACCTAAAGGTTAAATTTTTTTAAATTGTTTACTGCAAATCATTTCACTTTTACTTTTTTTTGGCAAATTCAAGATATCAACAAGTCTCAAATATCAACAAAAGTATATTGCTCATTTTTTGTGCTTCATAGCAGTTGCAGATATAACAAAATGAATCAACGACTTTAATACTTTTTAAAATCTCTCTTTAAATACTTTTTATCTCTAAGAATTAAGGAAAACGACTAAGTTCAGATCTTTCACACTCATACCAGTTGTAGATAGAACAAAGTGGACCAAGTGCTTGAACAGCGTTATACCCTTTTATGTCTGAGAATAAAGGAAACTTACTAGTTGATGTCACCCCTCACAGTCAGTTAAACTACCTATCAGTTTGTCTCTTCTTACTTCACATCAGTTGCAGATATAATGAAATGAATCAACTACTTGAATAAAGTCATGTCCTTTCTTATATTTAATAAAGGAAATTAAATTGAGATCTTTCACATCTTAGAGCAAGCCTTATCTAGCCTATCAGTTTCGGTAAATCTACTTTCTACATTTAACGCTTACATTTAACTTCTAAAGTTAACAAACATTATTTAGAATTCAGAAAACATCTAAACAACTGTCATTAATTTGCAACCATACAAGGTTTTATGAAAAAACAAAACAAAATACTAGGGCTTCCCTGGTGGCTCAGTGGTTAAGAATCCTGGGGACACGGGTTCCAGCCCTGGTCGGGGAAGACCCAACCCCACATGCCGCGGAGCAAGAAAGGTGGGAACTTGGCATAGTCACTCCGCTAGGGTAGGACGGTGCAGATGTCTTCCTGGTCACCGGCCTCCGGTTCCCCTAACCCCGTGAAAGAAGCAACCCAGGGACGATCGAGGAGGATAGAAGAGCGAGGGAGGAAGAAGGGGGGGCGGGGGTGGAGAGAGGGGGTGAACTCTGAGTAAAATGAATCAACAAAACCCTGAGAAAACCGAAGGAAAAAAGCGGAGCCTGCTGAGGAGACGCGGCGGCGGCAGCTTCGGCTCCAACGGCAGCCGCCACGGCGATGGCGGCAGCGGGCCTACAAGAGACGGCAGGCCAGGCACCTGACGGAGCCGGTGTCGAGCGGCTTCACCGAGTTGTAGTGCTCCCCGCAGGTGGAGGAGCTCTTGTAGACCAGGGTGAGCGGCTTCTTGGTGTACTCCTCTCCGTAGACGACGGCGGGCGAGTTGGCCTGGATCACCTCGATGGGGGTCTGCAGGACGTGCGACAGGGCCCTCAGCTCGAGCTGGCCTCCACACGACGCGCTGAGCACGATGTCGTCGCAGTAGCTCAAGAAGTCGTCGCGGCTGCAGGCGTCGCCGGTTTCGGGGTCGCTGTAGAAGGGCAGGAAGTCCTCGACATGCTTCCGCATGTACTCGGCGGTGCGCCTCCGCAGGCTCTCCACGGTCACGGAGAACACCAACTGGTCTTGGATGGCGCGGTACATGCAGTGGCCGTCGGCCGGGATAGCCTTCATCTCCAGATTCCTGGCCCACAGGATGCCGTCGAGCTTCCTTTCCTCGTCATGGCGGAAGCTGGCCAGATGCTCCATCTCAGCCTTGGCCATCCTCTCCTGCCTTTCTCTCTCGAGGGCCACCTTTCTTTCGCGCCTTCTCTGTGCCCTCGAGAGGTGAGGAGGCTTGTCCTCGAGATCCAGCTTGCCCAGATCTTCAGTGACTGAATCGAGGTTGCTGTTATCAGGGAAACTCTCCTGGAACTTCTGCAGCTCCTGCTGCTGCTTCTGCTCCATCTCGGCCTCGAGGCGGGCCACATCGAGGAGCAACTGCTTTCTTCTCTTCTCGTCCCTCTTGGGGACCGAGCTCTTCATGCCCTGAATGTGGGCCTGCAGCTCTGCCTTCTCGCGCTTGTGGCGTCGTAACATCCGCTGATGCTCACTCTGTGCATCTCCCATGATGTTTAAGGGCAGGCGAGAATCGAAGTTTGGTGGCTGAAGTACCGCTACAGTTCGCGTCAACAGTCTAACCACCCAACCGGCTAGAGCTCCTCAGCCTCCCGTGGCGGCTGTACTCTCTTCCCCTCACCCGCGGCTGCCCTCACTCTATTAACGGCCCTCTCTGCCATTGGCCACTGTCTCTCCACGGCTACGCCTCCTAAACACTCCTGGCACTAGGATTGGCTGTTGGGAGACACTACGTATGCCCCCAGTAGACCCCGTAGCAAGGGGTGCTTCCGGTTTTAGCGGGGTTCCTGTCCCGGATGTAAAATCCCGCCTTGGTGCATCATGTGCAGCAACTGAGCTTGTGGAGATTTTCGTGGGCTCTGAACTGCGTACTTCACTTCCTAGCCTGAACACAGTGCAGACACTGGTCGTGCTTGAGAATCACATGACAAATACTGTTACACCAGATGAATGTGCCCTTGACACCGGACTTCCCATTGCTCCCAGTGTTCAGGAGGCAATGTGGCTCTCTCCAGTTCTTTAGTTGCCTTGACTGATGAACCCTTAATTTTGTGTATCAGAACAAGATATTTCCTTATGTTCCTGGGAACACAGAATCCTTTCAGTTTAGGCCTCAAATCCACCCTGTCCCATCTCAGTGTGAGAAAGCAACAACCTTAAAGTTCACTACAGCTGAGCAGACTTCGTCTTGTGCCAACAGAATGCACCTACCCTAAACTCCCCTTCTCCTGGGTTCCCAGCTTCCAAAATGGGCTCCCATGAAGCATGACAGTTGGCCTTCATCAAGCCACTTCCTTCTGATTATTTTGAATCTCTAAAAGTTCTAAAAAATAAAATAAAGTAAAATAAAATCCCTAAGCTCTTTCAAACATGCTCTCATCCTGCCCCACTCTGCTCATCTGTATCGTGAATTCCCAAACAGGAAGGCTCTTGAGACAACCTCCTCCCTGTTACAAATGAGGAAAGTGGACATTTGTCCAAGTTTTTACATATATCAAAACTTCAGTCGTTTTTAGTGCTAACTAGGATTCCATGATATGGATGTACTGTAGTTCACTTAACCATTCACCTGTTGAAGGACATCTGGGCTGTTTCCAGTTTGGGGTTGTTACAACCCCTGCTATAAACATCCATATACAGGTGTTTTGTGTGAGCACAAGGCTTCATTTCTCTGGGAAAAAAATGCCCAGGAGTGCAATTTCTGGGTCATATTATAAGTGTATGTTTAGTTTGTGAAGAAGCTATTTTCCAGAGTGGTTGTACCATTGTGCGTTCTCACCAGCAGTGTATGCGCAATCAGGTTTCTCTGCATCCTCACCAGCATTTGGTGTCGTCATCATTTTTTATTTTTAGTCATTCTGATAGATGTGTAGTGGTCTCATTTTACAAATTACTTTGCAGCTTCGTTTTTCTAATGAGTACTTAAAATATGAAGCTACTTTTAGGAAAACACTGAATTAAAATTTTTTTAACTTGAATTATTCATTATAATGATTTTCTGTGTTTTAAGAAAGACTTTAACTTTTAATCAGGCTAGCTATTGTGTATGGAGGTAGCACTACCATACTGAAATTTTTAAAATTTAACATTTAGAGCAAGCCTGTTAGGGAAATTTTTATTCACTGGAAAAAAGTCATGGCTAATTGTTTTTTCATTAAAAAAAGAAAAGCATTTGCAATTTTAAATGATGTTTTTCTTAATTTAAAAAGGTCTTTTGTTTGCAGAAAAGAATACTACAAAATGATTTTAATGAGTCTCACAGTATCTAGGAATCTTTACACTGATTGATTTTTATTGAAATACAATATAAAATAAAACTGTAATATATGCTCACTGTCAATAATCTGGAGAAATTAAATTCCATAATTCTCCTGGGAGAAAACCCCTGTGAACATTTTTTTTTTTTTTTTTTTTTTTTTGCGGTACACGGGCCTCTCACCGCTGTGGCCTCTCCCGTTGCGGAGCACAGGCTCCGGACGCGCAGGCTCAGCGGCCATGGCTCACGGGCCCAGCCGCTCCGCGGCATGTGGACCGGGGCACGAACCCGTGTCCCCTGCATCGGCAGGCAGACTCTCAACCACTGCGCCACCGGGGAAGCCCTCTGTTAACATTTTGTGTTTATTCTTGCCATGCCTATTCTACTCAAATAGAACTGTTAAACAAAGAAACAACAGACCCAAAATGAAGTCACGTGTGCTATGCCCCACATCAGTAAACCAAGACTTAATACGTAACCAAATTGCAGTTTTAGCCCATCCCATGAAAGTGACTTTAACCAGTCAGTCTGGAATTTCCTGGCCAGCACTAGTGAGGTAGTCTGCCACATAGACCCCTGCCTTCCCCAAAAGGAAGGTGACCTCTGTCTGAAATAACCCCTTATTTTGTTGATGACTTCTTTGTCCCACCCCTTCTCTGCCTTTCAAAACCTTCCGTTTTGTACAGTTCCTTGGAGCTCCTCACTACTTGGTGGATGGGATGCTGTCCCATTTGTGAATTGCTGAATAAAGCCAATTGATCTTCAAATTCACTCAGGTGAATTTTGTTTGTTAACAGAACTCTAAGCGGTGCTCCCTGCCATCCTGTCTGCCTATCGCCCTCCCCACCTTGGCCTCTGGGGACCTCCCTTCTCTCTTCAAAGATCAGTGAGGGAAATACATCAAGGCTAAAAATTTGACCTGGCTCAAAGTAAAAAGTCAAAACAACAAACAACAAAGCAAAACAGAAAGTTCTTAAATTTCAAAGTTTCTGCGGCAATTTCTTTGTGTCACCAAGGTTTAGTGGTTCTGCTTTTAGACAAGGCATTGTAGTGGGCCTCAGGTCTCTGCATCAGTAGAAGCAGAAGAAAGAAACAGAAACTGCTTTGCAAATGATGCAAAACTCAAAATCCATTGTGGGTCCGATTTCAGGAAAAAATTATACTGCTTTTAATGGAATTAATGATCCCCTCATCTTAGCAATGAAGGAAGGAAGGGCCAGAGAGGGGGAGTGTTGGGCTGATGGTCACACTGCAGAATTCCACGGCTGACTCGTCTGTGTCACGTTTCCCACCGCACTGTGCTGCTGCCACACGCAGCCTTGACATGACTCTTGGCTGTAAGTCAGGCAGAACAGTCCCAACATAGCTTCTGGGGCCATCGGGAGGAATCCCTCATGAAACGGCTGTAAATTCATCTATGAGATTCAAAGAGACCTTGTACGTGCCCTCCGACAATGCCCACGTGTGAGCGAGAGACTCCTCATGAGCTCTGCAAGCCTGAAATCGCCTTGTAAAGGTGGAGGGCAGGCCTGGAGAGGAGAAATTCCTGCGGTGGAACACACGTGCATCTGCCCCTAGGGCCTGCCTCCTCCTTGGCCAAAGCAAAGAGCCTGTTCAAGCAAACTCAAGTGGATTTAAAGAAACACACTTATTTTTCCCTGAAAAAGTAATGTGTTCGGGCTTCCCTGGTGGTGCACTGGTTAAGAATCCACCTGCCAATGCAGTGGACACAGGTTCAAGCCCTGGTCCAGGAAGATCCCACATGCCTCGGAGCAACTAAGCCCGTGTGCCACAACTACTGAAGCTCGCGCGCCTAGAGCCCGTGCTCCACAACAAGAGAAGCCACCGCAATGAGAAGCCCGCACACTGCAACAAAGAGTAGCCCCCGCTCAGGGCAATTAGAGAAAGCCTCGTGCAGCAACAAAGACCCTACAAAGCCAAAAACAAAAAAAAGAAAGTAAAAATCTCATAATCTCACAATTCAGACTTCACAATTCACTGCTGACATTTGGCTTGTAGCTTTTTAGTGTTTCATTTATATATGCATGTATGTATATCTGTATGTATATTACTGTATAAATGTATATGTATACATATGTATATATAATATGATTCTTATTATAGTAAAATAAATACAATTTACCATTTTAACCAAAAGATGTGGAATTTAGACTTTACTGTCTCTGAGGATTATTTGCTTTCCTTGAAAGCAGTGGGATGTGTGTATGACAAAGAGACAGGCTGTGAACTGTGGTCAAATAGTTACCTACTAGAGAACTACAGGAGGAAGGGTGTAGAGCCCTCCCTGCATTGTCCTGCTGAAGCTCCTGTCTTATTATTATCAACTGAAAAATTCTCAGCTTGGTGACTACTGATGGGTGACACACTCTTGTCTTGCTACTGCTTTTATTTATTTATTTATTTGGCTGTGCCATGTGGCTTGTGGGATCTTAGTTCCCTGACCAGGGATTGAACTCGGGCCCTTGGCAGTGAAAGCGTGGAGTCCTAACCACTGGACCACCTGGGAAATCCCGTACTGCTTTTATTCTTAAAATTTGATTATATACTTAAAATTTTAAACTCTATTTATATTTTGAATAATCAGTGCTTTTACACCCTATTCTCAGCTGCTGAGTTGGTCTCCTTGGAGTTTCTTGTGTATCATTTCTAAGAGTCTGTGCTCACTCATATGCTCCTTTCAGTTTGGCTCAGAGGTACAAAAAGCTTTAGTGTACAAAGGTTGTATATGTGAAACTGGGGACACTCTACTTGATTGGTAATTGAAGGGATTTTTAAGGGCCTATCTCAGTGGACCTCTTCCTGAGATACTCCAGCCAGAAACCAGGGAATCACCTCTGATCCTGTCTTTGTCTTTACCCTCCTCATAAAACAAATGTTAATTCTACTCCCAGTGTCCATCACTTTGGTCCCCTGTTCTCTCCCTGCTGCCACAGCCCCAGGCCACGTCAGCGTCGTCTGTCATGGATGAAAAGACAGCCTCTCAAATCAGCCTCTTGCCTCCAATCTCTCTCCTTGCAATCCATCCTTTCCCCTAAGATTCCTTATCTCTAAAGCATAGCTCTGATGTCTCATTCCTTCTGAAAAACAAACTTTTAACGGATTCTACTGCCCCTAGGGTAACATTCTAACTCCTGAGTACAGAAGATTTTTTTCCACAAAGGATGGAGCAAGTGGCAGAAATATTCTCTCTTCTCGGATGTGGCTGGTCACTGAATCTGGGCCCTACGGGAAGGCAGCTCATGATCAGAAACTCATGACTGGGATCAGAACCCGGTTACTCCCAGGACCCCTCAGGGATGCTTGCATTCCTGGGAATGGACAAACACTCATTCACATCAGACTGCCACAGGCCCCCGAGTTCTCACTTACTCCTTAGAGAGCCCACTCCGCAGGGGCTAGAATACCCCGAGTAGCCCGTTCGTGGTTTCAAGGTAGCTGAGAAGCCCAGATAAAGCGGCTTCGTGGACATGGGAAAACACCGCTGCCGCTCCCCATTTCCTTCCGCTTTTGTTTCAAACAAAATTCTGACGTGATTTTGCAAGAACTTTGAACTCACCTCCAATTCCAGGAAAGCCTTATTAGCCTCTTCCTAGGAGGTGACTCAGTTTGGTGATGAACCTTGGTGGCTTCACCTCGGCCACCCTGGTCAATGCAGTCCCTCCCCCGCCAGCTCCCACAGATGCAAGACGGCAGGGGCTCCGGATTTTGTTTCTCACAGGCTCAAAGGAGCAACAGAGCGCGTGTGCTCATGGGCTTCACTCTGATTGGGCAGGCCCAAGCCATAGATTCACCTTGAGCCAATCACTGTGGCCCGGAAGAATCGGTGCTTTGATTGGCAGACCTGAAAGGGGAGGGTCCTGGAGGTGAACCGCTGTCACCCCAAGAGGGTGACAGGGGTTCGCACCCCCAAAAAGGAGATTGGAGGCTTTTGTGGCGATGGAGGGAAACAGACGCTGGAGATGCGAACAACCCTTCTTTACTCGTGTCTCGCCCACTGCCACCTCTGGTGTTTGCCTCCTGGGGACCTCACAGCCTGGGACGCTCTTCCCTTGAGGGCTTCCCCCCTAAATCTGAGATGAACTTTCCGAGCTTCCCGTTCCCTCTTCCTCCCTACTCCAAGCTGGCCCAGAGCATTCCCACTTCACTTCCTCATCTTCTTAACTGGACCACAGCACTTAAGGCTGGGCCTTGGGTTGGCAGTCACTTGGATTTGTGTGCTTCTCATCTCCGAGGCCGTGAGGCTGCCATGGAGAGCACAAACTCAGTCTTAATTATTTTGGGGCCCCTACCCAGCCAGCAGTGCCTGCTAGTAGAGATACTCAGTGTATTTGGTTGAACTGATTAGGATACTTAAACTGTTTTCAAGCCCCCTCAAATATGTCAGAAGCACTATTTACACACTTGAGAATGTATTCCAGTGTTTCTAGGCTATTCATTAGAACAGGTCCCTTGGGCAACTCTGCAAGCCCGCTCAACCGGTAGTTTTGCACTTAGGAACAAGGGCTGGAGTCAACATTGCAGTTGCGGTGTCTCCACCTTAGGCTATTCCTGCAGCTCCACAATACTGTTGTGTTTCCAAACTCAAGACTCATCAGGGCCATCCCTGGGGGAGGGATGAACATTTCTGTGGTCCTAGAAAGAGGACTCAACTGAGTAAAAGAGGCCTGGCAAATCTCCTTTAGTGCTCCCCCAGCTCCCGGCCCAGGCCTTCCCCATGCCCAGGGGCTTCTGTGGTTCTCTTCTGGCTCACTCCCCACCTCTAAGTAAAAGAAACCTCTTTTGTTTTCAAATTTCTTCTAAATCCCCATTAGACGCTTGAATGGCCTGAAAACCTCTGAGGTGGTGGCTATCCAGCCTGGGCTTACACATCTCCAATAACAGAGAACTCACCACCTTGTGAGATGGTTTTTCATATCTTTGAATAGCTCTGATTATCAAAACATTTCTTTCTTACGCCAAACCAAGACTGCTTCCCTATTGTTTCTGCCATGTAGTGTTGTGGGGTCATACACAATGTTCAGAGACAGTTCCTAGATTTGTGTGAGTGTGTGTGTGTGTGTGTGTGAAGGAGAGAGACAGAGACAGAGAGATAGAGAGACAGAGAAACCAAGACAGACGCAGAGGGAGCTGGAAGGGCCTACAGAGATCATCTAGGTCAATGGTTAACACACTGTTTTGGCAAGATTAATTCAGGAGCAGTAAACATATTTAAGGGGCACATCTTTCCTATTCAAAGTCAAGTTGGGACTTGATGGCTGAGTTAATGAGCATATGCATAATCCCCCTAGGAGATACCCACCGAAATAAAACAGAATCAAAATGAGATAAGAAGATGTCTTCTTTTTCCAAGTAGGAACAGGCCACAGACGCAGAGCACAACCTTGGTATCTCCATATGCAAAATAATTTAAACCAAAGTAAAAATGAAGACGCCAGGAAAAAAAGGCAGAAGCTACCTGGCTCCTCCCACGCCCTCCCCGACCCCATGACAAAAGGCCAGTTCACTATTTCTGTTTCCCTTGTTTTCTATCTGTTGCTCCAAGGGCTAGGTTTTCTCTTTCCTTTATTCTTTTTTTTTTAATCTTCTAAATGGGAGCATAGGCAATTCGCTTTTAGTTCTACTGGTGGTTATTTTTATGACGGTAAGCCCCACGCTTAAGCCTACAATTCTCAATTTTTCAACTTCAAAACTGAAATGGTATCTTTGATTCACCCTCTGAGAGATAAGAAAAATTTCACATTTACTCTTTACCTCCTGACTGTTTTGTCTAATTTTTGTCCCTATCTATTTTAGATAAATTATGGTTGTTTTACACAGCATAGCTTTTCTTCCAAGGACTCTACCTGACTGTCAGAGTCTCACTTCAAAGAAAGGCCCAGGCGCAGTTTCACAAGTGAATGGACTGTTTCAAACTTTCAAGGAGCAGATAATTCCTATGATATTTAAATTATCCCAGAGGAAGAGGAAGAAAGGAAATAGTGTTTTGAAATCATTTTTTTCTAGGTTTTAGATGATACATAGATACAACTTTCTACTTAAAAATTCAATGGTATAATGGATAAACAAAATGTGGTATATACACACGATGGACTATTATTCAGCTTTAAAAAGGAAATTCTGACACCTGCTACAACGTGGATGAACCTTGAAGACATTATGCTATGTGAAATAAGCCAGTCACAAAAGGACAAATATTGTATGATTCCACTTATATGAGGTACATAGAGTAGTCAAATTGAGAGACAGAGAGTAGAATGTTGGTTGCCAGGGGCTGGCAGGAGAGAGAATGAGGAGATATATAGCCTTGCAATAAAAAAATCCAACTCTATCGAAGGACATAGTTTAAAAGGAAAAAGCTCAACACCTTCCTCCTCCCACCCACCCATTTCTTTCCCTCTCCCTAGAGGAAACAATTCATATGGATGATCCAAAATTTACTCAGCTAGTCCTCACTGAGGATATTTAGGTTGTATCTAGAGTTTTACTTGCACAAACAACACTCTAATGAATAGCCTTGAAATATACTGCCGTATAATACGTATACCTGTAGTATAGGTCCCTGGATATGGACTGCCAGTTCAAAAGCTATGTGCGTTTTATTTAGCGAGTTAGTTAGGTTTAGATTTATTGATTAACTCATATAGTTCAAAATATCAGCCATTTAAGAGATCACACAGTGCAAAGCTCCGTCCCATCCTTTTCCCCCAGCAACTTGGTCCCCCTCCTCAAAAGCAACCAATAGTATCATTTAAAATATATTCTTTAGTCATGTACAAGGGAAACAGTATGTTTGAGAATGCCTGTTTCTGCATTCTCCCATCAACACAGCATATTATCAAACTTGACTTCTTTGCTAATCTGACTGATGAAAAATGGTATCTCATTCAATGTGTATTTATTTAATTTGTAATATTATGAGTAAAACCGATGGTTACTAAAGCTGGGAGACCATGCCAGCCTCCCTCTGCAGCTTCTTTCCCACAGCTCCCTCACCTGTCACCTCTATCCTCCAGCTCCACTGAACACGGACACACCATGTTCTTTTTTTTTTTTTTTTTTTTTAATGTGGACCATTTTTTTTTAAAGTCTTTATTGAATTTGTTACAACACTGCTTCCCTTTTGTGTTTTGGTTTGTTGGCCTCAAGGCACGTGGGATCCCAGCTTCCCGACCAGGGATCGAACCCTCACCCCCTGCATTGGAAGGCAAAGTCCCAACCTCTGGGCCACCAGGGAAGTCCCGACACCCTGTTCTTTCACTCCTGCCTTTGCTCTGGCTGTGTCCTCTGCGAGCTCCTCCTAAGCCTCCCTGCCACCCCAGGTCTGATGAAGTGTCCTTCCTCTGTGCTTCCTTTCATCACAGCACTGGTCATGCTGCCTTCTGTTTATTTCTGTCTATTTTCCCATCTGCCATTTCTACTAGATGGTGAGCGCTGGGACTGGATCTTTATCTCTCTACCTCTACTGTTTATCACCATTCTCTTCAGTAAATATGGAGTGAATGGATGAATGGACAGCTGGCAGTTTCACATGGAGGTCACTGGAATGCAGTTATTCTGTGTGACTGGCTGAAACGAGATTTACCCTCTCATAAGAATGTCATATATGTGGAAGGTGGCACTTGAAATCAGTGGTGAAATGGTGGATTATTCAGTAAGTGGTGTGGGGCTAACTGGTTAATTACCATAATTGGAGAAAATCAATTTATGTCCTTGTCTTCCACCCAAGTAATTTCCAGGTGGATATGTTAAATAGTGTTAAATATAAAGAGAAAGCATAAAAAACTTGAAAGTATATACGAATATTGATCCAACCTCGGGATGGGGAAGCCCTTTCTAAGCAAGATACCAAGACAGAAACCATAAAGAAAAAGATCGATAGATAGACTCCATTACAATTTTAAACTTGAGCACACGCAAAAAGTCAGAAACAACACTGAGAGCCTAATAATGTACGGGAAAAACTGTTTTTAAAAAATATCCGAATGAAAAGTGGAAGGACCTATTAAAAATCCGTAAGAAGAAGACAAACTTACCCATAAAAAATTAAGCAAATGTCAGGAACAGGCAATAAATTAAGAATTATTTGTTCCAGCATGAATGAAATAGACATGCTAACAAATACTTAGAGGAATATTCTACCTTACTAGTAATCAACAAAGGGTCAACTAATACAGCATCTTTCACCTAACAAATGAGCAAAGATGATAATTTTCAGTGTTTGCAACTATATGGGAAAATAACACTCTCACACCCTGCGAGTGTACATTGGCTCACTCTTTCTGGAGGGCAATTTACCAGTATGCATTAAAAGCCTCTCCTTTGGACCTAGATCACTTCTAGAAATCTTATCAAAGGGGAATAATCAGAAATATAGACAAAGACTCAGCTACAAGGATATTACAGTCGCATATTTGTAGCAGTGAGAAACTGAAAGCAATCTAAATGTCCAGCAATAGAATAGGACAAATAAATTGTGGCACATTCACAGGCTAGAATGCAGGCATTCAAATCATCGTATTGAAGACTAAGGAGAGAAGGAAATGCTTATAATGTATTGTTAAGTTAAAAAAAAAAAGTAGTTCAAATAGAATGATACCAGTTTGGTTTTTTTTAAATACGCATGTCTATGTGTGTGTGTAGAAAAAGGGTGGAAGGAAGGAAGATACTGACTGGCCTGAGGAGTCCCCGCACACAGGCCCCCCTGTCCCCAAGAGGACACTCTGGTAAGCCCCAGTGGGATTTGCTTTCACGCTGCAGCCCAAGAAGTTTTGGCTTCCACTGTAGGACCTGCGGGAAGAGGCCAAGTGGCTCCAAAATTACTGTAGACAGAGTGAAGGGGTGGTTGCTGCCACAGCTGATAGTGTTATAGTGTTAGGCCCCTAGGTAATGATACATTTATTGCACATTTTATACATATTTTCATTTAATGTACCTAACATCCCAAGAGATACCTCTAAGACGGGCATTAACTGTCCCATGTTACTGATGAGGTAACTGAAGCCCAGAAAGATTAGATGACTTAATCCAAGTCACAAAGCTAGGAAGCGGGTATATGAGCTGGGCTTCAAATCCAGATAGGTGTCCTTGTCTTTGGCTGCTAAGGCAAAAGTGCATGATCATGAGGAGTAAATGAAGAATGGTAAGTAAATGAATGAAAGCTGCTTCTGGAATTGAACCCCTTTGGGAACAGTACCCCATGGCTTTTGCACACACAATTGCCCAGAACAGTCAACTGTCCTCAGTGACTGTGGTCACTGTTACAAAATGGAACAGACTGCAAATCCCTCATGTCCTGCCAGATCCCACAGCGAAGGCCCCTTCTTGGCTTGTGCTCTGGGCCTGGTTGGAATCTGGCCTGGGTTTACTCTTCCCCATCCTTCCAGCTGAAGGCAGACCCAGTGGAGGAAGCTGGGACAGGCCCAGTGAGATCTTAAGGGTTCCCTAGACAGAAATAGTTATTTCTCTTGTATTTAGGGAGAAAGAAGCCTGTAAAATGGGACTCTGCTGGTTTGTTTGCTGCCTTCTGCTGGGCAGAATTCCGTGGGCAGCACCAGGCCCTCCCCCCACTCCCAGCAAGGCCCACATTATCCAGGCAGTGCCCTCTTCACCAACCTATGCCCTCTTCCGCGGCCATGCCCCCTTCCTTGGCCAGTGCACCCTGCCTTCACAACAGTGCCCCCTCTGCATCCAGCCCCTCCCAACTTTATGTGCAGATAACTTCCCTAGCGAGTGCCTCCTCCCCTAGCCAGGTGCCACTCCCTAGCCCTTCCCCATGCAAAAGCCAGGAATCCCCTTTTCACCTTATACCAATTCATACCCTATACCAACCAGGCCCCTGGTCCTTGTCACCAGCCTATTCCCTCTTCCTCACTTCCCTAACCCTGCTCCTCAGTCTATACCCCCTTGGAGCCAGGCCCCCTTCCCCAGGTAGTCCCATTTCCCCACATTATGCACCCTGCCCCAGCAGATAAGCCCATCCCCCATCAGAAGCCCTTAACCTGCCTGTGCTTCCAAGCCAGCCAGGCCCTCTTCTCAGCCGGGCTCTCTTTGTCCGTTTATACCTGCCTCCCCAGCTACCTATGCCCCCTTCCCTGGCCAAGGCTACCTCCCCAGCCTGGTTCCCTTCCCCTCCTAGGCAGGCGTCCCCTATACCCACCTAGACCCTCGCCCCAGCGGAGTCACATTCCCAGCCAGTATCCTCTTTTGCAGTAACCCTACCCAGGCCCCTGCCTCGGCCCCTGCCCCAGCTTCTTACCCACCCACCCACCCCCGCCAGCCCGTGCCCAGGCTCCCTGACCCAACTTGCTTTTCCTTCCCCAGCCTATGCCCCCTTGCCCGGCCAGGCCCCTTTCCCCAGCCAGAGCCTCTTCCTCAGCCTATGCCTCCTTCTTGGCATTGGCCCCCTTTCTAAACCAGCCATCTTACCAGCCTGTGTCCAACTCTCCAGCCTCTAGCCACTTGCCTGGAAGTTTTCCCACCCTGGGCCACAGCCCAGCCTCTTTACCGTCCTATGCTGCCAGCCTCCCCTCCCCAGGCAGGCCTCAACCCCAGCCTGTGTTATTCCCCATGCAGGACCCTTCTGCTCGCAGGCCCCTCACCCAGCCAGGGCCTGTTCCCCGACCTGAGACCCTGTTGACAGCCTCCTTAGCCAGGCTACCCTTCCCCAGGCAAAGCCCCTTTTCAACCCTGTGTCCCCTTGCCCTCACGGGACCCCTTCTCCAGAAAGGGCCTCCTTCTGATAGCCAGGTGCTTGTGCCCAGCCTTTTCCCTTTTCAGCTGGACCACTTTTCCAAGGAGTTCCCCCTTCACTGGCCTTTCATAGCCAGTGCCAAGTCGCATGATGCTCGACCACCTCAAGCTCCACTCCTACGCCACCTCCATCCGCAAGGCCGTCTTGGCATCCATGGACAATGAAAATATGCACACCCCAGACATCGGGGGCCAGGGCACCACGTCAGAAGCCATCCACGACATCATCCGCCACATCCGCATCATCAACGGCCGGGCCGTGGAGGCCTAGGCCGTCCCCGGGACTGTCTCGGCCCACCCTTTACATCCGCTTCGCACCCCCAGCACCCTAATTGGCTCGGTGGGTGGACCCAGAACAAACACACTTCTGCCATCCCCAGAAAAAAAAAAAAAAAAAGGCCCCCTTCCCTGGCCAAGCATCCTCCTCTCTCAGCTCTCCAACACCAGTAAAGTCCCCTCCCCAACCATGTGACATTTCCCTGCCGGGACCCCTTCACACACACATGCCCCCAGCTGGGAAGTCTTTCCCAGCCAGACTCCTCCCCACAGCCAGGCTCTCTTCACCCAGGGACCTAACAGCCTCTCCCCCAGTCTAAGCTCATTTCCCTAGGCGGGCCTCCTTCCCAGTAAGGTACCTTTCCTCAACCGGTATACCCCTTCCTCAACCAAACCCCTCCCCTAGCTTATTCCCCCTCCTCAGCCAGACCTTTTCCCCATCCCTAGCCTGTGCCCCCAGCTAGGTCCCTTTCCTCAACCATGTGCCCTCCCTCAGCCAGGACACACGCCTTCCTTCCCAGGCAGGATCCCTGCCCTAGCAGGCCCTCCCCACCTGCTAATCCCCCTCTTCCAGGCAGGTCCATCAACCCACCGATTATCCCATGCCCAGCCTATGTTGGTCTCAGCATTCGAACCTCTCCCGCCACCAGCTTCCTTTCCTTGCCTGTGCCTCCTTCCCAGGCCCCATTCCCCTGCCAGAGCCCCTCCCCAGGCAGGCCACCTTTCCCTGCCAGGATATTTTCTCCCCCCAATCTCCCCCAGCCCAGCCAGTCTCCCATCCTCAGCTTGTGCCACCCTATCAAGTCTCTGCTCCTTTTACAAGACAGGCCCCTTCCCACATCCAGGCCCCTTCCCCAGCCTCACCCTCTTCCCCAGCTTAAGCCTACTTTCCCAGCCAGATCTCTTTCCCTGGTCAGGTGCCATTCCCCAGGGTTTTTACCCTTTAACACTCAAGGATTCCTCTCTCATCCTTTGCCTCCTAACTCAACTAAGCCTCTTTCCCTTGACCAGCCGAGTCCTCCTTCCCTAAGCAGCCCCCGCTCCATTATCCCCTTCCTAGCCTGGCCTCCTTCTTCACCCTGTGCCCCAGTCCACACAGGTGTCCTTACCTCGCCGTCTCCCCTTCTTCTGCCTGTTCCCCTTTCCCCTGCCACGGCCCATTCATCCTCCTAGACTGACCCCTTCCCCAGTTTTCACCCTTTGTCCCAGCCAGGCCCCCTTCTACAGATTATGCCTCCCTTCCTGGCCTATTCTTCCTTCCCCAGCCAGCATTCTCATCCCTATAAAAGGCGCTCTTCTCACAATGCGTCCAAATACCTAGTTTTCTCAGGGACTTCCTCTTCTCAGACAGCTGGCTATCTGAAAATGTATCTGATGCACACATTTACACAGCGAGCTATCTGGCAGGATTTCTATATTTGCATTTTGAAAAGAGATTCCCCCCAACACACGCCCTGCCTTCAAAAAAAAAAAAAAGAAAAAAACAGTGGCACTTCTTTCCCTCCTGCAACTAGCCCTGGACTGGCAAGTTTTTGAAAGTGCAAGTACTTTGTCATGCATAGCAATGAGAACATCCTTAACTGGAGCCATTTCATGATGTTTTCACTGAGTGAAACATCAACTCAGGATAGCTTCAACTATCTTATTCCTCCCTATATCCTTCCCTGGGAGATATTCCACTCCAGACCACCATCAGGACTGCAGGCCCATTCCTCCTTCCAAAAGCCTCATCTGTCACTGTGTCCTCCCCCTTCCCTCCTGCTCCCTAACCCTCCAGGATTCCTTTGCTGAAGTCGATCCTGGGATACAAACTCTATATGAACTCAGTCAGCTATACAAAAATAGAAAACCAGGTATTTTTTTAAACTGCTTTTATTCTTTAAACAAACTACTGTTCGCCTTTTCCCCTTCGTATGTTTTAGTTTAGAACATTTGGTGTGTACAAAGAATTTTTTAAATGAATGTAAGTAATCTCACTGAAGTACAGAACCTAAAGGTTAAATTTTTTTAAATTGTTTACTGCAAATCATTTCACTTTTACTTTTTTTTGGCAAATTCAAGATATCAACAAGTCTCAAATATCAACAAAAGTATATTGCTCATTTTTTGTGCTTCATAGCAGTTGCAGATATAACAAAATGAATCAACGACTTTAATACTTTTTAAAATCTCTCTTTAAATACTTTTTATCTCTAAGAATTAAGGAAAACGACTAAGTTCAGATCTTTCACACTCATACCAGTTGTAGATAGAACAAAGTGGACCAAGTGCTTGAACAGCGTTATACCCTTTTATGTCTGAGAATAAAGGAAACTTACTAGTTGATGTCACCCCTCACAGTCAGTTAAACTACCTATCAGTTTGTCTCTTCTTACTTCACATCAGTTGCAGATATAATGAAATGAATCAACTACTTGAATAAAGTCATGTCCTTTCTTATATTTAATAAAGGAAATTAAATTGAGATCTTTCACATCTTAGAGCAAGCCTTATCTAGCCTATCAGTTTCGGTAAATCTACTTTCTACATTTAACGCTTACATTTAACTTCTAAAGTTAACAAACATTATTTAGAATTCAGAAAACATCTAAACAACTGTCATTAATTTGCAACCATACAAGGTTTTATGAAAAAACAAAACAAAATACTAGGGCTTCCCTGGTGGCTCAGTGGTTAAGAATCCTGGGGACACGGGTTCCAGCCCTGGTCGGGGAAGACCCAACCCCACATGCCGCGGAGCAAGAAAGGTGGGAACTTGGCATAGTCACTCCGCTAGGGTAGGACGGTGCAGATGTCTTCCTGGTCACCGGCCTCCGGTTCCCCTAACCCCGTGAAAGAAGCAACCCAGGGACGATCGAGGAGGATAGAAGAGCGAGGGAGGAAGAAGGGGGGGCGGGGGTGGAGAGAGGGGGTGAACTCTGAGTAAAATGAATCAACAAAACCCTGAGAAAACCGAAGGAAAAAAGCGGAGCCTGCTGAGGAGACGCGGCGGCGGCAGCTTCGGCTCCAACGGCAGCCGCCACGGCGATGGCGGCAGCGGGCCTACAAGAGACGGCAGGCCAGGCACCTGACGGAGCCGGTGTCGAGCGGCTTCACCGAGTTGTAGTGCTCCCCGCAGGTGGAGGAGCTCTTGTAGACCAGGGTGAGCGGCTTCTTGGTGTACTCCTCGCCGAAGACGACGGCGGGCGAGTTGGCCTGGATCACCTCGATGGGGGTCTGCAGGATGTGCGACAGGGCCCTCAGCTCGAGCTGGCCTCCACACGACGCGCTGAACACGATGTCGTCGCAGTAGCTCAAGAAGTCGTCGCGGCTGCAGGCGTCGCCGGTTTCGGGGTCGCTGCAGAAGGGCAGGAAGTCCTCGACATGCTTCCGCATGTACTCGGCGGTGCGCCTCCGCAGGCTCTCCACGGTCACGGAGAACACCAGCTGGTCTTGGATGGCGCGGTACATGCAGTGGCCGTCGGCCGGGATAGCCTTCATCTCCAGATTCCTGGCCCACAGGAT
Source organism: Mesoplodon mirus (assembly GCF_964341445.2). Lineage (NCBI taxonomy): Eukaryota > Metazoa > Chordata > Mammalia > Artiodactyla > Ziphiidae > Mesoplodon > Mesoplodon mirus. The sequence continues at coordinate 58,676,067 of NC_138981.1, read as the reverse complement.
GCCGTCGAGCTTCCTTTCCTCGTCATGGCGGAAGCTGGCCAGATGCTCCATCTCAGCCTTGGCCATCCTCTCCTGCCTTTCTCTCTCGAGGGCCACCTTTCTTTCGCGCCTTCTCTGTGCCCTCGAGAGGTGAGGAGGCTTGTCCTCGAGATCCAGCTTGCCCAGATCTTCAGTGACTGAATCGAGGTTGCTGTTATCAGGGAAACTCTCCTGGAACTTCTGCAGCTCCTGCTGCTGCTTCTGCTCCATCTCGGCCTCGAGGCGGGCCACATCGAGGAGCAACTGCTTTCTTCTCTTCTCGTCCCTCTTGGGGACCGAGCTCTTCATGCCCTGAATGTGGGCCTGCAGCTCTGCCTTCTCGCGCTTGTGGCGTCGTAACATCCGCTGATGCTCACTCTGTGCATCTCCCATGATGTTTAAGGGCAGGCGAGAATCGAAGTTTGGTGGCTGAAGTACCGCTACAGTTCGCGTCAACAGTCTAACCACCCAACCGGCTAGAGCTCCTCAGCCTCCCGTGGCGGCTGTACTCTCTTCCCCTCACCCGCGGCTGCCCTCACTCTATTAACGGCCCTCTCTGCCATTGGCCACTGTCTCTCCACGGCTACGCCTCCTAAACACTCCTGGCACTAGGATTGGCTGTTGGGAGACACTACGTATGCCCCCAGTAGACCCCGTAGCAAGGGGTGCTTCCGGTTTTAGCGGGGTTCCTGTCCCGGATGTAAAATCCCGCCTTGGTGCATCATGTGCAGCAACTGAGCTTGTGGAGATTTTCGTGGGCTCTGAACTGCGTACTTCACTTCCTAGCCTGAACACAGTGCAGACACTGGTCGTGCTTGAGAATCACATGACAAATACTGTTACACCAGATGAATGTGCCCTTGACACCGGACTTCCCATTGCTCCCAGTGTTCAGGAGGCAATGTGGCTCTCTCCAGTTCTTTAGTTGCCTTGACTGATGAACCCTTAATTTTGTGTATCAGAACAAGATATTTCCTTATGTTCCTGGGAACACAGAATCCTTTCAGTTTAGGCCTCAAATCCACCCTGTCCCATCTCAGTGTGAGAGAGCAACAACCTTAAATTTCACTACAGCTGAGCAGACTTCGTCTTGTGCCAACAGAATGCACCTACCCTAAACTCCCCTTCTCCTGGGTTCCCAGCTTCCAAAATGGGCTCCCATGAAGCATGACAGTTGGCCTTCATCAAGCCACTTCCTTCTGATTATTTTGAATCTCTAAAAGTTCTAAAAAATAAAATAAAGTAAAATAAAATCCCTAAGCTCTTTCAAACATGCTCTCATCCTGCCCCACTCTGCTCATCTGTATCGTGAATTCCCAAACAGGAAGGCTCTTGAGACAACCTCCTCCCTGTTACAAATGAGGAAAGTGGACATTTGCCCAAGTTTTTACATATATCAAAACTTCAGTCGTTTTTAGTGCTAACTAGGATTCCATGATATGGATGTACTGTAGTTCACTTAACCATTCACCTGTTGAAGGACATCTGGGCTGTTTCCAGTTTGGGGTTGTTACAACCCCTTCTAGAAACATCCATATACAGGTTTTTTATGGTTTTGTGTTTTAAATTGAAATCTGTGATCTGTTTTGTGTTTATTTTCAGGTAAAGTTTGAGGCTTAAGCCAAGGTTCATTTTTTTGCCTGTGGTTGTCCAATTGCTCCAGCATCATTTGCTGGAATTGCTATGCTTCCTCCATTGAATTGGTTTTGCATCTTTGTCAAAAATCAGTTAGGCATATTTGTGTATGTCTATTTCTGGATTCTCTATTCTTTTCCATTGATCAATGTGTCTATCCCTCCTCCAACACCATAGTCTTGATTACTATGGAATAAGTCTTGAATATAGGTAGACCCTTTCTTTAAATTTTATTCTTTTTTGAAAATTGTTTTATCTATTCTAATTCCTTTGTCTTTCCATATAAATTTTAGAATAATCTTGTCTATATGTACAAAAAAATCTTTCTGGGATTTTCATAGTAATTGTGTTAGAGCCATATATTAATTTGAGGAGAATTGAGATCTTTACCACGTTGAGTTTTCTAATCCATGAACACCTGGGTATGTACCTCCATTTATTTAAATTTTTATTGATGTTTTTCACGAATGTTTTATAATTTTCAGCATATATGTCTTGCACATATTTTGTTAGATTTACATTTAAGCATTTCATTCTTTGAGTGATTGTAAATGGTATTGTATTTTTAATTTTGTTGTTCACATGTGCATTGCTAGCATACAGAAATACAGTTGACTTTTGTATGTTCATCTTGTATTCTATGACCTTGTTCAACTGACTTACTATTTCTAGGTGTTTTATTTTATTTTATTTTTTTGGTAGATTCTTTGGAATTTTCTATGTAGAGAATCATGTTGCCTGTGAATAGGGACAGTTTTATTTCATATTTCCAGTCTGTATCCTTTCATTTCCCTTTTTTCCTTATTGCACTGATTATAACTTCTAACACTGTATTGAATAAGAGTGGTGAGGACTTTTTTTTTTTTAATATGAATGGGTATTGAATTTTGTCACATATTTTTTCTGTATCAATTGAATTGTTTGTGTGATTTTTCTTCTTTAGCCTGTTAATATGGTGGATTACACTGATGGATTGTCAAGTATTGAACCAGTCTTGCATTCCTGAAATTAACCCCACTTGGTCATGGTTTATAATTCTTTATATACATTGCTCAATTGTATTTGCTAATATTTTATTAAGGATTTAAAAATCTACCTTCATGAGAGATATTTGCCTGTAGGTTTCTCTTTCAGTACTGTTTTGTTTGGTTTTGATATTAGGGTAATACTAGCTTCATAAAATGAATTTGGAAGTGTTCCTTCCTCTTCTGTTTTTCTAGAAGAGATTATGTAGCAGTGTTAATTCTTTCAGTGTTTGGTGGGATTCTTCAGTGAAAACATCTGGGCCAAAAGATTGCTGTTGGGGGAGCATTAAAATTACAAAATTGTTTTCCTTAATAGTTGTGGGGCTAATCAAATTATGTATCTCATATCGGTTGGATTTTGGTAGTTTGTGTTTTTTGAGGCATTGGTCGGTTTCATCTAAGTAATCAAATTTGTGTGTGTAGAGTTGTTTTTAGTATTCCATTATTGTGGTTTCATGTGTGCAGGATCTGTAGTGATATTCCCTGCTTTATTCCTGATATTAGTAATTTGTGTCTTCTCTCTTATGTTATTTACTCTTTGTCAGTCTTGCCAGAGATTTGTCAATTTTATTGATCTTTTCAAAGAACCAGCTCATAGTTTCATTGATTTTCCCTATTGCTTTTCTGTTTTCAATTTCATTGATTTTTGCTGTCAGTTTTCCTTCTCTCTGCTTTCTTTGGGTGTATGTTACTATTCTTTTTGGTGGAAGCTTAGATGATTCATTTCGGGCTTTTCCTCTTTTTTCTAATGTGTACTTTAGTGCCATAAATCTCCTTCTCAGTACTACTTTAATTGTATCTCACATGTCTTGATATATTTTATTTTCTTTCTCATTCAATGTATTTTTGGGTTCCCTTGAGACTATTTGGCTCATGGATCATTTAGAAGTGAATTATTAGTTTCCAAGTGTTTGCAGATTTTCCTATCTTTCTGTTATTGATTTCTACTTTGATTCTTTTGTGGTTGGATAACACATTCTTTATGATTTCAATTTGTTTAAATTTGGGGGTATTGTTTATTGCCCAGGGTATGTTCTATCTTGATATATGTTCCATGGGCACTTGAAAATAATGTATTTTCTGTTATGGTTGGGTGATGTGTTCTATACACGTTGTTTAGATTCCATTGGTTGATAGTATTGTTGACTTCTATATCCTTCCTGATTTTCTGTTAGAATCTTCTATTTATTGTTCAGAGAGGTGTGTTGAAGTCTCTAACTGTAATTCTAGCTTTTTCTGTTTCTCCTTTCAGTTCTATCAGGTTTTGCTTCACATATTTTGCAACTCTGTTGCAAATCTTACACATTTAGGATTGCTTTGTCTTTTTGGTGTATTCACCCTTTTATCATTATGTAATGCCCCCTCTGTCTCCAGTAATTTTCTTTGCTCTAACATCTTTATTTGATATTAATATAAGCACTCCCTTTCCTTTATTAATATTTGCATGATATATATTTTTCTATCCTTTTACTTTCAGTCTCCCAATATCATTATATTTGAAGTGAGTTTTTTGTAGATAGCATATAGTTGAGTCATGTTTTTTCATCTACTCTACCAATCTTTGACTTTTAACTGGTGTATATAGATCATTTACATTTAAGGTAATTATCAACATGTAAGGGCTTAAGTCTGATACTTAAATTTTTGTTTTCTGTTTATTCTGTGTTCACTTCTTTGTTTTCTTTTCCTCCCTTCCTTTGGGTTATGTGAACGTTTTTTAGAATTCAATTTTGATTTATCTATAGGTATACCTCATAGATATTGCAGGTTTCATTCTGGACCACCACAATAAAGTGAATATTGCAATAAAGTGAGTGACACCAATTTTTTGGTTTCTTAGTGCATATAAAAGTTATGCTTACACTATACTATAGTCTATTAAGTGTGCAATAGCATTATGTCTAAAAAAACAACGTACATACCTTAGTTTTAAAATACTTCATTGTTAAAAAATGCTAACAATCATCTGAGCCTTCATCGAGTTGCAATCTTACTGCAATAGTAATATCAAAGATCACTGATCACAGATCACTATAACAAATATAATAATAATGAAAAAGTTTGAAATATTGCAAGAATTACCAAAATGTGACACAGAGACATGGAGTGAGCAAATGCTGTTGGAAAAATGGGGCCAATATACTTGCTAGACTCAGGGTTGCCACAAGCCTTCAATTTGTAAAAACCGCTGTATCTGTGAAGTGCAATAAAATGAGGTATGCCTGTATAGCGTTTTTGAGTGTATCTCTTTGTATACTTCTTTAGTGGTTGCCCTAGGTACATTTGTGTGTGTGTGTGGACACACGTGTGTATTAGCAAAATCTATGATGTTGTCATTTTACCAGTTTGAGTGAAACATAGAAATCTTACGTCTTTTGCATCACTTTACCCTCACCCATTTATTTTATTTATTTATTTTTATTGGGGTATAGTTGTTTTACAGTGTTGTGTTAGTTTCTACTGTACAGCAAAGTGGAGTTCCCTGTGCTATACAGAAGGTTCTCATTAGTTATCTATTTTACACATATTAGTGTATATATGCCAATCCCAATATCCCAGTTCATCCCACCCACCCACCCTCCCCTCACTCATTTATAATACAACTGTCTTAAGTGTTCTCTATATACATTCAGAACCACATTAGTTTTCTAATTTTTGCTTCAATCTTCAAATATAATAGACAACTCGAGGGGAGAAGGAAAGTCTATTGTATTTACCCCAAATTTTGCTTATTATGTTTTTTTTTTTTTCCTTCCTGATTTTCCAAGATTTCTTCTTTTATCTTTACTGTTTAGGGAGCTTCATTTAGTCATTCTTTCAGGTAGGTATCCTTGTGACAGTTTCAGGTAGGTATCCTTGTGACCAAGGTTTTCCTTCATCTGAGAATGTCTTGATTTCACCTTTATTCATTCCTGAGGGATATTTTCGCTGGAGGTAGGTGAGTTCATAGTTCTTTTCTTTCAGCACTTGAAAAATATTGTGTCACTTTTTGTTGACCTCTATGGTTTCTGATGAGAAATTTATTATCTTTTGAGTTATATTTCCTTTATTGATAGGGTGTTGTTTCTCTCTCTGCTTTCAAGATTTTTAATTTGTCTTCAGTTTTCTGATATTTGATGATGAGGTATCTTGTGTGGATTTCTTTGGGTTTAATCCCATTTAGGTTTTGCTCAGCTGTTTGAATCTGTAAGTTTATATCTCTTACCAAATTTGAGAAGTTTTCAGCCATAATTTCTTTGAGTACTTCTTCAGCCCTACACTTTTTCTGTTCTTCTTCTGGGACTCTGCCAGGAACTTTAGATCCTTTGTTGTTGTCTCACAGGTCCCTGAGTCTTGTTCAATTTTTAAAAATTAATAGACTGTATTTTTTAGAGCAGTTTTAGGTTCACAGCAAAACTGAAAGGAAAAGTATATAGTGTTCCTTTATCCCCCCTGCCCCACACAGGCATAGCTCTCTGACCCCCAATCAATATCCTGCAGCAGAATGGTACATTTGTTACAATCAATGAACCTAAACTGATGCATCATTATCGCCCCAAATCTGTGGTTGACATTAGGGTTCACTCTTGGTGTTGTACATTCTATGGATTTAGGAAAATGTATGATGACATGTATCCACCAAGATAGCATCTTACAGAATAGTTTCAGAGCCCTAAAAATCTTTTATGCTTTACTTATCCAACGCTCTTCCCACTGTAACCCCTCTCAACTACTAATCCTTTTCCCGTCTCCATAGTTTTACTTTTTGGCAGAATGTCATATAGTTGGATTCTTACAACATGAAGCCATTTCAGATTGGCTTCTTTGACTTAGCAATATGCACTTATAGTTCCCCCATGGCTTGATAGCTCATTTCTTTTTGGCATTGAATAATATTCCATTGTCTGGATGTACCACAGTTTGTTTATCCATCACCTACTGAGGACATCTTGGGTACTTCCAAGTTTGGGGAATTATGAATAAAGCTGCTATAACCATTCATGTGCAGGTTTTTGTGTGTGGATCTAAGTTTTCAACTCATTTGGCTAAATACCAAGGAGCGTGATTGCTGGATTGGATGCTAAGAGTATGCTTAGTTTTGTAAAAAACCACCAAACTGTCTTCCAAAGTGGCTATACTATTTTGTGTTCCTACCAGCAATGAGTCAGAGTCCCTCTTGCTCCATATCCATGCCAGTATTTGGATGTTTTTAGTATTTGGGATTTTGTTTCGATTTTGTTTTTAGTATTTTAGTATTTTGTTCTAATGGGTGCATAGTACTATTTCATTGTTTTAATTTGCTGTTCCCTAATGACATATGATGTTGAGCATCTTTTCATATGCTTACTTGCCCTCTGTATATCTTCCTTGGAGAAATGTCTGTTCAGGTCATTTGCCCGTTTTTTAATTAGGCTGTTCATTTTCTTTCTTTTTTCTTTCTTTCTTTCTTTTTTTTTTTTTTTTTTTTTTTTGCGGTACATGGGCCTCTCACTGTTGTGGCCTCTCCCGTTGTGGAGCACAGGCTCTGGACGCGCAGGCTCAGCGGCCATGGCTCACGGGCCCAGCCACTCCACGGCATGTGGGATCCTCCCGGACCAGGGCACGAACCCATGTCCCCTGCATCGGCAGGCGGACTCTCAACCACTGCGCCACCAGGGAAGCCCCATTTTCTTTTTTTAAATTATTATTATTTTTGTCTGTGTTGGGTCTTCGTTGCTACGCACAGGCTTTCTCTAGTTGTGGCAAGCAGGGTCTACTCTTCGTTGTGGTGCATGGGCTTCTCATTACGGTGGCTTCTCTTGTTGTGGAGCACAGGCTCTAGGCACTCGGGCTTCAGTAGTTTTGGAATCTCCCTAAGATTCTTTTAGTATTTTGGATAACAGTCTTTTATCAAGTTTGTGTTTTGCAAATATTGTCTGCCAGTCTGTGGCTTGTCTTCTCATTCTCATAATTCATTTTTTTTCCAGTATATTTTCTCTCTGTTGTTCAGGTGGGGTAATTGTTATTGTTCTGTCTTCAAGTTCACTGATTTTTTTCCTCTGTACCTTCCACTCCCTATTGAGCCTATCCATTGAATTAATTTTGGTTATTGCATTTTACTCCTTAAATTTCCCTTTGGTTCTTCTTTATATCTTCTGTTTCTATTTTGATACTTTCTCTTTTTCTCTAATTTTCTCTTTCTCTTTCCCTTTTCTTTGCTAGGACTTTCTCTTTTCTTCCACTTGTTTCAAGCACATTTGTTGCTTGTTGTAGCATTCTTATGATGGTCCATTTAAAAATCTTTATCAGATTATTCTAACATCTCTGTCATCTTGGTTTGGGCATCTATCTATTGTCTTTTTCATTCAGTTTGAGATCTTCTAGTTCTTTTTTTTTAAGTTTTTAAACATTAATTAATGTATTTTATTCATTTATTTTTGGCTGTGTTGGGTCTCCATTGCTGCCTGTGAGCTTTCTCTAGCCACGGTGAGCAGGGTCTACTCTTCATTGCGGTGTGTGGGCTTCTCACTGGGGTGGCTTCTCTTGTTGCAGAGCATGGGATCTAACCACACAGGCTTCAGTAGTTGTGGCACATGGGCTCAGTAGTTGTGGCTCGTGGGCTGTAGAGTGCAGGCTCAGTAGTTGTGGTGCATGAGCTTAGCTGCTCCTCGGCATGTGGGATCTTCCCCGACCAAGGCTTGAACCCGTGTCCCCTGCATTGGCAGGTGGATTCTTAACCACTGTGCCATGAAGAAAGCCCTATCTTCTGGTTCTTGAGTGATATTTGTTTGAAATCTGGCATTTGGGTATTATGTCATTATGTCATGGGGATAAATGAGACTCTGAACCTCACTTAAACCATCTATTTTAGCTGGCCTCCTCTGACACTGCCACCAATAGGGAAGAGGGCTGTCACATCATTACTACCAGGTGGAGGTAGAAGTCTAGGTTTCCCACTTGGCCTCAACTGATCCAAAGGGGGACTCCTCATTTCTACTGGGCAGGGTTGACAGTTTCTGCTCCACAGTAGGCTCCCACTGATAGCTTCCTGCGTGGGAGGGGTCAGAGTGCCAGGTTATTTCTTCCTTTGTTACTACCTCCTCTGACACTTGGGTGGGAGGTTGACCTCTTTACCATTGGGGAGTGGTGAAATTCCCGACTCTCCATTAGGTCTTCTCTGACATTATGTCAGGGCTGGAAAGAGCGGGCACCTCATTATTGCCTAGTGGGGTGGAATTGTAGGCTCCCCACATAGTCTCTACTGACATAGTGTGTGGGTGGCCTGTGGGCATGAAAGTCTCTTCTCTGTAATTGGCCTTCTCTGACACCACACCAGCAGGCAGGGGGTTGGGGGTATTGGGACATATCATTACAGCCTCAGGAGGGTGGAAGTCCAAGCTGCCTGCATAGCCTTTATTAGTGTGGGTGGCAGCAGGGCCACAGTTTGTTCTCTGGTTTGGGTTGGAGCAGAGTGGTTAGTGTCTAAAAATTTCCTGTCTTGCTAGGTTGATCTTTCCCTAGCCCTTTGGCTAGAGAGAGAAGGTTTTGGCTGGGGCTCTTTTTGTCTGTGCCTGTTGGTGTGTCTGGGTTGCTGGCTTCTTCGGCTCCAAGTATGGGAAATATGAGACAAAAAGAAAGTTCATGTCTTTCCTCCCATCCTGAGGACTAGGGGGCTTGCATTCTCCACCTGTCAGAGTCTTCTTATGTTTGTTTTATACACAATGTCCAGGGATCTTAGTTGTAATAGCAAGAGGAATAGGGCAAAGTACAGTTATTCCATCTTCCTCCATCTTCTTTTAAATAAACAGAAATACTTCACACCCTCCCTTACTGCCATTTGCATGTTTCAAAGAAATTAAATACCATGACTTAAAATGAATCAAAGAGATGATAATTTTAGAAAACCACTATGCTGATCGTGAAAGAGACATCATTTGGACTTTGATAACATGATAGAAATGGTCTCATAGAGTCTGCTCGTTTGCAGCAATCAAAATTGCTTTTTAAGATGCTGCAGAAGGGATGACAGGTCCCTCTGTATGTCAAGCCCCATTACGTGGGGTTGCTTTTATGGCCCAAAGTGCAGAAAAACCAGCTTTGCAAATGTTGAGCTTTACTGCCTATAGTTTGTGTTAAGGAAACCATAGTCATTATAACACCCAATGTGCCTTTTCCAGCTCTGCATTGAAGCCTACCACCCTCTCTACCTTCACCCACTCCACCCCTCCTCCAACTTTCCCCAGCACACACTCTCCCATCTATCCCATCTAGAGATTACGATCCAACTACCCCAGCACATGCCCTGCCTTGTAGAGCCACACATCTTCAGCAGCGGATGGGCTGCCTGTTTTTCAGGCATCTCTGTATGAATATCATTTCTCACAGCTGAGTTGTTTTTTGTTTTTTTTTAGATTGGGTGGGGCCCATGAACCTGCATTTTTTTGAATTTAATTTATTTTTTTATACAGCAGATTCATATTAATTATCCATTTAATACACATTAGTGTATATATGTCAATCACAATATCCCAATTCATCACACCACCACCCCCACACCCCATGCCGCTTTCCCCCCTTGGTGTCCATACATTTGTTCTCTATATCTGTGTCTCAATTTCTGCCCTGAAAACTGGTTCATCTGTACCATTTTTCTAGGTTCCACATATATGCGTTAATATACAATATTTGTTTTTCTCTTTCTGACTTACTTCACTCTGTATGACAGTCTCTAGATTCATCCACGTCTCTACAAATGACCCAATTTCGTTCCTTTTTATGGCTGAGTAATATTTCATTGTATATATGTACCACACCTTCTTTATCCATTCGTCTGTCGATGGGCATTTAGGTTGTTTCCACGACCTGGCTATTGTAAACAGTGCTGCAATGAACACTGGGGTGCATGTGTCTTTTTGAATTATGGTTTTCTCTGGGTATATGCCCAGTAGCGGGATGGCTGGGTCATATGGTAATTCTATTTTTAGTTTATTAAGGAACCTTCATACTGTTCTCCATAGTGGCTGTATCAATTTACATTCCCACCAACAGTGCAAGAAGGTTTCCTTTTCTCCACACCCTCTCCAGCATTTGTTGTTTATAGATTTTCTGATGATGCCCACTCTAACTGGTGTGAGGTGATACCTCATTGTAGTTTTGATTTGCATTTCTCTAATAATTAGTGATGTTGAGCAGCTTTTCATGTGATTCTTGGCCATCTGTATGTCTTGTTTGGAGAAATGTCTATTTAGGTCTCCTGCCCATTTTTGGATTGGGTTGTTTGTTTTTTAATATTGAGCTGCATGAGCTGTTTATATATTTTGGAAATTAATCCTTTGTCCATTGATTCATCTGCAAATATTTTCTCCCATTCTGAGGGTTGTCTTTTCGTCTTGTTTGTAGTTTGCTTTGCAAAAGCTTTTAAGATTCATTACGTCCCATTTGTTTATTTTTTATTTTATTTCCATTTCTCTAGGAGGTGGGTCAAAAAGGATCTTGCTGTGATTTATGTCAAAGAGTGTTCTTCCTATGTTTTCCTCTAAGAGTTTTATAGTGTCCGGTCTTACATTTAGATCTCTAATCCATTTTGAGTTTATTTTTGTGTATGGTGTTAGGGAGTGTTCTAATTTCATTCTTTTACATGTAGCTGTCCAGTTTTCCCAGCACCACTTACTGAAGAGACTGTATTTTCTCCGTTGTATATCCTTGCCTCCTTTGTCATAGATTAGTTGACCATAGGTGCGTGGGTTATCTCTGGGCTTTCTATCCTGTTCCATTAATCTATATTTCTGTTTTTGTGCCAGTACCATATTGTCTTGATTACTGTAGCTTTGTAGTATAGTCTGAAGCCAGGGAGTCTGATTCCTCCAGCTCTGTTTTTTTTTTCCCCCTCAAGACTGCTTTGGCTATTCGGGGTCTTTTGTGTCTCCATACAAATTTTAAGATTTTTTGTTCTAGTTCTGTAAAATATGCCATTGGTAATTTGATAGGGATTGCATTGAATTTGTAGATTGCTTGGGTAGTATAGTCATTTTCACAATGTTGATTCTTCCAATCCAAGAACATGGTATATATCTCCATCTATTTGTATCATCTTTAATTTCTTTCATCAGTGTCCTATAGTTTTCTGCATACAGGTCTTTTGTCTGCCTAGGTAGGTTTATTCCTAGGTATTTTATTCTTTTTGTTGCAATTGTAAATGGGAGTGTTTTCTTTCAGATTTTTCATCCTTAGTGTATAGGAATGCAAGAGATTTCTGTGCATTAATTTTGTATCCTGCAACTTTACCAAATTCATTGATTAGCTCTAATAGTTTCCTGTTGGCATCTTTAGGATTCTCCATGTATAGTATCATGTCATCTGCAAACAGTGACAGTTTTACTTCTTCTTTTCCAATTTGTATTCCTTTTATTTCTTTTTCTTCTCTGATTGCCATGGCTACGACTTCCAACACTATGTTGCATAAGAGTGGTGAGAGTGGTGAGACTGGACATCCTTGTCTTGTTTCTGATCTTAGAGGAAATTCTTTCACTTTTTCACTATTGAGAAAGATGTTTGTTGTGGGTTTGTTGTATATGGCTTTTATTATGTTGAGGTAGGTTCCCTCTATGCCCACTCTCTGGAGAGTTTTTATCATAAATGTGTTGTTGAATTTTGTCAAAAGCTTTTTCTGCATCTATTGAGATGATCATATGGTTTTTATTCTTCAATTTGTTAATATGGTGTATCACAATGATTGATTTGCGTATATTGAAGACTCCTTGCATCCCTGCGATAAATCCCACTTGATCATGGTGTATGATCCTTTTAATGTGCTGTTGGATTCTGTTTGCTAGTATTTTTTGAGGATTTTTGCATCTATATACATCAGTGATACTGGTCTGTAATTTTCTTTTTTTGGTAGTATCTTTGTCTGATTTTAGTATCAGGGTGTGGTGGCCTCATAGAATGAGTTTGGGAGTTTTCCTTCCTTGCAACTTTTTGGAAGAGTTTGAGAAGGATAGGTGTTAGCTCTTCTCTAAATGTTTGATAGAATTCACCTGTGAAGCCATCTGGTCCTGGACTTTTGTTTGTTGGAAGATTCTTAATCACCGTTTCAATTTCATTGCTTGTGATTTGTCTGTTCATATTTTCTCTTTCTTCCTGGTTCAGTCTTGGAAGGTTATACCTTTCAATGAATTTGTCCATTTCTTCCAGGTTGCCCATTTTATTGGCATAGAGTTGCTTGTAGTAGTCTCTTAGGAGGCTTTGCATTTCTGTGGTGTCTGTTGTAACTTCTCCTTTTCATTTTAATTTTATTGATTTGAGTCCTCTCCCTCTTTTTCTTGATTAGTCTGGCTAATGGTTTATCAATTTTGGTTATCTTCTCAAAGAACCAGCTTTTAGTTTTATTGATCTTTGCTATTGTTTTCTTTGTTTGTATTTCATTTATTTCTGCTCTTATCTTTATGATTTCTTCCCTTCTGCTAACTTTGGGTTTTGTTTTTTCTTCTTCCTCTAGTTCCTTTAGGTGTAAGGTTAGATTGTTTATTTGAGATTTTTCTTGTTTCTTGAGGTGATCTTGTATCGCTATAAACTTCCCTCTTAGAAGTGCTTTTGCTGCATCCTATAGCTTTTGAGTCATCGTGTTTTCATTGTCATTTGTCTCTAGGTATTTTTTGATGTCCTCTTTGATTTCTTCAGTGATCTCTTGGTTATTTAATAACGTATTGTTTAGCCTCCATGTGTTTTTTTTTTTTTAGGTTTTTTTCCCTGTAATTCGTTGCTAATCTCGTTGCGTTGTGGTCAGAGAAAACGCTTGATATTATTTCAATTTTCTTAAATTTACTGAGGCTTGATTTGTGACCCAAGATGTGATCTATCCTGGAGAATGTTCCGTGCGCACTTGAGAAAAACGTGTAATCTGCTGTTTTTGGATGGAATGTCCTATAAATATCAATTAAATCTATCTGGTCTATTGTGTCATTTAAAGCTTGTGTTTCCTTATTAATTTTCTGTTTAGATGACCTGTCCATTGGTGAAAGTGAGGTGTTAAAATCCCCGACTATTATTGTGTTACTGTCCATTTCCTCTTTTATAGCTGTTAGCAGTTGCCTTATGTATTGTGGTGCTCGTATGTTGGGTGCATATATATTTATAATTGTTATATCTTCTTCTTGGATTGATCCCTTGATCATTATGTAGTGTCCTTCCTTGTCTCTTGTAACATTCTTTATTTTAAAGTCTATTTTATCTGATATGAGTATTGATATTCCAGGTTCCTTTTGGTTTCCATTTGCATGTAATATCTTTTTCCATCCCCTCACTTTCAGTCTGTATGTGTCCCTAGGTCTGAAGTGGGTCTCTTGTAGACAGCATATATATGGGTCTTGGTTTTGTATCCATTAAGTGAGCCTGTGTCTTTTGGTTGGAGCCTTTAATCCATTCACGTTTAAGGTAATTATCAACATGTAAGTTCCTATTACCATTTTGTTCATTTTTATGGGTTTGTGTTTGTAGTCCTTTTCTTCTCTTATGTTTCCCACTTAGAGAAGTTCCTTTAGCATTTGTTGTAGAGCTGGTTTGGTGGTGCTGAACTCTCTTGGCTTTTGTTTGTCTGTAAAGCCTTTGATTTCTCCATCAAACCTGAATGAGATCCTTGCTGGGTAGAATAATCTTTGTTGTCGGTTCTTCCCTTTCATCACTTTAAATATGTCATGCCACTCCCTTCTTGCTTGTAGAGTTTCTGCTGAGAAATCAGCTGTTAACCTTATGGGAGTTCCCTTGTACGTTATTTGTCATTTTTCCCCTGCTGCTTTCAATAATTTTTCTTTGTCTTTAATTTTTGCCAAGTTGATTACTATGTGTCTCGGCGTGATTCTCCTTGGGTTTATCCTGTATGGGACTCTCTGCGCTTCCTGGACTTGGGTGGCTATTTCCTTTCCCGTGTTAAGGAAGTTTTCAACTATAATCTCTTCAAATATTTTCTTTGGTCCTTTCTCTGTCTCTTTTCCTTCTGGGACCCCTATTCACAGCATAATGTGAATGTTGTTGCGTTTAATGTTCTCCCAGAAGTCTCTTAGACTGTCTTCATTTTTTTTCATTCTTTTTTCTTTATTCTCTTCCGCAGCAGTGAATTCCATCTCTCTGTCTTCCAGGTCACTTATCCGTTCTTCTGCCTCAGTTATTCTGCTATTGATTCCTTCTAGTGTAGTTTTCATTTCATTTATTGTATTGTTCATCTCTGTTTGTTTGTTCTTTAATTCTTCTAGTTCTTTGTTAAACATTTCTTGCATCTTCTTGATCTTTGCCTCTATTCTTTTTCTGAGGTTGTGGATCATCTTCACTATCATTATTCTGAATTCTTTTTCTGGAAGGTTGCCTATCTCCACTTCATTTAGTTGTTTTTCTGGGGTTTCCTCTTGTTCCTTCATCTGGTACATAGCTCTCTGCCTTTTCATCTTGTCCATCTTTCTGTGAATGTGGTTTTTGTTCCACAGGCTGCTGGATTGTAGCTCTTCTTGCTTCTGCTGTCTGCCCTCTGGTGGATGAGGCTATCTAAGAGGCTTGTGCAAGTTTCCTGATGGGAGGGACTGGTGGTGGGTAGAGCTGGCTGTTGCTCTGGTGGGCAGAGCTCAGTAATGTCCACAGCTGAGTTTTTGATAATGATTAGATGGCAGGGAGTTCAAGGTCTTCTTTTCCAATAAGAAGCACTGGGAATGGTGATAGGTCATCTTGTTGATTAACAGCATATGCTTTGCCAGTTGGTGATGTGGGAGGGGAAAAGAACTAATGCCTGTCTTGCAGGGGCCTGTGATGATCAAATGTATGTCAGGCACCCAGTTCAGTGTCCGGCACCGAGGAAGACAGTAATAAACGGAAGTTCCTTTCCTCTAACTCACCCCAGTCTGTACCTCCCAGCACCTGCCCCCACTCCATTCTCACACATCCTCCCCTTTCCATTTCACCACCGCCAGTCCTCCTCCCCTTCATAGGCCAACAGAGACAGCAGTTTCCATGGTAATCAGCATACTCATTAGTTCAGAGTTTATTGGTCCTTAAGTGTCTGTCTGGACTGGGTTCCTAACTCACGTCAGAGGGAGATTTCCAGTGAGCTCAAGGGCTGTTGAGAAATTGTCAAACACAAGCCATTATACTCAAGTTTTCCTAATTAGAAACAACAGCATACAATGATATTTTGGTGTAAAGAGAGAAGATGTGAGGAAATCATCTCATCCTGGATGCTCCAGATGCTCACAGCTCCTATGCATCTGGAGAATCACTCCCCAGCACTCGGAGATGCAGGATTATATCGCTGGGGTATAGGTGTTGGAGTGTGAGTAAGGAGGCCGGGAGATTGAGCAACAGGAAGCCAACCTCACTGAAGGTGTTTTGGGTATCTTTCTGAGGATTTGTTCTTTCCGCACCCTCCCACCTGTCCCTTCAGGCTCTAAGGTGATAAGTGTTTCCTGCTCTGTTCATGCTGGGTTTCTATACTGACCCCAACCTTGTCCTTGACTGTACTCCTATGCTTGAACTGCTTTGCTCATTCAGTCAGCCACCATTTATCAGTCCTACGAGATGCCAGGCACTGTGCTAGGCACAGTGGATATAACCATGAACACAGTAGACAAAGATCCCTAACCTCAAGGGGCTTACAGCCAAGTAGGGGAAGACAGTCAAAAAACAAGGAACTGCAGAAACGTATGGTTTCAAGGTAATGGCTTTTTCTGCAATTTGCCTGGGCAGAAGAAAGGGCTAATTTATAAATAACACCCGTCTCTTCTTTAAGCCTGTACGTTATTAGGGCAGCATCCTCTGGAACTTATAGGAAAATCAAATGTATAGACTATATAACTACCAACATCACTACATCGATAGGTTCTGTTCACCGAGTACTTTCTCTCTTGTGTGTGTACTCTCTCCTTTTGGAAACATACCTTGCGTGGAAGAGTTTGTACGTGGTTTCAGAATTTTACTATGATGATGTTTGTCTACTTTGCAGATTTTCATGGCACCTAGCATAGCTGAGCGAAGGCAGTGGGGCAAGGTTTTCCCTGATGAAAATGAAGTGCTCTTTTGAGCATTTCTTACATTTCATTGATTTTCTTAGGTGTCCTTGTATTCTTATAACTAAAAGTACTTAGGCATGGCTTAAATACTGGTTGACATTCACCCCATGGTTAAAAATTTTGGCCATCATACGGGAGGGATATTTAAATGGAGGGTTCCAGGAACAAACCCTGCTGATGTGGGAAATATGACAATCTCTTTAAATTCACACTCCACATGCCCTCATAGCATCTTGCCATTATTGCAGTCTAAAGGTTAGCCTGAGCGTCCTGCATCTCTTCGTGTCTAAGTTTGCAGCCCCAGGAGAGAGAGAAACAGCTCTCAGTGCCCGTGAGGTCATGGTGTTCCAAGCGTCTCCATGGTTGGAAGCACCAGAGTCCCCAAAGCAGAAGACGAGAGGACGGGTATGTAATTTTAGGGTCATTTTAGGGCAGTACTTTAAAGGATGTTAAAGTGAGTCATGTACGTTAGGAAAAATATCTCTTACACAAATATATTTCTTTGTCAAAGGTGTGTATGCATGTGTGTGAGAGTTGAGTGTATGTGTGTGTGTGCATTGTGTGTGTGTGCATGCATGGATACTGTGTGCATGCACAGTGTGTGAGAGTGTGTGTCTGTGTCCCATCTCGTCATGTTCCTGTTCTCCAATCACAGCAAGGAATGTACTGTCCACTGTGTCTCTTTGGGACAAGAACTGCACGTATCTAACCTTGAATTCAGCTTCCTTCATGAGTCCCTTCTCCTCTCCCTGGCAAGAACTGGAAGACAGGACCTAGTGAGGGATCAGAAAAATGCAGAGAAATAAAACTGTGCAGAAGGCGGCAATGAGGATGAAAAACCATAATTCCAAGGAAGAAGAGTAGAACCACTGTTAGCGTCTTGTATTACTCTTATGAATCTGGATGCATCCCCTATGTAGAGTTTAAGTCAAAACTCCAGACTTAATACTAAAAAGGAAGCATAGTTTGGAAAGATAGTTTTTTTTTTTTTTTGGCTGTGTTGGGTCTTCATTTCTGTGCGAGGGCTTCCTCTAGCTGTGGCAAGCGGGGGCCACGCTTCATCGCGGTGCACGGGCCTCTCACTATTGCGGCCTCTCTTGTTGCAGGGCACAGGCTCCAGACGTGCAGGCTCAGTAGTTGTGGCTCACGGGCCTAGTTGCTCCGTGGCATGTGGGATCTTCCCAGACCAGGGCTCGAACCCGTTTCCCCTGCATTAGCAGGCAGATTCTCAACAACTGCACCACCAGGGAAGCCCCGGAAAGATAGTTTTGAAAAAATCAAGGAAAATTCACATAAGTCTTAAGAAAATGGTTTCATTCTATGATGCATTACTGAGAAATAAAGTTCTTAAATCTGTATAACTGTTATCAGGCAATTTATAGGTGTTTTATATAGTACTGGGACATAAGAAGAATAACTGGAATAAAAGGAATACATTGGCTGGCTTTAAATTAGAGCTTTTTAAGGAGAAAACTGTGACAAGATTGTATGTCCACTCAGTGAGCTTTATTTTCTAAGCAAGAGCTGTTTGGAAGATTCAGCATAAATATGAAAATCTCTTCCAAAAGGGCATGAACTTGCTTGCCCTAAGGCAGTTTTCCTCTCTGAAACAGAAGCATATCCATATAGTCTTTACTCAATGTATATTCTTTATATCTTATACTTAAAAGGTGATAATTATGCATTGTATATATGATTGTGTGCCTTGCAATAAAATAAGAACTGTACCTAAAATAAACAAAACAAAACAAAACAAAAAACAAGGAACTGCAGAATGGCATGCAAAATTAAAGCTGAGCTTTGGAATAATCTTGCTCTTGACTAGGGTCCCAGCCCTGTTTCTCCCTTTTTTCCTCCTTATCAATGGTCTATATACTCAGTGTAGCTTCTCCTTCCCCCTCTGCTAAGGGATCACATGCGTTCATGTAGGAGAGTGTGAGACTCGTTACTGTCACCAGTGGCATGAGGCTAGATGTAAGGGTGAGTCTTCTGGGAGAAATGGCCATGTGAGCCCCCCAAATCCTGGGGTCCCTTTGGAAATAGAAAAGGTCCCTGTTGCCCACCAGGGCAGAGGAGAGCAGCCATCTCCAGTCCTCTGGCACCTTCCAGCCGAGTCAGTCTTGGTTTTTCCTGCCCCCATCCCTAACGTCCTGTTTTGGTTTCTTGGTCAGCCTCCACCTCCTGATCATTCTTAGTTTGCCAGCTGTGAGAAAGGGAGACTGGCACTTGAACCAGAAAGTCCTGCCCAACAAGCAGGAGAGTTGGATGGGATGGGCGTGGGTGTGAAGTGTGCAGGAAAAACCTGCTAACACAGTGAGGACACCTTTGAAAGAATTTGACTAAACCGTTAAGTGCAGAAGATGGGAGCGACCATGATCTCTGGGTCAGCTGAGAAATTGGAGGTGACCCACGGGCCTCCCTAGGTCACTGAGTGGGGTCTGCTCTCTGGATGTGACAGAAAAAGTCAACTACTGACCACATGATCCTGGGACTGAGGGTTACCAAGTTTAGCAAATAAAGACACAAGACTCCATTAAATTTGAATTTCAGGTGAACAATGAACAATGTTTGAGTATAAGTATGTCCCATGCAATATTTGGGACATATTTATACTAAAACATTATTCGTTGTTTATGTGAAATTCAGATTTAACTGGCATCCTGTATTCTATCTGGGAACCGTATGGGGGTGGGGTAAAAACTGCTATGTTAGGGAAGGACTAGCTTGGTTTTTTTTGTCTGTTTCCAGTGGAGAGCTGGGCCTCGGTCTGAGAGCAGGAGGAAGGATTTCACTGGCAGGGCACTGGATGACAGCCATGAGGAGCCCTCCATGAGTAACTTGGAATTAGAAACCTCGGAGAGTCCTTCTAGCTCTGACAGTCTCTGAGCCTCAGAATCTCTAGGGATTTTAAAAGGATGGGGTGGGGAGATGATGGAGGAGGATAAGACTAAGAATTAGAAGCCCCCAAAGAGCCTTCACCATTTTTCTCTTTGGTGTTAGGATGGTGGGATGCATGAAGATGCATCAGCTGGGCATATGGCTTTCTCTGTGCAGATGGGAAGTCAGAGTTTCTGTAATATTCCAATACTCCTGCTGTCATTGATTCTGCTCCTACGTTTTTGACACCCATTTTCCAAGGTAACACTGCTTGGAGGGAAACCCATTCCAGGGCAGGCCCAGACTCTGGGCTTTCTTACTTCAGTGCCCATCCCCTCCTCTTAAGGACAGTGACAACAGCAATCTACATGTGGACATCATTTCACAGCTCACAAAGTGACTGACCATCTGTTCCTTGTCTGGATTCTCACAAGTTCCTTGTCTATGTCTCACCATAGACAGCTGGGCCGAGAGGGAGTATTCATCTCCTATCTACATTTGAGGAAGACAAACCCCAGAGATTTGCCCAGTGCCAGGCAAATGGGTCAGGCCTCCACCCGCTCAGGCATTTTTATAATGAACACCAGTGCGTGCCTGCCATGTAGCCTGTGTTAGAGGCTGAGCACGTGAGAAGAGTAAGACCCAGTACCACCCAGTTTCTGCCCCTGAGAGCTCCCAGACCAGGGTGGGAGGTGGAAGAGTCAAGGTCAGTGGATGGACAGATGCATGAAGAGGCAAGAATAACAAAACCCAAGTCCTCAGGGCTGGGCTGAGTATGAATGAGGACCCCCCTCAGGGCCAGCTCTGTGGAGACAGAGACCACTCAGCGGCCAGGCGTTCTTCCTCTGTGGCGGGCAGAGGGTCCTCTCTTTTCGGGCTGGCTGCAGTCTCCACTTGCTGCCATGGCTCTGCCCCTGGACGTGTCCCTGGGCCCCATGCATTCGGCCCACAGCCCACCTGGGCCAGATGGAGGCAGCTTCTCCTTGGCAGGGAAGTGCAGATATTTTCCCTGCTAGGCTCCCCAGGGCCTCGTGGAGGCTTCTCCTTCCCCGCCCCCACCCCCATCCATTTGTCCAGTAGAATCTTTCCTGGAATTCCAATTGGAAGCAGAGTAAAAGAGAGCTGGTGCTCTCTTCCAAGTGGGAGCTGGCAACTCCAGAGCCCTTTGCTCAGCCCCCGCTGCAGTTGCCCCGGCAGCAGGTCTCTGGAAGCCCAGGGTCAGCAGAACACACTTTAGAAACCGGCAGCCAGCTTCATGTGACATCACAGGGCCTGTTTGCCCCACAGGCACCTCTCACAAATGGTGTCCCGAGCTAAGCTGCTAATTTGCTCTGTCAGCCTTGCAAGAAGTCTCGTCCTCTTGCATTTCCTTCCCTGCTATCCACCCAGAGACCGAGTCAGAATCTTGGCCGTTACCAGTGGCTCCTGTCCCCCACCCCCTCCACACCAGAGGCCCAGGCAGGACTGTTTCTTTTCTTTTTTTCTTAATTTTTTTTAAATTAATTAATTAATTTATTTCTGCTGTGTTGGGTCTTCGTTTCTGTGCGAGGGCTTTCTCTAGTTGTGGCAAGCGGGGGCCACTCTTCATCGCGGTGCGCGGGCCTCTCACTGTCGTGGCCTCTCTTGTTGCGGAGCACAGGCTCCAGACGCGCAGGCTCAGTAGTTGTGGCTCACGGGCCTAGTTGCTCCGTGGCATGTGGGATCTTCCCAGACCAGGGCTCGAACCCGTGTCCCCTGCATTGGCAGGCAGATTCTCAACCACTGCGCCACCAGGGAAGCCCTTTTTTTCTTAATTTTAATTTAAAAAATTTTTATTGAAGTATAGTTGATTTACAATGTTGTGTTAGTTTCAGGTGTACAGCAAAGTGATTTGGTTATATGTGGGTATATATAGATACATATGTATACATATATTACATGTATATACATATGTGTATATATATATATATATATATATATATATACACACATCCCTTTTCAGATTCTTTTCCATTATAGGTTGTTACAAGATATTGAGTAGAGTTCCCTGTGCTGTCCAGTAGGACCTTGTTGGTTATCTGTTTTATACATAGTAGTGTGTATCTGTTAATCCTAAACTCCTAGGGGGACTGTTTCTTACCTGCCAGAGCTATTTCTGTCCCTTGCTTCTCTCCTGTGTTCAGTGTTTATGGAGCTTTGTTCCCCGATGGGGGATAGTCTCAGGAAGTTTCCCCAACAGGAGGCGGGCTAAGGAGTGGGCTGCCCTTACCCCAAACAATGAAGTCAGTTTAGCGGGGCGAGAGATGTGGGCCAGCAGGCCTTGCAGTGCTGGGGAAAGTCCCCATGAGCCCATGCACTTACATTATGTGGCTGCAGAACTGGGCCTGCAAATAGGTATTAGAGAGGAGGAGGGGGATGAACCTGTGTGTCTATCATGGGGGCAAATAGGTCCCTGGGCCCTGACAGTCACCCTGGGCCTGACAGTCGTCCTTCTGTGGCATTTGGCACAAGTCACCATCCCTGGTCAGAAGCTGATGGCACCTCGTCCGGGTCCCCAGGATTAAGCCCAAACTCCTCATCCCCGTGTCCTGACTCGGAGATTGTCTCTGTTGCCCTTTTCAGCCTCCCTTCCCAGCAGCCCCTTCACCATCATTCAACACCCTCCACACATTTCCTGAAGAACTGGATGGGACGAAACTGAAAGCAAGGAAGGTTTGCAGGCCAAGGCGGAGTGCATGGTGGCTGCTCACCAGCGAGGCTCCCCTGTAGAGGCTTCAGAGACTCAGAGAGGACAGTGCTTACGTGGGGCCTCTGCATCAGACGAGACACCCAGAATCCAACCGTTTCCCACCATCCTGACTCCCGCCAGCCTGCCCTGAGCCACCGTCATGTCTGCATGGATTATTGCCATCCTCCCTCAAAAGGCTCCTTCTTCTTCCCTGGCCCTTTAAAACCAGAAGGCAATCCTTTCCTTTTTCTGCTCAAAAGCCCACACTGACTCCCCATTTCAGTCAGAGGAGAAGGCCAAGGCGTTACACCCTCTGGCCCTGCCAAGCTCTCTGACGTCAACTCCTCAGCTCCTCTCACTCACTCAGCTCCAGGCTTCTGCTCCTCCGCACCTGCCAGGCACACCCCACCTGTGACCTCCTCCTCCCCAATCACGTTGTCACCGAAAGACCATAGACAGCTGGGCCTCATAAACCGAAATGTAGGCTCGTGGTGCCATGTGTGCCCTGGGCTCCTCCCTGCCCCCTCTCCCCTCATCCACACTGGCTCTGGAGGCCTCTCAGCAGCCCCACCCTCGCCTCCACTCACTTCCCACACCAGAGCTCCATCTACACTTCTCTGCACAAGTGTGCAAGGGGGTGTCACAATCACAGCCAGGGCCATGCCCAAGTGGGTAAAGTACAGGTGGGTAGATGGTTGGAAGGAACTGGACAAGCAGATGCAGCGTGTAGTCCTGTGGTCCTGTGGTGGGGGGAGGGCAGGTTAGGGGGTGGAGACTAGGAAGGGAGTGGAGACTAGGCAGGGGGTGGAGACTAGACAGGGGTGGAGACTAGGCAGGGGCTGAAGAAGAAAGCACAAAGGGAGGAAACCCCACCAGCCCCTGAGCAGGTGGGACTGGCCAGCCCAACTGCACTTACCGGGAGCCACCGGGACCCTGGCCATAATGCTCTTGCCCTCCAAGAAGGACCTCAAGACCGCCCTGGAGGTCTTTGCTCTTTTCCAGTGGGCCCTCAGCGCCTTGGTTATCGGTGAGTCTTTGGCCTTTGGCAGGGTGACCAAAAGTTCTGGTTTGCCTGGGACTGAGGGCTTATAGGGTTTAGCAGGACTCTCGATGCTGAAATCTGGGTTATCTCAGGCAAAGCAGGACAGTTGGCCACCCGGGCCTCTAGCCTGACGCGCTTGGGCATGGTCCGCGTGGAATCTGTGAGTGCGCACATGGGTATGGGTGCCTGCCTGTGCAGGAATGTGTGTGCACGTGTGTGTGAGCCAGCGCTGTGGCCAGTGTGAGTAGAGAGCCCTCCTGGGTCGTCAGTGGGGCCTGGAAGGCATGTCTGGGGAAGATGGGGAGCAGCTCTGCTGAGGCCTGCCAAGGAAATGGGCTTAGCTGCAACCTTGGGGACCTGAACAGACCATCGATGTGAGACAGTTGTCCTGGTGGCAGAGGGAGCTCTGAAAACCTCTTGTCCAAAATAATTCATCCATTTATCCATCCATTTTCCCCTTCTATCCACACCACAAATACTTTGTGAAAGTTCCTTAGATGCTTGCTATGGTACTGTAGGTGCTGAAGCAAACCACCCCTATGGGAGGGGGGGCCTGGAACAAAATTCTAATTTTTTTTTTTTTTTTGCAGTATGCGGGCCTCTCACTATTGCGGCCTCTCCCGTTGAGGAGCACGGGTTCTGGACGCGCAGGCTCAGGGGCCATGGCTCACGGGCCCAGCCGCTCCACGGCATGTGGAATCTTCCCGGAACGGGGCACGAACCCGTGTCCCCTGCATCGGCAGGCGGACTCTCAACCACTGCGCCACCAGGGAAGCCCAAAATTCTCATTTTTTAAGTGGTTTAGGTGAGTACTCTTCTGGAGGCAGGGTCATGACCTAAATGACCTTGGAAGATATCTGGGAAGGAAGAATGCAGGTGGGCCCTGGGAGCCTGGGACTTACCAGTCAATAGGGAGAGTGGGCTGGAGAACAGGGATTGGGGGGCTCAGATGCCTGCCTGGGGTGGGTATCAGGATGCCCGAATGCTAAAAAGAGCAGCGTTAACCTAGGAATTATGGGCAATCAGAGCTGGAAGAGACCAGGAGAAAGGAATTCATATGTACCAGCTACTTACTTTGTGCCAGGCATTTGCATACCTATGGTTTCATTTTAGCCTCCTGCCAACCTTATGAGGTAGAAGCTACTGTTATGCATAACAATACACACTAATAGCTACACACACACATAATGATAGCTTGCACTCATATAGTATTAGCTAATATCTATTGCACTTTTTTTTTCATGCCAGACACTCTTCTAAGCACCTGACATGCCTAATCGCCTCCACTGTACAGATGAGGAAGTTGAGGTACATGCAGTACAAGTGGGCCATCCAAGATTGCACAGCTAGCAAGTGGAGGAGCTGGCCTGGGAGCTGAATCCACAAGGGCCTGATTCTGGCCTATGAGCTCCTGTCCCTAGCTCCTGCATCTCCTTACTTACTGCTGACTGGGAGGCTGGGTGTGGACGTGGCCCTAGAGTACATGTTAGGCCAGAGAGGAAGGAGGAAGCCAGGCCTTCTGCCTATATAAACATTCTCGACAGAAAGGGGAAAAAGGTCAGCTCCGAATGGCCTCTTGCTGAGGACCAGGGCCCCAGCCGGGCCTCTGCTCTCTCCCTCCATGCAGCCCAGGCCTTGAGGCCGTCTCCTCAGTGAGAGCTGAGTCCCCTTTCTTGAGCTCTTGTCCTATCTCCACAGACTTGCCTCATTACCACCGCCTCCCCTCACTGCCACCATGTTCCCATGAGAGAGCAGGGTCCCCAAGGCCTAGGAGCTGACACTGCATTGAGGGAGAAGTATGACCATTATGGACGGCCAGCCCAGGCCAGGCCCACGTCGGGGGCTGGAGCCTTTAGGCTGGTAGTTCCCCTTCCTCAGTCTTGTCCAGAATGTTGCTCCTCAGAGGTAACCACTGTTAATAGTTTGTGTGTATGTAGCCAGAGATTATGGATATAAAAAAGTATATATATTTCACCACATGCATGAGTGTGCATGCACATACACATATAGCCAAGGGGCAGAAAAATATGGACGTTAAAAACACAGTCTTGGGCTTCCCCGGTGGTGCAGTGGTTGAGAGTCCGCCTGCCGATGCAGGGGACACGGGTTCGTGCCCCGGTCCGGGAGGATCCCACATGCCACGGAGTGGCTGGGCCCACGAGCCATGGCCGCTGAGCCTGCGCGTCCAGAGCCTGTGCTCCGCAATGGGAGAGGCCACAACAGTGAGAGGCCCGCGTACTGCAAAAAAACAAACAAACAAACAGAAAAACAACACAGTCTTTGAGCCAGATTGCCTGTGTTCAAATCCCAGCTGTACTCCTTACTATCTGTGTTCCTTTAGCAGGTGATTGATTTCCTCTGAGTCTTGTTTTCTTCATTTGTAAAAAGGGCATGTGAGAGTGTATTAATTGGGCTGGGCCATGTACGCTGTGGTAACCAAGTAATGTGGAGATCTCATCGGCTTAACTCAACAAATGCTTATTTCTTGTTCATGTTAAACATCCAACACAGGTTGGTGGGAGTCTCTGCTCTCTGTGGACACAAATGTTCAGACTGATGGAGGCCCCGCCAAACTGTGAGGCTGCAAAATGTGGCTTCAGAGATGACCACCACGTTGGCAGGAAAGGCAACAGAGGCCTCACGCACACTCCTTTCTGCCACCACCAGAATGGCAGGTGTAAACAACAGTGAGCCTTATTCTGAACTTCGTTAATTATGAGGTTGAGATCTTTTCATGTATTTATCAGCAATTAGTATTTCTTTTTCTGTTAAGGGCCCATTCATGACCTTTGTCCATTTTTCTATTAAATTTGAGTTGACTCTTAGAGGACAAATAAGAAATAAATGAAGAAGGAAGAGTGTTCAGGGCAGAGACTGGGCAACAGCTGACAAGGCTGGGCTGAGGGGAGAGTGTAAAGCATTCAAGAAGTAGTCAGTGGTTAAGTGGGATGAGGGGGTAAGAGGTACAGAACTGACGCTCAATACATAGTGAATGAATGAATGGGAGAGAGAAGACAGAGGAGACTGGCAAAAGAGGCAGGGGACAGATTGTGTAGGGCATTATCAACCATGGAAAAGTGTTTGGACTTTTTCCATGTGGAGCCATAACTGGGTTGGGCACAGGGCAACGGCATCAGATTGGTGTTTTTGAGAGATCACTACAGTTAGTTCTGGGTAGCAAACTGATTATAGGGCGAGGCTGTCGCTCTAGTTCAGGTCAGAGATTGTGGTGATTTCAGCCAGCTCAGAAGTAATTGTGAACAGGAGAAGAGCAGAGATTCGAGAAATTGCAGTAGAATTAGACGGACTTGATGATCAGAAGATGTGGGAGAGAGAAAGAGGGGAGGCGAGACTGAGGGTTCAGGTGTATGTGTGAGTTGGAGGAGGGGCAGATGGAACAGAGAGGGAGAGTGGCTGAAAGGGGGGCGAGGACGGAGAAGTGTCCCAGAGGCCTCTTCATTAGAGCTTGACTTTGGGCTGTATGGAGAGGTAGCCTGGAGCAGGCAGAAGAGCGCTGGCCCTGGGCTCCCAGGAGGTGACAGTTCCAGGGTTTGTCCCTCAGAGCCTTCCCAGCTCTTCACCCTACGAGTCTGCAATGGAATCGTATCCATTTGGACCCTAATGGCCTTGAGAGAAGACCCTCACACGTAGTCTGTGAGAAAGATAAGGTGGAAGCTGGTGTTGTAATCCCCACTTGGCTGGTGGAGTTCAACGGCTTGTCTGTGGCCACACTCATGCTAAGGGGCAGATCCAGGACTTGTGTCACCACAGGGCACCCCACCTGAGACCACACTGCCTCCCAAGATGTCCCCAACTCTGTCTGGGTTCAAGCAAAACCTAAAAGAAACATGGACTAGACCCATGTGTCCCTTTATTTCTTGAAAAAGTCAAGTCCCAACTTTGTTCCTTTTTATGGCTGAGTAATATTCCATTGTACATATGTACTACATCTTCTTTATCCACTCATCTGTCGATGGACATTTAGGTTGCTTCCATGTCTTGGCTATTGTAAATAGAGCTGCAATGAACATTGGGGTGCATGTTTCCTTTCAGACCATGTTTTTCTCTGCATATATGACAAGGAGTAGGATTGCTGGATCATATGGCAGTTCTATTTTTAGTTTTTTAAGGAGTCTCCGTACTGTTCTCCATACTGTCCTATGTACTGTACTGTACAGTCTCTGTACTGTAAATTGGTACATAGTGGTTGTACGAATTTACTTTCCCACCAGCAGTGTAGGGGGGTTCGTTTTCTCCACACCCTCTCCAGCATTTATTGTTTGTATATATTTTGATGATGGCCCTGCTGAGGGGTGGGAGGTGATACCTCATTGTAGTTTTGATTTGCATTTCTCTATAATTAGTGGACTTGAGCATCTTTTCATGTGCTTTTTGGCCATCTGTATGTCTTCTTTGGAGAAATGTCTATTTAGGTCTTCTGTACATTTTTTGATTGGGATAATTGCTTCATTTTAAATTTCTTTAGTTATCTCTTAGATATCTATCAGTTGTCACTAATTCATCCCCAAACTCTCCACAAACACATCAGGAATCTAGAAGTCTCTTCTCCTCACCCCCACTGTTTTTTTAATTTCCTTGAGGACCTAGCTGCTGGAGCCCAGCATCCTCCTGTTACAGTCCGGTCTCATGCACCACTGTCACCTCCAGGGCCCGTGAGGCACCTTGGGTGCACAATCTAAGAAGGTATTCATTCTCAGTGTTGTACAAGTGTTGGATCAGCACTTGCCTGACCCTGAGAGTGAATGTCTCCTTGAATTTTGTGCCCAAGGCACCTTGCTCTCCTCACCTTAGTCCTGGCCCTGCTCACTTCCTTTCTTTGTTGGATTTCTTTACCTGAATCCCATGCCATCCTGTCTTGCTTTATTCCCTCATTTTGGTGAGCACATCCTCCAGTCATTTCCTGAGAAAGGAACGTGGGAGACAAACTCTCTGAGACTATATGTCTGAGATTGTCTTTACTCTCCCTTCATACTTGATTAATAATTTGGCTGCATATAGAATATCTTAGCTGTGTCCAGTGTAAGTATCTGAGTCTAGTGTCTCTTTGGTTCATTTTTTCAGAGAATTATCCTCCCATCGCCCAGCTGTGTAGTGGAGGGAAAGGGGTCTGGGGTTTTAACTACTTCTTTGATAGACTTTCAATCAAGCCCTGTGCCCCACATCTGCTTTTTGTGACACCTGGTTGTTCCAAATTCTGAGTCTTTCCTAGATTCTCCAGCGGAAACAGGCTTGCTCTTGTGGGCATACACCTTGCAGGTAACTGCATTTCAACTTTCTGGTTCTCAGTTAATCCTTCTTCCATCCACTGTCCAGAACGCAAACATTTTGCTGCTAGCTCTCGCCCACCGTTGGCGTCTCTCCTTTTCCTTGCAGAATCTCTATATTTTAAAACATCCCTGTGGTAATTTTCATGAGGCTCCAGCAAGGAGTCACGATAAAAACGTGTGTTTATTTTGCCACATTCAATTAGGAGTATTTTCTGTCTTTTCTAAACTTTCTTTTGACCCACTTTCTCTCACACAGTCTTATTCACATCTGTTTTAAAAACTGAGTCCAGGGCTTCCCTGGTGGCGCAGTGGTTGAGAGTCCGCCTACCGATGCAGGGAACACGGGTTCGTGCCCCAGTCCGGGAAGATCCCACATGCCGTGGAGCGGCTGGGCCCGTGAGCCATGGCTGCTGAGCCTGCGTGTCCGGAGCCTGTGCTCTGCAACAGGAAAAACCACAACAGTGAGAGGCCCGCGTACCGCAAAATAAATAAATAAATAAATAAAAATAAAAGTTAAAAAAAACCCAAAAAACTGAGTCCAGTAAGAATCCTGAGCATGGCTCCCTGTGCTCACCTCCATGAAGTCTGTCCTAACTACTCTAACCTACATTGTTCCTGTCTTGTTGGAGCTTAACATGGTCCGTACCTTATTCTAGCCCAGCGTGGGTTCCCCTTTGTTTCTTGTTTGCCAACTCGTGTGCTCCAAACCTGTCTGAAGTTGGGTATACTCTTTCTCTGGTGTTCCCTCCACTGATGTCTCGCAGAGATGTGGAGAAGGAAATGTGAGTTGGAGGAAGACTATTCCTGGCTCTGTCTTTCCAGGACTCCCAACCTCTGGTGGCCAAATCAGCCTGACCCACCGCTGGCTCCCTGTCACTGAATGCAGCCCAGAGTGGTGCTGGAGCAGGTCCTGGGGGGAGAAGGCTAACTGCGTCAAGCAAAGTGGGGGAGGAAAACACCTTGCCTTCTAGACCTAAAATAGGTTCCCAAGGCCAGAGCGGGGATGCTGGTGCCACAGGCACGCAGGCCATGTGCTGGGTGAGGAGGTAAGAGTGTCGTGTGAGCCTGGCTGAGGGAGTATGTGACCTTGGGGGTGGACAGAGCCCCAGAGGGCGGGCAAGTGTGAGGGACTGTTCACAGTTCATTGACTCTGGCCTGGGCTTCCTCCAGTAAGCACTGTGATCCTTGTCAACCTCTACCTGGTAGTGTTCACGCCATACTGGCCTGTCACTGTGCTCATGCTCACCTGGCTGGCTTTTGACTGGAAGACCCCTGAGCGAGGTGAGGGCCCTGCAAGGGCTGTGTTGCCACC
The DNA here is from genome assembly GCF_964341445.2 of Mesoplodon mirus. Lineage (NCBI taxonomy): Eukaryota > Metazoa > Chordata > Mammalia > Artiodactyla > Ziphiidae > Mesoplodon > Mesoplodon mirus. The sequence goes on along the minus strand of NC_138981.1, from coordinate 58,646,157 downwards.
CACCACATGCTCTTTCTTTCTCTTCTTATACTGTGTCCAATTCCGGGCAGCCCTTCAGCCTGACCTTGCCTGGGCTGGAGAAGGTGAGGGAAGGGGTCTTTTCAAGGTGCCAGTGAGGCCCAGATAGGAACTGGAGTAGGCTAGGGGAGGGGTGGCTAGTACAGGAGAGAACTAGGCCTGTCCTAAACTGGCCCAGATGTTCATTCCCAGCCTAGGTGTTACTTAAGAGGGCAGGAAACAGCAGGGGGGTGAGGGCACGCTGAGGCAGGCCTTAAAGGGCTCTGAAGAAGACAACGGAGGTGGCCCAAGCTCAGCTACACTGGCTCTGTTCTCAGGTGGCTGCCGGTTTACCTGCGTAAGGCACTGGTGCCTGTGGAAACAGTACTGTGATTACTTCCCACTCAAGGTGAGGAGCTGCAGATCTCCACTTGGGCCCCAGGCCCAGCCCCGACTCCAGTGGCAGTGGTTGGGTCAGGGTGGGGCATCGTTCACGTCGAGGCCCATGTGGATGACGCTCCCCGGAGCTGTGTGTTACGCTACCTGCATGGCCAGCCAGACATGACAGCCCTTTCCTTTCTAGGTCTCTGGCCAGAAGAGGCGTCCTCTTCCCTGGCTATACCCCTCTTGACTCCACGTTCCTCCACAGCTTTTGAAGACTCACGATCTCTCCCCCAGCCTCAACTACACCCTCGCCTGCCATCCTCATGGGCTCATGTCCCACTCATGCTTTGGCCACTTTGCCACAGAGAAGTCAGGCTTCTCCAAGATCTTTCCTGGCATCACTCCTTATATCCTCACACTGGGGGCCTTTTTCTGGGTGCCTTTCCTCAGAGAAAATGTCATGTCTACAGGTGAGTTGGCTCCTAGGATGTAAAGCCAAAGAAATAAATGGCTCCCTGAGAAAGAGGTGTTGGGTGAATGGGTGAGAACAAGGCCAGTTCTGTGACCCCCTCTGGTCTGAAAAGCTACCATATGTTCAGCTGCCTTATGTGAGGCTCTCCCCTCCTTTGAAGAGGTAGGGAGGAAAGTTAGGAGGTTTGGGAGATTACCAATGATCTTTTGTTTTTTCTGCCCACTAGGGGCCTGCTCTGTGAGCCAGTCCTCCATGGACTTCCTGCTTATCCGTAGAGGCACAGGCAACATGCTGATCGTGGTGGTCAGTGGCCTGGCTGTGTGCAGATACAGCCTGCCAGGATCTACCACCTTGGTCTTGAAGAACCGCACCGGCTTTGTACGCACGGCCCTTCGGCATGGGTAAGGACACTTCTGGTCCAGACTGGGGAGAAGGGTTCCAAAAGCCCAGTGGGGAAGGAGGAAGAGGTTTTGAGGAAATGATATATAAAGAGGGAGGGGGAAAGCCGCTTCCGTGGTGGGGTAGAGCCTGGGTCACGTTCTAGAGGCATCTCTGCTTCTGAAGAAAGGCCAGCAGGCCAACCGGAACCTGATCTGCCTCAGACTAGCATCTCATCTGGGCCAGTCCCTTTGTGAAAGGTGACTGGCTGCAACCCTATCTCAGAGAAAGCCAAAATTACCGTGTGAGCTAAAGGGAAGAAACCGAAAAGAAATGGCCCTTGGGTCTTAGCTTCCAGTGTTTCAGACCTTGTGCGTTTACAGGAGGGTCTGGGACTCGCTTCCCTTAGCTTGCTGCTACTTTGCCCCCAGAGGCAGCTTGGGGTAGACCACGAGGCCCTCCCACCTAGCCTGGACCTGGGCCCAGCTGGGTTAGGGGCTGAGGAGCTTACAGGGAGACCCAGGGACCACTGGTGGTCAGCGTGTCTGGTTTTCAGCAGGGTCCCTACCTTTCTGGCCATCAGAGAACATGCTTTTCCTCTGCAGGGTGGCTCTAATCCCTGCCTACGCCTTTGGGGAGACAGAGCTCTACATAAAGCAGATTTTCAATCCTGGGGGCTTCATTAATCGCTTCCAAAAGTGGTTCCAGAGTATGGTACACATCTACCCTTGTGCTTTCTACGGGCACGGCTTCATTGAGAACTTCTGGGGCCTTCTGCCCTACGCTCGGCCTGTAACCACCATTGGTGAGTTGGCCCTTGTGCTGGCAGCCTCATCTGGTACACAGGATCCAGTTCCAAGGCTGGACCTTGGCTCTGGCCATGTCCAGAGGCAGGGTCACTGGCCAGGATGAGCGCAGGGGTGGGGGAAGCGTGGGGAGAACCCGGGCTTGAGGGCTGTGGCCTATTCTGAAGAGTGAGCCATTCTGATGCTTTCCCTTTCCCTTCTCCGTCTCCCCTGGCAGTTGGGAAGCCTCTACCACCGCCCAAGATTGAGAACCCGAGCAAGGAGACGGTGATAAAATACCATGTGGTCTATATCGATGCCCTGCACAAACTGGCCAGCACAAGACCAAGTTTGGCTTCTCAGAGACCCAGGAGCTGGTGCTAACTTGACAGACATCCCCCCGAGGTCTCTCAGCCTGGTTGGAAGGAGTGAAACAGGTGAACAGGAGGACAAAAGTCCTGATTCGGCCAGTCCTCACTGTGACAGGTACGTGTGTGTGGGTGCCTGTTGGGCTGTTTTCTGGATCCCTCTTCCTCCTTCATTTCTCTCTTTCTAGCTCTTCTCTGCCTTTTCCTCGGGGTTACAAGGAGAAGGCCCCAAAGCCAGGGAAGGCCCTAGGGGAGAGGGGTCCTGAAAGCTCCCTCACACATGCCCACTCAGCATCAGCACTGAGGAAAACAAGGCACAGAACAAAAAGCCCACCTTCTGATACTGCCTGTACCCCACCCAGCCTGTTCTGAGGGCCTAGTATCCCTGCACTTGTCTCTTCTTCTCCAGCTCTTAAGCAGCCCCATCTTCTGGCATCAAGGCTCCTCCAGGACTGGCGGCCTTGAGATCCAGTAGGCTTTGACTTTAGGCCCCTCCACCTTCATGCCCTGTGACTTGGATCAGTCTTCTCTGAGCCTGTTTCCTCATCTGTAAAATGGGACAAATAGTCCCTCCCCTGCTTACCTCAAAGGCTGGTGGGATGATGATATCGAATGTGATTGAACTTTGTAAACTGGAGAGCTACACAAAATTATCCTCCACCAACCATTTTGCACACTTCCTGTCCCTGAGCAAGCAATGCCCTAAATTTCATGGTATCTCAATGTTTAAAGAAAGTTTATCCAATTAAAAAAACATTCTAATCTATTCTTATTTTTTAAAGTTTGTTATTTTATTTTATTTTTTGGCCGCACAGCACGTGGGATCTTAGTTCCCCAACCGGGGAATGAACCCACGCCCCCTGCGTTGGAAGCGTGGAGAATTAACCACTGGACTGCCAAGGAAATCCCTAATCCATTTTTTAAAAAAGAAAGTTTACAGTGTAGGATCTTGTCAACAGTTGTTTGAAAGTTTAAGTAAACTTTCTAGTTGGGTGACCTTGGGGGAGCTACTTAAACTCTTTAATATTGGTGCCCTCATCTGCAAAATGGGACGATACATCATGGGGAGCTGGAGGCTGGATCTACCAAAGCTGTTTTGGGCTGAGGCCTGAAGAATGTTATAGATGCTATGGTCTCAAGCTGAGGGTGACTCCCTGCTGTGTCTTTGCCTCAGGACAATGTTCCTTTTTGCAGGACCTCTAGCCTATCAGACATGCGGTTACCGGAAAAGACCTAGGTGATGGGGATGGGTGCGTGTGAGCTGGGGCGCAGAGAGGATGCGGGACGTTCTGACAGGAAATTCAGACCACCTTCCTCCTGCTTCTGAAATGGGTGCCTCGGTCCTTCCCCAGGCTCATGTGTGGTGTCAAAGGAACACCTAGTGGGAATTCCCTCGCAGTCCAGTGGTTAGGATTCTGGGCTTTCCCTGCTGAGGGCACAGGTTCAATCCTGGTCGGGGAACTAAGATCCCCCAAGCCACAGGGCACGGCCAACCGCCAGCACCACCACCAGAACAACAACAGCAAATAAAAAAGAAGCTCCTGGCAGGTAGGAAGTGCTTAAGCCGATCTTAAGAACAAGGGGAAAAAGCTTTCTTTGCAAAGAATAAACCATTACTTTACACAAACTTACATCCCAGTTTATATACATTATGTATAGTTTATATACACAGTATCTCACACTGAATGCTGACCCCCAAAGCAGCACTGGGCCTGCTTCAGGCCATCCTCACCACAAAGCCCACCCCCACCCCCCAGCTGGAAGCTTTTTGACTAAAGAAATGACATACCCCAACTCCACTTGGAGAGAGCCCTGAAAGGGATTACCAAAAAAAAAAAAAAAAAAAAATCCAGTTCCGTCTTCGTGCTCATATGGCCTAGGGAAGCCTCCAGGCAGGGACGGGGCTTGAGGCAGCACCAGGGTGGCCTCAGAACTCTGTGGTGTCGGGCCCATCTGGAGCCTTCCATCCAGAGGCAGAAGCTGGGAGAGTGCCCTGAGGAAGGAAGCACTCTGACCAAGGCTGTGGCCATGCTTTCCCCGCCTGGCCGGGATCCTGATGGGGGCCAAGAACTTCCAGCCTCGAGTCTGTGGGTGGTAGAAATAAGGGGGCCGTGTGGGACATGGACTGTTCCCCCTCACCCTGCTGAGTCTGGAGGTTGGGGCTCCTTCACCTCGGGCAGGTCGCCTTCCGTCTCTGGGCCTCAGTTTCCACATGAGTAACATGGGGTAGAACGTAGGTTGGGCTAGATTCCCTCTAAGGGCCTCTCAAACTCTGTTTCTCTGAATCTATTTGCATCCACCACAAGTTACATAAAACACACATACTCACACGTGGCTCAAAGTCTTTGTTCACCTCCAGGGTCCCTAGCCCTTTACTGCTCATCAAAAGAAATTTGGCTCAGGGTGGATGAAGGGGGAAATAAGGCAAAGACAACATTTTCCGAGGAACCAGTAGCTGAGCAGCACTCAGTAGCTGCCTTTTGTGTTAGCTTTGGCTGTTGAAGCCGAAGCAGCTGGCAAAGCCCCCGCCATGCAATTCTCCTTCAAACCTCTGTCATCCACTTGCTCACAAATGTCCTCATCCCATTCTCTATGCTAGCCTTGGCCTTCTGGAAAAGCCACATCGGCATAATTCCAAGGTGTGAATCTAGTTCCACATTCTCTTAAGAGTAAACTGCTTCCATAACTTTGCAGCAACAGGGCTACTTCTTGCTTCCCTCATCACCCCTCTCCCTCCAGGGTTCCTTTTGAGGGGTCGCAATGAATAAAGGAGTCCTGTGCGAATCCTACTTCCCCTCTAATCCCCTCCATATCTGGAGAATAGGGTAGATGTCAGAATGTTCCTTTAGGGGAACAATGAAGAAGCCTTTTCCTTCCTTCATCTCACACCCTTTTGGCTTTAGAACCAGACCTCTCTCAGGTCTTCCCTGCATCCCTGAGAGATCCTGGTAGTACAGAGGTCTTTGTGGTATGGCAGAAAGAGATAAGGAGTCACTTAGCAGCTGTAGGAAGTGGCTAGTTCCTATAACCTGGCTGAAGGGTAACCCGAGGAGGTCCTTGTCCACAGTTGGGGCTCCATACACAATGGTTGGTTGGTTTATTGGGTGGATGAAAGAACATGAGGGGCATCCATTCTGTGGGTACTGGAGGCCTGCTGCTTGGACATGGTACCAAGATGATTCTTCTGAACACAAGAGCTCTAAGGCTGATGGGTGTTTTCCAAAGAAATTGCCTACTCTTTTGCCCCAGAGCCCCTGGCAGCCAAGAGAAGAGGCGTTACCATCAAGGAATGAAAACTAGCCTCTTTGGGTTTCTCCCTAGGTCCCTCAAGGATTTGAGCTCCATATTACCATTTTTATTGGTTCTCTCTAGATTCCAAATTCAACACAATGCTGGGGCAGAACAGAATAGCTTTGTAATCAGACCTGGTTGAAAGCCCCAGGTTTGTGACTTAAGCTGGTCAAAGCACTTTAACCTCTCTGAGCCTCGTCTAAACAATGGGATTGGTAATATTATGAAAGGAGATACGAGAGAAAGCACTTTACAAACTTTAAGGAGACGTTCTCATCAGATCCTGCTATAACTGAGGACTGTCTAAGGCACTTTATAGGAGCTGGGGCCAAACACATGCCTCAAGTTCGCCTCAGCTGGGGTGGCAAGGCTGTCACTAGCAACCAGACGATGGTGGCGTAGCTCACCCCCTCTTGCCCTGACCCTTGAAGGGTCAAGCAGTGTATTTGCTTAGAAAGGGAAGGCACAGCAGAGAAATGAGTACCTCTTGTTCTTGGTGGATTTCAGCTGCCTGAAGGAGCTTATTCCCTCTCTCCTCAAAAGGAAACTTGTTTCAGGAGTAAGAGTAGCAGATTCTACAAGACTGGCCCTCCCAGCTTTGGGTTAGACCCAGCACCTAGACTGGGCCCAGGCAGTTAGAAATAAGGCCCTTGAATGATCTTGTCATATGATTTGATGGGAAGCTTGGGGTTGCAGGGGCAGGTGTCTTTGGGTCTGACTAGAGGGCAGAGCCCTGCCCCGTGCCTAGACGCTGCCTCCTCCTGAGCCTGGATTCAGGGGAGCAGCCCTGGAATCTATGGTGACTCTGCTGTGCTGTGGTTTTCCAGAGCCAGAGAGAAGAAAGAGGGATGTGGTTAGTAGGGCATCAGCTGCTGTCCTTTCAGACAAGGCCTGGGCTAATGACCACTTGGGTTGCAACACACTTGAAGAAAACCCTGTCCTATCCTCAGCTCTTACCCTTTCCAGGTCAGGTAGAAAAGCTCTGTCTTGCCGAGGCCCAGGGTCAGTCTAGGGTTTGGGAATGTTAGCAGGCTAGCCTGGCAGCTGCCTAAATATTAGAATTTGAAGGAACTTCTGGAGGTCATCCAGTCCAACCCTTTGCCCCCAGACACGACTCGACTAGATGAATATTTGTGTTGCTTAATAAATGGAAAATTTCCTTTGTGCCCAGGTAATCTAAAGAGTATCCCAGACTCACATAAACACAGGTCCCAGGATAGGCACCTGTCTCAGACAGAGGTAGGCTCTGGGGAGGAAGAAAACAGGGGTTCTCGCCAGGTTGGGAAGGGGACAATTGGGGGGGGACCCAAGGAGTCTTCTGAGCTTGGAGCACAGCTGTAAACAAAGTGAAAGACGTGGCCCCAAGCATGGCCTCTGTTTCTTATGCAGGCAGGTTTCTGGCCGTGCCCTGCAATAGCTCCAAGGAAAAGCAAACCTCCTGTCCTCAAAGCCCTGCCAGCTGCCGGGACGCGGCTCAGCGAGAGTGGGAAAACCATCTGGCAGGTTTCTCCCCGTGGCTCTGCCACAAGCACCTGCCTTTCCCTCCCTGCCCCTCTCCTTAGGTTGCAATGCTCCCCTCCTGCCCCGCCCCCGCCCCGCCCTTCGGGGTCAGAGGCTTGCCCCACAGTCTGGGCTGCACCTTTGCTAATTCTCGCCTGCTGCCTGAGCCCCTCACTTTAGTGCAACAAAATGACACCCGGGACCTCGAGGTTGAAGAGTCATGCCAGAAGCAGTCAACACGGAGCCAAGGAGGAAGGTTCTGCTTCATGTCCTGTTCACTCATTCTGGAAAGTCAAGCAGGCCTTGTCATCCTGGAGTCACCGGGGAATAAACAGCACTGGGGCATTTTTCTCTGTGGCTGCTACACCCACACACCTCACTCCACAGCAGCACTGAGAGGTTCTGGAAGTCCCGGCTCCGTAACCTGGGGTAGGAGCACGGGCAAGGGCAAAACGGGATTGGGGGGGGTGGATCTAGGATGCAGGGGCCTCGCCCAGCCTGATGGCCCCGAAGAAGGTGGTGTGCTTGCTCATGTTGATGGAGATGTCGGCGTGCACCATCTTCACGGCGATCTTCTGCCGCGCTTTGAGAAGGCAGACGCCCGCCGTGTAACACGTGTTGTAGTTGGTTTTGCCTGTCTCGATGCTGCGGGTGCACTGCAGGAAGGGCTTCTCGTCCACCACCACCTCATAGCTGGCAAAGTCAGTGAAGTTGATGTAGTATACCTGGGGGAGAGGCAACGAGAAGGGATTGGGGGCGAGCGGAAGGAGAAGGTGGGCCCTCCCCGGTGACCAGCAGACGCGACCTGCTCACGCGAGCTGCCACTGCACCTCTTGAAGGCACGCTAGTCGGCCAACAGGACGGGTGGGGCGACAGGCTTATTCGCTGTCCTGCTTCCCCTCCATTGGGCTCAGGGGGTTAAGCAAACCTCTTTCAACAGCACGTGGGTGGGAGACTCTGCGAGAGCCAGAACCATGCCTCATTCACCCCTTTACCTCCCCCAGCACCCCCTCCCCGCCCCCTGCCCTCCTTGACCCGGGCGTGAAGCACAGTTCTCGGCACACATTAGGTGCTGGATCAGTGCTACAGACACAAACGAATGCGAATCAATTTCCAATTTCCAGCCCCAGGGACCATTTGTAGATAAACTTAGCAGTTACTGATTCCCCAGAGAGGGCACAGGAACAATCTGTGAGTTCTTCAGTTCTCTCCGCTTGCACCCCACTCCCCTGCAGCTGAATTTCTCTCACTGATTCTCCCAGTGCCCCTTGGCACTCTCGTCTGATGACTGAGGAAACAGATGCAGAGGGATGGAGAACTATCCGTCATAAATGAGATAAAGAATGTGGAAGGGCAAAACTAACTTCGTGGCCAGAAGGAAGTGCTAAGCTGTGTTCAGTGGCATGATGTCCAGGGCATTTTCCCAGTTTGCGTGGGGTACAAGGCCTGTGGCCACTCCCAGTTCTCTCCCAGGCCCAGAAAATTAATTTTTCTCTTCTTCACTACCCTTATCCTTCACACCCCACCCCCAGCTTTGATCCCCACCCCCACCAAATGGCACTTAGGACATTGGGATCATACCCCTGGGGACTGGGACACTCATCTGTTGCCCTAACTCACTTTATGGAAGGCTGCTCCCACCACAGGCTGTTCAGGAGGCTGCAGTGTATTCAGGTGCCATACAGTCTCTTGGGTCAGGACCCAAGCTGTGCCAAGGTGCTCAGTAGGCTCAGCAAATGCTCGTGAACCCACCTTCTCTGGCCACTCTCCTGGGAGACCCTTCTGCCGGCTTCAGCATCTTTCTGTCCATCCACCTGCTTGCTGCCCGCCCCTCAGAAGCCCCGGCCTCAAGGCACGCCCACCGCTAGCTCTGAGGAGCCACCCCATTGGAGACAAACAACAGGGGTGGAAGTGGATGGGCACTGGTCGACCTGGGGAGTGGGCTCCGGGCCAGGACAAGGACAAAAACAGAGGGAGAAAAGGGCTGGGAGGACGACAAGCAGAGGGGAGGCAAGAACTACAGAGAAGCAGAAAGGTAGAGAAACAAATGGGAGAAAGAAGAAGGAAAGACAGAAATCTTTTTAAGGTGGAGAGAAGGTCCGGAGGGGCGCTCTCAGTCTTCATTATAAAGCCAGTAGTGTGGGAGGAAGGGGTCCTCAGCAGCCCTGGAACTGACTTGCAAAGAATACATACTAAGGCAGAGTTCAAGTTTGGCAGTAGAACCAAACAACTCAGTGGGGAAACTAGGGCCTGGGGCTCTGTAGGAGGGAATCAGATGGCAGGGCGTGGGATGGGCCTCTTTCCAGTTTTTCAATCATATCTGGCTAGGAAAAAACCCCAGACAGCCCCCTCTCTCTTTCCTCCCTCTTTTCAACTCCCTCCCAGTGCGCCCTCCCCGCCGCCCCCCGCCCAAAGCAGAACGTTAGCCCTTGGCTGGTCTGGGCTGGCTCCACAGTGCCCCTCTGTGGCCTGCACGAGATCTGCATTCTGGATATAAGAAGAGTTAGGCCTGAGACCGTACTCACTTCTACCTGACTATAGATGAAGTAGGTGCCGTCCACCAGTACCTCCAACTCCCCACTGCGGGGGTGTAGCTTAAACACCTTGGGGTTCATGGTGATGCGAGACCAATCGTTGAGCACTCCACCTGAAAGATCTCAGTATGAGAGAAGGGCGGTCACTCAGTACATGTCAGAACTATCTGGGCAATAAACACAAGAAATGTCAAGCCGTGCACAACCCCCAGCCCCATCCCAATACAACCTGCATAGCCCAGGAGGCCAAGCTTTAAGAACAGCATCTGGAAGCAGAGAAAGCGGTCTGTTTGTAAAGTGGCAGCTAGGCCTGCCTCAGGCCCCTGGGGTCTGCCTGTCCTTCCTCCTCTCTCCTTTCCTGACCCCTCTGTCTGGAAGGATATTTAACCAACACCTTCTAGCTGGAATTGGCGGGGGAGGTAAGAAGAGGGCGGGCACGCTGCCCTATTTTCTTTGTTGTTCTGGGGCCTGCACAGGCAAAATCCAGACACTGAGGGGCAGGCTAGGTCTTATTATTCCATTTCATCTCACCAGCTATAGCTCCTGAATCCCTCTCCTGTCTTATAGCTTCAGGGGTTTTCTCCTTGTCCTTAAGAGATTCCTTTCTATAGTACCTCCACACCACTCCTTTCTGGAAAGCCTCGCTGGGCCCCCAGGAAACCACTCGGCCCAAGGCACTGTCTACCCGGAGAACCTTAGGGATCAGGTGTGAGTCAGACTTCATGGCAGCCGGAGCAAGTGACCACCAGTAATAAAGCCCTGTAGGGGAGAGGGATCCTTATGAGAGTGAGGGATAGACCGCAACGCAGACCTAGAACCAACCAAAGGGATGGAGAGGGTGTCTGGGCACTGAGGCACCCCAGCAAAGCATGTCTCTCAGTAATACCCCGTATGGGGCAGAGGGTCAGTCACTCCACCTGGGCTGGACGGTGGGGGCTGGCATGTGAGGGAGGAGGAAAAGCTTCCCTTTCCATCTTGCAGCAAGGGGGATGTTCCTTCCCACCTCAAGAGGAGGGAGTCCAGGCCTAGGGAGCCTTTTCGCCTCAAAACCATCCATTCTTAATTCAAGAAAATATGTTTTGAAAGTCCATCCTTGGCTAGTCTCAGGAGGTCTGCCTTTCTGAGGTGTAAGGAAACTGGCCTTCTGGAAAAGGTGCCCATCTTCCCTTAAGGTGATAAGCAGATGGGATAGGAGTTTGGAGGAGATGCCCTGGCTCTGACCCCTCACGGAGGACCGCTCTGCATGGTATCTTCCTACCCCTGATGACCTCACTCTTTATTTTAAATTTTAATTTATTTATTTTTGGCTGTGTTGGGTCTTTGTTGCTGTGCGCGAGCTTTCTCTAGTTGCGACGAGCGGGGGCTACTCTTTCCTGTGTTGCGGTGCGCGGGCTTCTCATTGCGGTGGCCTCTCTTGTTGCGGAGCACGGGGTCTAGGCGCACAGGCTTCAGCAGTCGTGGCGCACGGGCTTAGTTGCTCCACAGCATGTGGGAACTTCCCGGACCAGGGTTCGAACCCGTGTCCCCTGCATTGGCAGGTGGATTTTTAACCACTGAGCCACCAGGGAAGCCCTGATGCTCTCACTCTTGCTTCTGTTGGAACTAAAGATCAGCAGAGACTACTACTGGGGATTGGCCCAGAGGGGTTGGAACCAGTCTTGTTATGTGGTGGGAGCAAAATCAGTAGCTTCTGGCATAAACATTGAGGCCACCCATCGAGACACCCAAACAAATCTATTTCCTGCCTGTCTCACCCTTCCCTGGACAGATGGTGATCATGGCCCATCCAGGGCCCTGGGGCCCAAGGTACTTGGTCCCAGCAGGACTGCTTAGGTTTTGGTGCCATTCTGTTCCTACTTATATTTCTGAGGTGATTGAGTCAGGCATCCTGGTGGCTCTCCAGGATGTAGCCAAGCCCGATCATTAAGGAAGCAGGGCACAGCCAGTTCAGGACTGACTGGGCTCTTAGAAGCTGTCCCCATGCAGCAGGTTTCTGAAGCTTCATTTACTGTTTCTGTACTCACAGCCCCTCCCAGTAAGCGTCTGGCATCTTGGCTGGCTTGCTGCTTCCCGAGGCTCCTGGGGGTTCGTGCATTTTAGGCTTTGTGCACCCTGGGGACTGGACATTATTTCAAAGTGCTGTTCTTTAATGAACGTTCATGTCTCTTTGAGGAAGAAAATGAAGCTAATCATTCAGTGGAGTATACACACGCATCTCTGAAGTGGCATAGTGCGGTGGAGAGAGTCAGACAGATGTGGTTTTGAATCCCAGCTCCTACACTTAACGGAAATCTTGGGCCAGTTAATTAACCTCTCTGAGCTTCAATTTCTGTCTCTGTAAAAAGGAGCTAATGCCTACCTTTGTCGTGAGGATCAAATCAAATCAAAGACAAAGAAAGTGTGTTGAAAACTCTGAAGTACCATACAGATATAAGGCAGTAGATTTAGTATGGTGTTGTCCAATTTGTCTGGCACTCTGTTTCCCCACCTTTTAAGTGCAGGGATTACAATGAATTAGGGTTGCTAACCTCCTGAAATCCATCCCCCTTTTTTATAGACACTAGCATCTCATACTCCCTGGAGAGTCTAACACGCCCCCCACTTCCCTGAGAGAAATGCCTCCTCTACCCATTTTCTGTGTAGACCCATCAGACAGATGGGTCTGTCTGATTCGATTTTATGTCGTTCTACTTTCTCTAATTTGTATTGTGAAAATGGTGATAAAACTACACATATCCCCAAGGGTGACTCTGATTCAGCCTCCACCTCCCAAGAATCCCTGGTTTAGACAATGTCTCAAGTCCCTTTCAGCTTCCTCATCAGCGATTCTAAATGCAATTTGTAGTAACCTTAGGGCAAGCAATGACTCAGGACAGCCAGCAGAGGGCAAAATGGAGTAGAGAATGGCTCCTAATGTCAAGGGTACCTCAGGGGCCTGGGAGGAACAAGGCTGGGTGACTATTTGAAGGCTGGGGGTAAGGGGAGGAGAAACTCTCCTTAGGGAGAGAGCCTACTTTGACTCTTACCATTCTTGACTTGGATTGCTGACCCTTGGCCCTGTAGATGCACCACGGCTGGCTGGGAGGATGAGAAGGACAGAGAGAGTAGTCACTGTGAGAAATGGATGCTTGTTTAGCCACCAGTTGCCAGGATTCCACCTCTGGTTTCTAGTCTTCATTTGTATCCCAATTCTGATTCCTCTCCCCTTCCTTGGGATGCGAGTGGCCACACTTCTACTGGAGGGTAATATGATTTTGTAGCTCTGCCACGTCATAGCTGGGTGACCTCAGCCAAATGTAATGCCTCTGAGCCTCATTTCGCTAACTGTGAAACGGGGATCTTGAGAATCTCTGTCTGACCTCTCTCACAGGGATGTCTGAAGATCAACTGAGGTGACGAATATAAAATGCCCTGCAAGCCATCCAGCACCGTGCAGCTGTGTAGATTGATTGCCGTGACCAAACAGCTGTAGTGAGGGAGGCTGAGATGAGACAAGGCTCAGCGGCGGAACCTGCCAGTAGAGACGGATCAGGAAGCTCAGAGACTAGGGAGGAGCCCTTCAGGCCATGGAGGCAGAAGTCTAGGCTGGGCTTGACCCAGAGCTGGTTGGCTGATTTTCAAGGACATACTCTTAAACTTCTAAGCTGCTGATGTCAGGTGGTCTGAGGGCCGACAAGGTGTCTGGGGTGGCCGGGGAGGCGGAGGTCTAGGTGAATAGGCCTGACTGGCAGCTGACTATTGGGTTTGGCTATGGTGACCCTTTGTCTCCTGGGGAATGGGGAAAAATGGCCATGAGGAGACTCAGTTCCCTTGCTAAAGGCAGGCCCTGGGGCAAAGCTTTTCTATTCATAGAGATGGGAGGAGGCTGTGAATGAAGAACCTCAGAACCTCCAGGGTCTCCTCACAAGATAAAGCCTCAGCAAATTTAATAGGGAGCAAACTCAAGGGTGGCTCTAGCCTGTGGTCTTCCCTCCTCTCCAGCAAGAGAGCAATTCCCAGCCAACCTGGTTTTCTCGAGTTCCAGCTTTATCAGCAGCACCTGCAAAATAGGACAGGCCAGTCAGAGGGCGTGCTCTTTCTACTTCCTTTACTCCTCACCTAGGCAGCCAGTGGCACTGGGCTTTTGCTCCCTGTAGTGAAGCCCTGTCTGAGTGTTATTTTCCAGGGCTCAGAAATGGAGGGAGAGTCAGGGTGTGATGCAGGGCACTGGGATAGGAGAGGACACCCCCTCCTTCTCTTACTTGCTCCCGACCTGCATCTTCAGTGGGCCTAGCACCCAGCAGGGATACTGGCCTCTCACCAACGCTGGTCTAAGGGAAGTGCCACCGAGCACCTATGGAGACAAAGGAGAGTGTTTTCCTGCCGCCACGTGACCCTGAGACGACGGTGCTTGCTTCTTTAACCTTTTGCTCCCTTTCTATTAATTTTCTTCATAGAGCGCATTGCCATTTGTAAATATCTTGCTTCTTTAATTGTCTCTCTCCTCCTGTAGGACATAAATTCCACGAGAACAGGGACCACTTATCAATATATCTCTTGCACATAGAAAGTGCTCAATTAATATTTGTGGAAAGATTGGATGAAAAAAAACCCCCTAACTGCATCTCTTGGGGCCACGGTGACACTGATTAGCCCTGTTTGAACTATGAGTCAAAGAATCTGAGTCTTGTGGCAGTAAAGACCCAGAGAAATCAGCCGTAAAGACTCCATTTCTGTAAAGCCCCAAGATACAAGAGGGGAACAGGAGAAGGAAATAACAACTGATCTAAGCCCAGATGGTCTGACTCCTGTCAACTTCAATTAGGCAGGTTTGGATCTGGATCTATATCTTTTGGATGCCCTTCTGGGCCCAAAGGGAAAGATGCAAAGAGATTAAATGCTCTTCAATTGGGCAATGTGGTGGGGGGAAGGATGTAGTGCAAAAAGCACTTGGTTCCTCAACAAGTTGGTCTTGGTGCCTGTGTCTGCTTCTTCCACAGCCTGAGTGATTCATAAGTTGCCAACTCCTTGACCGTCAGTGACTACTTGTCTACCTCTGTGGGAAAGACATTTCAGAGTTCAAGGGATGAGACTGCTCTAGGGCTTGTCATTCTGTCCAGTCCCCAGCATTCCTCCTCATAGCCTATTTCTAATGAAACATCAGTATGTGAAGCTGAACGCTGAGAATCAGAGCAGACCAAATCCATCCCCTGTGGGGACTCCGGTGAACCCTTAGGGCCTCTGTCTCTGGCTCATGAGTTTACAGGGAGGCCTAGAGTCAGGGAGGGCTTATGATGGAAGGCTTGAGACAGGTCAAGAACAGGTGTCTCTTCCTTGACAAGCTGGTATAAATAAGAAGTTAGAGCAGGGTTTGCTCAATTCCTAGCTCTCTACTGAACTAGGAGACCTGCATTTCTTACTGCACACTACTGCACATCTTGGGATCACCCACTCTTGCTCTATTGGAGAACTTTGTGTGTGTGTGTGTGTGTGTGTGTGTGTGTGTTACACGGGCCTCTCACTGTTGTGGCCTCTCCCGTTGTGGAGCTCCGGATGCGCAGGCTCAGCGGCCATGGCTCACGGGCCCAGCCGCCCCGCGGCATGTGGGATCTTCCCGGACCGGGTCATGAACCTGTGTCTCCTGCATCGGCAGGCGGACTCTCAACCACTGCGCCACCAGGGAAGCCCTATTAGAGAACTTTTAAGGAGCCTAGGAGGGTGGAGAGACGGAAGAACTCACCAGAAGGTCCCTGGAGACCAGGGGGTCCTTGAGGACCAGGAGGACCTGGAGGGCCAGGTGGTCCCATAACAGTTGTTCCTGGAATTCCAGGAATCCCTGGAATCCCTGGGGGTCCTTGGGGTCCTGGAGGTCCTGGAGGTCCTGGGGGGCCATTGGGCCCAGGAGGTCCTGCCTTCTTTCCTGAAAGACAAGATTAGGTATTACATTTGTGGTTATTGACTGAGAATGTACTGTCAGGAGTTCCTCAGCCTTCTAATGACACAAAGTCGGCCCTCTGGGAGTTCCTGCTCTTAAAGAGGAGGACGCTTTTATCATACGTGATACACACACACACACACACACACACACACACACACACACACACACACCCTACCCTGCTTCATGAATAATCATTTACAGGTTGGGTTTGAAGATATAATGGCCCTCAAGGAGCTCAGTCCTTGTGGGGAAACAGACACAATCACACGATAGTAGAAGTGCTGCATTAGTGGTAGGGACAAAATGCTGGAGAGGTCAGGGAAGGCTTCAAAAAGGAGGTTACAGTTCAGCTAAGTCCAAAGGATCAGAATTGCCAAGTGGCTAGACCTATGGGTCACTTTTTAGAATTGAGAACTGGGCTATTGGTGAAGAGTGTGGCTTTCACGTTTACTGTCCAGGCCTGGCCTTAGGAAGAATATCGGCTCCAGGAAGGTTTCCTATAGGAGTCGAGATGTACAGGGACTTGGGCTTGGGATGGAGGTGGGAATGTGGGATTGGAAGGAGTCTGGGAGATGAGAGGTGGGGGAGGGGAGGGTGAGGGAGGGAAGGAGGGTAGAGAGAGAGAGAGAGAGAGGGAGAGAGAGGGCTCAAGCACCATAAGGAAAGAAGGGGCAGTGGAGAGCACAGAGAGCTGAGCTGAGGAGGAAGCAGCAGGCAGCCTTTTGCTTTCTCAGCTGACCCCTCTAAATCCTATTTTTAAAGATCTCTGGGAAAGGAAATTCTTCATACTCCCTTGGTAACATGTTCCAATGTTTATTACCCCCTCACTGTTAGGAAGTTCTTCTGTATATTGAACTGAAATTCCTCCTGTGGCAGTTTAAGCTCTTATTCTATTGTTTGTATAGATAGAGAAGAATAGCTACCATCATGCACACAATAACCCTCATGTGCTCAAAGACATTAAGTCACCTATCAACCTCTATTTTCATAGGCTAAATAATCTGGCTTCCCAAAGTCTTTTCTCAGAGGCCCTATTCTTGAATGTATTATTAATCAAGCCACCAGATCCTCCCCGTTTCCTCCTCGCTATCCTTTCAGAGCAGTCTCAGCCTTCTTATTCCATATTCCAGTCCTTCCCACATCCCCGCCAAAATGTAGCTACGTTAAGAGTCATAACTGTGGTTTTGAACCAAAACCTCCAGTTCCTCCTGTTTAACCTCCTCTGCTCTGTGCAGTCCAATTCACGCACTGCAGGTGGTCACAGGTGGGTGACTGCTTCCTCCCTTCCCCGCTTTTTCACAATCTTGTGGAAGTCTCAGGCATGGGAGCCTTTCCCCAGACTCCATCATGGTGTCTTCACCTGTGATACTTTCTTCCTTTTTAAATATAACCCTGTCAAGTCTCATTTAAATACCTCCTTCCTGACTCTGCTTTCTGGCTCCCTGGGCTCTCAGGGAGGAGAATCCTGTTCTGATTTATCAGGTCCTCTTTTAAGAAGAATGCCGCGTGCTCAAGAAACCCAATCCCCATGGCAATGCCATTCAAGAAGTCACTTGTCCATGTCTAACCACATCTGCATTTGCAATGAAACAACAGGGTCATTGCGGGGCCCCTTCCCCAGGGAGGAAAGTAAGGAAGGTGCATAGAGCTTCTCTCTCACGGAGAGACAGGAGTCTTAGCGTTTTCCCTGCACTTAGCAGCAAAAGATTGAATCTGCCCAGTTTCGAGATCTAGCAAATTTTAAGATGCCGAACAGGAAAGCCATCTCCCTTCAGATTTGGGCAGCTTCCAAGTCAGGCTTATTCAGCGCCCAAGTTTCAATTCCGGCTAGTGTAGTGGAAAAAACAAGGAATCTGTAGTCAGGAGATAAGGCTGTAAGCCTCAGCTCTGCCACGGACGTATACTTTGGGTAAATCCCTTCCTCTCCCTGAGCCTTAGTTTCTCCATCGGTAAAACGAGGCGCTTGGCCTCAATGATTTCTCTAAGTTTCCTCCCAAGACGGAGGTTCCATAAGAAGGACTGACTTACCCCTGGCAGTCAGGAAACTTCCCTAGCCTGGTTATAAAGTCTGCTTCTCTCTCACTCTTCTCTGAGTGGCACAGACACAGGGGATGGTGCATAGTAGGCTGTCCTCTGTCCCAGAATGTCCAGGCCTAACAGTGATTTTTGAGCTAGAGGGGCTTCTGTGGGTAGTGTGAACTTTAGTGTCAAGACTGTGAGTCTTCTGTGATTGTGAATGTAATTTTGGAAGAATTAGAGCCAGAAACTCCTGCAGTGAAAGTGAATAATGGTCGCAGTGTAAACAGAGAATGTTCACTTATGAAAATGCTAGAAGGCATCTGGGAACAAGCTCCTGCTGGGATCTAGTTCTGCAGCTGGTCCTCTTTGCTCCTCTGCAACCAGGTTTAGGTAACTGTGCTTCTCATCCCTGCATCCTTACAGAAAGTTGGCCCCTGGACCAAGAAGATGACTTTAGAGGACCGCATTCCTTCTCTGGATTTCCTTACTTTAACAGAGCACCTCACGATACAAAAGCCCAGAGACTTTTGTACTTATCAAGTTACCCTGTGTAGTTGTAGATGCAAGAATACACACGTTCTTTTAGTGAAGCTCAAATTGTTGAAAGAATGAACTAAAAGCAAGAGAGGGGGAGAGAGAGAAAGAGAGAGAGAGAGAGAGAGAGAGAGAGAGAGTTATGGGAGGGGGAAAATTCCATTAAAGGATGGAAATTAAATGAACAACTCAATTACCTCTTCAGGCATGTGTCTATTCACTGTGTCCAAGGAAATCAGTATTAAATGGCTTCTAAATCACTTTCAGCCAAGGCAAATGTTTAAAGCCTATGTGCATTCTCTTCCCAATAGTGGCCCACATACAAGGTAGCAGTGCTGGGCAGTGATCCAAGTCACTGCCAGAGGCATTGGGATCTCTTGAGTTTGTAATTTCAGAGCTTCTCGCCTAGACAACTGCCTTCCATTACCACCAGCAAGTGTGTTCTCTCAGTGCTCACCCCTTGGATGACACTTCGAATGGGTGCTGCTCCCCACCACACACATGCCCTATATTTGGGTAAATCACTAGCCTACTTGCTGTTCCCCCAGACATGACATGTTCTTTCATGGCTCTGAGAGATTTCAGTATGTAGTTTTCTTTGCTGGAATATTCTTCCCCTTCTTTTTTCCTCATCCTTCAAAGTCTAGGTTAGATAATGTTTTATCTGAGATGTGGGACCAAGCATGGGAAGCTCATGCTTCTATGATTGTACTTTTTAAAATACTGTACTTCAATTATTTGTGTGTGCTTCCGTGACTCCAACTATACCGGGAGATTTTGGAGGGCAGGAACCATTTTTCTTCATCTCTGTATCTCTCTTCCTGATCATTACAAGATGCTTATTCACTGTCTAGTGAATGAGTGAGTGGAAAAAAAACTTAGTAGCTGTCATTAGACAGTGCTCTCAAGTCTACCTATTAAGAAAGAAAGGAAGGGGACTTCCCTGGTGGTGCAGTGGTTAAGAATCCACCTGCCAATGGAAGGGACACAGGTTCGATCCCTGGTCTGGGAAGATCCCACATGCCACGGAGCAACTAAGCCAGTGCACCACAACTACTGAGCCCGCATGCCACAACTACTGAAGCCTGTGTGTCACAACTACTGAAGCCCACATGCCTAGAGCTCATGCTCTGCAACAAGAGAAGCCACCACAATAAGAGGTACACGTACTGCAATGAAGAATAGCTCCCGCTCGCTGCAATTAAAGAAAGCCCGCGTGCAGCAACGAAGACCCAATGCAGCCAGAAATAAATAAATAAATAAATATATTTATTTAAAAAAAGAAAGAAAGAAAGGAAGTCATCCCTGGGCTTGTGCTAGGAGCAGAGGGTGTCCTTGTCCAGGCCAGGGGAGTTTTCTAGGTTTGTTAAAATTTCTGTCTTAAAGGGATGTGATAAGAATGGAAAACTACACACTTGAAAGTCAAATTTGGGCTTCCCTGGTGGTGCAGTGTTTAAGAATCCGCCTGCCAATGCAGGGGACAGGGGTTCGAACCCTGGTCCGGGAAGTTCCCACATGCCGCAGAGCAACTAAGCCCCGTGCGCCACAACTACTGAGCCTGCGCTCTAGATCCCGCAAGCCACAGCTACTGAAGTCCGCGTGCCTTGTGCCCATGCTCCGCAACAAGAGAAGCCACCGCAATGAGAAACCCGTGCACCGCAACGAAGAGTAGCCCCCGCTCGCTGCAACTAGAGAAAGCCTGTGCACAGCAACGAAGACCCAACGCAGCCAAAAACAAACAAACAAACAAACAAATAAATTTATATATAAAAAAAGAAAGTCACATTTACTTTCTTAAAAGACAGAATAGCTTGGTGAATGTCCAGGCTCCACAAAGAAAGGTTTCCTCACTGACTCCAGTTCTCTGGCTATTTCCCAATTTTGCTCAGCTCAGGTCCTTAGGGGCCAGGCCATTCTTCAGCTTCTTTACAACAGGGACACAGGTTTCCCATGTGGGCCATGGCATCTCAAGCCACCAGAGTACCCTAGTACTCAGAGAAGTGGCAGGAGGCAGCTGAAGCCAGTCTTTCGGGCCTAGTCTGGGGTTGATAATCTACTCTGTAAAGCTCCAGAAATGTTAACAGACAGAATCATTTTGCTTAGAGCATTTTAATGAAAACTCATGAATTTCACTCTATTTTCCTCCCAGTTCAGAACAAAGAAAAAAATAGGTACTTAAAACTCGTTTCGTGATTGGTTCTTTTAGTCCTAAGGAGTGGACCACATTGCCTGGTCCTGTCTTTTGGAACCTGTTCTGTGTTTGGGTTCTCCTCTTCAGGCAGGCAAGCACTTGTACAAACTCATGGGCCATTCCCATTGCAAGTACACTGGAGACTTACAGACCCAACAATGGCACAATGGATCCACTCAACTAGGAGATTCTTGGAAAAGACTAAATGATCAGGGTACTACTACAGCTGAGTTTTTCCATCACAGAGAAAATGATATTGAAACCCCAGAGCAAGAAATACCTTCCCTGACTATCTGAGAAATAGGAGAGGGATAGCTTTTAGGCCAAAAAATAGGGTACTGACATCTCTCAAGAGGTAGTATACCTAGTCCCTACAAGCAGTCTCAAGACTTGATTCATACCTGGACACTGATTTGATAAAGGAGGAGAAAAAAAGGAGAAAGGAGAAGGGCAGGGGAAAGAGTAAGGAAGAATGAAGGAAACATATGTAAAATGAATTGTATGGAAGAGGTAGCAAGAAAGAAAAGCAAAAACAACTTTCGCATGTTGCTAGGAAGCAATTCTATCTTTCATGGATCATCACTGAAAAATGATATATATTTCTTATTCCTGGAAGCTACAATACCCAAGAAGATCACACGTGATTGAGTAAAATAATGGACAACTAGCGCTGAACGAATATAAAAATCCTTCTCCCTTGATTTTTTCTTCTAATTTTAGAAAAGACATGACAGCAATTTTACAAAATCAGGAGCTTGACTTACCCTTTTTCTTGTTTTTAACTGGACCTGTTAAAAAGAGAAAATGGAAAACTAAGTCACTGGAAATTAACATAAAGTGTTTATTCTTCAAGACAGTAACAGGAGGAATCCCCAAGACACTGCAAATTTGAGGGAGCCCCATGCCAAGGGTCAGGTTATTGGCAAGATATCGCCCAACTATCAAACCTCCCCAATCTGTCTCTGACTGTCGTAACAATAAAGTTACAAGGAAGATTCTTCCCTAGGAAGAAAAATCTTTCAGGCTTAGTCTTTGGAGTGAGGGAATGGGTACTTCGCCATAAAGATGAAATGCCCAGAAATGCAGAACTCAACAACCTTAGGACGGCATTCCATTAATTATGCAAGTCCTGAGATTGAAGAGTCACGCATTCAGGTCAGGAACTGATGTGAAGTCTCATGTGTTGAAGCTGGAAGGAGAAAAGGGTCATTTTCATGGAAGGAGCTATTCAAATAGTTAGTTATGAAAACGGTGCAACCATAAAACATTCATCTGGGGGCCACATGCACTCCTACTGTAATTTAACATAAGTTAACAGACGCTTTAAAAGAAGTGTCAACAGTTTCATCGACAATGAAATCACAAGCATTTTCTGGGGAATTACTTCTAAAGAAAACATTTCTAATCAATTGAGGGCACTCAGAAAACCCAAGGCTTTTCTCATATAGTTAGGTAACAATCACTCCTCAGACATACGCAGTTTAGGTGTCTCCCAGACATGCAGGCATGTTTTTCCCTACTGGGGACTCAATTCACTTCATTCTGTAGGTGGATTTGATTTTCTTTCGGTGCACATATTTAAAAATCGGTTCCAAATTCCCATGAAGACCCTACTGGGCAATAATTAAACCCGTCAGTGCCCTCAGGAGCTCACAAAAAGACCAGCATTTGTATACTGTTTTATAGACTAAAAAATCTATTTCCATCTATCATCTCATTTTATTCTTGCAGCAAGCTTGGAATGGTGTTTACCTATAAGAGCAGGCTCTATCAAAGATTCTGTCTGAGCAGACTTCAATCAGAAGTCAGTAAAGTCTCTAACTTGAAGGGCTGCCAGCGTGGCCATCAGAGCTTGCACAGGTCCCTCGAAAACCAATGTCTGTGTAGACTTCCCTGGCAAAGTAATTTCACGTGCAACAGTAGGTATTATTATGCGCAGGGGATGTTTATGGTTGGGTTAAGCAACCTGCTGCACTTAAGGTCATGATCCTCCATTCTTTTATCCTCATGTTTTTCTCTCTTTCTCTCCTCCCAGTTCTTGGTCTTCTTTCTTTACTGCCTATCTTGTATGTTTTTAACAACATTGAGAGCTCCTGAGAATGTACACAGAGGTTCTGGCAAGGAAGCACAGCTACACAGATACTATTGACTAAGAGGCAGCCTGAGAAGGGCCACCTCCTTGAACCAGAAAGCTGTCTGGGGAAGGATTTACACAGAAAAGCCTACAACCCCATCAACCAGCTACCAGCCAACCAGTCAGCCACCTCAGCCTGGGAAAGCAGTGAGATGACAGCCATTGCAGCGACTGGCCTCACAGACAGATTGTGTTAGCCCTGGCCAAGTTGCTGACCATTTCAGCTGGTTAAAGGGTAAGTACTATTACATCAGACTTCAAAGCAGGCTTTGAGGAAATCAGACGATCACCATGTACCTAGTCCTTATTGAGCACACCTAGGGAAGGCACAGTAAATAATGAAACACAACTCTATCCTCAGAGAACTTACAGTTGAATAGGAAAGTACTAAAGGGGGGGAGACTTAAGGAATTATACTGGCTAGCTGAGGAAAAATAAATTTCTGGAGGAAGTCTGACCTATATCTACAAGGGAAAAGAGGGAAAGGGAAGTTAAAAAATTTTCGTTAACCTTTATGAGATGGATGGACCTAGAGTCTGTCATACAGAGTGAAGTAAGTCAGAAAGAGGAAAACAAATACCATATGCTAACACATATATATGGAGTCTAAACAAAAAATGGTTCTGATGAACGTAGGGGAGGACAGGAATAAAGAAGCAGACGTAGAGAATGGACTTGAGGACACGGGGAGGGGAAAGGGTAAGCTGGGATGAAGTGAGAGAGTGGCATGGACATATATACACTACCAAATGTAAAATAGATAGCTAGTGGGAAGCAGCCACATAGCACAGGGAGATCAGCTCAGTGATTTGTGACCACTTAGAGGGGTGGGATAGGGAGGATGGGAGGGAGACGCAGAGGTAGGGGATATGGGGATATATGTATACGTATAGCTGACTTACTTTGTTATACAGCAGAAACTAACACACCATTGTAAAGCAATTATACTCCAATAAAGATGTTAAAAAAATTGTGTTAACTTTTATTATTTTTATACCAGAAATACCTACTCATTATACATACTTAAATGCATGCACACCTACATACATAGAAAAGGGAAGCAAAAAGGAAAAAAACAGCTTAAAAAAACTACTCACAAATAACCACTATTAACATTTTCTGCATATCTAGAAATTTCCTATGCATATAAATATGTATTTTTACAAAATGGGATCAAATAAAAATGTTGTTTGATAACTTTCTTCTATGTCAATAGCTACATTTTTACATTATCATTTTAAATTTGGATACAACAGCATTATATAGGTAGCTCTTTATATTTTTCTAGTTCTTTCATGATTTCATTTTGCATATTTAAATCTTTAATTAATCTGGTATAGATTTGGTATACAGTGGGAGGCAAGGAGCTAACTAAATTTTTTATCTTTATTTTCCAAAATGGCCATGACATGAAGAGTGTTGAGAATAACAGGGGCTCAAAGCCCTATCTTCCACTTCTTCTTGTGTCACAGAAGGGCTCCCAGAGAGCTTCCATCTATTCAGTGGACATTTGGCATATCCCTCAGAAGAAAATGGGGATGAAAAAATATGGACAAGATTATCCTTAGATTGTATCGCACTTCTCATAGGTGCTAGTGAGTACATCATCTCAGCAGTATAGGAGTTCTAGCTCCCGGGTATTTTCTCTCTAGAAGATGGAAAACCACCATGGCCAGTAAATAATTCTTATGAGTTTCAACATGGTCCTCTAAGCTCTGGTTCTATATCCGCCATTCTCATTTCTTTTGTTTGAGGCCATTGTGGTTTCCCGTCTTCTAGAAAGAAAATACCAGGGAGCTAGAACTATCCCATATTAGATATGAACATCTTGACCAGAGCAAAAGCAGTAACCTCTGCTGAGTTCTATACCTTTTTAGATATATTGATTTATTTTCTCTATATGCTCCAGAACCTTTTTCATACCTACTCAGAACACTACCACTGTCACATGTCTGTTTCCGTGGTAACAGGCTACATTTCTCTATCATTCTAATACCCTCTATTTGTAAACATCATGCTTTCTGCAGGCAAACCCCACAAATACATTAGAGTGGGACAGACAGCTGTGCAGTCCCTGGGACTGCTTTTATAGTAGTAAATTTGAGATCTGACAGGTTTTGATCTATGTGGCCAGGCTGTTTGCTATCTGATATTAAGAAAAGGGGTCTTGTAATAACATCAGGGCCATGGGAGCCAGCAGCAGTCCTAGCCTGAGTCTGGTCCTGACTTAATCACAAACTGACAATAAGGCAAGTGGGCCATTTTTTCTGATTCTTCATCTTCTAAATGAGGAATACTTTGTACACTTTGTCTCTATTCAAGCCTAGGGTTCTGATGAAGATAAATGACACCATAACTAAAGCTAACATTTATTGAATATATGTGAGCCATGCACTTTGCTAGATGCTTTACATATCTCATTTAGGTCTTATAACAATCCAGCAAAGTAGTTATTATTATGCTTATTTTATAGATGAAGAGATGGATTAAATTAATGGCACAAAGCCACACAGCCTGTACATATTTTCAGGTAAGCTGAAACTTCAGAAAGATTCATATTTTTCTAGATGTGTTTTGAAAATTAAAAAATAAATGTATATACTTCCAATTTCTGGCTTCATGTGTCAAGCACTTGAAAGCCATCACCCCCATACTCACAATAAGAAAAAAGCTGAGCAAACTTAAAATCACTTCTTAGATCCATCAGAGAATTAAGGTCACAAGGCAAACTGCTGTTCTGTAAGATGGAGAGACAGACCAGTGGATATGGAGACTCATAGCAGACTAGGAAGAGAAGCCTGCAGCTGAAGCCAGTATCAGTAAGAAGACTTTGAAACTGTAATTGACAAATTGCTAGATGCTCAGTGTGGACTAGCTCAAGGGCTAAAAGTCCCCAGTGGGCCCAGCCTTACGGGGTTCTCCACACTTTCATGCATTTTACCTTCAAGAGTGCTACCAGGTTCTCATAGTGAAGACTGGAGAAAAATTCTCTTGTCCTTCTAGCAAGGGGAGAGGAAAAGCAGCCATTTTGAAATATATCCAGACCTCTCTATTCTCTTTAACAAGGCTTGCCCTCAAGGAAAACTTTTTTTTTTTTTTTTTTTTTTTTTTTTGGTGGCACGCGGGCCTCTCACTGCTGTGGCCTCTCCCGCTGTGGAGCACAGGCTCCAGACGCGCAGGCTCAGCGGCCATGGCCCACGGGCCCAGCCACTCCCGGCATGCGGGATCCTCCCGGACCGGGGAAAGAACCCATGCCCCCCGCATCAACAGGCGGACTCCCAACCACTGTGCCACCAGGGAAGCCCCAAGGAAAACTTTTATCAGAGCCTAACTGACTGGGGTTTTACCAGAGCTGAACTGACCTGGGGGATAGGAAAGACCCAACTCAGGCACACTAAAAGATTGAGACCTAATCATAAGACTAATGAATGCTTCTATTCTATCCACACTTTATCACCACATTAACAGCACTCCTGTATAACAGGGGATTACAGCTAAAAACACTGCCAGAGCTTTATTTACAATAGCCAGGACATGGAAGCAACCTAAGTGTCCATCAACAGATGAATGGATAAAGAAGATGTGGCACATATATACAATGGAATATTACTCAGTCATAAAAAGAAATGAAATTGAGTTATTTGTAGTGAGGTGGATGGACCTAGAATCTGTCATACAGAGTGAAGTAAGTCAGAAAGAGAAAAACAAATACCGTATGCTAACACATATATATGGAATCTAAAAAAAAAAAAAAAAAAAAGGTTCTGAAGAACCTAGGGGCAGGACAGGAGTAAAAATGCAAACGTAGAGAATGGACTTGAGGACACGGGGAAGGTGAAGGGTAAGTTGGGACGAAGTGAGAGAGTAGCATTGACGTATATACACTACCAAATGTAAAATAGATAGCTAGTGGGAAGCAGCCGCATAGCACAGGGAGATTAGCTCGGTGATTTATGACCACCTAGAGGGGTGGGATAGGGAGGATGGGAGGGAGACACAAGAGGGAGGAGATATGGGGATATATGTATATATATAGCTGATTCACTTTGTTATAAAGCAGAAATTAATACACCATTATAAAGCAATTATACTCCATTAAAGATGTTAAACAAACAAAAACAAACAAACAACAAAAACACTGCAAGTCTCAGACCCTACTTAAGAAGTTTCTAGGGACATCCAAAGACCACATGAAGAGACTAAGACAAGAACTATGGAGACATTTTAGCCTCTGACACCACAGTTACAGCAAACAGTAAACACAGCCTAACTCTGAGAGTCAGATGAGCATAAAACCTTACATTACTGGCCTACCTACCTCAGTTACTTTTACCCAGTATATCATGTCTAGCTTTCAGCCAAAAATTACAAGGCATATTAAAAGGCTAGAAATACAGTCTGGAGAGATAAACCAAGCATCAGAACCAGACTCAGAAATGAAAGAGGAGATATTACAGCTGATATCACAGAAACACAAAGGATCTTAAGAGACTACAATTATGTGCCAACAATTTGGACAACCTAGAAGAAATGAATGAATTCCTAGAAACATACAATGTATTAAGACTGAATAATGATAAAATAGAAAATCTGAACAGACCGATTGCTAGAAGGAAATTAAATCAGTAATCAAAAACCTCCCAACAAACAAAAGTCCAGGAACAGAAGGCTTAACTGTTGAATTCTACCAAACATTCAAAGATAATTGAATTAATAGATATCCTTCTCAAACTCTTCCAAAAATTTGAAGAGGAAGGAACTCTCCCAAACTCATTTTACGAGGCCAGCATTACCCTGATATCCAAGTCACATGAGGATGCCATAAGAAAAAAAATACAAGACAATATTCCCTATGAACATAGATGCAAAAGTCCTCAACAAAATAATAGGAAACCAGTCAACAATACATTAAAAAGATCATACACACTATGATCAAGTGAGAATTATTCCAGGAATGCAAGGATGATTCAACATTTGCAAGTCAATCAATGTGATATGCTACATTACCAAAATGAGTGATAAAAACCATATGATCATCTCAATAGATGAAAAGAAAGCATTTGACAAAATTCAACATCCATTTATGATAAAACTCTCAAAAAGTGTGTTACCTCAACTTAATAAAGGCCATATTAGCTGACAAGTTAGCTGAAAAGTCCACAGCTAACTTCATACTCAATGGTGAAAAGCTGGAGGCTTTTCCTCTAAGATCAGGAAAAAGACAAGAATGCCCACTCTTGCTACTTTTATTCAACACAGTATTGGAAGTCCTAGCCACAGTAATTAGGCAAAATAAATAAATAAATAAAAGGCATCCAAATTGGAAAGGAAGAAGCAGCACTATCACTATTTGTACATGATATGATATTATATACAGAAAACCCTGAAGACTCCATCAAAAAACTGTTAGAACTAATAAGGTTGTGGGATACAAAAATCAATACACAAAAATCACTTCTGTTTCTATACGCTAATAATGAACTATCAGAAAGAGAAATTAAGAAAACAATTCCACTTAAAATTACACTAAAAAGAATAAAATACCTAAAAATAAGTTAAACCAAGGAGGTGGTGGCTCACTCAGAAGGCTCAGATGATGGTTAGCATTTTTCAGCAATAAAGTATATTTTCATTTAAAAGAACCCAAGGAGGGCTTCCCTGGTGGCACAGTGGTTGAGAGTCTGCCTGCTGATGCAGGGGATGCAGGTTTGTGCCTCGGTCCGGGAGGATCCCACGTGCTGTGGAGCGGCTGGGCCCGTGAGCCATGGCCGCTGGGCCTGTGCGTCCGGAGCCTGTGCTCTGCAACGGGAGAGGCTGCAACAGTGAGAGGCCCGTGTACCACAAAAAACAAACAAACAAACAAACAAAAAAACCCAAGGAGGTGAAAGACCTGTATATTGAAAACTAAAAGACATTAATGAAAGAAAATGAAGACACAAATAAATGGAAAGATATTCCATGCTCATGGATTGGAAGAATTAATACTGTTAAAACGTCCATACTGACCAAAGAAATATAAGATTCAGTGCAATCCTTATCACAATTTCAATGGCATTTTTTTCACAGAAATAGGACAAGCAACCTGAAAATTTGTATGGAACCATAAAAGACTCCAAATAGCCAAAGCAATGTTGAGAAAGAAGAAAAAAGCTGGAGGCATCATACTCCCTGATTTCAAACTGTATTGCAAAATTATAGTAATTAAAACAGTATGGTATTGCATAACAATGGACACATAGCTCAATGGAACAGAATAGAGAGCCTAGAAATAAACCCACACATATGTGGTCAATTAATTTATGACAATGGAGCCAAGAATATGCAATGGGAAAAGGATAGTCTCTTCAATAAATAGTGTTCATATAATTGAACAATCACATGCAAAAGAATGAAACCAGAGCACTATCTTACATCATACACAAAAATTAACTCAAAATGGATTAAAGACTTGAAAGCTTGAAACCATAAAACTCCTAGAAGAAAACATAGGTAGTAAGCTACTTGACATAAGTCTTGGTGACAATTTTTTGAATCTGACACCAAAAGAAAAGAAACAAAAGCAAAAATAAACAAGTGGGACTACATCAAACTAAAAAGCTGCTACACAGCAAAGGAAACCATCAACAAAATGAAAAGGCAGCCTATTGAATGGGAGAAAATATTTTCAAATCATATATTTGATAAGGGCTAACATCCAAAATATATGAAGAGTCTCTTCTTCCTCTTCCGGGGGCAGTACCTAGAGGCATTCAGGATGGTTCAGTGTTTGACATACCGTCATAGGCTGTCCTTCAATACAGCCTCTGACAAAACCAGAGTGTCCCGAACCCCTAGTAATAAAATTGTTTACCTTTATACCAAGAAAGTTGGGAAAGCACCAAAATCTGCATGTGGCGTGTGCCCAGGCTGACTTCGAGGAGTTCGTGCTATGAGACCTAAAGTTCTTATGAGGTTGTCTAAAACGAAAAAACATGTTAGCCGGGCCTATGGTGGTTCCATGTGTGCTAAATGTGTCCGTGACAGGATCAAGCGTGCTTTCCTCATTGAGGAGCAGAAAATCGTTGTGAAAGTGTTGAAAGCACAAGCGCAAGTCAGAAAGCTAAATAAAAAAATGAAGCTTCTTTGAGTAATAAAAAAAACAAACAAACAAAAAACCCCCCAAAATATATGAAGAACTCATCCAACTCAATGGCAAAATACCCAAACAACCCAATTTAAAAATGGGCAGGACATCTGAATAGACAGTTTTTTCCAAAGACATCCAGATGGCCAACCAGTGCATGAAAAGATGCTCTACATCATTTATCATCAGGGAAATGCAAATCAAAACCACAATGAAATACCACCTCACACTTGTTAGAATGGCTATTATCAAAAAGACAAGAAATAACAGGTGTTGGCGAGGATGTGGAGAAAAGGGAACATTTGTGCACTGTTGATGGGAATATAAATTGGTGCAGCTACTATGGAAAAGAGTCTGGAGGTCCCTCAAGAGATTAAAAATAGAACTACCAATTAATCCAGCAATTCCACTCCTGGGTATTTATCTGAAGAAAAAGAAAACACTAACCCAGATATATATATATGCACCCCCATGTTCATTGGAGCATTACTGATGATGGCCAAGATGTGGAAACAACCTAAGTGTCCATCAATAGATGAATGGATAAAGAAGATGTGGTATAACATACACAATGGAATATTACTCAGCCATAAAAAAGAATGGAATCTTGTCAGTTGCAACAACATAAATGGACCTTGAGGGCATTATTCTAAGTGAAATAAGTCAGACAGAGAAAGTCAAATACCATATGTATGATCTCTCTTATATGCAGAATTTAAAAAGATAGATAGATAAACAAACAAACAAACAAACCAAGCTCAGAGATACAGAGAACAGACTGATGGTTGCCATAGGTGAGGGTTGGGGGGTAGGAGAAATGGGTGAACTGTTTTTAAGTTTAAATACATTGAATTAAAAGATAAAAATTTGGCTAAAAAAAACACAACCCACTATAAAAGAATGTCTTTGATGGTAAAGAATTAGTGAGCTTGAAGATGTCAATAGAAACTTTATACATGAAATGCAAAGATAAAAAAAAAGAATGAAAAAGATGGAACAGAATGTCCAAAGATTGTGGTACAATTACAAATGAGGTTATATACACGTAATGGGAATACCAGAAGAAGAAAGAGAGGAAGGAACAGAGGAAATATTTGAAGTAATATCAAATAAGAGTTTTCTAAAAGTAATGTCAGACACCAAACTTCAGATCCAGGAAGCTCAGAGAATATCAAGTAGGACAAATACCAAAAAGTTGACCCCTAGGCATATCATATTCAAACTGCAGAAAATCAAAGACAAAGAGACAATCTTTAAAGAAGCTAGAGGTGGGTAAAAGGATAAAAATTACATTGGCTTCTCTTTAGAAAACATTCAAGCAAGAAGAGGGTGCAGTGAAATACTTAAAGTGTTAAAAGAAAAAAACACCAAGCTAGGATTCTGTATCCAGCAAAATTATTCTTCAAAAATGAAGTTGAAATAAAGACTTTCTCAGACAAACAAAAATTGATTGAATTTGTTGCCAGGAGACCTGCCTTATAAGAAATGTTAAAAGAAGTTCTTCAGAAAAGGAAAATGATATAGGTCAGAAACTTGGATCTACATAAAGAAAGGAAGAGCACTAGAGAAGGAATTCATGAAAGTAAAATCAAATCTTTTATTTTACTTATTCTTAATTGATTTAATAGATAATAGTTTACTCAAAATAATAATAGCAAAGATGTGTTCAGTGATTATAGCTTATGGATAAGTAAAACAAAAGACAGCAATGCTATAAGGGATGGGGGGAGGAATTGGGAATACTCTGCTATAAGGTACTTGCACTACCTCTGAAGTGGTATAATGTTATTTGAAAACGAACTTGAATAAGTCATAAATGTGTATTTCAAACTCTAGGGCAACCACTACAAATTTTTAAAAGTATAATTGATATAAGAGAGGAAAGAAAATGGAATCATATAAAATGCTTGATTAAAACCAGAGAAGGCAGAAAGAGTGGAAGACAGAAAAAGAAACAAAGAAATGGACAATGAACAGAAAACAGTTACAAATATAGTAGATATTAATCCAACTATATCAATAATCACTTTAAATGTGAATGGTATAAATACACCAATTAAAAGACAGAAACTGCCAGAGTGGATAAAAAACCAATAACCAACTATATGTTATCTGTAAGAAACACACTTTAAATATAAAGATAAAGGTAGATTAAAAGTAAAGGGATGGTGAAAGATATACCATGCTAACACTAATCAAAAGCAAGCTAATTTCAGACAAAGCTGACTTTAGAGGAAGGAAAATGATCAGGAAGGAAGAGAGGCATTATATAGTGATAGAGGTGTCAATTCTCCAAGACATAAGATCTTTTAATGTGTATGTGGCTAACAAAAGAGTGTCACAAAATTGAGGCAAAATCTGATGAACTCACTATTATAGAGACTTCAACATCCCTCAATCAGTAGTTGAAATATCCAGCAGGCATAAAATCAGTAAGGATATATTGAGCTGAATAAGCACCATCAATCAACTAGATCTAATTGACATTTATAAAATACTTCATCCAACAATAGCAGGATATACAGTCTTTTCAAGTTCACATGGAACATTCACTAAGATAAACATTATGTGTCATAAAACATACCTTAGCAAATTTAAAAGGTATCATACAAACTATATACTCACATTACAATGGAATTAAAATAGAAATCCATAACAGAAAGTAGCTGGAAAATCATATATATTACAACAGGAAAAAGATCTAAATAATTTTGGAAAATATTTAATCTAAGCTTCCACTTCAGGAAACTAGAAAAAGAAGAGAAAATTAAATTTACAGTAAGCCCAAGAGAAGAAACAATTAGAATCAGAGCAAATATAAATGAAATTGAAAACAGGAAAGCAATAGAAAAAAAAAAATCAATGAAACGAAAAGCTGGTTCTTTGAAAAGATGAATAAAATTGATAAACACTTACCCAGGCTAACCAAGAAAGGGAGTGAGAAGACACAAATTACTAATATCAGATATGAAAGAAGGGCCATTACTACTGATCTCATGTACATTAAAAGGATAATAAAATATTATGAACAAAACAAATCTGCCCACAAATTTGATAACTTAGATGAAATTGGCTAATTATTTGAAAGATACAATCTATCAAAACTCATATAAGAAGAAATATATAATCTGTATATATAATATGTAAAGGATAACTTGTTTATATATTAAAGAAATTGACTATATAATCTGAATAGGCCTATATATATTACAGAAATTGAATCAACAGTTAATAACCTTCTAAAACAGAAAGTACCAGGCCCAGATGGTTTCACTGGTGAATTTTACCAAACATTTAGGGAAGAAATTATACCAATTCTCTACAACCTCTTGCAGAAAACAGAAGCAGATGGAACACTTCCTAACTCACTCCATGAAGCTAGCAGTATACTAATGCCAAAGCCAAAGACATTATAAGAAGGGAAAACTATAGACCAACATCTCATTGAAAAGAGTTGCAAAAACCCTCAACAACATATTAGCAAGTCAAATTCAACAACGTTAAAAGAATTATACACCACGACCAAGTGGAATTTATTCCTGGTGCACAAGGCTGATTCAATATTCAAAAATAAATTAACTTAATCCATCATACAGCAACAGGCTTAAGAAGAAAAATCATATGATTGTATCAATAGATACAGAAAAATCACTTGACAGAATCCAAGATCCATTCATGATAATAGCTCTCATCAAATTAGGAATAGAGGGGAAATTCATCAATTCAATAAAAAAACTACAAAAAAATCTATAGTTAATATCATACTTATGCTGAGAAACTAGATGACTTCGCCCTAAGACTGAGAACAAGGCAAGGATGTCCCCTCTCACCACTGTAATTCAACGTCACACTGGAGCTCCTAGCTAATGCAGTAAGGTAAGACAAGAAAAGAAAAGGCATACAGATTGGGAAGAAAGAAATAAAACTGTCTTTGTTTGCAGATGACATGATTTTCTATGTAAAAAATCCCAGAGTGTTGACCAAAAAGCTCCTGGAACTAATAAGCAAATATAATAAGGCTGTGAGATACAAGCCCAATATACAAAAGTCAATTATTTTCCTATATTAACAATGAACAGCTGGAATTTGAAATTAAAAAAACACACTTTAGCACCAAAAAAAGGAGAAATACTTATGCATAAATCAAACAGAATATGTACAAGATCTATATGAGGAAAACTATAAAACTCTGATGAAAGAAATAAAAGCCTAAATAAATGGAATGATTCTGTGTTCATGGATAGGAAGACTCAGTATTGTTAAGATGTCATTTCTTTTTAACTTGATCTATAGACTCAATGTAACCCCAAGTAAAACTCCCAGCAAGTTATTTTGTGGATACAAAAACCTCTGATTCTATATTTTATACGGAAAGGAAAAAGACTCACAATATTCAATACAATATTGAAGAATAAGAACAAAGTTGGAGGGCTAAAATTATCCGAGTCAAAATTTAGCATAAAGCTATGGTAACCAAGATAGTGTGGTATTGGTGGAATAATAGACATATAGATTAATGGACCAGAATAGGGAGCCCAGAAATAGACCCAAACAAATATAGTCAACTGATATTTGACAAAGGAGCAAAGGCAACCCAATGGAGAAAGAATAGTTTTTTCAACAAATGGTGCTGGAACACGTGGACATGCCCATGCAAAAAAGAATCTAGACACTGTCCTTATAAATTTCACAAAAATAAACTCAAAATGGATCACAGAACTAAATGTAAAACAGAAAACTCTAAAATTCCTAGAAGTCCCCTGGGCTCCCAGCATCTGGGCAGATGGACCCCGGCTCTTCACAATCAGCCTCCGGCCAGGGCTAGCCCTGTGCTCTGGTCCCTTGCTCCGCAGCCACCCAGCTCCTGGGGCCACTGCACTGGCCTGCACGCCTCCGTTGGCAACAGACCCATGGAGGAAAGAGGGGAACTCAGCCTGACCGGCGCCAAACAGAACACCGGAGTGTGGCTGGTGAAGGTTCCTAAATATTTGTCACAGCAATGGGCTAAATGTCCTGGAAGAGGTGAAGTTGGGAAACTGTGGATTGCCAAAAATCAAGGAAGGATGGAGGTGTCATTTACTTTGAAGGAGGCTCTTGCAAATATTCATGATATTGGCGGAAAATCAGCTTCAGGCAGTGCTCCTAGAGTACATATATTTGTCTTGCAAAGTGCTGGGGGACAGGCATTTACAGTGTCTACTAAGAGCTCATCGGATAAGCTTTCACTGGAAGGAATAGTGGTACAAAGAGCTGAATGCTGACCCACTGCCAGTGAAAAGTACATGAGATTAAAGAGATTACAAATAGAAGAATCTTCCAAACCTGTAAGGCTATTACAGCAACTGAACAAAGTTGTGACAACCAATTACAAGCCTGTTGCTAATCATCAATACAATATTGAATATGAAAGGAAAAAGAAAGAAGATGGAAAACGAGCTCAAGCTGATAACACATTTTAGACATGCTGTTTTCAGCATTTGAGAAACATCAATATTATAATCTTAAGGACTTGGTGGACATCACAAAACAGCCTGTGTCGTACCTGAAGGAAATCTTAAAAGCAATTCGTATTCAAAATGTAAAAGGGCTCCACGAAAACATGGGAGCTGAATCCATAGTACAGACATTATCAAGGAGGAGAAAAGAATGATTAAGAACATTCAAAGCCTGCCTGCTAACAGAACAACTAAAGTGTGATGAGCTAAGCAAATGGCCTTGATACGTGAATCCTTGAGCACCATCTGTTACAGGGGGAAAATGACAGGTACTTTAATTTCTCTAGGTAAATTTTTAAAACAATAATTCTTTTTCTTTTTAACAGTTGAAATGAAATTTTATTATTATTTTTTACATTTAATTTTATTTATTTTTTTATACAGCAGGTTCTTATTAGTCATCCATTTTATACACCTCAGTGTATACACGTCAAACCCAATCTCCCAATTCATCAACTGCCACCCTCACCCCCTGCTGCTTTCCCCCCTTGGTGTCCATATGTTTTTTCTCTACTACTGTGTCTCAATTTCTGCTCTGCAAACCGGTTCATCTGTACCATTTTCTAGGTTCCACATATATGTGTTAATATACGATATTTGTTTTTCCCTTTCTGGCTTACTTCACTCTGTATGAGAGTCTCTAGATGCATTCATGTATCTACAAATGACCCAATTTCGTTCCTTTTTATGGCTGAGTAATATTCCATTGTATATATGTACCACACCTTCTTTATCCATTCGTCTGTCGATGGGCATTTAGGTTTCTTCCATGACCTGGCTATTGTAAATAGTGCTGCAATGAACATTGGGGTGCATGTGTCTTTTTGAATTATGGTTTTCTCTGGGTATATGCCCAGTAGTGGGATTGCTGGGGTGTATGGTAGTTCTATTTTTAGTTTTTTAAGGAACCTCCATACTGTTCTCCATAGCGGCTGTATCAATTTACATTCCCACCAACAGTGCAAGAGGGTTCCCTTTTCTCCACACCCTCCCCAGCATTTGTTGTTTGTAGATTTTCTGATGATGCCCATTCTAACTGGTGTGAGGTGATACCTCACTGTAGTTTTCATTTGTATTTCTCTAATAATTAGTGATGTTGAGCAGCTTTTCATGTGCTTCTTGGCCATCTGTATGTCTTATTTGGAGAAATGTGTATTTAGGCCTTCTGCCCATTTTTGGATTGGGTTGTTTGTTTTTTTAAAATTCAGTTGCATGAGCTGTTTATATATTCTGGAGATTAATCCTTTGTCCAATGATTCGTTTGTAAATATTTTCTCCCATTCTGAGGGTTGTCTTTTCATCTTGTTTATGGTTTCCTTTGCTGTGAAAAGCTTTTAAGTTTCATTAGCTCCCATTTGTTTATTTTTGCTTTTATTTCCATTACTCTAGGAGGTGGATCAAAAAATATCTTGCTGTGATGTATGTCAAACAGTGTTCTTCCTAAGTTTTCCTCTAAGAGTATTATAGTGACCGGACTTACATTTAAGTCTCTAATCCGTTTTGACTTTATTTTTGTGTATGATGTTAGGGAGTGTTCTAATTTCATTCTTTTACATGTAGCTGTCCAGTTTTCCCAGCACCACTTATTGAAGAGACTGTCTTTTCTCCATTGTATATCCTTGCCTCCTTTGTCATAGATTAGTTGACCATAGGTGCATGGGTTTATCTCTGGGCTTTCTATTCTGTTCCATTGATCTATATTTCTGTATTTGTGCCAGTACCATATCGTCTTGATTACTGTAGCTTTGTAGTATAGTCTGAAGCCAGGGAGTCTGATTCCTCCAGCTCTGTTTTTTTTCCCTCAAGACTGCTTTAGCTGTTTGGGGTCTTTTGTGTCTCCATACAAATTTTAAGATTTTTTGTTCTAGTTCTGTAAAAAATGCCAGTGGTAATTTGATAGGGATTGCATTGAATCTGTAGATTGCTTTGGGTAGTAGAGTCATTTTCACAATATTGATTCTTTCAATACAGGAACATGGTATATCGCTCCATCTGTTTGTATCATCTTTCATTTCTTTCATCAGTGTCTTATAGTTTTCTGCATACAGGTCTTTTGTCTCCCTGGTTAGGTTTATTCCTAGGTATTTTATTTTTTTTATTGCAATGGTAAATGGGAGTGTTTCCTTAATTTCTCTTTCAGAGTTTTCATCAGTAGTGTATAGGAATGCAAGAGAATTCTGTGCATTAATTTTGTATCATGCAAGTTTATCAAGTTCATTGATTACCTCTACTAGTTTTCTGGTGGCATCTTTAGGATTCTCTATGTATAGTATCATGTCATCTGCAAACAGTGACAGTTTTACTTCTTCTTTTCCAATCTGTATTCCTTTTCTTTCTTTTTCTTCTCTGATTGCCGTGGCTAGGACTTCCAAAACTATGTTGAATAATAGTGGTGAGAGTGGATGTCCTTGTCTTGTTTCTGATCTTAGAGGAAATGCTTTCAGTTTTTCACCATTGAGAATGATGTTTGCTGTGGGTTTGTCATATATGGCCTTTATTATGTTGAGGTAGGTTCCCTCTATGCCCGTTTTCTGGAGAGTTTTTATCATAAATCGGTGTTGAATTTTGTCAAAAGCTTTTCCTGCATCTATTGAGATGATCATATGGTTTTTCTTCTTCAGTTTGTTAATATGGTGTATCACATTGATTGATTTGCATATATTGAAGAATCCTTGCATCTCTGGGATAAATCCCACTTGATCATGGTGTATGATCCTTTTAATGTGTTGTTGGTTTCTGTTTGCTAGTATTTTGTTGAGGATTTTTGCATCTATATTCATCAGTGATATTGGTGTATAATTTTCTTTTTTTGTAGTATCTTTGTCTGGTTTTGGTATCAGGGTGATGGTGGTCTCACAGAATAAGTTCAGGAGTTTTCCTTCCTTTGCAATTTTTTGGAAGAGTTTGAGAAGGATGGGTGTTAGCTCTTCTCTAAATTTTTTTAAATAGATTTATTTATTTTTATTTATTTATTTTTGGCTGCATTGGGTCTTCATTTCTGCTCGCAGGCTTTCTCTAGTTGAGGCAAGCGGGAGCTGCTCTTCACTGCAGTGCGCGGGCTTCTCACTGTGGTGGCTTCTCTTTTCGCGAAGCACAGGCTCTAGGTGCGTGGGCTTCAGTAGTTGTGGCACACCGGCTCAGTGGTTGTGGTGCATGGCCTTAGTTGCTCCGCGGCATGTGGGATCTTCCTGAACCAGGGCTCGAACTCTTGTCCCCTTCTTTAGCAGGTGGATTCTTAACCACTGCATCACCGGGCAAGTCCCAAAGATTGCATCTCTTCTCTAAATGTTTGATAGAATTCACCTGTGAAGCCATCTTATCTTGGACTTTTGTTTGTTGGAAATTTTTTTTTTTGCGGTACACGGGCCTCTCACTGTTGTGGCCTCTCCCATTGTGGAGCACAGGCTCCGGACGTGCAAGCTCAGCATCCATAGCTCATGGGCCCAGCCACTCCACGGCATGTGGGATCCTCCCAGACTGGGGCACAAACCCATGTCCCCTGCATTGGCAGGACTCTCAACCACTGCGCCACCAGGGAAGACCCTGGTGGAAGATTTTTAATCACAGTTTCAATTTCATTACTTGTGATTGTTCTGTTTATATTTTGTTTCTTCCTGGTTCAGTCTTGGAAGGTTATACCTTTCTAAGAATTTGTCCATTTCTTCCAGGTTATCCATTTTTTTGGCATAGAGTTGCTTGTAGTAGTCTCTTAGGATGCTTTGTATTTCTGCGGTGTCTGTTTTAACTTGTCCTTTTTCATTTCTAATTTTATTAAAAAAGTAATTCTTGTAAAGTTGTTTAAGTGATTTCTGAGGAAAATGAACACAATTATTTATAGACTTAACTTGTATTAAACCAGATTATTCATGATGGGCTTAGGGGTTGGGGGTTGAAGAAGGTTTTTCTTTTTAAATATTAACGTTTAAAATGTAACATTAGGAAATGGTGCTTCCCTGGTGGCGCAGTGGTTGAGAGTCTGTCTGCCGATGCAGGGGACACGGGTTCATGCCCCGGTCCAGGAAGATCCCACATGCCATGGAGTGGCTGGGCCCGTGAGCCATGGCCGCTGAGCCTGCGTGTCCGGAGCCTGTGCTCCGCAACGGGAGAGGCTACAACAGTGAGAGGCCCGAGTACCGCAAAAAAAAAAAAAAAAAATTTAGGAAATGTTTTCTAAATAAGGACTCTCCGTCCTTTTTCTCTTTGAGGAGTTGAGGTAATACAGATTCAAAGTGAATAGCATAGCAGGAAAAAAGTAGTCAACTACAGAAACTCTTAAAAGGAATTAAAAAGCCAAAGTTCCTTATCCTGAAACAAAACAAAGCAAAACCAAACAAAAAACCTCCTAGAAAATAACATATGAAAAACATCTACCTGACCTTGGGTTTGGCAGTGGATTTTCAGGTAGAGCTCCCAAAGCACAATCCATGAAAGAAAAAAATTGGTAAACCTGGACTTCAGTAAAATTAAACACTTCTGCTATGAGAAAGACACTGTTAAGTTAATCAAAACACAAGCCATAGACTGGGAGAGATTATTTGCAAAACACATATCTGGTAAAGGACTGGTATCCAGTATATAAAAAGAACACTTAAAACTCAACAATCAGAAAACAAATAATCCAATTAAGAAATGGGCAAAAGATTGAAACAGATGCCTCACCAAAGAAGATATATAGATTACAAATAAGCATATGATGCTCAACATCATATGTCATTAGGGAATTGCAAATTAAGCAT
Organism: Mesoplodon mirus; assembly: GCF_964341445.2. NCBI lineage: Eukaryota > Metazoa > Chordata > Mammalia > Artiodactyla > Ziphiidae > Mesoplodon > Mesoplodon mirus. The sequence continues at coordinate 58,606,299 of NC_138981.1, read as the reverse complement.
GAGCTAGCACTACACACCTACTAGAATTGCTAAAATCCAAAATACTGGCAATACTAACTGCTGGCAAGGATGAAGGGCAACAGGAACTCTCATTCATTGCGGGTGGGAATGCAAAATAGTATAGGCACATTGAAAGAAAGTTTGGCAGTTTCTTACAAAGCTAAAAATAGTCTTACCAATACAACCCAGTAACCACACTCCTAGGTTTGCCCAAATTTGTTGAAAACTTATATTCAAACAAAAACCTGCACATGAATGTTTATAGTAGCTTTATTCATGATTGCCAAAAGTAGGAAGCAATTAAAATATCATTCAATAGGTGAATGGATAAACAAACTGTGGTCCATCATACAATGGAATATTATTCAGCAATCAAAAGAAATAAGCTATCAAACCACAAAAAGACATGGAGGAACTTTAAGTGCATATTGCTAAGTGAAAGAGGCCAGTCTGAAAAGGCTACATACTGCATGATTCCAACTGTGTGACATTCTGGAAAAGGCAAAACTGTGGAGACAGTAAAAAGATAAGTGGTTGCAAAGGATTGGGGGAGAGAGAGAGTATATGGGGACTATTTCTGCTCAATTTTCCTATAAACCTAAAACTGCTCTAAAACATATTCTATTAACTATGAAAATAAATTTATAAAACATCCACTAGTTTAAAAGCAACACTGAACTGCATATAGTTCAACATAGACCTCTAAGCCCTGGCTCTGTATCCACTATGCCCCCCCCCACCCTCTTCCATACACCTCTTGCCTCTGTACCTTCCTTCATGCCATACCCTCTGCCTGAAGTGCCCTTCTTCAGTCCATCTTTTTCTCAGTGCCTACTCATTCTTTTTTTTTTTTTTTTTTTTTTTTGGTACACGGGCCTCTCACTGTTGTGGCCTCTCCCATTGCGGAGCACAGGCTCCGGACATGCAGGCCCAGCGGCCATGGCTCACGGGCCCAGCCGCTCTGCAGCATGTGGGATCCTCCCGGACCAGGGCATGAACCCATGTCCCCTGCATCGGCAGGTGGACTTTCAACCACTGCGCCACCAGGGAAGCCCCCCTACTCATTCTTTAAGACTCAGCTCAGGCCACAATTCCTTTGTGTTCCCCTAATAAACTATTGCACCTATCAAATTATAATTTTCTGATTATGTGATTGTTCAATTTACTAAATTTTTAACTCTTTGAGGGCAAGGGCTATGCCTTATTCATCTCTGTATCTCCAGCACCTAAAGCATATCTTTTATAGTAAGTGCTCAGTACAATGTTTGTTGAATGAATAAATGAACGACTGAAGGAAGTGGACAAAGATTCTTCTGACTCCAAGTTCATTGTGCTTTCTACTGAATCATAGTCATGCTAAGAATACCAATAACAGCATCAAAAATTGCCAGTCAATTTACAGAGTTGTTTTGCAGATTAAATAAGTGAAAGTGATGTGCTCATAGTAGGTACTCAATAAAAGTTAATTTAATTTTATTTGTTCTTTGGTTATATAGGTAGTAGGCTCCTCACTTTCATGCTTCCCTCCCTTTATATAGAGAGCTACACCAGAGGACTGGAGATGGCCAAGATTTCTTCAGTCATAAGCAATAAGGAGGAGAGTAAGGACAATGGCTGGCAGATGAGGATTGGAATTTTTTATTAAGAAAAAAAAAAAAGAAAAACAACCTTCAACATACTCTGTATCTTCAAATCTTATAACCTTAAGAGTTTACTTCATGTTCTATCTCACACCATAAGAATTGTAAACAGAGAGAATGCACAAATACATGTGGCAAGTTCAATACATTTGAAGAAGATGGAAGCCATTAGATTCAAAGAAGAGTGAGAATTTTGAATGAGCACCACATGGAATGCCCATGTTCAGAGCCCAGATTACAGTTCCAACATCTGCTCTAAGCATGACAAAAAGGCAAGAAAAGGTAGGGCTGTGCAAGTTGATTCCCACCCCAACCCATCACATCCCAATCTCTAAAGTATTTCCGATGTGAGAAGGCTTGCATTCTTCATTCAAGGATTTCCTCTCTAGCCTTTGCAGCAGAGGCTCATGCTTGAGGCCTCAGGCTCCACAAAGCAATTGACTCCATGAGTTAAGTTATGATCAGCTGTGAAACTTTTCTGGCTCAGTTCTGGTTTGGTTTGGGAAAGACTCAAAAATATTGTCAAGAATATCAAAATATTACTGCGGTTCAGGCAACACTAAAACAGTCACACTAACTGCTGACATTTTAGATGCCTAATGGTCTCTCAAAGTTCCATGAAGTATAGATTCCTTCATGTCACCAGAGATGTTCCCAAAGTGACAAACGTATGTTTTTGGTAAAGAAATATTTTGTGACATCAAGTCTTTGGTCACTTTCGTGGTTAGGATGAAAATGCCAGGCCTAAGAGCAGCAGTCTGTGAGGAGGATTGTATAGATGAATGGAATGGATTGTGTCATCTAGTGCAGTGTTTTTACACTACGTTCCAGACAGTACCAGGGTCCTGTGTGATATTAACAGATGTCCTCAGGAAAAGGATGCTTTGATCAAAAAGAGTTTGGGAAAAAATAGGGTTAAGGAAAAATAAACAGATTTCTTCATTGAAGACTTCTCAAATCTTTTAATACACAAACAAGAAATGTGACTCTCCAGAGTGGAATATGAAATGCAGCATTTCCCAAACCTATTTGGCCAGAGAACATTTTTCGAAAAAGACCTATCTATCTCTTGTTGAATTAATGTTCTGGATTATACTATTTGGTAAATACTAAGATTGTGGAAAGAGCTTGAGCTTTGCTATTCTTTCAGAACTGGGCTGGAATTCTAGTTCTAACATTCAATACCTGTGTGATCTTGGGCAAGTTACTTCACTCCTTTGAATTTTTTCATTTATGAAAATTGGGACAATTATATCCACCTCAAAAGAAATGTCAGGAGGATTAAGTGAGATAATGCACAGTACTTAGCACAATGCCTGGAACGTATAGGTACTCAAGAAATAGCAGCTATAATCATCACATTCATTTCTCATCACCATTATTATCAATCCACATCTGTGCCTGACAGGCCTGCCAAACAGCTTCAAAATAGGTCGGGCCTGAGGACACAAATGGCTGTATTTCTGACTGCTTTGGGAACTGAGTGTAAGAAGAGAACTGGACTAGTTGCTCCATGACTTATTTGCTGTCTGACATTGGGCAAAGCACTTCACCTGTCTGCATTTCTCTCTCCTTCTGCCAAATATAGGTATGGACTAGGTGACCTCTTACTCTAAAATCCTGTGAACCTCAGCTCTAAAATGCTGTATAAGAGATTTATAAATTTATTGTTGAAGAAATCTGTGATACAGGTTAAATCCAATTATCAAGTATGGTCCTGTATAACAAAGCTATTTTTATGATCCAGCAGATGGCTGGCAGAAATAGTGCTTTGCCAATCTGGTTACAATGAACTCTGTATAGTGAATAATTCTAACAATTGCTTTCTCTGATCCTTGACCCCATAATCGTCACGCTCTAACATTGCTCTAATCAACTAAAGAACTTGATTATGTGTTGTTTTCTTTGTAGACACAGAGAGGGGAGCTGAGTTAAGCTAAGCTATAGAATTTCTAGCTGAGACGTTTATGTCCAATTTCATTATTTTAGAGCCGAGGAAACAGGACAGGAGAGGTTAAGTAACTTGTCAGGGCTCACACAGCCAGTAAGTAGCAGAGCTTTGAATGGGTGTTTGGACTAAATGATTCATCATCTAAGAACTTAGACATATCACTGCAAACTCTCATTCAGACCATATATAAAAATGTTAAATGAAACCAGAAATGGCTATTAGAGAAACTCTACTGTTTATGCTTCCCAACCAAGTAAGATGTGTGTTTGTCATTACCCTTTATCCCTGCATTCAAGCCCTCTTCATAGGATGGTCCCTCTAATTGCATGGTGCATGGTGACACAACTTAAAGCATGATAACCTTTGCTGCAGAGCTTCAATTAAAGGTTTTTTTAATGTCTAAATACATTACACCCTTAGTTACCTTTAGATACATGCACAGTTCCTTCCACAAAGGCCTCTATTAGTCAAGTATGTCTTTTTCATTTTGAAACCACGTGGCTTAAAAAAAAATTTTAAACTAGGTTAACACAGAAATCTTACTAATAGCAAAGGTTAGCCTTCAGGCTCTTGCTTTTCTCTACTTATATACTCTCTCATGAGTATATTTATTTCCAGGGCTTCAACACCTATGGAGAATCATACTTCCTAAATCACAGCCCATGTCTCCAACTACCATTGTGACATTGCCTCTTGAACACATTCCTGTTTCTTGGAACTCACATGCTTCAGATTGAACTCATATTCTAAGTTAGTGGTTCTCAAATCTGGCTGTACATTGAAATCACCTGGGAAATTTCAAAAACTCTTAATGCCTGGACCCCTAGAGATTCTGATGCAACTGGTTTGGAGCTGGACATGGACATGAGAATTTTTAAAAGCACCTGGGGGTGATTCTAATGTGTGGCCAAGCTTGAGAACCAGTGCTCTAGGTAAAGCCTTGAGTGCCACTTCCTTCATTTCTGTTAATGGTAGCACGATTCTCCTCTTCACTTGGGCTTGAAATCTGGGGCATTCAACCTTCAGCTCTGGGGATAAATGAGATAGAAACAAAATCAAATTTTTGAAAGTGTGAGGTGCTAAGAAAATGCAAGAAATTGTTGTATGCAGTATGCACATGAATCATATGGATTGCTTTAGCAGTTGAGATGTGTTAACTCATTAAACATGTTAAAGGTTATACTGACAATTTATCATCCTAACCTTTTTGTTGGGCAAAGCAGAGGAATGAGAGAGAATCTGATCTGGTGGCATGACATAAATCATCAGAGCTACCCTATCCTCCTGTGGGCAGGTCAACCTCATCAATGGGCCCAGATGGCGGTGACATGTGCTATCCCCAGAAGTAATTTTGTCAGCCTTGCTAAGGGTGGGCGGGTGGTCCTCTGGTTCCCTTTCACTGGGGAGGAGTGCAGCCATGACAGCTGACCAGCCAAACCACACATAGCAGTTACATTGAGAACCACACATATGCAACATGGCTCTTGACTGGGTCCCAGAATAGTGCGAGGTGGCTAGATGTTGTCCTGCTGTGCATATAATGTCCCTTTAATCAGAGACAAGGCTCAACCTGAGTCACATTGGATTCTTCTTATAACAGGACAAACTGGGAACTTCCAATGCTCAGTTTGTGTGCACTCTCTGGTCATTTACATTAGTACCTGCCCTAGGATGGAAGTGCTGCTCAATACTTTAATTTAGGAAGAGCCAATTCAATTTTATTTTTTTCCCAAAAAGGGTATACCTATCTGGCTTCACCTGAGGTTATCCTTCAACATGGAAAATGTGAGCTTGCTTTTCTATTTTCAGTATTGCCACCCCAATTGTGCATGCCATGTTCTACACATTGTGTTCTGCAGAACTTTATTCCAGGAAATATATTTTCCTTTGCAGGGATATTGGATACATTATTGTAAGCCACAGAATTGCATTCAAGCCCCAGCTCCACCACTTACTAAGTGCTGTAATGACACAGAAAATTGCTTCATCTCTCTGAGTGCACCCTCATTTGTAAAATGGGGATATACTACTTACCTTAGAGAGTTTTAAGGATTATAAAAGATAACATAAATAACATGTAAAAGACATTCTTTAGGCACACAATAAATATAAGTTCGTTGCAAAATTTCATAAGCATATAAATTTAATTCATCCCAAACCAAGCAAACAGAAAGCTCAAATAACCAAGACTTTAATCTAAAAAAATTAGTGTTCAGAGGGAAAATCCTAAGGCACAGCAACATTCTGAAATGGTCTTGAAGGGTTCAGCTTCCTGTAGAAAGTTCTTTTCTTTTCAGTTAATTCTTTCAATTATATTCAACTCATAAATGTTGTTTGAACGCAAGATGTTTAACACTATATTTGTACTACATGAAACAGACAATATAAGACCTGGCCACCTTGGTGATCTCTCTTATTTGTCTTATCTTTTCGATCAACTATCTTGGGTTTTCTAGCTATAGAATCATATCTGTAAAAATAATGATAGTTTGTATAATTGCTCAATAGTTAACACTTCTTATTTCAGTTTCTTGCCTCATTGTATTGGCTACCACTTCAAGAATAATGTTGAAGGGAATTCTCTGGCGGTCCAGTGGTTAGGATTCCATGTTTCTACTGCAGGAGGCCTGGGTTCAATCCCTAGTTGGGGAACTAAGATCCCAAAGCTGTGTGGTGTGGCCAAATACATAAATTAATTAAAAAAAAAGAATAATGTTGAACATCAGCAGCTATAATGAGCATCTTTGATTTGATTTGACTTTGGCAGGAAAGTCTCTAATATATTTACCAGTAAGTATTATGCTATTTCTTATAAAGCACAAGAAATTCTTTATTGTATTAAACAATACCCTTCTATTTTATTTTATTCCTAGTTTACTAAGGATTATCAGAAAATGGTGTTAAATTTTAATCAAATCTATCTGAACTGATCATATAACATATCCCTTGAGCCAATGATGTAATGTGATATTAAGAGATTTCCTATTATAGAAGCATCTTTGCTTTCCTAAGACAAATGCTACTTGGTCATGACATGTTATACTTTAAATATTTTGCAGGGTTTGATTTGGTAGTAGTTTATTTAGGATTTTTTATGTGAGACATCTTTAGCTTTCTTTTTGGTGCTGCTTTTTGGAAGGGTTTGTTATCAAGGTTATACCAATTTCATTAACTGTATTGAGAAGTATTCCTTCTCTTTGCTTACTTTGCAGGTTTATAGAGCAAGGGAAGTATCAGTTCTATAATATCCTGATTTGGGCCTAACTCCTTTTTTTCCCTAGGATGTCACTGGGTGGTTTTTCTCCGTGGTGGAAAAAAATGTACAATAGCTTTCATTTAAAACATTTACAGTTACTCCTGGTTTGTAGCGCTTCCTGGAGGGACAACTGATATGTAGTCTCAGTTTTCCTGTAACAGTTTACCCCACCACACTAACTTAGGAAAAAGTCCATTGATCTCTTCTTACCTGTTTTCTGTGTATTTTCATTTCAGGTACCAATGTCATTGCCTCTAGAGGGAAGGATGAGAGATATGTGGAAGGAGGAAGGAGATGGATGGGCTCAAGGAGCATGAGAAATGAAGTCTGGGAGGTTTTCTCTGGGAAGGTTTGCTTTATGGTAGAGATGAGCTTAAATTGATCTTTGGAGGAGGGCTAGTTGCCAGCCAAGATGACTAATGGAGCAGTTGGTGAAATAAATATAATTTCAGTATGTATCACCATCAATTCATATTTAGAGAATTATTGGCACGCCTTCACTTTTTAACACACAACTCTAACTGAAACACACTTCTATTTTTTTTTAAAGGATTCTATTCTTATTTTTTTTTAAAAAATCTTTATTGGAGTATAATTGCTTTACAATGGTGTGCTACTTTCTGCTTTATAACAAAGTGAATCATTTATACATATACATATGTCCCCATATCTCTCATGTCTTGCAGCTCCCTCCCTCCCACACTCCCTATCCCACCCCTCTAGGTGGTCACAAACCACCGAGCTGATCTCCCTGTGCTATGCGGCTGCTTCCCACTAGCTATCTGTCTTACATTTGGTAGTGTATATATGTCCATGCCATTCTCTCACTTTGTCCCAGCTTACCCTTCCCCCTCCCCATATCCTTAAGTGCATTCTCTAGTAGGTCTGCGTCTATTCCCGTCTTGCCCCTAGGTTCTTCATAACCGTTTTTTCCTTCTTTTTTTTAGATTCCATATATATGTTTCAGCATATGGTATTCGTTTTTCCCTTTCTGACTTACTTCACTCTGTATGACAGTCTCTAGGTCGATCCACCTCACTACAAATAACTCAATTTTGTTTCCATTTATGGCTGAGTAATATTCCATTGTATATATCTGCCACATCTTCTTTATCCATTCATCTGTTGATGGACACTTAGGTTGCTTCCATGTCCTGGCTATTGTAAATAGAGCTGCAATAAACATTTTGGTACATGACTCTTTTTGAATTATGGTTTGCTCTGGGTATATGCCCAGTAATGGGATTGCTGGGGCATATGGTAATTCTATTTTTAGTTTTTTAAGGAACCTCCATACTGTTCTCCATAGTGGCTGTATCATTTACATTCCCACCAACAGTGCAAGAGGGTTCCCTTTCCTCCACACCCTCTCCAGCATTTATTGCTTGTAGATTTTTTGATTATGGTCATTCTGACCAGTGTGAGATGATATCTCATTGTAGTTTTGATTTGCATTTCTCTAATGATTAATGATGTTGAGCATTCTTTCATGTGCTTGTTGGCAATCTGTATATTTTCTTTGGAGAAACGTCTATTTAGGCCTTCTGCCCATTTTTGGATTGGGTTGTTTGTTTTTTTGATATTGAGCTGCATGAGCTGCTTGTAAATTTGGGAGATTAATCCTTTGTCAGTTGCTTCATTTGCAAATATTTTCTCCCATTCTGAGCGTTGTCTTTTGGTCTTGTTTATGGTTTCCTTTGCTGTGCAAAAGCTTTGAAGTTTCATTAGGATCCATTTGTTTATTTTTGTTTTTATTTCCATTTCTGTACGAGGTGGGTCAAAAAGGATCTTGCTGTGATTTATGTCAGAGAGTGTTCTGCCTATGTTTTCCTCTAAGAGTTTGATAGTGCTTGGCCTTACATTTAGGTCTTTAATACATTTTGAGTTTATTTTTGTGTATGGTGTTAGGAAATTTTATAATTTCATTCTTTTACATATAGCTGTCCAGTTTTCCAGCACCACATATTGAAGAGGCTGTCTTTTTTTCCACTGTATAGTCTTGCATCCTTTATCAAAGATAAGGTGACCATATGTGCATGGGTTTATCTCTGAGCTTTCTACCCTGTTTCATTGATCTATATTTCTGTTTTTGTGCCAGTACCATACTGTCTTGATTACTGTAGCTTTGTAGTATAGTCTGAAGTCAGGAAGCCTGATTGCTCCAGCTCCATTTTTCTTTCTGAAGATTGTTTTGGCTATTCGGGGTCTTTTGTGTTTCCATACAAATTGTTAGATTTTCTAGTTCTAGTTCTGTGAAACATGCCAGTGGTAGTTTGATAGGGATTGCATTTAATCTGTAGATTGCATTGGGTAGTAGAGTCATTTTCACAGTGTTGATTCTTTCAATCCAAGAACATTGTATATCTCTCCATCTATTTGTATTATCTTTAATTTCTTTCATCAGTGTCTTATAATTTTCTGCATACAGGTCTTTTGTCACCTTAGGTAGGTTTATTCCTAGGTGTTTTATTCATTTTGTTGCAATGGTAAATAGGAGTGTTTCCTTAAATTCACTTTCAGATTTTTCATCATTAGTGCATAGGAATGCAAGAGATTTCTGTGCGTTACTTTTGTATCCTGCTACTTTACAATATTCATTGATTAGCTCTAGTAGTTTTCTGGTGGCATCTTTAGGATTCTCTATGAATATCATCATGTCATCTGCAAACAGTGACAGCTTTACTTCTTTTTTTCCGATTTGGATTCCTTTTATTTCTCTCTATTCTCTGATTGCTGTGGCTAAAACTTCCAAAACTATGTTGAATAATAGTGGTGAGAGTGGGCAGCCTTGTCTTGTTCCTGATCGTAGTGGAAATGGTTTCAATTTCTCACCATTGAGGACAATGTTGGCTGTGGGTTTGTCATATATGGCCTTTATTATGTTGAGGAAAGTTCTGTCTATGTATACTTTTTGCAGGGTTTTTATCATAAATGGGTATTGAATTTTGTCAAAAGATTTCTCTGCATCTATTGAGGTGATCTTATGGTTTTTCTCCTTCAGTTTGTTACTATGGTGTATCATGTTGATTGATTTGCGTATATTGAAGAATCCTTACATTCCTGGGATAAACCCCACTTGATCATGGTGTATGATCCTTTTATGTGCTGTTGGATTCTGTTTGCTAGTATTTTGTTGAGGATTTTTGCAAGTATGTTCATCAGTGATATTGGCCTGTAGTTTTCTTTCTTTGTGACATCTTTGTCTGGTTTTGGTATCAGGGTGATGGTGGCCTGGTAGAATGAGTTTGGGAGTGTTCCTCCCTCTGCTATATTTTGGAAGAGTTTGAGAAGGATAGGTGTTAGCTCTTCTCTGAACGTTCGATAGAATACACCTGTGAAGCCATCTGGTCCTGGGCTTTTGTTTGTTGGAGGAGTTTTAATCACAGTTTCAATTCCAGTGCTTGTGATTGGCCTGTTCATATTTTCTATTTCTTCCTGGTTCAGTCTCAGAAGGTTGTGCATTTCTAAGAATTTGTCCATTTCTTTCAGGTTGTCCATTTTATTGCCATATAGTTTCTTGTAATAATCTCTCATGATCCTTTGTATTTCTGCAGTGTCAGTTGTTCCTTCTTTATCATTTCTAATTCTATTGATTTGAGTGTTCTCCCTTTTTTTCTTAATGATTCTGGCTAATGGTTTATCCGTTTTGTTTATCTTCTCAAAGAACTAGAATTTAGTTTTATTGATCTTTGCTTTCGTTTCCTTCATTTCTTTCTCATTTCTTTCTGATCTGATCTTTATGATTTCTTTCCTTCTTCTAACTTTGGTGTTTTTTTTGTTCTTCTTTCTCTAATTGCTTTAGGTGTAAGGTTAGGTTGTTTATTTGAGATGTTTCTTGTTTCTTAAGGTAGGGTTGTATGGTTATAAACTTCCCTCTTAGAACTGCGTTTGCTGCATCCCATAGGTTTTGGGTCGTCGTGTTTTCATTGTCATTTGTTTCTAGGTGTTTTTTTTTTTAAAGAAGATGTTGGGGGTACGAGTTTATTAATTAATTAATTTATTTTTGCTGTGTTGGGTCTTCGTTTCTGTGTGAGGGCTTTCTCTAGTTGTGGCAAGTGGGGGCCACTCTTCATCGTGGTGCGCAGGCCTCTCACTATCACGGCCTCTCTTGTTGCGGAGCACAGGCTCCAGATGCGTAGGCTCAGTAGTTGTGGCTCACGGGCCTAGTTGCTCCGCAGCACGTGGGATCCTCCTAGACCAGGGCTCAAACCCGTGTCTCCTGCATTAGCAGGCAGATTCTCAAACACTGCACCACCAGGGAAGCCCTCAAGGTACTTTTTGATTTCCTCTTTGATTTGTTCAGTGATCTATTGGTTATTTAGTAGTGTATTGTTGAGCCTCCATGTGTTTGTATTTTTTACAGATTTTTTCCTGTAATTGATATCTAGTCTCATAGCATTGTGGTCAGAAAAGATACTTGATATGATTTCAGTTTCCTAAATTTATGAGGGCTTGATTTGTGACCCAAGATATGATCTAACTTGGAGAATGTTCCATGAGCACTTGAGAAGAAAGTGTATTCTGTTGTTTTTGGATGGAATGTCCTATAAATATCAATTAAGTCCATCTTGCTTAATGTATCATTTAAAGCTTGTGTTTCCTTGTTCATTTTCATTTTGGATGATCTGTCCATTGGTGAAAGTGGGGTGTTAAAGTCCCCTACTATGATTGCATTACTGTGAATTTCCCCTTATGGCTGTTAGCATTTGCCTTATGTATTGAGGTGCCTCTCTGTTGGGTGAATAAATATTTACAATTTTTATTTCTTCTTCTTGGATTGATCCCTTGATCACTATGTAGTGTCCTTACTTGTCTCTTTTGATAGCCTTTATTTTAAAGTCTATTTTGTCTGTTATGAGATTTGCTACTCCAGCTTTCTTTTGATTTCCATTTGCACGGAATATCTTTTTCAATCCTCTCACTTTCAGTCTGTTTGTGTCCCTAGGTCTCAGGTGGGTCTCTTGTAGACAGCATATATATGGGTCTTATTTTTGTATTCATTCAGCCAGTCTATGTCTTTTGGTTGGAACATTTAATCCATTTACATTTAAGGTAATTATCAGTATGTACATTCCTATTATCATTTTCTTAACTGTTTTGGGTTGGTTATTGTAGGTCTTTTCTTTCTCTTGTGTTTCCTGCCTAGAGAAGCTTCTTTAACATTTGTTGTAAAGCTGGTTTGGTGGTGCTGAATTCTCTCCGCTTTTGCTTGTCTGTAAAGGTTTTAAATTCTCCATCAAATCTGAATGAGATCCTTGTTGGGTACAGTAATCTTGGTTGTAGGTGTTTCTCCTTCATCACTTTAAATATGTCCTGCCACTCACTTTTGGCTTGCAGAATTTCTGCTGAAATATCAGCTGTTGACCTTATCGGGATTCCCTTATGTGTTATTTGTTGTTTTTCCCTTGCTGCTTTTAATATTTTTTCCTTGGATTTAATTTTTGATAGTTTGATTCATATGTGTCTTGGTGTGTTTCTCCTTGGATTTATCCTGTATGGGACTCTCTGTGCTTACTGAACTTGATTAACTATTTCCTTTCCCATATTAGGGGAGTTTTCAACTATAATCTCTTTGAATACTTTCTCAGTCCCTTTCTTTTTCTCTTCTTCTTCTGGGATCCCTATAATTCGAATGTTGGTGCACTTAGTGTTGTCCCAGAGGTCTCTGAGACTGTCCTCAATTCTTTTCATTCTTTTTTTATTCTGCTCTGCAGTAGTTATTTCCACTATTTTATCTTCCAGGTCACTTATCCGTTCTTCTGCCTCAGTTATTCTGCTATTGATCCCTTCTAGAGAATTTTAAATTTCATTTATTGTGTTGTTCATCTCTGTTTGTTTGCTCTTTAGTTCTTCTAGGTCCTTGTTAAACATTTGTTGTATTTTCTCCACTGTATTTACAAGATTTTGGTTCATCTTTACTATCATTATTCAGATTTATTTTTCAGGTCGACTTCATATTTCGTCTTCATTTGTTAGGTCTGCTGTGTTTTTGCCCTGCTCCTTCACGTCTGCTGTGTGTTTCTCTGTCTTCTCATTTTGCTTAACTTACTGTGTTTGGGGTCTCCTTTTCGCAGGCTGCAGGTTCGTGGTTCCCGTTGTTTTTCGTGTCTGTCCCCAGTGGCTAAGGTTGGTTCAGAGGGTTGTGTAGGCTTCCTGGTGGAGGGGAGTAGTGCTTGTGTTCTGGTGGATGAGGCTGGATCTTGTCTTTCTGGTGGGGAGGTCCATGTTTGGTGGTGTGTTTTGGGGTGTTTGTGTCCTTATTATGGTTTTAGGCAGCTTCTCTGCTAATGGATGGTGTTGTGTTCCTGTCTTGCTAGATATTTGGTGTAGGGTGTCCAGCACTGTAGCTTGCTGGTCGTTGAGTGGAACTGGGACTTGGCGTTGAGATGGCGATCTCTGGGATATTTTCACCGTTTGATATTGCATGGAGCTGGGAGGTCTCTTGTGGACCAGTGTTCTGAACTTGGCTCTCCCACCTAAGAGGCAGAGCCCTGATGCCTGGCTGGGGCACCAAGAGCCTGTCATCCACACGGCTCAGAACAAAAGGGAGAAAAAAGAGAAAGAAAGAAGATACAATAAAATAAAATAGAATAAAATAAAGTAAAATAAAATAGATATTTAAATAAAAAATAATTATTAAAAAGTTATTTTAAAAAAGTAATGAAAAAATTAAAGAAAAAGAAAGATAGAAGAGAGCAACCAAACCAAAAAACAAATCCACCAATGATAAGAAGTGCTAAAAACTATACTAAAAAAAACAAAAAAACAGAGAGACAGAGCCCTAGGACAAATGGTAAAAGCAAAGCTATACAGACAATATCACACACAGAAGCATACACATACACACTCACAAAGAGAAAAAGGGGAAAAAAAATATATCGTTGCTCCCAAAGTCCACTGCCTCAATTTGGGATGATTCGTTGTCTATTCAGGTATTCTACAGATGCAGGGTATATCAGGTTGATTGTGGAGATTTAATCCTCTGCTCCTGAGGCTTCTGGGAGAAATTTCTCTTTCTCTTCTTTGTTTGCATAGCTCCTGGTGTTCAGCTTTGTATTTGGACCTGCCTCTGCATGTAGGTCGCCTGAGGGCGCCTGTTCTTCGCTCAGAGAGGACCGGGTTAAAGGAGCAGCTGGTTTGGGGCCTCTAGCTCACTCAGGCTGGCAGGAGGGAGGGGTACGGAGTGCGGGGTGAGCCTGTGGCAGCAGAGGCCAGCGTGACGTTGCACCAGCCTGAGGGGCTGTGTGTTCTCCCGGGGAAGTTGTCCCTGGATCACGGGACCCTGGCAGTGGTGGGCTGCACAGGCTCCTGGGAGGGGAGGTGTGGATAGTGACCTGTGCTTGCACACAGGCTTCTCAGTGGCGGCAGCATCAACCTTAGCGTCTCATGCCCGCCTCTGTGTCGCACTGATAGCTGCGGCTCGCGCCTGTCTCTGGAGCTCCTTTAAGTGGTGCTCTTAATCCCCTCTCCTCGCACACCAGGAAACAAAGAGGCAAGAAAAAGTCTCTTGCCTCTTCTGCAGCTCCAGACTTTTTCCCGGACTCTGTCCCAGCTAGCTGTGGTGTAGCCCCCTTCAGGTTGTGTTCATGCGGCCCACCCCAGTCCTCTCCCTGGGATCTGACCTCCGAAGCCTGAGCCTCAGCTCCCAGCCCCCAACCATCTTGGCGGGTGAGCAGGCAAACCTCTCGGGCTGGTGAGTGCTGGTTGGCACCGATCCTCTGTGCGGGAATCTCTCCGCTTTGCCCTCTTCCCCTCTGTTGCTGCGCTCTCCTCCATGGCCCCGAAGCTTCCCGCCCGTCCACTCCCCCGTCTTGGCCCACGAAGGGGCTTCCTAGTGTGTGGAAACTTTTCCTCTTTCACAGGTTCCTCCCACTGGTGCAGGTCCTGTCCCTGTTCTTTTGTCTCTGTTTTTTTCTTTTGCCCTACCCAGGTACATGGGGAGTTTCTTGCCTTTTGGGAGGTCTGAGGTCTTCTGCCAGCGTTCAGTAGGTGTTCTGTAGGAGTTGTTCCACATGTAGATGTATTTCTGATGTATTTGTGGGGAGGAAAGTGATCTCCATGTCTTACTCTTCTGCCATCTTCAAACTCCCCTGAAACAGACTTCTTACGGGAAGGTAGTGATTAAACTTACAAATTACAGATGCTGAGCTCTGATGATAAGTACCTTATATTTCTTTGTGATGCTGTTTGTGGAAAGTTCTTTGCCTTTTGTCTAGGAAATTAGCTCTTTGTAGCTTCTTTCCTTAGGATGCTCACTTTCTGCATAGACACAAACAGAAGCAAAGTGCACTCCAGAACATGTGGGCTGTGACTGAAAGGCCTGGTTATAGGGTGTCATAAATTTCAATTATTCCTAATAATTTGAGAAGTCAGTGCTCAGGAGCTGCCCTACAACTGGAACAGGAATAATCTGGAAAGCCCATTCTCCTGAGCAAGTTTGGATTGCTTCAAATTGCATCTTTCTAACTGGTCCACTCTTTTCCTCTACCCTTTCCTTCTCTAGCAATGTTCCCACTTGCCTAATTTGCTGAGAGCATCTGGGTCAGTAACTTTCCTTGAGCACTTAAGTTTATCTCCTCTGAGCTCCAGGGCTGTTATAAAATGCTTGTTGAAATCTAGGTTGTGATTCAGTGGGGTCTGATACAGAGCCTAGATTTGGCATCTGGAGAAGCCCAAATTTCACCCTTTTATACCCAAATCTCTCACACTATAACAAACAACTGGATGGAAGTGTCTTTGCTCTGTGAGGACTCTGTTCCTTCTGGCCTAGTGGTTGCCCCTTCTGTATTTGAGGAATGAGTCTAACAAAAAACTGTAACAAATTAGATTTGCCTTTTTATAGAAATTCATTAAAAGTTGAACACATTATTTAAGAAAAGTATTTTTAAACAAAGCCCTTCCCTCCATTTTACCCCAGCAGTCTACTGCTGGCTCTTCCCATTCCAATGAATGAGGTCATGCTTTATGGGAGACATCTGCTTCTGAGGATATTACTACCCTTAGCACAGAACATGACTTCATTAGAGGGAACAGTGGACCAGAGAGATTCAACAGGAGACTTACATATGTGACAGCAAAAATAAAAAGAGCCAATTGAGATTCTCCTCAAGTCTCTAGCCTTCAGGATAGACCGAAGATCTGGTGATTTCACTCTCATATGATTTCCTTTTGCTTTAAAATCATGAACTATGTATGAAAACTTCCAGAAAACTGTAACTCATAGCAACACCACCTGTATTTGTAAATAGAAAAGCTGTCTTCTCTCAAGGGATTGGCTGGATTACATTCTGGGGAGAGACCAGGTTTTTGAAACTTTGGGGTTGCTACTGAATGCACACCCACACAGAGTAAGCTCTGTTTCAAAGAAGCATTGTTTCAAACAGTGCTGCAGATGTATACGATGTCATCTTTCAGTTCTGAAAAGCAAATTCAGAACATTAGCAGGGATTTTGGCTTTCCAGGAAGATGATTTCCAGAGCAGTTTTATAAGATTTTTGACATATGTTGTTTATAACCTTAATTTAAAAAATGAGCAAGTCCAATAAATCTGTTACTTACTTAACCAAGCTCTGGTCCAGTTGCATCTGTTCCCATTTTATTTGATACTCTGAATAAGTTTCAATAGACAGCTAAATATTTTGGTGTTATTCATAGTCTTATGTTCCTATTGACTAAGACTTTTCAAAGAAAACTCTTAAAATCACTAGCATTTAAAAGGCAATAATTGCTAGTTTAATTTACTTTGCTTGTAAGGACTCATGATGTAGCTGGAACCACAGAAGTGGAAGGGAATGTTAAGAGATCATGTGGCTAGGTCCCCTTTGACCTAGGAGGGGTAGGAGTTTGAAACATTATGGATGGCTGGTTTGCAACATGTTGCTGTAATCCGATTTAACCCTGAATCCCACCCAGGGTCAAGAAATTCTTCCTGGTATATAATGGAAGTTGCTCTTGCTATCATTTACACATATTGTCTATTGTTTAGTTCATTCCACAAATGGAGAACAACTTGTCTGAGTCTTCAAAATAACTCACCGTGGAATAGAAAACAGCCATGAAATGTCTCCCTTTCTTTTGTCTCATATACTCGAGCTCCTTTCTCCTCTCTAAGATCCAACTTCTTTTTAGTCATATGGATTTCTCTTTTCCAGAATTTCTTTAATTTAATGACCATTTTCTGACTGTCTGCCATATGCAGGGTATGGTGCTAAGTGTTTCAGACAAAGTGGGTCTCATAACTGGCTGTGTCTGAAGAATTGTCTGGAGAGAATTTTAGAAATACAGAGTTTAAAAAATCTGGGCCTCAGATCTACTAAATAAAATCTGGGGGTAGAGTGAGGGAATCTGTATTTCAGAAGCAAACCCTAGGTGATTCTTATGTAGTCAGCCTGGCATCAGTCCAAGGATTAGAATTTAAGAACAAGAGCTTCAGGGTTGGCACAATAGGATCATCTAGTGGGGTGCTCATGGTACAGAGATGACAAGAACAGAAATGATTACAGAGAACAGCAGATGAGTTAGAAAAGTGCCACCCCCTTTCCATATCATTTTACAAAGTGAATTTGCAATTATTTTTTGACTTAATCTTTCCATTAACTGTGGGTGGGTGGCAGTATGTCCATTTTACAAGGAATACAATAGAAACTCAAGGAAGAGAAGATCACTTGTCTAGCATCCCACAGTCAAAGGCAGAATCAAGACTCAAACTCGGGTTATTTGATGCCAAATCTTTCATTTTTTCCACTTGTTACAACTTTCTTTGTAACAGTCTTGGAAAGCAATAGATATTGGGTTCAAAGGAGGGAAAAATGATAGCTCAATAAGAAACAAACATCCAGTGGTGGCAATATGATAAAAATCACACAAAGGCAGATATACATCAGAATTACATTAGGGAACTTTAAAATATGAAATCCATTCCTATACAAAGTGTTTCCTGTCCCTCCAATGAGTGGCAGAAGATGAACCAGGGTCAGGAATTCCTAAACCTCTACCCGGTGGCAAAGACCCATACAGAACCTGTATTTCCTGCTATTCTATGCAGCAAAAGGCAGCCCAGTTAGGTGATTTCTTCCTCTGTAGGCACCAGGAGAGATGAAGTGAAGAGTCCACCAGCACTGGCTGTCTAGAGAACAGGCAAGGGAAAATACTCTCTACCCTACAGTTCTGGCATTCCTGGCCTTCTACCTAATGACACTGGGTGGGCCATAGAAGCACCTTCTGCTCCCATAGGTGGCACCAGTGGAGACCAAGCAGGAGCTGAAATAGAGCTAGATCATGAAGCAGACCAGAGTAGCACTGTAAGCCCTCAGAAAATGAAATTGTTGTTGAAATTACAGCTCACGGTAGTAGGCCAAAATGAAAACATTACACCTAACCAGGCATGCTGCCTGCTAAAATAGAAGATTTAAATAGGACCAAGAGTCTTCTCATATAATATCCAAGGATATAATAAAATAACTCATCATACCAAAACCCATAAAAATCACAATATGAGTAAGAAAAGAAAATCAACTGATGTAATACTGAGATGAATCAGATTGTTAAAACTGTCTGACACAGGTTTTAAATCAGCCACCATAAAGTTGTCTCAACAATTAATTACAAATTCCTTTGAAACAAATGAAAAAAACAGAAAACCTCAGCAAAGAAGAGAAGTTATAAAAAAGAATGAAATGGGAATTATAAAACTAAAAATTAAAATAACTAAAATAAGATCCTCACTCTTTTAAAGAGGCTCAACAGTAGAGTGGAGATGACAGAAGATAGAAACAACGAATTTGAGGACAGATGAGTAGAGTTTATTCAATCTGCGCAACAGTTTATTCAATCTGACCAATGCGCTGATAAGAGTGAAGAGAGCCTCAAGGACCTGTAGAACAACAAAATGGCTAAAGTTAATATCAATGGAGGCCCAGAAGGAGAGGAGAAAGAGTGGAACAGAAAATGTATTCAAAGATATAATGGCTGACAACTCCCCATATCTTGGTGAAAGATTTAAACATACTGATTCAACAAACTGAATGAACATCAAGTAAGATATGTCCAAAGACACCCACACCAATAAACATCATAATTAAACATCTGAAAACTAAAAACAATAAAATTATTTTGAAAGCAACTAGAGAGAATCAAAGCATTACCTTTAAAGGAACACAGATCAGAGGGTAAACAAATTTCCTATCTGAAAGCATGGAGGTTAGAAGGAAGTGGCGCAACATTATTTATATACTGAAAGAAAAGAACTGTTAACCATGGGTTCTATATCCAGCAAACCTAACATTCAGGAATGAAAATAAATTAAAGAGCTTCTCAAAGGTAAATTAGGAGAATCTCTTGCTAGCAGATTTATCCTTTAATATGGCTAAAGGAAGCTCTCCAAACAAAAAGGAAAAAGGATAACAGAAGGCTCAGAGTTCAGAAAGAAAAGAACAATGGAATGGGAAAAAATAAGGGTAAATATAATAAACTATCCTAATTTTCACAAGTTTCTTAAATCATATTTGATGGTTTAAATAAAAATTATGACAATGTCTGTTGCAGTGCTCAATGTATGTAGAGGAAATACTTGAGACAATTATATTTAAAAAGTGGGAAGGATTTAAATGGTCCTAAATATAGTAAGGCTTCAATACTTAATTCAAAATGGTAACTTGTTAATAGGTGTAGATTGTGTTAAGTTTTACACACACACACAGACATATACTAATATCTAGAGCAACCACTAAGAAAATTATGTTAAGTGATATACTAAAAACTGTATAAATAGAACTATGAGATCCTAAAAAATGTGCAAAAAATCCAGGAAAGAAAAAAATGTGCAAAAAAAGGAAAGAGTAAAGAAACAGAGGAAACAAAAATAAACGTAAATAAATGGCATACTCAAACCCTAACATATCAACAATTACTTAAAATATAAACAGTCTAAATATATTAATTAAAAGACAGATGCAGGAAGAGTGGGCTGAAAAATAACATGACCTAATTATATGCTGTCAACAAATACTCACTTCAAACACAATGACATAGGTTAAAAGGATGGAAAGAGACATATCATGCTAATATTAATCAAAAAAGGAGTAATGGGGTTCCCTGGTGGCGCAGTGGTTGAGAGTCCGCCTGCCGATGCAGGGGACATGGGTTTGTGCCCCGGTCCGGGAAGATCCCACATGCTGGGGAGTGGCTGGGCCCGTGAGCCATGGCTGCTGAGCCTGCACGTCCGGAGCCTGTTCTCCGCAACGGAAGAGGCCACAACAGTGAGAGGCCTGCGTATCGCCAAAAAAAAAAAAAAAAGGAGTAATGGCTACATTATTATGAGATAAAGTAGACTTTAGAAAAAAGAAAATTCCCAGAGACAGAAAGGGACAACATAAAATGATAAAAGAATGAATATATCAAGAAGACATAGCAATCCTTAATGTGTATGCACCAAACAATAGAGTTTCAAAATACATGAAACCAAGATAGAATTGAAAAGACTGAGAGACAAATCCAAATTATAGTTAGGGACTTTAACACCTGAGTCATAGCAATTGATAGACTTACTAGACAGAAAATTAGCAAAGATAAAGCAGAACTGAGCACTAGAATAATCCAACAGGGTCTCATTTCCATTTATGTAACACCCTCCCCCCTACAACAGCAGAATACACATTTTTTTTTCAAGTGCCATGGAACATTCACAAAGACATTCATGGAACATTCATATCCTGGGTCAAAAGCCAAATTTCAACAAATCTAGATGCATTGAAAGAATACAGTGTGTTCTCCAAGCAAAAGGGAATCAGACTAGAAATAAGTAATAAAAGAAAATATGAAAATGTACTAACACTTGCAAACTAAAAAACACACTTTAATTAATTAATTTATTTTTATTATTATTATTTTTTGCGGTATGCGGGCCTCTCACTGTTGTGGCCTCTCCTGTTGCGGAGCACAGGCTCCGGACGTGCAGGCTCAGCAGCCATGGCTCAAGGGCCTAGTCGCTCCGCGGCATGTGGGATCTTCCCGGACCGGGGCACGAACCTGTGTCCCCTGCTTCGGCAGGCGGACTATCAACCACTGCGCCACCAGGGAAGCCCTAAAAAACACACTTTAAACAACCATTGAGCAAGACAAATCTCAAAGGAAACAAAAAAACTCACATAGAATGGAATGAAAATGAAAACAAAACACCTAAACATTTATGGGATGCATCCTTGTCTTGTTCTGATCTTAGAGGAAATGCTTTCAGCTTTTCACCATCAAGTATGATGTTAGCTGTGGGTTTGTCATATATGGCCTTTATTAGGTGGAGGTATGTTCCCTCTATAAGCACTTTATTGAGAGTTCTGGCAATAAATGGATATTGAATTTTGTCAAAAGCTTTTTCTGCATCTATTGAGATGATCATGTGATTTTTATTCTTCAGTTTGTTAATGTCCTGTATCTCATTGATTAATTTGCAGATATTGAACCATCCTAGCTTCCCTGGGATAAATCCAACTTGATCATGGTGTATGATACTTTTAATGTACTGGTGAATTCGGTTTGCTAGTATTTTTTTTGAGGATTTTTGTATCTACGTTCATCAGTTATATTGGCCTTAATTTTCTTTCTTTGTGATATCTTTGTCTGACTTTGCTATCAGGGTGATGCTGGCCTTGTAGAGTGAGTTCAGAAGCATTCCTTCCTTGCAATTTTTTGGAATAGTTTGAGAAGGACAGGTGTTAATTCTTTGCTAAATGTTTGGTAGAATTCACCTGTGCAGCCATGTGGCCCAAAACTTTTGTTTTTGGGGAGTTGTTTTTATTACTGATTCATTTTCATTACTGGTAATTGGCATGTTCCTATTTTCAGTTTCTTCCTGATCCAGTCTTGGGAGATTGTACATTTCCAGGAATTTGTTCATATCTTCTAGGTTGTCCATTTTATTGACATATAACTATTTGTAGTAACCTCTTATGATCATTTGTATCTGTGATGTTGGTTGTAACTTCTCCTGTTTCATTTCTGATTGTATTGATTTGGGCCCTCTCTTATTGTTCTTGATGAATCTGAGTAAAGGTTTATCTATTTTGTTTACTGTTTCAAAGAATCAATTTTTATTTTCATTGCTCTTTTCCATTTCTTTTTTAGTTTCTATTTCATCTATTTCTGTTCTGATCTTTATGATTTGTTTCCTTCTACTAACTTTGGGTTTTGTTTGTTCTTTTTTTAATTCCTTTAGGTGTAAACTTAGGTTGTTTGAGATTTTCTTGTTTCCTGAGGTAGGCTTGTATCACAATGAACTTCCCTTTTAGAAATGCTTTTACTGTGTCACATAGATTTTGGATTGCTGTGCTTTCAATTTCATTTGTCTCCAGGTATACTATTTTCTTTTTTGATTTATTCAGTGATCCATTGGTTATTTAGTAGCATATTGTTTAGGCTCCACATGTTTGTGTTTTTAGTATTTTCTTTTCTTGTAGCTGATTTCTAGTCTCCTAGTGTTGTGGTTGGAAAAGATGCTTGATATGATTTCAGTTTTCTTAAATTTACTGGGACTTGTTTTGTGGCCTAGCATGTGAGCTATCCTGGAGAATGTTCCACGTGCACTTGAAAAGAATGTGTATTCTGCTGCTTTGGGATGGAATGCTCTCTATATAGCTATAAATTCCATTTGGCATAATGTGTTATTTAAGGCCAGTGTTTCCCTATCAATTTTCTGTCTGGATGATCTGTCCACTGATGTAAGTGGGGTCTTAAAGTCCCTTACTACTATTGTATTACTGTCAATTCTCCCTTTATGTCTGTTAATATTTGCTTTACATATTTAGGTTCTCCTATGTTGGTTGCATATATATTTATAATTGTTGTATCTTCTTCTTGGATTGATCCCTTGATCATTATGTAAGGTCTTCCTTTGTCTCTTGATATAGTATTTGTTTTAAAGTCTATTTTTTTCTGATATCAGTATTGCTACCCTGGTTTTCTTTTTCTTGCCACTTGCATGAAGTATTTTTTCCCATCCCCTCACTTTCAGTCTGTGTGTGTCTAGATCTTCAGTGAGCCTCTTGTAGGCATCATATATATATGGGTCTTATTTGTGTATCCATTCAGCCACTCTTTTGATTGCAGCATTTAGTCCATTTACATTTAAAGTAATTATTGATAGGTATGTACTAATTGCCATTTTGTTAATTGTTTTTGTAGTTCTTTTTTATCCCTTTTTTCTTCTTTTGCTGTCTTCTCTTGTGATTTGATGACTATCTTTAGTGTTATGTTTGGATTCCTTTCTCTTTTTTGTGTATCTATCATAGATTTTTGGTTTGTGGTTATCATGAGGTTTATATATATGTATACACAATCTATATGTATACGTGATTTTAAAAATTTATTGGAGTATAGTTGATTTACAGTGTGTTAGTTTCAGGTGTACAGCAAAGTGAATCAGTTATACATATACATATATACACTCTTTTTTAGATTCTTTTCCCATATAGGCCATTACAGAGTATCGAGTAGTTTCCTGTGCTATACAGTAGGTCCTTATTACTTTTATATATAGTAGTGTGCATATGTCAATCCCAATCTCCCAATTTATCCACCCCCTTACCCCCTGGTAACTATAAGTTTGTTTTCTACATCTGTGACTCTTTTTGTTTTGTAAATAAGTTCATTTGTACCCTTTTTTTGGATTCCACATACAAGCAATATTATATGATATTTGTCTTTCTCTGTCTGACTTACTTCACTCAGTATGACAATCTCTAGGTCCAGTTATGTTGCTGCAAAAGGCATTATTTTGTTATTTTTTATGGCAGAGTAATATTCCATGGTATGTATGCACCACATCTTCTTTATCCATTCCTCTGTTGATTGGCATTTAGGTTGCTTCTGTGTCCTAGCTACCATAAACAGTGCTACAATGAACATTGGGGTGCATGTATCTTTTCGAATTATATTTTTTCTCTGATATACGTGAATATTTTAAGTTGCTGATCTCTTAAATTCAAATGCATTTTTACTCTCCCCACCCACCCTTTACTGTTTTTAGCATCATATTTTATGCCTTTTTGTTCTGTGTATCCCTTAACTACATATTGGGGATATAGATGATTTTACTACTTTTGTCTTTTAACCTTCCTACTAGCTTTATATATGGTTGATTTAGTACCTTTACTGTATATTTGCCCTTACTCATGAGACTTTTACTTTTGTAATTTTCATATTTCTAGTTATGGCCTTTTCTTTATTGCTTAGAGAAGTCCCTTTAACATTTCTTGTAAAGATGGTTTGGTTGGTGCCAAAGTCTTTTAGCTTTTTCTTGTTTGTAAAACTTTTGATCTCTGTATCAAATCTGAATGAAAGCCTTGCCAGGTAGAATATTCTTGGTTGTAGGTTTTTACCTTTCATCACTTTAAATATATTGTGCCATCCCCCTGTGGTCTGCTGAAAAGTTAGCTGTTAGCTTTATGGGAGTTCCCTTTTATGTAACTTGTTGCTTTTCCCTTGCTGCCTTTAATATTCTCTATCATTTTGGCTACTTTAATTACAATGTGCCTTGGTGTGGATCTCTTTGGGTTCTTCCTGTTTGGGACTTTCTGTGCTTCTTGGGCTTGGATGTACGTTTCTTTTCCCAGGTTAAGGAAACTTTCAGTTAATATTTCTTCAGATATGTTCTCTGCCCCTTTCTCTCTTCTCCTTCTGTGACCCTTACAATGAGAATGTTAGTATGTTTGATGCTGTACCAGAGGTCTCTTAATCTGTCGCTATTTCTTTTTATTCTTTTTTCTTTTTTGTTTTTCTGTTCAACTTCAGTGATTTCCACTACTCTGTCTTCCAGGTCTCTGATCTGTTCCTCTGTATCATCTAGTCTAATGTTGGTTCCTTCCAGTGTATTTTTTATTTCAGTTATTGTATTCTGCATCTCTGTTTGGTCTTCCTTTATATTTTCTAAGTCTTCATTAAAAGCTTCTACCTTCTTGCTCTGCTCAACTTTCTCCAGAGTTCTTTAAACATCTTTATGATCATTACCTTCAACACTTTACTGGGTAGATTGCTTACCTCAACTTCATTTAGTACTTCTTTGGGGATTTTATCTTCTTCCTTCTTTTGGAGCATATTCCTCTGTTGCTTCATTTAGTCTAATTTGCTGTTTTTATTTCTATGTATTCAGTATGTTGGTTACATTTATTAGCCTTGGAGAAATGGCCTTGTGTAGGAGATGTCCTTTCCGTCCAAGCAGTGCACTCCCCTCTGGTCACCAGAACTATCTGCTCTGGGGGTGTTTCCTATGTGGGCTGCATAAGTACTTCTTTTGTGGTGGGATGACTACTGTGGGTGTCTGGTAGGTGTGGCTGGCATCCAGTCTGGTAGATTTTTAGTTCCTGCTTTGTGCAGAGGCAGCTGGCAGCTGGTGGGTTGGGCAAGGTCATGAGGTGGCTGGCTATGGAGCCCTGTGGGTTTCATGGCTAGTGCTGGCCCAGGAGTGGGTGGAGCCTGGATCCGGGATGGGTGTTTGTGGAGCTGGGGATCTCAGATGTAGTGCCAGCCTGCTGGTGGGTAGGGCCAGTTCCTGACATGGCCCATGTGGCCTGGGGTGTCCCAAAGTTGGTATTGGCCACTTTTATTCAACATAGTATTGGAAGTCCTAGACGTAGCAGTCAGAAAAGAGAAAGAAGTAAAAGGAATCCAAATTGGACAGGAAGAAGAAAAACTGTCCCTATTTGAAGGTGACATAATACTATACATAGAAAACCCTATAGACACCACCAAAAAACTACTAGAACTCATCAATGAATTCAGTAAAGTTGCACAATATAAAATTAATATACAGAAATCTGTAGCATTTCTATACACTAACAATGAACCGTTAGAAAGATAAATTAAGAAAACAATGCAATTTACAATTACATCTAAAAGAATAAAATACATACACATAAAATTAACTAAGGAGGTAGAAGACCTATACTCGAAAGCTATAAGACACTGATGAAAGAAATTGAAGACAACACAAGCAGATGGAAAGATATACCGTATTCAGAGACTGGAAGAATTAATAGTGTTAAAATGACCATACTACACAAGGCAATCTACAGATTCAATGCAATCCCTCTCAAAATACCAATGGCATTTTTCACAGAACTAGAAGAAATAAGTTTAAAATTTGTATGGAAACACAAAAGACCTCAAATAGCCAAAACAATCTTGAGAAAGAAGAACAGAAGACAAGGAAAAAGCTCTAACAAAATCCTCCTCTCTGAGCCCAAGTACCAGGAAAGGAGCAATCCAAGAAAGAAAATTTTAGATAATAACCTCTTTACTCCAGACAAACACTACAGAAAAATACCTACAGACTTACCCTCCACCACACCATCAAAGTCCAAGTGGAACCCTAGAATTCTTCCCTCATGAAGTTATAACAAGGTGCCCCAGACCCCTGCTCGTGTGGTGTCAGAGAATGTCTAATAGGGAGCTGAAGCTTTCATCCTTGACAGCAGGTAACTAGACTCCCCACCTGCAGGGTCAGAAGAGACTGAGCATGTGGTAAGCTGGAACTCCCATCCCTACCCAGAAGTAATGAGAAGCCCCTTCTCTCTCAGGTGTCAAAGGATGAGACCTGCACTTCTACTTCTACCTTGCAGTAATGAGGTGGCAACCATCTCTTCCCCTGACAGAACATTGTCACAAAAACCCAGTTAAAGAAGACGGTTAAAATAAGATCCAGAGCATTAAAACAAAATGCAAAATGTTATGGTTTCAATGAAAAAAAAAACAATCGTCATAGCAAGAACCAAGAATAAATATCTCAAACTGAATGAAAAATGATAATCAACTGAAGTCAACAGTGAGATGGCAGAGATGATAGGACTTTACGATAAAGATTTTTAAAGTAGCAATCTTAAGAATGCTTCAATGAGTAATTATAAACATGCTTGAAACAAATAAAAAAATTGGAAGCCTCACAAAGAAATGGAAGGTATAAAGGGGAACCAAATGGTAATAACTGAAGTGAAAAAGGAAAGCTGAAATAAAAGGCTCAAGTGATGGGCTCAACAGCAGTCACATCAAATCATACTTCTGAAAACTAAAGACAAAGGAAAAACATTTGCAGTCAGTAAAAAATCGAAACTTTTCCTATGGGGGAAAAAGAATTCAAATGGCAGTGGATTTCTTATAAGAAACAAGGAGGGCCAGAAGGAAGTGACACAAGATTTTTCAAGGGCTGAAAGAAAAGAACTGTCAAACACTGAGCCCTATATCCAGTGAAAATATTGTTCAGGAATTAAAGGGAAATCAATGCATCTCAGATGAAGGAAAACTAACAGAGTTTGTCACCAGCATACCTAACCTAAAATAATGGCTAAAGGAAGTTCTGAAAGAGAAAGGAAATGATAAAAGAAGGAATCTTGGAACATCAGGAAGGAAAAAAGACAAAAGAAAAGAGTAAAAATAAGGTAAAAATACAATAGACTTTGTCCTCTTTAATTTTCTGAATTACCTTTGAAAATTGAATCAAAAGTTAAAACACTGTCTTATAAGTTTCACATCATATGCCAAGGAATATTTAAGACAATCATATTATATATGGCCTGGGGGGGGAAGAGTAAAGGGACATAAAGAGAGGAAAGGTTTCTACAGTTTACTGGTAGAATGTCAAAACCAGTAGACTGATAAGTTATGTACACATAATGTAATGTCAAGAGCAACCACTAAACAATCTACACAAAGAGATATATTCAAATGCACTATTAAAATGGAATTCTAAAAACTGTCAAGCACCCCAGAGGAAAGCAGAAAAAAAAGTATGAATGAAAATTAGAGAATAAAGAGAAAACAGAAAAATAATGGCAGATTTAATCCGCAACATATCAATAATTACCTTAAATGTAAATAACCTAAAAGCACCAGTTAAAAGAGAGATTGGCAGAGTGGATAAAAAAACATGACTCCCTAGAAATTATCATACTAAGTGAAGTAAGTCAGATAGAGAAAGACAAATATCACATTATATTACTTATATGTGGAATCTAAAAAAATGCTGCAAATGAACTTATTTACAAAACAGAAACAGACTCACAGACATAGAGAACAGACTTGTGGATTGGGAGTTTGTGATTAAAAGATACACACTATTGGGAGAGGGGGAAGATGGCAGAAGAGTAAGACGCGGAGATCACCTTCCTCCCCACAGATACACCAGAAATATATCTACACGTGGAACAACTCCTACAGAACACCTACTGAACGCTGGCAGAAGACCTCAGACCTCCCAAAAGGCAAGAAACTCTCCACATACCTGGGTAGGGCAAAACAAAAAAGAATAAACAGAGACAAAAGAATAGGGACGGGACCTGCACCAGTGGGAGGGAGCTGTGAAGGAGTAAAGGTTTCCACACACTAGGAAGCCCTTTCGCGGGCCGAGACTGCGGGTGGTGGAAGGGGAAAGCTTCGGAGCCACGGAGGAGAGCGCAGCAACAGGGGTGCGGAGGGCAAAGCGGAGAGATTCCCGCACAGAGGATCAGTGCTGACCAGCACTCACCAGACCAAGAGGCTTATCTGCTCACCCGCCGGGGTGGGCGGGGTTGGGAGCTGAGGCTCGGATTTAGGGTTTCGGTTGGAGCACAGGGAGAGGACTGTGGTTGGCGGCGTGAACACAGCCTGCGGGGTTAGTGCAACACGGCTGGCCGGGAGGGAGTCCGGGAAAAAGTCTGGACCTGCCGAAGAGGCAAGAGACTTTTTCTTGCCTCTTTGTTTCCTGGTGCACAAGGAGAGGGGATTAAGAGCGCTGCTTAAAGGAGCTCCAGAGAGGGCCACAAGCCGCGGCTATCAGCGCGGACCCCAGAGACGGGCATGAGACGCTAAGGCCACTGCTACTGCCACCAAGAAGCCTGTGTGCGAGCATAGGTCACTATCCCTACCTCCCTTCTGGGGACCCTTGCAGCCTGCCACTGCCAGGGTCCCGGGATCGAGTGACAACTTCCCTGGGAGAACGCACGGCGCGCCTCAGGCTGGTGTAATGTCATGCCAGCCTCTGCCCCAGCAGGCTTGCCCTGCACTCCAAGCCCCTCCCTCCCAACCCCAGCCTGAGTGAGCCAGAGCCCCTGAAGCAGCTGCTCCTTTAACCCGATTCTGTCTGAGCGAAGAACAGACGCCCTCCGGTGACCTACACGCAGAGGCGGAGCCAAATCCAAAGTTGAGCCCCGGGAGCCTTGCTAACAAAGAATAGAAAGGGAAATCTCTCCCAGCAGCCTCAGAAGCAGCGGATTAAAGCTCCAAATCAACTTGATGTACCCTGCATCTGTGGAATACATGAATAGACAACGAATCATCCCAAATTGAGGAGGTGGACTTTGAGAGCAATATTTATTATTTTTACCCCTTTTCCTCTTTTTGTGAGTGTGTACATGTATGCTTCTCTGTGAGATTCTATCTGTATAGCTTTGCTTTCACCATTTGTCCTAGGGTTCTATCGGTCCATTTTTTTTTCTTAAAAAATATTTTTCTTATATAATTATTTTTTATTTTAATAACTTTATTGTATCTTACTTTATTTTATTTCCTTTCTTTCTTACTCTCTCTCTCTCCCTCTTTCTGTATTTCTTTCTTTCTTTCTACTTTTTCTCCCTTTTATTCTGAGCTGTGTCGATGAAAGGCTCCTGGTGCTGCAGCCAGGAGTCAGTGCTGTGCCTCTGAGGTGGGACAGCCAACTTCAGGACACTGGTCCACAAGAGACCTCCCAGCTCCATGTAAAATTAAATGGCGAAAATCTCCCAGAGATCTCCATCTCAATGCCAACACCCAGCTCCACTCAACGACCAGCAAGCTACAGTGCTGGACACTCTATTCCAAACAACTAGCAAAACAGGAACACAACACCACCCATTAGCAGAGAGGCTGCCTAAGTCCACAGACACCCCAAAACACACCACCAGACGTAGACCTGTCCACCAGAAACACAAGATACAGCCTCATCCACCAGAACACAGGCACTAGTCCCCTCCACCTGGAAGCCTACACAACCCACTGAACGAACTTTAGCCACTGGGGACAGACACCAAAAACAACGGGAACTACGAATCTGCAGCCTGCAAAAAGGAGACCCCCAAACACAGTAAGATAAGCAAAATGAGAAGACAGAAAAACACACAGCAGATGAAGGAGCAAGATAAAACCCCACCAGACCTAACAAATGAAGAGGAAATAGGCAGTCTACCTGAAAAAGAATTCAGAATGATAGTAAAGATGATCCAAAATCTTGGAAATAGAATAGAGAAAATGAAAGAAACTTTTAACAAGGACCTAGAACAACTAAAGATGAAACAAGCAACGATGAACAACACAATAAATGAAATGAAAAATACTCTAGATGGGATCAATAGCAGAATAACTGAACCAGAAGAACGGATAAATGACCTGGAAGATAAAATAGTGGAAATAACTACTGAAGAGCAGAATAAAGAAAAAAGAATGAAAAGAACTGAGGACAGTCTCAGAGATGTCTGGGACAACATTAAACACACCAACATTCGAATTATAGGGGTTCCAGAAGAAGAACGGAGAAAAAAAGGGACTGAGAAAATATTTGAAGAGATTATAGTTGAAAATTTACCTAATATGGGAAAGGAAATAGACAATCAAATCCAGGAAGCACAAAGAGTCCCATACAGGATAAATCCAAGGAGAAACACGCCAAGACACATACTATTCAAATTGTCAAAAATTAAATACAAAGCAAACATATTTAAAGCAGCAAGGGAAAAACAACAAATAACACACAAGGGAATCCACATAAGGTTAACAGCTGATCTTTCGGCAGAAACTGCAAGCGAGAAGGGAGTGGCAGGACATATTTAAAGTGATGAAGGAGAAAAACCTACAACCAAGATTACTCTACCAAGCAAGGATCTCATTCAGATTTGATGGAGAAATTAAAACGTTTACAGACAAGCAAAAGCTGAGAGAGTTCAGCACCACCAAACCAGCTTTACAACAAATGCTAAAGGAACTTCTCTAGGCAAGAAACACAACAGAAGGAAAAGACGTACAATAACGAACCCAAAACAGTTAAGAAAATGGTAATAGGAACATACATACCAACAAATCCCTTAAATGTAAATGGATTAAATGCTCACACCAAAAGACACAGACTGGCTGAATGGATACAAAAACAAGACCCATGTATATGCTGTCTACAAGAGACCTACTTCAGACCTAGAGACACATACAGACTGAAAGTAAGGGGATGGAAAAGGATATTCCATTCAAATGGAAATCAAAAGAAAGCTGGAGTAGCAATTCTCATATCAGACAAAATGGACTTTAAAATAAAGACTTTTACAACAGACAAAGAAGGACACTATATAATGATCAAGGGATTGATACAAGAAGAAGATATAACAATTGTAAATATTTATGCACCCAACATAGGAGCACCTCAATCCATAAGGCAAGTACTAACAGCCATAAAAGGGGAAATCAACAGTAATGCATTCATAGTAGGGGACTTTAACACCCCACTTTCACCAATGGACAGATCATCCAAAATGAAAATGAATAAGGAAACACAAGCTGTAAATCATACATTAAACAAGATGGACTTAACTGATATTTACAGGACATTCCATCTAAAAACAACAGAATACATATTTTTCTCAATTGCTCATGGAACATTCTCCAGGTTAGATCATATCTTGGGTCACAAATCAAGCATTGATAAATTTAAGAAAATTGAAATTGTATCAAGTATCTTTTCCGACCACAATGCTATGAGACTAGATATCAATTACAGGAAAATATCTGTAAAAAGTACAAACACATGGAGGCTAAACAATACACTAATTAATAACGAAGTGATCACTGAAGAAATCAAAGAGGAAATCAAAAAATACCTAGAAACAAATGACAATGGAGACACGACGACCCAAAACCTATGGCATGCAGCAAAAGCAGTTCTAACAGGGAAGTTAATAGCAATACAATCCTACCTTAAGAAACAGGAAACATCTCACGTAAACAACCTGACCTTGCACCTAAAGCAATTAGAGAAAGAAGAACAAAAAACCCCCAAGGTTAGCAGAAGGAAAGAAATCATAAAGATCAGATCAGAAATAAATGAAAAAGAAACGAAGGAAACGATAGCAAAGATCAATAAAGTAAATGCTGGTTCTTTGAGAAGATAAACACAATTGATAAACCATTAGCCAGACTCATCAAGAAAAAAGGGAGAGGACTCAAATCAATAGAATTTGAAATGAAAAAGGAGAAGTAACAACTGACACTGCAGAAATACAAAAGATCGAGAGATTACTACAAGCAACTCTATGCCAGTAAAATGGACAACATGGAAGAAATGGACAAATTCTTAGAAATGCACAACCTGCCAAGACTGACTCAGGAAGAAATAGAAAATATGAACAGACCAATCACAAGCACTGAAATTGAAACTGTGATTAAAAATCATCCAACAAAGAAAAGCCCAGGAACAGATGGCTTCACAGGCGAATTCTAGCAAACATTTAGAGAAGAGCTAACACCTATCCTTCTCAAACTCTTCCAAAATATAGGAGAGGGAGGAACACTCCCAAACTCATTCTACGAGGCCACCATCACGCTGATACCAAAACCAGACAAGGATGTCACAAAGAAAGAAAAGTACAGGCCAATAGCATTGATGAGCATAGATGCAAAAATCCTCAACAAAATACTAGCAAACAGAATCCAACAACACATTAAAAGGATCATACCCCATGATCAAGTGGGGTTTATTCCAGGAATGGAAGGATTCTTCAATATACGCAAATCAATCAACATGATACACCATGTTAACAAATTGAAGGAGAAAAACCATATGATCATCTCAATAGATGCAGAGAAAGCTTTTGACAAAATTCAACACCCATTTATGATAAAAACCCTGCAGAAAGTAGGCACGGAGGGAACTTTCCTCAACATAATAAAGGCCATATATGACAAACCCACAGCCAACATCATCCTCAATGGTGAAAAACTGAAAGCATTTCCACTAAGATCAGGAACAAGACAAGGTTGCCCCCTGTCACCACTCTTATTCAACACAGTTTTGCAATTTTTAGCCACAACAACCAGAGAAGGAAAGGAAATAAAAGGAATCCAAATCGGAAAAGAAGAAGTAAAGCCGTCACTGTTTGAAGATGACATGATATTATACATAGAGAATCCTAAAGATGCTACCAGAAAACTACTAGAGCTAATCAATGAATTTGGTAAAGTAGCAGGATACAAAATTAATGCACAGAAATCTCTGGCATTCCTATACACTAATGATGAAAAATCTGAAAGTGAAATCAAGAAAACACTCCCATTTACCACTGCAACAAAAAGAATAAAATATCTAGGAATAAACCTACCTAAGGAGACAAAAGACCTGTATGCAGAAAATTATAAGACACTGATGAAAGAAATTAAAGATGATACAAATAGATGGAGAGATACACCATGTTCTTGGATTGGAAGAATCAACATTGTGAAAATGATTCTACTACCAAAAGCAATCTATAGATTCAATGCAATCCTTATCAAACTACCACTGGCATTTTTCACAGAACTAGAAGAAAAAATTTCACAATTTGTATGGAAACAGAAAAGACCCTGAATAGCCAAAACAATCTTGAGAGTGAAAAACGGAGCTGGAGGAATCAGGCTTGCTGAATTCAGACTATACTACAAAGCAACAGTAATCAAGACAGTATGGTACTGGCACAAAAAAAGAAATATAGATCAATGGAACAGGATAGAAAGCCCAGAGATAAACCCACGCACTTATGATCACCTTACCTTTGATAAAGGAGCCAGGAATGTAAAGTGAAGAAAGGACAGCCTCTTCAATAAGTGGTGCTGGGAAAACTGGACAGGGACATGTAAAAGTGCGAGATTAGAACACTCCCTAATACCACACACAAATATAAGCTCAAAATGGATTAAAGACCTAAATGTAAGGCCAGAAACTATCAAACTCTTAGAGGAAAACATAGGCAGGACACTCTATGACATAAATCACAGCAAGATCCTTTTTGACACACCTCCTAGGGAAATGGAAATAAAAACAAAAATAAACAAATGGGACCTAATGAAACTTAAAAGCTTTTGCACAGCAATGGAAACCATAAACAAGACCAAAAGACAACACTCAGAATGGGAGAATGGGAGAAAGTATTTGCAAATGAAGCAACTGACAAAGGATTAATCTCCAAAATTTACAAGCCGTTCATGCAGCTCAATAACAAAAAAACAAACAACCGAATCCAAAAATGGGCAGAAGACCTAAATAGACATTTCTCCAAAGATGATATACAGACTGCCAGCAAACACATGAAAGAATTCTCAACATCATTAATCATTAGAGAAATGCAAATCAAAACTACAATGAGATATCATCTCACACCAGTCAGAATGGCCATCATCAAAAAATCTAGAAACAGTAAATGCTGGAGAGGGTGTGGAGAAAAGGGAACACTCTTGTACTGCTGGTGGGAATGTGAATTGGTACAGCCACTATGGAGAACAGTATGGAGGTTCCTTAAAAAACTACAAACAGAACTACCATGTGACCAGCAATCCCACTACTGGGCATATACCCTGAGAAAACCATAATTCAAAAAGAGTCATGTATGAAAATGTTCACTGCAGGTCTATTTACAATAGCTAGGAGATGGAAACAACCTAAGTGTCCATTATCGGATGAATGGATAAAGAAGATGTGGCACATATATACAATGGAATATTACTCAGCTATAAAAGGAAACGAAACTGAGTTATTTGTAGTGAGGTGGATGGACCTAGAGTCTGTCATACAGAGTGAAGTAAGTCAGAAAGAAAAAGACCAGTACCATATGCTAACACATATATATGGAATCTAAGAAAAAAAAATGTCATGAAGAACCTAGGGGTAAGACGGGAATAAAGACACAGACCTACTAGAGAATGGACTTGAGGATATGGGGAGGGGGAAGGGTAGGCTGTGAGAAAGTGAGAGAGTGGCATGGACATATATACACTACCCAATGTAAAATAGATAGCTAGTGGGAAGCAGCCGCATAGCACAGGGAGATCAGCTCGGTGGTTTGTGACCACCTGGAGGGGTGGGATAGGGAGGGTGGGAGGGAGGGAGATGAAAGAGGGAGGAGACATGGGAACAGATGTATATGTATAACTGATTCACTTTGTTATAAAGCAGAAGCTAACACACCATTTTAAAGCAATTATACTCCAATAAAGATGTAAAAAAAAAGATACACACTATTATATATAAAATAGATAAACAACAAGGACCGACTGTATAGAACAGAGAAATACATTCAGTACCTTGTAATAATCTATAATGAAAACTAACCCAAAAATAATATATATATATAACTGAATCATTTTGCTGTACACCTGAAATATTGTAAATCAACTATATTTCAATAAAAAACATGATTCAACTACAGCTGTATACAAGAAAGTCACTTTAAATATGACAAGAATACACAGAAATGTAATTGAATTTTGCATTCTGATCTTGTAGACTGAGACTCTGCTAAACTCATATATTAGTTTTAAGATTTTTTTTGGTAGATACCCTGGGTTTTTCTAAATAGATGATTATATTATCTGCAAATAGAAATAGTTTTATTTCATTTTTCTGATCAGTATGACTTTTTGGCAAGAAAAAAAACTTCCAGTACTACATTGTGTAAAAATGTTGAGAATATATATATATATTCTTGTCTTCTTCCAGTTTAGGAGTAAAACATTCATCCTTTTACCATAAAGCATGATGTTAGCTGTAGCTTTTTTGGTAGATGCTTTTGATCAATTTGAGGAAGTGGCCCTCTTGTTTGCAGAGGGTTTGAATCATGAATGCATGTTGGATTTTGTCAAGTGTTTTTTTCAGTGTCAATTGATATAATCATATAATTTTTCTTGTTTAGCCTGTTGATATGTGGGGCTAAATGTATTGATTTCCAAATGTTGAACCAGCCTTAAATAAAGGCTGGAATAAATCCCACTTAGTCATGGTGCTTAACTCTTTTATACATCATGGCATTTGATTTGCTAATATTTTGTTGAGGATATTGCATTTAATTTGATGAGAGATATTGGTCTTTAGGTTTCCTTTTTAGTGTTGTTTTCTCTGGTTTTGTTATCAGGGTGATCATGGTCTCATAAAATAAGTTGGGAAATGATTCTATCTCACCTATTTTCTGAAAGAGATTGTGTAAAATTGGTGCTAATTCTTAAAATATGTGGTAGTTATTCAGTTAAACCATCTGGACTTGGAGATTTCTTGATGGGGAGATTTCAGTTACATTGAGCTCTATGTATTTTTTAACTTCCTTTGAGACTTCCTCTTAGACCTGTGGATTATTTTGAGGCATGCTATTTAATTTCTAAGTATTTGGAGACTTTCCTGTTGTTTTTTTCTGTTATTGATTTCTAGTTTGATTCCATTATGATCAGAGCACATACTCTATTATTACATTTCTCTTAAATTTGATGAGGCTTGTTCCATGGCCCAGGATAGATTTTTATCTTGATAAATGTTCCATGGGTGCTTACAAAATGTGTACTCTGGTGTTGCTGGGAGTAGTGCTCTATATACATCAATTAGATTTTGTGGGTTCATCGTGTTGTTCAGTTCTTCTATATAGTTGTTGATTTTTCATCCAGTAGTCCTATTAATTGTTGCAAGTTGTTGAAGTCCCCAATTATATTTGTAGATATTTCTATTTCTTCTTTGTTTCATGTATTTTGAGGCTCTGTTGTTTGGTGTGTACAAATTTAGGATTGTTAGGTCACCCTGATGGATTTTTCCTTTATCATATCCATGTCCCTCCTGTCTCTAGTAGTTTTCTTTGCTCGGAATTGCATGTTATCTTATATTCACATACCACTCTTGCTTCTTTTTCATTAATTTTTGCATGGTGTATTCTTTTCCATTCTTACTTTCAACCTGCCTATTTTGTTGTATTTGAAATGAGTTTTCTGTAGACAGCACATAGTTGGGTAATATTTTATAATCCACTCTGCTAATCTCTGTCTTTTAATTGCTATATTTAGACCATTTACACTTAATGTAATTATTATCTGTTAGTACTTAAGTCTGCCATTTTACACTTTGTTTTCTGTTTGTTTCCTGTGCTTATAATTTCGTTTTTCTCTTTCCTGCCTTATTGTGGGTAATTTGAACATTTTAAAAGGATTCTGTCTTTATGTTTTTGAGTATTTCATTCAGTATAGGGTTCTTAGTGGTTGCTCTAAGTTTTACAATACATACATAAGTTATGACAGTCTACTGGTGTCAGTGATTTAGCACTTCAAGTGAAGTGTGGAAACTTTACTTCTCTTTAGGTCCATTTATGCTCCTTAGTTAAAAAAATAGTTCTATGGAGATATAATTCATATATCATACAATATATCCATTTAATATGTACAATTC
The DNA here is from genome assembly GCF_964341445.2 of Mesoplodon mirus. Lineage (NCBI taxonomy): Eukaryota > Metazoa > Chordata > Mammalia > Artiodactyla > Ziphiidae > Mesoplodon > Mesoplodon mirus. The sequence goes on along the minus strand of NC_138981.1, from coordinate 58,569,031 downwards.
AATGGTTCTTAGACTTCTGCAAACATCACCACAATCAATTTTAGAACATTTTCATCATCCCCAAAAGAAACCCTTTAGCAGTTCACCTCTAGTTTCTGTCCAAGTCCCCCCACCCCCAAGAAACCACTTATTTACTTTCTGTCTTTATGGATTTGCCTATTCTGGGCATTTCAAATAAACTGAATAAAAAATATGTTACTGGCTTCTTTCACTTAGCATATTTTCAGGATTCATCCATGTTGTACCACACAACAGTAGTATTGCCAAATAATGCTCCATTGTATTAATATGCCACAGTTTATTTATCCACCCAACAGTTGATGGATACTTGGGTTGTTTCAAGTTTTTGGCCATTATAAATAATGCTGTTATGAACATTCATGTAAAAGTCTTTGCTTGAATATCTGTTTGAATTTTTTGGTTATATACTTGGGAGCAGAAGTGTTGGGTCATATGGTAACTGTATGTTTAGCATTTTAAGGAACTGCCAGATTGTTTTCTTCCAAAAGGGCTGCATCATTTTACATTCTCACCAGCAGTGTATGATAGTTCCAAATTCTCCATGTCCTTGTCAACTCTTGTTATATGATCTATCTTGTTGAGTACAGTCACCCTAGTGGGTGTGAAATTGTATCTCACTGTGTTTTGAGCTATATATCCCCAATGGCTAATAATGTTGAGTATCCTCTCCACTTTTTCAATATAAGTACCTCTTAATAGTCTTAAGTATTTCCTGTACATACAGGAAATTGGGCACTATATCAGATGGTGTTATAATTTTTGCTTCAACTATCAGAAATTATTTAATAAACTCATGAGAACAAACACAGCCTATGGTATTTACCCCTATTTTCACCATTGTAGTGTAGTTCTTTCCTTTCTGAAGTTCCAAGCCTTCAGCTGTTATCATTTCTGTTTATAGAACTTCTTTTAGCCCATCGTTAAGTGTTGGTTTGCTAGCAACAACAAATACTCTTCATCTGAAAATTCCTTTGTTTCCCCCTAACTTCTGAAGGGATTCTCTTGATGAAGATCTGTGGTTAACATTTTTCTTTCAGCATTTGAAAAATGTTGTACCATTTCCTCCTGGCTGCTATGCTTTCAAATATGAAATCTGTTGACAGTTGAATTGGTGTTTCCCTATAAGTAATGAATTCTTTTTTTTTTTTCCTGGCTGCTCTCAAGATTTTTTCATTATCTTTAATTTTCATAAGTCTATGTTGTGTCTTGGCATGGATTTATTATATTTGGGCCTCACTCAGCTTCTTGAATCTGTAGCTTTATTTATTTGCCAAATTTGGGAAGTTTTCAGCCATTATTTCTTTTTTTTTTAAATTAAAAACTTGTGGTAAAATACACATAACATAAAATTTACCATCTTAACCATTTTAAGTGTACAGTTCAGTAGTGTTAAATACCTCCACATTGTTGTGCAATCTCCAAAACTCTTTCCATCTTACAAAACAAAAACTTTATACCTATGAAACAACAACTCCCCATTCTCTTCTAACCCCAGCTCCTGTCAGTCATCATTGTTCTTCTTCTCTCTATGAATTTGACTACTCTCAATACCTCATATAAGTGGAAGCACACAGTATTTGTCTTTTTGTGACTGGCTTATTTCACTTAGTATAATGTCCTCAAGATTCATCCCTGTCGTAGCATGTGTCAGAATTTCTTTCCTTTTTAAGTCAGCCATTATTTCTTCGAGTCGTCTTTCAGTACTTCTTTCTCTCTGCCTTCCTTTTGGACACTGATGATATGAATGCTGGATCTTTTGTTACTGTCCCACAGATTTTTTTCCAGTCTATTTTCTCTCTTGTTCAGATTGAGTAAATTCTGCTGCTCTGACCTCAAGTTCACTGATTCTATCTTCTGTTATCTCCACTCTCTTATTGAGCCCATCCACTAAGTTTATTTCATTTATTGTATTTTTCAGTTCTATAATTTCTATTTGCTTCTTTTTTATATAACTTCTTTATCTTTGCTGAGATTTTATATGTCTTTATTTGTTTTGAGAGAATCTGTAATTACTTTTTGGATCATTTTTATTATGGATGCTTCATAATTCTTGTCAGATAAAATCTGATTCATCACAGTGTTGGTGTCTATTCTCATTCATGAATGATTTTTGGCTGTAAACTGGAGCTTTTTGTATACTACATTATGAGACTCTGGAACCTATTTATTCTTCTTTTTAAAGCAGGCAGTCCCTGTAATGACGTATACTGTGAGGGCTGGATATTTGTGTATGTTCGTGCTGCATCCCACTGACACGACCCTGGCAAAAGTGGGGCACTGACTCACACTTCCTTATTGCAAATGGGTAGAGTGGAAGTTCAGCTACCCCCTTGGCTCTGCTGACACTATCCCAGTAAAAGTGGTGCACTGACTCACAGGGCTCTCTGGCTTCTGTTATTTTTGAATGGGAGTGTAAGCTCAGCTCCCCAGTGGGCCCTGCTGACACCAGGGGAAGGGGGGAGTAGCAAAGAACCAACTAGCTCCACCTTTTACCACCTTGTTAAGCCTCATTCATGCTGACTGGGGGTGGAGGCTCAGTTCCACACTGTGCCACACTGATACCAGGGGAAGGGGGATAAGTGTGCTGACCAACCCTGCCTGACACTGCCTCTTTCAGTCTCATTGCTGCCAGGTAGGTGTGGAGGTTCAGCTTCCCACTGGGCCTCCCTGACACCAGGGTGGGGGGAAAAGTGGAGTGCTTACTAGCCCTGACATATATCCTTCTGCTCAGTCTTTTTGATGTGGAGAGAGTGGAAGCTCAGCCTCCTTGTTGGACCCCACTGACATGGAGATGGAGCTGAAGTCCAGTGATGACTAGCCCTGCACTGCACCAAGTTGTTAAGTCTCCTTGCTTCTGGGTGAGTGTGGCAACTTAGGTTGCTACTGTACTGGGCTGACACTACTCTGGAAGGAGCATAAGAGCACTGTCTCTTTCTGCCAAATGATGGATTAGGACTGCCTGCTCAGTTCTGTCAACACTACCCCAGCAGTGGAATAGGAGCATACCACTTTTTTTTTTGTGGGAAGGAACTGAGTGGAAGATTAACTTCTCACTAGGCTCCATTGAAGCTGTGGGGCAGTTGGGAGGGTGCATTTTATTTTTTCCATTAGTGTTTTGTTGGAGTAGGGCAGGTATTGCCAAAAAGGCTTTCTGTTGTTAGGTGATCCTTTCTCTATTTCCTTTAGATATGAGGTTCAGGCTTTTCTTAGAGCTCTTTTTGTCTGTGCCTTGTTGGCAGTTATGGCTTGGAGGCTTCTGCAGTGCCTTGTCTGGGATATACTGGAGGCAAAAAGGAAACCAAAGGAGCTCACTGCTGTATTGTTTCTTAAGTTCTGAGGCAGGCTGCCTTGTTCTTTCCACCTTTCAGTCTTATTTGTTGTGTTATGTTCAGGAGTTTTGGGTTGAAAGAGGGAGGACCTAGAAGAAATGGAGTTTCTTCACCTTGGCAATAATGTAAGTCCTCTTAATTTCTTTTTTAAGAAAAAAAGTGGCAGAGCACACAACATCCTCAAAAATGGATTTTTTAATATCTAAGGGGATTTCTGATAGCATTACTACTATTAGTAGCATTACTACTAATTTAAGGAATAAACCATAGTGAAAGAGTATCTGGGAAAACTTAAAGAGGTGGAGACTTACTAGGTTTGGAAAGCCATGCAAAATACCTTTCCTAATTTCACTGGAAATTTGTGGAATATTAAACTGATCACTCTTAGTGTGGCCCAGGTTCTCTTTCTATACAATGATCCTTTGTGGGTTTGTAAAGCTCTTTGTGTTTTGCGGGGGAAAAGATGTGAGTGGCAGGGAAGCTTTGGCTCCTTGTATATATAAAACAAGATATGACATTCACAGTTACTGTTAAGTAAAATTAAGACTGGTAGAAGTAGGGTCCCATAGGGGGTTGCAATAGCAGCTGCTTTAAGTCTCAAAAGTAATAGCAGCAACATTTTTCCATACTCACGTTTCCAACTCTAAGTACTAGTGACTTTTACTTGTTGGGATTCTTGCTATAAAGGATACAATTTAAAATTCATCATTTCAGAAGAGGCCCATATCTTCACTTTACAACTCCTGTCTTAGATGCCATTTTCTGGTCCTTAAACACTCCTCTCCCCCCCAAATCAGTATGCTTCAGATGCTACTGCATTATTAGTACCACGGTGATTACAGCATTGGATATTACAGGGAAAAAGCAAGTGTCTGAGCCCGCTAAGTCACTTGGAGGCAGCATAGTTGAAAGAACTTTGGAGTCAAAAAGACCTTGGAGATCAATTCTTGCATTTGACACTAACTAGCTGTATGGCTTTGGGCAAATTACATAATCTTTTTGAGCTACAGTTTGTTCATCTATAAAATGGGAATAATGCCTAATTTACAAGATTGTTGTGAAAATTCAATGACATAATGCACATAAAGTAAGGGCCCAAAGTTGGTGCTCAACAACTCTGAAAAAGCTTCTAGAGAACATGGCCAATCTGGCAGTTATATCTATATTCATCTAATATTTCTCCCGTTTGATCATGCTTCTGTTTCCTGCTTCTCCCATGCCTTAAATTCAATCTCTGTGCTTATGTATGCTACAGCTTATGGGACAAAGAGCCATAATTCACTCAGATCAGAAAAGATTGATATGCTCATTTTACCCTGGTATTTATAATTAGTTGATATCTCTAGTCTCCAGAGTAGAAGCCCAAGATGCTCAAAGAAAGGAAAAAAACAATAAAAACTTAAAAAATTTTCAATGCAACCTAAATATTTCATGCTCAATTCTCTTCTATTTTATAGTACAGATTTGTTTCTATAGTACAAGATTGTTTTTCTGGTGTAGAAATGGGGGAATTGAACTTAAATTTTGAGTTTTAATGGTATATTAATGATACTGTACATCACTGGCAATAATCTCCAAGGTTCTATCCAACCAACCTAAAAGGATTTAGTGGTAAAGAGAGATGGACATCACCAAAACAGCAGTTTGTTGGTGGGTCTACGTCTTGTGGCTTTACTAAGATTTTAAACTTTCATTCAAAAAATTCACTTTTAGCTTTTTCCACCCAGAGACAGTAAGGCAAGCTGATGCCCTGTAACCCCAGTGGAATGCTTATGGCTAGAAAAAGCTTCCAGCCAAGCAGCTCTAAAGAAAGCCCAGCCTGCTCAAGATTCAGGCAAAAGAAGATCAATATGAATACTTTAAGGTTAAGATTAGGTCTAGAAGCATCAAAAAGACAAAATGAACACCTGCCCAGAGGAGCAAACTAAGACCAGGAAGACTTTATTTTTGTTCTTATTTTTCTCACCACCAGTAACTTCTGCTCAAATTATTTAACATCCCTGAGGTTGATGTAAAATATGCATGTAAAAGGAAAATAACCTCTATTTCATGTGCAGGGATGATGTGAAGATTAGAGTGCCTAGCACAGGGCCTGAAACATAGTAGGGATGCAGTAATTTTTATGCAATAATTTCAACTCTGCTTAAAATTAATATAATTTCACAGCTGAAAGGAACCATAGAGGTCATCCAAGTTTTTTTTCTTTAAATGTGTAAGAGTTTTATTCTGGCAGAAATTTGATCTCATAAAGAAATCAGCTCAGACAAGTTCTTTTGCTGAGCTTTTCTGTAACTAAGCTCCTCAGAAAAAGCACATATTGCAAGAGACTAACAGCTAATGCCATAGTTAAGTGTTACAGGACATTTACTATAGTAAGTCTTTGAAGGCAAAGTTCAGTCAGTTATTGAGACACCTATAGGTTGGTTACATGTTAAGGCACAGATATATCTATATGACTATAATCTCACTCTATTTCTGCCAACAACAAGACAGGAAGGATCAGTGCTTACAGAACGGTGAGGGAGAGGAAATACTGACTCCTTGTCTCGTGGTTTAGACAACCAGTTCTGCAGAAAAACTAAGATGGTAAAGGTAGATTACCATTGTCAAAGACGCTATGAAGACCTAAAATCATAGTAAAAACAGAGCTACTTGTACTGTGACCGAATATCAAATCACATGGGGAGTCAAAACATATCCTGGATTTTTCTTTTCTAAGTTGTAACAAAAGCAATAAAAAAAATGAGGAACACAAATGACAAAAGAAAAAATAGATAAATTGGACTTCATAAAAATTAAAAGCTTCTGTGCTATGAATGATACCAACAAGAAAGTAAAAAGACTACCCACAGAATGGGAGAAAATATTTGCAAATCATATAACTTATGAGAATTGAATCCAGAATATATAAAAAGTCAGCAATAAAAAGACAACCCACTTGAGAAACGGGCAAAGTATCGGCATAGACATTTCTCCAAAGATGATATACAAATAGCCAATAAGCACATGAAAAGTGCCACTAATTATTGGAGAAATGCAAACCAAAACCACAATGAGGCATCGCCTCACACTGGTCAGAACGACTATCATCAAAAAGTCTACAAATAAATGCTGGAGAGGGTGTGGAGAAAGGGAACCCTCCTACATTGTTGGTGGGAATATAAATTGGTGCAGCCACTATGGAAAACAGTATGGAGGTTCCTTAAAAAATTAAAAATAGAGCTACCATATGATCCAGCAATCCCACTCCTGGGTATATATCTGGAAAAAATGAAAACTCTGATTCGAAAAGATACAAGTACCCCAATGTTCATAGCAGCACTATTTACAATAGCCAAGACATGGAAACAACCCAAGTGCCCACTGACAGATGGTTAGCTTAAGAAGATGTCACATACACACAATCTAATAATACTCAGCCATAAAAAAGAATGAAATATTGCCATTTGCAGCAACATGGATGGACCTAGAGAATATTATACTTAGTGAAGTAAGTCAGACAAAGACAAATATTATATCACTTATATGTGGAATCTGAAAAATAATATAAATGAATCTATACAGAAGACAGAAACAGATTTCACAGACATAGAAAACAAACTTTTGGTTAACAAAGGGGAAAGGGGGGAGGGATAAATTAGGAGTATGAGATCAACAAACTACTATACATAAACTGGATAAGGAACAAGGATTTACTGCTTAGTACAGGGACTTCCTTGGCGGTCCAGTGGTTAAGACTCTGTGCTTCCACTGCAGGGGGTGCAGGTTGGATCCCTGGTCAGAGAACTAAGACCCCACATGCCACGTGGCATGGCCAAAAAATTAAAAAGTCAATACTGTTTAGCACAGAAAGCTATATTCAATATCTTGTAATAACCTATAATGGAAAATAACTTGAAACATATATGTAACTGAATCACTTTGCTGTATACCTGAAAGTAACACAATTTTGTAAATCAACTATAATTAAAAAAAAAAAACACAGTGAGAGATCACCTCACACCCACTATAGATGGCTATAAACAGAAAGGCAGATAATAACAAGTGTTGATGAGGATATAGAGAAATTGGAACCCTAATATACTCTAGTGGGAGTATAAAATGGTGCAGCTGCTTTGGAAAACACTCTGAAAGCTCTTAAAAGTTAAAACATTGAGTTACCATTTGACCCAGAAATTCTACTTCTGGGTATATACTTAAGAAAGCTGAAAACACATTTTCATCAAAAACGTGTGCGTGGATGCTCATAGCAGCATTATTCATAACAACCCAGAGTGTAGTCAACTCAAGTGTCCACCAACTGATGAATGGATAAAATATGGTATATCCACACAATGGAATATTCTTCATCCATAAAAGGAATGAAGTACTGATATGTGATTCAACATGGATGAATTTTGAAGTCACTATGCTAATTGAAACAAGCCAGATACAAAAGGACAAATATTCCACTTATATGAGGTACCTAGAGTTGTTAAATTCATAGAGACAGAAAGAATAGTGGTTACCAGGTACTGGTGGGAGTGGAGAAGGGGGAGTAGTAGTTAAATGAATACAGAGTTTCTCTTTGAGAGGATGAAAAAGTTTTGGAAATATAGAATGGTGATGGTTGCATAACATTGTTAATGTGCTTTATGCCACTGAATTTTATCCTTAAAAATGGTTAAAATGGTAAATCATATGTTATATATATTTTACTACAATAAAAAAGGAATGAAGTCTTTATACATGCTACAAAATGGATGAACTTTGCAAATATTATGCTAAGAGAAAGTCGGACACAAAGGACCATATACTTTATGAGTCCACATATCAGTGGACAGGTATATCTATTGAGATAGAAAGTGGATTAGTGGTTGCCTAGGGCTGAGAGAGGGAATGGAGGAGTTGGGGAATGACAGCTAAGGATTTCTTTTTGTGGTGTTAAAAATATTCTAAAATTGATTTTGGCGGTCGTTGTGCAACTTTGTGAACATTTTAAAAACTACCTGGTTGTACATGTTAAATGGGTGAATTATATAGTATGTGAATTATATCTCAATTTAAGCTGCTTTTTAAAAAATGAGGATTATAACAGTCAATGATTAGTGAACAATGTATTACTTAGGTGCGTTGGGATTTTGCTGTGAATGTTATCATATGTAATATATGTATATTACTATGTTTAGCTATTTTAATAACATGTTCTATTTTAATTTTTTAAAAAGATAAAAGTGAGCTAATATCATTTTCTCAAATAAATTCCATCTGTGTCTAAAGGCTGGCATTTTTGACTATACTGATAAAGGTCAAAGTACCTTGTCACTATATCTGCAAACTATAAAAGAAGCCAACAGGAAATGAATGTTCTTCTGAACATTGGAATTGCAAATAAAATCACATCTTAAGAACCTCATATTTACATGGTGTTTAATTTACAAAGCACTTTCTGATATATTTCTGATGTACTGATCCTGTTAATACCCTTGTGAGGTGATCAGGATGGGTGTTAGGCCATCACTTTCCCTTGCCCAAGAAATTAAACAGAGGTTTGATCCACCCAAGTCCCACAGCTAGTTAGTGGCTGAACTAGATCTGAATACTAAATCTATTTTCAACCAATGCTCTGACTAATCTACCATTCTATTCAATAAACTAGATCACACAGTGCTCCATAAACAGGACGCATTTCTATATAGCAAAAGCAAATTAAAAACGTGAAAAATATATAAATAGGCCATTAATATAAAGAACTCTCACAAGTTGTCCATTTGTGTTTCTAACTTCAATTTATCTTTTTGTGATCTCTGAACAAGTGCACTATTTTATGTGCACTTAAGGCTTTTAAACAAGGCATGAATAGCATAAGACAAACTCAGACGGGGTTTGGGGCACATGGGTTCTAGGTAATAATTTTGTTGTTAAGCATTTTCTGAACATGTGCATTGTATTACTTTGGAATTAGACCTAGACATGGTCTCTTACTTCATGGAACTGCCAATGTAATGGGAGGAGGCGGCAAGACAAAAACAAGTAAGTGACCAATAAAGAAACGAATAAATTTGAATTGAGGAGTAAAGAGAGTCAGGTTAGAAGAAAAATGATAATGGGCTGGAGGGTAGAGAGGATGGCTCTGAACAATGACAGAGAGAATTTCAGAAAAGTCTTGATTGGAATGCCTAGTTCAAGCCTGCCATTTCACTGTAAAAGGGAGAGGAAAGAGATCCTAATCAGCACATCAGTAAGAGTGCAGTTTGCATTTATTTTTCTCATGCAGGTCTCAACAAATGCAAGGACTGGAATCATACAGAATATGATTTAAAAATTTATTGGTATGTTTCCTAAGAATATGATGTTGAATGAATTTATTTCATTGAATGGACAACGAGGAAAAATGTCAAATTATTTGATGTTTGTTCCAAGAAATGCATCCAAAATCTTTGAACTTGTCAATCAATAATGTGAAGAAAGAAAATAGCTTCTCTAATCTCCATGGCACTTAGCCTAACCCAGGGGAAAAAAAAAACCCCTTATTCCTTTATCAATGATTTTTATATAGGGCCTCAGGCAATCTGGGAGGAACATTTTCAAGATCACACACATAATCCAACTAAGTCTGACCTTTGGATTCTTTTTACCCCTTATAACTACCTCCATTAAACTGTTTCCTAAGAATAGAGAGAAATCTATGACTAAAGAAAAATGGATTCATCTTGTTTTCTCCAGATCATTACATGCCCATCAGAATCCTGCTTCATAGCCACTGGGAGAAATGATCAGGTACTTTGCTGGAGATCGATACACTGAAACAGTGATTCTTAGTTCTCATTTTACAATATCCCATTGGGACTCTGACTTTTTTCCCAGGGGTATTAGGAAATTCTTGAAACATTAATTTCAGTTCACTTTAGCTTTTAGTATAAATATATGCCAAATGGCACTTCTTTGGGGGAGGAGAAGGAGTCTTGGCCAGGAGAAGAAATCCAAAATCCAGCTAACAATAGAGTATTGTAACTCCAGGGGTGGGAATTGCAGCTTTAGCTCTCTGCTTGGCACCAATATCAAGCCATGACCCTCCATTGCTTCTCTGGTGTCAGAGAAAGGGAAAAAGAAGAGGGATAATTTTGATGCTCACATTTTAAAACCTTAAAAACACATATATCTAGAAATTCTATAATACTTAATTGTTAATAGTGCCTACGTCTGGGAACTGAGGTTGTGGTGTTGCTTTCCCTGTGTTACATCATAAATTCCTCTAATGCTTTAACTTGATTTTAGAAGGAGCACGTATTGCTCTTGTATTCATTAAAACTTTCAACTGAGGTTTCAGAAGCCAAAAATAAAATAAATCAGAATTATTAAGCCTAAAAAGACAGACTAAATAGCTTTAATTCTGAAAACAGCTGGTTATAATATAAAGACTAGTGCTACAGAATTCTTATACCACCAGTGTCCAATAGAAATGTAAGCCACAAATCTGAGCCACATATATAATTTAAAATTTTCTATTAGCCATTTTTCAAAAGTAAAAAAAAAAAACAACAGGTGAAATTAATGTTACACTTTAACTCAATATATCCAAAATATTGCTTTTTTGAGTACTAAGTCTGAAATCTGCTAGGTATTTTACATTTACAGCATATCTTAATTAACAATGGCTATGTGTATCTTTATTTATTTAGTTTTAAAAAACAATGTAATAAGCACCTGGGAACTAATCACCCAACACAAAAGCTAGGACTTTGTAAACAACATACATCTGATTACATGTTTCCTTCTTACTCTCATTTCCCTACCTCTCTCCTCCATCCTTTATCCTAAAGCTTGTGTTCATCATTTCCTCAATCTCCTTCTCATATAATCGCATCACATTGATATGAACTCCTAAAAGAGTATTAGCTGTTTATAACTTCATATAAAAGTTATTAGGCTGTGTTTAATATTTTGGGAATTACTTTTTTTTCAGTATTCAATTAGGTTTGTCATTATTATAGGTCCAAGGTGACTTGTTTCTTAATTGCATTTAATACATACATGGGTTTTTCATTTTTTTCCGGTTTTATTGAGGTATAATTGACATATAACATTGTATTCAGTTAAGGTGTACAATACAATGATTTGATATATGTATAAAGTGTGAAATAATTACCACAATGTTTAGGAAACATCCATCTCCACAATTATAATTTTTCTTCTTGTGATAAGAACTTTTAAGATCTACTCTTAGCAATTTTCAAATACACAACACAACACAACATTGTTAACTATAGTCACTATGCTGTGCATTACCATCCCCAGGATTTATTTATCTTGTAATTGGAAGTTTGTACCTCTTGACCACCTTCACCCATTTCCCCCACTACCTAGCCATGGCCTCTGGCCAATCTGTTCTCTGTTCCTTTGAATTTGGTTTTCTTAGATTCCAAATATGAGTGAGATTATACAGTACTTGTCTTTCTCTGTCTGACTTATTTCACTTAGCATAATGCCCTCAAGGTCCATCCATGCTGCTGCAAATGGCAAGGTTTCCTTCTATTTTATGGCTGAATAATATTCCATTATATATACATATATGTGTGTGTGTGTGTTTGTATAAACATACATATATACACCACATTTTCTTTTTTCATTCATCCGTTGCTGGACACTTACGTTGTTTCTATGTCTTGGTTATTGTAAAGAGTGCTGCTGTGAATATGGGAGTGCAGATATTTCTTCGAGATAGGGATTTCGTTTCCTTTGGATATATACCTAGAACATATATAGGTTTTTTGTGACAACTTCAACATAAGGGACTTACTTTTTATAAGCTTAAAATACATTGGTAAGATTCATCCATACCTCTAAGTGTTGTTACAGTTCATTGGTTTGACTGCTGTCTAATATTTCATTGTATGACTATATCACAGTTTATCCACACACTATACTGTTGATGGGCATTTAGGTTGTTTTATATATATATATATATATATATATATATTTTTTTTTTTTTTGCGGTACGCAGGCCTCTCACTGTTGTGGCCTCTCCCGTTGCGGAGCACAGGCTCCGGACGCGCAGGCTCAGCGGCCATAGCTCACGGGCCCAGCCGCTCCGTGGCATGTGGGATCTTCCCGGACCGGGGCACGAACCCGTGTCCCCTGCATCGGCAGGCGGACTCCCAACCACTGCGCCACCAGGGAAGCCCTAGGTTTTATATTTTTGTCTGCATATTCTTGTTTAAATCTACTATTGTACACACCTAACAGTTTCTTTTGGGTAGAGATCTAGGAATTACAATTCTTACCCAAATGAAACAGCTATATAGTGGATGAGGGAGAAGACAGACAGAGATCAGCCAGAGAGAGTTCCAGTATGGGTTAGAACCAGTAGGAAGAGCAACTGGTAGGGATGGCATTGCTTGTGGAGGCCCAAGAAACGTTGTGAGTGGCAGTTGGTTCTAGTTTTCCAGTCTTACTTTGCTCTACTGGGCTGCACCATGTGCAGTTAAAGCTTTGAACAGTAGCAGTGAGTAAAGCCAGGCCCTACTGATCAAGGTTCCCATACAAATTTTGGCAATGCCAACACATCTAGAGAACTTGGGTCCTGTGTTCCCAAACTCTCCACCCTTGTCCGATTCTTGGTGGTCAGTCCCTTTCCTCTGCATCCCTTAAATTGTCTTTCTGCACTGGGCTATGTGCAGGTATATACTGGAGGTACTGGCGGGGTAAGACAAAAACTTGACTTTTGGTGTATATGAAAGCATTCTCTGAGAGTGGGGGAAAGATGGAAAATTCTAAAATAGAGTTGTTTTTCTGTCCTAGACTGCATTAAATTCATCCCTATGAGCACAGTAAAAAATAACCTCTAGGAGTTAGGGCTTAGCATAGCTGGTTCTAATGGAAAAACATGAATCTGGGATTGGTAGCTGGATCAGCTACAAGGGACTGATTCTGAAGGAAGAGGGGCTGAGGAATTTATATAAAGTGAGGAATGAGAAACAGCAGTAGGAAGTTTAAGGTCTAAGCCAATGGCCTGGTGATGAAGAAAGGGGGAATTACACAGGTGCATATGGGGATACGGAACTCACATTTGCCCAGGGCTTTATATTTTGAAAAGTGCTTTTCAAATCACACTATATCTAATCCTTGCAGTAACCCAGTGAAGTAGGTATTACCATTATGCCACTTTATAGGAACTGAGGCTGAAAGATTAATATGCATGTTCACAAAGTTTCATAGCAAGTAAGTAGCAGACATGCAACTTGAACCCAGGTCCCTAAACACAAAACCAAGAACTGTTTTATTGCTCCAGTGATTTATAGCTGAGGTATTAAAGTGTGTTGCTAACGCTTTGCTGCTAAGTACTGAAGTAATGATTTACTTAAATAAAAACTCGAATAGATTTAATGGTGTTTCTGTAATAGTGCCACTCTCATTTGCATTCTGATAGGTTTTCTTGAGCAGGAAAGAAAGGAACCTAGTTATAGCCAGCATGCTAGAAAAATGCGTAGAACTCCAGGGACCCCAGGAAGGGAGTCTCGCATGTCTATTCAAGCTCTGAATTATGCTGATAAAAGGTCAAATTCTGTCACACTATATACCATAGCAGTCAGAGAAGTAATCTAATTTGGTGAATGAAAGGTGGAATAATAAATATATACAATGTAATTTTTATTTCTTCATTTTTGTTTAACTTTGAGAATGGAACATTGTGTACATTGACCAGAATTGCCCTTTGAAGAAGCTGTTTGTGCAGGAATAGAACTGGAAAGGACCCACAAGTTGCTCTCTCATGAACAAATTTTTTTAACAACTCCTTCCCTCAATCTCTCAATGGCTTACCAGGTATTTGTTATTATATACAACTCCTGTGGCTTCACAGACATGTGCATTGTCCACTGCCTGTCTCTTAAGATCTTTCTAGTGCAGTTTTCTCGATTCAAAGAGGGGAATGCTTTAGCATGGACCTGTAGTATGTTTTCTTTCAATCTTCAAACATTCATTAACTACTTGACTGTTTGCTTGTCCTAGCTAGTTGCCATGCTGAGGTAGAAGGAATCCCTAACCTCTTGTGACTTATCATCTAGCTGGGAAGATGAGAGAAGTACATGAAAGAGATCTAGAAAATGTAATTGTTTCAAGCATGTACATGGAAGAATGTAAACTAAGGAGATAAAGCTATCTGGCTGGAGGTTCATTAAAGCCATGAAGCTTTAGAACTGGATCCTGAAAGGATGGATAAGGATTAGAAGTAAGGAAGTAAGAAGGTAGTCCAGGAAGGGGATTGATTTAGTAAAATCAAGAGGCTGTAACCAGCAAGATCTGGTGAAAAAGGTAAGACCACTTACATTGCTGCTATGGTTGCAACCATGCCAATGTTATATGATACACTAAGCGTAAGTAGACCTTTCATTTTCTTGGAATTCCCTATTTCTTTGAAATTCCCAAACCAATAAACTCATATAAACTATGTTGTTTTATGTGTTCAACTTTTATGAGAAGTAACAATTCATATCTGTACATCACTGTATAGTTTATATAATATCTGCATATACATCATTTTGTTTGATGCTTACAGCAATCCTGTGTAATGACATGGAGGCTGACTTGCTACAAGTTAGAGTACTAGCAAGTGCAGAGCTCAGGACATCAGTCCAGATCAGATTCAGTCCAATCATTAACATTTACATGTTGTTTTGACCAATAATTGATATTCATAAATGATATTCTTAAGGTCCTAAGATTCTGATGTATATCTTGCATCAGCAATTATTAAATTATGCCTTGGGTCATTTTTTTATGTTTAGCATATTTGGTTGTTATTCAAGATTTTTTAAACTCGTATGAAATATTTTAGAACATATAATCTTTAAGATGGCTGCTAGTAGAGTTGGTTGAATACTGTCCTTCAGATTTCTTTTCAATTACAATGCTATACAGTCCTCACTTGGCGGCTTCATGCACAGTGAACACCTCACTTACTTGGCACCACATAGGATAAGAAGTTCCACAGAAGTGAGTTTTCTGGGTAACTAAAGCTTACTCCACTGACAGCAAACTTTGAGATCTGGCAGAAATCTTTCTAATATATTTTGAGAGTTCCCTGTCTTGTCATGTTAGAGTTGTCTATTACAGGATAAGCATCACTATGAAAATCCCCTACTGGACCATACAGTGAGGTGCTCAGTGTCTTACCAAGGCATACAGGGAAGTTTGAACCCCTACATTAATAGTCCCAAGTGACTTCACTTTTCTGGTTATTCTGTTTTTAGAATTCTTATTTTCTTTATGCTGCTAACTGTGCCTTCTTAGGGTATCAGTTTTCTCACATCTGGTAGACCCCTTTTCCCATTCTCATTGGTCATCAGACAACTAAACTCAGTATATCAGTAAGTAACATTTATTTTATATACAACGCTAAACCAAAAGGCTTAGTGAGGTGGTTGCCACCCTTCTCTCATGAGTAAGAGGCCTCAGTGGATTGAGATTTTGTTCCCAGATCACTGGGTTTCATTCTCTCTCCTTTTGGGGTTTTAGGTTGTGTTCTGGATTTTGGAGCTTGCTAAATAAAAGAGCTCTGACTTATCAGGGTATACTGAGAATAATTATATTTTATTTACAAAACTCACATTGTGTATATTTCTCCAAGATGGACAAAAGCGGATGTAACTTAAACTATCAGTAGTAAGAGCAGCTTGTGATATCCAATTTTTAATTCTTAATTCATTGGTGGGAGAAGAAAAAGAGAACTCTTAAGACAAACCTTATTTAAAACAAATACTCTACCTGAATCTTTAACACAGCTTTATATTTTTCTATGTGCTTTAGCATGTATTATCTCTTTGATCATCACAATCCTGTGAAATAAACAGGATAGCTTCTTTTCTCAACTATAAAAGTGGCTAAGAGATTGTGATATTTGAGAAAAAGCATTCTCATTTTTCTACCCCAAACCTGAGAAATAGATGAATTAGTACTATTCTCATTTTACAGTTAATACTAATAATTACTAACTATTGAGCATCTGTAAGTGCCAGCATCGAGTTAGGCATTTTACTTTATCTCTAGTCCATTTAGCATTAAAGGAAGTATTATTACTATATTTAGGTCATGAGAAAACTTAGGTTATATGACTTGACCAAGGCCACAAAGCTAAAAGTAGTAGAGCTAGAATTTGAAATTAGGTCTCTGTGATTTTAAATGTTAAATCAGGTCTATGTGGCTTTAAATTCTATGCTCTTTCCTTACCCCAAGCTATCTGAGAGAGAGAAACCAAGGGTCAGAAAGGTTGCATCTTGATATCAATAGAGTTTTTCTTTCTTGTATGTATGATTTCTTCCAGGCACCTGGAGCTTTACTGTACTACATTTGGGTTTTGTTTCTGATAGCTTCTGGATTTTGCATACTATGCTAGGGGGTAGGAAGAACAGATTATATTCAAACTGCTGAACTGAAACTTGAAAACAACCTCTGAGATAAAATATTTGTACCACAAATATACACCCTTCTCCTTTAAATAGGTGACAATGTAAACATGTGCTTTTAAAAAGCTTTGGAGATGACTTACAAAGATAATGTGCTATACGGATCAATGACTTTGTGACTCCGGTAAGAAATTTGTTGCTTCTTTTGAACAAAATAGAGATTTAAATGTGTGACCTGAAATATAAAATTTCATCTTTGGAAGCATGCAATTCATACTTTAAAATTTGATCATTTCAGTATAGCTTTTTTAAAAAAGAGTGATGAAACATATCTGAAATTCGGGGAATCAAATTGCTGTATTTACAATAACTGAACATCCTCTCAGCAGATACCATGAAGCTATCATGAGAAACACATTCTTTTTCCACTTCCTTTTTAAGAAATCATATTTCTAAACAGATTAGGATCAAAACATAGTGAATTACCAAGTCAATCTTCTTCCCGCTCTTCTGGCATAATGTAAGATAATGATGAGCTGAATTTCATTTATAAAGATGACACTACTAACTTTCTGGCAGCAGGCCAGGCCCATGAGTTGTTTTGCTATAGGGAGAATAGATCTGCACAAAGTCACCTTCTTCCTAGTACACCACTTGACAAATAGCACAGATTGGTTAGACCCCTGAGTTGGGGTATATAGAAATGCAGTGAGGCTACACCCTAAACAACTGACCTAATGTACCACAGTACTAAGTTCATTAAAGGGGGTGTATACTGGAAGCAGTGGTAAAATGCAGCTAAGATTCATAAGCCCACAGCAAAGCATCCTTGGTACGTCACCATTTCAAAAATAGCTTTCACTAAAGTTCTGAAGATGTTAATGGCATAGGATCTATGTCTTCTAGGTCAGTTTGAAGTCCTCAACAAGAAAGAGAGTAGGATCGGATCAGTCACTGTTTCTAAATTACACTGAGGGTCTAAATGGTGCTACTTTGCACCAGAGATTAGTAAGTAGAAGATCAGGAAAATTAAAACTGCTACCAAAGTTAAGAACAATTATACATGTCTTACCTTTAGTGAACAAGGAAGAATTATATTTGCCTTGCTAATATTTACTTCTCAAGTGTATGGAGGGTAGGGGAGAGATGTAGTGAGATGGGTAAGATGCCAAAATAATTTGGGATTAAAATACCATTGATCAAATGCTTGAGTGAGCATTGGAAAGCCAAGGTGGTTCTGCGCTCTAGTCACACTTTCTCTGCCCAAAGGTTCTGGCTTTCCTCAGTCCTTCCTCCAAGTCTCCTATGTTACATATCAGGTTCCCTAAGCCAAGAGGAGAGCCAAAAAACACAGGGGATTGGTTAGCTTTTGCACTTGCTGTTTCCTTTGTCAGAAATGCACCTTCTACTTTTCTTCATCAAAGTCTCATTCATCCTCCAAAATTCAATTCAAATGTCACTTCATTCATTCATATATGCATGCCTAGTATGTGCCAGCCATTGTGCACTTCTTGGAGATGTATTTAATATATTTGGCCATTCTGTGGCCCCTTCCTCTGTGCTTCCACTGCAATCTTATCACACCTCCAAATAAGTATTTATCACCTCTGGAAAGTATTTATAAGATTCTCTCTTATGAAAACAATGTGCTTCCAGAACTAAGGAAACTTATCTTACCCATTTGTGTATCCCTGGGTGTAATATAATACAGTGCCTTGCACATAGTAGAGGGTTAATAAATCTCTAGCTATTCTCTCCCTCCCTTTCATTTATATTTGCTATTTTCTACTTACTCTTGTGACTTGATTCTCAATCCTTTGGTCCCTATTACTTTACTCAGACTGCCCTGACCAGTGTTGCCAACAACAAACTTCTTACTGAATTCAATGGATGGACGAGACACACTTCTTCCATTAGGCCTGCTAAATTGGTAAAACGTAAGCCTAGAGCTGCTAGTAGCTATTTCTGCCACCTTATATGAAGAACTTTCCTGAAGAATAAGGCCAATATAAAGGGAAGCAGAACTGAGAAAGTCCTGATGACATCATTTGAGCTCCAAGATTCAGCCATGTTTTAAGCCAACTTTGTCAGAGACTTTATAGTTAGAAATGAGCTAATAAATCCTATGCCCTCTTTAAAACAAACAAACAAAAAAAACCAAACAAAAACAAACAAACAAAAAAAACCCCTTAATCCAGTTTAGGCCAGCTATCTGTCACTTGTAACTGAGAGAGTCTTAACATAGCTAATGATCTCCATATCTATATTTCCAGTCCAGATATTTTTCCTGAGTTTCAGATACATATCTCCAACTGTTTATAGGTTTTCTCCTCTTGAATTGCCCATAGGTACCTGACACTTAACCTGTCTAAAACCACACATTTTCCTACTCAGATCGTTATCGCAGTAAATAGTATAGCACCTTGCCAGAAACCTGGGTGGCTTCCTTGGCTCCTCTTTTTCTCCCCTCAATCAAATCACCAGTCTTAATTTTTTCTACCTACTAACTAAATCTGTCTACGTCAGTCTCCACTGCAGCTATGTTAATCTAGCCACCACCATCTCTTATGTGTATCATTGCAGCAGCCTTCTAACTGCCTTCTTTGTCTCCCTCATGCCCCTTCCAGTCCATTTTTCTGCCCATTTTATACAATTTTTCCTGTTACATTTAAAAAATAAATTACAGTAGCACAAGCCAAACATAACAAGTCAAACAATTCAGAACTGTACAAAGAATCACTAAACAGTTCTCGCTTTCCTATCCAACCTCCTTCTACCTGAGGTAATCATTAATTCACTCGGTGCCTCTGCTTCCCACCACTGTTTCTACACAATTATCTATATATCTATAGCTATAACTATATAGTTATAAACATTCTTAGGGTTTAAAAATCTGTCTCTTTTTTTACATCTTTATTGGAATATAATTGCTTTACAATGTTGTGTTAGTTTCTGCTGCACAACAAAGTGAATCAGCTATATGTATATGTATATCCCCATATCCCCTCCCTTTTGAGCCTCCCTCCCACCCTCCCTATCCCACCCCTCTAGTTCGTCACAAAGTATCGAGCTGATCTCCTTGCTGATGGCCCACTAGCCATCCATTTTACATTTGGTAGCATATGTACGTCAATGCTACTCTCTCACTTTGTCCCAGCTTCCCCTCCCTCCCTGTGTTCTCAAGTCCGCTCTCTACATCTGTGTCTTTATTCCTGCCCTGCTACTACGTTCATCAGTACCATTTTTTTTTTAAGATTCCATATATGTGCATTAGCATATGGTATTTGTTTTTCTCTTTCTGACTTACTTCACTCTGTATGACAGTCTCTAGGTCCATCCACCTCATTACAAATAACTCAACTTCGTTCCTTTTTATGGCTGAGTAATATTCCATTGTATATATGAGCCACGTCTTCTTCATCCATTCATCTGTCGATGTACATTTAGGTTGCTTCCATGTCCTGGCTATTGTAAATAGTGCTGCAATGAACATTGTGGTCCATGTATCTTTTTGACCTATGGTTTTCTCAGGATATATGCCCAGTACTGGGATTGATGGGTCATATGGTAAAAATCTTTCCCTTTTCAACGAAAATGTGACAGTATTATACATATTACTCTGAAACTTGAAGCAGAAGAATATGCCTACTCTTTCAGATGCATCTATAAAACTCTAACTCATTCCTTTTAATAGCTGTATAATATTCAATATTATGGCTATCTCACAATTTAGTCAATCAACCATTTCCTTATTTATAGAGATTAGGGTTATCCCTCTTTTGCCACTAAAACAGTGCTATAATAAACATCCTTATATATATTTGATCTATGTAGTGTTGTTATACATGTAGGATAAATTCCCAAAACTGTATCAAAGGTATTCTAATGTTTAATTTTACTAGAAAGTTGGATTAATATCCAAAAATGGGCGAAACAACTTATATTCTCAAATGTGATACATCACATTAACAGGATGAAAGATAAAAATCATATGATCATCTCAAAAGATGCAGAAAGCATTTGACAAAAGTCAACATCTTTTCTGATAAAAAAAACTCTTCACAAATTAGGTATAGAAGGAATGCATCTCAACTTAATAAGGGCCATATACAACAAACCCACAGCTAAAATCATATTTAACAGTGAAAAGTTGAAAGCCTTTCCTCTAAGATCAGGAACAAGATAGGATGCCTATTCTCAACACAGTACTTGAAGTCCTATAGTCAGAGCAATTAGGCAAGAAAAAGAAATAAAAGGCATCCAAATTGGAAATAAAAATGAAAAATTGATTCTGTTTGCAGATGGTATGTTCCTATATATAGAAAATCCTAGACTCCACCAAAAACCTGTTAGAAATAATAAACAAGTTCAGTAAAGTTGCAGGATACAAAATAAACATACAAAAATCAATTGTGTTTCTACACACTAACAAGGAATTATCCAAAAAAAGAAATCAAGACAAAGATCCCATTTACAATAGCATCAAAAATAATGAAATACTTAGGGATAAATTTAGCCAAGGAAGTGAAATAGCTGTACACTAAAAAGTACAAAATACTGATGAAAGAAATTGAAAAAGACACACAAAAAATGGATTAGAAGAATTGGTATTGTTAAAATGTCCATATTACCCAAATCCATTTTGAGACTCAATACAATCCCTATCAAAACTCCAATGACATTTTCCACAGAAATAGAAAAAACAATCATAAAATTTATATGGAACCACAAAAGACTCCAAATAGCCCAAGCAATCTTAAGCAAAAAGAACAAAGCTAGAGGGCTTCCCTGGTGGCGCAGTGGTTGGGAGTCTGCCTGCCGATGCAGGGGACGCGGGTTCGTGCCCCGGTCCAGGAGGATCCCACATGCTGCGGAGCGGCTGGGCCTGTGAGCCATGGCCGCTGGGCCTGTGCGTCCGGAGCCTGTGCTCCGCAGCGGGAGAGGCCACAGCGATGAGAGGCCCGCGTACCGCAAAAAAAAAAAAAAAGAACAAAGCTAGAGGCACTACATGTACTGATTTCAAAATACATTACAAAGTTACAGTACTCAAAACAGTATGGGCCTGGCAAAAAAGCAGGCATATAGACCAATGGAACAGAATAGAGAGCTTGGAAATAAATCCATGCATTTATGGGCTACTGATTTTCGACCAGGGTGCCAAGAGCACAGAAGGGAGAAAGAATAGTCTCTTCAATAAGTGGTGCTAGGAAAACTGGACATCACATGCAGAAGAATGAAATTGGACCCTTATCTCATAGCGTATACAACAAAACCCCTCAAACTGGATAAAAGGCTTAAATACAGACCTGGAATTGTAAAACTACTAGAAGAAAATACAGGGGAAAAACTTCTTGACATTGGTCTGGGAAATGATTTTTTGGATATGACCTCAAAACCACAGGCAGGGTTTCCCTCCTGGCACAGTGGTTAAGAATCTGCCTGCCAATGCAGGGGACAAGGGTGTGAGTTCTAGTCCAGGAAGATCCCACATGCTGTGAAGAAACTAAGCCCGTGCGCCACAACTACTGAGCCTGCGTGCTGCAAATACTGAAGCCCACGCACCTAGAGACTGTGCTCTGCAACAAGAGAAGCCACCGCAATGAGAAGGCCGCACACAGGAACAAAGACCCAATGAAACCATAAATACATACACAAATAAAATAAATTTATTAAAAAAAACCCCACAGGCAACAAAAACAAGTGGGATAGCATCAAACTAAAATCTTCTGCACAAAAAAGGAAACAATCAACAGAGTGAAGACACCACCTATAGAATGGGAGAAAATATATGCAAACCACATATCTGATAAGGGGTTAGTATCCAAAATATGTAAGGAATTCAAACAACCCAATAGCAAATACATACATACATACGTACATACATACATACATACCTGATTAAAATATGGGCACAGGATCTGAATAAATGGTTTTATAATGAAGACATACAAATAGCTAACTGATATATGAGAAGATGCTCAACATTACTAATTATCAAGGAAATGTAAGTCAAAAAGCACAATGAGATGTCACCTCATATCTGTTAGGATGGCTATTATCAAAAGGACAAGAGACAACAAGTGTTGATGAGGGTGGGGAGAAAAGGGACCCCTTGTACATTGTTGAGAGGAATGTAAATAAGTAGAGCCAGTATGCAAAACAGAATGGAGGTTCCTCAAAAATTAAAAATAGAAATGCCATATGAGCCAGCAATCCTACTTCTGGGTGTATATACAAAGGAAATGAAATTAGTATCTTGAAGCGATATCTGTACTCTCATATTCATTGCAGCATTATTCACAATAGCCAAGATATGGAAACAATGCAAGTATCCATCAACAGATGAATGAAGAAAGAAAATGTGATGAACACACACACACACACACACACACACACACACAGAGGAGGTGGTTGTCAGGAGCTGGGGGGTAGAGGAAATGGTGGTGAGGGGTGGTTGATCAAATGGTACAAAGATTCAGTTACGCAGGTGAGTAAGTTCTGGACAGCAAATGCATAGCATGGTGACTATAGTTAATAATACTGTATTCTATACTTGAAATTTGCAAGAGACTAGGGGTTCTCACCACAAAAAAAGGGGAACTATGTCAGGAGATGGAAATGTTAATTAGCTTGACTGTGGTAACTAGTTCACAATGTATATGTATATCAAAATATCACATCCTTGAGGGCAGACAGCAGAAACAAGAAGAACTAACTAAACAAACAACAGGGAGGGAACCCAGCCCCACCCATCAACAGTCAAGTGGATTAAAGTTTTTACTGAGCTCTGCCCACCAGAGGTACAGTCGGCACTACCCACCACCAGTCCCTCACATCAGGAAACTTACACAAGCCTCTTAGAGAGCCTCATCCACCAGAGGGCAGACAGCAGAAGCAACAAGAACTACAGTCCGGCAGCCTGTGGAATAAAAACCACATTCACGGAAAGATAGACAAGATGAAAAGGCAGAGGGCTATGTACCAGATGAAGAAACAAGATAAAACCCCATAAAAACAACTAAATGAAGTGGAGACAGGAAACCTTCCAGAAAAAGAATTCAGAATAATGATAGTGAAGATGATCCAGGACCTCGGAAAAAGAATGGAGGCAAAGATCAAGAAGATGCAAGAAATGTTTAACAAAGAACTAGAAGAATTAAAGAACAAACAGAGATGAACAATACAATAACTGAAATGAAAACTACACTAGAAGGAATCAATAGCAGAATAACTGAGGCAGAAGAACGGATAAGTGACCTGAAAGAGAGAATGGTGGAATTCACTGCTGTGGAACAGAATAAAGAAAAAAGAATAAAAAGAAATGAAGACAGCCTAAGAGACCTCTAGGACAACATTAAATGCAACAACATATGCATTATAGGGGTTCCAGAAGGAGAAGAGAGAGAGAGAAAGGACCAGAGAAAATATTTGAAGAGATTATAGTCAAAAACTTCCCTAACATGGGAAAGGAAAGAGCCACCCAAGTCCAGGAAGCGCAGCGAGTCCCATACAGGAGAAAACTAAGGAGAAACATGCTGAGACACACAGTAATCAAATTGGCAAAAATTAAAGACGAAGAAAATTATTGAAAGCAGCAAGGGAAAAATGACAAATAACATAAAAGGGAACTCCCATAAGGTTAACAGCTGATTTCTCAGCAGAAACTCTACAAGCCAGAAGGGAGTGGCATGATATACTTAAAGTGGTGAAAGAGAAGAACCTACAGCCAAGATTACTCTACGCTGCAAGGATCTCATTCAGGTTCGATGGAGAAATCAAAAGCTTTACAGACAAGCAAAAGCTAACAGCATTCAGCACCACCAAACCAGCTCTACAACAAATGCTAAAGGAACTTCTCTAAGTGAGAAACACAAGAGAAGAAAAGGACCTACAAAAACAAACCCAAAACAATTAAGAAAATGGTCATAGGAACATACATATTGATAATAACCTTAAACGTGAATGGATTGAATGCTCCAACCAAAAGACACAGGCTTGCTGATTGGATACAAAAACAAGACCCATATATATGCTGTGTACAAGAGACCCACTTCATACCTAGGGACACATACAGAGTGAAACTGAGGGGATGGAAAAAGATACTCCATGCAAAGGGAAATCAAAAGAAAGCTGGAGTAGCTATACTCATATCAGATAAAACAGAATTTAAAATAAAGAATGTTACAAGAGACAAGGAAGGACACTACATAATGATCAAGGGATCAATCCAAGAAGAAGATACAACAATTATAAATATATATGCACCCAACAAAGGAGCACCTCAATATATAAGGCAACTGCTAACAGCTATAAAAGAGGAAATCGAAAGTAACACAATAATAGTGGGGGACTTTAACACCTCACTTACACCAATGGACAGATCATCCAAAATGAAAATAAATAAGGAAACAGAAGCTTTAAATGACACAATAGACCAGAGAGATTTAATTGATATATATAGGACATTTCATCCAAAAACAGCAGATTACAATTTCTTCTCAAGTGTGCACGGAACATTCTCCAGGTTAGATCACATCTTGGGTCACAAATCAAGCCTCAGTAAAGTTAAAAAAATTGAAATCATATCAAGCATCTTTTCTGACCACAACGCTATGAGATTAGAAATGAATTAAAGGGAAAAAACACGTAAAAAACAGAAACACATGGAGGCTAAACAATTCGTTACTAAATACCCAAGAGATCACTGAAGAAATCAAAGAGGAAATGAAAAAATACCTAGAGACAAATGACAATGAAAACACGACGATCCAAAACCTATGGGATGCAGCAAAAGCACTTCTAAGAGGGAAGTTTATAGCAATACAAGCCTACCTCAAGAAACAAGAAAAATCTCAAATAAACAATCTAACATTACACCAGAAGGAACTAGAGAAAGAAGAACAAACAAAACCGAAAGTAAGCAGAAGGAAAGAAATCATAAAGATCAGAGCAGAAATAAATGCAATAGAAACAAACAAAAAAAAGAATAGCAAAGTTCAATAAAACTAAAAGCTGGTTCTTTGAGAAGATAAACAAAATTGATAAACCATTAGCCAGAGTCATCAAGAAAAAGAGGGAGAGGACTCAAATCAATAAAATTAGAAATGAAAACGGAGAAGTTACAACAGACACCACAGAAATACAAAGCATCATAAGAGACTACTACAGGCAACTCTATGCCAATAAAATGGACAACCTGGAAGAAATGGACAAGTTCTTAGAAAGGTACAACCTTCCAAGACTGAACCAGGTAGAAACAGAAAATATGAACAGACCAATCACAAGTAATGAAATTGAAACTGTGATTAAAAATCTCCAACAAATAAAAGTCCAGGACCAGATGGCTTCACAAGTGAATTCTATCAAACATTAAGAGAAGAGCTAACACCCATCCTTCTCAAACTCTTTCAAAATTTTGTGGAGAAAGGAACACTCCCAAACTCATTCTAGGAGGCCACCATCACCCTGATACCAAAACCAGACAAAGATACTACAAAAAAAGAAAATTACAGGCCAATATCACTAATGATATAGATGCAAAAATCCTCAACAAAATACTAGCAAAGAGAATCCAACAACACATTAAAAGGATCATACACCATGATCAAGTGGGATTTATCCCAGGGATGCAAGCATTCTTCAATATACGCAAATCAATCAATGTGATACACCATATTAACAAATTGAAGAAGAAAAACCATAAGATCATCTCAATAGAGATGCAGAAAAAGCTTTTGACAAAATTCAACACCCATTTATGATAAAAACACTCCCAAAAACGGGCATAGAGGGAACCTACCTCAATATAATAAAGGCCATATATGACAAACCCACAGCAAACATCATTCTCAATGGTGAAAAACTGAAAGCCTTTCCTCTAAGATCAGGAACAAGACAAGGATGTCCACTCTCGCCACTATTATTCAACATAGTTTTGGAAGTCCTAGCTACAGCAATCAGAGAAGAAAAAGATATAAAAGAATACAAATTAGAAAAGAAGAAGTAAAACTGTCACTGTTTGCAGATGACATGATACTATATATAGAAAATCCTAAAGATGCCACCAGAAAACTACTAGAGCTAATCAATGAATCTGGTAAAGTTGCAGGATACAAAATTAATGCACAGAAATCTCTTGCATTCCTATACACTAATGATGAAAAATCTAAAAGAGGAATTAAGGAAAAACTCCCATTTACCACTGCAACAAAAAGAATAAAATACCTAGGAATAAACCTACCTAGGGAGACAAAAGACCTGTATGCAGAAAACTATAAGACAATTATGAAAGAAATGAAAGATGATACAAACAGATGGAGAGATATACCATGTTCTTGGATTAGAAGAATCAATATTGTGGAAATGACTATACTACCCAAAGCAATCTACAGATTCAATGCGATCCCTATCAAATTACCAATGGCATATTTTACAGAACTAGAACAAAAAATCTTAAAATTTGTATGGAGACACAAAAGACCCCAAACAGCCAAAGCAGTTTTGAGGGAAAAACACGGAGCTGGAGGAATCAGACTGCCTAACTTCAGAGTATACTACAAAGCTACAGTAATCAAGACACTATGGTACTGACACAAAAACAGAAACATAGATCAATGGAACAAGATAGAAAGCCCAGAGATAAACCCACACACCTATGGCCAACTAATCTATGACAAAGGAGGCATGGATATACAATGGAGAAAAGACACTCTTTTCAATAAGTGGTGCTGGGAAAACTGGACAGCTACATGTAAAAGAATGAAACTAGAAAACTCCATAACACCATACACAAAATTAAACTAAAAATGGATTAGAGACCTATATGTAAGACCGGACACTATAAAATTCTTAGAGGAAAACATAGGAAGAACACTCTTTGACATAAATCACAGCAACATCTTTTTTGATCCACCTCCTAGAGTAATGGAAATAAAAACAAAAATAAACAAATGGGACGTAATAAAACTTAAAAGCTTTTGCACAGCAAAGGAAACCATAAACATGATGAAAAGACAACCCTCAGAATGGGAGAACATATTTGCAAACGAATCAATGGACAAAGGATTAATCTCCAAAATATCTAAACAGCTCATGCAGCTCAATATAAAAGAAATAAACAACCCAATCAAAAAATGGGCAGAAGACCTAAATAGACATTTCTCCAAAGAAGACATATAGATGGCCAAGAAGCACATGAAAAGATGCTCAACATCACTAATGATCAGAGAAATGCAAATCAAAACTACAATGAGGTATCAACTCACACCAGTTAGAATGGGCTTCATCACAAAATCTACAAACAACAAATGCTGCAGAGGGTGTGGAGAAAAGGGAACCCTCTTGCACTGTTGGTGGGAATGTAAACTGATACAGCCACTATGGAGAACAGTATGGAGGTTCCTTAAAAAACTAAAAATAGAACTACCATACGACCCAGCAATCCCACTACTGGGTATATACCCAGAGCAAACCATAATTCAAAAAGACACATGCACCCCAATGTTCATTGCAGCTCTATTTACAATAGCCATGTCATGGAAGCAACCTAAATGCCCATTGACAGACGAATGGATAAAGAAGAGGCGGTACTTATATACAATGGAATATTACTCAGCCATAAAAAAGAACGAAATTGGGTCATTTGTTGAGACGTGGATGGATCTAGAATCTGTCATACAGACAGCCTGAAGTAAGTCAGAAAGAGAAAAACAAATATTGTATATTGACACATATATGTGGAACCTAGAAAAATGGTACAGATGAACCGGTTTGCAGGGCAGAAATTGAGACACTGATGTAAAGAACAAACATATGGACACCAAGTGGGGAAAGCGGCGGGTGGTGGTGGTGGTGCTGTGATGAATTGGGTGATTGGGATTGACATGTATACCCTGATGTGTATAAAATTGATGAGTAATAAGAACCTGCTGTTTAAAAAAAAATTAAATTAAAAAATTAAAAAAAAAAGAACATGATCTCTTTTTACTCATTCGTTTATAGAAACAGTAGTTTTTGAGAAGTTACTGTGTATCAACCCTGTGGTGAGGACACAGTCATGAACAATAATGTTCTATAATAAACAAAACTAAGTTATTTAAAAAAAATCACATTATACACCTTAAATATATACAATTTTTATTTCACAATTGTACTTCAGTAAAGCTG
Organism: Mesoplodon mirus; assembly: GCF_964341445.2. Lineage (NCBI taxonomy): Eukaryota > Metazoa > Chordata > Mammalia > Artiodactyla > Ziphiidae > Mesoplodon > Mesoplodon mirus. Next base: position 58,540,134 of record NC_138981.1, on the reverse strand, counting down.
GAAAAACACCCAATTTATTTTCTTTCCACAAATACATGGGTTTCCCCACCTAATTAGCATAGGATGTTACTGCAGTATAAAATTATTACTATTGTATTTGGGCTATGGGTATAAAAATGACATATCAGCATATTTTTAAGATTTTATTTTTAATTAAGAAATTTTTTATTGAAGTATAGTTGATTTCCAATGTTGTACCAATCTCTGCTGTACAGCAAAGTGACTCAGTTATACATATATAGACATTCTTTTTTTATATTCTTTTCCATTATGGTTTATCACAGTATATTGAGTATAATTCCCTGTGCTATACAGTAGGACCTTGTTGTTTATCCGTCCTATATATAATAGTTTGCGTGTACCAATGTCAAACTCCCAGTCCATCCCTCTCCCTCCCTGCCCCTTGTCAACCACAAGTCTGATCTCTATGTCTATGAGTCTGTTTCTGTTTTGTAGATATGATCTATTCTTGACACTGATCCTGTGCTTGCCCATTGTCTTTAGGATAGTTTCTATGTTTCATAAAATGGATGCCAAGGCCCTGCATGATTTGCCCCCTGTTGGACAGCTCATTTATTATCACTTCTCCTTTAGAAATCTACACTAACCGTACTAACTTCTTTTGGTTCCTCAAATGAGCCAAGCTCCCCTTTATGCTAAGCCTTCCAACATGTATGTTCTCTCTGCGTGGTTTATCCTTCCCTCAAATCTTCACTAGGGTAACTCTTTAGCATTGGTCAGGTTGCAGCTCAGATATTACCCCCATTAGGAGACCTTCACAGATCTCCTGGGTCTAGATCACATGCTGATGTATCCCAAGCACCCTGTGCTTATCCTATTATACCACTTACTATACTATACAAAAACATCCACCTGTGAGTTTGATGAGGGTAGGGTCTTATCTTGTTCACCAGTGGGTCCCTAGTGTTCCAAACAGTGATCAATAAACATTTATCCAATAACTAGTTGGTACTTAATAAACATTTATTAAATGAATAAATGAACAAAAGGAAGTTGTAGTAGTTCCTCACCTGTGAGACACAAGAGGCCCTGCAGGTCGAGGGGTAGAATTTAGAGTAAGGTGAGTTTGCATGAGTACTACACTACAGAGCCAACAGGAGTCTTCTGCCTACACATCTTCTTGAAACCAAATGTGTGCTCTTAATCCTTACTGAGCCTTTTATGGACGCTAATGACAAGGCTCATTTGACCATCCAAACTGAAACCCTGAGTATTTAATTGTCCAGACATCATTTAATTGGCTAAAACAACCCTAGCTATTATCATTATATATAGAAATCAGGAATAGTTAGAAGCAAATTATAACAATTAGACCATCTATTCTAGAAGTTCAACATCTTTTTCTTACTCTAACATATCTGAAGGATATGATATAATCTCATCAGTAATAGTCGTCTTCTTAATGGGGTGCAGTGGTCAGAATTTCCAGGGGTGTGTATACCTTGAACGAACTCCTTAGATAATGTTGAATCTCTTAAACCTGAGTTGAAAATCAGTGATTCTAGTCTAACCTTTAGAAAAAGCTAAGATGTGAGAAGTAAAGACTTGAAGGTCATTACTAGTATAACTACTAATGGCAGAGTTGGGACTAGAATCCTGGTCTCCTGGCCTAGAGTTCATAATTTTTTCTAATATTGAGAAACAAATAAGTAGAAGGAATTTAAGAGAGAATGAGGAGGACCAGAAGTACCTTTCAAGAACCTCAGATCAGCTGGACCTGTGACCTCCTTTAGGCAAGTAAGATATTCCTCAAAGATATCTTACCTTTACAGCATTTTTCTAGTGGGGCATGTTCACACTTTACCTTACATGATGTTATATTGCTTATGTTTGTTATAATGAGTATGTATTATTTTGGTAATTAAAAATGTCTCATAAATATTTTTAAGCAGGCTAATCTTTAACTAACCTCTATACCCAGTTCACTTTAGGACTTCAATGCTAAGGACAGGAGTTTGGTAGCTGTACCAACTACAGAGCCTGATACGTCTTACGAGTAGTTAGTATTCTAAAACTGATTGCTAACCAAGTGTCAGCGGTGAAAGCCTGTTGAGATAATTTACTGCGAGGCTAGTTCCATGAATGAAAATATAACTTTAAAGTGCATTTTGGAGTATGAGCAAGCTAAGACGTTTTAGCTTACTTAATATCATATTTGATATAAAGCCACTTTCCAGAGTGTTGTCCTGTAGGTACTTAAGCTGTTGGCTTCCATGACCAGTAGGCAACCTTGGGGACTGTACAGCTGAAATCAACAATTCTCTTCAAGTCTACACACATGGTAAACCCTCAAAACCTTTAATTTTGTCTTGTGAACAAGTCCCTGACACTCTATCTGTTCTCAAAACGATTTTCATCTCTCTCATTTGATAATAGCACAGTGATGGCTCACTAAAAAGCAGTAAATACAAGAGCAGTACTAGAATGAGGGCACTTCTTAACTCTAGTTAATATTTGTATAGGCAGAAGTCTGTTTCTTTGAGATCATAGTCTTTCATTTTCATCTGTATCAACTTAATGCTGGCTAAGTCTTATTCCATTATTATTTTTAAGAAACGAAGGACAAAGGATATATTTCAATCTTATTTGTTTTTTCCCTTTACTCTTTTATAATACCAAAAATGAATACTAAGTTTTTCTTGATCTGTCCAAAGGTAAAGAAAACTACAAAGAAGAGATACTGAAAAAAGAGACATATACACAGCCAGCCAGCCAGAGTAAGAGAGTGACATGGAAGTGTACAGATGTGATCATTTCTTGTGATGAGGTAGGCCATAACTCGAGGCTTGGAGTCTTCTTTCTATGGGCTTCGATAGTATCAGTGAGTACAAAAAAGGACAGTCTGTCTGAAAGAGAGTACCTCTGTAGACATTAGAGTGGTTATTCATAAATTAATGAATATGAGTGCCTAAAATGCCTCGGAGACCATGCTACTATGTTCATTTTCCAGAGAGAATTTACTAATAGCTGCTAATTTCTGAAGCTTTTGCATACATTAACACTTTTGATTATTACAATGACTGCATGAGGTAAGCAAGCCTAATTATTCCCATTTATAGCTAAGGAAACTGAGGCTCAGAGGGATGTCACTCCTCTAAGGTCACATGCCTGATAAGGTGGCAGTAACATCAGGACCAGGATCCAGAAATTGTGACTCAATCTAATACCTTTTCTATTACACAATGCTGCACTTTTATTTTTATTCTCTTACTAGGACAGAAATATGGCGGGATGGTGGGTATGGAGAGATATTAATATTGTGCTTGATTTCTGAAAATGCTCCTACAGGAAGAGAACAGATGGTTTTACAATAATATTTATAAAATCTGGACACTATCTCTGTGGGAATTCTGGATTCACGTTATCTGCTTCTAAGACCTCCTGACCCTCTGAATATATTCTACATTTCATTCTAACTAGAAAGTTACGTTCGCAGATTTCTGGAGTACCCACCAAGAGATGTTTAAGCAAGCCACCTAGAACTATTATTACTTCAGAAACATATCACAAAGATGGATCTCAGCAGGAAATCCTGGCACAGATTTTTGGAACTGTCGTGACTCATAACACCTTTAATGAAGGGATCGTGCTTTCCTTGCAGAAAAACAATAAGTGAAAGGCCTCATATAATTAGCAAAAATGAACTTAAAGCTGATATCAATTATTTTTGGCCAACTCAAAACAGGAGCAGTAAATTTAAGATAGAGATGTAGTAAAGAAAAAGATCTCACGCATTTTCTTTAAGTTATAAAGTGCCACGATTTATATTGGAGGAAAACTAACGCTGTGTTTGGGACTCCTGCTTCCTAGTCAATGCCTTCATTTATAGAGTAATCCAAAGGAAGAAAATGAGATGAATCCAATCATTTCTTGAATGGTGGGTCAGAAAGATTGGGTATGACCTGGATATAGCCACCGACATTTTTTTAAGGCAAGATCGACTATGTGTTATGGTTACCAAAGGGGAAATGTGGGGGGAGGGATAAATTAGGAATTTGGGAGTAACATATACACACTACTATGCATAAAATAGATAAAAAACAAGGACTTACTGTATAGCACAGGGAACTATACTGAATATTTTGTAATAACCTATATGGGAAAAGAATCTGCAAAAGAGAGATATATGTGTGTGTATAAATATTATTTATATATGTGTATAAATATCACATATATATATAAAACTAGATCACTTTGCTGTACACCTGAAACTAACACAACATTGTAAATCAACTATACCTCAATAAAAAATAAATTAAAAAAAGGTAGACTATGTCTATGTTATGCCCCTGAGCAACTAGTTTAGCAGTCTGGTGAAAACAGGAAAACAGTCTGATTTATTCTTGGTGAACCTATGCAGGCTCCTAAGGATCCCGACGTCCCTTGCTTTTCCTAAGTGTTAATGAACCATTTGTTAAGACTTTTTTTCTCCCACAGGGATTAGTGAAGATCATCAAGCTTAATGCCTATAGTTCCTAGACAGAAAAAAATCTAGACTCGTTCCACCCCCTGCCCATTTGCTTGTTTGGTTATTCATTTAACAAATGTTTGAGTGTCTTCTATGTACTGTGTAAGGTAAAACTCTAGGACTCAGCTTCACCACCCTACCTTTGCTTAATTTTTACCTGTTGCCAATAAATGTATCTGCTCCCTCCTTAAAATGTAAGCTTCTCTGAGGGTCTTATTCATCTTTATACTTCTGGTAGTGCCTAGAAGTCTTGTTAAATGACAATAAAATAAAGTTTTGAGAAGTGAAATTAAAGGATAGTAACATCAAAAAATTGTACAAGGAATTAGAACTGATTTTCCTGCTCTCTTTTTAAACTTATCTCTATTTTTGACCTTTGAAAAATGTTTTCGTCCTGAAATCCCTGTCAGGCTGTTAAATGTTCAAGGTAAATGACTTTTTTCTTCTTTTTTAATATTTGTGATGCAAACCTGAGCTGGATAAGTAAATTAAAAAAATAAATTTATTTATTTAATAGGTAAATTAAAAAAATAAATTTATTTATTTATTTTTGGCTGTGTTGGGTCTTCGTTGCACGGGCTTTCTCTAGTGGTGAGCGGGGGTTACTCTTCCGTTGCGGTGTGCGGGCTTCTCATCACGGTGGCTTCTCTTTTTGCGGAGCATGGGCTGTAGGTGCGCTGGCTTCAGTAGTTGTGGCTCGTGGGCTCTAGAGCACAGGCTCAGTAGTTGTGGCACACGGGCTTAGTTGCTCCGCGGCATGTGGGATCTTCCCAGACCCGGGCTCGAACCTGTGTCCCCTGCACTGGCAGGCGGATTCTTAACCACTGTGCCACCAGGGAAGTCCCTGGATAGCTAAATTTTTATTATAATATATCAAGTAACTTGTGGATTTAGAAACAACACCTAATAGGCTTTTTTTTTTTGGCCTTAACTCACCCCCCTCTGATTTACCTATCCCATCCAACCTCTTACTCTGTTCATATGGTTTATAGACTCACTCACTTCTTCAATGAGAAGTTCTTTATTCTTACAAAACAGAGTCAGCTCATTGTCTTGAGACACACTGTCTTGATATATGGTGTACATTTATATACCCAGCTGCCTCTTTAACATATATACTTAGTGCCTAGTAGACACCTCAAACTAGCATGCCTAACTGAATTCTTGATTCCTTCTTTACACCCCTTTACATTCCTCTTCTCCTGTTTCTCTGTCTCAGAAATGGCAAATACTAGTCTAGTTACTTAGGTTCAAAACTGTGGGGTCATCCTTGGTTTTCTCTTTCATATCCCTTATCTAGTGAACCTCCAAATCTTGTCAGCTATTCCTTCAAAGATCTGTCCACAATCTGACCACTCCTCCCCACCCACCTCCATTGCTTCCATCCTGGTCTAAACTACCATCATCTCTCGCCTGGGTTATTGTTACACTCCCCTACACATCTTTCTGCTTCTGTCTTTTCTCCCTGCAGCAGCCAGAGGGATTCTCTTACAACATAAGTCAGGTCCTGTCATGCCTCTGCTCAAAATTCTCCAATGGTTCCCCATCTCATGCAGGGTGAAGGTCAGAGTCCTTAGCTTGGCCTACAACAAGGCTCTAAATTTGACTTCCCCCTCTGATCTCATCTCCTTTCTTCTCCTTCTTGTTCCCTCTGCTCCCAGCCACACTGATCTTTCTGGAACATATCAAGCATTCTTCTACTTCAGAGCATTTGCATTTACTGCTTCTTCTCTCCTCCTTTCCCTGCCCCAGTCCAGATATTCACATGGCTCACACCTTCATTTCATTCAGGTCTCTTCTCAGATGTTCCCTTATTAGAGGGACCTTCCCTGATCACCTTACAGCACACTTCATCACGTTCTCTCCCTCTTGCCCTGGTATATTTTTCTCCACAACACTTACCACCACCAATTTTGTTTATTATCTGTCTCTTTACACTGGAAGTTAAGTTTTTGAGGGCAACAAGAAATATTTATTGAGGGTCTACTAAGTGCCAGGTCCTTTCCTGGGCAATGAGGATGTAAAAGTAAATAAACATGATTATCCTTATGGCATTTTCATTCTAGTATTATAGAAACTGCTGTATTTTCTCAGTAAATATTTGAAGAATGTTTTCAATAAATATACCATACACTCAGCAGAGTAAGAGGAATGGTTCAAAAGTAAAGGAGATTTGGATTGGCTTGTCACCCTCTAAATCACTGGAGCACCCACCACATCTAAAGAAATGGTGCTATAGCCTCCCAGGTGAAAGGCTGGAAATCTAATCAAATCCCAGAACCCCAAAGCATTCTATTCTCCTAACTCTAAGGGGCTCTTGGATTCCTCCCTGCTATACTGTTTAAAGAAAATATCTGGGATTGCATGAGAAGTTACGCATTGGCACAAAGTGACTAGTGTCTAGTGACTGACAAGAGTATCAGACCAGGAGGAAATTAGATAAGAAGTACTAAAAATTAATGAGATCCTTTGGCTTTCAACAGAGGGAAAAACTATTTTGTATCAAAACAGAATAAACACTGTAAGGAAAATCAGTAGCAGAGATGCTAGTAGCCAGATCCAGATAAAGTGGTTTGGGAGAGTGGAGGAAGCTGCCTTCTTTACGAGAAAACTTGGAAGGCCAGATGAAGATGAAACTTTAGAAGCTATTAGACCTCCCCTGTGGAGAGGAAGGGAAGACCATGCCCACTACAGAAGGTGATATTGCTCTTACCACCTCTCTTTTCTCTTCCTTAGCAATCAGGGAATATGAAAGATTTTGTGGTACTGGGAATAGTTCAGGGGAAGAGTCAAAGGTGGAAAGACCTACATGCATCAAAGAGTAAGATGATAAGGAGAGGAAAGGGACCTTGATTCTCAGTTCTCAGTTTCTACATAGCTTTCTGAAGACTTCCAGGAAACTGGTGGCAACCAGTATATGAATAATGGGTGCCTATTACTTCATGGACCACATTTCCTAGGCTTGAACTTGGTCATGAATTGTATGCAAAGTATCTGCTCTAGAGAATGGCCCCGCTGGTCCATTTCTCAATTGAAGGGCTCAAAGCTGCTGCCACCTCCATTGACTAAAAACAGCCTACTTATTTCTGACTCTCTTTTCTTTATTACACGTCCTTCTTCTGAGCTCTTTTTCAGACTTCATCCAGTTTTACCTCTTTTTGTCCCAAATGACAAAGTCCTGGCCCCATTTCTTCAATTGCTCATGCAGTCTGGAACTGCTTCCATCGCTGGCCCTTACTTACACTGACAAATGTCAGCTTTAAAAAAATCCCATTTTCACCTTCATAAAGTCATATTGCTTTGTAACCCTCCAGAACATATATCTTTGGCAGATTTAGCCAGCCACGTGCTGTCTTTGAATCCAGATGGCTTTACAACAGCCCATAGCTATGCATTCTACAAACTCCTACTCTAAAGAGGTAACATTCTGTCAATTGACAGAATGATGTTAAAATAGAGTGATTCAAAGACCCTGCCCAGGAGCTAGCTCAACACTTTGTTATGCCCCACAAAATACATTGCTAGTTAACTCAAATCTGTTTCACCTTCAATAGGGATGGTTTTCATGGCACATCATAACCCAGCTGAAGGGGCAATCAACATTACCAACTTACATTACAAGCACCAACAATTTGCTAGATACTAGGCTAGATTCTGGAGCTTTACAAAGAGAAATGAATCCCTGCCCTCAAGGAACTTACAGATGAGTTCTAGAGGCATGGTAGCTGACACCAACAGTGACATGATTATCATTGGATTTAACATATCATGTAAGTGCCACCATGGCACAGTACTCTGTCAATTCCAAGAATAGGACTGAATCCTCTTGGTGGCCTTAGTAGATATAGGATGTCCCCAGGAGAGATGAAGTCCTTATGCAGGGTGATTTTGAGAGGTAAAACTGCTACCATGGCTATCAGACATACTGTGAAAGGACTAAAGGTACTGGGGTTAGAGGAAACAGGATCCTTGTATAGTCAATTCTATGTCAAAAGAGTAGGTTAGGTGGGTTAAGCTAGAAAAACCTTCTGTGACCTTGCGTCTGTGGAAAATATAGGAGATGGTGAAGTACACTTGAAAAGGTAGTTCTCAGAATGGTACTCTCATCAACTGATATGTGATAAAGGATCACCCAAATAGACTTACCATCTGCTCCTTCACTGCTTTTGCTTCTTTTATTGCGGCGAACACGCCTACTCTCCTCTTCAGAGTATGACTTTTCTTCAGGGATGAAGAAATTCAGAAGGGCCATCTAAAAAATAACAAGTAGATAAGTCAAAGGTTGACCCCAGTTAACTATAGCCAACATAAAAAACTGGCTTTCTGTAGACAGTCTGCCTTCACTTTAAATTCAGAGTGTTTAAGATGAATGGATAAAGATGTAGTGTGTGTATATATATATTATATATATATATAATATAATATATATATAATATATATATGGAATGGAATATACAATGGAATATTAGCCATAAAAAAATGAAACATTGCCATTTGCAGAAACATGGATGGACCTAGAGATTATCACACTAAGTGAAGTAAGCTAGACAAAGATAAATATCATATAATATTGCTTATATGTGGAATCTAAAAAAAAGATACAAATGAACTTATTTACAAACCAGAAATATACCCACAGACATAGAAAACAAATTTATGGTTACCAAAGGGGAAAGAGGGGGAGGGATAAATTAGGAGTTTGGGATTAACATATACTCATACTGTGTATAGAATAGGAAAACAACACGGATCTACTGTATAGCACAGGGACCTATAAATACTTTGTAATAACCTATAAGGGAAAAGACTTTGAAAACGAATATATATATATATTTTCATCTGAATCACTGTGCCATATACCTGAAACTAACACAACATTGTAAATCAACTATACTTCCAATAAAAAAAATTCAGAGTGTCTAAAGCCTGAGCCCATCATCCCCTCCACTGCACAAATTCTTTTATTTTTGATACCATTATTATCCCAAAAATGTAGGCACGAAATTTTGGTTAATCTCTTCTTCCCCCCTCTCATCTGCCCCAAATACCTAATGAGTAATCATTCAGTCCTACTTGTCAGTATAGTTCTGGGGTTCAGAGAGCCCAGTCATAGATTTTTAACTTCCCTTACGTACTACTGATGTCTGCCCGGAATTAGACTTGGGCTTGCTACTCCCTCTTGGACCTCATTATTATACATCCATGATTTCTCCACATTCCTATTTATGCTGAACTTTTGGCTTGTTCCCAGAATGCTGTGCATCCAATTATGATTGGATGGTACCATTTATACCAACGCTCTTCTGGGAGTTAATGACAAAGCGCACAATTATTCTCTCCCTTTCCTAGATTCCAACAGAACTCTTACAGCATTTTGGTACTTAGTCCTCTACTGTCTTATGATGGTCTCTCATAATAATACAACATATTTCATATGTGAATGGGCCTGGTATCACTAATGATAATCACAGCTTAATTATATACTTGCTGAATTGAATCATAATTTTTCAGCATGAGTGCTTACTTGTGGTTTAAAAAAATGTGCCTGAGGTAAACAGTGGACAGAGTAGTAGGACTGAAAGTGATTCCAAACCCGACTCTGCCACTTATAGCTGTGTAACCCTGGGCAAGGTCCTTAAGCTTTAATTTCCTCATCTGTAAATAGGGACAATAATAGTACTTTGCTCATAAAGTAGTTGGGTTTGCACAGTACCCAGCATGTAATATGCACTCAATAAATGTTAGCTATTATTGTAATTAAAATTAATATTAAAAATAGACTGGTTAGATAGTTTGGAGGTTAAAAAGAAGAAATGAATCTGCATTTTCACCCTATTGTTGGTTCAAAAAATAAACAGTTCCAGAATATCCTCATGTCTGCTGCATCTGTGATTAATTGGAAGAAAGATGGGTAGAACTCAAGTAAGCCTTAACATTCTACACAAACTTTCTTGAAAATCCTGTGATTTACTGTTTATGTAAAACAATTATATCCAATAGCCTTAATATATAAGATTAGCATCTTACAGAATATATTTATGCATTAAATACATAATTAACAATCTCCAACTTGCCATAGGGTTGTATTTAAAAATATTTAGGTTGAATCATATGAAACTGCCATTTTAGTATGTCAAAAATGGTTGAATATCAGCAATTTCACATGGTTCAACTGAACAGTGTTTTTGTCACTTGACTGGAATGTAAAATGCACTTTCCTGTAGAATCAATGTAATAAAGTCTGGCTAGGTTTCCAGATAAAGCCCATAGGAAGTTACTTAACCCACAATATAAATAAGCTATCATACTAGTAATAATATAATACCAAACAGCTATTTACACTAAAATCTCAATCATTTGCAACTCTAGAAGAACAAGTAATTCTGGATAGAAGAGTTTTCATGATAAATTTGAGTGCTGAAACTCACTTCAGCTATTTTGGATAGAAATTAGTCTACAATATATGATTTCACTCAGGGTTTACTGAATATGTAGAAGACTATTTGCTTATACATTAAATGGCACCAGTCCACTATGGTTTTGAGGGTTTTTTTAAGTTACACTTAACATTAGAGAGCAATACATGCTTTGTTAGAGAGAAGCATAAAGTTCTCTGGGAGGAAGAGGAAAAGTACCTAATACAGACTGGGAGTGGACAAGGCTTTTTGGAGAAGGTGCTACCTCTGTGAGTTCTGAAGGATATTGAGGATTTAGTGATGAATGAGAAAATAAAAAGGAATTTCAGGCAAAGGGAGCGTTGTGCTTCAAGGTTCAGAGGAAATAGACAGAGAAGCAGTTTTTGGAAATACAAGTAGCATAAAGTAAGTGGTAGGAGTTGGGGAGGAATGGTAAGGAATGAGCCAAGAGACATTAAACAAAGGCCAGATCATGTTAAGGAGTTAAGATTTTACCCTGTAGCAGGGGGGTCCTCTGAAGGATTTTCTCCCTTTGTAAATTATGTACTTTATGAAAATTTTAGCTAAAATTTACATACAATAAAGTGCACACATTTTAACCATACAGTTTGAAAAATACACACCTTTCTAACCACCACCCAAATCAAGATATAAAACACTTCCATCACCCCAGAATTTTCTCTTGTGTCCCTTCCAGTCATTCTTCAGTGCTACTCCAACCTCAGGCAACCACTGTTCTGATTCTATCACCATAGCTTAGTTTTCCCCATTCTAGAACCTCACATAAATGGAATCATACAATATGTTTATATGATTTTTGTGTTGCTTCTTTCCCTCAGCACAATGTCTGTGAGACTCATCCACGTTGTTGTGAGGATCAGTAGTTCATTCCTTTTTCTTCCTGAGTAGTATTTAATTGTACGGATATACTATAACTTTTTAATGCATTTGCCTTTTGAGGGACATTTGGGTTATTTCCAGTTTGGGGCTATAATGAATAAAGCTGATATGAGTATGAGTCTCGCGATGAAAGGGAAAACCTAAAACCAAGATTACTCTACTCAGCGAGGAACTCATGCAGATTCGACAGAGAAATTAAAACCTTTACAGACAAGTAAAAGCTAAGAGAATTCAGCAACACCAAACCAGCTTAACAACAAATGCTAAAGGAACTTCTCTGGACAGGAAACACAAAAGAAGGAAAAGGAGGACTTCCATGGTGGTGCAGTGGTTACGAGTCCACCTGCCAAAGCAGGGGACATGGGTCTGGGATATATGTCTTCATTTTTCTTGGGTAAACACCTAAGAGTGGAACCTCTGGGTTACATGGTAAGTATTTACTGTAAGGGAACTGTCAAACTATTTTCCAGTGACTGTACCTTTTTCTACTCCCACTGGTAATGTGTGAGCAATCCACTGCTCTGCATCTTCAGTACGTTTGGTGTTGTCAATTTTTCATTTTAGTCATGCTTGTGGATGTGAAGGAGTTTTTCATTGTGGTTGGCTTTTGAGTTCTTAAACTTCTTTTTAATGCTTTTTTGGTCTCTTACCTTGCTGTCAACTATCAGATTTCACTTCATCTACTTATAACATCTTTTCCAGTCTCTTCAAATTTGCTGCTTATAAACTCCTATAGGCTTGACATCTCACATCTCATTAAAACTAATTAGAATCATGTACAAACAGAATAAATAGGCAATTAGTGGGTTTTTGAATGGCTTTTCCAATAAGTAGGATGCATATTCTCTGACGGCTTAGAGGCCATTTGTTTACTGCTTATTCTTGGCTGTGGTCTGGATAAGTGAGTCAGTCAGAGAACTCAGTTTTACATAGGTATGTTATTATAGTATAATGCTATTTCTAGGGGAAAGGAATTTTGAAGCACAAATGGAGAACCTCCCCACCATCACCAACCAGAATTCCAGAATTTTCTTTATACTCTTTGTTTTCCTTCATGGGCTCAGCTCCTATGGGGATTCTTGGCAGGGTCACCAGCACCTTCTTGTGTCCTGGCGGCAGCAGTAGGAGAATGTGCTCACATATTAATTGATTCAAAAGGTCTGATGGGAGCTTGTGAGAACTCAGGCTCCCAGAAGAGGAGAGCTGAGGGAGAAACCAACTCCTGCAGATGGAAGAAACAACTCCAGCTTCCATGGGTAGTAGGAGTAGCTTAAAGTCCTTTCAGAGAGGTTGTTGATGAGTATGGGACATTCATAAGTCAAGTGTTCATTAGAAGGGGACTGCCTGTACATGAAAATGCTTTGAACAGAACATAGCTTCTATTTTCTCATTGAAAACAACACAAAACACTGCTTAAACTGAAAGAGGATCCCTACTCACAGTGATTTTATTTGAGTCTCAATTAGAGATAGGAGGGAAAACTAACGTTTGTGTACTATAATGGTAAAGGCAAAAATCAGTGACTGGGGGAGAACTTCAAGATGGTGGAGGAGTAAGACGTGGAGATCACATTCCTTCCCACAGATACATCAGAAATACACCTACATGTGGAATAACTCCTACAGAACACCTACTGAACACTGGCAGAAGACCTCAGACTTCCCAAAAGATATACATATTTTTTTCCTTTTTCTCTTTTTGTGAGTTTGTATCTGTATGCTTCTTTGTGTGATTTTGTCTGTAGAGATTTGCTTTTACCATTTGTCCTACGGTTCTGTCTGACCATTTTTTTTCTCCTTTTAAAAAATTACTTAAAATTATTTTTTATTTTTAATGATTTATTTTTTATTTTAATAACTTTACCTTATTTTATTTTTTTCTTTCTTTCCTTCCTTTTTTATCCCTTTTCTTTTGAGCCGTGTGGATGACAGGCTGTTGATGCTCTGGCCGGTGTCAGGCCTGTGCCTCTGAGAGCTGAGTTCAGGACATTGGTCCAGCAGAGACCTCCCAGCTCCATGTAATATCAAACAGTGAAAGCTCTCCAAGAGATCACCATCTCAATGCTAAGACCCAGCTATACCCAACGACCAGCAAGCTACAGTGCTGGACACCCTATGCCAAACAACTAGCAAGACAAGAACACAACTCCACCTATCAGCAGAGAGGCTGCCTAAAATCATAATAAGGTCACAGGAACCCCAAAACACACCAAAAGACGTGGTCCTGCCCATCAGAAAGACAAGATCCAGCTTTATCCACCAGAACACAGGCTCCAGTCCCCTCCACCAGGAAGTCTACACAACCCATTGAACCAACCATACCCACTGGGGGCAGACACCAAAAACAACAGGAAACTATGAACCAGAAGCCTGTGAAAAGGAGACCACAAACACAGTAAGTTAAGCAAAATGAGAAGACAGAGAAACACATAGCAGATGAAAGAGCAAGGTAAAAAACAATCAGACCAAACAAATGAAGAGGAAAGAGGAAGTCTACCTGAAAAAGAATTCAGAGTAAGGATAGTAAAGATGATACAAACTCTTGGAAATAGAATGGAGAAAATACAAGCAATGTTTAACAAGGACCTAGAAGAACTAAAGAGAAAACAAATAATGATGAACAACACAATAAATGAAATTAAAAATTCTCTAGAAGGAATCAATAGCAGAATAACTGAGGCAGAAGAACGGATAAGTGACCTGGAAGATAAAATAGTGGAAATAACTACTGCAGAACAGAGTAAAGAAAAAAGAATGAAAAGAATTGAGGACACTCTTAGAGACCTCTGAGACAACATTAAATGCACCAACATTCGAATTATAGGGGTCCAAGAAGAAGAAGAGAAAAAGAAAGGGACTGAGAAAATATTTGAAGAGATTATAGTTGAAAACTTCCCTAATATGGGAAAGGAAATAGTTAATCAAGTCCAAGAAGTACAGAGAGTCCCATACAGGATAAATCCAAGGAGAAACATGCCAAGACACATATTAAACAAACTATGAAAAATTAAATACAAACAAAAAATATTAAAAGCAGCAAGGGAAAAACAACAAATAACATAAAAGGGAATCCCCATAAGGTTAACAGCTGATCTTTCAGTAAAAACTCTGCAAGCCAGAAGGGAGTGGCAGGAAATATTTAAAGCGATGAAAGAGAAAACCTACAACCAAGATTACTCAGCGAGGAACTCATGCAAATTCGACAGAGAAATTAAAACCTTTACAGACAAGTAAAAGCTAAGAGAATTCAGCAACACCAAACCAGCTTAACAACAAATGCTAAAGGAACTTCTCTGGACAGGAAACACAAGAGAAGGAAAAGGAGGACTTCCCTGGTGGTGCAGTGGTTATCAGTCTGCCTGCCAATTCAGGGGACATGGGTCTGAGCCCTGGTCCAGGGAGATCCCACATGGCGCGGAGCAAATAAGCCCAGGCACCGCAACTATTGAGCCTATGCTATAGAGCCTGTGAGCCACAACTACAGAAGCTCGAGTGCCTAGGGACCAGGCTCCACAGCAAGAGAAGCTGCCACAATGAGGAGTCTGTGCACCGAATCAAGAGTAGCCACCAATCACCACCACTAGAGAAAGCCCACCTGCAGCAACAAAGACCCAATGCAGCCAAAAATAAATAAATAAATAAATAAAAATAAACAAATAAATATTTTTTAAGAGAAGGAAAAGACCTACAATAAAAAACCCAAAACAATTAAAAAAATAGTAATAGGAACATATATATCCATAATTACCTTAAATGTAAATGGATTAAATACTCCAACCAAAAGA
Organism: Mesoplodon mirus; assembly: GCF_964341445.2. NCBI lineage: Eukaryota > Metazoa > Chordata > Mammalia > Artiodactyla > Ziphiidae > Mesoplodon > Mesoplodon mirus. The sequence goes on along the minus strand of NC_138981.1, from coordinate 58,524,545 downwards.
CATAGACTGGCTGAATGCATACACAAACAAGACCCATATATATGCTGTCTACAAGAGACCCACTTCAGACTTACAGACACATACAGACTCAAACTGAGGGGAAGGAAAAAGATATTCCATGCAAATGGAAATCAAAAGAAAGCTGGAGTAGCAATTCTCATATCAGACAAAATAGATTTGAAAATAAAGACAATTACAAGAGACAAAGAAGGACATTACATAATGATAAAGGGATCAATCCAAGAAGAAGACATAAAAATTGTAAATACTTATGCACCCAACATAGGAGCACCTCAATACATAAGGCAAATGCTAACAGCCATAAAAGGGTAAATTGACAGTAACAGAATCATAGTAGGGGACTTTAACACCACACTTTCACCAACGGAGAGATCATCCAAAATGAAAATAAATAAGGACACACAAGCTTTAAATGATACATTAAACAAGATGGACTTAATTGGTATTTATAGGACATTCCATTCAAAACCAATAGAATACACATTCTTCTCAACTGCTCATGGAACATTCTCCAGGATAGATTATATCTTGGGTCACAAATCAAGCCTTGGTAAATTTAAGAAAATTGAAATCGTATCAAGTATCTTCCAACCACAACGCTATGAGACTAGAAAATAAATTACAGGAAAAAATCTGTAAAAATACAAACACAGAGTGGAACCAAGATGGCGGAGTAGAAGGATGTGCTCCCACTCCCTCTTGCGAGAACACCAGAATCCAACTAGCTGCTGGAAAATCATCGACACAAAGACATTGGAACTCACCAAATAAGATACCCCACAACCAAAGCCAAAGGAGAAGCCACAATCAGATGGTAGGAGGGGTGCAATCACAGTAAAATCAAATCCCATAACTGCTGGTTGGGTGACTCACAGACTGGAGAACACTTATACTGAGAAGTCCACCCACTGGAGTGAAGGTTCTGAGCCCCACCTCAGGTTTCCCAACCTGGGGGTATGGCAATGGGAGGAGGAATTCCTAGAGAATCAGACTTTGAAGCCTAGTGGGAATTGATTGCAGGACTTCGAAAGGACTGAGGGAAACAGAGACTCCATTCTTGGAGGGCACACACAAAGTAGTGTGTGCATCAGGACACAGGGGAAGGAGCAGTTACCCCAGGGGAGACTGAATCAGACCTACCTGCTAGTGTTGGAGAGTCTCCTGCAGAGGTGGGGGCTGGCTGTGGCTCATCATCGGGACAAGGAAAAGAGCAGCAGAAGTTTTGCGAAGTACTCCTTGGCATGAGCCCTCCCAGAAGCTGTAATTAGCCTCACCAAAGAGCCCAGGTAGGCTGCAGTATTGGGTTGGCTCAGGCCAAACAACCAACAGGGAGGGAACCCAGCCCCACCTACCAACAGTCAAGCAGATTAAAGTTTTACTGAGCTCTGCCCACCAGAGCAATAGTCAGCTCTACCCACCACCATTCCCTCACATCAGGAAACATACACAAGCCTCTTAGATAGCCTCATCCACCAGAGGGCAGACAGCAGAAGCAAGAAGAACTACAATCCTGCAGCCTGTGGAATAAAAACCACATTCACAGAAAGGCAGACAAGATGAAAAGGCAGAGGGCTATGTACCAGATGAAGGAACAACATAAAACCCTAGAAAAACAACTAAATGAAGTGGAGATAGGCAACCTTCCAGAAAAAGAATTCAGAATAATCATAGTGAAGATGATCCAGGACCTCGAAGAAAGAATGGAGGCAAAGATCGAGAAGATGCAAGAAATGATTAACAAAGACCTAGAAGAATTAAAGAACAAACAAACAGAGATGAACAATACAATAACTGAAATGAAAACTACACTAGAAGGAATCAATAGCAGAATAACTGAGGCAGAAGAACGGATAAGTGATCTGGAAGAGAGAATGGTGGAATTCACTGCCGCAGAACAGAACAAAGAAAAAAGAATGAAAAGAAATGAAGACAGCCTAAGAGACTTCTGGGACAACATTAAGTGCAACAACATATGCATTATAGGGGTCCCAGAAGGAGAAGAGAGAGAGAAAGGACCAAAGAAAATATTTGAAGAGATTATAGTCGAAAACTTCCCTAACATGGGAAAGGAAAGAGCCACCCAAGTCCAGGAAGCGCAGCGAGGCCCATACAGGAGAAACCCAAGGAGAAACATGCCAAGACACACAGTAATAAATTGGCAAAAATTAAAGACAAAGAAAAATTATTGAAAGCAGCAAGGGAAAAATGACAAATAACATACAAGGGAACTCCCATAAGGATAACAGCTGATTTCTCAGCAGAAACTCTACAAGCCAGAAGGGAGTGGCATGATATACTTAAAGTGATTAAAGGGAAGAACCTACAACCAAGATTACTCTACCGGGCAACGATCTCATTCAGATTCGATGGAGAAATCAAAAGCTTTACAGACAAGCAAAAGCTAAGAGCATTTAGCACCACCAAACCAGCTCTACAACAAATGCTAAAGGAACTTCTCTAAGTGGGAAACACAAGAGAAGAAAAGGACCTACAAAAACAAACCCAAAACAATTAAGAAAATGGTCATAGGAACATACATATCAATAATAACCTTAAACGTGAATGGATTGAATGCTCCAACCGAAAGACAGAGGCTTGCTGAATGGATACAAAAACAAGACCCGTATATATGCTGTCTACAGGAGACCCAGTTCATACCTAGGGACACATACAGAATGAAAGTGAGGGGAGGGAAAAAGATATTCCATGCAAATGGAAATCAAAAGAAAGCTGGAAGAGCTATACTCATATCAGATATAATAGACTTTAAAATAAAGAATGTTACCAGAGACAAGGAAGGACACTACATAATGATCAAGGGATCAATACACGAAGAAGATACAACAATTATAAATATATATGCACACAACATTGGAGCACCTCAATATATAAGGGAACTGCTAACAGCTATAAAAGAGGAAATAGAGAGTAACACAGTAATGGGGGGGACTTTAACACCTCACTTATACCAATGGACAGATCATCCAAAATGAAAATAAATAAGGAAACAGAAGCTTTAAATGACACAATAGACCAGATAGATTTAAATGATATTTATAGGACATTCCATCATAAAAGAGCAGATTACACTTTCTTCTCAAGTGTGCACGGAACATTCTCCAGGACAGATCACATCTTGGGTCACAAATCAAGCCTCAGTAAATTTAAGAAAATTTAAATCATATCAAGCATCTTCTCTGACCACAATGCTATGAGATTAGAAATGAATTACAGGGAAAAAAATCCTAAAAAACACAAACACATGGAGGGTAAACAGTACGTTATTAAATAACCAAGAGGTCACTGAAGAAATCAAAGAGGACATCAAAAAATACCTAGAGACAAATGACAATGAAAACCTGATGACCCAAAACCTATGGGATGCAGCAAAAGTAGTTCTAATAGGGAAGTTTATAACAGTACAAGCCTACCTTAAGAAACAGTAAAAATCTGAAATAAACAATCTAATGTTACACCTAAAGGAACTAGAGAAAGAAGAACAAACAAAACCCAAAGTTAGCAGAAAGAAAGAAATCATAAAGATCAGAGCAGAAATAAATGAAATAGGAACAAAGAAAACAATAGAGCAAAGATCAATAAAACTAAAAGCTGTTTCTTTGAGAAGATAAACAAAATTGATAAACCATTAGCCAGACTCATCAAGAAAAAGAACGAGGGGACGCAAATCAATAAAATTAGAAATGAAAAAGGAGAAGTTACAACAGACACCGCAGAAATACAAAGCATCATAAGAGACTACTACAAGCAACACTGTGCCAATAAAATGGACAACCTGTTAGAAATGGACAAATTCTTAGAAAGGTATAACCTTCCAAGACTGAACCAGGAAGGGAAAGAAAATATGAACAGAGCAATCACAAGTAATGAAATTGAAACTGTGATTAAAAATCTTCCAACAAGCAAAACTCTAGGATCAGATGGCTTCAGAGGTGAAGTCTATCAAACATGTAGAGAGGAGCTAACACCTATGCTTCTCAAATTCTTCCAAAAAATGCAGAGGAAGGAACACTCCCAAACTCATTCTATGAGGCCACCATCACCGTGATACCAAAATCAGACAAAGATACTACAAAAAAAGAAAGTTACAGACCAATATCACTGATGAATATAGATGCATAAATCCTCAACAAAATACTAGCAAACAGAATCCAACAAGACATTAAAAGGATTATACACCATGAACAAGTGGGATTTATCCCAGGGATGCAAGCATTCTTCAATATATGCAAATCAATCGATGTGATACACCATATTAATGAATTGAAAAATAAGAACCATATGATCACCTCAAGAGATGCAGAAAAAGCTTTTGATGAAATTCAACACCCATTTACGATAAAAACTCTCCAGAAAGTGGGCATAGAGGGAACCTACCTCAACATAATAAAGGCCATATATGACAAACCCACAGCAAACATCATTCTCAATGGTGAAAAACTGAAAGCATTTCCTCTAAGATCAGGAAGGAGACAAGGATGTGTACTCTCACCACTATTATTCAACATAGTATTGGAAGTTCTAGCCACAGCAATCAGAGAAGAAAAAGAAATAAAGGGAATCAAAATCAGAAAAGAAGTAAAGCTGTCACTGTTTGCAGATGACATGATACTATATATAGAGAATCCTAAGGATGCTACCAGAAAACTACTAGAGATAATCAATGAATTTGGTAAAGTAGCAAGATACAAAAGTAATGCACAGAAATCTCTTGCATTCCTATACACTAATGATGAAAAATCTGAAAGGGAAATTAAGGAAACACTCCCATTTACCACTGCAACAAAAAGAATGAAATACCAGGAGTAAACATACCTAAGGAGACAAAAGACCTGTATGCAAAAAACTATAAGACACTGATGAAAGAAATTAAAGATGATACGAACAGATGGAGAGATATACCATGTTCTTGAATTGAAGGAATCAACACAGTGAAAATGACTATACTACCTAAAGAAATCTACAGATTCATTGCAATCCCTATCAAACTAACAATGGAATTTTTCACAAACTAGAACAAAAAATTTCACAATTTGTATGGAAACACAAAAGATCCCGAATAGCCAAAGCAATGTTGAGAAAGAAAAACGGAGCTGGGGGAATCAGGCTCCCTATTTTCAGACTATACTACAAAGCTACAGTAATCAAGACAGTATGGTACTGGCAAAAAAAATATAGATCAATGGAACAGGATAGAAAGCCCAGAGGCAAGCCCACGCACATACAGTCACCTTATTTTTGATAAAGGAGGCAGGAATATATGATGGAGGAAGGATAGCCTCTTCCATAAGTGGTGCTGGTAAAACTGGACAGCTACATGTAAAAGAATGAAATTAGAAGACTCCCTAACACCATACAAAAAAAATAAACTCAAAATGGGTTAAAGATCTAAATGTAAGTCTAGACCCTATAAAACTCTTAGAGGAAAACATTGGCAGAACACTGTATGACATACATCACAGCAAGATCGTTTTTGACCCATCTACTACAGAAATGGAAATAAAAACAAAAATAAGCAACTGGGAACTAATGAAACCTAAAAGCTTTTGCACAGCAATGGAAACCATAAACAAGACTAAGAGAGAACCCTCAGAATGGGAGAAAATATTTGCAAATAAAGCAACTGACAAAGGATTAATCTCCCAAATTTACAAGCAGCTCATGCAGCTCACTATCAAATTAACAAACAACCCAATCCAAAAATGGGCAGAAGACCTAAATAGACATTTCTCCAAAGTTGATATACAGATTGCCAATAAACTCTTGAAAGAATGCTCAATGTCATTAATCATGAGAGAAATGCAAACCAAAACTACCATGAGATATCACCTCACACCAGTGAGAATGGCCATCATGCAAAAATCTACAAACAGTAAATGCTGGAAAGGGTGTGGAGAAAAGGGAACCCTCTTGCACTGTTGGTGGGAATGTAAATTTATACAGGTACTATGGAGGTTCCTTAAAAAACTAAAAATAGAACTACCATACGACCCAGCAATCCCACTACTGGGCATATACCCTGAGAAAAGCATAATTCAAAAAGAGTCATGTACCACAATGTTCACTGCAGCTCTATTTACAATTGCCAGGACATGAAAGCAACCTAAGTGTCCATCAACAGATGAATGGATAAAGAAGAAACGAAATTGAGTTATTTGTAGTGAGGTGGATGGACCTAGAGTCTGTCATACCGAGTGAAGTATGTCAGAAAGAGAAAAACAAACACCGTATGCTAACATATATATATGGAATCTAAAAAAAAAAATGGTTCTGAAGAACTAAGCGGCAGGACAGGAGTAAACACGCACACGTAGAGAATATACTTGAGGACACAGGGAGGGGGAAGGGTAAGCTGGGAAGAAGTGAGAGAGTGCCATGGACTTATATATACTACCAAATGTAAAATAGATAGCTAGTGGGAAGCAGCTGCATAGCACAGGGAGATCAACTCGGTGCTTTGTGACCACCTAGAGGGGTTGGATTCGGTGGGTGGGAGGGAGATGCAAGAGGGAGGAGATATGGGGATATATGTATATGTATAGCTGATTCACTTTGTTATAAAGCAGAAACTAACACACCATTGGAAAGCAATTATACTCCAATAAGGGTGTTAAATATAAATAAATGAACAAACAAACAAACAAACAAAGAAATAAATAATAAAAGCATTTAAGGAGAAAAAAAATCAGTGGCTGCTGGGACTTCCTTGGTGGTCCAGTGGATAAGACTCTCTGCTCCCCATGCAGGGGGCCCGGGTTCGATCCCTGGTAGGAAGTAGATTCCACATGCTGCAACTAAGAGTTTGCATGGTGCAACTAAGAAGTCCATACGCCACAACTACGAAGTCACATGCTGCAACTATGAACCCACATGCTGCAACTAAAAGATCCCACTTGCCACAAGTAAGACCTGGCTCAACCGATTTTAATAATAATAATAATAATATAATTAGTAGTAGTAGTATTAGTGTAATAATTAAAATAACTATTAAAAAATCAGTGGCTGCTCACAGAAAAAGTCTGGAATTCTAGCTTGAGTGTTGCATTCATTAGCATGGCATCCAGAGGCAAGCTGTAGAATATGAAGGAAACAGCCTTCTCTCTTCAAATATTCCTTTCCTATTGCACAAGGGAAAAGGCATCAGGAATGTTGGCTACAGCCAGGCATTTTGCTCAAGGGGAAAAAAATCTAATTCTTTACACTTTATTAACTGATTACACCCTTGTTTCCTATGGTAAAATTACATGGTAAACAGCACCTGCAGATGACAGGGATGTCAGCTGGAAAAAATTCGTTAATAGTGAGACATGAGGGATACATCCATTATTTCTAGTGACTCTCCAGATATTGCTACAAAAATATTTTTTGTCTAATATCTCACTCTGCAAAATTATTGGGCACTTTTTTTCACTTTACCATGACATAGAATAAATTTGATTCATTTTATATTTCATGGTAATGTATGTGATTGTATTAGATGATCCATAGGAAATTACTCATAAGATTTTTGAGGGTAGAGGCCACATTTTGTCCATTTTTGTAACCCTATTGCCTAGCTCTGTACCTGGCACATAGTAGGCCCCTAATAAGTATCTATCTGTCAAAAGAATGATAGAACTATCAGTAATCCATTCTATAAAGCCAGGATTTTATTTGACTTGAATTAGACCACATTTCTTAGGATCAACCATGGCTAGGTAGACTAAGGACATGTAACAATACTGGCAGTAATCAAATCAAATGGATCTTAAGAGTGTGAGATTCTGAAGGTCAGTGGCTCTCAAACTTTGGTGTGCACCAGAGTCAGTAGGCATGAGTGTTAAAATATAGAATTCCCAGCCTTCCCCTCCCCAAAGTTAGACTGAGTAAGCTGAAGTGAGACATGAGAATCTGGCTTTTCAACTAGCTCACTATGGGATTCTGATGCAGGTAGCTCCGGAAACACATTTTGAGAAACTGCTATATTATTCATTCCTCAACTGATTCATTATCTGGAGACTAAAAAGACGAAGTCCTCTTTTGCCACTGGTAAAATAGGGCTCTCGCATAGATAGTGGTTTTTCTTGCCTTTTATTCTGTCATTCCTGGAGTTAATCTGTTTATAGAAATTGGTACTTCATCTCCCTGAAGAGGAGGCATACCAGGCTTTCTAAAATTGGCAATTCACCTGTTGTTTTTTTTTTTAAAAGATTTCTCTTTCAATGTTCTTGAATAAATCTATTTTTTCTTATTGCAATCACTGCCATCACTACCACCACTCATCAGCAATCAGCTGGGACCTTCAAATAAAATAAAATAAAAACTTTTACACCCTGGGATATTTAACAAAATCTCCAAGTGATTCCACCACAGCAATATGTGAGCATCCCAGTACCAATGAGTGAAGTAGGTTGCCCAAATTAGTTTGATGGGTATGTCATGGATAAAATGAATATAGGAGCTGGCATTGAATATACTTTCAATCTTAAAGGAACCCTTAATTTAATATGCTTTGATTTTCAACAAAAGATCTGGAGAGGGTAACTCAGGTTTGTATGCTGAACAAACACTGAGTATTTACCACTTGGAGGGCAGTGAACACTATTTTAACATACACGAACAACATCCAAATAATCCTGAGTTGCTTTGCCATGCCTGATACCACTACATAGCAGGAGGTAGTAAGGTTTTAAAAGCAATGTGACAAGAAGGGAAGCACAGTATGTGCTGTTGCCAAATGGAGTGTGCCAGTTCCGGAGAGAGAGCAAACAAGAACACTCAACATTGATCACAGCATCTCATTGGAGCTTGCACCACTGGGGTCAGGGTAGAGGTGGCAGCAATCATCACAAATGCCAAAGGAAAGTGGCACCCTGGACATCTCTGGTGTGAATGTTGGGTATTACTATCCCCTATTGTAAATATATCTGATGATGACTGAAATTATATAGTAAATTAAACATGGAAACTAAAGAGAACGAACACTTTTCACATAGAGCTAAAAGCAGTCACTGGATTCTGCTCTCTACGCCATTTGACTTAAAATACAACAATACAAGAAACTGCAAAGTAGAAAGCAAAATAAAAAAGAATAGTATCTTAGAACGGAGCCCGTGATTCCACAGAGCTGGAACACCCAGCTCGGGGCCTCTTCCCTCCGCCGTCACGGAACTGCCCCAGAGCCCAAGGGGAGGGTGGCCTCACTGAGGCTACCGGCTCTGGAGGGGCCCCGGCGGCCGAAGCCGGGACAGTCGTGGGGACGGCGGGCAGGTACAATTATAGATACATCAGAAGTACATCTACACGTGGAACAACTCCTACAGAACACCCACTGAACGCTGGCAGAAGACCTCAGACCTACCAAAAGGCAAGAAACTCCCCACGTACCTGGGTAGGGCAAAAGAAAAAAGAATAAACAGAGACAAAAGAATAGGGACGGGACTTGCACCAGTGGGAGGGAGCTGTGAAGGAGGAAAGGTTTCCACACACTAGGAAGCCCCTTCATGGGCAGAGACTGTGGGTGGCGGAGGGGGGAAGCTTTGGAGCCACGGAGGAGAGCGCAGCAAGTGGTGCGGAGGGCAAAGTGGAGCCCGCACAGAGGATCGGTGCCGACAGCACTCACCAGCTCAAAAGGCTTGTCTGCTCACCCGCCAGGGCGGGCTGTGGCTGGGAGCTGAGGCTCTGGCTTTACTGGATCCCAGGGAGAAGACTGGGGTTGGCTGCGTGAACACAGCCTGAAGGGGGCTAGTGCACCAGAGCTAGCCGGGAGGGAGTCCAGGAAAAAGTCTGGAGCTGCTGAAGAGGCAAGAGACTTTTTCTTGCCTCTTTGTTTCCTGCTGCGCCAGAAGACAGGATTAAGAGTGCCGCTTATAAGAGCTCCAGAGATGGGTGTGAGCCGTGGCTAACAGCACGGACCCCAGAGACGGGCATGAGACGCTAAGGTTGCTGCTGCCGCCACCAAGAAGCCTGTGTGCGAGTACAGGTCACTATCCACACCTCCCTTCCGGGGAGCCTGTGTAGCCCGCCACTGCCAGGGTCCCGGGATCAAAGGACAACTTCCCCGGGAGAGCTCACGGTGCGCCTCGGGCTGGTGCAACGTCACGCCGGCGTCTGCCACCGCAGGCTCGCCCCGCACTCCGTGCCCCTCCCTGCCCCGAGCCTGAGTGAGCCAGAGGCCCAGAAGCAGCTGCTCCTTTAACCCCGTCCTGTCTGAGCGAAGAACAGACGCCCTCAGGTGACCTACATGCAGACGCAGAGCCAAATCCAAAGCTGAACCCTGGGAGCTGTGAGAACAAAGAATAGAAAGGGAAATTTCTCCCAGCAGCCTGAGGAGCAGCAGATTAAATCTCCACAATCAACTTGATGTACCCTGCATCTGTGGAATAACTGAATAGACAACGAATCATGCCAAATTGAGGTGGACTTTGAGAACAAGATATATTATGTTTTCCCCTTTTCCTCTTTTTGTGAGTGTGTATGTGTATGCTTCTGTGTGAGATTTTGTCTGTATAGATTTGCTTTCACCATTTGTCCTAGGGTTCTGTCCGTCTGTTTTTTTTTGTTTCTTTGGTTTTTTTTACTTAAAAATTTTTATTCTTAATAATTATTTTATATTTCTTATTTTAATAACATTATTTTATTTTCTCTTTATTTTATTTTATCCTCTTTCTTTCTTTCTTTTTCTTTCTTTCTTTCCACTTTTTCTCCCTTTTATTCTGAGCCGTGTGGATGAAAGGCTCTTTGTGCTGCAGGCAGGAGTCAGTGCTGCGCCTCTGAGGTGGGACAGCCAACTTCAGGACACTGGTCCACAAGAGACCTCCCAGCTCCACATAATATCAAACGGTGAAAATCTCCCAGAGATCTCCATCTCAACACCAACACCCAGCTTCACTCAACGACCAGCAAGTTACAGTGCTGGACACCCTATGCCAAACAACTAGCAAGACAGGAACACAAACCCACCCATTAGCAGAGAGGCTGCCTAAAATTATAATAACTCCACAGACACCCCAAAACACACCACCAGATGTGGATGTACCCACCAGAAAGACAAGATCCAGACTCATGCACCAGACCAAAGGCACTAGAGTCCCCTCAACCAGGTAGGCTACACAACCCACTGAAGCAACCATAGTCACTGGGGGCAGACACCAAAAACAAAGGAAACTAAGACCCTGCAGCCTGCGAAAAAGAGACCACAAACACAGTAGGATAAGCAAAATGAGAAGACAGAGAAACACATAGCAGATGAAGGAGTAAGACATAAACTCACCAGACCTAACAAATGAAGAGGAAATAGGCAGTCTACCCGAAAAAGAATTCAGAATAATGATAGTAAAGATGATGCAAAATCTTGGAAATAGAATAGAGAAAATGCAAGACACATTTAACAAGGACCTAGAAGAACTGAAGAGGAAACAAGCAATGATGGTCAACACAATAAATGAAATTAAAAATACTCTAGAAGGGATCAATAGCAGAATAACTGAGGCAGAAGAACGGATAAGTGACCTGGAATATAAAATAGTGGAAATAACTACTGCAGAGCAGAATAAAGAAAAAAGAATGAAAAGAATGGAGGAAAGTCTCAGATACCTCTGGGACAATATTAAACGCACCAATATTCGAATTATAGAGGTTCCAGAAGAAGAAGAGAAAAAGAAAGGGACTGAGAAAATATTTGAAGACATTATAGTTGAAAACTTCCCTAATATGGGAAAGGAAACAGTTATTCAAGTCCAGGAAGCACAGAGAGTCCCATACACGATTAATCCAAGGAGAAACACGCCAAGACACATATTAATCAAACTATCAACAGTTAAATACAAAGAAAACAAATTAAAAGGAGCAAGAGAAAAACAACAAATAACACAAGGGAATCGCCATAAGGTTAACAACTGATCTTTCAGCAGAAACTCTGCAAGCCACAAGTGAGTGGCAGGACATATTTAAAGTGATAAAGGAGAAAAACCTACAACCAAGATTACTGTACCCAGCAAGGATCTAATTCATATTTGACGGAGAAATTATAATGTTTACAGACAAGGAAAAGCTGAGAGAGTTCAGCACCACCAAACCAGCTTTACCACAAATGCTAAAGGAACTTCTCTAGGCAGGAAACACAAGAGAAGGAAAAGACCTACAATAACAAACACAAAACACTTAAGAAAATGGGAATAGGAACATACATATCAATAATTACCTTAAATGTAAATGGATTAAATGCTCCCACCAAAAGACACAGACTGGCTGAATGGATAAAAAAAACAAGACCCATATATATGCTGTCTACAAGAGACCCACTTCAGACCTAGGGACACATACAGACTGAAAGTGAGGGGATGGAAAAAGATGTTCCATGCAAATGGAAATCAAAAGAAAGCTGCAGTAGCATTCTCATATCAGATAAAATAGACTTTAAAATAAAGATTGTTACAAGAGACAAGGAAGGACACTATATAATGATCAAGGGATCGATCCAAGAGGAAGATATAACAATTGTAAATACTTATGCACCCAACATAGAAGCATCTCAATACATAAAGCAAATACTAACAGCCATAAAAGGGGAAATCGACAGTAACACATTCATAGCAGGGGATGTTAACACCCCACTTTCACCAATGGACAAATCATCCAAAATGAAAATAAATAAGGAAACACAAGCTGTAAATCATACATTAAACAAGATGGACTTAATAGATATTTATAGGACATTCCATCCAAAAACAACAGAATACACATTTGTCTCAAGTGCTCATGAAACATTCTCAAGGATAGACCATATCTTGGGTCACAAATCAAGCCTTGGCAAATTTAAGAAAATTGAAATTGTATCAAGTATCTTTTCCGACCACAACGCTATAAGACTACATATCAATTACAGGAAAAGATCTGTAACAAATATAAACACACGAAGGTTAAACAATACACTACTTAATAACGAAGTGATCACTGAAGAAATCAAAGACGAAATAAAAAATACCTAGAAACAAATGACAATGGAGACACAATGACCCGAAACCTATGGGATGCAGCAAAAGCAGTTCTTAGAGGGAAGTTTATAGCAATAGAATCCTACCTAAGAAACAGGAAACATCTCGAATAAACAACCTAACCTTGCACCTAAAGCAAGTAGAGAAAGAAGAACAAAAAACCCCCAAAGTTAGCAGAAGGAAAGAAATCATAAAGATCAGATCAGAAATAAATGAAAAAGAAATGTAGGAAACAATAGCAAATATCAATAAAACTAAAAGCTGGTTCTTTGAGAAGATAAACAAAATTGATAAAGCATTAGCCAGACTCATCAAGAAAAAAAGGGAGAAGACTCCAATCAATAGAATGAGAAATGAAAAAGGAGAAGTAACAACTGACACTGCAGAAATACAAAAGATCATGAGAGATTACTACAAAATACTCTATGCCAATAAAATGGACAACCTGGAAGAAATGGACAAATTCTTAGAAATGCACAACCTGCCAAGACTGAATCAGGAAGAAATAGAAAATATGAACAGACCAATCACAAGCACTGAAATTGAAACTGTGATAAAAAATCTTCCAACAAACAAAAGCCCAGGACCAGATGGCTTCACAGGCGAATTCTACCAAACATTTAGAGAAGAGCTAACACCTAGCCTTCTCAAACTCTTCCAAAATATAACAGAGGAAGGAACACTCCCAAAATCATTCTACGAGGCCACCATCACGCTGATACCAAAACCAGACAAGGATGTCACAAAGAAAGAAAACTACAGGCCAATATCACTGATGAACATAGATGCAAAAATCCTCAACAAAATACTAGCAAACAGAATCCAACAGCACATTAAAAGGATCATACACCATGATCAAGTGGGGTTTATTCCAGGAATGCAAGGATTCTCCAATATAAGCAAATCAATCAACGTGATACACCAAATTAACAAACTGAAGGAGAAAAACGATATGATCATCTCAATAGATGCAAAGAAAGCTTTTGACAAAATTCAACACCCATTTATGATAAAAACCCTGCAGAAAGTAGGCATAGATGGATCTTTCCTCAACATAATAAAGGCCATATATGACAAACCCACAGCCAACATCATCCTCAATGGTGAAAAACTGAAACTATTTCTACTAAGATCAAGAACAAGACGAGGTTGCTCACTCTCGCCACTCTTATTCAACATAGTTTTGGAACTTGTAGCCACAACAATCAGAGAAGGAAAGGAAATAAAAGGAATCCAAATTGCAAAAGAAGAAGTAAAGCTGTCACTGTTTGCAGATGACATGATACTATACATAGAGAATCCTCAATATGCTACGAGAAAACTACTAGAGCTAACCAATGAATTTGGTAAAGTATCAGGATACAAAATTAATGCACAGAAATCTCTGGCATTCCTGTACACTAATGATGAAAAATCTGAAAGTGAAATCAAGAAAACACTCCCATTTACCACTGCAACAAAAAGAATAAAATATCTAGGAATAAACCTACCTAAGGAGACAAAAGACCTGTATGCAGAAAATTATAAGACACTGATGAAAGAAATTAAAGATGATACAAATAGATGGAGAGATATACCATGTTCTTGGACTGGAAGAATCAACATTGTGAAAATAACTCTACTACCCAAAGCAATCTACAGCTTCAATGGAATCCCTATCAAACTACCACTAGCATTTTTCACAGAACTAGAACAAAAAATTTCATAGTTTGTATGGAAACACAAAAGACCCCGAATAGCCAAAGCAATCTATCTTGAGAACGAAAAACGGAGCTGGAGGAATCAGGCCCCCTGACTTCAGACTACACTACAAAGCTACAGTAATCAAGACAGTATGGTATTGGCACAAAAAAAGAAATATAGATCAATGGAACAGGATAGAAAGCCCAGAGATAAACCCATGCACATACGGCCACCTTAACTTTGATAAAGGAGGCAGGAATGTACAGTGAAGAAAGGACAGCCTCTTCAATAAGTGGTGCTGGGAAAACTGGAAAGGTACATGTAAAAGTATAAGATTAGAACACTCCCTAACACCACACATAAAAATAAGCTCAAAATGGATTAAAGACCTAAATGTAAGGCCAGAAGCTATCAAACTCTTAGAGGAAAACAAAGGCAGAACACTCTATGACATAAATCACAGCAAGATCCTTTTTGACCCACCTCCTAGAGAAATGGAAATAAAAACAAAAATAAACAAATGGGACCTAATGAAACTTAAAAGCTTTTGCACAGCAATGGAAACCATAAACAAGACCAAAAGGCAGCTCTGCGAATGGGAGAAAATATTTGCAAATGAAGCAACTGACAAAGGATTAATCTCCAAAATTTATAAGCAGCTCATGCAGCTCAATAGCAAAAAAACAAACAACCCAATCCAAAAATGGGCAGAAGACCTAAATAGACACTTCTCCAAAGATGATATACAGATTGCCAGCAAACACATGAAAGAATGCTCAACATCACTAATCACTAGAGAAATGCAAATCAAAACTACAATGAGATATCATCTCACACCGGTCAGAATAGCCATCATCAAAAAATCTAGAAACAATAAATGCTGGAGAGGGTGTGGAGAAAAGGGAACACTCTTGCACTGCTTTTGGGAATGTGAATTGGTACAGCCACTATGGAGAACAGTATGGAGGTTCCTTCAAAATCTACAAATAGAACTACCATATGACCCAGCAATCCTACTACTGGGTGTATACCCTGAGAAAACCATAATTCACAAAAAGTCATGTAGCAAAATATTCATTGCAGCCCTATTTACAATAGCCAGGACATGGAAGAAACCTAAGTGTCCATCATCGGATGAATGGATAAAGAAGATGTGGCACATATATAGGATGGAATATTACTCAGCCATAAAAGGAAACGAAATTGAGTTATTTTTAGTGAGGTGGATGAACCTAGAGTCTGTCATACAGAGTGAAATAAGTCAGAAAGAGGAAGACAAATACCGTATGGGAACACATGTATATGGAATCTAAGAAAAAAAAATGTCATGAAGAACACAGGGGTAAGATGGGAATAAAGACAGAGATCTACTAGAGCATGGACTTGAGGATATGGGGAGGGGGAAGGGTAAGCTGTGACAACGTGAGAGAGTGGCATGGACATATATACACTACCAAACGTAAGGTAGATAGCTAGTGGGAAGCAGCTGCATAGCACAGGGAGATCAGCTCGGTGCTTTGTGACCACCTAGAGGGTTGGGATTGGGAAGGTGGGAAGGAGCGAGACAGAAGAGCGAAGAGATATGGTAACATATGTGTATGTATAACTGATTCACTTTGTTACAAAGCAGAAACTAACACATCATGGTAAAGCAATTATACTCCAATAAAGATGTTAAAAAAAGTACAGTTATACTTCAAAAAAAAAAGAATAGTATCTTTATTTGAAGAAATTACCATAGTGTGGCATTGGAAAATTATACTAAAGACCAGTTCAATCTCTGACTTTTCTCACTTCCCATTTTGGCCTCTAAAGATCATGTAACACATCAAATAATGCCTTATATATTTTTAATATAAATTTTTCTTTCCCCCATTGGTAGTAAGCTCCTCAAATGTGGCTATACTTGTAGATTCAGAACCTGTATGGACTTGTCCTCTGGATAAGATGAAATCAAAGATGAGTTATTTTAAAACATAATACTACTAATGCAAAGGGGGAAAACGGACTCCTGCTCTGATCATGTGTTTCCTACGTTTGGCCCTATTCCTAACATCCAGAACAGAGCTGAAGAACAGACTATTATGGAATTGATTCTCATCAATGGACAATGCAAGTTGTGTCTAGCTTTTGTATGACTTTGAAATTCACACCTGCCAAAGATGGCACATCTACTTCGTTGAACTGTTTTAGTGTCAGAGTTGGAGTCATGCTTAATGTGAAATAGCAAGAGAGGACCACCACTACTGAGATTCTGGAAGTCAGCTAGTCTATGAGCATTAAAACAATGTTCACTGCTGACGTGTGCAAAGATGCAAAGACAGAGGGATACCCAAGTATATTCGGTATGGTGAGCTTTATGGCATACCCATAAGTAGGAGTGGCATAGGAAATACTCTAAAGGATGAACTGAACCATAGCTTCAAATAACATGACATAGTTGTGGGCTGCTTGGGAAAACAGCAGCCGAGACCAGCTTGGAATGCAATAGTATGGAATTTGGAAACTTTCTGAGCAAAGGCTTTTTTTTAGCTGAACACAAGTTGAACACAGAAATACAGACAGTGACAGGCTCTACAAATGGCAGCTGCAGCCAGAAATCAAAAAGCAGTGTGTATGTATGTCATATAGAAAGGACTTTTGGTTGAAGATTTAGTCTTTGCTCCCTACAAGTGTGGGTGAAATCAGAAGTGACATGTTTGAATAAGAAGGGCAGCAAAATATATTGGATGTGACTGCCTTCCCTTGGGAGAATCTGCTTATTTAATATGTATAATAATTCCCCATACTTTTAAAGTGAAAGGCACTTAGACACATAAGGAGAAAAACATACACTTCCAGTTGTAATACCTGGAAATCACTTAAGGCTATCATTTGTGAATGGGATCAGTTTATACATTAGAATGTACCTATAGAACTTATATAAGTGCCAGTATAAAACCATCTCAGCCAATACTGAGCTTGGGATTCAGAAAATATTAGCTTTAATACATTCTCTTAGTTATGAATTCTTAAATGGCTCTTGAAAATTTTATAACAATGTTGCAATTTAGCTTTACAAAACTGGACTAACGTAGGATAGAGGCACATTATGACCAAAAGGAGATTGCCTGTGCAAGTTTAAACTAGGATTTTTTCCCTTGTCCAAAATTTCACTATGAAATCGCTTCTGGTTCCCAGTGGAGACCTAAACTTCATAAACTATCTCTAAATCATGTTGTCCACAACATTCAAGATCAAGTATGGAGGAAGGGCAAGAGTGAGGTAGCTAGTGAAAAGAGAGTTGTAACGTTCCAAACTTGAGGGGGAGGGGAATAGGACACAGGTAAGGAGCAAATTAAGAAACAGATGGCTATCATTTCTAAGAGGGCAAAAATGTTCTAAACATTGTGGAAAAACTAAGCTGTGAGAAGGAGTTTAGGGAAAGATGAATCATATTCTGTTTAAGTTGATGCTGAAATACGTTTTAGACAAAAGTTCAACTATTATAGGTAGGGCTCATAATGAAAGAAAGGCTAGAAACAATGATCCAAACATACCCATGGGGTCGGGCAGATAACAAGGATATGAACATAGATATGTGGCCAGTGAACCATTAATCTAGGACTGGCTCACAAGAATGTGAGTATAGAAAGCGAATCTCAAAGGGAAAAGGTCAGGCAGGATAGGGTGTAAGTACTGTAAAACTGAATTCAATACAAGTATCTTAGGGGCAAGCAGGTAATCAGTGGTGATACGATCAGCAGAGATTCAGCCTGAAATAAATATGCGTGACGCACAAACCTGAGGATTGGGGGAAAAAGGAAAGGATGGGGACACAAGTCCAGAACTTTAAACAATGTAAAACTCAATCACCAAGGGCAGAAAAGGACTGGCAATAAAACTGCAAGGCCAGGAAGACCATTGCACTGTGAGATTAGATAAATCTAAAGTTGTAATGCTGTCCTTAGATAACTTGTCATTTTAGTACCTCCTATATCCAAGTGTGGACAGGGCCTCGCTTGAAGTAAATACAAAACTGGTCATGAGACATAATGGTAGACCAATACTGCTTCAGTAGCTGTAAAACTGAGGGAAAAAAACAAAAAAATTTTAAAATATGGCTGTTGATTAGATTCAGCATTAGGGTGTTTCTATGCAAATCTTCTTTTCTCAGAAGAAAATTCCTGACTCTTGCTTATGACCATGACAGTGAGTGAAGGAAATGTCATGCTGAGTATTGTCTCATAAATCACTTCTACAGCATCTCAACAGAGCTACCCACTCAAAAAGAAATTAGGATAAAATATAAACAAATGAAATGAAGTATAGCAAAATACTCTATTCATTAAAATAAATTTTATGCTTATCCATCGATTGTTAGTTTAGGGACTAAAGTCGTATTTTCATGGAGCAATGGAGAATTAGATTTCATTGCTATCTACTGCTCTCTTTCACAGAACTTTAACCCCAGTGAGTCCTCTAATTTCTATTAATGGGTAAACAATACAGGCCTGTACAATTTATAGCTAATTGCTCCTAATTACAAGTATCTCCCCAATCATTAAAAGCTTATAAACTTTAAAATTTGACAAGCATATAGACATCTGGATCAAGGTGGCTGACTGACCAAACAATTTTAGCTCCTCTCTTTCCCAAGATCCTATTAAGCAAGTAAAAAAATGATATAATGAAAAGACTAAAAGAGGGAATCAGCAGTAAAGAGATTTCAACATGTTTCTGAAAGACAGAAAGTGGATAGGATGCTGACTGATAAAGAAGGGCCGAGAAAGTGACAGAGGGGGCTTACAGCCTGGAGGATGCTGATCTGCCCTGTAGGACTCCAGAGAAATTTGAAACTTGGAAATGGCAAGTAAGGGAGAGGGTGAGAATGAAATGTGAGAAATTCACTGAAAGCATGTGTACTGAATAATCATCTCCTGCCCCAGAGTATAGATACCCTAGTATTCAGGCATTTATCCCCAAGACCAAAAAAAAAAAAAAAATTAAATCAGAACATTCTTCTCTAAAGAGATTGTCATCTAAGAACAATTGAATAATTGAAGTACCTAGTACGGGCATTTGCTCTGGGGAGCAAAGACATCCACATTTTGGGATTTAGAGGTCCCCCCTAACATAATGGCTCTGTGTACATGGGTGGGGCTTCATATTTGGAGCATCCAGCCATTTTGCTCAACCCCTAGACACATTATGATATTTCAGAACATCAAAGATCAAAAAAAAAAAAAAAGAACCCCAAAGCTCCCAGAGATAAAAAACATTAACAGTTAAAGGAAGAAGAATTGGAATAGATTGGTCACCTCAACAGCAACACTGGGTGTTCGAGAAAACAGTGGAGAAATGCCTTCAGGGCTCCTGGGGAAATTTATTTTGAACCTACAGTTTTATTTGTAGCCAACTATAAATTGAACTTGATAGTTAAAAAAAAAAGAAGAAATTTCCAGATTGCAAAGATTCAAATTTTACCTCTCACCGCTTTCTTAGGAAGTTCCTTAGGCATGTACTCCAGAAAACTGAGAAAGAAAAATGAGTAAAGAAAGACAGAGATACACACTGGATTCTGGTAACAGTGAACTTAAAACTAGAGACTAACGGGGGAGACCTTCAAGATGGCGGAGGAGTAAGACGTGGAGATCACCTTCCTCCCCACAAATACATCAGAAATACATCTACATGTGGAACAACTCTTACAGAACACTTACTGAACGCTGGCAGAAGACCTCAGACTTCCCAAAAGGCAAGAAACTCCCCACATACCTGGGAAGGGCAAAAGAAAAAATAGAGACAAAAGAATAGGGATGGGACCTGCATCAGTGGGAGGGAGCTGAGAAGGAGGAAAAGTTTCCACACACTAGGAAGCCCCTTCACTGGCAGAGACGGGGGTGGAGAGCCACAGAGGAGAGCTCAGCAACAAGGGTGTAGAGGGCAAAGAGGTTCCCGCACAGATGATCGGTGTCGACCAGCACTCACCAACCTGAGGGGCTTGTCTGCTCACCCGCTGGGATGGGTGGGGCCTGGGAGCTGAGGCTGGGGAGTCGGAGGTCAGATCCCAGGGAGAGGACTGGGGTTGGCTGCATGAACACAGCCTGAACGGGGCTAGTGCGTGACAGCTAGCCAGGAGGGAGTATGGGAAAAAGTCTGGACCTGCCTAAGAAGCAAGAGACCATTGTTTTGGGGTGCATGAGGAGAGGGGATTCAGAGCACTGCCTAAACGAACTGCAGACAGGCACGGGCTGCGGCTATCAGTGTAGACACCAGAGACAGGCATGGAATGCTAAGGCTGCTGCTGCAGCCACGAAGAAGCCTGTGTGCAAGCACAGGTCACTATCCACACCTCCCCTCCCAGGAGCCTGTGTAGACCGCCACTGCCAGGGTTCTGAGATCCAGGGACAACTTCCCTGGGAGAACACATGCCATGCCTCAGGCTGGTGCAACGTCACGCTGGCATCTGCCGCCAAAGGCTTGCCCCGCATTCCACACCCCTCCCTTCCCCCGGCCTGAGTAAGCCAGAGCCCCCTAATCAGCTGCTCCTTTAACCCCGTCCTGTCTGAGTGAAGAACAGATGCCCTCAGGCGACCTACACCCAGAGGCAGGGCCAAATCCAAAACTGAACCCCAGGAGTTGTGCGAACAAAGAAGAGAAAGGAAAATTTCTCCCAGCAGCCTCAGGAGTAGCAGATTAAATCCCCACAATCAACTTGATGTACCCTGCATCTGTTGAATACATGAATAGACAATGAAACATCCCAAAATTAAGGTGGTGGACTTTGGCAGCAATTGTAGACTTGGGGTTTGCTTTCTGCATCCAATTTGTTTCTGGTTTTATGTTTATCTTAGTTTAGTATTTAGAGTTTATTATCATTGGTAGATTTGTTTATTGATTTGATTGCTCTCTTCCTCCAATTTGTGTGTGTGTATATATATATATATATATTTTTTTTTTTTTTTCATTTCTCTCTTTAGGTGAATGTGTATGTGTTTGCTTCTTTGTGTGATTTTGTCTGTATAGCTTTGCTTTTACCATTTGTCCTAGGGTTCTGTCTGGTTTTTTTTTTTCTTTTTTTTTTTAGTGTAGTTTTTGGCAGTTGTTATCATGGGTGGATTTGTTTTTTGGTTTGGTTGCTCTCTTTTTTCTTTCTATCCTTTGTTTTAAACTTATTTATTCTTAATTATATATTATTATATTTATTTACGTATTTATTTATTTATTTATTTCTCCCTTTTCTTCTGAGCCGTGTGGCTGACAGGGTCTTGGTGCTCCGGCCAGGTGTCAGGCATGTGACTCTGAGGTGGAAGAGCTGAGTTCAGGACATTGGTCCACCAGAGACCTCCTGGCTGCATGTAATATCAAACAGCAAAAACTCTCCCAGAAATCTCCATCTCAGCACTAAGACCAAGGTCCACTCAACGATCAGCAATCCACAGTGCTAGAAACCCTACGAAAAACAACTAGCAAGACAGGAACACAACCCCACACATTAGCAGACAGGCTGTGTAAAATCATAATAAGGTCACAGACACCACAAAACACACCACCAGATGCACCCTGCCCACCAGAAAGACAAGATCCAGCCTCATCCACCAGAACACAAGCACTAGTCCCATCCACCAAGAAGTCTACACAACCCACTTAACCAACCTTACCCACTGAGGGCAGACACCAAAAACAATGGGAACTACAAAGCTGTAGCCTGTGAAAAGGAGACCCAAACACAGTAAATTAAGCAAAATGAGAGGACAGAGAAACATACAGCAGATGAAGGAGCAAGGAAAAACCCACCAGACCAAACAAATGAAGAGGAAATAGGCAGTCAACCTGAAAAACCACTCAGAGTAATGATAGTAAAGAGGATCCAAAATCTTGGATATAGAATGGAGAAAACACAAGGGGAGTTTAACAAGGATGTAGAAGAACTAAAGAGCAAACAAACAATGATAAACAACAAAATAAATGAAATTAAAAATTCTCTAGAAGGGATCAATAGGAGAAAAACTGAGGCAGAAGAACGGATAAGTGACCTGGAAGATAAAAGAGTGGAAATAACTACTGCAGAGCACAACAAAGAAA
The DNA here is from genome assembly GCF_964341445.2 of Mesoplodon mirus. Lineage (NCBI taxonomy): Eukaryota > Metazoa > Chordata > Mammalia > Artiodactyla > Ziphiidae > Mesoplodon > Mesoplodon mirus. The sequence continues at coordinate 58,501,782 of NC_138981.1, read as the reverse complement.
AAAGAATGAAAAGAATTGAGGACACACTTAGAGACATCTGGGACAACATTAAACGCACCAACATTCGAATTATAGGGGTCCCAGAAGAAGAAGAGAAAAAGAAAGGGACTGAGAAAATATCTGAAAAGATTATAGTTGAAAATTTCCCTAATATGGGAAAGGAAATAGTTAATCAAGTCCAGGAAGCACAGAGAGTCCCATACAGGATAAATCCAAGGAGAAAAATGCCAAGACACATATTAATCAAACTATCAAGAATTTAAAACAGAGACAAAATATTAAAAGCAGCAAGGGAAAAACAACAAATAACATACAAGGGAATCCCCATAAGGTTAACAGCTGATCTTTCAGCAGAAACTCTACAAGCCAGAAGGGAGTGGCAGGACATATTCAAAGTGATGAAAAGGAAAAACGTACAACCAAGATTAGTCTACCCAGCAAGGATCTCATTCAGATTTGACAGAGAAATTAAAACGTTTACAAACAAGCAAAAGTTAAGAGAATTCTGCTCCACCAAAACAGCTTTACAACAAATGCTAAAGGAACTTCTTCAGGTAGGAAACACAAAAGAAGAAAAAGACCTACAAAAACAATCCCAAAACAATTATGAAAATGGAAATAGGAACATACATATCCATAAATACCTTAAATGTAAATGGATTAAATGCTCCAACCAAAAGACACAGACTGGATGAATGGATACAAAAACAAAACCTGTATATATGCTGTCTACAAGAGACCCACTTCAGACCTAGGGACTCATACAGACTGAAAGTGAGGGGATTGGAAAAGATATTCCATGCAAATGGAATCAAAAGAAAGCTGGAGTAGCAAATCTCATATCAGACAAATAGACTTTAAAATAAAGACTATCACAAGAGAGAAGTAAGGACACTACATAATGATCAAGGGACCAATCCAAGAAGAAGATATAACGATTGTGAATATTTATGCACCCAACATAGGAACACCTCAATACACAAGGCAAATACTAACAGCCATAAAAGGGGAAATAGACAGTAACACAATCATAGTAGTGGACTTTAACACCTCACTTTCACCAATGGACAGATCATCCAAAATGAAAATAAAAAAGGAAACACAAGAGTTAAATGATACATTAAAAAAGATGGACTTAATTGATATTTATAGGACATTCCATCCAAAAACAACAGAATACACTTTCTTCTCAAGTGCTCATGGATACCTCGTATCTCAGGGCACAAATTAAGCCTTGGTAAATTTAAGAAAATTGAAATCATATCAAGTATCCTTTCTGACCACAACGCTAAGACTCTATATATCAATTACAGGGAAAATCTGTAAAAAAAGAGAAACACATAGAGGCTAAACAATACACTACTTAATAACCAAGAGATCACTGGAGAAATGAAAGAGGAAATCAAAATTTACCTAGAAACAAATGACAATGAAAACACGATGACCCAAAACCTTTGGGATGCATCAAAAGCATTTTAAGAGGGAAGTTTATAGCAATACAATCCTACCTCAAGAAACGAGGAACATCTCAAATAAACAACCTAACCTTACCCCTAAAGCTATTACAGAAAGAAGATCAAAAAAACCCCAGTGTAAGCAGAAGGAAAGAAATCACAAAGATCAGATCAGAAATAAATGAAAAAGAAATGAAGGAAACAATAGCAAAGATCAATTAAATTAAAAGCTGGTTCTTTGAGAAGATAAACAAAATTAATAAACCATTAGCCAGACTCATCAAGAAAAAAAGGGAGAAGACTCAAATCAATAGAATTTGAAAAAGGAGAAGTAGCAACTGACACTGCAGAAATACAAAAGATCATGAGAGATTACTACAAGGAACTCTATGCCAATAAAATGGACAACCTGGAAGAAATGGACAAATTCTTAGAAAAGCACAACCTTCCGAGACTGAACCAGGATGAAATACAAAACATAAACAGACCAATTGCAAGCACTGAAATTGAAACTGTGATTAAAAATCTTCCAACAAACACAAGCCCAGGCACAGATGGCTTCACAGGTGAATTTTATCAAACGTTTAGAGAAGAGCTAACATCTATCTTTCTCAAACTCTTCCAAAATATAGCAGAGTGAGGAACTCTCCCAAATTCATTCTATGAGGCCAACATCACCCTGATACCATAACCAGACAAAGATGTCACAAAGAAAGAAAACTATAGGCCAATACCATTGATGAACATAGATGCAAAAATCCTCAACAAAATACTAGCAAACAGAAACCAACATCACATTAAAAGGATCATACACCATGATCAAGTGCAGTTTATCCCAGGAATGCAAGAATTTTTCAATATATTCAAATCAATCAATGTGATAAACCATATTAACAAACTGAAGGAGAAAAAACATATGATCATTTCAATAGATGCAGAAAAAGCTTCCAACAAAATTCAACACCCATTTATGATAAAAACCCTGCAGAAAGTAGGCAGAGAGGGAACTTACCTCAACATAATAAAGGCCATATACGACAAACCCACAACCATCATTCTCAATGGTGAAAAACTGAAACCATTTCCTCTAAGACCAGGAACAGGACAAGGTTGTCCACTCTCACCACTACTATTCAACATAGTATTGGAAGTTTTAGACACAACAACCAGAGAAGAAAAAGAAATAAAAGGAATCCAAATCAGAAAAGAAGTAAAGCCGTCACTGTTTGCAATGACATGAAACTATACATAGAGAATCCTAAAGATGCTACCAGAAAACAACTAGAGATAATGAATTTGATAAAGTAGCAGGATACAAAAGTAATGCACAGAAATCTCTTGCATTCCTATACACTAATGATGAAAAATCTGAAAGAGAAATTAAGGAAACACTCCCATTTACCACTGCAACAAAAAGAATAAAAGAACTAGGAATAAACCTACCTAAGGAGACAAAAGATCTGTATGCAGAAAAGTATAAGACACTGATGAAAGAAATTAAAGATACAAACAGATGGAGAGATAGACCATGTTCTTAGATTAGAAGAATCAACATTGTGAAAATGACTATACTACCCAAAGCAATTTATAGATTCAATGCAATCGCTATCTAACTACCACTGGCATTTTTCACAGAACTAGAACAAAAAATTTCACAATTTGTATGGAAACACAAAAGACCCCGAATAGCCAAAGCAATCTTGAAAAAGAAAAATGGATCTGGAGGAATCAGGCTCCATGACTTCAGACTATACTACAAAGCTACAGTAATCTAGACAGTATGGTACTGACACAGAAACAGAAAATATAGATACATGGAACAGGATTGAAAGCCAAGAGATAAACCGACGCACATACGGTCACCTTATTTTTGATAAAGGAGGCAAGAATATACAATAGAGAAAAGACAGCCTCTTCAATAAGTGGTGCTGGAAAAACTGGACAGCTACATGGAAAAGAACGAAATGAGAACATTCCTTAACACCATACACAAAAGTAAACTCAAAATGGATAAAAGACCTACATGTAAGGCCAGACACTATAAAACTATTAGAGGAAGAACACTGTATGACATACATCACAGCAAGATCCTTTTGACCCACCTCGTACAGAAATGGAGATAAAAACAAAAATAAACAAATGGGACCTAATGAAACTTAAAAGCTTTTGCACAGCAAAGGAAACCATAAACAAGACGAAAAGACAACCCTCAGAATGGGAGAAAATATTTTCAAATGAAGCAACTGACAAAGGATTAATCTCCAAAATTTACAAGCAGCTCATGCAGCTCAATATTAAAAAAACACCCCAATTCAAAAATGGGCAGAAGACCTAAGTAGACATTTCTCCAAAGAAGATATACAGATTGCCAACAAACACATGAAAGGATGCTCATCATCACTAACCATTAGAGAAATGCAAATCAAAACTACAGTGAGCTATTACCTCATAGCAGTCAGACGGGACATCATCAAAAAATCCACCAACAATAAAGGGTGGAGAAGGTGTGGAGAAATGGGAACCGTCTTGCACTGTTGGTGGGAATGTAGATTAATAAAGCCACTGTGGAGGACAGTATGGAGGGTCCTTAAAAAACTAAAAATAGAACTATCATACGACCCAGGAATCCCACTACTGGGTTATACCCTGAGAAAAGCATAATTCAAAAAGAGTCATGTACCACAATGTTCATTGCAGCACTATTTACAATAGCCAGGACATGAAAGCAACCTAAGTGTCCATCGACAGATGTTGGATAAAGAAGATGTGGCACATATATACAATGGAATATTACTCAGCCATAAGATACGAAATTGAGTTATTTGTAGTGAGGTGGACGGACCTAGAGTCTGTCATACAGAGTTAAGTAAGTCTGAGCGAAAAACAAATACCGTTTGCTAACACATATATATGGAATGTAAAAAAAAAAAGATTCTGAAGATCCTAGGGGCAGGACTGGAATAAAGACGCAGATGCAGAGAATGGACCTGAGGACACAGGGAGGGGGAAGGGTAAGCTTGGAGAAAGTAAGAGTGGCATGGACTTATATATACTACCAAATGTAAAATAGGTAGCTAGTGGTAAGCAGCCACATAGCACAGGGAGATCAGTTCGGTGCTTTGTGACCACCTAGAGGGGTGGGGTAGGGAGGGTGGAAGGGAGATGCAAGAGGGAGGAGATATGGGGATATATGTATATGTATAGCTGATTCAATTTGTTATAAAGCAGAAACTAACACCCCACTGTAAAGCAAGTATACTCCAATAAAGATGTTAAAAAAATAATTTAAAAAATATCCCAAAAAACAAAAAAAACTAGAGACTAATAAAAGTAAGACCAAGGATGATAGCTACACAACAGGCCTAAGGAACATTCATTCAGAATGGAAGGAAGGAGGTCTCCAGGAGGGGAGAATCCAGAAAATAAGAGGAGGGGGGTGCTCAAGATACTACTTTTAGAAATTAGAGAAGCTGTGGATGCTGCAGATAATGTGAGGAAAAAATAAAGGCAATTTAAAAATCAAGAAAAAATAAAACATCATATGAATTAAGAAATGATAAATCTCTCATAACCCTTGACAGAAAAGAGGAAAATTTTAACTAGCCACAATAGTATAAACACTGCATACTGATTTTCAACTTTCACAAATAACCAATTACAAAAGCACAGGATAACTTAATTATAGAGATACTTAATTATAGATAAAGAACAAAACATATATATTACCCCTTTTGGCAATGTGAAAAGTAAAAGTACAAATGACAAGAATTAGTAGGTAGAAAAGATGAGAGATAAAGGGAAGAACTAATGGCTTCATCTTACAAATAAGAGTTAAATACTGTCCACAGTTTATGGAACAAGAAATAAAGGTCTAAGTATATTTCTCTAACAAACAAACAGAGGGACAAAAAGGCACGATAACTACACTAGGAAGAGAGGTAAAATAATTGAGGTAAAGACTCATTTATCACAGTAGAAAATTAATAGTCTAAAATAGGTAAATCAAGTAGTACAGCTGTATGTATGGAGGCAATCACAGAAGAACTAAACAAACTGTTAACAGTGTTAAAAGTTTTAATCTCGGAGGACTGGAACTGGGAGTACAGAGGGTTAGAACAGTGAAATGTTGCTTAAATTATAAGCCTTTACGTACATAGTTCATATTTTTAAAAACCACATGCATGTACTACTTGGCTACTCCAAAAGCAACCAGGAACTTTGAAACAGGAAACTTTTGCCACTACTAAACTCAAACAAGCCTCTGAGACTCCTCACCTGAAAAAGAGTGCTGGCAAGGGGCCATCTAAGCATAGCTCCTGTCTCTCATTCCATCTGTCTCTTTCCCCCAACCCCTGCCCCAAAGCCCATGTTCTTTCTCTCAACACGAACTATAGATTAAGTTACAACCAGCTTCATTCTCAGCCACGAAGATTACTTTTAATTGTTTTATAGGGATACAATAAACTGTACATATTTAAGGGTACAACTTAAGTTTTGACATATGTATGTACATATGTACACCTGTGAAACCATCATCACAATCAAAAGAATGAAGATATCCACCCGCCCCCTCCCCCAGATTTTCCCCATACTCCTTGGTATTCCCTTCCCACTAAGCCACATCTCTGATGCCCTCTGCATTCCCAGGCAACCACTGATAAGCTTTCTGGTACTACTGACTAGTTTTCATCTTCTAGAATTTTATATAAATAGAATCATACAATGTGTACTTTTTTGGAGGTCTGATTTCTTTCACTCAGCTTAATTATTTTGAGATGCATCCATGTAATAACATATATCAAATATATATCAGCAGTTCATTCCTTTTTATTGATAAGTAGTATTCCACTGTATGGATGTAACAGAATTTGTTTATGCATTCACCTGATCATGGACATAAAGGTTTTTTTCCAGTTTTTAGTTACTACAAATAAAACTGTTATATACGTTGGTGTGCAAGTTTTCATATGGACATATGCTTTCCTTTCTCATAGGACATCAGAGTGGAACTCTTGGTTTTCTTATAAGCATATGTTATAAGAAACTATCAAACTGTTTTCTAAAGTGGATGTGCCATTTTATATTCCCACCAACAATGTATGAAGAGTTGCAGTTTCTCACATCCTCATCAAAACTTGGTATGGTCAGTCTTTTTAAGTTTAGCTATTCTAATATGTGTGTAGTACTCTTTCATTGTGGTTTTAATCTGCTTATCCCTAATGACTAATGATGTTGGGCATCTTTTCATATATCTTCTTTGAAGTATGTGTTCATATCTTTCACCCATTAAAAAGATTGAGTCGTCATTAGTTTCAGAATTCAGTCTGACAGTTTTAGAATTTACATTTAAGTCTACGATCCATTTTGAGTTATTTTTTGTAGAGTGTGAGATATTAATCAAGGTTTTAAAAAATAATGATGTCCAAATGTTCCAGCATGATTATTATTAGAAAGACTATCTATGCTTTCTCCACTGAATTGCTTTACACCTTTGTTAAAGATTAATTGACCATATATGTGTGGGTCTATTTCTGGGCTCACTATTCTGCTCCTTGATCTACCATCTATCGTCATATGAAGAACACTGTGTCTTGATAACTGCTGGTTTCTAATGAGCTTTGAGATCAGGTAGTCCTCCAAGTTTGTTTTTTTCCAAAGTTGTTTTGTTTCAAAGTCCCTTGCTTTTCCAAAAAAAGTTTTGAATCGAAGTGTCAATTTCGACAAAAAAAATTAGGATAGATCAAGTTGGGGAAACCTGACATCTTAACATTATTTCATATATTTGATGCCATTATGAAATATATATTTTCAAAGTGTCAATTTCTGATTGTTTATTGCTGGTATACATGAATATAATTGATTTTTTTAAATAGTAAGTCTGTGTCCTGTGAAGTTGTTATATTCACTTACTAGTTTCTAGTGGTTGTTTTGTAGATTTTGTATGATTTTCTACAAAGATGATCACATTGCATATAAAGACAGTTGAATTTTCTTTCAAAACTGGTTGCTTGTTATTTTTTTCTTTCCTTATTGCACTGGTTAGAACCTCCAGCACAGTGCTGACTAGAAATGATGTGAGTAGACATCCTTACCTTGTTCTTAATCTTAGAAGGAAAGCATTCATTCTTTCATCATAAAGTATGATGTTAGCCCTAGGGTTTTTGAGGAAGGTTCCCTCTACTCCTAGTATTTTGAGAATTTTTATCGTGGATTTGTATTGGATTTTGGTAACCATTTTATCTGCATTGATTGATATGGTGATACGATTTTCCTTCCTGAGTCTTTTAATAGGGTTAATCACATTGATTTTCCCCCCATTTTAAAAAAACTAAAGTGTAACTGACATACAAGTTAAAAACTACCCAGTGGAAATCTAGTTCTATATTCAGAGGTTTCAACTAAAACATTAGGAGAGGAGCTCAAAATCTTGTTGAGGTGGGCAGACATTCATGAATGGACATTTTCCTGTCTGTCTGTCCTATCATCCATCCATTCACCTATCCATCTATCCATCCACTGTTTGCTAGGCACTTGTTCTAGTCAAAGAGTGTGCAAGGCACTGGAGATATAATGAACCTTGTAGACCTTGTTCTTCTGAGGCTTACAATCTACCTAGTGAGGAAATAAACAGCTAATCACATTCATGGGATGAATGCCATAGTAAAGTCATGGAGGAAAGTCAATGAGATCACAGAGGAGGGAGTTATTCTGTTTCGTGTAAGGAAGTTGGGGCGGATGCCTTTTGAGCTAGCATTTGAAAAGTAAGCAGGAGATTTCTAGACTGACGTGAGTGAGAAGAGCATTCCAGAGAAGTGGCTATAACTTAGGGCAGTGCTTTAGAAGTTTTTCCATACTTCCAATGCCTTCTCTACTCATTTTAGAGAAATTTTGCATTATTTTACTATATATATATATATATATATATATATATATATATATATCTCAAATATATATTTGTTTAAATATAATGAAGTGCTTTTCTATAACCCAGAGTAGAATATATGCTCCAGGAAGACACATGCTGGACGCTGGCAGACCACTGCCAGTTTGTGAGGCCTGGCTCTGTGTGAAGGAGCTGATGGTCACTGGTAAACAATCAGAAACTAGGAGCAGCTTCTTGGGGTAGTCATCTAACTTCAGAATCATGTCAATCAAGCATTAGGCATGCAATTAGAAATACTCTAGTTTCAAAGCTTGTATGTTTGCCTAAGGACTTAAATTACCATTCACTCACTCTCTGATTACCCCAGCTCCATGATGAGCCAAGATCTACCTAGCACTAACAAAAAATAGCAAGAATGCTTTTAGTTGCTTAAAACAAGTTTTCAAATTTCTTTGGCAAATCAAGTCAGCAGTATAGTATCAAGCTGGGGTCTTCAGCTGACATTGAACTGGGGTTGTGCAGAGCCCAGTTCTAAGAAATAAATAATGTGATGAATTATGTTAGTACTGAGATCCCTGAGCACCCACTAGTCACAATTTTTGACTTGTACTAAGTATCTGTTGAAATAGTAATCAGAGACCTCATCTCTCATCAGCTGATACCTAGATGTATGGAAAGTGTTGCCATATCCTGCTTGAGAGTTGATTAGAAATGTTTTGCATTACTTCTTGCCAATAAAGGTCAAATTCTGTTAAAGCACATACCTTTAACATATAATGGAAGGTTTTATAGAATGAAGAAACTTCTAAGTGTAAGTTGGTGGCACATTTATTTCCAGCAGCATTCAGTAAAATAGAGATCAAGATAACCAAAGGATTTGAATCACCAAGGAGTTTCCTTTTTGTAAAGAATATTAGGCTACCAAAACTTTTCTGAGTTCCTACTGTAGCATTTTTCAACTATTTAAAAATTTAATCTATGCCCACTTTAATAAGTGTTTAATACTTTATGTAGTCCCTAAAAATAAATCAATTCTGTTTCTTTTTATGCCTGAGTAATATTCCATTGTATATATGTGCCACATCTTCTTTATCCATTCATCTGTTGATGGACACTTAGGTTGCTTCCATGTCCTGGCTATTGTAAATAGTGCTGCAATGAACATTGTGGTACATGACTCTTTTTGAATTATGCTTTTCTCAGGGTATATGCCCAGTAGTGGGATTGCTGGGTCATATGGTAGTTCTATTTTTGGTTTTTTAAGGAGCCTCCATACTGTTCTCCATAGTGGCTGTATCAATTTACATATTATTCAGCCATAAAAAGAAACGAAACTGAGTTATTTTTAGTGAGGTGGATGAACCTAGAGTCTGTCATACAGAGTGAAGTAAGTGAGAAAGAGAAAAACAAATACCGTATGCTGACACATATATATGGAATCTAAAAAAAAAAAAAGGTTCTGACGAACCTAGGGCCAGGACAGGAATAAAGACGCAGACGTAGAGAATGGACTTGAGGACATGGGGAGCGGGAAGGGTAAGCTGGGACGAAGTGAGAGAGTAGCATTGACGTATATACACTACCAAATGTAAAACAGATAGATAGTGGGAAGCAGCTGCATCGCACAGGGAGATCAGCTTGGTGCTTTGTGACCACCTAGAGGGGTGGGATAGGGAGGGTGGGAGGGAGATGAAAGAGGGAGGGCATATGGGGATATATGTATACATATAGCTGATTCACTTTATTATACAGCAGAAATTAACACAACACTGTAAAGCAATTATACTCCAATAAAGACATTTAAAAAATAAATAAATAAAGTGAGAAAAAAAAAGAAATTTAGTTTTTCCACCTAGTGTGACCCTGAAGAAATGACACATGGAATGGATAAGATGTAATCAGGATTAAAAGGGGAAAGACAAGTTTGCAGCTTGGAAGAGATACGGGCAACATGGCAGTACTGGCTGGGCATACCCAGAGAGGGAGGCTAAGTTAGGGTTACAGGGGAATCAAAATCAGATGCGTCTAAGAGTTTTAGAAGAAATTATATATCTGAGTCATACTGTGATGGGAAAATGAATTAAAGTCACTCTGGTTAGCTGGTCCTAAAGCGAGAAATTATGCTGCATATATATTCTGAGTACATTTTAGTCTTTCTTGCTACTATTTCCATGTTCAGGAGGCAAGGATAAACAGTAGAGTGTGTGTGTGTGTGTGTGGGTGCACGTACGCACGTGCGTGGGCACGTGTGTGGTAATGGTAGTGAGGGAAGGGAGAATAAAGGGAAGCTGTGGATATATCCAGAGATACAATTATCTTATAGGCATCTTGCTTACCAATAAAACTCCCTCTACTTTCGGCACAATTATCACATTGGATTGATTCTCTGCCACCAGTAATTAACATTCACTTTAGCAGATGCTTCCTTAGCCTATGTTGTAGCTAATTAATACAGAAGCACAAAATCTACACATTCATAAAATGGTAGTAGCTTGAATTTTAAACACTGTTTTCCAATATTAATAAAGCCTAGCATTTTATAAGCATTTGTTCCCTCAATTCCAGTAAAGGGAGAATTGGTCAGTAAAACAAAAACTATTGTTTAAAACATTCATAGATTGTAACCAATCAAAAGTGGGTAAGATTGTCACTAGTGAAATGCAAATTAAAGCAACAGTTAGGTACAACTACACACCAATTTGAAAGGATAAAAACTTAAAAAAAGAACTGACAGTACCAGTTGCGGGCAAGGATGCAAAGCAATAGGGACTCTCGTTCATTGCCAGGGAGAAGGCAAAATGGTACAGCTGCTTTAGAAGACAGTTTAGAAGTTTCTTACAAAGCTTTTGACATACAACTGCACTCCTAAATATTTACCCAACTGATTTCAAACTTACTTTCACACAAAAAGTAGCATGTGGATATTTATAGAAGCTTTGTTCACAATCACAAAGCACTAGAAAAAATCAAGATTTCCTTCAATAGGTAAATGAATAAACAAACTTTATACATACATATAGTGGAATACTATTTAGTGATAAAAAAGGAATAAGCTATTAAGCCACACAAAGATGTGGATGAATCTAAAATATATATAGCTAAGTGAAAGAAACCAGTTGGAAAGGCTACATACTGCATGATTCCGATTATATAACATTTTGGAAAAGACAAAACTATAGAGATCTTAGATAAGTAGATGACTGGTGGTTGGTTGCCAGAGGTTTGAGGAGGAGGAGGCAAGGCTGAATACGTGAAGCACAGGTTTTTTGTTTGTTTGTTTGTTTTTGTTTTTAAGGGTGTGAAACTATTTTGTATGACACTGTAATGGTAGATGCATGACACTATGCATTTTTCAAAACCCCTAGGACCTTACAGCACAAAGAGTGAATCTTATGTATGCAAAAGTAAAAAAGTCATTTAAGAAGTCATCAGGAGATTGATCTCAGGATGGAATGGAGAATGTGACAAAAAACTAATTATATTACATATGTATGAAACAACCTCACTGAAAGGGGTGGGGAGAAAAAGAGCTGACCTAAGTAACTTCAGAAATCAGTAGCTTTGTCAGACTAAGGACAAAAGGAAATATAGATAAGCATGTACTCCATTTGATAAAGTTGTCCCATTGGAGGTGTGGGTTAACAATTCTGAAACCACTGTTGGGTACTGGAATTGGATGATGAAGTGGATGGTGGATGGGAGTGGGAGGTTATAGGCAAGCAGGAGAGAAGGCTAGAATAACCCATATGGTAATGGATTACAGTTGGAGACATCAGTATGAACTCATGTTTAGCTTAATATAGGTAAAAATGGTTATGTATAGAAATGTTTATAGATAAGTGCATAAATACTGGCTAGTATATACACGTTTCTTTCCTCTGTCAGCTGAGAAGTCCTAGAAATAATGAAACCTCAGTAGGAACAAGCACCCAGATCTTGTTTTTTAACACCATTTTCCAGTAAGAAGAATCAGAGATCCTTGGAGAATTGGTTAATGACAGGACTGCCAGAAGTAGGAAATATACATATGAGCCTTTAGCATCTTGTAGTTCCATAAAGAAGTATTTAGTAAAAGTCCACATGGATGGTGGCACGTCAGATGGACATAGGAGCCAACTGAAAGAGCTCTCGGTAGCCAAAGCTTGAAAAGTTTGAGCAACAAAATAAAGTAGTATTAGGGCTTCCCTGGTGGCACACTGGTTAAGAATGGGCCTGCCAATGCAGGGGACACGGGTTTGAGCCCAGGTCCCGGAAGATGCCACATCCTGCAGAGCAACTAAGCCCGTGTGCCACAACTACTGAGCCCGCACTCTAGAGCCCATGAGCCACAACTACTTAGCCCGTGTGCTGCAACTACTGACGCCCACCCGCCTAGACCCCGTGCTCCGCAACGAGAGAAGCCACCGCAGTGAGAAGCCTGTGCATTGCAACAAAAAGTAGCCCCTGTTCACCAAAACTAGAGAAAGCCAACTTGCAGCAACGAAGACCCAACACAGCCAAAAATAAATGAATAAAATAATTTTAAAAATAATAAAGTAGTATTAGATTATAACCCAAAGTATAAAATAAATATCCTTATGTTTATGTTTATATAAACTAATGATGAAGCAAATAAATAGCTGGGTGACAAATCGACCATATACAAGATTCCCAAATAATTTATGCAAATATTTCACCCTCAAGAAGGTAGAGCATAACTCCCCACTCCTTAAGCTGGGCTGCACACCATGCCTTTCAAAGGGTACCGCATGAAAAGGGGGAAAGTAATAATTTTACAGTGGAGAAACCCAGTGAACACAAGCTCAGCCAGGTGACCAAGATTAATATCAACGGTGATCTCATGTTAATAGTATCTACCTTTAATATAAGTTAAGAAGGGTATTTTATCTCTGTGGTCTTCCTCCCCCAAACCTTATAACCCCAATCTAATCATGAGAAAAACATCAGACAAACTCCTGTTGAGGGAGATTCTACAAAATACCTGACCAGTACCCCTCAAAACTGTTAAGGTCACTGAAAACAAGGGAAGTCTGAGAAATTGCCATTGTCAAGAGAAGACTCAAGGTGTACCTTATGACATCCTGTATGGGACATTGTAAGAGAAAAAGGACATTAGATTGAAACTAAGGAAATGTGTATAAACTATGAATTTTAGTTAATAATAACATATTGGTATTAGTTCATTTGTTGTGACAAATGTACCATACTAATGTAATAGGGGATACTGGGATACAGTATACAGGAACTCTGTACTATCCTTGCAATATTTCTGTAAATCTAAAGCTACTTTAAAATAGAAAGTTTATTTTAAAAACTTTATTTAAAATATTGCATTGGAGGGGGAAGATGGCAGAAGAGTAATATGCGGAGATCACCTTCGTCCCCACAGATACATCAGAAATACATCTACATATGGAACAGCTCCTACAGAACACCTACTGAATGCTGGCAGAAGACCTCAGACATCCCAAAAGGCAAGAAACTCCCCACGTACCTGGGTAGGGCAAAAGAAAAAAGAAAAAAGAGAGACAAAAGAATAGGAATGGGACCCGCACCAGTGGGAGGGAGCCGTGAAGAAGGAAAGGTTTCCACACACTAGGAAGCCCCTTCACGGGTGCAGACAGCAGGTGGCGGAGGCGGGGAGCTTCGGAGCCACGGAGCAGAGCGCAGCAACAGGGGTGCAGAGGGCAAAGCGGAGAGATTTCCGCACAGAGGATCAGTGCTGACCAGCACTCACCAACCCGAGAGGCTTGTCTGCTCACCTGCCGGGGCAGGCGGGGGCTGGGAGCTGAGGCTCGGGCTTTGGTCGGATCACAGGGAGAGGATTCGTGGCGTGAAACAGAGCCTGAAGGGGTCAGTGCACCACGGCTAGCCGGGAGGGAGTCCGGGGAAAAGTCTGGACCTGCCGAAGAGGCAAGAGACTTTTTCTTCCCTCTTTGTTTCCTGGTGCGCAAGGACAGGGGATTAAGAGTGCTGCTTAAAGGAGCTCCAGAGACGGGTGCAAGCCACGGCTAACAGCGTGGACCCCAGAGACAGGCATGAGACGCTAAGGCTGCTGCTGCTGCCACCAAGAAGCCTGTGTGCGAGCACAGGTCACGCTCCACACCTCCCTTCTGGGGAGCCTGTGCAGCCCGCCACTGCCGGGGTCCCGGGATCCAGAGACAGCTTCCCCAGGGGAAAGCACAGTGTGCTTCAGGCTGGTGCAACGTCACACCGGCCTCTGCCGCCACAGGCTCGACCCGCACTCCATAACCCTCCCTCCCCCAGGACTGACTGAGCCAGAGCCCACGAATCAGCGGCTCCTTTAACCACGTTCCTGTCTGAGCAGATGCCCTCCGGTGACCTACACGCAGAGGCAGGGCCAAATCCAAAGCTGAACCTCGGGAGCTGTGGGAACAAAGAAGAGAAAGGGAAGTCTCTCCCAGGAGCCTCAGGAGAAGCGGATTAAATCTCCACAATCAACTTGATGTACCCTGCATCTGTGGAATACCTGAATAGACAATGAATCATCCCAAATTGAGGTGGACTTTGAGAGCAAGATATATTATTTTTTTTCCCTTTTGCTCTTTTTGTGAGTGTGTATGTGTATGCTTCTGTGTGAGATTTTGTCTGTATAGCTTTACTTTCACCATTTGTCCTAGGGTTCAATCGATTCGTAGTTTTTTTTTTTTTTTTCTCCAAAGAAATTTTTTTCTTAATAATAATTTTTTTATTTTAATACCTTTATTTTATTTTCCTTGATCTTCTTTCCCTTTCTTTCTTTCTCCTCCCTCCCTCCCTCCCCCCTCGTTCTTTCTTTCTTTCTTTCTTTCTTTCTTTCTTTCTTTCTTTCTTTCTTTCTTCTTTTTCTCCCTTTTATTCTGAGCCATGTGGATGAAAGGCTCTTGGTGCTGCAGGCAGGAGTCAGTGCTGTGCCTCTGAGGTTGGAGAGCCAACTTCAGGACACGGGTCCACAAGAGACAGCTCCACATAATATCAAACTGCGAAAATCTCCCGGAGATCTCCATCTCAACACGAACACCCAGCTTCATTCAACGACCAGCAAGCTATAGTGCTGGACACCCAATGCCAAACAACTAGCAAGAGAGGAACACAACCCCACCCATTAGCAGAGAGGCTGCCTAAAATCATAAAAAGTCCACAGACACCCCAAAACACACCACCAGACGTGGACCTGCCCACCAGAAAGACAAAATCCAGCCTCATCCACCAGAACACAGGCACTAGTCCCCTCAACCAGGAAGCCTACACAACCCACTGAATGAACTTTAGCCACTGGGGACAGACACCAAAAACAACGGGAACTATGAACCTGCAGCATGCAAAAAGGAGACCCTAAAAACAGTAAGATAAGCAAAATGAGAAGACAGAAAAACACACAGCAGATGAAGGAGCAAGATAAAAACCCACCAGCCCTAACAAAAGAAGAGGAAATAGGCAGTCTACCTCAAAAAGAATTCAGAATGATAGTAAAGATGATCCAAAATCTTGGAAATAGAATAGAGAAAATGCAAGAAACATTTAACAAGGACAGAGAAGACCTAAACAGGAAACAATGATGAACAACACAATAAATGAAATTAAAAATACTCTAGAAGGGATCAATAGCAGAATAACTGAGGCAGAAGAATGGATAAGTGACCTGGAAGATAAAATAGTGGAAATAACTACTGCAGAGCACAATAAAGAAAAAAGAATGAAAAGAACTGAGGAAAGTCTCAGAGACTTCTGGGACAACATTAAAAGCACCAACATTCGAATTATAGGGATTCCAGAAGAAGAAGAGAAAAAGAAAGGGACTGAGAAAATATTTGAAGAGATTATAGTTGCTAACTTCCCTAATATGGGAAAGGAAATAGTTAATCAAGTCCAGGAAGCATAGAGAGTCCCATACAGGATAAATCCAAGGAGAAACACGCCAAGACACAAATTAATCAAACTGTGAAAAATTAAATACAAACAAAACATATTAAAAGCAGCAAGGGAAAAACAACAAACAACACACAAGGGAATCCCCATAAGGTTAACAGCTGATGTTCCAGCAGATACTCTGCAAGCCAGAAGGGAGTGGCAGGATATATTTAAAGTGATGAAGGAGAGAAAACTACAACCAAGAGTACTCTACCCAGCAAGGATCTCATTCAGATTTGATGGGGAAATTAAAAACTTAACAGACAAGTAAAAGCTGAGAGAGTTCAGCACCACCAAACCAGCTTTACAACAAATGCTAAAGGATCTTCTCTAGGCAAGACACACCAGAGAAGGAAAAGACCTATAATAACAAACCCAAAACAATTAAGAAAATAGGAATAGGAACACACATATCGATAATTACCTTAAATGTGAATGGACTAAATGCTCCCACGAAAAGACACAGATTGGCTGAATGGATACAAAAACAAAACCCATATATATGCTGTCTACAAGAGACCCACTTCAGACCTAGAGACACATACAGACTGAAAGTGAGGGGATGAAAAAAGATATTCCATGCAAATGGAAACAAAAAGAAAGCTGGAGTAGCAATTCTCATATCAGACAAAATACACTTTAAAATAAAAACTATTAGAAGAGACAAAGGACACTACATTATGAAAAAGGGATCGATCCAAGAAGAAGATATAACAATTGTAAATATTTATGCACCCAACATAGGAGCCCCTCAATACATAAGGCAAATACTAACAGCCATAAAGGATGAAATCGACAGTAACACATTAATAGTAGGAGACTTTAAGACCCCACTTTCACCAATGGACTGATCATCCAAAATGAAAATAAATAAGGAAAGAAGCTTTAAATGATACATTAAACAAGATGGACTTAATTGATATTTATAGCACATTCCATCCAAAAAGAACAGAATACACATTTATCTCAAGTGCTCATGGAACATTCTCCAGGATAGATCATGCCTTGGGTCACAAATCAAGCCTTGGTAAATTTAAGAAAATTGAAATTGTATCAAGTATCTATTCCGACCACAACGCTATGAGACTAGATATCAATTACAGGAAAAGATCTGTAAAAAATACAAACACATGGAGGCTAAACAATACACTAATTAATAACGAAATGATCACTGAAGAAATCAAAGAGGAAATCAAAAAATACCTAGAAACAAATGACAATGGAGACATGACAACCCAAAACCGACGGGATGCAGCAAAAGCAGTTCTAAGAGGGAAGTTTATTGCAATACAATCCTACCTTAAGAAACAGGAAACATCTCGAATAAACAACCTAACCTTGCACCTAAAGCAAGTAGAGAAAGAAGAACAAAAAACCCCCAAAGTTAGCAGAAGGAAAGAAATCATAATGATCAGATCAGAAGTAAATGAAAAAGAAATGAAGGAAATGACAGCAAAGATCAATAAAACTAAAAGCTGGTTCTTTGAGAAAATAAACAAAATTGATAAACCATTAGCCAGACTCATCAAGAAAAAAAGGGAGAAGACTCAAATCACTAGAATTAGAAATGAAAAAGGAGAAGTAACAACCGACACTGCAGAAATACAAAAGATCATGAGAGATTGCTACAGGCAACTCCATGCAAATAAAATGGACAACCTGGAAGAAATGGACAAATTCTTAGGAATGCACAACCTGCCAAGACTGAATCAGGAAGAAATAGAAAATATGAACAGGCCAATCACAAGCACTGGAATTGAAACTGTGATTAAAACTCCTCCAACAAACAAAAGCCCAGGACCAGATGGCTTCACAGGCGTATTCTATCGAACGTTCAGAGAAGAGCTAACACCTATCCTTCTCAAACTCTTCCAAAATATAGCAGAGGGAGGAGCACTCCCAACCTCATTCTATGAGGCCACCATCACCCTGATACCAAAATCAGACAAGGATGTCACTAAGAAAGAAAACTACAGGCCAATATCACTGATGAACATAGATGCAAAAATCCTCAACCAAATACTAGCAAACAGAATCCAACAGCATATTAAAAGGATCATACACCATGAAAAAGTGGGGTTTATTCCAGGAATGGAAGGATTCTTCAATATAAGCAAATCAATGTGATAAACCATATTAACAAATTGAAGGAGAAAAACCATATGGCCATCTCAATAGATGCAGAGAAAGCTTTTGACAAAACTCGACACCAACTTATGATAAACACCCTGTGGCAAGTATGCAGAGAGGGAACATTCCTCAACATAACAAAGGCCATATATGACAAACCCACAGCCAACATTGTTCTCAATGGTGACAAACTGAAAGCATTTCCACTAAGATCAGGAACAAGACAATGTTGCCCCCTTTCACCACTCTTCTTCAATGTAGTTTTGGAAGTTTTAGCCACAGCAATCAGAGAAGAAAAGGAAATAAAAGGAATTCAAATTGGAAAAGAAGAAGTAAAGCTGTCACTGCTTGCAGACGACATACTATACATAGGGAATCCTAAAGACACTACCAGAAAACTACTAGAGCTAATCAATGAATTTGGTAAAGTAGCAGGATACAAAATTAATGCACAGAAATCTCTGGCATTCCTATACAATAATGATGAAAAATCTAAAACTGAAATCAAGAAAACACTCCCATTTACCACGGCAACAAAAAGAATAAAATATCTAGGAATAAACCTACCTAAGGAGACAAAAGACCTGTATGCAGAAAATTATAAGACACTGATGAAAGAAATTAAAGATGATACAAATAGATGGAGAGATATACCATGTTCTTGGATTGGAAGAATCAACATTGTGAAAATGACTCTACTACCCAAAGCAATCTACATATTCAATGCAATCCCTATCAAACTACAACTGGCATTTTTCACAGAACTAGAACAAAAAATTTCATAATTTGTATGGAAACACAAAAGACCCCGAATAGCCAAAGCAATCTATCTTGAGAACGAAAATTGGAGCTGGAGGAATCAGGCTCCATGACTTCAGACTATACTACAAAGCTACAGTAATCAAGACAGTATGGTACTGGCACAAAAACAGAAATATAGATCAGTGGAACAGGATAGAAAGCCCAGAGATAAACCCACGCACATACGGTTACCTTCACTTTGATAAAGGAGGCAGGAATGTACAGTGGAGAAAGGACAGCCTCTTTAATAAGTGGTGCTGGGAAAACTGGGCAGGAACATGTAAACGTATGAGATTAGGTCACTCCCTAACACCATACACAAAAATAAGCTCAAAATGGATTAAAGATCTAAATGTAAGGCCAGAAACTATCAAAATCTTAGAGGAAAACATAGGCAGAACACTCTATGCCATAAATCACAGCAAGATCCTTTTTGACCCACCTCCTAGAGAAATAGAAATAAAAACAAAAATAAACAAATGGGACCTAATGAAACGTCAAAGCTTTTCCACAGCAAAGGAAACCATAAACAAGACCAAAAGATAACCCTCAGAATGGAAGAAAATATTTGCAAATGAAGCAACTGACAAAGGATTAATCTCCAAAATTTACAAGCAGCTCATGCAGCTCAATAACAAAAAAACAACAACCCAATACAAAAATGGGCAGAAGACCTAAATAGACATTTCTCCAAGGAAGGTATACAAACTGCCAACAAACACATGAAAGAATGTTCAACATCATTAATTATTAGAGAAATGCAAATCAAAACTACAATGAGATATCATCTCACACCAGTCAGAATAGCCATCATCAAAAAATCTAGAAACAATATATTCTGGAGAGGGTGTGGAGAAAAGGGAACAGTCTTGCATTGCTGGTGGGAATGTGAATTGGTACAGCCACTATGGAGAACAGTATGGAGGTTCTTTAAAAAACTGCAAATAGAACTAGTATATGACCAAACAATCCCATTACTGGGCATATACCCTGAGAAAACCATAATTCAGAAAGAATCATGTACCAAAATGTTTATTGCAGCTCTATTTACAATAGCCAGGAGATGGAAACAACCTAAGTGTCCATCATCCGATGAATGGATAAAGAAGATGTGGCACATATATACAATGGAATATTACTCAGCCATAAAAAGAAATGAAATTGAGTTATTTGTAGTGAGGTGGATGGACCTAGAGTCTGTCATACAGAGTGAAGTAAGTCAGAAAGAGAAAGACAAATACCATATGCTAACACATATATATGGAATTTAAGACAAAAAAAAATGTCATGAAGAACCTAGGGGTAAAACAGGAATAAAGACACAGATCTACTAGAGAATGGACTTGAGGATATGGGGAGGGGGAAGGGTAAGCTGTGACAAAGTGAGAGAGTGGCATGGACATATATACACTACCAAACGTAAGGTAGATAGCTAGTGGGAAGCAGCTGCACAGCACAGGGAGATCAGCTCTGTGCTTTGCGACCACCTAGAGGGTTGGGATAGGGATGGTGGGAGGGAGTAAGACGGAAGAGGGAAGAGATATGGGAACATATGTATATGTATAACTGATTCACTTTGTTATAAAGCAGAAACTAACACACCCTTGTAAAGCAACTATACTCCAATAAAGATGTAAAAATAATAAATAAAAATAAATAAATAAAATAAAATAAAATATTGCATTAAGGGACTTCCCTGGTGGCCCATAGGTTAGGACTCTGCTCTTCCAGTCCAGGAGGCACGGGTTGGATCCCTGTTCAGGGAACTAAGATCCTACATGCCACAGTGTGACCAAAAAGTAAAAAAATAAAATAAAATAAAATATTGCATTATTATTTATCTAGAAAAATAGTGGACAAATATATAACCTAAAATAAACAGAAGACCTTGTCAAAGCAATGGGTGAAGAATTAGAAAAAGGTATTTCCAGAGTGGGATTATCCTTCGAAGATTCCCAGCACAAAGGAAAGGAAGGAGAAAAGTATGCATACAAAAAAAGCTGCTTTCACTGCAGTGACATGCAAAATCTCACCTGGCAAGGTTAAACAGCTGTGCTCTGGAATGTCATGATAGCACAATAGGAATTATCCAAAGAACTTAGCCTGCAGTTACCCACAGACTAATTTGTTTTCTGAAGAACCACATTCCAAAGTTTACACAAATCATGAAGCCTACAAAGATTTATTTTGTGTCTGTTTTTTTCTTTCAGATAATGATAAAATTGCACTTTTTTAAGACATGGAATACAATTTGAAAGTTCGTTATTCGAAATTCCAAACAAAAACACTATGACTTCTGATTTGTTTATAACCCCAAGCAGAATCCAATATTTTCTCACCTCCAGATTTGATCTTTACCAGTGAATTCATGATACATCCAAAAAGAAGGGCTCTTCTATGGCTACTATTAGAATTGAACTTTGAAAGAACCACCAGCACCAATAAACACAAAATTTTGTAGACCTGTGTACTACACTGGACTTGAAGTAACCATAATATAATGTAAAAAGCAAGGCCGTTGGAGAGGGTGGGGGGAGGCAGGAGCTCAATGGCATCAGATGATTATTTCACATCACATATACTTGTTAATCTGGATGAGACTAGGGTTGTAAGTGTCTGCGATTGTCTCCTTGAGAAACAAGTTGGCAGTCTTATGGTTCTGAGTTTCCCTGAAATATTTATTCTATTATTCCTTTGTGTAATTATAGCTTATTAGCCCTAGTTACATTCTCATGTTGCATAGTAAATTATTCTCGTCTCTCCTTGGTGTTTTCACCCATCAGACAGTTGTGTCCCCACCCCTTTCCCCCTTAGTCATCACTCAGCTAAATTGTAGAGACAAAATTCTTTTAATCTTTTCTCATAAATCAATCCCTCTGGCCCCTTAATCATTTCTGTTACTCTTCTCTGAACTCTCTCCAATTAATCTATATCTTTTCAGTTAATGAGTTTTGAGAAGCTGAAGAGCCCAGGTGTGATCCTAGTTATGTTTGGTGTCTACGTATTTGTAAATGCACCCAAGGGTCTTTTGTAATAGGGACCAAAAAAATGTAATAAATTAACGGTGGCTTTTTTGCTTTTTATAGTACTCAAAAATGGTTAATTATCCTTCAGCTATGGGTATTTATCATCAATGGCCATTTTTCAAGTTCAACTTCTGTTAGACTATTATAGTCCTGCTGTTAACCAGTCACAAATACTTCAAGTATCTGTCAAAAATAAATCTATTTAGATTGACTCCAACCAGTTATTTCCAAAAGAACCTTATGTTTAATTCTTCCAGAGATTATTTTGCAAGCCAGTCTGTGTATACAGACACCAACAGAGTTGAGTGCTTTCATTGGAGAAACTAAGAAGAAGTTTAGAGATGGTTTTGAAAAAACGGAAAGGAAATTAACCTACTGGACTGCTAAAGGAATGAAGGTTATTTTTGTAGGAAAAAGGTAATACTTTTAGAGAACTGTCACTTCATGGTAAAGGCAGACTATTTCAGAATAATGATTTCTTTCCAGAGAGTTCAACTTCCTTTTCACTTTCAATAGGTATCCAGCTCCCTTTAGCAGAAGTGATGGGTTAGTCTACTCTTAATATTCAGGAAATAATTCAGTTTGGGGGTAATTCATCCCCATGAGTACTTACCATCATTAATTCCCTTCCATTTCCTTCCTGCCGACATTTCTTTGCCTTTTTTACTGTAGTTACACCCACAAGAAGGTATATAGTTAGTTAACAGATGTTTACTAACCTCTACATTGTGCAAAAATTGTAAATTACCAGAGGTTACAGAAGAGGATATATATGAAAAGACAACCTCAAAATACATTTCATATTTGCATAGGGGTTGGTGCTCTTTTGGGGGTAGTAAAACAGAAGGCATATAAAAACCTGACACTGACTTAAAACATATTGCATTAAAAATGCTATTATTACAAAACAGAAAACTAAAGTGGCAGGGGAATTAGGAGTAAAGGAGTGATTAGCATAAAATAAAGTTAATCTGGGATGACTTGATGGAGAAAATGAAAGTGAAATTAGACAATTTTCCTCCTCTGGTATGTAGTTTCTGATGAGAAAATGTGTACAAACAATAGCTAAAGAAAGGTTTGAGGATTATCTGTGGATCATATTTATCTCTGATATGATATTCCTTTGCCTACTAGCACAAACACTAGAAATTGGGCTTTATAAGCGTACTGTGGTTCTGAAATATTCTTTTAGTTTGGAGTTCAAACACCTTAATCTATATGAGATCAAATATACAAATGGAAATATTGCCCAGTGGGGAAAAAGCAACACATTTTCTGTAAGTAGAAATCATATCTTGATTCATTTACAAGAGTTCTTTGAGGAGGTAAATAAGGATGTGGCCATTGGGAAATCAATGGATGCCATTTACTTGGGTTTTCAATATTTTTTTTCAAGATCATACACCAAAGATTGCATAAAAATAAAAATGAGTTCACACAGAAGTTGTGGGAGGACAACTTTAAGGATATTAAACAAAGGGGACTGCTTTAGAAAAAATGTAAAGGATGAGCACTCCCCAGATCTGTACTGACTCTGATGACCATTATTTATTGTTCCCATTATGCACCAGGCACCATTCGAGGTATTTTCACAAAGTGCTTCTCAAAATTTTTCTATGAAAGTAGGCTTAAGAGCAGAAGAGATTAATGCTACTAATGTCTGGGAGTATGTACTAAAATAGAAAATTCCTTTGGTTTACTTTATAAATTCACATAAATTTTGTACTCTACTTCATGATGAATATGTTTTACTAGAAAAATAATGCTTTAAACTATTTACCATTAATTAAAACAGTCACAGAAGAAAAATGATGCATGTTTATCCTATAAACTTTCTGTAATCCCAGACTCGTATGTCTGATCTCATTTAATTCTCACATTAGCTTCCTGAAGTAGTTGTTATTCCCATTTTGTAGATGTGGAACTTGGGTCTCAGAAAGATTATTAAACTCAGGTATATCTGCCTTCAAACTCTACTTATGGGATCGTACATCACTTAGATTGAAGAACTAACTAATTAGAAAAGATGCTGAAGACTCTCTTGCCCAACAACTTTATTTTATGCACAGGAAAACTGAGGCCAAAAGAGGAGATATGACAAGGAAGCCACACAAGTTAGAACTGAGATCAGAATCTAAGTCTTCACTTTATCTGCCCTCCCCCAGCGAAGCCAGGTAAGGTGCTACTATTATGAGCTCCCATAGAACCCATCATGACTACACTTCTCCAGCACTCAGCAAAGTGACAAGTGCAGAGTAGGCACTCAGAAAATAGTTGTTACATGTACATACACCTGCTGTAATGCTCTTTTTCAGTTTTTTCTTTTTTTTCTTTTTTTTGCTGTATGCGGGCCTCTCACTGTCGTGGCCTCTCCCGTTGCGGAGCACAGGCTCCGGACGCGCAGGCTCAGCGGCCATGGCTCACGGGCCCAGCCGCTCCGCGGCATGTGGGATCTTCCCGGACCGGGGCACGAACCCATGTCCCCTGCATCAGCAGGTGGACTCTCAACCACTGCGCCACCAGGAAAGCCCTGTAATGCTCTTTTTATTCATTACACCACACAGTCTATTTTAACATTTTTGCTAGTGATCTGGAAGAGTGTGGGTTTAAGACTGTAGATGACTCAAAGTTCCCTCCATATAAGATGCTTTAACAACAGGGAAATATTACAAAAAGAAATACCTAACGAGATTCATGAGAGGGTATAAAAGGTAAAGTTTCCCATTAGGGTGAGTAGAGTAACATATTTAGGAGGAAGAAGAAGAATTTGAATCATGTAAGATGACAGTCACTGAGCTTCTACTTTTAACACAGAAGTGATATTTAAAAGCCCCGTAAACTATTCCATGAAGACGTTGCTAAGACATCATTCAGAAAAGTCACTAGAAAGAAAGGCAGAAGTAACTTTCTTCCACTTATGCAATGAAACCTACTGATGGAATATGGTAGGAACCATATTCCAGGAGATTAGCAGGAAGGAGATTAGCAGGAAGCTGGAAAATGTTTAATGGACATCTACAGGAAAAATTAATTAAGGTGATGGGAACATTAGGTATTATGTGAGAAGAGGCAAGAGACAGGATTCACCCATCTGGGAGTAACAGTAGTACTGATATTTAAAAGTAGCATATAGAGATGCTCTGGATTTGGATCCTGAAAACCTATATTTAAGCTGTAGCTTTATTACTTTCTAGCCAGGTAATGTTGGGAAGGTCACTTATCTTTTCTCAGTCTCAGAGTCTCAGTCTCCTCTTCTAAAATGTCTGAGTAGATATATTGCAGGATGGTTCCACTGCTGATAATAACCAAGTAAGCTCCGGTCAGACCAACCCTCCTGCAGACAGGTTGGTTTACAAGTGTAAACTCTGGATAAAATAGAAAAAAGAAACTACCTGAAAGCACTGGGGAATAAAAAAAAAAAAAAGCAGGTAGATGGCAGATATAGGGAGAATTGATATTTAAAAAAAAGAGAAATAGAGTGAGCTTCCCATTTTGAAAAATGGTTTTTAGCACCTCATGGGGTGGTTACAACTCATATGGCTTGAAGAACTAGAGGACCAAGTTCAAGGGAAACCACAGCCATTGGGAAATGAGACGAAATCCTGCAAAGGAGAAAGACAGAGGGGTACCCTGAATTCTGCTTAATAATTCTCTCTGAATCTCTTGCAGACCCCTGAATTGTATATGTGCAGAGCAGACTACAAACAGCCCAGTAAAACCTAAAAGTACGGGACTTAGACTTGAGCTATATCTCATTGCAGAGGAGATAGGGTTTACAGTTTGAATTCAGCCAAGTTAAATGCTTACTGAAAAAAAATACTCTTTAGAGGAACATAACAGAATCCAAAGCCTCTATAATGTAATCTTCCCTAATATCCAGCATACAATCCAAAATTATTTAACATATTAAAAAAAACTAGAAAATGTGATCCATTCTAAAGAGAAAAGACAATCAACAGAGACCAACTCTGAAATGATACATACATTTGAAATCAGGAAACAAGATTTTATTTTTTTCGGTACACGGGCCTCTCACTGTTGTGGCCTCTCCCATTGCAGAGCACAGGCTCCGGACGTGCAGGCTCAGCGGCCATGGCTCACAGGCCCAGCCGCTCCACGGCATGTGGGATCTTCCCAGACCGGGGCACAAACCCGCGTCCCCTGCATCCGCAGGCAGACACAACCACTGTGCCACCAGGGAAGCCCAGGAAACAAGACTTTTAAGGCAGCTATTTTAACTATGCTCTGGGATATAAAGGAAAATATACTTGTCATGAATGAAGATAGAAAATCTCAACAAAGAAACAGTAACATATAAAAAAGAACCAAATGACAATTTCAAAACAGAAAAATTCAATAGCTGAAATAAAAATTCACTCTATGCAGTTAACAGCAGTCAATGAAAATGACAAAATAGTCAGTGATCTTGATAGACTCAGAAAAACTGTCCAATCTGAACAATATAGAGAAAAAAAATTGGAAAAAATAAGCAGAGCCTCAGTGACCTGTGAGATATCAAATGGCCTAACATATATGTAATTGGAATCCTAGGAGAGGAGAGAAATTGAGGGAGAAAAAATTTGAAGAAATGGTCACAATTTTCACAAATTTGGTCAGATATAAATTTATAGATTTAAAGATTCAAGAGTACAGTAAACCCCTAGCAAGATTCTCTCTCTCCCTCTCTCTCTCTCTCTCTCTCTCACACACACACACACACACACACACGCATACACACACACTACCTAGGCACATCATAGACAACTTGCTAAAAAAATAAAGTTAAAGCTAATGCCATCTGGGCCCTGAACAAAGATGGCGCAGTAGAAGGAGGTGCTCTCACTCCTTCTTGTGAGAAAACCGAATCACAGCTAACTGCTGAACAATCATCGACAGGAAGACACTGGAACTCACCAAGAAAGATACACCACATCGAAAGACAAAGGAGAAGCCACAATGAGATGGTAGGAGGGGCACAATCACAATAAAATCTAATCCCATAACTGCATGGTGGGTGACTCACAAACTGGAGAACACGTATACCACAGAAGTCCACCCACTGGAGTGAAGATTCTGAGACCCATGTCAGGCTTCTGAACTTGGGGGTCCAGCAATGGGAGGAGGAATTCCTACAGAATCAGACTTTGAAGGCTGGTGGGATTTGATTGCAGGACTCTGACGGGACTGGGGGAAACACAGACTCTACTCTTGCAGGGTACACACAAAGTAGTGTGTGCATCGGGACCAAGGGGAAGGAGCCATGACCCCATAGGAGACTGAACCAGACCTACCTGCTAGTGTTGGGGTGTCTCCGGAAGAGGCAGGAGGCAGCTGTGGATCACCAAGTGACAAGGACACTGGCAGTAGAAGTTCACCATGGTGTGAACTCTCCCAGAGTCTGCCATTAGCCCCACCAAAGAGCCCTGTTAGGCTCCAGTGTTGGATTGCCTCATACCAAACAACCAACAGGGAGGGAAACCAGCCCCACCCATTAGCAGACAAGTGGATTGAAGTTTTACTGACATCTGCCCACCAGAACAACAGCCAGCTCTACCCTCCACCAGTCCCTCCCATCAGGAAACTTCCACAAGCCTATTAGATAGCCTCATCCATCAAAGGGCAGACAGCAGAAGCAAGAAGAATTGCAGCCTGTGGAACAAAAACCACACTCACAGAAAGATAGACAAGATGAAAAGGCAGAGGGCTATGTACCAGATGAAGGAACAAGATAAAACCCAAGAAAAACAACTAAATGAAGTGGAGATAGGCAACCTTTCCAGAAAAAGAATTCAGAAAAATGATAGTGAAGATGATCTGGGACCTTGGAAAAAGAATGGAGGCAAAGATCGAGAAGATGTAAGAAATGATTAACAAAGACCTAGAAGAACTAAAGAACAAACAAACAGAGATGAACAATACAATAAGTGAAATGAAAACGAAACTACAAGGAATCAGTAGCAGAATAACTGAGGCAGAAGAATGGATAAGTGACCTGGAAGACAGAATGGTGTAATTCACTGCTGCAGAACAGAATAAAAAAAAAGAATGAAAAGAAATGAAGACAGCCTAAGAGACCTCTGGGACAACATTAAATGCAACAACATTCTCATTATAGGGGTCACAGAAGGAGAAGAGAGAGAGAAAGGACTCAAGAAAATATTTGAAGAGATTATGGTCAAAAACTTCCCTAACATGGGAAAGGAAATAGCCACCCAAGTCCAGGAAGCGCAGCAAGTCCCATACAAGATAAACCCAAGGAGAAACATGCCGAGACAAATAGTAATCATATTGGTAAATTAAAGACAAAGAAAATTGTTGAAATCAGCAAGGGAGAAACGATAAATAACATATAAGGGAACTCCCAAAAGGTTAACAGCTGATTTCTCAGCAGAAACTCTACAAGCCAGAAGGGAGAGGCATGATATACTTAAAGTGATTAAAAGGGAAGAACCTACAACCAAGATTACTCTACCCGACAAGGATCTCATTCTGATTCGATGGAGAAATCAAAAGCTTTACAGACGAGCAAAAGCTAAGAGCATTTAGCACCACCAAACCAGCTCTACAACAAATGCTAAAGGAAATTCTCTAAGTGAGAAACACAAGAGAAGAAAAGGAGCTACAAAAACAAACCCAAAACAATTAAGAAAATGGTCATAGGAACATACATATCATTAATAACTTTAAACGTGAATGGATTAAATGCTCCAACCAAAAGACACAGGCTTCCTGAATGGATACAAAAACAAGACCCATATATATGCTGTCTACAAGAGACACATCTCAGACCTAGGGACACATAGAGACTGCAAGTGAGGGGATGGAGAAAGATATTCCATGCAAATGGAAATCAAAAGGAACCTGGAGTAGCAATAATCATATCAAATAAAATAGACTTTAAAATAAAGAAAGTTACAAGAGACAAGGAAAGTCTCTACATAATGATCAAGGGATCAATCCAAGAAGAAGATATAACGATATGCACCCAACACAGGAGCACCACAATACATAAGGCAACTGCTAACAGCTCTAAAAGAGGAAATTGACAGTAACAAAATAATAGTGGGGGACCTTAACACCTCACTTACACCAATGGACAGATCATCCACAATGAAAATAAATTAGGGAACAGAAGCTTTAAATGTCACAATAGACCAGGTAGATTTAATTGATATTTATAGGACATTCCATTGAAAAACAGCAGGTTACACTTTCTTGTCAAGTGCGCATGGAACATTCTCCAGGATAGATCACATCTTGGGTCACAAATCAAGCCTCAGTAAATTTAAGAAAATTGGAATCATATCAAGCATCTTTTCTGACCACAACGCTATGAGATTAGAAATGAATTACAGGGAAAAAAACGTAAAAAACACAAACACATGGAGGCTAAATATGCTACTAAATAACCAAAAGATCATTGAAGAAATCAAAGAGGAACTGAAAAAATACCTAGAGACAAATGACAATGAAAACACGACGATCCAAAAACTATGGGATGCAGCAAAAGCACTTCTAAGAGGGAAGTTTATAGCAATACAAGCCTACCTCAAGAAACAAGAAAAATCTCAAATGAACAATCTAACCTTACACCTGAAGGAACTAGAGAAAGAAGAACAAACAAAACCCAAAGTTAGCAGAAGGAAAGGAATCATAAAGATCAGGGCAGAAATAAATAAAATAGAAAGAAAGAAAGCAATATCAAAGGTCAACAAAACTAAAAGCTGGTTCCTTGAGAAGATAAACCAAATTGATAAACCATTAGCCAGAGTCATCAAGAAAAAGAGGGAGAGGACTCAAATCAATAAAATTAGAAATGAAAAGGGAGGAGTTACAACAGGCACTGCAGAAATACAAAGCATCTTAAGAGACTACTACAAGCAACTCTATGCCAATAAAATGGACAACCTGGAAGAAATGGACAAATTCTTATAAAGGTATAACCTTCCAAGACTGAACCAGGTAGAAACAGAAATTATGAACAGACCAATCAGAAGTAATTAAATTGAAACTGTGATTAAGAGTCTTCCAACAAACAAATGTCCCGGAGCAGATGGCTTCACAGGTGAATTCTATCAAACATTTAGAGAAGAGGAAACAGCCATCCTTCTCAAACTCTTCGAAAAATTTGCAGAGGAAGGAACACTCCCAAACTCATTCTATGAGGCCACCATCACCCTGATACCAAAACCAGACAAAGATACTACCAAAAAAAAAGAATATTACAGACCAATAGCACTGATGAATATAGATGCAAAAATCCTCAACAAAATACTAGCAAAGAGAATCCAACAACACATGAAAAGGATCACACACCATGATCTAGTGGTTATTTATCCCAGGGATGCAAGCATTCTTCAATATACGCAAATCAATCAGTATGATACACCATATTAACAAATTGAAGACTAAAATCCATATGATCATCTCAACGGATAAAGAAAAAACTTTTGACAAAACAACACCCATTTATGATAAAAACTCTCCAGAAAGTGGGCATAGAGGGAACCTACCTCAACATAATAAAGGCCATATACGACAAACCCACAGCAAACATCATTCTCAATGGTGAAAAACTGAAAGCATTTCCTCTAAGATCAGGAACAAGACAAGGTGGTGCACTCTCACCACTATTATTCAACACAGTATTGGAAGTCCTAGCCATGGCAATCAGAAGAAAAAGAAATAAAAGGAATCCTAATTGTAAAAGAAGAAGTAAAACTGTCACTGTTTGCAGATGACATGATACTATACATACAGAATCCTAAAGATGCCACCAGAGGGCTTCCCTGGTGGCACAGTGGTTGAGAGTCCGCTTGCCGATGCAGAGGACACGGGTTCGTGCCCCGATCCGGGAAGATCCCACATGCCGCGGAGCGGCTGGGGCCCGTGAGCCGTGGCCGCTGACCCTGCGCATCTGGAGACTGTGCTCCGCAACGGGAGAGGCCACAACAATGAGAGGCCCGCGTACCGCAAAAAAAAAAAAAAAAAAAAAAAAAAGATGCCACCAGAAAACTACTAGAGCTAATCAATGAATCTGGTAAAGTTGCAGGATACAAAATTAATGCACATAAATCTCTTGCATTGCTATACACTAATGATGAAAAGTCTGAAAGAGAAATTAAGGAAACATACCCATTTATCACTGCAACAAAATGAATAAAATACCTAGGAATAAACCTACCTTGGGAGACAGGAGCCTTGTTTACAGAAAAGTATAAGACACTGATGAAAGAAATTAAAGATGGTACCAAGACATGAAGAGAGATATACCATGTTCTTGGATTGGACGAATCAATCTTGTGAAAATGACTATACTACCCAAAGCAATCTACAGATTCAATGCAATCCCTATCAAATTACCCGTGGTATTTTTACAGAACTAGAACAAAAAATCTTAAAATTTGTATGGAGACACAGAAGACCCCAAGTAGCCAAAGTAGTCTTGAGGGAAAAAAATGGATTTGGAGGAATCAGACACCCTGACTTCAAACTATACCACAAAGCTACAGTAATCAAGGCAATATGGTAATGGCACAAAAACAGAAACATAGATCAATGGAACAAGTTAGAAAGCCCAGAGATAAACCCACGCACCTATGGTCAACTAATCTATGACAAAGGAGGCAAGGATATACAATGGAGAAAAGACAGCCTCTTCAATAAGTGGTGCTGGGAAAACTGGACAGCTTCATGTAAAAGAATGAAATTAGAACACTCCCTAACACCATACACAAAAATAAACTCAAAATGGATTAGAGACCTATATGTAAGACCGGACACTATAAAACTCTTAGAGGAAAACATAGGAAGAACACTGTTTGACATAAATCACAGCAAGATATTTTTTGATCCACCTCCTGGAGTAATGGAAATAAAAACAAAAATAAACAAATGGGAGCTAATGAAACTTCAAAGCTTTTGCACAGCAAAGGAAACCATAAACAAGACGAAAAGACAACCCTCAGAATGGGAGAATATATTTGCAAACGAATCAACGGACAAAGGATTAATCTCCAAAATATATAAACAGCTCATGTAGCTCGATATTAATAAAACAAACAACCCAATCCAAAAATTGGCAGAAGACCTAGATATGTCTCCAAAGAAGACGTACAGATGGCCAAGAAGCACATGAAAAGCTGCTCTACATCACTAATTATTAGAGAAATGCAAGTCAAAACTACAATGAGGTATCAACTCACACCAGTTAGAATGGGCTTCATCACAAAATCTACAAACAACAAATGCTGCAGAGGGTGTGGAGAAAAGGGAACCCTCTTGCACTGTTGGTGGGAATGTAAATTGATACAGCCACTATGGAGAACAGTATGGAGGTTCCTTAAAAAACTAAACATAGAATTACCATATGATCCAGCAATCCCACTACTGGGCATATACCCAGAGAAAACCATAATTCAAAAAGACACATGCACCACAGTGTTCATTGCAGCACTATTTACAATAGCCAGGTCATGGAAGCAACCTAAATGCCCAGTTGCAGATGAATGAATAAAGAAGGTGCAGTACATATATACAATGGAATATTACTCAGCTATAGAAAGGAACGAAATTGGGTCATTTGTTTAGACGTGGATGGACCTAGAGACTGTCATACAGAGTGAAGTAAGTCAGAAAGAGAAAAACGCATATATGTGGAACCTAGAAAAATGGTACAGATGAACCAGTTTGCAGGGCAGAAATTGAGACACAGATGTAGAGAACAAATGTATGGACACCAAGGGGAGAAAGCGACAGGGGGTGGGGGTGTGGTGTGATGAATTGGGTGATTAGGATTGACATGTATACACTGATGTGTATAAAATTGATGACTAATAAGAACCTGCTGTATAACAAAATAAATTAAATAAAATTCAAAACTTCAAAAAACTTTTTTCTAAAAAAAAAACCCAAAAACTAATGTCATCTACATCACAAGCACTTTCAAAAAGGGACCAAGATAATGGGTATGAAACTGCCTAGCATATGGGCAATAACTGGCACATAGTTCAATACTGTTGAACTACTCACCTGAGAGAGATATGCAACAATACTAAACATTTGTGCCAAATAAGATACATCCTACTTAACCCAAGGCTTGTGAATTTATTATCATTATTATACTAAAAATGATTTATACTGACAATAGAATTGTGCTTAAAAAAGGTTCAGGAGAAGTTATATACATTTGTAGACAAGAGGTAATCCATAGTGGTTTAATACGGGATTCTAGAATGCTTGCACTGTATCCTTAATCTTTTCAGGTAATATTCTAAATTACAAAACAGTGCTTGATACATCTCTAAGACAGAATACTGTATCAATGGTGGAGACACTTCTACAGAATAATTATCGACTTATTCCTTTAAAAGTGTAGCTGTGACTGTTCTTTTCCTCAAACACATACATACAAAAGACAAGAGCAAGTACATTTATAGTTTGTTTTGATGACACAAACAATCTTTTGTACAAATCAGCAGGGTTCTGATTATCACTATGGGTGTGTTACTAATTTAGTATATCTTTAAGTGGGTATATGGGAAGGAAAGAAAGGAGGAAAGATATGAGAAGAGGGAAAATATTCAGGGAAAAAAATTTATAGAGATCTGTAACATGGCTTTCGGAATGACTGAGTTTCCCCTTAAAAATTTCGATAGAAGTTGTTCACAAAGAAAACTGCTAATACAGACAGTATCATAGGACCTCAGAGTTGGGACTTTAGAACTCATCTTGTCTAAATTTTCTTCCAATGAAAGAATTATCTTACCAGTCCAAAAGATAGTCATCTAGCTTCTGCTTGAATTCCTCTATTGACAGAGAGCTCACTACCTTACTAGACAGACCACTGCAATGTTAAATAGGTAAAACTGTTAGAAAATTTGTCTTAAGCTAAGCTAAAATCTTCCTTCCTATACTTCCTCCAATTGGTCTCAATTCTTTCCTCATTCTTCTAAAACTGTACAACAGTTTTTCAAATATTTAAAGACCACTACCATGTCCCACTAAAGTCTCTTATTCTCCAGACTGAAAAAAAAAAGACCAAAATTATTCTTCATTGGACATGTTTTCCAGACTCTAAGTAAATCATCCTCCAGATGCAATGTTTTCCAATGATTCTTGAAGAATGGTACCCAGCCTTGGTTAACACCAGACTAGCCAATGAAGAGTAGAGTTGACCCATGAGCAACATAGGTTTGAAATGCATGGGTCCACTTGTACAGGGGATTTTTTCAATAAATGCATACTACGGTACTACACCATCCATGATTTGTTGAATCCACAGATGTGGAACCGCGGATACAAAGGGCCAACTGTAAAGTTATATGTGGATCTTTGGCTCCATGGAGGGTTGGCACCCCTAATCCCTGTGTTGATCAAGGGTCAACTGTACATGGCAACTGTGACTTTAATCTTGTTGGCTAAAATTGAAGCCTTTCTTAATCCTCTGAGTCCTGATTTTGTCATGCACATATTAGCTATTGTTTCTAGTTTTATGTGATCCAAAAATTTAATATGTATACCTTCTATATCTTTGTCCAAGTTATTGATAAAATGTCAAAAAGGATAGAGCTCTACAGTAAGCCATCGCATAATAATCTCAAGGTTGAAATCATTAACATAGAGCTCAACTAACTATAAAGTCCCCTGCTATTAAACTTCTCTTATGCCCTCTTTTTCACAAAGATAACACAAGATATAGGGTTAATTTTCTTACTGGATCCCTATTTTATGATGTCTTTCCTTTAACGTCTAATTTTGCAATACTATCAAGAAATGACACATAAATATTCTTTTCTTAGCGAAACAACTTCGAGATCTTGGTGACCATTATTTTCTTTAATGAATGTCTGATAAACTTCAGGCTTTAATAAACTATTTGATTGAAAATCAACTTTAGAATTATGCTGGGAATAATTGTTAGATTTCCAGATGCATAGTTTCAGCAAATCACTCCCACCACCGCCAGTCCCACCACCCTCCTTTTGAGAAAATCAGAGCATTTGTCCATCTCTAGTCATGAAACTTGCCCTCTATCATGCCTCAAAAACTGGTAATAGTAGTTTTCTGATTACTTCTGCAGATTTTTTCAGTGCCCATAGATTCAGTTTTTCTGGGACTGGAGACAAACTACTCAAAGGGAATAGATGCATGTTTTCCAATTTTTCATCTACCTTGAACTTCAAATTCCTTCTTAACCATGTTCCATCCATCTGTTTTTTGTTTGAACATCATTCCCATTGACAGAGAAGTCTGGGTGAATAGTTCTGTCAGCTGATACTTTTCATAGCATGCCAAGCAGGCCTAGCTCTTGGCCTTGTACTTGCTCTAAATAAAACTAAATATATGCACACATTTAGGGGTCCTTCGCATTTTTTACAAGGCTCTGGCCTTCCTGACACTATTCTTAAAATTGCCTTTCTCTGCAATGTGTACTTGGATCTATGCTCTTCCAATTATCATGTCCCATCTGATCTTATCCAAGAACTTCCTCCATACTGTTTTCCACAGTAGCTGCACCAATTTACATTCCCACCAACAGTGTACAAGTGCTCCCTTTCCTTTACATCCTTGCCAACATTTGTTCCAAGGATGTATTGTACAACGTGGGGAATATAGGCAATATTTTGTAACAACCATAAATGGAAAGTAACCTTTAAAAATTGTATAAAAAAAGAAAAAAAAAGAACCTCCTGTGTGGTCACACAGATCAATGGTGCTGTGTAGGAGCTAGGGAAGGGAGAATGCCCTTTTGGGTGGGGTTTCAAACTACAGGCTGGCCTCTGTATCCACGGGTTCCACATCCACAGATTTAACCAACCACGGATCAAAAAATATATAAAAAAACAAATTCCAGAGAGTTCTAAAAAGTGAAAGTTGAATTTGCCATCTGCTGGCAACTACATAGCATTTACATTGTATTAGGTATTATAAGTAAGCTAGAGATGATTTGAAGTATATAGGAGGGTGTGCCTACATTATATAAAAATACTAAGCTATTTTATATAAGGGACTTGAGCATTGTGGATTTTACTACTAGAGGGGGTCCTAAAACCAATCCCCTCTGGATAATGAAAGATGACTGTACACATTCTTCTCTACAAATTGTGATGTATGTTCTTGTAGCTTCTGGAGTGAGCAATATTACTAGCTATATGTCATGTCCCTTCCGGTGTGTGTCCCTTTTGTTGCACTGAGGCACAATGAAGGTTGAGCATGACTGTTTTAGATATTTCTTTCCCTTCTTTATTGCCCAGAAATTGGGAGGTTTTGATTTTGAGAATCTCTCATCATTTAAAAAATGTAGTATGTCACGACAATGGGGACATATGTATCTTTTATTCCCCTAATTTTTGAAATAAGCTTTTCTAAAGCCTATAATAGATGTGGGACCATAAACAACAGTTCCTTCCTTCATTACTACAAACTCTAAGATGAGAAATTCACTTTATCCCAAGATTCCTATCACCACTATGTTACCAGACAGCTCTTCCTTCCTGTTCAGAATTATGACCACAGTAGCAATTCCTTGCTTGAATTATTCTACAACCTGAGAAATGGAATTGTTATCAAGGCAACAATTTTAACTTTGCCATATACTTACTGAATACCTTCTATGTTCTCAGCTATGTGTTGTAATACAGAAATGACAAGACATAATTAGCTAAAAGTACTTCTTTTTTCGTCTACATAAATGCTGTAGAACTCATACACTAGCAATCTGTGGGATTTGTTTTTTTTCCCCCCAGTAAGCCTGACTTTAGGGTACTGCTGTCAATTTGCATTGATGATTGGGAATACAGACAGAACCTCTGTAATATCATCCCATCATCCTGGCTCTCAGGAGGGAACAACAGAAAGACATTCTGAATGCCACAGCATTCCATGTTACCATTCCCAATTCGACAGCTTCACAAAATCCAATTTGAATGGCAGACGTGTCAGTATGATATCCAGAGAAGAGAAGAGGAAGGCAGACACTTGCAAATTTAACTTTGGGAAAGTACTTTAACACCATCACTTCAATGTGATATTTTAAAAATTGCCTTAAAAGAATGGAATTACCCTGCTTCTTTGTGTCTTTGTGCTCAAAAGATACCCCACCCCACTGTTTGTGAGTTGGGGTAGCCCTTCTTCAGGGTAGAAAGGAGTAGGCCCTTATTATGCAAATGAAAGTATAAATGTACATTTGTGCTCTGTAGGAGATCAAGCAGGAGACTGTGAGGATGGCACAGTGCATGAAATGTTTTGAGCCCAGGCAATCTTCAAAAAACAGTGCACAATAAAAAAAAAAAGGAAAGAATGAGTCGAAAGGAAAGTGGATGGATAGTTAGGAGAGAAATCTGTTGTGAGAAGGGGGCACTTGAAGAGTTTCAAGAGTGGGTGATCAGAGAAATATTGCCATTAGAACTAAGAAGGTAGTTGAGGGTTGCTGGGGTGTAGTCTATACTCAAAGATAAACAGAGAACCATAAAGGACCTTGTTTCATCAATAACTAGGCAGAGTTCAGCCAGAAGACTCTAGGCTGGTGGTAGAGGCAAATACAAGAACTAAGATAAGACTATTGGCCTCAGTTCAGTCAATAAATATTTATTGAGTGTTCTATGTGCCATGTATTATGTTAGTCATATGATATATACAGATTTATACCCGTGAATCAGACAGACTGGGTCGTCTCCTCCTTCATGTAGTTTACAGTCTGGTGAAGTCAAGAGAAAAGAAAAAACACTTGGGCTGGGAATGGTGAAGATGGGTGAACACTAGCAGAAAGGGGCAGACTCAGTAAAACTGACCCAGGCAAGAACACGTTCTAACATTATACTGTGTACATCTGATTTTCCAACTACCATAATTCATATTCTGAAATTCCTCACATGGTAGCAGTCTCTGAAATTTTCAATGACTGAGTGTTAGCTATTGAAAATGGATGCCAAGAATAAAATAGTCCAGAAAGACCAAAGAAGAGATTGACCTTAAGCCCAGTGAAGTGGCACAAGAAATGACCAGTAGAAAAACTTGTGAGCTTCATTTGGAAATTGCTGGATTTTAAGCACTTTTTTTAAATTTCAGAGGAGGAACCAGACAGTTGAATTAGTAGTTGGTTCCGTTTCTCAAAAAATGTTGTTGATAGTATTGTACAAGTATAAAGTATATATGTATAAAGGTTTAAGTATAAGGTCTTATATTCCTAGTGTTTGGAAGAGAGGGTAAAGGCAGGAAAAGATAATGGGTAGCTCAACAATATGCCTAGTTGCTTAAGTCCACTTCTCCCCAACCATCTTAGCCAGTGGCCCCCTTGTCAATCAGTTGGCTGGTCCTTTCATTTAACCTTTGATTATCCCTGTCAAGGGTAAAGCATGTCATGCAAAAGGAAGCCTCTTCTGGCAGTGCTGCTTCAAAGCAGGAAAATAAATGTTTAGGAGATTTGTTTTCATCACCTCAAAATGCATGCTATGGGGTGGGTGGTGGTGGTGAGGGAGGTTAGAAAGTTTAGAAGAGAAAATGTAAAAGTCAGTGCCATTGGTTTTAGTGTGTAGGATACAAAACTCCCAAGAACCATGCTTCCTGAAGCAAATTACTTCAGACTGGGTTCACCATGTAAGCATTTAATAAACATTTCTTAATGGGAAAAATTCAAAGGATATATAACAAAAGAGCAAAGATGTGAGCTCAACCAGCCCCCCTTTTATTAATGAATACAAGTTAAAACATTTAGAGGTGGCTAGATTAGATGATCTCAGAAGACCCTTTCATCTTTGAATATAAGTAGTTTGGTTCAGAGAATTCAAATGGCTAGATGCATACATATAAGTAGCATGTCAACAAAGTATTCTATTTGATCCTGGAAGAATATGAATAGACAAAAATGAAGTAATACCCTAGGAGATTGTAAGTTCACTAAGTCTTTTTTGTTAACACATCTTATAATTGCACATTTATCTGAGTTAAGAGAGGGACTTAAAAATAACACCCAGAATAGAATGACCTCAATCTCTTCCAAAGGAACATAGAAAGCTGATCTTGAAGGTACAACACTTATTTAAAACTGATTGAGAGGGGCTTCCCTGGTGGCCCAGTGGTTAAGATTTCGCCTTCCAATGCAGGGGATGTGGGTTTGATCCCTGGTCTGGGAGCTGGAATCCCACATGCCCCATGGCCAAAAAACCAAAACATAAAACAGAAGCAATACTGTAACAATTTCAATAAAAGACTTTAAAATTGGTTCACATAAAAAAATATCTAAAAGATAAAATAAAATAAAATAGACTCAGAACAAAATAATAAAACTACTTAGGAATTAAATTTAACTAAGGAGGTGAAAGATCTCTATTCTGAAACCTATAGGACATTGATGAAAGAAATTGAAGAAGACACAAATAAATGGAAAAGTATCCTGTGTATATGGATTGGAAGAACTAATATTGTTGAAATATCAACACCATCAAAAGTCATCTATAGATTCAATGCAAACCCTATCAAGAATCCAGTGGCATTTTTTATGGAAATAGAAAAAAAAAACACTCCTAAAGTTTATATGGAACCACAAAAGACTCCAAATATCCAAAGAGATCATGAGAAAGAAGAACAAAGTAGTGGCACCACACTTCCTGATTTCAAGCTATACTCTACAGCTATAGTCATCAAAACAGTATGGTACTGGCATAAAAACAGGCAAATAGACCAATGGAACAGGATTGAGAGTCTAGAAATAAACCCAAGCATATATGGTCAACCATTATTTAACCAGGGAGCCAAGAAGACTCAATTGGGAAAAGATAGTCTTCAATAAATGGTGTTAGGATAATTGGATATTTGTATGTAAAAGAATGAAACTGGAGCCATATCTTACACCAGTCACAAAAATAAACTCAAAATGGGTTTAAGACTTAAATGTAAGACCTGAAACTATGAAACTCCTAGAAGAAAACAGGAATAAAGCTCCTTGATATGGGTCTTGGTAATAATTACTTGGATATAACACATAAAGCACAAGCAACAAAATAAAAAAATAAACAAGTAGGACTACATCAAACTAGTTAGTTTCTGCACAGCTAAAGAAACCATCAACAAATGAAAAGAAAACCTACAGAATGGGAAAAACAGTTGCAAACCATATATATGATAAGGGGTTAAATATCCAAAATATATAAAGAAACCATACAACTCAATATCACCCCCACAAAAAAACAGCCCAATTAAAAAATGGGCAAAGGACCTGAATACACATTTCTCCAAAGAAGATACATGAAAGGCCAAGAGGCATATAAAAAGATGCTCAACATCACTGGTCATTAGAGAAATGTAAAATAAAACCACAATGAGATATCACCTCACACCTGTTAGAATGACCATCATCAAAAGAACAAGAAGACTCACAGACATAGAGAACAGACTTGTTGTTGCCAAGCGGGGGGTGGGGGAGGTATGGAATGAGAGTTTGGGATTAGCAGATGCAAACTATTATGTATAGAATGTATAAACAACAAGGTCCTACTGTATAGCACAGGGGAAAAGAACATGAAACAGAATGTATATATATTATGTATAACTGAATCACTTTGCTGTACAGATGAAATTAACACATTGTAAATCAACTATACTTCAATAAAATAAATTTTCAAAAAAGACAGATAACAAATGCTGGCATGGATGGGAAGGAAAGGGAACCCTTGTGCACTGTTGATGGGATTGTAAATTAGTACAGCCACTATGGAAAACAGTACGGAGGATCCTCAAAAAAATAAAAATAGAATTGCCATACGATCCAGCAATTCCACATCTGAGAATACATATAAAGGAAACAAAAACACTAACTTGAAAAGATATCTGCACCCTCATGTTCATAGCAGCATTATTTACAATAGCCAAGACATGGAAACAACTTAAATGTCGATCAATATATGAATGTAGACTTCCGGGGAAGATGGCGGAAGAGTAAGACGCGGAGATCACCTTCCTCCCCACAGATACACCAGAAATACAGCTACACGTGGAACAACTCCTACAGAACACCTACTGAACGCTGGCAGAAGACCCCAGACCTCCCAAAAGGCAAGAAACTCCCCACGTACCTGGGTAGGGCAAAGCGGAGAGATTCCCGCACAGAGGATCGGTGCCGAGCGGCACTCACCAGCCCGAGAGGCTTGTCTGCTCGCCCGCCGGGGCGGGCGGCGCTGGAAGCTGAGGCTC
Source organism: Mesoplodon mirus (assembly GCF_964341445.2). Classification (NCBI taxonomy): domain Eukaryota; kingdom Metazoa; phylum Chordata; class Mammalia; order Artiodactyla; family Ziphiidae; genus Mesoplodon; species Mesoplodon mirus. The sequence goes on along the minus strand of NC_138981.1, from coordinate 58,460,389 downwards.
GGGCTTCGGTCAGAGCGCAGGGAGAGGAATGGGGCTGGCGGCGAGAACTCAGCCTGAAGGGGGCTAATGTGCCACAGCTAGCCGGGAAGGAGTCCAGGAAAACTCTGGAGCTGCCGAAGAGGCAAGAGACTTTTTCTTCCCTCTTGGTTTCCTGGTGCGTGAGGAGAGGGGATTAAGAGCGCTGCTTAAAGGAGCTCCACAGACGGGCGCGAGTCGCGGCTCAAAGCGCGGAGCCCAGAGACAGGCGTGGGATGCTGGGGCTGCTGCTGCCGCCGCCAAGAAGGCTGTGTGCGAACGCAGGTCACTGTCCACACCGCCCTTCCGGGAGCCTGTGCAGCCCGCCATTGCCGGGGTCCCGGGATCCAGGGGCGGCTTCCCTGGGAGAACGCACGGCGCGCCTCGGGCTGGTGCAATGTCACGCCGGCCTCTGCCGCTGCAGGCTCGCCCCGCACTCTGTGCCCCTCCCTCCCCCCAGGCCTGAGTGAGCCAGAGTCCCCGAAGAGGCTGCTCCTTTAACCCTGTCCTGTCTGAGTGAAGAACAGATGCCCTCCGGCGACCTACACGCAGAGGCGGGGCCAAATCCAAAGCTGAGACCCAGGAGCTGTGAGAACAAAGAAGAGAAAGGGAAACCTCTCCCAGCAGCCTCAGAAGCAGCGGATTAAAGCTCCACAATCAACTTGATGTACCCTACATCTGTGGAATACATGAATAGACAACAAATCATCCCAAATTGAGGAGCCAGGAGTCAGTGCTGTGCCTCTGAGGTGGGAGAGCCAACTTCAGGACACTGGTCCACAAGAGACCTCCCAGCTCCACATAATATCAAACGGCGAAGATCTTCCAGAGATCTCCATCTCAACACCAGCACCCAGCTTCACTCAACGACCAGCAAGCTACAGTGCTGGACACCCTATGCCAAACAACAAGCAAGACAGGAACACAACAGAGAGGCTGCCTAAAATCATAAAAAGTCCGCAGACACCCCAAAACACACCACCAGACGTGGACCTGCCCACCAGAAAGACAAAATCCAGCCTCATCCACCAGAACACAGGCACTAGTCCCCTCCACCAGGAAGCCTACACAACCCACTGAACGAACTTTAGCCACTGGGGACAGACACCAAAAACAACGGGAACTATGAACCTGCAGCCTGCAAAAAGGAGACCCCAAACACAGTAACATAAGCAAAATGAGAAGACAGAAAAACACACAGCAGGAGAAGGAGCAAGATAAAAACCCACCAGACCTAACAAATGGAGAGGTAATAGGCAGTCTACCTGAAAAAGAATTCAGAATAATGATAGTAAAGATGATCCAAGATTCTATTGCCAAGATCCAAAATCTTGGAAATAGAATAGACAAAATGCAAGAAACAGTTAACAAGGACCTAGAAGAACTAAAGATGAATCAAGCATCGATTAAAAACACAATACATGAAATAAAAAATACTCTAGATGGGATCAATAGCAGAATAACTGAGGCAGAAGAACGGATAAGTGAGGTGGAAGATAAAATAGTGGAAATAACTGCTGCAGAGCAAAATAAAAAAGAATGAAAAGAACAGAGGACAGTCTCAGAGACCTCTGGGACAACATTAAACGCACCAACATTCGAATTATAGGGGTTCCAGAAGAAGAAGAGAAAAAGAAAGGGACTGAGAAAATATTTGAAGAGATTATAGTTGAAAACTTCCCTAATATGGGAAAGGAAATAGTTCATCAAGTCCAGGAGGCACAGAGTGTCCCACACAGAATAAATCCAAGGAGGAATACACCAAGACACATATTAATCAAACTGTCAAAAATTAAACACAAAGAAAACATATGAAAAGCAGCAGGGAAAAATAACACACAAGGGAATCCCCATCAGGTTAACAGCTGATCTTTCAGCAGAAACTCTACAAGCCAGAAGGGACTGGTAGGACATATTTAAAGTGATGAAGGAGAAAAACCTGCAACCAAGATTACTCTACCCAGCAAGGATCTCATTCAGATTTGATGGAGAGATTAAAAACTTTACAGACAAGCAAAAGCTGAGAGAGTTCAGCACCACCAAACCAGCTTTACAACAAATGCTAAAGGAACTTCTCTAGGCAAGAAAACAACAGAAGGAAAAGACCTACAAAACCGAACCCAAAACAATTAAGAAAATGGGAATAGGAACATACATACCGATAATTACCTTAAATGTAAATGGACTAAATGCTCCCACCAAAAGACACAGATTGGCTGAATGGATACAAAAACAAGACCCATATATATGCTGTCTACAAGAGACATACTTCAGACCTAGAGACACACACAGACTGAAAGTAAGGGGATGGAAAAAGATATTCCATGCCAATGGAAATCAAAAGAAAGCTAGAGCAGCAATTCTCATATCAGACAAAATAGACTTTAAAATAAAGACTATTAGAAGAGACAAAGAAGGACACTACATAATGATCAAGGGATCGATCCAAGAAGAAGATATAACAATTGTAAATATTTATGCACCCAACATAGGAGCACCTCAATACATAAGGCAAATACTAACAGCCATAAAAGGAGAAATCGACAGTAACACAATCATAGTAGGGGACTTTAACACCCCACTTTCACCAATGGACAGATCATCCAAAATGAAAATAAATAAGGAAACACAAGCTTTAAATGATACAATAAACAAGATGGACTTAATTGATATTTATAGCACATTCCATCCAAAAAGAACAGAATACACATTTATCTCAAGTGCTCATGGAACATTCTCCAGGATAGATCATATCTTGGGTCACAAATCAAGCCTTGGTAAATTTAAGAAAATTGAAATTGTATCAAGTATCTTTTCTGACCACAATGCTATGAGACTAGATATCAATTACAGGAAAAGATCTGTAAAAAATACAAACACATGGAGGCTAAACAATACACTACTTAATAACAAAGTGATCACTGAAGAAATCAAAGAGGAAATTAAAAAATACCTAGAAACAAATGACAATGGAGACACGACGACCCAAAACCTATGGGATGCAGCAAAAGCAGTTCTAAGAGGGAAGTTTATAGCAATACAATCCCACCTTAAGAAACAGGAAACATCTCGAATAAACAACCTAACCTTGCACCTAAAGCAATTAGAGAAAGAAGAACAAAAACATCCCAAAGTTAGCAGAAGGAAAGAAATCATAAAAATCAGATCAGAAATAAATGAAAAAGAAATGAAGGAAACAATAGCAAAGATCAATAAAACTAAAAGCTGGTTCTTTGAGAAGATAAACAAAATTGATAAACCATTAGCCAGACTCATCAAGAAAAAAAGGGAGAAGACTCAAATCAATAGAATTAGAAATGAAAAAGGAGAAGTAACAACTGACACTGCAGAAATACAAAAGATCATGAGAGATTACTACAAAATACTCTATGCCAATAAAATGGACAACCTGGAAGAAATGGACAAATTCTTAGAAATACACAACCTGCCAAGACTGAATCAGGAAGAAATAGAAAATATGAACAGACCAATCACAAGCACTGAAATTGAAACTGTGATAAAAAATCTTCCAGGGCCTCCCTGGTGGCGCAGTGGTTGAGAGTCCGCCTGCCGATGCAGGGGATGCGGGTTCGTGCCCCGGTCTGGGAGGATCCCATATGCCGCGGAGCGGCTGGGCCCGTGAGCCATGGCCGCTGAGCCTGTGCGTCCGGAGCCTGTGCTCCGCAACGGGAGAGGCCACAACAGTGAGAGGCCCGCGTACGGAAAAAAAAAAAAAAAAATCTTCCAACAAACAAAAGCCCAGGACCAGATGGCTTCACAGGCGAATTCTATCAAGCATTTAGAGAAGAGCTAACACCTATCCTTCTCAAACTCTTCCAAAATATAGCAGAGGGAGGAACACTCCCAAACTCATTCTACAAGGCCACCATCACCTTGATACCAAAACCAGACAAGGATGTCACAAAGAAAGAAAACTACAGGCCAATATCACTGATGAACATAGATGCAAAAATCCTCAACAAAATACTAGCAAACAGAATCCAACAGCACATTAAAAGGATCATACACCATGCTCAAGTGGGGTTTATTCCAGGAATGCAAGGATTCTTCAATATACGCAAATCAATCACCGTGATACACCATATTAAGAAATTGAAGGAGAAAAACGATATGATCATCTCAACAGATGCAGAGAAAGCTTTTGACAAAATTCAACACCGATTTATGATAAAAACCCTGCAGAAAGTAGGCATAGAGGGAACTTTCCTCAACATAATAAAGGCCATATATGACAAACCCACAGCCAGCATCGTTCTCAATGGTGAAAAACTGAAACCATTTCCACTAAGATCAGGAACAAGACAAGGTTGCCCACTCTCACCACTCTTATTCAACATAGTTTTGGAGTTTTAGCCACAGCAATCAGAGAAGAAAAGGAAATAAAAGGAATCCTAATCGGAAAAGAAGAAGTAAAGCTGTCACTGTTTGCAGATGACATGATACTATACATAGAGAATCCTAAAGATGCTACCAGAAAACTACTAGAGCTAATCAATGAATTTGGTAAAGTTGCAGGATACAAAATTAATGCACAGAAACCTCTGGCATTCCTATATACTAATGATGAAAAATCTGAAAGTGAAATCAAGAAAACACACCAATTTACCACTGCAACAAAAATAATAAAATATCTAGGAATAAACCTACCTAAGGAGACAAAAGACCTGTATGCAGAAAATTATAAGACACTGATGAAGGAAATTAAAGATGATACAAATAGATGGAGAGATGTACCATGTTCTTGGATTGGAAGAATCAACATTGTGAAAATGACTCTACTACCCAAAGCAATCTACAGATTCAATGCAATCCCTATCAAACTACCACTGGCATTTTTCACAGAACTAGAACAAAAAATTTCAAAATTTGTTTGGAAACACAAAAGACCCCGAATAGCCAAAGCAATCTTGAGAACGAAAAATGGAGCTGGAGGAATCAGGCTCCCTGACTTCAGACTATACTACAAAGCTACAGTAATCAAGACAGTATGGTACTGGCACAAAAACAGAAAGATAGATCAATGGAACAGGATAGAAAGCCCAGAGGTAAACCCACGGACATATGGTCACCTTATCTTTGATAAAGGAGGCAGGAATGTACAGTGGAGAAAGGACAGTCTCTTCAATAAGTGGTGCTGGGAAAACTGGATAGGGACATGTAAAAGTATGAGATTAGATCACTCCCTAACACCATACACAAAAATAAGCTCAAAATGGATTAAAGATCTAAATGTAAGGCCAGACACTATCAAACTCTTAGAGGAAAACATAGGCAGAACACTCTATGACATAAATCACAGCAAGATCCTTTTTGACCCACCTCCTAGAGAAATGGAAATAAAAACAAAAATAAACAAATGGGACCTAATGAAACGTCAAAGCTTTTGCACAGCAAAGGAAACCATAAACAAGACCAAAAGACAACCCTCAGAATGGGAGAAAATATTTGCAAATGAAGCAACTGACAAAGGATTAATCTCCAAAATTTATAAGCAGCTCATGCAGCTCAATAACAAAAAAAACAAACAACCCAATCCAAAAATGGGCAGAATACCTAAACAGACATTTCTCCAAAGAAGATATACAGACTGCCAACAAACACATGAAAGGATGCTCAACATCTTTACTCATTAGAGAAATGCAAATCCAAACTACAATGAGATATCATCTCACACCAGTCAGAATGGCCATCATCAAAAAATCTAGAAACAATAAATGCTGGAGAGGGTGTGGAAAAAAGGGAACACTCTTGCACTGCTGGTGGGAATGTGAATTGGTACAGCCACTATGGAGAACGGTATGGAGGTTCCTTAAAAAACTACAAATAGAACTACCATATGACCCAGCAATCCCACTACTGGGCATATACCCTGAGAAAGCCATAATTCAAAAAAAGACATGTACCAAAATGTTCATAGCAGCCCTATTTACAATAGCCCGGAGATGGAAACAACCTAAGTGTCCATCATCGGATGAATGGGTAAAGAAGATGTGGCACATATATAGGATGGAATATTACTCAGCCATAAAAAGAAACGAAATTGAGCTATTTGTAATGAGGTGGATGGACCTAGAGTCTGTCATACAGAGTGAAGTAAGTCAGAAAGAGAAAGACAAATACTGTATGCTGACACATATATATGGAATTTAAGAAAAAAAATGTCATGAAGACCCTAGGGGTAAGACAGGAATAAAGACACAGACCTACTAGAGAATGGACTTGAGGATATGGGGAGGGGGAAGGGTAAGCTGGGACAAAGTGAAAGAGTGGCATGGACATATATACACTACCAAACGTAAGGTAGATAGCTAGTGGGAAGCAACCGCATAGCACAGGGAGATCAGCTCGGTGCTTTGTGACCGCCTGGAGGGGTGGGATAGGGAGGGTGGGAGGGAGACGCAAAAGGGAGGGGATATGGGAACATATGTATATGTATAACTGATTAAATTTGTTATAAAGCAAAAAAAAAAAAAAAAAAAAAAAAAAAAAAAAAAAAAAAAAGAATCCTTGGACCCAGGCTTGGTTCACAAAGTTGATGATGGTGTCTTTAATTTAGATATATTTAATCCATAATTAAGTTGACATTATGCTAAATATCACAATAAAAATAACAACATTCTGCAGCTTTATAACTCTTATATAGAGATACAGATGTAGAGAACAAATGTATGGACACCAAGGAGGGAAAGTGGAAGGGGGCAGGTGGTGGGATGAACTGGGAGATTGGGATTGACATACATACACTAATATGTATAAAATAGATAATAAGAACCTGCTGTATAAAAAATAAGTAAAATTAAAAATAAAATAAAATAAATTATAAAAAACAAAAACAAAAACAAAATATATGAATATATAAAGAAGTTGTGGTGTATATATACAATGGAATATTAGCCATAAAAACAAGGAAATACTACCATTTGCGACAACATGGATGGAAATTGAAGGCATTATGCTAAGTGAAATAAGTCAGAGAAAGACTGTATGATCTCGTGTATGTGGGTATGTGGGATCTAAAACAAAAACAAAAACAAAAACAAAACAAAACAAAACAAAAAAAACCCCCAAAACTCCTAGATAAGAATACCAGACTAGTGATTACCAAATGCTGAGGAGAAATTGAAGGAAGGTTGTCAAAAGGTACATATATATCTTAGTTATAAGATAAATAGTTATATATCTTGGTTGTAAGATAAATAAGTACTAGGCATGTAATATACAACACGATGACTATAGGTAACACTGCTGTATAATATATTTGAAAGTTGCTGAGAGTAAATCTTATGAGTTCTCCTCAAAAGGAGAAAAATATTTTTGTTTTCTTGTTTCTTTCTTTTCTTTTTATTATATCTATATGAGAAGATAGATGTTAGCTGAACCTATTGATAATCATTTCACAATATATGTAAATCAAACCATCATGCTGTATGCCTTAATCTTATACAGTGGTGTATGTCAATTATTTCACAATAAACTGGGGGAAAAATTGATTCAGAACAATAAATGATTGCTAGCCCCATGGAAAAAGATGCCTCCTCAGCAAAAGGGAAATTGCCAAGTTTCTCAGCAGGGTCTTAAATTACCAGCTCCAGTAATTACTGGATTTTACTCCAAGATCCTGAAATGGTAACTTACTGGGCAAAGTGATGGCTAATATTGACATTCCTTCAGAGTAAAATAAAAATAAACCTAGAAATGTAGATGAAATCCTTTAAAGAAGCAATTAAAACATCAAGAGTTGTTAAACTGCCAGATCAAATAACTCTGAATATCAAACAGAATTTTTTTAATGTTATAGCTTTAGAGGAAAAGGAAATCTGCCTTTGCCCCAACATGCAATATTTAAAATTGGGAGCAGCTTATTTTTTCATTACAGACTGTTCTCCATGGTTCAGCATGTGGTTTGTCTCCAGCAGGAATGAATCAGGGAAGGGGTCAGATGAACAAAAGCAAAGAGGAAGACAAAGAATCAATAGTCAAACCTCTTCGGAACCAGCATGATGCTTTGTGTTCCTGAGGGAAGCTATAAAGTAAAATGTGTGTCTCCAAAGAGCTTTGTCAATCAGGGAGCCTCCAAAGCTCCATGTACAGAGTGTTTGCAAATTCCGTTTGGCCAGACTCTGCTCCAAGGGAGGGAGATTAGAGAAATAAAGGCTGAATAAAGGTGTCACCCATGACATGGAGAGAAGAGAATATGTCTATAACCAAACAGAGATGATTTATGTGTGAATTCTCAGTTCTCTATTTGGAATATTGCAAGTCAGAATTCAGCTAGGGCAAATACTAGTATAATGTACCACATGCTAGTTGAGGGTAGAGTTTTACAGCCTTTTAATGTCCTGGTCAAATAAAAACCAAACAGTTTCAGCTTTGAGATCACATCTAATTTCATTTCAACATACAATGTGTTATACACCAACTATGTGCTAGGTATTACTGGCAGCAGAGTGATGGAGAAGAAATCATTTCTCCCTCCAAGAGGTGGTCTAGCAGAGGAGAGAGGACATATATGAAGAACTATATTATAGGAAGAATGTTTGAGTAGAAATTTAAAAGGTGCTGGGGTACCATGGAAAGCATCTCACTTTTTTCTTTCCATTGGGATCCTGTGTACGAGCTGAGCGCCCACTTCTCTTCTTCCATCATTCATAGTGGTTCATTAACTCCACCTTAAACAATCACGTTCTCTCATGGACCAAAAATGCCCCTTTAAATCTTTCTTCCTTACCCTCTCTTTTGCCCAGTTACTTCAAGATAACCTCTCTCTCAGTCAATTTGTTCTATTTGTGAACCCCAAATGACCATAATCATGGCTGGATAGTTGTAACAGCACTGTTAGTGAGATACCTGTATCAAGGAAAAGGAAAGCCATCTTTTCTGAAGTGAAATTATACATAAAACCTGTGCCATCAACTTCCAATGTCCATTGAAAGTACCCAGAAGTGCTCTTCAGAAACAATCTCCCAAAGCCTCCATCTATCTCCTCAACCTGTAGTTAACTCTGTTATTCTCATGCTTTAGCATTCAAGGTGCTACTTCTTACTCAATTATATTTTTGCTTTAATTACTAGTACTGAGACAGCATTCTTGCACATGATTTATGAACTGCATGTACAATATTTCAACCCTATCACAGGTTAAATCCAATTTTGTGGGCTAATCTGTGATCTTCCCCACCATAATATCATTTTTTTTTACAAAAAAACATGAAATTGCCCAACAACCTACCTAAAAATGATCTTTTAGAATAAAATCATCCCATAAACTGAGGGTTTACTTGTGAAGCTGTGCATAGGAACCCTTTGAGTGCTTAACAAATGGGGTCTAGCAAAGTTACTTCTCAAGTAACTGCTAAGTATATCTCATTTTCCAATTGGCTTGTAGTATAGTACTGGAAAAAAATTCAAACTATAAACATTTTTTTGTCCCTAAATATAATAATACCACACTGCCTTCCCAGTATAGGCTCATTCAACTATAAGCTGGAAACTATAGCATCACAGCTAAGCAGCAGACAGAAAAGAGGGTGATGGGGAAGTTATTTCTCACTCTTGCTAAAATAATTTCTCTAGGCTCTAGAATTTCACTTGGAAGGCCACTCAGTAATAGAACCAGATCTCCAGTGAATGCTCATTTCACCACACCACACTGATTGACCAAAAATAACTTTTATATGACAAATACATTCCTACTGAAGAACTGCCATGACAACCAAACCACTGGCTTGTGTGATTAGACTACAGAGAACTGATGAATTACATATGCCACATACAATACACAACTGCCATACGGACACTTTGTGGGGTTGAGTTTGCAGCCAAGATGTTAAGAATAAGGCAAGTGGGAGTTCTATGCATCGAGCACTGGGCTAAGCATGTTGCATGGATTAACTCATTTAATACTCATAGCAGCCTTCCTTGTGTGACTAGCATTTTATATATGAAGAAACTGAAAATTATTTGAGGACACACGGCGGAAAGGGGAAGCTGGGATGAAGTGAGAGTAGCATCGACATATTACACTACCAAATGTAAAATGGATGGCTAGTGGGAAGCTGCTGCATAGCACAGGGAGATCAGCTTGATGCTTTGTGACCACCTAGAGGGGTGGGATAGGGAGGGTGGGAGGGAGATGCCAGAGGGAGGGGATATGGGGATATATGTATACATATAGCTGATTCACTTTGTTATACAGCAGAAACTAACACAACATTGTAATGCAATTATACTCCAATAAAGATATAAGAAAAAGAAACTGAGGCACAGAGCACTGAAGTAACTTGTCCAAAGTCACACAGTTGGTCAGTGGTGGAGTCGGGATTTGAATCCAGGAAGTCTGTGTTAAACGAATGAGATCTTAACCACCATGCTATGCAATAATGCTGTTGCTGCTCATAACAAGGATGATAATAATAAAAGTAATGATGGCAACAAATGCTAATATAACATTGACTGTTCAAATCACTGTTCTAAGTACTTTCCACATCTCAACTCATTTAATCCTCACAACAGTCCTATGAGGTAGGTACCATTATCACTCCCATTTATCAAATGAGAAAGTTTGGCACAGAGAGGTTTAATGACTTATCTAAGGTCATATCACTAGGAAGTAAATGATCTGCAATTCAAATGCAGGCAGTCTGGCTCTATTATAACACACTACCTCTGTAACAAAGATAGGTGGGGTGTAATAGGCAAAAGTAGTAGGCTAGGAATTTAGAAAAATAATTCAGGACCAACTATTTCCTAGCTCTGAAATCTTACAACATATGTTACCTCTCTTAACCTCACTTCTTTTACCTATAAAACAGAGAGTAATTTTAAACTCACAGGTATAGTGTAAGGATTAAACAAGAATGTATGGGAAACTACTTTGGAGAATGTAAAGTGCTATATAATTGTATGGAATTAATAAACAGAGTGCGTAGGAACAGTTAAGAAATTTTATGTGTATATATGTAAACTGTAATAATTGGAACATCAAATACTCAGAAATTATTACTTCCCTCCTATTTGCAACATGGTCTCTTAGAATTTTAGGTCACACTACTCGAAATAATATATTTCTGACAATCTCTCAGGTCTGCTAAACAGATCTGATGTCTGCACTTAGGCAAAGGACAGTTCACTACCAAACAAAGACTGCTGCAAATGGCAAACTGGAGCAATGCTAAAGCCACGGATGGTTGCTACGATTAATATGAACCAGTTGATGAGGCAACTGCAGCAAATCTAGCCCACCAGATGTCCCCACGTCGTGTGTCTTTCACAGAACTCGTTCTATCCCTGTGAATAAGCAGTAGTGCTGGAGAAGAATAGAAGTGGTTCTCAAATATTTCCATCCAATACATTCCTCTGTGGCTTGCTCAATGGTATGCTCTCACAGAAGAACCATCCACTAGAGCTCAACACTTCTATTTCCACTACACAATAGCTCTTCTTCAGGACCATACTTAATAATAGAGGAAAAGGGTTTTTGGCCTGAGGCAACCTAGCACTGGAAGCTACGGGCACTCTGGTGGGGCTAATGGAGGACTCTAGGAGGGCTCAGGCCAAGGAGTGCTTCCCAGACTTCTGCTGCCAGTGTCCTTCTCCCCATGGTGAGACACATCTGCCCCCTGCCTCTGCAGGAGACCATGCAACACTAGCAGCCGTGTGGATGACACAGTCCGGGAGCTCTGGCCGGGTGTCAGGCTTGTGCCTCTGAGGTGGGAGAGCAGAGTTCAGGATATTGGTCCACAAGAGACCTTGAAGCTCCACATAATATCAAATGACGAAAATCTCCCAGAGATTTCCATCTCAATGCCAAGACTCAGCATCACTCAACGACCAGCAAGCTACAGTGCTGGACACACCAAGCCAAACAACAAGCAAGACAGGAAGACAACATCAGCGACTAGCAGAAAGGCAGCCTAAAATCATAATAAGGTCACAGATATCCCAAAACACACCACTGGATGCGGAATTGCCCACCAAAAAGACAAGATCCAGCCTCATCCACCAGATTACAGGCACTAGTCCCCTCCACCAAGAATCCTACACAACCGACTGAACCAACCTTAGCCACTGGAGGCAGACACCAAAAACAATGGGAACTACGAAACTGCAGCCTGCAAAAAGGAGACCAAAAACACAGTAAGTTAAGCAAAATGAGAAGACAAAGAAACAAACAGCAGATGAAGGAGCAAGGTAAAAACCCACCAGACCAAACAAAATGAAGAGGAAATAGGCAGTCAACCTGAAAAACAATTCAGAGTAATGATAGGAAAGATGATCAAAAATCTTGGAAATAGAAAGGATAAAATACAAGAAGCATTTAACAAGGACCTACAAGAACTAAAGAGCAAACAAACAATGATGAACAACAGAATAAATGAAATTAAAAACTCTCTAGAAGGAGTCAATAGCAGAATAACTGAGGCAGAAGAACGGATAAGTGACCTGGAAGATAAAATAGTAGAAATAACTACTGCAGAGCACAATAAAGAAAAAAGAATGAAAAGAATTGACGACAGTCTCACAGACCTCTGGGACAACATTAAAAGCACCAACATTCGAATTATAGGGGTCCCAGAAGAAGAAGAGAAAAAGAAAGGGACTGAGAAAATATTTGAAGAGATTATAGCTGAAAACTTCCCTAATATGAGAAAGGAAATAGATAATCAAGTCCAGGAAGCACAGAGAGTCCCATATAGGATAAATCCAAGGAGAAACATGCCAAGACACATATTAATCAAACTGTCAAAAATTAAATACAGAGAAAAAATGTTAAAAGCAGCAAGGGAAAAACAACAAATAACATACAAGGGAATCCCCATAAAGTTAACAGCTGATCTTTCAGCAGAAACTCTGCAAGCCAGAAGGGAGTGGCAGGACATATTTAAAGTGATGAAAGGGAAAAACCTACAACCAAGATTACTCTACACAGCAAGGATCTCATTCAGATTCACTGGAGAAATGAAAACCTTTACAGACAAGAAAAAGCTAAGAGAATTCAGCACCACCTAACCAGCTTTACAACAAATGCTAAATGAACTTCTCTGGGCAGGAAACACAAGAGAAGGAAAAGACCTATGATAACAAACCCCAAACAATTAAGAAAATGGCAATAAGAACACACATATCAATAATTACCTTAAATGTAAATGTATTAAATACTCCAACCAAAAGATGCAGACTGGCAGAATGGATACAAAAACAAGACCCATATATATGCTGTCTACAAGAGACCACTTCAGACCAAGGGACACATACAGACTGAAAGTGAGGGGATGGATAAAGATATTCCATGAAAATGGAAATCAAAAGAAAGCTAGAGTAGAAAATTTCATATCAGACAAAATAGTATTTAAAACAAAGACCATTACAAGAGAAAACGAAGAACACTACATAATGATCAAGAGATCAATCCAAGAAGAAGATATAACGATTGTAAATATTTATGCACCCTACATAGGAGAACCCCAATATATAAGGCAAATGCTAACAGGCATAAAAGGGGAAATCCACAATAACACCATCATAGCATGGGACTTCAACACCCCACATTCACCAATGGACAGGTCATCCAAAATGAAATTAAAAAGGAAACACAAGTTTTAAATGATACATTAAAAAGACGAACTTAATTGATATTTACAGGACATTCCATCCAAAAACAACAGAATATACTTTCTTCTCAACTGCTCATGGAACATCCAGGATAGATCATATCTTGGGTCACAAATCAAGCCTCAGTAAATTTAAGAAAACTGAAATCAAATCAAGTATCTTTTCCGAACACAATACTATGAGACTAGATATCAATTACAGGGAAAATCTGTAAAAAAATACAAACACATAGAGGCTAAACAATACACTAATTAGTTACCAAGGGATCACAGAACAAATCAAAGACGAAATCAAAAAATACCTAGAAACAAATGACAATGAAAACACGACAACGCAAAGCCTATGGGATACATCAAAAGCAGTTCTAAGAGGGAAGTTTATAGCAATACAATCCTTCCTTAAGAAACAAGAAACATCTCAAATAAACAACCTAACCTTATACCTAAAGCAATTAGAGAAAGAAGAACAAAAAAGCCCCAAGTGTAAGCAGAAGGAAAGAAATCATAAAGATCAGATCAGAAATAAATGAAAAACAAATGAAGGAAACAATAGCAAAGGTCAATAAAACTAAAAGCTGGTTATTTGAGAAGATAAACAAAATTGATAAACAATTAGTCACACTCATCAAGAAAAAAAGGTAGAAGACTCAAATCAATAGACTTAGAAATGAAAAAGGAGAAGTAGCAACTGACACTGCAGAAATACAAAGGATCATGAGAGGTTACTACAAGCAACTATATGCCAATAAAATGGACAATGTGGAAGAAATCAACAAATTCTTAGGAAAGCACAACCTTCTGAGACTGAACCAGGAAGAAATAGAAAATATAAACAGACCAATCACAAGTACTGAAATTGAAACTGTGATTTAAAATCTTCCAACAAACAAAAGCCCAGGACCAGATGGCTTCACAGGCGAATTCTATCAAACATTTAGAGAAGAGTTAACACCCATCCTTCTGAAACCCTTCCAAAATATAGCAGAGGAAGGAACACTTCCAAACTCATTCTATGAGGCCACCATAACCCTGATACCATAACCAGACAAAGATGTCACAAAAAAAAGAAAAATAAGGACAATATCACTGATGAACATAGATGCAAAAATCCTCAACAAAATACTAGCAAAGAGAATCCAACAGCAAGGTAAAAGGATCATATAACATGATCAAGTGGGGTTTTTCCCAGGAATGCAAGGATTCTTCAATATATGCAAATCAATCAACGTGACAGACCATATTAACATACTGAAGAAGAAAAACCATATGATCACCTCAATAGATGCAGAATAAGCTTTTGAGAAAATTCAACACCAATTTATGATAAATAACCCTCCAGAAAGTAGGCATAGAGGGAACTTACCTCAACATAATAAAGGTCATATATGACAAACCCACAGCCAACATCATTCTCAGTGGTGAAAAACTGAAACCATTTCCTCTAAGATCAGGAAGAAGACAAGGTTGTCCACTCTCACCACTATTATTCAACATAGTTTTGGAAGTTTTAGCCACAGCAACCAGAGAAGAAAAAGAAATAAAAGGAATCCAAATCATAAAAGAAGAAGTAAAGCTGTCACTGTTTGCAGATGACATGATACTATACATGGAGAATTCTAAAGATGCTATGAGAAAACTACTAGAGCTAATCAATGAATTTGGTAAAGTAGCAGAATACAAAAGTAATGCACAGAAATCTCTTACATTCCTAGACACTAATGATGAAAAGTCTGAAAGAGAAATTAAGAAAACACTCCCATTTACCATTGCAAGAAAATAATAAAATACCTAGGAATAAACCTACCTAAGGAGACAAAAGACCTGTACGCAGAAAACTATAAGACACTGATGAAAGAAATTAAAGATGATATAAACAGATGGAGAGATATACCATGTTCTTGGATTGGAAGAATCAACATTGTGAAAATGACTCTACTACCTAAAGCAAACTACAGATTCAATGCAATCCCTATCAAACTACCACTGGCATTTTTCACAGAACTAGAACAAAAAATTTCACAATGTGTATGGAAACACAAAAGACCCTGAATAGCCAAACCAGTCTTGAGAAAGAAGAATGGAACTGGAGGAATCAGGCTCCCTGACTTTAGACTATACTACAAAGCTACAGTAATCAAGACAGTATGGTACTGGCACAAAAACAGAAAGATAGATCAATGGAACAGGATAGAAAGCCCAGAGTTAAACCCACACACATATGTTCACCTTATTTTTGATAAAGGAGGCAAGAATATACAATGGAGAAAAGACAGCCTCTTCAATATGTGGTGCTGGAAAAACTGGACAGCTACATGCAAAAGAACGAAATTAGAACACTCCCTAACACCATACACAAAATAAACTCAAATGGATTAAAGACCTAAATGCAAGGCCAGACACTATCAAACTCTTAGAGGAAAACATAGGAAGAACACAGTATGACATATATCACAGCAAGATCCTTTTTGACCCACCTGCTACAGAAATGGAAATAAAAACCCAAATAAAGAAATGGGACCTAATGAAACTTAAAAAGCTTTTTCACAGCAAAGGAAACTATAAAGAAGACCAAAAGACAACCTTCAAAGTGGGAGAAAATATTTGCAAACAAAGCAACTGACAAAGGACTAATCTCCAAAATTTACAAGCAGCTCATGCAGATAATTATCAAAAAAATAAACAACCCAATCCAGAAATGGGCAGAAGACCTAAATAGGCATTTCTCCAAAGAAGATATACAGATTGCAAACAAACACATGAAACGATGCTCAACATCACTAATCATTAGACAAATTCAAATCAAAACTACACTGAGGTATCATGTCACACCAGTCAGAATGGCCATCATCAAAAAATCTACAAGCAATAAATGCTGGAGAGGGTGTGGGGAAAAGGGAATCCTCTTGCACTGTTGGTGGGAATGTCAATTGATACAGCCACTATGGAGAACTGTATGGAGTTTCCTTAGAAAACTAAAAATAGAACTACCATGTGACCCAGCAATCCCACTACTGGGCATATACCCTGAGAAAACCATAATTCAAAAAGAGTCATGTACCACAGTGTTCACTGCAGCACTATTTACAATAGCCAGGTCATGGAAGCAACCTAAGTGTCCTTTGACAGATGAATGGATAAAGAAGATGTGGCACATATATACAATGGAATATTACTCAGCCATAAAAAGAAACCAATTGAGTTATTTGTAGTGAGGTGGATGGACCTAGAGACTGTCACACAGAGTGAAGTAAGTCAGAAAGAGAAAAACAAATACCATATGCTAACACATATATATGGAATGTAAAAAAAAATATGGTCATGAAGAACCTAGGGGCAGGACAGGAATAAAGACGCAGACCTACTAGAGAATGGACTTGAGGACGGAGGGAGGGAGAAGGGTAAGCTGGGACAAAGTGAGAGAGTGGCATGGACATATATACACTACCAAACGTAAAATAGCTAGCTAGTGGGAAGCAGCCGCATAGCAAAGGGAGATCAGCTCAGTGACTTGTGACCACCTAGAGGGGTGGGATAGGGAGGGTGGGAGGGAGGGAGATGCAAGAGGGAAGAGATATGGGGTATATGTATATGTATAGCTGATTCACTTTGTTATAAAGCAGAAACTAACACACCATTGTAAAGCAACTATACTCCAATAAAGATGTTAGAAAAATAATAATAATAGAGGAAAACACTTAAAAATCACAGTAAGAGTGGCAGCCACTAAAGTACACAGGTGCAAATGTCTGCTGAAAGCCTTAGTAATTGCAAAGAGATGAAAGCAAGAGAACTCTGTTTCTGTCAGAGCCTGGCTCCAGATACAACAGACATCATAGTGGCACTTGTTATTCCGACTGCTGAAAACAAGAATGGGGAAAGGCTGATGATGCATGTGAATTGTCACTCTGGGAAGGAAACTTGTTCAATAGGTACAGCAAAACCAGGGAAGTTCCAATTTTATTGTTTTCAGTAAAAAATAGTTAAGGATATAACACTACTCTTTTTTGTTTTATATACCTAAGATTTTTAATGTAAATATACTCAAAAATTGGGAAGAAATTCTCTTCCTTAGTACTTTAGAACATTTTTTACAGGGTGAGAAATTTTTGTTCAAATGAAGTATTAAACAGAAACTAAAATTTTAAAACATAAAAAGTGGAACTTTATATTAAATGTTTTTTAACCACACCCACTTTATACACACACACACACACACACACACACACACACACACACACACATGTATAAAATGGAAAACTCCAGTTGAAGTGACTTCAATAGTGGAAGGACTAGAGCCATGTAGCCAAACCCCACCCCCCAAATCAGGAATTTCTAGAATACTGTTTGCAAAAGAACTTGCTGCTCTATTATGTCATGTTGTCCAAATTGTTTATTAAATAATACGATCCTGTGCTTATTTTCACCCCCACATTCATGTCCCATATGAGAACATGCCAGACCAATTTATCTATGTTCCTACCTCCTGGAGAGTCAAAATCATTAAGGCTGTGGTACCACACATATCTGCTTGGAAGACGTGGATTTAATTTTTTTTGTACGTCAATGGCACAGGCACCTATACTATTTTAGTGCCTTCCAGTGTTTCCGTCTATACTAAGTGGGCAATAGCATCAAGCTCTGACACATCGCAGTAGAGGCAATAAGGGATGAATCCCTGCCCCTCTAATGTCTTCACAGGGGATGACTTAACCAGATGAGTCCCTTAGTAATCTGCAGGGCAAGAGAGGGGCAGCATGGGGGCTATGTTACCCCAAGGGACTCATTTGAAGAAAGGCTTTTAGTCATTAAACATCTATCTCTCAAGAAGCAAATAACTGGGGATTTAGAGGCAGTAGAGTGTTCTCTGGTCCACTGAGGTAACTAACTGACCATTGAGAACAAATAGCTTCAGCTAGTAATTTAAGTAAAACTAAACTCCTCAAGGATTAAATGGAAGAGTACACCTAATTTTAATAAATCTTTGCTCAGATCCTGCACTTTATAACTCAAATTTTCTCTTATTTCTCTCTTGATATTTCATTCTCAAAAGGCAGAGTGGAGAAGATTTACAAGTGAAGAAAAGGTACATTTGCATTCAGAATTTTCTTTCCTATCAGGTTCTGAGGTTTGAACTTAATTACCTCAGGATAAAGGAAGAACAACTGGGCAGTTTTTACAACACCAGTTCAATGTTGGTATCTATTGTCTTGGAAGGGGTAGGGGTATGAATGCCAGTGGAGAAGAGGGATGTATATATATCAAGGTTTCTAGAAGCCTTGACTTCCTGCTGAAAGGAAAAAGGACAGGTAAACAGAAACGAGAGAAGCAGAGGTTTATGCTAATCTTCTTTCTCTACCTCAGATCTCAAGAAGGTAGAAAAAAGCTGAGGCCGCTTTGATTTTAGTCCTTTGTCTAACCAGGCTAGGACAAGTTCATTTACCTTGAAAAAAATCCAGTTATTTCAAAGCAAGGATGAAAAATGTACATATAAAATGAAAAAGTGATAAGAAATTAAGCAGAAAATTCCTTAATTTTTTTCTTTTCCAAAGGTGAGTTGTACACGGTAGTAAGTATAGGAAAATAAAAGTAACATTGTAAAAACAACTATACCCCAATTTAAAAAAAAGTAAACATAGTTTTGAAAACAACTAATTATATATTTTTGTCAAGTCTATCACAAATAGTCAGGAGGGGGAGAGGGAGAGAGAGAGAGAGAGAGGTTAAAGGCAACATGGTATGGTGGAAAGGGCATGGAACTTGGAGCCAGGAGACCTGATTTCTAGTCCTGCCTCTGCCAGTAACTCCATGTGGCTTGCCATAGGCAAGTGTTGTGACCTCCCTGTGCCTCAGTCTCCACCCCCTGCAAAATGAGGGGACCATACTAAAGTTTCTAAATTCCCTTCTAACTATAATATTTCAAAATGTGTGAAATAATATCGTATATGTTATGGGTTGAATTGTGCCTCCCTTCCCTCCCCCACAAATTCATGTGTTGAAGCCCTAAACCCCTCTAGTACCTCAGAATGTGACTTTACTTGGAGACAGGGTCTTTAAAGAGGTAATTAAATTAAAATAAGGCTGTCAGCATAGGCCAAAATCCAGTATGACTGGTGTCCTTATAAAAAGAGGAGACTAAAACACATAGAGAGACACTAGGGATGAGTGCACAGAGAAAAGACCATGTGAAACGGCAGCAAGAAGGTGGCCATCCACATTTATACAATGGAATATTACTCAGCCATAAAAAGAAATGAAATTGAGTTGTTTTTAGTGAGATGGATGGACCTAGAGGCAGTCATACAGAGTGAAGTAAGTCAGAAAGAGAAAAACAAATACCATATGCTAACATATATATATGGAATCTAAAAAAAAAAAAAAGGTTCTGATGAATCTAGGGGCAGGACAGGAATAAAGACGCAAATGTAGAGAATGGACTTGAGCACACGGGGAAGGGGAAGGGTAAGCTGGGAGAAAGTGAGAGAGTGGCATGGACATATATACACTACCAAACGTAAAAGAGATAGCTAGTGGGAAGCAGCCGCATAGCACAGGGAGATCAGCTCTGTGTTTGTGACCACCTAGAGGGGTGAGATAGGGAGGGTGGGAGGGAGACTGCAAGATGGAGGGGATAAGGGGATATATGTATACATATAGCTGATTCTCTTTGTTATACAGAAGAAACTAACACAACATTGTAAAGCAATTATACTCCAATAAAGATGTTAAAAAAAAAGAAGGTGGCCATCTCCAAGCCAAGGAGAGAGACCTCAAAAAAAACCCATGTGGCTGACACCTTGATCTCAGATTTCCAGTCTCTAAAACTGTAAGAAAATTAACCTCTGTTTTTAAGCAACCCAGTTTGTAGTAGTTTGTATAGCAGCCCTAGCAAACTAACACACTGCATCATTTGAGTGAAAACTCAAGTAATTTATTCCAAAAGGAATAAACTTCTACATCTCAGGTAATGAATTGTACAGGGTGATTTTGCTGGAGGTTCAAATTTCCTAGCTCCTCATTCCAGAACTTGTAGGTTTCCCAAACTAGACACAGAACAAATGATAATTGCCATTGTGGAAGGTTGTAGCCTATAAAGTCAAGTGTCAAGGGGACTGAAACCTTAGAGCACAATGAAGAAAAACCAGGGTGAGAACAGTTTATCATAACAACATTTTATTTTTACTCTTTTACCGAACTTAAAATGAAAATGGCATTTATTTTTGGCTTCAAGATAGTGTTAATGTGTCTAAAATCAGGGTTTGATACCTTGGTCTGCCAGTCGGCTTGTTCTTTGATGGCTATACTGGGGCAGGAAGACGATGATAGGGCTTGTGCATCAGTGTGTCTCTGTGTGTGTAGGTCAGAGAGGGCTACAAAGAGAGGATGGGCAGAGGATATGGATGGCTCAGTCCAAATCCACTCTCACCACTGAAAACTAAACTTAAGGTACCCCCAACAAAATAGGGGTGGTGGTAGAATAGATTTTATCTACTGGAAACTACTCTTACCAATAGCTTAGCCAGATAATTGAATCTCAAAGTGGCTGACTAACCACACTCAGAATAATTCAACAAAAACAGAATTCCACAGGAATATAGTCAATGACTCCATAATATCTTTGTATGGTGACATATCATAACTAGACTTATCGTGGTGATCATTTTGAAATGTATATGTGACTTCTAAAGGTCTCCATCAGGCAAAATAACAAAATGGCAAAGCAATAGAGCTAGAAGCAACTTATTATTTCTGTTTATTCTCTATTTATTTGGAACATAAACTGATGAGAAGTAAAACAGCAGTACAGGATGGAAGAAAGGACTTTTTGGAGTCAGTAGACTAGGGTTCTTGAATCAACTCTGTATCATAAACTAGTTGTATGATTTTGAATGAGTTACTTAACCTATCTTGGATTCAGTTTTCTTATCTGTACAATGGGGGTGTGGTGGGTTGAACAGTAGCCCCCCAAAGAGTCCTAACCCCTGGAAGAAGAGAATATGGCCTTATTTAGAGAAAGGGTCTTTACAGATGTAATTAAGAATCTTGAGATTAGATCATCTTGGATTTAGTGTGGGTTCCCCAAATCCAATGACAGGTATTTTTATAGAAAAAAGGCAGAGGGAGATTTGAGACAATCAAACACAGATAAAAAAGTGACGCAAAGACAGATGTAGAGATTGGAATGATGGGTCTACAATGCCAAGAATTGCCTGTAGCCACCAGAGGCTAAGAGAGAGGCATGGAACAGAGACTCTCTCAGAGCCTCCGGAAAGAGCCAAACCTGCTAACATCTTGATTTTGGACTTCTAGTCTCCTGAAGTATGAGAAAATAAGTTTTTGTTATTTTAAGCCACCAAATTTATGGTAATTTGTTATGACAGGCTTAGGAAAATACACTTGGGTGAGTATGGATCAGGTGTAAAGGTCCAGGCAGGTAACATAAATGAATGAAATGGGCTGCTACATGAAACACAAGTGTAAGTGTAATAATTAATAGAAATGAAACAAGCATCTTAGTGTCAGAGAGAAAATAGAGTGATGATCTGAAGAACACTTTTCAGTTCCAGCCTATCATTACTACTGGGGAATGCAGACCCAGTACTGCCAGAGGGTTTAGATTTCAAGGAAAATTTAAAGTTCAATCTTTTATATGAAATCTCTCTATTAAAAAAAAAAAAGAAGCAAACTAATTTTAATTTTTAAAACACTATGTGTCAAACAAACTAATTTGAGGGCTAAATATTAGATGGTCTTTAATGATCTTATGGCTTTGGTCTTCTGTGTTTCAATTGGCTCATCCTAGCATTGTAATATGTTATGAGAGCTGGAAAATTTTTTGTTCACTAGCATTGTTGGGACAATAGTAGCTGTGATCAGAGCATAAGTATGACATTTTTGTCAGTTCATGTGTAAAAGAGAAGTCATGGTAAACACTTCTTTTCTGGGATTATTTAAAATTGACGGGTCAGAAACTTTTCCCATTAAAACATACCACAGGAAGTGTGATATCTAGCTGCATCATTTCCATTTACTAAAAGCCTTACTGAGTATGAAAGAAAAATTGAAGGAGAATGTAATATTAATTTATATTTGGCAAAAGACATTTATACCTGAATCTATCCTGTTCAGCAGAAAATTCATTTAAAAACTCAGTTAACTTTCTGTATACTCATATTTGCAAGTACTTATCCAAGAAGCAAACATGTGGCTTATACTTGCAAATGATAAAGTTAAACCCATTCTGAAAATGTGAAATGCACCCTCCAAGACTTTGTTGTGAAACAGTATCTTATTAAGTTCATTATCAGACTGTACTCAAAAGAAACGTGAATATTTAACTTGCTTAAAGTTTAGCTTCTGAAGACCACCACATACAAATTTTTCCTCCCTCACCTTTTCTAACAACCCATACACCTTGTGCACTCACTTTGAATTAAATAAAAGGGAAGAGAATGCCTAGACAGGTCAATGAGGAAAGAACAGTCTTTTGAAAAAATGGTACTGGGGGACTTTCCTGGCGGTCCAGTGGTTAAGATTTGGAGCTTCCACTGCAGGGGCCGTGGGTTCGATTGCTGGTTGGGGAACTAAGATCCCGGCATGCCATGTAGCGCGGCCGAAAAAAAAAAAAAAAGAGGTATTGGGACAACTGAATATCCACATGCAAAAGAATGAAGTTGGACACCTATGTCATACAATAAACAAAAATTAACTCGAAGTAGATCAGAGACCTAAATGAAAGAGCTATATATAAAACTGCTAAAACAAAACAGAAATAAATCTTCATGACTTTGGGCTAGGGATGGATTTTTAGATACAATACTAAAAGCACAAACAACAGCAAAAAGAGAGATAAATTAGACTTTGTCAGAAGTAAAATCTTTGGTGCATCAAGAACACAATAAGAAAGTAAACTGAAAACCCACAGAATGGGAGAAAATATTTACAGTCACATACCTGATAGGGGACTTGTATCCAAAATATACAAAGTACTCTTACAAATCAATAATAAAAAGACAAAAAAACACCAAATTAAAGATTGGACAAAGGATCTGAGTAGATGTTTCTCCAAAGAATATATACAAACAGCCAATAAAAGCACATGAAAAGATGCTGAATATCACTAATCATTAGGGAGATGCAAATCAAAACTACAATGAGATATCACTTCAGATCCATTAGGTTAACTATTATTAAAACAAAATGAAACAAAAGAAGAAAATAACAACTGTTGGCAAAGATGTGGAGAAATTGGATATTAATACACCCATGTTTATATCAGTATTATTCATAATAGCTAAAAGGTGAAAGCAATCATCAGTGGATGAATGGATAAACAAATGTGGTATATACATATAAGGGAATATTATTCAGCTTTAAAAAGGAAGGATATTTTGATATACACTACATTAATGAACTTTGAAAACAGTATGAAAAGTGAAATAAACCAGTCGCAAAAGGACAAATATTTTAAGGTTCCATTAAGATGAGGTACATAGAGTAGTCAAATAGAGAGAGACAGAAAGTAGAACTGTAACTGTCAAGGGCTGAGGTGAAGGGGGACAGAGAGTTAGTGTTTAATGGGTATAGAGTTTCAGTTTGGGAAGGTGAAAAAGTTCTGGAGATGGATAGTGGTGATGGGTGTACAACAATGTGAACGTACTTACTGTACTTTAAAGTCTCAGAACTATATACTTTAAAAAGGTTAAAATGGTAACTTTTATGTTGTATATATTTTGCCATAATAAAAAAGACAAGTAAGCCAATTAAAAATTGGGCAAAGGATTTGAACAGATGTTTCTTCAAAGATATACAAGGAGCAAATGTGCACCTGAAATGATGCTTAACATCATTAGTCATTAGGAAAATGCAAGTCAAAACCACAAGGAGGTATCACTTTACACCCACTAGGATAGCCTTAATAGAAAAGAGAGGGCTTCCCTGGTGGCGCAGTGGTTGAGAGTCCGCCTGCCGATGCAGGGGACACGGGTTCGTGCCCCAGTCTGGGAAGATTCCACATGCCGCGGAGCGGCTGGGCCCGTGCGTCCGGAGCCTGTGCTCCGCAACGGGAGAGGCCACAGCAGTGAGAGGCCCGCGTACTGCAAAAAAAAAAAAAAAAAAAAGAAAAGAGAGAAAAAAATAAATCTTGGTGATGATGTGGAGAAATTAGAATCTTCAGACATTCATGGTGGGAAAGGAAGATGTTGCAATCACTTTGGAAAACAGCTTGACAGTTCCTCAAAAAGTTAAACATAGAGTAATCACAAAAACCAGAAATTCTACTCCTAGATATATACCCAAGAACATTGAAAACAGATATTCAAACAAAAACGTGTACACAAATGTTCATAGCATCACTATTCACAATAGCCAAAAGGTGAAAACAACCCAGATGTCTATCAACTGATGAATGGATAAACAAAAGGTGGAATGCCCATACACTGGATTATTTTTAGGCAATACAATTGAATGAAGTACTGATAGATGCTATGACCTGGATAAATCTTGAAGATACTATGCTAAATGAAAGAAGCCAATCACAAAAGACAACATTTTATATGATTCCATTTATAGGAAATATCCAGAACAGGCAAATCTACTGAATAGATTAATGGTTGCCTAGGGTTGTGGGGAGGGAGGTGTGGGAATGTGGAATGACAACTAATAGGCACGGAGTTTCCTGCTGGGAAGATAAAAACATTTTAAAATTAGATTTTAGTGACGGCTGCACAACTCAGTGAACATACAAAAAACCAATGAACAGTATACTTTTAATGGATGAATTATTTCTCAATTCTGAAAGAGCAAAGAGAAAATTCATATATGTATCTCTCAACTTAGTATTTTTGGAATTTATTCTGTTTCAAATATTAAGTATAACAGCTAAGGCCAAGAAATTATCTCAGCGAAGATGTCACTTTGCGATTAGTTATTCCTCACCACAGCTACCATTATCTTTACTACCATATATAAACGATTTACTTTGACACTGTAAGTTCTGTGCTCAAGTTATATTGAAGTAAAATAAATGTGAAACAGTCATAATTCTTTAAGATTAGCCAAGCAAAGTACAGAAACACAAGCCTTCAACAGAAGTAGTTCTATATAATTTCACAATGCCTGTGGCAACAATTTAACTCTTTAATTATACTAACTGAAATAGTGAACATAAAGATGACTGCCATTTTTTAAGATGATGATTGTTTATGTCTATATCTATTGCCATACAGACAAGTCTGCCATCAAAGATTATGAGATGCACAGACACACATACACAGAGAAGAAAACAACTCATTGTTAAGAGACAAAACAATTAATAGAACCAGGCTCTGACAGGGAATTTAAAAAATTACAATAAATATGTTAAAGACTTTACTGAAAAAGGTGGACAGCATGCAAAGACACATGGGTAATTTCAGCAAAGATGGGGACCTAATGAAACCTCAAAGCTTTTACATAGCAAAGGAAACCATAAAGAAGACCAAAAGACAACCCTCAGAATGGGAGAAAATATTTGCAAATGAAGCAACTGACAAAGGATTAATCTCCAAAATTTATAAGCAGCTCATGCAGCTCAATAACAAAAAAACAAACAACCCAATCCAATAATGGGCAGAAGACCTAAATAGACATTTCTCCAAAGATGATATACAGACTGCCAAAAAACACATGAAAGAATGCTCAACGTCATTAATCATTAGAGAAATGCAAATCAAAACTACAGTGAGATATCATCTCACACCAGTCAGAATGGCCATCATCAAAAAATCTAGAAACAATAAATGCTGGAGAGGGTGTGGAGAAAAGGGAACACTTGCACTGCTGGTGGGAATGTGAATTGGTACAGCCACTATGGAGAACAGTATGGAGGTTCCTTAAAAAACTACAAATAGAACTACCATATGACCCAGCAATCCCACTACTGGGCATATACCCTGAGAAAACCATAATTCAAAAAGAGTCATGTACCACAATGTTCATTGCAGCTCTATTTACAATAGCCCAGAGATGGAAACAACCTAAGTGCCCATCATCGGATGAATGGATAAAGAAGATGTAGCACATATATACAATGGAATATTACTCAGCCATAAAAAGAAACGAAATTGAGCTATTTGTAATGAGGTGGATGGACCTAGAGTCTGTCATACAGAGTGAAGTAAGTCAGAAAGAGAAAGACAAATACCGTATGCTAACACATATATATGGAATTTAAGAAAAAAAAATGTCATGAAGAACCTAGGGGTAAAACAGGAATAAAGACACAGACCTACTTGAGAATGGACTTGAAGATATGGGGAGGGGGAAAGGTAAGCTGTGAAAAAGCGAGAGAGAGGCATGGACATATATACACTACCAAACGTAAAATAGATAGCTAGTGGGAAGCAGCTGCATAGCACAGGGAGATCAGATCGGTGCTTTGTGACTGCCTGGAGGGGTGGGATAGGGAGGGTGGGAGGGAGGGCGACGCAAGGGGGAAGGGATATGGGAACAGATGTATATGTATAACTGATTCACTTTGTTATAAAGCAGAAACTAATACACCATTGTGAAGCAATTATACTCCAATAAAGTTGTAAAAAAAACCACACAGTAACATATCTCTCCTACAATATGTTGAGATAAATTCCTTCTATATATAGTTTGAGAGTTTTTATCACAAAAGGGTGGTAAATTTTGTCAAATGCTTTCTTTCCATCTATTGAGATGATCATGTGATTTTTATCCTTCATTTTGTTAGTGTGGTGGATCACATTAATTGATTTGGGTATGGTAAATCATCTTTTCATTCCAGTGATAAATCTTAGTTGGTCATGACTTATGATCCTTTTAATGTGCTATTGAATTTGGTTTGTTAGTATTTTGTTGAGGATTTTTGCATCTATGATTAAGTCCTAGAGATCTGTGAAAACTGGTGTCTATAGTTAATAATATTGTATTGTGCACTTAAACATTTAAGAGGGTAGATCTCTTGGTAAGTGTCTTACCACAATCGAAAAAGGAAATATTTTTTCACCTTTGTAAATTAACCTATCTTACCATAGTATTAAAATTGTATGTAAAATTTAAAATGATATCTCAGGCATTAAGAAAAAACCCATAGTAACAGAAGTGAAGAATTCCTTTAACTGACTCATCAGTGAACTTGAAGATAAATCAGTAGTAATTGCACATAGAGAAAAAAAGACAAACCAGAACGGAGCATCCCAGAGCTGAGGGACAATATCAAATGGTCTTTTATATATGTAACTGGTATCAAGACTAAAAAGAGAGAGAATTGGGCAAAAGAAATAATTTTTTAAAATAATGGGGACTCCCCTGGTGGTCCAGTGTGTAAGACTCCACACTCCCAATGCAGGGTGGTGGGTTCAATCCCTATACGGGGAACTAGATACTGTATGCATGCCGCAACTAAGACCCAGCACAGCCTAAATAAATAAATATTTTAAAAAAGATGTTAAAGAAAAATAATGGCTGACATTTTTGGAAAAATAATATAAGAAAATTTATCACACATCCAAGAAGTTTGGAAAGTGCCAAGCAGGATAAATACCATTTAAAAACACATAAACATATCATATTAAAACTGTTTAAAATCACAGATAAAGAGAAAATCTTGAAGGCAGCCAGAGGAAAAAGACACAATCCTAGCAAAATCAAAGATAATAATTACAGCTTAGTTCTCATTTGAAACTGTGTTAAGCCAGAAGTGACATCTTTAAAGTACTGAAAGAAACAAACAAAAAGAAAAAACTGTCATCTAGAATTTTATGCCCAACAAAGCATATCTTTCAAAATTAAGGTGAAATAATAAATTTTTAGACAATAAAAGCTTAAAGAAGTAATTACAAGAAGACCTGCACTACACTCGATGTTAAAAAAATTTCTTCAGGCAGAGGTATATGCTCAGACAGTAACCTGGATACACGAAGAAATGAAGATCTCTGAAGATGGTTAAAATGAAGGTCAACATAATGGATATATTTTTTCCTATTTTAAAATATTGTAAAAGATCACACTGTCTAAAGCAAAAATAGATGGGTTCTGGTTTCAGATCAAATACAGTAACTATACCGCTGGAGGAATCATTTCAAATAACTTGAAATTGACATTTATGTTTAAGAATACTTTGTTACATTTTCACAGCTGAGCTTTGCAACCAGTGTCAGGCTTTATGAAACAACATTATGTATCAAACTAAAACAAAATTTTTTTAAAAAAAGGTATTTAACAGTAATCAGACACATCCATGCATCAATTAAAACTGATTTCTGTATGGTATTTGTTTTTCTCTTTCTGACTTGTTTCACTCTGTATGACAGACTCTAGGTCCCTCCACCTCACTACAAATAACTCAATTTCATTTCTTTTTATGGCTGAGTAACATTCCATTGTATACATGTGCCACATCTTCTTGGGAAAAAGTGAGAGAGTGTCATGGACATATATACACTAACAAATGTAAAATAGATAGCTAGTGGGAAGCAGCCACATAGCACAGGGAGATCAGCTTGGTGCTTTGTGACCACCTAGAGAGGTGGGATAGGGAGGGTGGGAGGGAGGGAGACACAGAGGGAAGAGATATGGGGATATATTTATATGTATACCTGACTCACTTTGTTATAAAGCAGAAACTAACACACCATTGTAAAGCAATTATACGCCAATAAAGATGTTTAAAAAAAACCCAAAAAACTGATTTCCATAGCTGATTTATATATTATCTAGTTTTTTAAAAATTGCAATCAGCATCCCAACATCTTTTTAAAAGAACGAGCAAAGATTAAAGAAACAGACAAAATAATAATATAATAAATTACAGCATGTAATATATCCAATGGGAATTGCCAAATCAACATTATTTTCCATTGGGGGGTTATAATATTTTTGGTTTCATCTATCTTTTCTGTTGTTATTATTATTTTTTTTTTTTTGCCGTACGCAGGCCTCTCACTGCTGTGGCCTCTCCCGTCGCGGAGCACAGGCTCCGGACGTGCAGGCTCAGCGGCCATGGCTCACGGGCCCAGCCGCTCCGTGGCATGTTGGATCTTCCCCGACCGGGGCACGAACCCGTGTCCCCTGCATCGGCAGGCGGACTTCTCAATCACTGCGCCACCAGGGAAGCCCCTGTTGTTATTCTTTTCTTTGCTTGATAAATGGGGCTCATTCTCAGAGCCAGCTTGCTGGAACCCTCATATGAAAAGCTCACTTGTTCCTTTTTTACTTCCAAGAACACTCGGGAACACATGGTCCCCAGCAGCCTGGGCTATGAGTTTTTATGGAAGTGAAATGCACATAGATGAATACACACAGACATACAGACACACAGACACACACACACGAAAATCACACACTCTGTAAATATATTTCCCCCCAAAGAAATGGCTCCCATTTCCTGACACTTTCCTTACAGAGTGATAAGCTTCTTTGAAAGAGGTTTTGGGGGCAAGGGCTGGCCTGGGGTGCGCTCTGGATCTCATGAAGAGGAACACTGAAAATGTCTCACCTACCCTGAAAAATGGAGTTGGAGGGTCAGTCAGGACAGCTATCCTCTTGTGCCTCTCACTGGGATGACTGCACTGCACCATAATTTATCACCATGGATAATCCTCTGTTCTGATAATTGAAGGTGGTGATGGCACCAGAAAAATGATTGTGAGGAGTAAAAGAAATTCTGTGCACAGAACCAAGATTTCCTTAAAACATCAAGTTGGTAATTAAACTAGAGATATGTGGAGTACACAGTCACGTTTCTCTATGTAAGCTGACCAGCAAACAAATGCTAGAGTGGGTTTCCTGATTGCTGTTTGAGGAAATATGTCAACTATTATTATCTAGATCCAGGGAAACTACTTACTATTTTGAATAAAATAGAGAAACCTATTCTTTTGCACAGAGTAACCTGCAAAAGGGGTTAGGAAAAACACATTTTGAAGACTGCTTAGTTGATCAAATACTTCCAAAATTACTTATTTCTGGCTAAACACTACTTGGTACTCTACAAAGCCTTAGAAGAGCCATGGTTTCCTCTTCTTCTTCTTATCAGAAACAAAATCACCTCCCCTCACTCCCAATAAAAAAATTAAATCAAAGGAATCCCAATTTGATTCCTACTAACTCTTCATGAAGAAGAATGGGAGTCACTGGCCACCAACCTCTAGATGGGGCTTTCATGGAGCCCTGAAGAGCCTGCAAAATCGAGAACCTGAGACAAGTGCCTGTTGTCCACATGGCCAATACAGATGTGGTTCCCAATTATCCTGTCTCCCTAAGGGTTTCTGGAATGCATCTGCTCCCCATGGGGCAATGGTGGGGGGATGGTGGCAGTAGCCAGCCAAAGGCAATGTTGGTTGTAGGGCATTGCAATCTCCCAATCTGAGAACTTCTAGTCCTAATGCGGCTCTGACTTTGGAGACAACATTCACTGGGAATGGATGACTGGTTTAAATATGAAAATGGAAGAGTTGGCTGGGACATTGGAGACATGTGGGATTGGAAGAGATGTATCATAATTAATATCAAGTTCCTCTGAGGAGACGCTTTCTAGGTAGCCATGGAAATACTTATTTTTGAGAAATGCAGGCCATGCTTGCTAAGTGGAAGGGGGGAAAAAGGTTATATCTTTTACGTTAAAAATGTGCTGAGGCATTTGAGTAACCACTTTGACATGACGATACCATTATTGCATATTCCTAGCATTAAAGGTGGTTACTGACTATCAAAACTGATTTTGCACAATCAGTGTACATTTCCACTGAATTAACCTGTAAGTTACGTTAAGGCAATGGACACCTCTACTAGTTAATGAGCAGGGGATGTTTCTAAGTACTTGGAGTTCACTGAAATAAATAGGTGATCAACACTTCTACTGGAAACACTGGGATGCTTCTGTCTCCTGTAGCCCCTTCATTTCAAAGTAAATTGGAACTTTAACTAGAGTTCAACCTACTCACCTGACTCATACCTTCTTAGACCTGTTTATTCCTAGACAGACCCTGGAGAACGTTAATTAAGGCAGTCCTGAATGCATACTGGCTGCTGGGATGCTCTGCACAGCATTGCAGAGCCGGCTGGAGTAACATCTCTGAGAAGTACCAGAGTGTGTAGAGCAAGTGATCAACCTTTACATGCTTAGACCGTGCAGCCACAAGTCATGCTCTGGTCATGAGGGAAGGACCCTTTATGCCTTGGTAATTACTGGCCTTCTTGCCTCAATCTGCTCAGGATGCAATGCCTATATGGCTTGGGAGAACTCCAAATGGTATCATATTAGGGTTTTTAAAAATGAATAGATGCCGAGTTCGTTTTAAGGAGAAACAACTGCATCAATGCCAAAGAAAAAGATCCTCAGGCATCATGGCTGTGAAATGGAGAAAGCTGAAAAACTACATTTGGGGGGTGCCCAAATGCAAAAATCTGGTAGAGGCGTACAGCTAAGCAACTGTAGCAAAAGGGCTGAAAGGGAGCCCACGTGTGCTGGTGGGGATAACTCATCCTTCCTTGCCTCAGTTTCCAGATGTATAAAAGGGAAAAAGAGAAGTTTCCAGAATTAGTCAAACAAGTGGAAAGACGTTAGTGAAGATTTAATATTGTTAAAATATCCATGCTATCCAAAGCAATCTACAGAATCAATGAAATTCCTATCAAAATTCCAATGGCATTATTTTTACAGAAGTAAAAAAAAACAATCCTAAAATACATAAAAAACAGCAAAGGACCCCAAACAGCCATAGCAATATTGAGACAGAAGAACAAACATGAACGCATCACATTTCCTGATTTCACAAACAATATATTAGAAGGCTACAGTAATTAAAACAGTATGATACTCGTATAAAAACAGACATATAGACCAATGGAACAGAATAGAGAGCCCAGAAATAAACCCATACATATATGGTCAACTCATCTTCAACAAAGGTGCCAAGAATACACAATGGGGAACGGATAGTCTCTTCAAAAAATGGTGCTGCCACTCAGAGTGGTCATCATGAAAAAATCTACAAACAGTAAATGCTGGAGAGGGTGTGGAGAAAAGGGAACCCTCTTGCACTGTTGGTGGGAATGTAAATTGATACAGCCACTATGGAGAACTGTACGGAGGTTCCTTAGAAAACTAAAAATAGAACCACCATACAACCCAGCAATCCCACTACTGGGCATATACCCTGAGAAAATCATAATTCAAAAAGAGTCATGTACCACAATGCTCATTGCAGCTCTATTTACAATAGCCAGGACATGGAACCAACCTAAGTGTCCATCGACAGATGAATGGAAAAAGAAGATGTGGCACATATATACAATGGAATATTACTCAGCCATAAAAAGAAACGAAATTGAGTTATTTGTAGTGAGGTGGATGGACCTAGAGTCTGTCATACAGAGTGAAGTAAGTCAGAAAGAGAAAAACAAATACCGTATGCTAACACATACATATGGAATCTAAAAAAAAAAAATGTCATGAAGAACCTAGGGGCAAGACAGGAATAAAATAAAGACACAGACCTACTAGAGAATGGACTTGAGGATACAGGAAGGGGGAAGGATAAGCTGGGACAAAGTGAGAGAGAGGCATGGACACATATATGCTACCAAATGTAAAATAGATAGCTGGTGGGAAGCAGCCGCATAGCACAGGGAGATCAGCTCGGTGCTTTGTGACCACCTAGAGGGGTGGAATAGGGAGGGTGGGAGGGAAATGCAAGAGGGTGGAGATATGGGGACATATGTATATGTATAACTGATTCACTTTGCTATAAAGCAGAACCTAACACACCATTGTAAAGCAATTATACTCCAATAAAGATGTTAAAAAAAATGGTTCTGGCAAAACTGAATGAAATTGGATCCTTATCTTACAACTGTACACAAAAATCAAGTAAAAATGGATTAAGGACTTAAATGTAAGATGAGAAACCGTAAAAGTTTTCTAGAAGAAAATATAGGGGGAAATCTTCAAGACACTGGCCTAAAGCAATGCTTTCACAGATACACCACCAAAACCACAAGCAACAAAAGCAAAATAGACAAGTGGGACTATATCAAGCTAAATGGCTTCTGCACAGCAATGGAAACAATAGAGTGAAAAGCAACCTATGGAATGGGAGAAAGTGTTTGCAATCATATATTTTATAAGGAATTAATGTTCATAATATACAAGGAATTCCTACAGTGCAATAGAAAAAACACAAAGGACCCAAATTTTAAATGGGCAATGGACTTGAATAGACATTTCTCAAAGAAGACATACAAATGATCAACAGGTATATGAAAAGATGCTTGACCATCACTAATCATCAGGGAAATGTAAATCAAAACCAAAGTAAGACGTCACCTCACACTTTTTAGGACGGCTATTATTAAACAAAATAAAACAAGAAATAAGTATTGATGAGGTTGTGGAGAAATTGGAACCCTGTACACTGTTGGTGGGCATGTAAAATGGTGCAGCTGCTATGGAAAACAGTATGGAGCTGCCCCCCAAAATTAAAAATGAAACTACCATCTGATCCAGTAATCCTACCTCTGGGTAGATATCTGAAAGAATTAAAATCAGGATCTTGAAGAGATATCTGCACACCCATGTTTATTGCAGCATTATTACAGCCAAGACGTGGAAACAACCTAAATGTCCATCAACAAAAGAATAGATAAAGAAAATATGGTATATACACACAATGGAATATTATCCTGTCATAAAAAAGAAATTCTGCCATATGTGACAACATGGATAAACCTGGAGGACATTATGCTAAGTGAAATAAGCCAATTACAAAAGGACAAATACTGCACAATTCCACTTATATGAGATATCTAAAATAGTAAACACATACAAGCAGGGAATAAAACGGTGGTTGTTGGGTTCTGGGGGAAGGGGGAAGTTAGGGTTGCTTTTAATCAGGTATAAAGTTTCCATTAGGGGGCTTCCCTGGTGGCGCAGTGGTTGAGAGTCCGCCTGCCGATGCAGGGGACACGGGCTCGTGCCCTGGTCGGGGAAGATCCCACATGCCGCGGAGCGGCTGGGCCCATGAGCCATGGCCGCTGGGCCTGCGCGTCCGGAGCCTGTGCTCCGCGACGGGAGAGGCCACAACAGTGAGAGGCCCGCGTACCACAAAAAAAATAAATAAATAAAGTTTCCATTAGGCAAGATGACTAATTTCTAGAAATCTGCTGTATATCATTGTGCCTACAGTTAACAATACTGTATTACAGACTTAAAATTTTGTTGAGGGTAGATCACATAGTAAGTGGTCTTACCACAATTAAAAAAAAATAGGTAGTCAAAAATACATAGTGAAAGCATTATAGAAGTGTGTTGACCTGTTAATGATATATATAATATATATACATAACCTTATGTGTGTATATACATATACAAAACAGCTCCAGTTTTTGTGATGTTTTGGTGTCAGCTTCTGAAAATTTGTAAATTTTTGTAATTTCTTTTCTCATTCTAAATAAATGTTTACTTTTATACCCCCCAAAAGTTTATAAACTAATTGGGTAACTCAGACATATAAACAGTTAATAAAGATTTTACAGATGCAAAGATGGAAGTGTGCCCAGTGGTTAAGACACTGAGCATCCACTACAAGCAGCATGGGTTCAATCCCTGATTGGAGAACTAAGATCCCACCTGCTGTGAGGTATGGCCAAAAGAAAAAAAAAAAAAGATGGAAGTGTGTATGGGATGAAGTGGGTGCACGGACGACAGAGTAGTGGTTAGGAAAAGCTTCAGCTTGGAAATAGTACTTGCTCAGAGCCTTTACGGGGTGAAATGGCAGGGTAGGGAAGGGCATTCCAATTATAAAGAGCAGTGTGTGCAAAGGCATGGAGGAATGAAACCACATTATTCATCCAGGGAACTCTAATTCAATATGGCTAGAAAATACAAATGGAATCTTCCATAGACGGGGACCAGATAACCAAAGGCTTTGTGTGCCATCCTAGAGACCAGATTTTTTTTTTTAGTCGAAATATAGTTGATGTACAATATTATATTAGTTTCAGGTGTAGTACATAATGATTTTGCATTTGCATACATTATAAAATGAACACCATGATAAGTCTAGTAACCATGTCCCCATACTAAGTTATTAGAATATTACTGACCATACTCCTTATGCTGTGTATCACATACCCATGACTTATTATACAACTGGAGGTTTTTACCTCTTAATCACTTTCACCTATTTTTCCCACCCCCCTCCCTTCTGGCAACCAGTTGTTTGTTCTTTATGTTTGACCCCATTTTCATTTTGTTTTGCTTGTTTGTTTTGCTTTTTAGAGTCCACATATAAGTGAGATCAGGCAGTATTTGTCTGTTATACTTAGCATAATATCCCCTAGATCCATCCATGTTGTTGCAAATGACAAGATTTCATTTTTTAAGGCCGAGTAATATTCCATTGTATATATATATACCACAACTTCTTTATTCATTTGTCTATTGATGGACACATAGGTTGCTTCCGTATCTGGGCTATGGTAAATAATGTTGCAATGAACATTGGAGTAAATTTATCTTTCCGAATTAGTGTTTTTGTTTTCTTTGTATACATACCTGAAAGTGGACTCACTAGATCATGAGGCAGTTCTACTTATAATTTTGTGTGGAACTGCCATACTGTTTTCCATAATGACCACATCAATCTACATCCCCACCAACAGTGAACGAGGATTTTCTTTTCTGTTATTTGTTGCCTTTTTGATGATAGCCATTCTGACATGCATGAGGCAGTACCTCCTTGTGGTTTTGATTTGCATTCCCCTAATAATTAGCAACGTGGAGATCTTTTCATGTGCCTGTTAGCCATCTGTATGTCTTCTTTGGAAAAATGTCTATTCAGGTCTTCTGCCCTTTTTTTTTTTTTTTTTGCGGTACGCGGGCCTCTCACTGTTGTGGCCTCTCCCGCGGTGGAGCACAGTCTCCGGACGCGCAGGCCCAGCGGCCACGGCTCATGGGCCCAGCCGCTCCGCAGCATGTGGGATCCCCCCAGACCGGGGCACGAACCCGTGTCCCCTGCATCGGCAACCGGACTCTCAACCACTGCGCCACCAGGGAAGCCCCTTCTGCCCATTTTTAGTTGGGTTGTTTGTTTGTTTGTTGATGTTGAGTTGTATGATTTCCCTGTATATTTTGGATATTAACACTTTATCAGATATACCACTTGGAAATAACTTCTCCTACTTGATAGGCTGCCTTTTTGTTTTGTTGATAGTTTCCTTCACTGTACAAAAGCCTTTCAGTATGATACAGTCCCATTTGTTTATTTTCGCTTTTGCTTCTCATGCCTGAGGAGAAATATCCAAAAAAAATATTTCTAAGGCTAATGTCAAAGAGCATGCTGCCTATGTTTTCTTCTAGGAGTTCTATGGTTTCAGGTATTACATTTAAGTATTTCATCCATTTTGAGTTTATTTTTGTATATGATATGAGATATGAGTCTGATTCTTTTGCAATGTAGCTGTCCAGTTTACCCAATCCCATTTATTGAAGAGGCTTTTTCCCCATTCAGTTATTATATTCTTCAACTCTGTCTGGTTCTCCTTTACATTTTCTAACTCTTTTAAAAAATTCTCACTGTGTCCGTCCATTCGTCTCCTGAGTTCAGTGTACATGTTTATGATCATTACCTTAAACTTTTTTTTAACTTTTTTATTGGACTACAGTTGATTAACAATGTTCTGTTAGTTTCAGGTGTACAGCAAAGTGATCCAGTTATACATATACATGTATCTATTCTTTTTCAAATTCTTTTCCCATTTAGGTTGTTATATAATACTGAGCAGAGTTCTCTGTGCTACACAGTAGGTCCTTGGTTACCTTAAACTCTTAACTGGGTAGATTGCTTATACCCAATCTGTTTATTTCTTTTTCAGAGGTTTTGTTTTGTTCCTTTGTTTGGAATATATTCTTCTGTCTCCTCATTTTACCTAATTCTCTGTGTTTATTTCTATATATTAGGTAGGCAGGTTACATTTTATGATCCTGGAGAATTGGCCTTATGTAGGAGATATCCTATGGGGCCCAGCAACACACTCCTCTCTGGTCACCAGAGCTATATGCTCTAGGGGTGCCCCCACGTGGACTGTGAGGGCCCTTCTGTTGTGGTGGGGTCAACTACTGTGGGTATGTTTTTAGGTGGGGCTGGTCTCTGGCCCAGTTTGCTGCTAGGTCCTGCTTCAGTGCAGTGGCTGCTGGCATGCTGATGGGTAGAACTGGGTCTCATGGTGGCTGGCTGAGGGACCAGTGGGGGCCAGCTAAAGATTTTATCATTTAAGCAATGAGAGTCATGGAAGTATTTTATGCAGGAATAACATGATACCCCCACAATGACAATATGAAGGACGTATTAGTAAGGCAGATGAGACTGTAGGCAGGGAAAAAGTTAATCTTGATGAAATAGGAAACTGAAATAAGCTAAGCCAGTAGCAGTAAGGATGGGCATAGAGCATTGACTCCAGAGATGTCATAGGGCTAGACTGCATAGGACCTGCTTTCTGATTGGAATAAGTTAGTCAGAGAAAGGGAAGAGCTATGGGTGACTCTTAGGTTTCTGGGTTGGATAAGCAGCCTCTGAAGCAAAGAGAGTTTCAGAAGATAACACGGATTCAACCTTTCCTACTCCTTTGGAGGTAACCTTTGAAGCAGATCAACTCTACTAACAAGCCACAGCAGTGTTGTGCACTACTGTCTTGTCCTTCAGAATATAAGGCCACATCCATATGTGTGGAACCAACAGACCAATGCACCAGCCATCTGTTTTCTAGAATTGTCTTAACAACCAATGGGACTCATCACATGATGGACTCAGCCGCAGCAATTAATATTGATTAGAAAGATGGCAAAAATGAGCAGTTTGGCCATGCCTGTCATGGATCAGTATGCAGAGCAAATATAGATATGGCCTCAATTACACCCTCACATCATTAATCATCATCCACTGAAAATTGTGAACATATTTACAAGCAAGGAATGAAAAATACACATGATTTAAAGTTGTGTGTCATGTCCCAGTAGATCTGCCTATATAAATTTGTCTTTGCACAGGTTGTCTCTTTAAGAAACTGGCATTGCAGCATTCTCTACCAGTTCTTACCAACAGGTATCTTTACAAAGGTCAGTGTATTGCTACAACTACCTAACAACTACCTGTACAATTACAACCACCTAATTCTTCATTCATTCATTTCTTTAGCGCTAGAAAAGTATTTTTTTAAAAAAGATCCCTAACATCAAGGACCTTTGGCTAGCTTGCAAATTAAGACACTCACTTATGGCAAACTAAACAGCGAAAGAGTTAAACAATACTACCAGAAAATTTATATATTAGGTGTCAAATGAGAGCTAAAGACAGGAAGTACTAGGAGTTCACAGGAGGGAGAAATCCTCATGGGCTTGAGAGGTAATAGTACGTTTCATGGAGGAGGTGGAAATTGCTGTGGGACTTGAATAATGGGAAAGATTTGGGTAGGAAGGGAGGATAGCATACAAAATTTTGGTGGTATGAGTAAAACACTGGGTAAGCAAGTGGAACGAACATGGTATGTTTCAGGACAATCACGCTTGGCTAGTAAATGCACTACAAAAGCAGTGAGGCACAGCTACCCTTTCATATCACAAATACTTAAGATATTTTAAAGTGTCAATAGGATATTCAAAGGCTTAAAACAATTTAGCAGTGCGAGAAGAAAATGTCTCAAAGGCAAGATTCCCAAAGCTTTACATCATCATTGTTCACAAAGTAACTATGCCTTTGAAAAAATGACAGAAACAATTGTTGTTCTCCTTGAATTTCAGAACTTCAGTATAAGAAAGGATAAAAATATGTCCATATTTAGATGTCTATAAGTGAAGGTTAGTGTATTTTCATATTTCACCAAGTTCCTGACACATTTAAAGTACCTAGATGCAAAAGAAAGTGTGTGGGCCCCTCTCCCAGAAGGATGCACTAGTTTCATTTACTATACATAAAATGATCTTTTCTAGCTATTCTGTATGTGCATGTGACTTTTATTTTCCTAAAGGGTCAGGAGGGTAGAAAAAAAGACAACTTCAAAGAATGAGTGCTGGAAGAGGAAAAAGCATACATAGGAATTCAGTATACACACAGGAAATATGTGTGTGTGCATGCATGAACATGTGTGCACATGCTTACACTTTTTCTCTTGCACTGTCTTTTCTCCTCTATCACTCTCACTTTCTCTTTTTGACTTACTTTCTTTAGCTCAATTCAATAAACATATATATTAAGACTCTGGTGCATTATATCATGCTATATTATGTTACATGTTAAAGAGAGTATGAAAAGAATCCCTATCCTTCAGTGGATTATAAACTAAATCATACTTAATATTTAAATCACAATATAACATAATAGAGGAAATGCCAAAATGAGTGCCACTGACAAATTGAAATAGGAAGTGAGTTCAACAGTCTTTTGGAAGAAAGTGAAATCACTGTGGACTTGGAGTCACATATGATAGCTTCACCAAGGTAACATTTGAGCATCTAGATTCTAAATCATACTCAGTTGTACCTAAAGATCATATATGGAACATTTGTTAAAAATGCAGATTTCCCATCCCCAGAAAGTCTAATTTAGTAAGTCCAGAGCAGGGCCCAGAGGTCTGCATATTTAATAATTTCAGATGATTCCAATGAAGGTGTTCCTCAGAATACACTGTGAAACATTAACAGCTTGAAGAATAAATAGAATTTGAATAGGCTTGATAGACATTCTAGATGAGGGATGAAACTGGGATTCCGAGGGGGTCAGTAAAGTAAGTGAGTTTGCTGGAAGCAAAGTAGTGGGGGAAATGGTAGAATATAAAGCTAAAAAAAGGCAGTGGGGGTACTTCCCTGGTGGTCCAGGGGTTAAGAATCCGCCTTCCAACGCAGGGGACGTGTGTTCTATCCCTGGTCGGGGAACTAAGATCCCACTTGCCAGGGATGGGGGTGCGGGGCAACTAAGCCCTCGCACCACAACTACTGAGCCCACATGCTCTGGAGCCCACGCACCACAACTAGAGAGCCTGTGCGCCGCAACTACTGACCCCGTGTGCTCTGGAGCCTGCATACCACAACCAGAGAGAAGCCTTCATGTCGCAAGTAGAGAAGCCTATGTGCCACAGTGAAGAGCCCGTGTGCCACGACGAAAGATCCCATATGCTGCAACGAAGATCCTGCATGCTGCAACTAAGACCTGATGCGGCCTAAATAAATAAATAAATAAAAGGGAGCGGGAAGAAAAATTATGAAGTATCTCAACTGTCATGCGAGAAAGTTTACATGTGACCCTTTAAATGGTGTAGAGCTAATGAAGGTTTACCTAGTAGGACCTTTTAGTAAGGGGAATTGACTACACTGATCCATGCATGCTTACAATAATGCCAATGCCAAAAGAACAACCCTGGACTGTAGGGCTCCCAAAGGCTTGTCAGTAGACCAATGTGCGATCACAATCAAATTTCAACTGGCCTGAGGTAAAATGAAAATAATCAAGACAATGTGGTGAGCTACAATTATTTACTTTTTTTTGGTGTTAACATATCCTCTTATGCTTAATTTATTGTAAGTCCTTTGTAAAATATAAAGTAGGCAGTTGAGCATATATGAAAAGATATTCAATATCATTAGCCATTAGGAAAATGTAAAATTAAAATTACTATGAATATTCAACCATACACCTATTAAAATGGCTAAAATTAGAAAAAGTAGTGACAGTACCAAGTGATGGCAACGATGTGGACAAGGTGGTACTCTCATACATTGCTGGTGGAAAACAGTTTGTCAGTTTGTTACAAAGCAAAACATACACTTACCATATAACCCAGCAATCATATTCTTAGGTATTTATCCCAGAGATATGAAAACTTAAGTTCACACAAAAACTTGTACATGAATGTTTACAGTAGCTCTATTCATAATCACCCAAACCCAGAAACAAACAAACATCCTTTGCTGTGTGTAGATAAACAAACTGTGGTATATCCGTACCAAAGAATACTACTCAGCAAAAATGGAATGAGCTATTGATATAAGCAAAAAATTAGATGAATCCCAAAGGCATTATACTGAATGAAAGAAGCCAGTCTCGGAAGGCTACATGCTGTATTTATGCATTTACATATATTTATATAATATTCTCGAAAAGACAAAACTAGAGTGACAGAACAGATCAGTGATTGCTAGGGATAAGTGGAGAGAGATGAGTTATGACTACAAATAAGTAGTACAAAAGAGTTTTTTTGAGGGAATGGAACTGTTCTGTATCTTGATTATGGTGATAGGTAAATTAATCTATACATGTATTAAAACTCATTGAATGGTCCAACCCCTCCCTACAAGAAAATCTTACTGTACGTTAATTTAAAAAATTAAATAGTATGCATTCATTCATCAGTTCCCCCAATATTTTGTAAATCATGCTTGTCCAACTGTCTGGTATGTCTGGCATAAGTCACTGAGGGGTAGATGTCTTTAAGAACCTTGCTCATTGGTGCTACAAATGTACTTGTGTACTAAAAAGAGAAAAAACTCACATATGCAGCTGAGGACTTTTGTGCTCAAAGAAGAACCTAGAACAGCTCACTCTAAAAGGATGGAGATGGAGCTCTACTTACAAATGTTCATGGTGAGCAAACACATGCAAGCACCTCATGGACTTAAAACTGTTCAGAAGAAAACAAGCTTCCTATCTAGATTTTAGTGGCTAGAAAGCAAAAGAATGAGCTGAGGAAACTGGTTTGGCCTTATCTAACAAGGGTAATACTGTAGTTGCCAAATGAGCAGACTGCATTGTTAGATGTGGATGGCATTATGTTTGTTTTTTTCCATAAGTGTCATAAGATACTAAGAACAGATGATACTAATAAAGACTATGATGTTTTAAAGGCAAAAAAAAAAAAAAAAAAGAAATGTATTTGTGTTACTCCTGTCTTGGATGTTGCAATAAGCACCAATAACTCTTATCACAATCCTGAGTTGCACTTCATTCTTCCAAATTCCATACACATGACTTAGGAATGGAAGGTTGATTCTCATATCAATCAAGACTCAGAGGTACCCAGTCCTCTTACTCGCATCAGCACCTGAACAAGCTACTTTAGTCTCTGCCACTCTCACATACTCAAAACTCTCTGCATTCTTCCTTCAATTTTGCAGTGAAGATTATAGGTAAGAGTGAGGGAGCAATAACATTTGGGGCTGGTATCAATGGATTCCAAAGCACTCTTTTTGCCTGGAATCTGAAGAGATCAAGATTTCCTTTCAGTACATTCAAGGAATTAATTAGACAAATGTTTCTGGGAACCTCCCGGATGCCCAGAATCTCCCAAATATTCTTGACAGTCATATATTTGGTAAAATGGGGACAAACCTATATTCCTGTTCTCAACACTAACAAGTCAAGTGGGGCAGGGGAATCACATTTTTGTTGTTTTCTAACACGGCAGTCCCTTCTCAACTTTTTAATTTTTCTTTCTGGTGACTGATGGAATTAACACAAACAATAACATTAAGAAAAAGTGGAACTTTCATGAATTATATGTCTCTTTAGCCCTCTGTTTTCAAGAAAAGCTGCTCATTTAAAAACTGTTTATTTGGGGCTTCCCTGGTGGTGCAGTGGTT
Source organism: Mesoplodon mirus (assembly GCF_964341445.2). Taxonomy (NCBI): domain Eukaryota; kingdom Metazoa; phylum Chordata; class Mammalia; order Artiodactyla; family Ziphiidae; genus Mesoplodon; species Mesoplodon mirus. Next base: position 58,417,112 of record NC_138981.1, on the reverse strand, counting down.
GAGAGTCCACCTACCAATGCAGGGGACGAGGGTTCGTGCCCCAGTCCGGGAAGATCCCACATGCCGCGGAGCGGCTGGGCCCGTGAGCCATGGCCGCTGAGCCTGCGCGTCCGGAGCCTGTGCTCCGCAATGGGAGAGGCCACAACAGTGAGAGGCCCGCGTACCACAAAAAAAAAAAAAAAAAAAAAAAAAAAAAACCTGTTTATTTGAAAACCTCTTCATTGAGCCCTCAGCCTTTAGTAATAATCCAGCCTATTAATAAAGCAGACCATGTTTGAATTTCACAAACCTTGACTCCTGTATTAGTTATCTATTGCTGCTCAACCAATGACTTCAAAACTTGTGTCCTAAAACAACAAACATTTATTATCACATACAGTTTCTGGGTTCCAAAATTCAGGAGCAGCTTAGCTAAGTAGTTCTGGCCTTGGGGTCCCTTTAAGGTTACAATCAAGACGTCAGCTGGGGCTGCAGTCATCTGAAGACTTAACTGGGGCTGGAGGATTCTTCTAAGATGGTGTACTCACATGGTTATTGGCAGAAAGCCTCAGCTGTTTGCTGGCTATTCATAGGAAACCTCAATTCTAGGCTCTTCATGGAATGCTTGAATACCCTCATGCCATGGCACTGGTTTCCTCCAGTCCAAAAGGGAGCAAGGTGGAAGTCTCAATGATTTTTATGACCTCACCTTGAAAGTCACACTCCATCATTTCTGCAATGTCCTCACAGATCAGCCTTATTCATTGTGGGAAGGAACAAAAACAAATGCATTAAAATACCAGGAAATAGGGCTAAATAGGGGCCATCTTGGAAGCTGGCTAATACTACTCCAGACCAAGGAAAGAGTTTTATAACTTCTCAAACTAAACAATATAATATCAAGGCCAAAGGCTATCCAATTAACCCTGGCAAAAGAACACTAACACGGATACGACACCTTAGGTTGCTAATTGTTCTTTCTCATTAGTGTGTCAAGTATTTGACAGATAAAGCCTTGTACAGGTAAGGTTGATGCTATAATTAGGCACCAGGAGACAAAAGCATGTCAAAGAGAAAAGTGAAGAATACGTATCCTGAAAATCCACAAATGGCAGAGACAAATTTCACTGGTTTTCCAATTAGCCAAATGTATGAAAAATGTATACAAAAATGACAGATCTCTGTGTTAAAAAGACCATCACTAAAACCAACAGTAACAAAACTAGATGTGAAAAGTTATCCACAATTAAATGGTCATATAAGCAAAGTCTCTGTTTCAAATTAAAGGGGTAAACTGAAAATGTATTCTCCTAATTCAACTGTGTTTGAACTAGAGCTACTCTAATACATGAACATGCTTGAGAATGTCTGGAGTTTCTGGAAGAATAACTATAGTTGAATATGCTCTGCATGCTATTTTATGAGACCCATGAAAAGCCAAGTTTATGAGATTACCAACTGGTGATAATTAGTTATTTTCCTTTCCCTCATTTCCTTCTTCTCAACTCATCAAGACTTTAATTACACATTCCATGAGAATCAAATTTAGGCCTGAAGAGGAGAAATGTACTTATGCTGAGGTCACTCCTGGGAAACAATGAGTGGAACTAGGCTGTAGCTAATGCCAATTATGTCAGGTGGCAGTGGGAAAGAACTCACTGGTCATCATTACAGCAGGTTTCATCATCCTCATTTCATGCCATTTTTATATAGGATTGTATGAATTGTGCTTGTGGGACTTGGGAGACAAAAGCAGATGTGGAGTGTTCTAAGCAAATGTCTGCAAAGGAAAAATATATGCAAGTAGTGGCCAAAGTTTGCAGAGATCCAGCCTAAAACCTTTGAGAGATGGGGCCCCACACTACAGAATTTGTTCTGCTACGTCTAGGAGGTCTGCGCTTGTGACAGTTAGGTAGGCTGATACATTTTTTCCAATGTACCTCAAAGCTGAGGTATAAGGGATAGGCACACAACACTTAAAGAGTACTGGGTGGTTCTGCCAAAGCAGAGAAAACTCACCAGGATTGGGAGCATAACTCTCCACCAGTAACTCAAACACCTTGATTTCTATTAGAAGATCAACACAACAGCAGCCTTAGGAAAGCTCCTTTATTTCCTGGCACTTATATAAAAGAGGCTAATCAAAAGTCCATTTGAGTTTTTCAGAAGTCAGAAAATAGTGATACTAATCAATAAGTTTTTTCAGAGTCTATCTTTCAAAGACATGAGAATATTTGAGGTTTTCTCAACCTCTCTTCAAATTTTCCATCTTGACTGGGCCAAAACTGGACCAGAGATCTGTTCTTGGTGCCTAAGAACCATAAAAGGCTAGGTTAAAAATTCACTATAAATTAAATTTCTTTCTCATTTTATTTTATTCTCCCCCCTCATTTTTAAGGGTATTATCTCATTTATACTCTGCTTCATTTTAATGAAGTCTTCATAATCCCATTCCATATATATGATAATTTTTGGCTTACAAAGTATTTATCTGAGGTAAGCAAGGCAAGTCTCATCATCCCCATTTTACAGATAAGGCAACTGACTTCCCAGCTAATATAGAGCAAAGTCAGGATGGAAAAATAATGATCCATTAACTCCAAATCTAGTGTTCTTTCCACTCTACTGCACTGACTGAGAAATATTTTATATAATAAAATAAAAGGTATAGTGAATATCTCTCAAGAGGGAAATGATCAAATAGAAGAGAATGAAGACAACCTATTTAAAATTCAAGTGTCTGTGAAAGAGTTAAATTAGCGAATTTGGACTGTTGAAGGATTGCCAGGATGGTTTGAAGAGATTTTATCTTAATTTTTTAGAGGAATTATATTCTTTTTGTTCATTTATTTTTATCAAATATATTATACTAATCCATAAGCTCCTTTAAGGCACTTTTCTCATTATATGTATCTTTGTATCCCTCACCTTACAATCTCTACCCTTGAACAAGATAGATGCTTAGTAAACAAGCTGTTCAAAGAAATTAATTTCATCTATATAGGGATGGTAAAAAATTTTTTTCTTCTCCTCATAGTCAGAGAAGCAGAATAACAAGACTGAAAGAATCTTGTGGAAAACCTATTCTTTTCATTGCCTTTAGGTGGGATTACACTCAGCACAGTCTAGACTAACAAGCAATCATCTAGGTCTCTTGTTACTAAGAGCTCTCATGGGTAAGAGATGCTACAGCTCTTTTTGTCACAAATTCATTGCTTTTAAAACTCTCATTTCCAAAAGTTGATTTCTATACTTCTATAATTTACTATAATTTAGATTCCTTAATTCTTATTCATCTTCCAATGGAGACAATAAAGTAGAATTATTCTACCTGAGAAAGAAAACGAGTTTCTTTGGTTTTTCTCCACTAATACTGTATCCCAGCTCTCCTAAACCTCTCCAAATACTCCATATTCCTCAAGACAAAATTTGGAGCACAAATCTTGGCACGCTAACAAGGATTTTTGAAATTCCTATTGCTGTTTTTTTAGCACTATTATCCACAGTAATAAGGCTAATCCATTGACATTTCTTGTAGTCAACTAGACTCCTAAGATACCTTATTTGTTTTTATTTTGAAAACAATACAAACATGTTAAAATTCAGGAAAAAATAGCTGAGCCCACCATGCCCGTAGAAAATTCCTTTTATTGTGTATATATATATATATGTGTGTGTATATATATATATATATATATATATATATATGCATTTCACCATAGCATACACACCTTTCTCACTTATCCTAACAAAAATATCTATGTTTTGGCATAATATTCCTTCTATCTATAATAACTGTAAAATACTATATTGAATTTAATAAAACAATCCATGTTATTGTTTTTCTTATTTTTGGACATCTTAGGTTATTTTCTACATTCTTTTTGACAATGTTTCACTCATTTTGTTCATTCATTCATTTATTTAACAAATATTTATTGGGTTCCACCATATGCCAGGCAGTGTTCTATGTTCTGGACACGCTAAGGTAAACAAGTTAAGCAGGAACCCTGCTTTCATTCTAGTAGGGGAAGACTGACAGAAAATAAACAAGGAAATTAATTAAACATGATAATTTCTATGAGGAAAATAAGCAGAAATGAATAGGTTTGTTCTGAGGAGGTACTGTGTGAGCCAAGACCTATAAGAGGAGTGATCTCTCCCACCAGTCATGAATAAGCTTGGTAAAGAGATTTCCAGGCAGGAAGAATATCATGTGCAAAGCCTGAATTAGGAACAAGCTTGGCGAGTTTAAGGAAAAGAGAGAAAAGGCCAGTGTGACTGGAGCATAGTTAAATTCAGAGGAGCATAGCACCCCATGAGATTCTAGAGGAAGATGGGGACCTAGAGTTGACACTAGGGAAGTTGAAAATTATTCCAACTGCAGAGAGTAGCTACTGAAAAATTTTAGGCAAGGGATAGATAAGTAAACACAGCAGATTAAATGTTATCATATCTCCCTTGTTTTTTTATAATACCTGTTAACATACTGCAGCAGAGTTTGGGAAACATTGATATAGAGGGTTGGCACATTCTAACACTGAAATACTAGTTTTAGGCTCATAACCAGTTAGATCACATGTTGCTCCCCAACCCTAGCTAATAATGCCATTCTTCAACTAATTCATCATCTGACTGATGAACTCTTCTTCATGCCAGAGTTGGCTTCCCCTCATACAGTTCTTTGTCAGTAGCAAACATTCGTGGGATACTCTCTAAAAAGTAAAGGGAAAACTTACATAGATGGTCATGAAGAGCATATAGATAACTGAGTATTGAACAGAATATCTTCAAAAGGAAATACATACTATTCTTCTAACTAGGCAAAGGAATAAATGCATATTGTGATGTGACAAGTTAAAGCCAAGTAGCCTAGTACTTTTAGGCAAAGTGTGCATGATCTTTGTCTCAATTAGTTAGGTAATGCCATGTGATAAAATGAGCATATAGGATTTCAGGAGCTTCCTGGATGAATGAATGGAAGAGGCTGGGGTATTTAGGGTAATAAGTTCCAAACCCAAGTTATAGTTTTTGGATAGGTTCAACAGTGGATGTAGATTTAAAAGATGAAGGGGATAAATAGATCCATTTCACTAAGAGGGGTGGACAGATGATGAATAGAAGCAAAAGGAAATGAACATGTCTGAAGTGGCCTGGTGAGTAGCTCTGAAGCCATTTGGACCTAATCTCTATAAACAAAAAGTAACTTTCTGCCTGTTTGTACCCATACTATTGAAAATAGCTGGATAGAAATTCAACAATTTAACAAAATTGATATAGTCTGACTTAAAATATAGGCCAGGATGCATCTCATTTAAAATGTTGATGTACAACACATGGAATATAGCCAATATTTTATAATAACTATAAATGGAGTATAACCTTTAAAAATTGTGAGTCACTATATTGCACACCTGTAACTTTTATAATATTGTACAACTATAATTTAATTAAAAAAATAAAATGCTGATTAGTTGTATTCATAAATTTATATTTTCTGTATCTGTCATAATATGGATAGGAGGGGGTTTCTAAATATTTACAATATAGGACAATTTTTTAACTGTGGAGACTCAAGAAATTAGACGAAGAAAATGCCATTTTGAAATGAACAAATCTGGATTGGCAAACACTAAAAGCAAATGAGAATTTTGAGAATCTGAAAGTTAGTCTAAAAAGAATAATCACTTAATGGCCAAACATGAGAGACAGGCAGTTTTGAGGGAAAATGAAAGAGATGTATGATGTGAAGATCATTCAGTAGTTGATTGGAAAATTAGTATGCTCTTTCAAGGGCAACTGATGTGTAAGGAATGTTTGATCACCCAAAGTGCAAGAGAGCATCCTCTACTAGAGTAGATAAAACAGAGTTCCACTAAGAGGTTTACTGAAAGGGAAACCCTATCTTTTACCATAAAGTAGACTCTGAAGTTCAACATGAGGAGATATGTGGCTATCAAAGGCTATCCTCCTTACAGTGTTGAGATACTACAGCAGAGAAAGCAAACAGTGATTTCAAAGAGGAGCCCCAAAGGAATCCAACATCTGTTTAATGTCTGAATGTGTCACCATTGTTAAGCTCTAAAATAAAAAGGTCAGCTTAAACATGGAATAGTAAGATCATATTGGGATCTGTTCCTGAATTCTCAGGTCCCCTTGAAAGCTTAATTCGAAGGACAAAATATGGAATTCACACAGCACTGGGTTCTACCAAAGCACATTTCAACAGGGTAAGGTAAAAGGGACAATTAATGCCATAGACACAACAATTCCCTTTGATGACGCTTTTGCTTTCAAAAATCTGCATTTCCTGGTGAGTAGGTATCTCCAGGACTATTCATAAATCACAAGGGCAGGCACTTTGAATTGTAGCAATTGACTTTCAGTTGAGCTACCTGTCACATAGACAACTCTCTGTAGCATGTCATAGAGTGAGTAGAAACAGGGATTTATTCGTATGTGCCTTGTGGAATAGAAAGAGAAACATGGTCTTTAAAAAAGCTGTGTTACAATTATAAAAAATATTACAACTCCATTTTTAAATTGTCTTCTATAAGCCTTCATTTGATTCTGGTTTGTGAGTCTCTTAAGCAGGGTCAGGTAGTTCAGCTAGTCTTTAACACAATGAAAAGTCATCATCCCACGGAACAATGAAAACAAAAGGATCTGGGACAAAAACAAGAAGATAGGTTTTGTGGCAGTGACACAGAGTTGTGTTGTAACACCATGGACTGACTAGAAATAAGGAATGGAGAATTGGAGTGGGCCATAAATCTGATTGTAGTCTTTGATTCAACTGTGCACACTTACCTTTAGACTGTTATCCAGACTTTATTTTTCCAGTTTGCTGATGAGGTACATCACACACATTACCAAACTTGCTAAAGAAAAGATGGCAGGTATCCAATTAGAGCACTAAGAGAATAGCTTATCTAGCCAGTAAATTTTGGAGGGTATTCTAAAACAGAATTTTCCGAACTGTGCTCTGAGAAAAACTAGTGTCTCATAAGATACTAATAGTTGACATAATAAAAGAACTCCTCATCAAGGAAGTTTGAAAACAATGGGTAAAATAAAGGTAAACAACAGGTATTTTTACTGTTTTTAATATGTTAATGTGGTGTTCTCCAAACCTCTTTGGCTATGAGATCATCTATTCCTCTCAAGCAAATTATTCATATCTTATGTTACACTGGGGTTTAGGACCCCAGTTTGAGTAAAGCTGTTTTACACATGTACGCATTCAAGGCCTCAGAATATTTCACCAAAGGCTGGCATTTAGGAAACAAATACCCAGTTAGTCACCTGATCATTTCTGCAAGCTTATTTCATATCAATACTGTCCTACTCAGTATTTTAAGCAAAATTTCCATGGGATACACAAAAGATACACTATCAGTTGTCATACTTTTAATATTTTTAGTGGTTAAAATTCACTTATGATGTTACACAAGTATTACTTTTCCCTAAATTCATTTCTTCCTTCCTTTCTTTTTCTTCTTTTATTATTTATTTATTTTTAAAGCATTTATTTATTTATCTATCTATCTATCTATATTTATTTAGGCTGCCTCCCGTCTTAGTTGTGGCAAGCAGGGGCTTCGTTGAGGCATGCGGGCTCTTCATTGTGGCACGAGGGCTTCTCTCTAGTTGTAGCACGCGGGTTCCAGCGCGCGTGGGCCCTGTAGTTTGCAGCGTGTGGGCTCTCTAGCTGAGGCACGCGAGCTCAATAGTTGCGCCCCGCGGGCTTAGTTGCATCCCCGTGGCATGTGGGATCTTAGTTCCCTGACCAGGGATCGAACCCGCATCCCCTGAATTGTAAGGTGGATTCTTTACCACTGGACCACCAGGGCTTCCTTCCTTTCTTTTTGATTTTCAATGGCAATCTTACATGGCAGCTATGCAAATAATTTTTATGAAACTTTAATATTTTGAGGTTTTTGCATAATTGGGTTATTTTTTTCAGCTTCTAGGATTTCTCATACTTGGAGCTAACAGCCACAGTTACAACATATACAGCATGTGGCTAAGTTGCCTAATAAATCATTACCTCATCAGCAGCCGGTATTCTGGAATTTAGAAGAAAACCACAAATTTTGCTGAATACTGCTTTGTGGCTTTCATAGGATTAGAATTCAAGGCTCACATTAGCAGGTGTGTACATTAACAGCTTTTTGTCTTTGGGAGGAAACAAGGAGCCATTCTGGCTTTGAATAATTCAGTTAAAATTGCAGTAAATTCAAGAAATCATTTATTGATAGAAACCATTTTGTCCAAGGTAATTTATGCCATATCACTCAAGAAAAAATATTTTTAAGATAAATAGAAAAAAAAATGTATTGGGAAGAAGCAAAATGAAAAGATAGGAATAAAGAACACAGAGGTAAAAGGAGCAGGAAGTATAGGACTAATAGAAATATATTCATCTTACTGTCAGTAAAAAACTGATCAAAACGTCTGCCCAAAATACATTAGGTCATACTGTCGAATATAGAAAATAAAGTAGTGGCAAACTATAACACACGATCATTGAAAACTGAAATGTTTTGATAAAACGATGTACTTTTGGAGAATTTATGAAAAGAGAAATGTGGCTTGATGCTAGTAGCACCCACATATAACAAATTTAAACATATTTAAAGATATAATGAAATTATCTTCAAGGATCATTAAAATTAAGAGGAGAAACTGAAAGAAACAGGACTAGTGAGCACTGTAGTAAGGACAGGCCAAGGCAAGGAGGTGTAGCTTCACTAGACCCTGGGGAAGAAAATGCCATAAAGATCATTTCCATAGTGGTTTGACAAGCAGGTGCTACTATAATGTCTCAGGTGTTTCTATTTCTGATTCCATCAGTTAAGTAATTAAGTTATGGCAAATCACTGGATAAAGCCCAAGTAAGCAAGCACTCACATATACCTTTGCAAACAACCATCTGTTATGGTCATGATTTATTCTTAAACATAGCACACAAAATTTTAATTGCAATAACATTTGTTCCCATGAATGTTTGGGCTCTTGCATTTACATTTTAGAAAACCTATCATCAGTGAAAGCAGTGTCAGAAAATAGATCACTTTTTGACACATAATAAAAATTGAAAAATTATCAACCCTGGACATCCAAATACCTGATTTTGGGTGGTGGAGAAGGGCAGAATACCTCAGAGCAAGGACCTTCGAGCCCCAGAACGGTGTTAACACAACACAAAACCCAACCTGTGAGAGAGGGTCTTCTTCTATCCACATAACAAAGATTGACCAAGTTCCTACTTTATGCGAGGTGCGGTGCTGGGAACTAGGGATTTACCTATGAATAAGAAGACAAGGTTCGTGCCTTCATGGGGCTTATATGTGAGCAGAGAAAGACAGAAAAAAGCAAGCAAGGAAATTACAGAGTATAATCATTTCTCTGAAGGAAATAAACATGGTGATATGATAGAGAGTAATGGGGGATGGTGATGGAGGGGTAGGGATGGAATTTTAAATAGAATGGTCTGGGAAGGCATTTCTAAAGTGATGGCATTTGAGCTGAGATATGAGTGATAAAAATGGCACTGTTATTTGAAGCTCTATCTAAGGGAAGAATACTCTAGGCAGAGCAAACAGAACGAGCAAAGAGAACACTGGCTGTCACTGAATAACATGGTATAACAATCTAAAAAGACTGTTTCATTGATGGGTTAATGAAAATTTTGATATAACAGGTAACATGGCTACCATTCAATGCCTTTCCATCTTTAACTGAATCACAGAAGGATGTTCTGTGGTGCTCCAAGGACAATGGTGCTTCAAGGACAAAAGGTGACCCTGCCTGAAAAAGTTTCAGTGTTACAATCCCTACCGGATGCTTAATCTCCCTCCTCACCATGTTGAGATGGCTAAGAAATTCCTGAGCCCACCTGGGTGATGCCCACCTGGGCAACGGGACCTGTCCCAAATAAGGAAAGGCATATGACCTGCCCCACTCCCACCCTATAGGAAGAAGGTATATGTGCCTCGACCAATCAGTAAACAAAATTTTCACCTCGGACCATTCTTTTGTTTTCTGGCTATAAAAACTGATTATTGCACATGTCCGGGCTCTACTCTCCCAGACTACTAGGAAGTCGGCCCGCTGTTCTGGCAGCAACCCTTTCCTCTAATAGATTCTATCTTCTTTACATTCTGCCTTGTGTCTGGAAATTCTTTTCCAACCCGTGCTCGGACCACAACATGTTAGAACTCATTTAGCCTAATTTCCCACACAGTGTATTGCACACAGATAGTCATTGCTCTACTGCTTAAAAACCTTCAGTGTTTAGGGCATCCCACTCAATTGTGAGGCATCTCAGATACTAGGAAGTTTTTTCTTAATCTGAACTAAAATTGGCTTTTTGTCAATCTCTCACTGACTCTATCTAATTCTGCCCTTTCAAATATTCAAAGGCAAGTAGTATATTTCCCCACAGTGCTCTGCTCTAGGACAGTGGTCCTTCAACCATTGTTTAGAGATTGCAGATCATCTAGATATTATGATTCCCCTGGACACACTATAGTTTTTTTTTAATAAGTATAGTTGATTTATAATACTATATTAGTTTCAGGTATGCATAATGATTCAATATTTCCATTTAAAACTACAAAATAATGGTTATACTTCCCTTTGTTGCTTACCTATTTTATACATAGTAGTTTGTACCTCTTAATCCCACACCTCTATCTTGCCCCTCCCCCATCCCTCTCCCCAATGGTAACCACTAGTTTGTTCTCTATATCTGTGAATCTGTTTCTGTTTTGTTATATACATTCGTTTTATTTTTTAGATTCCACACATAAGTGATAATATAGAGTATTTGTCTTTGTCTGATTTATTTCCACTAAGCATAATAATCTCTAGGGCCATCCACATTGCTGCAAGTGGCAGAATTTCATTCTTTTTTATTACTGAGTAATATACCACATCTTTTTGATCCATTCATCTGTTGATGAACACTACTGTAAATAATGCTTCTATGAACAGTGGGGTACATGTATCTTTTCAAATTAGTATTTTCATTTTCTTTGGATATGTATCAGCCAGTAGAATTTCTGGATCATATGGTAGTTCTATTTTTAATTTTTTGAGAAACCTCCATACTGTTTTCCATAGTGGCTACACCAATTTACAATCCCACCAACAGTGTACTGGGGTTCCCTTTTCTCCACATCCTTGTCAACATTTGTTATTTGTGTTCTTTTTGATGATAGCCATTTTGACAGATGTGAAGCGATATCTCATTGTGGTATTTTTTGTTTTGTTTTGTTTGTTTGTTTTTGCTGTACATGGGCCTCTCACTGTTGTGGCCTCTCCCGTTGCAGAGCACAGGCTCCAGACACGCAGGCTCAGCGGCCATGGTTCATGGGCCCAGCCGCTCCACAGCATGTGGGATCTTCCCAGACCGGGGCACGAACCCATGTCCCCTGCATCGGCAGGCAGATTCTCAACCACTGCGCCACCAGGGAAGCCCCCTCATTGTGGTTTCGATTTGCATTTCTCTGATGATTAGTGATGTTGAGCATTTTTTCATGTGCCCGTTGGCCACCTGTATATCTTCTTTGGAAAAATATCTATTCAGGTCGTTGGCCCATTTTTTAATTGGGTTGTTTGTTTTTTGATATTGAGTTGTATGAGTTGTTTATATATTTCGGATATTAACCCCTTATTGGTCATATCATTTGCAAATACTTTTTCCTATTCAGTAGGTTATCTTTTCAATTTGTCTATGGTTTCCTTTGCTGTGCAAAGGCTTTAAGTTTAATTAGGTCCCATTTGTTTACTTTTGCTTTTATTTCTTTTGCCTTAAGAGACCGATCCAAAAAATATTGCTATGGTTTATGTCAAAGAGGGTTCTGCCCATGTTCTCTTCTAGGAACTTTATGGTTTCAGGTCTTACATTTAGGTCTCTAATCCATTTTGAGTTTATTTTTATATATGGTGTGAGGGAATGTTCTAATGTCATTCTTCTATATGTAGCTGTTCAGTTTTCCCAGCATCTCTTATTGGAGAGACTAGCTTTTCTCCATTGTAATTCTTGCCTCCTTTATTGTAGATTAATTGATCCTAACTGCATGGGTTTATTTCTGGGCTCTTTATTCTGTTCAACTGACCTATGTGTCTGTTTTTGTGCCAGTACCATGCTGTTTTGATACCAAAACCAGTCAAAGACACTACAAAAAAAGAAAATCACAGGCCAATAACTCTGACAAATATAGATGCAAAAATCCTCAACAAAATATTTGCAAATCAAATTCAACAATATATAAAGAGAATCAAACACCATGATCAAGTGGGATTTATTCCAGGGATGAAAGGATTATTCAATATTTGCAAATCAGTCAATGTGATACACCACATTAACAAAAAGGAAGGATAAAAGGCAAGTGATCATCTCAATAGACACACACAAAAAGCATTTGACAAAATTCGACCTCTGTTCATGATAAAAACGCTCATCAAAGATGGTATAGAGGGAACATATCTGAAAGTAATAAAGGCCATTTATGACAAACCCACACCTAACATCATACTCAACGGTGAAAAGCTGAAAGCCTTTCCTCTAAAACCAGGAACAAGACAAGGATGCCCACTTTTGCCACTTCTATTTAACATAGTATTAGAAGTCCTAGCCACAGCAATCAGAGAAGAAAAAGAAATAAAAGGCATCCAAATTGGAAGGAAAGAAGTAAAACTGTCACTATTTGCAGGTGACATGATATTATATATAGAAAACCCTGAAGTCTCCATCAAAAAACTATTAGAACTAATAAATGAATGAATTCAGTAAAGTTGTAGGATATAAGATTAATATACAGATATCTGTTGCTTTTCTATACAGTAAAAATGAACTATCAGAAAGAGAAAGCAAGAAAACAATCTTGTTTAAAATTGCATCAAAAAGAATAATATACTTAGGAATAAATTTAATCAAGGAGGTGTAAGACCTATATGCTGAAAACTATAAACACTGATAAAGGAATTCGAAAATGAAACAAAGAAATGGAAAGGTATTCTATGTTTTAAGACTGGAAGAGTTAATATTGTTAAAATGTCCATACTACCCAAAGCAATCTACAGATTTAATGCAATCCCTATCAAAATGCTCATGACATTTTTCATAGAGCTAGAACAAAGAAATTTATATGGAACCACAGAAGACCCCAAACTGCCAAAGCAATCTTGAGGAAGAAAATGGAAATGCTATAGTTTCTTGGTAAGTTATTTTAAAGCCATACTGCCTCTAGACACACCTACAAATTTTGTAAGGTAAGGACTTGGGCTCCAACTCTCAAAAACAGAATTGTAGCACTTTCACTAAGGATGTTCAACAATCATCTGTTGATCACTTGATATATGCAGAGCATGATGTTAGGTGCTAGGAAGATTTAAGATTGAATTAAAAATGGTCCTTCTCTCAAGAAACTTGCACTCTAGTGGGAGCAAGAGTCATGGACTTAGTGCCCTAAAATAAGTATAGATACAATAGAATGGGCACCCAGAAGAAAAAATGTCTTGCAAATGGTCTAGGCACCACTGCCATGCTACCTAATTTTATTAACCACTTGCTGGAATATCAGACTTCCATCTGTATGCTTACTCCTATCTTTACATACACACGTCAGAATTGTGTCACTAAAATTTGAAGTGCTGTCAATTCTGTACTAATTTTAAAGTTAAGCTAATGAAGAGTAATTACCAAATTAATAAATTCAGTTTCCTTTTAAATTATTAGTGAGACTAACCACTTAAGATGTATTTTACTCCTTCATTACAGAATGTAACATAAATTATATTGGATGAATCTGGATCACTGTTGTGAAATCTAAGAGACATGGTATTTGAACACAATTTTGGAAATTGAAACACTACCATTACTGATAGCTACTCACAGCTTTATTAAAAGCAGAACATTTGAAATAGACTCTTTCTTTCTCTCTGTGTATGTGTGTGTGTGTGCATATGTGTGTGATGCTAATGGTGATTAATAAGGTATTTTTCAGAACCGGTCTGTACAAGTAAGTTAGAGGAGGCTGATGAAGGAGGGTTAAGTATAGCTAGAAAGCATTGCAAGTATTTTGACATAGGGAACCAGATCTTTTATATTTCATTTATTCCCAGTCTTTTTTAATGGAAATAGTCTCTGAGATAGTTCTAAATCAGGGAAATAAAGAAAGGGGTGTTTGAAATTTAGTTTATTTTGTTTGAAAAGAAATTTCTATACAGCATAAGTTGTTGCCTAACAGCATAAGTATGTGGGTATACATGTACATACTTCTCTGGATTAATCACGTACTGTATTGTGATGTCTTTTACTATAAAAGCAATTTTTATGAGCAAAATGTAGCAACGTGCTAATACCTTTTTTTCTTTTTTTACTTTCATGGACCTGCACAAGCAAAAAGAAACTTTGTAATTTAGAGGGATAAGTTGTATACATTATCATGTCAAAGCAAGACAATGCAAGGGATATTTGTAGAATACTAATCACCACCAGCCTGGGAAACTCCTTTAGTACAGAGCTTCTATTCTCAAGTAGCCAGATGTTTTTATCCAGGCCTGAAAGCACAGATGGTGTACAGCTGTCAAACAGCTGTCTTTGTTGAAGTTCTTTAAAAGAAAATTTCAGCATCTATTAAATGGAAAGAAATTTTCCTAAAGGTTGAGAGAAAAGGGAAACAGGAATATACCATTGAAAATTAACTTGAAAGTTGAGAGTAATAAAAAAGTGGTTTTGTGCTCTCAAAGAAGCTGTATATTTCTAATACTTATGTTGCTTCCTTCCCTTTTCTCCCTCAATAAATATTTATGTTTGTGCCAGGCACTATACTAGGAGCTGGGGATTCAAAGATAAATGAGGTAGTACCTGATCTCTAGGACTTCAGAGTTTATTAGAGGAGATAGTTATAAAATTAAACAAGTGCAATACCATATAATATATTCTATAGTAGCAAAAAATATTATATCTAGTGATAGTGCAAAGGAAGGAGTGGCCAGTATGCTTGGGCTGTCAAAGAAGGCCTCACAGAGTGGAGATTCATGAGCTGAGTCTTGAAAACAGTGGATGTTAGTTAAGTTTAGTGTCAGGGTGTTTATTCCAGGCAGAGGACTAGCATATGCAAAGGTACTTAAAGCAACATGGCCCACTCAATAGTTAGACAGGGATGGAGAATAACTGTGTCTTAGAGAATGATGGGAGGAGGCTGGCAATGGTCATATCAAGGTGAATGCATGAAGCAGTGGTCATGAGAAAAGTGGTAAAGGTTTGCAATGGCAGCCACTGCCAACAGGAGAGGGGAATAATTAAGGATCCATACAGTATCGCTAAATGGTGTGCGAAGGGCCCAGTTGTCTTTGCAAACCATAATTTTATAGTATTAGCAACCTCCACAATTGTGTCATTTGCTCGAGTAGCATTCAACCATTATGATAAGAGGAACACACAGTTCCATAATCTGGAGAATAAGACCATTAGAAATGAAAATTGAATCTTAATTAGAAATATATCAAATACTCTCCCAAAAGTAATTCAAATTTCAAAAATAATTTTAAGAGTACTGAAAGCTCTAAGTACTTAAGCTCAAAATGAATAAATTAGACTAAAGGAGGCAGGGTATCTATTTGTGCTTTTGTTTTGCTTTGTATATCTCAAAGTACTTTAATATGGTTGTTCTCAATTTATTCCCTTCTTTGTGAGGAAGATAGTAAAGGTATTATCCATATAATTATTATTCCCAGCACCATATGCATACTTCTAATATGGCAATTACCATACCAGATTGCAATTGCGGACATATATGTACCCCACAATTATTGTGAGCTCTTTGCAGGGACCATGCCCCACTCAGCTTTGTACCCTCAGCAACTTGTTCAATATCTATCTTATAGAAGACACTTAAAAACCTTTTGTTGGATGGATCAATTTATAGATGAATAATATGAGGCACAGAACAAATGGTTTCCCCAAGACAGCACAACTAGTTTGTGTTACTGAATGTAGTCCACTGACGCAGACCAGAGGTCTCAGTTCCTGTGAGGCAATATTTGGCTTTATTTTAAGATAGATAAAGACATGGAAGCAACCTAAATGTCCATCAAGAGAGAAATGGATAAAGAAGATGTGATATATAGATATATACAGATACACACACACACACACACACACACACACACACAAAATGGACTATTACTCAGCCATAAAAAGGAATGAAATAATGCCATTTGCAGCAACATGGATGGACCTAGAGGTTATCATACTAAGTGAAGTAAGTCAGATAAAGACAAGGAAGCTAACTTTTAAAATATGATATAAATGAACTTATTTACAAAACAGAAACATACTCACAGATTTCAAAAACAAACTTGTGGTTACCAAAGGGGAAACATGGAGCAGGGGATAAATTGGGAGCTTGGGATTGACATACACACACTATTATATAAAATAAGTAACCAACAAGAACCTACTGTATAGCACAGGGAATTCTGCTCAATATTCTGTAATAACCTGTATGGGAAAGAATCTGAAAAAGAATAAATATGTGTATATGTATAACTGAATCACTATGCTGTACACCTGAAACTAATACAATATTGTAAATCAACATAAAATAAAATTTAAAAAAGAATCCTTTAGAAATAAAACCATATATTTTCAAAATAAAGTACAACATTAATGCTATATATGACTCCTAAAAATAGAAATTACATAGTGGAAGGGAAATAAATATCACTATTACATTTTAATTTTCAGTATAATGGCAAAAAGGAGGCAGATGAATTGACAAGAAGAAATCTGAGATTATTAATATCAATACCTTAAAGACACTAGTAGTAAAAAAAATTAAACATGTTTTCCTTTTCATTCTAGTGTTGTTTAGCTGGCAGGCTTCTTCTTTGCCTTCTACTGATGGCACTGGAATTTGTTTTTAGAGATGAAAATTATAATAGAGTCTGATTCCATTTTTGATGTATACCCAATGATAGCTTTCAAGCCCCACCCCTCTTTTCTTTCCCTTTTTTTGCCCTGCATCAGGGCAAGCTGATAAGAAAGGCCTGGGCACTCCTTCTCATAGTGCTGACAAGTAAGTTCAAACCATGCAAGTCACAGCCAGCATAGTAAACCCTACCACCTAACAACCATAAAAACCAAAGCCACTCGCCTTTCCCTTTACTCAAGCCATTTCAGACCAGCTGGGAAGCCAGCTCTACTGTCTCCCAGAAAACCTCATTATGTCATTAATAAACCTTTTCATAGCCTATTAGTACATGTATGGCATCATCAGACATCAACATTTGCGGGGGGGAATTGATCCCACCACTTGCAGGGCAACTACAACACAATCGGCACTGTGAGTAGGATGTTGAAGCAACAGCCATCACCACCTGGGGGTCTTCATTCTCTTGCTTTTGGTTTGCTGTTTGCTGGCTAGGGTACACTTTGAGCTGTGCTTCTGCCTGTTGGCCAGCTTGTGCTATGATCTGTGCTGCACTATACTGTATTTGCCAAGTCTTACTGAGCCTCTGCTATGGATTTAACCAACCTAATTCAGAAGTTTCAATAAATGACATTTAAGGATCAGAGTATGGGACTGGGGCCCTCGTTAAAGCATCCCTGGGTTGTGTGTATTAGCAGGGGCCTATTTGTGTGTTTCATATTGAATCACATGTTTTGATTCTAGCATAAGGCATGGCTGATGCTAGGCTCAGGAAAATGACTCTTAGCCTATGACTTGGTTTTATCTGTTAACGAAGCCTTGGTCCTCATTTTATAGAGTGTTCAGGGGAAAGACTATATCGTGTACAATACATGGGTCCATTCGGTGGTTGGTTATATGACAAATAGTAGTTACCATGTGGCATGCTGAAGTCCACACTCTTAAAAATCAGATGGCTCACGAGAACCTATGAAATGCCTCTGCTACTACTGCTGCTGCTTACATTACAAAAAATGATCCTGAGCCTCAAGGTTATAGAAAGACACCCATGGCACCCAGTGGCTGCTTATGAAAAGCAGCCTTGAATGCTTTACTCCCATTCATTTTAAAGGTCCAGAATATACCATCACCTTATTGGACAACTGTAAAAAGGAGCAACAAAGACTCTGGGTTCATTTGAGTGCCATGGCTTGTCAACATGCTGAGAGGATAAATCAAACTTGACTTAAGCCCGTGGTTCTTAAACTCAATCAAGCAACAATCACCATGGGAGATTAACCTTAATCCTGAGGGTACTGAATTGGGACTCTCTGCAGGAAGAAACTTATAAATATGAGCAGGGTAGAGAGAACATCCTCCCATCAAAGTATGTCCAGTAACCACAAAAACAAAAAGAAAAACCTTGATGGAGAGAAAGGATATGAAAACTAAAGCAGAGGTCCATTATTTTACCCCAATTAGAAATCCAAAAATTACTAAACAATTTTATGTATTAGAAAGACAAACAAGGTGCCAATTGACTTTTACTCTACAATATAGATTCTAAGTTAATTTTAACATTTACCACGATGCACCAGCTGGCCAATCTTCATGGCCTCCAGTTATAATTATACCTGAAGATCCCACTAAATTTAAACAAGGTACCCCTTATACTTTTAGGGAAATTACCAAACACAAAATAGAGGACAAACGGGTATGCCTCTCCTTAACAAGTGGAACTATTGCCTTGCCTAAATTCCCCAAAGTCATAGTGCTCATTGACCTAAAATATCCCATAATGGGCATTGATGCTCTGACTCAAAGAGTAATAGATTGAAATAAAATTAAGCATTTGGCACTCACTATAAGCTTGACAAATGGTACCCCAAGGACCTCCCCTCCACATACACAGTTAAAATAGTTAATATGGCCCAATATGACTAAAACAAAGCCTACTGAAGAAAGAGAACGTTATTCCCACAGTCTTCCCCTTGAACAGCCAAATTTGGCCAATGCATAAACCTGATAAAAATGAGTGACATTTAACAGTGGATTACCGCCCTTAATGTCATGGTACTCCTGATTAAGGCCCCCATACCCAATAATACTTAAATTACTGACTCCAATCAACAATTGGAAAATATTTTGCTTTCACAAATTTGGTTAATATTCAGTTAATATTCAATAACCTCTCAGCTGCATTTTGCCTTCACCTTCAAATTGATACAATACATATTCACCTGGCTACTCATGGGGCATACCTCAACAGCCCAGTTATCAAACACAGTATTTGCCAGCAAGATCTAACTGCATCCAACTTTTTCCAGAAGTGCAGGTATGATATTACACACCTGAGAATCTTAGGGTAGGGGCTGGCCATGCCAGAAAGACCAACCATATCACGTAGGATGGGGACTTTGGGTCATGCAGTACCAGTTGACCTAAAGACTGAGTTCAGCGACATGGGCAATCAATCAATCAATCAATCATGTCTAGATAATGAAGCCTCAATAAGTAGTCTGGACACCAAGCCTCGTTTTAGCTTCCTGGATTGGCAATACTCTGTGTGTAACTGGGAGCGTTACTCATCCTAAGGACAATGGAAGCTTCATGTTTGGAATCCTCCCTGACTCTGCTCTATGGGTCTCTTCCTTTGGTTGGTTATAATTTGTAACCTTTCCTTGTAATAAAGCACAACAATAAATATACAAATAATAAAAATAATAAAATTAACAAAATACGGATGAGAAAAAAGAGGAAGCCAAAATACAACTCTAAGGTCAGTACAGTTGCTGTCACTGGTTAAACAATTTGGTTTGGTGCATCGTGTCAAGACAGTGATTTATATTTGCATAAAGTCTCATAATTTACAAAGTATTTTTTATCATAAAAAATTTTACTTATAATCGTATTTACCCCTTGTATCTACTTGTAGAGGAAGTATTTTTCCTTGCCCCATTCTATACTTGAGGAAATTTAAGTTCAGAGATAGTGAGTGATTTATTTAAGGTTCCTGGTAGCACCAGGGCTGGGAAGCCAAGTCTTCTGATTAAAGTTCACATTAATTATACTAACACACTCAGGTTTTCTCCTGCCCCTGCTTCTATCTTTAAATGATATCTCTGAGTATTCCTTTTTTTTTCTTTTAAACATCTTTATTGGAGTATAATTGCTTTACAATGGTGTGTTAGTTTCTGCTTTATAACAAAGTGAATCAGCTATATATATACATATATCCCCATATCTCCTCCCTCTTGCGTCTCCCTCCCACCCTCTCTATCCCACCCCTCTAGAGTCTGTCATACAGTGAAGTAAGTCAGAAAGAGAAAAACAAATACCGTATGCTAACACATATATATGGAATCTTAAAAAAAAAATGGTTCTGAAGAACCTAGGTGCAGGACGGGAATAAACGTTGAGTATTCCTTTTTAATAATCAGATGGGTGGAAACTGATAGCTCTGATTCAATGCATGACAGGAACCTATTTCCCGATCTATTCAATAAAGGAAGTAGACCAGATGGTCTCTAAGGTACTGTTATACATTGAAAGTGTATGGCATTAGAAGTGGATGCTAGGTGGTCACACACAGGATCTGGTCTAGAAAATAACTCCCCAACTTGTCTTTAGATGATCTACTGTAAATGGGAGAATTGTGGTAGCAGAAGCAAAGACTAAGAAATCAATTTCCTCTCGTCTGTGCTCCAAAATCTGAAATTATTATTTGTGTTTTTGAGACACGGTAACAGGTATCTAGTGTGCCCTCCTCCAGTATTCCATATCCTGCCCAGTAACCAGAGATGAATTCAATTCTAATTATCTTCATAATGCTTTCCCAGACCATGTTAGTCCACAGCCATTTCTTCTTTCTCTCACTTCCATCAGTACTTATCCATTCCACTCATTTTAGCTCTTACTCATATACAGCATTGTTTTTCTTATTTAGCAGTATCTCATACAATAGCTGGTCAAAAACTACATGTTGTACTTTGCCTACTTAGTGGATCGAATCCTCTTAAGATACTATGTGTCAGAGTTTTAATTCTCCTTATCTATAGAATTTTCTTCCTAGTTCCCATTCATAACTGCATGCCATTCATTACTCAGTCACATTTCCAACTACTGTTTACTCTTCTTAATTGGTTGAGGTGTGGAGGGCATATAATCATACAAGTTCTCCATAAAAACGCTGGTTAAACATAAGTAATACAATATAAATTACATCATTCTGTTTTCATAAAGTCCAAAGCAAGCTGCATTTAACCAGTACTTAACCAAGTTCTCAACATGACCTATGAGCCCTGGTATGGTTTAGTCTCTACCTACTCTTTAAGCCTCTTCTTGCTTCATTCTCTCCCTCCTCCTCTCTCTGCTCCAGCTATACCTGAATCCTTGAATCCTTTCATCTGTTCAGATTTGCCATGCTCCCTCCAGCACAGCACCTTGTACATCTCATTCCTTCTGCTTGGAATTCTCTTACCAGTTCCCTCCTCTATCTAATTAACTCCTACTCTTCCTGCAGATCTCTGCCTCATCATCGCTCCCTCAGGAAAGCCTCCCTCACTGTCACGACAGAGTTAAGGCATCCTATCATATGCTTTCATGCCATCCTATTTCTTTCTTTTGTAGCATGTAACACAGCTGTAAAATTTACATTTATTGGTGATTTCTGATATCTCTCTCTCCCACTAAACCACTGTAAGCTCCACAAGTGTGGGATTCCTTGTCTTTTTGGCTCCCCCACACCACCGTATCTCCAGATCATAGCACAGTGCCCTGCATATTCTAAGTACTCAACAAATACTTGTTGGATGAATAAACATGTATTTCCAACGAAATACAAAAGAGCCTTAGCTTTGTTGATAATCCCAATATTAAATACTCTCTCCTGCTCACAGAAGCAGTCAATACTATTCATTTAGGAAATACTGTCACCACAGGCGTGCCCTAACATTGATAATAAATGATCCTTCTCCATTATACAAAGAGAAAAACTGAAGTCTAGAGTGATTAGGTGACTTCCTCAAGGCAGAACAAGGTTTAAAATTCAGATATCTTGATTACTTATCCAGTGTTCCTTCTACTACATCACAAAAAGTAGATGGTACAATAAGAAAATCATGGATTATCAATTCAGGTAACCTGGCCTTGAACTGTTTTATTTACTATGGGACAGTGGATAAAATACTTAACTTATCCAAGCCTGTTTCAGTCAATATATTGAGGATAATATCTATCATATGGGTTTTTTTGTGAGAATGAGAAAACATACAGAGAGCCACCAGCATCATGCCTGGAACATGGTAGGTGGTCAATACATGGTAGATATGCTGTAACCTAAATCTCAGTTTATCCATCTGAAAATTCAAGCTTTTGTGCATTGTGTTGTCCTATATCAGAGCATATTATACACCAAGGCAAACACATGCATATAAATAATTTAGAACACCTATTTGTCATTTATATAGTTTTTAGTCCTTTTACACATACAGCATGTCCTGATCAGTCCAGAGTTAGAGTACAAGCAGGGACCACAGCTGTTTACTTTCAACCAGCATCTAGGGCACATGGTTGCTTAATTAAACCATTTTGTGTTGGTGCTGAGTTTAATAGCACAATGTGTTGTTAATTGCTTCAATGAGTTTGACTTTACCCCAAGAGGCAAACCAACATGGAAGCTCTTACCTGGGAAATAGTAAAAAGTTTTTTTTAGTTTAGTGTAGCTTTGTCTCACTTTTCTAAGAAGAGAGGGTAGAAAGTTAAAGAAATTTATCTTGGAAAGAAATTTTGAAAAATAGAAGATAAGATGCACCCAGTTTTAAAAATAGCCAGTGGCTCAATGCAACAACATATGTCTAGTTGATAATAAAGCAGGTTAATTTCATTCATACCTATTCACACATTTAACAGATATTTGAGTACCTTCTCTGTGCCAAGCACTGTAGATTCAGTAGTAAGCAAAATCAGACATGATTCCTTTGAATGCAGTGGGGGAGATTGACTACACATAACTACCCAAGGCCCCTCCAGAGGCAGAAAAGGCCAGAGAGTTTCTTAATTTCAAGGTTGCCGAAGCTCCTACACTTCCTGTAGCTCTGATATAGAACAGAATTTGACATAAAGTAAGTTGGTCCAGGACATATCTCAGGAGAACTAGTTAGGATGTTTCAGAAAGCCCTTGTTAAAGAAATCCTCACCTCCAAGCAGTTCCAGAACAGACAGTCAAAGGTCACTAGGGTGATGAGATAGAAAGCTCTGAAAAACCAGGAGCAGAAATAAGGAGCTAGGTTCTAGTCTTGGGCCACTTTATGACTTTAGGCAAGTTAGTTACCACTGATCCTCAGTTTCCTCATCTATTAGATAATATTCCAGCTCAAACAATAACAACAATATCAATAACAAAGATTCCATAACAACATTATAATGAGGAGCAGGGTATTCTAGATTTCTATACCAATTTAGTAGATACTTATTGTAAACTTTTAAACCATTCTACATAGTATTAAAAACTACACATTTATTTTGGTAATAAATATTAATTAAATTATTTTTATAAAATCCAAAGTTTAGAAGTGATACTTAGAGACCATTTAGTTACATGAAGGTCATTCCCACTAGCCAAACATGTTAGATGATTGCCTATCCTAATTCATAAGGCTCTTCTCAGGAGTGACATTCAGCCATCTCCTTTGGTTTACCAATAAAGTAATTAATAAACCTCATTATTGAGCATTTCTTCCTCACGTGTAACCTAAAACTCCCAAAATAGTTTAAGCCTGTTTCTTTTAGCTTTGTCCTTGGGAGAGAAGGAGAACTGGTGGTTGACATTCTCTTGTAATAATACCTCGTAGATATGGAGACAATGATTAAATAACAATCTCAGCCTTCTCAGCAAACTAAATAACTCTTTGCTTCCAACTCTGATTTCTATGATGCTTTGAGTTGTACATCTCAAAAATATAATCAGAAATCTTGTCTATTTTACATAAATTAAATATTAGAAAGTAAAGCGCATCCTCTCTCAAATATAAGTTTGAATAGTGATAATTAAGAGCAACATAATTCAGTGACGTTAGGTATCATGCATGGTAGGTGAACCATTTTTCTAAAACAAGTTTTGAAAAAAGTCATCCTTTGAATAATCTTTTTCAAACGTTAAAAAGCCAAAGTGCATTTTAATACTGAGAATGTTCACAGAAAGGTTGGTATGGATTCATCTCATAAATCTTAGTGTCTATATCAGCTATATATAACTATTTCAGTCACCCACAAAAATGTTAACATACCTAAGGGAAAAAACAGCAACTACTTAATCTTCTCTTTGATCACTTAGGTTTCCTTGCTTTGGGTCTTTAAATATAGGTGGTTTGTTCTCAATCATGTAGAAACTTCTATTTGTAGGCCTAGCACCTGTCTACAAGATATCATGGTAGTCAGGGATAGAATAAAGAACTCAAAACAATTTAAACACAGGTAGGTGTTAGACAAAAGGCAAGGTTTCTGAAATTGCAAAGGTATTTTTTTACTATTCTATGCCCTTTATGAATGACATTCTTTTTTATTTTAATGAATTTAGGTGAAACCGAGAAAACCAGCACAGATATTGCCAGACAGTCATTGGCAAGTGCTTGTTATAGACTGACAGTGAGTTTAAATAGGCTCAACATTTGCAGTCATAAAAGTTGTTCCAAGTATCTCTGGGAAGTGACTTGCCTAAGGTCATACAGTTGGTGAGTTGCAAGCTAGGGTGTCCTCCTGACTAAATCCAATCTAATACTCTTAACAAAACACTTTTTAATGTTTAAAATTTATAAAACATCACAAAGGATAATACAATGACCACCCATATCCCTATCAACTTAAGAAATAAAACATTGCCAATACAGTTGAATTCCTATTGTGTGCCTCATCCCTGACCACTTTGACCTTCTTTGCCCAAAAGTTAAATGCCATCTTAAGGTTCCTGTTTACCATTTTCATGCCTTCCTTTGTACACTTCTAAGTAAATATATATATATATATACACATATATATGTGTATATATATATATATTTCTAAGTAATATATAGAATTATTTGGGATATTGTTAAACTTTATATAAACTTGCATTATATACATATATTATTCTGCAACTTGCTTTTTTTGTTCAGCACCTTTTTTTTTTTTTGGCAGTATGTGGGTCTCTCACTGTTGTGGCCTCTCACTGTTGTGGCCTCTCCCGTCGCAGAGCACAGGCTCTGGACGCGCAGGCTCAGCGGCCATGGCTCACGGGCCCAGCCGCTCCGCGGCATGTGGGATCTTCCCGGACCGGGGCACGAACCCATGTCCCCTGCATCGGCAGGC
Source organism: Mesoplodon mirus (assembly GCF_964341445.2). Classification (NCBI taxonomy): domain Eukaryota; kingdom Metazoa; phylum Chordata; class Mammalia; order Artiodactyla; family Ziphiidae; genus Mesoplodon; species Mesoplodon mirus. The sequence continues at coordinate 58,391,862 of NC_138981.1, read as the reverse complement.
GGACTTTCAACCACTGCGCCACCAGGGAAGCCCGTTCAGCACCTTTTGTGATGTTCATCTATATTGATTCATGTAGCTCTAGTTCATTCATTTTCTTCTACTGTGTAGTATTCCACTGTGTAAATACACTCTAATTTATTTATCCATTCTCCTGCTCACTGGGAATTAAGTTGTCTCCAATTTCTTGCTATTATAAATAATGCTCCTTTAAAAATACAGTTGAGGGCTTCCCTGGTGGCGCAGTGGTTGAGAGTCTGCCTGCCGATGTAGAGGATGTGGGTTCGTGCCCTGATCCGGGAAGATCCCACATGCCGTGGAGCAGCTGGGCCCGTGAGCCATGGCCGCTGAGCCTGCGCGTCTGGAGCCTGTGCTCCACAACGGGAAAGGCCACAACAGTGAGAGGCCCACATACCGCAAAATAAATAAATAAATAAATAAATAAATAAATAAATAAATAAATAAATAAAAAAAAAAAAATAAAAATATAGTTGACCCTTGAACAATGCAGGGGTTAGGGGCGCCTCCTCGGACACAACCAACCACAGATTGTATTGTACTTTAGTATGTATTGATATTTAGTGAAAAAAATCCGTGTATAAGTGGACCCATGCAGTTCAAACCCATGTTGTTCAAGGGTCAGGTGTATATTCATGTGCATGTCTTTGAACTTATCATGAAAGAATCTCTCCAGGAATTCACCTAGAAGTAGAAGTGCTGGGTCATAGGTTATACACATATTCAACTTTAATAAATATTGCCATACTGTTCTCCAAAAGGGTTGACCGATTTACTCTCCCTCCAGCAGCGTAGAAAATGTCTCAGTGTTCTATATCCCGGCCAAAACATGGTAATTTTTGCAAATTTGATGGCGTGAAATGTTAACTTGGTGTTAACTTGTATTTTGCTGATTACTAGTAAGAATGATCATACAGGCTTTCTCTTGATAATACAGGTTTTCTTTTCTGTGAACTGCCTATTCAAACCATTTTTTTCTATTTTTGCTTTTATTTTTTTAAATTATCATACATTAAAATTAATCTTTTTTGATGTAAAGTTTCATAAATTCTAATACATGTATAGATTTGTGTAACCATCACCACAATCTGATACAGAACAGTTCCACCACTCCCAAAACACCTTCTCAGGCTACCCATTTGTACTCACTTCCTCCCCCACCCCAACCCCTGGCAACCACTGATCTGTTCTCCATCACTATGGTCGAACCATTTTTCTTTTTTTTTTTTATTTAATTTTTTATTTATTTATTTTTGGCTGCGTTGGGTCTTTGTTGCTGTGTGCGGGCTTTCTCTAGTTGGAGGGAGTAGGGGCTACTCTTCGTTGCGGTGCACGGGCTTCTCATTGCAGTGGCTTCTCTTGCTGTGGAGCACGGACTCTAGGTGCATGGGCTTCAGTAGTTGTGACATGTGGGCTCTAGAGCACAGGCTCAGTTGCTCCACGGCATGTGGGATCTTCCCGGACCTGGTATCGAACTGGTGTCCCCTGCACTGGCAGTTGGATTCTTAACCATTGCACCACCAGGGAAGTCCCGGTAAAACCATTTTTCTAATGGGTGTCTTTTATTTTTAACTGATTTGAGAAATTCTTTATGTATTCTGGGTAACAATCCTTTGTTGCATGTGTTACAAGTATCTTCTCTCAGTTTGTAGGTTATCTTTTCACATTATAGTGGTGTCTTTTGATGAACAGAAACTTAAAATTTTAATGTGTCACACTTATCAACTTTTTATGTTATAGTTGATCACTGGTTTATCTCAAGAATTTCCCTACTCCAAGGTCATAAATACATTTTCCTATATTTTTACCTAATTTTCTTAAAGTATTGTTTTAATGCACTGCAGTTTTAATTGCACTGAAGTTATTTGTTTCAAAGAATGTTCTGAATGCAAGAAACACCCTTCATTCTACTGAGGTGTCAGGCTCTGCTCTGGCCAACGACACATCATAAATGCGGCTAAACAAGGCACTCCCTGGATCTAATTTGGAACTATACATGACCTTTTAAGTGATAAAAAAGAGTCTCCACAATACTCTCAGGTGCAACATGGTTCTGGCATTGGAAAATGTGCAGAGGTCACGGAAAATATGAGACTTCATGAATCTCTTTAAGAGTAACTTCTCAAATATGTTTTGCTTCAAGGAACAGCAAAAGTTTGATACCAAATGAATTCTATCAACAAAATTTACTTTCCTAAAAAGTAGAGAAATTCCCTAATATTTTAAATTAAAAATATGTAGTGAGGAATGGATTAAGGTGGTTAATATCATAACATACTGTATCGGTAGAACTTCGGACACTGCTTTTCCTTTGTGTAATTTTCTCAGTTCCTTTCCATTATTGACCAGTCTCTAGCCTTTCAGAACACTGAACTTTTCTCCATGCCTGGGAACCCACTGATTCCACAGACAGCACCACGAACTTTTTTGATTTGTTATGATGTCTTTTGGTGCTTAACAACAATATTACCGTCTACCAGAGATCTTTCCACATCAAGTAGTCTAGCTTAAAAATTGCTAATGAGATATCAGGTTGTTTTTAATGATTCAGAGAATAGTAATAAAAATAAAATATACACGTTCTTTGGCCCAGAACTTGCACTTCTGGGAATTTATCCTGAGGAAATAATTAAGGATTTACACCAAGATATGGCTACAATTATGTTTACTGCACCATTGTTTGTAAGACAAGAAACTTGGAAACAATTCTGATGTCTAACAGGAATGAGTTATTAAATGTCAGGGCACATCCATTTGATAGAATACTAAGTAGCCCCCTTCTGAGCTTCAGAGTTTCACATCCAACTGTCTACTCAGCAGTTCCACCTGTCTATCCAAGGGTGAGATTCTGATCATCCCCTCACAAACCTAGTCCTTATTTCAGAGTTGGGTTTTCTGTTACTTGTAGCCAAAAAGATCTTAACTGATGATATGGTGTGGTAAGCTGCAGACTACAGAATAAAACTTTTATCAGAGGGTTTCTGCCATCTTAATTGGATTCCCTTTCAAAATACAGGTATGCCTTTACTTTATGGACCAGATGTAGCCCTGAAAAGTTGAGTTAATCAAATTTTTATAAAATTAGAATTTGCCTATTGGCTTACATTATAATTTCATACAACACAGTTTTCATTGATGACTGACCTTCAAATCGATATCACCTTTATTGTCTGCCTCTTATCCCTCTTGTGGTGGTTAAGAAGATAGATTTTTAGAGTCTGGTTTCCTGAGATCAAATCCCAGTTCTGTCACTTACAAGCTGGGTACCTTAGACACATTACCTTTGTGTACCTCAGATTATCTTTTTACTTAAAAACTGTAATAATATAGCTCCGACAAAATGGGGTTTTGTGAAAATTAAGCCTTTAACACAAATAAAGCACTTAAAAAGGGCTTGGTACCAATAAGCATTTAATTTTGTTACTATTCTATTATTTTTATCTCCAGAACGTCCCAAATTATTTCTAAATTCTATCCAGTTCTTAGATGTAAATACAGAATCCATAATTAATTTTCCAATTTTGTAAATTGAAGCTTTGTTTTTATTTATTGATTGATTTATTATTTTATTTTTAATTTTTTTTGCGGTACACGGGCCTCTCACTATTGTGGCCTCTCCCGTTGCGGAGCACAGGCTCCGGACGCGCAGGCTCAGTGGCCATGGCTCACGGACCTAGTCGCTCCGTGGCATGTGGGATCTTCCCGGACCGGGGCACGAACCCGTGTCCCATACATCGGCAGGCGGACTCTCAACCACTGCGCCACCAGGGAAGCCCGAAGCTTTGTTTTTAAAAAATGATTGTTTGATAGTTTTTGAAGTTGGGTGATATATACATACAGGGGGAGTCCATTTTACTAGTCTATCTGTCTTTATGTTTGAATTTTCCATAATACAAAGTAAAAAGGCTTAAAGGAAGCACTCTTCCCTGTCATAAATTAAGTACAAGCATATGTACCCTTTAAAGGGCAATATTTTACTCAAATGAAAATCAAAGGGGCTTCCCTGGTGGTGCAGTGGTTAAGAATCCGCATGCCAATGCAGAAGACAGGGGTTCGAGCTCTGGTCTGGGAAGATCCCACATGCCGCAGAGCAACTAAGCCCGTGCACCACAACTACTGAGCCTGTGCTCTAGAGCCCACGAACCAAAACTACTGAGCCCACGTGCCACAACTACTGAAGCCCGCGCATTTAAAGCCCGTGCTCCGCAACAAGAGAAGCCACCGCAGTAAGAAGCCTGCGCACCACAATGAAGAGTAGCCCCCGCTTGCATCAACTAGAGAAAGCCCGCACGCAGCAAGGAAAACCCAACACAGCCATAAATTAATTAATTAATTAATTAATTTAAAAATAAAATGAAAATCAAAGCACTGTATTTCACTTACTATACTACTTCAATTGCTTGTTTGGGGGTGGTGGTGGTGGTATGTGTGCACAAATTTAGAGCATTTGCTAAGTAAATAAGCAACAAGAAAATTCCTGGCTGCTAAAATTTATAATTCATCCAAGAAATTCTTTGAGGCGCCCTGGACTACAGGTGAACAGTTGGCACCAATGGTATATTTAAATATTATACTGTAGAGCAGACCATCTAGAAGCTTTGCTCCACTTACTCCAAGAAGACAGTCAGACACTGGTTCATGTTTAACATATTATCCAATAACATCACACAAAGTTGAGAACAGCAACAACAAAAGTTGGTTGCCAAGTGATCCATCCTTTGCTCTGCTGTACTTTCAGGCCCAAACAGTTTTGCTAAATATACAAGGCATGCTACACATATTAAGGGACTCCTGGCAGCAAGCTATTTCAGTTATTAAGTTGATCATGCACTGGATATGCTGTCTTGATTAATGTGCTATCAACAGAACTAGGATTAAATAAACTATGTAGCTAAGCAACTTACTGGGCAAAAGTACGATCTGACCACCCCCCACCCACCACCCCATCTCTCTCTGTGTCTCTCTTGCTCGCTCGCTCTCTTTCTCTCTGTCTCGCACACACACACACACACACACACACACACCTTAACAAAGAGGACAAAAAATGCCTTCTTATGGCACTTAAAATGCCTTCTCATGGCACCCCTTCTCAAAGAGGGCTTAAAATGCCTTCTCCTATTGACTTCCTAGGTTTCCTTTATATATTTTCACCAAACTTGTGTGAATACTCCTGAATCAGAGCTATTAGGGTTTGTTAAGGATTGGATAGTCTAGTAAAGCAGCCATGAGACTGATAATCAAAGAGTGCTCAAGATGCTCAAGATGGGCTAATTGAATAAACCTAGAGAAACAGCTTCTGAAGCGTTCTAAAATAAGCCTGGGAATCAGTAACCTTATGTTCAAGCTAGCAACATTAATACGATATTTTAACATTTACCAAATTACAAAGCATCTTTCTGCTTCGATTTCCCCTCTTCATTTAGGAAAGCTTTGCCATCAGCCACTTGATATATTAAACTATTTTAACAGATCACCTATTTTCTGAGTCTATGACAAGAGACTATATAACTGCAACCTGAAAAGTAGATAGTCTTATAAGAGAATGAATACAGAAAAGGAGGGAAAAAAGGATAAGGAGGGATGCAAATTGAACACTTTTTAAAAAGCAGAAGGAAAGCTAGGTTGAAACAGTATTACCAAGATCAATGAATATTTTTGAGAAGGTACATCAAATATGGCAAAAAGATCATGAAGAACGAGGACTGAGTAAAGGCCAATGGGTTTGGGAATTTAGCCTGGAATCACATTGACACTGGTTTTAATATAATGGTGAGAGTGGATGAGAGCTATACTGTAAGGTATTAAGGAAGGAGGGTAGAGAGGAAATGGGATAGCCAGTCCAGAGCATTCATTTGGAATGAATTTGCCCCAAGAAATCTGAGATGACTTCTTCACCCAATATCTGTTAATTTTCATAAATCCTTTCATTTGGTCATGCTGCTGCTACCTCTGGTTCTGCTCAGAAATAAGATCAGATTGTGTTCCCCACCATGGCCCACGAAACATCTCTTTCATTCAGACTGCTCTAAGATTTTCATCTCCTCCAGGAAAACCATCCTAATTTTGTCCAATGAAAACTATTTCATTGCTTTGCTTAAACTTTTAACTCCAATGACATTACTGTACTCTCCCCAGGCCCCACTATGTTAAATTTTAACTGAACTTATTTCTGACATATAATGATGTTAATTCCTTATTCTATAATTCTTTATTGATCTACAGATACATTTATACTTCATACCTAGCAAAGTAAGACTCAGATTCTGAAGAATATGACTACTTCTATAACCTGGTGAATGATCCACAGAAAATAATTTGTTGATGGGGCCTCAATTCATTATATACAAGAAGTAATTCTGCAGTACAAGTGAAGCAAGAAGAAAATATCCCATATCAGTTACTCAAAACTCTTTTCATTTCAAGTGTATGTACATGTTGTTTTGCTCCAGTAATAGTCTGAGAGTTCAGACAGGTTATATTTTAGACGTTATGTCAAGTCTTCCACTCCTGGGTTGGTTTCAAAGATCTTTTCACCTGTTAATTGACAACAGAGAAACCAGGCATTGTATGCTTTATTGGCTTGCTCCCTAGCCTAGGCCTGTGATTTCTTACAATATATTTAAAACTCTATTACTGGGACAATTCAATTAACAAATCTTCCAGGAATAAAGCTCCTCTACAATGAAATTGGCTCTGTTTAAAATAAGCACCACTTCATAATCACACAAAGCAGCACTAGTATGCCTCACAGTCAAACACAGTTGCTAAGCTACACATTTGTGTGGTCATAGAAGAGCAAAATAACTTCTGGGCAAAGCTCCTTAAACCCTCCCCTTCCCTTCAGTCCAAGGCTCCTTAATGGCTGTTTAATGTTTTCTATCACATTTAATGTTATTTGTCTACACATAATTGAAAGTAGACAAAACTGTTCAAGGGCCAAGAAATCAAATTTTTTGTGTGACTGACTCACCTTTCTACTCCTCCTCACCCCGCCCCTCCCCCATTCCCATCTTGGTGGTGCTTCTAATTTATCATCTTTTTTCCCTTATCAAAAAAAGGGAAAGATCTTGATAGAAGCTTTCCACATCTCTAGCCAACACAGCCTGTATTCAGTTCCCTTACTGGAAAACAAACCAGGGAGTGACTTGGCTATAGCTGCTTCTGGGAACAAAATGAGCACTGAAGATTTTTCTAAGATTTAGCACCTGCCTTATCCTCCAAAGTCTTTTCCCTGAAAATTCCCTCCCCAAACCAATCCTGTCTTAAGAACTCCCCATTCTATGATATTCCAAGATATATATTTTACATGTTCTGGGGCATCATGTTTATTGTTATTTAATGTTTTGATACTATACTTATCTTTTCTGGTATTTTTACCATTTATCACAAGGCTTTTGATAATCAACTATGACAATAAATTGTCTTCTCTTTTTTAATCATCTAGCTTCTGTCTAACAGATATAATTGGGTATCTTGGATACTGGTCATACAGATATACTTCATTTTAAGCAACTATAGGTTTATTAGACCACTGAAGAAAGTCATACAAAGCAATGTACTAGAAATTCCTCTAATTAGCAAACTCCACTAAGATATTCAAAACATGATTAACTTCATGAGAATACCTCTATAGCAGCGGCTGGCAAATTTTTTCTGTAAAGGGCCAGATGGTAAATATTTGGGGCTTTGCGAGTCATACAGCGTCTTTCACAACTACTCAACTCTGCCATTGCATTGTGAAAGTAGTCATAAACAATATGTAAATGAATGAGCATGGTGGTGTTCCAATAAAACCTTATTTACAGACAGATAATAATAAGTGTTGGCGAGAGTGTGGAGAAATTGGAGCCCTTGTAAACTACTGGTGGTAATGTAAAGCAGTGCAGCCACCTTGGAAAACTATCTGGCAGTTTCTCAAAAGGTTAAGCACAGAGTTGACATATAATCCAGTAATTCTACTCCTAGGTAAATATACAAGAGAAATAAATATTTAAGTCTACACAAGAACTTGTACACAAATTTTCTTAGAAGCATTATTGCTAATAGCCCAAAGATGGAAACAACACAAATGTTCATGAACTGATGAGTGGGTAAATAAAACGTGGTGCTTTCATACAATGGACTGTTCTTCAGCCATAGAAAGAAATTAAGTACTGATACATGCTACAACATGGGTGAACCTTGTAAACACATGCTAAGTGACAGAAGTCAGCCGCAAAGGACCATGAATTGTATGATTTCGTTTATATGAAATCTCCATCATTGACAAATTCATAGAAATAGAAGGTAGAATAGTGGTTGTCAGGGGCTGGGGGCTTCAGGGGGAATGGGGAGTGACTACTAATGGGTATGGGGTTTCTTCTTGGGGTGACGAAAATGTTCTAAAATTGATTGTGATAATGGGTTGCACAACACTGTGAGTATACTAAAAATCATTGAACCATAAAATTTAAATGAATGAACTATATCTCAATAAAGCTGCTATTTAAAAAACATTGATTTACAAAAATAAGCAGTGCTTTGGATATGGCATGAGAACCACAGTTTGCCAACCCCTACTCTATAAGGATACAGATGTAAAACACCTCTTGGAGATACTCTTTACATTACATACATAAAACTTTTATGTACATATATAGGATTTCACCTGCATATGCTTTATTAATGTTTGTGTCTTCCATTATAAATGCATTTATATACACAAATACACATATACATAAACATATATAGGTAGCTTAATAGATATTTTTTGTTAAGACCAGTAGCCACAAGTTTTGTTTCTGTCTTTTTTTTTTTTTTTTTTTTTTTTTCAGTACGCGGGCCTCTCACTGTTGTGGCCTCTCCCGTTGCGGAGCACAGGCTCCGGACGCGCAGGCTCAGCGGCCATGGCTCACGGGCCAGCCACTCCGCGGCATGTGGGATCCTCCCAGACTGGGGCACGAACCCGCGTCCCCTGCATCGGCAGGCAGACTCTCAACCACTGCGCCACCAGGGAGGCCCCTTGTTTCTGTCTTTAAATCACAAACACTAAAGTGACTGATAAAAGTCCTCAGAGAAAATTTTGGTGTTCCATGCTTCGTCAGTTCTTGGTAGTCAAGTTGCACCATGGCCATGAAACCTTCTCTGCTGCTTCACAACATATTCATGAGTAACGAAAATGACATCAGAGAAGGAGAGAATTCACAGAGATAGAAAATAGAAGGTATTCATGTATTAGGTAGAGCAGAGGTCAGAAAACTATGGTCAATCAGAGTCACTGCCTGTTTTAAATTTGTTACTGATGTGAAATTCATATAACATAAAATTTACCACTTTAAAGTGCACAATTCAGTGGCATTTAGTACATTCACAGTGTCATGCAACCATCACTTTTATCCACTTCTGAAATATTTTTATCACCCCCAAAGGAGACCCCACACCTTATTAAGCAGTCATTCCCCATTCCTGTCTCCCCATAGTTCCTAGCAACCACTAATTTGCTTTCTGCCTTTATGAATTTATCTCTTCTGGGTATTGCATATAAATCAAATAATATAATATATGGCCTTTTGTATCTGGCTTCTTTCACTTGGCATAATGCTTTGGAGGTTCATTCCATTTTATGGCTGAATAATATTCCTTTGTATGGACACACCATTATTTAATTATCCATTCATCCACTGATAGACATTTGGGTTGTTTCCACCTTTCGGCTATTGCAAATAGCAATTCTATGAACATCTGTGTAACAGTATTTGACTATCTGTTTTCAACTCTTTTGGGTATATACCTAGGAGTGGAATTGCTGGGTCATATGGTAACCCTATGTTTAGCTTTTTTGAGGAACTGCTGAACTGTTTTCCACAGTGGCTGTACCATTTTACACTCTAACCAGCAACATACGAGGGTTCCAATGCCTCCAGATCAACATCAACACTTATTATTTTCCATTTTTCTTAAATTATAGCCATCCTAGTGAGGTACAAAGTGATTCTGACTTGCATTTCCCTAATGACTAATAATGTTCAACATCTTTTCATGTGTTGTTGGCCATCTGTATACACTCTTCGGGGAAATGTTGCTGCTTGTTTTTGTAAATGCAGTTTTATAGGAACACAGCTATGTTTATTTACTTATGTATTGTCTATGGCTACTTATGCACTGAACAGACTTGAGTAGTTGTGGCAGAGACTAGATGGCTCAACAAAGCCCAAAATATTTACTATCTGGTCCTTTACAGAAGCGTTTACCTACTCCGAGGTAGAAGGTTGGACTAAAAAATTGTAGGAAGTGTTTTTACTGCACCACTGTAAAGGCTCATGGGTCATTCACTGGTTTGCTCAATTTCCTCACTAAGAAAACTTGGAGTGGCAAGATTCAAGCTCACACTGAAGGTTGCCTTAACAGCCAATTCAAAAGTAAAGGGAGCTAGATAGCCAGACCTCTTATACTTTGTTAAACTAATGATTATTGTACTTAACTGCCAGCATAAAAATCCAATGAACCCTTCAATTGTCAAAACCATAGCATGTAATCATGGTTTACCACAGATATTTTAGAAGGTTTACTTAGCAAGCTCTTCAAGAAAGGAAAATGAAGGGGCACTCAAAAGCCAGAACTGTCTAAATAGATTACAGAGGAGGCATTTAACAAGTACTTCCCTGGCATTCCGACTCTTAAACCTTTAGTGGTATGGGTTTCAGATGACTATTTATCACTGTTTAGGAGTCTGGCTCACCTCCTGCTTCTGGTTATTCTTTCCTCAATCAATAATAATATTGACAGCAAAACCATACTTCCTTTCATTTATCTGTAGCTATAAAGATTCTCGTTTTGGCTTACCAGCTTGAGTTCAAATGTTTTATAAAAGTCCCAACTGTATTTAGGGGAGCCTCTACTTGTCAGCATTTCTAAAATCCCAGCATATTAACTTTGACTTTTGTATTACACTGCTATAATCAAATGTAAATAAAACTCGGAAAAACTTATACCTTTGAGATTATACAAAAGGTTTGAATTAAAAGATAAACCTCAGAAACTCAACTACATATGATCATTATATAGGTTTGACAAGAACAGGAATTTAGACTGTTACAAAAAACCAGCAGTGTCTCTTATGACAGGAATCGTAAATCACACAAAGAGGAATCAATCTACAGGAATGCTTATTTACTGGAGGCCCATGTAAAATTCATTCCCTAAACAAGAAAAGGTATAAGCTTGTTTTTGTATGCTGCATATTCAATATTTACATGTATTTTTAGCAATTTTTTTCTCAAATGCTAATTTATCTTCAATGTCATAAAACTATGTCATATGGAAATGGCTTTCCCTTAACTTGGGGACAATTTCACAAAACGTCTCTTTCTCCATAAAACTCATTTAGCATCACAAGTAAAATAATAATGTAGTCTAGCTCGGTTCATGGCTCTGGTCATACCACATGACATACAGGAAAGTGACAGGGGCCACTTGAAGATCATAGTGAAAAGGATACAGTCAGAGATGAAAAAGGACTATCAGAGAGATTAAAGAAATAAATTCTGTGAGTCACTACTAACCTAGAGGATATTAGATAGTCTTTTATTCACAAATTGGCTTATGAAACACACAGGTTATATGTACTAAATTCACTGATGGTAACTCCTGGCCCCAAAATGACAAACTATATATAATTACATCAATTAGGGTCTCATTCACCCAATATTTTAAAAGAAACATAGGTGAGAAATCAAAATTACCATTTATAAAAGTACAACTTACCATGATTTATGGCTGTTATACCAAAGGTCTGAGAAGCTGTCAACAAAATACCAACCCACCCATCCCCAACATTCATTAGAGATCTATACAGAACCACACACTAGCAAGTTTATAAAAACTTGTCTGAAACATGAAACAGAATAAAAAGCAAGCATTGCTGGGAGTTCCCTGGCGGTCCAGTGGGTGGGACTCTGTGCTCCCAACACAGGGGGCCCGGGTTCGATCTGGGGAACTCCATCCTGAATCTATGCCACAACTAGGAGCCCACAAGCCGCAACTAAATAGTCCGCATGCCGCAACGAGGATCCTGCGTGCCGCAACTAAGACCCGTTGCAGTCTAAATAAATAAATAAATAGATAGATATTTTTTAAAAAGAAACCATTGTCATAAGACATTGGAGAAAAGGCTTATAGGTTTTGTAAAGGAAAATAATCCCTGACTAAAAGCATTTGAATTTTTTGAGGAAAATAATAAGTTAGCCAAAGGATAATAATAAATATTTAGACCTTGAATGGTTTTAAGAATATATTCCACAGAATTCTAGGATACAGAGGTACTTCAGAGGTTCTGCCAATATTTAATATGAAAATCAGTGAAATATTTTTGGTTATTTTAAAAGCTATAGAAAAAAAGTTACATACCATATCTATATACCTATGTTGAAGGCCACCTATTCTTTAACTTGTTTTAGCAAGTCAACTAGTATTTGTTCAAACCTCAGAATAAATCTTGTCTTGCCATTTCTGTGTATTTATTTAAATTTGTTTGGATGGGTTTACAATTAGGAAGGTCACTCCCTTCCTCTTAGGGATCTACATTTCTGCTCATATAAAATTTTATTTTTATTTATTTAATTAAAAACTTTTTTTGGCTGCACTGCGTGGCATGTGGGATCTTAGTACCCCGACCAGAGACTGAACCCATGCCCCCTGCATTGGAAGTGCGGAGTCTGAACCCACTGGATGCCAGGGAAGTCCCTGCTCATATAAAAAAAAATTTTTTTAACATCTTTATTGGAGTATAATTGCTTTACAGTGTTGTGTTAACTTCTGCTGTATAACAAAGTGAATCAGCTACATGCATACGTATATCCCCTCGCTCTTGCATCTCCCTCCCATCCTCCTTATCCCACCCCTCTAGGTGGTCACAAAGCACCAAGCTGATCTCCCTGTGCCATGCAGCTGCTTCCCACTAGCTATCTATTTTACATTTGGTAGTGTATATATGTCCATGCCACTCTCTCACTTCGTCCCAGCTTACTCTTGCCCCTCCCCGTGTCCATATGTGTCTAAGATTGCCTGGCATCAAATTGAGCTTGTGCACATCTGTTCAATGTACATCTTTGCCATGTTATAAGAGTCTGTTGTAAAATAACAAGTGAAGATGTAATATACTGCATTACCATTTATGCACTTATTTGAGTTTAGGCGTGTTTCTCTTATACTTTTGTTAAAGAATATGAGCACTTGTCAGAAGATGATTCAACTTCAAAATAAAAGTTTCCTACTACTCTTCTTTCAGGCTTCAAGATCAGTTAATTAAATAATAATCTATGGTTACAAGATGAGCTATTAAAATTTGATGGCAGTTAGAGTTATTTATCTGTACGAATTAGGATTTTATCCATAATATGCATCAAAACCAACATAAAGAATACAACAAATGTTGAGACAGATATAGGATGTAACTAACCATCTATAATGTCCTTATTTCAAATTTTGGTGTTCATTAAAGCAGTGCTATTCTAATTTATTGACTTTATAACAAAGGATAAAAATTGAGCTTATAAAATAAATTATACCAATTAGGTGATTTTTTTATACAAATAATGGGATAAACTTGGTGAGTGATGATATAAATAACTTACAATGTGATGTGTTCTATGTTAACTGTATAAGCCAAAAAAGACACGTGGGAATATATCTAGAAGACATCAAATCTGTGTGATGTCAACTCTCTGTGATGTCTTCAAAACTTTAAAGAGTTTTTTTTGAAAATACTGGGAATTTTCAAGAAAAGCAAAAAGAAGGATATTATTCTTCTCTGTCATACTATGATATAAATATCTTAGACACAGTATGGAATATTATAATGTATCTCTGAGTTTACATCTTAAGATGGAATAGAAATAGAGAAATGATCAAAGGGATTAGTTTGGGTACACAAGGGAAGGTTGCTATATGATGATAATAATAGATTAAAAGGATGAGCGAGGTGTCTTTAGTTTTAAAGATGATGACTAAAATGGGATATTATCATAGTGAGACCATAACGTGAACAGCATGGGAGAGGTGAACCCAAACATGTCTGTCAAAAATACTGGAACAAATGAATTGTTTGAAATTTCCTGGATTTGAGTTTAGAAAATGTTAACAAAAACAGAAGGAACACTTCTCATGGTGGGCAGTAAACTTAAGAGACTCTCCAAAGATGGTTTAGAATATAAATATAAATGATGTTTGTAAAAAGTCAGATTCATGGATAATGGAGTCATTTTACTGGGAGAACTAGGATGCATGGAGCTTATCCAAAACACAGGAGGTTGGGGACAGCAGAAGCAATCATGCCATTCTACAACACATTCCTTAACACCTCTTTCTGTTCAACACAGAATAATAATTTGAGGAGTGCCTTGCAGAGGGAAAAAGGTTTCCAGTTACTTGAGTAGGCAGGATTGGAACCACGATGATTAGGTTGATCTCCCTATTACATTTTTATATTTAACCTTTCAAATATGATATGTCTAAAGAACTTGAGGTTGTGCAAGTTCAGGGAAGTCTCTGGAGTCAGACGTTTCTCTAAGCTACCAGTAGAAATTATAAATTTAAACCAATATGACAGCTTCACTTCTGGTCAAGATAGAGTAACAGCCTGCAACAACCACAGCAAAGCAATAAAGCTTTTTTAAAGACAAAATATATAAAACAAGGGTTTACAAGACCCTGGACATCAGAAAACAAAAGAGAATGATCCATGAGAGACTGGAAACAAATGAAGTAAGTGCAGTGACTGTCCCAGCTTAGTGCTATGAGAGAAGAAGAACCCAGGTGTAGGTTGGCAGACTCTCTGAGTTGAGGAGACAGAGCTGAATGTCTGAGAAGACCAAGGTATCTTATTCTTAACCACAGGATGGTGTACCAGAGAGAAGAGAGCAGCACAGAAAGAAAATCCTAGAGGTCTGTTAAAGATTCCCACTTGAGTATTCAGCAGAGTACTGATCAGTGCCAGTGCATGAATGCGAGAAAACTACCTAAGACGGGGGGAAACATCCAAATAGATTAGAGGGAATAGCACCCAGTGATCAAGCAGGGCCCAGGAATATGTCTGTTGGTGGAAAAACCCATACTTATGAGTCATTGAGTAGAGTAACCACTAAGGATTGGGGAATAATTAGTACTAGAGAGACTGAGCTCTTCTCTGTACTCCACTAACTAATCTTAAAAGCAATACCAGAAAGGATTAAACTGTTTTTTAAAAACTTAACTGCCTCCCAGACAGTGCTAAAGAATATTAATGGAATACAAAAATATCCAGCACCCACAAAACTAAAAACTTTCGTACATCCAAGGACAAAATTCTCATATCAAGAGAATGAAAGGACAGCCCACAGAATGGGGAAAAACATTTGCAAAGCATATCTATGATAAAGGATTAATATCTAAAATATATAAAAAATTTCTACAACTTGACATACAAAAAAAAATAATTCAATGAAAAATGGGCAAAGGACTAGAATAGATATTTCTCCATAGATGATATGCAAACGGCCAATAAACACACGAAGATGCTCAACATCACTAATCATTAGGGAAATGCAAATCAAAATACGAGACTTCACAATACACTTCACACCCATTAGGGTGGCTATTTTTTTTTTTTAAAAAGGGAAGATAACAAGTGTTGGTGAAGATATGGAGAAATTGGAATCCTTGTGCATTAATGGTGGGAATATAACATGGTGCAGCGACTGTGGAAGACAGTGTGGCAGTTCCTCCAAAAATTAAACACAGAATTACCATAAGATTCAGCAGTTTCACTCCCAGATATACAAAGCAGGGACTCAAATAGACACTTGTACGCCAATGTTCATAGCAACGTTAATCACAAAAGTCAAAATGTGGAAACAACCCAAATGTCCATCAACAGATGAATGGACAAACAAAATGTGTTATTTTGACACAGTGGAATATTATTCAGTCGTAAAAAGAAATGAAATTCTGATACATGCTACAACATGGATAAACCTTGAAAACATTATGCTAAGTGAAAGAAGCCAGTCACAAGAGACCACATATTGTATAATTCCATTTACATGAAATGTTCAAATCTATAGGGATAGAAAATAGATTAGTGGTTGCCAGGGGCTGGGGAAAGTGGGAAATGGGGAGTGACTGTTTAATGGCTAAAGGGTTTATTTTGGGGGTGCTGAAAATGTTCTGAAGTTAGATAGTGGTGTTTGTTGTACAACATTGTGAATATACTAAATGCCACTGAGTTGTACACTTTAAAATGGTTAACATGGTGAATTTTATGTTACTTGAATTTTACCTCAATAAAAAAAATTAACAAATTGAAGCTACCATTCTATAAAATGAATTATACACCATGACCAAGTAGGTCTTATTCCAGGTATGCAAGGCTGGTACAACATTTGAAAATCAATTAATATGTTTGATTATATGATTAATACAATAATCCATCATAACAGGATAAATAAGAACATCACTATGATCATACCAACTGATACATAAAAAACATCTGACAAAATCCAACATCCATTCATGAAATAACTCTCAGAAATTAGGAATAGAGAGGAAGTT
Organism: Mesoplodon mirus; assembly: GCF_964341445.2. Taxonomy (NCBI): domain Eukaryota; kingdom Metazoa; phylum Chordata; class Mammalia; order Artiodactyla; family Ziphiidae; genus Mesoplodon; species Mesoplodon mirus. The sequence continues at coordinate 58,375,284 of NC_138981.1, read as the reverse complement.
CCTCAACTTGATAAAGAGCATCTACAAAATGACTACAGCTAACATCATACTGTGTGGCATGGACAGCGTGATATGTACACAGACCAACAGAACAGAGAACCCATAAATGGGCCTACAAAAAAATATGCCCAGGCTTCCCTGGTGGTGCAGTGGTTAAGAATCCACCTGCCAATGCAGGGTACACGGGTTCAAGCCCTAGTCCGGGAAGATCCCACATGTCGCGGAGCAACTCAGCCTGTGTGCCACGACTACTGAGCCTGTGTTCCAGAGCCCGCAAGCCACAATGACTGAAGCCGGCACACCTAGAGCCTGTGCTCCACAATAAGAGAAGCCCCTGCTTGCCTCAACTAGAGAAAGCTCCCACACGGCAACAAAGACCCAATGCAGCCAAAAATAAATAAAATAAAATAAAATAAATTTTTTAAAAAAGCTTTAAAAAATATGCCGAATTTATTTTTTAACAGCTTTATTGAGGTATAATTCACATACCATAAAATTCACCCTTTTGAGAATTCCCCGGCAGTTCAGTGGTTAGGACTCCAAACTTTCACTGCCCAGGGCCCAGATTCAATCTCTGGTTGGGGAGCTAATAAGATCCCACAAGCCACATGGCGCAGCCAAAAAAAAAAAAATTCAACCTTTTATGTGCATAATTCAGTGGTAGTTGGTATATTCAGAGTTGTGCATCCATCACCAGTATCTAATTTTGGAATATTTTTGTCACTCCAAAAAGAAATCTCATGCCCTAATACAGTCATTTCCCACTCTCTTCTCATATTAGCCATGGCAACCACTAATGTACTTTCTGTTTTTATGGACGTTCCTATTCTGAACATTTCATATAAATTGAATAATACAATATGTGGCCTTTTACACCTAGCTTCTTTCAGTTATCACGTTTTCAAGGTTCATGCAAGTTGTAGCATGTACAAATACTTACTTTTTAATGGTGCAACTGATTTTTGACAAAGAAGCAAAAACAGTTCAATGGAGCAAGTATAGTTTTTTCAACAAATAATGCTGGAGCAATTGAACATCCATAGACTTTTTAAAAATCCATCTTGAACTAAACTTCATCCTTATACAAAATTAAGTCAACATGGATTGCTATCTTAGGTGTAATATGTAAAATTACAAAACTTCTAGGAAAAAAAAAACATAGAAGCAAATCTTCAGAACCTAAGACTACGTAAAAAGGTCTTAGGGTTGGCACCAAAAGCATGATCCATTTTTTAAAGAAGTGGTAAAGTTGGACTTCATCCAAATTAAACCTTTTGCTCATCAAATACCCCCTTAAAAGGATGAAAAGATAAGCTACAGACTGGGAGAAAATATTTGCAAACTGCAGAACCAACAAAAGAGTAGTATGTTGAACGTATAAAGAGCTCTCAAGATGTAATGGTTTACAAAAAATCCAATTAGAAAATGAAAAAAATGACATGAAGAGAGAGACATTTCACCCAAGAGGATATACAGGTGGCAAATAAGCACATCAAAAGATGTTCCACCTCATTAGCTATTAGGAAAATGCAACTTCAAATCACAAATGAAATATCACTATACACCTATCCAGGTGGCTAAAATAAAAATCAGTGATATCACCAAATGCTGGCAAGGATGTGGAAAAACTGGACCACTCATATGTTGCTGGTGGGAATGGAAAATAATACAACTAGCTTGGATAACAACTTGGCTGTTTTTTATAAAACAAAACATACAACTACCAGACAACCCAGCAACTGCACTCTTGATCAATTATCCCAGACTTATGAAAACTTATGTTCACATAAAAACCTATATAAAAATGTTCATATCAGGTTAATTCATTGTAACCCCAAACTGGAGACAGACCAGATGTTCTTCAACATGTGAATGGTTAAACTGTAGCAATAAAAAGAACAAATTACTGATACACACAACAACTTGGAACTGTGATGAATGAAAAAGCCAATCTCAAGGACATACACTTTATGATTCCTTTTATGTAACATTCTAGAAATGAGAAAATTATAGAGATGGAGAATAGATTAGTGGTTGCCATAAGTTAGGTATAGGGCAGGGGGAGTGGGTGTGGCTAATAAAATAGCAACAGGAGGGATCCTCATGGTAATGAATTTTTTTCTGTATTTTTACCATATCAATGCTAATATCTGGTTGTTATATTGTATTATAGTTTAACAAGATGTTACCATTGGGGGAAACTGGGTAAATGGTATACAGGATCTCTCTGTATTATTTCTTACACATGCATGCCAATCTACTATTACCTCAAAATAAAGTTTACAGTAAGTACAGTTCCAAGAGCGCATTCGTAAGTCCAATTTGTTTGTAAGTCCAACAAAGTTAGCCTAAGTATCCAACTAACACAATTGGCTATATAGTACTGTACTTTCATAGGTTTGTAATACTTTTCACACAAATAATACATAAAAAACAAACAAACACAAAAAATAAAGATAACATTTTTAATCTTACAGTACAGTACCTGGAAAAGTACAGCAGTACAGTTCCACAGCTGGCATACAGGGGTTGGCATCGAGTGAACAGGCAAGAAGAGTTACTGACTGGAGGAGGGAGAGGAGGTGGGAGATGGTAGAGCTGAAGGATCGTCAGCAATAGGAGATGGAGGGCAAGCTGCAATTTCACTCATGGCTGACGTAGATGGAACACACGCTCGCATCTTTGAAAGTTCACAACTTGAAGATTTGTACGTAGAGGAATTACTGTATTTTGATTTTTAAAAAGAAGAGGAAATTAAGACTTTCTCAGAGATACAAAAGCTGAGAGAATTCATCACCAGCATACCTAAAGTACAAGAAATGTTACAGCATATCCTTCAGGAAAAAGTAAAATGACAACAGAGAGAAACATGGATCTATTCAAAGGAATAAAGAGCAACAGGTATGGTAACTACATGTGTAAAAACATAAGGTTTTTTTCTTATTGTGTATAAACCCTAAAGCAATCCTATAGTAATAAAACAGAATTATAGCTGTTAACCAAACAAATGCAATAGACTCATAACAATATTCATTTAATCCAAAAGAAAGCAGAAAAATAAGGAAAAAGGGGACAAAGAATAGATGGCAGAAATAGAGAACAAATGACAAGATGATAGACATAAACCTAACCGTATCAATGATCATATTACATGTAAATGGTCTAAACACCTCAATTAAAAGGCAGAGACTATCACACTGGATAAAAAAGCAATACTCAACTATATGCTGCCTACAAGAAGTATACTTTAAATATAAACACACAAGAAGGTTAAAAGTAAAAGGCTGAAAAAAAGATATACCATGCTTTCATCAATCAAAAGAAAGTCAGAGCATTTATATTAATCATACAAAGTAGATTTCAGACCAATGAATATAGTCAGGAACAAAGAAGGTCATGTTATAGCAATAAAGGGAACAATTCATAAAGAGGACAACAATTCAAAATATTTATGCACCTAATGACAGAGCTTGACAATACATAAACAAAAAAGTGAACTGGAAGGAGAAATAGACAAATCACAATTACACTCAGAGATGTCATTACTCCCTCTTCAATAATTGACAGGATAAGTAGACAGAAAATCAGTAAGGGAACAGAATACTTTGCAAACTGTTATCAACCAAGGTGAATTGATATTTATAGAACACTTCACTAAGCATTTGAAGAGCACTCATTCTTTTCATCTGCACATGGAACCAAAATGGACTATATTCTGGGCCATAAAATAAGTCTCAATAAATTTAAAAGTATTCAAGTCACAAGAAATATTATCTCACCACAGTGAAATTAAAATAGAAATCAAGAACAGAAATATGTCTGGAAAATCATAAAGTATTTGGAAATTAAATAATATACTTCTAACTATTCCATTGGTCAAGGAAGAAATCAAAAGGAAAATTAGCAAAAAATTTTGATCTGAATGATGATGAATATGCAATACATCAGAATCAACAATGTGGGGAAAATTTATATCACTAATGGCTATATTTGAAAATAACAAGAAAGTTCTCAAATCAATAACCTCAGCATCCTACATTAAATAAGTAGTAAAAGAAGAACAAATTAAATCCACATAAGAAGAAATGTTTGTAAAAAATAACAATTTGATTCTAAAATTTATAAGGAAATGTAAAGCACCTAGAATAGTCAAAACAATTTTGAAAAAGAACAATGCTGGAAGACTTACACTACTTTGGGACTTAATATAAAGCTGCAGTAATCAAAGCAGTTTGTAACTGTGTAAAGATAGACAAAATGGTCAATTAAACATCATAGAGTCCAGAAATAGACCTGCTCTTCTATTGTCAATTGATTTTCAACAAAGGTGCCAAAGCAATACATTGGGGGGAAAAACTGTTTAACAAGTGGTGCAGAAACAAATAGATATCCATATGCAAAAAATAAATAAATACACCTTGACTGTTACCACACACTATATACAAAATTAAGTCAATGTGAATCACAGAACTAAATGTAAGAGCTAAAACTATAAAACTTCCAGACAAAAACATAGGAGAAAATCTCTGTGTCCTTGAGTTTACCGAAGATTTCTAACTATGATGTAAACCCAAAAATTATAAAAGGGAAAAATAATTAAATTAGATTTAACCAACATTAAAAATGTTTGCACACACAAAAAAGTTTGCCCTTCAGAAGACACCATTGTGAAAGTGTAAAAGCAAGCCACAGACTGGGAGAAATATTTGCAAAATATGTATCTGACAGAGGACTTGTATCTAGAATATATAAGGAACTCTTATAATTAAATACTAAGACGACAAAGAACTTAATAAAAAATAGGCAAAATACTTAAACAGGCACTTCACTAAGCACATGAAAAGGTGTTTAATATCATTAGTCATCAAAGAAATGCATATTAAAACCACTATGAGAACATTATACACTCACCAGAAATTGCTACGATTAAAAAACCTCACTATACCAAGTCTTGGAAAGGATGTAGAACAATTGGAACTCATACTTTGGTAGTGGTAGTGAAAATTTTGGACCTTTGGCAGTTTCTAAAAAAGTAATATATACCACTATATGTCCCAGAAATTCCACTATCTATTTATCCAAAAGAAATAAAAGCATAGGTATATACTTGTACACAAATGTTCATAGGCAGCTTTATTTGTAATAGCTAAAAAGTGAAAACAAGTCAAATATCTATCAGTTGAAGGGAAAAACAAATTGCTTTTTTTTTTCTTTTTATTAGTTCAAATTGTTATATATAATGTAATACTACTCAACAGTAAAAGAGGAATGAACTATTTATACACACAACACGGATGAATACAAAAATAATTATGCTGAGTGGAAGAAGCCAGATAAAGAATTCATATTGTCTGAATCCATTTATAGAAAATTTTTAGAATCTGCAAACTAATCTGTAGTGACAGGAAGTAAATTAGTAGTTGCCTGGGAGAGGAGGAGGTGAAGGGGGAGAGAATGGAGGGAACACAGAAGGGCACCAGGAAATTATTGGAGGTAATAGATATGTTCATTATCTGGATTGTGGTGATGGGTATATGGATCAAATTGTAGACTTTAAATGTGCTTTCTTGCATGTCAATTATACCTCAATAAAAGTGTGGAAATTATATGGCATACTTAACACAATTACAATTTTATTCACAACTATGTTACTACTTTTAAGGATTTCTAAGTGTTTAAGGTCAAGACCCAAGAAAAGCCAGCTCTTTCTAGACAAAGTCCAGGAAAATGGCAGACTAGCAAGATAGAAAACTTTTAGACCATCATCTCCCTACTCCACCCAAACAACAGATAAAACTGTGGCTTTACCCATATCACCTTCAACAAAGGCCAAGTAGGAAACCTAGATTTCCACTCTAACCCAGCTATAAAGAGTTGCCCCTACTACCTCCCACTGAGGAGGTGTCAAAAGACTGAGTGAGGAGTTGGAACATTCATCCTTTTATGGCAGTAATGCTGTTTCCCCACCCCCCTTTGTTGTCAGTAGGTAAACCTGGACTTCCAGCCCTACCTAATGGTAAGAAGGCACTCCTCACCCTCCCTGACAGGGTGGTGTCACTGGAGGCCTAGTGAGGAGCCTGAACCCCCACCTCCACCTAGCAGTAATGAAGCATCTTCTGCCTGTCAAGGAAGGTTGAGTGGGGAACCTAGACATCCACGTCTGCATGATGGGAACCAGGCAGTGCCCCCTTTCTCCCACAGGTGCAATGTCAGAGGAGGCCTGCTAAAACAGATTTAAATAAGAGGCAGAACTTACAGCATAATATCCCAAATGTCATGGATTCAATTAAGAGCCACTAGTCACACTAAGAATCAGGAAAACCTCAACTGGAAAAAGAAAACACAATCAACAGACACCGATACTGAGATGACAAGAGATTAGAATGATCTGACCAGAATTTTAAATCAGCTATCATAACATTCTTCAAGGACCAATTACAAACACAATTGAAACAAATTTAAAAAAAAATAGAAAGTCTTGGCAAAGAAAAAGAATATATAAGAACTGAATGTAAATTTTAGAACTGAAAAAAACTAACCAAATTAAAAACTCAATGGATAGGCTCAACAGCAGAAGGGAGAAAACAGAGGAAGAATCACTGCCTTGAAAATAGAACAATAAAATGGGCACAAGTTTAAGCAAAGTATGGTACATCCATATAGGAAATACTACTCAACAATAAAAAGGAACAAACTATTGATATAGGCAACAACTTGGATGTATATCAAGAGTATTATGCTCCATGAAAAAAAAGTCAATCTCAAAAGGTTACATTCTGTATGTTTTCTTTTATATAATATTATTAAAATGACAAAGTTTTAGAGATGGAAAACAGATTAGCGGTTGCCAGGGGTTAAGGATGGTGATGGATGGGAGGGGTGACTTTGACTTCAAAGGGGTAGGTAGCAAGAGGGAGATCTTTGTGGTGACGGAATAGTGCTATATCTTGATTGGTTATACAAGTCTTCACATGTGGTAAAATGACATAGAGCTATATACACACACTGTACTCATGTCAGTCTCCTGGTTTTGATACTCCACTCTAGTTATGTAAAATGTAACCATTGGGGAAAACTGGATGAAGGGAAAAATCAGACTTCTTTATTATTTTTGCAACTTCGTGTGAACTTTTAAAAATATTTTAATAATTTATATTGAAATTTATATTAAATTTTATATTAATTTAAAATATATTACATTGAAATTTATATTAAATTATGTCATTAACAATAAATTATTATTTTAACACAAAATGTTTAAAAAAGAAAAAATAAAATCTACATTGGAAGCAACTAGAAGCATAATTCAACAAACTTGAATGATGCTTATGAATGATGGGTAAGATCCTGCAGGCTACAGAGACATCCTAAAGTGGGAAAACAGAAGTATTATACTTCAGTCATCCAGACTACACAGTACTGAGTTTTTGGCTACCAAAGAGAAGTATTATTGAGGTTTACACTAATTCAACTACAGGTTATTCACCACTAGAGAATGGTCATTTTCAAATTAGGAAACATTGTCTTTTGGATAACAAGGTAGATAGAACAATCCTGGTACAAGGTAGGCTATCAAATATATTTGTGGAATGGATGAATGGGTAATCCAGTTTCCTTCTTATCTATGTCACTGTTGTTACAACTCTCACAACCTTTAAAAACTTCTTTTGAGGAGGGGTCCAAAGGGAGAGCAGAATTTTGGCTGTTTGGAGATAAATGATTGCTCCTCTCCTTAGGGTAGAGTGCTAGAATTTTGTTTCCTCCAGAACTGAAATGGTTAAAAACCATTGTTCTAAAGCACCGATTTTTAACTGTTACGTGGTACCATGCCTATGACAATTTGATTTGAGGATCTTATCCAAATCATTTTATGTTAAAGTGACTTCAAATTAATTTTGGTTTGGGAATTTCATGCTAACCATTGATACGATTATAAATACCTTGGGATGCTACTCTAGATGACAAGATGTCAGAGTGATTGAGATGCCATCCAGAGAATGTTATTCCTTGGAAAAACACAATGACCTCAGCTCCAGCCATTTACAACAGAGTCCCTTCATTAAAATACAGGAGAAGAGATTATCTGATAAAGGTTTTATTTGGGTAGCATCCATAAAGAAAGGTAAGGGGGAAAAAAGCAGGAAGTATTTTTCAAAAATACAACAAAAACAAAGAAAAACTAACAGCTTTTTTTGGTGTCCTCTTATCATGCAATTAATACCTTAATAGGGAAGGTTCTCAAGAGCAAGGAATGAATAGGGGTGGTAGTGGTGGAAGAAAGTTAAAATAAAGAAGGATAAGCAGAGACCTATTAATAGGGCTCACTTCTAGACCAAGGTAGTGGCAGAGAGGAATGACAAGGAGGGATATAAACTTTCTTTTGGTCTAATCTCATTATCCCCTTCTCAGTTCAAAAAATGTCCCTTATGCCCACCTCTCCCTTTCTGACTAGCTGTAGTTGCTTGTCCCTATTATATTTATGAATACTTAATCAAGATTTATTATAGCAGATAAATATTAGTCTGGTTTTCTAAAGGAAAGTTCGAGGCAGTTGAGAGATAAAATGCAATTAAACTCTAAAGCCTCGAATCTCATTGGTTTATTTTAAGTCTTACATCTGATACTTACTCATCGTCATATTTTTTTTTTAGTCAGAGGGCACTGACACTAACTAATGCATCAGACAGAGAACTCCTAACCATGCTGCTCTCGGGAAACTGGCGTAACATTCCTCAAATACCAGGGGCTGGACTCAGTGCTGACAAGCGCTATACTGAGTGAAAGCCTCTCTAGTGCTAGGTTCAAAGATAACACATCAAGCCACTAATTGTTTTTATTCAGTAAGTAAGGCTATTAATAATTTACTTTCATTATACTGCCAAAGTTGAGGTCACATAGGGAGCAGTTGCAGCATTCTGTAGGCATAATTCATAGCTTTGCATTCAATCTAGACACTTCAGTTGGATTGTCATATTTTCAAACTGATAAACCTGATGATCTTTAGAGAGCATACCACTTGCTGCTTTCAGAAAACATTTTTCATTCACCAGTAAACATCTCAATAAAAAAATCTGAATGCCCACCAAATGTATATTCCTATGATAGATACTTAGACAAAATCAAAAAAAAAAAAAAGGTGGTTGGGGGGAACAACTGTCTCTCCTTCTGAAAGGTGTCTAAAATGGATATATTGACATGGTCATATGCAAAGCAGGGAAACTATTAAAGCCCAAGGGCTTCTGGGAAATCTCCCTCACTCTCGTTGATGCCTGGATGCCCTGCCTATTTCTAGAAAATATGTTCATGCCTTAAATGCACTCTTGTAAGGGCATCAGGAATTGTATTCTACCAGTCATCTTTGTGACTCATACCCTTGGTCATGAGTTCCAAAGAGCACCAAAACAAACACTTTCGGGCTTCCCTGGTGGCGCAGTGGTTGAGAGTCCGACTGCCGATGCAGGGGACACGGGTTCGTGCCCCGGTCTGGGAAGATCCCACATGCCGCAGAGGGGCTGGGCCCGTGAGCCATGGCCACTGAGCCTGCGCGTCCAGAGCCTGTGCTCCGCAACGGGAGAGGCCACAGCAGTGAGAGGCCCGCGTACAGAAAAAAAAAAAACACAAAACAAAAAAAAACACTTTCTACCAAAGCCCAATTCAGAGCCATAAGATGCTAGAGTCACAGCTTTATTTTCCATAGACCACAGCTAACCCAAAATCATTTCTATTTTTCTGGGCACAAGGTGATATGCAGGTACCTCTAGCTAATGATAAAAGTAGCTTCTTTTTCCCAAACTACCTATGCAAAGAAATAAACACTTTCCCTTCCCAACAGCATGAAGAATACAATCTTACCTACCAACATTTGAAAGGCCAAGAGTTTTAGCTATTGACCTTACTGAGTTCTAATGATATCAATTTTTATTAATTTCACCCTTCAGCAAAGTGTAAAGGGAAATCACCTTTCCTCTTCCTCCTCCATCATTTCCACCCAGTCAGGTTGCTTAATACATGTGCTGATTAGTCACTAATTATCCATCATCTTAAAAACTAATTTGAAAAGTAGATTTGTGGGGGCTTCCCTGGTGGCGCAGTCGTTGAGAGTCCACCTGCCGATGCAGGGGACACAGGTTTGTGCCCTGGTCTGGGAAGATCCCACATGCTGTGGAGCGGCTGGGCTCGTGAGCCATGGCCGCTGAGCCTGCGCAGCAGGAGAGGCCACAGCAGTGAGAGGCCCGCGTACCGCAAAAAAAAAAAAAAAAAAAAGTAGATTTGTGGGCTTCCCTGGTGGCGCAGTGGTTGAAAGTCCGCCTGCCGATGCAGGGGACACGGGTTCGTGCCCCGGTCCGGGAAGATCCCACATGCCGCGGAGCGGCTGGGCCCGTGATCCATGGCCGCTGAGCCTGCGCATCCGGAGCCTGTGCTCCGCAACGGGAGAGGCTCGCGTACCGCAAAAAAAAAAAAAAAAAAAGAAAGAAAGAAAACTAGATTTGGAAAAACATCATTTCTGTTTGGAGGTAGACTGGGGTGCTCATGAACCCTGGGCTACCCACAGTCCACACATCTGAATTATGCACACAGTGTACCAGCTTTATTCAGCCAGCTGGAGACACAGATTTCACGCTGAGGAGTGCAGTGCTTCCTACAGGAACAATGCCCCTGTGGATAGTCAATAAATCTTTATTAAAAGCCTTCCTCACAGAGGGGAAAAGGGAGAGACAAGTGAACAAAGGGAGGGCTGGTTGGAAGTTTCTGTGACTGTTTTAGGAGGGAAGACTTATCGCAGACAAAAGGGAATGTCTGCAACCTTTCCAGCAGAGGGGAGTGGGGACTGAGAGAAGGAGTGATAAGTCATTTTGGAATAAAGCAGATTAGGCAGTCATTCCAAACCTTTGGCAACTAGATTGCTATTCACCAAAAATTCACAACCTCCTGTTTGTAAAGCATTATTACATTTCCCTGTTGCCACTAAGAGCATCTGTTTTTTTAAAAAAAATTAAGGGTCACGGGTTACATACTAAATATACATACTGATAACCTCACCTTTCTAGGTAACTTACCCAGCACCCTCAACTACCCAGAATTACCCAGTAACATAGAAGACAGCCAAAAATATACATTCTAAGGATAATCAAGCATTAAGACTTACGTTCTTCACTCATAAAAACATAGCATAGTAGGTTTTCATTAAGAAAACCTCATTCAATGTATAGTCACTCTTAAAGTTGTATCTAAAAGCAACAAGCATATTTATCTGGTTTCCAGAGGTAAAAATGACTAGGAGTAGGGGAGCTGCCAAATACATGAAGTAGTAACAGCTGACAGCAGTTTAACAAAAAAAAAGCAGATATGAAAATTTTAAAACATTGCAGTCTGGGGACATTTAGTGTATGGGGCAAACAGTCCTATCCATATCAAATGTCCCCACTGGAACAATTATAGTAAAGCAAAGCCAAAAACCGAGATTCATAGTGATGGAAAAGCTCTAACCTTGTCCTGATTTTGTCATCTGGTAATATTACACCAATAGCTCCGAGCAGAAAGCCTTCTTGAGGCAGTGTGATACAGTGGAGGGAAAACAAATCACTTTCTAGTTACCTAGCTTTAGAGGTATCAGTTAATCACTAAGCCTCAGATATTTTATCTGTAAAATGTGGATACATACTACTTCCCTCACAAGACTGTCATTAAGACAAAATAAGATACTGTATGTAAAGTACTTTATAAAATATAAAGTGCTAAATAAATGATAGCTTTCCATTTTCTTTGTTCTGCTTGCTCTGAAATATGACTATGAAATTCCATAGTGGTTATCTTTCCTTTTTCATAACTTTCTGTGCTTTGTAGTTTAACACATCTCTCTTCCCCTCATATTTGCAAGGGATTATGGTACCATCATTCTAGGTGGACCTGAACCCTGCACACATCTTTGATTCCTCCCTTGCCATTCACAGCTAAGCAGTGACCCTCTCCACCTTCCTAATCCCTCTTATAGCTTTCCCTTCCTTTCCATTCCCTCCAATACATCTTTGTCCAGACCCTTAGAGCTCATCTCTAACTGGTCCTCCTATATGTAGTTTCCCCCACTCATTTGAGCTTTTCTATACCTGCTCTAAATACAGCTTTCCGTATGTCATTCCCTGGATCAAAAGCTTTCACTGGCTTCCCAGTGCTCTCAGGATAAAATCCAAACTCACCAAACAGGCATCTATAAAAACCCATGGGAGGAATTTCTCACAGATCTCAAGAAAATTGTGCCTCAGGACTTCCCCAGTGGCGCAGTGGTTAAGAATCCGCCTGCCAACGCAGGGAACACGGGTTCGAGCCCTGGTCCGGGAAGATCCCTCATACCGTGGAGCAACTAAGCCCGTGCGCCACAACTACTGAGCCTGCGCTCTAGAGCCCACGAGCCACAACTACTGAAGCCCACACGCCTAGAGCCCGTGTTCCGCAACAAGAGAAGCCACTGCAACAAGAGAAGCCACTGCGATAAGAAGCCCGCGCACCACAACAAAGAGTAGCCCCTGCTCAACGCAATTAGAGAAAGCCCGCACACAGCAACGAAGACCCAACGCAGCCATAAAGAAATAAATTTATTTAAAAAAAAAAAAGAAAAAGAAAATTGTGCCTCTTCTCAGAAATTGATTCGTTTTTACCACATGGACACCTAAAAATCTTTTTTTTCTTTTTTTTTTGTGGGGGGGGCTGTGTTGGGTCTTCGTTGCTGTGCACAGGCTTTCTCGCTAGTTGAGGGGAGTGGGACTACTCTGTTGGGGTGCGCCGGCTTCTTATTGCGACACCTGCAAATCTTACTTCCCTCCTTGAGCTATCTCCTTAGATACTAAGAGCCAAACTTAACAGCAAGGCTATAAAGTCCCCAGTGCTGGATACTTTGTATAAACCTTACCCTGGCCTCATTTTAGTTTCTTATATTTTCCCTTCGTACTCATTTCTCTGCCAATTTGCTCATCCTGTTATTGATTAATTTCTCGGTAAACCAACTCAAATCCTTGTTAGAATCAGGCAATGTATAAAATGATACTGTGAGACTAAAGAAAATACATGCATATGAACAGAGGTGGAAAAGAGGCTGGATAGCAAGAGAGGGAACAGGATGAGGATGAGAATGAGGATCTTCACTGATGTGAAGATCAGTATTAGTTCAATTGTAAAGAAAATAGAGAGAGCCCTTTGGGGAACATTTACTATGAGAATTTGTCATGAGCTAACATGGAAACAAATGAAGCATTTATAATAACAAATCTGTTCCTGACAACATTTCTGAAAATAGAAAGTTCTATTGCTAATCTTTTGTCTTAAGATATTTTACCAAACAAAAAAAATTAAATGAAGTCAAAGCTAAGCAGAATATTATGATGACTTACATTTGTACTGCTTTGCTGCTTACAAAGCCCTTTCACATACAGTATCTCATGGGAACCATTCCGGACTATTCTTTTCTCTGTTGTAGAAGCCATTCACACTGGTAAGAAGCTGTTGCAAGCAGCATTCTCCATATCTGGGTGTTTAAAGATGTGGTATTTGCTGTAATAGAGATTCATATGGTATGTTGTTTGCCCCTCTCTTAATCCTCCTCTGCTGGCATTTTACCTTCTTCTCTAAATCACCACACTCTACTATGCCAATGTCAGTCTGATCTCTTTACCCATTCTTATGTTGAGCCTCCTTTCAGAAAGCTGATCCAACCCCCCTTCTTTCTCCCTATGCCCAGCCCCAAAAGAACACTCTCCCACTTCTTTGCACGCCTGGGCCACTCCCTCTCCAACCTCCACCTTTCCAAGAAGGCACTTGTTTTTGAAGCATTTCAGCTATGAAGACCACCCACCATGGGGCTTGCTTATTGTTCTCATTCCATACTGTAGCGCACTAACTTGTATCTTTAGATTGTAAGCTCCTCAGAGAAAGGATTTTCCTCTTTGTTTAGTGCAATCAACCTAGTGTAAAGAACTGTGTATACTTATAGACTACCACTAATGCGGTTCTTCCTGGGTTTCACTGGAATTATCCACTGAGTCATGTGACTTCACCTGGGCATCATTTTCCTTCTCCTGAATTATTTGGGGCCCTCTTCCAAATTTTTTTAAAGAAAAAAATCAGCACTTTCTGCTTCCAAGAGTGCTGTCAACTACACATTTGAATGTACATGCTTCTTCCTGCTTTATTCTATTTCTTACAGATAACAGTATCAAATTAAAAACCTTCCAAGAGGCTGCTACAAAGGTAAAACACAAAGCCATTTTCCTTCTGACTAACCTACAGATAATCTTATTCATTCCTGCTGTACAGAAAAAAATTACACTGGTTCACTTGGAATCGAGTATATTCTAGCTATCATTAGTTACAATGCCGTATAAGCAGAATGATGCTGGCTAAAAATATAAAGTCATTGATTTCCCTAGAACAAGCAGAGGGTAAAGAAACCTTAAGATACACAGAGTTACTGAATAATAAATCCCAGTCTTCAATTAATGCAAATATTTAATTACTTGAAGTAAACTTTAAAAATCATACTGCATTCGAGGATAAACAGATCAGATGGTACATAAATTCTTGTGTGAAACCAAGAATCAGATATAATCCAAAATCCTAACCTCAGAAAATGGATTCATAAGTATCAATATGGAAAGGAAAAGATGAGATTTCTTATTTATTTATTTATTTATTTATTGAACAAACTTGTCTCAAAGTTTGTACTAAAGAATTTTCTCAAAAAATATTCCCTGATTATAAATGCTGTCCCCAGATCTAAGCAACAGTAAAAAGACCCAAATGTAGGCAACAGAAGAGGGAGAAGCAAGCACACTAAGATAATCCATAAACTATGATTGTCAAACCAGTTCTTTCTTCTTTCTCTAGGAAAATCTAGTCCATGTCATCGAAGCATTTCATCCAAGACCCCTATTTCATCCAATTCATGGGCAATAGTCTTCCCTTCTATCCCACTAGAAGTTCTGTCTTATGCTCAATTATCTGGATGAATCAGAACATCTAACCCTTGCTCTTTGTATATACAGACAAAGATGGACACCTTCTAAACTCTGTACCTGACATTTTCAAGTAGTCTTAAAGGAAAGTTCCAAAGAAGAGCATATGGTAGTAGTAGAATTGGAGGGATACAAACATCAATTATTCTAGCATCCAAAGTACATTTCTGTATTAACCGTACCTCTGAGTGATAACAAAAATGAAGACAAATTGCTTGAAAATGATGACTCCATAGCCAAAAGATAAGTTCATATCTGTAGCTACATAAAGAGTATATTCCATAGAGAAACAGAGCCCATATTGAGATCTTTGCACAAAGAATGTTAAACTTCTTTTATCAATACCTGGCATTGTAAACATATCAGGACAGGTCTCGGAGATTCCACCACCAGTGCCCCTTAGTAAGGATTTCAGAAATGTGTGTCTAAACAAAATAAAATATGATATGACAGGTGAAGTCAAGATGATTAAAATTTGGATTATTAAAATGATATCTTGACTATCTACAATGGGTTTAGTATGAAAGTGCAGCTTCTGTTCACAATGCTTTGCAGTGTCCCTCCAGGCAGAATTAAATGTGTAATATTTTCTTCGTTATGAAAACATTGCTGTTAAGCAGTTAACATAGTATCTGCTGGGATGAAGTTAGAATATCTTTTCAGTTATAAAGAAAGAGGTATGGACTATAGTAAGTCTTTAATGTATACCAGATGATAATCTTTTACTTCCTAAAAGAAATACATTGGGTTAAGATGATTTAATACTGAATACTCAGGATCATACAAGCAATACTATTTTGAAAAGAGAGATTTCAGTGAAGGCTCAACCTTGGAGTTCAGCTGGCTAAACAAATGTTAACTGTGGGCTATCATACGTGACCAACCACGGTTGGTTTGCATCCCCTTTAATTACTAAATTATTTGCCGCACACCTTTAAATAGTAAAGAGACATAGCTTAACTAGTTTCCTCTAAGTCCAGCAGGATCTACCAGGACTTTCGCATGGGCTACATTCAGAAAAATGAGAAAATCAAAAGGACCAGGAGACTAACAAACACTGGGAAAGAGAAAAGGGACTAATGCTAAACACAGGTAAGAGTTCATCACTAATTGATCTTCCCTCAACCAATCCTTCCATTTCTTTGGTTTGAGTAGAAATTTTTCTTCTAATTGGCATGTTGCTAGAAATCACATTCCCAACCCATAGAAACAGAAAGTAAGAGAGCTCACCTCATGCTATGGTAAATTAGCAACTGATCACAACCTAGCAGTAAAGAGGAAAGGTTATAAAAGCAAACCCCTCACATCTCTTCCCCAGTTGAATTCTCTTCTTCCCTCCACAAAGCAGACACAAAACCAGATATTTGTATTATAAACTAGCTGTTACTGAATCAGGGCCAGAAAAAAAAAAAAAACACTTGCTTGTATAGGTTTATACGGTAATGTAGTCCACTGTAGTCAATGCAACAAAGCACCGTAACTATAAAGCGTCCAGGAGGGGATGGAAAGATCTTTGTCTTTGTAATAGGATTTTACTTGAATAAAAGGAAAAATGACCTGTGAAAGTCCTAAACACAGAAATGACTAAGAAGGAGGTTACAGAATTTCATTCCCAGGGGCTCTTTATTTATTTTTAAAATTTATTTACTTATTTTATTTATTTATTTATTTTTGGCTGTGTTGGGTTTTTGTTGCTGTGCACGGGCTTTCTCTAGTTGCAGTGAGCGGGGGGGGGGGGGGGCTACTCTTTGTTGTGGTGCGCGGGCTTCTCATTGCGGTGGCTTCTCTTGTTGCAGAGCACGGGCTCTAGGTGCCCGGGCTTCAGGAGTTGTGGCTCAGCGGGCTCTAAAGCACAGGCTCAGTAGTTGTGGCACACGGGCTTAGTTGCTCCACGGCACGTGGGATCTTCCCGGACCAGGGCTCGAACCCGTGTCTCCCCTGCATTGGCAGGCGGATTCTTAACCACTGCGCCAAGCGCCTTTTAAAAATAAGATATTCATCTTTCAAGAAAGGTTTAGGTAGAGTTGAGCCTAGAAGGAGGAAGATGCATGAGACCTCTACAAACCCATGCAGTGCTATAACACTAAAAGGGGCCTAAAATAACATAAAAGAGAATAACATAAAATAAAATAACATAACATAACATAAATAAAATAAAATAAAATTTCTCCAGGCTAAAAAAAATAAAATAAAAAGGGTCTCAATTTCACTGCATTCCACAAATGGAATAAGATAAATGTGCCACTTATAATTACTAATGTGATCCATCCACAGATCCTGACTTTTGCCATTTGATGCCCACAAAGCACCACTTGGTAGTTCTTCTAATATATAAAGAATGCAATTATTAGTCTTTTGGTTGGGAATACTTGGAACAAAATGGGAGGCAGGAGGAAAAGTCCTGGTTAGTAGGAACAAATTACACATTACATATGTTATAAAGTCTTTAGAGTCACTTCTTCAAGAAAAAGATAAATTATATGAGAAAGGGTTTTTTACTTCATCCATTCTTCTGACAGAAGTGATAGCCCCTTCCCCTCCAAAAAAAAAAAAAGACAAAGGGAGAAAGAAAGAGAGAAAGAAGGAAAAGAAAGGAAGGGAAGGGAAGGAAAAGAAAGGAAAGGGAGAAAGAAAGAAGGAAGGAAAGAAAGAAAGGAAGGAAGGAAGGAAAGAAGGAAAAGGGAGGGAGGGAGGGAGGGAGGAAGGAAGAAAACAGAAACCTCAGTGAGAGGAATAGTTTCTAAAAGGACACATAATTTAGCTTTTGAAAAACAGTGGTTTCCAGGGACTAATATCCTATTAGACCTTATGTCAACAGGGATTTATCTACATTGCTTGTACATAGTTCAGTGTTCTTAGAGAATCTAGGGATTCTTCACCTGTCTCTGGGCTTCAAGAGGTCTGTATCAGCTCCTGTCCTGCAGCCAGGAAAAGACTAATCAAGGCATAGCAGGCACCTCTGGTCTCACTTCAGAGCCACTCTAAACCTGTGTCTTTCTCTGTCCTGCCTACTCTACCCAATGACCTAGTATCCTAGGCCAGTCTTACATTCATTGATTAGCCTCCCATCCAAGTGCTGACTTATTTTAGCTTATACAACAAACTAATATGGGTACTGTTTTAAGCACTTTACAAATATCAACACATTTAATCATCAACACAACCTTATGAGGGAAGTTCTATTATCCTCATTATACAGATGATAAAAACTTAGATTTGGAGAAGGTTAATTAACTGACCCAAAGACCATGCTGCGAGTAAGCAGTGGAGCAGAGATTAGAACCCAGGCAGCTCAAGAGACCATGCTTATAACCACTATACTGTGCTATCTTCACAAAGGAGACAGTCATATGATGGTTGTTGGCTTACCAATTATCCTCGATTCCCTGCTTTTCTTTTTTTTAAATGTGCAATAATGTTAAAGCTATAATTCTTTAAAGGCAGCCATCATTACCATTCCTAACTTTGTTTACACGATGCATACTTACAACATATCACATAACAGGGCTTTTTAGCACAGCCCTTAGTAATAAAGCTTTGCACACTCTTGGGGATGGGCAGGAATAGAACTTTGCAAATCATCTTATTTCTTGTCCCTTTACCTAATCAACTCTCTTTTATAAACAGAAGGGTGTGGTTTTCATTCCCAAGTATTTTTCTATTATAGGTTTAACAGGTGTTTCTCTAGATCCTATTAGCCTGAGGGCTAAAATCGAGGTATCTGGATCACACTGAAGGCAACAAGAAACATCAAGTCCTTCCCCTCAAATCCTAGAAGTCTAGGTTTTCCCATTTTCTCCTGGGCCAAGCAGGATCTCATCTGTATCTGCTAACTGCTCCCCCCAACCACAGGGGTGAGCTAAGCAACTTCCCACCTTCAGTCTCCTCCAAGGGGCTACTTCTTACACTTGCCCTCCTTACCAGCATGACAGCTGTTGCATTGACTGCTGTTAGTCTGTCAGTTCCAGGTCTTTGCCAGTCTCCTTTGGGCTTCTACTTTTCCAAATCAGTGTCTCCCCCGATAATCCTAACCACCACCCTTCTACATTTTGAGCTACCCAGTTACTAAAACTAGAAAGAGAAGACAGTCTTTTTTTTTTTAAATTTAATTTAATTAATTTATTTTTCACTGCATCGGGTCTTCGTTGCTGCGCGCAAGCGTTTTCTAGTTGCGGTGAGCAGGGGCTACTCTTTGTTGTGATGCACGGGCTTCTCATTGCGGTGGCTTCTCTTGCTGTGGAGCATGGGCTCCAGGCACGCGGGCTTCAGTAGTTGCAGCACGGGGGCTCAGTAGTTGTGGCTCACAGGATCTAGAGCACAGGCTCAATAGTTGTGGTGCACCGGCTTAGCTGATCTGCTGCATGTGGGATCTTCCCAAACCAGGGATCAAACCCGTGGCCCCTGCATTGGCAGGTGGATTCTTAACCACTGTGCCACCAGGGAATCCCTGAGAAGACAGTCTTAATTCTTTCCGTTCCTCTACCTCCATATCCAATCCAGCAGCAAGCCCTGTTGACTCTATCTTCATTCATAACCCAAATCCTTCCATTTCTCTCATTCTCCATTGTTACCACCCTAACTAGTCTCCCTGCTTCCACTTGACCTCCTACAATCCATTGTCCACTCTGCAGACAGTAATTCTGCTAAAGCACAATCTGCTCAGTTGCACTCCTCCTTAAAATCCTCCAATGGTCTCCCACTGTGCGCAGAATAAAATCCAATTTCCTTACCACGGCCTATAAATGCCACTCTGAATGATCTGGCCTCTGCTGACATCTCACTCCATTCATGTTTTTCCTTTGGTTCCTAAGAAAGGCCACATTCTGCCTAATCTCAGGGCTTATGAACTCGTCTTTTCCTTCACCTGGAACACTCTCTCTCCTAGCTCTTTTTCTAACTAAATCCATTTCATCTGTAAGTCTCAGTTTAAATGCTATCTCCTCAAAGAGGTCTTCTAACCATCCTATCATAAGTCTCCTTTCCATCATTATTATCTTCATCTTACTACCCTGTTTCTTTCCTCATATTTGTTACCATCTGACAATTTTTAAGCTATTTTTGAAATTTACTGCCCCTCCCTCCCCAGTAGAGCTGCAAGCTCTAAGAGAGTAGGGACTATTTCTTTTTATTTATTTATTTATTTATTTATTTATTTATTTATTTATTTATTTATTTTTGGCTGTGTTGGGTCTTCGTTTCTGTGCGAAGGCCTTCTCTAGTTGTGGTAAGCGGGGGCCACTCTTCATTGTGGTGCGCGGGCCTCTCATTATCGCGGCCTCTCCTGTTGCGGAGCACAGGCTCCAGACGCGCAGGCTCAGTAGTTGTGGCTCACGGGCCTAGTTGCTCCGCGGCACGTGGGATCTTCCCAGACCAGGGCTCGAACCCGTGTCCCCTGCATTGGCAGGCAGATTCTCAACCACTGTGCCACCAGGGAAGCCCCGGGACTAATTCTATTCATCACTGTAGCTCCAGTGCCTAGACCCTCAGAGCATGTTTTTGGGAGTGAGGAAACAGCTGCCCATTGCAGTGCATGGAGGAGCCTCTGCTAGTGTTAGACCTCTTACTGAATCTTGGGCCTTCCTGAGGTCGCACTCCAGAGTGCAGTAATGGACATCAATTTCCTTCCACTTGTGGCCTCAGCAGTACCAAGTATTTCCCCTCACTCTATTTCTAGAAGTTAGGGAAATATGGTGGCTACATTTCTTCCCACCATCCAGAAGCTTGTGCCTCTATTCAACTTCTTTCTTCTGGTACCAAGAGAGGGGAGAAGAATTCCCTTTTGCCTGAGAAAACCTTCTTTTCCTATCTGCATCCCCTTGCAGGAGTTAAGACTTCTCTCCTCTCACTCCAAAACACCTTTGCTTCCACTGTAAGCCAGGTTTCATATGCCCAAGACTCCAATTTGTACCCACTTTTCTGCTCTGGAAAAGAGTCCACTGGAAGTCACAGAAGATGTTTTTGTGGGCTTGAAAAAAATCAAATCATAATAGAAGTCTGTTGAAATCCACCATTTCCCTTAATAAAATTACATCCAAGTCTCCAAGAAAAAAACTATATGTAGCAAAACAGATGTTCGGGTTGGTAGGGGTGGTTAAACTTCAGAGAGTCGTAATCTCTATGTAGAAAATCTCCCTAAATTATCAACCTTAAGACTATCTAGGTATGATATCACTAATGGAGCCGGCCAGTTTCCTTAAAAGGCCTACTTGCAACATTTCCATGGCAACCTGGAGCAAACATGACTTCTTGCTTAGTGTTTGCATAAAGGAGAGGCAGCTACAATGCAAACAATGGGAGAGAGAGAACAAGAAAAAGAGAGAGACTAGAGACAGAATGAGAGGGGAGGCAGAGAACGAAAGAGACAGAAAATGAGAGAGCACAAAAGAGACAGAATGAAAGCAAGAGAATGAGAGAAAAGATAGAATGAGGTGGGGGAAGAAAGGAAGGAGGGAGGGAGGGTGGAGGATCTTGGTTTTTGGAATTTAGCTTTTATGGCTGAATGTTTAGGGGGCAGTCAATATTTTGGAACACTGATGAGATAAGTCAACTCCATTAGGGAGGCTTTTAGTATCTTATTTGTGGGGTCTCTTCCTTCTTAATGAGCAAAGAATAGACTGTTTTGATGCTCCAGAGCGCAAGAGAGCCAAAGTAAAAAGATTTAGGAGCTCAAAGCCATGTATTTTTTTTTTTCCTTTGTGATAGTTCCGATTAAAGGTTAGTTAATGGAAGACAGAAGGCAGAATCATTAGCTGGCAAGATCACCAATCTCAAATAGTATTAACTATAAGAACTGCTGCTCTGATCTATCAGTGCAGTGGCTTCCAAACCTTTCTATCAAAGGTGCTTTCATTCTATTTTCCCCCAAAGAACACCATTTCTGAAAGGTTTAATCTCCTACAAAAATGGCATTTATTAATTAATCATTCTTTAGATTTTATCAATTGAAAACATACAGCTACCCATCAGAACTTGTGATCAGTGTGAGATAATGAGTGTTATCACGAGTTGACAGAATTCCAAGGCAAAGCACAGAAACTGGACATGTTAATTAGCATGTGAAAACTGCTCTGCAATCCCCATTCCTGCCCTTCACAGACTCCAGATGAATTCAGTGTGATCTAAACAATCCCATATAGGTCTTCAGTGAAAAAAAAAAATAAGTGATGGGGAAATACATCTTTCTATTTATTGAAAAATTATCCAAAAGTCCAAGTCAGAGGAAGAGGAGCTAGCTGCAGGGTTGGCGCTATCTGGACACCACTTTAGGCAGACAGAGAGGAAAAAAATATGTGCTCTAGAGTAGGCAGACCTGGGGTGGGGGGAAGGGGAGTGACTGCCAAATTCTATGACAAGAATATACCATCTTGTGCCCTTAGGCAAGTTATTAAGTTTCAAGTTTTTTATCAGAAAATGGGGATGATATCACCTACTTTAAAACACCATTATGAGAATCAGATGAGAAGTATATAAAGCTCCCAGCGACACTACTCGCCCCAACCCCCGACCCTTATTACTCTAAACCACAATATCTTTTTCCTTAGCCTCTAACATACCCTTTTCTCAAAGATAACCTGCAGGCTGGTAAAACCAATGGGTGGATACCATTCAGGAGTCCAGCTGAACTGGACCATAGTCCATAGTACTTCTCTAGTTTCTTGTGTTCTTTCACCAAAGTCTTATCTAACATGTAATCTTTAATTACCTGTTTCCCCTGTTGATCTTCTAGGTACAAAGATATGCTGGAGTATCTGTATAACATTGCCTTTAAGAGTTCATGCAGTAGAGACATGTATTAGATAGCAGTGCTCTGACCAAAGATCACAGTAATAATTCCTTACGGGAGGCACAGGGCTTCAGAGTCAGACACCCTGGGTCAGAATTCCATATCTACCCTGTTTTGCTATATAATCTTGGAAAAGATGATTCATCTTTTTGAGCCTCAGTTTCCTCTTCTGTAAAACTGGAATATAATATCTACTTCCTAATGTTTCTGTAAAGATTAAATGAGATAATACATGTAAATGGCGTAGCACAATGCCTGGCACACAGATGTTCAATAACAAGTTGTCAGTTTTATTATAGTATCACCTTGATATGATAAAGAATATTACAGTATATCACCAATGCACTGTTCTCCTGACAGAGCATATCATTCATACAAGGAAGGCTTGAGGGCTCAAAGCAGGGTACGAAGTTAACAGGAAGTATCTACTTGCTTTCTTCATCAAATATTACTGATACCACATCACTTGTGCCCAGGTAAGTAATTAAAATTCTCTGATAACACCAGAATAAGATTCTGGGAACATTATATAACAGTCTCTAAATCTGGTGTCCCATTAAATGTCTCCATCTCACGTAGCATGAAGTTTAAGTTCATTGATTCAGACCAGATGGAAATGCAATACATTTCCAAAATTAGCCACCTTAACTATTGCCAGATCTTTATAATATATAAACAGCCATGGATATTCTGCTAATGCCTGGGTACTGAACACATCCACCTAGCTAGGGTGAATTACTTTAAGACTTCATGTGAGCAGTTAATTCTATCTTTGGTTATACCTCAATTTTTTAAAATCACACAATTTGGGCTTCCCTGGTGGCGCAGTGGTTAAGAATCTGCCTCCCAATGCAGGAGACATGGGTTAGAGCCCTGGTCCGGGAAGATCCCACATGCCATGGAGCAACCAAGCCCATGTACCACAACTACTGAGCCTGCGCTCTAGAGCCTGCGCACCACAACTACTGAAGCCCACATGCTCTAGGGCCCACATGCCACAACTACTGAGCCTGCGTGCTGCAACTACTGAAGCCCATGTGCCTAGAGCCTGGGCTCTGAAACAAGAGAAGCCAACACAATGAGAAGCCCATGCACTGCAACGAAGAGTAGTCCCCACTCACCACAACTAAATAAAGCCCATGTGCAGCAACAAAAACCCAATGCAGCCAAAAGAAAAAAAAAGTAAAGGAAGCTATCGTAACAAGCCCTCATCAAATATAGAATCTAACTAAATAGATATAAATTATTTTTTTTAAAAAGGAGAAGAGCCAAACAAAAACTCTAGAGTTGAAAAGTACAATAATTTGAAGTGAAAAATTCACTAGAGGGGCTCAATAATAGATTTGACTGGCAGAAGAAAGAATCAGTGAACTTGAGGAAAGAGGAGCAGATTATGCAATCCAAAGAACAGAGAGAATGAAGAAAAATGAACAAAGCCTCAGAGTAATGCAGGACTCCATTAAAAACACCAACATATACGTAATGGAGTAACAGAAGAAGAGAGAAAAAAGGGGCAGAAAAAGTACTAGAAGAAATAATAACTGAATACTTCCCAAATTTGGTGAAAAACATTAACCTCCACACACATGAATTCAAGTTCAACTCTAAATTAAACATAAGAGATCCAAACCCAAGCAAATCATAGCAAAAATGCTGAAAGACAAAGTTAAAACGTTAAAAGCAGCAAGAGAAAAACAACTCATCACATCCAAGGGAACCCAATAAATTTAACAGCTGAAGTCCCATCAAAGACAGTGGAGGCCAAAAGACATTAGGATGATATTTTCAAAGTGATGAAAGAAAAGAAAAACTGTCAACAAAGAACCTTCTATTCAGAAAGACTATCTTTCAAAACTGAAGGTGAAATAAAGACATTCCCAGAAAACACACTGAAAGAATTCATTGCTAGCAGACCTGCCTTATAAAAAACACTAAAAGAAGTTATTCAAGATGAAAGAAAGTGACCCCTGATGGTGATCTGATCCCACAACAAAAAAACACAGAGCACTGGTAAAGGTAATTATATGATTATAAATGATAATACAGTATACATTTTTCTCCCTTAACTAATTTAATTGTATGAAACAAGATGTATATTATTCAATTGTTGGGAATATAACATATAGAAATATAATAAATTTGACAATAACAGCACCAGAAAGGTAGTCAAGAACAAGCTGTATTGAAGTAAGGAAATGACACCAGATGGTAATTTAATCTATAGGAAAAAAATGAAGAGAACCAGAATGGTAGTAGGAAGCTTAATATAACAAATTCTATAAACATATACTTGCTCTCTTTTATTTTTTCTGCTTTTTTAAACAATATAAATTATATAAGGTATAAATATAATAATGGGTTGTTGGGTTTGTAACATATATAGCTGTAGTATGTAAAATAACAATAGCACAAAAGGGGATATGGGTGAAGTGTCTATATCTCACAGGAATTAAATTAGTAAAAATGTGAACTGGATTATGATAAATTAAGATGTATATGGTAAGCTCTAGAGTAACAAATGGGAAAGTTAACTCAAAAAGAGTGAAAAATTCATAAAAGTAATTAAAATGTTACACTAGAAAATATTCATTTAATGTAAAAGAAAGCATCAAAGGACAAATAGAGGGGAGAAAGAGACAAGACATACAGAAAACGAAAAGTAAAGTGATAGGTGTAAATCCAACTACACCAATAAAATTAAATATGAATGGTTTAAACAATCCACTCAAAAGTCAGAGATTGTCAGATTGTATTAAAAATAAGATTCAAGTAAATGCTGTCTAGAGAGCGTACATATACTTTAGATTCAAAGTTATAAATTAATTAAAAATAGAAGAATGGGGACTTCCCTGGTAGTGCAGTGGCTAAGAATCTGCCTGCCAGTGCAGGGGACATGGGTTCGATCACTGGTCCAGGAGGATCCCACATGCCACAGAGCAACTAAGCCCCTGCGCCATAACTACTGAGCCTGCACTCTAGACCCTGTGCACCACAACAACTGAGCCCGTGCACCGCAACTACTGAAGCCCACGTGCTCTAGGGCCCGTGTGCCACAACTATTGAGGCTGCGTGCTGCAACTACTGAAGCCCACGTGCCTAGAGCCTGTGCTCCGCAACAAGAGAAGCCACCACAATGAGAAGCCCAAGCACCACAACGAAGAGTAGCCCCAACTCGCCACAACTAGAGAAAGCCCGTGTGCAGCAATGAAGACCCAATACAGCCAAAAATTTTATAAATAAATAAATAAAAAGCAATGAAAGTACTAACAAAAAATAAAAATAAATAAAAATAAAAGAATGGAAAAAATATATCATGCAAATAGCAACCAAAGAAAATTTAAGTGGCTATATTAATATCAAACAAAATAAACTTTAGAACAAAAAATTTACATTGCTAGAGATAAACATGGATATTATATAACAATAAAAGGGCCAATCCATCAGGAAGACATAATTATAAACCATCTGTGTACCTAAAAACAGGGCCCCTAAATACATGAAGCAAAATCTGACAGAATTAAAGGGAGAAATAGACAATTCAGCAATAATAGCCAACCTCAATACCCCATTTTCAATAATTATTAAAACAACTAGGCAGAAGATCAACAAGGATATAGAAGGATATAGAATAATTGAACAAAACTATAAACCAAATAAACCTTAACAGGCAGAATATACATTCTTCTCAAGTGTACACGGGACATCCCTAGGTTAGACTATATATTAGGCCATAAAATAAGCCTCAGTAAATTTAAAAGGACATATATCATACAAAGTATGTTCTCTGACTACAATGGAATGAAATTAGAAATCAATAGAGAAGTAAATTTGGGAAAGGCACAAATATGTGGACATTAAAAATACACTTCTTTTAACCCATGGGGCAATAAAGAAATCACAATGGAAATTACAGAATTTTGAAATGTATAAAAAGGAAAACACAGCATATCAAAACTTATGGGATGCAGCTAAAACAATGCTTAGAGGGAAATTTATAGCTGTAAGTGCCTACATTAAAAACGATCTCAAATCAATAACTTTCTACCTTAAGACACTAGAAACAGAAGAGTAAACTAAACACAAAGCAAGCAGAAGAAAGGAAATAGTAAAAATTAGAATGGAGATTAATGAGGTAGTGAATAGAGAAAATCAAAGGAGAATAAAAAATAGAAAAAATCAATAAAACCAAAAGTTGGTTATTTGAAAAGATCTACAAAATTGAGAAACCTTTAACTAGACTAACAATGCAAAACAAAGACAATAATCAAATTAGTAGAATCTGGAAAGAAATGGGGGACACCACTACTGACCTTATAGAAATGAAAAATAGAATTTCTAGAGATTAAAAATATATCTAAAATGAAAATACTGGATGGGACTAACAAGAGATTAGACACTGCAGGAAAAGATATATAAACTAAAAGACTAAGCAATAAAAACCATCCAAATAAAGCACAGAAAGAAAAATGACTAAAAATTAAAGAAATGAACAGATCATGGGGCTCCCAGAAGGAGATAAAGGCAGAAAAAACAATGGCCAAAAATTTACTAATTTATTAAAAATGATAAGCTTGAAAATTCAAGAAGGTCAATAAATCTCAAGCAGGCTAAAACACAAAGAGGACCACACTAACGCACCCATAATCTAAGTCCTTTAAACTAGTGATAAAGAAAAAATGCTAAAAAGCATCCAAATTAAAGGCATATTATATAGAGGAAGAAATGTAAGAATGATCACAGACATCTCATCAGAAACTACACTATTTAGAAGAAAGTAGAGTGACATCTCTAAAGAGATGAAAGAAAAATCTGTCCACCTGGAATTTTTTACCCAGTGAAACTGTCTTTCAAAATTCAGTGCTATATAAAGACTTTTTCAGGCAAACAAAAGCTGAGAGAATCCATCACCAGCAGATCTACACTATAAGAAATTTTAAATGAAGCTTTTCAGGCGAAGAAAAATGATACCAGAAGCAAACTTTGATTTATATAAAGGAATAAAGAGTGCCATAAATGGTAAATATAAAAGACCTTTTATCATTCAAAAAAGAAAACTCCTTAAAAGATAAATGATTGTTTAAAGCAAAAATAATAACAATGCATTGCAGGGTTTATAGCACACATAGAAGTAAAATGTATGTATAACAACAATAGCACAAAGGATGG
This sequence comes from Mesoplodon mirus, assembly GCF_964341445.2. Lineage (NCBI taxonomy): Eukaryota > Metazoa > Chordata > Mammalia > Artiodactyla > Ziphiidae > Mesoplodon > Mesoplodon mirus. Next base: position 58,347,333 of record NC_138981.1, on the reverse strand, counting down.
GGGGGGCAAAATAAGAGTATATATTTGTATGCTTCTTACACTATACGTGAAGTAACAATATTATTTTGAGGAAGACTGTATAAGTGCAACCATCAAAAACAAAGACATATAGCTAATAAGCCAAGAGTAGAGATAAGTGAAATCACAGAAATTCAACTCCTCCAAAAGAAGGCAGGAAGAGAAGGAAAAAAGAATTAGAGAACAGATGGAACAAAATAGAATCCAAATAGCAAAATCGTAGATTCAAACCCAAATATAGCCACAATTACAAATATAGCTAAAAATTATCTAAACATTCAAATTAAAAGCTTTATATTGTCAGATTGGATTTTAAAAGCACAAGCAAACTATTTGCTGTCTATAAGAAACCTGCTTGAAATATAAATAGTTTACAAATGAAACAGGACAAGTTCCAGTTGGAGCTCAGATGAAGTAAGCCCACTATAGCCTATCTCTCTTGTTAATACAACTAAAAATGATGGACAAAACACAAAAATTAAGTGCCTGAAGACTGAAAAGTAACCAAAAGCAGGTAGATTGTGAAAGGAAGTTAAAACTTAGAGAAGTAGCCTGCATCAAAGTGATGTCCCATATTTTTTTTCCTCCTGCAGATTCTCTGAGGGTGGATCCCAGTTGTGGAACTGCACAGCAGAGCAGCGGCATGATTGGTGAAAGTTCCAGTAGGAATCCTGTATTACAGGGCAGAGTAACCGAAAAAAGGACTACTAGGAGCCAAAGAGTATGGGAGTAATTCTTTTGGGTTTTTGTTTTGTTTTTTCTAGCAGTTTGCTCAGTCATGGAGTTGTTTGGCAGTGGTGACTGTGTGAACAGCTAAAAAGCCAAGAGATACCATGTCTTTCTGGCCAGAGGAACCAGGAAAGAGGGTATCTGTTGCCTCAAGAATGGGCTCATGAAGGATATTCCATACAGGAGAGAGCTGGAGAAAAGGATCCTATAATTCTGCGAATGAACCCACACGAGTCCCGTACTTATCTTTAAGCTGTGCATGTGGAGGAAAGACCAAAGGATCATAACGAAAGCTTTCAAGAATGAACTAAGATATAAACTACCACCCCGACACTCAGACAAACACCTGAGGGGCACAAGCATGGAACAGAAATAAAACAGTAAACTAATGACTTGGAAAAACTAAACTAAAATTAGAACTCCAATCCACAGAAGGCAGGACAGAACTTGTGGTCTGAACCTATCTTGGTTAAGTATCTTCCAAAAATTCATCTAGAGGATTATAATGTGACCCATTGTTTATACAACATAACATTCACAATGTCTAGGATACAATCCAAAATAACTCAACATACAAAGAACCAGGAAATGTGACCAATTCCCAATGGAAAAGCCAATCAAAAGATACCACACCCTATATGATCCAGATGTTGGAATTATCAAACACTTGAAAGCAGCTTATGGGAAACAGATCCTAAGATGACCTCCCAATCATTTCTTGCCTCATGGTAGCCATGGCTTTATGTAATCCTCTCCCCTTGAGTCCAGGTAGGATCTGTGACGTGATTCTAAGCAATAGAATATGGCAAAGGTGATGGGACACTACTTCCTCAGTTAGATTACATTCTATGGCACAAGTAATGAGATGTCACTTCAGTGACTATGTTATCTAAGACTCTATCTTAGCAGACTACAGAGAGAGATTCTTTGCTAGCCTTGAAGATGCAAGTTGTTATGATGTGAACTACCTATGGAGAGGGCCATGTGGGAGAGAACCGCAGACTGCAAGGAGCTGAATTCTGCCAACAACCATGTAACTTGGAAGAGGACCCCAAACTCCAAATGAGAATGTAGCTCAGGTGACACCTTGATTACAGACTTGTGAGACCATGAACAGTTAGGCCATGCCCAGACTGCTGATCCACAGAAACTGGGAGTGCATGTTGTTTTAAGCTGCTAAGTGTGTGGCAATTTGTTATGAAGCAATAGAAAACTAATACACAGCTATTAAAATTATGCTCCAAGCAGTAAAGGTAAATACACTTTAAATGAATAGAAAGATAGTAGTTTCAGCAGAAAAATTTTGAAGCTATATGAAAAAGATGCAAATTCTAGAACTGAATAATGTAAGATCTCAAATTTTTAAAAATTGACTGGGTGGACTCAACAGCACAATGCAAATGACAGAAGAGTCAGTGAACTTTTAGATCAACAGAAATTATCCAGTAAGAGAGACAGAGAGGAAAAAATGTAGAGAAAAAATTAACAAATGCTCAGAGACCTGTAGAACAACATCTAAAGTTCTAACATTCATGTCATTGGAATCTCAGAAGATGAAGAGAAAGAAATGGGTATAGAAAATATATTTGAAGAAATAATGATTGAAAACTCAGATTTGGTGAAGGCATGTTTATAAGATTCTAGAAGTTCAGCTAACACAAACAAAATAAACTCAAAGAAAACTATGCCTAGGTACATCATAACCAAAATGCTAACTAAAAAGATTTTTTAAAAAATCTTGAAATCAGTTTTCTTAAATTACATATTACATACAGGAGAACAAAGATTCAAAAAACCATGGATTTCTCACAAAAAAAACCATGGGGGTCAGAAGACCATAGAAAATCATATTTAACATACTAAACAAATAAAACTGTGAACCAAGACTTCTATGTACAGTGAAATAATCTTCAAGCGAAAGAGAGGCATGGACATATATACACTACCAAACGTAAGGTAGATAGATAGTGGGAAGCAGCCACATAGCACAGGGAGATCAGCTCCGTGCTTTGTGACCGCCTGGAGGGGTGGGATAGGGAGGGTGGGAGGGAGGGAGACGCAAGAGGGAAGGGATGTGGGATCAGATGTATATGTATGACTGATTCACTTTGTTATAAAGCAGAAACTAATTTAAAAAATTTTAAAAAAAATAAAATAAAATAAAATATATGTGCATGTAAAAAAAAAGGTGAAATAAAGACATTTTCAGATGAGTGAAAACTAAGAGAATTCATCATCACCAGCTGATCTGCTCTAAAGGAAATTCTTCTAGGTGACAGAAAGTGGTATTAGAGGGAATCTTAGATCTTCAAGAGTGATAGAATAGCAACAGAAATAGTAAATACCTGATAAATATTAAAAATTACACTCAAGTTCTTTAATCTGTAAAACTATTAGAAGCAAACTCATAATATGGTGTGTGGAATTTTCAGAGTATGGAGATGTAATATATATAACAATGATAAAGGTAAAGTGGAGCAGGGTAAACAAATCCATATGGTTGTAAGGTATCTATATTATACCTGAAGGGGTACAATATTAACTCAAAGTAGACAATGCAATATTAGGTATATGAATTGTCAATCATATAACAAGCACCAAAATACAAATATAAGATAAAACAAAAACACCAATAGATAAATTAAAATGGACTATTAAAAACACTCTAATATTCCAAAAGAAAGCAGAAAATGGGAAACAAAGGAACAAAGGATAGGGAGGAAAATCAGGAAACAAATAATAAATGTAGAAATCCAGCCATACCAATAATTACATTGAATATAAATTGTCTAAATATACCTAACAAAAGACAGAGATTGCCAAACTAGTTTAAGAAAAATACATGTTGTCTCAAGAAACCCACTTTAAATGTAAAGATATATTTAAGTTAAAAACAAAAAGAAGGAAGATTATATACCATGTAAACTCTAACTCAAATAAAGCTGAAGTAGCTATATTAAAATAAGACAAAGTGGACTTCAGAAGAAGGAATATTACCAGGGATAAATAAAGACATTATGTACTGATAAAATGATCAATTCATCAAGAAGTCATAACAATCCTGAATATGTATGCAGGTAACAACAGAGCTTCACAGTACATGAAGCAAAAAGTGATAAAACTGAAAAGGATAAATAGGGAAATTGAGAATTATAGTGGGAGATTTTAAAACTCTTTTCTCAGCAATCAGTAAAACACATAGACAGAAAATCAGTAAGGATGTAGAACTGCTCAACTCTATTAACCAATTTTACCTAATTGACATTTATAGAACACTCTACCCAGCAAGACCAGGTTACACAGTCTTTTTACAAGTGCACAAGAAGTATGCACCAAGTTAGACCACATTCTGGTCCATAAAACAGACCTCAAAAAGTTTATTTTTTTAAATCGTGGTAAAAAAACACACAACATAAATGTTAACATCTTAACCATCTTTAAGTGTACAGCTGTGTACTATTAAGTACATTCACAATGATGTGCAACAGATCTACAGAACTTTTTCATCTTACAAATCTGAAACTCTCCATTTATACCCATTAAACAAAAACTCCCCTTTTTTTCCTCCCTCCAGCCCCTGGTAATCACTATTGTATTTTCTGTTTTTAGAAATTTGACTACTTTAGATACACTTTATAAGTGGAATCATACAGTATTTGTCCTTTTACGACTGGCTTATTCCACTTAGTATAATGTCCTTAAGGTCCATCAATCCTGTAGCAGGTGACAGTAAGATTTCCTTGCTTTTTTTTTTTTTAAGATGCTGGCTCAACTAAATGGATTTCTAGTTATATTACATGATCCAGATTCCAAACACATTTGAGCAATGAGTCCAAATCAATGAGATTATTAATGAATGTAATAATACATTAATCAATGTAAATTCCCCTGTTTACATTTCAACAATAACACCACCAACACCACTACCAACAATAACTATAACAAGAGCTGCCTTTATTGGACACTTACTCTGTACTAGGTCGTCTGCTAATAATTTTATATGCTCAATTCCCTCAACACTTCTATAAAATAGGTACTTGATTATGAGGAACCCTATTTTATAAACATGAAAACCAAAGATTACAGAGTAATATCTTCAGTGTCATATAGATGATAAATACCTGCACTGAGATTCAAATCTAGCTGGTCTGCTTCCAATGCTAATGCTAATGCTTCTCAGAAAATCAGTTGAACAAATGAATACAGCATGATGAAATCCTCAAGTAATTGCAGCTCTAAGACCTTCAGCTTATCACCATTTTAGCATAAGCATAGAGGCTATAAAGCCAACACAATCTTATGTGCCATGGGGTTTTCCTTACTTTTTGAGGCTGAATGATAGTGCACTGTACCTATATACCAAATTTTGTTTATCCATTTATCCATCAATGGAAATCTGGGTAGCTTCCACCTGTTAGCTATTGTGAATAGTGCTGCTATGAACATGTGTGTGCAAATATCTCTTCAAGACCCTGCTTTCGATTCTTTTCACTATATATGGAAAAGGGACAATACTGGATCTTATGGTAGTTCTATTTATAAATTTTTGAGGAAACTCTATGCTGTTTTCCATAGTGGTTGCACTAATTTACAATGCAACCAACAGTGCACAAGCATTCCAATTTCTCCACAGCTTCACCAATACTTATTATGTTTTGTTATAGTAGCCATTCTAACAGGTGTGACAAAATGTTTTTCAGGAATTGAAATCATATAAAGGATGTTCACTAACCACAGTGGAATTAAACAGAAATTAATAACATAAAGATATGCAGGAAACATCCTCAAAATGTCTGCCTGGAAATCAAACAAACATCTAAATAACCCATAAGTCAAAGGAGAATTCTCAAAGAACTTTTAAAACATTTTGAACTTAATAAAAATTCAACATATCAAAATTTCTGGGATGTAGTTAAAAATAGTGTGGACAGGGAAAATTACATCATTAAATGCTTATATTAGAAGAGAACAAAAGACTAAATTTACTAATCTAAGCTCGCAACATAAATTACTAGAGAAAGCAAATTAAACCCAAGGCAAGAAGAAGAAACGATATAAATAGGAGAAGAAATCAATGAAACTGTCTCTGTTTATTTTCTGTTTTTAATCAAACCAAAAGGTTGTCCTTTCAAAAAATCAATAAAATTCATAAACTTATAGCCAGACACATCAAGGGAACAAGAGAGAAGACACAAATTACCAATATTAGAAATAAAAGGGGGGCATCACTATTGACCCCACAAACATTAAAAAGACAATAGAGGAATATAACAAATAACTATGCATATAAATTTGACAACTTAGACAAAGTGGACCAATTCCTTGAAAAACATAAATTATTAAAGCTCACTGAAGAAAAATAGATAACACAAAGAGTTGTATATTTATTTTAAAAATTGATATATTCTTAAAATTTTTTCAACAAGAAATATCTCCAAACCCAGATGTTTTCACCCGTGAATCCTACCAAATACTTAAGGAAGAAATAATACCAATTTCACACAAACTTCCAGGAAATACAAGAGAAGGGACAACTTCTCAACTCATTTTATATGAAGCTAGTAATATCCTAATACCAAAGCCAAACAAAAACATTACAAGAAAGTAAATACAGAAAAATAATCTCTTATGAACATAGATGTAAAAATCTTCAATAAAATATTTAAAAATTCATCAACATAATTCATCATAGCAACAGAATAAAGAAGGAAAAGCAGACGAATTTGCCAATAGATACAAAAGATTTTTGACAAAATTCAACATCTATTCTTGATAAAAATCTTTAAGCAAACTAGGAATAGAAGAAAACTTCTTCAGTTTGATAAAGAGCATTTATAAAAGAATCTAGAGCTACCAAGATACTTAACAGTGATTTAATGTTTTCTTCCTAACACCAGGAACAGAATAGGATTTTAAAAGCAAGAAGATAATGCTACCACTTCCACTCACACCTTACAGCCATTTCGTAGTAGTAATACGCTTGCTGTCTAAAACCTCAGAAGTTTATTCTTACAGCCTTGTTTTGGTAAATGACAATGCCTCTGTCTGAAAGGCCCTTTCTTCTCTTTTCAACTAAGTCATACCCCCTCATGCTTGAACACCTTCCTCAAGACTTCTCTCCTGGGAGGGGGAAGGGTAAGCTGTGACAAAGCGAAAGAGAGGCATGGACATATATACACTACCAAACGTAAGGTAGATAGATAGTGGGAAGCAGCCGCAGAGCACAGGGAGATCAGCTCGGTGCTTTGTGACCGCCTGGAGGGGTGGGATGGGGAGGGTGGGAGGGAGGGAGATGCATGAGGGAAGGGATGTGAGAACAGATGTATATGTATGACTGATTCACTTTGTTATAAAGCAGAAACTAATAAAAAATAAATAAATAAATAAATAAATAAAAAAAAAAAAAAAAAAAAAGACTTCTCTCCTGGGCTTCCCTGGTGGTGAAGTAGTTAACAATCCACCTGCCAATGCAGGGGACACAGGTTCAAGCCCTGGTCTGGGAAGATCCCACATGCTGTGGAGGAACTAAGCCAATGTGCCACAACTACTGAGCCTCTGCTCTAGAGCCCACGACCCACAACTATTGAGCCTGCGCACCACAACTACCGATGCCCGCATGCCTAAAGCCCATGCTCTGCAACAAGAGAAGCCACCGCAATGAGAAGCCAGTGCACAGCAACGAAGAGTAGCCCCAGCTTGCCACAACTAGAGAAAGCCCACGTGCAGCAATGAAGACCTAATGCAGCCAAAAATAAATTAATTAATTAAATAAATTTAAGAAAAAAAAGAAACCAATTACAAATCTTTATTTATTTAATTTTTTTTGTAGTATGCGGGACTGTCACTGTTGTGGCCTCTCCTGTTGCAGAGCACAGGCTCCGGACGCGCAGGCTCAGAGGCCATATCTCACGGACCCAGCGGCTCCGCGGCATGTGGGATCTTCCTGGACCGGGGCATGAACCCATATTCCCTGTATCGGCAGGCAGACTCTCAACCACTGTGCCACCAGGGAAGCCCTACAAATCTTTAAAAAAAAAAAAAACAAGATCTCACCTCCGCCAGGATGGAATCACTGACTGATTAATTAACTTGCTCATTCAGAAATGTTTATCAGAGATTGGTTCAAGATGGCAGAGTAGAAGGACATGTATTCACACACTCTTGCAAGAGCACTGGAATCACAACTAATTGCTGAACAATCATCAACAGGAAGACACTGGAACTCACAAAAAAAGATATCCCCATCAAAAGAGAAAGGAGAAGCAGCCATGAGATGATGGTAGGAGGGGTGCAATAACAATAAAATCAAATCCCATAACTGCTGGGTGGGTGACTCACAAACGAGAACACTTATACCACAGAAGTCCACCCACTGGAGTGAACGTTCTGAGCCCCATGTCAGGCTTCCCAACTTGGGGGTCCAGCAATGGGAGAAGGAATTCCTAGAGAATCAGACTTTGAAGGCTAGCGGGATTTGATTACAGGACCTCGACAGGACTGGGGGAAACAGAGACTCCACTCTTGGAGGCCACACACAAAGTAATGTGCACATTGGGACCCAGGGGAAGGAGCAGTGACCCCATACGAGACTGAACCAGACCTACCTGCTAGTATTGGTGAGTCTCCTGCAGAGGTGGAGGGTGACTGTGGCTCATCCTGGGAATAAGGACACTGGCAGCAGAAGTTCTGGGAAGTACTCCTTGGCATGAACCCTCCCAGAGTCCAACATTAGCCCCACCAAAGAGCCAGGTAGGCTCCAGTGCTGAGTCGCCTCAGGTCAAACAACCAACAGGAAAGGAACCCAGACCCACCCATCAGCAGACAAGGGGATCAAAGTTTTACTGAGCTCTGTTCACCAGAGTAACACCCAGCTCTATCCACCACCAGTCCCTCCCATCAGAAAGTTTGCACAAGCCTCAAATAGCATCATCCACCAGACAGCAGACAGCACGATTAAGAAGAATGACAATTCTGCAGCCTGTGGAAGGAAAACCACATTCACAGAAAGATAGACAACATGAAAAGGCAGAGGACTTTGTATCAGATGAAGGAACAAGATAAAGCCCCAGAAAAACAACTACATGGAGTGGAGATAGGCAACCTTCCAGAAAAAGAATTCAGAATAATGATAGTGAAGATGATCCAGGACGTCAGAAAAAGAATGGAGGCAAAGATCAAGAAGATACAAGAAATGTTTAACACAGACCTAGAAGGATTAAAGAACAAACACCTAGAAGAATTAAAGAACAAACAGAGATGAACAAAACAATAACTGAAATGAAAAATACACTAGAAGGAATCAATAGCAGAATAACTGAGGCAGAAGAATGGATAAGTGACCTGGAAGACAAAATGGTGGAATACACTGCCGAGGAACAGAATAAAGAAAAAAAAATGAAAAGAAAGGAAGACAGCCTAAGAGACCTCCAGGACAACATTAAACGCAACAACATTCGCATTATAGGGTTCTCGGAAGGAGAAGAGAGAAAGGACCCGAGAAAGTATTTGAAGAGATTATAGTCGAAAACCTCCCTAACATGGGAAAGGAAATAGCCACTCAAGTCCAGGAAGACCAGAGAGCCCCAGGCAGGATAAACCCAAGGAGAAACATGCTGAAACACATAGTAATCAAATTGAAAAAATTAAAGACAAAGAAAAACTATTCAAAGCAAAAAGGGAAAAATGACAAATAACATACAAGGGAACACCCATAAGGTTAACAGCTGATTTCTCAGCAGAAACTCTACAAGCCAGAAGGGAATGGCACAATATATTTAAACTGATGAAAGGGAAGAACCTACAGACAAGATTACTCTACCCGGCAAATATCTCATTAAGATTCCACACAAGCAAAAGCTAAGAGCATTCAGCACCACCAAACCAGCTCTACAACAAATGCTAAAGGAACTTCTCTAAGTGGGAAACACAAGAGGAGAAAACGACCTACAAAAACAAACCCATAACAATTAAGAAATGGTAATAGGAACATACATATCAATAATTACCTTAAACGTGAAGGGATTAAATGCTCTAACCAAAAGACACAGGCTCGCTGAATGGATACAGAACCAAGACCCATATATATGCTGTCTACAAGAGACCCACTTCAGATCTAGGGACACATACAAACTGAAAGTGAGGGGTTGGAAAAAGATACTCCATGCAAATGGAAATCAAAACAAAGCTGGAGTAGCAATACTCATTTCAGATAAAATAGACTTTAAAATAAAGAATTTTACAAGAGACAAAGAAGGACACTACATAATGATCAAGGGATCTATCCAAAAAGAAGATATAACAATTATAAATATAAATGAACCCAATATAGGAGCACCTCAATACATAAGGCAACTGCTAACAGCTATAAAAGAGGAAATTGACAGTAACACAATAATACTGGGGGTCTTTAACACCTCACTTACACCAATGGACAGATCATTCAGACAGAAAATTAATAAGGAAACACAAGCTTTAAATGACACAAAAGACCAGATACATGTAATTGATATTTATAGGACATTCCATCCAAACACAGGAGATTACACTTTTTTCTCACATGCGCACGGAACATTCTCCAGGATAGATCACATCTTGGATCACAAATCAAGCCTCAGCAAATTTAAGAAAATTGAAATCATATCAAGCATCTTTTCCAACTACAACGCTATGAGATTAGAAATCAATGACAGGAAAAGAAAAACGTAAAATCACAAACACATGGAGGCTAAACAATATGTTACTAAACAACCAAGAGCTCACTGAGGAAATAAAAAAAATACCGAGAGACAAGTGACAAAGAAAACACAATGATCCAAAACCTATGGGATGCAGCAAAAGTAGTTCTAAGAGGGAAGTTTATAGCAATACAAGCCTACCTCAGGAAGAAAGAAAAATCTCAAATAAACAATCTAACCTTACACCTAAAGGAACTAGAAGAAGAAGAACAAACAAAACCCAAAGTTAGTAGAATGAAAGAAATCATAAAGACCAGAGCAGAAATAAATGAAACAGAAACAAAGAAAACAATAGCAAAGATCAACAAAACTAAAAGCTGGTTCTTTGAGAAGATAAACAAAACTGATAAACCAATAGCCAGACTCATCACAAAAAAGAGGGAGAGGACTCAGATCAATAAAATTAGAAATGAAAAAGGAGAAGTTACAATGGACACTGCAGAAATGCAAAGGATAATAAGAGACTACTACAAGAAACTCTATGCCAATAATATGGACAAATTCTTAGAAAGGTATAACCTTGCAGGACTAAACCAGGAAGAAACAGAAAATATGAACAGACCAGTCACAAGTAATGAAGATGAAACGGTGATTAAAAATCTTCCAACGAACAAAAGGCCAGGACCACATAGCTTCACAGGTGAATTCTATCAAACATTTAGAGAAGAGCTAACACCCATCCTTCTCAAACTCTTCCAAAAAATTGCAGAGAAAGGAACACCCACAAACTCATTCTGTGAGGCCACCATCACCCTGATACCAAAACCAGACAAAGATACTACAAAAAAAGAAAATTACAGACCAATATCACTGATGAGTATAGGTGCAAAAATCCTCAACAAAATACTAGCAAACAGAATCCAACAGTACATTAAAAGGATCATATAGCATGATCAAGTAGGATTTATCCCAGGGGTGCAAGGATTCTTCAATATACGCAAATCAATTAATGTGATACACCATATTAACAAATTGAAGAATAAAAACCATATGATCATCTCAATAGATGCAGAAAAAGCTTTTGACAAAATTCAATACCCATTTATGATAAAAAAAAAACTCTCTGGAAAATGGGCATAGAGGGAATCTACCTTAAAATAATAAAGGCCATATATGACAAACCCACAGCAAACATCATTCTTTTTTTTTTTTTTTTTTCTTTTTGCGGTATGCGGGCCTCTCACTGTTGTGGCCTCTCCCGTTGCGGAGCACAGGCTCCGGATGTGCAGGCCCAGCGGCCATGGCTCACGGGCCCAGCCGCTCCGCGGCATATGGGATCCTCCCAGACCGGGGCACGAACCCGTATCCCCTGCATCGGCAGGCGGACTCTCAACCACTGCGCCACCAGGGAGGCCCGCAAACATCATTCTTAATGGTGAAAAAGTGAAAGCATTTCCTCTAAGATCAGGAACAAGACAAGGATGTCTACTCTCGCCAATATTATTCAACATAGTTTTGGAAGTCCTAGCTGTGGCAATCAGAAAAGAGAAAGAAATAAAAGGAATACAAATTGTAAAAGAAGAAGTAAAAACTGTCACTGTTTGCAGATGACATGATACTATACATAGAGAATCCTAGAGATGCCACCAGAAAACTACTAGAGCTAATCAATGAATTTGGTAAAAGTAGCAGGATACAAAATTAATGCACAGAAATCTCTGGCATTCCTATATACTAACAACAAAAGATCAGAAAGAGAAATTAAGGAAAAAATCCCATTCACCAGTGCAACAAAGAGAATAAAATACCTAGGAATGAACCTACCTAAGGAGGTAAAAGACCTGTACTCAGAAAACTAATAGACACTGATGAAAGAAATCAAAGATGATGCAAACAGATGGAGAGATATACCATGTTCTTGGACTGGAAGAATTAATATTGTCAAAATGACTACACTACCCAAAGCAATCTACAGATTCAATGCAATCCCTATCAAACTACCAGCAGCATTTTTTATAGAACTAGAACAAAAAAATCTTTAAATTTGTATGGAGACACAAAAGACCCCAAATAGCCAAAGCAGTCTTGAGAGAAACAAACGGAGCTGGAGGAATCAGACTCCCTGACTTCAGAGTATACTACAAAGCTACAGAAATCAAGACAATATGGTACTGGTACAGAAACAGAAATATAGTTCAATAGAACAGGATAGAAAGCTCTGAGATAACCCCATGCACCTATGGTCAACTAATCTATGACAAAGGAGGCAAAGATATACAGTGGAGAAAAGACAGTCTCTTCAATAAGTGGTGTTGGGAAAACTGGACAGCTAAATTTAAAAGAATGAAATTAGAGCACTCCCTAACACCATACACAAAAATAAACTCAAAATGGATTAGAGACCTAAATGTAAGACCGGACACTATAAAACCCTTAGAGGAAAACATAGGAAGAATGCTCTTTGACATAAATCACAGCAAGATCTTTTTTGATCCACCTCCTAGAGTAATGGAAATAAAAACAAAAATAAACAAATGGGAGCTAATGAAACTTCAAAGCTTTTGCAAAGCAAACTACAAACAAGATGAAAAGACAACCCTCAGAATACAAGAAAATATTTGCAAACGAATCAATGGACAAAGGATTAATCTCCAAAATATATAAACAACTCATGCAGTTCAATATTAAAAAAAACAACCCAATCCAAAAATGGGTAGAAGACCTAAATAGACATTTCTCCAAAGAAGATATACAGGTGACCATGAAGTACATGAAAAGCTGCTCAACATCACTAATTATTAGAGAAATGTAAATCAAAGCTATGATGAGGTATCACCTCACACCAGTTAGAATGGGCATCATCAGAAAATCTACAAACAACAAATGCTTCAGAGGGTGTGGAAAAAAAGGAACCCTCTTGCACTGTTGGTGGGATTGTAAATTGATACAGTCACTAAGGAGAACAGTATGGAGGTTCCTTAAATAACTAAAAATAGAATTACCATATGATCCAGCAATCCCACTACTGGGCATATACCCTGAGCAAACCATAATTCAAAAAGACACATGCACCCCAATGTTCATTGCAGCACTATTTACAATAGCCAGGTCATGAAAGCAACCTAAATGCCCATCGACAGATGAATGGATAAAGAAGATGTGGTACATATATACAATGGAATATTACTCAGCCCTAAAAAGAAATGAAATTGGGTCATTTGTTGAGACGTCGATGGATCTTGAGACTCATACAGAGTGAAGTAAGTCAGAAAGAGAAAAACAAATATCGTATATTAACGCATATATGTGGAACCTAGAAAAATGGTACAGATGAACCAGTTTGCAGGGCAGAAATAGAGACACAGATGTAGATAACAAACGTAAGGACACCAAGGGGGGAAAGTGGGGGGGGGTGAATTGGGAGATTTTGATTGACATATATACACTAATATGTATAAAATAGATAAATAAGAAACTGCTACGTAAAAGATAAATAAAATAAAATTCAAAAAAAATATTTATCAAGCACCTAATACATCTAAGTACTGTGGATATGGCAGGAAACAAAACAAAATCTCCACCCTCAAAGAACTCTGTCATTCTAAGGGGAGAACATACAATAAATGAATGAATGAATGAATGAATGAATGAAAACTATGTAAAGTGGTAGATAAATGATATGAAAAAAAGCAAAGCAAGAGACGATGTCAAACAAAGATGGTAGGCAGAAGAGTTTTGTGTGCTATAAAGGGTAGTCTGGGAAGGATATCTGTGATTTGAGGAAAGACCTAAAGGAAGTTAGGAAGCAAAGTGTACAGTGCATATCTGTGAAGGGGGAGACATTCCAGACAGAGGGATCAGAACGTGCAACAGCCCCAAGGCATGCTTGGCATGTTTGGTACTAAGAGTAAGGGGTGGAAGTGATAGAAAATGTGGTCAAAGAGGTAACTCTGTATGAAATGTTAAGGACTGTTGAGATAAGAAGCCAATGGGAGTAGAAGGGTGACATGATTTGACTTATGTTTTTAAAGGATCATTATGGCTGCTGTGTGGAGATTAAAATTAAGTAGAGGGGCAAGGGTGGAAGCAAAAGACCAGTTAGGAAACTATAGAAATAATCTATTTCAGAGCTGATGTTGGTTTATATCAGGGTGGTAGCACTGGAGAAGAATTAGTTTACATATATTTAGAATGTTGAGATGATAGAATTGCAAAGGGATTTGCTGTGGGATGTGAGAGAAAGAGGAGAACTAGGGTATAACTGTTGGAGCAATGTCATTCTGTAGGCAAGAGGAGATGAAATCTGGAACACAGGTGAAGGGGTTGGCTTTAGATAAAAGCGCAGACAGTTCATCTATAGTAACAAGAGAGAAGATAGAGAAAACAGGTACAGATGCACGTAGGTGTGAGTAATAACTTTTGGAGGTTGGAAACTGATTGCTTTCTCTTTTCTCAGTGAAAGGCGAAATTTGGAATTGAGGGTGAAGAGGAGAGATATGATGGAGAATTAAGGAGAGAAAAGAGGCCAGGGAATAGTCATCCAAGGATATCCACTCTGACCAAACTCACCCAGATCCAGTTACTCACTTCACCAAATCCTAAACACCTACACATCAACTTCTACACAGCTGTATTCATTTTACTTAGTTGATATATGTCCTTCTATGCTCTATATTTGCTATGGCTCCTTCATTAAAACCTCACCAATGGGGTACTCTATATGTGCAGTTTACTAGGAAGAGAATAAGAGATACAAACTACCCATTTATTTATGGGGAGAAACCTCCACACCAAATAGTATAGATGTGTCCTATCTGCTACCTCTGTCACACCTCCTGGATCTGGACTCTACTCTCCATCCCTACTGCCCTAGTTCAGGCCTTCATCATTTCTCACTTGGACTACTGTACCAGCCTCCTACTACCTTTCCTCTCACCTCTCTCCAGTCCATTCTCCACACCACTGTCAATACACGGAATTTATGCAACTCCCCTGCTTAATCTCCATTATTATCCCTGTTCATTTACTTTTCAGGGACCTGTCAAATTTCCAGTTGAATCTGTCACTCCATCCCCTTTTCGTGCTTCACATCGTACACCTTAGCCATGCCAAATTACATTTAATGCCTGAATACATCAAATCTTTCAATTATCCTGTGCCCTTGCACATCCTGTTTCCTCTACATGAAATGCACATCTGCCCTTACTCCACCAGATATTTTCACTAATCATTAGAGACTTAGCTCAAATGTCACCTTCTCAGTGGCACCACAAGCAAAGGTAACTTCACTGCTGTGCTCACATGCATCCCCTACAGCATTCATCTTAGTATCAAAAATATTTAGGTATTGAACTTCCCCACTAGCTCTATTACTCATCTTTTATCACAAGCATTTAGCACAGTGCCCAACACGTAGTACATAAACAAATATTTTACAAATGAGTTTATTATAGAAGTGAATAGATTACAAACAGCAAAAAACAAAAAATACAAATAGACTAAAACACAAATAAAAATTCTTTAATGTACCCAAACAAGATATATTTCTGTGAAGTGTTTTAGAAATAGGAAAAAAGAAAACAGAAAAATCTCACCAATCTTAAAGAAGCAAATTTAATTTTTGACAAAGATGGTAAAGTGAGACCTGACAGGATAATGCACAACACAGCAAACACCCCTCTCTTTTCACCAAGTAGTCACAGCAACAGATGGAATAGGCTTTTACTCTGAAGTGTTTTTAAGGCAAATCTGTAGATTTCTGCTCAGAATAGTAGAAATGTCCAAGTTACTGTGTACACACAATGAAGAATAAATGCTGTCATTGTGTGACTTTGTAGTTTATAAAGCACTTTCACTTGTATTATCTCATTTAATTCCCACAAAAACCCGTCAGGTAAGTATTATTGTCTTCCTTTTACAGATGAGGAAACTGTGGCTCAGAGAATCCATAATCCAAGATAACAGTCAGTAAGAGAATAAGAGGCACAGCTGGGTTTCTAGTTCAGGTGTGCTTGACTATAAGTCTATTGTTCACTATACAGGCTAAGTGATATTTTCATGGCTTCCCAACAAGTACACTAAAATGAAACCAATAAATTGTTGACATGGTTTTTGTGTTTTCCATCTTTTTTTTCTCTTGGTTCTTCAGTCTGACTATTTTCTACTGACCTATCTTCCAGTTGACCAATCTTCTCTTGAGCTGTATCGAATCCACTGTTAATCTCATCTATTAAAATCTTAATTTTAGTCATTATAATGTTCAGTTCCAGAATTTCCTTTCTTTCATATGGAATCTAGTTCTCTGCTGAAATTCTCCATCTTGTCAAGTATTATGAACATATTAAGCACAGTTAAGTCTGAGCCTCCTAACTCTAAATCTCGGCCACATGTCAAGGCCTTTCTATTGTCTGTTTTTCCTCATAGTCCTATGACCTGATGTTACAGGTTGAATTGTGTCCCCCAAAATACACATGTTGAAGTCCTAACCCCTATTACCTCAGAATATTACCTTATTTGGAGATAGAGTCTTTACAGAAATAATCAAGTTAAAATGAGGTTATTAGGGTGGGCCCTAATCCAATATGACTGGTATCCTTATAAAAGGGGGAGAATTTGGACAAACAGATACACATAGAGTGAAGACAATATGAAGAGACATTGGGAAAAGATAGCCATCTACAAGCCAAAGAGAGAGACCTGGAACAGATCCTTTTCTCACAGCCTTTAAAAGGAAACAACCCTGCCAATATCCTGATATTTTACTTCTAGCATCCAAAACTATGAAACAATGAATTTCTGTTGATTAGGCACCCAATTTGTGGTACTTTGTTATGGCAGCCCTAGCAAACTCATACTGGTAAGCCTAGTAATTTTTGATTAAATGCCAGACATTGCATGTTAAAAGTTAGAGGAGCTCTAGATGATATTATCTGCCTCCAGAGAACATTTACTTTTGTTTCTGCCAAGTGATGAAGGACAAATCACCTTAATACTGCCTGAGATTGAGCTGATTCAAAGCCATGCTTTAGTCTTTGTGAGGAATGGTATTTTTTCTAGTTCATCCTTACTCCTGGAGTTTAGCCCTTTGGGGATCCCAACTGAAAACCTGGGGTAATTACCAGGGTTCCTCTTCTTTGGCAGTCTCTAAACTCCAATTTCTGTCTCTCCAGCATTGTGAAATTGCTGAAAGCTCTGCTTAACTACTCAGATTTGTATCTGGCACTTTCTGCTTAACTTCTCAACTTCTTTGCCCTGTACCACTTACAAATCAGCAAATGACACAAGAGAAAAAGTAGCATAAAATATTGGACTAAATTCATTGTACTTTCTTTTTCTCTGGTATCTTGAACCTTCAAGTCCTGATTACTATGGGAGCCCTGAACTCTAATTTTTGTCTCTATAGCCCTGTGAGACTGCTGAAACCTCTGCTCAGCTTCTCTGTCTCTTAGTTGCTATTTACAGTTTGGCTTCTCAGTGTCTCTACCCATACCACTTACATTGGCAAATGCCTTAAAGGGAACTGTAGCACAGAATGTTGGGCACACCTCAATACATCTCTCCTCTCTAGGATTTTGATCCCTACTTCCTTTGATAGCTCTCTGATGCTTTCAAATAAGTATATTGTAATTTTATGCAGCTTTTCTAGCCCTTCCTGAGGGATAGTTAGTCTGATACAAGTTAGTCTGTCAAAGCCAGAAACAGAAGTCCCCACAGCCATGGTTTCTAATTCCACTGGCATGCCTGCCTTGGTTCATTCATTCATTCTTTCCAGGATGTATTGAGCACATGAGATGTGCCAATAACTCTGCAAGACTCTGGGAAAACAAAATGTTCTTGTCTTTAAGAAACTCACAGTGGAATTAGTGGGGGTAAGATCACAAAGAAGACCACAAATACAAGTGGTAAAAATATAATGCTCAAGTGTTTAGAGGTGTGTAGAAGATGTTACATGGGAGAAATGGAAGTAACTATCTCTGTCTGATGCAGAGGTCAGAAAATGATCACAGAATAGAAGACATTTAAGGTAAATCAAGAATATGCCAGGTGAATAAGGAGTCAGAGAGAAAGAAGAAAGGCACTTGAAGAGGAGATAACATCATATGAGTAAAGGTATGACAGTAAGCATGGGAAATTATGAATAGTTTGGTACTGTTGGAACTAGATGAGGGAAAAAATGAGTTCTGATTGTGGAGGGCTCTGTCTCTGTCCAAAAAGTTATTGTTCACATAGTTAATGGGTAACGAATGGCATTCCCAGAGGTTCATGTTCAGTCAGATTTGTGGAGAATTTAACAACAGAAATTTAAGACTTCTCCAGCCAATGGCTTGTAAATTCGAAGGCAGCATTATCATGCTTACTAAGTAATGTAGTAGAATTGCTAAGCAATAAAGTCAAGTCTTTGAGTCAGCTGACTAGTTTATGGGGAAAGGAAATAAAACTTTCTCCCGTTGCAGATCACAGGCTCTGGACGCACAGGCTCAGCGGCCATGGCTCACGGGCCCAGCCGCTCCCCGGCATGTGGGATCCTCCCGGACCGGGGCACGAACCCGTGTCCCCTGCATCGGCAGGCGGACCCCCAACCACTGCGCCACCAGGGAAGCCCCGAAATAAAACTTTTAAAACACTGAAATAGATACTGTGTGGCCAAGAACTGAAATGATTCAAGTCTCATTTCCTAAGCTTATAAGGTCAGTTATCTATTACAAAGTTCAACAAGCAACAACAAGAGTTCTAATTTTTCAGAGGCTATCTGTCCACTTTCACCCTCAATGACATTGCCCTCAAAAAGCAATCTATCAAATGCCTACTTACTTGTGAGACGAATATCCATAAGTCTAATAGGATTTCTCCCTTTTGTGGATTTAAAAATCTAAGATGCCAGACAACACAGATAACTATCCCACAAAGATACCAAGACAGCACTATAAAAACACTGAACATCTACATAAACTGACAAGAAGAAGTGTTTACATGATCTATGCCTCAGGGAGATGTCACTTCTGTGACGCTCAGGTCAGCAGAGTTTAATAAAGGAGATGAGAATTCTAGCTCTCTCAGGCTGACAGCAGAGAAAAGGTTTGGCAGACAAAGGAGAGGGCATTATTCCAGACACATGGTATAATGTGGAAGCAGTCTAAGCAAGAGGAGCCTGCACAAAGAAGAAGCCAGAATATGTCTCTCTAAGAAAAGCAAAGTTATGTATCGCACTAAAGGAAGAGATGATGAAAAAGCAATGGGCCATAAAGCCCAGAGAGGGGTCATTTGCAGTTCAGGCACAAGGGCTCTTTCCCTTTTATCTATATTTCTGCTGGCAAGTTACAATTCTATAATTGAACATTAAGCATCCCCAGCCACCATGAATCAATCCTTTATTCCTCCAAAGAACTCAAGAACACTCTACAAGCATATAAACAAACCACATCTAGGAATCAACTCACCAGTGAAACATTACTGAGAAAGCATAGTACCTAGCCATGGCACACCACCATTTCATGATACCAAGAAGGAAAAAACTAAACCTTGTGCCATTTCATTTAGATTTCTGATGGCAGAATCTAAATTACCCGTTAGAATTTGGCCATAATGCCAATGTTAGCCGTCAAAAACAATCTAGAACATTCAAAGGTTAGAGTTATCAAGATCCTAGTTCCAATCATCTCCAAAAGACTAATAACAATCTGGATACCTATTCTCCCTAGGGTAGGAGGTGAAGAGATTAAAAAGAAAAAAAAAAAAGAAAAAACTAGACAGAGGGAAGCAGCAAAGGTTGAATCCTGAAGAAAACTCACATCCTTAAGATTACTGCCCAGAAGTAAAGAACTATAGCAGAAAAATTTCAAACACATTCCAACATGCCTTTAATTAAGATAGTTTTGGGAGGTTCCAGAATTATAGCTATCAAACATGAAACCTAAAGAATTTACTAAGATTAAAAAGATTACCAACTTTAACTCAGAGGAAAAACACACTGGAAGAAACAGGTTAGTTAGAACACAATGGTAATGATGTCACTTTGCTGACCTTCAGACAACTGCTACATCACTTTACGTACAATCGTCAGTGATAAAACACCTGAATGACAATGGGTTGGGCATTGTACAAAATATAAAATTCAATATGATTCTTGCCCAGAGAGTTCAAATCAAGCATCTGATAAATTTCATTTTTCACTAGAAAAGTATGCTGATGTACTATAACCATTAACTTATTTTAAAATATAACAAGAAATACAGGTAGGATATATGATAACATGAAATGTCTAACAAGCCAGAATTTTTGTAGCATGTAGAAGCAAGCTGGGTACCCACATGAGTATGTATTTTGAAATATTTATGGATGGTTAACCAGAAAGGCTAATTTAACAGCTACACAGCAATTGCATGGAGACAGAGCTGTGAAATAGTTGCATTTACTACTCAGTAAGAGGACCATCACCAGCATTGGCATAAGAATGCCAGTCGCAATTAAATTAGATGAAATTTCACAATTTAAAAGATATGCAATCTCCTTCCCTGAGAACTTTAATTTACATAAGCTGACTGCAAGTCACTCAAAAATGAAATTCCAACTATAAAATTACAAAAGAGAAAAGGATAGGTATCAAAAGAGGTAGCTATAAAAAGTTATCTATACTCTCAGACTTTTTTTTAATGTACAATAACAACAGTAATAGCATTTATTCTGTACTTACTCTGTGTCAAGAGCTATGCTACCTGCCTAATATGCATTACCTCTTATTATTAATAGTAGTATTGTTTCCGTTCTATAGATAAAGAAATGGAAGCTCAGGTTAAAAAAGCAATCCCAAATCACACATCTAGGAAAAGGTAGAGGAGAGGTTCAAACACAAGTCTGTCTGACTCTCAAGCTGGTATACATCAGTCTACTGATGTAACAAAGGAGACATAACCAATGATAAATACAAAAGAGTGCCATGTACCTGTAAAACACTAAAAAATCCAAGGTTCAGAATGACATGAGCCTTAGAAGGAGATATAGTACAAGGATAACAAACAGGGATTTCAAATTGCCATCAACAATAATAAGAAATGTAATGTTAGGTTACAAAGAGAAAAAACAAACAAACAAACAAAAAACAATTCCTACTTTATTTCCATGTATCCTCAGTTAAGAAAAGTTAGGACACGAAAGGGTACAACAAACATTAGAAAGAAACTAAAAACAGAGACACAAGAACAGGTCAAGAAGTACTTGTCCTAGAATAATACTGGAAAGACCTTGGGCTAAGATTTCCAAACTGCTGTCTAGACAAATTGTGAATAAAGAGAGAGGGACAGAAGTCTGGAGGGAGGCAAACGTACTTTTGATTTTCAAAAAGAAGAAAGTAATGTTTGCAAGCTGGTGAATTTAATCTCAATTCTAAGCAAGTTGTATAAAACACATTATTAAACTTCTGTTTAATAGGAAGACTTCTGGTCTGGGCAGTATAGTGTTTTTCCCTGCTGGGAATGGCACAAGAAACAACTGAAGGAGAAATCTAAAGGGTGCTAAGAAGCTGAGCTATTTTGGGACCCTATAAATGGAGGAACAACACAACAACAGGATATTTTGCATCCCCACGTCCAACAAAGAAAGGCCACCCAGACCTGGTATTTCTAGATTCTCCATCCTAACAAAAAAAAGTCAGCCCAGGTAGGCTCATTGCTCTCCAGAGTCAAACAGAAGTCTCTCTGACAACATTAGGCAAGCCCAACATTATCAGTACAGAGGATCAACTGGGCGCTAGAGGGGTGCTGGTCCCAACTCCAACATGTAGGGAGAGGGGGGTTGTTTCCACACCAAAAATTCTCCAACACCAGCAAGGTGTCCAATAATTAAACTCAATTCTGCCATTATCTACCTGGAGATAGCATCAGATTCCACAGGTTAAGAGTTCAGTCTCACAAACGGTCCCTTCTCCCCAACTTTAGACACCAGTCACACATCCAGGTTGTCACCTGTGTTTCTGAATGACCACCTATAGATTGGAGGTTCCAACGGTCCTCTCCTTGGGCTTGACTAATTTGCTAGAGTAGCTCACAGAACTCAAGAGAAATATTTTACTTAACTAGATTACCAGTTTGCTATAAAAGGATTTAACTCAGAAAATCCAGATGAAAGAGATGCATAGGGCAAGGTATGGGGAAAGGGTACAGAGCATCCATACCCTCTCTGAGCATGCAACTCTCTCCAAATCTCCACGTGTTCACCAATTCAGAGGCTCTCTGACCCACTCCTTTTGGGTTTTTATTGTGGCTTTGTTACAATAGGCATGATTGATTAAATCATTGGCCATTGGTGATTGATTCAACCTCCAGCCCTTCTCCTATCCCTGGAAATCATAGGATGGGACTGAAAGTTCCAACACTCTAAGCTCTAATCAAGGTTGATTCCCCTGGCAACCAGCCCCCATCCTTAGGTGCTTTCCAAAAGTTACCTCATTAACAGAAACACAGTAGTGGTGGAAAAGAGGTTGTTATGAACAATTAGACACCCATTTCACCTTATTGCTCTGAAGTGATTTCAGGATCTGAGGACAAAGACCAAATTTTATAACAAAAGATGCTCCCATTGCTCTTATCACTCAGGAAATTGCAAGGGTTTTGGGAGTGTGAGCCAGGAACAATGGATGAAGACCAAATATATATGAGAAATATATTTTAGTCATCTGAATGACCAAATATATATTTCTTATAAATCAAAATATCACAGAAGCCTAGCCAGAAATAAGTAGCCAGGGGAAGTACTCTCCTTCCCCCCAGGCCTGAGATGCCTTGCCCACCCAGAGATACCGAGGCTGTCAGGCAGAGCATATAAGAGAGACCCAGCTACAGCAGAAAGCCAGTCTGGGAAGCCTCTTTATCCCTATGGGTCCCAAACTCTCCACCCCTACCCAAAGACAATGGGAGGGACGATGGAATGAGAAATGGGACTCAAGTCACAAAAAACACCCCAGTTCCAGGAAGCTTCTTTGTCTCACAGACCCAACATTCTCCTCCCCTGTGCAGTGACTTTGGACCAGTGTGGGGGTAGGGGGGACATTGATGAAGAATCCCACTGTGCCCCTCCTTCACTCAGAGACATCCAGTGACAGGCCTGGGGAAACCCTTTCTGCCCCTTAAGGCATCATCAGCAAGGATCAGTAGAAGTCCCAGCAGCACCAGATAAACCAAGCAAACTAAAATGATACCACAAAGTCTACAAAAAGCAAACTGTCATTGGAACCACAGCCCACATGCTAAACCTAAACAATGTGCTATCTGCTAAAATAAAAGATTTAAATAGAACCCAGAGTCTCCTAATATAGTAGATACACATCCATGATACAGTCAAAAATCACCCATCATACCAAGAAAATAACAACTTGAAGGGGAAAAAACAATCAATTGAGGCCAGCATAAGGATGAATCAGATGTTGGCATTATTTCACAAGATTTTAAAGCAAACATCAAAAAAAATGCTTCAAAAATCAATTACAAATTCTCTTAAAACAAAGGAAAACAGAAAAGCCTCAGCATGGAAATAGAAATAGGAAGCTGAGTGAACTCCAAACAGGATAAACTTAAAAGAAATCCATTCCATGACACATCATAATTAAAATTTTGAAAGTTAAACACTATAAAAAATCTTGAAAAGAGAAAGAAAGAAATGACATGTTACCTATATGGAAACACCAATTCAAAACACTGAGGACTTCTATTCTGAAACCATGGAGGCTAGTAGAAATTGTCACAATACTTTTCAAGTTCTGAAAGAAAATGACTGTCAACCATAGATTCTATATCAGGTGAAATTATCCTTTAAAAGGAAATAAACACATTCTCAAATAAGGAAAAACTAAAAGAATTTATTGCTAGCAGACCTACCCTGAAAGACTGGACAAAAGAAGTTCTTCAAACACAAAGTAAATGATAAAGGAAGTAAACTTGGAACATCAGGAAGGAGAAAGGAACAACAGAAAGAGCAGAAACATAGGTAACACAATAAATTATTCTTTTTCTCATGAATTGCATAAATCTTATTTGATGATTGAAACAAAAATTATAACACCATCTGATACTCAAGACAATGGTATTTAAATGTGGGGAAGGTAAAGAGACCTAAATGTAAGTGAAGTTTTCACTCGAAGTGGTAAAATGTTACTGGTAGACTTACAAGTCACATGTGTATATGATAATACCCAAGGGCAACTACTAAAAAAGAGATGCACTCAAAGACACTATAAATAGATCAAGCTGAAATGCTCAAGTAACCCATGAAAACTCAAGAAAACAAAAACAGAAGAATGAGAACCACAGAAAACAACAGATAAAATGAATAATGAAATGGTGGACTTTTATTAAAATGGTGGTACCATATATACATATATATACATATATATGTATATATATATATAATCTTAAATGTAAATGGTCTAAATATACCAATCAAATCAAAAAACAAACAACCCAATCAAAAAATGGGCAGAAGACCTGAATAGGCATTTTTCCAAAGAAGATATACAGATGGCTAACAGGCACATGAAAAGATGCTCAACATTGCTAATTATTAGAGAAATGCAAATCAAAACAACAATGAAATATCACCACACACCTGTCAGAATGGCTATCATCAAAAAGACCACAAATAACAAATATTGGTGAGGATGTGGAGAAAAGGGAATGCTTGTGCACTGTTGGTGTGACTATAAGTTGATGCAGCCACTACAGAAAACAGTATGGAGGCTCCTTAAAAATAACCACATGATCCAGCACTAGGTATATATCCAGAAAAAACAAAAACACTAATTCAAAAAGATACATGCATAGCAGCACTATTTACAATAGCCAAGATATGGAAGCAACCCAAGTGTCCATAAACAGATGAATGGATAAAAAAGATGTGAGATATATATATATTACTCAGCCATGAAAAGAATGAAATTCTGCCACTTGCAGCAATGTGAATAGACCTAGAGAATATTAGGCTTGGTGAAATAAGTCAGACTTAGAAAGACAAATACTGTATAATATTGCTCATATATGAAATCTAAAAAAAATAATACAAACAAATGTATATAGCAAAACAAAAATAAGCTCACAAATATAGAAAACAAACTAGTGGTTCCCAGAGGGGAGAGGAAAGGGGGGAGGGGCAAGTTAGGGGTATGGGATTAAGAGATACAAGCTACTATGTATAAAATAAACAACAAGGATATATTGTATAGCACAGGGAAGTATAGCCATTATCTTGTAATAACATTTAATGGAATATAATCTGTAAAAATACTGATCAGTATGCTGTACAGCTGAAACCAATATAATATTGTAAATCAACTAGCCTTCAATTTAAAAAATTATACCAAAAGATAGAGATTTACTGAGTGAATAAAAAGACGTGACCCAACTATATATTCTTTACAAAAAAACCTCACTTTGGACTCAGTAATACAGGTAAGTTAAAGTAGAATTACTGAAAAAGATATACCATATAAACATTGCTTTACAAAAAAGCAAGAATGACTATATTAATATCAGATAAAGTAGACTGCAGAGCAAAGAAAATTACTACAAACAAACAGGTATATTACATAATGATAAAGGATCAATCCACCAGGAAGATATAGCAATTCTAAATGTGTGTACAACAAACAACAGAACCTTACAACACATGACAAAAAACAGAGGGCTTCCCTGGTGGTGCAGTGGTTGAGAGTCCGCCTGCCGATGCAGGGGACACAGGTTCATGCCCTGGTCCGGGAAGATCCCACATGCCCCAGAGCAGCTAGGCCCGTGACCCATGGCTGCTGAGCCTGCGTGTCCGGAGCCTGTGCTCTGTAATGGGAGAGGCCACAACAGTGAGAGGCCCGTGTACTGAAAAAAAAAAAAAAAAAAAAAAAACTGATAGAACTAAGTGTAGTAATAGAAAATCAAGGATTACAGTTAGGGCCTTAAGCATCCTGCCTCTAGCAACGGATAGAACCACAAGAGAAAATTAACAAGGATAGAAAAGATCAGAAAAACACAACCAATTGGATCTAATTTCCATATATAAAACTCTCTACTTAACTAAACAGCAGAACACACATTTTTTTTCAAGTATTCATGGAACGACCTACAAAACAAACCTCAACAACTTAAAAGAATTAAAATCATACAGTGTGTTACCTGATCATAATGGAATAAAACTAGAAATCAAAAAAAATGCAAAAGGAAATCTCTAAATACATAGAAGTTAGAAAACACAGTTCTACATAATCCATGAGTGAAAGAGGAAGCATCAAAGGAAATAAAAAATACATAGAACTGAGTGAAAATGAAGATACAGCATAGCAAAATATCTGGGATGCAGCTAAAGTAGTACTGAGAGGCAAACTTGTAGCACTAAAAGCCATCATTAGAAATAAGGTCTCAAATCAATAACCTATGTTCCTACCTCAAGAAACTAGGGAAAGGAGAGCAAAATACACCCAGGGGAAGCAGAAGAAAGGAAATAAAGATAAGATCAGAAATCGATGATACTGAAAATAGAAAAACAAAATAGAAAAATCGATGAAGCAAAAATCTGGTTGGGGAAAAAAAACAGTAAAATTGACAAAACTCTAGCAAGAATGACAAAAATAAAACTAGAGAAGACACAAATTACCAATATCAATAATGAAACTAAATCCTACAGCCATTAAAAAGACAATAAAGAAATACTACAAAAAACTTTATGGTCATAAATTTGACAACTGAGAAGAAGTGGGCCAATTCCTCAAAAACCACAAACTGCTGAGCCTCAACCAAAATGAAATAGACAATCTGAATACCCTTATAACCACAGAAAAATTCAATTTGTAATTTAAAATTTCCTGAAAAAGAAATCTCTAGCCTCAGCTGGATTCACTGGAGAATTCTACCAAGCATTTAAGTAAGAATTAATGCTAATTTTACAAAATCTCTTTCAAATAGAAAGGAGGTGATACTACCCAATTCATTTCATGAAGCCAATATTGCTTTCATACCAAAACCAGACAAAATACAAAAAAAGAAAGAAAACTAAGAACACATACTGCTTATGAACTTAGATGCAAAACTCCTCATCAAAATATTAACAAATTGAATTCAACAATATATAAAAATAATTGTTCACTATGTCCAAGTGGGGTTTATTCCAACTACACAAGGCATTTTCAACATTCAAAAAGCAATCAATGTAATCCATCATAATGAAAAAGCTGAAGAAGAAAAATCATATGATTATATCAATTGATGCAGAAAGAGTATTTGACAAAATCCAACACTCATTCAGGGGGAAAAAAGCTCTCAGTAATTTGGAATAAAGGTACCTCAACTTGATAAAAAGCATCTACAGAAACTCTACAGCTAACATAATACTTAATGGTGAAAGACTGAATTTTGTCCCTAAGATAGAAACATGGCTAAAATATCTGCTCTCGATACCCTAACTGACATGTAGATTAGAACAGAGAAATAAAATTATCTCTATTTCAGATGCTATGTATGTGTAGAAAATCCCAATGAAACCATAGAAATACTCTTAGAAGATATAAGTGAGTTCACCAAGGTTCACAGCATAGAAGATCAACACACAAATATTCAATTGCTTGTCTAAATACTAACAATGAACATGCAGAAAGCAAAATTAAAAACAATACCACTTATAATTGCTCTGAAGAATATGGAATACTGGGCTTCCCTGGTGGCGCAGTGGTTGAGAATCTGCCTGCTAATGCAGGGGACACGGGTTCGAGCCTTGGTCTGGGAAGATCCCACGTGCCACGGAGCAGCTGGGCCCGTGAGCCACAACTACTGAGCCTGCGCGTCTGGAGCCTGTGCTCTGCAACAAGAGGCCGCCATAGTGAGAGGCCTGCGCACCGCGATGAAGAGTGGCCCCCGCTTGCCACAACTAGAGAAAGCCCTCGCACAGAAACGAAGATGCAACACAGCAAAAATAAATAAATTAAATTAATAAACTCCTACCCCCAACATCTAAAAAAAAAAGAAAGCAAGAGCAACCCCAGGGTATGGGGTTATCAGTTTAAAAAAAAAAAAAAAAAAAGAATATGGAATACTTAGGTATATATACTTAATAAAACATGTACAGGACGCATAATGTTGAAAATTACAAAATGATGATAAAAGAAATCAAAGACATAAATAGATGGAGAGATACTGTGTTCATGGAATAGAAGATATACATTAAACATGTCAATTCTCTCCATATTGATCCACAGGTTTATTGTAATTCCTATCAAAATCTCAGCAAGAATTTTTGTAGACATAGGCAAACTTACTCTAAAAGTTATATGGAAAAGCACAGGCACTAACTAGAATAGCTAGAACAATCTTTGAAAAGAACAAAAAAGTGGGAGGAATCACTCTACCACATATTAAGCATTAGTATATAGCTATCATAATCAAAACAGTGTGCTGTTGGTGGAGGAATAAACATAGATCTATGTAAAAGAATAGAGAACCCATAAATAGGAACACATAAATATGTTCAACTGATTTTTGACAAAGATTCAGCATCAATTCAATGGAGGAAGCATAGTGTTTTTTACAAGTGGTGCTGGAACAATGAATATTCATAGGCAAGAAAAGTAACCTTGACCTAATCCTTACATCTTATATAAAAGTTAACTCAAAATAGATCATGGACTTAAATATAAAAGCAAAATTATAAAAATTTTAGAAAAGAACATAGGAAAGGTCTTTGGGACCTAGAGCTAGGCAAAGAGTTCTCAGACATGTCACCAAAAGCATGATCCTTTCCATAATAAGAAAGATTGGTAAACTGAACCTCACCAAAATTAGAAACTTTTGCTCTATGAAAGCCTATGTAAACAAATAAAAAGACAAGCTTACAGACTAGGAGAAAATATTTGCAAGCCACATATTTGAAAAAGGACTTATAATTAGAATATATAAGGAATTCTCAAAACTCAACAGTAATTTGTTTAAAAAGCAAATAATTCTATTAGATAATGGAAAAAGACATGAAGAGACATTTAACAAAGAGGATATAAAGATGGCAAATAAGTACATTAACAGATATCCAATACCATTAGCTATTAGGAAAAAGAAAATCAAAACCACATTAAGATATCACTATACTATCCAAATAGCTAAAATAAAAAACAGTGCAACACCAAAAGCTGGCAAGGATGTGAATAAACAGGATCACATATTCCTTGCTGGTGGGACTGTAAAATAATGCAGCCACTCTGGAAAACAGTTTGGCAGTTTCTTTTAAAAAACCTAAACATACAACTACCATATCACCTAGCAACTGCACTCCTGGACATTTATCCTAGAAAAAATAAAAACTTATGTTCATATAAAAACCTGTTCATGGATGTTCATAGCAGCTTTATTTGTGACTGCCAAAAATTGGAATCAGCCTTGATGCCCTTCAACAGGTGAATGGTTATACAAACTATGGTACATCCACGCCATGGAATGCTAGTCAGAGGCAGATACAGGTTTTGTTGGACTTGAAGTATCTATAAATTGCAAGATTCTCTTTAAGAAAAATAATACAAAATTATAAATACAAAATTAGCTACAGGGCCTTGGAAGGGGTCCCTGCAAGTGAGGGGCCTTGGAACTTAATCTTCATTACCTTTATAGTAAATCTACCTCTTAGTCACTGCTGTAGCCCCAGTTCCTAGCACTGTTCCTTATGCATGTAGGTGTTCAATAAAAACTTATTGAATGAATGAATGAACAATAATGTAGTAGCATAAAAAAGGCTAGTATCATCTGAAGATACAATAACAGACATATATCCAGATGAAGAATGTGATCATCAGGCCTGGTCAGACCACATCTAGGATATTTCTCCTGCTTCAACAATAGGAAACAAAAGCCTTCTTTGACCCCAAAAGCCTGGATTGAAAACCATGTGCTATGTCTTTCCTGTATTGCAGCCTTATCACCTTGTTTTGTACTACCCGTTCCCATGTCTGTAACTCACACTAGATATTAAGTTCCATGAAGTCAGGGACTATGTCTGTCTATTTCACTGTTACATTCCTAAATGCTGGCACAGTATCTAACACAGAGAAGGCATTCAGTAAATATCTGTGTAATGAAGGATAATTCAGAGAATGTCCAAACAAGAGTAGTCTAGGTAGTGAAGAAATTTGATACCATGTTTCTCATTCAAACACTTGTTATATGAGATACATTCAAATATAAGATATAGTCCATGCCCTCAAGGAGCTCACAACTCAGAAGATGTGTGAAAATATAGCTTCAAAATTATGACCATAACACACAGTGTGGAAAGTGCAACAAAGTAACATAGGAACAGTTGAAAGAAGATATTTAGCTGAGAGGGGGGTTGGGGGGGTGGGGGACAATTCAGGAGGACAGGGTGATTTCTGTCTTCCACCTGAATGGCTATCAAGTGGAAGACAGTCTATGACTCCATAGAGGGGAGGGACAGAAGTAGCTGACTGCTGACTGCACTATTAAATAACAAAGATTTTTATAACAATTAGGTCGGCTTGCAAATGGCATGGGTTGGCTCCAGTGAGGGCAAGTTCTCCATTACTGACACATTTCAAGCCTAGGATGATGACCACTTGGTAGAGGTATTGTTGAAGTGATGAACAGAGGAGATGAGGACTTGAGCTGGATAACCTTTGTGTCCATTCTAATTCAGAAATTCTCTGATACTTTTGGCCTATGCTTTAGCGAGAGGGAAAATAATCGATCTTTTCATACAAGAATCCTATACTAAATATACCTGTCCAGCTAATGTCTTAAGTAAAAGATCAATACTTAACAGAAATTATGTCTCCATGTAGTACATGTTAAATCTTTAATCTCATCCTCCAAATCCCTTGTTTTGTGGTAGTTTGAAATATTTCTGTCTACCACAACATATACAAGATGAAGTGAACAGGTTCTTTGAAGTCACATCTGCATCACAATAGAGCTAATGACAAGCTTCCCAATTTTTCTGGACATGACTAGGAAGAGGTTCCTCCATTCCCTACTGGAATCAGCCATATTAGAGGCAGCACTTGCATTCTCAGATGTCTTCAGGAAACCTATACATTCTTTCCTCCCTCATTCCCACCCTAATTATGGAACAGTGAACCTGAGGCTGACTTATTAAATACTTTAAAACCGGTTGTTGTTTTCTCAAAACAGGTTTAACACATTTGTTCCACATGCTCAATTATGCTCCCGATTACTTTCTTGTGCTTTCACTGAAGTTTTTAATCCATCCCTCAAAGACTATGCTCCTCAAATAAACTCTGAAACACTGCTCCATTTAAGTGTTGCTCAAAAGAGTAAAGGTTGTGTGGGGGTGACAAAAATGGGAGCAAGGGAAAGGTGAATGTGTTTGTCATGTCCTCTGGTAAGCAAATTGACTAACATCAACCCCTTTCCAATCAAAGGGATTAGGGAAATAGCAATGGGGGAAATACGGGGGAGTGGGAGAGGGGGAGAAGGTAACAAGTTTGACAATCACCACTCTGTTTTCTCTGGCTGCTTAACGAACCTGACTAAACAACAGCTCTTCCACACACATGCCAAAATCAATCAGATCTCCAGAGGATGGTTTAAGTGGGTTGAAGTGAAGTATGGACCAAATGACACACTGTACTAGAAAACACTTTGTAAATTAAGTGCTAAACATACATTATTAATAATAATTCTACCTAACTCCTCCCAGTCAAACTTTATTATCTTCCACGTCATCCAGCTCTCTGACAATACCTCTAGTTATACCCTTCTACTTAATCACACCTTTTTGCTTTCTCACTGTAAGCAAACTTCATGAAGACAAAACCAGAAACAGCTAATGTTTTTTGAATGCTTATACCATTACACTGACACATACTCCTCCATCTGATTTTTACAACAATCCCCTAAAATAGATACTATAAAATTCATTTTACAGAAGAGGAAACTGAGGCTAAACAAAATTTAAGTCATTTGGCAAACTTCATACAGCTAGTAAGCAGCAGAGCCAGGCTGTTTGATTCCAAAGCACTTGCTTTCCTTAGATTCCTCATACTCAGAGCACTTGAGAACTAGTACTAATTAACTAGTAGAGATTAAAAACAACTATGACTTGAATGCTTTCTCACATTGATGACTGATTTCTCTAAATAGTCACTGACACATTTCTGCTTAAATTTTAAACCATCCACATAATTTTTCATTCCTTGTGTGCTTCCTAACTTGGCTCTTCTCTTATGTCAAGTATACTTTATTTTGTTCCCCTTTCCTTTTTTCTACTTATTTCTTGTGCATGCTTCTCCACATGCCTAAATAAATTCTCACTGTTCTATCAGGAAAAGTTGAGACAAAATCATGATTTAAAGAAGGCCTCTAAAATTATTACAATAAATATTTAAGTGTATTAAATATATAAGCACTAGATCAGGAATTATGAAGGTTAAAAAGGATGAAAACTCAACTAGCCCCTGACCTCAAGAAGATTATAATTTAGTAGGAGACATAAAACACTTATATATGTAACCACAATTTATACAATTTATATGTTAGGTCTGAAGAGTAGTTTAAAGCACTAGAAAAGTTAAGTGGAGAGACAGAGAACTTTCTGTATGGGGTGATTGGGAAACTAGGGAGCACTGTAAGTACTCTTATCCTCACTTTATAGATAAGGAGATCGAGGTACAGAGTATAGTCTAGGGAGTTGAGGTTTTCAAAGGCAAAAAACCTCAAATATTTGCAAATGACAGTCCTTCTATATACTACAATGGGTAAGCATTTACATCCTAAAAACATTAATGTAACAAATAATTCTGGTGTCATCTAAAGTGTGGTAAAAAGAGGTTCAATCCCTAGTGCTTCCCTCCTATTCTCCAAGATTTCTCCTTTAAAAGTCTGACCTGAATCATCCAAGGACTAGTAAAGATGTCTAAATTCCAATCAAAACTGATCCTCTCTTCATTCTGCAATTTCTTTTTCCTTTAACAATATTGTTCAGGTCAGCTACAGGTCGGCTGCTCTGACTCCTGCACTCTTTTCCCACAGGCTATGCTGCCCTCTCCTTTTCTCCTAGAGAGCAGAGAAAGAGTACAGAACTGAGAAGGCAACAGGAGTATCATTCCTTTTGCTTGGAAAAGAAAGCCTTTCGTCACCTAGGCTTCAGATAAGGACTAGCTTCACAATTCCATTCGAAGTCAATGGTCTATAAGCTAGTCCATCTAAGATTTGAACAGCAAATGTGGAAAATGCTGGTGCTTATAAATTAGCCAAATGTAGGTATATAGTATAAAAATAAAAGGTTTAATACGCAATTACAAATGCCATTTCATTTGTCCAGTAAATCAATCTCTAAGCAAACAGATTACCGATGAAACCAGCATGAAGAGATTCAGAGCTGAAAAAAATAATTCTTGAATCAGTGGTTCAGAACTATGATTTCAGAAATGCCTCTTGTCTCAAAAATGGTTTCTTTGATCTGGCCACAAGTTCATGACATGACTGCTGAAAAGAAAAGCCTAGAGCAATGTTAGTCTATACTAGGAGAAGTCTAATGACTGGATTAAAGAAAGGCACAATTCCACTATACTCTGAGCCAGACAAATAATCTCTAAAGTATGAGGTCCAGTTCTTTGTGCTCCATTTTAAAGGAGAAGTAAACACCTAAGAGTAGGTTCCAAATAGTGTTTCCAGCATAATGAAAATCCTGCAAATCATTCATACAAGGAAGGAATGAAAAAACTGGGAATGTTTAGCATAAAGGTAAAATTAAGAGAAATCATAAAACCTATCTTAAGTATTAAAAGTAAATGTAAAATGAAGGGAATGAATGAGACAATCTTCCAGTCCCTCCTACTCTGTCTATGATTTTGTTGTTAGAAAGAATCAGATTTTAACATCTTTCCCACTAAGCCACTAAAATTGTCAAATAATGGAAGGAGCTGCCTCAAAAGAAGAGTAAAGTGACCATCCTTGAAGATATTCAAGCAAAATACAGAATAATCTTTCAGGAATACTCTAGAAGGGTTACTTGCAATGTAGGAGGGTCACTATATAATGTACTGAAGAATGCAATTCCAGAATCAGACTTCAGTTTGACACCTGGATCTGTTGATTCTTAGCTATATAAACCTAGGTGAGTTAACCTCTCTGAATCTGATTCCTCATTTATAAAAATGCAGACAAAAATAGGATACTTCTAGGAGTTGTTGAAAAGATTAAGTAAAAAACTGCAGGTAAGCATTTATCACTGTGCCTGACATACAATGAAAACTCAATAGATGTCTGATATCATTATTATTGAATGGGACTAGATAATCTTTAAAGTATCTTCCAATTATAAGAGCCTATGGGGTCCATAAACAAACTTTGGTAATATCACCAAAGCAGATGTAAATCTCCTGCCTGTTATAATGCAAGAGTCTCTTCATCTATTGAGATTCATTTCCTGCCATCACAACAACATGCCAGCCAACAGGGTCTACTTTTCCTGGTAAGATACCATTTGGTCTGGCTGAATTGGGGCCTGAGCCATATCAGACAAGTAGGGAACACTGTCTGGGACACAGCAGGATTATAAGAGCTGGTGGCAATATATAAGTTAGTATAGGCATGGGCTGGACAGAAACCAAAATAAGAGACCAGCAATGGCAGAGCTAGTTGCAATAATAGGATAGGGTAAACAAACATGGTTTGTTACCAGTAGTAACTTAAACTGTATGAATCTAAAAAAATTAAACAATACTTAAGATCAAATAGTCCAAAATCCAAAATTTTAAATGCAGTCAGAGAAAGCTTTAATGAGCCTGTTGCAACACACAGGTGGGTCACAAGAAAGAAGTTATTTTGATAAAGATTTCTTACAATAAGCTGGGCACTGTGTTAAGTACTTACACACATTACTTACTAAAACTTCACAACAACTCTTTATCACCATCAGCATTTTATGCACATAGAAACTGAAGCTCAGAGAAATTGAATAATTTGCCTAAGATCACATTGCTAGTAAAGCACATGAGGTAAGGCAGGTCTCTTAAGAATGAATTCTTCATATCCATTCAGTCTTCACTGTCCACATCCCATAGGAAAAAAAATGTCTTCTGATTGGAGTTGGGGACTTATTGAGATAAGAGGTTGCTCCTGAGAACTCTACTAACATGCACCTTGGGGGGAAGGAGTGCTTTCCTATCATCAATGTTAGAATCATGATGTTGTGTGATCTACTTGTATCAGGCTGGGCCACAGATATCATATCATAACCACACCATAACCCCAACTCTGCAATTTAATTTTTCCTCCATGTGAAATGAGGCACTATCAATTCTGCCTCACTTCAGAAGAATGGAAAATATATGGGCTAAACACTGAGTTCATATATGCGATGATAACATTCAATTCCTATTTCCAAAGGAGTCACTCTTCACTGACCCAAAGTTTACAAGAAAAATGTTCTTACTTCCCCAAATTATTAGCAAGCCATGACGGTGCACACCTACGGAGGAGATTAGGCCAAAGGATACTCAGGAAAGAGTGAATGCAAATCATAACAACAGGTTGTAGAAACTTTTAATAAAAAGTAAAATTGGGGGGCCTTACTGGTGGCACAGTGGTTGAGAGTCTGCCTGCCGATGCAGGGGACACGGGTTCATGCCCCGGTCCAGAAGGATCCCACATGCCACAGAGCGGATGGGCCCGTGAGCCATGGCCACTGAGCCTGTGTGTCCGGAGCCTGTGCTGCGCAACGGGAGAGGCCACAGCAGTGAGAGGCCCGCATACCGCCAAAAAAAAAAAAAAAAAAAAAAGTAAAATTGGATCAGAGATACAGTTCTTTACCTGAATACTGTATACCATGATTTGAAAGGAATTTTGATAATTTTTGTAACTGTATGAAATTATGATAAAGTTCATAAAAGTTCATTAAAAGATCATAATTGTTGCTCAAAAATGTTAGAGTTATCTTAGAGATAGCACTCCCCTTCAAGAAGAGAGAAATTATCTCTATGGAGATTTGATGGGAAAATGAAGTAACAACTGAAATGAGAAAAAGATGAAAATAATACAGAGCATGGTAATTTATTATATAGGATCTCAGTTGTGCTTATAGACTAAGCTATGGTTATTAATATTAAACTATCATTGTTTCACAGGATTACATTCAGAAGTTGATGTGTTATCATTTTGGTTCTATGGCAGGCAGACAGCACAGAAAAATATATTTTCAGACTTTAAAAGAGAAGTCACCTCTAGTGTTTTCTTTATTAAGTTAGACCTGGTAACCAAAGAATAATGCAGTAAAATTAGGGTCAGCATAATGTTGTGGAAGAAAAGGATATGAGCCTTTCATGAAAGTCTACCATGAATAGGCATTGTCCTAGAGATTTTACATGTTATTTCATCTAATCTTAAAGTCAAATCTGTGAGGCAAGCCTCATCACCCCATTTTGTAATAAGGCAACTGAGTCTCCAAGATGTTAAGAAACAACTAGCCAAGAACACACTGCCAGCGAGACCATTATATAGAGGTTACTTAACCACCTTCTAATTATTAATTTGATGTTTCCCTTCTCAAAAGGCTATTTATATTGTTGGAAAAGATGAACAAAATTGACAAACCTTTAGCTAGACTGATGAAGCAAAAAATAAAGAAGACTCAAACTACTAAAATCACGAATGAAAGAGGGGACAATACTACTGACTGTAAAGATATATAAAGGATTATAAAGGAATACTATGAACAGCTGTATGTATACAAATTAGAAAACTTAGCTGAAATGGTCAAATACCTAAAAAGAAAAAAACTATCAAAACTGACTGAAGAAGAAATTGAAAACCCGAATATAACTATAACAAGTAAAGAAATTAAATTAGTAATGAAAAAACAACTCACAAAAAAAGCCTAGGCTCAGATAGCTTTACCAGTGAATTCTAATAAACATTTATAGGACAATTAACACCCACCCTTCACAAACTCTTCCATGAAACAGAAGAGCAAGGAACACTTCCCCACTTATTCTATGAAGTCAGTATTACCCTGATGCCAAAACCAGACAAAGACATCACAAGACAAGAAAACTATAGACCAATATCTCATGAATGTAGGCATGAAATTCCCAACCAGATACTAGCAAACTGAATCCAGCAACATAGAGAAAGGATTATACACCATGACCAACTAGGATTTATCCCAGGAATTCAGGTTTAACATCAGAAAATCAATTAATGAAATACACATGAATAAAGGGAAAAATAAATATTTCAAAAGACATAAAAACATGTTGACAAAATTCAACACCCTTTCATAATGAAAACATTCAACAAATTAGGAATAGAAGGGAACTTCCTCAACTGGATAAAAGGTATCAAGGAAAGACCCAGAGTTAATATTGTACTAAATGGTGAGACTAGACAAGTCAAGGTTGTCTGCCCTCAACACTTCTTCTCAGTATTGTACTGGAGGTTCTAGCTATGAAATTAGGCAATATAAAGAAATAAAAAGGATCCATATTGGAAATGAAGAAGTAAAACTATCTCTACCTGCAGATGACATGATATTTTATAAGGAAAACCCTAAGGAATCCACAAAAAAACTATTAGAGCTAATAAATGAGTTCAGCAAGTTTGTAGGATGCAAAGTCAATATAAAAAAATTAGTTGTATGTTTATACTTGTAAAGAACAATTGGAAATGAAATTTTAAAATAATTTCACTTCCAATAGCATCAAAAACAAAATAAAAACAAATAAATAATCCTATTTAAAAGTGGGCAAAGGAACTGAAATAGACATTTTTTCAAAGAAGATATACAAATGGCCAACAGATACAGGAAAAGGTGTACGGCATCGTTAATCATCAGGGAAATGCAAATCAAAACCACAATGAAATATCACCTCACACTTGTTAGAATGGCTATTATTGTTACCAAGGCTGTTGCCCAGAATCATATCCCTGCCCCTCACTCGAATAGTAACCAATTACTCTTATCTGTTTCAGGAGGAAGCTGCAAAGAGAAAAAACAAGAACTGGTTAGAACCAACTAGGCCCAAGATGGTGGAAGATCTGACTTCCAGTAGACCTTGAGCCTCATTATAGGCTCATTGTAATACTTTAGCATGCTAAATGGGACACCCAGCTGTGCCATGACAGTAGACTGATTGCCATGACAACAATCAGAAAAGCCCATACAAGGACTGAAAAGGACAGTTGCATCAGTTCCAGATCCAAATCACTCCCCTGTTCTCAGATAAGTCATGAATATATATTCCTTCTACTTTTTTCAATTCCCTCCCTTTTACCTTGACCCTCCTATATATTTCATGTCTCCACCCAAATTGGGTTGAGAAGTTGAGTTATGAAGTAGGTTCCCGCTTCTCCATTCTTTGGCCATTGAATAAAGCTTGTGCTGTTCCAGTCTCAGCATCGATTTTGTTATTGGCCGCATGAATCCAATTGGAAAAAGAACCTCCCTGGCTGAGACAGGGGCTCTTGGCCCAGGCTAGGACCCTGCATGGGGTCAACCAATTCAGTAACATTATAAAAAAACAAGAGATAAACAAGTGCTGGTGAGGATGTGGAGAAAAGGGAACACTTATGCACTATTGGTGGGAATATAAATTAGTATAGCCACTATGAAAAACAATATGGAGGTTCTTCAAAAAATTAAAAACAGAACTACCATATGATCCAGCAATCCCACAATATCCAAAGGAAATGAAATCACTATCTCAAAGAGATATCTGAACCCCCATGTTCATAGCAGCATTATTCACAATAACCAAGACGTGGAAACAAGCTAAGTATCCTTCAATGGATGAATGGATAAAGAAAATGTGATAATTATATATATATGTGTATATATATAGCCATAAAAAAGAAGGAAATCCTGCCATTTGTGACAATATAAATAAACTTGAAGGGAATTATCCTAAGTGAAATAAATCAGACAGAGAAAGATAAATACCCTATGATCTCACTTATATGTAGAATTTGAAAAAATCCTGAACTCATAGAAACAGAGAGTAGATTGGTAGTTGCAAGGGGAGCGGGGGAACAGGTGGTGGGGAATAGGTGGAGGTAGTCATAGTCAAAGGGTACAAACTTCCAGTTGTAAGATGAATAAGTTCTGGGTATCTAATGAATAGCATAGTGGCTCTAGTCAACAATACTATATTGTATACTTGAAACCTGCCAAGAGAATACATCTTAAAAGTTCTTAACATACACACCCAAAAAAGGGAAACTATGTGAGGTGATGGATGTGTTTACTAACCTTTCTACGGTAGTCATTTTGTGATATATACATATATCAAGTCATAAGTTGTATACCTTAAACTCACACAACGTTATATGTCAATTATATTGCAATAAAGGTGGAAAAACATAATTCCTATGAAAATCCCAACCAGAATCTTTGCAGAAATTGGACAGGCTAATCTTAAAATTCATATGGAGATTCAAGGGACATATAATAGCCAAAATAATCTTGAAAAAGAACAAAGTTAGAGGACTCACACTTTCTGATTTCAAAACTTACTACAAAGCTACAAAGTTATTAAGACAGTGTGCTACTGGCATAAGGATAGACATATTTATCAGCGGAACTGGCCTAAGGATAGACATGTACATCAATGGAGGAGAACTGAAAATCCAGAAATAAACCCTTACACTTACAATCAACTGATTTTTCACAAGGGTGCCAAGACAATTCTATTCAATGGGGGAAAATAATAGTCTATAAACAAATGGTGCTGGGACAACTGTATGCCCATGTGCAAAAGAATGAAGTTGGACCCCTTCTTCATAACATACAGGAATATTAACTCAAAATGGATCACAGTCTTCAGTGTAAGAGCTAAAACTATAAAATCCTTAGAAGAAAATACTGGAGTACACACTTGTGAACTTGGGTTAGGCAATAATTTCCTAGAAACGACACCAATAGAACAAACAACAAATGAAAAAATAGATAAATTGGACATTATCAAAATTAAAACATTTTATGCTGCAAAGGACACCATTAAGAAAGTGAAAAAAAAAAACAACCCACAAAACTGGAGGCAATATTTGCAAGTCATACATATATCTGATAAGGAACACATATCCAGACTATATAAAGAACTCATACAACTCAACAGGCAAAGGATGTGCACAAAGATTTCTACGGACATATACAATTAGCCAGTAAACACATAAAGCAGATGCTCAATATTGCTAATCGTTTTTTTTAATTTTTAAATTTTATTTTATTTATTTTTTTATACAGCAAGTTCTTATTAGTCATCAATTTTATACACATCAGTGTATACATGTCAATCTCAATCGCTCAATTCATCACACCACCATCCCGACCCCCCTGTAGCTTTCCCCCCTTGGTGTCCATACATTTGTTCTCTACAACTGTGTCTCAACTTCTGCCCTGCAAACCAGTTCATCTATAACATTTTTTTAGGTTCCACATATATGCATTAATATACGATACTCATTTTTCTCTTTCTGGCTTACTTCACTCTGTATGACAGTCTCTAGATCCATCGACGTCTCAACAAATGACCCAAATTCGCTGCTTTTTAGGGCAGAGTAATATTCCATTGTATATATGTAACATTTCTTCTCTATCCATTCATCTGTTGATGGGCATTTAGGTTGCTTGCATGACCTGGCTATTGTAAATAGTGCTGCAATGAACATTGGGGTGCATGTGCTTTTCTGAATTATGGTTTTCTCTGGGTATATGCCCAGTAGTGGGATTGCTGGATCATATGGTAATTCTATTTTTAGTTTTTTCTGTAACCTCCATACTGTTCTCCATAGTGGCTGTATCAATTTACATTCCCACCAACAGTGCAAGAGGGTTCCCTTTTCTCCACACCCTCTCCAGCGTTTGTTCTTTGTACATTTTCTGATGATGCCCGTTCTAACTGGTGTGAGGTGATACCTCATTGTAGTTTGGATTTGCATTTCTCTAATGATTAATGACGTTGAGCATTCTTTCATGTGTTTGTTGGCAGTCTGTATATCTTCTTTGGAGAAATGTCTATTTAGGTCTTCTGCCCATTTTTGGATTGGGTTGTTTCTTTCTTTAATATTGAGCTGCATGAGCTCTTTATATATTTTGGAGATTAATCCTTTGTGCGTTGATTCATTTGCAAATATTTTCTCCCATTCTGAGGGTTATCTTTTCGTCTTGTTTATGGTTTCCTTTGCTGTGCAAAAGCTTTGAAGTTTCATTACGTCCCAATTGTTTATTTTTGGTTTTATTTCCATTACTCTAGGAGGTGGATCAAAAAAGATCTTGCTGTGATTAATGGCAAAAAGTGTTCTTCCTATGTTTTCCTGTAAGAGTTTTATAGTGTCCGGTCATACAATTAGGTCTCGAATGCATTTTCAGTTTATTTTTCTGTATGGTGTTAGGGAGTGTTCTAATTTCATTCTTTTACATGTAGCTGTCCAGTCTTCCCAGCACCACTTATTGAAGAGACTGTCTTTTCTCCATTGTATATCCTTGCCTCCTTTGTCATAGATTAGTTGACCATAGGTGCATGGGCTTATCTCTGGGCTTTCTAACTTGTTCCATTGATCTATGTTTCTGTTTTTGTGCCAGTACCATATTGTCTCCATTACTGTAGCTTTGTAGTATAGTCTGAAGTCAGGGTGTCTCATTCCTCCAGCTCCGTTTTTTTCCCTCAAAACTGCTTTGGCTATTCGGGGTCTCTTCCATCTCCATACAAGTTTTAAGATTTTCTATTCTAGTTCCATAAAAAATGCCACATGTAATTTGATAGGGATTGCATTGAATCTGTAGATTGCTTTGGGTAGTATAGTCATTTTCACAAGATTGGTTCTTCCAGTCCAAGAACATGGTATATCTCTCCATCTCTTGGTACCATCTTTAATTTTTCATCAGTGTCTTATACTTTTCTGCAGACAGGTCTTCTGTCTCCCTAGGTAGGTTTATTCCTAGGTATTTTATTCTTTTTGCTGCAGTGATAAATGGGAGTGTTTCCTTAATTTCTCTTTCAGATTCTTCATCATTAGTGTATAGGAATGCAAGAGATTTCTGTGTATTAATTTTGTATCCTGCAACTTTACCAAATTCATTAATTAGCTCTAGTAGTTTCGTGGTGGCATCTTAAGGATTCTCTACTTATAGTACCATGTCATCTGCAAACAGTGACAGTTTTACTTCTCCTTTTCCAACTTGTATTTCTTTTATTTCTTTTGCTTCTCTGATTGCCATGGCTAGGACATCCAAAACTATGTTGAATAATAGTGGTGAGAGTGGACATCCTTGTCTTGTTCCTGATCTTAGAGGAAATGCTTTCACTTTTTCACCACTGAGAATGATGTGTGCTGTGGGTTTGTCGAATATGGCCTTTATTATTTTGAGGTAGGTTCCCTCTATGCCCACTTTCTGGAGAGTTTTTATCATAAATCGGTGTTGAATTTTGTCAAAAGCTTTTTCTGCATCTATTGACATGATCATATGCTGTTTATTCTTCAATTTAATATGGTGAAATATATGAAATATCTTTTTCCATCCCCTCACTTGAAGTCTCTATGTGTCCCTAGGTCTGACGTGTGTCTCTTGTAGACAGCATATATATGGGTCTTGTTTTTGTATCCATTCAGCAAGCCTGTGTCTTTTGTTTGGAGCATTTAATCCATTCATGTTTAATGTAATTATCGATATGTATATTCCTATGATCATTTCCTTAACTGTTTTTGGTTTGTTTTTGTAGGTCCTTTTCTTCTCTTGTGTTTCCCACTTAGAGAAGTTCCTTTAGCATTTGTTGTAGAGCTGGTTTGGTGGTGCTGAATGCTCTTAGCTTTTGCTTGTCTGTAAAGCTTTTATTTCTCCATGGAATCTGAATGAGATCCTTGTCAAGTAGAGTAATCTTGGTTGTAGCTTCTTCCCTTTCATCACTTTAAGTATATCATGCCACTCCCTTCTGGCTTGTAGAGTTTCTGCTGGGAAATCAG
This sequence comes from Mesoplodon mirus, assembly GCF_964341445.2. Taxonomy (NCBI): domain Eukaryota; kingdom Metazoa; phylum Chordata; class Mammalia; order Artiodactyla; family Ziphiidae; genus Mesoplodon; species Mesoplodon mirus. The sequence continues at coordinate 58,303,976 of NC_138981.1, read as the reverse complement.
CTGTTAACCTTTTGGGAGTTCCCTTGTATGTTATTTGTCATTTTTCCCTTGCTGCTTTCAACAATTTTTCTTTGTCTTTAATTAACCAATTTGATTACTATTTGTCTCGGCGTGTTTCTCCTTGGGTTTATCCTGTATGGGACTCATTGCGCTTCCTGGACTTGGGTAGCTATTTCCTTTCCCATGTTAGGGAACTTTTCAACTATAATCTCTTCAAATATTTTCTTGAGTCCTTTCTCTCTCTCTTCTCCTTCTGGGACCCCTATAATGCGAATGTTGTTGTGTTTAATGTTGTCCCAGAGGTCTCTTAGGCTGTCTTCATTTCTTTTCTTTCTTATTTTTTATTCTGTTCTGCAGCAGTGAATTCCACCATTCTGTCTTCCAGGTCACTTACCCGTTCTTCTGCCTCAGTTATTCTGATATTGATTCCTTCTAGTGTAGATTTCATTTCAGTTATTGTATTTTTCAACTCTGTTAGTTAGTTCTTTAATTCTTCTAGTTCTTTGTTAAACATTTCTTGCATCTTCTCGATCTTTGCCTCCATTTTTTTCTGAGGTCCTGGATCATCTTCACTCTCATTATTCTGAATTCTTTTTCTGGAACGTTGCCTATCTCCACTTCATTTAGTTGTTTTTCTAGGGTTTTATCTTGTTCCTTCATCTGGTACATAGCCCTCTGCCTTTTCATCTCGTCTATCTTTCTGTGAATGTGGTTTGCCTTCTACAGGCTGCAGGACTGTAGTTCCTCTTGCTTCTGCTGTCTGCCCTCTGGTGGATGAGGCTATCTAAGAGGCTTGTGTAAGTTTCCTGATGTGAGGGACTGGTGGTGGGTAGAGCTGACTGTTGCTCTGGTGGGCAGAGCTCAGTAAAACTTTAATCCGATTGACTGCTAATGGGTGGGGTTGGGTTCCCTCCCTGTTGGTTGTTTGGCCTGAAGCAATCCAACACTGGAGCCTACCTGGGCTCTTTGGTGGGGCTAATGACAGATTTTGGGAAGGCTCATGCTAAGGAGTACTCCCCAGAACTTCTGCTACCAGTGTCCTTGTCCCCACGGTGAGCCATAGCCACCCCCCTCCTCTGCAGGACACCCTCCAGCACTAGCAGGTAGGTCTGGTTCAGTCTCCGCTGGGGTCACTCCTCCTTCCCCTGGGTCCCAATGGGCACACTACTTTGTGTGTTCCCTCCAAGAGTGGAATCTGTGTTTTCCCCAGTCCTGTCAAAGTCCTGCAATCAAATCCCACTAGGCTTCAAAGTCTGATTCTCTAGGAATTCCTCCTCCCATTGCCGGACCCCCAGGTTGGGAAGCCTGACGTGGGGCTCAGAACCTTCACTCCAGTGGGTGGACTTCTGTGGTATAAGTGTTCCCTATCTGTGAGTCACCCATCCAGCAGTTATGGGATTTGATTTTACTGTGATTGTGTCCCTCCTACCGTCTCATTGTGGCTTCTCCTTTGTCTTTGGATGTGGGTATCTTTTTTGGTTAGTTCCAGTGTCTTCCTGTCGATGACTGTCCAGCAGCTAGTTGTGAGTCTGGTGTTCTCACAAGAGGGAATGCGAGCACTTCCTTCTACTCCGCCATACATTTATGATGAGGACAGGGCTGAGTGAGGCTCCTCATCTCTGCTCCAGCTGGTGTCCTCACATAGATTTTTCATAGTCAGTTCAATATTGTTAATCTTTAGGGAAATGTAAATCAAAACCACAATTGAAATACCACTTCAGACTTTTAGGATGGATATAATAACAATGACAGATAATAACAAGTGTTAGCAAGAATGTTGAAAAACTGGAACCCTCATATATTCCTTGTTGGAATATAAAATGGTGCAGTCACTTTAAAAAGGTCTGGCGGCCCCTCAAACAGTTAAACATAGAGTTACCATATGACCCAGAGATTCCACTCCTAGGTATATACTCAAGAGAACTGAAAACAAATGTCCACACAAAAGCATGTACATCAATGTACATAGCGGCATTATTCATAATAGCCAAAAAGTGGAAACAACCCAAATGTTCATCTACTGATGAATGGATAAACAAAATGTAAAAACCATACAAAGGAATATTCTTTAACCATAAAAAGAATGAAATACTGATTCATGCTACAACATGAATGACCTTGAAAATATTATTATAAGTGAAAAAGACAATACTTAAAAAACACACATTATATGATTCCATTTATATGAAATGTCCAGAATAGTCCAATCTATAGAAACAGGAGATAGATTAATGATTCTAGGGATTGGAGGACAGGAAGATTAGGGAGAAATGGGGGAGTCACTGGTTATGGATACAGGGCTTCTTATTGTGACTCTAAAGTTGATTTTGATAATAGTTGCACTATTCTGTGCATATACTAAAAATCATTGAATTGTACACTTTGACTGAGTTAAGTATATGGTATGTGAATTTTATCTTAATAAGTCTGTTGTTTAACATAAAAGCAGGGGTGAGTAAAACTGCTGGCACTTTGGCATGGATTAAGGCAGGGCACCAAACTATGCTAGTGGCCGCTATATTCTTTACCGCCATGAACTTGTGAGAAAAGAAATACCATTTCACTTAAGAATGTTCTTGATGAAGCAGTAGAAATTATAGTTATTGTTCATTTAAATGTTATTATGTTAATATGCATTGGGTTTGTTATTGTGATTTTTAAATAAATTAATAAAATTTTCAAGACTATAGAAATTATAAGAAACTTGTAATGCCCATAACATACTACATTAATATAACACACCACATCCTTCTCAACTGACTTTAGTTTGGTTAGGTAGCTTGTAGAGGTTAAAAACTCTTCATCTGTGTTAGCAATAATTAAAAATCCTCTTCTGCCTTTCTCAAGAGGTACAATATACCCAAATGTATTTGGGTGAGGGTGCTAGAAACCCGTTTATTTTATTCTTAAAAATGAAGAAAGTTCTTTGTAAAACATGTTGCTTAAGGTCTTAATTTTTGAAATCTGTTTCACTGTATCTTGAACTGTACAATATGTTGTAATATGGTCTAATATGCTAGTTCTAGATGTCATAGTTAATACAAATTTTAACATGATTCTTCCAAATTACCTAGGTCCTAAATCTATTCATTCAAATATTTATTGTACTTGTTTCTATATCCTAAAGGCCCAGATATTATCAGCAAATAAAATACAATATTTGAATAAATGTTCCCATGAAATCATTTGCTGTAATCTTGTTACAACACAAAAGATATTTGCTAACTGGCTCCAAGGGACAATAAAAAATTAGTTGAATAATTTAGTTCAAATATAAGAGCTGCTAAGTATTGCAGTACTTTTCAAATTAAATTTTAGTTTCCTCCATTATTCAGAAACATATCAGTTGTAAATAGTTCCATTTCAGGAAATTTTCTTGGTTCTCTCTCTCCCTGGGAATCACTGAAAAGACCTTCAGGAAGATGCAAGTTTTCAGAAAAAAAGTTAAGCAAGTAATGAATACTGCGAAACTACTGTTTCTTTGTTCCAGCACCCATATATAAATGAAATAAGACAAACCCAAGAGGTTTAAAATTGAAAATCTTCTAAAATAAATACTTCGCTCCATCTTCACTCTCCAAACTAAAAAGTTCCAAGTTCTTATCCAATCTCATTCTCTCGGCATTCTGGTGGGTAGAGATGTACAGGTATACAACATTTAGTAAAATTCCAGGCCACAGTCACTGAATAAATGAGCAAAGCTAAACAAATGGCATTCCTTATCAAATAAACACTAACATGATTGAGCATACAGCATTTCAATCAGTCAACATCTGTTCTATAATCGTACCTCCTATGTTATAAATGTAGTGTGAATGAACAATTCATTTTTATGGATTTACTGCCTCTTGCTGCTTCACCATTGTATTTCAATTCCAGTTAGAGGGACTTGAACGGGAAAGAATACACTGAATGCAGAAAAACTTGATTATCCATAACCTCTCAGGAATGAGTTAGCCAAGCTGTCCAGCTAGTTAACAGTTTAAACATACTTCAGAAACAAACTATTTTTAATTTAATCTGTTGACTAGAAACTAAACACAATACTCACTGCTTATCTTCATAAGCATAATAAGGTGGATGATCACAATTTAATCATTTTTTGATGAATTTGGGCCTTTATTATGAACAACAATTACTGCACTGTATTATAATGCACTGATGCCCTCAAGGCTTATTTAAGCAATATAGGGCTATTAGTCCCACATTGCTGTGAGTCCTTGGCCTGTTTTTGTTTTTTCTGTCCCTACCCTTATAATCAGCTGTCCTTCCCTCCTACTATTGTCTATGAGCCTTTCTAACATTTCTAAATTGCTTCTACACAGCTGCTGGCTGGGAAATCCGATAATCATGATTTAAGCATAATGACAAGTAAATGAATTATGAGTACAGATTTGAGGAGCTTACCCTATAAAGTGTACGAGCTTAAGTGTATGGATTTTGTGACACATACTTTATCTATACAAAAGCCTTTTTTCTCCATCCTAGTTCTTAGGTGAGGTTACTAGACCACTGAATTCCAGCTGTGTGATACACAGCTGTATCACACAGCTGGGGAGGTTTGATAAAACCTCCTTTACCATCAGAACAACCTACGATCTGGTACAAAGTCCCTAGGCAATTAAAACAAAGTTGGATTAAGACAAATCTACTTCTTCAGCAACTGCAGATAAAAAAGTATAGTCTTTCTAAGCTGGAACACTCAGAATAACCTAAGAAACAAATTGCATAGAGAATAAATACTTTGGAAGCATGACTTAGAAATCTGAAAATTCATATAAAACTAACTATATAAATAGTAGAACAAATTCAATTCAGTTTTAATCAGTAAACGTTTAGTGAGCATCTAATGTTCAAGGCATTATACTAGACACCACAGAGGATATAATAATGAGTAATACACAGTCCGTGCTTTCAGAACTTAATATCTAATAAGGAAGACTGAATACAAATGACTAAGACGAAAGGCAAAGAAAGGTAAGGGATGTAAGAAAAACATAAACAAGATATCATGGGAGTTCAAAGAAATGAGAGATTAAATTTAGTATGCAGAGAAGAATCAGAAAATCACAAAGCATTCCATGGAATAAATGGCATTCATGATGAGCCTTACAGGCTGTGTGGGTTCTTAAGAGAGTAGAAGAGGCAGCAGTAGTAGGCGTCTGGGGCTGAGGAAACTGCAATCATTCATTCCACAAATATTTACTGAGAGTTTATCATGTGTCAGGTACTGTTGTAGTTACTGTGCATAGAGCGGTAAACAAAAAGACAAAAATCCCTGCCCTCAAGGAGCTGATATTACAGTGGTGGGGGTGTGGAATAAACAAAAATACTAACAGTAATAACAACAACAGCTAACACATTAGCTCACTTAACATGTCAGGCACTAAGTGCCTAACATATAAATTCCTTTCAGCTTCAAAACATCTCTGTGAAGTGGATTACTATTGTCTCTATTTTACAGATAGAAAACTGAAAGCAGGGTTAAATAAACTACCCAAAAGCACATAGGAGAAATGGAAGCATTATTCAAACCTGGGGTGTCCAAGCTATAGACTCTGTTTTCTTAATCATTATGCTACAGCAAATAAGCACGGTCTGTAACATGTTATTGATGTAAACACTGTATTCAAGGAGCGGTAGGCCAATTTATCTGGAACGCATAAGGGAATAGTGGAGGATAGAGCTAAAGAAATAGGTTGGGCTCATACTATGGAGGGCCTTGAGTACAAGACAGGAGTCTGCCTGCTGAATTAAGTGCAATTTGAAGCCATTGAAGATAGTCATATAAACAGTGCCTCACTTTATAAAGGATGAACTAGAGTGAGGAGAGAGGCCAGGAGTCCAGATTTACCACTGAACATTTATTAAGACTACTGACAGAGCACACGTGAAAAGTAATTAAGGAATAGAATACAATATGATATGATATGACATAATAAAATACAAAATAATATAAATTATAGGATTTCCAAGAAACAAGAGATAAAACATACAAACAGTAATTTTAAAACTCATTCTTTCCAGTTCAGGGCAAAACCTTGAAGTCATTCTTGACTCCTCTGTTTCCTCTCACATCTCATATCCAATCAATAGCAAATCCGGACTCGGGGAAGATGGCGGAAGAGTAAGACGCGGAGATCACCTTCCTCCCCACAGATACACCACAAATACATCTACACGTGGAACAACTCCTACAGAACACCTACTGAACGCTGGCAGAAGACCTCAGACCCCACAAAAGGCAAGAAACTGCCCACGTACCTGGGTAGGGCAAAAGAAAAAAGAATAAACAGACACAAAAGGATAGGGACGGGACCTGCACCAATGGGAGGGAGCCGAGAAGGAGGAAAGGTTTCCACACACCAGGAAGCCCCTTCGCGGGCGGAGACTGTGGGTGGCGGAGGGGGAAAGCTTCCAAGTCGCGGAGGAGAGCACAGCAACAGGGTTGCGGAGGGCAAAGTGGGGAGATTCCCGCACGGAGGATCAGTGCCAACCTGCACTCACCAGCGCGAGAGGCTTGTCTGCTCACGCGCAGGGGCGGGTGGGGCTGGAAGCTGAGGCTCAGGCTTCGGTCGGAGCACAGGGAGAGAACTGGGGTTGGCAGCGTGAACAGAGCCTGAAGGGGCTAGTGCGCCACGGCTAGCCGGGAGGGAGATCAGGAAACAGTCTGGATCTGCCGAAGAGGCAAGAGACCTTTTCTTCCCTCTTTGTTTCCTGGTGCGCGAGGAGAGGGGATTAAGAGGGCTGCTTAAAGAAGCTCCAGAGACGGGCGCAAGCCACGGATGAAATCGTGGACCCCAGAGACACGCATGGGACACTGGGGCTGCTGCTGCCGCATCCAAGAGGCCTGTGTTTAAGCACAGGTCACTGTCCACGCCCCCTTTCTGGGGAGCCTGTGCAGCCTGCCACTGCCGGGGTCCCGGGACCCAAGGACGGCTTCCCCGGGAGAGCGCATGGCGCGCCTCAGGCTGGTGCAACGTCACGCTGGCCTCTGCCGCTGCAGGCTCTCCCCGCACTCCGTACCCCTCCCTCCCCCCGGCCTGAGGGAGCCAGAGTCCCCGAAGCGGCTGCTCCGTTAACCCCGTCCTGTCTGAGCGAAGAACAGACGCCCTCCAGCGATCTACACACAGAGGCGGGGCCAAATCCAAAGCTGAGACCCGGGAGCTGTGAGAATAAAGAAGAGAAAGGGAAATCTCTCCCAACAGTCTCAGAAGCAGCGGATTAAAGCTCCACAATCAACTTGATGTACCCTGCATCTGTGGAATACATGAATAGAAAATGAATCATGCCAAATTGAGGAGGTGGACTTTGAGAACAACATTTATGATTTTTTCCCCTTTTCCTCTTTTTGTGAGTGTGTATGTGTATGTTTCTGTGAGAGATTTTGTCTGTATAGGTTTGCTTCCACCATTTGTCCCACGGTTCACTCCGTACGTTTTTTTTTAAATAATTATTTCTTATTTTAACAACTTTATTATATTTTATCATACTTTATTTGCTTTTACTTTATCTTCTCTCTTTCTTTTTTTCCTACCTTCCCTCCTTCCTCCCTCCCTCCTTTCTTTTTACTACTAATTCTCTCTTTCTACTTTTTCTCCCTTTTATTCTGAGCCGTGTGGATGAAAGGCTTTTGGGGCTGCAGCCAGGAGTCAGTGCTGTGCCTCTGAGGTGGGAGAGCCAACTTCAGGACACTGGTCCACAAGAGACCTCCCAGCTCCACATAATATCAAACGGCGAAAATCTCCCACATATCTCCATCTCAACACCAGCACCCAGCTTCACTCAACGACCAGCAAGCTACAGTGCTGGACACCCTATGCCAAACAACTAGCAAGACAGGAACACAACCCCACCCAGTAGCAGAGAGGCTGCCTAAAATCATAATAAGGCCACAGACACCCCAAAATACACAACCAGACGTGGACCTGTCCACCAGAAAGACAAGATCCAGCCTCATCCACCAGAACACAGGCACTAGTCCCCTCCACCAGGAAGCCTACACAACCCACTGAAGCAACCTTAGACACTGGGGACAGACACCAAAAACAACGGGAACTACGAACCAGCAGCCTGCAAAAAGGAGACCCCAAACACAGTAAGATAAGCAAAATGAGAAGACAGAAAAACACACAGCAGGTGAAGGAGCAAGATAAAAACCCACCAGACCTAACAAATGAAGAGGAAATAGGCAGTCTACCTGAAAAAGAATTCAGAATAATGATAGTAAAGATGATACAAAATCTTGGATATAGAATACACAAAATGCAAGAAACAGTTAACAAAGACCTAGAAGAACTAAACATGAATCAAGCATCGATTAAAAACACAATAAATGAAATGAAAAATACTCTAGATGTGATCAATACCAGAATAACTGAGGCAGAAGAATGGATAAGTGACGTGGAAGATAAAATAGTGGAAATAACTGCTGCAGAGCAGAATAAAGAAAAAAGAATGAAAAGAACTGAGGACAGTCTCAGAGACCTCTGGGACAACATTAAACGCACCAACATTCGAATTGTAGGGGTTCCAGAAGAAGAAGAGAAAAAGAAAGGGACTGAGAAAATATTTGAAGAGATTATAGTTGAAAACTTCCCTAATATGGGAAAGGAAATAGTTCATCAAGTCCAGGAGGCACAGAGTGTCCCACACAGAATAAATCCAAGGAGGAATACACCAAGACACATATTAATCAAACTGTCAAAAATTAAACACAAAGAAAACATATGAAAAGCAGCAGGGAAAAATAACACACAAGGGAATCCCCATCAGGTTAACAGCTGATCTTTCAGCAGAAACTCTACAAGCCAGAAGGGACTGGTAGGACATATTTAAAGTGATGAAGGAGAAAAACCTGCAACCAAGATTACTCTACCCAGCAAGGATCTCATTCAGATTTGATGGAGAGATTAAAAACTTTACAGACAAGCAAAAGCTGAGAGAGTTCAGCACCACCAAACCAGCTTTACAACAAATGCTAAAGGAACTTCTCTAGGCAAGAAACACAACAGAAGGAAAATACCTACAATAACGAACCCAAAACAATTAAGGAAATGGGAATAGGAACATAGATATCGATAATTACCTTAAATGTAAATGGACTAAATGCTCCCACCAAAAGACACAGATTGGCTGAATGGATACAAAAACAAGACCCATATACATGCTATCTACAAGAGACACACTTCAGACCTAGAGACACACACAGACTGAAAGTAAGGGGATGGAAAAAGATATTCCATGCAAATGGAAATCAAAAGAAAGCTGGAGTAGCAATTCTCATATCAGACAAAATAGACTTTAAAATAAAGACTATTAGAAGAGACAAAGAAGGACACTACATAATGATCAAGGGATCAATCCAAGAAGAAGATATAACACTTGTAAATATTTATGCACCCAACGTAGGAGCACCTCAATACATAAGGCAAATAGTAACAGCCATAAAAGGGGAAATCGACAGTAACACACTCATAGTAGGGGACTTCAACACCCCACTTTCACCAGTGGACAGATCATCCAAAATGAAAATAAATAAGGAAACACAAGCTTTAAATGATACATTAAACAACATGGAATTCATTGATATTTATAGGACATTCCATCCAAAAACAACAGAATACACATTTTTCTCAAGCGCTCGTGGAACATTCTCCAGGATAGATCATATCTTGGGTCACAAATCAAGCCTTGGTAAATTTAAGAAAATTGAAATTGTATCAAGTATCTTTTCCGACCACAACGCTATGAGACTAGATATCAATTACAGGAAAAGATCTGTAAAAAATACAAACACATGGGGGCTAAACAATACACTACTTAATAACGAAGTGATCACTGAAGAAATCAAAGAGGAAATCAAAAAATACCTAGAAACAAATGACAATGGAGACACGACGACCCAAAACCTATGGGATGCAGCAAAAGCAGTTGTAAGAGGGAAGTTTATAGCAATACAATCCCACCTTAAGAAACAGGAAACATCTCGAGTAAACAACCTGACCTTGCACCTAAAGCAATTAGAGAAATAAGAACAAAAAAACCCCAAAGTTAGCAGAAGGAAAGAAATCATAAAAATCAGATCAGAAATAAATGAAAAAGAAATGAAGGAAATGGTAGCAAAGATCAATAAAACTAAAAGCTGGTTCTTTGAGAAGATAAACAAAATTGATAAACCATTAGCCAGACTCATCAATAAAGAAAGGGAGAAGACTCAAATCAATAGAATTAGAAATGAAAAAGGAGAAGTAACAACTGACACTGCAGAAATACAAAAGATCATGAGAGATTACTACAAGCAACTCTATGCCAATAAAATGGACAACCTGGAAGAAATGGACAAATTCTTAGAAATGCACAACCTGCCAAGACTGAATCAGGAAGAAATAGAAAACATGAACAGACCAATCACAAGCACTGAAATTGAACCTGTGATTAAAAATCTTCCAACAAACAAAAGCCCAGGACCAGATGGCTTCACAGGCGAATTCTATCAAACATTTAGAGAAGAGCTAACACCTATCCTTCTCAAATTCTTCCAAAATATAGCAGAGGGAGGAACACTCCCAAACTCATTCTAAGAGGCCACCATCACCTTGATACCAAAACCAGACAAGGATGTCACAAAGAAAGAAAACTACAGGCCAATACCACTGATGAACAAAGATGCAAAAATCCTCAACAAAATACTAGCAAACAGAATCCAACAGCACATTAAAAGGATCATACACCATGATCAAGTGGGGTTTATTCCAGGAATGGAAGGATTCTTCAATATACGCAAATCAATCAACGTGGTACACCATATTAACAAATTGAAGGAGAAAAACCATATGATCATCTCAATAGATGCAGAGAAAGCTTTCGACAAAATTCAACACCCATTTATGATAAAAACCTTGCAGAAAGTAGGCACGGAGGGAACTTTCCTCAACATAATAAAGGCCATATATGACAAACCCACAGCCAACATCGTCCTCAATGGTGAAAAACTGAAACCATTTCTACTAAGATCAGGAACAAGACAAGGCTGCCTACTCTCACCACTCTTATTCAACATAGTTTTGGAAGTTTTAGCCACAGCAATCAGAGAAGAAAAGGAAATAAAAGGAATCCAAATTGGAAAAGAGGAAGTAAAGCTGTCACTGTTTGCAGATGACATGATACTATACATAGAGAATCCTAAAGATGCTACCAGAAAACTACTACAGCTAATCAATGAATTTGGTAAAGTAGCAGGATACAAAATTAATGCACAGAAATCTCTGGCATTCCTGTACACTAATGATGAAAAATCTGAAAGTGAAATCAAGGAAACACTCCCATTTACCATTGCAACAAAAAGAATAAAATACCTAGGAGTATGTGGCTTCCCTGGTGGCGCAGTGTTTGGGAGTCTGCTTGCCGATGCAGGGGACGCGGGTTCGTGCCGCGGTCCGGGGGGATCCCGCATGTCGCGGAGCGGCTGGGCCCGTGAGCCATGGCCGCTGAGCCTGCACGTCCGGAGCCTGTGCTCCCCAACGGGAGAGGCTACATCAGTGAGAGGCCCGCGTATCGCAAAAAAAAAAAAAAAAAAAAAAATCTAGGAATAAACCTACCTACGGAGACAAAAGATCTGTATGCAGAAAGTTATAAGACACTGATGAAAGAAATTAAAGATGATACAAATAGATGGAGAGATATACCATGTTCCTGGACTGGAAGAATCAACATTGTGCAAATGACTCTACAGCTGAAAGCAATCTACAGATTCAATACAATCCCTATCAAACTACCACTGGCATTTTTCACAGAACTAGAACAAAAAATTTCACAATTTGTATGGAAACACAAAAGACCCTGAATAGCCAAAGCAATCTTGAGAATGAAAAATGGAGCTGGAGGAAGCAGGCTCCCTGACTTCAGACTATACTACCAAGCTACAGTAATCAAGACAGTATGGTACTGGCACAAAAACAGAAAGACAGATCAATGGAACAGGATAGAAAGCCCAGAGATAAACCCACACACATATGGTCACCTTATCTTTGATAAAGGAGGCAGGAATGTACAGTGGAGAAAGGACAGTCTCTTCAATAAGTGGTGTTGGGAAAACTGGACAGGTACATGTAAAAGTATGAGATTAGATCACTCCCTAACACCATACACAAAAATAAGCTCAAAATGGATTAAAGACCTAAATGTAAGGCCAGACACTATCAAACTCTTAGAGGAAAACATAGGCAGAACACTCTATGACATAAATCACAGCAAGATCCTTTTTGACCCACCTCCTAGAGAAATGGAAATAAAGACAAAAATAAACACATGGGACCTAATGAAACTTCAAAGCTTTTGCACAGCAAAGGAAACCATAAACAAGACCAAAAGACAACCCTCAGAATGGGAGAAAATATTTGCAAATGAAGCAACTGACAAAGGATTAATCTCCAAAATTTATAAGCAGCTCATGCAGCTCAATAACAAAAAAACAAACAACCCAATCCAAAAATGGGCAGAAGACCTAAATAGACATTTCTCCACAGAAGATATACAGAGTGCCAACAAACACATGAAAGGATGCTCAACATCTTTACTCATTAGAGAAATGCAAATCAAAACTACAATGAGATATCATCTCACACCAGTCAGAATGGCCATCATCAAAAAATCTAGAAACAATAAATGCTGGAGAGGGTGTGGAAAAAAGGGAACACTCTTGCACTGCTGGTGGGAATGTGAATTGGTACAGCCGCTATGGAGAACGGTATGGAGGTTCCTTAAAAAACTACAAATAGAACTACCATATGACCCAGCAATCCCACTACTGGGCATATACCCCGAGAAAACCATAATTCAAAAAGAGACATGTACCAAAATGTTCATAGCAGCCCTATTTACAATAGCCCGGAGATGGAAACAACCTAAGTGTCCATCATCGGATGAATGGATAAAGAAGATGTGGCACATATATACAATGGAATATTACTCAGCCATAAAAAGAAATGAAATTGAGCTATTTGTAATGAGGTGGATAGACCTAGAGTCTGTCATACAGAGTGAAGTAAGTCAGAAAGAGAAAGACAAATACTGTATGCTAACACATATATATGGAATTTAAGAAAAAAAAATGTCATGAAGAACCTAGGGGTAAAACAGGAATAAAGACACAGACCTACTAGAGAATGGACTTGAGGATATGGGGAGGGGGAAGGGTAAGCTGTGACAAAGTGAAAGAGCGGCATGGACATATATACACTACCAAACGTAAGATAGATAGCTAGTGGGAAGCAGCCGCATAGCACAGGGAGATCAGCTCGGTGCTTTGTGACCGCCTGGAGGGGTGGGATAGGGAGGGTGGGAGGGAGACGCAAAAGGGAGGGGATATGGAAACATATGTATATGTATAACTGATTAAATTTGTTATAAGGCAAAAAAAAAAAAAAAAAAAAAAGATCCCACCCTCCACTTCAAAAAAGCTTGATTCGGACAATAAATTTCATAGTAGAAGTACTGAACATGGAGGAAACAGTTACTGAACATTATTAGCTCTCAGGAATTGCCTCAGACTACAGAATGTATTCACCTCATTCCAATAACTTTGCTTCTAAATGATTTTTTTTTATAGAGCAAAAATTGGCTGGGAGTGGGATATATTTTTATTACCACTTAAAAGGAAAATAATTTAATGAAAGTGTGGGATAGCACATCTAATACGCTAACCTCTCAGTTCCTTAACCTCCTAATCTTCAATCTCCATTCTATGTCAGCCACCCACTCCCCACACCTTGTTATCATCACTCGTTAACACTCCTCCAAAATCACTAATTCAAATATGACATTATCTGACCACAACCTTCCAGGTTTCTGGTTCAATTACTTCCACTATCACTATTCTTTCAGCTCATCAAGATTTCCAGTTCACTGATCCCTCCTCCTCTATTTTCTCCCTATTCATCGGAATTTTCTTCATTTCTTTCCTTATCCAGCTTAAGTTCTGAAACTGATCAGGACTCTGTTGGGCCCGCCTGGGCACAAAGGCCCTACCGGGTCCCCCATTTCTTATTTGCAGGATAAAGGCCTTAGCCTCCTAGACTCTTCCTGAGTACCAAAGGGCAGGTTCAAACAGTTACTAATCAGGGAAGTAAGGGAATGCAAAAAGAAAGGAGGAGCAATCAAGAAACAATAGTGCGGCAGTCATTAAAGCAGGATCCTGGTTCCTGCTCAAGGGATATACATCTTTGAGTTCTTCTGCAAGAACAACTTTTTCAAATTTTCTCCATCCTCCACCCAGGTGGAGGATGGTAACTTCAGGCTAAGCACAAGATTCCTGGAACACCACCTTGTTACCTCACCACCAACCAATCAGAAGAAAGTCGCATGCCCTGCAGCCCTCACCCCAAATCTTCTCCCCCAAAACCATTGGGGGGTTCGGGTTTTTTCGAGCACAAGCCACCCGTTCTCTGGGTTGGCCCTGCGGTATACCTTTCCCTGCTCCAAACTCCGAAATTTCAGTTTGTTTGGCCTCACTATGCATCAGGCGCACAAACTTGCATTCAGTAACCATTCCATGGTGCGTCGCTGCAGTAACACTATTGCTAAAACCACAAATCTCCTGACTCTGATGTTGTTGTTGACAAGGATAATGATGTTTTTGTACTCATCTAGCCAAAGTCCAACCATTGATCACTCCTACCATCTACTTTCTCTGCACCAGTATCCAGTGGCCAAGTATGGGGCAAATCACACAACAGGCAGATGGGTTTTAATACATAAAATCAAAATCACTACCTACAGCAGGGCCCTGAACACTGCTTACCAATCTTGTTGTGTTTCTCTGGTCAGTATGCTCTTTTTTACTCTCCATCACAACTTTTTCAAATTTCCTCCACTCTCCTCAAAGCTCCAGTACACTATCCCCCAGCATTACCCCTTTTCAGAAAATAAGAAACAGACTTTCTTCTTTCCTAGAAGAAACAGACTGTTATCTCCTTAAGGCTGGCACATAGCAGGTACTCAAATATATGATAAATGGAGGGAAAAAAGGATAAAAACATGAAAAGAAAAAAAACTTGGCATGGTAACCTTAAACATAGCACTTCCTTTTCTGTAAGCCTCGGTTTTCTCATTATAAAAAAGAGGTAGGTATATAACATTATTTAACATTATTTAAGTGGCCCCCATGTCTAAATGCTATGGTAATAAAATTTAGGCTCACATGTCAGGACCTATGAGTACAACCTGTCCAGAGAAAGATTTTCTCAAAAGTGCACAAGCACAGGACTTCCTTGGCAGTCTACTGGTTAAGACTCTGCCCTTCCACTGCAGGGGGCACAGGTTCAATCCCTGGTCGGGGAACTAAGATCCCACTTGCCACGTAGCGAGGTCAAAAAAAAAAAGTGCACAAGCAGTAGCCAGGAAATACCATCTTATCCCAGTTGGGGTAGGTGCTATAATTCACTATTCCATAAATATTTACAATTAGCCCTTGAACAATATGGGTTTGAACGGAGCAGGTCCACTTATATTGGGATCTTTTTTTCAAAAGTAAAACTACAGTACTACACCATCCTTGGACACAGAAGGCCAACTATAAATTCTACTCAGATTTTCGAATGAGCAGAGGGTCAGCCCCCCTAATGCCCGTGTTGTACAAGGGTCTACTGTACTGAATACCTTCTATGTGTAAAGATTTACAGGGGAAAATAAAGGCTATGTAAGACCTAGTCTTTGCCTTCATGGAGCTTTCAATCTACAAGGGGAAGAAAGACTTTACATAAATATCTCTATTAGGTGACATGTGCAGCTCCTTTTAAAAAGACTAGTGATTCGGCTTCCTGATGGCGCAGTGGTTGAGAGTCCGCCTGCCGATGCAGGGGACACGGGTTCGTGCCCTGGTCCGCGAAGATCCCACATGCCGCGGAGCGGCTGGGCCCGTGAGCCATGGCCGCTGAGCCTGCACGTCCGGAGCCTGTGCTCTGCAACGGGAGAGGCCACAACAGTGAGAGGCCCGTGTACTGCAAAAACAAATAAATAAATAAATAATAAAAAGACTAGTGATTAATGACCTAGCAATTCTTATTACTTCCCAATCAACTGTGAAAAACTCTGATGGCTGTCAAGAAACTGTCACTTCCTAAGATATGATTTAACAACATGCATTTCTTGAAAGTCCTGAAAGCCACATTTAGGAGTGGGTGAGTAGAGAAATGTGGAGTTAGTCCTGACTTATTAAAATGTTTTTCAAATTTCGACATTCTATACTTTTTTAAATGTTTTTCAATGGAAGAAACACCTCGGAAACATTTATTAAACCTATCTCTGCACAAATTTTATGGTCAGTGGAATGATTTTGAATGTATCAGCTTGCCGAAAAAAGAGAAGGAAGGAGAAAGAAAAATAGGTACTGAAATATCCATGCTTAGGGTTCTAAACTTGACCATGCATTCGAACCACCTAGGGAATTTTTTTTCCTTTTTTTTTTTTTTTTTTTTTTTTGGCCCCGCCACGCAGCATGCGGGATCTTAGTTCCCTGACCAGGGCTCGAACCCGAGCCCCCTTCATTGGGAACAGGGAGACTTAACTACTGGACCACCAGGGAAGTCCCTCCCTAGGGAATGTTTTAAAATACATAGTCCTGTCCCCCATCCCCACCCCAGCCCTACTCAGGGTTTGAGCCCAGAAATTTGCATCTTCAAAGCTCCTCAGGAGACTCTGATGCACTGCCAGGTTTGAGAACCAAGGTCAGATCATTTAGATCATTCACTACCCCCAACCCCACAAGAATTTCTGTCTCACAGAATAGCAAAATAACTTATTGATTTATTGCTAAAAATAGATTTCTTGAGGTTAGCAGGTTACTTTTAAATAAAATTTACTATACAATTGGGTTGTACTTTAAGTGACTTCTGCACAGTTTATAATGCATTGGTGTCCCTTGCATATATAATACTCATGTCCATTTTCTAAGACTTGGAGCATAATTTTTAATTACTTTAAATGATTAGAGATTTATAGTTCCTATCACTTTGCTTTTATGCCACACTGTTGGTTATTGCTATGATTTATTTGATGCGGAGACTTTGGTCAGGTACACAGCCCCCAATTATAATATTGTTCCTGTAGGATAATATGATCCATTTATGACACAGTTTCCAGGAACATCATGGTGGTAAAAAATCAGGGCCTGCCTGTACAAGTGTAGCTCAGTTTTCAGAAAAGGTATGTTCCTGAAAAGTGGTATAAACTGAATTTCTATCAGTCAAGTCATTTAGAATCTACCAAGGATTTGCTTAACATAAAAGGAACTCTTTGGTAAAGAAAGGAATAATTTTAGAAATTTAAAGCTTATTTTATTTGCTCTGAAATTTTCAATTTAATACATGGAGAGATATTAAAACAGGGCACACTAATGTTTAAGTAAAAGCTAGTCCAGGCTACAGTACAAATGGTATTTCTCTTGAATATCAAACTGCATATCATATACTTTAGAGCCAAAAGCTCACTGAATCTCCAGTCCAAGGAGGTTATTTTTTGTAGTGTTGGTGCATTAATCTAGCAAAGAATGTGGATGGCAAGTCTGTTTCTTTGTACTCTAAGATTTAAAGGGATCAGAGCACAGACAAATGCTCACACAATGTTCCTGTGAGTAACTGAAAATGGCAGGTGTGAGGATCCTCCTTTTTCAGAATCAGAAATATAAGCACAGGTTGATCTGTGTAGCTTAAATGGTGAGGACTTCTGAACTGCAGACGGTAAACTAAATACATGAACCAACTGAATAACAAAAATTATTTGCTCTAAAGAATGCTGCTCAGACAAGCCATTTCCTAGGGCAGAGACGGAAAGATTGTCAGAAAAGCCAGGCCAAAGTACTTTGTAAACTCTTAAATACTATGCAAATATAGGAGGTAAAGTTCTCAGTAGAGAGTGAGGATGGGGGCAGTGGTGTTGGGGGTTTAGGGAGAGAGAATATATGAAAAAAAATCTAGAAAAGGGAGGGAGGAAATGGACTGGGAGGGTAACATTAACGGTCTAACCTGAGCTCTGTCGTCACGAATTTAAAGTGAGACCAGGTCATGTGTTTTTCTGTAGCTTCTTTAACTGCATGGGTACAAGCACCAAGTAGGCAGTTACTAGGACTGAGATTTTACCAAGTACATAAAAAGAAGTGAGAGGAGGAAAGGGAGTTAAGGGTATATGCATGTCAGAGGCCTGAATTAAGAGTGGTGGCACTAGAAATAGAAAAGGATAAGACTGAGATATCCCCTGAAGATCAGATTAATACGATTTAGCTAAGGAGCATAAGAGGCTCAAAAATGCCTCAATATAGGTTTAAGTCAGGCAATGGCATCTGAACACTTGCTGGGCACAGAGTACTGCACAGGTGAGATTTTAGAGCTCAGCTGTAGTCTAAATTTCCTCAGGTAGATCAGAGCTACCTGAGATGCACAGACAAGGCATATACCTGGCAAACAGTGGGCTAGGGAAATTAGGAGAGGAAGGCAAAAGTAATTTTGCCTAAATTGGCAATAGGTTTGATGGTGGTGTAAGGAGCAGAATTTGCCACCCCAAAGTCTCTTCGGAATATTAATTATTTTCAGTGGGTTATTTTCTAAGAAACAGCAGAAGTGAAAAACTGAAAACCAAGTAGGAGTTAGCCTTTTGTAAGAAACATTTACATTTGTAAGGGAAATCTCCACTTACAAGGTTATCTCCCTGGCAGTTCCAGGAAGAGGAGGACGACCAAATCCCTAGAAACTCTTATCAATGGAGAAAGCAGGACTTAAGTTTGCATCACAATCACCCTTGTTTGCTGTGCTTTTCCTGGTAACCTCCCATAACTTACTCTCCCAACCTTCAACATTTTCTTTAGCTGAGGATGGTATTTAAGGTGAGGGCTTTGGCCATTTTGGTGAGTTATCTGTTTGCCTAGGTCTCTCCCATGTGTGACTGAAGAAAAATGCACAACATAAAAGTTGTGAGTTACATTTTATTTGGGGACTTTACTGAGGACTATAAACAGCCTCTCAGATAGCTCTGAGGAACTGTTCCGAAGAAGTAAGGGAGGAGCCAGGATGTATAGGAGTTTTTGCTGAAAAACAAAAACAGAAACATGTAATCGAACATCAAAAGATGACTGCTAATCACAAAAACCAGACACTCAAGTTAATGATTTTAGTGCTTTTCTATGTATGGGAAGATACAAGTGTCTGGGCTCATTGAAAATTTCCTTTGATATGCATCTTAACTATCTAGGGCCAGTATCCTGTTTTTCTCCATCTGAATTCCCCTCAAGGCACACCGTGGGGGGAGCTGGGGGCGTGCAGACTGCAGTGGCTGCTGGCTTGATGGGGGCAACATTCATTGTTTGCTGGAATGGCAGGCAACATTCTCTGTTTACAGAAATGGTTGTCCGCACATGTATACATATTATTAAACTTTGATTTTCTCCTGTGAATATGTCTCATGTCAATTTTAATTCTTAGACCAGCCAGAAGAACCTAGAAGGGTAGAGGAAAATTTCTTCTTCCCCGACAGTGGGCAAAGAGGTCAGTGGACAGTGGAGGAGATTATCACCTAGCAATGAGATGGAGAGGCAGAATGGACTCCTAGGACAGGATCAGTAACGAAGACTGGAATCATGGGTCAGGGAACAAGTATTTTATTGTGTGTGATTATGCTTGTTTCCTCTCACCCCCCTAAACTTTGCAGCATAATTTAAATCACAAAGAGCAATATATACTCTAGTGATGTAAATAATGCTGAACCTTCTTATCCCACAGGCATATACACACAGCTGGAATGAATTCAGACACATGAGGAAAGCATGTGGTCAAAAAATTTTCAAATTTATCCAAAAGTGGTCACTAAAGGTAGGTATTATCATGCTAACAAGGAAACAGTGCAGAACAGAAGACAAAACTGGGATGTCTGAACACCTGGCCGCTAGTCCAAGTTGAGCAATCTGAGTTTCACTTTCATCATCTGTAAAAGAAGGTAAATGACACCCTCCCTACACAATCATAAGGTCTGTGCATAGGAATGTAAGATTCTTGAGGGCAGGGGCCTTTACTGTCTTGTTTGATACTGTATACCTAGCACTTAACCTGGCACATAGCAGGTGCTTATGAATATTTGTTAAGTGAATGAGTATAGGAGAGTGATTTTATATCTGAGAATTCTACACAAATCTCAAGTATGGATTTTTCTTCTTAACAATAATTCATATGAAATGAAAGCTGTTTCTATGATTATAGCAACATAAAATTCTCTAATATTTTGATATAACATCTTTAAGCACTATATCTTATTTCTTTCTTATGAGATAGCTACGGACTGGCAGTAGCTCAGCAAGGACAGTTGGAAAGTTTAAGCAGTTAATTCTAAAATTATTTCCTGGACCAGCTCCATGGAGGCCAGAGGCAAAAGGTCAAAGACAAGAATGATGAACTTTTTCAACAGTGAACCTACTTTCTATTGAGAATATTTAAGCTGGAAGCCTGCTAAAAAAGGCAAGAGGAAGGACTGTGGAGTCACATATAAAATATATTGAGAAGTTTAAAAGCTCTTTTCGTTACCTGCACCAAAAACATCTCCCTGCTGTCCCTAATGAGCCCTTTACCTTTTGTACTTGCCCTTTAGCTCCAGTCAATATCATGTACTATAATTTCTGTCTTCTCTGGTCCATCAGTCTTTTACGTGTATAGTTATATATTAATTTTAATAAATTTTTACATTTAACTTAATTTTCGTATTTAAAAATTTTACCTTTACACTGTATATATTACCCCTCAAATTCTTTGTTGAATGAATAAATGGATGAACTTCATCAAGACTCCAGTATAGGGCTTCCCTGGTGGCGCAGTGGTTGAGACTCCGCCTGCCGATGCAGGGGACACGGGTTCGTGCCCCGGTCCGGGAAGATCCCACATGCCGCGAAGCGGCTGGGCCCGTGAGCCATGGCCGCTGAGCCTGCGCGTCCGGAGCCTGTGCTCCGCAACGGGAGAGGCCACAATAGTGAGAGGCCCGCGTACGGCAAAAAAAAATAAATAAAAATACTCCAGTATATTGAGCCTGTTCTCACCTCTTCCTGTCTTCTTGTCCCTCCCTATCCAGTATATTCAATTGCCTACCATTATAATCACTTCCTCAGTGTCCTTGCCTTTCTCACCTGGTCAGTAAACTAGTCTGGCAAATCCTTGATCCTGGATAAATTCAACTATTGGTAAATAGTTCTGGATTTGCACCTGAGCAGCTGAATGTTTACAGAAGAAATCACACAATCCTGCGGACAGGTTGCACTTAAATTCATGATCACAGACCTCAAACAATACTAAATGCTGCCTGTTTGAAATCTACTACCTTTCTCAATTAAGCTTATTTTCCAGGACAATTATTTTACATCTTTTTTTCTCTCCTCAAAATGATCTTGCCGCATACTCCATTGAAAAAAGTACCACCAGAGGTGGGCATGTCCCCTCTTCCCACCACTAAATTTATCAGCAGGTCTACATCTGAGCACATTTTCTCCTTTTTCCTGTTATAGTAGATAAAGTTCTCTCTCTCTCAAAGGCTAAACCTTCCACTTGTACTATGTATCCCATTCTTCTCCCCATGCCACCTTCACCTCTTTGGTTACCCCACATCATCAATCTCTCCTTCTCTGTAAATTAATCTCAGACACTAACATAAAAATCCAAACTCCTTATCCCCACCAACCTCCCATTTACTCACAGTATGCTCTAGTCGCACTGGTATCCTCTTGTACCTGAACATGCCAAACTCTTTCCTGTCTTAGGAGTTTGCAGAATCCAAACTCTGCTGCTAACTTTGGTCAGGAAGACATGGATCTTCCTGCCTTCCTGCCTTTACAACCTCATCTTGCATGACTTTCCACCTTACTCACTATGTCCAGGTCACACTGCTCCTTTTTCAGTTTCTTCAACATTCCAAGATCTTCCTTGCTTTACAACCTCCACCCAAGCTTTCTTACTACTGGTATGGGACCCTCCAATCCTCTTCTCTTTTTCCGTTCATTCTAATTAAAGCAGGTCCTCCCCTGTTATTCTCTCACAGCACACTTCATGGCTCTTTGTAAACATACACTTACTTATATACTGATTGTCTCTGCCACTAGACTATAAGTTACCTCAGGGCTGGGACACTATCTATTTTGTTTACTGTCATATACCCAGCATCTAATACACAATACCTTATATAAACTAGTAACTCAATAACATCTTTGAAAGGAACTGAATGAATAAACATTCATCATTTCCTTTTGAACTTGCCAATAACCTATGCAATAAGGAGAGTCACACAGCAGGTAGTAAAACCAAAGTCTTCTTACTCCAAATCCAATGCTCTTGTATTACACTACCTCATCAAATAGGGAGTGTTCTTTGTTCTATGAACACAAATACCATAATAAACTCATTAAGTCACATTTCCTATAAAGATGTGGCAACCTCAACTCCACATCTTTGACTTTAAGAATTTCTCTGAGGTAAGCACTACTCTTTCCTCACCCTGCGCGGGGGAGGGCGGGGAGGGGGGGAGACTGTATTTCACGTAGTACAAGGAGACAAAGGAAACAGGTTTGGGTATTCATTTGCTTATTTCATAGCATGTAACGTGATTCTACTGGGAAGCTTGCTATAAGCCAATAAAAGTAAAGAAATAATAGCCCTACCTTATAAATCTGTCAGTAAGTAGGTTCCCAGTATCTAGTCCCCAGATAGATACTAGAATTGCATTGCTTATACAAGTTAATAGAGTTACCAGTTTCCTATTGACCCTGACCACTGGACTAAATAGACAAGACAGGATATAATTTACAAAGATTAATTAGATTAATATCCTACATTAGCTCACAAAACTCAGAGAAACACTTTACTTACTCGATTATCATTTTTGTCTGTTTGTTTGTTTGTGGGGTTTTTCTTTTGTTTTATTTTATTTATTTATTTATTTTTGGCCACATTGGATCTTCGTTGTTGCCTGTGGGCTTTCTCTAGTTGCGACCAGTGGGGGCTGCTCTTCGTTGCGGTGTGCGGGCTTCTCATTATGGTGGCTTCTCTTGTTGCACAGCACGGGCTCTAGGCACATGGACTTCAGTAG
The DNA here is from genome assembly GCF_964341445.2 of Mesoplodon mirus. Taxonomy (NCBI): domain Eukaryota; kingdom Metazoa; phylum Chordata; class Mammalia; order Artiodactyla; family Ziphiidae; genus Mesoplodon; species Mesoplodon mirus. The sequence goes on along the minus strand of NC_138981.1, from coordinate 58,280,873 downwards.
TTGCAGCACGCAGGCTCAGTAGTTGTGGCACACGGGCCGTAGGGCGAGCGGGCTTCAGTAGTTGTGGCACACGGGCTCAGTAGCTGTGGCACACAGGCTTAGTTGCTCCGCGGCATGTGGGATCTTCCCAGACCAGGGCTCGAACCCGTGTCCCCTGCATTGGCAGGCGGATTCTTAACCGTTGCGCCACCAGGGAAGCCCTGTTTTCTTTTTTAAAAATATTAAAGTATATAGCTCAGGAACAGCCAGATGGAAGAGATTTATAGGGCAAAGAGCTTCCTTGCCCTCTTTGAGACACTCTCAGAATCTCCAATCTGGAAGCTCTCTGAAGCCTGTCCTTTTTGGGTTTTTATGGAGACTTCATTACATGGTCATGGTTGATTAAATCATTGGCCATTGGAGATTGAACTCAATCTCCAGCCCCTCTCCCTTCCTAGGAGGCATGGAGGTGGGCCTGAAAGTGCCAACCTTCTTTCTAACCACTTGGTTGGCCCCACTGATAACCAGCCCCCATCCTTATGTTACCTAGGGGCTTTCCAAAAGTCACCTCATTGACATAACAAAAGATACCTGATTGGCTCAACATTTAGGAAATTCCAACGGTTTTAGGAGCTGTGTGCCAGAAAGGAGGTCAAGATCAAATATATATTTCTTTTGATAAATCCCAATATCACAATATCTTCAATAATTCTGTATATGTCTAGCTTTCACCTCCCACTGCCATCTTCCAATTTCAGGTAAGAGAACAGGCTTTGGAATCAGGGCTAGATTTCAGTCCCGGCTATGTCGCTTATTAGCTTTGTGGCCACAGGTAAGTTAACCTCTCAGAACTTCAGTTTCTTCTTCTGTGTGGTCTTCATGCTGCAGCCACAGTACTATTTATTATTTCAAAACTCAAATTTGATCAAGCTCCTGCCTTACCTAAAAACCCTTCAACAGTTTTTCCCATTACCCTCAAAATGGCGACCAAAGTCCTCCCTCCTCAAGGCTTCCAAAGGCCCTGCAGTCTCCTGTCTGCCTACCTCTCTGACCTCTTCTCATACCATGTTACCTCTTACCTTCTCTCATCCAGCTACTCTGACCTTCTTTCAGTCTCTTACATTAGGGTTACCAGACTTAGCAAATAAAAATACACAATGCCCAGTTAAATATGAATTTTGGATAAACAGCAACTTTTTTTAGTAGAAGTATGTCCTCAATATTATATGATATATTGTAATTTCTACTAAAAAATTATTCAGTTTACCTGAAATTCAAAGTTAACTGAGCACTCAGTATTTTATCTGCAATTCTACTTAAATGTGCCATCTCCCTCCTACCCCAGGGCCTTTGCACATGTTGTTTTGGCTCCCTGAGATGGTCTTTCCTCACCCTCCTACTGACAGAGCTGGTACGAGGAATACATGAAGCAAGATTTATAAAATGTCTATCACAGTACTTAGCACAAAGAAAATACTCAACAAATAGTATAAGTAATAATCCAAAGCTTTCTACTCATGGCTTATCTTTTATACTATACGAATCTTGGCAGCATCTACATTTTGTCATTTTAAATAAGTCATTCTCAATGCTCTTGGGTTTTTTACAAGAGAGCTGGTAAATAGCAATACAGATACATAACATATAGTATTTCCCTTACCAAGTACTTTAACATATGTGATTTCAATTTGGTCTTCACAATAATTCTGTAACATAAATAAACATTCATAGTATGATGAAGGAATAACCAAGTAAGTTCTAACTCACAAAACTGATAAATAGTAAAATCAGTAATCAAACCTAGGCCATCTAGTCTCAAAAACTATAATTTTGCAGTTACACGGTATTGCCTCCCCACCCATTATCAGTCTGTGGCAGATCTATACTACTACTACTAACAGCAATAATAACAGTAGTCAACAGTAATAACCACAGCAGCTAACACTTATTGAACTTTCTGTGAACTTTTCTAAGGGCTTTGCATGTGTTATTTTATTCTCATAACTACCTTATGAGGTAGATAGCCTGTTATTATTCCCACTTTTCATATAAACTTTAAGCCTAGGTTTCCTTAAGTAACTTGTTCAGGGTCACAAAGCTAGTGTCAGAACAAGGATTCAAAAGCCATGCAGTTCAGCTCTGAAGTCTGAGCTCTTGTCCTCTCACAGTCCACATGGAAAGCACCCATGGAAGTCCTGCCATAACTCTTTCTACACCATTATCGATACACGTGCATACATCTGAACAACAGCCTATCTTTCTATGAAGATGGCACCAATCCCAGGCCTGCTATTTACTGCCTGTTATTTAATCTCTCGGAGCTTGTTTCCTCATCTGTAAAATGGGGATATCTACTTTGCAGGGAAATTGTGAAGACTGAATTAGAATACATGTAAATCTCTTAGTCCAATGGTTGGCACTTAGCACATGGTAGACCCTCAATGATCCAAATCCCTCTAATCCCCCTGACAGGCCTGGTATTAGTGCAGAGTAGTTACAGAATCATGGCGATACTGATGTTGCTCCTTTCAGACCTAAGAAGCTGCCTGCCAGATGCCTGCTTTCCCCCCTCCGCTTTACCATAAACTCCTCATTTTCTCCTTTGACATCCTAGGAACAGTGTTCATCTAGCCTTTGTCTCTGGGGTGCCAGATATAAGGGAGCCAGTCTCAACAATTTAGGAGTAGGGAAGATGGCTGTGCTTTCTTGTGTGTCCCCCAGTTGAGAGCCATTCAATTCAAGGTAACTCCATACTGACACCAACCTGTGGCTTGAATCTGAAGAGAGACCCACCCAATTATAGTACCTGTTTAATATTCACCATTTAATTTATTCATAGGAGTTATGCAATTAATATGAATATTTTAAATAACTATCATTTCTCACACACTTTTTGCCAGGCAGTATGCAGAATGTTTTACATATATTATTTCATTGAATTCTTCAAAAGTCTTCTGAAAGAAGTTATTGCTTATTTATTCAACAGTGAATATTACTGATTATAAATTAATTATTGATTGATTGTTCTAAATACTAAGAATATAATAATAAAAAAAGGGACTAAAATTTCTGCCCTCATGGAGTTTACTTTCTACTGTGGGGAGATATCAGAATGCTTGAGTAACCCACTGATTATCACCTAGTAAGTAACAAAGCCAAGGTTCAAAAGCAGATCTATAAATGAAATAGAATGCCTAGAAATAAATCCTAGCATATAGAGTCAACTGATTTTTGACAAGGGTGCCAAAACTATCCAATGGGGAAAGGACAGTCTTTTTAACAAATGGAAAACTGGGGGCTTCCCTGGTGGCACAGTGGTTAAGAATCAGCCTGCTAATGCAGGGGACATGGGCTCGAGCCCTGGTCTGGGAAGATCCCACATGCCATGGAGCAACTAAGCCTGTGCACCACAACTACTGAGCCTGTGCTCTAGAGCCCGTGGGCCACAACTACTGAGCCTGTGTGCCTCAACTACTGAAGCCTGCGCACCTAGAGCCCATGCTCCACAACAAGAGAAACCACTGCAATGAGGAGCCCACACACCGCAACAAAGAGCAGCTCCCGCTCACCACAACTAGAGAAAGCCCGTGTGCAGCAATGAAGACCCAATGCAGCCAAAAATAAATAAATAAATAAATAAAATTTATAAGGAAAAAATGGAAAACTGGATATCCATATACAAAATAATGAAGTTGGACACTTACTTTATAGCATATAGAAAAAATTAACTCAAAATGGAGCAAAGGCCTAAGTGTAAGAGTTAAAACTATAAAACTTTTAGATGAAAACATAGGAGAAAAGTTTCATGACATTGGATTTGGCAATGATTTCTTGGCTAGGACACCAAAAGCACTGTCAACAAAAGAAAAAGATAGATAAATTAGACTACATCAAAATTAAAAACTGTTGATAAAAGGACACTAACAACAGAATAAGGCAACCCACAGAATGGGAAAAAATATTTGCAAATCACATATCTGATTATAGGAGTTAATATCCAAAATATATAAAGAATTCTTACAACTAACCACCAAAAAACCCAAAAAACCAATTAAAAAATGGCCAAAGAACTTGAATAGACATTTCTCCAATGAAGATATTACAAGTGACCAAGAAGCACAAGAGATGATGGCTCAATGTGCCAATAATAATTAAGGAAATGCAAATCGAAACCACAAGGAGATACCACTTCACACACATTAGAATGACTACTGTCAAAAAAAAAAAAAGAGAAAAAGAAAACGAAAGTAACAAATGTTGGCAAAGATATAGAGAAATTGGAACCCTTGTGCACTGGGGGTAGTAATATAAAATAGTGCAGCTGCTAGGGAAAACCGTTTGGTAATCCCTCAAAAAATTAAAAGTAGAATTACCATATGATCCAGCAATTCCACTTCTGGGTATATACCCAAAAGAATTAAAAGCAGGGACTCAAATAAATATTTGTACACCTATATTCATAGCAGCACTATTCACAATAGCCTAAAGATGGAAGCAATCTAAGTGTCTATCAGTGGGTAAATAAACAAATGTAGTATATACATACAACAGAATATTATTCAGCCTTAAAAAGGAATAAAATTTTGATGCATACTACAACAAGGATGAACCTTGAGGACAATATGCTAAGTGAAATAAGCCAGTCACAAAGGGACAAATACTGTATGATTCCACTGATAAGAGGTATCTAAAGTAGTCAAACTCACAGAAACAAAGTAGAATGATGGTTGTCTGGGAGGAGGGGACAATGGGGAGCTATTGTTTAATGGGTCCAAAGTTTCAACTTGCGGGGATGAAGACATTCTGGAAGTGAATAGTGATGATGGTTGCACATTGTGAATGCACTTAACACCACTGGATTGTATACCTAAAAATGGTTAGAATGGTAAATTTTATGTTATGTATATTTTACTACAATAAAAAAATAAACAAAAAAGCAGATCTACAACTCTTCTACCTATATCTTATCTACTATAGTACCATGCCCAGTAGTTGCTGCTTAGACTTAGTCCAGAGAACTTTCGGTTCAGTACCTTCAGGTTCAAATGTAAAATTGTGGTGAAGCCATAAAAAGCACACAGAGCACTTGGCATCATCACAATACTATTTGAGAAAATCATTTTACTTCGTTATCAAGCCCCAATGCATTACTGAAAACCAATTTTAAATGAGCCAAGCTGAATAAAAACCCTTACTGCAAATAGGAAAACAGCTAACTCGACTGTAAATGATTATCAGAAGTTGTTTTTAAAACAATTCCCTCAAACTGGGGTTAAAACCTATTACATGAGGGCTTCCCTGGTGGCGCAGTGGTTGAGAATCTGCCTGCTAATGCAGGGGACACAGGTTCGAGCCCTGGTCTGGGAGGATCCCACATGCCGCGGAGCAACTAGGCCCGTGAGCCACAGCTACTGAGCCTGCGCATCTGGAGCCTGTGCTCCGCAACAAGAGAGGCCATGATAGTGAGAGGCCCGTGCACCGCGATGAAGAGTGGCCCCCGCTTGCCACAACTAGAGAAAGCCCTCGCACAGAAATGAAGACCCAACACAGCAAAAATAAATAAGTTGATTAATAAACTCCTACCCCCAACATCTTCTTTAAAAAAAAAAAAAAACCCTATTACATGAGTTATTACAAATACTGAACTATTCATGAACTTCTCTTGCTTGTAAGCCACAGACCCATCAGATGGAAACACTGGCTGTTTCTGGTACATCATGATTATTTTTTGTCTTCTCTCCTTTTTTGTTTAATTCATTGGCAAACTGTCAACATTTTTTGGTGGTGGGGAGGGAGAACTACAGCATTTCTTAAATTAAGAATCAAAAGTGAAATAGTTTTCAGAAAAAAAATTTTTTTTGGTTTGCATTGAGTTTTGGAAGGAGAGGCAGAACCTAAAGTACTAAGACAATAGAAATGTTTTTTAAGCTAAATCCCATGTGATAGCTGTAACCATCATATTACGGGCCAATGTTGTCTAACGTTGGAAATGTGCCACTTTACACTATTGGTAGCCTTTTTTCATTACCACCATCACCACCACCACCACAACCACTACCAAATTTCATCTAATCAAGACTGACCAAGATTTTCCCCCTTTGCTTTTTCACCGTCTCTTTGGTACAGCACAATGATCGTTAAAACAACACTACTACTACTACTGCTAGCTAACATTTAGTGAGCACTTACTATATGCCAGGCACTGTGCTATAAGGTTGAAATGCATTTCCTCTTTGATTCCCATAAAAGCTTTACAGAGTAGATATCTTATTATTTTTTATTTTATACATGAGGAAATGGAGAAGAGTAGTAGGAGATCAGTAGTAAATGGCAGAGCTGTGATTCAAATCCTGATTTCAGGCTGCCAAGCCCATGTATCTAAGTACCATGTAGACTACCTCCCCACAATACTCCACTTAGAATGAAAAAATCTTTTTACAACATTATGTTCCAACCTCAGTCTTCAGATTTTATATCCACGAATCCATTACAGAATTCAAGCTCATTAATTAAGCAGCCAGAAACAGTGTAACTCATCTATCTGATATGGGTCTTTCCCAAAGCAGCTGGCTCACCACTCCTTTAGCCCGGATCCTAGGAGCAACTCAAGAGTCTTTGTTCTCTAATTCCTTCTTTTCTTTGACTCCACACCAGAAAAAGTGCTCAGTTCTCTGAAGAATGAAACCTCCCATGTGTTAATGGAAGGCAATGAGAAAACAAAGTTCTACATATAGAATTGCCCCTTAGTCAGTCATTTCCTAGTTTATTTCTTCTCTATGTTGAAGTACACCTGTAGACTACTTGGCATGCATAATTTCTGTGCTTTTGTATACTGTATGTTCTTTATACTTTTTCATCCCATCCGCATTGAATATCCTTGAGCGACCATTTGTCACTAATGCTTTAGAATTGACCTGCTTTAAGGCAGAGGGCCTGGACAAGACAGTCTCTTCAAATTATCCTCAGTTCTACTATTGTGTGATCTCCCGGGGCAACGCTAAAAAATTGCTGATTGAAAAGTTTGTTTGTCCCATCCTTCCAGTCCCTTGTCCCACATGTAACAATGCCACAACCTTGTAACAGCCTATTAAAGCAAAACGGGAAAAGTGAGATGGTATGTCTGACAGAGCACAGTTCATCTTCTTTCGTTCACCTCACACAAGCCCAGGTCCCACCAAGAACAGAATCCTCTTAATAAATGAATAGCTATGGTAACAAAAAGCTACAGTCTCAAAAAAGAACAATTTCCCTGAGCATTATTCTGCCCAGGGATGAACATTATTTTGCCTAGGAATTCATAATAAAGTATCACACTCTCATTCTTTCCTTCAAAAGTTTGAGCAATAACAACAAAACAAGTCTGTGCAACTGTGTGTACAACATCATTCTAGGCACTAAAGACCTTAAGTCATATAAGACAGGGTTTAGTAGAAAAGGCAGATTGATTAAATAACATTCATAGTGTATGGTATATTATAGTTAAGTGCAGTGACAGGACTAAGCCTAGAATTCTATGAGATCACAAAAGAGCATCTATTTTAGACTTGGCAAAGAGTAGTCAGGGAAAACTTTTTGGAGTAGGTGACATTTAAACTGAGTTTCAGGGGGAAAAGGTAGAAGTTAAACTAAACTGGGGTGA